>NC_135331.1:56744642-59223811 GCF_023851605.1 Tamandua tetradactyla | reverse complement strand
ATAAATTGAGTTATATTTAAGATGCACTAAAGTCTTATAATAAAAATGGTATGTGGTATTCATTTTAAAGTAAAGGGTCATTTGTAATGTAAATAATAAGCCTGTAATTTTTCTTCAGTTTACATTTTCTATGATAAATGTTCTTAAATGTATAGAAGTTGTAAATAAAAAGAGATAAGACCAACACGTAAATTAAAGGCAGGAAAAATTGCTAGATCCATCAAATTAGATGAACCATTTCAAAACAAGAGGTTGGTTAATCAATTTACCAGTTTCACAAGACTGCAATTATGGTGTTATGTCATAGTTTAATTGGCAGCATTTTTTCTTCTTTAGTTGTACATAAATTAATTACTACATACCTACATATTAATATTTGAGATGTACAGGCCTTGAAACAGTTTTTTAAATTACTTTCAGAAACACAGAACATTTTAATTGAATGATAATGCAACTGAGAATTAAGTTAACAGATGATTATTGACACTGAATCATTATATAAATGCCCTTTTATTTCTAGTATGTTGTAGAATAGTCAGACGTAAATATCTGAAATTTCTGAAATTCACTGAACTGTAGCCCAGATACCTTGATCTTTGATAAGAATGCTTTATTGTGTAACTACATAATCTTTACCTCATTACTATAAAGTCTCATGATAACTTGCGACTGGCCCCACTTGTACCACCTTATCTCGCTTTACAGTTTTGTAGTTTTGTGATCATGTAGATAGTCCATTAACGTTTATTAACGAAGGAACTTGGATCAGCCCAGAACTAACTCACCCCAATCCCTAAACTATCTTTCTAGACAAAACTAGTTCTAACAAAATGTTGCCTGTTTAACATGCACAATAGTTTAAACCTTAATCTATAAGTGATCTATACTTCATTATAACACTAAATAGCACACCCATAGTCATAAGGCTACTATTTCCTTACATACATTCTGTGACTAGGTATATAATCAATCTATGCATGTTCAATAATTAGACTATCTCTAACTTCATCATCTTGAGCCTCTGTACTCATTATCCTAAACCTGCCTGTCTTTGAATACTAAAAACTCTCAGAGTTACCACAGATTTAAGGCTCATAGGTTTTCTGTTCTCCTTGCTTTGTGCTTTACGGTAAAACTCTTTCTCCCTTTGAAACTTCAGTGTCATTGACTGGCTGTTCCGCCCATTAGGGCAGAGAACCCTTGCATTGATCGACATCAATTGAGCAAAATGGGGAGGACTCTTTCAGAAAGAAGTGACTGGAGAAAAGACAGATGGTATGAATTAATTTCAGGTTTCATGAGCTGCCTAGAACAGCATTAGAATTGGATACACATGGATCTACAAGGAAGCAGGAAGTGAAAGGCACAGACATAACTAGCCCTTGCAATTATTAACAGGTAACCAGTAGAAATTCACAAAAATTAAAAACTAGGTCCTGAAATATGATTTATTCATTAATCCTTTAAACAGAAATCTAATATTCCACCATAGCCACCCCATTAAGGGGGAATACTTCTCATAAAGAAAGAGGACAGTGGGTTGCACAGCTGTCCTTGAATGTCGATTGGAAAGGAAAGGAAGGACGAGATGACCTCTCAAAGTTGCTGGCTAAAGTAAAATTCGGCTCAACCCTGAAAAAAAAAAAGCTATTTCTCACAGTTTGCAGCTTGTTAGCTTAATTGAGTTCCTTCTTTGTTCCGGATGAGCAACAAAGCCTCTCTCTCTCTTTTTTCCCATCAGTGAGTTTCAGAACTTCCAAGCCCCCATTTTATTGCTTATTAAATGTTTGTCAAATGAGGAGCTTGCTCAGGTCTGTTAATTGGTATAGCTTCCCATATTCTGTCACATTGACTTGGCCAGAAATGCAGCAAAATAAAGATCTGCTAATTAGTTCTGTGGGTCTGTTACAAGTGATTTCACAGTGCAAATGTGCACAGAAAATATTGAAAATGCTTTTCATTTTCTTTTTTCTTTTTTTTAATAAATCTTGGCTTAAAAATCCTATTCTGAATAGACACTAGTGGCAACAATATCATAAAAAAATAGTAATTGTATCCATAACTGGCAAATGAAATTAAATACGTATAGAGAGGAATTTATATGATTTAGAAAAGAGAGTAATTTCAAGTAGTAATATGCATAGATATAACCTTTTAAAAACATATCAGCCACTAGCTATACAAGGTAAAATCAAATGCAATTTGTTATGTGAAAGTAGACAAGAGAAATAAAGAACATTCCCAAGGCCTCTGCAAATCATCATCATCATCACCATCATCATTGGAATAATAAAAGTTTAGCTATTGATTCAATTCTTTCTGGTCAGTGTTTATGATTTCTCCAAGGCAGGAGCTCCCCAAATACTTATTTTTAGACAGCTGATGAGATAGTCACCACGGGCAACTATTTGTTGGCTAATCTAATTCTTTCATAAATAATTTTCCTTTATTTGAAATAGAAGTGCTTTTGCATTTTCCCCTAGGTTAAAAAATGTATATAACCTGCCATGCTTTTACATAACCGTGACCTAGAAAAAACACAATGAGAATAATCATTTGGGATCTAGTGCATGCCAGGCAGTGCCTTGGTGATAATATTATTTCATATTTTATTAATAATATTTTACTGATATGGAAACTGAAGCTCAGAGAGTCTAATTTGTCAAAGGTCACATAGCATATATTAGAGTGATATCTGAATCCATTTCTGTTTTTTTTGTTTGTTTGTTAAATGCTGCTGGAATACAATATACCAGAAGTGGGTTGGATTTTATAAGGGGATTTGTTAAGTTACAAGTTTACACTTCGAAAACCTTAAAAATGTTCAAACTAAGGCAACCAGAGACAGATACCTTGACTCAAGAAAGGCCAATAATGTGGAACATCTCTGTCAGCTGGGAAGGCACTGGCTGGCATCTGCTGGTCCTTTGGCTTCTGGTTTCAAACAGCTTCTCCAGGGGCATTTTCTTTCTGGATTTCCAAAGGTCACTGTCTGTGCTGGCTATGAAGCAACTATGTCTTCTCCAAAACACCTCCCCTTTTAAAGAACTCCAGTAAATTAATCAAGACCCACCTTGAAGGAGAGGATTCACATCTCCATCTGATCAAAAAGTCACACCCACAATTGGGTGTATCACATCCCCATGGGTGTAATGTAATCAAAGGGTTCCAACCTATGATATTGATTCAGGATTAAAGGAACTGGCTTTACTGGTTTACACAACTGTTTCAAACCAGAACAGACTGCCTAATTCCAATAAAATAAAGCTCATTTGACTGAACATCAGATGATGTTCTAAGCATTTTGCATGCATAAATACATTAAATTAATATAACAACCATATGA
Organism: Tamandua tetradactyla; assembly: GCF_023851605.1. Taxonomy (NCBI): domain Eukaryota; kingdom Metazoa; phylum Chordata; class Mammalia; order Pilosa; family Myrmecophagidae; genus Tamandua; species Tamandua tetradactyla. The sequence continues at coordinate 59,220,465 of NC_135331.1, read as the reverse complement.
GATAGTGAATATCATTACTTCAGTTTTGCAAATGAGGAAACCAAAGCACAGAAAAGTAATAACTAACCCACAATTACATCTCTCATATGTGATAGAGCTAAGGTCTGAACTCAGGCTATCTGGCTCCAAAATTCATCTCTGAGCCACCTTGCTCTATACCCACTCATTTGTTTCTGTACTACAAAAGCATTTTGAATCAATTGAGATTAAAAACACTTAATTTGGAGAATATTGGCCAGCCCTACAGGTAGAACTATTTAGGAATATCTTAAGGGGATCTTGGGAGACTCACTCAAAATATATAAATCAAGCTTGTGGTCTTACTTCCTTTGAAGGAGGAGACAGGCTATACTTTAAAAGAAAGAAACCATAGATTTTGGTGTTTATTTAAAAAAAAATTCTGAAACATCATCATTTGTCTTCTCCTGGCATTTCTCTAAGTTTAACTTTTAAATATATAAATTGCCCAAATACAAGGAGTTAAAGTCAAGGGAAAAAGGAACTATATTCCAGAAATTTTATGGCATATAATTTCATTTAATTCACAACACTTACTTGCCACCTCACTTCCCAAATAATATAATAAGATATTATTATGTACTATTTTTTATAAATAATTAAATTAAATCTCAAAGGTATAGGCAACTTTCTAGAGCCATTGACCAGAATAGAATTGACTATGCAGTAAAAACGTCATTCTGTCTACTACAAACTGCAGCCTTCTTAAAAGCAGGTAAGACTACCAACTTGATTTATGCAGTAAATGAGAGCAGATTCTTTCTAATTGCACTCAGGTGAAATCCCTAAAAATAATGGGAATTCTCATGATTATGAAACAGAGACTGAAGAAAAAGAAAAAACTCCAACATATTATAGGTTTTCGGGGATCAACTCATGTTTCCCACAAAAGCTGTGTTTGTGTCTCAGACCCTGGCCCTCTGAGTGTGAACCCATTTTTAAATACAACTTCTGAAGATTGTTATTAGTTAAGATGAGCCCAGACTGAATGAGGGTGGCCTTAATCCAACATGGCTAAAACCCTTATAAGCAAAGGAAATTGGATACAGGAAAGAAACTACAGGAAACAACCAGAGATTGGAAGTCAATGGGAGTGGAAAAAGAAAGGAAAAGATGCGACCATGTGCACTGCCATGAGACACAAAAGCCAAGAACCCCAAAGATGTCTAGTCAGTCAGAGATACCAACCCTGGTAGGAAGCCAGCCTTCTAGTGTCTCAGAAGTCATAAACCCATAAATTCCTGCTTTTAAGTCAACCTATTGTATGGCATTTGTTTTACCAGGTAGGATACTAAAACATGTAAATGTTCTGATTTTTTTTTTTTTTTTTTTTTTTTTGGTAAATTGAACTCAATGTTTTTTAACGACTGTGTTGCTTTGTTTCCTTAGTTTTGTTATTTTGTTCCATCATTTACTTAAACTTCACAAAAGCTTTGTGGAAAATAAAGCCTGCCCTTATTCTACTTCTACAAAAGTCCTCCCTTAGGGGCATGTGGGGACTCTCCAGAGCAATATTCAAGTTGTTGTAGCTTAATAGGGATTTGGGCTACATGGGTGTTATGAATTTATCAAAAATTCTGTGAATTTAGAATTAAGAGTTTTGCATTTCATTGCCTGTAATAGTTCATTTCAAATGAGTAAAAAATAACTGTAAACAAGTATTGAACGCTCGTTAATGATATGCATGTGAAAGTTTTTAGGAGAAAATATACTGAAGTTTGTAATTTACTTTGTAATGTATAAAATATGAATTTATGGATGGAGGAAGGGATGGATGGAAAGATTTGTGAGCAAACAAGTATAGTGAAATGTTAATGGTAGAATCTAGGTAGTGATTTGTGGATGATCACTATAAAATGCTATTAACTTTGCAATTGATTTGAATTTTTTTGCAGTAAAATGTTGGGGTAGGGGATGGCTTCCTAATGATGAGGAATTTTAGTATGTTGCTTTACTTTACAATTTATTGTCAAATTTTTATACTGAAAAGATTCTCAAGATTTATGATTTCTCAGGAAGCACTTTCTATCAGGGGCTAGGTTCTCTCCCTGTTTTATTCATAACACAAAAACCATCAGCTCATATTGTTGGAGAACTTTCCCGGAGCTGCAGACACAAGGGAAAATAGAGCAGACATGGTCTTTCCCTCCTCATGGACCTTATAATCTGGTGAGAAAGATGTTCAGACCTGAGGTTGTGACATGGGCAATGAAGACACCAACCCAGTCCTTAAGCCCTTACCTGACTGAGCTCATCAGAAAAGCCTCCTGGAAGAAGTCTCCTAAACTGAGATCTGCAGCCTGAGTAGGAATTAGCAAGACATAAAGAGCTTGTATATTAAGAGCCTTGGATCTTGAAGAAGCACATGATATTTAAGGCACTAAAGGAGGTCAGAGTGATACTGAAGAAATGCAGAGTTCTCTGCCTAATGGACATAATCAATCTATAACACCTGGGTTTCAAAAGGAGAAAGAGCTTATTGCAAAGTAGGACAAGAAGAGTTTTGGCCTCTGGGACTAAAAATCTTTCTCTCCGGGTCAGAGGAGTTTAGGGTTTATAGGGACTCAAATTAGAGGAGATGTAATTGTTACCATGCAATAATAAGTATAAGCGACTAAAATTCATAAAGGTAAAGGAGTGGAGCTAGGCTAGAACTAAGCTAACAATTACAAGAACAAGCCAGTGGTTAGTTTTGAGCTGACTCAAGTTCCTTCATCACATTAGGGGGTTGCTTTCATGATGATAAGACTACAGTTATTCCATTCACCTTTTAGGAGTTTGGATCACAGGGTCCCCGCAATCTGGAAAATCTGCATAAAAATTTTTGGCCCTCCCTTCATAACAGAGAAAAGTTCAATCAATTTTTTCAGGATTTCAGGAAACCTCCTAGCTCCTGTTGATCAGCAGATACTGCCTCTCCTGTTACTCTTACATTGCATAGGCTAAACCTTTTAAAAAATTTTTCTAACCAGAAAATCCACAGGGGAAGATGCTTCACCTTCATTTCCCTTTAGGAAATCATATAAGGACTTCATATTTTCATATATGATGCCAGAGTCCACTGGAATGACTTCTTTATAACAATTTTGCACCCAAAATATGTTGCACTTTCTATGCAAGAGAGATGTGGATCTTGTGGTTTATGCATATACTTTGCATTTTTTGGTGTAGCTGCAGCAATGACTTCTCAGACTTCCTTGTCTTTTGTCTTTATATGCCTTATAGTTGACTCACTGACACCACAGTGGAGGCCAACCGCAGCAGCCTGTTTGCAGCTTCCACAAAATTCCCCAATAATTCCCATTTAATTTCTTATACTGACTCACAATTTGTCTAAACTGTGATAGGGGAAATTGTGATGTGGAGGCAATACCGCATAAGGGATGCGAGGCTAGGCTAGTCCTGAATTTTTTTACAATTTATAATTCAGTGGTTTTCAGTATTTTCAGGTATTTCCTTTTGGCTATTCTATAATATGAGAAATCAAGACAAAGGTATTTGTGTAATGTTTCAGTCATCATAATTATTTGTTGAATGTTAATTTCTCAGTTTCAAGAGTGGTTGGACTGCAGAGGGCAAGTGGAAGAGATGGGATGCGTGGCACTAGAGAGATAAGTAGGAGGCTACAACTTACATTCTGCCATGTCTGATGCTTAGACAGGTCTTCGGGATTTATGATTTGGAGAAATTCTACAGGGTTCTGGGAAGGTGGCAACCTGAATAAATCCCTGTTGCCCACACATGTCCAACTCCACTTTAACAATGTGTTACTTCTGAGATGGTTACCAGACAAAGACTGTGGATTCTTTTGCCTGATGTGCTCAGTCACCAATTCCTGAGACACTGGGGTGCCAAAGAGAGAAAGAGTTTATTACTAGGCGCATCGTAGGAGAGCAGATGGTCTAGTGGCCCAAAATCTGTCTCCCTGAATTGCAGTAATTCAGATAGTTTTATTAGAGGAAAAGATGGGCAGGGTATAGAATGGTGGCCCAAGATGGTGTAATTAGAGGTGATCTGATTATTGAGCATGTGCAGATTGATTCCATGCTTAGTCACAGAACGTATATAAGAAAATAGCAGAATGAGGTATGGGTGAATTGTAGGTTAAAGTTTAAGCTACTGCACATGTCAGGCAGGCCCACTTTGGTTAGATCCAGTCTCAGTTATCAAGATAACATTGGACTTGGGGTGGGTTAGTTCTGGGTGGACCCAAGACCCTTCATTAACAAACATTAGGGGCTGTCTTTAGTGATTACAAGACTCTAAAGTTGAAAAACTGGATGACTAGGTACAGGTGAAGGTTAGTCACAAGGCTTTTGCAATCTTAGGGGCAGAAGATAAAAACTATAGAATCATTTTCAGAGATCAAGGCAGCTTGATTTCAGTTCAGAGAGGTTAGGTATCTCCCTGTCTGTTTCAATATGTCAGAAAGTAAAAAGTAATATTTATAAAATGAATCAATGATCAAAATCATCCCTTAAATCTGATTTCTTGGTTACACAATGAGCTTGTCATGGAGGCTAAAGCAAGTGTTGTAGAGGGTTCAAATGAGAGTTTTGCCCTGCCAGGCTCAGGAGAATAAGAGCGTGAAGAGGATTCTGCAGGTCTGTGGTTCTTGCCTGAATTGGAGAAAATGACTCATTTTGGTCACAAAGGAAAGTGATTTACCAGGCAGAAACAGGGACCTCACTGTCTAATACCTGCCTCCCCAAAGAACTGCAAAAACAAGATTTATATGCAATATTTAGATCAAAGAGAAATGGGAAAGAACAAAGGAAAATCAAGGAGATAACATTTATGAATTCTTCAGGAAATAAGAAAAGTTAGGGAATGCAATCAAAAGTTTAGGGGCTGTAGTCTAATTTCTTTTTTAGGTTTACTAAAATTTAACTAAGGTATATAGGGGTAAATATTTGGTCAAGGAACCTCTGATCAAGGCCTGGAAGTGTATTTGCTGTTCAAGTTGACCCATCTTCCCTTTGTCAGAAAGGTCAGTGCAGCTGGAGAGGTGAGAGTGAACAGCGCAGTATTATTACCTCTGCTGGGAATTAGAAACTTAATTATGGGGGCTTTTACAAAGATTAGCACAATGTTCCTATCATCAAAGCTGGGAACTGAGATGAATGTCTAATAAAGCTAATAAAGGTTTCAATTCCTTTCCTCCCATTCCAAGACCCTGAAATGCACCAGGACACTTGCAGTGAGAATTCTGAAGTAACAATGACCTCAAAGGGAGAGAAATAGAGGAAGAAAAAGCAGAGGAGAGGGAGAGAGAAAAGAGCCTTCATTTTGTTATGGTGATTTGTAGATCCCAAGGACTTCTTCCATTCTCTTACACAGTGCCATGAGAAAATTAGCAAAAGATGCTTATTTTGGTTGGAGGATGGATGATTAGAAATAAGATGCCACCATGAGCAGACAGTTTGATAAGGAGATGATACCTTGTGTTTCAAAAACTAGGTGCCTCTTCTTCCAGGGGGACACAGCCCCATGTCAGTGTGCACACATGGGGAACAGAGTGATAACAGGATTTGGGGATGGATATTTTCTTTACGATACTAATTATAAGTTGCAGTCTTGCACTGAGTTATAAGTACAGTTGAATTTCCGTGAGTATCCCTGGGGTGACCTGGCTACAAGACAGAGCTAGAAAGGTCAGCAGATTCTGCCTAAATCTTGAGGTTTAGGGGGTGACAGATTTTCAGCTGATGCCCTAACGGTCAATCCACAGAAAGAGATGCTGGTACTGACTTTATTTACAAGATTGTTCCTGCATAAAGTACATCAGCCATTGGACATGAGCCCCAGTGAGGGAGCCTACCCTAGGGAAGCAAGTGGATAGAAACATGAAGAATATACAGAGAACACACTAAAGATCACTCCAGACAGAGTGCGACTGTATGAAGAGACAGCTACCAACTGTCTCAAAAAGCAAAGAGTAGCAAAGTATTTTTTCAATGACAGCAAAAACATATTTCTATTGAAATTGGAAAATTTAATTCTGGAATTAAAACATTCCAGAGATGAACTGAAGAAGAGAATGAGCATTGTTGAGACTGGATTTCTTTGCTGAGAAGATCAAAACAGAGCAAAAATAAGAAGAGTTGCTACCCATGAAGGAAGCGATTTGGCAGGCAGAACCATGAGAACAAATATATAAATAATACTGAATGCCCAAAACTAAGGAAGAACAGATGGAGGAGAGAAAATAACCAAAAAACCAAGAATGTGAAGTGAAGCTGAGTCAAAACACCAAGCTTCAAATTGAAATGGCTCATCAAGTTCTATGAAAATTTGATGAGAAAAGATACACACATATTCATATTGGGCTAAAATTTCTGAACTCTAAAATCAGGTAAAAATAATACAAGGTTTCATACAGAAAGATCAAGTAGACAAAAATGAAAACATAATTAAACTAGCATCAAATTTCTCATCTGAAACTAACCTAGAAATCAAATACCCAGCCAATATAATATCCACTACAAAATTTAAAAAATAATAAACAAAAAAAAGGTGACTTTACACATGCCTCAAGTCAGAGAATCTATCATCATCATGTGTACTGCAGAGAATCCTTGAGAAATGATTCTAACAAAGCAAACAAACCTAGAATAACAATAACTCAGAACAACTATCTCAAGACAGAGACAGAATAAAGGGAGTTGAAGTAAGGATTCTTAAATTAGAAAAGGCATTTGGCAAAAGGGTTAGAAATGCTCTTAACTAAAAAGTTAGAGTGAGGGAAGAAGTAATTAGCAGCCCTGAATAAATAATATATATGATATTTGTAAATATGATTATGAGTGTAATTAATGGGAAGTTAAATACTAATAAAGAGAAACTAAAAAAAAAATAAAGTAAAACAAGAGAAAGATAAGTTAAGATGGGAAGAATAAATCAGATATGTCACTTTTTACTAAGCTTGAATAGTCAAATTCTCTTGGGACCCTAATTTTGTATGGGACTCGCTGAGAAAAAAAATAACTGCAGGAAAAAAGTGGGGCAGGGATGCTAGTTATTCCAAGTTATCAATTTCAACCCATCCTCCTTTCACCAGATGGCCTATTGGTACTTTCTCACTGCTCATATCCTAACTATACCATGCCCCAGCCATCCTCAGAGTTGAGTTCTACTCTTTTCCTTCTACCATGATATTAACTATAGTCATCCCTGCGTATTGAACATTGTTTGGCTGGTGAAGTTTTTCTTTGACAGTAGATGTTTCAGTCTTACAACATGATTGATAATTAAGTCATATATATTTGACCAGATGTGCTGATATACAGCTATTTTATCCTGTAAGTTATTTGAAAGTTGTTTCCAAATTCATAGCAATGCTTAATTTAATTCTCATTCCACATGCCTTCTGTCATGATTAGGGACAGGTGTCAACTTGGCCAAGTTGTGGTACCTGTTCATCTGATTGGGCAAGTGCTGGCCTGTCTGTTGCAATGAGGACATTTCATAGGATTAGGTCATGATCACGTCAGCTACATCCACAGCTGATTCCATTTGTAATCAGCCAAAGGGGAGTGTCTTCTGCAATTAGTGATGCTAAATCCAATCATGGGAAGCCTTTTAAGGAGGACTCAGAGGAGACAGGTTGCATTCCTGCTTTGGCTGGTGAGCCTCTCCTATGGAGTTCATCCAGGCCATCCATTGGAGTCATTGGCTTCACAGCCTGCCCTGTGGATTTTGGACTCTGCGTTCCTACAGTCACGTGAGACACTTTCATAAATTTTATATTTGCAAGTGTTCCCTGTTGATTCTGTTTCTCTAGAGAACCCTAACTAATACACCTTCCAATTAAACTACAACCTCAATTTTAACTTTATCTCTCTATATTCAGCACTTTACCATCGAGCCATCTTCCTCCTATTTCTTGATATTGGTTTAGCCCTTGAGTTATTTATTGCAAGCTGACATCATATTTGAATGTTATATTTCTGCTTATCCACCCTGCTTTCATTTTTTTCACCAGCATACACACAAGAAGCAATAAATGATGTGAGAGAGAAAGGAAAGCAGCCAGGCAGGAAGGAAGGAGGGAAAAAAACCTTGATAAATCCTGCTTTTATCATTCAGATTTCACAAAACCCTTGTCAGCTTTGCTTGCAGACAAGGGTGCCCAAACCATCAGACAAAAGAACTTCCTGGATACCTGCATTTCCCACCGTGACTTACTCTGAAATTATTAAAAGGATCCATGTCCAGCTAAATGGTCTTTAGCAAAGGTTGCACAATTAAACTCTCATGCGAAGTTCTGTTCTCTGGGGACTGACTTCCCTGAAGCTCAGAGTAGGCACTGAGAGAACCACTGCTGCTTCTGGTCCTTGTCTCAGATTATGCTCTCTGGGTGGCTGGAAATTTTCCAAATCATCAATTGGTGGTTCCTCTGCGATGAAGAGTTCAGTTCTCAGCTTATCACTTTCCTCTTGTATTCTACTATAAGCTCCAAGGAGAAGTCAGGCTGCACCTTCCACACTTAGCTTGAAAACTATGCAGCTAAATATCCTAGTCCATCACTTTCAAGCAAAGACTAGGACATAATTCGACTAAGTTCTCTGCTACTTGATAAGAAAGACTTCCTTTCCTCCAGTTTCGAATGAAAACGTTTATCATTTCCTTCTAAGGCCTCATGACAGGTATCTTTAACATCCATATTTCTACCAGACATCTCTTCAAACAGTCTAAGACCTAACTCTCTGAAGGACAGTAAGAACCAGGTTTATATGCATTATTTGGATCAAAGAGAATTGAGGAGGAACAAAGGAAAATCAGAGAGATGACATTTATGGATTCTATAGGAAATGAGAAAAGTTAGGGAATGTTATCAAAAGTTTAGGTACTGCAGAATGCTCAGGTGTTTCAGTGGTAGAATGCTCACCTCTGATGTGGGAGACCCAGGTTTGATTCCCGGATTATGTACCCAAAAGAAAAACAAAAAAAAAGTTTAGGGAATGCAATCTAGTTTCCTATCTCTGACTGATGAAATGTAACTAAGATACATAGGGGTAAACATTTGGTCAGACACCTTCTAATCAAGCCTGGAAGTATGTTACTATTGAGATTGAGGGACCCTCTTTGTCAGAAAGGTCAGTGCAGCTGGGAGAGGTTAAAGATAACAATTTAATGTTGTTACCTCTCCTGGAGATTAGGGAACTTAATTTCAGGTGGCAATGTTCTCATGCTCAAAGCTGAATGCTGAGAGACCTAGTTGCATAGTCTTTCATTATGACAAACACCAAACAATGGGTTGGCTTAAACAATGAGATTTTACTGGCCCATGATTTTGAGGCTAGGTGAAATCCAAAACTTAAGATATTAGCATGAAGATCCCTTCTCCCTAAATTTTGTAACATTCTCGTGCTGACCGAAGACAATCTTGGGGTTCCCTAGCTTGAATTCAAGCCTCATATTACACAGTAAAGTCTTTTCTTTTCTGCGGTCTGTGGACTGCTGGCTACCTGCTTCTAGCTCCTCACTGTGGCTTTATTTTTATAAAGCCTCCAGTGATTGAACTAAAATGATCCTGATTCATTTGGCGATACCTTAAAGAAAATTCACATCTTCAAAGGTCTTATTTACGATGTGTTCCCACCCACAGAAATGCATTAAGTGTGAGAATGCTTTTTTCTAGGGCACATAGCTCAATCTAACATAAAGCCGTTTTCACATCTCTCAGTTGGGGTCAGTTGCTCCATCCTGTGTGCTAAACATACTTTAAAAACATATCTTCGCAATACAATTTCTATTTTATGGAATTTTCTATTTAACTTTTGAGTTCCCTAGTAAGGGATTTCATTCCTTAATTTAAAGGCAGAGATTTATTTATTTTCTTACCTACCTTCCTCAACAACAACTAAGGACAGTCACAAAATGTATAAACTATTGAATTGTTCACCTATCTTTAACAGGAGTAGGATTTTCCAGGATCCTGGTAGTTTGGAAATCTCAGGCTAGTTCAGATATTAGCTGTTGCTGATCTGAACTGGCCTGATTTATATCCCCAGTGATACCTGGGGCATGGTGCCTCCAAGTTTGGCATGGTAGATGAAAGCTTAGTCATATCTGGATGCAAATTTTATATTTATGTATTGCTTCTCTGTGTGAGACGGAGAGCTCACATTCCCAGCTTGCGTACAGTTTTAAGATTACATGTAAAATGCTACTGTTACAATTCCATTCATGTTATTTATTTTGGATTGTCTTCCATCTTTAGTCCAGGGTTTAGATGCTTGATACCCACAGCAGGGATTATGGAATAACTGACATTCTTCTTCACCAGTACTTAGCTGCATAAACCAATATGTCTTATGAACATACATGCAAATTCCTCAGGAAAATTCTAGCTAGCCCAATCTGGCAGCGCATTAGAAAGATTATACATCATGACTAAATAGTATTTATCCAAGAACTGCAAATGGGTGGTTCAATCTAAGAAAATCAATCAATGTAATGCACCACATTAATAGAAAGAAAACTAAAATATGATAATCTCAGTTGACAAAAAAAAAAAAAAAAGCATTTGGCAAAATCCAGCACCCTTTCTTCATAAAAACAGTCAGAGGGCAGTGCAATGATGGCTCACTGGAAGAAGTCTCACCTACCATGCACATTTTCCAGTGCCTGCCCATGTGAAAAAACAAACAAAAAAAAAAACACTCGGAGAAATAGGAACAGAAAGGAACTTCTTCAACACTATAAAGGACATATAGAAAAAACTGACTGAAACTTTCACCTTAAGATGAGGAACTCAACAACAATGACTGCTTCCATGACTGCTATTCCACACTGCTCTGGAAGTTCTGGTCAGAGTGATTAGGCAAAAAAAAAAGAAATAATAGGCATTCAAGTTGGAAAAGAATAATGAAAGCATCTATTCACATATGTGATCTTATATATAGAAAATCTTGAAGAATCCACAGGAAAGCTACTAGAACTAATAAATAAAACAGTTTGGTACAAATGCAAAATACAAAAATCAGTGGTGTTTCTATACATCAGCAATGAATAATATGAAAAGAAAATTTTAAAAAATTATAATAGCAAATTGAATAAAATGTCTAGGGGTAAATTTAACCATGGTGCAAAGATCTTGTTCATGGAAAACTACATGAATATAAAGGACTTGTTCATGGAAAAGTACAAATCATTAAAAGAAATTAAAGAGGACCTAAATAAGTGGAAAGAAATCCTGTGTTCACGGGTTGGAAATTTTAATATAATTAAGATGTCAGTACCACCTAAAACTATTTACAGATTCAATGCAGTCCAAGTCAAAATTGCAGTAGTCTTATTTGAGGAAATTAAAAAGCCAATCATCAAATTCATGTGGAAAGGCAGGGATCCCAAATAATCAAAACCATCTTGGAAAAAAAAATTGGAGGACTCACATTTCCTGATTTCTAAACTGATTACAAAGCTACAGTGATCAAAAAGTATGGACTTGGCAAAACAGCTGATATATAGACAATGTAATAAAGACTTGAAATAAACCCCAATATGTATGGTCAAATGATATTTGACATGGGTGCCAAATCCTCTCAATGTAAAAAAAATAATCTGATCAACAAATGGAGTTGGGGAAAATAGATACCCACATGCAAATAGATTTCCCTACTTCACAATATATTCAAAAGTAAATAAATTAAAATGGATCACTGACCTAATTATAAAAGTATAATCTATAAAGCTCAAAGAGGAAAAATAAAGAAATATCTCCAAGAACTTTTATTAGGCAATAGATAAATTATCCTTCAAAAAATTTAAAACTTTTGCACATTAAAAGATACTATCAGGTGCACGGGTAGTTCAGTGGTAGAATGCCTGCCTTTCATGTGGGAGACCTGGGTTTGATTTCTAGACCGTGCACCCCAAAAAAGATATTATAAGTAAGGTGAAAAGACTACCTACAGAATGGGAGAAAATATTTTAAACCATCTATCTGATAAGGTTTTAATATACAGAATGTATGAAGAACTCTGACAGCTCAAGAACAAAAAGACAAATAGCCCTAATTTAAAAATAAGCATAGACATTTCTCCAAAGAATACATACAAATGGTCAATAACCACATGAAAAGATATTCAACATCATTGGCTATTATGGAAATCAAAATCAAAATCATGATGAGGTACTATTTCACACCAAAGTAGAATGGCTACTCAAGAAAAAAAAAAGGAAAATAAGTGTTGGCATAGATACAGAAAAATAATACTTTTTGCATGGGAATGTTAAATGGTGAAGTTACCTTTGAAAATATTTTGGCAATTCCTCAAAAAGTTAAACATAATATTACCATAGGACCGAGCAATCCCACTGCTAGGTATGTACCCCAAAGAAGTAAAAGTAGAATCTAAATGGATATTTATGCATCACTGTTTACAGAAGCATATTCAAGACAGCCCAAATGTGGAAGCAACCCAAATATCCATTGACAGAGTGAATGGATAACATAACATGGTATATGCATATAATGGAATATTATTCAGCTATAAAAAGGAATGAAGTTCGGATACACATATAACATGGATGTACCTTGAAGAGATCATGTTGAGCAAAATAAGCCAAAAACAAAAAGAGAAGAGATATTATATGATTTCAACTTACATGAAATAACTAGATTATGTAAACTCATACACATAGAAAGTAGATAACTGTTTATCCGGGGCAGGGAGAGGCAGAATGGGGAGTCAATGCTTAATGGGTACATAGCTTCTGTTTGGGATGATAGAAAAGTTTTGGCAATGGATAGGTGTTGATGGTAGCACAACATTGTGAATGTAATTAATGCCACCAAATTGTATGCTTTAAGGTGGATAAAAGGGAAAATGATATGTTGTATATAAGTAACCACAGGAAAACAAACTTTGGTAGCACTATACACCCATCCACCAATGAGTGCACATAAAACTGATGAAATACAAACAATGACAATTTCCTGGAATTTATATTGTACTGTAGCTCTGTGAGATGCTATCATTGGGGTAACTGGGTAAAAGGCATATATGATTTCTCTGTTCTAATTTTGTAACTTATTATGAATCTATAATTATTTCAAAATAAAAATTTTAAAAACACATAATAGGTCAGATGATAATAAGAAATAAAACAGGGCAGGGGAATAGACAGGGTTTATGTTATGGGCAGTTGTAATTTTAAATAGGGATGTAGAGAAAGCTTCACTGGGAGATGACCTTTGAGCACTGACCTTAAGGAGATGAGGAAACCAACCTTGTGGGTGCATGGGCTAAGGAGTACAAAAGCAGAGGAAACAGTCAGTAAAAATCTGTCTGGAATGTTCAAGTAACAGCAGAGAGGAAAATGTGTCTGAAGCAACGAGGGCAGGATATATATTAGTAAGAAATGAAATTTGAGACATCTCAGGGTCCAAACTGAATAGGGCTTCATCAGTCATTGTAAAATCTTCAACTTCATCTTCTACTCTAGTGAAGGAAGGGTCTCTTGGAGCACTGGCACAGAAAAATGACATGATCTGACTTAACTTCTAAAAGAATGACTCCGTCTGCTGTGAATGTAGACCTGTGGACAGTGGAGGACAGAGGTAGCAAAATCAAGTTAAGAAGTTTTTGCAATGCTAGAATAATAAATGGCAATGACCTGAACCAGAATAAACCTAGTGTTGGAGATAGTCAAAAGTGGTGATAAGTTGAATAACTGAAAAAGACAAAATCTTCTTTGCCCCAGTTGTTTACAAAGAAAGTTCTGTCATTATGCAGATAAAAAGATTAATATTTGACTCTTAAAAGAAATTTAGATCAGAAAACTAATTTTTAGGCAGGCTGATCAGATGTCCTTCTCCGCTGGGCCCCAATGGTCCACAGCTTGCTCTGAGAGAATAGTGTAACCCTGGCTAAACTGTACAGGTTGATATGTGTATGTGAATCAAACACCTCCCTCATCCTGGGATGCTCCAACATTTATGTGCATATTCAAAGATTTTCCAGCTAGTTCGTCTTCTACCCTTAGAACTCTTTTGCCCATTTTTCATATTTAGTACGGGTGCATTTAATTGAATTATGTAAAGAAGATGACAGGCTATCCAGCATCAAGAAGAATAGTGTCTGTTCTAAAGTTTTTAAAATGCAAAACCAATATTTAAATTTAAAATAAAGCTTGCCAATGTCATGGATATGAACTGCACGTCATGATTAATGAATGCTGGCAAGAATACTTAAAAAAATGACTAGTGCTGGACCACATCTGAGGGCGAACCAAGGAAAAACTTGAGAAAAATTGCTATACCATAAGGCTCATTTTGAGGTGCAATGTTAATTGCAAACATATTCTTAAATAAAGTAAAATCTAACAATATATACAGTTGTATTGACTTCAACCATACACTTTATGAAAAGGAACCAGTAAAAGACATGCTTAAAATTATGCTAACAGAAAGGAGTAGCAGCAAATTTATTGACTGAAAAGCATTTGTTTGAGTTCTGGTTCCAGGTACATTGGAGTAAACACAATCCACAATGTCATTCTCTCTGAGCACAATTATAAACCTGAGCAGAATACATGGAGCTGTTTGAAGGTTCTTAAAATTAAATAGTGTCAGATGAATTGGGGAAGATGACAATTTGAAGTATGAAAGAACCAGTGATGAGTTTACTACCATTTTTTCCTCCCATATCCCTGGGCTGAACTAAATGCAGATAAAACCTCAAAGTGGTTACTTGCATGTAGACAGAGCTCTAGCTGAAATCTTCTAGTCCTGGTCATAAAAGATCTAAAGAGCAGGAAAAGAAACTACTATTACTCCGAGGGTATGGAGAGTCACCTCTCTCTTTTATCTCTTTTCTCCATTTTCTCTTGCCCCTCTCCCAATCGATTCTTTGATAATGGTGGTAACAAATGTAATGGAAACCTACAGGAACCAAAACTACCAGAGAGTAGAACTTTCCTGTCTAATTGGTAGAGCCGAAAGTGTAGGCTGAATCCCTGTTGCAATTTTTTCCCCCTCTGTCCTTCAGCTTCTTGGCCTCCGACATAGGCAGAATCATGAAAGTATGTGGCAGGGTGAGATAACTAAAGCACCAGCTCTCTGGCCAAAAGACCAGAAAGGGAAGCCCCAGGAAACCAGAAAGTACAAGGGATGTTGCAAAGAGTGCTTAAGAAAGAAAATCCATAAGGTTATTTATAAAAACCGTGAACTCATTCCTAAGAGCTACACATGAGTGAATCTGATCCTAGTCAGTAAGTGAAAGATTTTGAGATTTGAACTAAGAGAAAATTTTCCAGGTCCAGATAGGCCACTAGTTGAGGCTCATATGAGAACAGATCCATAAAGCACTACACATCTTTAGCATTGAACTGACATTGGAACCATAGCCCCCAAAAAAGTGGGTTGGAATTCATGACCCGAATCTAACCATGTCAGTTGCCATCTAAAATACAAATATTAACATTCTAGATTTAAACAAAAGACAAGTTCTCTCAGCATATTTTACAAAATGTCCAATATACATTTCAAAGCTACTCTATGTCAAAGAACCAGGAAACTCTCAACTTGCAAATGTAAAGACAATCAACAGAGGAAAATACTGGAATGGCACAGATGTTGGAATTATTTAACAAACATTTTAAAGCAGCAATTATAAAAATGCTCTGAGAAGCAACCAGAAACTTCCTTTAAATGAATAGAAAAATAGAAAGTTTCAGCAGAGAAACAGAAGATATAAGAAGAACCAAATGGAAAGTTATAACCAAATAATCATCTTTTTTTTATAATGCACTGGATGGGCTCAATAACAGAAGGCAATTTCAATGGAAAGAGTCAGTAAACTTGAAGATATATCAATAGAAGCTGCCCATTGTGAACAGCAGAGAGAGAGAGGGAAAAATACAAAAAATGAACAGAGTGATGTGGGCACAAGAATAAAAAGTCTAATATTTGTGTCAACAGAATCTCAGAGAAAGGAGAAAAATAGCAGGAATGAAAAAGTATCTAAAGAAATAACAGCTGAAAGTGTCCCAAATCTTGTGAAAGACAGAAAGCTACATATTCAAGAAGCTAAGCAGACCGCAAACACAATAAAGCGCCCAAAATACACCCCTAGACATATCATAATCAAACTCCTGAAAACTAAAGACCAAGAAAAAAATCTTGAAAAGAGCCAGAGAAAATAAGACCTTACATATAGAGAAAACTATTTGAATGATTATGCATTTCTCATCAGAATCCACAGAGGACAGAATGGTGGCACAACATTTCCTAAAGTGTTCAAAGAAAGGAACTGCCGACCCAGACATCTATGTTCAGAAGGGAAAATAGAATAAAGCCATTCTCAGAGGAAGGAAAACAAAGATAGTGTCTTGTCAGCTGACCCACTCTAAAAGAATTCCTAAAGGAACTTCTCCACTAAAAAAGAAATTTGGAATTTCAGGAATGAAGAGAGAACACAAATGGCAAATATCTAGATACATATAATAGATTATTGTTCTCTTTAATTCTTTAAAATATGTTTCATGGTTGAAAACAACATTTATAACATTGCCTGATGGAGTTTTCAATGCATGTAGACGTAGTATAAGAAAGTTATAGCGTAAAGGGAGTAGGTTAAGGGAACCTAAATGGTGATAAGGTTATATATTCCATTTGAGGTGGTAAAATACTGATTCTAGGGTCTATAATCTGTGAAAAGATCAGTGAATATAAACAGTGATCCATACAGTCAAAGACAGTACACAAAGAGATATTTTTAAAGCATAATAGATTTTTTTAAGTTTATTGTGAAAAATTATCAAAATCAAAATCTTAAATTGTTCACTGAACCATGAAAGTATCACAATTTATGTGGAAAAATGGATGAAAGCTGAAGTCGTGTTAGGAAAACTTTTCCTAGCGAATTTCCTGAAAATTGTGTAACTGATTCTTTCTTCCTTTATAAACAGAAAATAAAAATTGCAACAAACTATTTAAATTGGTTTCTAAAATGCAGTTACTAATAAAATTATCACACTTCATTAGCTAGAAATTTTAGCTTATGTGACTCCAGGTCTACCTTATATGATCTCTGGTACTTCATAGGCACTCAATTTGTTGAATGAAGATAGAAATTAAGAGATACTCTAGATATGCTATCACTTATTCTTGGTGCAGAGAGATCATTTCCTATCTTCTTGATACTATGCTTCCACTCACACTAGAATCCCAGGTTTGTATTTTCGTAGCTTTTTGGTAGGCCCATCACCTTATAAAAACATACTGATCATATAATCAACTGAAACCTGGGAATCTTTTTTATATATTAAGCAAGATTTACTGTAGACACATGCCAACGGTTTTATTTACTATTTAGTAACAATCTATTCAGTGACCATTTTGAAATTGTTTCTTGTTAATCTTTGTTCATTCTTTCAACTATTTTTTAAAATACTTGGATCAAATTACAGAACTGGCCATTTCCAAGGACAGATTCCTGTTGTGCCTTTCTAGTCAAAGCGTGATTCACAGAACTTCATCATCAGCATAACTTGGTAATTTCTAAGAAATGGCGAAACCTGGGCTCCAAACCATACCCAATGAATCGGAATCAGAATTTCAAGATCTCCAGGAGATTAATTTACCTGTTAAATTTGAGAAATAATGTAACTCCTGAATAGCACAAAAATTTGATCTGTCCAGTATAACAGCATACTGAAGCTGACTGTAATATAACTTTTCTATAAAGATGAAATTTTCTACAAATATGAAATCAAATCAATATGAAATGGTCACATACTTTGCTAAAATGAGAACTTTTAAATTATATTAGTAGCATAATCTAACAAACTCTATGGTCTAATAGATTCTAAATATAATAGACTGTAGTTTCCATACAACAATGAAGCTGATATTATTT
Source organism: Tamandua tetradactyla (assembly GCF_023851605.1). Classification (NCBI taxonomy): domain Eukaryota; kingdom Metazoa; phylum Chordata; class Mammalia; order Pilosa; family Myrmecophagidae; genus Tamandua; species Tamandua tetradactyla. Next base: position 59,202,577 of record NC_135331.1, on the reverse strand, counting down.
GACCTGCTTTACTCTGTGAATGCAATACTTAATAGTTCTCACCTCTTATTCACCTAATACACATTCAGTTGTCTGCATTTAAGAAAAATGCACTGATTAAAACACTATTAGAAAATACATAACTTTTGAATAACGGGAAATACTGCCTAAAAATTTTCTGTTCTGTGTGGTCTTCTTTTTTCCATACTTAAGTATTTTATTCTGTTTGCTAATTTGTTGTTGTTTTAAAATAATTTCTACATCAAGGATTTTTTATGGGTATTATATGATTAATTTTTTTTTAGTTTAGATATACACTTGGGAGATTGCTCTAAGTTTTTCCTATTTCAGACGATGAATCGAGAAATGTTCTTGGACAAATAATTTTTCACATTTGTGAGGCTGTATCTCTTTTTAACAGATTCATGGGGTACAACTGACTTACAATAAATTGCACATATTTAAATACACATATTTAAAGTGTGCACTTTGATAAGTTTTGACAGATGTATTTAGCCATATACCATCATCAAAATCAAGATGATCTACATATCCCCAAAAGTTATCACTTTGTAATCTTACTCTCCTAGACACATCCTGCTTCCCCAGACAGCAACCGATCTGGGCTCTGGCATTAGAAATTGTTTTGCATGTTCTAGAGTGCAAGAGCATCTGAAAATAAATTTCTAAAGTGAAATTACTTTGAGAAATATTACCAAATTTCCAATTATTCAGTGACAGTATCATACTGCTTTAAGAGTCTCTATCAACTCACTCTTTTAGCAACGTTGTACAGGAAGGCTGGTTTTCATATATTCTTGCCAAAACTGAGTTTTATCAAGCCTGTGGATATTTTCCACCCTAAAAGGAAGAATTAACATTTACTTTGCTATTGTTTTCACTTGGATTCATTGACTTATTAATGAGAAGAAAACTTTTTCATGTTTGTTGGTAAAGTGTGTATATGATTTTTAAAAAATATTTTCATGTCATTTGCCTAGTTTTGTACTGGATTGCACACATTTTTTCTTATTAAGATAAGAGCACTTTCATTTTATAGAACTAGGCTATTCTGTGTTACAGATTCTTTAACTCTTTGCACCTTTTTGACTGTTTTGTTTTCACCATATTAGTCTTTGTCTTCTAATAGAATTAAAAGTCTAAAATCAGAGCCAAATATGTACATGGAAATTTAGTATATAGAAGGCATCATGCCAGTTAAGGGGGAATAAAAGATGGATTTGTCTTTAAGTAGGTTGAGGGTAACTCACAGGGTTTATATGAATGAAAAAAAATAAATGAATGAATAGAAAAGTTAATTCAACCACTTCATGATGCCTACAAAAATAGGGTCCATGTTCATCAATTTTTTTAAATCAAAAGCATAATAAAACAAAATGGGTGAATATGCTTATAATCATGGAGAGGAAGGTTTATCTAAGGAAAATATACAATGCCATAGTCATAGGATAAACATGTGTTTACAAATCCTTGAACACTTCTGATTGCAAAAATGCATGTTATATCTTTAGAGTTCAAAAACTGCATTGTTTATAAATTTGACCAGGCCTGCATAAACAAAACTTTTTTTAGAGACACACAACACTGTTATTTTAATACAATTTCTAGATAGCATTCATTCTTCTGATATTTTTAAATGTAATTTTATTGAGATATATTCACATACCATATAAATATTGAAGATGTGTAATCAGTGGTCCACCGTATCATCATATATAGCGATGCATTCATCACAACAATAGATTTCTCTTGATATATATATATATATATATATATATATATATATATATATGTATGTATATTGAGATATCTTCATGCACCATGCAGTCCATCCAAAATATGCAATCAATGGCCCACAGTATCATCACATAGTTGTGTATTCATCACCATGTCACTTTTAGAAAATTTGCATGACTCCAGTAAAAGAAATAAAGAGAAAAAAGAGAAAATATATATCCCATACCTCTTACCCTTCCTTCTTATTGACCGCTAGTATTGCAATTTATCCCATTTGTTTACCTTTAACTTCCCCTACTATTTATATATTTTGTCCTTATTTTTTTTACTCATCTGTCTATAGCCTGTATAAAGGGAGTGTCAGCCATAAGTTTTCTCAATCATATGATAACATTGTAAAAGCTATACAGTTAAACAATCCTCTTCAACAATCAAGGCTACTGGAATACAGTTCAATAGTTTCAGATAATTCCCTCTAGCTACTCCAACACACCATAAACTAAAAAGGATATCTATATAATGCATAGGGATAACTTCCAAGATAATCTGTCAAATCTGAGATCTCTCAGTCATGGAAAATTTATTTTGTCTCATTCACTCTCCTGCCTCAGGGGCATATCAATTCTCCAGCCCTATGTCACAATCTTTTCCACAGGTGTTCTAGTTTGCTAGCTGCCAGAATGCAGTATACCAGAACTGGAATGTCTTTTAAAGAGGGGAATTTATTAATTTGCAAGTTTACATTTCTATGGCCGGGAAAGTTTCCCAATTAAAGCAAGTTTATAAAAGCATCCAAATTAAGGCACCAACCAGAGATTACCTTCACTAAGGAAAAGCCGATGAAGTTCAGGGTGTCTCAATTGGAAAGGCACATGGCAAATATGGCAGCATCTGCTAGCTTTCTCGCCAGGCTTCTTGATTCATGAAGCTCTCCCAGGGGCACTTTCCTTCTTCCTCTCCAAAGGTCTCTAGCTGCGTGGGCTCTCGTGGTTCTCATGCCTCTATCATGGCTCTGAAACTTTTTCCAAAATGCTTCCTCTTTTTAGGATTCCAGTAAACTGTTTAAGACCTACCTGGAATGGGTGGAGTTAAATTTCTCTCTAATCAGAGGTTAATACCCACAATTAGGTGAGTCACAGCTCTGTGGGGGCTAATCTAATCAAGTATTCCAACCTACATTATTGAATAGGGATTAAAAGAAGTGGTCGCTACCACAAGATTGGATCAAGATTAAAGCCTGGCTTTTCTAGAGCACATAATGCTTTCAAACCAGCACAACAGGGAACTTGATCATTTCTCCCACCTGTAAGACATCACATCAATCCATTTATATCAATGATATCATGCTGATAGGTGTTTTAGTCTGCCAAAGCTGCCAGAATACAACGCACCAGAGATGGGTTGACTTTTAATAAAAGGGGATTTATTTAGTTAAATAAATTAGGAAAGGCAGCTAAGTTTCAACTGAAGCTCTGTCTTACATGGGAAGGCACAGGGTGATCTCTGCTGGCCTTCTCTCCAGGCCTCTGGGTTCCAACAACTTTCCCTGGGGTGATTCCTTTCTGCATCTCCAAAGGCCTGGACTGAGCTGCCAGGGCTGAAATGAGGCATGCTGAGCTGCTTGGGCTGTGCTATGTTGAGCTCTCTCATTTAAGCATCTAGCCAATTAAATCAAACATCATGCATTGCAGTAGGCATGCCTCCTAGCTGACTGCAGATGTAATCAGTGGCAGATGAGCTTCGCATGCCATTGGCAACAGAACTAGGCACTCTCACCTGGCCAAGTTGACACCTGAACCTAACTAGCACAACTGGTGTATTTAATCATCAATCAGTCAATCGTATCTGTGACTGATTACATCTGCGCTCAACTAAGATGTGCCCCCCCCACACACACAATGTGACAATCCAATCAGCCAAAAACTTTTAGAGGAAAAGAGAGACTCTTTCACTCCTTCTTCAGCAAGTGAGCCTCTCCTGTGAAGTTCATCCAGATCCTTCACTGGAGCCACCAGCTTTACAGCCTGCCCTACAGATTTTGAACTCTTCCATTCCCATTTCCATTCTCTGATTTTTAAAGGTTGCATAAGATACTTTATAAATCCCATATTTACAGATAACTCCTTTTGGTTCTGCTTCTCTAGAGAACCTTGACTAATGCAGGCATTATAATACTTCTCTTTTCGCTTTGGGTTTATTTCACACAACATAGTGTCTTCAAGTTTCATTCCCTCTTGCAGCCACTCAATATTCCATTATATGTATACTCCATTGCTCGCTCTTCTGGTCATCATTCATTGTACACTTGGCCACCTCCATCCATTGCAAATCATAAATATTGCCACTATAAACAACAGTGCGCAAAAGTCCATTCTTGTCCCAACTATCAGTTCTTCCAAGTATATACCTAATTACAGGGTTGCAGGAGCAATATGGCAACTCTATACTTATTCTCCTGTGGAACTACTGCATTTCTCTCCATAGGAGCTGCACTGTTCTTCTTCCCCACTAACAGTGAGTAGGTACATCTCTGTCACCACAGTTTCTCCACGACTTGTATCTTTCTGTATATTTTTTAAACAGTTTTATTCACTTACCATACAGTCCATCCTAGGTAAACACACAATGGTTCCTGCTACAATCACATTGCTATGTATTCACCCCAATCCATATGAGGACATTTTAATTTTTTCCACAAAGAAAGAGGAAGAGGAAAAACATGAAGGATAAAAATAAAAAGGAGAAATTAAAAAAACACCTGGAATCCCATACCCCTCCCTTATACCCCCCCATTGACATTTAACTTTGCTACATTGCCTTTGCTATATATGAAGGAAGCACATTACACTACTGTTAACTATGGACCTTAGTTTACATTTTTTGTATTCTTTCCTTATACCATTCCACTTTCAATACCTTGCAATGGTGACATTCATTTGTTCTCCCTTGTGTGAAAACTTTCTTATATTTGCACATTTTTCCAATGTTCAAATAAAAGCACCATCACTGTCCACTCTAGATTTTGCTTACTTATACAGTCCCAGTCTCTATCTTCTGTCTTTCCTTCTGGTGTCATACATGACCCTAACCTTCCTCTTTCAACCACAATCACACTCAGCTTTGTTCACTGTACTTACAAAATCGTGCTACCATCAGATAGTCTTGTGATACCCATTTTCAGATCTTTACAATCAATCCTGTTGAAAATTACTTACTCCTACAGCATCAAAAGCCCAACCTCTCTCATCTTTCTATCTCTTGATAACCTGTGTTCTCAACTTTAACTCTCAAAGTTTGCTTATTAATGTTAGTTTATATTAGTGAGGCCATACAGTATTTGTCCTTTTATTTCTGGCTAAATTCACTCAACATAATGACCTTAAGTTTCATCCACATTGTTGCATATGTCATAACTTTATTCAGTACCTTTACTGAGAGTTTTCATTTCTACACCTTTCTCCAGAACTCTCCTTCCTGTCTTTTCCTATCTGCCTGTTGTGTCCTCTTTAGTGTTTCTTATAGAACAGGTCTACTGTTTCCAAACTCAGTGTACTTTGTCTGTAAATATTTCTTTTAACTTTTTTTATTAATTAAAAAAATTAACAAACAAAACACTTAAATATCATTCCATTCTACATATACAATCAGTAATTCTTAATATCATCATATAGTTGCATATTCATCATCTCTTAGTACATTTGCATCAATTTAAAAAAAGAAATAAAAAGAAAACAGAAAAAGAAATAAAATGATAATAGAGAAAAAAAAAACTATACGTACCATACCCCTTACCCCTCACTTTCATTTACCACTATTTCAAACTGAATTTATTTTAACATTTGTTCCCCCTATTATTTATTTTTATTCTATATGTTCTACTTTTCTGTTGATATAGTAGCTAAAGGGAGCATCAGACATAAGGTTTTCACATTCACAGAGTCTCATTGTGAAAGCTATATCATTGTTCAATCATCATCAAGAAACATGGCTACTGGAACACAGCACTACATTTTCAGGCAATTCCCTCCAGCCTCTCCACTACATCTTGAACACCAAGGTGATATCTACTTAATGTGTGAGAATAACCTCCAGGATAACCTCTTGACTCTGTTTGGAATCTCTCAGCCATTGACACTTTGTCTCGTTTTGCTCTTCCCCCTTTTGTTTCAGAAGTTTCTCTCAATCCCTTGATGTTAATTCTCAGCTCATTCTAGGGTTTTTCTCAGTCCCTTGATGCTGTGTCCCAGCTCATTCCAGGATCTTTGTCCCATATTGCCAGGAAGGTCCACACACCCTGGGAGTCATGTCCCACACAGAGAGGGGGAGGGTGGTGAGACTGCTCATCATATTGGCTGGAGAGAGAGGCCACATCTGAGCAACAAAAGAGGTTCTCTTGGGGGTGACTCTTAGGCCTAAATTTTAAGTAGACTTGACCTATCCTTTGTGGGGTTAAGTTTCATGTGAACAAACCCCAAGACTGGAGGCTCAGCCTATAGCTTTGGTTGTCCACACTGCTTGTGAGAATATCAAGAATTCAACTTGGGGAAGTTGAATTTCTCCCCACTCTCACCATTCCCCAAAGGGGGCTTGCAAATACTTTTCCAATCACTGATCAAATCATTCTGGGATTCATCGGGGGATCACTCTGGACAAGCCAACAAAATCTCATGTGCTACCTGAGATTCCAAGTACTTATGACATTCAATCAAACTATCTACATGAGTTATATTAGGAAATGCTCTAGTCAAAATCTAAATTTTGTAACAAATAAACATTTTTTGCTTTAGTCTCACACATAAGGTGACATTTTAAAGTATTAATTATCATCTATTTTCAGCACCCTGCAGTAATGACATTCCTTTGTTCTTCCTCATGCCAAAACATTTTTAAAATTTGTACATTGTACATTTCACTATTATTATACACTCTAGGCATTCCTAGATTATACCATCTCGAAGTTTAACATCTATCTTTCTTTCTGATTTCATTTATGTCCCCATCCCTCTTCCCTCTATCATTCTCACATGCAGCTTCATTCAGTGTTTTAACATAATTACATTACAGTTAGGTAGTATTGTGCTGTCCATTTCTGAGTTTTTGTATCCAGTCCTGTTGCACAGTCTGTATCCCTTCTGCTCCAATTACCCACTATCTTACCCTATTTCTATCTCCTGATGGTCTCTGTTACCAACGACATATTCCAAGTTTATTCTCTAATGTCGGTTCACATCAGTGGGACCATACAGTATTTGTCCTTTCGTTTTTGACTAGTCTCACTGAGCATAATGTTCTCTAGGTCCATCCATGTTATTACATGCTTCATAAGTTTATTCTGTCTTAGAGCTGCATAATACTCCATCGTATGTATATACCACAGTTTGTTTAGCCACTCGTCTGTTGATGGACATTTTGGCTGTTTCCATCTCCTTGCAATTGTAAATAATGCTGCTGTAAACATTGGTGTGCAAATATCCATTTGTGTCTTTGCCCTTAAGTCCTCTGAGTAGATACCTAGCAATGGTATTGCTGGGTCATATGGCAATTCTATATTCATCTTTTTGAGGAACTGCCAAACTGCCTTCCACAGTGGTTTGCCATTTGACATTCCCACCAACAGTGAATAAGTGTGCCTCTTTCTCCACATCCTCTCCAGCACTTGTCATTTTCTGTTTTGTTGATAATGGCCATTCTGGTGGGTGTGAGATGATATCTCATTGTGGTTTTGATTTGCATTTCTCTAATGGCCAGGGACATTGAGCATCTCTTCATGTGCTTTTCGGCCATTTGTATTTCCTCTTCTGACAAGTGTCTGTTCAAGTCTTTTTCCCATTTTATAATTAGATTGGCTGTCATTTCGTTGTTGAACTGAACAATCTCTTTATAAATTCTGGATACTAGACCTTTATCTGATATGTCGTTTCCAAATATTGTTTCCCATTGTGTAGGCTGTCTTTCTACTTTCTTGATGAAGTTCTTTGATGCACAAAAGTGTTTAATTTTGAGGAGCTCCCATTTCTTTCTTTCTTTCTTTAGTGCTCTTGCTTTAGGTGTAAGGTCCATAAAACCGCCTCCAATTGTAAGATACATTTTCCTCTAACTGTTTTATGGTCTTAGACCTGATGTTTAGATCTTTGATCCATTTTGAGTTAACTTTTGTATAGGGTGTGAGATACGGGTCCTCTTTCATTCTTTTGCATATGGATATCCAGTTCTCTAGGCACCATTTATTGAAGAGACTGTTCTGTCCCAAATGAGTTGGCTTGACTGCCTTATCAAAGATCAAATGTCCATAGATGAGAGGGTCTATATCTGAGCACTCTACTCAATTCCATTGGTCAATATATCTATCTTTATGCCAGTACCATGCAGTTTTGACCACTGTGGCTTCATAATATGCCTTAAAATCAGGTAGCGTGAGACCTCCAGCTTCTTTTTTTTTCCCTCAAGATACTTTTAGCAATTCAGGGCACCCTGCCCTTCCAGATAAATTTGCTTATTGGTTTTTCTATTTCTGAAAAATAAGTTGTTGGGATTTTGATTGGTATTGCATTGAATCTGTAAATCAATTTAGGTAGAATTGACATTTTAACTATATTTAGTCTTCCAATTCATGAACATGGTATGCCCTTCCATCTATTTAGGTCTTCTGTGATTTCTTTTAACAGTTTCTTGTAGTTTTCTTTGTACAGGTCTTTTGTCTCTTTAATTAAATTTATTCCTAAGTATTTTATTCTTTTAGTTGCAGTTGTAAATGGATTTCGTTTCTTGATTTCCCTGTCAGCTTGTTCACTGCTAGTGTATAGAAACACTACAGATTTTTTAATGTTGAACTTGTATCCTGCCACTTTGCTGTACTCATTTATTAGCTCTAGTGGTTTTGCTGTGGATTTTTCAGGGTTTTGACATATAGTATCATATCATCTGCAAACAGTGATAGTTTTACTTCTTCCTTTCCAATTTTGATGACTTGTATTTCTTTTTCTTGCCTAGTTTCTCTGGCTAGAACTTCCAACATGATGTTGAATAACAGAGGTGATAGTGGACATCCTTGTCTTGTTCCTGATCTTAGGGGCAAAGTTTTCAATTTTTCCCCATTGAGGATGATATTAGCTGTGGGTTTTTCATATATTCCCTTTATCATTTTAAGGAAGTTCCCTTGTATTCCTATCCTTTGAAGTGTTTTCAACAGGAAAGGATATTGAATCTTGTCAAATGCCTTCTCTGCATCAATTGATATGATCATGTGATTTTTCTACTTTGATTTGTTGATATGGTGTATTACATACATTGATTTTCTTATGTTGAACTATCTTTGCATACCTGGGATGAATCCTACTTGGTCATGATGTATAATTCTTTTAATGTGTTGCTGGATTCGAATTGCTAGAATTTTGTTGAGGATTTTTGCATCTATATTCATTAGAGAGATTGGTCTATAATTTTCTTTTTTTGTAATATCTTTGCCTGGTTTTGGTATGAGGGTGATGTTGGCTTCATAGAATGCATTAGGTAACTTTCCCTCCATTTCAATTTTTTTGAAGAGTTTGAGCAGGGTTGGTACTAATTCTTTCTGGAATGTTTGGTAGAATTCACACGTGAAGCCATCTGGTCCTGGACTTTTCTTTTTGGTAAGCTTTTGAATGACTGATTCAATTTCTTTACTTGTGATTGGTTTGTTGAGGTCATCTATTTCTTCTTGAGTCAGAGTTGGTTGTTCATGCCTTTCTAGGAACTTGCCCATTTCATCTACATTGTTGTATTTATTAGCATAAAGTTGTTCATAGTATCCTGTTATTACCTCCTTTATTTCTGTGAGGTCAGTGGTTATGTCTCCTTTTCCATTTCTGATCTTATTTATTTGTGTCCTCTCTCTTCTTCTTTTTGTCAATCTTGCTAAGGGCCCATCAATCTTATTGATTTTCTCATAGAACCAACTTCTGGTCTTATGATTTTCTCTATTGTTTTCATGTTCTCAATTTCATTTATTTCTGCTCTAATCTTTGTTATTTCTTTCCTTTTGCTTGCTTTGGGGTTAGTTTGCTGTTCTTTCTCCAGTTCTTCCTAGTGGACAGTTAATTCCTGAATTTTTGCCCTTTCTCCTTTTTTGATATAGGCATTTGGGGCAATAAATTTCCCTCTTTGCACTTCTTTGCTGCATCCCATAAGTTTTGATATGTTGTGTTTTCATTTTCATTCGCCTCGAGTTATTTACTGATTTCTCTTGTAATTTATTCCTTGACCCACTGGTTGTTTAACAGTGTGTTGTTGAGCCTCCACATATTTGTGAATTTTCTGGCACTCTGCCTATTATTGATTTCCAACTTCATTCCTTTATGATCTGAGAAAGTGTTGTGTATGATTTCAATCTTTTTAACTTTGTTGAGACTTACTTTGTGACCCAGCATATGGTCTATCTTTGGGAATGATCCATGAGCACTTGAGAAAAACGGGTATCCTGCTGTTGTGGGGTCTAATGTCCTATAAATGTCTGTTAAGTCTAGCTCATTTATTGTAATATTCAAATTCTCTGTTTTTTTATTGATCCTCTGTCTAGATGTTCTGTCCATTGATGAGAGTGGGGAATTGAAGTCTCCAACTATTATGGTAGATGTGTCTATTTCCCTTTTCAGTATTTGCAGTGTATGCCTCACGTATTTTGGGGCATACTGATTCGGTGCATAAATATTTATGATTGTTATGACTTCTTGTTGAATTGTTCCTTTTATTGGTAGATAGTATCCTTCTTTGTCTCTTTTAACTGTTTTACATTTGAAGTCTAATTTGTTGGATATTAGTATAGCTACTCTGGCTTTTTCTGGTTGTTATTTGCATGAAATATCTTTTCCCAACCTTTCACTTTCAACCTATGTTTATCTTCGTGTCTAAGATGTGTTTCCTGTAGACAGCATATAGAAGGATCCTGTTTTCTAATCCATTCTGCCAGTCTATGTCTTTTGATTGGGGAGTTCAGTCCATTAACATTTAGCGTTATTACTGTTTGGGTAGTACTTTCCTCTACCATTTTGCCTTTTGTATTTTATATATCATATCTAATTTTCCCTTCTTTCTACACTCTTCTCCACACCTCTCTCTTCTGTCTATTCATACCTGTCTCTAGTGCTCCCTTTAGTATTTCTTGCAGAGCTGGTCTCTTGGTCACAAATTCTCTCAGTGACTTTTTGTCTGAAAATGTTTTAATTTCTCCCTCATCTTTGAAGGACAATTTTGCTGGATATAGAATTCTTGGTTGGCAGTTTTTCTCTTTTAGTAATTTAAATATATCATCCCACTGTCTTCTTGCCTCCATGGTTTCTGCTGAGAAATCTACACATAGTCTTATCGGGTTTCCCTTGTATGTGATGAATTGTTTTCTCTTGCTGCTTTCAAGATTCTCTCTTTCTCTTTGACCTCTGACATTCTAACCAGTAAGTGTCTTGGAGAACACCTATTTTGATCTATTTTCTTTGGGGTGCGCTGCACTTCTTGGATCTGTAATTTTAGGTCTTTCATAAGAGTTGGGAAATTTTCAGTGATAATTTCTTCCATTAGTTTTTCTCCTCCTTTTCCATTCTCTTCTCCTTCTGGGACACCCAAAACACGTATATTTGTGTGCTTCATATTATCATTCAATTCCCTGAGCCCCTACTCAAATTTTTCCATTCTTTTCCCTATAGTTTTTGTTTCTTTTTGGATTTCAGATGTTCCATCCTCCCGTTCACTAATTCTAACCTCTGTCTTTTGAAATCTACCATTGTAGGTTTCCATTGTTTTTTTCATCTCTTCTACTGTATCTTTCTTTCCCATAAGTTCTTTGATTTGTTTTTTCAGACTTTCCATTTCTTCCTTTTGTTCATTCCTTGCCTTCTTCATGTCCTCCCTCAATTCATTGATTTGGTTTTTGATGAGGTTTCCCATTTCTGTTCGTATGTTCAGAATTAGTTGTTTCAACTCCTGTATCTCATTTGAACTATTGGTTTGTTCCTTTGACTGGGCCATATCTTCAATTTTCCTGGTGTGATTTGTTATTTTTTGCTGGTGTCTTGACATTTAATTACCTTAATAATTTATTCTGGAGACTGCTTTCACTTATCTTACCTAGGGTTTTCTTGCTAGATGAGTTTGTTGTCTATCTGTTCTTTGACCTTCAGTTCAGCTTTTTCTGGGCCTCTAGCTTAAGTTTTGTTTAACAGAGGGTAATTTTTCAGTTCTCATTTTCTTGTTTCTTGTCCTGCTTGTAAGGTGCCTTTTCCCTCCCCACCCTTAGGAGGGTCTACATAGGTATTACAGACTCAAGCTGGCCTCCTTTTGGGGGAAAGGAGTCACCTGCATCAGTTTTCCCTGAGGGTGAGACCCAGTAGGTTGAAAGACTTTCCTGTGAAGTCTCTGGGCTCTGTTTTTCTTATCCTGCCCAGTATGTGGAGCTGTCTGTCTGCGGGTTCCACCAGCAATAGATGTTGTGGCTCCTTTAACTTTGGAAGGCTCTCCCTGCTGGGGGCATGGTGGAGACAGAGGAAAGGTTGTAGGCTGGTTTTAATGGCTTCAAATTGCCAAGCCCTGGGGTCTGAACTCCTTGTGAGAGGAATTCCACCTGAGTTGCATTTCACCCCTCCCCTGGGAAAGGCCTAGGTTGGAGACAGCCCTGAAAGCAGCCTGTTTCTGCATATACCTGGGGCAGTTGCAGCCTGTGTAGTTCTGCCGCTGAATCCAGAGGCAGCCAAGCCTCCATAGAAACAGCCACAAAAGCCTCTGTTTCATCCCCTTTCCTCTTTTTCAGTTAGCCCAATAGGCAACCTCCACCTTGACCAGTTTCTCCTGAGCTGTGGGCCCATTTTTAGTAGTCAGAATTTGTTTATTAATGCCACAATTGGCGTTTGGTTGGACTCAGTCCCTGCTACTGTTAGAGTCTCTTTCCTTTCTCTCTGGGAAGCTGCCTGTGTGGGAGGGACACCGGGCGCCGGCTGCCGTGGCTTGGAGAACTCACTGTTCTGGAGACTTGCAGCCAGTCCAGCTGGTCCAGACTGGGGTATGCTGTGTGTCTGGTCACTATCGTGGCTCTGGGAGCTGTTCTGTACTGTTTCTGGTTATTTAGTAGTTCTGGAGAATGAACTAAAATGCGCACATTACTTAGCCACCATCTTGGCCCCTCCTCTGTCTGTAAATATTTTAAACTCTCCCTTATTTTTTTTGTATGTGTGCTGTATGTGGGAGTCACATTTCATTCTTTTTCCATGTGAGTATCTCGTTATTGCAACATCACTGTTGAATTTTTGTTTATTTATTTTTTTCTTTCTTTTGTTTGCCTTGTTTGCTTGTTTTGGGGAAGTACATGGACCAGGAATTGAACCCAGGTCTCCCTCATGGCAGGTGAAAATTCTACCATTGAAATATCCTTGCACCCCCTCTCTCCATTTTTGAAGGAGAGTTTTTCTGGATAGAGAATTTTTGATTGGCTATTTTACTCTCATGATATCTTAGAGATATCATACTACTTAGCCTTCTCACTTGCATGGTCACGGTTGAAAAATCCACACATATCTTACTAAGCTTCCTTGTATGTCATAGATCACTTTTCTCTTGCTGCCTTCAGACTTTTTTCTTTTTCTTTGACATATGACAACCTAATTAGTAAATGTCTTGGAGTAGTTCTATTCAGATCTATTCTGTTTGGAGTACACTGTCCTTCCTGAATCTGTAATTTTGTGTCTTTCACAAGAGTTGGGAAATTTTCAGTGATTATTTCCTCCATTATTCTTTCTACTCCTTTTCCCTTCTCTTCTTCTGGGAAACCCATAACATGTATATTCATGTGCTTCATGTTGTCATTCCATTTCCTGAGATCATGCTCATATTTTTCCATTCTTTTCCTTATCTGCTTATTTTTTATGTGTATAGGATTTCAGATGTCCCATCCTCTAGCTCACTAGATGTTTCTTCTGCTCTTTTGCCTCTTCAAATCTTAGCTGTTTAAGTCCCCATTGTGATTTTCATTTCTTCTATTGTACCTTTAATTCCCATAAATTCTGCAATTTGTTTTTTCCAGCTTTCAATTACTTCTTTTGTGATCCCAAAAAATCTTCTTTATTTCATTCATCTCTCTTTTCATATATTCCCTCAACTCTTTGGATTCGATTTTTCATTTGATATGGCATATTTGTTTGAAAATCTTTAATGAGTTTTTCAATTCTGTATCTCATTTAAAGTGTGAGTTTGTTTGTTTGTTTTCCTTTGATTGGGCCATCTCTTTGTTTGTCTTAGTATGACTTGCAATCTTTGATGGTGTCTAGGCATCTGATTTCCTTGATTAGTTTTTTCTGGAAGTTGAGCAACACTTTTACCTAGGGTTTTCTTGTTGACTGGCTTTGTTCTCAATCTGTTCTTTGACATTCAGTTTAACTTATTCTAGATCTCTAGCATAGTTTCTATTTAAGTGATTGGAATTTTTCAGCCCTCGGTTTTTTTGGTTCTTGCCCACCTATATGAAACCCTTTATTTGAGGAGGGTCTCCCCGGATATAATTGACCCAAATTAGATTTTTTTCCAGACCAGGCAGGCTTGGGTCTCAGGAGGAGGGTGTAATCAGTATTAAAGTTCCCTGAGGATGAGTCTCAGCAGGTTATTAGACTTTCCTGTGAAACCTCCAGACTAAATGCTTTTCCTATTCTTCTCAGCGACGGTGCTTCTCAGCCCAAACCTTCCTAGTGTGATAACATGGACCATTGCCTGTAATTCTCAGCAGACTCTATCCCTGCCAGGGGCATGTTTGAGACAGAGGCTGAGGTAGAAGGAAGGCTTACACTGGGGTCTGAATTCTCTAAGTGAGGGCTACCTCTTCAATTGGGCCCACCCCAGCCCCCTTTTCTTGGGGATGCTTCACTTTTTAGGGAATTATCTCCTTCACTTGACTTGCTACTTTGTTTCTCAGATCTATCTTGACATTGCTCTTGCCTGGGTCAGTGCTGACAATTGAAAATACCTGAGGCTTTCTCTAAGGAGCTACTTAGAATGGTTAAAAAAATAGAAATCCCTTTGCAGAGCCAATCTCCACCCCTAAGTCTCAACAGTCAAGAGCCAGAGTTGGTATCTGGGTCTGTGCACTCCCTTCCTTGGGGCACAGCCCTTTTCCAGTATTCTGAGCTTAGCTGATTCCAAACCCCTCTTTATTGTCAGCCCCATCTCCTCTCTACTGAGACAGACCTCAGGATTCTTTACCTGCTTGCTCTGGGTTTATCTGTGCTCAGAGCTTGTATTCAGCAGCCCAGATTTATTAATTTAAATTGCAGTTAAAACTTGATTAAGCTATCTAACCTTGCTCCTAGTAGAGACTGCTTCTTTTTTCCTTGGTGAAGTGCCTCCAACTCAGCCTGCCATGTCAGTGATGGAGGGACACCACTGTCCACAGGTGGGGCTTTACTATAGTTCTGTGCTATGATCTTGACCGTTCCACCACTCCAGGCTGCTGTACAGTGTGTATCTGGTCACAGATGTCCGTCAAACAGTTGTTCCAGACAGTTCCTGTCTATTTACTCTGCTCTAGAAGAAAAACTAATTCCCACAACTCTCGCTATGATGCCGTCGTTTCCCACCTCTCTGTTGATATTTTAATAGTTTTTTTTCCTAGTAATAAGATAATGTGGTAATAGATTTCATGGACAAATTAATGTTTGCAAAAGAAATGGTAATTTTCTTCTTAGTAGGAACAAATTATAACTTAAAAAATAATTTTTACTTGAGGAAAGCTGATCAATTATGGATCTTCAAGATGCAGATGCTTACAAAGCTCTTTTTTCCTGTTCTATAGGAATAATTCTCTAAGGAAGATTTTATTTGCAAATTAAGGGGTAAGAATAGTCAACTAATATTCAAATAGGGGAGATATGTAAGCAAATATATGCAGTACAATTTAAATTTCTCAATTCAGAATTTAAAATGTGGGATTCATTAAAATTTTATGTCAAATATGTTTTTATAGCAAAAATATATCCAGTTATAAATTAAAGTATTACATTAAAATTTCATTTGTCACTTTCAAAATCCTAAGCAGTGCTAAATTAAACATCACAAAAAAAAATCAATGTCTGAAACACCTGTATGAAAATGACTTATGAATATTTCAGAATATTCTATTAATCACATATCTATTTTCATTATGTATCCTATATAAATAATAGTCAAAGGAAAAACAACTTGATACATTTTTAACTTTGGCATGGAAAATCTAGCTGATTAAACTATTTAAGGTCACTTTCATTACTTCTTTAAAAAAACCAACACCTTATTTGGTGTGTGGAGTTAAGGGGTGCTAAAATGTTTAAACTAATATCACAACTAATATTATGAGCTTTGGTCCTACTTTAATTAATTTGGACCCAATGTTCTCTAGAAATAACCGAATTGATTAATTTTGTCCATGCTGAATGGAGAGGCTGAGACAGTGCTCTTAAAATTGCCTGAGATAGTTAGGAGAGGATTCATGATGAAAATGCAAAAGGCATTGTATATTCCATGAGATCTGATTCTTTCTGTGCTGCTTCATGTTATGAGAGAAAGGGAGCAGTGTAAGGAGGTAGGGGAGTGGTGTAAGCCTGGATTGTTTAGCAGGGGTCACATGAAATGCTTTCGCCTGGTCAAGTCCAAAAATTAGATTTTTAACTTTAAGGTCAATAGTTCTCAACCTTTTAAAAACTATGCTCCCTCCAATGCTTTAAAAAAAGTTATTTTTAACAGTCTGCATTAGAAAAATAATGGTCTATTGAAGGTGTTTTGTTTTGTTTTGATTTTTATATACTGCCAACTCCTCCCTCTAATTTCTTCCTTGGGGATTAGGCACTTCTCGCTTTCTCCCAAAGTTAAAAATCTGTACTTCTATCCTTGGAGAAATAATCTATTGTTCAAGAAATATTTATTAGGTATTGTTATGTATCATTTGGTAGAGAATTTTGCACATAAAAGAGATGTATGATTTGTGATAGGCATATTTCTCTTGCAGCACTTGAAGGAAGGATTAAAGAGAAAGGACATCATTAACTGTCTCACAGGTTATGTGAGGAGAAACTTTAAACAATATGGAAAATGCCAGTATCATCAATATGTGCAATACTGTAGAATAGAAAGCTGTGTTTGCAACATAAAATTGAAAGACTTGGTCTGGGTATTCACAATAAAACTTTGCTAGCATATTTTGGTACCAGCACCATCTTGGGCCTTCAAGAGCAGAGCAGATTCCTTGGTACTTCCTTTGGTACTTGGCTGTGAACATCATGGTAGAAAATGACATACCACCTTGGAAACAGGAGAGAGGAATAGAGGGTCGGGATTACTGCTTCCCATCAGTTCTCAAGGCTTTAGGAAGACCAGAGGTAAACTATGTGGTCACACACCCATTATATCACAGATCAACACTTTAAATTTAGTTTGGTATAACAGGAAAAGTATCATCATAAGTGAATACAAGATTTCTTCCATGCTTCCCATTCTTCTTAATTGACTGCCTCAGTTCTTCAAGTACGGTGCTAAAACTGAGCAGTGACTCGACAAGGGAGCCTAAAGGGAACATGGAGAGGGCTCCACCAGCTGGGTCTAGAAAATGCCTTAGCCCCATATGCAAGTAATCAACTCCCAAGTCTTCTACATACCTGAACAATAGCCTTTCTATTTCCACAGTTATTCCTTGAGGCCTTATGATTTCCTTTCCAATATTTTTATCTTTTTTTTTTTTTTTTTAACGTGGGCAGGCACCAGGAATCGAACCTGGGTCCTCTGGCATGGCAAGCACGCATTCCTGCCTGCTGAGCCACCGTGGCCTGCCCAGTATTTTTATCTTTGAGGCCAACTTTGCCATTCATTTTGAAACTGTTTTTATCTCCATACTAAGGTGATGAGTACAAAATTTGGAGGTGAGGAGCAGTGATGTGAAGTATTGAAAAGTGGCTGGCCCTTGTCTGTACACATTACTGTTTTCACAGCCTAGGAAGTTAAAAGGGAAAAGAAATTTACCTGGACTGGAGTTTGGCCTATGTTAGCATATCCATTATAAGCCCTTTGGGGAACTATCATATTTGGTCACTAAAATTTATTAAAGTATGAAGCAAAAAAAAAAAAGCTTTATACATACACATATTTTGGTTTATAGTAAAAGATTCCCATTCCTTATTATCTTAAATTGGTAGGTCAATATTTCTTCAAGATTTGTTTCCTTAACACAAAAAGTAATACTATATTTTCAAGTATACATGGAAATAAACTGGGGAAAATGCAAAAATGTATATGATAACTTCATGTGTTCAATTTTAATTTCCCTTAAAATCATATCAGGTACTATCAAATATATTCTACTAATCAGTTTGCTTAAATTAAAGAAGGGATGGTAAGTGTATAGGCAAAAGTAACTTGTCACTTAAATTCTTTTAGCTATTTTCATTGATTCTACAAATAAACACATTTGTATATAGAAATAAAGACTTAAAAAGAAACTTAGAGGTCCACCTAAAAACTCCTAAAGTTTCTCTTCGGTGATAGCACATGTTCAAAATATGTTTATTTCATGAATTAGTGAATGATCTAATCAAGGCCACCCAACACTGGACACGCTTTCCATTGCTTCTGTCTAACATCCCTGGGAGACACGTTCATGAGATTTTAGCATCTTCTGCACACCAAGTTTAAATCTATTTGTTGTTCCTCATCTAATCAAATCTCCACCAACTATATAAAAAACAAACACATACATGGGTATGTTAAGTCCTTCAGTCATAAAAAATTTGACTGTAAACCATATGTCAGACTTTTCCTAAGTGCTGTCTTCTTACCTGATTGCCAAGTCACCGAGCTGGTTGATGCTGGAGATGGACTTAGAATCTAGGTCCACTCACCTTCTGATCTACACTCCTTCTGAGTCTGTATCATTCGATACTTTACTTAATTTTAGTAAAGACTACAGGTAATTCTTTACAAGAAAATATTGAATTTGGTGTCTAAGCTTCTATTCCCTCAGTTTCTGAAATATATATATATATATATATGAAGTATATATACTCCAGAATATTTCAAGATGGCATCAGGATACGCAAAGAATATATAATTTCTACTTCTACATATTTTTTTTTTTTTTTTTTTTTTTTTTTTTTTTTTAGAGAGGGAGGAAAGGAAGGAAAGACAGAGAAGGAAGGAAGGATGGAAGGGAGGAAGAAAGGGAAACATTTTTAAACATTTTCTTGTTTTTTTTTATTATATTTTGTTTGTTTGTTTGTTTTTTACATGGGCTGGGGCCGGGAATCGAACCGGGGTCCTCCGGCACGGCAGGCAAGCACTCTTGCCCGCTGAGCCACCGCGGCCCGCCCTACTTCTACATATTTTATACATGTAAATAGATCATATGGTATCTTTAAAAATGTCTATGCATGTCAATGCACTAATTATTAGTTAGTGCAATATATACTTTACTAATGTATTAGTAGAGTAGTATATATAGTATCTAATTAGTAGATGAACACATATTAAGGAGGGTTAAATATTTTTTACTAAAGTGTTGCTAAACCAAACACTTGGAGATCACTTATCAACTCTTGTGCTTCTCATATTTCAGCATGAATAAGTACCACCTGGAACGTATTAATACACAGATTGCTGGTCCCTATCCCCAGATGTTCTTATTCAAGATATCTGAGAGGAGCCTGAGAATTTGCATTTTAACAAGCTTATAGAACTAGCTACTCATCCAAGGACCATATTTTAAATAGCAAAGATTTACTCCTATCCAAATGCATTATATTCCCTTGAATAAGTTGTACAAAGTTACCATAATAGATAGGGCTAAAATGAAAAAAAAAAGAAAAAAAAAAAAGAAAAATACCTTTGGACTCTAAGGCCAGGCTACTCTTAAGCTGATACATTTGTATCACATGTACATGATGTCTTTCCCTTCCCCAATCATGAAAAAAGGATATTGTTAATAGAAATGGATGTGAGTATATAGCTTTAATATGTAGGAATAAATGTATTCTTTTTAATAATGCATTTTTATGGTTTTGTTTCTGGAGTTTCTTTCTGGATAGATATTTCGGGTAGGAGGGACTCACAGAGGATCCTGGGCTGACAAGGAGACCAAATTTGGGAAACAGTTTGTATTTATCTTTTTTGATTGATACTTTCTCTGAACCACCAAATGATTTCACGGCTGCCATGACAACCGTTTTCTGCTTTCAGCTTCTTGTTCTAAGTACTTTGCAGCTTTCAGTCAGATATGAAACTAACAGCTTTATTATGTTCCACTCAGATATATTAGTGTGGCCACAGAGTTCTAAAAGGAATTAAGACACAAGCTAACATTTAAGGAAAAATGAAATAGGGCTCCACATGGTACTGTTATATTGGAAAATAAGCTAAAACATTATAGAATACAAAATACGTTTACAGAAAAAAAAGCTATTCCCAGACCATGCACTCCCCTCCCAAAAAAGCTATTACTTTTCAACCTGTAATCTCAGATGTCATATTCCAATTTCTTTAAGACAGCTAGTAAAACTAGTGTGATGGTTAATTTTATGTGTCAGCCTAACTAAGTTACGGTACCTGATCAATTAATCAAACACTAATCTAGACATTGCTGTGAAGATATTTTGTAGCTGTGGTTAACATCTACAATCAGTAATAAAAAAATATTGGCCTCAAGAATGTGCATGAGCCTCATCTAAGGAATTGAAAGGTCTTATAAGCAGAAAAGGAGAAGAAAGTCTACCTAAGACTTCAGCATCAACTCTTAACTTTCCAGCCTTCTAGCCTGCCCTGCAGATTTCAGACTTGCCAGCCCCCACAATTGCATGAACCAATTCCTTAAATTAAATCTCTTGATATACCCTACTGGTTTTGTTCTCTGGAGAACCCTAACTGACACAAGTAGTGAGTATGAAAATATATACTCATTTTCTTTAAGCATTTAAAATTTACTAATACACAAGGCTTAAAGACGTAAGGGGTATGCTTGGTAAGCCACATCTACATGAGCTTAAATATTTTAGAAACTGATCTGTAAGCCTTTTCAAATTGCATTGCCAGAGATGAGACACCTGTGGCATCTGAACCTATTTTGAGTGGTTTTTATAGTGAGTGCTCAAATTATAGCACATAAAAATGTTGAGTCACACTTTCAAGGACAGCTCAATTCTCCTGTCATCCGAAAGAGAGTGGAACAATAGCATCTTCTTTGCGGACCTGAGCTGGGAGCAGCTTAGGGAGAGAGCGAAGAGGAGGAGAACAGTATTATGAACAACAAAGCTTCTCTGGGCTTTTGAACCTAAGAGCAATGCCTTTAAGGCTTATTTTCTATAAATTGCTCTGATTTGGGAGCTCCTGGATTCCCAACACATCCTAATATCTCCCAGCTTTGCTTCTGGAACATTCCGGTGGAGGGAAGATAAGAGTGGCAAGGGAAGCTTATCCGCATTTTCTAGTTCTCCCACTCTTCTCGTGACGAGCCTTGGCATGTAAAAGGAAATCAGGCATCATTCTTTGCAAGGTGCAAGGATGTCTACTCAGTGGTAAGGAGGGTGGGTGGAACATTTCATTCTCTCTATTTCAAGCACAGTGTTTCAAAGCTTCTATAGGACCAAGTTGCTTCCCGAGCTGTTACAGTTTGCTTCCCTCACAGGATGGTTGTGAAAATTATAAAGCATATAGGAGAGCATTTGGCAACTCTAAAATGATCTACAAATATAGGGAGCCATCCATAACAAGAAAAGTATGTTACCAGAAAAAAATACCTCAAATATCTCTTTTCAGGTGGTATTCTTGGCCATTAAAGCACATAATAGAATTCAAATAGAATTAGTAGCCCTATAATTATAAATAATTGGGTAGTATTGATTTTTGAGTAGTTTATGAGTAATTATGCCCAATAATAGTTGGGTAGTTTTGTGTCATATCTTAAATATGTGTCTCTGATTTGTTGGGATGAAATAGAGGGTGAAATTCTGATTGATAAAATTTTAAGAACCTGTTCTAGTTTGCTAGCTGCCGGAATGCAACACTCCAGAGACGGACTGGCTTTTAATAAAAGGGGATTTATTTTGTTAGTTCTTCAGAGGAAAGGCAGCTAACTTCCCACTGAGGCTCTTTCTTACGTGGAAGGCACAGGATGGTCTCTGCTGGTCTTTTCTCCAGGCCCTTGGGTTCCAACAACTTTCCCCGGGGTGATTTCTTTCTCCATCTCCAAAGGCCTGGGCTGAGCTGCAAGTGCTGAGATGAGGAATGCCAAGCTGCTTAGGCTGTGCTACGTTGTGTTCTCTCATTTAAGTACCAGCCAATTAAGTCAAACGTCACTCATTGCAGCAGACACACCTCCTAGCCGACTTCAGATGTAATTAGCAACAAATGAAGTTCACGTACCATTGGCTTATGTCCGCAGCAACAAGACTAGGTATGCTCACCTGGCCAAGTTGACAAGTGAATCTAACTAACACAGAACCATAGCCACCTTCAGTTAATTTCATGAAAGAAAGTGTTATGCAGCCTCTTTGGGGCATAACACAGCCTTTTGGTTGTACTGATACTTCTTCAACTAATGGAAGGAGATGCCATCTCTCCCTTGACTAGACAATGCCATATAGGACTCTCAGACTTCTCAGAGGAGCATCTGTCATTGTCCTCAATTAGTATATGCCAACCACAAGGGCCGACTTCAACATGGAGTCTCCCCCACCTTGCATTGCCCACTGGTCCCCTCTTTTAGTTTGACTTTCTCATGCCTGTGGGAAAAACAAAATATACACTTGTATACAGCTACTTCAGTCTTGTGAATATCCAAATTATGACCTTCAGAGAGTCAGATTTCTAGACTAAAAAGGCAAATGGATGATTCAATAAAGCATCCATGTTTTTGTATCTAGAAAAATTGCATTAAGACATTCAAGACTAAATTAACTTTGTCTCTCTTTTCTGTATTACATGTTTTCACAGCCAAAGACAATTTTGATGGCTAAATCAGTTTCAGGCAATACAGGCTATCTCATATACTAAAGAGTCTCCCCTTCATTTGCTAGGGCTTTTTTCTTCCTTTATTTATAAAATCATATTATTTATCCCACCTATAGGCAAGATGAAATGTAAATTTATTTAAAAAAATCCATGGAAATTCCAGTATCTGTCATCTCTCAGGGACTCCCTGAAGAGTGTCTGGATAACAATCAAAGCAGTGGCTGAAACCAGTGACTACTCAGTAGATGTTCTTGAAAATTCTGCTAAGATGAGGCAACCAAAAAGGTAAAGTACTTCAGAACAAAGATAAGCCTGCAGTAAATTAGCCATCTTGCCTTTACAATCTATTTCAAATTATAGAGCCAAGCCCACAGGGTGAGGCAATAAGTAGTGCGTCTATGGGATTGTGAAGTGTGTGTGTGTGTGTATGTGTGTGTGTGTGTGTGTGTGTGTGTGTGTGTTCAGGGGCAATCTTAGCAGAATAAGATGCACCAGAATGTCAAAGTGCTAAAAATGGTGTTCCACTTCTATTACTAATTAAATCTATGTCTAATAAGAGAAAGTAAAATAAAAAAATAATATTAATAAGGAAAAGGAAAACCATAGAATTGTGAGATAGATATTAACAACGAAAAAATGATGAGTCAGGTTCCACTCCTTGCAAGCAAGTAGCACCCAAGGTTTATCATGTCAAGTCACAAATTTATTCAGCAACTCTTTTAAAAAGAATAAATGTAAATTTCATCAGCACTGACTTCTCACCATGGCCTTCTCCCAAATTCACTCTCTTCCTTCAGTATTCGTAGTCTCCTTGGTATAAATAAGAAGCCAAGAGAGGAAGAGATCATTCTGGCTTTCTTATCCTGCATAAACTTTATTGATAGCAGGGTGCATACCGGCATCCTCGGAGAAGGCAATGCCTCAAGCTCATCTCAGGGGAGCAAGGATTCATTAAAGTTTATATAGCCTATATCTCTTTCCGCAAACTATTTTCAACTACTCCCTATTTCTGCTCTCTCCTATAGCCAATATAAACTGTGGGGTCTGAAGATTATCAGTAAAGATGTCTCAGCTCAGCAGTTCTTGCCCTCTATACTCTCATCAGGTAATATGGCTGGTCCTTGCTTTGCAGACCTGTAGTGCTGCTCACAGAGCATTTGAAATCCCTCTTCTGGACTGTGTTGCTGCTGCTTATATCTCAGTGTGAGGATCTTCCAGTGAGCCCTCATATCTCAATGCAAATGCAGACACAGAATTTAATAAAGCTTACACAACAAATAGGTCAAAGAAAATCGTGAAAAATGCAACAGTAACGAACTCTTCTAATGTCCAACTTTTTAAGGGCAATCCTTTTTACTTGATCATTTTAAACAGTATATTTTTATATGACTGTGTTATACATTCTAATATAGTAGTATAGAAATGGCCTTGGTAAAGGATTAGATAGTATTTCCTGTTGCCCAGAAATATCCACTATGGACATCTCTAAGCTAAAACCTCAATTACCAAGTGCTGGTACTTTATATTTTTTTAATGAATTTCTAGGATTGGAGGTTACCCTTTTAAAAAAAAATAAAGTTATATGTTAGGTATATGAGTTAGTTTCTCAGTAGTTACTAGTTCTGTCTTCTCAAACTACCAGTTTAAAGAAATTTCATAATATTAAATATAATTACTACACTGAGACCTAGTAGGTAGGAAGTAATTTAAAAACTGGCCATCCCGAGATGATAATAAGTGATTCCGTTGTGTTTCAAATACCACTTGTCCATGGACCTTAACATTTATGGAAAGAAAAATGCAGAGACTTTGAGAAAAGGCAAACATGGATATGGGTGAGTTCTGAGAGAATGAGTATGTGTTTGGTTTAATAAAAGATGAATTTTTGTGACCCATACAAGTAGCATAAGTATCAACTCTTAGACACATGAGATTTACGCTGGATGGGTCCTTGACCTCAAACTCTCCAATCCTATGCCTGAGCTTCACCCCAGCTCTGACTCCTCTCTCTCTCTCTCTGCAGAGTCCCAGTCCACCTCATCTCTTGCTCTCGTTGTAGGGTGAGGTCACCCAAGTGATATGTGAAGTTGATAATAAAAGCTGGAAGCTTAATAGTTGGTTTTTTTTTAGGCCATGTCAAAAGCAACCCTGCATCAAAAATTGCTCATCAAAGTGACGTGTCAAAAAACTTCAGGCATCAAAATGTTTTTGCCAAAGCAGTTGCATTGGTCAAAATGTCATGTACACATCAAATTCCTCATAGGCCAATTATAAAAGAAGACCAGGGCTTTGTAAGATGAATGAGAATTCAAGATATCCCTGAACGGCCCCAAGAGGAATACAGAATGTGCTGATATTATGGGTGGGGTGGTGGGAGGGGAGTGGTGAAGATGGAGAGGTAACAGAAGAAACAAACAGGCTCGCTAAACATCCCTTTTGTTCCTTTAGCCTTCAGTTGATAAAGTGCTTACCCCGAATATGTTTAAATATTCATTTTATCAAAGCTTCTGTTCAAATATTCACAAAGAATAGCATTAGGCACTTGACAGCGTGGTAAAATTTTTTTCCAACCATCTTAAAATATGGCTTCCCCCCAAAGTAGCAATTCAAGTGCATATCAAGCATAGAAATAAAGTGCTTAGTAAGGATGAAATGTAATACAATTTTCTGTTAAAGACCAAATCCCATTTTAAGAAAATCTTAATGGTCATAGGGATAATTTATTTTTTTCAATAATAATATATTTTCCAAGTAGTTCAATTTGAAATAAGGATAACCAAGGGCATCGTTTTACTGTCAGAAACAAGATATATTTGAATAGCTAACATCTTCTCATTTATAATTTCTATATCTCATAAATGAAGAAAATCCTGACTTTTGACACAAGATTTAATTTTATTTTAACCTCCTGTAGCATGTCTTATTACACATTTTTTAAATAAAAACTGAAGTATTGGTTTGAGAAGTAAGATCTTTTACTTGGCTTTTTTTTAGGGGAAGGACCCTGACTTTTTGGTGTAACCACTACTGCAGAAATAAGGGGGATTTGGAAACTTTATATAGGAGACATTTTTAGAAGCTTTCACCAATAGATTTAACATGGACAAGGGATCTCCTTGTCAATATATGCATGCAGTCCTCAGTATACATAAGGCTATCTCTCTGACCTTTTGCATAATGTTACTATTTTCTATCTGTTCCTGAAAATTTCAGGCCAGTCCCAGCATGGTTAAGTTCTGTCTTCTCCTTCCTTCAAGGGCATCTCAGCTTCCTCCTTACTTTCACTGGTAGGAAGAAATACAGACCCCAAAATAGGATCCTTATTACAGGCACTGTTATCTTTCTGGAAACTGTACTTGTACTTTATATTTTTTATTTTCCCAATTTCTTTTGCTTTGCAGACCTGTTATTCATATAAGTGTTGATCTTATCAATTCTAAGCTGATACTCTCATGCTCAGTACCGAAAGGATTGGACCTATTTGGTGCTTCTCCCTAATTTTGCCACCCTTTAAGTGCTAACAATGAGTTGTCTTTAGCTTTCTCAGTAGATCTCTCATAAAATGTTTAAACTTGATGGTAAAGCTGTGACTTTCTACGCACTGACAATTTTGATTTAAGGAAATATTGCCAACTCAAGTTCAGGTTAGTGAGTTGGGCATCCATAATCGAGTGGGGAAAAAAACACAAAGATACGAATATTTGTGTTCATTTTTTCACATCCCTAGAAGTAGAACACTTTGACAAGGAAATCAACCTCATATTTATTCACTAAAGAATGGATTCCAAAAAGCAAATGAAATAAAAGGCTAATTATGTCACCATTTTGATATATTTCCCAAAGTTCATTTTAGACACTACATCATTTTAACAGTCTTCTGGGGTTTTTTGTTTGTTTTCTTATTTTTGCTTTGATGATGTTGTGTTTTTATGGCAAGACTTTTCATTTAAACAACAAAACTTGTGGAAAGAAGATAAAATGTATTCTTGACAAAAGAGGTGCTAAAAATATGAACAAAGAATAAGTAGCTCTGTAGCCACTGAGGCAAGAGGGATTTTAAACATGAGAAAATGCTCCCATTTCCCTCATTCTTCTTGAGAATACATGTACATGAAAAAGAATAACTTCATTTATACATACCTGAAATGAGACATTCACTATTTAGTAAAATTATAGCATGACATTTGGTATGACATGCACTTTTTATTTCTTTTTATTTTCTTATTCATTCATTACTGCTGGCAATGTACAATGGTGTAGCTGTTGTGGATGATAGCTTGGCATTTCCTCAGAAAGCTAAGCAGAGTCTTATATTTCTTTTTTTGAAATATTTGATAGAATAAAGATGGGTAACTAAAAAAATCTAGTAACTGTATCATGGAGAATGAAGTAGATTTTAGTTGGCTGATGAGATTGAAAAAAAAAGGATATCTAAAAGAACATTGGCACAGTTAAATGTAGTTTTATACCTCCTAAAACACACATATGCCACACACACACACACACACTCACACAAACACCCATATGCATGCATATATATGTACATACATGGTACATATGCACACACACAACCCTTCCCAAAATTTCACAAACTTGTATCAGAATGCTTTTTTGGCACAATAAAGCTGACTAATATAGATTTATTATTGCTTAATGGCAAGTTAATTATCTTTGGGGAGCCTTTGTATAACTGTTATATAAAACAATTCTTTATATTATTATCTCAAAAATACCTTAATTATGTTCCTAAAGAATTTAGTGTTTTTTAAAATATTAGAACTGGGCAGGCCACAGTGGTTCAGCAGGCAGAGTTCTTGCCTGCCATGCCGGAGACCTGGGTTCGATTCCTGGTGCCGGCCCATGCAGAAAAAAAAATAAAATAAAATATTAAAACTATATTAACCTTTCAAAACGACCTGTTCCAATTAGTTCCTCATTTTGTAAATGTGGAAACTCGAGCCCAGAAAAGTCAGGTAGCTTGAGTGTAGAAACTGAGCTGGTCAGGAATAGAAACAAGACAAGAATCCTGGACCGCTCATTCTTAGTCCAATGATTCTCTCTCTCTTCTAAACCCTGTTATCCCCTTACCCGTAGTTTTTCAATTTTGACATATTTTTGTAAAAATATGATTTATATCCTCATTTTGAAACTATGATCTTAATAATTTAGCATAATTTGTGCAGAGAACAACAATATGTCAGGTCTATTTAATCAGTTAATCATTTTCTTTAATAGATGGGATTGAATTTCACTTGAGACTTAAAATATACAGGGAAAATCTTTTCTAACTTTCCTTCAGTCTATTCATAATTATGCTCCTAAAGTCGGTTTTGCAGTGACTACAAAGCCACTCACTTGATCATGTTGCATGACTAATAAAATAATTTCAAACCTTGTCATTGGCTACTATGATGCACTTCTGTCATTCAAAGTTTACTGCAGTCTGATTCCAAACTAACGTGACTATTTGATTTCTATAACGCTCAGTTTGAGCCAACAGTATATATATATATTATATATATATATATATATATATATATATATATATATATATATATATTATATATATATATATATATTGCTTTCCTTTTTGCATATGTTGAATATTTTCATCTCCATGACTTTATTCAAACAACTCCTACTGTGCATACTATTTTTAAAGTTTTACTGCGTTCCAGACACAGTACTAACAACTTTACAAGCATACTTAACTTTCACAACAGCTTCAACAGATAAACATTATTATGCCCATTTTATAATTGGGAAAACTGAGGCTCAGAAAAGTTTAGAAGCCTGTTTAAGATCACGCAGCTAATAACTGGTTGAACTAGAATACAATCCAGGACTGTCAGCTTCTAAAACCCATACGCTGTGCTGCAGTCCTCCCTGGTGATCCATCCATATTCCATCCCTACATAAATCAAAGTCTAAACAAGGCCTCCAGTAGACTCTCTGCCTTTTGATCTCCTAGAGTTTTTACTAATCATCATGCTAATTTAGTGTATATCATGTATTTTAACTCATCATACTACCAAAATTTTTGAATGTGCAATTTATTGCTCTTTCTAGATAGTAGTCTTGCTGAATAATCACTATTTTCTATTTTTTAAATCATAACTAACATCATAGTAGTTCATTCGGAAAGAGAATACAAGTTCCCATCAAATATACCCTAAGGGTATATCTTTAAAGAAAGAGAATAACTGTGATTTGAAAACACAGAATTAAGAGTCATAATTTCACATCTCAATTTATCTTCTATATTCAGACACAATACTAAACTATGCCTTACATTTTTATTGGGCTAAAATAGTAATTATGAGTCTATATTAAGTAAATACTATGCGGCAAGTAATCATGAGATTTATTTCTGATAGCCACCTCTACAGCAATTATGCTCATTTTAAAGAAGAGGGAGATCAGGGCTCAGAAAATTTAGAGGAGATACCCCAGACATTGGAGAAAGCAGGTGAGCAGGTAAGAAAGCTGAAATTCAAACACAGAACCACTGACTAAAAACCTGTATTCTTCCCACCATAACATTTAAAGAGGTGTTATCATATGCCAAAGTGCATTGCTTATTGTTAAATAGTAATATTTTTAAGTATTTCCTTGATTCTGGAACACCATCAATTAGAGAAAACACCATCGGGTTGATAGTTTTTCAGGGAAAAAAGACACTATAACAATAATTCAAAAAATAAATACATATTTTTAAATTATTAGAATAAAAATACTTTATTTAAATAATCACAGAAATAAGTTGCGGTGGCCAGTTAAATCTAACTTCCAAAGGAGGGGGAGTTTGTCTTACTCACGTTTGAATACTCATCATTTTAGGAGAGAAGGGTGATATAGCAAGCATGTAGAAATAAAAATAAACAAATGGAAATAGCTCAGTACCTTCTGTCACTGATCCTGGAGTAAAACTATGCCTATGGCTTAGGCGGACACATAATACACTGTATCCTAATATTTTTACAGCCCTTGTATCCACGCCAAAGTGTGCTAAATCACTCTGGTGCCAAAATTTATCTGCATATACTGTTTACATAATAACTACTGTAAATGCAGATTATGTCAACCTGAATTCTAATGTGTTATCTACACAATTTTATTTTTCATTTCTGAGTGGCATCAGCTGTTTCTAGAGAAATGCATATAACATGAGTTAGATCAGAGCCATTTTGAGTTTTTCACCATCACTTCTGGACTCAAAATGAATATACTTGACATTGCTAAAGATGAAAGGTACAATACTGATCAGAAGGAGAATTTATATCATTAGAGGTGGGGAAAAAAAAGCAATGCAATTAGTAGAAAAATAACAACATGAAATAATATATGTAATCAGGAGACTGTATACAGGTTACTCAGATCCTGTGAAGAAACAAACCAAAACCACTGAAAAGCTGCAGAGATTGTGTATTACTGTAACCAGTGGGATAAGAGCACAGTGGGGGTTTGGTAATCATTAATTAGGTTGCAGATAATGTGATGCTGCCACACCTGGTTGTCACGGCCTTAAAATTCCTACCATACAACAATAACATTGCTAAAGGAAAAGACACACACAAATGAAGTAAATAATATTTAGAGATGTACACACATACGATCTAGCCCTACCATGAAGGAAGATTGAGGGAGAAGTCTGAGATGGATTTGCCACAGAAAAAGAATGAAGACATGTTTTTACAGACAAAATGTAACTTCTTATGAGACTTCGGTTTTTGAAATACAGAATTCTTAGAGCATATCCATGCTATTTACATTTCAAGTTCTTTTCACAAAATATGTATGCCATTCTGAAAGAAAACTGTTGAGTTCTTGACCTGAAATACTTGTGGGAGAGTTCAAAAAGGACCCAGGGAATCTGGTCCCCACAAATCCACTGTATATTGACATAAACAAGATATGGCTGAATGGTAGGGATGGTCTATACATAAAAATATTCATTCTTCATACAAATGATAAGCAAACTATGGCCTGTGAGTCAAATCTGACTGGTGGCCAGTTTTTATACAGTTATGAGATAAGCATTGTTCTTACATTTTTACAGATTTACTTAAAAAAAAAAAAGAAGAAAAAAAAGTCAAGGAAATAAATATGGCTTGTAAGCCTAGAATATGTACTGTCTGGCTTTTTATAGGAAAAGTATGCTGACCCCTGCTCTAAACAATAGCTATTGGAACTTACGGCAAGTCTTAAGACACCACTGTGCCCGTATCATCAGCGTTACTCATTTCTAAAATGATGCACTTCTATTTAAATAGATACATTTCCAAAACATAATTATGTCTAACAAGCGGCACAGCTACTTAACTCTAGCCCTTTGTGATTAGGGCTCCACATGAAATCACAGCATTCTTAGGGGCTGATGTAAGCAACCATACAATATTTCAGACATCAGTTGCTGATCTCCTCAGCAGTTAGACATCACGTACCGTCTTAAAATCCATAATTTAGATAGTGCCCATAGAAGGTGAGATTGCTGCATAATTTAAATAACATCTCTAAAAACATGTATAGACAGTGCAATTTATTCTTTTTGGAATAAGAATAATTAACTTAGTAGCTACTTATTTTTAAAATGGGGAGCAGAAAAAGATAAAAAAAAAAAAAAAAAAAAAAAGGAAATAGCAAGAGCATAGTAATGGGCTTTGGAATGCAAAGTTTGGAGTACCAAAGCAGTTGTATCCAAAATGTTCTCAGCTTCCCCTGTTAAAGTTAGTTTGCAAGGACTGCTATGGGAAATTAACAGCTGTTTTTCATCAATGAGCTTTTTGATAAAAAGGAAGGCAGGTCCTTGGGCATATGCACTAAAAGTAAAACCAGTTCCGACTTGCTCAGCATACAAGTTTTCAGTATATGGGTTAAACATTCCTGGTCAGCCATCTAAGTTCACGCTACAAACCAAGTATAGTACGATCCATTTTTGCTTCTTCAAGCCAAGCTAAGTAGTACATCATGATTTGAGACACCACATCTTTAAATGTTCAGTAAGCGCTGAAGTAGATGATTTTCAGATGAGGTTCTGCTACACCCTGGTTCATTCTGGACTAGCCTCTGTGAGTATCTTGCTTCTGGGAATATCTTCCATTTAAGTGCGATTAATTGTTCACCAGAAAGTAAGAATAAATATAGTCAATGTTGCTAGAGGACAATGAGTCCAAAATTTCGATTTATCTTGATATGCACTCATGCAGAAATTTATCATTTCTGCACTCATGCATATGAAGGAAATGGTTTTGATACACTTTATTGGCAGCTCAAACTGGGATGGCATGGGAACCTGGCTTCACAGAAATCCCTGACAACAGCCTTCACTGTCTGGGCACATTTATGATTGTGGTCAAAACTGTCATTCAGGCAAACAAATTTCACAGGACTTTTTCTCATGTCACCCAACTGGCCAACTACATTAGGAACAATCATATGAATTATATTAAAAGTGATATCTTCTTCTCCCATAATTTCAAGCTTATATTTGTTTTTGACGTTATATGCCTCGTGGATATTATCAGTTATTGATTTATAGTTTATAACCAGACTTTCAGTGAATGGGGGTAAATTGAGACCATGGTATTTTTCCTGAGTTGGTAAAATGCTGTTTAGCTGAGTGAGAAGCATTTTTGAGTCATTTATTAATATGTGCTCCAGACCCGTCAATTCCTGCAAACGTTAAGGCAGGTAGTGGATTCTTGTAGCCAGTATTCAGATTTCTCTGTCAGTTAAGATACCAGATTGTTCTGCAAAAATTTCATCAAAAACTAGAAAGATAGTCAGTGACTGAACTGCACTTATGAGATAATAAAAATAAGGGAAGGCAAGGTGTAAATCCTCCGAATGGGGCACTTTGTGAAATGACATCTTATCAACATATCTTGCAGTTTTTGCATAATGATTTAGTCAATCATGTGAGGCACGTGTGCAGGGACTTTCCAGGGATGTGAATCCAAACTTGCTATTTAGAATTTTATTGGCATATCACAGGGAATCCATAAATGTGTCTTTTAATTGCCTCCCACTTTGTTTGCTATCATTAAAGTATTCCTGTTGTCTTCAATGACTCTTCTTCATCATTTTAAATACTTTTTTTTCCTCCCATGGCAAAAAATCCAGGTAACTTTCTATAAAATATTGCAATTTTCTTCCAAGCAATTCTTTATTAACACCTATGTTATTTTTAGCATTTTTCTCCAGTCTATTTCTCTCTCCTTTTTCCCCTGTGATGTCTTGTCTTGTGTCATGTGGTTTTCCAATGGAACAATCAGAGACGACTGCTTTTCTTTTGATATACTTCTGCCTTCTGATTTTTGGGTCATTATTTACAGATCAAAATCCTGCTTTGGTCTGCAGATCATGGGTGGATTCTGACTTTGGTGATGTCCATCCATTTTTATTGTTACTGCTGGAAAAGTTGACCTCTGTGATTTTTCAGATGCTTCTAAGCTGTTTGCTAAGACATTTTTGTGAATGTCTGTTTTTCCAGTGCAGCCTCCAAACTGCCGTTTCGTTCATCTGTTCTTATACCTTGATTTATATTTACATTAATATCCTGCACATTCATCAGAAATGATCTCAGCAAGGTATCTTTTCACAGTAATGTCTGCTTGTTTCAATTGCAAATGTGAGTTATAGAGACTTAATTGGGCCTCTTTTGGATGGAGTGAAATATTTACCAAGGGAATTTTCAGCTTCTCTTGGAATATCTTTGTTATGTTACCGTCATGTCTCTTGAATTCTGGAAAGCATTTTTCTTGAGGCTTACCCTCAAACATTCCACATGCCTGTGGAAAAAGTGCTATGGAGCTGACTAAATTTTCATCAGATTTCTGAGTCACAGAATTTAGTTTTGGTAATTCTTTTGTGTCAACCCCTCCTGTTATCTGGATTTTGAACTCCATTTTTACTTCAAAAGGTGAGATTAAATTGTATGGTGATCACATTTACTCCACTGTGCATTATGGGATAGATGGTTTTCCACTTATAGGCAATAGAAGCACTTCACATGATTGGATTGTCACTATAGGCACCTCCAATTTCTTCTGTGGCCACTTCTGACAGGCCGAAATAAGTCAAGCATTCCCCTGTTGGAATAACATAGTGAATCTGGTTGGAAGATGAGTTGTTTATAGAAGTCATGAAAATGATCTTGCCCAAAGTCACCAGCATCAAACCCACAGGATAAGACATTGCAGATCTGGTCACAGAATTTATCAGTGAGCCAGGAATTTACACACTCTAGATTATAAGAGACATTGCTCATTCCTTCAAACCGCCAAGGCTATCCAACTCTAACACTCCCAGGGCCCACCTCATGCAACACGGCATCTACCTCCACTGCTACCACAGCAATCACCACCATCCCAACCTCAGGTCAAATTATTACAACCTTTGTCACAATAGCCACCCTTAACCCAGGAAGCCAGGCAGGGCTTGGTACAGTTTGGCACAGGCCCCATCAAATAAACCTTCTGACCTTTGGAGTGAGTGTAAAAATCATCTGGCTAGACATTCTTCCCAAATACGAGATCATCATTCAGATAATAAAACTTCTTTACAATGAATGTGGCTTTCAATACCAGGTAAACTAAAGGTAGAAAGTGGTTCTAATTTTGAATAGCATCCTGGTGTGTTAATATTGTTACTCAAGGATTATCAAGGTTCAGCCAGGATGGAATCTGCTCATTGGTGACAATGAAAATATTCCAACCCACAATACATGCTTCTCAATTGATCACAACAAGTAACTAAACTCTTCATTATCCTCAAAACAGCTGGCAGATATTATCAAAAGCAGAAAACTGTGTGGTGTGATGGTGGCTCAGTGGCAGAGTTCTTGCCTGCCATGCCAGAGACCTGGCTTCAATCCGCAGTGCCTCTCTATGCAAAAAAAAAAAAAAAAAAAAAAAAAAACAGAAAACTGCAAGTGCTAGAGAGGATGTGGAGAAATAGGTACATTCATTCACTGCTGGTGGGAATGTAGAATGGTGCAACCTCTCTGGAAGGCAGTTTGTCAGTTCCTCAGGAAGCTAAGTATAGAATTGCTGTGTGATCCAGCAATCCAATATTGGGTATATACTCAGAGGAACTGAAGTCTGGAATACAAACAGACATCTGCACACCATTGCTTATAGTGGCATCATTCACGATTGCCAGGAGATGAAAACAGCCCAAATGTCCATCAACAGATGAGTGGATAAATAAACTATGGTATATAAATATGATGGAAAATTACACAGCTGTAAGACAGAATAAAGTCATGCATCATGCAACAATGTGGACGAACCTTAAGGACATTATTTTGAGCTAAATAAGCCAGAAACAAAAGCACAAACACTGTATTGACTCACTAATATGAACTAGTGATAATGAGCAAACTCTGAGAGTTAAAGTTGAGAACACAGGTTATCAGGAGATAGATAGTGGGTAGAATTTGGTCTTCAACTTGATGTTGAAGGAATATAGAATGTTCAACAGGATTGACTGTAAAGATCCAGAGATAGATTGCATAAAATTATGTGATGATTGAGACAGTATTGTAAGTATAATGAACAAGGCTGTATGTGAGTATGGTTGAAAGAGGAAGGCTAGGGGCATGTAAGACATCAGAATGAAAGACAAAAGGATGAAAACTGGGCCTGTGTAACATAGCAACTAGGGTGGAAATTGATGGTGATAAAATGTACATATATAAGTAAGTATTTACTTGAGGGAGAATAAATGAATGTCATCATTGCAAGGTGTTAAAATAGGACATTATATGGAAAAATACAATTAATACAAGCCAGGGTCTATAGTTGATAGTAACATTGTAGGGTTCTTTCATTACCTGTACAAAGGCAATATACCAAAGCTGAATGCCAATAAGAGGGGGATATAAGAGAGGAGTATGGGATTCTTGGTGTTGGCATTGTTTCAATTTTTTCATTCTTTCTTTTTTTTTCTCTCCTCTTCTTTCTTTGCAGAAGAAATAGAAATGATCCCATATAGATTGTGGTGGTGAATGCATAACTATCTGATTATTCCAGGAACCATTGTTCACTGAGGATGGATTATATGTGTGTGAATAGGACTGTTTTTAAAAAAAGCAGGATACAAGTGCTGGAGAATGGTGAAGAGAGAGATATGCCTATTAACTATTGGTAGGGAAGTAGAATGGGGCAATCCCTCAGGAGGGCAGTATGGTGGTTCCACAGGGGGCTAAGTATAGGGTTGCCATATGATCCTGCCACCCCATTTTTAAATAAAGATTTGGAAG
Organism: Tamandua tetradactyla; assembly: GCF_023851605.1. Classification (NCBI taxonomy): domain Eukaryota; kingdom Metazoa; phylum Chordata; class Mammalia; order Pilosa; family Myrmecophagidae; genus Tamandua; species Tamandua tetradactyla. The sequence goes on along the minus strand of NC_135331.1, from coordinate 59,166,609 downwards.
AACTGAAAGCAGGGACATAAATAGGCATTTGCACTCTGGTGTTCATGGCAACAGTATTCATGACTAGCAATGGTTGGAGGAGGCCTAAGGGTGCTCCGACTGATGATCAGAAGGACAAACTATGGTGTATACATATGACAGAATATTGAGTGGCTGCAGGAAGGAATGAAACTATATGTAAAGCCACCTTAAGTTACTGGGGAACAAGGTGGAATTATTAAAGTCCCCTACCTGGGGAACACCTGATATTCCCTCAGGCACTAGGGACTTGAAATTTAATAAACCAAATCTTCGATCTTGTGGCTAACCCTCAAGAAACTTATTTCTGCAATGGCAAAGCTAGGCCTGCACGTAATTATTCCTAAGAGTCACCCCCAGTGAACCTCTTTTGTTGCTCAGATGTGGCCTCTCTTTTTAAGCCAACTCTGCGGATAAACTCACCACGCTCCGCCCTACATGGGACATGACTCCCAGAGGTGCAAACCTCCCTGGTAATGTGAGATATGACTCCCAGAGATGAGCTTGGGCCTGGCCTCATGGGATTGAGAATGCCTTGTTGACAAAAAAGGGGAAAAGAAATGGAAAAAAATAAAATTTCAGTCGCTAAGAGATTTCAAATAGAGTCAAGAGGTGATTCTGGAGGTTACTCTTATGCAACTTTAGTCATATATTTCAAACTACCACAGAATACCATGTCCCAATCAACAGTATTCCTGAAAACCTTATGGAGTGCCTTTGGCTCTATAGAAGTCTCTATAAAACTTTTTCTTAAAATGGTCATTGCCCAGATATTCCTGAAGATTAAGAGAAAAATCAAATGAGAGGGAGGAGGCATAATTTAGAAATTAGGATTTAACAAATGACTATGACTATTGACTCATTAAATAGATATTTCCTTTCAGTGTCTAGTGTTCTAGAACAGCCAGAAGGAAATACCTGAAGTTGTAATCCTGTCGCCCTGATCTTTGGTAATGATTGTGTAACTATATTGCAAAAAACAAAACAAAACAAAACAAAAACTGTCGTTTTCCCACATTTGAATAAATAGCCAGGACTTACTGTCAGCTCCTGACTATTGACCGTCATGTTCTCTTAGTTTATTTATTGAATTATTGGAAATTCTTGGGGTGACTCAATTTTAGAAATGCTGTACTGGCCTCTGAATACAATGGCGGTATGCAGTGTCTTCTAAAATAAATAATATTTTAGAAGAAGGACTTTCTGGTAATTTTAGTTTTAGTTGATTTTCTTTCCTGAATGTTAGCGGAAATCCACTCAGGGAAGCCAGATCTTTTACTAGAAGTAACTCTGGTACTTCTTTGTCTATTGTCAAATAGCTGCTCCAAACTGTACCTTCGCTGTTTTCTTTAAACATCCCAACATGGGCATTTTCAACCTGTTAGCACTGTCAAAAACTACAACAGAGATTTTAGAAGGGTTTTTTTGGTGGTTGCTGTTCTGTTTTTGTTTTTGTTAACGCTGAATATGTCACTAGCGGAATGGAAAGAATAATAATGATAATAATAATAATGAACAAAAACAAAACAGGTCCGTTAGTATGACGTTGCTTGGCAAGGCGGGATCCAGGACAAGCACTGGCACTTAAATCACTGTCAGCAGAACTCTAGTCCCTTCTCGCTTTTCTTAGTCGGTTCGGGTATGTTCTTCGCCAGGATTTCTCTCATTGCTATCTGCTCCTTCCCCATCTGGTTTCCGACCAGCTGCAGTTGCGTGCCTAGCCCACCAGCTGCGCGGTTCGCCCAGGTGTAGACCACATCGCTGGGCACGCGGAGAAGAGACGATTCTGAAAGGATTTACCGGGAATGTTGTCTGTATGGGAATCACCCCAGCCGCCGCGCCACGGGAGAAGCCGGACTTCAGCCTCAATTAGCCGCCTTGCAAGGGCCCCTTAAGGCCACCGCGCTTTCCCTTGCCGGGGACCGACGTCCGCGTAGCTCGTCCCTGCAGCCCCGGCTTCTGAGAGCTCAGAGGCCAGCCAGGCGGAGGGTACCGCCCCAGTCAGCCACGAGGAAATTAGCTTGAACTATGTATGAAAGGGCTAGAGGATTAGGTTCAATTTACGTGCCAGAAGTTGTTTGGTATGGTACAATCTGTTGTTTCTCCCTCTCAGAGAGGTCAGGGTCAGTGTAGATTGTTAATTATTAATGATGGATGGTGCAGATCCATCGCGCGAAGCCAGTTCTACCCATCCACGTGCTTCGAAGGAAACTTAGACATGCAAATCACAGAAACGCAGAGTCTTATGATCGGCGCCACCTGGCGTGGAATCTGAGCAATAGTATTAGACTATTACTAAAATTGTTCTCTTGCCCCTAATCCCACCAGGAGAAACGTAAATACCATAGGTCTAGAAGAAATAGAAAGCAATCAGTTTCGAAGAGGTGAGCAAAAATTAGGTTATATATACTATCTTCATTCAATTTTAGGTTCCCCAGGAAATTGGATATATTGAGAGACACTCTGACATCATGTTTGTGTTTTGTTTTTATTATTTAGGTGCAATGTAGTATTCTGAACTAAAATATCCAATTCATTTTTATTTTTATTAAGTGTCATACAAAGACTAAAAATTATAAATCAGAGATTTCAAGATATGAACAACTGCAGTGAAGAGCTATTCATTCACACTCCAAATCAAATAAGTGTGGGCTTTGAACTCAGGAGACCTCACTGGAATTATTCTTTTATGCTTAATTGGCAGTAGGACCGTTACCTTTCTTATTCATGTAAAACGTCATCATTATCTTTCTTATTTCACAGCCCATTTTAATAAAAAAAAGTTTAATAAAACAAATATATTATGAGACTTCCCATTTTGAGAAATTATTTTGGTGGGATTCTCTCCAGCATACCTGTCCATCATACTTCCTGGAGTAAATGTGCAGAAGTTAGGAGAAGGGAGAGGAAGCATGTTTCACTGGGTCCCAGGGTCAATAGCGCTTTAATAACTACTTTAATAAAAACAAATTTAGGTATAAAATATTAAAAATATATACTTAAATGAAGTTGTAGACCAGATTACAAAGTTCTCACCTGGAGGATTCAGAATGCTTACAATATTCTCTTATTACTGTAGAAGGAAAAATGAAAGGAATAAGTAAATCCTTATAGAAAATTGTAGGGCATCTCATATCAGATCCACAGATGAAGAAAGATTATAAAATCCAGCTAGCTTTCATTTTCTCGCTTCATATCAACCTATCAGGTGCCATTCTACTCAAAGTTACTGTCAGGATAAGCCTGAGAGGTTATGCTACAAGACCCAGATCCCTTTTCCCCAGTATATGAGTAAGAACAAGATCAAAAGTAGGGCAGAAACATTTGCACTCAATCTTGACTTTTTGTTGAAAATCTTTTACACAAAAGGAAAAAAAACAGGCTTGTATCAATAAAAAAAGAATATATTCTTAAGCGTAATCAACACGCTATCAAGTATAGCAGTATGTATTCCAATTTTGTCATTGGAAGATACTTGGTTTGCCTTCAAATTTTTTAATCATTTGTGTACATAGGATAAAAATCCAAATTCATTACAAAATTTTGAAATGTCTATAGCAGTCATGCCTCTTAGTCAATCTTTGTTTCTGATATCTGATTAAAGTTATGTTTTTATTATGAAGGGGAAAAAAAAATCACAGGTCAAAAGAAAATACTGATGTGTCCTAATCATGCATCAAAGTATCCAATCTAACCTACAAAAAAAAAAACCTTGTGGGATGTTTTTTAAAATCCCCTGAAGACTGGATAACTATAAAAGCTCCATGAAAGAGAGACTCTTTATAAACAGGGTTATGAATACAGCAATGAGTATACCCAATAAGGTCTCTAGTTTTGCTTGCCCGCTCTCCCCAACACCCACCCACCCACCTCTAAGAGCCAAGCTCTACTCTAGGAAGCTTTAGAATTTAAAAGTGGAAAGGATAGCAGAAGTTTACAGTTCAAGTTTTCATAAAGTTGCTCTTTTATTGTTTTTAATCATATTTCTTCAGATTCTGTTTGACCCATTGTGGTCTTAACTGCTAAAATGAGCAAATCATATTGCTTCCTTTCCCCATTCATTAATACTTTTTGAAAGTTTACCATTGTCATAATCCTGATAGCCTTAGACTTGGAGAACCATGTCAGCTTCCCTGAACTCATCTCTATTTGTGAGCTGGACACTGAACATTCTCAGCTTTTGCTTATTTTTAAAGCTCATTTGACCATCACGCCCATTTGACCATCACATGTCCTGAAGAAAAATCTAAAATGGCTTTGTTGCTTAATAGTATTAACTTCCCAAAGCATGTCTAAAATGACAGGCCTTTCAATGCTTGTGAGAAAGATTATGCTCGATCTTTCAATGTTTCATGATTTTAAACATGTAAACTCGTTTACTATGCTTACTGGTAAACTGTCATGGGAATATATGTAAGTATGAACTGTATCTATGTTTTTATACATCAATATGTAGTATGGATGTAGTGTGCCACTGATTTTAAAAAACTTTTCTACCGATGTGAGTTGTCATTATTATGTTCACCTTAAAGATAAGGAATTGAAACTCAGAGTAGTTAATACTTTGACCAAGGTCACACAGGTAGTAAATGACAGAATACAGACTGAAACTCATTTGGTATGACTCTAAATCTGCTACTTTTTCTATAACAATAGTTTCCTATTTCTTACACAATCCCATAAGAATATTTTCCCCATCTTAGTGCTTATCTGCTTACATTGTTTTCTAATATTAGTACTACTCTAAGATCTGATTACCTTATTTCTTTAATAATTATCCCTTAAGGTCAATCAATTGCACTTCACTTTTGTCTTTTATACAGCTGCCAGTTAAATCCATTTTAATGCCCTTTTTCACTAATTCTGATATCTGCGACAGTTTGGGGAGGGTCTGACAGATGATTATTTACTTCACTATGATTCATATTTCCCTTTCTCCTTGCATGCCTGATCATCATTGATTGGATGCCAAAAATTGTGAATGTTTTATTTTGGTGTTGAGGATATTTTTGTATCCTTATGACCTTTTTTCCTCCATCATTCCAGATAAGAACCCTATACATTTAATCTTTAACTTCCTATTCCCAAGCTCTAGTCTATCTTCTGGTAACCTGTATTGTAGAGTCTGACTCTACGAGTTCACTTATTCTAATTATTTCGTGTAAGTGAGGCCATAGAATATGTGTCGTTTTGTGTCCGATTTATTTCACTCAACGTGATATCTTCAAGGTTCATCCGTATTATTACAGCTATCAGAACTTCATTCCTTAGTAAGGTTGCATAATATTTCATTGTGTGTAAGGCTGAATAACATTCATTGTTTGTAAATACCACACTTTGTTTATCCATTCATCAGTTGATGGACACCTGGGTTGTTTCTACCTTTTGACAATTGTGAAGGAAGCTGCTAACAACACTGATGTGCTAATATCTGTTTAAGTCCATGCTTTCTTTGGGTACATATCTAGTCATGACATTGCTGTGTCATATGGTAATTCTATACTTAACTCTCTGAGGATTACTCAAACTGTCTTTCACAGCAGCTGCACCATTTTACATTGCTACAAGCAATGAACGAGTATTCCTATTTCTCTACATCATCTCCAACACTTGTGATTTTCTTTAATAGCAGCCAACTTAATGGGGATGAAACGTAGTTTTGCTTTTCATTTCCATGATGTTGATTTTTCAGTAGCGTTGTTTGTCTTTTTGCTGTTGAGGATTTCTTTATGTATTCTCGATATTAATCCTTATCTGATATGTGGTTTCCCAATATTTTCTCCCACTGTGTAGGTTATCATTTTACCTTCAAGATAAAGTCCTTTGAGATACAAACAATTTAATTTTGATAAGGTCCCATTTATCTATTTTTTCATTTGTTGCTTTTGCTTTGGATCTAAAGTCTAAGAAATTATTGCCTAGTATAATATCCTGAAGATGTTTTCCTACATTTTCTTCTAAGAATTTGATAGTTCTAGTTCTAATATTTAGTTCTTTGATCCATTTTGAGTTGCTTTGTGTATAAAGTGTGAGGTAGAGTTCCTCTTTCTTTTTATTTACAAATGCAGAACCAGTTTTCCCAGCACCATTTGTTGAAGAGACTATCCTTTCCCAATTGGGTGGTCTTTACTACTTTGTCAAAAACCTCTTGGCCATAAATGTGAGGGTTGATTTCTGAGCTCTCCATTCAATCCCACTGGTCTGTCTGTATGTCTGTTCTTGTGCCATGCTGTTTTGATTATTGCATGTTGGTAATAAGTGTTAAGATTAAGAAGTGTGAGACCTCCAACTTCATTCTTCTTTTTCAAGATGGCTTTAGTTATTTAAGACCCTTTTACCCTCTTTTTAAAATGTTTTTATTTATTTATTTATTTGCATGGGCAGGCGTCGGGAAACGAACCCGGTTCTCCCGCGTGGCAGGCAAGAACTCTGCCTGCTGAGCCACTGTGCTCTGCCCTTAAAATATTTTTATACATATTTTTAATCTGTATAGTCTTGAGTTTTACTTTAGTATACAGTTAAGTTACTTTGAGTGAGCTTGACCCATTCAGCTCCTTCGTTATGATTTGTTAGGCAGGATTACTTGCAATCACCAGTCTAGAGGCAATTATTCCCAGCCCTTCAATTACTGTTACTTCCAATTACTTTGAATAGTCTCCCCCTGGCCTCAGGAAAGAAACAGTGCCTTCCAGTCAAACTTGAAACTTCCTTAGCATGGAGCATTGGGTAGAGTTCTTAGAAGACTGTCTCCCAGTAGTAGGGAATAATTATCCATAGTCTAAATGCTACTCTCTGACCAGACAGCTCTTTCATTAGTTAGCTCAAAAGACATCCAGCTCTCTATATATCAAACTGATTTTATGACTTTACCTAAATTTTATTTCAACCTCTCCTTCTCCTAGGTATTTTGCCTTCATATTTCTCTTCAGACTTGTTTCCTTTTTTGTAAAATGAGAAAAATAATAATACACATTCACAAAGGGTTGTTGTGAAGAAAATAAAGGATCAATGTATGTGATGTTTTAGCTTTTTCCCGGACTGATGCATTCAGTTAGCCATGGTTGTTATCACTGACTGTAGTTGAAATTCCACTACCTGCCATCCAGGTTCACTATAATCTGATTTTTCACCCACTGTCATCAAATCTAATAGTTTCAGTCCCACAAGCAAATGTTCTATTCTCAGTCTGTTCCTTACCCATGAGCACCCAAGGACTTTCAAGCCTGTGCATTATATCTCCTGTCATTCCTGGGCCTTGAAACAGTGTCTTTCCCTCTTTTTCATCCATTCAGATCCTTCTTTCATATCTCTACTTTCACTGATTCCATCTCACCTGAATCCTTACAATGCAAAATGTGCATGTGACAAGAATGAGCAATTAATTTGTGAATATTTTCAACTGTTGATTTTTCACCATAAGTCATTTTTCTCTAAATAGATGTGTTCCCTATTTTTTGTTCATTTTTCTCTCATAACTCTTACTCTGTCTCACACAATTAATTGATTGCCAGTACTTAATTTATTCACTGACATCATCTATAGGGATTTTTTAATTCTTATTTTGAGCTTCCTCCAATCCTCAAACAGAGAAAAGAGTACATTAAAAAAAAAAAAAAGCTCTTCAGATGTTCAAACTATACATTCATGTTGGATATTTTATTGGCAATATGCATAAAAGCATTTTACATCAGATTTAATGGCATACACGTAAATTAGATGGGCTTAACACTCAATATTTGTATCTTGTCTTTAAGATTAATGGTAGGTACAAGTACAAGAATTTTAGATATTCTCAGTAAAATAGAAAAACTTGATATACAAGGGATGGATATAAATCACTCTATTTTAAGTGTGCATCTGGATAATTTAGAAAATTCTTTTAAAATGCTGAATACTTCTCTTCCTTCATAGCTGAATGAATTTTTGCCTTTGGATTCTACATCTGGGACTTTAAACAGTGTCACATGGTTTATTATATTCATCAGATGACTTATATTTGTGCTGAACTAAGATAAAAACAGAAAAAAGAATTGCATTTTTGCTTGCTCTCAATCATGTTGAATGATATTTTGCAGCTGTGCACTACATAAAGGGTTAATATTCTCTGGCAGTCGCACACAAGAAATGCTCAATCCAAAAAGATATTTTTTAAGGATAAAGAAACCAAATGTATTAACTATTTTTCAAATGAAAGGAAACATCTAATTCTATTTACAATATAGACATTTCCTAAATATAGACATTACCGATAATTTCATATCCTTACATATATTATTTTCTTTTGAATAGTAGATTAAATTTGCAAAAAAATAAAGATTCATATTTAAAATTTAGAACATGATAACCATAGAAAAATAATTCTGAGTTTTAATTTCTTTATTTAGGATGATACAAACAATCTAATCTATTCAAATATGTTTGAGTATTTGGGTATGCATATGTGTGTTATTAAATAAGATAAAATATATAAAATAAAAAACTGTATTTACTGCCTGACAAATTCATTCACTTACAAATATCCACAAAGACCCAGGATAAGAACCAGGGCTGCTAAGATGTATTAAAGACATGGTCTAAGTCTCTGAAAAGGTACAGTTGGTTGTGAAGGAGAAAAATCATAGGCAACTTATTATAGTAGAATGTGGTAGCTCTAATGATGACAACATTATAGAAACACAGAGAAGTATCTAAACCAGCCTAAAGAATGGGCACACCTATAGTGGGTTTTAAAAGTGATTAAGGTAGCAGTTTAATTTATGATTTTCAGAAGCTGAAAGCAAGCAAGATACCTTTCTTAGGTGAATGGATAAAGACAGTATGGTACACTCATATAATTGAATATTATTAAACAATAAAAGGAAATTATATGGAGGTGGAGCAAGATGGTGGTCTAGGGAGGTGTGGGATTTAGTTTGTCCCCTATGGCACCTAGTAAATAGCTAAAAACTGTCTGGAACAACTATTGGGGGTACTCCTGTGACTGGATACACATCATACTCCAGCCTTGAATGGGCGGAAGGGCCAAGCTCACAGAGTAGAACTGTTAAGTCTCAAGATGTGGAGGCTGGCACTCCTTCCTCAGAGGTGGGCTGTTCTGAAGTGACTTCCCCATGGGAAAAAGAAGCAATCTCTACGGGGAGCAAGGGAAAGTAGCTCAACCAAGCTCTCACTGAGAAATCAATTAACAAATTTGGACTGGTAAACACAGGCTTCAAGCACAGATAAACCTAGAGCAAACACGAAAGAAACCTAGAGGTTTTTCCCCAGCAAAGAGGAGGTGGGGCTGATGAAAAAGAAACACAAAAACAGAGGGTTTTGAAGTTGGCTGAGCCCAAAAGCCAACTGGGAAAAGAGCTGGGAAAGGGGTGTACTTTTCTCATTTCTCTCTCTCTCTCTCTCTCTCTCTCTCTCTCTCTCTCTCTCTCTCTCCTCCCATTAAATTCAACTTCCAGAATTCTCAGGTTTCAGCACAGCCCCAGGCAAGCGCAGAGTTAACGGATGCCTGGGAGAGAAAGTAACTTGTCAGGTGAAGGAAATAATTTCCTAAATGCTGTATCTTCCCTAAGAAAAGGGGCAAGGAGCCAGGCTCAGCAGAAAAGGCAACTATTGTTTAGAGAATTCAGACCCCAGGGTCTGGACAACAGAAACAATTTAGGCCCATCTCCTACCTCAGCCACTGTCTCAACCACACATCTAACAGGGACGGAGGGAGCTGAGGGCTGACAAGTGCCACCTGCTGGACAGGAAAGGAAAAACACAGATTTAACAGGTCTCATAGAAAAGACTGGCAGCATTCTGGTACTCACCCTCTGGGAAACTTGATACTTATTACACCCTCCTCCTGAGTCCTTGGTCTGTTTGGGAAAATATGATTGGACTCAATCCCATCAGGCACATCTGAAATCCTACACACACACACACACACACACACACACACACACACACACAACAGATAAGGAAAAGAATGGAAAAATTTGAGCAGGGTCTCAAGGAATTGAATGACAACACGAAGCATGCAAATATATGCATTATAGGAGAAGAAAAGGAAAAGGGACAGAAAGAACAATGGAGGAAATAATCATTCAAAATATCCCAACTCTTATGAAAGACAAAAAATTACAGATCCAAAAGGTGCAGTATACTCCAACAGACTAGATCTGAACAGACCTATCACAAGACACTTATTAATCAGAGTTTCAAATGTCAATAACAAAGAGAGAATTCTGAAAGCAGTAAGAGAAAAGCAATCCATCACACACAAGGATAGCTCAATAAGACTATGTATAGGTGCAGATTTCTCAACAGAAAGTATGGAGGTGAGAAGGCAGTGGTATGATAGATGTAAGATACTGAAAGAGTAAAGCTGCCAACCAAGAATTCTACATCTGGAAAAATTGTCCTTCAAAAAATGAGGGAGAGCATAAAATATGTTCAGAGAATCAGACACAGAGAGTTCATGAACAAGAGACCCGCTCTGTAAGAAATACTAAAAGGAGCACTACAGGCAGATAGGAAAAGGCAGGAGAAAGAGAATTGGAGAAGAGTGAAGAAATGAAGATTATCAGTAAGGATAAAAAGACAGCACACTGTTATATGGATGGTGAACAAAGTTGAATGTGAATGTGGTTGAATGAGGAAGACTAGGGGCATGGATGACACCAGAAGGAAAAATAGAAGATGAAAACTAGAATTGTATAACTCGGTGAAACCTAGAGTGGACAATGATCATGCTTAATTGTACAAATAAAAAAAAATTTTTTACATAATGGAGAACAAATGAATGTCAACATTGCAAGGTGCTGAAACTTGGATGGTAGATGGAAAAAATACAATTAATGCAAACTAGGGTCTATAGTTAAGAGTAGTAGCACTGTAATATGCTTCCATTAATTGTAACAAATCAAATCTAAATGTCAACAAGAAGGGGATGTAAAGGAGGGATATGGGATTCTTGGTGGTGGTGGTGTTTCTCCTTTTTATGTTTTTATCATTTTTAAAATTTTTTCCTCTTCTTTCTTTGGAGAGAAATATAAATGTTCTTATATAGATTGTGGTGATAAATGCATAACTATGTGATTATATCAGAAGCCATTGAGTATTTATTTAGGATGGATTGCATGGCATGTGAACAAAACTGCTTAAAAAATGAACAGAAAGGTATAAGACAGGAGAAAATGTGGGAAGAGGGAGACATACCTGTTCACTGTTGGTGGGGAAGTAGAATGGTGCAGCCCCTCTGGAGGGTGGTGTGGTGGTTCCACAAGAGGCTAAGTATAGAGTTGCCATATGATCCTGCAACCCCATTATTAGGTATATACTTGGAAGAACTGAAAGCAGGGTCACAAATGGATATTTGCACACTGGTGTTTATGGCAACAGTATTCACGATTTGCAATGGTTGGAGGTGGCCTAGCGGTGCATCAACCGAAAAATAGAACAATGAAATGTGTTGTATGGATACAGTGGAATAGTGAACAGCTACAAGAAGGAATGAAATTGTGAGGCATTACAACTTCATTGCATGGGAGGGTTGACTAGGTTAAGCAAAGGTGAATAAATCTTGAAGACATCATGTTGAGTGAAATAAGCCAGAAACGAAAAGACAAATATTGTAAACCCTCACTAATATGGACTGACTGTAATATGCAGACTCTGAGAATTGAATTCAAGAGCATAAGTTATCAGGTAAGAGAACATAGGCAGAGATTGGATAATTAATGATTAAGGAGTGTGTAATGGTCATTAAGGCTTCTAGTAAAGGTTCCTAGATTGTAAGCTCTTACAGAAGTCACAATTATTCCTGAGTTTTAACTGTTATTTCTAAATTCTGAGATGCTGAGCTCTTTGTGTATAGCTTGATCATTCCTGAGCTTTGGGCCTCTGTGTGACACCTGAGACTCAGAATTAGGGTTTTGCAACTCTGAGGGTCAGCATAGCCCCATACAGTGACAGTTGGAGAAGGTGGGAAGGAGATCAGATTTCAATTAGAGATATGAATGAAGTGATCTCGTTGGGGCTGGAATGAATCAGAAGACTGGGTAAAGGATGATATTGACTGTGCTTTAAAACATCAACCTCTATCTGAGACCAAAGGAAAAGATGCTTATTTGGTACAAAATTTATATTTCCTATAGCACACTAGCTAATTTAACCTGTATGATCAGTTTATTCAAGCAGCATAATTACAGGGAACCCTGAATAGGGAATGAGATATTGTTATTTTACAGGTTCATGCAGCACCCTGATACATCCTGGAGTAATTTGGGCATAAGTTTAAAAAGCATTTCCAAAGTCGCCTTGAAGTTAGAAAGTGAAAATATTAAACTTTCTCATTTTGGGAATTTCTGATACTCTCACAAGCAAAAGGAACTACCACTTTAATAAGCCAAACCCTTGATCATGGGGTTTGGCCCTTATAAATTTATTCCTGCAAAGGAGAAACTAAACCTCTTTATAATTATGCCTAAGAGTCATCCCCAGAGAATCTCCTTTGTTGCTCAGATGTGGCCTCTCTCCTTAAGCCAACTCTGCAAATAAATTCATTTCCCTCCCCTCTATTTGGGACATGACTCCCAAGTATGAGGCTGGCCCTGGCACCATGGGATTGAGAAAGCTTTGTTAACCAAAGGGGGGAAAAGAAATTAAACAAAAAGCTTCAGTGGCTAAGAGATTTCAAATAGAGTCGAAAGGTCATTCTGGAGATTATTCTTATGCATTATATAGATATTATATAGATAATCCTTCTTAGTTTCTAGCATATTAGAATAGCTGGAAGGAAATACCTCAAACTGTTGGACTATGATCCAGTAGCCTTGATTCTTGAAGATGAGTGTATAACTATATGGCTGCTAAGGTGTGACCACGCGAGGTGAAAACCTTGTGACTGACACTCCCTTTACCCAATGTATGAACAGATGAAGAAGAAAATAAAGGCAAAAAGAAAAAAAGAAAGAAAGAATGGAGGCGGTAGTTAGGGGTATTTGATGCTTTGGATGTACTTTTTTATTTTTATATTTTTGGAGTAATGAAAATGTTCTAAAATTGATTGTGGTGATGAATGCACAACTATATGATGAAACCATGAACCATCAATTGTATACTTTTCATGATTATTTTATATGTGAATATATCTCAATAAAAGTGCATAAAAACAAAAACACTAAAAAAAAGAAGAAAAAGAAATGAACAGGGGCGGTGCGACAGTGACTCCGCAGCAGAATTCTCGCCTGCCATACCAGAGACCTGGGTTTGATTCCCAGAGCCTGCCCATGCCAAAAAAAAAAAAAAAAAAAGAAAGAAAGAAAAAAGAAATGAACTATCAAGCCACAAAAATGCACAGAGGAACCTTTCATGAATGCTGCTTTGGAATAGAAACCCCACTCTGAAAGGCTACACATTGTATGAGTCCAGTTACATGGCATTCTGGAAAAGTAAAACTATACAGACAGTACAAAGATTAGTGACTGCTGGGGAGAGGGGTGGGGAAGTGTTGACTAGGTGAAGCAAAGAGGATTTTTAAGGCAATAAAACTATTCTATATGATACTTCATAGATGTATCGATGCCATTATTCATTTGTCAAAACACATAGAACTTTGTAGTACAGAGTAGACCTCAGTGCAAGCAAATTTCTAAAAAATCATTTAGGAGGTTGGGGTTTCCAATAAAAGAATGCAGACTTTGACAAAGAAATCAAATTATATTCCAGATGCATGGAACAATCCCAGTGAGTGGGATGGGGAGGAAAGGGTGCTCAACTAAGTGACTTCAGAAACGAATGGACTCTGTAAAACTAAAGACCCTAGGAGCTGCACATAAGCACTGTACTCTGATTGAGAAAGTTGTTTCCCATGGGGTATGGGCTAGCAATAATTATGCCACTATACACGGATATGGAAATTGAATAATGAAATAAATGGGTGGTGGGTGGTGGGGTCCAGATTTCTCACTGTTCCTGTGGGAATTTAAAAATAAGCAAGGGAAGGAGATTAGAATGATCTGTGTGGTGATAGATTAGAGTTTGAGAAGCACGATGGATGCATGTTTAGTTTAGTGGAGCTACCAATGGTTATAGGTATAAATATTTATAGGTATGTGTATATGCATGGATTAGCATTAACTCGAATGTTTCCTTGCTCTGGCAGCTGAAATGGCCTAGAAGCCATGACACTCTAGGATAAATGAGCATAGTTAAGTGCCCAAATCTTGGAATCTAAAACCATTAGCCAGTAGAAGGAAGCAGAATTCTTTGGAGAATTGGCTGATTCTAGAACTGGGGCAGGAAAATTTACAAGATGAGTCTGAAGTCTCTTGGGGTGCCTGAAAGTAAGGAAGTGCTCAATTTAAAAAAACACATTGATGTGGATATGTCAAAGTGATACAGGAAGCAACTTAAAGAGCTCTTTATGGCCAAAGCTGAAAAGAGCAGAGCAGTAAAATAAAGTAGTATTGGTTTGTAACCTAAAGTATAAAATAAATTTCTACAATACCATACTGATATAAATAAAGGATTGAATAAATAAATGAATGGGGAAGAATAAACATATATTCCTTGCAGAAGTGTTCCGAATAATTTATACAGGTCCTCTGCCCTCAGGGCACTGAAGTATAAATCGCCATTCCTTATGTGTGGCCCGCACATAGCAACTTCCTTCTAAAGACTACAGGGTGGAAAAAGAGGTAATGAGTAACTTTACAGTAGAGAAACTTGTAATCCAACTAACATAAGGTCTTAATAATAGGGGAAACTGGGTGAGGGGGTATATGGAAATTCTCTGTACTATCTTCTCAACTTTTCCCCTGCGGGGCAAAATTCTCTGTACTGTCTCTCTATGAAAAAACAGGGTAGGGTTTAGCCAAGCACAGAGATTGCACATAATGTAAGAGAAAGTTGGATGCCTGGGTGGTTAAATGGTAGAATGCTCAGCTTCCATGCAGGAGACCTGGGTTTGATTCCCAGACCATGCCACCACCTCCACCAAAAAAAGAGCCATAGAAACAAGAAATAGTAGAGAATCAGCCACACATTTTGAAGTGATTTAGGACTAATAACGTAAAAAAGAAGGAGTAGTAAGAGAAATGAGATAGGAAAACCAAAAAAGCAGCCCTTGCCAGGTGTTAGCGGAGAGCTGTCCTGGCAAGACCAGGTAGACATGCTGTTCCCTACTTAATTCACAAAACTACCAACATCAGAGGGTCACTCTGTGACCCGACAGAGCAAGACAAAATAAGACCACTGTAATTATGTCTGAGCAAAGACAGAAACAAAAACACTGTGCAAGCCATGCAAAGTGACCAAACAACCTCCTCTCCCAGCTAGCAACAGCAATTCTTGTTTCTTTACTCATCACAGCTCGAAGCCCTGCTTATTACTCCTGCACCCTGTATCAAAATCATTAAGTACCGGATAATATGTTAATAATATAAGCAGCTAACACCAAAACTAAGGCAAGGATTCCACTTCCTTAAACCTTCCCAAAAGTCACTGAATTGAACATAAGCTCAAATTCTTCAATCCGCCTCTTCTGACATCCTGTTCCTGAGACACCCCAGTATTCCCGGTAGCATGCTGTTTCTCTTACTGTAGCACTAACAAACTCCACTTTGTTTGACGGCAGGTGTGTTTCTCTAAGTCTGTGGCTGGTGGGCATTGACAAGAGGAAATGGAAGGAGGTCATGACAGGAATGCAGGAATGCAGTCTCAATTAAGCTTCGTGCAGTTAATCCTGTATGCAATGGGAAGAGCTGAACTTTCTTCATGGGAATCACTCACGTGGTTAGAAATTTATTTTAAATACATTGTCTGCTAGATAGGTGGTGGATGGTTTGGAGGGAAGAAAGCAAGTAGGTCAGGAGACCAGTTAGGGGAAAGCTGCTACTCAAGGCCTCTATTTGGAAACTAGGTAAGAATGGATGAGAAAGTGAAGGATTTGAATCATGTTTATTAGGTAAAGTTCACAGTCTGTAGTAATTAGTAATGAGAATAAGCACTCCATCGAGGATATTGATTATTGGTTAACCACATGCTTATCTTGCAATTGATTGCCCTCTGAGGGCACCCACAGTTCAGCCCAGTGTGAGATGGCAGCATAAGAACAGAATGGATGGAGCAATCAGCGTTAATAACTTGGAAGAAAATCTATGGCACATTGTTGTTTCCACATTAAAAATTCTGCCGTGGTAATACAGTACCAGGGCTAGAGTTAGGATGGAGGCTTCGGAATTCAAACAATGTACAATATTTGCATAATACAGAGAATGCACCAGAGATGTTTGATTTGTTGCCTGGGAGAGAGATCAACAGTTGATGGTTTCCTAGGAAGAAGGTAGTTCTGACTTAAAGTCGTCTCTTGGTTAAAATAAATATCTTCTCAAACATTGTGTCAGACTGAAAACTTAAAGTTAAGGAGTGTGTCTGTCACATCCATTCTCGCCCAGTATATAATAGGTGCTCAGTAGTTAATGTGCAGTGAATGAAAGAATGAGAAGTTATTCTAGACTCAGGAATAAGCAGCAGGACAGAGACAGTGCCCCTAATAGAAGCTAACACCACGAATGGCCAAGGACATGGGAAAAGCTCTTTCATAGGGGAGTAGCATGAAACAGAGACCGCTCTTTGCTGGCCTAAGTGCACAAAAGCCAAAGAACAGCTGTTGCAGCAGAGGACTCAGGTGGAAGTAGCACAGCAGCCTATGCTAAAAGGGAGTGTTCCTATTATAGGTTGCAAGAGAGAAAATGCAAAGGATGAGCAAAGAAAGGATGTCTGTGTTCATGGGTTTTTTAGCAGAGATAATATATCTTCATACTAGCCACCAGAATGAGGAAATTGAACATTGAGTGAGTTGCAATGCTTTCCCAGCCAAGATGGTTAAGAGGGCATATCTTTAACACCTGGGATGCTTACCCATTGTTCTTTCACCCACACCAGAGATCATGGCAAATCTCGAGGGGGTGAGTTAAGAATGGGTGGAAAAGTATGAGAGCCCTTTGCAAAACCATAGGAGCAGAAAAGATGATGGCAATAGCTTAAGAGGATTAAGAGGAAAAGCAGTGAGACCCAAAGCCAAGAAAATGTTGTTAGGATAATAGCATCCAGGCTTTGGTGAAGAGGAACTGATGGTCAAAATTAAACTCAAAATATGTAGTTTTATGTAGTTAATCTTCTATGTCCAACTTAACTGCTGAGGGAATTCTTCATATTTCTCTCTAATATAAATAGGTCTCACATAATTACAAAAGTTAAAATATCTGATTAAATAAAATAAATTATGTTTTTGAGAAGAGTGAAACATCTAAATTTGGACAGATTCTATCCAGTTCAAAGAAAGAGCCTTAGAAGCCCACGCAATAAAGAAATTATGGAACTCTACCTCCATGCCCACATACTACCAAATGTAATGAAAAAAACAAGTTTGCATTTTGAAACAACACATGTATCTATATATTTTGAAATAATTTCATTGAGGCTGCTTTTCTTTGTTTCCTTCTCTCTCTTTCCTTGCATGCACCACTTTTCTGTTTCTGTTGTTCTTTTATATTACTCTACCAACAGGGTAATTTTTCATGACCCTATCAGTCCCTGGACTACAAATTCAAACACATGAATTTTCCTTGATGCTCTTTCTGAACCCTCACTTATTAAGCAAAGCGAAAAAACACAATTGGACTTTAAAAATGTAATTACACTGAGAATTAGTACATAAAATGGTAGGGAATTAAATGGCAGTTTTTTGGAGAATTACGAAGGCTAGACGTTAAAATAGAGAAAATTTCAGTCAGTCAGTAACCAACAGGTCATTTTCACTAAGCAAGGGATGTTCATTTTTTTAACTTTGCCAGGTCATTTTGTCCTCATATGGATCCTATTTACTATGCTTCTAATCCGTGGTTCTCCTCAAATAAAATGAAACTGCTTTCCCAATTCAATTTGTCCTAAAGTTTAACATTATCCAATGTTCTGTATCAGTCTTTTCAGATTTCTCTTTTGTTCTTTACTTTAATTTTTAGCAGCCTGTGCTATAAGGGACTGTTCCTACTATAGGTTGCAAGAGAAAAAATGCAAAGACCCAAATGTGTTCAGGTCATTTGGCACAAAGTTTACGAAATGTTGCTTGCTTGTAGTATGGATGAGTGGAGTGATAGTAAATCCTTAAAAACAAAAGCAAACAAAAGAAAAAGAAAAACAACCAAGCATAAGCCTTGTTTGTGAATAAAGCATTTATCGGAAATGAAGAAGCAAAAGCTGATATGACCATAAAAAAGATGATTTTTGTCATAGATTTTTTTTTTGAGATTATAGAATGATGCAAGTAGAAGAATCGTCAAAATATATGCATGTGGTCGGCAGGCTCTGAGTGCCAGGCCAACTCTTCATGCAATGTATGTGAGCATGAATATATATATGTGCTGGAAGGCAAGTAAAGGCTGAAAGTTGTTCACCATTTTCAACTAAATGAAGAAATGAAGTAATGGAGGTGACATAAAAAAATCTAAATTTGCTATGAATTTTATTGATTTTAGTTTTCCTGATAAGTTTATACATATATATATATATATATATATATATATATATATATATATATTTACCATATGCTATCTGTTAAATATGTAAATATGCTATGTGAGTCCTTTCAGGGTAATTCTATTTAATTTTAGTAACACTGTGAATTCATTGAGAATTTGATAAAAATATATGGGTTGAAAAAAAGTTGAACTTAAACCCACCTTTAGTACATACTATGGAAAGTTTCATAGCTACTCTCAGGTCATTTTATAGTTCCTTGGGTTCTGTGAATCCTATATTCAAAAAATCTCTTCTTCTAAAAAATATGTTGATGACAAGTGGCCCTCTTTTGGGATAAGAGAGAGGACACCCTGGCTGAAGCAATGAGGAGATTGGATTCTCCGAGAATGAGACTGCAGGGAGACATACAGTGTCATCTGTGCCTACGAGAGAAATATTGTAGCAGAGGCAGTATGAAGAAAACGGAGCCATGAATATGCTGATTATGTTTCCCTGGGAGCTTCCCTTTAGTCTTTCAGTTAATTGGGTGTTAGCTGAGAGAGATATTTTAGTGGCTTCTACTGAGTATAATTAACAATAAGAGACATTCTAAATCAACCTCTGAGAGAGAGAAAAAATTACCTGGAGAGAAAAATTAAAAGATCACATTTTCAAATAAAGTGAAGAGAATGCTGGAAAGAATGCTGATTTTAACACAAAAATAATTTATCCAACTCAGTACAGTCAATGAAACCAAAACTATGTTTAAGGGAATTCAAAATATCGGTGTGCATATTACTTCTGAGACAAGGGAAGAAAATATTTGGTTGGTTTAAAAGGAATCTGTGAAGAAACTTACCACTCTGTGGATTCAGTTTTTGACTAGAGACAGATTATAATGGAAAAGAATTTATTTAGCCTTGTCTGGTTAAAATAAAGAACACAATGGAAAATAGTAGCAAAGAATCCAACTGACCTTCTGGATCTTGTCAGAATCCTGTCAAGGGGTGAAGTGGAAGTCATTCACAGGGACTAAATGACAATAGGTGGCAAGACTTATGATTTTAATGATATGCGTCTTTGAGAAACTGATTTAGAACAGAGGTGTTTAAACTTACAATACTTCAAATTCCATTTCATGATTTGCAACTCTACAATTGCCAGTACCCTGGTGTCCGGTGTTTGCAAAATTAACAAAGAGGAAAGAAAGGTATGTGTGTTTGTAGAGGAAAAGGATATTTCCATCTGCCCTTCTCTCCAACTTTCTTGTGTACTTCCCTTCAAACGGACAGGTTTTTCTACCAGGAGATAAGAAAAAAGACCAAAAGTTGATCAAAGGAGTTTTATTGCAAGGCTACGTGCAGGCAGGCTGAAGCTTAAGATGGAGACGTCCCCATCTTAGGCTTCATGTAGGGCTACAGCTTATACAGGATGGTTGGCAGGACGTCTAGCTTGGGTGAAGGTTGTTGGGGGGGGAGGGGGCACTAAGTGTGGAGTTATAGGAAGCTGAGCTGCCAGAGTTGCAACTGCCAGAAGGCAAGAGAAGTCCTGTGACTGTTGCATGGGCTGGGGTGGACTTGGAGGGTTTCCTGGAAATCACAGGTGAGGGAAATTTCTTTAAATCTTTGCTGGTGGTTGGTCACATCACGGGGGAAGGGGTTCTGCCAAGCACAAATCTCTTCATCTTTGTCCTCCTTAATAGCCTATTGTGTGTCATCTTTGCCACACCTACCAATGCTGCCACTTGATAAGTCTCCTGAGCATGTCCTTAGTTTGGTATTGAACATTTGTAGATGCAGATAGAATCTAAATTTATGCAATGCATATAATATTAATATAAATATAAAGAACAAAAGTTTGACAAAGATTATACTTGAATGAAGGTCAGTTTTCTAGAGATGAGAATTTAACTACTCAAAATAATTAACAGTAGGTCAAAAGTTAAGAAGGAAATAAAAATGTTACAGATTAATTGAAGCAGCCTTCTTGAAGGTTACTATTATGGTATATTATTATTATTATATTACATTGTATTATATTATGTCCAATTAATTACTTTCATGAAGGTCTTTAAAATCTTCTTTCAGTTCTATTGACTCTTACAGGTAATCAATTATAGGCTTTGGATTTTTAGCATGTTTTAAAAAACTGTTGCCTTAAGTATGTGTCTCAGAGTCCAATCTATTTGCACATAGTGATAAGTAAATAGAATTCTTACATTACAATGAATTACCGTATTCTCCTTATGCTATAAGACATTGGTAGTACATCTTTCCTACTTGAGCTATTGACCTTTCCTTAACACCAGACCTGCATGATGCCACTCATCACACGAGGAGGCAGTTGCAACTAAAAACGATGGTGCAGGCTAGCTTTACTTTTCTCTTAGCCAACAGGAAAGACACTTAAGCAGGTCCCACAGCAGTCCAGGCCCCAAAATACCTTTACCGAAGAGTTTTATTCTAGGTCTCATGGGTCACTTAATTCCATCCACATCTTTGACCCCCGAGCAATGTGGTCACTTACCAGAATTTTAGCCACTCCAATCACACCCACCCCTCTCTTTCTCATATACCCCCATAAATTCTCCTCTCTCTTCTGATATTTTCTACCCTTCACCCAGCAGCCAATCTTCTTCCAGAATTCACAATTTGGCAATAGACAATCAACAAATATTCCCAATGTTCCCTCTCAAAGACCTGACTTACTCTGCAGGAACCAGCACCTGTAATGGCACCACTCCAACCTGAAATTCCCAGGGTCTTCAGGCAAGTGAAAGGGAGGGAAACGAGCAGGCAAGTCAGAATTCTCCTCGAACTATCACCTCACACTTCTGATCTTATGAACAAAGTCTCCAGTTTTTATCCATGCCATCAACCATACCAGACTTTTTTTTTGATGATCACATAAAAATTCTTCTCTGAGTCTCTAGTATTTACCATAACATTTAAAAGCTTAAATATCATACCAGTCTTTTAAAGCAATTTGATGAGTAAAAATTTGAATTTAGTGCTAATAGCTTTGGTCCAGTGACCCTCTGTCCTGTTGTGATGCTGTAAATAGCACACAGGGTCAGTACACAGGGGCCATCTCTGCAGCTTGAAATAGTCAGTATTTGCTCAGAGGACCAGAGTACAAGAGAAATGTAAGTTAGTATGTGTTAGAAGCCAGAAAAACCATTCTACTATATTTCTTGAGATGTTTTTCTCTCGGCTGAAAGTCTTCAGCTATACATTCTAACTATTCCTATTGTACTCAGTGACCTATCATTCATGAATTTCTCTTATTTTAGTCCACACGTTCACAGACATAGAAAATAAAAGATTAGGTTTCTCAAAAGCTTGCACATGTTAAAGGCAGAAAGCTAGTTTCCTGTTATTCATCCCTGACTCTTCCTTCTTAATAAATTTTTCCCTTCAATCATTTTTGTAATTTTCTCTTAATAATATATACTTTGCTCATATTTTTATAAGGAGTTGTGGCCAAAACTGGACCTAACGTTCTAAGGATACTCTTTCCTTCCTCTGTTCTCTCTTTCTCTCTTTCTCTCTCTCTCTCTTTCTTTCTTTCTTTTTTGCCTTCCTGCCTTTTTTCCTTCTTACATGAACCAGTAAGCAAGATAACTTGAGGCAGCTGATAATATTAGGTTGAGTAACATAGGAAAAATAACCAAAGTGTTTGAGACAAAAGAAAAACAAAAACAGACTCATAATCAAGTATATAATAGAAAAAAAAATCCTGTATAAATTTTAAAGGTGGGGTCAAAATATGATTGTAAACCCCCAGTGGTGAAAGCAAATGGAAAGCATAATCTCAATGACCATGAAGAGACTAACTTACTTAGAGGTAAAGTATCTTTTGCTGGTAATAAAGTCTGAAAGAAATTCCTCTTGTGGGTCTTCATTATATGTTATCTGGTGTCCTCAACAACATTTTGAAATAAAAACTATGACCTGAATTTTAATGTGGTTATATCTTAACACCTTGCTGGATGAAAGCTAAAAAAACAAAGCCATAGAGAAAGCATTTCAGCCCACAACCAATATAAAAGTATAAAGATAAAAAAATCATTTTTGCCTGTGTTTGATTCAGGATAAATTTCAGGCTGGTTATAGCATGGGTCCTTCCACTGTAAATAAGAATTTACAGTGAATTCTTATTCACTGTAATAATAAGTGAATTATTATTACACCCTTATGTAATAATAAGAGTGTAATAACACGCTCTTATTTGTATATAATAGCCCTCTCATTTGCAGAATAAGGAATGGAGGGCTTTTAGAGATCTGATTCGGTAGGTCTAATGTGGGATTCAGAAATCTGCAGTTCTGCTTTGTTTGCTTGCCTTCCATAAACACCAAGGTATTGCTAGCACTTAGTCCTTGAAACCCAAATTGAAAGACACTTACCTGAAATTATAAACATGCTGCTTGCCCTTTGGGAGATCCTCTATGAAGTTATTTCTTACACATAATTCTGGATAAAATTTCAGCTGAAAAGAGTGTGAACTAATAATCTCTGGTAAGGACTTGTAGAACCAATATTCTGGGTTGCTTATTACAAATAAAATCAATGGAAGAGAATAAAGCTGACCTCTTTTTTCTTTTCTTTATTTTTTAAAGAAAATAAAGTATAAAACCAAGATAGACACTTGAGAAGAAGGAGATTCAGTGGGCAGGGTAAAAAATTTTCTTAGAAAGCAATTTGGATCTACTCAAAACAAAGATGTTTGGATGATTGGAAGACTCCAAGTTTTAATACCTGCTTTATAATGAGTTTTAACTTGAAAAGCTCATAAAATAGGTATCACCAATTGTTCATTTAAAGCAAAATGTATGTGTGTGTGTGTGTGTGTGTATGTGTATGTGTGTATTCATAATAATGTATCATATACATATATATAATTTCAAGCAATAAAATATCCTGGTAGGAATCTCAAAAAAAAAAAAGAAAGAAAACCCACAATAAACTGGTTCATCCCTATTCTATGAAATAAATTGACCTACATATGTTGTTGGATATAAATTAAATTCTGAAGCGTTTCAGTTATTATCATTTTGGTTTTATAGTTACTGATTTCAAAACATTTTCATCTTTTTCTGAAAGTTATTACATACTTGCCTACATTTTTCTTATACTCTGGTCCTCTGAGCAAATGCTGACTATTTCAAGCTGCAAAGATGGCCCCTGTGTATTGACCCTGTGTGCTGTTGACAGCATCACAGAAGGTTAGAGGGTCACTGGACCAAAGCCTATCAGCACTAAATTCGATTTTTTAGACATGTAATTGCTTTGAAAGACATTCACCCAAATAAGCAATTTTTAATTTGTCAGAGACAATCTGCTTTGCATATCCCACAAAAATGCACCCAACATCTAATAGATGACTAACATTTGTAGAAACTACTCACATGAAAGAGAGAACAAAAAACTCCAGCAAATGGACAGAAAAAAATGCAACTCAGAGGAGTGACAATGGAAGGGAGAGAAGGCAATGTCTAAGAAATAATGACTAATGACTAATAAAATCGTATATATATAACAGTTCAACTTAGATCCATGAATAAAAAAGCAGGCTATTCCATTCAGAGAACAAGAAAGAGTTTTGGAAAATGTAAAATAGGAGTGCCAAAATAAAAAGGATCAAGATTGTTTTTAAACTAAAGTTGACAGAAGTCTCTCAGAAAGTGTAACAAAATGAAAGAGATGGACAATGGAAAATAAATATAAGAAAATTAGATAATTAATCAAGGAAATTGAATATACAGCAATAATAATGCCAGAGAGAAAGAAGAGGAAAATTAACAAGGAGAAAATTATCAAATAAATGATGAAAATATATCCCATAATTTAAATCTGCAAATCTCTGGCTTTAAAAGACCTTTTAATTCTCTATCACAGAGAAGAAAAAACAGTTTCAGAGCACTAGAGATAAAGAGAACATTTTTAAATTTCCAGAGAAGATAAAAACAATTAATGTACTTAGAAAGATATTGGAATCTAGAAAAAAATGGAGAAACAGAACAATTTTGAGGCAGTTATGTTGAAGATCCACTGCAGCGAAGCTAATTTCAGGGTTATATGAAAGGCAAGTTCCACTGTCATAGCTGTGCAGCAAATCTAGAAAGTAACACATACAGCTTGGAGTTGGAAAATGGACAGGTCTAGGAGGATAGTCCTGGGAAGAAAGAGGATAGAAATAAAAGATAATATACATTTAACCATGAAAAAAAATAGTATAAACAGTTTGTTGGGGATGTCTTTGAGGACCTGGTCACTGGATCAGAAATATCTGAGCAAAGAAATAAAAGAGAAAAATGAGATATTTATTATCTACAGAAAATTGATAAGGTTTTAGAGAAAGACAATTTAATTTTGGTTCATCCATGAATACCATCAATGCCATCATAATAATGTAAATGCTAAATATTATGTTTAGCCAAAAGTAAGATGGTAAAACAGAGGCAGAATCTGTACTCATTCTATTAGAAAGTTAACAGATAACCTCTAAAATGGATTTAAAATTAAGAATGCAGAGATAGTTGTGCCCCATCCCGTACCCTGCTCTCTGCAACAATACATTCTTCAAACACGAGGTCTTCGACTACTGAAAGAAATCAACTCCCAAAGCAAATCAATCAAGATATTTACATGTGATGAAAACAACAGACGATCACTAAGCAATCATAATGCAGACAGATATAGCCCAAATTTAAACACCAGAGGAGGCACAAATGTTGATACAACTAATCAAAGATGTTCATGCAACTCAACTTAATAGAATAAGTGGGATGGCAAATGACATAAAGGAGATAAAGGAGACAGTAGAAGAGCATAAAGAGAAATTCAAAAGAATAAATAGAAAAATAGTGAATATCACAGAGATTAAAGACTCTGACTCTAGAGAAGTTAAATAACTTGATAAATGAATTAGACCTAACAGACATATATAGGTCATTACACCCCAAAGCACAAGGCTGTACATTCCTCTCTAGTGCTCATGGAACATTCTCCAGGATAGATCATAGGTGGCAGGACAAAATAGGTCTTTATAAATTTAAAAACACTGAAATTATTCAAAGCACTTTCTCTGATCCATTGGGATGAAGCTGGATCTCAAAAACCCCCAAAGAACGAGATCATTCACAAATATATGAAGATTAAATAACACACTCAAACAACGAGTGGGTTGAAGAAGAAATTGCTAGAGAAACCACTAGCTCTCTGGAGATTAATGAAAATGAGAATACAACTTACCAGACCCTATGGGAAATGGCAAAGAATCTGCTGAGAGGAAATCTATTGCTCTAAATACCTGTATTAAAAAAATAAGAAAGAGCAAAAATTGAGGACTTAACAGCACAACTATAGGAACTTGAGAAAGAACAGCAAGCTAACCCCAAAGCAAATAGAAGAAGAGAAATAACAAAGATTAAAGCAGAGATAAATGAATGGGAGAACAAAAGAACAATAGAAAGAATCAATAAAACCAAAAGTTGGTTCTTTGGGAAAATCAATAAAGTTGATGAGCCACTAACAAGACTGACAAAGAAAAAAAGAGAGAGGATGCAAATAAAGAAAATGAGAAATGAGAAAGGGTGCATTACCACAGATCCTGAAGAAATAAAAGAAGTCATAAGAGGATGCTATGAACAACTATATACCAACAAACTAGACAACTTAGATGAAATGGACAAATTCCTGGAGACACACA
This sequence comes from Tamandua tetradactyla, assembly GCF_023851605.1. Classification (NCBI taxonomy): domain Eukaryota; kingdom Metazoa; phylum Chordata; class Mammalia; order Pilosa; family Myrmecophagidae; genus Tamandua; species Tamandua tetradactyla. The sequence goes on along the minus strand of NC_135331.1, from coordinate 59,140,377 downwards.
AACAAACTACACTGACTCAGGAAGAAATAGAAGATCTCAAAGTTTTGGAGATCTTAAAGTTTTGGAGAAAAAATTGAGGAAAAAAGAACTCTACCTAACTCATTTTATGAAGCTAATATAATTTTAATACCAAAACCGGGTAAAGATGCTAAAGAAAAACTACAAGCCAATCTCCCTAATGAACATTGATGCAAAAATTCTCAATAAAATATTAGCTAGTTACCAAATTCATCTGGAAGGGAAAGAGACCCTGAATAGCTAAAAATATCCAAAAGAAGAGGAATGAAATGGGAGGATTGACACTCCCTGACTTTAAAACCTACTATAAAACCACAGTGGTCAAAACAGCGTGGTACTGGCACAAAGATAGAAGAATTGACTGATGGAATCAAATTGAGAATACAGAAACAGACCACTAAATCTATGGTCAATTGATTTTTGACAAGGCCCCCAAATCCTCTGAACTGGGACAAAATAGTCTTGTCTATAATTGGGCATGGAAGAACTGGATATTAATAGCCAAAAGAATGAATGAGGACCCCTATTTTATGCCCTACAGAATAAGAAAGGTCTTTTAATCTTGTTTAGATTATTGTAATGCCTGGATACATCCTGGAGTATATTAAGCAGATAATCATGAAGTATTGGCAAAGTCCCTTGAGGGATGGGAGAAAAAATATGGAATTATTAAACCTTACCATCAGGGAATCTCCTGATACTGTGTCAAACCTTAGGGACACCCAAATCATTAGGTCATGCCCTCGATCCAGAGGCTTACACTTGTGAAGCTTATATACGTAGCGGAGAAGCTTAGATTACCTATAGGCATGCCTAAAAGTTACTTCTGGAGGACCTCTTTGTTGCTCAGTTGTGGCCTCAGTCTCTCTAAGCTCAGTTCTACAAGTGAAATCATTGCCTTCTCCCCTACGTGAGACATGACATCCAGGGGTGAAGGTCTCACTATTGACATGGAAGATGACTCCCAGGGATGAATCCACCTTGGCATCATGGGATCAACAATTCCATCCTGACCAGAAGAGAAAAAGAATTGTACCAATAAAGTATCAATGGCATAGAGAGAGTTCAAATAGAGTTGAGAGACTATCTGGAGGTTACTCTTATGCAAGCTTCAGTTAGACCTTGCTACCTATCATAACCCGCTAACCCCCAGTCAGGACCATTCCAGCCAATTCTAAAGAACACTTAGGGCAATATATAACATTACACAAGGGTTCCATGCACTAGAGTAACTTTCCAGAAACCTATAACCTCCAGATGGGTCCCTGGTCTGGATAAGTCCTGAAACCTAGAGGGACCAGTCTCTCCAGAACATCAGATAGTTCCATCCCCTTACCTACCCCATATTAGTGACAGACCCTTCCAATTTAAAAAATTTAGAATGGCCATAGCCCAAACACCCCTAAAGAAGGGGATAGAAAGATCAAAGGTGATGGTGGAGTTGTACAGAGAAGATAGGATTTAACAAATGAATATGAATGCTGAATCATTAAATTGATATCTCTTCTAGCCACCAGTATTTTAGAACAGCTAGAAGTAAAAACCTAAAATTATGGAATTGTAACCATGTCAAACTCTGAAATATGTTCTACAACTAATTGTGGTGCTGTGCTTTGAAATTTATAGCTTTTTGTATATATGCTATTTTTCATAAGATAAAGAAGGAAAAAAAGTCAAATGTGATGATAAAAAATGTTTAAGCCTTCTGGCCTCCAATATTTCAGAGCAGTTAGAAGGAAAAATCTGAGAGGATCATATGGTAACCCATGACAAACTCTGGGATCTCTCCTGTAACTACTTGTTGAACAGTGCTTTGAAACTATTGCTTTCTTTATTTCTTTGCTTTGTATATATACATTATACTATACAGTAAAAAAGTTTAAAAACAACAAAAAAAATTGCATTTCAACCACCGTTTGATAAACTGGCCCCTCAGTCCACCCTTGATGTCTAACTGGTCTACTTTATTTTCTGTAGCAAGTAGAGATTTCAACTGTTATAGAGTTTTATGAGTTCTTGAATACCTTTGTAATCTATAAAAGCATGTAATAGTTGCAAAAATAAATAAATAAACAAGGTTGAGTGTAGATTATTTATACATAAACAACTTTGCAATTCAATCACTAATAAAAATACACTGGGTACCTAGAGAAATTAGCAGGGACTGTGGAGGTAGGCAGCTAGGCAGAATTAGGGGATGATTTTCATACATATATTAAAAAGGCACAAAAGCAATATTTTTAAAAGCTAGCAATCTTTTTATCAGCTCAGTGTTGGAGGAGGCCAAGGGGAGCACACAGAGGTGGAGTTCGGACCCAGCAGGCTTGCTGTTAGGTATTCAAGGTGGGCAAGGCGAGCAGTCAACCCAGGCCCTAGGAAACAGCGGCCCAAAGCTGGGGTTGTATTTCTTCAGGCAAGGAGTCAGGCATGTGCTTTCACTTTGTATTTTATAAAATAAGCCCAATGGGCTCCTGTTGCCAGTATAGAGAAATAACTGCAAGCATTTTCTTTTCCTGTGGAAGATGGAAATTCTATTCGCACTATTTTCTGTTCTCGTGTTTATTTTAAAATGCATATAAACCAACAAGACTTTTTATTATAATAACATCATTTTCCTGTTTATCTGTCAAGAATTCATACATTGTGATAGAATAGACTGAAATACCCTCATCTTGTGGGATGAGAAAAGGAGGATTCACCGAAGCTGGTCACCAAGTTTACTCATTCATCTCGTTTTGGTTAGACTGCATTATCACAAGTTTTATTTTTGTTTATGTTCGAGAAGACCTTGTGTGTACTATATACCATGAGTTTGTATTACTGCAAAATATGTATGCTGCCAAGAACTTTTGAAAAATGTAAGCCACTGTCTTCTCACAGTGAATGTTGCTATAGAAGTATTTGCCTTCTTATTGGGGAATATCTTATATTCCCCCATATAATTCATTAAATTCCAGAAAGACTAACAAGGTATGCATCGGTGTTGAATGTGTTGGTATTACTTTTTCTTAAGATTTAATATGCTCCATCAAATTAGAGTATATTTTAGGAAAGTTTTCTTCTATAACTTTTAATATTCATTCTATTCTCTCCTTCAGGGACACCAATTATGTTTTCTCTGAATCCCTCTCTCTTCCATATCTACTATTTTTTCTCTGTAAAACATCTTTTATTGCTTTTTTTCTCTATTTTATTTTTACTTGATGTCCTCATATCTATAAATGTCCATGTTTTCAGCATTGTTGGTTTGCCTTTGAATTGATTCTAAAATGACAATATTATTCTATTCTTCCTTTTTTTTTCTCTGATATGTTCCAGCTTACTTTTCATGTCTTTGTAGGCCTTATCACCTCTTCTTTTATTCCTGTTCACTCAGGCTGATGTCACCTGTAGGTCCCATGAAACATAAAGGAAGAAGTCCACTGTGATTGGCTGGTATCCATTCTGACTGTTCCATGACCCTGCAGTTCTGGTTGTTAATCATTTGTCACCCTTTTCATCTGCTTGGTTGTGAAATTATTCTGCTATGTGTCTTTCCTCAATGTTTTAATTATCATACTCATTTCCTTTTTGTTTCTTTCAATGTATTTTTTAGATACCCTGCAGGTTGTTTTACAATGGATCGTTTTCTATGAAGCTTTTTAAAAAGCCATTTCTTGGTTAGCAAAGTAAAAAGGATGAGTCGGGGCAGTAAGCTGCTGAGATTTCAGCCTCTTTCCCTAGAACAGATAGTAACTTTTACTCAGTCTTTTGGATGGGTTACTGTTCAGGGCCAAAAGTCGACTTGGTAAACAGTGAGACTGAACATCCCAGCTTCTTTATACCATGATCTAGTATTTACTTTTATTTAGCTGAAAAAAGTCACTGTAATAGAACTGACATCTAGGTTTTTGCCTCCACTTTATCAAGTTGACAGGGAAGATGTTTCCTTGTTGAATCTTTTCTCCCCTGATGTTTTGTGATACACAGTTCTCATCTGTGAATCTCCAGCAATCTACTTCTTCACCATGGAGGGTGGGGAAGGAAGTGGTATTGGATCTGTCTCTCTTTTTTTTTTTTTTTATTATTTTTGGCATGTACTCATATTTACATTTCTTTTTAACACCAGGAAAAATTAGCTGGTATTAAATGTAAGGACCATTGGATATGTAAGGACCATATTGGTGGCATTTATCTTTTCTACCTTCCTAGGATTAATTTACCTTTCTTCTAAAGGCAGCAGGATAACTTTGTTTGGCAACAAAATAACCATGCTGCCATTTCATGCAGTTTTTTTTTTTTTTTTTTTTTTTTTTACATGGGCAGGCACTGGGAATCGAACCCAGGTCCTCTGGCATGGCAGGAAAGTGTTCTTGCTTGCTGAGCCACCGTGGCCCGCCCTGCATGCAGTTTTAATTATTTTTATCTTACAAAACTGTATCACTTCATTTGACTGGTGATTTCTAAAGAGTAGGAAATGATTTCATGAATTATTTTATAGATAATGATCAAAAAAAATTATGCTATTTGCATACCATATATTTAAGATAGTAATCAAAATATATAAAATAACATCTGTAGAGACAAAACTTTTATTTTATTTATTCTTGATATCAGATTTTATCTGCATAATCCCTTTATCCTAGAGAGTATTGAAATTTTTCTTCAGCAGAGACCTTGTTATTATGGAAAACAATTCCAACTAAAGGAGAATTTGGAGGAAGAATATAGAGTTTCTCACAGAACCTAAGAGCAAGAAGAAAACTGGGCCTTGTAAAGGAAGAAACCCGGGAAATAAACAGCCACATCAGCGACCACAGCATGTATTTTTTCTCTGCCTTTGCTCTTTCATTTCTGCTTTGTATTCTTTTCTTGCTTGCTATCTATTTCAGCAGATCTGAGTTCTCAGTTGATTCAATCATTTGCACATTCTCTCCTAAGGCTACTCCAAAACTGCCATCTCAGCTTCTCAGTCTGTGTTACAACCCTGTACCCAGAACTTGAAACTCGGTATCCATGCTCTATATTGAAATTTTCTGTAGAGAGTTACTGATCAGTTTGGTTTAAATTAGATACCAAACTCTGATCCTATAAACCTTGGCTGAGGAATTGAGCAGTTGTGGTACCCAGGACTGCAAACTCCAAGGATATAGGAAATGCACAGACTTTAGGAAAGGGAATAAAAGTTTGGTAATTCTAAAGAAAAAAAAAGTTTGGTATTTCTAACACAAAATTTTAGAGCTCTATATATTTCAAGTTTTTATTGCTCTACTAATGGTTAATATTAAGATAAACTTATTCTACTTCATTTTGTTAATTTATTTACTTTTTAAATTTGATTAATGTGTTGATGTCTAGGTGATGTATCAAAGAATAGGTGATAAACTGATAATCATAGTTACACAATATTGTAAAGAAATAAAATGAGATTTAAAATTAGAAAACCTAGAGATTAAGACCATATGCCATTTACAAGATCCTGGACAAGTCAGATAACCTAACTACAAATCCATTGTAAACTCCTTGAGGGGAGAAACTTTGTCTTAGTCAATGTTAATCTTCTCCTCAAAACCAACAAAAAGGTTTTTACAAAATAGTGAAGGTAGATGCAAGTGCTCTTTTGTTATTAACATGGCATAATGTTCCAGAAAACCCACAGATTGTTGAACCCGCCGTGGCTCTAGCTCATAAAGAATCCGCTTGCGTAATGCACAGATAAGACACAAGTTCCTCCTCCTGTTTCCCCATGAAAATCTCTCCTCATGTTCTACTGGAGTATGCATTTTTACCTAAAAACCTACAAATACTTTTTTCCTTCAAAAAAAGAATCTTAAGATTAAATTTTCTTCTGATTGTTTCAGGGTACAGGAGGCTAAAGTGATGAAGAGCTCATAATGACAGTTGTACTCAGAAGAGAAGAGAAAATGATGATCAAGGCTGCAAGGACACTAAAAAATGCCATTGCCAGGACTTCACTTGGATGCAAGGTTGCACTTTCGAAAGCAAAATGATATGTAGCATCCCGGACCATGCAACATTACCACCCCCAAAAATGACACTTAGCACGTATTCGTATACACCCAAATATTTCTTACTAAAAAATCAATTCAATAGTTGTGGCCCAGTTTGGACCCTTTACTCTGACCAGTTATATTAGCAACTTCTTTTTCCCAGGAGAAACAGAGCAAGGATTGCATACGCAAAAAAGAAATACAGGTAGGATGAGTTTCAAATTGATTCTTGTTTCCCACCCAGTGAACAGATTTTTTTCCCACTTCTTTTGGTAGGGCAATTATAAATGGCTGAATATTTGGGACTTAGATTATATAATTTGTAATTATCTAATAGATCTCATTTTACAAATCCCATAATATATGTGGTCACTTTAAGGAATCTTGTAAGAAACAAGTTTTCTCCTTTTTCAGAACACTAAAATTTAATGCAAATAAAGTGAATCCACAGGTTGACTAAGCTCTATAAAATGACTTGATTTCCCAAGAGACAAGTGGCATCTTTCAACTTGCTCTAGATCTGCTTTTAAGCGTTGTTGTAAATTGTATGAAAATAGCAGATGCATGATTTTGTCCTAGTTATGACTGAGAAAATATCACTTCCTTAGGAAAATCCCTGGAGGTTTTCTTGGAACATTCCTCTATAAGAGAAAACAATTATTCTGCTTTGGGCAGATGCTATCTCATGCTGAGGGGATGCATGTAGAGGAATGATGAAACCTGTGATGGATGGAATAGAGAGAAATACGGTTTTACTACATTCAACAGTAAAGATATTTGACTTGAAACATACCAGAATTTTCAAAAGAAATCACAGTTACAACTTTTTTTCATAGTTACAACTTTTAAAACCCATCATGCATCCATAACATATCCTGATGTGCTATTAAATCACATTGCTAATGTGTAATAGAATGATAGTTGGAAGGAGTTTAGAATACTTCTTCGGATTCCTGTAAGATTAATACCATTTTGCCAATTTTAATGTATTTTTTAAATTTTAGCTAAAACAACCATTTTATGTACATTATTCATGGTTTAAGTCCTTGCCAAAGCAATATCACCCTCAGCAAATATTTTGTTTCTTATTCTCGTGGCCAAAACTTGGTGCACACACACACACAAAAAAACTTGATAAAGTAATCTTGCTGTGTTTTAACCCTAGATATTCTGGCATGCAAAGAGAATTAAAGTGCTCTTGAGGAAATGAAGCCTTCCTACAAGCTTTTAGATTGTTTTGGTTCAGATGTTTATAAGCTAAAGACATAAGTGATAGTTAAATGTATATTAGACAGCAGACTTGAAAGAAAATCTAGGAAGGCTACATATAATCACTTGAGTAAGTTGTTTTGATCCAAACCTTTATTTTTTGGCAAACAATCACGTACACAAGAACAATAAAATAACAATCAACCAGTGAGAAAGTAAATAGCTGCTAACATCTACCTAGGATTGGCATATGAGGAAAAATGAAAGGAAGTTTTTCTGTGAAATAAAAGGAAACAACCACAGAGTAAAGGGCTTCACATAATTTTGAGAAGCCTTATAAACTGCATTGAACTTAGAAGATCATTTTTATTTCCTGCAGATAGACGTGGAAAGCATTATTTCTCAGGAACATAGGCTCTTATAAGATCATTTTTGTGTTGGCATTTTTTATAAATGGTGGTAGCAGAGGCAGGAGTGTTATACTTTCAGAATTTGTACAGACTTCTGAAATAGTAAGTAAAAACGGAAAAATAAAAAACACCAAACAACAAAAATGGCACTATCTTAACATTTCTTGTTAAGAGACACTGTAGGGAGACAGGATCTTAGATGCCTATTATTATGATAATCTCACCTGCACAACAGAGAGCTGTGAAACAGCCTTTTAACATTTTTATGTATTAAGCACATTTATTGAGCTCCAGCTAGTGTTAAGCAGAGGGGATATACGACAATGACTAAGACAAGCTAAACTTCCTGCCCTCAAATAATTTAAAATCTAGTGGAGATCGAACTACTCAAATATTTAAGCATTTAATTTATAAGTATAAAATGTACTATGAAGAAGTACAAAGTGTACTGAAAGAATATTATAGTAGAATCTGAATTTTGGAAGAATCATTTGGGAAGGTCTTCAAAGAGTTTTCCAAAGATATTATATCACCTCCTTGACTCCTCATCTTGCATGTGCCCTCACTGACCATCTGCTCAAATGACAGCCTTTGGTGTTTTGATGTCACTGTGCTGGTGTGTTGTGAGTAGGGGCACTCCTGTTATAAAGAGAAACAGTTTAGGTTGTCCTTTATATGAAAATCAGGTGGGGGAGGGCAGGCATTAAGAATACTAGAGGAGACTGCTATCTGTTTTGTGACTCTCCTCAGTTCATCTTGAGCCGCCTTTGCTTCCTATTTTTCTTCTCTATTTTTATCTTTTATCTGACCAATAGAAATCACTTATTGATGTTATTATCATTGCTACATTAATATAAAGAAACAGACTCAGAGAAGGTAGGTCCAAATGAGCCACAGTGCAAGATGAGTAACTACTGCACATCCATTCATAGCACATATGCCCTGGGGCCAAAATGAGAAAATGAGAGGGTAGTTGTGGACATTCTTTTTGTCTCTTGCAACTTTGGCACTGTTGTAAAAGTCTAGGTCTTATGCATGAATCACATTTAGGCCTGTGTGTACACATCAAATTGAGTTGGAGATTGGAGTAAATGAATTAATAGTAGGCTTTGTTATGAGCCTAAAATCACCTCTAGTCTTCAGATGTTGTAAGGTGTTAGCAGGAGGCCCATGGAAAGCAAATGATTGGAGCAGGATCCCCCAGCAGGGCAGATTTGCTCACAGGATTGGTACTAGATAGTGGATAAGGAAGAAGACAGAAAAACATGTTGGGTATATTTATTTGGCTCGTCCATATTTTCCTGGGTTTCTAGAATCTGATTGTGTCAACCTCTCAGTAAATTAGACCTGGTCACTTTTTTAATCTGTCCTTATTCGTTATAAACTAGTGTTTTATTTGACATCACAATACTTCAGGCTGAAGGAGCCTCTGCCTGTTTTTAGGGGCCATTTTCCAAGCAAGTGGCTCGAACTCATTTTTATTGTGACTGTCTTGGTACCCGTTTCGGGTTTTTCAGCTGATCAGAACTTCCTCCTGCTCAGATATGTCACCCCTAACAAGCTGAGGAAGATCAGTGGTTCTCCTTTTTGGCTGCCCCTAATCATCAAAAGGGAATTTAACATACACAGACGTCCTGCTCTCACTTCCAAATATTAAGATTTAGTTGATTTATTAGGGGCCCAGAGTTTGGGGGTTTGTTTCTTTCTGTTGTTGTTGGCTTGGGGGACTTTCTGTAAGTGATTCTCAATGTGCAGCAGGGTGTATTAGCTGGGATTATGGAGAGAATCAGAATCCGCAGGAGATAGGCGAAGATAGAAAATTTATAAAAGTGTCTTATGTAACCATGAGAACCTAGAGTCCAAGGTCTGTAGGGCAGGCCACAAGCTGGCCACTCTGATGGAGGTCCTCAAGGAACTCTCAGGAGAGGCTGGTGGACAACTGTGGGAGTAGAAGAGTCCAAAATCCGCAGGGCAGGCTGTGAAGCTGGTGGCTCCGATGAAGGGTCTGGATGAACTCTAAAAGAGAAGCTCACTGTTTGAAGCAGGAAGAATGACTGTCTCTTCTGAATCTTCCTTAAAAGCCTCCAGTGATTAGGGCGGGCCGCGGTGGCTCAGCGGGCAAAGTGCTTGCCTGCTATGCCGGAGGACCTCGGTTCGATTCCCGGCCCCAGCCCATGTAACAAAAACGGAGAAACAGAATACAATAAAACAAGAAAATGTTTAAAAATGTTTCCCTTTCTTCCTTCCTTCCTTCCTTCTATCCTTCCTTCCTTCTCTCTGTCTTAAAAAAAAAAAAAAAAAAAAAAAAAAGCCTCCAGTGATTAGATTAAGCATCACTCATTGCAGAAGACACTCCCCTTAGTTGATTACAAATGCAATCCGCTGTGGATAGAGCCAACTTGATCATGATTTAAATCCATGAAATGTCCTCACAGCAACTGACGGGCCAGCGCTTGCTTGATCAGACAATCAGCCACCACCACTTGGCCAAGTTGACACATGAAACTGACCACGATACAAAGGTTGAAAACCAAGAAGTGCTATTGACAGAATAAAAACAGGGTAATATCACCAAACTGGACCCTAAGTAACCTGAGGACAAGAAAGAAGAGAATATTCCTATGCTACACTGTGGTCACAGCAGAGTTGGTGGTGCTGGATGTTGTGGTATTCTGTGTGTGTGTGTGTGTGTGTGTGTGTGTGTGTGTGTACTTGGGCATTGGCGTCTTAAAAACACATGGCTGCACTGACTTTGAGGAGATTTGCCTTCTTCTATTCCACATTCATTGGATAAATGGGAGTATAAATGCTTATCTATTAAGAAAATAGCTTGGGGTTAAATAAATAAGTTTGGCCATGTGTTTTCAAGGAAAGCATTCAAAGTCCACTTTACCAAGTCTGTTTATAAAATTAGGAGACCCATGGAACAAAAGGTCAGACAGCCTCAGTCTGAGTAAAGGAGATGAAGGTGATCTAATTAGATTGGTCATTTTACTTTCTCTTCTTTTCTGTTAGTGTATCCCTCTCACAATAATGATGATATACTGACTAATCAAGTTACAGAGAGCATTATTGAGTGACATTTATTTTCTCAGTTTGTTGAAACAGGTATATTTCTTGCTTATCCTTCTTTCGATGCCTGATTGTGTATACTTATGCTACTAGAAAATTATCACAGGAATGTTTAAACAAGATAGAATAACAAAATCGTTCACAGTTTGCTTCAAACCTAGGGTTACAATTGTGGAACAATGAGTTGAAATGCCAAAATATTCTTTGTCTTTAGATTACTTTTTGCTCAGTGTTTGTGTGATTTTGTGTGGTAAGCGACTTTCTTATGCAGTGCTTATTCACCTTCAGCCTGAGCATTTGAGTTCACAAAATGCAGATTTTTCACAACTGCAGTTTGGACTTATACAATGCAGATTTTTCATCCCCTTTGACTAATTTATGCTCCAGAATAGAACACTGATCTCATTTTTCACCATACACAACTTTATATGCACTTATTTTTATTTAAATAAGTGTTCTATCATTATCTAAATCATGGTAGGATCAGATAGAGCAAGATGGAGAGCATAGACCAAAGAATTTTTATGAAATTATTTTATATTATCATTGGCAGACACACATTAAGCTTCTATTACATAGCAGGTATTATATTAGATCAGTGGTTCTCAAACTTTTGTATGCATTGAAACCAACTGGAAGCCTTGTTACAATGTTGATAATCTCCCTTATCCTCGGAGTTTCTGAACCAGTATGTCAGAGATGGCCTGAAAATCTGCTCAAGATGCTATATAATGGTTTGCTAACCTACATGTACTCTCAACTCTTAAGTTCAATGAAGTCCTGTTGATAGAATGAAATAGGCCATAGTAAAATTATTTATACCACAGAAGTCTGTAAACATTAAAAATCAGGGATTCTCCTTCTTCATTCTCCTACGTGAGTCAGTTTTTAGCCATTTACCAGCAGACCCCCGGTGACAGAGATTGGTATTTGTTTAAGCTTCCTTAGAAAGTCATATGTTAACTAATACTAGGAATTAATGATGGGGGGAGTATTCTAGTGGGGAAAACAGACAAACAGTACTTGGCGTGGTAATATGCAATGATATTTATAATGAGGGACTAGGAGCATGGCTGATTGATTCTCTTTGGGGGAAATAAGGAAATAACTAATGGAAGAAGTTCAGATTGAATTTGAATTTGAATGTAGTGGAGACCTTAATCCTAGAGACTGGAAAAGGCACTTTGAAAGAAAGAGGAAATTTCTGGTGAGGACCATGATTAAATACAAGGGAGCATGGTTGGCGAACACAGTATGTTCAGATTAAAGCCGTCAAAGTCAAGATACATTATTGATATTACAGCACTCGCTTACTGTACATATTCATCACTGGTCTATGGGTTTTATGAGGATAGGGACTGTGCCTACCACTGTGCATCCACCCCCTACTAAAATATTCTGCTACACTGTAGCACAAAATAAATATTGGTGCATAAGTGAATGAAGGTATCTCAAATGGTCTAAGACTAAAGCAAAGAGGAGGTATTATTCACGAATGAATCTGCACTATGGAATTAGTGCTTAATTTTTCTCAGTTTGGCAAGAAAACCTCTATTAACATATGAAAAAGTAGTCTCCCAGTTAGGTAGAGGAGACTGAGAAGAGATAAGGATCTGTGGAAAAAAGATAACAGGCCTGGGAGCTAAGATTTAAATCTTTTAAGATGCTACAAAATCTGGCTGTTCTTGTGAAAGACATTTTTGAAGACCAATGGAATGGAATACAAATACAATGGAAGACCAATGTATTTCAATAATTTTCCTTTAAAATATTTATCGTTTCCTAGCAGTTAGGGTCCAAATGTAGTTACTGGAGGTAGATATCACTAATCCAAGTTGAGGAAATGATTAATACTATTTTAGCTATGAGAATGATTAGGAAGGAATTTACCTACTTTCATTTTACCATGAAGTGACTTGAATATGCCTTTTATTTAAATTGAGTCAGTCACAAACTTTTATCTTAACAGAAAAAAGTGTTCACTGTGTACTCAAATCTCTCATAGGCCAATATCTAGAAAATCTTGAAAATACAAAGGTAATATTTAGCTCAACTGTAGTGCTGTAACACAGGAATAGTCACTAAAACTATTTTATTTAAGATCGCATCTCTTCTAAAATGAAATTACTGGATTTAAGTAAAAACAGGACAACTTATAACACAGGAAGTTATATAAACAGACTTTCACTGACTGTTTTTAAAAAGGAATTAGATTACAAAACATGCTCATTTTGCTCAAATGTCTAAATCAATTATATGGTTCCTTACACAACATGATACCTTCACAAATACGGTTAATGGAATGCTCTATTCTTATGGCATATGCTTTTATTTAGTCATTTTTGAAATCATACTTGTGCCTGTGACCAACAAAAGTTTTAGAGTGTTATAATGACAGAGAAAGGCTGATAGTTTTCTCACAATGATAACTACACTATAATTTTCTGTCAGCACTGTGTACTGCCTGACATTCAACCTTTCAAGCTCAGAAATCTTATTTCCCTAACATTGAAAAAGCAAATGAATCACTTGGTTCATGAGACTGATGCACAAAGTGTTAATTTATGAATGGGTATAAGAAATTTACCATTACTTGAGCTGGAAATACTCAGTTCTGGTATGTCAGTATATTTTGCAGGTAGTCAAGATGCATGGAAAGTCAAATTGCAATTGCTTTAATTTACTAGGCTGCTCAAGCAAATACCACGGAATGGGTCAGGTTAAACAGTGGGAATTTATTCACTCATGGTTTAGGTTAGGAAAATGCCCAAATCAAGGCTGAAGGTTACCTGTCTGATCCTTTACTTCTTCGTCACATGGCAAGGCACATGTGGCATCTGCTGGTCTCTTGGATTTTGATGGTTTCATCTTCTTGCTTCCATGGCTTTCTCTCTTTATCTGAATTTTCATTCTCTGTCAAAGGATTCCAGTAACAGGATTAAGACCCATCCCTATTGAAATGGATCACACAACACAAATAGCCTCATCAAAAGGTCCTACTTAAAATGGGTTCATATCCATAAGAATGGATTAAATTTAAGAATATTTTTATCTAAGGTGCATACAGTGCTAAACCACCATGGTAATCCAAAGACATTTTCTTAATTTACCATGAGAAATTGTCAACACAATCACCAGAACAGTCAAAGTCCATATAATCAGTACATTCTTTTCTGTACATGACAAAAAAAATGTGTACATTGTGGTTTGGTAAGGATTCAATTACATCATAGGAAAGTTGATACATCAAATATCATTGTCTTTAGACAAAAATAGCCTACTTCCAAAATCGTTAACCTTATTTTTAGACAGAATATTCCTGGTACATACAAATACCATGAGATTCAATATGTTCATATTATGTGTATTATATTACACAGTATATTATATATTGTATGTATTTTCCTACAAAGAAAGATACACTGAAGTTTTCTGTGTTTCTACCCCTTACTCGAAAAGAGAAACCATTTGGGAAAACAGACCTTTCATCCACCTCCTAATAGGTGTAGATGATCTTGGACCAGTTTCCAGAACACTTGGAATCTATCGTCTGAGCATCTCCAAACCGGATTGATCACAAAATTCTATCATAAGTATGTTTATCTATGTTTACCTGCAAAGCTGCCTTTTATACTATATCGTATAAAACATACAAACAAGAATGTAATTTCAAAAAGGATATGACTTCTGTTTCTGATAATATATTACAGCAGAAAACACACAAACATTTATCTCAAAATACCTACAAGTACTGAGTAAGCTATAGCAATCTGTGTTTCAAAAAAAAGCATAATAATTCTAACTTTATATGTAACTAACATAGCCTCGAAATAAACATAGAAAAAAACTAAAGTCACAAGAAGTAATTTTAAAAGACATTAATCATGGAAGTCTTTGCTTTCTTCTTTCAGTAATGGATAGATCAAGTTGAAAAAAGTTATTAAAATGTAGATTTGCAAAATTAAATGAACAGTTTTGATCTACTGTATACTCATAGGCCATTCCCATAACAATTAGAGAATTCACACTTTTTTTTAGTGCAGAGCTTTAATTTTTAAAGTTCTTGGAAATTGTCAGCAGTGACACTTTGGAATTGCTACATATTTTAAGACTTGTGAAGTGCTACTATAGCAACATGCAAAGGGAACTGCAAGGCTCAGAATATTATATTATAAAAGAATAATAAGAATCTATTATTAAAACACATTAATTCTAAAACAATAAAAATAAAGCTTAAGAAAAGAGGAAATCACATCTTGAAGAAAAAGAAATCAAAGATAAAAAGAGAAGATCAATAAAGCCAAATGATGGTTACTTGTAAAACTAATAAAATTGACTTACCTGTGTCAAAGTCTATTTCTTCGAAATCTAAGATATAAAAACATGAGTAAAAAATGGGACACAGTTACACATACTGCAGAATTTTAAAAATAATAAAATAATATTACATTTATGCTAACATATTTGAAATTTTTGAAATACATTTGATCATTTTGACAAAATAGGTAACTTTATTATAAATATTACTAATAGATGACTGAATCTATAGTCATTACTAGTATGGTACATAAAATATACCCAAGAAAATCTCACCAGTTTAGAGATGATATCCACAATGTTTAAGAAACATGAAAAATAACATAAAGTTATTTCTAAGTAAATATTTCCAAGGAATATTTTAATATTTTAAAAAACATTCATCTTTAAGTGATTTTATGCCAAAATTTAATAAAGGGTCTGTAAAAATGGAAAGTTACAGGCCTAATTCATTTCTAAACAAAATATTAATAAACCAAGTTTAGCAATACATATTTAACAATATTTATGCCATGACTAATCTGTGTTTATCCTGGGATTTCAATGATGATTTAATATTATGAAATCAATTAGTTTAATTGATCATAATAAGATTTTTTGGGAGAAAAATCACACAATCAGCTCAATAGTTTCAGAAACAGAATTTGATGAAAGTTAATCTCCATTCATGATTATAAAAAGAAAAAATTTTCTAGCAAACAGGTTATATATATGTATAGGAACAGAAATACCTCTCACTGATATATTGAAAATAATTTAAGTTTGCAGGAAAATATATAACATCATACTATTTATAAAATTTTCAATATTTTAAAATTATATTAATATCTATAGTGACGCAATTATGAAGGTCAAAACAAAAACGTCATCATGATAAGCACACACATAAGTTCATTTGGAGAAAGAAGAATGAAATTGGAGAGAGAAATGCATAAAATACATTTCTCCTACAACTTTTGGTGAAAGCATAGCCCTGCTACCTTGATTTTCAACTTTTAGCTTCTACAACTCTGAGACGAGACATTTTTGTTGTTTTAAACCATCCAGTTTGTGGAATGTATGACAGCCCAAGGGGAAACTAACATAGGCTTTGTGGCTACTGTGTCAAAAAAAATAAAAATAAAAAGTGGCTGAAACGATATTACTCCAGTTACTTGGCCTGCATCTTAAGAACAATTTCTTTGCTTCCTGTTTCTGGTAGGCTTGAAAAGTCATATAAGGAATCTGTCTATGCTGACACCACCAACCTGGAAAGTTTGGTGTAGGGGTTTGGTAGAGAGTGCCGGCTGGGGGCAGCCTTCCAGTAATCCTTGGCATTGCAGTCAACAGGTGTCTGAAGCCATCTGGAGCCCTTCAGCCCATTTGCCAGCTGAATACCATGAAGTGACTGAGCCAACTCCGTGAAGACCTGAAGAATCACTCAACTGATTTCCACTGGTATTTCTGACCTGATAAAACGTGCTAAAATAAAATGAATTTTAAGTCACACAATTTTGAGGTAACTCAATAGATAACTGGAATGATCCTTTTAAAAATGCTTGTAAACTCTGTTATATATTAACTTACCATGGATAAACCATAGAGAAACAGTTTTGTCAGTGCCCTGTAGATTATTCTTGCATACCAACAAATGAGATTTTTTTTACATTCTTTAAATAGGTATTTGTGACGATTAGGTTCAGTGTCAACTTGGATAAGTGTTGGGACCCAGTTGTCTGGTCAAGCAAGCAGTGGTCTAACCATGACTGCAAGGACATTTCCTGGACTTAAATCATCAGTTAGTTGATTGTAATTATGGCTGATTGAATTTACAATCAACTCAGAGGAGTGTCTTCCACAATGAGAGATGTTTAACCCAATTGGTTGAAGACTTTTAAGGGAGAGGCAAGAACTTCAGCAGTTAAAAGAGAGAACTTTCATCTACTTCAGTCAGCCATCCTGCCTCTCCTGGGAAACTCATCAAAGACCTTCCTCAGAATCCCAGCTTACAGCCTGCCCTAAGGAATTTGGACTCATGCATCTCTGTAATTCTGTGAGACATTTTTATAAAATCTAGTACTGTTTACAGATCTCCTGTTGTTTCTGTTTCCCTAGAGAACCCTGACTAATACAGCATTACTTGTTATGAACATTATTTTCCCTTTCCATTATATTTGCCTATATTCTCTTCATGAGTCATTGACAACTATGCTAATTTCTCATGTATTGGCTATGTGGATGCTGAGAAATCTTTCAGTTATTTGTATTTCTTTGCTTAACTGCACCTATTTCTCTTATTTAGCACAGGTTTACTATTTCATAAATCTTTCAAGAATTTGAAAACAAATAAGAACACTTTTGAGATTGATATGTCATTGTCATGGTTAGGTTCATGTGTCAACTTGTCCAAGTGGAGACACATGTTTGTCTGCTTGGGCAATTGCTGGCTTGCCTGTTGCCATGAGGACATTTCAGAGAATTAAATCACAATCATGTCAGCTGTATCCACAGCTGGTTCCATTTGTAATCAGTTAAGGGGATGTGTTCTGCAATGAGTGATGCTTAATCTAATCACTGGAAGCCTTTTGAGGACAATTCAGAAGAGACAGGCTCTCTTCCTACTTTGGCTGGCCTCTCCTGTGGAGTTCGTCCAGAACCTCCATTCGAATTGTCGGCTTCACAGGCTGCCCTGAGGATTTTGGACTCTACGTTCCCACTGTTATGTGAGACACTTTTATAAATTTTATACTTGTGAGTGCTTCCTGTTGATTCTGTTTCTCTAGAGAACCCTAACTAATACAGCTTGGTACCAGGAGTGGTTCTTCAGAAGCAGAATCTTAAAAACGGGTTATTATGAATGGTTTTCTTCTCTGACTGGATGCAAAGGCACTAAGGACTCTGATTTCCATTATCAGAATGACACTCCCAATCCATGGAGTGAGTTGGCAAAAGAGATAGTCAAAATATCACCATTCGATTCTCCTAATGCTTCACTTGTACGAAGCCAGGCTGTGGGGGATAATGTTTTTGACACCTTTATGGAGTTTTGTGGAAATGAGAGGTATAGAGAAGTTGGCTGGTTGTTGTTAGATACACTGGCTACAATAAGGAGTGAAAGGGATGGGTTTAAGGCTTCAAACGAGAAGCTTAAGTGCCATCCAACAGATGTAGAAGTTTCTGTGAGTATCCTGAAGGAAAATCTTATTTCTAATAGTTGTAGACTTGAGATCTCTGAAAATCAGACTCAGAATCATATTGTTAGAGTAGCAACTTTACAACGTAAATTGAAATCTCAATGTTGCATGGCATCTGCCATTAAAGTGAGAGGGCATTGATTGGAAAGGTGTGGGACCCTGAAAAGTGGGATGGTGACATACGGATTGATAATGATATTGGGGGTGAGGTTGAAATCCTAGGTCATGCTGAGTCTTCTCTAGATAAACCTGTAATAGTCTGCATGAGGACATAGCCATCCCATCTCCAGCCTGCCTTGAGGAGCTGGCCCCCAACCTCCTCCTGAAGGGATCAGCCCTAGAGTGATCAATCCTGTTTCACCAGAAGAAACTGCAAATGAATGCCCTAAAGCAAATGGCTTGGAAGATATTTCTAATTCTTTTCATGACCCACCCCCACCACCCCTCATTTCATCCAGACTTAGAACTAGACTAAAGTCCCAATAGGCCCCTAAAGGTGGGGTGCAAAGTATCACACATAAGGAGGTCCATTATACTCCAAAAGAACTGTGTGAGTTTTCCAATTTATATAGATCAGGCGAATATTAAGGATGTGGTATAGTGGTGGGAGGAATATAAGGCTGGATCAGGCTGAATTTATTGATATGGGCCCACTAAGCAGAGATTCTGCATTTGATGTTATAGCTTGAGGGGATAGAAAAGGTATTAACAGTTTGTTTGGGTGGTTGGTTGAAACATGGATCAAAATGTGGCCGACATTACCTGAGGTTGAAATGCCAGAACTGCACTGGTATGATGTAGATGAGGGGATCCAGAGGCTTAGAGAGATTGGAATGTTAGACTGGATTTATCATGCAAAGCCTGCTCTTACACCCCAGGAATATCTGGAGGATGCACCTTTTACCAGAACAGTAAGAAATAAATTTGAGACTAGTGCCATCATCCCTGAAGAGCTCTGTAGTTGCACTTTTCTATAGGCCAGATATTACTGTAGGAACTGCTGTCAGTGAGCTGGAATCCTTAAACACAATAGGGATGATGGGATCCCGAGTTGGCAGAAGCCAGGTAGCAGCACTTTATCACCAAAGTCAGGGTAGACGTGGCTATTATAATAGACAGCAAACTCAAAGGAGTCAAAATTATATGACTTGCAGAGATTTGTGGCATCGGCTAATAAATCATGGGATATCTAGAAATACAATAGAAGGGCAGTCTACTAAATTCTTGTTTGAGCTGTATAAACAAAAGAATTCTGGGTCAAGTGAACAGCAGTCTAACCTGAATTACAAAAACACAGAGTCACAGCCCCTTAATCAAAAAGTCTCAAAGACTTGAGACGGTTTACAGACTCAGAGTCCCTTTAATGAAGGAGAGGCCAGGTCCCTTTGTGGGAGAACCCTGTTACACTGCCACAAATTTATAGTGTTAATCTTCCTTCAAGCCTTCCTCAAGGAGACTGACAGCCTTTTACCAGGGTAACTGTGCATTGGGGAAAAAGAAATGATCAGATATTTAAAGCTGCTAATTTTAAGTAGGGGCCTGAACACGAGGAAGCTGTGCGACAGGTCCAGGCTGCTGTACAAGCTGTTCTGCCACTTGGGCCGTATGATACAGCAGATCCAATGGTGCTGGAAGTGTCAGTGGCAAATAGAGATGCTGTTTGGAGCCTTTGGCAGGTCCCTATAGGAGAATCACAAAGCAGACCCTAAGGATTTTAGAGCAAAGTCTTACCATCTGCTGCAGATAACTACTCGCCTTTTGAGAAACAGCTTTGGGCCTGCTATGGGCCTTAATAGAGACTGAATGTTTAACCATAGGCCACCAAGTTACCATGAGGCCTGAGTTGCCTATCATGAGCTGGGTGTTGTCTGACCCACCAAGTCATAAAGTTTGACATGTGCAGCAGCACTCTATTGTAAAATGGAAATGGTATATACGAGATAGAGCCAGAGCAGGTCCTTAAGGTATAAGTAAATTACATGAAGAAGTGGCCCAAATGCCCATGGTCTCCACTACTGCCACATTACCTTCTCTTTCCCAGACCAGACCTATGGCCTCTTGGGGAGTTCCTTACAGTGAATTGACTGAGGGAGAGAAAACTCAGGCCTGGTTTACAGATGGTTCAGCATGATATGCAGATACCACCCAAAAGTGGACAGCTGCAGCATTACAACCCTTTTCTGGGATGTCTTTGAAGGACAAAGTGAGGGAAAATCCTCCTAGTGGGCAGAACTTCAAGTAGTGAACCTGCTGAGGAGTGAGGTTGGGTGGCCAATAACTCAAGGCAGGCTGGAGGTGGAGCAGTTGCAGAAACGAGGACTGTAATGTTGTTTTGTTTATGTTATACTATTTAAGTTGTAAGATATCAGGTTTAAGAATGAATATCTCCCAAGGACTTGCACCCTATTCTGGAGAGATTTAATGTGTTTCCCATTATATGTAGGACAGTTGAGTATTGTTAGGTGAAAGAAAAAATGTGCATTTTATTGTTTTTTATTTAGAAATTAGGTATGGTTTAAGGTGAAATGTATAGCTGCCAAGTTGACAAGGGGTGTGTTATTGGGCGCACCAAAAGAGAGACCACATAATTCAAAACTGCAAGCCAATTTAGAGTCTTTATTAGTTGGCTGGCGACTGCCTCAGAAATTTCCAAGAAGGAAGATTCAGAGAGCAGCCCCTAGAGGTTTTCAAAGTGTGCTTATAAAGGCTAAAATCTTATTGTGGTTTTGCAGTTGCTAGCAAGCAAGTGCACCATAGAAGCAGAAAAATGCTGTTAGCTGTTGCCAAAACACAGTCCATTCTCTCAGTTCCCTAACATTGGTTCTTGTTTAACTCTTGGGGACATTCCGCCCCAATGTTGTGGGGACTTTCCCTGCTTGGGCCTGATTGATTGCTTCTGGCCCTTCACATTCCCCACTGGTTTTATGAGAGAATCAAATCACTGGTTCTTTATTTTGATTATAGATTTGCTGATATTGGGTTCTAAGAACTGATAATTTAACAGTTTGTATTTTTCTTTGCACATATGGGGTTAGACAGTTGATTATACAGTGTCCAAACATTAAGCCTAATAATATGAGAATTAGGGGCCCTGCTATGGCAGACAAGAGCGTGGTCAGCCATGGGGACCAGGAAAATCACTGGCAGGGGTCCCATCTACCAGGTCTCCAAGGTGGCTGGCTGAAGCTTCTTTATCCAGATTAGGTCTCCAGGCTGCACCTGAAATAGATCTCTTTTAGGGGCAGGATTTGTTGGTCCTGGATGGACTGCCTTCACCAGTTCCTGAGTTTACTGGGTGGTAGACTGCGGGACCTATAATGATTTTAGGAGAGAATGGTTATTTAATTCAGCTATTTTTTCCCCCAATTTAGGGATTAGTGGAAGTGGTCATTTAAACATGATTTCATACAGGGTAGTTCCCTTAACATAGGGAGTACATTTAGTTTTTAGGAGGGCAAATGGAAGGAGACTCACCCAGTTTTTGCCAGTCTCGAGCTTTAGCTTATTTAAAGTTTCTATTATTGTTCTATTCATTCTTTCAACTTGCCCTGAACTCTGTGGTCTAGAAATACAACATAATTTCCATTTGATATTTAATATTTAATATTTTTGTTAACAGTTGGGTAACTTGCGTGATGAACAACAGCCCACTGTTGGACCCCATTGCAGTTGGGAGGCCAAATCGGGGGACAATTTCTGAAACTAGTTTTATTATTATTATTATTATTATTATTATTATTTGTGCTGTCTCAGTTCTGGTAAGAAATGCCTCAGTCCATCTGGAGAAGGTGTCAATGAAGATTAATAGGTGTTTGTATCCATATGGACCAGGTAATATTTCCGTGAAGTCTATTTCCCATTGTTCCCTTTAGACCTGTCCCCTCAGCCTAGTTCCTTGGGGCATTCCTTTCCCTTGGCCGGAATTTACCTGGGCACAGATGTGGCATCTGGACGATACCTGCAAGGCTTGTTGTTGCAATCAGGGAATGTAGGGATCTCTCTGTAAGAGTTCAGTTAGTTTCATACTGTTCAGGTGTGTACTTTGGGGAACCTGGGCAACCAAATTATGACCCAGGGGCTCTGGCACTAGGATTTTCCCATCTGGGAGACTTTTCCAACCATCCGGATCTGTTTTAGTGCCCAGAGTTTCTGCCAGTCTAATTTCTTCCTAGGTATATTTTGGAGGGCTCAGCAGCACTCGCCCTCATAAAACAGGAAGTATCTGCAGTGTCCCCACTGTTTTTTGGGCAACCTCTTTTGCCATTTTATCAGCCAGGGCATTTCCTCTGGCAAATTGAGTTTTGGCAGTCTGATGTCCTTTGCAATGTATAATGGCTGCCCTTTTTGGTAACCAGATAGACTCTAGTAAGGTGAGTATTTCTGGTATATTTTTTATTTCCTTTCCTCCCAATGTCAAAAGTTCCTGCTCCTGACATAGTGCCCCATGGACATGAGCAGTTGCGAAGGCATATCTGCTGTCCGTGTAGATGTTGACAACCTTTCCTTTTCCCCACCTTAGAGCCTGGGTCAGAGCTATTAGTTTGGCCTTCTGGGCCAAAGTCCCATGTCCCAGGGCATGAGCCCAGATGATCCAGTCCACAGTTACCACCACTGCCCCTGCATGCCTGGTTCCTTCTGGGACATAACTGCTCCTGTCTGTATATAATTCTTCATCATCATTTGGCCAGTGGTTGTCGGTGAGGTCAGCCCTCAGGTTCATGAAAGATTCCAAGATCTCACAACAGTCATGGAGGGCTTGGACGGGTCATCATCCGGAAGCAAGGTGGTGGGGTTAAGAGCCGCTGTTTTTAGGAAGCAATCGGATTCTTGGGGGATCCAGTAGCAATATCTGATACTGTGTTATCTGGGCATTTGAGAGTCATCTCTTGGGCAGGCTCCTTAGTAATGTTTCTACTGAATGTGGGGCCACTATGTGTAAGTCCTGTCCCAGAGTTAATTTAGATGCTTCTTTTACCAAAACAGCAGTGGCGGCAATGGCTCGGAGGCAGCTTGGCCACCCGGCCACCACATAGTCTAGTCTTTTAGACAGGTAGGCAACTGGCCTTTTCCATGGTCCTAGCATTTGGGTGAGGACTCCTTTTGCTATTCCTCAGGTTTCAGCGACATGTAGTTGAAAAGGTTTGGACAGGTCAGGCAAGGTTAAGGCAGGGGCACTTACAAGCATCTGTTTCAGCATTTTAAAAGCTTTTTGCTCAGCCTCGGTCCAGGTTAGAGTTTCCTCCTTTCCCCCTGTGCTAGTGTACAGGGTTTTGCTATTTCTGCAAACCCGGGAATCCAGAGCCGACAATATCCAACTGCTCCTAAAAACTCCCGTACCTGCCTTTTTGGTTTTGGTTGGGGTATTTTTAGGATAGCTTTAATCCTATTAGAAGACAGAGCTCTTTTTTCCCCCTTCTAATTCATACCCTAAGTATGAAAGAGTTGGGCCTTTTTGGCTGAGACCCAATAGCCCAACTGGGCTAGTTTCTGTAACAAGTTTTCAGTTGCCTTTTTGCAGTTTGACAGATTATTAGCTCCCAGTAAGAGGTCATTCACATATTATAGGAGGGTTATCTCTGGATGCTCTTGTCTAAAACAAGCCAGATCTTGGCTTAAGGCCTCATCAAACAGGGTGGGAGAATTTTTGAAACCTTGAGGCAACCGAGTCCAGGTTAGTAGTCCAGAGAACCCCGTCTCTGGGTCAGTCCATTCAAAAGCAAAGATGAGTTGACTTACCGTGGCCAGGAGAAGTGTAAAGAAGGCATCCTTTAAGTCCAGAACAGTGTAGACCTGCTGGCTGGGAGGTAACAGGCTCAAGAGTGTATATGGGTTAGGCACAGTGGGGTGAATGGTTTCAATTCTTTTGTTTACTTCTCTGAGATCTTGCACTGGCTGGAAATCGTCAGTCCCGCGTTTTTGGACCGGGAGAAGAGGGGTGGGGTTCCAGGCCGAATGGCAGGGACTAGGATCCCTCCTCCAGGAGTCTTTTGATATGAACTGCAATGCTTCTTTTAGCCTTTTTAAGCTTATTGGGTATTGTCAGACTCTGATTGGGGTGGTGGTGCTAGTCAGCTGGACAACAATGGGGGGCCAGTGGGCAGCTAATCCTGGTAGGTTAGTTTCTGCCCATACATCTGGTATTTTTTCTTTAAATTCCCACAAATATGGGCCTTGGGACAGCAGAGCCACCTCTGCAGTAAGTAAATATTCTTCTGATAAGGGGCAAATGAGGAGGATTGCCGAGGGGTTTATATTGAAGGGGAGCTTGGCCGAATTGTTTTTGAAAGAGATGGTGGCTGGTAATTTCTGGAGCAGGTCTCTCCCCAAAAGGGGGTACAGATACTCGGGCACCATAAGAAACGAGTAGGTGACAGCTCCTTCCCCGAGGTCAGTGATCCTCATCTTCATCCATGGGTAGGACTTCGTCTCTCCCGTTGTTCCCTGTGTGGGGATTTCCCCTTAGATACGAGCCCTTCTGCCTGCTGGAGGGCGGAGAAGGTCGCCCCAGTGTCCACAAGAAATTTTATAGGCTTGCCCCTGATTTTTAATGAGACCTTGGGCTCCCGGGGGCTCCATGGAATAGAGCCCAAGTCCCATCAATTCACCTCTTCAACCAGAACAGGGGCCAATTTCATTCCTTTAAGTCCTCTTTTAGGGCATTCATTTTTCCAATGTCCGTTCTCTTTGCAGTAGGTGCATTGGTTTGCACCTAGGCCCAACCTTTTTCCTTGGTTTCCCTTTCTTTTTTCAATGGTTTCCTGGCTACCTTTTTGTTTTTCCTGCTCAGCCACTGTGTATACTAAAATTTTGGCTATTTTTTTTTGGGCTGAGTGGTCATGGGGTCATCTCTGTTATTAAAAGTCTTTTGGGCAATCTCTATCAGTTTGGACAACACTTTACCCTCAAATCCTTCTAATTTCCATATTTTTTCCCTACATCTGGGGCTGACTGGGTGACAAATGCTATATTTACAGCTCACTTATTTTTGGGAACCTCTGAATCTATAGGGGTGTACAAATGGTATGCCTCCAGGAGGCGCTCAAGGAAAGCAGCTGGAGATTCATCCGACTTTTGTACAGTTTTGCTTACCTGAGACAAGTTGGTTGGCTTCTTGGCTGCTGCTCTTATCCCCTGGAGCAGAGTCTGGCAACACTGATCGAGAGCCTCCTTACCTCTGTCAGTGTTGGGGTCCCATCCGGGATGGGTGGAGGGGAACACAGCCTCTAATCAGGTTGATTCAGTAGTAGATTGTCCATCAGGTCCAAGAATTAACTTCTTCACTTCTCTCCTGACTCGGTCTCATTCCTCAGAGGTGAAGAAGGCCTGGAGATGCTGTTGGCAGTCATCCTAGTTGGGCTGGTGGGTAAAAAAGACAGTCTCCAAGAGGGAGATGAGCACTTGGGGCTTTTCAGAGAAAGAGGGATTCTGGTTTTTCCAATTATATAGATTGCTAGAGGAAAAGAGGATACAGACCATGAAAGGTGGGCAGTCATCCCCTGGGGCAGGGCCAACCTGCCTCAAGGGTAAAATTGGAACTCCGGAAGAATCCAGTGATTGTGAACCAGGAGAAGGGTGGCAAGCAGAGCCAAATCTGGTATGGGGGGCGGGGGGACTGAAGGTCTCCCGGCTATTAGAGGGGCTGGTTGCCACCTCTTGGTCATTTCTCCCCCTCTGATCTTAGAGGGGGCAGAGGGGCTATTGGGTATGGGGGAAAGTCCATCAAGAGCAGATCCTCCAGTGGTCCTGTCAATACTGGGATCCCATTAGTCCTTTCTTTTTGAGAGGTTTCTATTAAGAGGGCCATTTTGGCTTTGGGGGGGGGTTCTTTTTTTGGGACTCCAGGCAAGACCATAACCACTTGGGATTTTTTGTTAAAATTTCAATCCAAATTAGTATATAGGGGATTTGGTCAGGGTGACCTGGATTACCAAAAATTGTTCTTTGGACTTCATAAGCCACAGATAGATCTGTGGTTCCCTCGGGAGGCCACCCAGGACCAAAAATTGGCCACTCCCATGAGCAGAATTTTTTCAAGTTGAAGGTGCTGACTGGGGCTCCATAGTCTCCAGCCTTCTGCTGAAATTCCTGGAAATTTTTCAAAAAACATTGAAGGGGAGTATAGATAGATAAGCTTGACTGACCTATGGCAATTATGACAAGAACGACACAGAATGCGACAGAACAACACAGAATGCAACAAAACCAACAGATGAGAGAAGGGGCAAACTAAACCAAGACATGCAAAAGCATTATCCTTAATTGATTCTTAACCAGAAGCCCCGGCAACATCTTGCTCCGGGAACTGACCTTGGAAGTAATGCTGCATCCAGCCTTCCAGAGGTCCCTGACCTGGATCCAGTAACAGACCTGTACTCACTGGTGAGGTTTCCAGAAACAGATGATTCCACCAGATTTTGTATAATTTTGGAGGGTCTTGTAGAACCTGCCCAGTTCCTGGTCCTTGCCTGGGATGGAGGAATGTCTCTTTTAGGCCTTCCCCTAGGCCAGACCTCAGTTCCCAGGGCATTCCCCAGGACCTGTGGTCACCAGATGTCCCATTAGGGACAATCTCTCTGGGGCCTCCAAATGTTGTGGAGCACACCAAAAGAGAGACCACATAATTCAAAACTGCAAGCCAATTTGGAGTCTTTACTAGCTGGCTGGTGACTGCCTCAGAAACTTCCAAGAAGGAAAATTCAGAGAGCAGCACCTAGAAGTTTTCAAGGTGTGCTTATAAAGGCTAAAATCATGTTGTGGTTTTGCAGTTGCTAGCAAGCAAGTGTACCGTAGAAGCAGAAAAATGCCGTCAGCTGTTGCCAAAACACAGTCCATTCTCTCAGTTCCCTAATATTGGTTATTTTTTAACTCTTGGGAACATTTGCCCCAATGTAGTGGGGACTTTCCCTGTTTGGGCCTGATTGATTGCTTCTGGCCCTTCACAGGGTGGACTGTCATGGTCAGGTTCATGTGCCAACTTGGCCAAGTGGTGATACCTGTTTGACTGGTTGGGCAAGTGCTTGCCTCTCTGTTGCAATGAGGACATTTCATAGAATTAAATCACAATCATGTCAGCCGCATCCACAGCTGGTTCATTTTGTATTCAGCCAAGGGGTGTGTCTTTGGCAATAAGTGATGATTAATCTAATCACCAGAAGCCTTTTAAGTAGGATTCAGAAGAGACAGGCTCTCTTCCTACTTTAGCTGGTGAGCCTCTCCTGTAGAGTTCATCCAAACTCTTCATCGGAATCATCGGCTTCACAGCCTGCCCTGAGGATTTGAACTCTGTATTCCCATGGTTATGTGAAACACTTTTATAAATTTTATATTTGTGAGTGTTCCATGTTGATGCTGTTTCTCTAGAGAACCCTAACTAATACAGTCATGCAGAAAGACTTTGTGAATGCAGAGCTCTTAAACAGAAATAAGTTTTGTCTGAAAGCAAATAACAGGTAAACAGTTCATGAAGTTCTGGTAAAAGACAGAGGTGTAAGAAAAAGACCTATAAGCTATTAAGAAGTTAACTTTTTTCTTCTCTTTAATTAACTTTATTTACAAACACTCTATAACAAAACACACTTTCCCTCCTCAGCTTCCCTATGTCCTGGTAGTCTCTAATCTACTTTATGCCTCTGTGAATCTGCTAGTTCTAGACATGTCTTGTAAGTGACATCACACAATATTTTTCATTATGTGCCTTACTTATTTCACTGAACATGATGTTTTCAAGTATCATCCATGTTGCAACATGTCCCATAACTTCATTCTTGTTTATGATAGAATAATATTCTACTGTATGTTCCATATTTTATTTATCCATTCATTTGTTGAAGGGCACTTGGGTTCTTTCCACCTTTATTTTGAATGATGCTGCTATAAACATAGGTTACAAGTATCCCTTTGAGACCCTGTCTTCCCTTTCTTTGGCATATTACCAGGTCAAATGGTAATTTTGTACTTAACTTTTCAAGGCAGCATCACACTGTTTTCATCAGAGCTGACAAATTTGCATTTTACTGAAAGCAGTGGGAATTTTTGGAGGATTTAAAGCAGGGACATGATATAAATTTTTGTTTCATAACGATCTCTCTGGATGCTTTGGGGAGAGTGGCTTGAGGAGTGCTCTCCCACTTCCTTGCTGACAGATTTAGTCATTGAAGCTGAATGTGGTTTTAATTTTTCCCAACTTCATCTTATTTGGACTCTATGATTACCTCACTTTGCCTCCAATGTGCAAATAATCTTACTTACCTTCTTAAAGCTAGTGATTTCATGGTTATTTTATTTTGCTATGCACGAGTATAAACAGATTTTAATGGAGCAGGTACACTTCGATATTCATTGGATGCCAAATGAAACACCACTTCACTGTTTAACCTTGTCTTATGTTCTAATTCTTCCTATTGAGCACTAAGAATAATTTCTTAAATTCTCCAATCCAGCTAACCACAAGCTGATCTTATGACATTTTCCCATATAATCCATATTTTGTTCCTAAAATTATTAGTCTAC
Organism: Tamandua tetradactyla; assembly: GCF_023851605.1. Classification (NCBI taxonomy): domain Eukaryota; kingdom Metazoa; phylum Chordata; class Mammalia; order Pilosa; family Myrmecophagidae; genus Tamandua; species Tamandua tetradactyla. The sequence goes on along the minus strand of NC_135331.1, from coordinate 59,111,679 downwards.
AGCAAGGATGAACATAATTTACAGAATTTATTATTGCCTCGAACTTGGAGCAATTAATAAGGATTAACTACATGCCATGTGTCCCAAACCTTATACTGTAGCAAGCAAGCTCTTGGAAGCAAGCAGGTCCCATCCTCCATAACTGCTCTTTCCTAACCCTTCTTGGTTCTGCCCACCAGCAAACAGCCAATCACCTCCCTTGAGTGTAGTCAGTTACCGTATTAGGAAGATACTAGCAGTCATTATGTCTATAAATACATTGTAACAGCCCCTCCTCCAGGCTCAGACTTTCAGAGGCTACTCAGCTGAGCCATACAGCCATAGACTAATAAAACCTACTTTCAGGAATTTAGGAGCCTCAATCTTGTTTCATTCCGTTTCCACGCAATATTCCTGGAGGTTTGCAGCTTCATTCCTGTTTACATGTTCCAGTTCTGTTTCTATGTAACATACCTGGAAACTCTTGCAGAACCTCATTCCTGGTTTCATGCTACAATACTAGAGCCAAAGCTACAGGGCAGGCACTTTTTTTCACATAAGACATTAATGCAGTTTTCAGCCCTAATGAGAAAAATAAAAGTTAAAGATTCTATAATTTTTAAAAAACAGTCATCAGTTTTAATTAACATTTTAAAAAGTAAAAAGCAAATTTTGTAAATTCTTTATTAGTAAGGTGTGTCTTGAAGTCTAACAAACCTGTTTGTGGTATGTGTACTTGTATGTGAGTATATATCTTTTTTTATACAGTAATTTGATGTATGTAGGTACATATATTCATATATCCACACACACATATTACAATAAGGATGATTCCTGAAAATTCCTTAGAATCAATGGTGGTATATGCCTCAGTTGACTGATAGTTGCTGTTGTCTGTGCATACCTGGGAATTGCCTAAGTAGACAGGGTAAATCATCTTGTAGCCACTGAAGGCAGCATTAGAAACATCACAAGTAGACCCACTTTTCATAGGAAAAGGTATAATCTGGCCTTACTTTATAAGAGCCTTATTAAGATAAATTAATAAGAGAAATATGTCCAATCCTTAGGCAAGGAGATGAGAAACTTAGGTCCATGAAAGATCAGATGCTAAGATTTACCCTAATCTGTCTGAGTCATAGTGCAGCAATGACCAAGAATGATAACCAAATACTGACTACTGAGGGCTCCAAGTTTGAGAATATAAACCTGGGATTCCCAAGCACAGAGAGAGGAAGTTGTCCTCTAACTGCTCTAACTGAGAACTGCAGGCACCAGCACGGTGACCTTGAAGAGGAATACGTCAACATTATCAGTGAATGCATGTGGTTTTCATACAGCGTCAATATTTTTCCATAAAAGATGTAATGGGGCAGAGGAAAGAAAAGGTCATAGTATACTGATCAGATTCTAGTTGTGCTCTACTTGAGTATGGATGCCAGAATGATGTTAATTTCCTCAATATTACTGGACAACTTAGAAGAGAGGGGATGACCTTAAAGGGGAAATATTGGATGCCTTACTAATGAGGGAAAGGAAACACAAAGAATTGTTTGGTGAAATTAAATATCTGTGACAAAAAGTGCATGCAGATTTGGTAGAGAAATTCACACAAGTTATATCAGAGAAGAAGTTTAGATGAAAAAAAGAGAAAAATGGAGAAAAACTCACATAGTTCCCTATTGACTCTAAATATGTCCCTATAGAAGGCAATTGATTAGGATGGTTTTAATAATACAAGATAAAAAGAAACTTAAGGAAACTTAATCTAAGGAAAAGATTGTTTTTAAAGGACATATGTTACCATAAGAAAAAGCTAAAAATACTTTCCCCTTTCCTCCAATCTCCATTTCTACATGTCATATTTGCTTCTTGAAAGGTGAGGCTGATTGTTCTGACTCACCATAACCCCAAGACCAAAAAACATGCCAAACAGAATGTTACACATGAGCTTTAACTAGACAAGATTCTTCCCAAATTACAGGACAAGATTCTTCCCAATAGCAGTCATGAAATGAAAGTCAGCACACTTGCAAATGGCAGTCAGTGCTCCAAATTGATCAGAGGAGGAGGAGGGGTTTTATACCCAGCATAGACAAAGGAGGCACCGAGCCAGGAGTTTGCCTCCACATGTTGCTAAAAAAGTTAACTGTTTTCTTAGGTAACAGTAACATTTCAATGTTTCCTGAAACATACAGGATCTAGATTCAGCAATGATACATTATAGGGAAAGCAAAGGAGATAATTTTTCAAAGAAGTTCAGAAGGTTAATTTAAGTGGCTTGACCATTCTTTCATCCACTAGAGAGACAGTTGTCCTTCTTTCCTGGGCTCTGGTCATTCAGATTGCTAAGTGTTTAAAACTGTTGTTTGTTTTTTTTCTCTTCCGCTAAGGGAGGGGTTTCCAACCCTTGGGTTGCCACAGTCTACCCCCTGCAGCAGTTTGTATTGACCATAGGACAGACATTGCTGTTATAATCCATAGTAACAATGCAGTAAACAACAGAACACTAATCAACCTGTACAAGAAGAGAATAAACCTATTAGGAAATGGTGAGATGGCCAGGTTAAAGAGTTCTAACCTTTTAACAAAAGGTCATCAGACAGATGCTCAATGTTGACTTAATGCTTACAACATTGAATACTGATTAAAGCACAGCTGACTTTATGGTACATTACAGTTTTAGAAGGTAAAATCATGAGTGATGGTGAAAAATTCTTTGAAATTTGCTGGTGGCTGACATTTTGCCCAGCAGATATTGTATCCCACATTGTCCAACTGGCAGGGACCACAGTCCATGGCAGACCAGTGGCACCAGATAATGGTAGTTCAGTGCACACCTAACATTGTGATATATTTTATGCATAGTCTACATATACAACTTTTGGCATTTTGTGTATCTAATATTTAAATTTTGGGCAACCCTGATATCCCATGGGCTTAGGATTCCCAATAAGCATGGCTGCATCAGCCAGAACAGGACCAATCAGTCTTGTTTTCCCCAATTTCTAGTGTTTTTGGCATAGGCAAAGGAAAGTTATTTTCATTACCTCATTGTGGTTATAGCATTGCAGATCCATTTCTCTGCAGTTGGAGAGCTTGCACATATCCAGCAGTTACTGATTCAATGGGATAAGAGGCTAAAGCCTGGGGCCTAGAGTCGATGTTTGCCAAAGTATAAGTAGTTGAAATTGTTGGGCCACTATCTATAAAGTTTGGTATCTTTGATGCCCAATTTTTCTGTGTAGCCATTCAGTGGCTTTGGGTAACATTGGCCCAACATTGCAAGTCTTTGCTGGAGCATCTGTTTGATATTACCCAGTAAGAAAGTGTCACTATGGGCAGAAACATGGAAGACATCTTTACTTTTGTGACAGGCAGTCCACATGTCTTCTCCCACAGGGGGGTGTCTGACAACAGTCCATTGTTCTTGCTATCAAGTGACCATCAAAACCACCAGGTCTAGATACATGGCCCAGTTGTAGATGCAGATGATTAAGTCATCTCCTGGTTCATTAGTAATCACTATCCATATAGCCCACAGCTCAGTCCATTGGCTGCATTGCATAGTTCCAATTTCCCATTAGTATCAGTGCTGGTTTTTACCGCTACTATCATTCAAGTAGAAGACTGCCCATGTGCTGATCCATCTGTATACCACACAGACTCAGATATACTTCCACACCCATCTAAGATGGGCACAGAGAAAGCCACCTTGGGAGGATCAGCAGGGAGGGGAAAATGTTATTTTTCCATATTGGAAACTGGTCCTAGAGTATCATGCATTTCTATACTTAAGGGGCTGTTGTTGAAACATTGCTTTGCAGCAAATAGGCTTTCCACTTGGTTAAAGTGCTAAGCTGAGAACTCCCTGAACGGGGTTTAGTGGTGGCATCATGCACCCACCCCTGAATGGGGAAGACAGTCTGTAATGTTACAGGGCACTTCTGGGATAGTCTTTCAACATGTAATAAGGTATGTATGCAGTGCACAGTTGTTTTTCTAAAGGATCATACCACAGTTTGGCTCCTTTCCAGAGCTGGGACCAAGAATTAATAGGAGATCGTTTTGCTTGTTGCCTTTGCCACAAACCCCACCCAAAACCAATGTTGGTACTGGCTATGTTTAATTTACACAGCACATCTGGGTCCACACCCTTAACACTCAAGCTTGTGCAATAACCCATTTGACTTTTTTCAAAGCAGCCTACTGTGGAACATCTTGTTCCTATGTTTTCCCTTTTAAAAGTTTCTTTTTGTTGAGGATGAAGTTTTGACCTGTAGCTGAATGCAATCACTTTTAGAGAAGCATTGGAGTAAAACAATGTAACTGACAAAGAAATTTGAATGTTTCAGTGATTTTATACCATTTCTAAAATAACTAAAACCATAACTAGCAGCACTATATTGTTGTCTAGTATTTTTCAGGTTAGTAACCAATAAAAGCTTCGAAAATTCCTTTCAATTTCTATAACGTTGTCTAAATATTTTTAATGCAATTTGTAACATACCAAATGAACTTACATATTTTTAGCACTTCAGTTTTTACAAGGCAAAATAATGCATCTTTGGCAACCAGTTGCAGTAAGAAAGACGTTCTTTAGGGTTTGCAAAAGTTATCAAGTTTGAGACAATATTTTATTTCTTATTTAACTAAAGGTAAAGAAAAGATTTAACTAGAAGAAGCAACCAATGATTTAATAAAGTTAACACAAAGTACAAGACTTTGCTGCTTTTTACACTGATTATTCAGAAAATAAAACTTGTATAATCTCTTACTAAAACAGACCAACAAACCCAGAAACTTTGCTACTTCAATAGAGAGAAAACCAATTTTTTCCCTGCATCAGTGTATTATTTCATCCTAAAGCTTTAAAATATATATTATTGATAGACTCATTAAATCTTACCCAACTTTGGCCACAAGAAATAAATTTTCTCTTTCATGAACCTTCTGCAGCTTTCTATATTCAGGTTTTCTTCTTCCTTCAACCCGCAGGTTTGCCTGTTGTTCCTAAGGTAATCTGCTATAGTTGCAGCACATACAACAATGGCCAACTGACTACAGTACAGTCAAGCAAGTGGAAGGCCCCTTCCCACATCAAGAAAGCAGGCCACCCCAGGATTACCCCCATGGGGTTTCTTTTCCCAAGACTCATGCTTACCATGACTGGTGGTCCTTTGGTCTCCTGACTGGCTCACCAAATGTTCCAGCCTAGCATTGCCCCAAGACCAAAGAACACAGTAGGCAGAAAGTTACCCATGAGCTTTAATTAGGGACTTATGAACAGGACAATATTCTTCCCAATAGCAGTCAGAAAATGGAATTCAGTGGTCTGCATTGATCAGAGAGGAGACAGGGTTTTATAGGGGGCATAGACAAAGGAGGCACACCATCAAGAGAGTGCCTGCACATGTTGCTAATAAAGTCATCTATTTTCTTAAGTAACAGTAACACTTCAATGGTTCCTGAAATATACAGGATCTAGATTCAGCATTGATACTTATAGGGAAAACAGAGTAGATAATCATTCAAGGAAGTTTCAGAAGGTTTATTTAAGTGGCTTGATCATCCTTTCTCCCTCCAGAGAGGCAGTTTCCCTATTGGCCTGTGATCTGGTCATGCAGGCTGCTACATGCATAAAGTTCTGTCTTTTTCCCCCCTAAGGGAAAGGATCTCGACCCTTGGGTTGCTGCAGTGATTAATGAAATACTACTTCCAGAAATAAGTAAATATGTAAAACATTTTTTAAAAATCATTTTTTTAAAAAAAGTAGTGAGTTCCATTCTCCAGCATAATAGCTTTCATTTTGTTTTACATTCAAAGTGTAACATAGCTTCCTGTTGCTAGTAGAAAAAAATCTCCATTCAAATGAAAAAAAATGATATTTATTGAGTGCTTATCTGTGCTGAGACAGTTTTAAGTGTTTTCAAGAATTAACTTATTTATTCCTCACAAAAAAATCTATCTCTATCCCATTCGAGATGAGGAAATTGAGTTACTATGTAACTAATAAGTAGCAGGGACAGGATTTAAACCCAGTTCAGCTGACCCCAGAGCACACATGCATAACCATTCTCCTTTACTGCCTTTTGTTAAATATATTCAGATATCTAAAGATGTGCTTTTTAAAAATTAGCACAAAGGCAATCTTCACTAACTGTATAGTACCTGGGGCTTGTATATCGAACTTGATTCAGCTTTATCCTTGACAATATATCTAGAAAAGAAATTCTATTGCTCACTATCTTGTTAATGATAGAAAAAATTGATAACTTCATTATAATCATCTATAAGGCTTCCCTCGTCATTATGTCTAATCAATGGATTACTTCTATTTATTCTACTTCCTAAATATTTTTCACATGCAGCCAGTATTTTCCATTCTCATCCCTCTAATTCGAACTTTATAATGTCTTGCTATGCCCATTGAAATAGCTTTTTAAGAGTCCATACTTGAGGTTTCTCACTCTTCTGAAATCCAGTTTTCATATAGTCCCCAATAATTCTTCTAAAATCACTCTAATTCTCCTTAATGATTTCCCATTTCATGAGGAATAATTTTATAGTCTTTAGAGTGGTAGTCAAGTCCATCTACCTGTATTTCCAGCCTTGTCTCTCATTAAAGCTTCATCTTCAGCTATACCAGGCTGTGACCATATTTTAATCACTCTTACAAATTCTCAACTTGAATATTTGTTTAAGCTATTTCCACTGCCCAAACTGCTTTCCACTGACTTAGAGTCCATAAATTTCTGTACTTCAAGGTCTGATTTATTAAACAAAACACCCTAAATCCTCTATTTTGTGTTATTCTTCTTCTCCAGGAGTTTCTTGGTGTATTTTATTTTGACGGTTATGGTAGACAGAATAATGGCTCCCTAAATATGTATATGATCAAGTTCTCAGAAGCTTTGAATACCTTACCTTAGATGGCAAAGGGGTTTTTCCATTTGTGATTGAGGTTGGACACTTTGAGATAGGAAGATGATTTTTGATTATCCGAGTGGGCCCAGGGTGATCACAAAGGTTCTTGAAATTAGAAGAAGACAGAGGGTAGGTAAGAAAGATTTGAGGTTGAACTAAGAGGCGGGGCAGATTTGAAGTATGAAGGGAATTTGATTTGCGATTGCTGGCTTTGAAGATGGGAGGAAAGGGGGCCATGAGCCAAGAAATGCTGTGATCTGTGGAATTTGGGAAGAGCTCCATCTGAAACAGTAAAGAAGATCAGGACCTCGGTCCTACATCCACAAAAAACTAACTCTGCCAACATACCAAATGAACAAGAAATGGATTCTCTCCTAGAGACCCTCACCCCACCTCCCAAAAGAGAAGGGGGGAAAAAAAGCAAACAACTCTGATGATACACTGATTTTTGTGTGATGAGACTTATTCCATATTTCCAATCTACAGAGCTATAAAGTAGCATATTTGCATTGCTTTAAGCCACTAAATTTGTGAAAATTTATCACAGCAATAGAAAACTAATACAGCAACTATAATAGTAATTAGCACATTCTGCTGTATTTATTAATCAATTCCCTATTCCCCCGATATTAAATTCCCCTTGGAGAAATAAATTCTATCTCACATCTACAAATCCATAACATAGCACATACACTCACACACACACACACACACACACACACACACACAGAGATAAATATATTGTGTCTATTTAATTGTTTCTCAATGTATAGAAATGAGTTATGAATTATTTTAGCATCATTAATTTCATTATTATATGTATGAAAAACTTGTTACAGCACTGATTTTCCACGAAATATGTTATTTACATTGTTATAGGAACATGTTAACAAGTGTGTTTATACTACAACTACAATGAAGCCAATTTATGAAATAATATAGAACACTTATAATGTACTCAGATCTTGCAAAGTCCCCTTCAGGTAATGGTGAGAATGGGGAAAAATTCAACTTTCCTAAGTTGAATTCTTGATGCTCTCACAAGCAGTGTGGACAACCGAAGCTATAGGCAGAGCCCCCAGTCTTGGGGTTTGTTCATATGAAACTTAACCCTGCAAAGGATAGGTCAAGCTTACTTAAAATTTAGGCCTAAGAGTCACCCCCAAGAGAGCCTCTTTTGTTGCTCAGATGTGGCCCCTCTCTCCAGCCAACACAACGAGCAGTATCACCACCCTACCCCTCTGTAGGTGGGACATGACTTCCAGGGGTGTGGACCTTCCTGGCAATGTGGGACAGAGATCTTGGAATGAACGGAGACTCAGCATCAAGGGATTAAGAAAAACCCTAGAATGAGCTGAGATTTAGCATCAAGGGATTGAGAAAACTTTCTCGACCGAAAGGGGGAAGAGGGAAATGAGACAAAGTGTCAATGGCTGAGAGATTCCAAACAGAGTCAAGAGGTTATCCTGGAGGTTATTTTTATGCATCAAGTAGATATCATCTTGTTATTCAAGATGTAATGGAGAGGCTGGAGGTAACTGCCTGAAAATGTAGAGCTGTGTTCCAGTAGCCATGTTTCTTGAGGATGATTGAATAAAGATACAGCTGTCACAATGTGACTGTGTGATTGTGAAAACCTTATGTCTGATGCTCCTTCTATCTACCTTGTCAACAAAGGAGTAGAACTTATGGAATAAAAATACATAATAGGGGAACAAATGCTAAAATAAATTTAGTTTAAATGTTAGTGATCAATGAAAGCAAGGGGTAAGGAGTATGGTAGGTATAATCTTTTTTTTTCTTTCCTATGCTTGTTTTATTTCTTTTTCTGAATTAATGCAAATGTTCTAAGAAATGATGCATATGCAACTAAGTGATGATATTGTGAATTACTGATTATGTATGTTGGTGTTTTATTTTGTTTCTTTATTTTTTAATTAATAAATAAATTTAAAAAACCAAAAAAAGTACTCAGATCTGATATGCATTCAATCATTTTCTTCTTACATTTAAAAAAAGACTGTGACCTCTCCACATGAGATAATATATAATTGATTTAAGTCTTTTGAATTGATATCCTAACTAAATTTAATTTTCCTCAGACCACATCAAGCTTAAGTAAAACTCGAGAACAGTAGTAGTTACCAAAATTTATTTTTACTTTTCAACTTCAAAACCTGAAAAATTACCCAAATGCTACTCCTCCCAGGAAGAAATAACCTCTTTTTATCCTTGACTCATGACTTGGTGGCACTCATCACAGACTGATGAAATTTACATATATTTGTTTCTGTTTTCAATTGTGAAACTTACAAAGACTTCATTTCTTGGCTGCTGCTTTCTCTGCCACCTACTTCAAAACACCAGCACTTGCCTACTTGCTAGTGTTGACATCATTATCGCAACTTCTCTGCTTTAGGGCAGCAGCTCCAGTCACTCTGTTCTTACTATGACCTCCATTTAGTCACTCACTCTCGAAATGCAGTCTTCAAAAGTAGCACACATTTTCTCCCAAAGTAGTAGTTCACTTTACAGTAACTTTTCTATCAGTAATGCAATTATGTATTTTACTTCATCCACTCCATTGTCTCATCAGCACCACTTAAACAACTAAAAGGTTTATAATTTTTACTTTTATACCACTGTATCTAGAAAGCATTAGTGCAGATGTGGTTGGGGTTGTAGCACAGAATATATCAGTGTACCACCTAATATTAAAGGTTATCCTTTTTCACAGACCATGAACCACCTTCACAAGATGGCATGCAATTTGACATCTATTTTTAATTAGTTTTTAAATTCAATAATGGAATTAAAAAAAAAAAAAACAATCTGGATGCAACTTTTGACTCCTCTTCCTGTTCTTTATCTTAGAATCCCAGTCATTGGGCAATAAGTTCTCAAGTCTCCTTTAATATTTGTTCATAACACTCTGTTTCAGAGTCCCTGAGATAAGCTAGAAAATTAGGTGTGCAGTACTGACCTCACTATACTTCAAAAGTTACCAGTATTCAGTAAGCTGGGCAAAAGGATGGATTTTTTTTTTTAATCCTCTATTCATGGGGCTCATAATTCTCTATATCTAGGGGCAGAGAGGTTAGAAAAATGACATCTGAGCATATGAGGTCACCTTGTAAATCTAGAAAAATAACTTAATAATTATTACTTTTTAATAAGAAAGAAAGCTGTTATTAAGAAACTGCCTTATAGACTCATATTTTGGCTATTTTAATATTTTATTCACCTCTTAGTCTGTTTCTTTTTTCTACAGTAGATTGTACTGTATGGCAGATGAGTAAGCTAAGGTGCCACCCCATAGAGGCTTACTGCTTAGTGAAAATTCCCATTACATAGATGGAACATTGTGGTTTTTCCTAGGGAACAACTAGTCATTCAAATTTTTCCCGGTATAGGGTATTGAAAGAAGTAAGAGATATATTTGGAAGGCTCAGTTGAAATGATTGTCAATGCCTGGGATGAAAGAATCCTGCATTTAACTTTAGAAGGAAACTTCTGTTGTTTTTTGGAGCAGAGTGTGCTATGATCAAAGCTCTACTATGGGAAGATTAATCGAACCATTAGAATACAAGATATACTGCCAAAAAATAAAAAATAAAAAGAGAGAGGGAAATCAGGAGTAGAATATCTAGGCGGTTATTGAAATTGTTCGGTGTACGTGTGGGAGAGAATCAGCAATGGGAAAGGAAAAATGTATTGGGTGTCAGAGTAGTACAGACAAAAATCTTGGTGATGGATTTGGTGAGAATGAGAAGAAAATAGATAATTTAAGCATAATTTCATGGCGATACATATGAAATCACTTAAACAATAGTGACATTTCCAATAGAAATTTGGAAGTCATAAGAAGAAGCTGTTTTAAAGAGGGGAAAAATGACTTGTTTTGCTTTGGGCCCAACAGCAAGTATGTGAAAGAAAAATGAAAAAGAAAATTACCTAAATATTTGGATATTTTCCCTTTTCTAAAAGTCTGCTATTCGTGGAATTTTATAGACAGCTGATTTATGATATAATGCTCATATTACACTATAGGTATTTGGCAGCATATCCATGGCTGGACTGCTAATTGAATCTGCATATGCCTTAGCATAGGCACATTGCTTAGTGTTTTTGAGGTTGAATAGGCCTAAATCTTCTAGGAAAAAACAATATGCTGAGATATTTTTATGAAATGATAGCTATAGAGGAAAGGATTTCAGGTATTTGTATGCAATAAAACATTCTGTTCTCCCAACATGCCTGAGTGTGCAGCAGCCTTATTTAAAGTGAGTCAACTCAAATCTACTCTTGACTGTATATACCACACACACACACACACACACACACACACACACAGACACATACACACACTGGATTAGCTGTTGAACTGATTTGATGATTCACAGATCTACACAGTTACATGATAATATTACAGGGTTACAATGTATATGCTAAACAGCCTTGACATTGCTCTAACTGGTCACATATAAGTAATATTTAGTAGCTTCTTTAGGATTTTTTTTACGTTTTTATAGTTTATCTGAATTATGAAATATCAGAAAACTGATAACATTTCAAGTTAAATTTGTTCTTTCTTGCTGCTATTGCCATTTCTTTCCAGTTCTAAAGAAAAAAAATGAAAGGGAGAGTACCAGTATGTGACAAAAAAAGGGAGTATTTTACTTGGCAAACCTGTCTTCAGTTTTGAGAAAATTGTCTCATTCCAAAAAGATCTATAGGGAGGCAGCAGGTAATCTCTCAGACATTCCAAATTATTTCTAAATTAGAATATTGTTGTGATTGTTTTAATATATTATTTTACATTTGCCTGACCTCCTGGGGGAGAACATTTACTTGAGTGCAGTAGAAGTAACAAAATCATCAATTAAAGTGCCCTTCTCAGCATGGGAAAGAAATCAAAGCCTTTCCTTTACTTAATAATTAACTTCTAGTTTAATTTTGCTGATGCTATTTATTTATGTTAAGATCTGGAAAAAAAACATTGGAATTCTAATATGCACTATTCATGGGCTACAGAAATATCCCTATAGTTTCCAAGAAATATTTCTGACTCTACTACTATCTAAATATATTTGAATGATTGATGTAAAACTTTTTAAATTTGATGAGGCAAACACATCAAGATATTGCCTATGTTTATGGGAAAGTGCTAAATGGAAACAACGAAGATTATTTTTATAAATACTTCCTAATTCATTAGTGTGTATATCTCAATTCTATCATTTATTTCCCTTAAATTTGAGAATGTACAAACCACAACTTAGAAAACACTATCTAAAAAATATTGTCTTAGTCTTAAACACATTGATTAATTTCTTATAGGAACAATGCTTTCTTGAACCACATTTTGAGAACATAGATTTGACCACTGCCTGTAATTCAATGTGCAATATCAAAGTAATCTTCCTGCAGAGTTGAGTGTGAGAGAAATCAGCAAGATACGAATGCAATGGTGTAAAATATATTGGATTGGTGCCTTGTCACATTGCCTGACCAAGTCTTAAGTTCCCCTTTTGAGTGACCACCCTAGTCAGCCCTGCCGTAGGCATAACCACAATTAGCAAGTCAGATAACCTTCATGGGGTTTGGTTGATAAGAGCTGCCCTTAGCTTTACCAGCAGCTCTTGCTGCCTTGGCTGCTATGTCACAAAGTTGAAAGCTGCCAATCCCTGGCATCTGTGGAAAAACTGAACTTCTCTCTTCTGAGTCCCAATAAAGGTGAGAACGTAGGACCCATGTGCCCTTCTCCCTCCCCCACTGAGCCTGGTAAAAGTCTAGGTTAGGTAAACCTGGGGGCCTCTCTGATGCCCTGGTTCTCCCACCCCCTCTCCAGCCCCTTTGATCTTATAAAGCTGGCTTTTGGAACTTTCTCATTTTTCTGGCTGTGTTTGCATCTCACCATCCAAAGAACTTCCACTTCACATCCAAAACAATGAAACCCCTGGTTCTCATCCAATTAAAATTTTGGCCTCATATTTTCACAGTTGAAAAAGGCACTTTGCTAAGTTATAAAAAGGATTCAAATTAAACTCATGATTTTCACTATCTAACAACTAATATTAGGCACAAATCACCCATGTATGAAATACTAGATAATAGGAAAAGAGTCATATGATTGTTATTTAATTCAGTATCAAAAGCTTTATAATTTTGAACAATATTTGACCTGGTCATTCCACTTCCATAAACTATTTCTCAAAACATGTATATGAGTGAACAAACATTTAGCAAAAAAGATTTTCACAGTTTTGCGCTGTTTTATCCTAAGGACTAATCAGAAAATAATCAAATGTTTACTATTAGAGCATTGATAAAATACGTATGTTTTATATGTATATCTGATGAATGTATAACACAGAAAATGAAAGAAATGTAAAATGATAACACAGAAAATGCAAAAAAAGCATATCACATGGAAGCATTCAGAATATTGTTCATTGAAATATCAGCTTACAAATATTTACAGCTAGTTAGATATGGATGGGTTAATAAAGATAGATAGGTAAGACAGATGAGAGATAGAGAGACTAATACGTTAGAGTAAGTATCTGAGTGGTATAATGATGTATTTTATTTTTCTTCGACTTTGTTTTTTAATACCTATGGCTTCAAACTTTTTTACCTGAAGCATACATTACACTTTTAATAAGGAAAACACAATTTTTAAAGAAGAATAAAATACTACAATGAAGCTACTGAGACATTATATCAAAACACCATACTTGGTAACTTTTTTTAAAGTAGTTGTTTTGAAAATATTTTCCACAAGATTTCATAGTAAACATAATAATGCCAGTTTGGTGTTCACAAAGACCTGGGCTTCGGAGAGTGAAAAGATGGCAAGGTCACAGATCTGTTTAGAAAATCAAGAGTGAAACAATGAAGTAGAATGGAAGTTTAGCCCGATAAATTGTAGCCAGTTGATGGAGGGTTTTAAATGCTAAGTTAGTGATGCATAAGTTTTTACCATAGTATGGCCTGTCTCACCCTGCAAACTCAGCTTATTAGACTTTCCTCATTGACTCTCTAGGTTCTCAGCTACATTTAGCTTCTTTCTCCGCTCTGCCTGGTTAGTCATTTTTTTTTTTTTTTATATCAGGGCTGTATGTCTGTATTGTACATTTTCTTGACCTTCACATGGTTGGCTTCCTTTAGTCACTCAGATCTCAACTTGTAGTTCACCTCCATAAATAAGCCTGATCTGACTACCCTCCCTAACTGGCCACATAATCTTATCAGATGAGTCATATCACCATACTTTTCCATTAAAAAGCACTTATCATTACTCTTTTTTTTCATATTTACTTCTTTGTCATATTCCTCTTTAGAATGCATTCTCCTTACAGGGAGAAATCCTGATATCCATATTCTCCACTATATCTCCTGAACTTAGAGACGTGATCATTAAACATCTGTTGGTAAAGTGATAAATTCATAAATACTGATCTGTCATCAAAAAAATTTAAGAGGTAACATGGCAGTGAAGACAAGAAATACTTTTCTCAAAACTTGAAAGACAACAGTTTCTAAATCTATCCCACCTTCAAAGTTTAGTTCAGAGCCTGCAAAAAGGCAATCCATATTGTTCTTATTTATATTGATATACCATTTCCTGGACACCATTAAATATAATTCCACATAGTACACTTTGGCATTTAATTATTTCTTCCTTTATGTAACTTGTAAATTACTGGAAGGCATATATTTCAAACTCTGCCTATTTTCCCCTCTGCCCCAGTATGTACACACACTCATGCACACACATGCATACACACACACACACACATGCACATGCTACCATAGATACTAAATACTCCTAAATATCCAGGAACAAAAAAATACTGAAATAGTAAACTTCAGTGATAAATGACCAACATATACAACTGAATCTAAAAATTTACATTTTAGGGTCAGCTTGCATAAAATATTTATCTGAATGTTTGCCAGATTAAAGTAATTTTCACAACATATTTAAAAGGCAATTACAATTATAATTAGTGGATTCATTATTTTTTTATTTGTTTTTGTAGTTTTTATTTTTTATATAATTAGTGGATTTAAAATCTTAGCTGAAAAAAAACAAAAAAAATCTTATCTGAACGAATTTTAAAAAGAATTCAGGAATGTACTTAGATCAATGTCAGACAATGTCAAAGGCACTTTCAGTTTTGAGTCTAAAATATGGGCTTTGGGCCCAAGATAGATATGTTTGATGCTTGAGCTATAAACCACCAGTTATGCTTTTTGTATGCCATGTTTATTTACTGTCTGACCAAGGTAAAAGTCAGACCATTGAAGAATTATACTTTTATAGAAAAATTTCTGTAAAGCACTCATTTTGGTCCTACTATAATATCTTATTTTTCTAGAGGGTTAATTAGAATCCTTTCAACTCCAAAAGGACTCTCTCAGAGACATTTTTCTGATATTGTATCTAGACATAAAAAATAATAGGTTTCTGGAAATATATACAACATTATTTAAACATATATTAAGACCATAAATCATTTATATATACAAATAATTGAAGTAAATTATCAATAGATTAAAATGCACTGCAAAAAATATCCTAAGCAATCTTTGACGCATTAACAATGATATACTATAATTCTTCTGATATCATATTTATATGTTCCTATATGTTATACACTGAAACAAAATGGAAGAAAATTGGTAAAGTTCTTAATGTTAAATAAAAATTGAATTTAAAAAGTACATTTTATGATGAGCAAATTCTAAAAGGGTGGAAAGGCAGCACTCAAAAAGAAGTGATCTTGTGGGTGCAAGGATAGTTCCATGTTAGAATTCTCACCTGCCATGCAAGAACCTGGGTTCAATTCCCAGTACAAGCACTTCCCAACAAACAAACAAATAAAAAATTCAAAAAATAGTGCTACAATAATGGGATACTCACATGGAAAAATAATGAAATGTGACCTTGCCATACAGCATACCAAAAAAAAAAAAAAAAAGTGATCTTAGGTAAAATGCAAGCCATGAGTGTGCTCCTTATTTAATAGATAAGAACAAAAAGCCCCAGGAGGTTTGCTGTAATTCATGAAGTCAGTACCAGAATGGAGTCTGATCTAATTAAATCCAAGCTCACATTCTCTTCATCAACCTAAATTATCAACCAACTAGGTATCCCAGCAACATCACAAACTGAATATATTCAAACATGGATAAATAATCATTTCCCCAGATAAGTCCTTCATTCTGTGTTCCCTAGCTTGACTAAATGTGCCATTTGTTCCCACAGCCAGTTATCCACAGTCAGTCCTATCCTTTCAATTTTCCCCAAGTCTCTTGACCTTTACACTTATGTTATTGTTCTGATGTTGCTTAAAATCAGGAAGTCCCATTTATTCCTTCCTTCCTGCCACTCTCAGCCCAACGGATCCCCAGCCTTCCTTGATTGTATTACTATTTGACATTACATGCAAACATCTTGTATTCTCATACCCCATATTTATCCCTTCAGTTTTTGCTCATGAAACCTTAATCATACACTGAACCAAGCTACAATACCCCATATATTATTTCCTCCTCATATTTTCAAAATGCCGAGCACAGTGCCAAAATATTTATCCAATGCCAAGCCTGGAATCACCTGGTACAGAACCCAGGTCGGGTTCTGAGAGATTCAGTGATAAAACAGGAAACCAACCCTACCCTTACATAGTCTACAGAGAAGTGAAGCAGACTAACCTTAACTACTCGAGTGATATTTCTTTCTCAATAAGGTCACAGGGTGAGATACTGAGTTTCAAGACAAAATCAAAAATGAGAACAAACTTAAAAGTCAATATCTTTTTTTTTTTTTTTTAAAGAGAGAGGGAGGAAAGGAAGGAAAGAAAGACAGAGAAGGAAGGAAGGATGGAAGAAAGGGAAACATCTTTATTTTTATTATATTTTGTTTGTTTGTTTTTTTTTTACATGGGCTGGGGCCGGGAATCGAACCGTGTCCTCCGGCATGGCAGGCAAGCACTCTTGCCCGCTGAGCCACCGCGGCCCGCCCTAAAAGTCAATATCTTAATGGGAAGGTAGAAATTGGTGTGAATATGTAGAACTTAAGAAAGCTTTGCAAACTCTTTATCGCCAAGATACACCAGACTTTGGTATATCTTATAGTACTGACCTGCAACATCCCTCCGGCAGAGTGATTTCACAGGGAACTGCCTCTTCTCTACTCATCACTGAAAAAATGACCGAAGTCTTGTCTGAATTAATCTTAAAAAGAATGCAGGAATTTAGTTAGAGAGATCAATGTCAAAAGCACTTTCATTTCCCGAGTCTAAAATGTGAGCTTTGGTCCAGGCTAGATATTTCCTGAATAGAAGGGAGTCTATTATTTTGCAGAGTCTTTTCATAAAACAGAAACCTAAACAGTCAAGTTGCAGTAGTGACAGTTTAAATTCATATTTCAGCTGTCACAAAAATTTCTGATTACTTGAATATGTGCACTAGCAGAGAAATGCATGTCATTACATTTTATCATTGGTGTAAAATAAGGCAATTGTGATTTCCACTCTAGAAAATAGGGATATATTTATTTAATTTTTTTCTCTAAAATGAGAAAGCACATGTAGGATGACGTTTCCTTCATTTTTTATTTGTTTACATAAACATGTTACTTGGGATGTGACACTACCTCATGTTTGCACACATTACCACATCATTTAAGGAAATGATGATAAGCAGAACTTATTCTTTTTCATAGCTTAAGAAGGACATTTGGTATGAAACTTGAGAAGCTTCAAGACACTGAGACAAAGGTAAAAGTTAAAGACTTTGTTGAAGTCTATTTCGAAGTGTTTATTTTCTTTAATAAAACATGATTAATTAATTCATTATGTCAGTATGTCTATGAAATAGATTGATATTAAATACTTCATGTCTTATCAGCGACATGATGAAATACATTTTTCTCTTTTCCAAGTAGAGAAGAAACAACATATATATTAGGAAAAAAAGAAAAAAAATTGCAATATTCCACTTTCAGGGAAAGAAGGACCACCAGAAGAAAAAAAGAGAAACTCCCAGAACCAGCTAAGAGTCTGAAAAGCAAGTTAAAAAAATTAATATAATCTGAAATTTTTAGAAATTTTGTAAATTACTTTGACTGCCATGCTTGTTACCTCTGGCAGTTTACTTGGAAAACTTTATTGTAAATACTATAAATGGAAGTGTAAGTGGGCTGGAGGGTCATGTCAGTCCACACAGTGACCCTTCCAAATTCTACTCTATACCCACCAGATCCTGGAAAACTTTGCCTCCAAGGTTTCATCAAGGTTCTGTTAATGGAAGTCACTATGGAGAATTTAGTGTGGAAATCCTGATTTCTGTAGTGACAGCAGGAAGTAACTACAAGGTACTGAAGAGGCTGTGGGCCCCTAAAGCAGTGGCGATGGCCAAGAAAGTGGCAGGAGCGAATGACTGGGTGGTGACACAGGGGACCTAAGGCCTCAGCAGCATCAGCACTAAGCTGAGTATTTTCAGCAGGAGTGTGGGCCTATGGCTTCCTGCCCTGCCCCAGTGGCAGCAATTCCATTGGCACTGGAAGCCCCAAATGGTCTCATCTTCCACTCTTGCTCTCTGCTTTAGTAATCAAGTCCCTATATTAAATGCCTGAATGTATCAATACGATCACTTGCCAAAATCCCTTAAGTCAATGTATATATTCCAGCTGCTAGGAGTAGCTTCAACAATTATGGCTCGGTTGCCTGGGACCTGGACTAAATACTGGTCTACATCCAAAGAGCTTGAGAAACAAGAACTTCTTGATGAAATGTAGAACAAGGATTCAAAGCTGAAGGAGATATGAATGCTGGAGCGCATAATTGTATTATGTGCAACCCAGACATCAAGCCCTCAACTGTCTCTCAAATTTGAGTTGCACTCTGCAGGTCAGAAATAAAGGTGAAGATGTCACCATTCAAATGAGAGATTTCTGGGTGGCAGAGACCACATGGCAGATATCCACCATCAAAAGCTGGATGGGCACAGCTACTATAATGGTGCAGGACCAGAGTTATGAAGACCTGTCTTGTTTTATTGCACTTCATTGTGCTTCACAGTTATTGTGCTTCTTACAAATTGAAGGTTTGTGGCAACCCCATTTCGAGAAAGTCTGTCGGTACCATTTTACCATCAGCACATGCTCACTTCATGTCCCTGTGCCACATTTTGATAATTCTCACAATATTTCAAATGCATTCACTATTATTGTATCTTTTATGGTGATCTGTCATTAGTAATCTTTGATATTACTATTGTAATTGTTTTGGGGTGTCACAAAACATGCCCATATGGGACGATGAACTTAACTGATACATGTTGTGTGTTCTCACTGGTCCACTGACCGTCCATTCCCCTGTCTCTCTCCTTCACCTCAGGCCTCCCCACTCCTGAGGTACAGCAATATTTAGGCCAATTAATAACCCTAAAATGGCTTCTAAATGTTGAAGTGAAAGGAAGAGTCCCGCATCTCTGACCTTAAGCCAAAAGCTATAAATGGTTAAGCGTTGTGAGTAAGGCATGTCAAGACAGGCAGAAAGCTGCACCTCTTGTGCTAAACAGCTAATCAAGCTATGAATGCAAAAGGAAATGTTCTTGAGGGAAATTAATAATGCTACTCCAGTGAACACACAAATGATAAGTGAAACAGCCTTATAGCTGGTATGGAGAAAGTGTTAGAGGTTTGGGTAGAAGATCAAATCAGCCACAACACTCACTTAAGCCAAAGCCTAATCCAGAGCAAGACCCTAACTCTCTTCAATCCTATGAAGGCTCAGAAAGGGGAGGAAGCCGCAGGAGAAAAGTTAGAAGCTAGCAGAGGTTGACTCACGAGGTTTAAGGAAAGAAGCCTTTTCATACATAAAAGTACAAGATGAAGCAGCAAGTGCTGATGTAGAAGCTGCAGCAAGTCGTCCAGAAGATGTGGATAAGATGATTGATGGGAGTGGTGATACAACAGACTTTTATTGGAAGAAGATACCATCCAGGACTTTCATAGCTGGAGAAGAGAAGTCAATGCTTGGCTTCAAATCTTCAAAGAATAGGCTTTCGTTCTTGTTAGGGGCTAATGCAGCTGACTTTAAGTTGAAGACAATGTTCATTTAAAATTCTGAAAGTCCTCGGCCTTTAAGAACTCTAAGTCTACTGTACCTGTTCTGTATAAATGGAACAACAACAGAGCCTGATGACAACACATCTGTTTACAATGTGGTTTTCTGAATATTTTAGGACCACCGTTGTGACATCCTATTCAGTAAAAGAAGGTTCCTTTCAAAATATTTACAGTTCATCAGCAGTGTACATGGTCACTCAGGAGCTCTGATGGAGACACACAATGAGATTAATGTTGTTTCCATGCCTGCTAGCACAACATCCTTTCTGCAAGAAAAGGATGACTCAAGGAGTCATTTCAACTTCCAACCATAATTTAGGAAATACATTTTGCAAGATATAGTTGTCATAGATAGTGATTTCTCTGATGGATCTGGGTAACGTAAACTGAAAATCTTCTGGAAAACCTTCTAAATGTTATTAAGAACATTTGTGATTCACGGGAAGAGATCAAAATATCCACATCAACAGAGTTTGGAAGAAATTGATTGCAACCTTTAGATTTTGAGGGGTTCAAGACTTCAGTGGAGGAAGTCACTGCAGATGTGCCAGAAATAGTAAGAGAACTAGAATTAGAAGTGGAACCTGAAGATGTGGCTGAATTACTGCAATCTCATGCTAAAGCTTTAACAGCTGAGGATTTGCTTCTGATGTTGAGCAAAGAAAGTGGTTTCCTTAGTTGGAATCTACTCCTGGTGAAGAGATTGAGAACATTGTTAAAATGGCAACAAAGGATTTAGAATATTACATAAACTTAGTTGATAAAACAGTAGCAGGGTTTAAGAAAATTGATTCCAATTTTGAAAGAGGTTCCACTGTAGATAAAATGCTATCAAACAACATCACATACTACTGAGAAATCTTTCATGAAAAGAAGAGAATTGATGCTTTCAACTTTATTGTTGTATTATTTTAAGAGATTGCTACAGTCACCCCAACCTTATGCAACTACCACCCTAATCAGTCAGCAGCCATCAATGTTGAGTTAAGACCTTCTACCAGCGAAAATGTTACAACTCACTGAAGGCTCAGATGATGGCTAGCATTTCTTAGCAATAAGTATTTTGATTAAGTTGTGTTAATAGATTTTTTAGACACAAAGCTTTGCACACTTAATAGATGACAGTATAGTATAAACATAACTTTTACATGGTCTAGGAAGCCAAAAAAAATGTGTGATTTGCTTTATTACAATATTCCCTTTATTGCAGTGGTTTGGAATCAAATATCTCCAAGGTATGCCTGTAGTCAGAATAATTTTACACTCAGACATCTTTGGCAATAGCTAATTGATCATGATGTCACCAGAATGAAAATGGGTGGTCAGGCTTCTAAATATTTTGTGAATATAAAGTCATGGTGAACATGATTCACCATGTGTTCACTATACCTGGTGAACACATGTCAGATTTGATCCTACCAAGTATTCATTCTGGAAGGAGATCACAGACCCAGAGCCCTTTGAATGAAAGAGAGGCCAGGTCCACTTGGAAAGTGACCACATATCTCAAGAACATTTTATAAATACTCCTTAAAGTTTTACCAAAAAGGAGCCCTTTGACCTTTTATTAAGATAGGAAGTTGCACTAGGAGAAGGAAAGAGCCCACATCTTTCAGAGATTGACAGACACTGACTTTGATTTGACTGTATCTCTGAGGATACAAAACACAGTTGGAATCAAGCAGTAAAATTTGAGGCTGATGTAAATTAGGCAATAAGTTGAGTCTATTGCTTATGGACACAGTGATTTGTCAAACTACTCTATAGTTATTTCCCAAGTCTCTGAATTCAGTGTTAGGATGAACAATTCAGCGGGAGACCTTAGAACTTTCCCTTCCTACCAATATTGTAAACTAAAGCCAATAGCACATTCAAAGGGAGGGTAAGTAGGTTGGGTGGTTGATATAGAAAAGTACATTAAAGAAAATGAGAACTAGAAATTCTTATCTGTACCATTTTGGAGGAGGAAACTAATCTCCAAGGAATGGAGCGTATTGGTAATCAGATGGATAAAGTAGCACAGGCTAAATCAGCAGGGGCATGTTAAAAAAAAAAAAAAAAAAGGTAATCTCATTTGCCAGTGAGAAACCAAGATGTAGATCTAGCAGTGTAGACAGGAGAACTCTGAGGTGTTCCACGGACAGCCTACTTCATTACTGGACTTAACCATGAACACAGACAATGCTCCAAATAGATATCTTAGCAATGTTTGACAAAAGTGATGTCTATTTTGCAAAAAGCCCCTCTTGGCCAATATTTCATTTTCGTTGCTAGCCTGTTTTATTTCTCTCTGTTTTCCCTCTAGCTGCATTTAATTTCCTTGAATAAACTCATTGTGGTTACGGTAAAGACACTTCCATGACATTAATAAATGAAAATAGTATAAAGGGACATATGACTTATTACTGCATTCCCTCAGAAGACTTCGGGGCCCAAGACAGAAGCCAGAGAATTATTGTGATTAAATGAAACCACTCTGGGGGGAAAAAAATTAAACGTTGCTCAAGTTATCTCTGTCTGTTTCAACTGCCCAGAAATTCAGTTGTATAAAGATGTGGCATATGTTTTTGTATCCCATAGTGCTGATGTCTTAAGTATCAGTCAAAACAGTAGCTAACAAACAAAATACAAGATTCCTAATAATCCAATGATATCAATAAATATTGTGAAATAATAAATTATTATATCCACAATGTGGCACCTGTTGGAAATATAATGTCTGGATTACAACATATTTTAAATATTTATTGACTGTTTTAATACAAGGATTCATTATATACATAATAAGGTTGCTATAGTAAGTCTTTGGCTGTATAATTTTAAATATTAAAACAAATTTCCGGTTGGATTTATGCAAAATCCTTGAAGTTTGTAATATGAAAATAAAACATCAGAAAGAAAATTATAAGTTCAACCAACTACATAAAACTCCATAGATAATGATAATTATGTATTTCACAAAGCTTAAAATATATAATATGAGGTGGGCAATGGTGGCTCAGCAGGTAGACTTCCTGTGTGCCATGCCAAAGACCCAGGTTCACTTCCCGGTGCCTGCCCAAGGGGAAAAAAAAAGTATATATATATATATATATATATATATATACATATATGTGTGTTGAAAATAATGAATATATATATAAAATATGTGTGTTGAAAATAATGAATAATTGAATGAATCATTTAAAGAGTAAATCTCAGGTATTCTATAAGCCTCTACTATATAATGGCTATCTAATCCTGATAATCTTACGAAGCAAGTATTCTTTTTGTATTTTACAACTGATAAGAGCCAGAGAAAAATATTTCCATTTAAATAATTTAAATAATTTGCTTGAGCTAGCATAGAATAGACAAGATATATGGACTTGTTTCTTCAGAAAACCACAATGTTATCGTTTATATGGTGGAATCTAGTGTTTTCTTTTTTATTCTTTATATTGTGAAATATACCCTCCCCTCCCAAGCCATTTTACCAATCATTTTGTGTATCTCAGTATAAAATTGAAAAATATCCTGTAAATGTATCTCATAGAACTAATTGCATCATTAGCTGTTCACATGTCAACAACATTTAATTCAGGTGGATATTTTTGCAGGGATATTACCCTCATATAATTACTTAAAATATGTGCATTGTCAGATTTAAATATTCTGTACTGTGATTGCATGTTAACAAATACTACATTGTTAATCAGAGCTGTAAATATTCCATAAAAGAAAGATGTTGCATTGCCAACTTTTATCTTAAATATATTTAAATAAGTTCATATATTCTGGAACATAATAGGATGACAACAGTGAGTTCTATGATGTTTTATGAATTGTATTCCATTTCTTTGATAAAGATGTAATTTTATGAACTATGGCTCAAACACATTAATGGCTTCATGTCATACAAAATAAGCACCATGAGCATAAATCAAGTCATTTTTCAATAGTTTTCTACACTATCCAAGACTAAAAGAAATATTTTATCCTCTGTATATTAATTTTTGAGAGGGATCCAGAAATACTTTCTACACAATCACATACAACTTTTGATCATATCACAATAAAATTTTTACACAAGACAAATATTACGGAGTCATTTGTTCTCGTTTGCTAGCTGCCAGAATGCAACATACCAGAAGCGGAATGGCTTTTAACAAGGGGAATTTAATGAGTTGCTAGTTTACAGTTCTAAGGACGAGAAAATGTCCCAATTAAAACAAGTCTATTGAAATGTCCAATTTAAGGCATCAGGGAAAGGTACCTTGGTTCAAGAAGGCCGACGACATTCATCGTTTCTCTCTCAGCTGGAAGGGTACATGGTGAACATGGCGGCATCTGCTGGCTTTCTCGTGGCTCTACCAAAAATGGACTCTCTCCAAAATGTTTCCTCTTTTAAAGGATTGCAGCAAGCAACTCCACCTTCAGTGGGTGGAGACATCTCCATGGAAATCATCTAATCAAAAGTTACCACCCACAATTGGGTGGGTCACATCTTCATGGGAACAATGAAAATGCTCCCACCCAGCAATATTGAATGAGGATCAAAGGGTATGACTTTTCTGGGGTCCAACACAGCACATCATTATAACATATATGTACACATAATGCATTTTATTAAACCTGATTTTTAAGGATTTTTAAAAATGATACAAGAGCTTTTAGTACGTGCATACAAATAAGCTCTCTATTTATTCTTCCAAGCTTCCTGCTGCCAGATATTCCTTGTTTCTCCCCTGCAGCAAGTTTTCTATGTTAACTGATTTTGGAAATACAATAGAAAACTTCTGACAAATGACTTTGAAATAGTTTGAAGCAGTATCTTGATCTAAAACAAGAATCGGAAAGAAATTGAGGGAACAAGAGGCACAAACAAAGACTTTAACTCATTAATAGATAGGAAATGGTTTTGACTGTCTAGGACTTGCCTAGTTGGTGTAAGTGAATACCTCACAGGCTGCAGCCTTTCTCCTTCATGACCCTTGTTCTTTCTTGACTGATTGAGTCATTTTCAAATCCTTTTGTCTGTTCTCTCTTCCCTTCCTTGCATTATTTTTATGGTGGAAAAATAAATGGAATTGACTAACATGAGTAACCAACTCAGTTCAAACGGAAGTGGTTTGCAAGTAGAAATCTTTTATTATTTCTTGAGAAACAAACATCTTGAACAGGAAGAAATAGAGCAACTGGAAACCTTTTCTTGAAGCGCTTCCAATATTAGATTTTTAAAAAAATGTAACATTGTGAGTGTAGCTAACACTCCTTATTGTTTACTTGAAAGTGGTTAAAATGGGGAATGTTATGTTGTATATATGTTAACACATAAAAAAATTAAAACAAAACAAATTAAAACAAGAAAGCAGACAAACAAAAAAACCCCATATCCTACTCCGTTCCTTCCAGCCACGGTTGTGCTAATCAATAGGGCTAAATTTTAAAACCTCTTAAAAGATGACCTTACAAAAAATGATTTGCAACTTTAAATGCATGTGAAATCATTGATGCCCTTCACTCTGCATACGATACAAAATAATATTACTTCACTAGAGTTGTATATGAGTATACTTTTATTGCACTACATAAATATTGAAACACTATCATTGGCTTACCAAATTTGTGTATGCTGCTTGTTACCTATAAGCTGCTATTTTATTGCTTTGATTGCTTTTCCAAAGATGATCTTCACATAAATGGTAATAAGAAGTGCCTTTAGTTACAAGCAGCATATAGTAAATGCTCATTATCCTGCGTGAATACGTGCCAGTATCCTCTGTTAAGCTATCATTAGCAAACAGTCCCTAGACACTAGGTTTGGTTTCTTCTGTTCACCACTGTGGCAGTTTCAAACTGTGCATTCTCAGTAGGTGTCATGGCACAAGAAGCTTCTCAGCTTTATGGCAGGATAATGTTTACTGCATCGTGGCGGGGAGTCAAGGAAGGTCAGTTGATCAGGACCTGCCCCTGCAGCTTGGCAGCTGTCAAATTTTAATACAGGGTCTCCAGATCAGGCACTGAATGTCACATGGGCTTGGGGCACATAACTAATGAAAAAAAAAATCAATGGCCAGTTGTTTTTGAAATGTCAGGGAGAATTAAGGAAATACTGAAATGTCAAAATGCACTTGAAATAGGATATACGGATCTGAAGGAGCTGAAGTAATTTAGGGTTCCCTACACAAGGGGTTTGGAGCAGGAAGAAAGGTCTATACTGTGGAACTATTCAATTGGGTTTGGTTACAAAAGTTCTCAAGAAAATGGAAAGGCTTTCAAAAGGGGAAGCAGCAGTGATTATGGTGGGAATGGCCAGCAATATGGCATGAGAGAATAAAGAAAGTAATTAGGAATCTTTCAACGGTTCCAGCCATGGTTTATTTAAATGTAAGGAATAGAAGCACTTTCAAATGAATTTCCATGAAAGGAGGCTTTCGGGTAAGGCTGGAGATACTTGTAGAATCCAAAGTAGGGACAGGCTTCCTGTGAACTGGAATGGAAACACTGCCATAGGCCCTCAGGGGCCACAGTGTATCTCTTGCTCTGATTTTCTCAGTAAATCTGTACCATTCTCTTCTACCTCTTCAAGAGTTTTTCTGCCAACCCAGCTTGTCTGTGTTTCAGCATTGCCATCTCCATTCCACCCTCTTAGGGGGAATGCTAACCCTAACTGGCTAAGTTTGAAGAACTTAATATGCATATTTTCATGATAGGAAATCTGATGGGCTTAGCCTCATTGCTAATGAATCCCTCTTCACTCAGCAGAGGCAGGAGGATGGATCCTCCAATGCTCCCTGATGTTCAGCTTTGAAAGGGAAATGGAGAGTATTGCCTCTCCAAGGTCCCAAAGCAGCAGCCTTCGGACCAGCATCACAGGCCTTTGCACTCACAGGCGGGCATTATATGAGTGTTGTGGGCTCATTCCCATGACACGCTGGGTCAGGCACATCTCATTTCAAGAAGATTTTTCAGGTGATCAAAGTCTTCTAAAATTTGCTTATCGTACTACTTGGGGATGACGTGTGCTAAAAGCTAAATTCAGATATGTAAATATGTCCTGCCCCTTCCTGTGTCAGGGCAAACACCTAATCAAAACTTACTGGCATCCAGATGAAATATATAACTGCCCCTTGGTCATCTGAAAACTCTCCCCAGGAGAGTTTCTCAGCTACACAGGAAGTCTTTCTCATTCCAGATAGCCTTTTGCAATGACCAGGGACTCTTTTCCTTTTATCCCTTTTCCAATAAAACATATACTTTAACCTTTGGGAAGTCAGCCTTAATTGTTTAAGCTGCATTTTTCTATGTGGCCCACAAAGGTCTCAGAATGTCAGTAAACAGTAGAAACGGCTTCACATATGATTGTTATTGATATAATTACCTTTATTTCATCATCTGCTTCTAATCAGACATCCCCACACAGGAGTCTTAAAGCTATAAAGGAATAACCAAAATAAAATACTGAACACCACTAACCTAGCATTTATCTCCTAAATTCGCTCAAATTTTCTACCTAAGTAAGCATATGTTCCAGACTCTAAAAGTGCTGTATTAACTGTTTTCCTATTAAAAACCTATGAACTGATAACTTTCTTCCTGGGTGAAAGATTCTGAATGCCTCCTCCCCAGCTGGGATTCCTTAACCAGTCTTTCAATTTTGCTAGGTCCCACGCCCACGGCTCAAATGTGTTTTGGCTGCTTGTCTGTTGTTTACAGGAGACAAAACACCACTAAATTTAGGTAAATAAAAATGTGAGTTCTCTGGATGAATGCATGTATCTCAGATAATCTAATGTCAGGAAATGTCAGGCCTATTGCAAACTAGACCTAAAGTGCAGGAACTTCATTGGAAAGTGAAGGAACATCTGCCCTGATTAGAGAGAGTTCACAGGTTGGTGTCATGTCATCTACCTCTGTGTTTATGGCTGCTTATGCCACTCTCCCCTCCCTCTTGACTAACTTACTTTGCTTTTTATTTTTGCACATGCTTCACTTTACTGCCCCATTCCTTGTGGCTTCTCAGGTTGAGCTTTTGCTATTCTAGTCTCTAGCTTTCAGCTCACATTGCAGAGGTCACAATATGATTGTGAGACAAAGTAACTGACACAGAAACAGATTTGCTCAGAACAGGCCATGAAGGGGCTTCTCTTAGACCAGCACGCTAACTTGAATCAATCCACTATGACAGATCTTTACATTTTTTAGTTTTACAGGGGCATAGAAACTGCCAGAAGAGTGATATAAAATTCTTATGGAGTGTCCCTGAATGAATGTCAGTACCCAAATAATCAGGAAAGGAAAAGAGAGCCCGAATGTCAAGACAGCTCTGCTTTTTCCACTTGGTTCATCTATTTTAAAAAATATTTCATTTGAACAAAGTATACTATAGTTAAAAAGAAGAATTTGTGAATTCAATCTATTCTTAACCTGTCCACTCAAAAGTGTCTTCACTTTATACAGTGGTAGGTAAGGACACTTTGTAGAAAGACATGGTTATTTTTGTCTCATCTTACAACTAGTATTGGCTCTCAGTCAGAAATTTAGCTTCCTGGATCTGTTTACACATTTAGCTTATATTTATGGGTAATAAATTTCATAAATTCTTGCTTCTCCTTAAAATATTTTCATCTAATGATTCAACCCAAACCTTTTGGATTTTCTTCAGCATGTTCAGGGAACCACCAAATTAGATTGTTCCAAATTTCGGCAAATTATACCACATTCACTAAGAAGCAGTAATAATGATATTTAATTCCTTCTCAGTTTACTATCTTTCCAGCAGTATGATCCAATCATAGATACTCTAGTGAATACTTACAGGGTGTTTTCGATTTGTCATCCACTGGTTTTGCTGATGATAGAGGACTGATTGCTATAATCTAAAGAAATAGGTTTATCCAGGTTCTGGCAAGATTTTTTAAAAGACAGAGAAAATTTCTTCTACTCCAAGTTGTAGGTAAAATGTGCTTAATTAGGTAGAATTATAATATTCACATATTAAATTCTTCCATGATATAATTACAAGCCAAATATAATGGTAGTACAGCAAAATTTAAAAAAATCAGTTCCATCCAGAGGAACTTGGTGTAGACTCCATGGAAGAGGAAATTTTGAGTCGGGCCACTGAAGATATGCAGGCCTTTTAGGAAAAAAAAGGTAGAGAGGATTATTATTACCCTGTAGATATGGTTAGTAATATAACTGAGTATAGGTAGGAGAAAGAGACTGATGTGTTTAGAGTACCCTAAATAATCTTATTTGTCAAAATTAGAGTATATGAAAAAGGTAGATGGTGTGTAATGAGAGGAAAGCCTCAGCAAGAAGACAGGTCTTAAGATTTTTCAGTCACAGTTGCAGAGAAAAGAAAAATAACTGCCATTTACTAATAAATTACCATGCTACTATTATTTGTTATGTGGTTGGCAGCCAAAACCTCATTTAATCCTCAAATATGAGAACACAGGTGTTATTATCCCTGCTTTACAGATGAGCAGATTGAGGGCCTAACGAGTCAGTGGTAAGTCATAGATAAGTTAGGTCAAGTTTTTCTACTTCCAATGCAAGCTTACTCCTTTACGCATGTTTTAATTTGTCTTCCACTACATATTCACCCAAAATGAGCTTCTTTAATAACCCATGAAACCAAAAAGAAAACGATCCAAAATAAGGCCATATGACAAGCAACTCAAGTAAATATTCAGGATTCTAAGGGTAGGAAAATGTTATGGATATTCTATCCAGCAGTAGTTTATGAAGAGATGAAAAGTAGCATTCATTTACTCCAGCCAGAATTGAGACTCAAAGTGTGGCATGGGTAGGAGACACAAGTTAATTGAAAGGACAAAGCATCATTTCCTGGTGTATTAGCTAGAGTTCTCCAGAGAAACAGAATCAGCAGGCAATATCTGCAAAGACAAAATTTATAAAACTGTCTCACACAACCATGGGATGTAGAGTCCAAGATGTGTAAGGCAGGCCGAGAGCTGACAGCTCCAATGAAGGTCTTTCGCAGACTCTCAGGAGAGGCTGGCTGGTTGAAGCAGGAAGAGTGATTGTCTCTTCTGAATTCTCCTTAAAAGCCTTCCGATGATTAGATTAAGCATCACTCATTGCAGAAGACACTCTCCTTAGCTGATTACAAATGCAATCAGCTGTGGATACTGCCAACATGGTCATGATTTAAGTCCATGAAATGTCCTCATAGCAGCAGACTAGGCCAGTGCTTGCCCAACCAAGTAGACACTTAAGGATATGTCCCCATTTGGCTATGCATAAGAGTGTGTAGGGTCTTGACAGAGATGCTTGGAATACACAGATAATCACTTCTTTCACCCAATGAAGGAATGTCAGGAGGTTAGTTTTTTCATTTTTTTCACTATATCACTGCAAAGGGGTAAAGAGCTGATTCAGTTGGGGGGAAGATGAAAATATACTAGCCAGAGTTCAATGAGAGAATCTTTCTTAAGTGCATGTGGATTTTGCCATGGCAGCCCATTTTTATTTTTCCAATTCAAAAAGAATCACTAAATTACAGTAATAAAACATCTCATTTGGAATGGCTCAGGGAAAACTTCATCAGAATGCAGTAAGTTGTCAGATGTCTTATTAGTAAATATTCTCTTCTAATATTGGCTCAGGAAGAAAGTCAGAGATTATGAGATCTGTGATTACACGAAGGAAAGAATGTCATTAAGAAACAGAATAGTTTCTTCTGGGGTTTAGTTTTCAATTTATCTAATATCACAATCATATTTAAATTCTCACTGAATAAACATATGTTCATTCAGCTTGACTATCTTTCCTTCTAATCTCAGGCTCATATCAATACACATATTTTGACAATTAACACTCCATATTTACCCTCCATTACATATTAGATACGACAAAACTCAGTATGATGGGCAGTGCGACAGTAGCTCAGTGGCAGAATTCTCGCCTGCCATGCTGGAGACAAAACAAAACTTAGTATGATTCTCAAATAAAACATTGTATATGTGTTTTAAAATATAGACATGTTTTTCATTTTATTGGAAACATCATCCTTCCTATTTTAGTAGACATCTGTGCATATATGTATATATATATATATATATCCCTACCCAGCATCTCTGTTCCTTTGGGGAGATTTTCTTCCTCATTTTTATGTAATCACAGGAGTGACCCTTCTCCCAAACTCAGGTATAAACTCTAAGGAATGATGTCCTAACTAGAAGAACATTTTTTAGCCTTGGTAATAGTTTTTGGTCCTGGTGGAAAATCAGTGCAGCATTTTTTACTGTAACAGACACTGGGATTGAATTGCTTTGTTCCAAACTAGGCTCTGCCTTTGACTAATGGGACTCCCACTGGAGAAAAGGGAGCTAATAATAGTACATCCCACTTAGTGTCATGAGAATTAATGAGTTCATGTTTGTAACACTTAGAAGAGTGCCTGAAGATTGTATGTGACATAAGTATTTGTTAAATAAATACATTTTCTTAAAAAAATGCCATGCAATTCTTCAGTATCCTTCTCAGGATTGGTAGGTGGACATGTGGAAGGAGAACCCACCTTTTACCCTGTGTTTTCTAAGTTGGAGAATGGAGATGAATGGAAGAGAGAAGTAAATTTAGAGGAATCAGAAAACAATCGAATCAGAATCAAAATCAAACTATGGAGAAAGACAAAGTTCTGAATATATTATTTGAGTCAGTGTACCCTAGTGTGCCTAATGATAGCAGCGCTCTTAGACTTCTTAGATATAAAAACCAATAAATCCCTTTTTGTTTTTATTATTTTTCATTTTCTTACTCAACTTTTCTTTTTCAGATGGGCTTCTGTCACTTACCATCGAAAGAATCCTGATGGAAGATTTCTAAAGACTTTAATAAGAATTTAATTTTCTTTTTTTACGTGGGCAGGCACTGGGAATCGAAACCAGGTCTTTGGTATGGCAGGCAAGAACTGTGCCTGCTGAGCCACCATGGCCCTTTAATAAGAATTTTAAAGAAACCTCGATGAGTCTATCTACGTATCTTAAATAGTCATCTCTTCTTGTGAACATCCAAAGACTATTGGACTTACGCTATACCAAAAACAAAAAAACAAAGCCTACTTTGCTTACTACTACATGTGCAGTATTTCATTTAGCTGAGAATCAAGCCAGTTTTTAAAGAGCTAAATTTTATTTCCTTTTAAATATTTGTTAAGCAAAAATCAATTTCATTCTGTTAATTAGTTTGCTACCATGTCTTCTTGTCACTATTGCTCAATTCACAATATGTTAAAAGGCTGCTAATTGTGTGATGTGATTAGTAGAAATGTCA
This sequence comes from Tamandua tetradactyla, assembly GCF_023851605.1. Taxonomy (NCBI): domain Eukaryota; kingdom Metazoa; phylum Chordata; class Mammalia; order Pilosa; family Myrmecophagidae; genus Tamandua; species Tamandua tetradactyla. Next base: position 59,079,338 of record NC_135331.1, on the reverse strand, counting down.
CCATGGCAAATACACCCAGGAAATCAGTATGGTTTGATCAGGATACATAAAGTTTATCTAAAAGAATTTGGAAGAATAGTAACTATTACTAAGACATGTTTATGTAAACAGTATTACTTGGGAAAAAGGGATGATCTCATGACGGTTAATTTAAGAGAAACATGAATGAAAAAGTGATATATATGTTTTGTGAAGGAAATTATGTATAAAAAGAAACATTATGTTATATTGAAAGGGTTAAAGAATTTCAAGCCAGGCAGCTATAGGTTCAAATATTCACTTATTACTCACAAGTTGACTTTGAAAATGTGTTTAACCTCTTTGATTCTAAGTGTTTCAGTGCTAATAATGATAACTATGATGCCCATCATTGAGATTTTTAATGGGAATTGTATAATATATAAAATCACATAGATTCATGGCAGGTACAAAGGAAAAAAGAGAAACATACTACTTATTTATTACTTATCAAAATTAACTATAAAACTGTGGGAAGGATTAGAAGCTCAAGGATCAGAAAAAGATTTCAAGAGAAAAGAAAGTTTCAAGAATTCCAAGAACCAACACTGAAGATCTCAGCTGTCTCCAGCACCAAAGTGGGAATCACATAACACATCCCTGTGGTTGTCTTCTGTGAATAGAAAAATGAATGTATTTCTTTAAGACTCCGTGTCCCCATCAGGGGCAAAATTACCGCTACTGAAATATTTTGCAAGACTAAAACTATAATAACTTTAATTCCATCCACTACCAACTGTGATAAAATGCAAGTCCACGACAGTTAAGATATGAGTGACAGCCCATTAGATGTAGTACCTTAGTGCAATGCACAACCTGCACAATTATACCTGGCTTAATTCACTTTCCTCTTGATGAGACCCCGAAATTAAACTTTTACTTATCTACCAAACAAACTAATAGTATCAACACCAAGATGTTCTATTTTTTCACCACTTCTTCCTAATTCCCATGATAGGAATATTTTGGAGTGACTTTATTTATCATGTTCATTCCAAATTCTATGTTTTGCACATATAAATTCACAAGGGCTAATGATTCTTATCTCTACTCATTTTCATTTTCTCCTTGGTTAGACACTTTTGTGAACACTTTTTCTCATATTGGATATTTATGTGAGATATTTTCCAAAATCCTTGCATATCTTCAAACATATCCCATTAGCCCCAACAGTGGAATGTCATCTTGGCTGACATGTGGGTATTACTTTTTTTCAATAGTCTATTAATGATTTAGCTGGATGCTCCAAGACTAAGCTAATTTATTTCTTCTCCTTTTTATATTCTATTTGTGCCCATTGAAAAGTATTATGTACCCCAGAAAAGCCATGTTTTAATCCTGATTCAATCTTGTGGACACAGCCATTTCTTTCAGTCCTGATCCAATACTGTAGGTTGGAACTTTTGGATTAGGTTATCTCCAAGGAGATGTGACACACCCAATTGCAGGTGTGACCTCTTGATTAGATGGAGATGTGGCTCCGCCCATTTCAGGTGATTCTTGATTAGATTACTGGAATCCTTTAAAAGGGGAAACATTTTGGAGTGCGCCAGAAACAACAAAGGCAACTGAAAGAGAGAGAGAGCTGACACAGATACTGACATTTGGAGAACAGAGGCACGGATGTTTGGAGATCCTTGGAGCCCAGCAGCCAATGCCATGAGAGGTTAAGCAAACAAGAACCTGGAGAGAACCAAGGGAAACCAAGAGATGAAAGCCAGCCATGGAGAAGCAAACTAAGGAACTCCCACAGGAACAGAGCCTGAAAGCAATAGAGCCCAAGAGCAAAGGATCAGCAAGGGATCAGTGTCACTTCCCTGCTAACAAAGTATTCTAAATGCATTGGCCTTTCTTGAATTAAAGCATCTTTCACTGGATGCCTTAGTTTGGACATTTTCATAGACTTAGCACTGTAAACTTGTAACTCATTAAATACCCTTTTAAATGCCATACCAGTTCTGGTATATCACATTCCAGCAGCTTGCAAACTAAGACAACATGTTATTTTGTTTCAGAGGCTAGTATAATTTTCTGTTTATTCCTATAGTCTAGCTCTTTTTATGAGTTATGTTTCTCTAACACTTTTCTTGTAAAATTTACCTAATACTCAGTGTGCACTTTCAAAAAGCTTTCTCTAGTCTGTATGTGAAATTTAATTTCATTATATTTTAACTTTGTCTCAACCCCAATTATTCTTTTTTCTTATTCTGATAGCTAATAATTTCAAAATTATTCTACAGAGTCTGCATTCCAGTTCTCTCTTATTTTCCTTCTCAAATTTACATCTCTGTATTTTTGCTTTGTGTTTTGAGATGCTTTTCCCACTTCTTCCAGGTTCCTTGTCTAGGCCAGATTTAAATCTCAAACAAAACATTACTTCCTTCATTTTAGCTACTGGATTCAAACATCAAAATTTATATTCCAGAAAGTGAGTTTTACATTATAATCAGATCTTTTTAAACACATTTATTCATGTTGCTATTAGCAGTCTCTGTCAATGTTACTTGTTGAAGTCCACCTGTTTTGGGGTATTCTGATCCCCTCTTGCTCTCTTGCTCCCTCTCTAACTGGCAGGGTCCCATAGGTTAGTGTTGTTTCTTCAATGCTTTTTCATAATTCTGATCAATTTAAGTGGTATAGGATAAATACTTGTGAAGGCTTTCAGAACCAAACTTACACTTGTGAAGGCTTTCAGACTCGTGATAGTTTATCCTGGTGAGTGTGCAATGGACAGTTAGATACATTTCCAGGCTTCTACAAAAGCACCAGGAGATCAGCTTGTTCTTTGGTACCTGACAATGGCATCATGAAATCTGGACTGGACCCACCCCAAAAGTATCACTTTTTCTTAATTCTTCTAATTTTCATGGAACAAACTCTCTCCAAGAATCCTAGATTCTTATTCTTGTCCCAAGGACTAACTGACTTGTGCTCCCGTGTTTCTATATGGGCCCCCAAAATAAATATTTGTTTTCCTCCATTTCTTTTATTAGGATCTGGAATATTTTATCATCTTCATATACTCCAAATTTCATTTGTCTTCAAGTCCACAGAAAACGCTTCAAACAGGAAAATGTTCTTTCTAGCGAGATTAGAGATGGAGACATGACAGGGGAAAGTAGGGGAAAGCCAAGAATTACCTGGGATAGGCCATTCACCACTTTAATTCTCCTGAACATAAATTACAAAACATACTTCAAGAGAGACAGACACTTTAATAAGAAAAAATAAGTTAACAAGAAATATGAAATGCTGAGATGATAAACATATTAAAATATTATTTAGAAAAAAGTAATAAGATCAGTGGAGGAATATACTACTCTGTTCTTCCAAAGAAAATAGACATTTCCTAAAAATTTAATCTTTAAATTTTATCTTAGACTAATAAAAAGTTGTGCACATTTGTTTTTAAACAATGCACACTAATTTTAATGTAAATATTAAAAAGAACAGCTAGGAAAGATGGAAAAAGAAAAGTAAAAAGTGGGAATAGTTCTGTATCTATGAACATGTAATTCCAAGTTACTAATACAAACAAAAGCAGAAAGAACAATAGAATCATTGAAAGAGAAACGAAGTAAATATACATATATATATATAAAATAATCATATTTAATCTCTGATAAAGATTTCACTTGATCAGAGAAGAAAAGAAATAATAATCCCTACCTTATCTCTTAAATTAAACAAATTTCAGGTGGATAAAATAAAAACAAAATCAGCAATATTAAATATAATTTTAGAGTAGTGAAGGACATTCAATATTGTTCTAGTTTGTTAGCTGCCAGAATGCAACACACCAGAGACAGATTGGCTTTCTATAAAAGGGAATTTATGTAGTTAATGGTATAGTTCTTCAGAGGAAAAGCAGCTAACTTTCAGCTGAGATTCTTTCTTATGTGGGAAGGCACAGGGTGATCTCTGCTGGCCTTGCCTCCAGGCCTCTGGGTTCCAACAACTTTCCCCAGGGTGATTTCTTTCTGCATCTCCAAAGGCCTGGGCTGAGCTGTGAGTGCTGAGATGAGGTATGCTGAGCTGTTTTGGTTGTGCTACGTTGAGCTCTCTCATTTAAGCACCAGTCAATTAAATCAAGCATCATTCATTGCAGCAGGCATTCCTCCTAGCCGACTGCAGATGTAATCAGCAACAGATAAGGTTCACACACCACTGGCTCATGTCCACAGCAACAGAACAAGGCACTGTTACTTGGCCAAGTTGACACCTGAACCTATCTACCACAAACATTTAATACAGCATGCAGAAGCAACCAATAAAAAGATTTTTAAAAATTGACCACAAATTTGAAATTTCTAGCTTTTTTTAGATATGTTATTTTTCATAAGAAAAGAAAGAAAAAAGTTGACTGTGATGATGAAAAAATATTTAAGCCCTCTAGCTTCCTATATTCTGGAACAGCTAGAGGAAAACTATGAGAGGATCATAACTACTTGTTGAAGAGTGCTTTGAAAACTATTGCTTTTTTATTTTTTTGCTTTGTATATATGTTATACTAGACAATAAAAAAGTTTTAAATAAAGTTGACCGCAAAGGGCAAGTCATCATTATAAGAGCAAAGAAACAAGCTATAGACTTGGATCAGTTGTTTACAGTATAGCCTGTAATGGATGGGTTCTGGTGTCAACTTGGCCAGGCGATGGTGTCCAGTTGTCTGGTCAGGCAAGCATTGACCTAAACGTTGCTGCCGGTATGTTTTGTGGCTAATAAACCAGATGGCTGATATATTAAATCATCAGTCAGTGAATTGCCGCTGTGGCTGATTACATCTACAATCAACTAAGGGAAGATGGACCATTTCCCACAAACAAGGTAATCCAATCAGATGGATTTTATCTGATTAGTTAAAGACTTTTAAAGAAGAAGAATTTTCCCTGTTTCTTCAGCCAGCAGGCCTCTCCTGTGGAGTTCATCAGACTTACCAGCTCCACAGCCTGCCTTATGGACTGTGGACTCTTCCATTCCACGGTTAAATAAAACACCTTTATAAATCTCATGTTTATAGATCTCTCCTGCTGATTCTTTTTCTCCAGAGAACCTTGACCAATACAATGCCAAATAAAATAACATAATATACAAAGAAGCGCTAGAAGACAATTCAATTGAAAACTGAGCAAACAACTTCAATAGGTACTTCACAAAAGAGATTATCCAAACAGTCAAAAAATATGAAAATGTACTACATATCATTACTTATCAGAGAAATGAAAACTGTATTCTAAGTAATGAGATAACACTGTATTCTAAGTAAAACACATGCTTAAAAGCATACATATAATATACAAGGATACAAATATATATAATTCATACAATACTTGTTGATGAGGAGATGGAACAATGGAACTCTCATACACTGCGGTGGTAAGGTACATTGATACAACCACAATGGAAAATTCTTCAGCAATTATTAATGAGTAATTCTACTCCTAGGAATATAGCCAACAGAAATGTACCCCTATGTACATCATTATGCATTATGTATAAAAATTTGGGGAGTATCATTATTCTTAGTATCCAAAATATGAACTATTCAAATATGTCCATCAACAATGGAATGAATAAATAAATTGGAAGGGTTCATTGGTTCAACCACTTCGGAAAACTATTTGACAGTTTCTTATAAGCATTCACCTACCCTGTAATCTAGAAATTCCACTCTTAGTAATTTCCAAGAAGACTTTAAATTTTAAAAAGTCCATTTTCTTTCTAATAGCCAAAAAGTGGAAGGAATCATTCATAGATTTAGCTTGGCACAAATTCTTTGCAGCTCTTTCCATTGATAGGTAAAGTCTATTTCCCCACTCCTTAAATCTGAATCAATCTTGTGACTTTTTTTGATCCATAGAGGCCTGTACACTTCCATACCATTTCTTGGAATGCTGTCCTAAGACCACCATACAGGAAAGTCAGTCTAGTCTACTGGAGGATAAAGATCACATAAAGGAGAATCACAGAATCCAAATCAGCACTAATGACCAGTCAACTGGTGAGGCCACCATGGTCTTTTTAGTCCAGCCAACCTTGCCATTGAATGAGGTCCCAGGAGTGAGCCCAGGTGATTCATTCCATCAGGAGAACCATAAGACAAACCCCAGAAATATAAGACATAGCAAACTGTTATTTTCTAAGCCACTAAGTTTCAAAATCGGTTTGTTCTCAGCAAACTTCTATGCAGGGGGGAGGATCACTAATCCTTTCTTATAATGATAAGTGGAAAATAAGACCACACACTTATACCTTTAGAATGAATCATTTGAGAATTGTTTCTAAATAGTTTATAAGATAATCTATTTTTACATTGATATTTCCTTATCACAATTTCTCTTTACAGCAGATTAATTGGGGACCCTTCAATGAAAAACTGGCTGTAGAAATGATTGATAAATGACACCTGTAAGTTTCCAAATATTAATTCAATGGTTTATCCACACATTGCTTCCACTTATTCAAATGAAATGAGAATGCCTCACACGCAATAAAACATCCCTCTAACTTCCATTAGTAAAATATTATCCTCCTGTACAAATACTGCATAGCACTAATGCCCAGAAGCTAAGATTATGAAAGCATTACCATAGAAAAGCTGATGCTATATTTATCACAGAGAGGATACAGATGTCAAGCATAGTCGTGTTGGGTCTAAAAAGATTTTTTAAATTCTGTTTTTCACTCTTCTATTAGCATTATGATGCTACAGGAAAAAAAGAGAAAATGACAGCTACATTATGGATTTATGCAAATTACTTACCACAAACTAAGCAAAATAGCAGACACCCTTTATACAAGGGGAAAATGTTCGTAAGCAGGTGCACTAAAAATTCTTCATGACTGTCAAAAAACATACCCTGTGAACTCTTTCTTGAATTAATTTAGAATGATTTCCTCCAAATATAGAAGTCTTCATTTAGACTATCAACTTACAGTGGCCTTCTAAATGCAGAGCAAACATTCTTTATTATATTTCCTATCTGATTATATGCAAACAATTAACTGCAAAGAAATTCTTTCACAGTGCTCAAGGATTTTTGGTATTAAATATTTAACAATGTTCAAGTTTTAATTGTTTTTCCTCTTCAATCACTGGCTATCTCTCATTCTGAGTATTAAAAAGTGTTATGTCTACTTCCAACTTACTGCCTTTCCATTTCAGAATGCTCCTTGTCATCATAATATGATACAGAATAAATTAGAGTTCATCGATTTCCATTATAATCATAGTTATTGTGCAGCCTTCATCATTATATCTGTCATTTGCTCTCTTTTCTCTCCTAGGTAAACAATGACAATGTTTTCTATTTTTTTTTTAATAAGTTCTGAATAACAAGTAACCTCATGATTTTTGTTTGGCCTAACCTATTTAATCTATACTTTCAATGTTTTTTGTTTCCCAACTTGTTTAATCTATACTTTCAATGTTAAAGTAAACAAACCTGAAGGTTTCATTCAAGATGAAAACATACTTTGATGCAGAATTTTGATTGCTTTTTCATTCTGGTGGTGGCATGGAGAGAGACTGATCAGTTCAAGCTACAAACTTGTTTTTAAAAACAGATTATGTAAACAAGAAAATTAAAGATTGTGCTATATGGATTTTCTTTCCCCAAAGGTGAAAGGCTAACTAGTACTTACAAACATCACAAAGAATCCTCAATAATCAATAAAAGAGTTAAATAGGGAGAAAGCTGACTTATGAGGAAAAAAATACAAAGTTTGCAGTGCTATTTAATAAATTACATTTTATTATCTTCAGATATACAAAGTAAGTAGAAATGGGCTTTAATTTCCTCTCAAATATGCTTAAACTGACATAACCATTATTCTAAAAACTCAAATCTTAAATTTTAAAAACAAGTCAAATATTAGAAACTTAAGAACACAAATTTTAAAAGATTTTCTTTTTGTTTAAATAATCCCTTAACAATTTCTCAGTTTAGATTTTGTAGAAAAATAAGTCATTTACACTATTATGAAAGAAGGTGGTACTGTGTACATTTTTCTTCAATAGTGAGAAATTCTGAATAAATTAAACAATGAAACTGGATACAGGCAAACTAATTTGGATAAAGTGCTATAGCTCCTACTTCATTACTATTAACTGCAACTGTGATTTTAATAGCTCTTCTTTTCAATCATAGCAGTTTTATTATAGTTGCTGGCACAGAGTTTGAGTTAAATGAGTAGATACCTACAAAGATGAAAATACAAATGGTAAATATGTATTTTTAAATGTTTAATACCAATAATATCAAAGACGTGTGAAATGAGACAACCAAATACATTTCTCTTTTATCAAATTTGATGAATTTTTGTAAATACCCATTTCTTACTTTCTCAGACGTTGCGTGTGGATGGGTTCCCACAGACATTCTGCAGGGCAGCGTGCTCCAATATACACATGCATAATTAGCTTCATCATAATTCTTTCATTATATTTTATTATGGTGGAAATAAAATAAAATTGTATTTTATTATGGTGGAAATATGAACTTATATTAAAAATACAGCAATAGACAATGAACTAAATCCTGGTACTTTCATAAAATTAAAAGCAGTGTGGCCATTAAATATGACTAAATAATATTTACTGACATCAGAATGTATTAATATTAAAAAGAAGAACATTCAATAAGGCAATATGGAATGGTGCAGAGAAGTGTTAACGCAGCAGGCTTCATTCCTGTCTATTGAGAGACCTGGTGACAAGGTCGAGCCTTGGCCGACATCCGGGAGCTTAGTTATTAGAAGGGGTCCCACCACTATTAACTGATGAGAGTGGCTCACTGTGCCTAAATGTTTCTCAAACAAGATGGTTTATACTGAACAGCTGCTTTTCTCTTTGGGATCTGGAATTTGGGCATGTGTTAGGCAGAGGATGCCTACATGATCTACCCCCAATAAAAACCCTGGGCACTGAGTTTCTTGTGAACTTCCCCGGTAGAAAACACTTCACACCTGTCGTCACGACTCATTGCTGGGGGAAGTAGTGTGTCTTCTGTGACTCCACTGGAAGAGGATTTTTGGAATCTTGTGCCTGTTTTCCCCTAGATTTCATTCCATGTGCTTTTTCCCTTTGCTGATTTTTTTTGTATTCTTTCAGCATAATAAATCATAGACGTGAGTATAACCATGAGTCAGGCCCTGTGAGGTCTTCTAGTAATCACTGAAACCTGGGGTGATCTTGGGAACCCTAACACAGAAATGTGTATGACCTAATTTTTGGATATAACAATGAAAATTTATAAATGAATAAGAGAAAACAAAACAACATATTAAGAGTCGTGAATGAGTGGTCCATCACACATAATGTTTATTTAATCTTTTTCGCCTTTATTGCTCTCCTCGCTGCAAGGAAAATGTGTTCCTTTCATAATTAAAAAGTAATAATATAGTCATTTAGAAGACTGAGTTATCTCTTGTTCCTGAAATTAAAACAAAAACTCTGGAACAAACGTAAGGTTTACAAAAGTTACACTATAGTTGGGGGTAGTGAAATAGGTACTAAATACGTTGTTAGAGGCCGTGGATGAATTTTCGTTATGCGACAAAGATCCAAAATTCCACTAATGCCTTCACTCCTTTCAAAGTATTTCATTAATTGCTAGGATACATTAAATTACCCTACTGTTAGTTTGCTTCTCAACACCACCAAAACCAAATCAAGTAAATTCACAGTAAAAACCAATCTGTTTATGTGCTTGGCATTTTAAAAACTTCAGTAAGTGGATCACATTTTAGCTTTTTCATAATTTTAGCTTCCTCATGGTACTTGTTTTCTCGACGTGAGTAATTTATTGAGAGCCTGAAGTACTATTGGTTTGTTTACTTGTCATTTATTTATCTTCATGTGATTATGGGAAATAAATTGACTGGAACCTCAAAAAACTAAAGGTCAAATGAATAAGCAGCTGAACAAATTTGCAAATATTGGTTACATTTTGCTAATGAAAAGAAAACTGCAAAGGAAATTATGTGTATCCAGCATATGAAAAAAATTTTTGAACAGTGTGTCAAATTTCTTTACAGCAAGTTCTTAATCTACATGTGTATCAATCTCTAAATCATATCACCTAACAACAAGATGGCCATTCCTCTACCTCAAGAAAGTTGGTTGTAGTGGATAAAGTCTTCATTTTTACTCTTTAGATAAAAATTCATAAAATTATAAGTCATTTACATATTTCAATTACAAAATTTGACTTTAGTTTTTGTCCTCTGTAAAAAAATGGGGAATGTCAGAAAATTAGGTTTGGATTTAACTTGCTTCTTGGTGCCACTATAAAAAAATGCTAATATGTATGCTCGATGATGCAGAAAAGTACGATTCTTAAAACCTTAAGAGCCAATATTTTAAAAGACCCCTTTAAAATAGATCTCTGTCTTCATGAAATGACATATGACGCTTCCTATATCATAAAGGAGAAATTTAGAAAAGACGATATTCCAGCTAAGCAAATATATTTCATGATTTATAAAAGATTAAATAAAATCTGACCACATTTATCCTTTCCTGTCTGGAGGATTATATTTGTTTCAAATCTATATGTGGATATATGTGTGCAAAAATAAATGCATATATATATGTAGTAAATAATTATGTATAATGAACCTAAATGAGCTACATTGCCGTTTAAAAATACCACGTTTTGCATGCTAAATTGCAATTACTATCAGAATAGTAAGAACACTTCTATTGTTATTCTTATTGATATTAATTTGAGGTTTATAGTATTTTTTTGTTTGTTTTTGATGGAGGCACATTGAGGGGAATCTGCAAAGAATGCTTACCTTCTTTATTTAAAGCTGTTCCTGAGGTTTCCTACCTCTTCCCACTTAATAGACGCTTTCTGGGACGCTCCATTGTTTAGGGTCTCTGGTGAAATCACACATTCTTCAGTGTTTGACTGTTTATTTGGTTTGGCTGCCTCTGTGGGAACAATTCAGATTGCTTGAAGAATGTGCCCAAAATAATGAGAATGATTGACAGCTGAGTGAGATTAAAAATCCCATAGAAGTAAGGAAAAGATGAAGTGCATTTTTAATGCCATTAAATTTATTTTTGCTTCTTTTTTAACATTTCAAATTTTTATGTAGTGAATTCTCATGTAGTCTTTAATTCATTGGATTCTCACTTTGTGTGCCTAAACCACAACATGCATAGGGTACAAAAGAAAAATGTCTGATTATTTACGCCTTTTTATGCTTGTTTTAATGGTAAAGAATTGGTATTTATTCTAACTCTAGCTTACCAAATAATTCTTTATCCAGTTCTTAAATAAATCCTGATAGATTTCAAAAGAGCAAATTTTATGATTTACAGCTGATTTCTTCTTCTTCAATACCCGGAATTGCTCTTTTCATAAATGAGAATTTCACAATCGTGGCTTTTTTTTTTTAATCATAACTTTTTGATTCGCTATATCACAATTTAAGATGATAATGAGGAAGAAATCAGAGGATTCCTTTCATTCAGGTAGGGGTGCCACCCCCACGTCCCAACCCCTCAAAAAGCCAAGCACAGAGCCAAGTCAGAGTAAAGCATGGCAAAAAGAAAATGTCCAGATTTTATATTAAATCTAGGACTTTACAGTCTGGGGAAATGGCGGTTGGGGGGTAGTGGATAAAAAGATTCAAAACTAGTAAAGTATTTATTTCATCTGGTCTTGCCTCCTTAAAGCATGTCAATTTGGGAATGATAAATAGCTATTTCAGAATAAGATTTTAATGTTTAGTTTTCTGAACTAATTTAACAACTCAGTCTCCTATTCTCTCCTTTCACTATCTGTCACTTCATTGGGATACCTGCTTTTTGTGAGGACAATATGTTCTGAGCTGGTTAAAGTTTCCTGCTCACACACTGCATTCTTATAAACAGTTCCATCCCTCTCACTACCAGAGTTCTCAAACTCTGTGCTGCAGTTTGAGAGGGACAAAAGACAGCATGACCATGTCAAAAAAATCTGAAAGTCAAGATGTTTCTTTTAGATTCTGCATCTTTTTTATGTTGAGAGACAGGGCAAGTAATTGATTTTCCACAGCTCACAAACTTGCAGAAGTATTTTAAACCAATTTAAGAGGAAATTAATGGTTGACCTGCCAATTAACACTCATTGCTTTTGAATTAAGAGCCATAACATTCTCCAGAACAGAACAACTTTTATGAAGAATTTATAAAGCATCTGTCTATATTACAAGTCAGGCATGCCACTCTTTGAATACAACTAAATTGCCTGCGTGAAGCTGCAGTGTGTCTCTAAAATGAATTTTGGAGACACTGTGCTCCCTAAACGTACATTAAGACTCCTATTTGAGTTTCCTGGTAAGATTATGGCATAAAAATCTGTTGTCTTCCAGAAATTGAAAAAAAATGTATAAGAAAAATACCCTGCCCATGTTGCATTACCCCATCTGAACAAAAGAAGTTCTGGCCTAAGTATCCATATAATTGGAGATAAAAGAACAATGTAAACACATAGTATTTGATTAAACTGACAAGTTAGGATTATTCTTTGATCATAATTTACTAACTTTAAAAACAACACCACATGTACTTGTAGAAGATGACATAAGGAAAAAAGAGCCAGTGGCTCAAAATTCTCCTTTATCCATAAGCCAGAAACCTAGAAATCATCCTTGACCTTTCCCTAATTATTTGCTAAGCCTAGCCAGTTCTTGCTAATAAATCTCTTGAATCCATCCATACGTTTTTCCATTCCTTGCCATATTACTCTGGTCAGGGTTACCATGATTTCTTGGTTATTTTACAGAATTACACAGATAACGTCTCTCTGAATTCCAGTTTTCTCACCTTGCAGTTCGCTTTTTGAACCAAATCCTGGCCAATATTCTTAAAAACACACATATGTCCACGAAAGTCTCCCTGGTGAAGAGGGATATGAATCCCAGGGATGAATCCTAGGGATCAACAATATTCTGACCAAAAGGGGGAAAAGAAGTATAACTAATAAAGTATCAGTGGTAGAGAGAGTTCAAAGAGTTGAGAGGCTACTCTGGAAGTTGCTTTTACACAAGCTTCAGGTAGACCTTGCTACCTATCATAACCTGCCAACCCGAAACAGGACCACTCCTGCGAATCCTAAAGAACACCTAGGGCAATATATAAGATTCCACAAGGGTTCCAGGCACTACAGCAACTTTCCAGAAACTTGCAACCTCCAGATGGGTCCCTGGTCCAGATAAGTCCTGAAGCCTAGCCCAGCCTCCCCAGAACATCAGATAGTTCCATCTCCCTACCCCATATTAGTGACAGACCCCTGCAATATGAAAAATTTAGAATAGCCATAGCCCAAACACCCTTAAAGAGAGGGATGGAAAGATCAAAGGTGATGGTGGAGTTATACAGTGAAGATAGGATTTAACAGATGAATATGAATGCTGAATCATTAAATTGATACCTGTTTTAGTCTCCATTATCTTAGAGAAGCTAAAAGTAAAAACCTAAAATTGTGGAACTGTAACCCATGTCAAACTCTGAAATATGTTCTGCAACTAATTGTAGTGCTGTGCTTTGAAATGTATTGCTTTTTTTTATAAGCATTATCTTTCATTAAAAAAAAGAATAAAAATTGATTGTGGTGATAAAAAAAATATTTAAGCCTTCTAGCCTCCCATATTCTGGAGCGGCTAGAAGGAAAAAAAAATCTGAGAGGATCATATGATAGTCCATGACAAACTCTGGGATCTGTCCTGTAGCTACTTGTTGAAGAGTTCTTTGAGGATTATTGCTTTTATTTCTTTGCTTTGTATATATATGTTACTATACAATAAAAAAGTTAAAAAAAAAAACACACATATAACATGTGTCCAGTCTTCTCTATCTATTTAGGGTATGGAAAGCTACAAAGAATGTTACTCTAATAGTGAGAGTGAAAAAAAGTTGCTTAAAGAAGATTGTAACCTTTATTGGGTCCAACAGAGAGCTGAAATCATAAGGCGGTTGAGCAATCTGAATTGCAGAAAGGGCCAGGACTTTCCAAGGAGAGAGAGAACAATGAGCAGAACACTCAGGAGGAGGAGCCAGCCAACCTACAAGAGGGTATGAAGAAATTTAACAATTTGCTAAAGACTGAATGTGGATTTGCTTGTCAATCTAGAATATCCTGGATCACGAGACACAAATGGAATTTGCACACATTTGCAAGATCTTTTCCTTGAGTTTCCATGGAAAAGAATGGCGGCAGGAGAGAGCCCATCCCATGGTGTAGGCATGGAGGAGGTGATCAACAGGCGAGCAAGAGTGCAGTGACAAGATGTACTACATGCCTCCACAGACCTTCCTTTATATAAAACAAGAATTAAAACTCCTGGGAGGGGGAGGAAAACCCACTGCTTTCTTTCTCCCTCACAACTGAACCAATTCTTCAATCATATTGGAATGCAGATTACATGTGTGTCCAATGAAACAAGAATGTGAACACACAAGTATGTTGGTTGGAAGCTATTATGTACACCAGAAAAGCTCTGTTTTAGTCCTTATGGGGCCAGACCTATTAGTTAGGGTTGAAACCTTTGATGGGATTGTTTCCATGGAAATAGACCCACCCAGTCGTGACTGTGAACTTTTGATTACATGGAGCTGTTGAACTCTAACCATTCAAGGTGGACCTTGATTAGTGTGTGGGAGTCCTTTAAAAGGAGGAGCATTTCAGAGGCAGCGTAGATGCTTGGAGTGCTGACAGAGAGAGCAGATACACCGGAGACCCTGACATTTGAAGATGCAGAAAGAAAAAGCCCCCAGGGAAGCCATTTGAAACCAGAAGCCAAAGACCCCAGCAGATACCAGTAATTTGCCTTCCCAGCTGACAGAGGTGTTCCTGACCCATTGGCCTTTCTTAAGTCAATGTATCCTTCCCTGGATGCCTTACTTTGGGCATTTTTATAGCCTTAGAACTGTAAACTTGCACCTTAATACATTCCTGTTTTAGTAGCCATTTCACTTCTGGTATATTGCATTCTATCGGCTTTAGCAAACCAAAATAAGTAATACTGAAAATGTTTGTCACTAGTATTTTCTTATAAAATTAACATTGGAATATATCTAAGTTAAATAGGACTTTACTTTTCTCTTAAAATGGGCGATATTTAGCAATAAAAGTATAGAAATACATACCCCTGCCCTTCCGAGCCCCCACATAATTACAAAAATATGATTTTAAGACTTGTGCATATGCCGCTTCCTCTGCTAGCAGACTTCTACCCACTTTTTTCTCTTTGAGTATTTCTTTACACATCATTCATGTATACACTTAATCTTGAAGGTACTTTCTTTTGGTAAGGCTTCATTACTCACCACACTCACTCCCCCATGATTTAATACTTTGATAGTTCCTCCTTTATTTTAATCTTTACCTATTGACTATTTTCTCTGGACTGTCATCTTACTGAGGTCATAGGCCACCTCCGTCTTGCACATATTTGTGTCTTGAATGAATGAAAAATCAATGTATTTTCTCTGAAAAATTGCATGATATCCTTCAATCAGACAAATGTTATGTTTTTTACCAAACCCTATATCTAGCCATAATGATTTCATTTTCTATGTCTTTTCTGGGTTTCCACATATTCCTAAGAAAACTTATTCCCTGTAAGCGTGTTCTGTAATAAAAATGTACTGTTTTTAAAGTAAACAGCCCCACAATAACTTCTCTAAAGTCTTTTAAGTTGCCAACTTAAATTTCATGGGACATAAAGCCTGGTAGCTGCGTTGGTGCCCTTATTTCCCATTAAGGGTTTTCATTCACAGTGATAGGTTATGTTGTACAATATAGCTCAGGAAAGAGGACACAGTCTTGACTGCATCCATGACCAGAAACATAAATTGTAGGAGGAATGCAAGGCTTTATAAATTGCAAAAAGAAATTATGTTAGCATTTGAGGAGCTGAAGTATCTAAATTTCATTTATCATCACAGTTTTATTATAGTCGGTGGAATGTATCTATAAAAGAAAACTGCTTCTTTCCATGAGAGCTTTCTCAAAAAAACAAATACATGTCCCACCCTCACTATCTTGTAAAAGCATAACAGATTCTGGTAATTGGGGGACTGGGAAGGGCAGGAATGTGTAGTTTTATGCTTTTATTGTGAAATGTAACCATTTTAAGAGAAAAGCACAGTTACGTATAATGGTATATTACAATATTAATTTGGTCTTAATTTATAAGAAAATACTAGTGACAAAAATTTTCAATACCACTTTCTACACCTATTTGCTGCTAATATCTCTAGTATATGTTTATTTTCCAGTTGCTACTACATCGTTGTGTAAAATTCAGAACATATCTAATAGTTCCTCCTTTTGTTTTAGCTTTGATTCAATCTTCAGGGAATGTCTTTTGACTGGTTCTAAGGACAAATATTTAGAAACTTTGTTGGTTTCAGGACAAAAACAATGACTTATAACCTAGTTCTAAGGAAAATTTTCTCTTTTACCCTTTCCCTTCTAGCTTTTCTAGTTTCTCACCAGAAATCCTACTACGATCCAAAAATTAACGGAATTACCCACATCTGAAGTGAAAGCAGAATTCATCTCACAATAGCAGTTCAATCTGCCATCTCAATGAGGTCTACACTTGCTAATTAAATATTACTTCTAATATTATTGATTGATTTTATTTCAAAATTTCATTTTAACTAAGTTGACTTAAGCATTGCTAAAGGCTAAATTGTTTAAGTTTCTATGTTTTAAACTCTGTCTTTGTAGCTTTTCACTTATCTTTGAATTCTTTCTTATAATTGAAGCATACAAGCTTTTTATTTTTATTATCTTACTTACTATTCAGATTATAGCTTTGAGCTTGAAAGAACTCAAGCATTGCATTTACTAAGATTCCACTTGTCCTTTATCCTTTGGACAATATTATTGCCTTTATAAGATCGCTTAGCTTCTTTGTCTTCATCTTATTTATACATAGACAATAATTTTCAGCACAAAAGATTTTAAAGCTTTTTTTAAGACAGACACTTGTATTTTCTTAAAAAATGAACTAAATTACATTAACTGCCAAAAAGACTTAACATTTCTGAGACCTATATAAACGTGGAGAAACTCAACATATTGAAATGGACTGATATACATTTATATTGAAGTATTTTATGTTAAACATAAAATTTAATGTCTTTAAGGCATTTTTTCTTTAAGGTAAAAAAGATTAACAACAATGAAATGATACCCTAAATGTTTGCTGAATTGAACAAAATAAAAATTTAAAAGAGAAACAATGATAAAATTTAACCAGTCTTATTAAAATGCAGCCAATTTTTATATAACAATAACGTTATATAAACTATGATTTGCTCTTTGGTTTTATGCTGTCCTTTATTGTCCTCTAGAACTTGATGCAGGCTTGCCTTTGAAAGTCATAAGGAAAATATCTCAAAGATTGCTGTTTTTTAAAGTTTTTTCCAAAATGCTCCCAGTTAAAACAAAAGGACAACCAAAAAAAACCCAGTAGAAATGACAGCTTCATGTGCTATGTATATCACTTCTTCATATCTTCAGTGACAGAATGAATCAGTTTATTTACTAGTACATAACATTTCTTTCCATTCTTCAAGGTCAAGTATATTTTTGTAAACCAAAAATATGTTTCTTCTGCTGCATCACTTTGAATTAGTAGCAACAAAATCTTCAAGAAAAGAATTTGTTTTTTCTTACTGGTTGAGAAAAATCATCAACTGAAAATAAAATGTCGAATGTCAACACAGACAAAATACTCAAGCTAATAGGGTAGAAGAAAAGTTGCAAAAGCATCTCTAATTTGTTGTACACAGAGATCTGCATAGTTGAGATTTGTGTTATGGAAACACCCCTACAGTTCCTATAATCATTATAAGCTATAGAAATCAACATGATTAAAAACAAAATTGATTTTGAAGAGACACTAGCTGTTATGGCAGATATGAATAAGAATGAAACACATGGTTTTACAAAATACCTTCTTCAAGTAAAATCTATAACTGTCCTTTTCTACCTCTTTGGTTACTCAGACTAAAAATTCCAGAGATCTGTCTTTATTAACCTAATGAGGTTTGCACAAACTGTTCCATCTATTTCATCATTGTGTTCCCTTCTTTTTTTTTTTTTTAGGTTATTATGCCACACCTTGAGCGATTCTCTCAGAAACTTCTTTGGATGGTACCCATTCTGGCTTTCACCCTTTGCGAAGTCTACAGCAGATTTGTACCTACACTTGCACTGCCTCTTCCCCTCCTGCCTTTCTCAAATCTCAGCTCAAGTCCTTCTTTTACTTCATATGCATTACTTAGTTCATAATCATCTAAGGAAATAAGATTAGACCTGGTGGATCTATTTTGAAATCGGACAGCTTATCTGCATCATCTGTGACTCTTGATTTGGGAAACTGCTTATTTTTCTCCACTTCAAGGAGAAAAATAGGTGCATAAATCTTCCATGGTAGTGTGGAATTTTAATATTTTTGTTATCTTTTACACCATTTTCTCTTCATCTTAATGCAGTTGTTCATTTTCTTTATGACAGAAATTGCATATTACTCCTATAGGTAATGACTGACTTTAAGAAAACAAACAACTTAGAGTTCCAGGAGATTACGTATTCCTCCAAACCTCAATTTCCCAGAATAAAGGCACTACTTTATCTTTTTTTTTCCAAAGAAACAGCATACAAAGTTATCATGTTGTGTCAATAATTATAAGAAGGGAACCTCAAAAGAAAAAAGGAACTCCTATTGTAAGACTTAAATATTGTAATATTGTTTCAAGTAATAAGTGTTATTTTTATTTTCTGAGTAGACATTCAATTGCAATATGGAAGTTAGTGTTTTTAAAAGAACAGGTCAAGGAGGAAACAGTTACAGATTTTAGAAAGTTTATGCCACAATCTTTAATGTATGAAATATTATCCTGTACCAGAAACTGTTCATTGTAATTTTGTAGAAAACACAAACTGTAAATATGAATAAATATAATCATTAGCTGATATACTGAGAAACATTTCTAAATTATTTCTACAAGTTTCTTCTTAGATTTTAAATTCAAGATTTTCTTCCCTAAAAATTATTAATTGAGAGATAAGTAATTAATAGTACCCTAAAGTGTTCACAGGAACCAGAGAATTTTTTGTCTTTACATACAAGTAGTTCTTCATTGTTCAGCAAATTCAATATCTGAAGATATAAGACTCCTTAGAATGTTGTTACATGTAACTAGAAATAGACATGGTAGGGAAAATTGAGCCCTATGATACACCTTGAAGTTAGTTTTGCAGACTTTAAACCACATTCAGAGACAAACAACAGCAGATAAAAACTGACATTAAATTCTACTTTTGCAAATACATTTCAAATTCTGTAATATAATCATTTGCTATATATATTCAAGTGGATAAAGCCTTGTGATGAGCAGTTTACCTTTATTAGAATGGATAGGACAGTGATTTGAAACCCAAATGATGAGTTTGGAGAGCAAAGCAGATGTTGCCATTAAACCTTGGTAGGAAGGGGGTCTTAATGTGTTTTGTAACTAGTGTCGACATGTATTTATACTCCAAACACCATTTTTGCCCCAAAATATTTATGAACTTATTTGGCAGATTGCTACAGTCAATAATTTAAAAAGGAAGTGCATTTAAAACATGCGCAGATGAAGAGGCACTCTGTTTATAGGAAATGGAACAGAATGGTTGCAGGGAACACCCGATTCAAATCCCATCATGACCATCAAATGGTTATATAATCCTGAGCAATTATTTGATTTTCTTGACTCAGTTTTGCTAGACACAGAATGTAGACAATAAAACTATTTCACAGGATACTGGAGGAGAAGATTTTATGAAGTAGCATTCAAAGTGACTGATATAATTTTCAATACATATTAGCTTTCTCCTTTGCAAGATGCATTTCCAAAGCTATAAATTAGGTCAAAAAGAAGAGCTAAAGATGTAAGTTGCATAGCCACCACAATATTTCTTCTGGACGCACATCACATAGAAAGCTGTTGCAAATACTTCATGTGCTGCACAAATATTTCACTTGAATTTGAAGAAGGCCCAGGGAGAGACTGAAAAGATGCAGTCTCTAATCAACTGAAACAAAGCAGGTAGTATGGTAACAGCATTGCAACAATGCTTCCAGCACCCATCCATCTTTATACAAGTATGCAAGGTGATAAGAAATGTATAGGAACATCACAAAGCAAAATACAAAATACTTTGGCATGTATGCACATTTTTAAAATTTTTTTTCCATTCTCATTCAAATAACCAAACAATCATGGATTCATTTGTTGTTCTCTCAACAATGCTGTTACTCTTTTATGGCTATTGAACAAAAGTTTAATATCAAGGATCCTTAGTCTCTGATTATAGGAAAATAAAGCTTTCCTCATTTACACTTCCTCTCTTGGTCTTTCTTCTGTTATATTATAGGAAAAGATGTTCAGGGTCTACTTGATATTCCTATTTGCAGAATATATTCCAAGGAAGAAAACATTAATGATCTGAATGTCCAGTTGTAGATGCCAGGTGGTGCAAAGTCATAATCATGAACTCAGTCCCTGTGGCCCTTATATGTGGATTCTAAATCCTGACTTTGGCATTTCTTAGCTGCCTGAGGTGTAGAAGTTACCTAGCTTCACTGTGCCTCATCTGTAAAATGAGGATAATAAGGTACCACCTCATAGGACAGTTCCAGAGACTAAATAAATGTCTGTGAAAAGGCATAGAACAGTGGCTTGGAACATATTACAGTACTCAGTTTATGTTAGCTATGATTATTAAAATTATTATTTATTATGAAGTTTATACATGAAAAAAATTTTAAGATATAAGTATCTCATTTAAATAAAACCTACATGTTTTGTAGCTTGAATTCTCTATTAATTTTCTATTACTGTGTAAAAAATCACCACAAAGTTAGTGGTTTACTCCTATAAAACAAAATACATGTAGGGGTGAGAGGGTAGTTCAGTGGTACAATTTTCACCTGCCATGTGGGAGACCCAGGTTCAATTCCTGGCCCATGCACTTTCCCACAAACAAACAAAAACAAACAAAAATTCAACAATTGTGCTGCAATAACAGGATACTCACATGAAAAAAGAATGAAATGCTGCCATAAACATACCAAAAAAAAAAAAATCATGAATTATCTGGCAGCTTTCATGGGTCAAGAAACTGAACCCCTTTTAGGTGGGTCCTTTCCCCCAAGGCAGCAATCAAAGTGTCAGCCAGCCTTCATTCCTAATTGGAGCTTAAAGCTCTGTCCTAAAGTCATGAGTGGCTGGTAGAATTGAGTTCCTCGTGGCTGTAAGACTGACCGCCTACCCTCTTTGCTTACTGGCTGTCATCCATGTGTGTCTTTCAAGTTTTCTCTGCCGCCCACTGTTCTTCTCACAATTCCACCTCAGTGTTAGTGGTCTCTACGTGAATCTTGGTCCCAATAATTACCAGCTCTGTGACCATGGAACAATCAGTTAACTTCTCTGTAACTCAAATCCTTCTCTATAAATTGGAGATAATAATGATAATACCTATTTCCTAGAGTTACTGTGAGGATTAAATGAGCTATTACATTTAAAGCATATAGTACACAGTAACTGCATTGTAAGTATTTACTATTACTTTCATCACAATAACTTCGATATTCTTCCATTTAGGCTCAATTAACTATAAATGTCCAGTTCAAAAAGATAATAATTCAACTTTGGCCAAACACGAAGCAGCTAAAACTTTCCCCAGAGAGCATGATTTTTAAAAAATACATTTAATAAAACAAGTTTATTTTTTCTCACTAGTATTTTTGATAACTACTCCTAGTTTCTTACTTAATATCCATTTTCATCATTTTCCTTGTTCAGGAATCATTGATTTATTAAAAATCAGCAGTCTGCTATGTCCCATGAAATGCACAAATATTATTATAAGACATATGGCAATCCTATTCTCTACTTCTTCAGCATTCCTTATTCAGTTCCAGGCAATGAGAATGATGCAGAAGGCTGCCAAAAGGTTTCTGGAAATGTTTTTCTTTCCTACTAAATGAAGACAACAGCTTCTGGTCCTACCTTTTCCCCCTTCTTCCTGCTTGGGGATATAACAACCATCTTGAGGACAGGAAGAAAATGCCAACTTGTTAAGGGTGATGGAATAGAAAGTCAAAAGGAGTCTGGCTTCTCAATGATTTGTTAAGCTCCTACATCAACGGCAACAGCCACCACCCTCTGTTCTTTTTAATATCAGAGATAAATAAACCCAAATTTGTAAGCGTTGCTTCCTGTTACTTAATGCAATTTTTAAAACCTATGAAATATTGAGTGAATGGTTTGATATTACAAAAGAAAAATGAGCCTGCAATCATAAAAGACAAAGCCAATGAGAATCTAATCTAATTTCACTGAGCTCTTCATACAACAGACACCTCAAAAGGGTGTTTTTCATATGAATGAATAAGAGAATAGATGGTGCCAAATTAAAGTTTGTCCATTAAATATTGTTTCCTCTGGCTTGATAAAATTTACCCTTAACTTTAACTGTGAACAGACACAGGCGTTGAATAAAATCCAGAGTCTCTTTATTAACTTCTCTGTGATAATGGCAATCTTGCATCTTCTAGAATAAAACAGGCAAAAAAAAAAAAAGATAATGAAAAGAAGAGAGAACAAACTAAAGCACTCTCAGTAGGCTGGACCTTTGCCTTACCACATGGCATTTTTTTTCTATGACTATCATATATCAGGAACTCCCACAACCCACCCCAATCACAACTCCACCTCTACCCCAATCAGTAACCTGTTTTACTTTCTTTTTAAGTATCATTGCTTTTTAAAAATTATCTTGCTATTTTTTGGTGTACTGTCCTATTATCTCTGCTTATACTTGAAATATAAGTTATATCAGAAAGCAACATTGAAAACATTATGAAAACTTAATATACAGACCTAAAATAGTGCCCAGAATGTAGAAAATATTCAATATATATGTGGTAAATGAATGAAGAAATAAAGGAGTGAGTTATAATAATAAATAATAAATAACCATGGCCCTCATTATATCTAACACAGTTCTCTTATACAACAGGCATCAATGAATTTTAAATAATTTTTGAGAAAACATGTAAAATATACACAGGCTCTCTTTAACTGCTCCCACTTCTTCATCTGCACAGAGTTACACTGTCAATTTACCAGGTTAAAATTATAGATCCCAAGCAATGAAGGGGGGAAATCCTCAAGTAATAGGTTTTAAATTACGAATCTTCATTTCTTTTTAAATTCATTCTTCCATGTATGACAATTTTTAAAGTATGATAAAAAAAATTCATCCAAAATGAAAGGCTATGGAATGAAAAGTTGTCATTCTGATATGGTCTCCCAGCTCAGACCATATTCCCATTTAAGTGAGGTAATTACCATCAATAGTTTATGGCTTCTTCTTTGATTTTTTTTTCAAACACACACAACTATACTTAGCTACTATTATGAGCTTAATGGTGGCCCCAGAAGGATATCTTCAAGTCCTAACTTCCCTTGTTTCCTGGAACCTGTGACTATCACCTTATATGAAAAAATGATGTCTTGGTTTGCTACAACTGCTAGGACAAGCATCATAAACTAGTTGGATTAAACAAGAGGAATTTATTGGGACACAGTTTTGAAGACCAGAAGTTCAAAATCAAGGTGTCAACAAGACCATGCTTTTTCCAAAGTCTGCCTTGTCTGACACCGGCCATCCTCCTTCACATGATCGTCTCTCACTCTGTGGCATCTACTACTTTGGCTTCTACTTCCATGCACAATTTCCTCCACTTATAAAGACATCACCCATATTAGATTAAGGCCTACTTTCATTCATTTTGAACATACCTTAACTAATAATAGCATTTGCAAAGGTCTTATTTACAAATAGGTCCACACCTACAGGATTTAGGTTTTAGGACTTGAGGCAGTCTTATGTAGGGGACATGAGTCAATCCCCAATAGATGTGATTAAGTTTTTATTTAGCCTGCACTAAATGAGTGGGCCCTGACTGCAATAACATGCATCCTTATAAGGTAGACACACAGAGAAGAGGGGGAGGCAAAGTGACCCTGAAGACAGAAATGGGAGGGATATGGGGCAAGTCAAGTGTATTAGTTAGGGTTCTCTAGAGAAACAGAATCAACAGGGACTCTGTAAAGGCTGTGAAGCTGACGATTCCAATGGAGAGTCTGGACAAACTCCACAGGAGAGGCTCACCAGATGAGTTAGGAAGAGAGCCTCTCTCTTCTGAATCCTCCTTAAAAGGCTTCCAGTGATTAGGTTAAGCATTACTCATTGCAGAAGACACTCCCCTTGGCTGATTACAAATGGAATCAGCTGTGGGTGCAGCTGGCATGATCATGATTTAATTCTGTGAAATGTCCTCATTGCAACAGACAAGCCAGCACTTGCTCAACCAGACAAACAGGTCCCACCCCTTGGCCAAGTTGACATATGAACCTGACCATGCCATTAGGGAAGACCTAGAATCACCAGAAGCTGAAAGACTCAAGGACCGCCCAAAGGGAGCACAACCATGCAGGATGACAGACTTCTAACCTCCAAAACTGTAAGAGAATCAATTTCTATTGTTTTAATTCACTAAGTTTGTGGTAATTTGCTGCAGCAGTCCTAAGGAATGAATTCACTTATACGCACACATATTTTTATAACTTTGTAGGCAGGCTTAACACTTTTATTCCCTTTTTTTGTGCATGTGCTTGCAATTTATTAATTTTATTAGCAGTATTACCTGGACATCTGATTCACTGTGCAGTGTTTCACCATATAGCTGCACTTCTTATTGATGATCATGCAGAGTGTGTCCAGGTTATGCTATATCAGCAAGACTATAATGAACATGTGATTGTGCATATGCAAAAGTGAAATGACAGAATGGCTGCATCAGGGAAAGTTCCACAAATATTGAAAATCTCCCACCACATTTGTCAGACCAAAGTACATTTTACCATTAACGCATGAAAAATTCTGTTTTTCTATAACTGCTATATAAATATAAATATATATATATGTGTATATATATATATGTATATATATATATTTTTGCATCAGCAGGCACTAGGAATCGAACCCAGGTCTCTGGCCTGGCAGCGAGACTAAGCCACCATCGCACTGCCCTCCAATATTTTATATGATCAAAAGTTTTTGTTTCTGACAAGCTGAAAAGTACAAAATGCCATTTCATTGCTGACTTACTTTGCACTATTTTCAATATGAAATAACTCAATGTGGGTGACTTTGAATAGCTTCTGATCTACTTTTAAGCCATTAGTATTTCTTCTCTAAATTGCCAAGTCATCTTCTTTCTCTTTCTTCCTTTTCTTTTGGCAGTTTTGTTTTTTGTCTCATTAAATTAAAAGAATTATTGTATCAAACTAGCCCTCTGCAATAAGTAAAGCAAATTATATTTGACTAATTCTTCCTTTCTATTCTTTCATTTGTTTAATGGTACTTTTCCACATAGAAGATTTTACTTTTTATGTAATAAAATTGATTGCTTTATATCTTTTGACTTCCAAGTATTTTATATTAAATAATATGCTAAAATAATGTCTTGAGATATTAATATTTTTATTCTTTTTCCTCAGTGACTTGTCCAAGACCCTGTGCTTATTCAGTCAGGGACATACACAATGCAAATAAATAGAATCTTTAGAGTAGAAATGCAAAAAGAAAGAGTCAGTAAGTGTTTAGGGTTTTCTTCTCCCCCACACTGGGCTTTTCAGAATTAAAAAGGAAGAAGCAAAGGAAACTGGAGCTAGAGCTTGTGTCACTGTAAGAGATTGGACAGGCACCTTCTGCCACGTATGTGGCTTTAGAGAGACCAGATGCAGCTCAGTTGTGATGGGACAGGAAGAGGAAGAAAGGATGGAATCTGGGCCTGGAGAAAGTTGGGCTCAGAGATAAGAGAATTCCCCTGGCTTCCCACATAGTAAGGAGTGCAGGGATTGACACCATCTGTAGTCATTGTAAGGGAGATGCATGGAGCCAAGACCAGCCCCCACCAGCCCAAAGGGTAAGAGGGCTACTGGGTTCAGTAAGACCATCTTCAGTGACCTGGCGTTCCCCCTCAACAGAAGTAAAGACAGAGCTAGAACTTAGAAAGAAGACCACCCTTCTGCAAGCTTCCATGCCTCTATTAGCAGGAGAGAAAGGGAGGCCCGAGAACTGTGTCTGCCCTTGGCAATTCATAATCCTTCTCCTCTTTCCTCCCCACAGGAACCCACAGGCATGTTACATCTATGCTGGGGAAAGTCAGGACTAATTTCACCGCGTTGTTTGACGTTGGCCACGTTAGTCCTAACCCGAATCTTAGAGTTCCAAGTCATCTCTATCTTTGGATTCTAAGCCCATAATGAATCTTCTGTTCCTTTTTCTGACCAAAGGTCCTCCAGCCCCTATCTCTGTGTCCTCTCGAATTTGAGCCAAGCATCAGTAAACCGCCTTTTATCCTCAACTGCTTGTACAAATATCCCCTAAATTTCTTACTTTAACTGAAACTTGCCATTCCCTGATGACCCCACTCCCCTGTAGCACTCTCAAATGGTCACTGTTTTCTCTCAAAGAACACTGGATTTGAACTCAGGGTCATTTCCTTCTTGCTCCTTCTCATTGCTTTAAGACCATTATCCCTCCATCCTCCTCTCCTGCCCTGCCTTTGAATCTAATGTTTCACCACAGAGTTCACAACCCTTCTTTGTTTCAGCCAACTACCAATTACTGTTCATCTTCCTTGTTTTCTCTAAAGCCATGTGTGTGATAGTTACAATAGGCAGAGTTATGGTCCCAAAGAAAATTCCCCACCCTAGTCCCTGCTCTCTGAGCGCACTATTTATGTGGTAAAAGGGACTGCACCAGTGCAAGTATAATTACCAATCTATTGGTGTTAGAGTAAGGAAATTTGCCTAGATTAGCCAAGTGAGCCTAATGTAATCACATGAGCCCTTACACAGAGATGAAGAAGATAGAAGTGGGCGACAAACAGATTCAAAGCATGAGGAAGATACGACACTGTCATCAACTTCAAAATTGGAGGCCGGCTTGCTCAAGGCCCAGAGAACTGCATCTAGGAGCTGCAAGTAGCCTCTGGAATAATCAGCAAGAAGTATTCAGTCTTACAACTGCAAGAAAGTTAATTCTACCAAGAAACTGAATGTGCTGGAAAGCAGGTTCCTTCGGAGAGCCTCTAGATAAACACCCAGTTCAGCCAACATCTTGATTTATCCTTTGTGAGTCACTCAGCAAAAAGCATCTGTCCATGTAAACCCTCAATAATTATTTGTTGAATGAATAAATGCCTGCAGATTACCCTTGCCATACAGGACGAGGTTTTGCTCATCTTGTCTTGTGCTGAGGAGCCACAATTCGTGTCTCTTGTGGTCAGGCAAGGGTCCTCACAAACAGCTGCCTGTGTATCATGCATGGTTGCTTCAGCCTAAGAACCTACGTTGAAAACACTCTCAATTGAATCTATGCCTAAAACCTTGCTGAGAACTCTTTCAATTGAGCCTTGTGAATAGCCTCCCATTTTTTAGACAAAAAACAGCCTGGGTCACTGAAATACAGAGCACTCCAGTATTAGATGTGACTGTACAGTTGTGAAAACCACTCCTAAAACAAGTTTTCCTATCCAAATATATACATTTCTACCATTTCATCTTTTATTTTAGTGCATTTATGATTTCCTTTTATTATTTTATGTTCATGTCTATAATGTATTTGAATATATTTTTTGTAATGGAGTAAATGAACCCTCTGAATCTCAAGATTAACTAATGAATTGAAAATATGATCCTCCAAAAGAAGAATAAGTTTTTTTTATTTCCATGTGTTCAAATTATTTTATTGTCCTTCAGTAAAGTATTAAGCATTATTTATTTAGGTTTTTTTATTACTTGTTTGGTTTATTACTAGGTATTTTATTTATGGTGTTATAATAAACAGGCTTATTTCTTCTATTCTATAGTCTGCCTATACTGATAGACCATAGCTAGGAAAACTGTTTTGTTTATTCCACTTTGGTTCTATAGCCTATTACCTTATGCATTTTCTTCTTATTTCATTGCATGTTTTAGAGTTTCAAGTTATAGGGTTATGCAATCTGCCATTTAGTAATAATTTTTCTCCCCTGTTTCTTCCAAGTTTAATACCTTTCATGTTTTCTCCTGTCTAATTTCATTGACTAGTACTTTTAGAACAATGTTAAATAATGGAAGAAGAAGGAATTATTCTATGTAACAATTGATTATAGTGGGAATATCTTGTGTTTCACAACTAACTTCGTTGTGGTTTTGGGTGAGTATATTATTTTATTATATTAAAGTTGTACACATTTCTGCTTGATTAAAAGACTTATTAGTATTAGGCGTGGATGTAAATTTGTATGAAGTAACTTTAAACACCTGTGGGATGAACACAAAGCTTTTCTGTTTGACCTATTAGTGTTAAAGCCTTAAGATGAAATCAGCTATATTTTAACTAATGAGTATAACTAAAATAAACCCAGTTTGATGAGTAGTATGCATGGTTTGGTTGTACTTTAGATCCAATATAAGTTCTTTATTTAATACGTCATATTTGATTCAATTTTATTTATGTTTTCATTTTGCTATTAATTGTTTTATTTTTATTAAATCATTCATTAGATTATTTCTACTTTTTTACAATTTTCTTTCTTATACAGGAGAATATAATCAGCTTTAATATATCTAATGTTTAATCTTATAATTTATATGAATTACATAAACTTCCTTCTGGATTGAATAAATACTACAAGGTTGATTTTAGTTTTGGATTATTTCCAATATGAGAATCTATTGAAATCCTCCCCTAATGAATGAACCTTAAGGACTGCATGTTGAATAATATATCAGAAACAAAAAGACAAATATCATGTCTAACTTACATGGGCTAACTTTAATATAAAAACTTGGTGAACTGAAGTTGAGAGCATGGGTTATCAGGTTGGGGCTTATTCTAAAGGGTCCTAGATTCTCAGCTCTTACAGAAGTCATATAGATTCACGAGTTGCAATGTTATTTCTAAATTCTGAGATACTGAGCTGTTTGTACATAACCTGGCCATTCCCAGAAACTTCAGGTATTTATGTGATACTTGAGACTCAAAATTAGAGCTCTGAAGCTATGAAAGTCAGCACTACCCCATACATAAACTCTTTAAAAAGTTGAAAAGGAATCGAATGTCTACTAGAGATATAAATGAAGCTGATCTGGATAGGACTGATGTAGAAAACAGGATAAAAGATATCCTCCATATTTTAAAACTTCAAATTCTATGTGAGACCAAAGGGAGAGATGTAGTTGGTACAAAACTTATATTTTGGGTATCACCTTACCTAATTTAACTTATATGGTCAGTTTGATAGAACACCATAAGTACAAGGAATCTTGAATAGGATATGAGGTCTTGTTGGTTGGTCCTGGTTAGTGTGATGCCCCGATAAAACCCAGAGTAATTTGGGCAGTGAATAAAAAAGGATTTGCAAAGTCTCTTTGGAGGTCTGGGGAGAAAGAAGGAAATATTCAACTTCCCCATCTGAAGTATTTCTGATAGTCTCTAAAGCAGTGGGGAAAACCAACTTATTAAGTTGAGCCCTCAATCTTGGGGTTTGTCCCTATGAAACTTATTCCTGCAGAGAATAGGCTAAGCCTACTAAAAATTTTGCCTGAGAGTCACTCCCCCCCAGATAATCTGTTTTGTTGGTCAGATGTGGCCCCTCTCTCTAAGTCAACTCTGCAGGTGAATTCACTGCCTCCCTTCTGCCTACATGGGATGTGACTCACAGGGGTGTAAATCTCCCTGGCAACATGGAACAGAACTCCTGGGATGAGCCAGGACCTGGCATCATGGGACTGAGAAAGTCTTATTGATAATAAAAGGGAAGCGAGAAATGAAACAAAATAAAGTTTCAGTGGGTGAGAGATTTCAAACAGAGTGAACAGTTTATCCTGGAGGTTATTCTTATACATTATTACATATCCCTTTTTAGTTTACAGTGTATGGGAGTGACTAGAGGGAAGTACCTGAAACTGTTGAGCTGTTTCCCAGTAGACTTAATTCTTGAAGATGATTGTGTAATGATATAACTTTTCAATGCAATTGTGTGATTGTGAAAACTTTGTGTCCAATGCGCCTTTATTCTGAGTATGGCCAGATAAGCAAAAAAAAAAAAAAAAAAAAAATTTTAAAAAAAGGACAAAAAATAAGTAAATAATAGGGGGATAAGGGTTAAAATAAATTGGGTAAATTGCAATACTAGTGATCAAAGAAACGGACGGGTAAGAGGTGTGGAATGTATGAGTTTATTCCTTTTTTCTTTTTATTTCTTTATCTGAAATGATACAAATGTTCTAAAAATGATCATGGTGATGAATATACAACTATATTATGATATTGTGAACCACTGATTGTACACCACGTGTGGACTGTATGTGTGTGAAGATTTGTCAATACATTTTTTTTTTTAAAAGAAAACCTTCCCCAATGAAGAGAGCTCTTAATTAGATAGAAATCTGACATATCCCCTGGTGTTACATAGAATCATACTCCCTATCCCTGCCTTGGCTAACCTAGTGCTTCCTCAATCAACTCAAGAGCAAAAGGCCTCAAGTAAAAGGAATGGAGGCCATAGATGTACTCACTAAAATAAATTTCTCTGACCAAGCATGACTTGCCACAACTCTGCTGTGAGCACATTTTGCCAGAAGCTTCAACATGCATTTGGACAAAATATTATGGGCCACAGCCAGCTACCGGACAGCATTTTACTGCTTCAACCCTAAAACGTCAGCCCCTTTTTATTTATTGAAATGCATACTTATTCAGAATTGGATTTGCTTCTCTTAGTCATTATACATCTGTGCACACCATCATCTGTGGGCTTACTGAATATTGTGGTATCCCATACAGTATTGCTTCTTTCTTAGATGGTCCTTTTACATGGAAAGAAAAAGTTCATGACTGATGAAAAAAGTTATAGTGCTAAGTGTTGATAACATACAACACATACTCTGAAACCAGCAATCTATATGTTGTTCACTTTTTCCCATAAATGGAATACCTGAGTTCATGTATCAGGGGGTGGGAAAGGGTTACCACACCTCATGACTTAATTAATGACTAATAATTAAGTCATGAAAAATTGCCTTATCACAATGTGACTCTGAGGTCTGCAGATTTAGTGACTGTAGTACACAGGAAAGAAACACTTCTAAAAAGGAATAAAACCATATTTGTATATGCAAAATAATTGATTAACATTTTTCTGTCCTGCTTTTCCTCATCTAGGATTATATATGACAAGGGCTGATAGTGATTAATTTTATAATTTTATAAGTGGGCTGCAAAATATTAAAAAAGAAAATCAAAGTTGAGCTAGAGGAGAAATGAACATTACCCAGAGCTTCTGAACTTGGAGATGTACATGGTAAAGTTTGAAAATTTGAATTGTCTTTCATTAGGAACGGTGTCAGCACATTCTGAATTGTACAAAGGAAAAATGCATCATGTTAGATAGAAACTTTTCTCTTGCCAATTTTGTTTAAATGTAGTGGAAACATGTTGTTATATCCTCAGTCAGTCTCCAATCTTCCAAATTTATTAAACTCCATCAGTGTGTATGGTTGGAAGGCAGGACTCTGCTTACTATTTAAGAAGTTAAGAAAGAAAATAGTTTCTCTACCTCCTTCCAGGTTTCTAGGATGTAGAAATATGAATTACGTTCAGCCATTTATGACTCTGACCTTGGGGGGAGTGATACACAGTGAGATATGAATCATGGTGGCAACAAAAGAGACAACAGTTCAACAGAGAAAGAGCAGTTAGTCTCAAGTGTCTTGTGATGGAAGCAGCAACTATATTATCCTAATCAGTTGTTTCTTGGCTTCAAAGCCTCCCTGCCTGATGCTCATTATCGCCATTGGGTGTCCAGGAATTCCCACAGAGTCTATGTGCTACCTCCTATTCTTCCAAACAATTCTGTTATTTGTGACCAAGGTCACTGACTTATGAGAGAGCCATGAAGTATTTTGGAGGTTATATACATTACAGTTCACTACAAAGACAAAAAAGACGTTTCTACTTCTAAATTCAAAGAAATGGACACTGAAACACTAAATACCCACTATGACATTTAAGAAGTGATGGCATTTCATCATCTTAAGAGCAAGGAAGGGGTAATCAAGGTAGGGAAAAGAAAACTAAACAGCACTGACATATGTTTTAAAAATCAAGATAAACAAATTTAGAAATAAGTATTATCAGCTATCAAATAAACCTCACAGAAGAAACTCTTCAGTTATAATGAAATCATTAATTTGCTAGGTGAAAGAAAGGAAAAGAGCAATTAAAGATTACATGGAGGCCCAGGGAAGCAAAAAATGGAAAGATAAGAGATGGTTTAAAGAAATAACACTCATAGATTATGTTCTCAGATTACAACCAATAAAACTAGAAATAAAGTATTTAAACCTTACTACTTAGAAATTAATATTTCCCTTAAACAGCTCTGAAATAAAACAAAAATAAAACTTCAATTTCTAAATATACTTAATGCAGCAAATAGCAAAACAATTCATACCAAACTTTATGCTATATAACTTCTAGTTTGTTAGCTGCCGGAATGCAATATACCAGAAACGGAATGGCTTTTAAAAAGGGGAATTTAGTGAGTTGCTAGTTTACAGTTCTAAGGCTGAGAAAATGTCCCAATTAAAGCAAGTCTATAGAAATATCCAATCTAAGGCATCTAGGGAAAGATACCTTGGTTCAAGAAGGCCGATGAAGTTCAGGGTTTCTCTCTCAAGTGAGAAGGCACATGGCGAACACGGTCAGGGCTTCTCTCTCAGCTGGAAGGGCACATGGTGAACATGGCATCATCTGCTGGCTTTCTCTTCTGGCTTCCTATTTCATGAAGCTCCCCGGGAGGTGTCTTCCTTCTTCATCTCCAAAGGTCGCTGGCTGGTGGACTCTCTGTTTTGTAGTGTTGTTCTCTCTGAATCTCTCTGAATCTATTTCTCCAAAATGTTTTCTCTTTTATAGGACTCCAGTAAACCAATCAATACCCACCCAAATGGGTGGAGACATGTCATCCCTTAATCCAGTTTAACAACCATTCTTGACTAAACCACATCAACCAGGGAGATGATCTCATTACAGTTTCAAATATACAGTATTGAATAGGGATGATTCTACCTTTATGAAATGGGATTTATATTAAAACATGGCTTTTCTTAGAGGGCATACTTCCTTTCAAACCAGCACAATAACTAAAGTTCTGAGAAAAATCTATAGGCATGCAAGTCTTCACTCCTTAAAATGCAAAAAGAGAAAGAGAGAGAGAGAGAGAAAGGAGGGGATGAATGGAGAAAAAGAAAAGGAGGGAGGAGGATTGGAAAGGAAAGAAAGGAAGAAAGAAGGTGGGAAGAAAGAAAGGAAGGAAGGAAAGAAAGAGCAAAATTATCTTAGCTTAATTAAAAGAAATTTGGAAAAGAAAACACATATACCCTAAGAAAGGAGAAAGAGCAAATTAATAAGATTTAAGTGAGCTGAGAAAAGTAGAAAAAAAACAAAAAGGAAAAACATTAATAAAAATTGAATGTTGGATCTTTTAAAAAGCCAATAAAATGTATAGCTACTGAGAAGATCAATTAAGGATGGAAGAGAGAGTGCAAATTGCACATTGAAAACATAAAAATTTAACAGAATTGGCTGGCCCTAGAATCAGAACAAAAGGACATCTGATCTCCAGGAATTGGATGGATCATTTAATAATCCATTCATCCTTTCAACAAATATTACTTGAACACCTACTATGTACCAGATATTTGGTGCTGGACCTCAGGAGGAAAGTGAAATATACAAGTCCCTGTACTTGTGAATCTTATAGCCTAGTGATTGCAAACACAGAGTAAATAATTGCTGCCATTCTGGTTTCAGGAACTACACGGGACCTGGAAGGATAAAGCATGTGGAAAGAAGACCATGGACATGAAACTGTTTTTATGTAGCCTTATGTAAGCAATGTTTATCCTGAAATTTCCTGCAGTATCACAAAGATATTTGTCTTAGAATCTAAACTTCCCTATAGAGTAGCTACTAACCAGCTATGTTTTTTTAAATGAATTATGGTAAAATAAATTAAATATTCATTTCCTTAGTTGTACTAGTCATATATAGATGTGCAATAATCACATACTGATAGTGCAAATTATAGAAAATTTCCATCATTTCACAAAGTTCCATTGGAAACCATTGTATTAGTTGATTTCTATAAATTTACCTTTCTTAAAATAGTAACCAGGTAGATTTAAAAAACCAAGCAGTGGAGATAATATGACCTCATTACCTATCATGCTAATTTTATGCACAAAATTTATAATTTGAGCTTCCAAAATGGATGATTAGGGAGTGAGTGATGGAAACTATTCCTCTCCCAAAGCAACAAGTAACCAGGTAGAAACTATCTAAATCAATTGTTTTGAGAGCTAGACATTATAGGATTTCAGTACAACATCCAGCAAAGCGTGGGATGAAGAGATTAAGAAACTGTGAATTAGAGATTCTGAGTAATTCTATCTGCCTGTTCAAGGGAAACAGTAGCAAACAGCTGAATTCTTGCCTGTGAGGCAGTTGTGGACTGGGATGGCTGTGGGAGTCCTCCAACCCAAGTACAGAGAGGGACACAGATAAACACTGAGCTATATATTATCTGATGGAGTTAGGACATGGGATACCCACAATTTCAGCCCATCCCAATCAGACACTGTCAGAGGCCACTGTTTCAACCATGTCAAAGGTGGAAATGGTAAAGAGCCATGACAACCTGACTTCATAGGGCTGAGCAGAATAGATAGGCAAAGAACACCATCTGCTTGGTAGGCCAGAAGGTATAGGGGTTTTTTGGAGTCTTTCCAGAACCTCTGCCAGGGATATTTTTATCTGCTCTATGTCCCCGCATTGGCACCTGGCCCTGTTTGGCTGGGAAATAGTGGCAAATCAATGGTCTAAAAGATCTTTAACACAAACCCAATCAACAAAAAAAACTCTAGACAAGAGAGGGAAACCAACCTTCAGAATAAACACATCAAGATAATCAGATGTCCTGGTATCAGCAAAAAATCACAAGCCATACTAAAATGTGACAAAATTTGTCCCAGTTAAAGGAAAAAATTAGAAAGTAGACAGAGATATAGAACTTGGAACAACTAATCAAAGTTGTTCAAACAAATCTTCCAAATCAATTCTAGGAGATGGCTAAAAAGATAAAGGATATTAAGAAGACACACTGGGTGAGCATAAAGAAGAATTTGAAAGTATTCAAAGAAAATAATAGCTCTTATGGGAATGAAAGACTATAGATGAAATAAAAAATACACTAGAGATAAACAGCAAATTTAAAGAGGCAGAAGAAAGGATCAGTGAGGCAGAAGACAAAGCATCTGAATTCTAACAGTCAAAAGAACAAATGAAGAAAAGAATGGAAAAAGTTAATCAAGGCCTCAGGGAAATGATTCACAACATGAAGCTCACAAACATATGCATCATGGATGTTCCAGATGGAGAAGAAAAGAGAAAAGGTCCAGAAAGAATATTGGAGAAAATAATGGCCAAAAATTCCCCAACCTTTATGAGAAGACATAAATGTGCAAATAAAAGAAGCCCAACATCTCCAAACACAAACATTTTAATAGACCCACACCAAGATACATAGTAATCAGACTGTCAAATGCCAAAGAGAAAGAGAATTCTGAAAGCAGCAAGAGAAAATGATTCGCCAAATACAAGGAAAGCAAAATAAGACTAAGCATTGATTTATCATCAGAAACCATGGAGGTGAGAAGATAGTGTATGCTGGTTTGAAACTATTATATACCCCAGAAAAAAACATGTTTTTCTAATCCAATCTTGTGGGGCAGACTTTTTATGGATGGGATCTTTTGATTAGGTTGTTTCCATGGAGAGGTGACTCCAACATTCAAGGCTGGTCTTGATTAGCTTACTGGAGTCTTGTAAGAGGGAAAATTTTTGAAGCAAGCTCAGACACAGACAGATGTAGACAGAAAAAGCTCCAGAAGAACCCAGAAAGACCCTTGGGGGCTGAAAGACCATTTATGAAAACAGAAGCCAGGAGATAAAGACAGCAGATGTCATCATGTACCTTCCTATGTGACAAAGAAGTCCTGGACACCACAGGCCTTTCTTCAGAGTCAAGTTATCTTTCTCTGTATGCTAGTTTGGACATATTTATGGCTTTAGAGTTGCAAACTTTTAACTAATAAATCCCCTTTATAAAAGCCAATGCATTGCTGGTATATTGCATTCCAGCAGCTTTAGCAAACAAAAACACAGTGGTATGATATATTTAAGATACTGAAAAAGAAAAATTGTCAGCCAAAAATTCTTTATCCAGCAAAGCTGTTCTTCAAAAATGAAGGTGAATTTAAAACATTCACATATAAACAGAAACTAAGAGAGTTCATTAACAAGAGACTTACCCTATAAGTAATAATAAAGAGAGTGCTGACAATTGAAAAAAAAAAAGACAAGAGAGTTAGTCTTGGGAGAAAGTATAAAAATGAAGATTATTATTAAGAGTAACTAAAAAAAAAAAGAAAGAAAAATAGATATGACAAATAAAAGCCAAAAGATAAAATGTTTGAAGTACTGCCTTTACAGTAGTAACATTGAATGTTAATGGATTATACTCTGCAGTAAAAAGATACAAATTGGCAGAATGGATAAAATAATATGATCTATCTGTATGCTATTTACAAACGAATCATTTTTGACCAAAATATAATAGGTTGACAGGCTGGAAAAAGATAGTCCATGCAAGAAGTAACAACAGAAAAACAAACAAACAAAAAAAAAAAACGGGGTAATTATGCCAGAACAGACAAAATAGACATTGAATGCAAAAATCTTATAAGATACAAATAGAGACAAATATTTATTATATATTAATAATAGAATCAATTCAGTAAGAAGAAATAACAATCATAAGTAGTCATGCATCTAATCCAGGTGCCCAAATGTCCTGGAAGGAAACACTGGCAAAACTGAAGGGAGTGATAGATATCTATACAATAATAATGTGAGGCTTCAAGACACCATTCTCTTCTATAGATAGAATATTTCAAAACAAGATCAATAAGGAAACAGCAAACCTAAATATTATGATAAATGAAGTAGACCTAACAGACATATATAGAACAGTGTATGTTGAAAAAGCAGGATATATATTCTTCTCGAGTTCTCATGGAACATTTTCCAGGATAAACCACAGGCTGGAGCAAAAATAAAAAAGGTCTTAATTAATTTAAAAAGATTGAAAGTATGCAAACCACTTTCTCTGATCATAATGGAATGAAACTGGAAACCAGTAGCAGCCAGAGAACTAGGAAATTCACAAATATATGGAGGCTAAAAACATGCTTTTAAACAATCAGTGGGTCAAAGAAGAAAGAGAAATCAGTAAATATCTTGAGATGACTGAAAACAAGAATACAGCATTTCAAAACATATGAGAAACAGCAAAGGGAAGAGGGAATTTTATAGCCCTAAATGTCAACATTAAAAGGAAGAAAGAGGTAAAATCAGAGACATAACTGATCACCTAGAGAAACTAGAGAAAGAACAATAAACTAAATCCAAAGCAAGCAGAAGGAAAGAAATAACAAAGATTAGAGCAGAAATAAATGAAATTGAGAATACACACACATGAAACAGTAGAGATAATTGATAAAATTAAAAGTTGATTACTGGAAAAGATCAATAAAATTGGCAAACACCTAACAAGTCTGACAAAGCAAAAAAGATACAAGATCCAAATAAATAAAATCAGAAGTGAGAGGTCCTAAAACTACCATGGACCCTGAAGAAATAAAAAAAGATCATAAAAGGTTGCTATGAACAACATATGCCAACAAAGTACACAACTTAGATGAAGTGAAAAACTTCCTAGAAACATACAAACTGCCTATATTGACTTTAGAAGAAATAGAAAACGTCAACAAACCAATCACAAGTGTAAGAATTCGAGAGTTTTGCCACGCAAAGGAGGACTCCAAGAGACGTTCTCTCATGCAACACGCAAGGGGTTTATTTTCCACACATGTGTGGGGCTCACTGAACACGCAGGAACAGAGAGCCCCTAGCCTGAGTTTGGAAAAGCTTTAAGGGGTAAGATGAGGGGGGTGGGGGTCGAGCATGGGTCACAGGTGCTGTTTTGCAAAAAGCAGATAACAAACAGTTTTACAACAAGCATTTCTTTGAGCATGAGTCATGGGAGTTGCTCTCTACATGAAACAGATAGCCGCAGTTTTACAACAAGTAATTTAGGCGCAAGGGGTCATGGGGGTGGCGAGAAACAGATAACCGCCCTGGGAAAGTCCCGGATTGTTTATCTTCAGCCTGATGGGGCCCATAATTCTTTTCTTTATAATTCTTAACTCACACCAAATGCATAGCCGTGAATATAAAATGACACAAATGCTTTTGCTGGATATTTCAGAAGCTAAAATATATGTAAATAGCTAAATTAAGCAGGAAAAATT
This sequence comes from Tamandua tetradactyla, assembly GCF_023851605.1. Classification (NCBI taxonomy): domain Eukaryota; kingdom Metazoa; phylum Chordata; class Mammalia; order Pilosa; family Myrmecophagidae; genus Tamandua; species Tamandua tetradactyla. The sequence continues at coordinate 59,040,700 of NC_135331.1, read as the reverse complement.
AGCTACTCTTAAGCTTTATAAAATTCCCTTTTACACAAGTAAAAAGATTGAATCAGTCTTCAAAAACCACCCAACAGGACCGCTACGGACCTCTACCAGAGTTTCCTCTGGCTTCGCCCTGCCCAGGCATAGTTCACCATCTTTTGGGTCCTAATATAGAGCTGTGTTCCAGTAGCCATGTTTCTTGAGGATGATTGAATAATGATACAGCTGTCACAATGTTACTGTGTCATTGTGAAAACTTTGTGTCTGATGCTCCTTTTATCTACCTTGTCAACAAAGAAGTAGAACATATGGAATAAAAATAAATAATAGGGGGATCAAATGCTAAAATAAATTCAGTTTGAAATGCTAGTGATCAATGAAAGCGAGGGGTAAGGGGTATGGTAGGTATAATCTTTTTTTTTTTCTTTCCTTTCCTGTGATCGTTTTATTTCTTTTTCTATTGTCTTTTTATTTCTTTTTCTGAATTAATACAAATGTTCTAAGAAATGATGACTATGCAACTAAGTGATGATATTGTGAATTACTGATTATATATGTTGATGTTTTATTTGGTTTCTTAATTTTTTAATTAATAAATAAATTAAAAAAAAAAACACCCAACAAAGAAAATTTCAGACTAGATGATTTCATGGATGAATTTTACCATGAATTCCAAGAAAAATAAATACCAATCCTGCTCAAACGCTTCTTAAAAAGTGAAGAGGAGGGAACTTCACAGAACACATTTGTTCTGTGAAGCCAGCATCACCCTAATACAAAAGTCTAATTAAACTACTACAAGAAAAGAAAATTACAGAGAAATCTCTCTAATGAATATAGATGCAAAAATTCCCAACAAAATACTTGCAAATTGAATCCAACATCACATTAAAAGAATTATACTCCAAGAACAAATGGATTTTATTCCAAGTGTGCAAGGGTGGTTCCACACAAGAAAGTCAATTAATACCACATTTAAAAAATCAAAAGGGGGCCGTGCAATGGGGACTCAGTGGCAGAATTTTCACTTGCAATGCAGAGACCCAGGTTCAAGTCCCGGAGCCTGCCCAAGCAGAAAAGAAAAAAAGAAATTGAAAGGGGAAAACCTCATTATCTTCTTGATTGACACAGAAAAGGCATTTGACAAAGTCCAGCATCCTTTCTTAATAAAGACACTTCAAAAGGTAGGAATCAAAGGAAACTTCCTCAACATGATAAAGGTATATAACAAAAACCCACAGCTAATGTAGTACTCAATGGTGAAAGATTGAAAGCTTTCCTTCCAGGATTGGGAGCAAGACAAGGATGCGCCCTGTCATAACAGTTAGTTCGACATTGTGCTAGATGTTCTAACTGGAGCATTTAGGCAAGAAGAGTAAAAAAAATTACCAAATCATAAAAGAATAAGTAAACTATTTGCAGATGGCACGATCCTATATTCAGCAATTCCAAAAAAATCTACAACAAAGCTACTAGAGCTAATTAATGAGTTCAGCAAAATGGCAGGATATAAGGTCAACATGCAAAAATAAGTAGTATTTCTATGCACTGGTAATGAGCTATCTGAGGAGGAAATGAAGGGAAAAAAATCCCTTTAAAATAGCATCTACAAGAATCAAATATCTAGGAATAAACTTAACCAAGGATGCGAAGGACCTATTTTGAGTAAACTACAAAACATTGTTGAAAGATAGCAAAGAAAACCTAAATAAATGGAAGGACATTCTGTGCTAATGAACTGGAAGACTAAATATCATTACGATATCATTTCAATCCAGATTTGTCAATAGATTCAATGTAACAGCTTTCAAAATTCCAATAGTCCACTTTGCAAAAATGGAAAAGTTAATTGTCAAATTTTTTTAAGAGAGTAGGGGGGGCCTCAAATAGCCAAAACATCTTGAAAAAGAATGAAGTTGGAGGACTCATGCTTCCTGACTTTAAAGCATATTATAAATCTATAATGGTCAAAACATCATGGTGCAGGCATAAAGATCGACTTATTGATCAATGGACTCTAACTGAGAGTTTAGAAATAGGCCCTCAAATCTATAGTCAATTGATTTTAGACAAGGCTCCCAAGCCCACTCAACCAGGACAGAACAGTCTCTCAAATAAATGGTGTTGGGAGAATTGGATATCCACCTCAAAAGAATGAAAGAGAACCCCTATCTCATATCCCATACAAGAATTAACTCAAAATGGATAAAAGATCTAAATATAAGAGCCAGTACCATAAAACTCCTGGAAGAAAACATAGGGAAACTTCTTTGTGAAACTTGGTGGTTTCTTAGAGCTGACACCTAAAACACAAGCAATGAAAAAAATAGATAAACAGAATCTTCTCAAAAATGAATACTTCTGTGCTTCAAAAGATTTTGTCTAAAGGATGAAAAGGCAGCTGACTCAATGGGAAAAAATACTTAAACCACATATATTATAAGGAATTAATATCCATAATATATAAACAAATCTACTACTTGATGATAAAAAGACAAACAACCCAATTAAAAAATGGGCAAAACATATTTTCAGACTTCAACTTCTGTGCAAGCCCAGAGGGAGAGAGTGATTATTTGGTGCAAAATTTATAGTTTGGGTAGCACATCATCTAATTTAACTCATAAGATCAGTGTACTTGAACACCAAAATCACATGGAATATTGAATAGGGTGTACGATCTTGTTGGTTTGTACAGGTGAGTGGGATGCCCCCAATATATCCCAAAGTAATTTGGGCAGAGAATAAAAAGTATTTGCAAAGTCCCCTTGGGGGGGAGAAAGGAGGAAATATTCAACTTTCCCATCTAGGAAATTCCTGATATTCTCACAAGCAGTGGAGACAACCAATAGTCTGAGCCCTCAGTCTTGGGACTCACCCCTATGAAGTTCATTGTTGCAAAGGAGGGGCTAGATGTGGCCTCTCTCTCTAAACTAACTCAGCATATAAACTTTTACCCTTATGTAGGACATAACTCCCAGGGCTGTAAGTCTCCCTGGCAATGTGGGACCTGACTCCCGGGGAAGAGTCAGGGGACCTGCCATCATGGGAAGGAGAAAGTCTTCTTGACCAAAAGGGGGAAGAGAGAAATGAGACAAAATAAAGTTTCAGTGGCTGAGAGATTCCAAACAGAGTTCAGAGGTTATCCTGGAGGTTATTCTTATACATTATATAGATATCCCTTTTTAATTTATGGTGCATTGGAGTGACTAGAGGGAAATATCTGAAACTGCTGAACTGTGTTCCAGTAGCCGTGATTCTTGAAGATGACTGTATAACTATCTAGCTTTTACAATTTGACCATGCAACTGTGAAAACCTTGTCTGAGGCTCCTTTTGTCCAGGGTATGGATAGATGAGTAAAAGAAAAATAAGGATAAAAATAAATAAGTAATAGGGGGAGGCAGTGCAAGGGAAGATCAGTGTTAGAATTCTTGCCTGTCACGCTGAAGACCCAGGTTCGATTCCTGAAGCCTGCATGTGCCAAAAAGAAAGAAAGAAAGAAAGAAAAACAGTAATAATAGGGGGAGATAAAGGGGAAAAATTGAGTAGATTGAAATAATTATAGGTCAATGAGAGGGAGGAATAGGGGGTATGGGATGTTCGAGTTCTTTTTATTTATTTATTTATTTTTCTGGAGTGATGCAAATGTTCTAAAAATGATTGTGGTGATGCATACATACTATGTGATAATATTGTGAGCCATCCATTGTATAATATGATTAGACTATGTGTGTGTAGATACTTCTCAATGAAAATATTTTTTAAATGGGTAAAAGACATGAATAGATATTCCTCTGAAGAGCAAGTACAAATGGCTAAAAAGCACATGAAAAAATGATGCCTAACTTCACTAGCTATTAAGGAAATGCACAATGACATATCATTTCACACCAACTAGAATGAACGCTATTAAACAAACAGGAAACAGTAAGTGTTGGAAAAGATGTGGAGAAATAGAAACGCTCATTTACTGTTGGTGGGAATGGAAGATGGTGCAGCTGTTGGGGAAGATGGTGCAGCTGTTGGGGAAGGTGGTTTGACGCTTCCACCGGAAGCTAGGTATAGAGCTGCCATATGATCCAGCAATCCCACTACTAGGCATATACCCAGAAGAATTGAGAGCAAGGACAGGAACACACATTGCATGCCAATGTTCATAGCAGCTTGATTCACAATTTCCAAAAGGTAGAAACCACCTAAGTATCCATCAGCTGACGACCAGATAGACACAATGTGGTATATAAATACAACGTAATGTTATTCAGCAGTAAGAAGGAATGAAGTCCTGAAGCACACGACAACATGGATGAACCTTGAAGACACTGTGTTGAGTAACACAAAAGGACAAATATTGTATGGTCTCCCTAATATGTAAACTCATAAACATAAAGTCTGGAATACAGGTTACCAGGAGAGAGAACGAGGCTAGAGAACAGGGAGCAGATGCTTAACATGTGCAGAATGTTTAACTAGGATGACTTCAAATATTTGGAAATGGACAGAAGTGACATAGCACGTTGCGGTGAGTGTAATTATAAGCACTGAAGTATGTGTGTGATTGTGGTTGAAAGGGGAAGTTTAGTCACATCTATCAGTAGAAGGAAAGCTGGAAGTTAGGACATGGGACTGTATAACAGTGAACTCTGTGGTATGCTGAAGAGTATAAATATTAAAAATTATTTCATATACTATAGCAAATGTATGTCACTACTTCAAGGAGTTAATAATAGAGTGGTATATGGGGAAAAGTACACCTTTTGCAAACTATGGAATGTAGTTAACAGTAATATTTTAATATTCTTTCATTAACAATAACAAATGTACCATACCAATGCTAAGGGTCAATAACAGGAGAGAATAAGGGGTATGGGATGTCCTGAGGTTTTTTTGAGGGGAGTAAATGAAAATGTTCTAAAATTGATCATGGTGATGAATGCACAATTATGTGATGATACTGTGATTAAGAACCATCCTGACTCAGTTGGCCACACCTTAACTAAAAACAGTTTCTTCAAAAGGTCCTATTTACAATGGGTTCCTACCCACAGGAATGGAATTAAGATTAAGAACTATTTTTATTTTTCTGTGACACAAAACTCAATCTACCACATAGCTTATGTGAACAAGAACAATCTTAGGTTGATAGCTTAACTTCACAATTGTCCAAGACCAAGATTTCCTCTATCTATTATATTAACTTTGAGAGCTTCTACTTAATGGTCCAAGATAGCTGTTCCACAGCCAGTCATCCTGTCTATGTCCGGGTTTAAGACATAGGGAACAGAAAGGCACATCCTTTCCTTTAAAGTACACCTTCCAAATGTTGGTCAAACCAAATTCCCTCATTTATCATTACATCTCATGGAAGATTGATCCTGCTTAACTAAAAGGGAGACTGAACAGTCTAAGTTTTCTTTTGAGTAGCCATGTGCTTACCTAACACTGGAGGATACTATTACTACAGAAGTGGAGATTGAATTTTGGAGGACAGCTATCATTGACAATAAGAAAATATTTGCATTCTAAGATGTAGACAAATAATGCAATGCTTTGTTAGTGAAATAGACAACTTCTCAGTTACATTATCACTGCATGGAAACTTCTAGATCTAGATTTTTTTTTAGTTGACCTATTCACATTATTTGTGAATTCTTATAAATTGGTTTTAACCTTCATCAGTCTGTTTCCTATCACTATCCACAGAAGCACATGTCTTTGGATTTTCTTGGCATCTTTGTTAGGTTTTATCTATTAATAATAAAAGTATCAAAGCCTTGTATTGCCTATTGCATTCTATCGCAAAATTTGAGCCTAGGCAGAAAATCTTCATGCAAAGATACAGCAAATGAAATAAGAGAGGACAGTGCAGGCTAAGGGCACAAAGCCAGAAAATGGAGAACAATATATAAAATGGAAGAGGGAAAAAATAAGAAAGAAGAAGGCTTCTTTGAAAGGAAGAAAAGCATGGGTATAACATAATGGAGAAATCAGAAAAATGAGCATGACTGCCAAAGCCCAATTCATATAAGAAAGCCAGACTTTAATTGCCTCAAATCCCTTCTAATCACAAATAGCATTAGTAGCATTAGTAGTATTATGTGCTATGAAAACATAAGTCTAGAAATATCTCCAGAGATAATAAGGCTATGTATAAAAATGTGTGGCTAAATCAACTAACATTCTGTCAGTCACTTAGGTTAATTGATGTGTTTATATTACAGAGACATTTTAGTCAAAACAGTCCAAACAGATTGGGCATATAGAATTATTTGAATAATTCAGAGTTAATTTACTCCCATAATTGACACCTCCCCAAAACTGAGGGGCAGTGAAGTGAGGAGAGATACTAACATTAGCTCTTGGTTTCCAAACAGCCTTCTTTTGTGTGTACATATTTTCATTCTAAGTGCTTGAAATTTAAAAAAAAAATTATATATATATGTATATATATATATCACCCAGTGAATCTTCGCCTTTTATGGAACTCAAAGGAAAGACGCATTATAATCTACATTTATTTCGGTGATATGGAGGTTAATTAGATTTTCCTCAGGTGAGAATGAGTGAAATATAAAAAGTGTTTATTTCCAAAGACACATAAAGCATCTGAATATTTTTTTCAAAATCTAAACATTGCAATTCATTAAGCAGCCCCTTCTATTGACACAATAATTACAATACTTCCTCTTGAAAGGAAAATTACAAATAAAGCTGGAGTCTTTCTACAATAAAATTTTCAAGAAGAACAAAACATGTAATTCGGATGCACATTTTAGAAACAGCTGCAGAAACAGGCTTAACAATGATGCTTCTTGACTGGAGAATATATATTTAAAAAAACAAAATGAAATAAGGTGACCAGGGGAAGGAAAATAAACAGTTGGAATTAACAAACCTTGTTCTCTGTATTGTATAACATAGGTACCTAAATTCCATATTACCGCGCTTGCCTGCATATAACTATGATTCTTGCTGCTGAATGAAATCATTCTGACCTTTGTGATTAGTACTTTGACACTGTGAGAAATTTTACAACTGCAGATACCAATATTTCCAACTTTATAAGCTAAGATGCTCCTAAAGTGACTATTTTATAAATAACCTGATATTTCTTTGCCACAAAAAAATGAAAGTCAGAATTACATGTACATGCTAATAGATGATTAAAGGGCAGAAAAAGAATGCATTTTAGTCTAGATCAGCGTAAACAATAAAATTTGAATAACATGTTTTAAAAACTAAAAAATGAGGAGAGAGAGGAGGGCTATTGTAAGTTATTGTAAGAATTTTAATTGCTATTATTCTATTTTAAATATAAGTAAACAAAGAGATGATCTATTTTTTAATACACATATATACACATTTACTTTGTTGGAGGGTCTTAGGCTCTAAAACTACCTTAATTTGGGGGTATCTCTAAAAAAAAAACCGCTTTATTTTGTTCTGGAATAAGTCCTAAGAATTAATAGGAGTAAAACTGAATTTTCTTTTAGTATAACATGTTTGTAAGCGATGGATGATAAAAATATATATATTTTTATAATGAAGAATCAATGCTCAGTAGTTTAAACAAATATTTCATAAAGGGATTGTACTCATATTTTTTATTGGTTGCTGGAGAAGATAATTTACTGATGTTTTCTCACGTCAGATAATTATTGCCCAATTTTAATGATTTTGGTGTTGTGATGCAGATTTCTCTAGAACCTTGATATCCATACATTTAGCATTTGTAATTTCACTTATTTCCAAGGGATCCAGTGATTCATGGCCCACAGAACTTAAAAATTTTGCCAAAGTACACATTTTTATGTGCTGATTGTCAGCAGAAAAGGCACTAGAGGTAGAAAAGTCCATGGCAAATCCATAATGAGGACAAATTGCATCTTTTCAGAATCCCTTTCTTTCACCTTTTAGTTTAGCCTTATTTTAAGTGTTCTAACCTTAAGGAAACATAGTGTCTTGGCAATGAATCTAGTATATTACTTTATTTAATGAATTGATCTGTATAGCCATGTCATCTACACTTGAGTTTTTTTAAGTGAAATTTAAATGCTTCATTTGAAAACTAGGTATAGAGATATAGGGTTGAGAAGCCTATTTCATTCTGACATTTGTCAATACAATATGACATTAGTTGCTTAATTATATTGGCTCTGCATTTAGCAAATGAAATAGCTGTGATTCAATAAACTATTCCTTCATCTGTAGAAAAAAAAAATTAGTGTGGTGGACTCTTTCACTCTCCCTCCCTCCCTTTTTCCTTAATTTATTTATTCCATATGCATACTGCTTTCATTCAGCAATAGCCTACCAGCATGTAAGAAATCTTTTAAACTAACTTTATGCAGAAATGTGACATTGCTTCAACTACTTCCAGAACTCTGGCCTTTCTGAAAAGATAATACTATTTTTTTAACTTTAAAACTAGAATAAAAGATAAAGATATAAAAATGAAATATAAGACATAGCCTTAATTGAATTATAGTAACTCTGCATAAAAACAGAAACTTTACTACTTCAGGACTTGAAAGTCGATTTAGAAAGCATTTGCTTTAACAACACTTTTTCCCTTTTATAATTTTCTTATAAATTGGGTCTGACCTGAATGATTAAAAAAAAAAAAAAGATGAGTTGCTAGAAGTCTGTCCCTGGAAGACTTTGTTCACAGTCCTGTAAGGCACTAAATACAATTTATCTATGTGCACGCACCCCCCTCCACATCAGGTTGTGCATTAGTTAAGGTTCTCTAGAGAAACAGAATCAACAGGGAACACTCGCAAATATAAAATTTATAAAAGTGTCTCACATGACCGCGGGAACGCAGAGTCCAAAATCCACAGGGCAGGCTGTGAAGCCGATGATTCCAGTGAAGGGTCTGGACCAACTCCACAGGAGAGGCTTGCCGGCCAAAACAGGAAGAGCCTGTCTCTTCTGAATCCTCCTCCTTATAAAGCTTTCAGTGACTAGATTAAGCATCACTCATTGCAGAAGACACTCCCTTTGGCTTATTACAGATGGACTCAGCTGTGGATGCAGCTGACATGATCATGATTTAATTCTGTGAAATGTCCTCATTGCAACAGACAAGCGAGCACTTGCCCAATCACCACTTGGCCAAGTTGACACATGAATCTGACCAATCACCACTTGGCCAAGTTGACACATGAATCTGACCACAATAGGATGTTAGCCCCTAAAATAGACAGGCCATACCTTATTTATTTATGTGACTTCTATACTTGGCCTCCTGTCTGCTATCTAAAATTATTCCACATATTTTAAATAAATGAATAAGGAGGATGATTATTAAGCTATGTGACTGGACTTCACCTGCATTTGGTCATAAGATACCAATAATTACAAAATAAAGGTGCAGGATTTATTTGAGAAAGATCCAGAGGTCAGGCTGCTTTGGCTGACAAGGGAAAATATTTGATATCAAAACATGTTCATACTAAATGGTCAGTCTTATGTCAGATAATGAAGATGATGAGCATGAGTGCAAACGTGGGCCACGTACATTCTGCATGAAAATGTCAGTCCCAGAGCATTCACTGTTTGCCATGATATCTACCAGAACAGGAAAAACAATTCTCTTGCCATTCGTTCACATATTTATTTGATCAAGTTTTAATGAGCACTGACTATAACTATCACATTAAATACATATAGAGTGCCCGCAATCTTTCCAGAATGGATTTCACAGTCAACAGAATGAAGCAGTGGAAAATGAATGTGTGTAAAGAAGTAGCTACAGGTGTCAGATGTGCACACAGGACACAAGCAGGACACAATGGAAAGGAGCATCAGTTTAATCTGGGTGCAATGAAAAGGGTTTGGAAATATTTCATTTAAGTCATTATGACAGCTTTTGAAGCACAAACTATAGCATGATTGAATATATAGATCATATGTCCCATTAGAGTAACTGTTTCAAATAGAAATTACCAAAGTAAAAGAGAGTTTGGCCTCTCAAGAGGACAAAATATCAGGTAGTCCCAGAATCTGAAGGCAGGGAAGTAACCTGTTCTGGAGCCTTAGAACAAATTCTGAAGCACTGTGTACTTGCTAATGCATACTTTCCCTATCATAAACAAAACAACTCTGAGAATTCCACCAGTTACAAAAACTTGGATCCAGAACGGACATGTGCAGTAATGACTTTTCTAGAAGAGTTACCACATCAATGATGTACTGAAATCACTGGACTGCCAAAATCTCTGGAATTTTGTGAGCATTTGCAGAATTAGATAAATTATATTAAAAGGAAAAGTAATATTTTCCTGGTGCCTGACTATGCCAGAAAAAACAAGGTAATAAATAGTTATTTTTCACTGTCTAATAATTTTACTATACTTTTCTATCATCTATACCTTTGAGATTATCCATGTTATGACATCTGTGTGGTGGAAATACTTCATAACACTGTGCTACTGCACAGCTCTTCCTACCTCCACATTCGAGGACTTCACTTTGGTAGTTTGAAATCAGCAATGGTGGGAATATTCACACCATGGAAACTGAGGAACTATAGATCACGGCTTGATTTGCTGTTTTGTTGACTGTTTAGACTTAAGAAATATGATGTAGGAAATGCTAATAATGCAAATTGAAGTTAAAAGTTGGCCATGGTTCTTGCTGTTATATTGTGACCAACATGAAAATCAAGGAAATACTCTTCTAGCTTTTGAAAACTACCACCGAGTTCAGCAAAGAAGCTGCTAATATCATTGAAAAACAAACGAAGTTCTGAAATAAGTATTGTGTGCGTTTCTCTTTTGTCTTAATTGCTAATGTAAATTAAAATATTACAAATATTTACCTTGAAATTCTACTCATTTGTCACTTACAATCATAGGTTGGCTACAGAAAATATGATTGTTATATACTGAGGAAGTTGTATTTTAACCCAATGGTGATATATGAAAATATATCCAGGTTGAAATAAAGAAACAACTCAATAAGATATACTATAAAAAATCAAATAAATATGAAAGTAGACATTAACAGAAGAAATGAGGGGCAAAAGGAGGTATAAGACTTACAAAGATTAAATAGCAAAATGGCAGAAGAAAGTCCTGCATTATCAGCAGTGACTTTAAATATAGATTGTTTAAACTTTCTAAATAATAAACAGAGATTGGCAGAATGGAGAAAAAAGATGACCCAACCATTTGCCCTTGACATAAATAGAGTGAAAGTGAAAAGATGGAAAAAAAATCTGACTAGTAGTAACCAAAAGAGAATTGAACTGGAATAGCTATAACAATTCCAGATAAAATACATTGCTACGAAGGACAAAGATGGTCATTATACATTGATAAGGGGGTAAATTCAATAAGAAAATGTCACAGTTATAAATATATATGCATCTAACAGCAGAGCCCCAAAATACGTGAAGCAAATGCTGACAGATTTAAGGGAAAATTAATGGCTTCACAATAATGGTAGGAGTTTTTTTTTATTATTTGTTTGTTTGTTTTTACATGGGCAGGCACCGGAAAACAAACCCAGGTCTCCAGCATGGCAGGTGAGAACTCTGCCTGCTGAGCCACTGTGGCCCATGCTGGTAGGAGATTTTAACATGTCATTTTCAATAATGACTGGAACATTTAGAAAGATGATCAATAAGAAGTGGGGGACTGAATGATATTTTAAACCAGATAGACTTTACAGACATATATAGAATACTTAGATTTCAAGTCAGAGAGCTAACTTCAAAACTGGAAGAATTAGAAAAAGAAGAGTGAAATATGTTCAAAGACAGCAGAAGGAAAGAAGTAACAATGATTAGAGCAGAAAGAAATGAAATAGAAAATTAAAAAAAAAACAATGGCAAGAAGCAACAAAACTAGAAGTTGGTTCATTGAAAAGATGAGGATAATTGAGAAAACTTTAGCTAGACTTTCAAAGAAAAACTCAAATAACTAAAATCAGAAATGAAAAGGGGGAAAATACTACTGATGCTACAGAAATAAAAAAGGACTATAAGAAGATACTATGAACAACTGTATGCCAAGAAATTAAGTAACTGAGATGAAATGGACAAAGTCCCAGAAACACACCAACTACCTGCACAGACTCAAGAAGAAATAGCAACTCTCAACAAAACTACCTAATATAGAGATCCATCAGTAATAAAAAACCTTCCACCAAGGACAAGCCCAGGACTAGATGACTTTACAGTGGCATTTTAACTAACATTCCAGGAAGAATGAACAGCAATCCTGCTTAAACTCTTCCAAAAATTCATTCTATGAGGCCAACACCATGCACACAATAAATCCTTATAAAGATTCCACTAGAAAAGAAAACTACAGACTAATATCTCATATAAATATAGATGCAAAAATCCTCAACAAATACTTGCAAGTAGAATCCAACAGCACCTGGAAAGAACTGTACAACATGATTGTTCTAGTTTTTAGAACTAGAACATTTGCTAGCTGCTGGAATGCAACACACCAGAGATGGATTGGCTTTCAATAAAAGGGGATTTATTTCATTAGTTTTTCAGAGGAAAGGCAGCTAACTTTCAACTGAGGTTCTTTCTTATGTGGGAAGGCACAGGGTGATCTCTGCTGGCCTTCTCTCCAGGCCTCTTGGTTCCAGCAACTTTCACCAGGGTGATTTCTTTCTCCATCTATTTTACCCAGGTATGCAAGAATGGCACAGCACTAGAAAATCAATTGTTATATACCACATTAACGGAATGAAGGGAGGAAAAACACATAATCATATCAACTGATGCTGAATAGGCATTTGATAAAATCTAGCACCCTTTCTTGATGAAAACAGAATACAGGAATAGAAGGAAACTTCCTCAACATGATAAAGGGCATATATGAAAAATCCAGAACTGACATTATACATAACGGTGTGGTAAAAGTCTGACACATTCGACACTGTCTTGGAAGTTCTAGCCAGAGCAATTAGGGAAGAAAAAGAAATAAAAGTCATCCAAATTGGAAAGGATGAAGTAAAATTTTCCTCATTTGCAGATGATATGATCCTATATATAGAAAAACCCACAACAAAACTCCTAGTGCTAATAATGAATTCAACAAAGTGACAAAGTATAAGATCAATACAAAAAAATCAGTAGTAGTGTTTCTATACATATACAAGTAATAATCAATTGGAAGAAGAAACAAGGGAAAATTTACATTTACAAATAACAACTAAAAGAATCAAATATCTAGAAATAAATTTCAATAAGGATGCAAAGGCCTTCTGCACAGAAAACTATATAGCATTGCTAAAATAAATCAAAAAGGACCTAAATAAATGGAAGGGTATTTGGTGTTCATGGAAAGGAAGACTAGCTATTTTAAGAGGTAAATTCTACCCAAAGGATTAAAAGATTCATTGCAATCCCAATCAAAATTCAATAATCTTCTTTGCAGATCTGGAAAAGTCAACTACCAAATTTATATGGAAGAGTAAGGGACCCTGACCAAAGTCATCTTGTAAAAGAATGAAGTTGAAGTCACACTTTTGAATTTTAATCTCATTACAAAGCCACTGCAATCAAACCAGCATGGACAGTACAAGGACAGACATATAGATGAATGGTATCCAACTGAGTTAGAAACCAATCTCACATTTATGACCAACTGATATTTGACAAGGGGGCAAAGACCACTCAATAGTGAAAGAACAGTCCAACAAATGATGACGGAAAAACCAAATCTCCACTTAGAAAAGAATAAAAGTGGACTGGTACCTTACACCATTAACAAAAATCAACTGAAAATGCATCAAAGACCTAAATATAAGAGCCAGAACTTTAAAACTCTTAGAAGAAAAGACAGGAAGCCTCTTCAGTGTCTTATGCTACGCAATGGTTTCTTAGACTTTGCACACAAAACACAGGTAACAAAAGAAACCCGGAATATAAGTTTCCAAGGGATGAGTAGATTAAGGAATAGGGCTTAACAGGTGTGGGATTTCTATTTGGGATGATGGAAAAAAATTGGTAATTGTTCATGGTGATGGTGGCTCAGCATTGTGAATATACTAGCACTGAATCATACATTTGGAAGAGGTTAAAGGGAAAATTTTAGGTTGTATATACATTACTAAAGTAAAAACTTTTTTAAAAACTCCATGGACTTGCACACACAGTGAACCCTAAGTTAAACCATGGAATACAGTTAATACTATAATTATAAAAATGTGTTTTCATCAATTATAACAAATGTACCACATCAAAGCAAGCTGTTAATAATAGGTTGGTATCTGGAACGCCTGCATTTTATGTAATATTTTTCTGTATAGCCACACTTCTGTAATATATAAATATATACACACACAGCAACACATGATAGGAATAAATGAAATAAGACCAATTCAGTTAACTTAATTGACCAAAGTAAATAAATTAGTTGGCTACAGAGATAAGACATCAGCAAAAATTAATGAAAATACTGCAAGAGACTCAAATGGTTATATGGAATTTACACAAAGACATCAGCCTAAAAATGCATAGAAGTGGGTTTTATAGAGAGTTGGTTGAAGCTACAATATTGTTTATAAGGAATGTCATTATTAGTTCTCTAAACCTTACTCCTAGCTTCCATTTCCGTTCTTGTTCATGTTCCCCCTTTATCTGCTCCATCTGTAGTTCACTTTGGTGCTGCTTAAGAGAATTGTTATTGCTTTGTATAATTTTTAGTTTAATGTATGTCACCGTATACCCAAGTATACAAGGTATTTGAGGGTAAGTCTGTGCCATCTAATTCCCTGCTAAAATGTTGTGTGTATCACAACAACTGAAATTGTCATAACTGAACTATTTATGCTATGTTTCATGGAAAATTCTATATATGCCTCTTGTGAGTGAATAAGTGATCAAAGTGAAGAGTGCATCTTTCTAAAGACTTAATTGTTGTTTGAGCCATAGGCATTGATGAAAGCATTTGGAAAAATTGGCTGTGTCAATAATGTCCTATAGCACAACAAATAATCACTTTCTTAGCTTATAGCACTTTCATGGGATTTAAATAGTTAGAACTCCATGTGAAAGTGTTACTCTTTCCTCTTTCACCTCTTCATTTAGTCTTACCCTGACTAGATTAATGTGAAAGAGAGAGGAGAGTGAGAAACAGTGACTGAGGGCAAGAGAGGTTAAAGAGAGTTTCATTTGGAACATGGAAAATTTCCGGCACAACATAATTTCATATTTGAGTCATCAATGCTTCAAAAAAAATTGTGCTCCCCTTTCTCATTCTCTGCCTAAGTTCTTCATAATGCATATATGTTTTCACTTGCTAACACTGATGAAATGCAATATACCATAAATGGGCTGGCTTTTATAATGCGGATTTACTAACTTAAAATTTACAATTCTTAGTCCATGAAACCGTCCAACTTAAGACATCAACAGGATGATACCTGGACTCTGAAGACAGGCTGCTGGCATCCAGGAGACCTCTGTCACATGGTGTCATGGTCAGGTTCAAGTGTCATCTTGGCCAAGTGGTGGTACCTATTTGTCTGGTTGGACAAGTGCTGGCCTGCCTGTTGCAATGAGGACATTTCATAGAATTAAATCATGATCATGTCGGCCACATCCACAGCTGATTCCATTTGTAATCATCCAAAGGGGAGTGTCTTCTGCAATGAGTGACACTTAATCTGATCACTGGAAGCCTTTTAAGGAAGATTCAGAAGAGACAGGCTCTCTTCCTGCTTCATCTGGCGAGCCTCTCCTGTGGAGCTCATCCAGACCCTCCATCAGAATCGCCAGCTTCACAGCATGCCCTGCAGATTTTGGACTCTGCGTTCCCACAGTCACGTGAGACATTTCGTATTTGCAAGTGTTTCCTGTTGATTCTGTTTCTCCAGAGAACTCTAACTAATACACCTGGCAAGCATCTTCTGGTCCTTCTCTCCCAGGTTTTGGTGCTTTAGCTTCTGGCTTCTCCGTCTGTGGCTTTTTCTCAAAACTTCTCTGGGAGACCAAGAAAGATCATGAGAAGTTGCAGCAGTCACCGAAATAAGGGGAGAATGTTCTGTAATGACTTCTGTAAACTCTTGACATTTTAACTGTCTCTTTCCCATTTGCCTTTAAAAATTAGAGGTGAGTTGTCAAATTTGTGATACCCCCAAATTCACAAATTTTTTAATATTTTTTAATTGTGAAATATAAAATGTATAAAGAAAAAGAAAAAAAAGCTTCTGCGAGCTTCTCTTAATTTTTCTCTTTGTGTTTTTCCTCTTATAAAGGATGCCAGTAGGAGGGCTAAGACCCACCCCAGGACAGGTCTCAACTGAAATAACCTAATCAAAGACTCTACCTATAATAGGTCTACAACCACAGGAATGGATTAAAAGAACATGATGCTTTCTGGGGTACAGAAAACCTCCAAACTACCACAATAATCAAAACAATAGTTTTCATTATCAGGGAAAAAAAAAGAGAGAGAGAAATTTTCCAGTGCTTTCAAGCATTACAGCAATTAAAATGTAGCTTAGAGCTGTCTCTCAGATGAATTCATATCATGGGGCTGAGAAAGATGCAGCTTACACAAAATCTCAGAAAACCAACAAGATTTTTTTTTTTTACTTTTTCAAGCATCCAATCAATCAATGTGAACAGTACTGAGCTTAACAATTCTCTTTTTAAATAAGGATAAAAATTGCAAACCAATTATGTTCTTATAAATTTTGAGACATTAAAGAAGTGCTTCAAACACTTTAATGAATGCATTTAAACTAGGAGAAAAAGGAGAAATGCATAACAAACTATATGAGGAGTAAGCTGTAAAATATTGAAATCATAATATATTTACTTAGGGATAAATCCATCAGACAGACATAATTTAGTTTTTATGATTTAGGCACTTTCAAGATATATCAATTAAATTCTCAGTACATTAACTTTATATTTTGCCTTTTATTTTTAAAATAACGACAGTACATAGAATCGATCTTTAGATAGATGAATAAAAACCATTATGTCCAATTAAAGTAATATGCTTTTGATATCAGATCTCGAAAGGGAGTCATAGACATTTTATCATGAGAGAGTTTTTAGTGTAAACTGTTTATTATTTGAAAAAAATGTCTTGTGGCTTTTTTAAACTGTTTAAATAAAACTTACCATCTATTGTCACAGATATCTTTAAGAAGATGTTCCATGTGATGCAAATTTCGTCCAGAAATCAAGATGTGGCTATGAAAACAGTAGGGTTTTTAAAGGACTTTTAGAGTTTAAATGACTCAATTTTCCAAATGTATTTGGTTTTCCATATGGATAAGGCGAAAATAGCAAGTGAATCCACAACCCCCTTTGTAATAGACGTTGGAGGGGAAAGTTTGTGGACCAGGAAAATCTTCTTAGAAATCTATACAACTATAGTGTAGAACAGAAAATTGAGAGT
Organism: Tamandua tetradactyla; assembly: GCF_023851605.1. Classification (NCBI taxonomy): domain Eukaryota; kingdom Metazoa; phylum Chordata; class Mammalia; order Pilosa; family Myrmecophagidae; genus Tamandua; species Tamandua tetradactyla. Next base: position 59,023,323 of record NC_135331.1, on the reverse strand, counting down.
GAACAGCTTTGAGAGGAAAAGAGAGTATCCTTCTGCATAGCTCCACATATATCCCCATCTATTACTTCATTGAAAAAAAGGGGAGGAGTTTTCTTTACTATATCACTTGTAATGATACATCTGTGAATTCTTAAGGCATTTTTTTTTCTTTTTAAAAATTTCCATCAAAATGCAAATTCTCTGGTGGCCAAATGGTGAAGTCTCTATCCCAACACCTTTTCCCTCAAAGCCAAATGTTTTACCTATGCAGCACTCCAAGGAACCACAACTAAATGATCATTTTTGCCACGCTTTTTTAGTTGTGATCTCTGGCTTAAGGCTTTTACAGCTAGTAGATTGGTATTAACAATCAGCATGTTAGTCAAGAAAAGTGAGATGGGCATAAAGTGAGAGGGGCATATTGTGGGCCAAGGAAGGAATCATTGGTGGCAGAACGGTTTCAAATATGATCTTCCTCCTATTCATTGATTTGGTCTAGAGTCATTTGTAGGCAGAGTGAGACACTCGAAGTTACCTTTGATTACTGGATGATCTGAGCATAAGATTTTCTACTTCATAAATATGCAAGAAAGGATATATTGCTAGGATAAAATTATGCATACAATATGGAGCAAGGCATAAGATAAGAAATTGTAGATGGGAAGACTGTAACAGGTGAATAAAGTTCTCTAGGTGCACTACTGTGTCCAAATCCATAGCTGAATAATTGACTTTTGCTTTGTCAACTGCTAAGCCTTGAAATTATAGCTCCACAGTTTGAAACATCTATTGCATTTGAGGGTATTAGAATTAATGAGGTTTTGGGGCTGTTCAACGGTGGCTCAGTGGCAGAATTTTCACCTGCCATGGTGGAGATCCAGGTTCGATTCCCAGAGCCTGCACCACCCACCCCCAAAAAAATTAAAAAAGGAAAACAGAATTAATGAGGTTTAAATCCATCAATACAGAGATAGTAGTGGGCTATGGTCAAACTGACCAGACCATCCAATTCACTTCATTGAGAAACACATACTGTAAGTTAGTCAGGAAGTCTAAAATGGAGAAGGAAAATGTGTACCCTTCCTTTAAGTTACTAACTTTGCCTGCAATACTCCCTTTTCATGATTCTCCACATTTTTATGATGGATGTATTTTAAAAGCAAATCAATAACTGTTCTCAGTTTTGCTGAAATAGGCTTAACACCCAACAGTCAACAATACAAAGCAACTAAGGTAAGGAAAGTGTTGTTCAACAGGCTGAGGTAAACAGAACCATTGATTGTTTCCCCATTTTGTGGTGATACATAGGTGTTTGGGGATAGATGTTAGTTCTATAAAAAGCTGACTTGGCTAAAATGAAAAATACCATTAGTGAAATGCAGAAGAAAATATGGTCACTATCCCACTGCAACACTATTTTTACACATCCTTTGACCACTTAGTTCAGTTAAATTCATATCCATAGAGCATAGGGCAATAAAATTCCTTTCTTGTTGCTGTATTGAATTAAAGTATTATTAATCATGCTTGAAGAACCACAGTCTTTGCAGACATATTGTAAACCTTGTTAGAGAGAAGACTAAATAACTGCAGACCTTTTCTATTTAGACAAGATACTGAGGAGGGCGGTGTTTTTAATCTTCTTTAAAAACATTAAAATTAACTAATAAAAAGGGATTTGGTCATCAGTTCTATTACTCTGATTAAATGTTAACTAAAAATGTGCACAAAAAATCTAATTATTTATATTCTTCCTCTTCCTACCTATTTTATTCTCTGGAATGTGATGATCCATAGATGGAACATACTGAAATGTTAATTTTTCTCTCAACTTTATAAGAAAGTAATTATCTTTTAAAATAAACTATCAATAAACTTTAGAAGTCACTTTAAAACATCATGATAAGACATTATAGAGTGATTTTTCCCTAATTCATCTCTTTCCATATATATATATTAATCTTAATATCTAAATAGCTATATGGACATTGAAAACAAACTATTAAGCACATACATGATTGTTTATCATAGATTATTAAGGCTTTGACTGTTTTTAAATTAAACTTTCTCATAGTCTCAAAAGCTATCACTAGAGTGTGATCAAAGATTATGAATCTAACAAAATGTTGGAAAGATATTCTTGCACATATTTAACACTATAAAATTTTGAAGATCCATTTGGGAGAACATTTACTTGAGAGCTGTAAATAGAAATGTGAGGGAACTTAATAAACAGAGTTTATTAAATTCTTGCTAGTTGAGCGCTAATGAATCTACTCCCAGAAAAATTAAAAAGCAATATTATTCTATCCCAAGTTCAACACTTTGATATAGCAACTGCTATCTGGTGTGGCTATTTATATAACAGGCTATTTTCACTGGAATTCCAAAGATAAGACACAATGAGAAACATGTTGCTGAACAACTCATCACAAAGACTGGAGAGCAGAGGCCAATGGCAGTGTGTGGTCACAAACTTGCTGCCAAGCTTCTTAAGGCACAATTCACAGATGTGGAGGGTAGTCTCTCTTCCAGAGCCTTTGTAGGGAACTGCCAGGCAAAACGCATCACTTTCACCTCCGAGCTTGCTTTCAGAAAAGCAAATCATAGCACTAATAATACAAGTTGACATTCATTGAGCACCATTTGTCAGACACTGTTGTAACATTTATTGGTATGGTTATTGCTCATAGCAGTCCAATGACAAAGGTACTATTATGACACCTATTTTTATAGAAGAAGAAAATGAGTCAGAGGTTAGATCATTTACACTAGGATTTTCAGCTCATATGGTGAAAGAGATTGGATGGAATGAGAGGGCCCCAGTTTGCTCCTAAGCTATGTATGGAACTCACATGTGTCTGGGTTTGTCTGGTGTGCTGGCAACTTGGGTCACACATTTCATTTGCATGAAAGAGTGAGAACCATGCTGTGAAAGGACTGTTCCTGAAGAAGCAGGAATCCCAGTGTGACCAGCTTGAGCCAAGAGTAAGACCTTGGCATTAGGGGATGAAGGGAGAGCAATTCTGAATACATGGAGAGATTTGTTATTAGGATTCGTCTTCCACTTTAACCCCAATGGTTGCGGAAACTTGTTGGTAAAGGTTATCTCTGCAATAAAACCTGACAGTTGTTTCACTGAAAAATCTATAAGGCACTTTATTAATGCTGTCCCCATATGCAGTGCCTTACATTTGAGGACAGTGTTAGAAAAATATATGACACATAAATAATACAGGGCAGGGAAGCTGTTCAATTTATCTTTGGGAAACAAGGCTTCCCCAAGAACTTTAGGTCACCTTGTGAATCTTCCAAAGTCGAATTAACTGTGAGTTGTTTTTGCCTGTAATATATTAAGAAAACTCTGGATATATAGTTGCTAAGACTACCTACCTAAATCCCCAATCCATTTCATTATCACCATCCAAAAGAGACACGGAAAGGATTTTTTTTTAAATGCAAACCAAAAATTAAAAATTTATGAGATATTTTTGTATAAAGCTAAACATACACTAACCAAGTGACCCAGCAATCCCACCTCCAGGTAGCATAAGTATGCACATGAATGCTCACAGCAGTTCTATTAATAAACACCCAAAACTGGAAACAGTGCAAACGCTCTTCAATGGGTGAGTTGGGGTAAGCTCACTGTGGTTTATCTATACAATGAAATACTGCTCAGCAATAAAAAAAAAAAAGAACTAATTATACATACAATAATTTGAATGGATCTCCAAGGCATTATGCTGAGTGAAAGAAGCCAACCTCAAAAGGCTTCATACTATATAGTTCTATTTATCTGCCATGCTCTAAAAAATAAAACTATAGTGATGGAGAAGAGCTCAGCAGTTGTAAAAGACTATAAGCAGGGAGGGGCAGTGACTACAAAGCTACAACAGGAGGGTTTTTTGTTTTTTTTTAAGATTGATGGAGTCATCTGCATCCTGATGGAAGGGGTGGTTATATGAATCTGTACACATGTAAAATTCATAGAATTGCATACCGATAGAAAAACATCAATTTTCCTAAATGATAATTTAAAAAAACAAAATAATCAGACAACCAAACAAATTCCTTATCAGCAAATGAGGTACCTAGACTGTGGTTTCAATAAAATTATTTGCTTTTTGAGAAGCATTTTAAATAAAGAGAATTAGAGAGTGAGAAATAATTGTGCACTAACTGCTCATCTCGGCACCAGCCTTGAGTCAATCCGGTATTAAGAAAAGAACAGACAAATAAATGTAATTGGAAAGCCTCCCTTAAAGAAGAGATACCTTTGTTTTAGTTCAGGTCAACCAAAAATACACTGGACTCCTCCTCCATACTTAAGCCCTGAGTGGCACAAGAGATACAGAAAGTGTGGATATTTGTTCATATTCATTTAGTTCAGTGAAGATTTAAATATATGAGCTTATTTATTTAGGTTACTGGGACAATACATGGTTCGGCAAATTCAATAACTAGAACTTGTCTACAAAGACTTGGTATTCTTTGGATGAATTCCCTGCTGTGAGGCACATGAAACTCATGTGGCATTTTCACCCTTCTTGCAAGGTGATTTTTTTGATTACTTGGCTCCTTTGCTGTACAAGTCTCTGAGCAACTTTGAAGCCAAAGGCCATACATACTATAGATTTCAGGCTTGGCCATACTCCATGCATTTCACATAGAAGATGTTCAATAAATAACAATGGGATTTAAAGGTTGGGAAAGAGGGCTTTATTTTATGAGTTCTTCCTTCCACCAAAAACAGGTGTTCTGTTGTTTTTTCGGTCATCTATTCCCACATTCTACAGGACCACCTATGTGGTTAGTTCTTAAAGAATTCACAAATAGTAAAGACAAGATTTCGTCTGTTGATAAGCATAGAAACTGCTTGTGTCAAATTTCATAACTTCTCAAAATTGCTCTGGAAACTTTCATGCAATTATATAATTTCATGTAATTATAAAGAGTAGGATAGTTTGCCTATTATAAGAGTTTCACAAAGTACTTACAAGTCTTTCTTGTGTGTATTTATTCTTAATCACCTCAATTCCATTCTTACCCTTAGCCCTCTATTTGTGACAGAGAATATGGTTTAGTTTATTTATTCCCCCTCTTCGCTCATCTTATTCTTCAACTTCATTGTCCCTAGTAGAAAATTAAGTCATACTCCACTTCACAGAGAAGGGCTTTTCACTGACATTAAACTACAGTCAAGGACCCCTGAATTTCTGCATAATCAAATCCCAGATGATCTATTTACTGTGACAAACAGAATACCTCCCTCTATTATCACATTAGTTTTTTCAATCTGGGTACCATTTTTGTAAAGCACTGCTCTAAGTTGTAAAGCAGGTTGTAGCTTTCTCATCTGCTTTACCCTGCCTGCAAAAAAAGGCATTGAATGAGAAGGCAGCAGGAACCCAGAATTCTTTATCTTTTGGAAAGAGCGGTAGGCCTTCCAACAATGCTGGGTGAACTTTCAGAACAGGCAAGAAGGAAGAAGAAAAGCTACTGGAGTGAAAAATCCTGCCTGATTTGACAACTGCCAACCGCGTCCTGTTTTATATTAAGGTCAATGGCAGTGGCTTTTGTGCAATTCTCTTTGTCTCTGTGAGAAAGTAACCTGACTCCAAACTTCTATTTAATTTTCTGGGGGGAATAAAAATGTGCAATAATGTGATTGGTAACTGAAACAGGTCTCTAGTAGTTAGTGATCATTTTTTAATAAGAGCCTAATTGTTTTCTCACCATCTGAACCCCCTAACAATGTAAGACAGCCTCATTGGATCTAGAGAAGCTTTGCTTCCTGTGGTTCCATTAATCCATCTCCCTTATTAGGGCATTAGCTCAAAAGAATCTGCCAGATGACCTCAGCAGAGTGTAAGTGGGAGGTAACTACTTATCCAGGAGCTAAAGAGGATTGATGGATTGCACAAAAGGATGACAGATGGGATAACAGGCCAGACAGCTAGCACTTATAAGCGGTTTTGAACTACAGTGGCTGAAAAATATTCTTCCATCTTTCACCCTACCTTGCTTCAAAGTACTAATGCATCAATCTTCACCTATAGCAAAATAAAAGTGGATGTACCACAGCCAGGAATTTTATAGAAAAGACAGTTCAGATCACAAAATACTTGGACACAAACATCATCTAGCCCCTGCCCCCTCTTCACCAGCTCTCAGTGTCTCAGGCTCCTTTGCCAGTGGAGAGTTGACAGATGCACAAGAGTCGTTTCTGTAGATGAGGTTTGCTTGCTCTGCTGCTTGCCACTGGAGCGACTTGCTCCGGTTATGCTTATAGAGAAAGTTTCTGGTTTCTCCTTCATAGGATCTTGCTATCTGGACTGCTCGTAAACAAATCCTTTTGCTTTCAGAGCAGTTTTTTCTCAGTTACCCATACTACCTGATGTACTTCATAAATTCACAATAACCAGATAGTTGCAAATAAAGACTTTTTTTTGTCTTAAAAGAAGGGTGAAGCAATGGACAACTTTTATTGCTTACTCCATTATTGTTTGAAATTTATTTCACACACTTTATCCTTTTTATAATTTAAACCTTGCACTTTTTCCCTCTTCTCTCTTACAATTCCCAAAAGATGATTGCCAATTCAATTGTTTTTCTAAGTTTGGTCATCATTAATTCAACCACTGAGATCAATTAATTAACTCACCAAGACCCCAGCATTAGACTGATGCTTTGGTTTTGCTGAAAAATCCACCATATCTAGAATTGTACTTCTGTTTAAAATACATTTGCTCTTTTGCTAACTTTATTACTTAGCCCTTAATGCTTCAATTTCCTAATCTGCAAAATCTAGTCATTCTTTGAATAACATGGGTTATGTTGTATTTATCATTCAGTCATTCAACACAGATGAACTGAAATTCTTATTATGGGCCAGGAAAGGTACAAAGATGAATATGACATAGTCCATATTATCCAGAGAACTGAAGCTTAGGGGCTAGAGATACCATCACCATAATGCAAGATGGTAAGTATAGTGTTAGAGGATATATAAAATGCTGTGGAAGAGCTGCAGTAGTTGGGGAGGCTTTACAGAGAAAGGAATGCTAAGAGACTCTACATCCGGTAGATGAGAGCACAGGGTTATTCAAGACAGAAAACGCCAACTACAAAGAAACAAAGCTTGAACCATCATGAGATTTACTCAGATCAGTGAGGACTGCAGAGTACATAGAATAACTGGAGGTGGATCCTGAGAAGGCAGGTGTTGATGAAGTAATCATGACTCAAACGCCAAATTAAGGGGCTTAGATGTTACCCTGTGGCAATAAGGGGTCAAAGAAAGAGAAAATTATAATCAGAAGGCTATTTTAAAGGGATGATGTTGTTAGCAAATTGAGGGCTTGATGGGAGGAGAATTAGACCAAAGACAGTGATATTGCTTGGTAGATTATAACCATTGGATGGTTTCTAATCACTCTTGCATGTATACTTAGGAATACCTTTAATGAGATCGAGAACAAAGAAAAAGTTGATGCACAACTCTACGAACAATATTTTCCTGATAAATAAGCTATATTAACTAAAAAGTTAAAATCATCTTAATATATTGAAATCTGTGATACAGGTCATAAAATTATTAAGGTTACATAAAAAAGAAAACATGAGGCATGGATAGTCCCTTCGTTATGCAAGAAATTATTATAATTTATCATGCTTCAAAAATTATTTGTAACAAGAGATAAAATACTTACTCATTAACCACTTGGAAATTCTTTTAGATCAGATTCCATTTCTAAATCCAGACTCTTAGATTACTTTGCCTTACATTTTTATCTACCCAAGTTTCAATAATTAAAATTATTGAGTCACACGTAGTCCACATTTTCACTAACACCTCCTACAACTCAACTACACTTTTAGAAAGTAAGATCTGAAGGCAAATTTGACTTTCTTATATAACAATTGAAATAATTTTGAGATTTTAAATGCTATTATCATAAAGAATTCTATCCCACCAATTTTAATTTATCTGAATGTGCATTTTATGCTGAAATTTATAGTGCAGACTGAACAAACTATACATACCTACAAAACAAAATGAACAAAAATGCATTGCTTAAAACTTGTTATGCATAAATTTAACCCCAGAAAGTACAAAATTTCTAAATCATAACCTCAATAATCAAAGATGATACCATAACTATTATAGTATATCATTGACTATTAGAAACAGAGAATTTGTTTTAACATCATAACTTATAGGTTTTGTAGGTAACTACAAAGTTAGTTACATCAGTTGCTTGTAATATAGGCAGAGCATATTTTTAGAGAATTATCTTATGAGAAAAATTAATTATTCAGGAAGCAAAATCCCAATGAGGAAAAAGGACCTACAGTGTGAATGAAGGCCACTTGCCTGTCTGGCAAAAGCCTTTGGATGAATGTCAGAGAACATTTACACCCAGCATAGCATAGAGCTTGGCAAGCCTAACACAATGTCAAATGTGTTGAATAAAAAAATTATATACATAAAGAATTCTTGACATTGTATGTAATGTATAAAAATATGGGACAAGGGTCACCTATTAACATCCTTTAGAAAGGAAAATGGCAAAAAAAAATTTAAGTTAAGAAATGAGTATACAATTATTGTAAATATCTCAGCCTGGAATATGGGGAATATGTTTTCTTTGTTCAATTTCCTTGATCCTTTGCTTAGTTATGAATTTATTTACAAGAGTTCAACTTGATATGAAATGGTTTGTAAAGAAACAGCTTATCAACAAAGTAAAAACTGGATCTTTAATATCCATTACATACATTAAGCTATTGAAATTTCTAAGAAAAAAGTTATTTTAAAAAAACTATATTGGGCAGGCAACCGTGACTCAGTGGCAGAGCTCTCGCCTGTCATGCCTGAGACCCAGGTTTGATTCCTGGGGCCTGCCCATGCCAAAACAAAACAAAACAAAAACTATAATTTTTGCAATAAAGTTTTCACATAGCATTTCAGTTTAAGAATTCCCTTCTCTCATTAACATATGCAAAATAGCAAAAAAGATTGTAAATATTAAGTGTAGGATGTTCCAACTTAAAGAATATATGTATCTCTGTATGTGCGACCAACTATTATATAAAGGTAACTTTAAAAACCATAATGTCCCTAAAAACTACAAATAAAACAGGTAGTATGGGACCATGAAGACTATGACTAATCTCAATGTAATGATAACCAAAGTCAAGAACAATTTGGTAAAGTTTAAGATTTCATTACAGTTTACATTTGGTTGATTATTCAAAAACAGTCCATTGAGCAAGCAGTTATTTTGATTATTCTTGTTTCTGCATAGCTATGTTACAATTTTGATATGTGTTTATGTTCATATTTCATTTTATATTCAAGCTTAGTTTTAATTTTCTCCTCTCTTGTTTATATAGTTAATTTTTATTTTGTGAATCAGTAACAATTTTATTAAGTCAAAACTTTGTAACAACTTATACTCAAAGAATCATTATTCCCCTATCAGAGTTGTCCCCAGAACATTCTGTAAGTAGCTATTTAGTTAGTATCTTGTTTATTTGTTCCATATTTTCATATTTGCTTTTTGCAAATATAAGCAGATAATGTTACATGTGTTCTTACCATATCATCAAAGAACTTTATCATGAAGGCAAAAATACAACCTACTGAATGAAAGGCAATATCTGGAAATCAAGTATTCAATATGGATTTACTATACAGACTATATAAAGAAATCCTTCAATTCAGCTACAAAAAAGACAACCAGATTTTAAAAATGGGCAAAAGACTCAAATAGACATGTCTACTAAGAAGACAGACAAATGGCCAAAAATCACATGAAAAGATGTTCATCATCATTAGCCATTAGGAAATGCAAATCAAAACCACAAAGAGAACATTTCTTACCCACTGGAATGACTACTATTTTTTAAAAAAAAGGAAAATAAGAAATGTTGGAGAGGGTATGGATAAACAAGAACATTCATTCATTGTGCAGTTGCTGTAGAATTTACTTTGGCAGTTCCTCAGAAAACTAAGTATAGAATTAGCATTTGACCTGGCAAACCCACTTCTAGATATATACCCAAAAGACTAGAAAGCAGAACTCTGACATGCATTTGCACACTGATGCTTATAGTGACAATACTTAAAACATGGAACATAGATACATTGGAATATTAGTGAAGCTTAAAGGGGAGTGAAGTGCTGATGCATGGACAACTTGTATGAACCTTGAAGACATGTGGGTAAAATAAGCCAGACACAAAAGGACAGATGTATGATCTCACTGATATGAAATCATTAAAATAAGCAGATTCCTAAAGCTAGAAAATAGAATATAGGTTATCAGTGAAGGGGCTAGGGGTAGGGAATGGGGAAGTCATATTAAAATAACTCAGAGTTTCCATTTGGTTGAGGAAAAATTTTGGAAAGTGTTCTTGTTTGCTCGCTGCCAGAGTGCAACACACTAGAGATGGACTGGCTTTTAATAAAAGGGGATTTATTTCATTAGTTCTTCAGAGGAAAGGCAGCTAGTTTCAACTGGGGTTCTTTCTTACGTGGGAAGGCACAGGGTGATCTCTGCTGGCCTCTCAAGGCCTCTGGGTTCCAACAGCTTTCCCCGGGGGGATTCCTTTCTGCATCTCCAAAGGCCTGGGCTGAGCTGTGTGTCCCGAAATGAGGTATGTTGAGCTGCTTGGGCTGTGCTACGTTGAGCTCTCTCATTGAAGCACCAGCCAATTAATTCAAACATCATTTATTGCAGCAGGCACGCCTCCTAGCCGACTGCAGATGCAATGTGCAACAGATGAGGTTCACATGCCATTGGCTTATGTCCACAGCAACAGAACTAGGTGCCTTCACCTGGCCAAGTTGACACCCGACTCTAACTACCACAGTAATAGATGGTGGTAATGGTAGCACAATCTTGTGAACATAATTAACAGCATTGAATTATATATTTGAATATGGTTAAAAGGGAAGATTTCCGATTGTATGTGTATTACTTTAATAAATTAAAAAAATAGGAGGACTGTACAATGCAAACAGTGAGCCCCACTGTAAATTAAGGACTATACTTAATAGTAAAATTCTTTGAAAAAGTTCTTTTTTCAATTGTAACAAATGAACCACATTAACGTAAGGCAGTAATAATAGAGTAATGTATGGGAACTCTGTATTTTAGCATGATTTTTCTGTAAACCTACAACTTCTCTTTTAACAAAAGAGTCTCAGTAGGAAAAGGTATTTTTATGTGCAAATAAGGAAAGATACACCCTGCTTATCATTTATACAACACGTTAAATGATAGCACTGGTTATTATGTGGGCTTTGAGAATTAAGTTGTTGGAGCAGGTACTTTATATGCAAATATTTTTCAGTGATCTATCGTCTGTCTCACAGATTATAAACTGTCATATTTCAGTCAGTTTGAATCTGGCATATGTTAAACTATTCCCTGTTGTGCTTTTGTTGTCATGAACAGTAAACTATTCAAAGCTCAGAGGAATGAAACTAACAGTGTGTTTATGGAGTTTCATCAAAACAGTTAGAGTGAATACAAATTAGTTAATTTATCAGTTTCATTTGTGTGGATAATTGACTCTGATTTTGAAATTACAGCCAGAAGATTTTGAAAGGCTAAGTACAATGGTTTGGGAAAAGGTGTGATATAAGATTCACCTATTTCACTTAATTGTAAATGTAATGTTGCCAGATGGGACATCATGATATTGTCTTTAAGACAATGGTCTCACTAAGAAGTGGCCTACCTTTCTTAGTGTTTTAGTTAACATCAAGTAGTAATAAAAAGGAAAATTTTTGCATTTTATTCTATTTATTGTTTAATCTCAGAAAATGAAGGGATAATTTGATTTAAAATACTTGTCCTTGTCAGAGTTCTTGCCTGTCATGCCAGAGACCCGGGTTCAATTCCCAGAGCCTGCGCATACCAAAAATAATAATAATAATAATAATAATAATAAATTTTCCTTGAGTCTCAGTAGCTAGACTATAGAACACCATAAGTTTCTCTTAACAGTATGTCATATTTTTTTCCATCAAAAGTTTTGTTTATGCACAGATGGTGGGCTTTCCCTTATATTTGGTGTGTATGGGGGAAGAAATAAATTTATAAAATAATGAAATGGAATCTAACAGTATGGGGAATAGTCAGGTAGCTTTTAAGAAACCTGAATCAATAAACTATTCTATGTAGGACAATAGACTAGTCCTTAGGACAAAGCAAGTTCTGAAATAGGAAGCTAAAGCTATTCCCTTGCTCCATTTAAAATATTACCGTATATTAGAAGAGAAGGACTCTTAAACTTTATCTAGTCCAATGCACAGAGAAGCTTCACGAGGGCAAAAGCCCTATCTGTTTTGATCAACAATCTATTATAACTGTCTATTAGCTATCAGCTTGTATGACTGAAGTAACCACATAATTTTAGGAATGAAGACACCTAGCCCCGATAAAATGAAGAGAACTGAACCAGGTAATAGTAGATTGTGTCTCTAACAGTCACAACAATATCTTTGTCCCCAAATGCTCATTCCCAAAGTGAATTTGCCCCTCCCCCATGAAGAGGTAGAGTCTATTTCCTCTCCTCTTAGACCCAGACTTGCCCTGTGACTTGTTTTGATTGACAGAATGAGTCAAAATGAACTTTGTGGTACTTCTGAGTCTGGGTCTGTAGAAATCTGCAGTTTCTGGCTCAGCTGCTTGGAATGCTTGCTCCTGGGACCCAGCCACTGTATAAAGAAGCTCAAACAGGCCACATGGAGAGAGCCACAGAGAAACAGAGAAAGTGAGAGACATTCCCAGCCTTTCAGCCATCCCTGCCAAGATGCTGGACGTGTGAGTGAAGCCATATCGGATGTTCTAGCTCTAGCCTCCATTTTACCATAACCACTTGAGAGATGAATGACACATGGAGCAGAAGAACAGCCCAACAGATTTCTACGTGATTATTAGCAAATAAAATGTGTGTTGTTTTAAGCCACTAAGTTTTTAGGTAGCTTGTTACACAGCAATAGGAAATTAAAGATAGGACCTGTATCTACTTATAGTTGAACACTCATAGGAATCAAGTACCCTCCCCGCCCCCCCCCCCACAAATCCAGTAAACAAGTATTTTAACATTTGTCTTGGTTGTACAAAATGCATCTTTCTATTTTTAATTTTAAAATAGGGGATAGAGCACAATAGCAGTAGTTGCTTTTTTCTACAGTGTCTCAATTTTCTGTGACTTATTAAGAAGAAACACAAATAATATCTCTGAACACTTAACAAGATGTGATACTTGAATAATTAGCACCTGTACACACAATAAAGAAGATCCTAAAACTAGAAACAAAATGTGGGCACAAGTAATTCCAAATACTTTTAAGATAAATCCATTTACATTTCTCTGTACATGTGATGAAAATAGGAAGAAGTGCCTGAAGCATTGCCTCTGGATAAAGAAAGAAGGTTGTCAATTCTCATAAATTTCAAATAAGTAGAAATCCAAACTACCATGCTGAACATATTTTCTAAAGCTTAGAATTATTTTTTATAATAGAACATTTAGTTTTTGGAATCAAGCTCTTTAAATGGTTCATAATACATAAACATATTAGTCTTTTAAAGTTATAAATTTTGAATAGTAAATTATAAAATTCAAATATAGAAATATGAGAAAATAATTTAAGACAAAGATATTTTTGCAAAATTTTCATATACCACAGAACATGAAGTGATTAAAACACTATCATTCAAATTTATGAGCATTCATTAACTAGCTCTTATGTCCAGTGCTAACCACCATAAGGCAAAAAGGATGGAAAGATAGAAGGCAGGGAAGAAGGGAAGGAAGGAAGAAAGAAATAAGGAAAGAAAGAAGAAAATAAAGAAGAAAAAGAAAAGATTTGAGTTATGAAAAGTAGTAGTAAAAAAGTAGAGAGGAAATGTTATATTGTTCTATTGAGAAGCATAAAACATAAAAGTTGATAAGGAACAAGTGCTAAAGTACTGGTTCCCATAATTGCAGTCTTAAATATGCAATATATAAAAAATATTTTTTACTTCTTCTTTCCCTTTCTCAATTCTGTACAGACTCCCTCTAATTCTATACTTGCATCCAGTCATCAACCTATAGCATTAGTGCTCAAACAGTAATGTTTTACTAGTGCAAATGAATTTATTCTTTCATTACTTACATTGCAAGAGCTCTTTGAAATGTGTACCAATGTTGGTACATTGCCTTTTCTAAATTTCTTATTTAGGTCCTATTCCTTATTTTAATTCCAGTTAGGGTTCACCTCAGTCCTTATGGGTTGAAGGATGTTTTTAATCCTGAAATTTGTTATCTGGCAAAGACTGTGAAAAGAAAAATGAAGTCAAGTTCTTCGGGAGTCTGGAAGTTCTAAGACAGACAAATGTGCTATGAGGGGCTAATGACCCATGCAGAGTTAGTTGTTGTCAATCTTGTTTTGATCTCCATCCATTTCTAGGCACCAAGGGGGAGAACTTTAGAAGGGCCAGCTTCAATTCATGTAGAATGTACACAGGCTCCTTGAGTCTATGCCCCACCTGCCTCCATTACATGTCTCAAGTTGTCTCTGATTTGTTAAACTGTGTGTACTTTGATAACAACTATGCATTTCAAAGATCAAGAAATATTTTTATCAACAGAAAATGGGAGCTCTTAGATCCTAATGTTCTTCAAGATTGTGTGCCTACTCTGCTGTGATTTTCATCCTTAGCCACTTTTTTGAGTGGTTATGACTTCCAGATCCACATTCCCAAACCAGACGTTTCTTATACAACCAAGGCAGGTATATTCAGTAGTCTATTTTGCATGACCACTTACTGACCCCACAGCAACCGCCAAATTAGCATTTATAAAACAGAATTTATTACATCTATCACCCCAATCAAACAGCCTTTCCTTCTATCCACCTTCTATTGGCTATTGTACCACTTGGTTACCTAGACAGAAAAGTCTTAGTATCACCTTTTGGTTCCTCTCTTCTCCCAGTTGCTATATCCAATCTATAACAGAATCCTGTGTATTGTAAATGAAAAAATATTCATAAGTATCCTTCTCTCCCATATCACTACCAAACTTAGAACCTTTAACATTTCTCACCCACTACAATAAGCTACTAAAATGGGTCATTAACCTTACCCAGTTTATTTTATTTCTTCTATCTTCAATCCATTCTTCACTTTTCCACAAGAGTAGCAGTTTAAATACACAAATGTGATCCTGGCACCTTCTTGATTAAATCCTTTGTATTAGTTAGGGATCTCCAGAGACACAGAATCAACAGGATATATAGTATGTAAATAGATTTTTAAATACAGAAGTGCTCCAAAGTCTCCAAATTACGTCTCTATTTACCACTGGCTCTTCAAGCACCGCTGGGTCTGCTGGGTCACGTGGTCAAGTGGTACACTGATTGTCCAGCAGACTGGACCTGTTGCAGAGCCTTTTTTTGTTTTAGTCATTACCAGAACTGCATTTATTATATGATCTCCATAAACCCATACTCTGACTGGTGGACCACAAAGATGTTCTGTGTCTCCTGGAGTCAGTAACATTTCAGAGCTAGTATCCAGTAATCCCCACTTTGTCTGATTATTTCCTTTTTCCCAATGAACAGTCATCCTGGTAAAAGCCCATAAATCCTTTTGGGCAAGTTGGGAGAAAGAGTAACAGTAAACACATTTGGTGGAGTGGCAGCGTTTTTCCCCAAGGGGACCTTCAAGGCCTTTCCTTCATAAACTTCTGGGTCTGCAAATTGTCTCCACTCTAGGAAGTGGTTAAGACTTTTGGCTCTCTGCTTTTGTGATCCAATTTATACTTGTTCACTTAATCAAGAACTCTCTGCTTATACAGATAAAGTAACAATTTACTGGCCTTCCCATCTATTGCATTTGCATTTCTAGGTGGCCCATGATCAACCAGCCAGCAGCATAGGGGTCTATGAGTCAAGCTGTCTGGTTACTCCACTGGTTCTGCTATCAATTTCACTAAACACATCCACCTTGCCTTGCCAATTTAGTCCCACCACTTGGCTCTTACCAACACATAGTTAATAATCTGCCACCGTATTTAAGGATCTCAGTTCAGTGGCAACAATTCCCACAATAATATCTGACCTACAAAGAAGAGCAACCAAGGGTTGCTCAAGGATGCTGGGGCACCTCTCACGAATTTATTCCTCATAGTCATGGGCACTCCTGGGGTGGGTGGTCTGATCTCACATGATGAATCAACTGTAACATTTTAATCTCCTTGAAGCCTTTTGATACTTTCTTCTACATTATACCAAGGCAAATACATTCGAACTGCATTTAATGAAGGCCACTTTTTGGTCCATATTTCAGCCAACCAATCAAACTGTTAGAGACCTTTCTAATTCCTCATTCTACAACAGTGAATCCAGCATGTCTGCTCAGTGGGACCACGTAATAGTTTTAAGGGAATTATTATAGCTATTGGCTCATGTGACCATGTGGATAGACAGGTCCAAATTTCATAGGGCAGCCTGCAAATTGGAAACGTGATGAAGGTGCCAATGAATTCCCCAAGGAGAGCAGATTAGATGGAGAGCGAAAAAATTCTTCTTTCTGACTGCTGAAATCCTGCTCTTGCTTTAATGCCTCCAAATGTCTGTATGAGGAGAGTCCCCTCACTGCTGAAGGCTACCTCCCTTAGTTGAATGTGGATATAACCAGTGTAGATGTGATCGGCTAATGATCTAAATCCATTTATGAAATACCTCACAATGACAATTTGGCCAGCACTTGCTTGACCAAACAGCTGGAAACATATTTGACAACTGAAATTTACCATCACAGCCCATTTCAGTAAATTCAACCAAAAGAAATTTTTGTTCCTTCTACATTATCTCACACCCTAAACATATCCCCTGATTTCTGTCTGTATAAATTGGAAAAATTCCTGCAGTTCTTTTGAAGTGTAGTACACCTCCTCATGGATCATACTTTGTACTTTGCCTTTTGGATCCTGTTAGGACATCAATCTAATTATAAATTTTGAAGCAAAGTGATGTGATAGGGGTGGGTCCTGAGAGGAATTAGCACTGCCGTGCAAGTTAGTCACCTCAGGGTATTCCAATACAGTTTCCTTGGGAAAATGGGATTGATCTCCTCAAATACGGGTAGAGAACTTCTTCTTCAGGGAAGGTCATTAAAGATTGATGAAATTTTCCACTGTGCCACCACTCTATCATAAATAAAACTCAAAAACATGTTTATATAGCTCCCCCATTAGACTCTGACTCCTTCTGAAGGACATGAATCATCTTCAGTACTTGCAGGTGCTTTTGCATATACTAGGCATACAAAAATAATTATTATTTGAAAATGTATGAATGAACAAAAGGGCATATAACTGCTAATCTAATCTTTAAGCAGTTAATTAATCTAATACTCTTTATAAAATGAAAGATAATGCATAACTCTCTGAAAGCTCAATTTTATGAGCTATGAAATCAGGGAAGAAGAATGGCAATACATAAAATGCCAAATTTGGAGTTTACAAAATCTGTGCTCTAAAAATTCAGAAATTTTTCCAATATGAGGTGGAAGACTTATGTAAGAATGGGTATTTAAGTTTAGCCTTGATGGATAAATTAAATAAGGAGAGCAGAGTGAAGGCATTTCATGAGAGAAATGGTTTAAGTAGAAGCCAGTACAGTGTTTGTTGGAGACAAAGAGATTTTCTATCTGGACCAATGGTTGGGCATTTGGGAGATGTTGTGAGAGGTAATATTGGATGAGCCAAGCATGGCTGTTAAATAGAATATTTTAAGTCACTCCATAGAAGGTACCAATTATTATCAGGATATTTTAAAAATAATTTGCTACAAAATTGGAATTTAATCACTAGAAATAATCTCATCTTTAACATCTAATTTTGAATGTTTTTAAAAATAATTCATTAATGTTGAAGTAATTTATAACAATTAAATAGTGATTCCATTTATTGACATCTCATTCTCACATGCAAAAACTCTGTTCTAGTTTGCTAGCTGCTGGAATGCAACACACCAGAGACAGATTGGCTTTCAATAAAAGGGAATTTATTTAGTTGACAAACAGTTCTTCAGAGGAAAGGCAGCTAACTTTCAACTGAAGTTCTTTTTTACGTAGGAAGGCACAGGGTGATCTCTGCTGGCCTTCTCTCTAGGCCTCGGGGTTCTAACATCTTTCCCCGGGGTGATTCCTTTCTGCAGCTCCAAAGACCTGGGCTGAGCTGCGAGTGCTGAGATGAGGTATGCTGAGCTGCTTGGGCTGTGCTATGTTGCGCTCTCTCATTTAAGCACCAGCCAATTAAGTCAAACGTTATTCATTGCAGTAGGCATGCCTCCTAGCTGACTGTAGATGTAATCAGCAACAGATGAGGTTCACACGCCAAAAGCTCATGTCCACAGCAATAGATCTAGGCACCTTCACCTGGCCAAGTTGACAACTGACTCTAACTACCACAAACTCTTTATCGCCTTGCTATAACCTTCCATGCTCCCTCCCATGAAGCTCTGAGACCCTAATTTGATGCTCCAGTTAAACTTTATTTTTTACCATTCCTTGAATTTGGCATCTTTTTCATGTGTCTATGCTCAGAGTATGCTCTATACCTTCCCTAAAATACTCTCGTCTATCTCTACCTTGAAAATCCAAACACATCCTTCTAGACAGAGTGCCACAGCCATCTTTTCCATGTATCTGTCCTTGACTACACTGGTCATAATAATTAATTCTTTCTTTGGGGCTCAATAGCAACTTTTCACTCCTATTTTATTACTCAGCATGTGATATCACAACTATATTTCTTCTTTTCAAGGCTTCTCAAGGACAAACTGAGACTTATCTCAAACATTTAAAAACCTTGCACCTTCTGGTAAATAAGATGAACTCACTGAATATTTATTGAAATAACTGATAAATATTGATCAGATAATAATACATTGAGAATTTTCTCTAATTGCAAACAATGTAAGGTTAATATTTTTTATTTTTATTTTCATCTATAATATTCCATTAAAAAAGAATAGCAAACAGGAAAATAGGTTTTTTTTTGGCCTATCAAATAGAATTTTTTAAAATACTCATTATTGACTAGATGGATGTACAAAAAAGTACTCTCAAGAACTACTGATTGGTATACAAATTTCTGAAAAAAATTTGGCAATACTTATCACAAACTTTTTAACCAGGAATACTTCTTCTAGTCACATTTCCTAAGTAAACATTAGAATGGTTGAGAAAAATAAAATATGTCTAAATGATGAAATGTTATGTAATCACTGAATATTGTGTGTACAAACTTTGGGTAATAACACAGGTCAAAAACACTATCTTTGAGACTTTTTTGAAGGCAACGTTGGCCAAGGTTCTATACTTGCCAAGCCACAGTTTTCACATTCATAAATTGAGCATAATAATAGGAAACTATTCATAGGGCTGTTTTGAGAAACAAATGAGATTTAAAAATGTAAAACATTTAGAATAGTGACTAGAGCAGAATAAGTGACGGATAGTATAATCTATGATACCAATGACAATTGATGACAGAAGTGATCCATTAAAAACAAAATGGGATTTGCTTTATCAGGCATCTAGAATCTCAAGATGTAGAATTTCAGTTTTGAAACAGCTCAATTGCTAGCAGGGCTTTTCATAGAGAACTGAACATTAAGAGATGTAGAGATCCACTTCAATATTTTCTTTATAAGCAATTTTGTTGAGAAATACAGAACGCTATTCTTAGTTATTATTCTAAGCATAGTAGTGGTAGATGTCATGGTTTTCATTCTTAGAATTGATATTTTACATTTCCCTTTTAGATATTTAAAAATACTTTATTTTTGACAAGATAATTCTGCTACCTTGCTAACTAATCATCTCAGAGCCTACACAATTATTTACATTGTACCATTAATGGCCTGTTTCTTTTTAGAAGCTCAGGCAATCATTGTGACAGTAGCAAGTCAGAGTTTTATGATTATTTGAGCTGCCGGTCTCCTTTGTTCTTCCTTAAAAGAGATGCCACTCAAATCCACGTCTGATTGGTACTTCCCAAAGAACAAGGAGGAAAATTTGCACTTGTCATGAAGCCATTTATAATGATGTTAGAAAAGAAAAGATTGAAACATTTATAAATTTCTTTAGCGGTACTTGCTATGCAAATGTGCTGAGTGGAATATTTTAAAAGAAACTTCTCTAAAAGCATATCTGTTTGAAAATCATTTGAAGACCCCAATTAATTGGAGGTGGTGTGTTAGAAATCACGTGATAACACCAAGTAATTTTAGAATGATTGCTACATATCAATCACTTTTGTGCCAAAACATTTACTTTGAAAGTATTTAGAATGAGATTACTCACCCAGTTAAAATTATAACATTAAAAGAAACAAGGATTAAGTCAATATAAACTTATCTCTGGGATAGAGGTGAAAGAGGATACAAAAAGAGAATAATAACGTGTGAATTATTTATGATCACCCAAGAATAAAGGAAAACTTACGACAAGCAATAATGAGAATTTTTCATTGTTGACAAGATGTCTTGGCAAGATGTCCTGTGTGTGTGTGCTGTTGCACACATGCTCATATAAAGGGCGAATATGTGCAATCAAGCACCCACTTCTCATGGTAACTTTAAGCCACCTATTTTGTCTATTAAATATTATGTTAAACTCTGGCCACCTACAATGCTTTATGTTTCATTACCTCTTACTTTTATATGAAATACATTTCTCTTAGCTTTTGTATCTTATCAGAGGATGTTAGGTATTTTCCAATCAAGCACAGAGGAGAAAAATAGTCTCCGTGTGACTTAAACATGGGGTCTTTGAAGCTTTGTTAACCCTGATTTCTCCCCAAACTACTCTTAAACAAAGAGAGGTTTAAATTGATACAGAAAGGTCTTCTTTCCAAAAGTTCTTGGGACCTGAGGAGTTTTCACAGTCTTGTGAATGGAGATTTCAATGGTGTATTAGTTTCATGGGGATGCTGTAACAAATTACCACAAACCTGGTGACTTAAAACAAAGAAATTTATTTTCTCACAGTTGTGGAGTCTAGAAGTCTGAAATCAAGATGTAGAGGGCCATAATCCTTTTAGAGACTCTAGGGAAGAATTTCTTCTTGCCTCTTCTTAGCTTCTAGCAGCCCAGGCATTCCTTGGTTTGTGGCAGCATCACTTTAATCTCTGTCTCTGTCTTCACATAGCCATCTTCTCCCTGTGTGTCTATACTTCCACACCAGTTATATTGAACTGGCCCTTCCACACCAGTTATATTGAACTGGCCCACCCTAACCCAGTAGAACTTTGTCTTATCTAATTGCATGCACAAAGATCTTATTTCCAAAGAAAGTTACATGCACAATACTGGGAATTAAGACTTGAGAGTATCGTTTGGGGGGACATAATTAAAACAACCAAAGGTGGTAATGTGAAAATTGGCCTTTGAATCTTCAAAATAGATCAGAAATTTCAAAAAATTCATACAAATTTAGAAGTCTTCAGTGAGTCATTCACTCATTCGCTCTGGTTTAAGTTGTGACACTAGGCTGGTTTCTAAAATGACTTCCAGCTCCAGAGCCCTCTGAGGGAACCAAGGACCCCATATGGATTAAAGGAGGGTCTTTGAAATAGACATAATCCTGCATACATCTTATTTAGGGGAAACATCAAAAAATATAAAGTGATTTAGATATAAGTAGAGATATGATGCAAGTTTTTGGCATCAAGCAAAGGTCAAGAAAACTTCTGAAAAACAGAATACTGAGAAAGGGAGAGAAAGTAAATGAGGGATGCACCAACCAAAATGAGGCCACTATTTCATAGTCAACTGAAAGCTCCATGAATAGTGGAAAAGACAGAATGTAGAGGAAGGAAGGAAGAGAGGGAGGGAGGGAAGGAAGAAAGGAAGGAAGGAAAGAAGGAAGGGAGGGAGGGAGGGAGGGAGGAAGGAAGGAAGGAAGGAAGGAAGGAAGGAAGGAAGGAAGGAAGGAAGGAAGGAAGGAAGGAAAGAAACAGTAAGTAGAACCAGAATCCAAAAAGATAACAACCAAGTTGGTGAGAAAAGGTAATTTTGGGTGAAAGCAAAAACTGAATAAAAGAATGAACTTGGAGGGCGGGCCGCGGTGGCTCAGCGGGCAAAGTGCTTGCCTGCTATGCCGGAGGACCTCGGTTCGATTCCCGGCCCCAGCCCATGTAACAAACACGGAGAAACAGAGTACAATAAAAACAAGAAAATGTTTCCCTTTCTTCCTTCCTTCCTTCCTTCTATCCTTCCTTCCTTCTCTCTGTCTTTCCTTTAAAAAAAAAAAAAAAAAGAATGAACTTGGAGTTGAAATGAAAAGATCATATGACTTCTGTTATCATGAATGGAATTTAAAAACAAGAGCTTAGTGTGAAACAGGATGTAATAAAGTGTGAATAGGAACCAGGTACAAGAAATTAATGCAAATAACAATTATCATTTATTAAGTATTTACTATATTCCGGGAACTACTAAGACTCTACATATAATTTTCTTAAGCTAGTAGCATGAGCATGGGCATATCCCTAACCATTCCTAGTCTGATTAAAATGGCCAAAGAAGTATAAAAAGGAGAAGTAGTATGAATCACTGCTAGGAAATAGACAAGCCTGGTGAGAAACTATAATCTCTCAATGTTTGAGGACAAGAGTTTTGAGCCCCCTTTCATCCTCAGTATAGAGTACAGAATCAGACAATTAATTGTGAGCAATTAATTCAATATGGTTTGAACTGATAAATTATATTAACTATAAACATCCAATAGGAAGCTGCCAGGGGGGTTTCAGAACAACAGAGGAAAGAGTTTACAAATGAAGTTCTCTTAATGTTATAACCCCAATCTCAAATCTTTCCACCTCTCTTATTAGATCACTGCATTAGGAATAAAAAAGTAGAAGGAAGCAAAACAAAAAAGCTTAATATCTGAGATCTTAAAATTCCAAACGCACCTGCCATGCGGGAAATCCAGGTTCGTTTCCCATTGGCTGCTCATACGTAAGGAAAAAAAAAATCACACAAGGACAATCAATCCACTTTCTTTGGGGACAAATGATAGTTCTGAGTAACAAATTGTCATTCAAAGTTTACTTTTTTAAAGCAAGTAAAAAATCAATCTAAACAACAATGAAATAACAGCAAAAATTACTATGACATTTGAAAAATGTGAAAATATACAGGAAGAAGATATAGAACTGAAAAGGCAAAGCAGAAACATTCTGAATTTAACACAAAAAACTGAAAATGATTTATTTTAAGAAATAAAATGTAGAGAGCCTCAGCTATTTGTCCTTAAGAAAACACTTGAACATTATGAAACAAGAATTTACAAATAAGATGAAAATATAGCACACTGAGATTAAAAGATTTCAGCCTAAAGGTTGATAGAAATTAAAAAGTAAAAGGAATATACTAGAAAAAATTTAATAAAATATAAGTATTAATATAGTTATTTGGAAATAAAGTGGCTATACACATTCACGAGCAGCTCCTTCTGAAAAACAAATTAAATTAACTTGAAAGCAGATAAAAAAGGTGAAGAAAGAAAATACAAAATATAAAACTTAGAAATGAATTAAAAATAGATAACTTTAGGGAATGATGTATAAAAGTATATGAGATTAGGGCGGGCCACGGTGGCTCAGTAGGCAGAGTTCTCACCTGCCATACTAGAGACCTGGGTTCGATTCCTGGTGCCTGCCCATGCAAAAATAAAATATATATTGTATATATATGAGATTATATTTGAAAAAACGCTTGAAATAGAAACTGGAAATAAAATAAAATTCAGGCAAAGAACCAAAAAATCAATTTATTATGCTGAATGTTGCAATTTACAGAGAAGATATAACAATCAGGACTACCTATGCTTCAAATAGTAGAGAACAAAATTCCTGTACCTGATATTACAGAAGAATCAAAAAGAAATAGATAATACACTAGAGACAGAACACTTTAATCCACTAATTCAATCTATGACAATTCAAGAGGATAAAGATAAATATATAGAATTTAAGTAAAACAAATATGAAAATAAATATAATTGCTATCTATTAAAATCTGCATTGACAAGAGAGACTACATGTATTTTTACCAGTGTACATGTAAAATTAAATAAATTAACTATTTATTTGACCACACAGCAAACTTCTATAAATTCCAGGGTCAGAGGCAATAGTTTTTGATAAAAATGCAGTCATACCAGAAAATAATTTTTTAATTAAAAAAATAAATAAAAGTTTCTATTTCTAGCACATTTAAAAGCTCTATCTTAAAGTCACTCTTAGGTCTAATAATAAATAAAAGCTTTAAATTTCAGAATATTATAAAATAACACAAATTAAAATACTGAATATAAGACTTTATGGGATACAAACAAAGCCTTATTCTCGGGGAAATTCATAGCCTTAAATGTTAACTGAATAAACAAATGTGTTTAGTATCCTGAAAAGTGAGGGAAGATAACAACAAAAATACATGAAGATAAAGGTAAAAGTAGATGAGTTAGAAGACAGTAATACTACAAATATTCTCAAATCAAGTTACTTGAAAATATAAAAGATAAATCACTAGTCAATCTAGCAGTAAGGCAAAAGAGATAAGATAGCAATATGTAAACAGAAAATAAGATGAAAATAAAACAGAAATAGAGGAAGTTAATAGAATCATACAGAATACTTTGCTCAACTTTATTGACTATGTTTGAAAACCTAGATATAATGGATATTTTATAGGCATAGATAATTAACCAAAAGAAACTCTAGAAAAAGTGAACAATCTATACTGACCAGTTTCCTTAGAAAGAATAGAAAACACTACTAAAGGTACTCCTAAAAGGACTAGATAAGATGGTTTCACAGTAAATCCTACCACATTTTTTGATATATTATAACTCCAGTGTCAATTTAAAAATCTCTGAGTACTAACAAAAGAATGTGAACTTCCAAAATATGTGTACAAACATATCTGATAAACATAGAAGACACACATACACAAATCCATGGACAAATTTCACAAACGATATTGGTGCACCAATGCTACATAAAATATTAATATTCAGAACCCAGCACACATTAAAAAACAATGCACCTAAGTCCCTTGTGGGACAGGAGAAAAAGTATGGAACTGTCGAGCTTTTACCGTGGGGAAACCCCTGATAACTATCTCAGGCATTAGGGACTAGAGTCAACAGGTCAAACCCTTGATCCTAAGGCTTGCTCTTGTGATGCTTATTTCTGTAGTAGAGAAGCTTAGCTTACCTATAGCTATGCCAAAGAGTTACTTCTGGAGGACCTCTTTTGTTGCTCATCAAATGAGGGAAAAGAATTATAACAAAATACTAATGGCTGAGAGAGTTCAAATAGAATTGAGAGGCTATTCTGGGGTCTACTCTTAGCCAAACTTCAGCTAGATGTTGTTGTTTACCATAGTTTACCAAACCCCAAAGAAAACCATTTCTGACCACCCTAAAGAATACCTAGGCCTTTATCTGAGGTTCTACAAAAGTTCCATGCACTATGATTATTTCCAGAAACCTACAACCTCCAGATGGGTTCCTAGGCCAGATAAGTCCTGAAACCCAGGGGGCCAGCCTCTCTGGAATAGCAACTAGTTCCATCCCCCTATGCCATATTATTGACAGCCTCTTCCAACAAGCAAAAGTTAGAATGGGCATAGCCCGATACCCCTAAGAGTGGGAGAAAGATCAAAGGAGAAGGAGGAGTTATAACAGAGAAGGTATAAGTTAACAAATGAGTAATGCCTGCTGAATCATATTGATACTTGTTTTAGTCTCCAGTGTCTTGGAGCAGCTAGAAAAAAAACCCCTAAAATTGTTGAACAGTAACCCATACCAAACTCTGAAGTCTGTTCTATTACTACTCTTTACAATGTACTTTGAAATTTATTGCTTTTTGTATATATGTTATATTTCACAATAGAAAAAGGAAAAAATGCACTTGACCAAGAATGGTTTCTTCCAGGACTGCAAGGGTTATTCATTAGAGAAAAACTACTAATATTAATCATAGCATTAATATGTACATATATAAAGTAACCGCATGATTATTTTCATAGATACAAAAAATAAATTGATAAATTCAACAATCTCTCCTTATTTAAAGCAGTAAATAAAACAAGGAGAGAAAGAATATCCATAAGATTCAAACTCAGAAACATCCAAAATAGAGAAATATAAGCATCATTCTCAGTAGAATTAGATAAATGACAATAAAGGCCACATTCACTAACATTTTTTGTCATTGTCCTAGAAGTATCAGCCAAGAAAGGAAATGTACAGAAATTAAAAGGAGATACAGATATCACTTTCTGCTGATCAAATACCTGCAAAACCCTTGAAAATTAACTGGAAACTACAAGACAATTCAGTAATTTCATGTAATACAATGTTAATATGAAGTTAATAGTTTTTATATCCAGAAGAAAGATGGGAGAAAATATATCATTTACAATAAAAAATAATAAATACAACAAACAATAATAAATACCAATAAAATACCTTGGAGTAAGCACACCAAGATATGTACAGAATTTTAGTGAAGACAATTTTGAACATTATGGAAAATGCAGAAAATGTGAAGAAATGCCCTTTGATAGTTTCAATTCTTCCTAAATTAATCTGATAATGAAAGTGCTATTCTCATAAAATACCAACAGAATTTTTTAAAGTAGAAAAGGTGATTGCAAGTTTTTTATAGAAACCTAAACAGAGCAGAATATCCAGAAAAACTCAAAATGATGAGGAGGAGGTAGAAGAAATGGGAAAAGAGGAGAAGGAAGAGGAGGAATAGGGAGAGAAGGAGAAAAAGAAAGAGAAGAAGACCCAATGGGAATTATGAACCAGGAATATATATATATGGATTGCTTTGAAGTCCTGACCATTGTGAATTCTAGATTTTAGATCTTTTCCTCTGAGAGCAACCTGAAAATAATATAGGATGAGAAAAGAATGTGGAATTTAGGAAATAAAAAAAAATGAGGGGAAAGAAAAGGGAAATGAGCAATAATCATCCAAGTTACTAACTTCCCCAGGATTAAATCAGAGCAAGGGAAAAATCCACCAAGCACAGAAATACATGGCCACGGGCACAAAGCACAAACAAGGCTCACTAAAGAGAAAGGATTTATTTCCAGTACCACCTAAACCTCCTTCCCAAGCCAGTTCATTTTGGACTTCCATGGTTCCCAAATCATTCCAACAGAATTTCCAAGAGGGTAAGGTTTTGCTACTTGTTATTTTCAAATTCATAAAGTAATTTAAAAAATACTTAATTTACAATCACATGAACAACGTTTAATGAATATCATTAAACAGTTTCTATTTAGCAATATCTGTTCAGTATTTTTCAACATAGAGAATAATCATGGCCCAGAAGCCTCTGACTTCAAGGAGTTCAAATTATAGTAGAAATGATAAAAAATAGCTGGCATTAAACATTTGGAAAACCACATGAGACAATATTTAAATAAAAGCTAAGTTGTTTGGTAAGACTATAATGCAACTCCAGTACAAAGAATTAGAAAATTAATGACATTTGCAGAAAAGAGAAACGATCTGTTTTCATTCAAATTCTCAGTTCCAACCATGATAAGTTTTTCAAAATAAGAACCCTGGGCTGGCTGTGCCTCCACTTCCCTGAAAACAACAGATCTGTGCTGCTGGCATATTTTCCTTTCCCATTTATTTTTTGTGTTTTTTATAATGTGCATTGTTTTAGAAAGTATTTTTGATAGCTGTTGCCATAATATGTACAGGTCTTGAGAAATGTCATATGGGCTTAGAGATGGAGTAACAATCCATGACGAGATCAGACCACTTACCTGCCCCGCCCATTCTATGGTCTCCTGGGTCCATAAAGTTTCTGTCTCCCTTTCAAACCTGCACCTTGCCCCCCCCCCAGTTCTCTATTTCTTCACCCCACAAGAGATCACTCTGAATTTAGGGTAAGAGAATCCTGTTGACTCCACCTAACTACTGGGGGAATGTTATCTAATATCATGTTTTCTATCGCTGTTTCCCAAAGGCTTGACAATTCTTTGTAAATTTATACTTCATGAATGTGTTATCCTATAAATTACGGTCACCATATCTACAGAGACATCTGAAGTTGAGAAGCCTACAACCTTAATAATTGTCTAGAACTAGACTGGATTTTTCATGCGTCTATTGTTTCATGAACTCCAAAATCTCCCTTCACTACCAGTTTGCTGCATGGTCTGCCTGAGAGAGCAGTGAATTTTAACAACTTTCTAGTAGCCTGGAATCAAGAATATCTAGAATCTGAGTAAACAGGAACCAAAAAAGGAGTATCTCTTGCAATGTGAAGACAAAAAGGAGAGAACAGCATCAAGTTTTAGTATGAAAGAACATTGGATATGTAATGCCTTGTCAGATTTCTTTTTTTTTTTTATATTTTTACTATATCCACCAATGCAATTTTTGCACAGAAGTATAATCTATCCTTAAGTTATTAATTTAGAAAATAAATGAATTAATTTAAATCACAAGCCTCACAAGCTCCATATATTCATAAACTCAAATCTGCCATTTATTTGTATGTGTGTCATTTATTTTTAAAATAAGCTTTAATCTGAACGAATTTCTTCTAGAGTGTTCTTAAATCAAAGTTCCACGTACCTAAGTTTTCCGATGAAGTTTGTCCTTGTAGGGTCCTGAGAATGACCACTTGGAAGCAAGGCAGAGGGAGAGTCCTCAGGTTACGGGATGTCTGAGGGAAGGCGGCTTACTTGCCTCTTCATGTGGGGAAGGGATGCTGAGACTCAGCAGGGAGGGGAAGAGCAAAAAGAAGACATGCCTGAGATGAAGATCACATGGAAATAATTAACCAGATGGACAGCTGCTTCACAGCCAGAGTCCTGAAAGTGCAAAGGAAATTGAAAATGCAAAACAATAAAAATAATTACTTTTAAGAAAATATCCCAGGTGAGGGTGCACGGGTGGCTCAGTGGTAGAATGCTCGCCTTCCATGCAGGAGACCCGGGTTCAATTGCTGGACCATGCACCCCCCCCCCAAAAAAAATCTCAACTTAAATTGAGACCTCAGCAATCAACCAAATCTAGAAACTAAGAGCAGATTCTAATGTTGACTGGGAAATCTAGGAGCCTTGGGTCCATTAAAATGGGCCCCTTTGTGGAAGTTACCTAAGATTTCAGTCCCTTCTGTGACTAGGCTGTCAGATGCGTCCTGACCAGATAACGTTCCTGGAGCAATAACAGGTCCACACAATGGTGATTCTAATTTACCAAAGTCACTGGAGAACAGTATAATAAAATTTTTCTTTTCTCCTTTTTATAATGCAGATAATATACACATTTATCATCTAAACTCTGAGAGGCTACTTTTTTCCTTACAGGAAATAAATGATAGGAATTTCTCATATGATTGAACTTTTGAAAAGCCAAACCAAGCAAGAAGCTAACATCCTAGTTAATTAAGATCATGACACTGAAATTATACTCACTGGGTCCAAATCCTAGCTCTCCCACTAATTAGTTGGGTGACCAGTTGACTCATCATCTCTGATCTTCAATTTTCCGATCTCTAAAATAGGGATGATAATAAGGTTTTCCTTATAAGATTGTTGTGAGCATAAACTAACCAAATGCCTGTTAAATCACTTAAAATAGTACCAGATAGTTAGTAATCACTGTGCAAATATATGCTATTAGAAGAAAATATGAACAGACAGACAATTAGAACCTCAAAAAAAAAAAAAACTTAAAGGGACATAAAAAAAGAAATAAAATAATCATCTATTGAAGTTCTAGTATTAATTTTACATTGATAATAATGAGAGTACATTAAACAAAAAACAAACGATATAATTAAAATAGGAGGATGAAGTAGAACAGTTATGTAGGTAGTAAGTTAATTAAATAATCCTTTATCATAACAGAAAATAAATAATCACTGACTAAAATTGGTAAGCAACAAATATCTGAAACTGGTAAAGTGATTAAAAGTCCAGGGAGCATTACTTTGTAGTATGGAGCTGTTCCTCAGTATTATCTGCATGTGTCTCAAAAATCAAAAATAAGCCTTTAAAATATACACACACAGACATATATACAAATATTATTTAACTCTACTTGAGAAACACAAGTATTCAACCATGTGGAATCACACTACAATTTGATTTACTATATCATAGTTCATAAATTGTGTAAATGTTAAAAGCCTATAAACAGAGACATCTGGTTTCAAGCATAACTAAAACATTATGCCCTAAATAATTTCTTTAAGCAGCTGACTGGAAAACATAATGTAAATGTTGAACATTTTTGACTTGTATACCAAAGTCATATCCTAGTCAATTTCCAGTAGCATGTGGACCAGTTACCACTGCTTTGTAGCTGCTTCTGAGTTTTTAACACAAAGAAAACTGGTGACAAGTTTGAAAAGTTTGTCTATTTCTTGTAAGAAACAACATGTGGAAACTTTTCTCTCATCCCTACAGACTAAAGCAAAAGGGTCACCCCATAGTCACCCTAGTTTTCAAAAATTACCAACCTCTCAGTAAGTTTCTTAGCATTATCTTTAAATAAACAGTTTCTTTTTTATGCAATTCAGTTGTTCTCCCTGTCCTGTTAAAAGTTTAAAGGGAACTGGGGCAATGGCTGTGGGCATCACTTATGAGCTTGTCACCAGCTGCTCCCCCACCTTCACCGGGGACTAACTGGTCCAACATATCCTTGGAACAGAAGACCTTATTGCAGAAGTGACTTCCAGTGATGCTGTGAGATTTTATCTGTGAACTACTGATCATAAATACTATTCAGCAGTTATCAACGTATGTGTGGTGCCAAACAAATTTCTCGTTGCTGCAGAGAGTGCAGAGTCCGTCCAAGTGTTTGTGGTATATTTGACAGCACACAAAAATCTGGTCTTGATAGTGTCTCCTCATGACTTGCCCTGGCAGAAGCATGGTTACCTGAGGTGATGATCTTGGTCTGTGATAGTGTTGGAAAATGATATAAACAGGCAAGAAGCTTAAGAATGGTACATTAAGCATGGTGCTTTGAATGGGTAGACCTTAGTCCAGAGGAGTTTCCTGAGGAGGAGGATGTCCCAGAATCTACAGGAGTAAAGTGAAATGTAGAAGCCTTGAATGCCAAAGTCTTGGTCCAATGTAATGATGAAGAATGATAGGAACCAAGGCTTTAGCCTCCTTAGCTCATTGGCTGCAGCAAGCCGTACCATTGAGTCAGTAGGGACCTGCCATTCAGAGGAGCCCCACTTACCAGCAGCAGATAGAACTGAATCGCTCTTGGATGCTCAGAGTGGTACATCTAACACAGAAGACACCTAGGTGGGTAGTACTGTGGATCCCATGTTAGACCTGGATATTCACGAATTAGCCAGTCTTACTATTGGAAGAGGAGTTTCGGAGAATTTTGAAAGACTGTTTTCAAAGTTGAAAAATAAATGACAGCAACACTTTGACACTTCCTCACGAGCAAAGAAAGTTGCGTGTAGAAAAGGTGGTCAAAGCATTCTGGATGGCAGTTGGGGGAGACATAGATGAGATTGAAGGCTTTCCATCTGATGAAGAAAACAAAATTATTCATACTACGGATTGACTAACCAAGATAGTAATCCCCTTTACCTGGGCTCAGTGGACACTTCCCTACTCAACCCAGTTATATTTTGCTGAAATTCCCATCATCATTTTGATCATCTGACTTGGATATAAGGTTTCTTTAATTTTAGATTTTAGTAGAAATTTAAATCTTTTCTCAGTATATTACAAGGTGTAAGGGGTAAAATGACAATAAGGAGGGCCAGGTTTTCAAATGCACTTCTTTGTTCTAGGAATGGGGGTAGAATGAGACTCAAAGATCTGTGTGAATTGTGCAAGTTAAAGAAGAAGGAAACCACTAAGTGGTTCCTAGTCAGCCTTTTAAATAATATTCCCTGCATTCAAACGTGGTTATTATAGATCTGGGATTTGTGCCACCTTTCCTGGGTGTTCTGTATTTTCTGGTTACACTGTTGCTTCACGACTTTCAAGGACCATGATTTTTTTTTTACCTATGATGCGTTAGATGGGAAGAAATGAGGCAGCTGCAGATGTGATTTGCAGCACAACATTGGTGGAATCAAAGTCAGTGGCCCCAAGTTAGTCGCTAACTAAAAAAGAAAACAAACAAACAAATCAACAAAACAGACAGCTAGGCTTTTCATTTGCAGTATAGTGTCTTGGCTCATGCTAGAAAATATTGAAAACCATGTGATTTTTTTTTAACCCTGGTATACATAAAACAAACCCCTCTACTGAGGTGTGATGTGATGTGATGTGTGTGTGTGTGTGTGTGTGTGTGTGTGTGTGTGTGTGTGTGAAAGAAAGAGCAAGAGAAAGAGGGAGGGGGAGAGAGAGAAGCTTAAAGAATTCCCATAAGGGTCATGAAAACAGTATGGGATCATATACCAAGATTTTTTGCATGAGCATTATCCTGAAGAAATTCTTCTCCCTTAGAGTTCTCCCCTGCTACTTGAGATGTCAGAACTGTGTTATTGGACAGTATGCCCTCAAACAATTTCTCCATTTTTCTTTTCATAAACCAGAGATCACTACCAAAGAAGTGACACTAAGGGAAGGTGGAGTTGAGGTGAGGAAGGGTGTGAAAAGTTGGACAATGAATTCCTGAGCTTCTTTGGGATTGATTGCTCCTCTCCAAACTCCCAGGTCTGCAGCTTGAAGGCAGAAACCTTTCTTCTCCATCCTTTGAGAGGGCAAGATTGAGAGTGCCAGCCTGGGGGAACTGATCACCAAAGAGAACGTTTCCAAAGGAAGAGTGGAAGGTACCACAAATAAAAATCTTTATTGCTGTTTTTTGTTTTGTTTTGTTTCTACTTAAGGGAACTAGGAGTGTGACCTTGAACAAGCTTGAATTCTCTGAGACGCAATTTTCTCACTTGGGAATGAAGAGTGGCTAGATTAAAATTTCGAGGACTTTCTATGATTTCTCAAATTCCACCCAAAGGAAATATTCTTTTTGCATCGAAAAATATACTCCTCCTCATCAGGCACTATCAAATGATAATGGTGCCTTTGAATCCAAAAGTAATATAGTCTATATATTAGATTTGTTCGCCTTTGTTTTGATGAAGATATAAGCTGATACCATACTTTGAAACTTAAGTACCTCTAGATCCTTTGCAATAATACAATTAAGTAGTTTATGACACAGTCAAAGAATTAGTAGAACCCATATTGCCTCCTTGTTGAACTTACTAGTAACTTCTGCCTATTTTTAAATTGGGTTGTTTGCCTTTTTTATTGAGTTGCAGATTCTCTTTATGTATTATGAATATTAAACCCTTATCAGATATATGGCTTCCAAATATTGTCTCCCATTGCATAGACTGCCTTTTTACTTTCCTGACTAAGTCCTTTGAGGCACAAAAGTGTTTAATTTTGAGGGGATCTCATTTATCTATTTTTTTTGTTGTTGCTTGAACTTTGGGTGTAAGGTCTAGGAAACTATCTCTTATCGCAAGTTCCATAAGATATTTCCCTACATTTTCTTCTAAAAGTTTTACAGTTTTAGCTGTAGTGTTTAGATCTTTGATCCATTTTGATTTATTTTTTGTATAAGGTGTGAGATATGTGTCCTCATTCATTCTTTTGCATATGGATATCCAGTTTTCCAAACACCATTTATTGAAGAGGCTGCTCTGTCACAGCTGAGTTGGCTTGACTGCCTTATCAAGTATCAATTACCCATAGATGAGAGGGTCTCTTTCTGAACACTCAACTTGATTCCATTGGTCAGTATATCTATTGTTATACCAGTACCATGCTGTTTTGACCACTGTGGCTTTGTAATATGCTTTAAAGTTGGAGAATGTGGGACATCTCACTTCATTCCTCTTTCTCAAGATATTTTTAGCTACTTGGGACACCTTGCTCTTCCAAATACATTCAGTTATTGGCTTTTCTACCTATACAAGGTAAGTTTTTG
This sequence comes from Tamandua tetradactyla, assembly GCF_023851605.1. Classification (NCBI taxonomy): domain Eukaryota; kingdom Metazoa; phylum Chordata; class Mammalia; order Pilosa; family Myrmecophagidae; genus Tamandua; species Tamandua tetradactyla. Next base: position 58,989,289 of record NC_135331.1, on the reverse strand, counting down.
AGATTTTTATTGGTATTGCATTTAATCTAGAACCAATTTGGGTAGAATTGACACCTTAACTATATTATATAGCCTTGCAATCCATGAACAAGTTATGTTCTTCCATTTATTTAGGTCTTCTTTGGTTTCTTTTAGCAATCTTTTGTAGTTTATTATGTAGGTCTTTTGTGACCTTGGTTAAATTTATTCTGAAATATTTGATACTTCTGATTGCTATTGTAAGTGGAATTTTCTTTTCTTGATTTCCTCCTCAGATTGTTCATTACTAGTGGATAGAAACACTACTGATTTGGGGTGTTGATCTTTTATCCTGCCACTTTGCTGTACTCATTTATTAGCTCTAGAAGATTTGCTGTAAATTTTGAGATTTTTGATGGTAACATCATGTCATCTGCAAACAGTGAAAGTTCTACTTCTTCCTTTCCAATTCAGATGCTTTATTTTTTTCTTTTCTAATTGCTGTAGCTAGTACTTCCAGCTCAATGTTGAATAATAATGTGGGCATCCTTGTTCTTGTTTTGTTCCTGATCTCAGAGGAAAAGCTCTCAGTCTTTCTCCATTGAGTATGATGTTACTGTAGGTTTTTTATATGTTTCCATTACATATGGAAGAAGTTCCCTTCTCTTCATATCATTTGAAGTGTTTTCATCAAGAAAGGATGTCAAATTTTGCCAAATGCCTTTTCTGCATCAATCATGATGATCATGTGGGTTTTCTGCTTATATTTATTGATGTGGTATATTACATTAATTGATTTTCTTGTGTTGAACAAGCCTTGCACACCTGGAATAAATTTCACTTGGTCATGGTGTATAATTATTTTAATGTGCTGCTGGATTCTATTTATGAGTATTTTGTTGAGGAATTTTGTATCTATATTTAATTCAAGAGATTGGTTGGTAATTTTCTTTTCTTGTAGTATCTTTGCCTGGTTTTGATATTGGAGTGATGCTGGCTTCATAGAATGAGTTATGTAGCTTTCTCTTCTGTTCAATTTTTTTTTGAACAGATTGAGTAGGATTAGTAGTAATTCTTTCTTGCATGCTTGGTAGAATTCACATGTGAAGCCTTGGTCCTGGACTTTTCTTTTGGGGAAGCTTCTTGATGACTGATTCAATCTCTTTACTTGTGATTGGTTTGTTGAGGTCATTTATTTCTTCTTGAGTCAATATTAGCTGTTTATGCTTTACTAGAAAGTTGTCTTTTTGTCTATATTGTCTAGTTTATTAGCATATAGCTGCTCATAGTGTCCTCTCATTATATCCTTTATTTCTGCAGGGTTAGTAGCTATGTTCCCTCTTTCATTTCTGATTTTATTTAATTGCATCTTCTCTCCCTTTTTTTCTTTTTTCTTTTTTTTTTGTCAGCCTAGCTAAGGGTTCATTGATTTTACTGATGTTCTCAAAGAACCAATTCTGGCTTTGTTGATTCTATTGTTTTCATGATCTCAATTTCATTTATTTCTGCTCTAATCTTCATTATTGCTTTCCTTCTGTTTGCTTTGAGATTAGTTTGCTGTTCTTTCTCTAGTTCCCTCAAGTGACCAGCTAATTCCTCAATTTTTTATCTTTTTTAAATACACACATTTAGGGAAATATATTTCCTTCTCAGCACCACTTTTACTGTATCTCATGAGTTTTTATATGTTATGTTTTCATTTTCATTTGCCTCAAAATATTTACTGATTTCTCTTGTAATGTCTTTCTTAACCCACTGGTTGTTTTAGAGTGTGTTATTTAGCCTCCAAATTATTTGTGAATTTTCCAGCTTTCTGCCTGTTATTGATTTCCACCTTCATTCCATTATGGGTATCCTGCTGTTGTGGTGTATAATGTTCTGTAAATATCTGTTAAGTCTAGTTCATTTATCATATTATTCAAAATCTCTGCTTCCTTATTGATCCTCTTTCTAGATGCTCTATTCTTAATGAGAGTGGTGCATTGAAATCTCCAACTATTATTGTAGAGATGTCTACTTCTCCCTTCAGTGTTGTTAGCATGTACCTCATGTATTTTGGGGCACTCCGGCTTGGTGCATAAATATTATGGTTGTTATGTCTTCTTGAGGAACTATTTCTTTTATTAATACATAACATCCTTCTTTGTCTCTTTTAATTATTTTATATTTCAAGTGTAATTTGTTGGATATTAGCATAATTACCTCTTTTCTGGTTGCTGTTTGCATGAAATATCTTTTTACAACCTTTCACTTTCAATCTGGTCTTGTCTTTGGGTCTAAAGTGACTCTCTTGTAGACAGCATATAGATTGGTCCTGCTTTATGATCCATTCTGCCAGTTCATATCTTTTTTTATTGAGGGGTTTAATCCATTAACATTTAATGTTATTACTGTAAAGGCAGTACTTTCTTCTAGCATTTTGTCTTTTGGATTTTATATGTCATATCTTTTTTCTAAACTTTTTTATTGTATAGTATAAAATATATACAAAGCAAAGGAATAAAAAAGAAATAGTTTTCAAAGCACTGTTCAACAAGTAAGTTTCAGGGCAGATCCCAGAGTTTGTCATGGGTTACCATATGATCCTCTCAGGTTTTTCCTTCTAACTGCTCCAGAATATAGGAAGCTAGAAGGGTAAAATATTTTTTTTGTCATCACAATCAACTTTCTTTCTTTTTTTGTGAAAAATAACATATATACAAGAAAGCAATAAATTTCAAAGCACAGCATCACACAGTTAGTTGTAGAACATATTTCAGAATTTGACGTGGATTACAATTCCACAATTTTAGGTTTTTTACTTCTAGCTGCTCTAAGATACTGGAGACTAAAGGAGGTATCAATTTAGTGATTCAACATTCATATTCATTTGTTAAATCCTATCTTCTGTGTATAACTCCACCATCACCTTTGATCTTTCCATTCCTCTCTCTATGTCATATCCTTTTTTCCCCTCTTTTAGCCTTACTTATAATCTTCATTTCTACACTGTTCTCAAGATTTTCTCTCCTGTCTTTTCCTATCTGCCTATAGTATTCCCTTTAGTGTTTCTTGTAGAGTTGGTCTCTTAGTGACAAACTCTCTCAGTGTCCGTTTGTCTGAGGATATTTTAATCTCGCCCTCATTTTTTTTTTTTTTTTCATGGGCAGGCAGTGGGTATCAAACCTGGGTCTCTGGCATGGCGGGAGGAACTCTGCCTGTTGAGCCACCGTGGCCCACCCTCCCTCATTTTTGAAGGACAGGTTTGCTGTGTATAGAATTCTTGGTTGGCAATTTTTGTCTTTCAGAATTTTAAATATATCATACCACTGCCTTCTCACTTTCATGGTTTCTACTAGGAAATCCACAATAGTCTTATCAAGTTTCCTCTGTATGTGATGGATTGCTTTTCTCTTGTTACTTTCAGAATTCTTCCTTTGGTTTTGACATTTGACAATCTGATTAGTAAGTGTCTTGGAATCGGTCTATGCAGATCTGTTCTGTTTGGGGTATGCTGAGCTTCCTGGATCTGTAATTTTATGCCTTCCATTAGAGATGGGAAATTTTCAGTGATTATTTCCTCCATTATTCTTTCTGTCTCCTTTCCCTTCTTTTCTCCTTTTGGGACACCTATAACATGTATATGCATTTGCTTCATGTCATTTAATTCCCTGCTCATATTTTTCCATTTTTTCCCTTTCTGTTATTATTTATTTATTTACTTTGTATGCATAATGGTGGGGTCACATTTCACAATTTTTCCATGTGAGTATCTTGTTACTGCAGCATCATTTGTTGAATTTTTGTTTGTTTTTTTTGTCTGTTCTGCTTGTTTGTCTTGGGGAAAGTGCGTGGACTGGGAATCGAACCCAAGTCTCCCACATGGCAGGTGAGAATTCTACCACTGAACCACCCTTACACTTCCACCCTCTGTTATTTTGCATGCAGGATTTCAGAAGTACTGCTCTCTAGTTCACTCATCCTTTCTTCTGCCTCTTCAAGTCTGCTGTTGTAGGTCTCTATTGTGTTTTTCATCTCTTCTATTCTGCCTTTCATTCCCATAATTGCTGTCATTTGTTTCTTCAACTTTTATGTTCTTTATGGTCACCCTATTTTTTCTTTATATCCTTCATCTCTTTTGTCAACTTGTTGATTTGATCTTTCACTTGATTTAGCATGTTTGACAGAACACTAATTAGTTGTTTCAACTCCTGTATCTCATTTGAAGTGTTAGTTTATTTGTTTGCCTGGGTCATATCTTCATTTTTCCTGGTATGAGTTGCAATTTTTTGTTGGTATCTCGGCATCTGATTTCCTTGATTAGTTTATTCTGGAGGTTGTTTTCACTCTTTTACTTAGGGCTTTCTTGTTGATTGGATTTGTTCTCTATCTTTTTTTGTTGTTCAGTTCAAACTATTCTACACTTCTAGCATAGCTTCTCTTAACTGTTCAGAACTGTTCAGGTCTTGTTTTCCTTGTTCTTGCCTTGTCTAGATGGAACTATATACTTTTAAGGATGGGTTCCCCAGATATCATTGACTCCACTCAGATTTCCCAGGTCTCAGGAAGAGGGTGTAACCAGTATCATGTTTCCCCATGGGTGAGACCTAGCATGTTGTTAGAGATTCCTGTGAAACCTCACGAATCCATATATTTCCTAGCCTTCCTAGTAAGTGGTGTTTGTCTGTAACTCCTCACTGGTGCAAAGCCATCCAGTGCCTTTAATTCTAAGCTAACCCTGTAGTTGCCAGGGGCACGATCGAGGCAGAAGCTGATGTAGAATGTAGGCTTAGGGGTCTGAGTTCTTCTTTAGGGATATAACTCCTTCACCTGACTTGCTACTTTGACTCTCAGGCCTCTCTTAACTGTGCCCTTGCCCAGATCAGAACTGACAATTGAAAATCCCTGAGGTTTTTCTCTAATGAGCTACTTAGAATAGTTTTAAAAAACCCTTTTCAGAGCTGGTCTTATGCACCCAAGGTTCACCTGTCATGAGTCTGAGTTGGCACCTGTCTCTATATGCCTTGGGGTACAGCCCTTCTCCAGTATTCTGAGATGGGCTGACTCCCAAAGCCTTGGTTTTTGGTTTTTTGTTTTTCCTATCAGCCTAGCCTCCAGTCTACTGGGAGAAATCTCAGGATTCCTTCCCTGCTCGCTCTCAGTTTATCTGTGCTGGGAGCTTGCATTCAGCAGAACAAATTTGTTAACTAAAACTGTAACTGGAATCTTTCTAGTCTCCATGTCTTGGAGCAGCTAGATGGAAAAACCTGAAATTGTGGAACTGAAATCCATAGCAAACTTTGAAATCTGTTCTATAACACTTGGTAAAATGTACTTCGAAATTTATTGCTTTTTGTATATATGTTATATTTCACATTAAAAAAAGTTTAAAAAAAATGCAGTGGGAGTTTAGCTGGACTTCCCTCCCTTACTCCCAGATGAGGTCTCTTCTTTTTTCTAAAGGGAAGTAGTTCTGACTGAGCCTGCCATGCCAGTGGGGGAGCGGCACAAGCTTCTGACTTTTGGGGGCTTTACTTCCAGTTCTGTGGTGTGATCTCAGCCCTTCCAGCCATTGTAGATTCATGAACAGTGTGTGTCAAATCATAGATTTCCCCCAAACAGTTTTTCCAGTCAGTTCCTGACTATTAGTTATTCTAGAGAACAAACTAAATCCCACCCCTCCCTAAGTCACCATCTTCTGAACTTACTACTTTTAAGAAAGGCTGAGAGAAGTTTCCCATTTGTGGTAGAAAAGGATAGAATGAAAAGGCAGATGAAGCTCAAAGCAAAAATAATTTAAATTAAAAAAGGTGAAAGCAATATCTGTTCTTATGTCACTAGAAGTCTCTGTTGTATTTTTTTAAGTGCAAGGATCTATCAGTATTGATTTATTCATTTATCCAGCAGCATTCAGAAAATACTCTTCTCTGTGACAAATTCTATACATTTACACAACTCTTCATTATGGTTCTGCATATATAATTTTAGAATTTTAATGATTTTTCTTTCTAAAATTTGGCTTTTTTAAGCAGCATGAGCCAAGAAGTTGTTAATTACAATACTTGCACTTTACTGAAAAAAAATCAATCAAGTATCTTGAGGAAAACAGCACAAGAAATGAATAATCAAATGTTCAAACAAATCACAGATCAGTGGGTCTGAACCTCCTATTGCTAATTTTATGACACATGTAAAATCATGCCTTCACTAAATTTAAAAAAGAATTATATTCATGTAATTATACCCTACATAGGTAATTTAATTCCCTTTTCTCTAATTATCTTTCAACGGCTTCTGGTAATAGTTTTCCTTATAATAATTTACTCCACAGCACCCAATATTTTTACAAAAGATGCATGTAGTCAAAACTAATGACCCTAAAATAATTTTACAAATTTGGAAGTCCCAATTTCTTAGTCATTTCTCATGTGCATACATGTTTGCAACATGTATGTTTTGTTGGTTTTTATGATTCCTTGCAAGTTTGTATCTTGAAGTCATATAGTCTTAAATTTGAATCTAAACTCAATATCTTATTACCTGTAATATTGTTGTAAGGGAAAAAAAGGAACTAGTGACACTTTTTGTTTTTAATGTCCAGGTCCCTATCTCCTGCTTTTTTTGAGAACAATATCCCATCTGTACAGACATGGAAGAGGTTGGGTTGGGGTACTGAAGAAGGACCTTACTTTTACAGGTGGCAGAACTGTATCCTGTGGCCATAGCTTATTTTTGCAGAAAGGGTGAGAAAGGTAAGCTAAACTAGAGTCCTTCCCTAGAAATTGGAATTAGGACATTCTATCCAGATGTTTATCATCCCTCAAACTTCTATCTATATGAATAGCTTATCTTTTTTATTATCAACTCCCAGTTATATAGTTACTATTTTACTTATGTCCTCTGAAAGTGCATACTTACAAAAATGCTTTAGTGAGAAATGTGCTTTTTATTGAAGTTTTGTATAAAATAGATGATAAAGAAGATTTATTTGACCCTACTCACAGCAAACAAAATTTAAAATTCTCAAAAATTATTTCTGATCTTCAAAGCCCCACCTGTTCATTCTGTTATTGTGTGGTTTTGCTTTTCTCTGACCCTCCTTTACTCTGGGATCTATTGCCTGATTTATCCTTTAAATTCCTCTCTCTTCTAATATGTAAAACAGTTCAGTTTAAGCTTATACTCCAAAATTGCAAATCCAAATTCAGTTCAAGGTGATGTAACACAAAGCTGTAAACATTGTCTGGCCATACTCTCTTAAGGAAATAATACAGTACCACTTCCATTACATGAACAAAGAACCCTACTTTGTGCACATATGCAGTGCATTCCCAAAGAGGAATTTTAGAACATAAAATATTCACTTATTTACATCAATTCGTATATCTGGAAGGCTTCAAAGCCAAAAGACATGACTTATTTGTACCAGATATTGGGGCTAAGGCTTTCCCTTGCCTTTGGCAGAATGACACATCTGGGCCACAGAGAAAGTGAGGAAGGCAGTTATGGGGAATAGACGCAACGGCAGGTAAAGGGAGCCAAGGATGGCAATGCTGTTACTGGACAAAGGCAGTGGATTCTTTTGCCTGATGCTCTCAAATGACCAATTCCTGAGACACTGGGGTTTCAAAGAGAGAAAAGGTTTTATTACTAGGAGCATATCAGGAGAGAAAATGGCCTATCAGCCCCAAAATCTGTCTCCCTGAACTGCAACAATTCTGATAGTTTTTGTAGTGTCAAAAGATGGTCAGGTTTTAGGGTAATGAGCACAGTGGCCCCAGATGATGTAATTAGAGGTGATTTAATTATTAAATGTGCACAGATTGATTACATACTTAGTCACAGAATGTATGTAAGAATATAGCAGCCTTAATATGATGATGATGATGGGCCTGATTTTTAGTGTTATAATGAAGTATAGGTGACTTACAGGTTAAAGTCTAAGCTACTGCACATGTCAGAGGCCCATTTTGGTTATATCCAGCCTCAGTTATCAAGATAACTTTGCACTTTGTGTGGGTTAGTTCTGGATTGGCCCAGTCCCCTTCATCAATAAACATTAGGAACTGTGTTTAGTGATCACAAACTCTAAAGTAAAAAAGCTAGATAAAGTGGGTACAAGGGAAGGTTAGTTACAAGGTTTTTCAACCACAAAGGTAAAGATTAAACGTATGCAAACTTTATCAGAGATCAAGGCAGCTGGGTTAGAATTGAAAATTTTCAGGTATTTCCCTCTGTCTACTCCAATATATCAGAAAGCAAAAAGGAGTATTTATAGAGAGATTTAGCAATCAAAATCATCCCTTAAATCCTAATTTCTTGGTTACACTCTTTCTCTTTTATCGTTACACCAGGCTGCTTTAAATAGGGGACATTGGTAAAGGAATTCCTTATAGCAACTGATCAGTAAGTCTATTCCGGGGCTGATCTCTGTATTCTCTTTTCTTATGTAGACATTTGTATCTGAACCTTTCCTCTATGAACTTTCTCCACCAATAATTTCCATTGAAGTCTCTCTTCTTTTTCACTCATCACAGTTTTTCTTTTCTGCTCTTAAAAGAATAATAATGATCCCACTCTGTGCAAAAGTTTATACTGACCAGAAAATGAAAAAAAGTAGTGTCATTTTAGGTAGGCAAATTACAATGACTTCAATATTGTAAGTTGTTTTTGTATTTGTAACAATAGCAAATATGAAAGAAAAAGCCCTTGCAAAACTGTTACTAAAACCCCATAGCTTTTATTCCATACTTTATTTATACTACTAGACACCTTCTAGACACCAAGAGAAGACACCTTTTCTTTGGTGGTGGTGCCACAATCTTGATTTGGGTTCAGGCGTCAGCAGTGTACTCAACATTGCTTTTGCATTTTCAGGGAAAATGCCAACACACTGCCAAAGGAAAATAGCACCTTAGTATTATAAAAATAGTTGTGATCCTTTAAAGGGTCTCAGGAACCCCAGAGTCTATGGACCACAATTTAAGAACCGCATCTCTAGAAGTTTTCTTATCCTCCAATCTTAAATATAAGCTTGTGGGACATATACCTGACCACTATGCAGGTAAAGGTCCAAAATATACACAGTCAAGTGTATATGAAAGTTATTGTCTTCTAAGAAAATAGAGATTCTGAAGTCATTGTAATTTGCCTACCTAAAATGTCATTACTTTTCTAAAATTTTCATAGTGTAAAATTTTTTTATAGTCCTACAAGTATGGTAAATAATGAAAATATCAGTTTATACTTCACTTAATTATCTCATGTAAGAAAATATTGCTGGTGGCATCATACACGTAGTGACATAAGGCATCCCGTGGAAAAATTTTTCCTTAGAATCAACTAACAAAAGGACAAATCCCACTGGGTATGGAAATCTGGAGGACACAGTGACTGAAGAAGGCCTCCTCAATGCTGAATTATAGAAGAAGAAAAATCTCCAAGATCAGGTAGGAGATTTCACCCCAGACCCACTAGTCTGGACCCATCTTCCTCACTTGATCCCACACAGCTTGGGAGTTGCACAGGGGCAGCATGGCCTGGGTCCGTCTTGCTACAAAAGCAGACTATAAAGCCACTCATAGCAGAGAGTTAGAACCCCACAAATATCCTGGCAAAGGGGCCCAACACTGCAAAGACCCGAGGTCGAACACAAGAGACAGGGGACTGTGGCATACAAACGGCCCACAGGGGGATTATAAGAAAAGAGAGTGAATGAGAGAGAGAAAGAGGGAGACAAAGCAGGACCATTGGCAAGAGGTGTGCATGCTCAATCCAGTTTCTGTTGGCTGGACCAACTTAACACAAACTGGATCTTTCTAGATTGACTCAACCTCAGTCTCCAGGGTAGATATACCAACAGGGAAGAAACCAGAGGCAGAAAAGTCTCACAGAGAAGAAAGTAATAAAGGAGGGTGAGATGAACTGTTGTAAGAAAGGACAGATCCCACAGCTGGAAAGTGTAATGAAAAGGGAGCACTGAATGAGGGACAGAATTTAAACAAATCATACGAGCTAGGGAGAAAATTTTACACAAAAACAAAGCCGGTCAAGATTCCTGGAGAAGGAACATGGGAAAGGATGCTTTCTCTTAGAGGTAATACAACTAAACAAAAAAATGTAATTTTAAAAAGTTACCACGCACACAAGGTAAGAAGCAGATGAAGAAGAGCTGAGAAAATCTGAACAGTTAAACGTGGGCTATATTGAAAAAAAAGTCCTGAAAAAGTTGAACCAGACTTCAAAGAAAAGTCTTAACATAAAGCCAATCAATGATAAAAGCCTAGACAAGAGAAATAAACTGACCTACAGAGTTAACTCATCAAGAAAGTCAGATGACCATACATCAACAAAAAGTTACAAGCCATAATAAGAAACATGATATATGACTCAGCCAAGGGAAAAAGTTAAAACTTCAGAGGAGGCACAGAATTTGTAACCACTATTCACAGAAATTCAAATATTCTTAATCAATTAAAGGGGATGAAGGAAAATAGGAATGTCAAACTAAAAGATATTAAAAAGACAATGTATGAGCTTAAAGTAGACTTTGAAAGTTTAAAAGGAAACAGACAGAAATTATGGGGATGAAAGACACAATAATGGAAATTAAAAATACACTAGAGGCATGCAACAGCAGATATTAATGACAAGAGAGAATCAGTGAACTAGAAAACAGGACAATCAAAATCATACAATTGGAAGAACTTATAAAGCATAGAAAATTTGAGTACTGTCTCAGGGATTTGAGTAATAACATGAAGCATACAAACATATATATCATGGGTGTCAATGAAAGAGAAGAGAAGGGGAAAAAGGGCAGAAAGAATATTTGAAGAAATAATGGTTGAAAATTCCCCATCTGTTATGAAGGGCATAAATATACAGTCAAAGAAATGCAATAGACTCCAAATAGAATAAATCCTAATAAAGCTACTCCATGATACATAACAATAAGAATTGCAAATGCTGAAATAAAGAGAAAATTCAGAAAGCAGCAAGTGAATAGTGATTCATCACAGACAAGGGATTCTCAATAAGACTACAAGCCAATTTCTCACCATCACCAATGGAGGCGAAAAGGCAGTGACATTATATTTAAGACACTGCCAGCCAAAAATTCCTTATCTGGACAAACTGTCCTTCAAAAATGAGGGAGAATTTAAAATATCCACTGATAGATACTGAGAGAACATGTCAACAAACGATCTGCCCAAGAAGAATTACTAAAGAGAGTTCTGCAAGTTGAAAGGAAAAAACAGAAGAGAGTGGCTTGGAATAGTGTGAAGAAATTAAGATCTTCATTAAAGGTAACTAAAGAGTAAATGCAAGATCCAATAGTATCATATCCTCAATACACAACTCTACTCTTTAGTTCCAGAATACAATTTAATGCCAGAATACAATTTAACAATAAATTTATTTAACAATAAGAAGACATATTTCTGATAATGGACACATAAAACATAAAGAGGTAATGTGGGACAAAAACAACATAAGGAGGGAAAAGCAAGAGATATGGGAGCAGAGAATGTATATACTATTAAAGCTAAGTCAATATCTTTTCAAATTAGTAGGATATAAATGCAAGCTGTGTAATGTAACCCCCAAGATAATCAAGAAGAAAGTATTTTAAAAATATACAGGAACAGAAATGAAAAAGGGATCAGAGACATCACAAAATATCAATTATATAGAAAAGGAAGTTACAGTAAAGAAAAGAGAGACAAAAGAAAAGATATGACATTTAAAAAACAAAGGACAAAAAACAAAACAAAATAAAGGACATAATGACCACAGTAAATCCTGCCCTTACAATAATAACACTGAATATTAATGGGTTGAAATTCCCAATCAGAAGATGCAAATTGGCTGAATGGATAAAAAAGTATGATCCAACTATATGTTGTTCAAAGAGACTCAGCTTAGACCCAAAGACACAAATAGGGTGAAAAATGAAAGGATGGAAAAGATATTCCATGCAAATAGTAACCAAAAGAAAGTTGGTGTGGCCATACCAATGTCCAACAAAACAGACTTTAAGTTGAAAGCTACTAAAAGAGACAAAGAAAGATACTATATATTAATAAAAGTATGACTTAAACAAGAAAACATACAATCATAAATATTTATGCACATAGCTACAGTCCCCAAAATACAGAGGCAAACAATAGCAAAGCTGAAAGGAGAAATAGACACCTCCATAATTTCAGTTGGAGACTTCAGTATACAAATCTCATTAATAGATAGAACGTCTAGACAGAAGATTAATAAGGAAACAGAGAACTTGAATGAGATGATAAATACCAGATCTAACAGACATGTATAGATCATTGCAACTCAAAAAATTAGGGTGTACAGTATTCTCAAGTGCACAAGGATCATTCTCCAGGATAGACTACATGTTGGGTCACAAAACAGGTCTCAATAAATTTAAAAAGATTGAAGTTATACAAAGAATTTTTCTGGACTTAATGGAGTGAGGCTGGAAATCAGTAACAGGTTGAGAACAGGAAAAGCCACAAACATATGGAAGTTAAATAACATACTCTTAAACAGTCGATTGAAGAAATTACAAAGGAAATCATTGAATGTCTTGAGATGAATGAAAATGAAAAAAACAACATATCAAAACTTATGGGATGCAGTGCAGGCAGTGCAGAGAGGGAAATTTATAGCTCTAAAGCTTACATTAAAAATAAAGATGTAAGATCAAAGTTAATAGGGGAGTTTCACAGAGAAGGTAGGGTTTAAAAATGAGTATGACTGCTGTATCATTATATTGATACTTCTTTTAGTCTCCAGTATCTTAGAACAGCTAAAAGGAAAAACCTAAAACTGTGGAATTGTAACCCATACCAAACTCTGGAATCTGTTCTACAACTAATTTTTGTGATGTGCTTTGAAATGTATTGCTTTTTTGTATATATGTTATTTTCAACATGCAAAAAAGAATTTCTCCTAACCTCCAGTGCTTTGGAGCAGATGGAAAGAAAAATTTAAATAGTGGAATGGTAATCCATACAAACTCTGAAATCTGTCTGTAACTACTTTTTGAAGTTATTTTGAAAATCATTGCTTTTTCTTTCTTTTCTTTATATATATGTTATATTTAACAATAAAAGCATTCAAAAAATAAAGAGCTAAAAGTCAAAGACCTAATTGTACACATGGAAGACCTAGAAAAAGAATAGCAAACTAAACCCAACACAAACAGAAGGAAAGAAATAACGTAGATCAGAGAATAAAAAAAATAGAGAGCATTAACAAAACAAAAGGTTGGTTCTTTGAAAAGACCAATAAAATTAACAAACTCTTAGCTAGGCTGACAAAGAAAAAAATAAGAAAACGCTAATAAATAAAATAGAAATGAGAGGGGGAACTTACTACTGCCCCACAGAAATAAAAAGGATCGTAAGAGGATGCTATGATCAACTGTATATCTACAAATTAGACAACCTAGATGAAATGGACAAATTGTAGAAACACATGAATCATCTAAATGACTTTAGAAGAAAAAGCTCTCAACATATCAATTACAAGCACAGAGACTGAATTAGTCATCAAAAACCTCCCAAAGGAAAAAAAAAAAAAAAATCCCAGGACAAGATGGCTTCCCAGGTGAATTCTAACAAACATTCCAGGAAGAATGAACAGCAATTGTGCTCAAGCTCTTCCCAAAAACTGAACAAGAGGGAATACTACCTAACTTATTCTATAAGGCCAACATCACCCTCATACCAAATCCAGATAAAGATATTACCAAAAAAAGGAAATTATAGACCAATCTGATCATGAATAGAGATGCAAAAACCCTCAACAAAATAGATCGAAACCAACAACACACTAAAAGATTGTACCCCATGATCAAGTGGGTTTTATCCCAGGTAGGCAAAGTGTTTCAACACAAGAATATCAATTAATGTAATGCACCACATTAACAAAGCGAAGACATGATCATCTCAGTGCAGAAATACATTTGACAAAATCTAGTACCTTTCTCTATAAAGACATTTAGAAAGCTGGACTAGAAGGAAATTTCCCCGACATGATAAAGGTTATATATGAAAAACACAGAGCTATCATTATACTCAATGGTGAAAGACTGAAGGTTTTCCTCCTAACATCAGGACAAGACAAGGATGACCACTGTAATGATTGTTATTTCACATTGTCCTGGAAGTTGTAGCTAGGGAAATTAGACAAGAAAAAAAAGGGATCCAAATTGGGAGTGCACAGGGTAGTTCAGTGGTTAGAATGTCAGCCTTTCATGCAGGAGACCTGGGTTCAATTCCCAGACTATGCACACCCTGCCCCGCCCCCTCGAAAAAAGGGATCCAAATTTCCAAGCTGGAAAGGAAGAAGTAAAACTTTCCCTATTTGTAGATGTCATGATCATATATACAGAAAGTAAAAAAAAAAAATCTATAAAAATTGAGTTGAGAGTTCAGAAATAGACCCTCACATCTATGGCCAATTGATTTTTGACAAGGCTGCCAAGTCCACTCAATTGTTAATAAATTCTCTCTTCAACAAATGGCACTAGGAGAGCTGGATATCCACAGAAGAGTGAAGGAAGACCCCTATTTCACACAATAAACAAAAATTAACTCAAAATGCATCAAAGATTAAATATAAGGACCAGGACTATAAAACTCCTAGAACAAATGTAGGGAAGCATCTTCAAGATCATGTGTTAGGCAATGGTTTCTTTTCTTTCTTTTTTCTTTTTGTTTACTGTGTGGGGGATCACATTTCATTATTTTTTCCATGTAAGTATCCCATTATTGCAGCATCATTCCTTGAATTTTTTGTTTGTTTGCTTTTGTTGGCTTCTTTGTTTGGGAAGTGCATGGGCCAGGAATTGAACCTGGGTCTCCCACATGGCAGGCAAGAATTCTACCACTGAACTACTATCCTTGCACCCCCTAGACAATGGTTTCTTAAACTCTACACCCAAATCACAAGCAACAAAAGAAAAAATAGATAAATCACACCTCATCAAAATGAAAAAAAAATTTGTGCATCAAAGGACTTTATCACCAAAGTGAAAAGACAACCTACCGAATGGGAGAAAATATTTGGAAACCACATGTCCAATAAGGGTTTAATACCCAGAATATATAAATAAATCCTACAAAACAATGAAAAAGACAAACAACCCAATTAAAAGATGGGCCAAAGACTAAGACATTTCTCCAAAGAGGATATACAAATGGCTGAAAAGCACATGAAAATATGCTCAATATCATTAATTATTAGGGAAATGCAAATCAAAGCAACAATGAGATAACATTTCACATCCACAAGAATATCTACTATTAATTAAAGAGAAAATTATAAGTGTTGGAGAAGATATGGAGAAGTAAGAATGCTTATTCATTACTAGTGGAAATATAAAACAGTACAGCCACTGTGGAAGACAGTCTGGCAATTCCTCACAAAACTACACGCAGAATTACCAAATGACCCGGCAATCCCTCTACTCCAGATAAATGAAAGCAGGGAATTAAACAAATATTTGCATACAAATGCTCATAGTGACATCGTTCACAATTGTCAAAAGATGGAAGAAATCCATCTCCTCTTTTACTAGAATAAAAATTAAAAGATAAAGCGTAGGGCTGTACAATACAGTGAACCCTATGGTAAATGATGGACTATAATAGTACAACAATAAAAGTGTTCTTTTGTGAATTATAACAAATGTAATGCAATAATGCAAGGTATTAAAAATAAGGTGGTATATGGAAACACTGTATTTTAAATGACTTTTCAGTAAACAGACAACTTCTGAAATAAATAGATACATACATACATAAATAAATGACCAGACTACATTACTTTCTTGTTTGTTTTCTTACAGTTTGAACTTTTTTTTGGTATAGATGCTTTTCACCTACTGGGGCTTGATGTTTTTCTTATCACCTTCCATGAACTCTTTAAATAATAAAGACATTAAAGATAATAAAAGAAAATATTACTTATAATGAGTCTCAAGGACATCACAAATAATTATTACCTTAAAAAAATGTAATGCATTCTGCTACATTTCAGGACCTAGTACCCGCTCACTTGATGAAAGTGAGGAACTATTTGGAAAGGCATACTCATTCTTGCAACTGAAAATGACTTTTAACAATGCAAAACTATGTATATATTACTTAAATGTGTGACTTTTACTTGATTATGTGTATTTCAATCTTTATCAATTTGTATATCTTCCAGATATTAGCATATAAATAAAACTCAAGTATTCAAGATCACTTTCAACTCCCCTTTAAAACATTTTCAGATGGACAGCTGAATATTTAAGTGAGGTGTCTTCCAAAGGTCACAATTAGTAGTAAACCAATACTCCTTTACCAAATGGGAAATTCTCCCTTGAGATTGCACATACACATTTTTCTATTTCTTGACTCTAAGTTTCATTAAATGAATGCATATTTAATGCCAAGAGTACAATAAATTGAATAAAATTGTCTCTGAAACTAAAGATATAAAATATTAGCATGACATTTTTACCTGACTCATTAAAACTCAATTTTGCATTCAAAATGAAATGCAAAAAATCAAAATGGTATGCTCATCTTATTTTTAATACAGACTTACTATGACCTTCATTAGTTCAAGGCATCGATATACTGCTCTGGTCATTCTGTGATGCCCTTAATAAAGTCTCCTACTTAGGAACATGGACTTCAGAGCCAGAAGACTTCCTCAGTACTTGGGTCTTTTGCTGACATGAAACTGAAAAATCACTTGACTTCACTAAGTCTTAATTTCTCATTGGTAAATGGTTCTAAAAATTAATTTCTGCTTATTGCAGAAGGTTGCAGTTAATTTTATATGAGATTTGAATATTAAAAAATTTAAATCAATATATGAACCTATGGTTATAATTAATATACTTGCATTAGTAATAGTTATTCTCTTAATTATAATACAGTCATGAGCCATAAATAAGATTACATTTTCAAATTAACATATATTGAAGAAATTATGTATATGCTATGAGTGATCAGCTGGAACAGGGATTGACGAACTATAGCCCTCAAACAAATCTGGTCTGCCTCCTGTTCTTGAAAATAAAGTCTTTGCAAACACAGCCATACCTCTTTTAAACATATAATTTATGGCTGTTTTTGTGCTATAATGGCAGTCTTGAATAGCTGTGACAGAAACCATATGGCCTGCAGAGCCTAAAATATTAAGAACAAGAATGCTTACAAATCAAAACATTTTTCTAAAAGAATCAAGTTGTAATTATTTCTTTCAGTACTTTTGCATTAATACTATCATTATTAGGTTGAGTGGAATCGATAGATAAACCTGCCAGCCAAAGCTTACAAAACTGGAATCTTAAAACCATTGACAGATAATGTAGCAGTGTTTCTCAAAATCTGTCCTGCCTGCCGGTATCAGGATCATCTGGAGTACTTGTGAAAAATGAATATTGAATATTCTAATATTATGAATCAGGATATTGTTTATGCAGGTGTCAAGCGGAAGCTACAGGGTCTAGAAACTTGCTACTCAAAATGTGGTCCATGAACCAGAGCATCACCTAAAGCTTATTACAAATGGAACATCTCAACCTCCAGACCAGACCTACTGAATTCTAATTTGCGTTTTAGTAAATGCCTCAGTATGCACATATATACATATTACATTTTGAAAGGCTCTCATCTAGAATATATAAATATTTAGACTCAAGATCTAAGCAGAGTCTTTAGACAAAAATAAAAGCACATCACTGAAGTGAAGATTTCCTGCATCCATCACAAAAATTAAGGCTCCTATGATATAGGAGGGGAATCCTGACTACAAAACCTTAGTTCATTTTTAATCTTAATTAAGATCTATATTTCCAGAGACATATATGGAATATGAATTGCAACTGGAAGGCTGACTCTGGTGTTTGCAACAGACCTGTACACAATGATGGTGCTCACCATTGGGCTTCTAGAAAGAATTCAGAGGAAAGTGCATTTGAGCAAGTCTCAGTAGTGAAAACACTACAATTTATATACACAAAAGTTTATGACCAATAAAACATAATTAGTGAGTTGTGTTTTTTTTTGGCATGCTGTATGGTGGGGGTCACATTTCATTCTTTTTCCATGTGAGTACCCTGTCATTTCAGCACCATTTGCTGAATTTTTATTTGTTTGTTTTTCTTTCTTTACTTGTTTGTTTTTTGGGAAGTACATGGGCTGGGTCTCTGGGTCTCCTGCATGGCAGGAGAGAATCCAACCACTGAACTACCCTTGCATCCCCTAAGTACTTTTTTTAAAGCTACTTCAATAAAAGAAGTGGGAAATACCTTACCTCATTCCCAACCTAATCTGAAAACAAAAAGAGTATTCTTTAGAATTGCATCTAACTTCTTATAGTTCTGAATTTTATCATTGAAATGCATTTCATTGCTCAAAGAAGTCTAAAAGTTTCTGCTCCCTACCTCAATCAATTTTCAAAGAAAGGGTTTACTTACCACTTCAATATATTCATTTGACTTAAAATCAGGGAATACAATGGTCTAGTATTTTTATATGAGCTTATTTAAAGTAACTGATTCTTATAAACCCTTACCCTGACGCTTTCAATCTTTTACTCCAGAGTGATTAATTTAACTTAACTTTCATTCTCTATTAAACTTTCTTTCAATTTCAGGATTAAGTAGTTAGCATTTCATAGTTACGTGTATATACTCTACTAAAATGCTTATAACAACTACTGTCTCTGAAAATTTTGTTTGAAATAAAAATAGAGTCTGATACGCTAAACTTTATATGCAATTACTTTCATAAATTAATTATATGAAAACTTAAAGAACAAAAGTTAGTTTTGTTCCTAAATTAACAAGTTTTGCTGATTATTTTAGTTATTGATTTTCAATTTAATTACAATTAAACTAGATCTTCAGTAAATTAAAGCTAAGACCAATTAGTACTTCCAATTCTGGCTTTGTGAATAAATACTATTTTCTGGCCAGAACCACTGAAAAGAGAAATGATTTGGAGTCATATATTTTTAATATTACTTTTTCCTCTAATTAAAGCCATTTGATTAACACTTCCAATTAAACACATTCATTAATATAATATAATTTACTGGTCATTTAGTTTTCCCTAAGAAACTCTATTTAAATCTTGAAACTTTAAGTCTTAACTCTACATGTTAAGTTTGTTCAGAAAAGTTTTCTATTTCCAACATGAAACTACTGTAGTTGTATAAACCTCTGATGCTATAGGTGACAATTTTAATTGCATCTATGTGTGATTCCAGAAAGTTTTGGTAGAGGGAAACATTTCCAACCAAAACCTTACCCAGGATCCCAATAAAAAGAGCTCCATAAGGCCACACTGTTCTTGTTTCTTAAGTGTATTGGCATGGGGTGGGTGTGGATACGAACCCATAAAGAATCTCTGAAAAGAAAATGAGCACGCTGAATTTGTGGTTACTAAAATCTTTTCTGTTAGATTCTATGCACCTCCTTACTATCAGCAGCAGACGGCAGATAAAAGAGAAAACACCCCCTTTTTTTATCCAGGAAGAATGAAGAGCACATTTACATTTAGACTGTATTATTTATTGAAAAGAAGAAACATGAATTTCAAGTTCCCATATATGGAGTAGATATGACATGAGTAAACATAAATTTAATCTAATCCGTTGCTAGAGATGGAAAAATGGGTAAGAGAATTATACATAGGGACAAGAGAAAACAAAAACTACCTTATTTATCTGTGACAGGCGTACTGGTCAGATCTGGGTCAAGAGACCAATGACTAACCTGACCATCATGAATGAGATGAGCACAGAAATGTCCTTCACAGCTGGACTCTGAACACAGGCCCATGTTTGGGGGTACACTGGTCAAAATAGCAAGTATGTATGGTGGAACAATATGCAAAGTTCTAATGTAGTTTTTCAGGACTTGTTATTTCTTAGCATAATCGATCACCCCTCTCCCATTCAAACTGAACCTCAGCCTCACTGCCTAATGGTAAGGGAAGCCCCCCTCAGAAATACAAAGAGAAACTACGAAAAGTTAATCCTAGAACTTCAACTTCCAAAAGGTAGGTCTTGACATACAGTGAAATAGAAAAGAATAATTTACTAACCAGATTTTTCTGGTTATGTTCATGAAACCAGTTCATGAAATAAATGAAGCAATAAAATTATTTGATTTGTAGTAGGCTAGAATGATATCTAATCTAGAGAAAAAGTTATATGTATTATGGGATAGTTTTTTTTTTACAATCGCATGTTTTTATTTATTTTTTATTTTTTATTAATTTTTAATTAAAAAATATGACAAGAAAGAAACACATTCTTAACATATGATTATTCCATTCTACATATATAATCAGTAACTCACAATGTTATCACATTGTTGCATATTCATCATCACGATCATTTCTTAGAACACTTGCATCAATTCAGAAAAAGAAATAAAAAGACAACAGAAAAAGAAATAAAATGAGAACAGAAAAAAAAATTATACATACCATACCCCTTACCCCTCCCTTTCATTGATCACTAGCATTTCAAACTAAATTTATTTTAACATTTGTTCCCCTTATTATTTATTTGTATTCCATATGTTCTACTCGTCTGTTGACAAGGTAGATAAAAGGAGCATCAGACACAAGGTTTTCACAATCACACAGTCACTTTGTGAAAGCTATATCATTATACAATTATCTTCAATAAACGTGGCTACTGGAACACAGCTCTACATTTTCAGGCAGTTCCCTACAGCCTCTCCATTACATCTTGACTAACAAGGTGATATCTACTTAATGCATAAGAATAACCTCCAGGATAACCTCTCAACTCTGCTTGGAATTCCTCAGTCATTGACACTGCCTTATTTCACTCGACCCTTTTGGTCGAGAAGGTTTTCTCAATCCCTTGATGCTGAGTCTCAGCTCATTCTAGGATTTCTGTCCCACATTGCCAGGAAGTTCCACATCCCTGGGAGTCATGTCCCATGCAGACAGGGGGAGGGAGGTAAGTTTACTTGTGTTGGCTGGAGAGAGAGGCCATATCTGAGCAAAAGAGGTTCTCTTGGGGGTGACTCTTAGGCCTAATCTTAAGTAGATTTGACCTATCCTTTGTGGGGTTAAGTTTCATATGAACAAACCCCAAGACTGGGGTCTCAGTCTATGGCTTTGGTTGTCCACACTTCTTGTGAGAATATCAAGAATTCAACTTGGGGAGGTTGAATTATCCTCCGTTCTCACCATTCCCCGATTATGCGATAGTTTTGGTAGACAAAGAGCACAGAGGATGTCTGTCTTTCTTCGTTGGCTGGTTGTGTTTGCAGGATAAAGAAAGTCTAAGAAGACTCCAGGGCTTCAGAGTCCAGGGCATTCTAGCAGGCAATGGGAAGAGGAGACAAATTTACAAGCTGATCTCAGAGATTGGTTCAGTGAGAGAGGGCGAGTCAAGGAGCCGTACATGTTCTCATGACTGGAGTAAGAGGACTCTGCAGTAGACGATGATTCTTGAATGCCTCCATCCTATTTGGCATTGGATAAGGAAGGAATCATTTCAATAGAAGCCAATGCAGAAATGTTCACATCCTGAGACCAGGTGGGATTAATTACAGTGCAGCAGGAAACAATATGTATAGATAAACCAGATATTCTCCCAGTGTTGTGAGACCAGGCATGCCTCTATCGAACCCAGAAGCCACTGGGGAGAAGGAGGGGAAAAGAAATCCTGAAATGGAGTAAAACATAAACAAAAACAAAATGAATTATGAAACAACCTAAGAAAACTGATTAAATATTGAAATAACAATATTAAGTTTTCCACATAAGGGAAAATATTTCCAACCAAAATCAAATTAATCCCAATTACAGAAGAAACCAGAAAGGTTACATTTTTGTACATTTCAGCTCATAGTAGTAAAATGTTTGCCTTCCCAGTATTATTCATGGCTTAGCACCCTGATATCCTGCAATCTGCAGTCCTAAAGATGCCCTAGAATGCTAGACCTGAGACCTCATCAATGCAGAAGTCAATGATAGCATTCGAATGACCCCATTTCGTTCACTCAATTGTTGCTAGACAGTTTTGTTTTTTGTCTAGATGAGACATGGACCAGGTCTCAGCCTGTGTCTTGTGAGTCAGAAAATACATTTCCCAATGTCCTGGCCCAACGGCACTGGCACAGGGGTTTAGGTTGTCAGGGTCTTGCCTCTTTCCCCATAGATGGGGACATTCCAGGATCAGGAAGCTCACTGACTTGATCACACTCAAAAGGGGAAGGGTCCACGTGTGTCAGTTCACCAACCTTCCCAGTCTCGGCATTTACGTTTCTTTTGCCACTCTTTATTTTTGGTGAACTAAAGTCCTCCCATCACATTATCTTCCTATTTGATCCCAAGGATGTCTGAATTGGTTTTCTTTATTTTTTGTTTTTTTTGGATGCTGTGTGACAGAGGTCACATTTCATTGTTTTTCCATGTATCTCATTATTGCAGCACCATTTGTTGAATTTTTTGTTTCTTTGTTTTTGTTTTGTTTGTTTGTTTGGAAGTGTATGGGCTGGGAATGGAATCCAGGTCTCCCACAGGGCAGGCGAGAATTCTGCCACTGAATTGTTTTTCTATTGCCCTCTCATAAGTATGTACCCACCCCACAATCCTTACCTTTTTCACCTGGCATGAAACAAGGCATCCTAAGGCACTATAGTAGACTGGATGCAAAGAGAAAGCTGATTCCAAGGATTTTCCAGTACTCACCAAGACAAAAGGCTTACAAGACAGGCTTTGTCAAAGAAGAAGACATATCTCCCCCAATTAACAAATCTAGAAGCTGATTTGGTGATATACATCATAGACTTTAATAAAAATGACTCCTAACAAAGTAGAGGAAGAGAACGCTTCTGAGCCTTAGGGGTTGTGAGAAGCCAGGGTTCTTTACAACAACTCCTCTGTTCTAATGTAGAGGAAAAACAGACCACAAAATAAAATGGGAGTGGATAACTCTCTCGTGTAACTATTTAAGTGTAAGTTGCCCGAGGCTGCTGGGGCAGTCTTTTTGTTCTCCACACATGGTTCCTATCTTAGGACCCACGATACCACCCCAGAGTCATCACTTCTCAGCTAGTGGGAAGGTGAGAAAAGATAAAGGAGGGCAGGTGGCCTCCTTTTAGAGAAAATTACCCAGAAGTTTCACAAATCTTTATTGTTCACATATCATTAAGCAGAACATAGCCACACAGCACAGGTATCAGCAGGGGAAGCTGAAAAATGTTTTTACTTTGTTGCCACCTGTCCAGCCAAATCTCTATTATTTTAGAAGAAGGTGAATGCAGAGCTTATAGGAAAATGAGCAATCCCTCAATTTCCTCTCTCTCTCCCACACATATATACAAATAAAACTTTCAACATTTGTGGATATTTTAATAGGGTGGCCAACTTGCCCTGTTTTGTCAGGGACTTCTCCACTTTTAGAAACTGAACCCTGTCTATCCTACGCAAACTGAAGCAGTTGGGCATCCTATCAATATTATTAATGAGCTCTTAAAAAAGGAATACATAGGGATGCAAAACATAGTTCAGCTGTAGAATCCTCACTGCCTTGTGGGAGATGCAGGTTCGATTCCTGGCACTTGCACCCACCCCCAAATCAATTCAACAAATGGTGCTGCAATAAAGGGATACTCACATAGAAAAAAGAATGAAATGTGCCCTCCAGCATATAGCATCAAAAAAAAAAAAAAAAAAAAAAGAGGGCCATGGTGGCTCAGCAGGTAAAAGTGCTTGTCTGCCATGCCTGAGGACCAGGGTTCGATTCCCGGTGCCTGCCCATGTGAAAAAAAAAAAAAAAGAAACACTTGAAAAAGCAATAATAATACATATTTGTGCATTATGTAATACATAATACAATTTCAGACACTCTATGCCCTATAACTTTTATAACTTTACTATGTATTTTAAATATAATCCAGGGTGCTTAGAATCTAACAATTTTTCAACTTGGAAATAAAAATTGCTGATGCAATTTATTGAAATACCTAGAATAGTCTCCAAGAGGATATATTAAACAGACTTCAGAAAACATTATGAAAAAATCATTAAATTTGTGTTCTCTAGGCAAATTTTTTAGTTATTTATCGATTATTTATTTGTCAAAACCATAAAGGATAATAATCAATACTGACAGCAGTGAAGATGCTAATGTCACCACTTCAGTTAGTAGAATCATGGAAATTCAAATCCCCATTGTTGATTAGTGTCTTAGTTTTGAATTATCTATAGTGCAGTTATCTCCCGTGAAAAGTCTAGTTGAAATAATTGGCACTTCAATGGTAAAACTCACAGGAAAATTATTCATTTATTTATCTGGAGGTCTGATCTCCAGAAAGCTATATACCTGAAAAATACCACTTGAATTACCCAAAGCAATGCCTTTGCAGAATTGCAATTTCACATTATGTTTCTGGCTCTAACATTTCTTTGAGTCCATCAAAGAAATGATTGTAAACCAGAATGGCCATTCTTCTCAGCCTCCACTGAACTCTAATTCTGCCTGCTTGCCAAACAGTTCCCCAGGGTTCCATCTTCTACCCTAGTCTCTTTTCACTCCATACCATCCCCCCAAGTTTTCTCATCTGCTGGAATGGTTTTAACTCCCACTTTTACATGACTGACTTTCAAATAATCATCTCACACCTAAGAGTTTCCATAAGATCACAGTTCATAAATCCATTTGTCCAATTGTTGATGAAAATTTCTTCCTAAACACCCCACACAGTTCACAAAACTCAAATGTGTCCACACTGCTACTTCTTCTGTATTTCCTGTTTGGGTTCAGTCCTTTTTCTTATTTCTTCTACCATTTTATACGTTGCTAGTTCTCACTGTTTGTGGTAATTCTGCATTTCTTCTTCCTCATCCACCACCACTGGCTGAGTTCTGGCCCTTTACAGCTACTGATTTGGCCAATAGCTTTACTGAATTGTACAGAAGAATCACAAGGAGTATTTAAGAAGGCAGATTTCTGGGCCCACTGCCAGAATTCCTGAATCAGTATGTTGGGGTGGGGACCAATGACTTGCCTTCTTAAGCAGCAGGTGATTTTGATGCAGGCATCTTTAGTTCCTGTTTTGAGCAACACTGGCCTCAACTTTGGAATAACTTTTTAACTGGCTTTCTTGATTGCAATTTCAGCTTTTATGGGAACCATCCTTCACACATGCCAGAGTAGATTTTATTCTAAAAATTAAATTCCAAACATTCCTTTTAATAACTTCTCACAAGTAATTATCACCTGCATAAAGAGCAAATTCTAAGCTACTTACAGGGCTTTTCTTTTTTTAACCTGAAGATGCTCTCATGGTCCCTCAAGCTTCCCTCTCTCCCTTTAACATCTAAAAATATGAAACTACTTTTAGGCTCCCAAATATGCCATATTGTTTAATACTTCTTTGTCTTTGTGTATTTTGTTCCTTACACTTCTAGTGCTTCTCATTTGCACTTGTATTGACTGAGAAAACTCATATTTTTACTTTTCAGAAGTCATTTTGAGTCTATCATCTTCAGAAACAATTTGAATCATTAGTCTCAGAATCTTGCCCATGTCTGTTCATTTTAGCACACTAGTATCTATTTGTTTTCATGCCTGCCACTCCCACAAGCCTGTGAGTTTGGAGGGCAAGATTTTATATTTTCTTTATCTCAACACTAACCTGATGTAAAACTGGATTTAAAGAAAGTTGTTAAATTAAACTGAATCAAATTTTCCCATAAAACTCCTGCCAAAAACACTGTTCATTGGGAACAAATTTGGTAATTTAAAATCTAATACAGGGTGGGCAATGGTGGGGCAGTGGCAGAGTTCTTACCTGCCATGCCGGAGACCCAGGTTTGGTTCCCTGCTCATGCCAAAAAAAGAAAGAAAAAAAATCGAATACAATACATTTCTAAGTTCAGACATACCAAAATATATGTGTCCTAATAGCTTTGATTATCTTATTTTATTAGATAATGGGATATTCATAAATAATTGTGCTTTCTGAATTACATTAATCTTCACTAAAGCTTATCCATGTTTTAATTTTATTAGTTTTGTATCTTTGAATATAAGGCCCCTCAAATTCATGTGCAAATAAGCATTCCATAAATATTCGTTTTCGTTCGCTAAATGTTGCCAGAATGTGATATACCAGAAATCAAACAGCCTTTTAAAAGGGAATTTATTAGGTTACAATTTTACAGTTCTAAAGCCAAAAAAAATGCTGAAACTAAAGCATCCAGAGAATGATACCTTGACTCAATAAAAACCAATACCTGTCACATGGGAAGGCACATGGCTGGCATCTGCTGGTTCTTGTTCCTGGTTCCATTGCTTCCAGCTTTTTATGCCAGTGGTTTCCTGTCTAAGTGTCTGTTGGCCTTCACTTAGCTCCTCCAGAACACAGCTCTGGGTTCTGGCTTGCTTAGCATCTCATGTGAAGGCACATGGCTACGTCTGTTGGGCTCTGCCTCCCCAGATGTCCATGTCTAGGCATCAGCTCTATCAGCACTCCAAGCATCTCCAAATATCTGCATCTCTGTCAGCTTTGAAGCTAATCAAAAGGTCCCACTCATACTTTGGAGCATTACATCTTCATAGAAACTTAATCAAAAAGATGCCACCCAACAATATTGAATCAGGATTACAGAACATGGCCTTTCTGAGGTACACAACAATTTCAAACTGGCACAGTATTATAAAAATAGAAGTAGAAATAGAAATGGAAATATAATTATATGCACACATATTACTTTCCAAGTGTTTGATTGACAGTCTTAAAACATGCAAAATAGTAATATTTCTGCATTTATATTAAGATTATCTAAAACTCCAAATATTTTTAAACTTATATTTGCATGGGAATAACACAGCCAGAGTATAGGATTTTGAATTATAATAGATATTATATATGATTTACAGCCCCAGCAAATATACTGGTCTTTAATATATCTTAACAGTATATGACTTTTAGTTTTAAGCCCTAATTTAAAGTGTATTGTCTTCCTGATTTTATAATTCAAAATGTATCTGAAAATAAAATAGTAAGATATAAGGAATACTAAAGTTCTGATATTACCAGAACACAAGATAATATAGTAAATATTTATACATCTCACTGCTATAATCAGAACATTAAAATCAAGGAAAAGAAAAAAACCTCTCTCTCTCTATCAGCAGATGTATTTATCTTCAAAGGAAACTGGATGAAATTTTCTTATGTATACACACATATTACATATATACACAGAAATATGACATTTTAGTTTTAAAGTATTTTTCTTCTTAATCTTATCAGGCTCATTTCTCATTCAGACAGTCTTATTAGTAATTTCCATACCAAGAATTTCCATAGTACAAACTTATGAGTAAACTTCTGTATATGTTCATAACTTTATTTATAAACAATTTTATCTAATTTGTTTTTAAAGTTTATCAAAGAGGAGGGAGACAGAGTTTGTGTCTCATATCCCTCACTCAATCCATCAGAAATACTATGAGTCTCCTTCTTTCTATTGGAAAGCAAGTTTTTCAGTGAGAATGCAAGTCCTATGCAGGTAAAGATTTTTGGCTGTTTTTCCACTGTTAGATCACAGTGCTTAGAAGAGAATCTGATATAGAATAGGTACTCAATAAATATTTACTGAATACATGAATAATTAAAACAATCAGGAAGGATACCCTGGGATTGGCAAAGGGCCCTATGAGAACTTGGGAAAAAAAACAGTTGTAATGTTTCCATTTCTGTCTTTCATCAAGAAAGACTCTGGGTAATGCACAGAGATAGCAATGCCCACAGACAGTCTAGAATGCTCTTTTAGGATTTTTAACATAAATTCTCCAGTTTTCTGGTGTGCCATCCATAGACCATCAGTTGTAATATTTTTCGATGATCATTGTTGTAAAAATAAAAGTAAAGATTTTCTTAGAGTTAATTAGAAAAATCAAAATTAAGTTAATTAGATACAAAGAGTTGCATATATGAAAGTATCATATTAATTTGCATCTGAAAGTTTAAATTTACTTAAAGAGTATCTTATATTTCTACTTGTAAAACTGGCAGCAATCAAAAGTCATCCATCTATAGCAGTTTTTCAAATTGTTCCCTCATGCGCACACCCACACCTTCCTTCCTTTCAAGGGTTCGGAGGCATCAATGGGAGAGAAAGAGCCCCAGGCATCAACCCAGATGCTCCAATTTGATCCCTCAACCAGAGTAGCTGCTGATACTTGTTTTGCAAGGTAACTTCTGCATGAGATTTCTTCCAAACAAAAAATCGCACACAAAAAACGAATAACATTGATCAATATTTTTAATTTAATAAAGAACTATGAACTTAATGGGAAAGTATAATATTTCAAAGTTCTTTTCCATCTTGTCCAGCACTCTGAGAGTAGTCTAAACACTTAACCCATGTACTAATTAAAGACACAGGCATGTCCCTGGGAGCTGTTCACAAAATACAGGCTTAATGCTCAGTATAGAGTACAAGATTTGAATATATAAACTTAATCTGACATTTCCAAAAATTAAGTAACAGCATATTTGATATTTTTCTTTATAATATTCTAGTACCATTATATAGGCTGCATTTGTGATTGTGCTTCATTAAATACAGACATTAAAATTCTTCAAGATAATACAATTAATGTTTATTTGTTTCAGAAAAAAAAAAACATTATCTTTCCAGCCACTTTTCCAAATGAATTCTCTGACGATTCTCGAATGTTACATTTTCAAACAAAGATTGTGATTAGTATATGTTAATATATTTTCTACTATTCAGTCCACATCCATTCCTGATTTAGCTTCCAAATGACTCTAAAGAACTTCAAATAAAACAGGATTTCGATGCATATTTAATGTTATAACTTATTTGACCTTATTATAACCAATGATGTCTAAAATAGATCTTTTAATGCATCTATCAGATTTTTTAAACAATTCATTGTATGAAATACATAAATTAAAGCATCTGTGAATAAAAATATCATTTTCAGGACAAGAAAATGAAGGATGATATTAAATTCAGAATCAGGGAAGGAAAATTTTATTTTACGTAAATGAAAACTAGTGATATCCCAAGTAAGAAACTAAAATATTGTTCAATGTAGGCACAAAATTAAAACTAATTTCCTCAGTGCTGAAAGTCAATTGATAAGATTTTGTTAAATTTATTAAATGTTTGAGGACAAATAAGAAATTATAGATACAGGGTTAGACACTTTTCATCAAACTGACCAACAGTCAGGATGAAGACAGGAAAAAAAAAAATTCCACATTCAAAAATCTAGCAATCTGCTAAGGGAGACATACAATTAAAAATTGTTAATGGTATTAAAATAGAGAATAAAAATTATAATGGTTACACTATAAGAACAGTTTATACTGAAAGCCATGGTAACAGAGATGTACACTCAGCTTCATCCTATCCATAATATAATTTTCCTGGAGGGGTCAGGGGAGAATGCACAGATAAAGTCTTTTAGATTGAGTCTTGGAGTATGAAAAAAAAAAATTTAGGCAGGTAAATGACAGAGGGGCATTACAAGGGCAGGACACAGCCAGTGACAAGGTGTAAAAAGAATGGCAAATACTTCTATTGATTCTACATGAGCTGGTCCACTTGCTACATATGGGGAATGATAGACCAGAGCTTTAAGAGGTGGGCAGATGCCAGGTCATGGAGGGAATTGTGGACCATCTAAAGAGGTTTTACATGACTGCACTCCACAGCTCATGGCATGCCTTTGAAGGATTTCAGTTGCTGAATGAGATTTGCTCTATAGAAAAATCATCCTGGCAGAGATGTGAAAAATAGTATTGGGGGTGCACAGATAGCTCAGGGGTAGAAAGTGCGCCTTCCATGTGGGAGCCCCGGATTTGATTCCCAGACCACGCACTCCTCCAAAAAAAGAAAAATATAGCACTGTGTTGAGGGGCAGAGATTTGTGATCCAAAGGGTAATAAAGAGACAGTGGATTAAAGGCAGTGAAAGCAGTTATGAATCTGTAATAACATAGTTAGCAAAAAGTCTGACATAACCGAGAAATATTTACTAGAATAATCAACAGTACTTAATGAGGATTATCAAAAGTAAGTAACTTGCTCATGGTTACATACTTAATTAGTAGCAGAGACATATCAAAAATTAAATTTCTTGACTCACAGCCCACAGTTCTCTCTAGTACTCTGTACAGTGTCTTATTGTTTAGTTCAAATAGTAAGTTCAAATTAGAGATCCAAATTTGCCTATTAATGTTGATGATTTTCCCTCAAAACCTTCCATTTTTTTCTTAAACAAGCAAGTTTGAACTAAACGCATTGATTTTTTGTTTCTTTTTAACAAAATTTCATTGTAATTAAATGTAATTGCTGTGTCCCTCCCATAAAAATAAATACAATTTCTAATATCAAGATTAAATTTTGCTTTTGCCTATAAGTTAAACCAATGGTTTGGTGCATGCCAGGAATGTATATATGGATAGATAGGGATATAGCTATAAATATTACAATTACATATCAATTAAATTACTTTAAGAAAATAAACTTCCCTGTGTGAATGTAATCTCTTCATTCTATACCTATTTTAAAAACATTGTTCTTAAATTTCATCAAAGGACAACAGAAATACTATGGTACATAGTATTCTATAGATATCACTAAGTGTTGTTTGCATGTAACATACCCTTTTGCTCTGATATCAGAAGCTCTTTGGCTGGGAAAAAGGCATTTTATTGCTATGATTTAAAAGGTCAAAGAACTATAAGTATATAAAGACTGATATTATTCATTTATTTTGTCTTTTTCTTAAGAATGCAAAATTATGGTTTGTTCTACTTATTAAATCAGAATAATTGTTTTTCACTTTATTTGATAAATTGGCATGTCTATTTTTAGTAAGTGAAAACACATGAATCACTAAGCTAAATTATTCTGTTGAAAGAGGAATGGAGATAATTTCCAATTTAAGTAGAAACTTGTTATTTTCAAGAACGTATGCTATAAAGATACTAAAAGCTACTATAAAATCATACCCACATATTGGGTGGTGCAATGGTGGCTCAGTGGTAGAATTCTCGCCTGCCCTGCTGGAGACCCAGGTTCAATTCCCAGTGCCTGCCCATGTTAAAAAAAAAAGAAAGAAAGAAAGAAAAATCATACCAACACTAATAAGGAAGGACTGTTGTACCTTTGAAGTATTTAATACAATGTATTTGTTTTACTTATCAAATTAATTATCATAAATTGATTGCTTTATTAAACAAAATCATTGAGTAGTTTCTACCCTATCTTGGATCTGAAGATGATAATATTTAAGTGACCTCATGCCAACAATAGAGTAACTCACGGATGTTGGGAGAATAGAATCAAGGAAACAGACAATTGTGATACTATGTGATAAGTGACATAACCACAATATTTTTCCATGATTCCAATGATGGTGTAGAAATAAAATGGAAACAGACAAGAGTCTAGACAGGAAAAGACAATTTTTTTTTCTCTGTTAAAGCCATGAATAGAATTTAATTATACTGCCATACAATTTTTTTTTTAAACTCAGGTCTTTTAAAACGTATGACTCCTAAAAATCATCATCTTTTATAAAGGGAGTAAATCGATCTACATCAAAGAATAAAAAGGGCAGTGATGAGGGATAGTGAAATGTACTGTTGCAGTTACACTGTGTGAATAATTGTTCCTTGCATAATGGAAAACAGCTAACACTTTTTTGTAAAGCGAACTGGATGCATAGCCTCTGCAATTATCTTCCTGTTGGTTATGATTTTAGTTACTGAAAAGCTAGCCTGCTTAAAAATATTCCTTGCAAACTTATCAGATCATTATCTGAAATGGCAATGGAGATGAACTCCTCTTTCATTTAATATCTTCTGTGTTTCCAGGAGGCCCATTTGTGAAGAGAAGATGTATTTACTTACTGCATCATCATGGGAAAGCAGAACTGATGGGAATGAGTGTTAAGTCCATCAGAGACCAAAACAGGTCTTTTGCCAGGATTATGTAGAATGGATTTCACTTGGCACACGTGTGTGTTAGATGAAGGCATAACAATGATAAAGAAACTGGATAGATTAGAATTTAGAAAACCTAGTTTCCGTCTTCTGCTCTGCCACCAACTAGCCAACTTGTCTTGGGTTTGCAAATCATTTGGGTTGATTGGGTCTCACTTCCTTAATCAATAAATGAGAGAATATAACTAAAGAACTTTCAAGGCTACTTCTAGCACAGAGTATTTTAATAACATAAACATTATCATTGAGAATAAGGAGAACAAAGAGCTGTTGAAAGAAGAGAAATGAAAATGGAAATATGACAGAGCCACAAAGATGAGCTTTGACAACTCAAATTTGGCCTGGAACCAGCCACTCATTCAAGGTGATTATTTCATTATTTTAAATATTTCTACCAACTTGTTTTGGAGTGCTTGTTTTGGAGTTACCAATAAAGGTAACTTTATTGTATTTTATTTTTACAACTGATGATCATTTTTAAATACCCAGTTAAAATAAATATTTAATTAAGTAAAATCAGTGTAGCCAACTGATTTTTATTCTAATTACAGAAGCTTCTAGCTCTATTTATATTCAATTGAATCTTGTACTCAGAGGAGTAATTATAGAGGTTGTTTTTTTCTTTTTTAATCTTAAATGTTTGTTAAAGTCAATGCTATTACATCCACTTAAAGCTCAGACCAGAGGAGAAAAATGGAGCCATGCTTATTTAAAAGAAAAAAGAAGAATATTATGGAAGTTTTAAGATTATCACCAACTCCCAGAACTGGTTTGTCTTCATTTTGTAAAACTTCCTTTTACATTCAATTTAATGCATTTAGGAGTAAATTATTCAGGAAGTCGATAAAGATTCATTACTTAACTACAGGGAAGTCGAAAAGAGCAGTTAGCAGCAGCTGTGTAGATTCGCTGCTCATTTACTCCATATATAGGGCAGAATGGATTTCCAGCAATTTGGGTAATGCAACATTATCTGTGTTGATTGTAGATATTACAGCAAGATATTATGCTTTTTAAGATTGCTGTGAGATGAAACAACTACGTGATGGTTAAGGAGGCAGTCTCAATCTAGGAGGAAAGTTTTCTTTAGAAGATTTCAGAATTCAAGTATGGATAAAAGGAGTTTGGAAGCAGCTTCCTGGAGAAGGAGGACTGCGCATGAGATTTGCAGACCCAATGACACATTTTCCAAGTCAAATACACCACTTTCACCTCCACAAATGGTAAATTCGGAAACAACCAGATGTTGTGCATATCCAATTGACAGCCTCTGTTGATTCTGACTCAGAATTAGCTCTGCTGTTGAGCAAGGTGGCAAATGCGGGGGAAATGTTTACATAGAGAGTGAGAAGTTTTTCATGCTGCCAAAAAAGAGGTAACAATCATGAGAGATGAAAATCTACCTTCATATTTAAATTTCATCCGGCCTGCAAAACAGCAGACATCCACCTCTAAAATACTTAAATGTAAAGTGGTCTTTACATTAAATGAATTTAGATGTAGAACATAAAATACAATTACTACAACGTAAAACTAAAAAACAAACAAACAAACAAAAAACACAGAAAACAATTACCATAAACAATTTAGAACAAATCCACAAGTCTAGTTTTCTTTCTTGACTATTTCAGAAATGGAGATCTATCCTGTTCTACTGCTTTAGTGCCAGTGATACCTGATAGCTACTAAGTATTTGCTGAGGGCTTAAAGTGTCCAGCTCTGTGGGGTGGATACTATTATGATTCTATCTTTCCAGATAGACACCCAGGAGGATATTAAAGAAATTGCCCAAGTGTGCAGCTAATCAGTGACAGGGTTGAGATTTAAACCCAGGCAGACTGATTCCAGGAGGTAATACACAGCCTCTTCAAATAATGCCCTTTGATTTCATTCATTTGCGAGGCATATTCAAGAAACACTTGGAATTGTTTGCTCTCAGGTTGCTCACAACAACAAAAGCAATGATTGTTCTTACATCTCTGTCATACTGAAGCAAATGTGGCTGTTGGCAGCCAAATCTCTTGCATTTCTGACACTTTCATTTGTGCTGATGTTCCCCTTCTAAAGCCTCATTTAATTCACTGGGCACCACTAGGTGGCTTAAATAAATGTTTTTTTTTTTTTCTCGCAATAACCTATAGTTTGGGAAGTATCTACTTGGAAGTAAGCAAGAATATTTGAGGGGATTTTACTCTATATAAATATTTTTTACAGTGGGGGAGAGCCCTTAAAGCAGTGGAATCCCCCCTGGAATACACAAGTTCATAAATTAACCTCTCTTTTTTTTTATTTTTTAATTTTACATGGACAGGCACCAGAAACCGAACCCACGTCTCCAGCACTGCAGGCGAGAACTCTGCTGCTGCGCCACCATTGCCCGCTCCCAAGTTCATATATTAGTCTAGCACAGATCCATGGATGCTGACCGAAGACATGAGATTCCTGGATCATAGACAAAGAACTTTATTAATCACAGCTGAAGCAGTAGCAGGAGTATTAGCATATTTCTGCTGGTTTTCCTTGCTCCAAAATCCACGGGGATATCATGCTGGGCCGAGATGAATGGCTCTGCAATCACAGGTTTGCACTGCAGCTGAGGAACTCTGAGCTTAGAAAATTTGCCACTTTTATATCAAGCAGAAAACAAGCCTGTTCTTTGTCCAGAGAAAGACCAAGTGCATAGCAGGATAACATGATGTACTCCTGTGAGGCATTATGTCACTTTTCAGAATTGCCAGCTGCATAAACAATCCAGACAAGTGGCCAGGATGAAAGAATGGTCCGGATCTGGGGATTCTGGCATACTCACCCAAACAAGTAGGAGCCCAAGAGGCCCATGTCAGACTGCTTCCTAACAATATTTAGAGCACATTATAAATGAAATGGGGATTAATACATGAGTGTAGGTGCCTAAAAATGTATTAAAAATTTTTAAACAAAAATCTTAGAGTCTTTTCTATAGTTCGGAAATTACCAGACGCCTTTTTTTTTTCATGGAGAAAGTGTTTTTTAATGTTTTATGAAATTATAAAGGAGGTGTGATGCTTTTACTTGACCCTAAATTGAACCTACACTAATCCATATGAACATCTTTCAAGAAGCCTCAGTTCCTTAGGTAACCTCATGGACAGAGGATATGTTGTATTAGGAGAACAGGGGCAGCAGTTCTGTGGCAGCCACTGTGCTCACATGCTATAAAAGTGGCTAATGTTTCTTTTATTGCAGTTTTTCCCACTTCTCCATGACCTGAAGAAAGTCAATTAACTTCTGTGCCTGTACAATGAGGATAACGCTACGCGGTCACACACCTTTGAATGGTGTTGTAAGGAAAAACAAGATAATGCCTATAAAGCATTTGCACAAAGTTCAAAAGAAATGTAGAAGGAGAATACAGAGCATTCTTAAATGTGAAAAATGGTCTAATTCAAACTCTTTGACAGGGCCAAGCTAATAAGGAAAGGCATTTCTAACACTTTGCTAAACATAATTTGCTCCTGAGCATGGGCTTTAAATATACTCCTTGACAAGATGGAACTTCCCAAGTCATAATCAACTTCCCCAAATCAATTATGCAGAATCACTTGCACAAAAGTTGTGTTAGTACATGAGAACAAACTTTCTGATCTGCACCATCAGTGTAGGAGAGGGCAGAAAAGAAAGCAGTTTTATCATAATGCTCAAAACTTTTTGTTCAGTCCTTCTATTTCTCATTCAACAATGATGATTTTGAAGGAGCTGCTCTGTACCATGGATAAGGCCAGATGTGAGCTACCATACTAGGGCAATGAATGGAAGGCTTCTTAGCACATAAACCCAAGATTTCTTAATGCTAGTAAATACGGGCAGCCTGTATTTTAGTCATTATCCTGGGTGTCCCATGTACCTGTGAAGAGGTGAATCTTCTATGTGGTAATCCAAAGCCTACTTGAAAACTAACTAAACATATGCATTAATGAAATCCCAGAAAAATTCCTTTCCATGCAAGAACACTCAACAGCACAGAGAACAGATACCTATGGGAAAATAAGAGAAGTATTTTCAAGAAATAGCACATAGACTATAATGAGGGATATTTATTTTCTAAGCTTCCTAAATAAAAATTCCCATCACCATTCCAATCTTTGGAAATTATCTAAGCGAGTAATACTCAAAATATGTCCCTTAGACAGGCAGCATTAACAAGACCTGAGATTTCATTATAAATACTAAACTTGAGCCCCATCCCAGATCTACTCTATCAAGGACAGCTGGGGTCCAGGAAACTTTGATAAGCACTGATCCAGACCATCCTTCTCAATTCCAATCTCATCAGAATTATTTAAACTGTTCCTTTGCCTTTGAGTT
The DNA here is from genome assembly GCF_023851605.1 of Tamandua tetradactyla. Lineage (NCBI taxonomy): Eukaryota > Metazoa > Chordata > Mammalia > Pilosa > Myrmecophagidae > Tamandua > Tamandua tetradactyla. The sequence goes on along the minus strand of NC_135331.1, from coordinate 58,952,938 downwards.
AATATGACCAGGATATGTTGTACAGGGCAGCCACAAATGTTGTAGAATGGTTAATGGACTGGGTTTAGTGATTTATAAACAGCCTATTACAATTCCCCATCACACATGGTTCATCTGAAGTTAGCAACCCAATCTCTGAATATAAGGCACCTGTAAATGGAAAAGAACCATCATGCATTCTCTTGCATGGTATTTTGGTAAGACTTACACCTGATTTCCTGTTCAAGAAGAGCAATGAAATTGGGTCGGAACTCAAGAAGGCATCTTAACCAGATGACCATAATTCCAACCATGACAATTCTGATCGAAGAAACCCAGTTTCTTTGTAGTGCTTTCCACCAGCTCCTGTCCATCACACTAGGGCACATATCTCACTAATATTTTGGCCTAGGGATATAATATATGAGAAGGAAGAGACAGAAGAAAGCCTTAAACCTCATTGGTTAATTTCTTCTAAACAAGAAAAAAGATTCTAATTGTTATTGGAACAACTGCTCTGTCTCTCTTAGGTAAATAAGGTAGCCATACAGAGTAGCTGAGAGCATGGGTTCTGGAGCTTGATGCTTGGGTTTCAGTGCAGTTCTTCTATTAATAGCTGAATTACACTACAATTTATGCCACTTTTCTAACCCTCAATTCCATTGCCTGTAAGATGTGATGATAATAATATTTAGTCTATAGGGATGTGATGAAAAATAAATATGTATAAGAATTTAGAATGGTGTTTGGTACATAAAAAGAATATAGATGTACAATTAAAAATAATCTAAGCATGTGATGCCATACTTTTTGTTTTAGCTTCTTCATACTGCCAGAAATACAATATACCAGAAATGGGTTGGTTTTTATAAAGGAAATTTATTAAAGCACAAGTTTACAGTTCTAAAGCCATAAAAAATGCCCAAACTAAGGCATTCTGAGAAAGATACCTTGACTCACGAAAGAGCCAATGACATTCAGAGTTTCTTTGTCAGCTGGGAAGACACATGCAACATCTGCTAACATTCTCTCCTGGCTTCTTCTTTCAAATTGTTCCAGGGGACATTTTCCTTCTGCAACTCCTAAATCCTCTTGTCTGTGTCAGCTCTGAAACTTTCCAAAATGATTCCCTCTTCAAGGACCCCAGTAAGCAACCCACTTTGAAGGAGTGGAGACACATTTCTCTATGGAAACAACTTCATCAAAAGGTCCCACGATAAACAATATTGAATCAGGATTAAGGAACATGGCTTTTCTGTAGTATACAGCAGTTTCAAACCAGCACACTGACCAACACAATGATATCTCTAGTTCAAGTTGGGTATTTGTCATGGTCAGGTTCATGTGTCAACTTGGCCAGGTGGTAGTACCTGTTTGTCTGGTTGGGCAAGTACTGGCCTGTCTTTTGCTATGAGGATATTTCATAGAATTAAATCATGATCACTTCAGCTACATCCAAACAGCTAATTCCATTTGTAATCAGCCAAGTGGAGTGTCTTCTACAATGAGTGATGCTTAATCACTGGAAGCCTTTCAAGGAGGATTCAGAAGAGACAGGCTCTCTTCCTGCTTCGGCCAGCGAGACTCTCCTGTGGAGTTCATCCAGACCCTCCATTGGAATCATCAGCTTCACAGCCTGCCTTGCGGATTTTGGACTCTACTTCTCCATCGTTACGTGAGACATTTTCCTAAATTTTATATTTGTGAGTGTTCCCTGTTGATTCTGTTTCTCTAGGGAACCCTAACTAATACAGTATTTTACCCCATATCACCTGAACTTTAATATTAGTATGATACATGTTTCTGTTTGTCCAAAAGGTGAGGGTGGCTCCTCCTTTTATATGCAAGAAAGTTGTTTGTATACAGGCAAACACTTGACTTAGCTTTCTTATTCTAAGCCCCAAGTTAGAGTGACCAAAAAAAAAAAAAGAAAAGAATTTAAAGAAATATACCACACAATAAAATAATTGAACATTTATTCATTCAAAAATAAATCCAATGGAAACCACATAATTCATGTTCCTGTCTTGAAGTCACAAAAATGACTCTAATTAGAAAATGAAGAAGACACATTGATAACAAGAATGAATCTTGTCTGATAATTTTTGCCAATTATTTAAATGAGCAAAATTCTAAGAAGGGTAAAATGAAAGAAAAGGGGGACAAGCTGAATCATTTAGGGACTGGAAATGACAAAGCATTAGAGCATCGAGTGACAATTACAAAGAAAGATATGGCTCTGATTTGCAAGAGTTCTCTTCTTAGTGTTGCCCGGCAGCCAATGTATCAGCACAAGAGCCATAGAACTCATTGCGGAATGTCACACCTGGTTCTTTAAATCCAGATATTTGGTTAAGGGAGGGAGAGGATGATTACTGTGTGTGCTTGTGGCTACAAGGGGCCCTGCTGAATGAAGATCATTCTCTTCCTGATTATTCTTAATAAAAATATGTGACAAATCCCAAAAAGAAGTCAAATACAGTGACCCACGTAGAGGTGGAAAAATGCATACAAATGTATTTCCCTTTACAGAATGGCAGCCTGTGTAATTAGTGTGTAAATCTAATTTTATAAATCAAATTATTCCCTATGACTTTCATTACTGGCAGCTGAAATGACAGCCACAGAGGAAAAAGTCTTTTTTGACAACACAGCAGCATCACAAAAGCAGACAGAATGCAGAATTAACAGGATGGAAATTGAATAAAGAGGCCAAGTCTATCTTGCATGCTATGTGACTTTGGGTAAAAGTCAAATTATCTGACTTTCTTTTTTGATATGTGCCTGTTTTTTATGGACTGCTAAGACAAAAAGCTGTATAACTGAGACTCATTGACTCACGGTTTTGAAGCTAGGTGAAGTGCAAAATCAAGGCATCAGCAAGGCAATGCATTCTCCCCGAAGTCTGTAACATTCTCATTTGGCTGCCAGGAATCCATGGTGCTTCTTGGTTTGTGTTCCTACTTCCCATTACATGGCTGCCCTCTCTTTTCTCTTCTGGCTTCCCCCTAACTTCCCATGTCTGGCTCCTCCCTGTGGCTTTCTCTGAATCTCACCTCCAGGACTCAGCATTAAGGCATTGAGAGAGCCTTCTTAAGCAAAAGGGGAAAGAGAGAAATGAGACAAAATAAAGTTTCAGTGACTGACAGATTTCAAACAGACTCAAGAGGTTATTTGGCAGGTTATTCTTATGCATTATGTAGCTATCCCTTTTCAGTTTATGGTGTATGGAAATAGCTGGAGAGAAGTATCTGAAACTGTTGAGCTGTATTCCAGTAGCGTTCATTCTTGAAGACAACTGTCCAAAGAAAAAGCATATATGTGACTGTGTGATTGTGTAAACCTTGTGTCTGATGCTCCTTCTATCCACGGTATGGAAGAATTAGTAAAAGAATAAGAACAATGTTCTAGTTTGCTAGCTGCAGGAATGCAGCACGCCAGAGACAGATTGGCTTTTAATAAAAGGGGATTTATTTCATTAGTTCTTCAGGGGGAAGGCAGCTAACTTTCATCTGAGGTTCTCTCTTACATGGGAAGGCACAGAGCAATCTCTGCTGGCCTTTTCTCCAGGTCTCTGGGTTCCAACAACGTTCCCTGGGGTGATTCCTTTCTGCATCTCCGAAGGCCTGGACTGAGCTGAGAGTGCTAAGATGAGGTATGCTGAGCTGCTTGGGCTGTGCTACATTGTGCTCTCTCATTTACACACCAGCCTATTAAATCAAGCATCATTCATTACAGCAGGCACGCCTTCTAGCCGACTGCAGATGTAATGAGCAACAGATGAGGTTCACGTGTCATTGGCTCATGTCCACAGCAACAGAACTAGGTGTCTTCACCTGGTCAAGTTGACAACTGACTCTACCTACCACAGACAAAAAAAATATAATGAGGATAAGGGGTAAAATTAATTGGGTAGATGGAATTTTTAGTGGTCATTGAGAGGGAGAGGTAAGAAGGGGTATGGGATGTATGAGTTTTTTTTTTTCTTTTTATTTCTTTTTATGCAGTGATGCAAATGTTCTAAAAAATGATCATGGTGATGAATACACAACTATGTAATGGTATTTTGAGCAATTGGTTGTACACCATTTGTGGGCTGTATGTGTGTGAAGACTTTATTAAAAAAAAAAGATCACTGCATTCAGTTGGGTCACACCTTAATTTAAAATAACATCTTTAAGAGGTCCTACTTACATATACATAGGACTGTGGATTAAGATTAAAAGTATATCTATCTAATTATAGATTGTAAAAATAATTTAATAACCACATATCAATAAAAGCAGTATGTCATCTGGGGCAGAGACTATACAATATTCTATCCTATGGTCCCAGAATGTTTTTTGGTTGCTAAAGAGGTGTTAAATGGAAAATTCCTGTCCTTCCTAAGGAACAGTCCATGTTTTTACTTTGTTTATTGAAAGAGAAGGCAATCTCTAAAGACAGCTGCCTTAGACACCCCCTTTCTCCTATTGCCCTCTCTTTTATTTACGGGCATCATGCAACCATCCTAGATATTGATGCAGTTCCTGCTGTTAGTTGCAAGCAGTGCATTTACATAGCTCCTAGCAATGCATTTACAGCAAGTTTGTTCTTCTCTTTAATAAGCTAAGATCACATCTGTACAGAGGGTTGCAGTCTTAGTAAAGCTAAGCAACCAGCAAGGAAGATAAAAGTTGCAGGACACTGGCACAAAGTTTCTTCAGTCAGCAAATGTTGTTAGATCACCTATCTGTTAGACAAAATGCTGGGTTCTTAGTATGTACTAGAGAAAATTATTCATTTCCTCAGTAAGCTCTCCATCCTTTGGAAAAACTGACAAGCAGCTACAATTAAAAGGACCCCACAGTATTTAGCTTCTCAAATAGGAGGACAAAGGATGGACAGCAGAGAAGGTAAAGTACATGGACTCCTGACTATCTGTCTGCCTAAAGTCCATCACACAATGTGAAGCCGAGGAAGTGGGAAGAGGAGGATGGAAATAACATGAGACCAAGGAATTAAATAGACTGGAGAGTTTTAACCCGTTCATATATTGTATTACTGGAGAGAGACTTATTTTAACAATCTAGTTGAATACCTTCAAAATTTACAAAGACTTAGAGAGGATGCATGATTTCATGGCTATACAAGGTGAGAATTTAAGTGAGACCTCCCATCTTTGGGCATTCCCCAACACTCCTAGGTCTTTAATTTTTCCGTTTGTGAGCAAGAAAGGAAAGGAAAGCGCATCTACATGACAGAAGCATGATCTATTTATTTTCACTCATATAAATGTACAGACAAACCAATCTTTTATTACCCTGCATTTGATAATATATAGAAAAGCCTAAAAACTTATAAAAAAAAGTATTTTCAATTGAATGGAAGGTTGCACTGACACTTTACTGGAAGAAACAGTGATCTAGCAACTATGTGTGAGCTATCAATTATGAGATGAATAAGAAACATCGAATTACAAAAATGAGATAATAGGAAGTTGTATGCATATATATGTATAATTTGTATATTATACAAATTATATATATATACCTCTAGTTGAAGATATTTAAATAGCATAATAATAAAAGCCTGGATTAAAACCCCAAGAACTCATAACCTCTTTATTATTTTGTGCATTGTTCCTCATAGATGATTATTGAGATTGCTTTTTGACAATATATGCTGCAGTTATATGACTTGTGATACAGAAAGAGTGAATTAAATTTTATAAATTAAAATTTGTTCATCACTGTGATAAAAAAAAAAACATCCAATCCCGTTTCTGGTAGTAATGATAGCATTTAAAAATAATCAAACTTATATACTCAAGCCATAATTATGAATATAAAATGCCAACTCTGAATTATCTACACAAATGGAGATGTAGAGAAGCCAAAACGGTAGATAATTCAAAAGTAATTTAAACTCAATGTTTGGATTTTTTTAAATTGCATTTATATATGGCCATAGCAAATGTTCTTGGAATTGACTCAAATAGTGATGTTTATTGAGAAACCAGATTTGGTTTTCTCCCATTGCTCCATGCTTAATTCATCAACATAATATCTTACGAGAACTAGGAAACCCATCCTAGGCCAATTGATGCTAGTTCTGCATTAAGTAGTATTGCACTGCCTAAAAGAAAGTTATCCAGAAAAGAAGTTCTTGCTTGAGATGCAGTATAAATGGTTATGTAATGAAGCTGAGATATGAAAGTTGGGTTATTCTAATAGAATTCAAATCCAATGTGTTCATTTCTTCAGTCAGGTATTCCTACAATTATTTGTCGAGGGTTTATTTTATGTTAGATGCAGTGCCAGGTATTAGAGACTCAAGATCAAAATGTTCTTTGATGGATTTTTGCCACCATGGAATATAAAATGGAGCATGTGGGCATGGAACATTTAATCCATGCACACGGGCTGGTCAATCTGGACCCAGCTTAAGTTGAACTCACTTAGCAATGTTAAAATAATTGCTTTTCTATAATTTTCTGATTTTTGTTATCACTGTTTTATACTTTGGTATGATTTGTGAAATTATCTCATGTTTTAGGAGACAATGGATATTTTAAGCACAATGGATAGATTGACAGTATTCGGGATTATCAGCAGTGTCATATCAGGAGTGGCTGGAAGTATTGCAAATCAGTAATGAATGGATCAATGAACTCCCTGATGATCCTCATTTTGTGAGGAATGTGCTTTCTGTTTGTATTTCTATAACATGTACCATATTCTCCTGAATTATAGCTGATACTGAATCTGTCTTTATATCATTATTTGAGTGATGCTATATTTTATGAACTTCTTAAATGACTATTTTATCAATCATTACTGTCTTAAGAATGCTGAGAGGGAAAAACATCTGCGTATCTATACAAGAACACTGATGAAAAGAAATTCAAAAGACAAATAATTCCTTTTGTGAGTAATACAAAATATTCACTGTAACAGATAGCTGATGGTTGAAGTGTGATCTTTTGTTGCCATTAGGGTACCAATAGCCTCCCACATTAGGTTCCTTTTTCTTGTGCACCTGAAAAGCCACATTGTTTGTTCATGTTTGCTCTCAATTAAACTAAGTGAATAATATTGATCAGAGGTTACCCACAATCAGATGCTTTGAAATTATTCTAGAAAATCAAGGGAAAAATGTAGGAAGAGTAGAGACACCCATATTTATAGAAATGTAAGGTTTTTGAAGTATTCACAGTTTTCCACAGGTAACAGAGAATATGAGAATGAGCATACAGAATTCATGGACTGCAGACACAGGCTTGTACCTCATCAAGCAGCCCAGCACCTCACACATGATAGGCACTGGGTAAACTTGGCAAAACAAAAGGGCAAAGTCACTGTACATGCTACTATTGCAATAGTAATTCTCACACCCAAATTTCGACAATCCAAAATTCCAGTGATTATTGTGGCAAAATGAAGTTATTTTCCCCTTGGGATCTAACAACAATCAACGACTGTTTTAAAACCTACAAATGTTGGAAATAACGGAGAAACTGTCCACAAAAAATGAAAGTGGAAAATTATAGATGCCATCTGTCAATAAACTCCTAAGTGTGATATTTTTAAAGTCTTTTTTAGTAATTGATATTTGACTAAATGTATGTTCAATGCAATATTGTTGGGGAAAAAAATGCTAAATGAGGCAATCAGAGTGAATCATAAGGGGCCTTTTGTGCCACCTGAAATGAATAAGACTGAATCTATAAAGTAGTTCTGCAGTCATTAATCAAGCACTGATCCAGGGTAAAAGCCAAAGGAAGAGGAAGCAGGTGGTGACAGAGTGAAAGCATCCTGTTTGAGAAAGAATGTCTTCCTATTCACCTTGATGATTATTTTCTGATGAATATCTTGCTTTTCCCTCTGTGCTTCCTGGTTAAAGTTCTATTATACTGTGACAAAACAGACCCCACTAAAGTTTTCTAAACTTGGGTGTTATTTAATAAAAAAGAAATTCCATTTAATTTACACAAATTAATAGGCACAATTATGAAATAAATGTAATTGATTCTGAAACATATATCCATGACATTTTGAAACGAAAAGAAATGGCACTAATTTTACAGAACTGTTACTCCTTTTTACTTTCATGCAAAGAACGCTTCAGATGCCAGTCATTCATTTTGATTTGCATTCCAGATTATCTACCTCAAATTCTGAACCAAACATACAAACAATTTGAATATAGATTACATACATCACTTCTTATGATAATCATCATGGGAAGCAAAAAGTAGGCACTAAAAGCAGCAAGCCAAACTCTTGGTAATTTTTCCCTTGAGGAAAATGCAAACAAGCATGTAAGGCACCTTAATTTCTGCTTTGTAAATAGTCACTCAAGTACTTTTTCTAAAATGGAAGTAAAGAAGGAGGATATCATCATCATCATAATGTGCACCCAAAATAGCAATAAATTTAAAAAGTAATGTTGGGCAGGAAAATGATAAGTGTTGTATACTTTACTTGGGAGAGATGTTACTGTAGCTGACCTTCAAAAATTCATCATCTAGTATATGATTAGCCTGCATTTACTGAAAGAGTCACTCATTTGAGGCCAATGTGGAAAATAATTGGCTGCCATCCACTAGAATTCCAAATAAACACTTTTCTTTTGAAGAATTTAACCCTATTTTAAGAACCCATTTCATTAAAGTGATTTAATAATCATACAGGTAAATACCTGTCCAAAAGAAGAGATAATCACATTTCATCTATCAAGCATTTGTTTTAAATGAAATATAAACTTTTATCATGTCATCATTTCACTAAAGTTAAGTTCCTACTACAAACTGGGGGATTCAGTTCTGCCTTGTCATTTATCTGTGATAAACTTTTATTTTATTGATAATGATCCAGGGTCATGACATGGAAAAAAGGAAGTATTAAAATAATGTATATAGAGAGAGACATCGTATATATATTTATGTACATCCATTTATATATATGATATGAGCTGTTCTAGGTAATTTGGTTTATAGCAACATTTCAATATGGAGATTTAAAAACTGTATTTAATATATGTATATGTTAAGCTTCAAAACATAACCTCAAATGAAAGATTCCAGTTTTGTCTACGCGTGCACATCTATAGATTAAATTCTTCCACTTGACCTTCAAAATTCTATCCAGGAAACACCAATAAGTCTTTAGAAATGGGAAGAGCAAACTAAAATTTACATGTTTTAAGCTCAGGAGCAGCTACTCATGGATACTTGAAGTAGAATTATCCTTTACAAAAATTACTGACCCAAAATCTCCCGAATTCCTACCACCTCCACCGTTGCCTCTGTAACAACTCCACCACCCTCACTATTGCAGTAGCCTCCTAATGTTTTTATCTGTGTCTACTCTTGCACACTGATAACCTATCTATTTTCCACAAAATGTCCTTTTCACTTCATTTCTCAAAACCCTTACATGTCTTCCTGTCTGTCATTATTAGGTTCATGTGTCAACTTGGCCAAGTGGTGGTACCTGTTTGTCTGGTTGGGTAAGTGCTGGCCTGTCTATTGCAGTGAGGACATTTCATAGAATTAAATCATGATCACGTCAGCTGCATCCACAGCTGATTCCATTTGTAATCAGCCAAGGGGAGTGTATTCTGCAATGAGTGATGCTTAATCTAATCACAGGAAGCCTTTTAAGGAGGATTCAGAAGAGACAGGCTCTCTTCCTGCTTCAGCTGGCGAGCCTCTCTTATGGAGTTCTTCCAGACCCTCCATCAGAATTATCGGCTTCATAGCCTGCCCTGCAGATTTGGACTCTGCGTTGCCGCAGTCATGTGAGACACTTTTATAAATTTTATATCTGCAAGTGTTCCCTGTTGATTCTGTTCTCTAGAGAACCCTAACTAATACACCATCTCACTGAAGATTCTGGATCCTGGCTACTTTTATGAGTCATATTTTTCACATTCTTCTTTATTCAGTCCAATTTATCCTCTTACACACACACGCACGTACATATGCACTCACACATGAAATGTGGCACAGTTCTCACACTTAATTTATCCAGATGTCTGCCCAGAGGTCTTCTCTCTATCACACCTAGAAAAGCATCCTGCTTGGTCTACTTTCCACTTTGTGTCTTTTCTTTGGCTTATTTCCTTTCAGCTGGCTTTATTTTTTCACTTATTCACCTGATATATTATTAATTTTCTGCATGTCAACACTTTAGTGATGCCTCCATGATACCAGGGCTTTTGCTTGTTTTGTTCATTGCTGCATAACCTGCACTTTTGGGCAATGCCTGTTAGATCATGTGCCCAGTAAATATCCATTGAATGAAATAATTATATCTTGTGGGATTCAAATTCAGCAATAGTAGTTTAAGTTTCATGGTTCTCTACTTTTTTTGAGTAGAGTTTGCATGCGTGTGTGCATATCACAAACTCAATAGGAGCTCTCTGTGTAAAAAATGGGAAAACACTGAAAAAAAAGAAAGAATAAAAATTATAGTTACCATGAATTCTACTACTCAGAAATAAACATTATTAGCATTTCAGTGAATGTCTTTCTAAACCTTTTTGTTTTCCTAAGAAAATCTACTAATTTTAAATATATTATATAATTAAGTCCTTTTTATTTACATTTGCATTTGCAGGTATTCAAGTTTATTCTCTAGTTATGGAGGTTAAGAAAGTACATAGTAGTTTGGAAGCTGTTAGATACCCTATGAAAGGTTATGTTCCTTTAATCCATTTCTGTGGGTGCAGACCTATTGGAGGTGGGACTTTTTTATTAAGTTATTTTAATTGAGATGTAACCCACCTCATTCAAGGTGGGTCTTAATTCTCTTACCATAGTCCATCGTAAGAGGATAAAAGTCAGAAAGAGACACAAAAGCAAAAAGAGATGAAATTAAGAGAAGCTCACAGAAAAAGCCCCAGAGAAGCTGAGAGGAAACCACTGAAATCAGGAGCTGGAAGTCAACGAAACTTGGGAGAGAAGGACCAGCAGACGTTGCCATGTGCAGTGTTTGCACATGACAGAGGAGCCCAAGATCGCCAGTAGCCTTTCTTCAGAGAAGGTATTGTCCTATTGATGCCTTAATTTGGACATTTTCACAGCCTGAGAAGAGTAAATTTTAAGTGAATAAATCCCCATTTTAAAAGCTAACCCATTTCTAATATATAGCATTTCATCATCTTTAGCAAACCAAAACAAGGTGTTTTTGAAGCCCCTATTATATATATATATATATATATCCCAGGTTCAAGAAAATAATTAAACATTTTATTAACACTAATCAGTGACTCAAAAAAGCTTTCAAATCACAAATATATATGCACATGCATACCTGAAGACAATTCTCTCCTCTTAACATTTTTTTTTTCAAATTTGGACTACCGTGTTCAGAAATATTTGACAAAAGGAAAAAATTTTAAATATAAAATTTCCCTTCCTTTATCTCTTTAATGTGCAATATTAAACTATTAGGATTGGATGTTAATTTGATTTTATTAGTTTTAATTGAAAGGGATTTTCAAATGAATTGCAAATTCTCCTTGAAGAAAATTTGCTTGTCAAGAAACTCAAAAATCTCATATTGCCCTAAACCAGTATAGCAGGATTTCAATCCATTTCTGCATTCTCAGGACACAATAAAATGAAATGTAAGGATTTAAGTAGTAAAAAGGCAAGAAGAAAACAGATATTTGATAAGCAAAAGGGATGATAAAAATATAATACTTTTATTCTAAGGCATAAAACCCTTAAAATGAATATGACACAGTAACATAAGACATTTATACTTTAGGTGGGGAATTTACAATACAGGTTTTGTTCCTTCTGTCCCCAAAATGCTCAGTGATTTTTAAAAATATTTTTATTTTTAGACCAAAGTCATATCCTATTTCTTTTCAATTCTCCTGATGCTGGACATAGCCAATTTTGTGGGTACTTAAGCTAGACACATTCACTGCCTTTGGGGAAAACTTACAGCTCCTTTACATCTGCCTCAGCCTCTTCCAGCAGCATTTGCTATAGGCTGTGGGGCAGAGGTGATTTCTTTGGAGATTTAAAGGATGCACATAAGCAGTTGGACATGAAAGTATGACAAAAGAAAAAAGAAAGGAGGAAGGGATGATAAAGAACTATTTTCGTCTTTGAAAGGTCACCATGAAATTTATATTAAAAGACACTATAACAGTAACACACAGCTACAGAGCTCTGCAGGAAAAGACTTTACACCAACAGAGTCTGGATTTCCAGTTCCTTATTGTGAAATTCACATTAGAATCACTTCCTAAGAGAAGTCTTTGGGGAAGTGTGATTCCTATTTGGGAAAATGCTCTCTGGTAATACATGGGACAGAGCCATTGCCTTGAAAACACAGAGGCAAGCAGCAATTTAATTGAGTTCTTTCTCTTGAAGGTGCATTAACTCCCTCATGTAGTGAGAATTAATTGCATTCTCAACTGCAACTAATTAATAGGGGCAAGAACATCAATTAAACACACCCTATTTGCTATTAGAACCAGACCCCAATATCTTGGTCAAAGCTTCTGAATCCAGATTGTTTTTTATAATAGGAACTGTATCTGTTCCAACATGAACAAATGCTACCCACCAAATGATCAATTATATACCTGATTCCAAGAAATATCCAGCTTTCATGTTAAAATACTTGATTATTGTAAATATTTTCTTTAAAATGCTTCTGAATAAGTTATCATAACTATTTTCTCGATTTAGGAGGGACAAAAGATGTAAGTTTTAAATGCAATATGTCATAGTGGTTCAGAGTATAAATTCTGGAAACAGATTGCCTCAGTTGGAAATCAAATGCTGCCTCTTGTTAATTGTGTAAACTCGACCAAATTTCTTAATCTCTCTGGGCCTCAACTGTCTCAACAGTAAAATGCAGATTATTAAATACTCATGTAAAAGGGTTGTTGTGAAGATTTAATGAGTTAATATGTGCCAAGACATAGGAAAGTGTCTGGTGCACAATAAGAGTTTGCTTTTACCATTATTTCAGTCACATGAAATAATTAGTACATGTACAGTTTATATTTCAGCCACTACTTCTATTTGTATGTTTCTTGAAAAAAACACTATCTTGCAAAATAAGAAAATATTGCAGATATTTCTATATTGGCAAATTTTAACCAGTCAGTGTTATTTTCCCTTCTAGTTAAAGAAGACAAAAAGCGATAGCATTAGGCCTTTCCAGAATCATCAAACTAAAGTATGTCCCCTTGTTATGGCCTCATAGTCCTCTGAACTTGACCTTTATAAATAGCTATTGAAATTATGTATTTACATAATTTGCTGTTTAGTGTGTAGTCCCTCTGCCACCATTATATTCCTATGTCGGTAGTACATAGAATGTAACCACTGCTCATTCATTTCTTCATTCCACAGATAATTATTGACCATAAAATAATAAATATTTATTGAATAAATTGGTATGTTGAAGAAAGAGAAAGAATGGAGGTGATGTAGGGGAGAATGAATGTATGAAAAATCATACTCAACAATTTCAGCCTGAGTATTTTATGGCTACTCTTCTCAAGACCTGCCACTTTTACGTCCTAAACTCTCTCACGTTCTGCTCACCTGATCCTTGTCTCCAAGGAACTTACTGCTGCTGGGAGGATCTATCTGCTTCAGATTTGGATTCAAGACTTAAACACCTTTTTCCTCGCCTACTTACTAAAGATCATTCTGCTTTTTCTGTCCTTACCTTTATTCCTGAGAAAAATTCTAAATATTTGTTTTTTGCTTTGTCAAGTTTTGACCATGAGCAATTTACACTGAAAAAAACTGGACAATACAGTTTAAAAAATGTGACTCACTTAACTCATTTTATTTGCTTAATATCATAAAGGCAAAAATACCATTGTAAATAAAGCCGTATGTAATAAAAATATGAGATAGAACTGAGGGTTAGAAATAGGACCGTTATAATACTGCTCAAACATGGTTATGAGATATGACTCCTGTAGAAATAACCCAAATGATGCCAGCTTATTGTCACATATCTGTAGAGAGAACATTTGCACTAAATGTAAATCTGAAGAGCTGAAGCAAAAAAAATTCAGTCTGTGCCCAGATCTGGAGGTGGGAATCAGTAATAAGGGTAATGAAGAATACCAAAGGTAAGGTATAAAAAGGGGAGCATAAAAGACCTCAAGGTTGAGCAATGGCCAAAGCAGAGGGTTAGCCTGGCTGCAGGACACACAACTAGGACTGCAGGAAACTTCCACAGAATAGTATCGGTCTGATTTACTTTCATGATCCTGGGTATTTTCGGTAACTTTACAAAGTCAGAAATTGATGTTGCCAAACTACATGACATTATACAATGTATTTTTGACAGTGTTGAGTGTGAGATTAGATTTAACCTCACATACAAGGTAATAAATTAGGCTGCTATTGCATCATGAATGCAGGCAGAAGATAGGAGACTTCTGGTCTAGAGACAAAAGCCAATTATCTCTGTCTAGGATTTCTCTGTCACATGGGAAGGCACATGGTGATGTCTGCTATCCTCCCCTCCCAGCTCTCTCAGCTTCTGGCATCTCCTGGGGCTTCTGGCATTTTCTGCATCTCCAAATATCTGTGTCTCTGTCAGCTCTCAGCTCCTCCTTTCTTCATGAGTTCTTTTAAAGATTCCAGTAAACTAAGACCCACCTTGAATAGCATGGTCACATCTCCATCTAATCAACAAGTGACACCCTCAAATGGGTGGGTCACATCTTCAATGAAACAACCTAATGATAAGATCCCATCCTACAATAGGTCAACCCCAAAAGATTGCATTGGGATTAAAAGAACATGGCTTTTCTGGAATGGATAATAGTTTCAAACCAGTGCACCTTCCAAATGCTTAGTAGAAACACACACAAACACACACAAGGAAACACAAAGCATGTACTGAAAATCTGTATTTCAAAAAGCAGAAGAATTTAAAATATGCAAAATAGGATGACAGAAACAAGGTGAGTCATCAGTGTTATAGGAATTAAAGGAAAGATGCTGACTGAATCACATAGTAAAGCAATAATATTCTACTTACAACAGACAAGTCTATATGTGACAGAAATAGACTGAACATGAAAAGTATGGAAATGAGATACCAGGTAAATGAAAACAAGCAAAGCAGTGGGCACTTTTTTTAGTATTAAATTCAGATAAAAATAATTAAGAAACAAAAAAATAGTTTAAAAAATATAACTATAGTACAGAAAGAATGGAGGGAGGGAGCAAGGCAAGGAGAAGGGAAGGAAAGAGGGAAAAAGAAAGAAAAATTATTACAGAATGTCTTACTTAAAACTACTGATGCAAATTTTTCAAAAAAGTTTACAAAAAATCAGCAAGCTATAAAAGGTAATGCACTAAAATAAAGTAGGTCTATTCCAATAATTCAGGTTTGGTTCAATATAATGAAATCTATTAATAAATTTACTTACCGTTTTGTTAGAAAAAAAGAGAAAATATCTTAATAAAATAGTAGGAGATGAATAGTCCCTTAACATGATTTGTGCTAATATGAATGATATCATCATGTTTAATAAGAAATTACTAGAACCATTGGAATCTCCCACTATAGTCAATTAATGGTCACTGGTATCAATGTTGTTGGACATTGTTCTAGGTGTCCCAGCCAACCAAGACAATTAGACAAAGGAAATAAATAATTGGCATAAAAGTCAGAAAGGGTAAGGCATGTAACTAATATTTCTTTGAAATATGACTCATACTGAAAAAATTTAAATCAAATATATACCTTGAAAATCCAAGAATTGTACATGCAATAAAACATTTTAAAACTCTGTGTGAAAAGCATCTACCATAAGCAAACTCAATGGAAAACTTAAAAAACCAAGGAAAGAAAACTTATCAGAAAGGGCTAATATCCTAATTATATGAGTGGATTTATAAATTGATAAGAAAAATATTAAAACCCAATAAAAATGGGATATGAATGACAATTCATAGAAAAGAAATGCAATTGGATCTTAAACATGTACAAAAATTCTCAAGCCCAGTCATAAAAAGAGAAATGGAAATTAAAATTGTAAGATGCCGCTTTTCACCTAGTATATAAAAAATAAAAACATATTGGAAGGATGTGGGAAAACAGATTCTTTTATAACTATGCTAAAGTAAATATTTAAAACTGCTATGGAGAGCATTTTGGCAGCAAATATTCAAATCAAAATTCAAAACATCCATAACATTCACCTAACAATTTAACTTCTAGAAGTTCATCCCACAGACATATGAAAGAATGATAAAATAACAAAGATATTCATCCAATCCAGTGCTATTTGAAATAGCAAATTGTTGTACACTACTTAAATGTTTAATATGAGACTTTTTAAATAAATGTGATATATTCGCAGAACCAAATACTATACAACACTAAAAAAGGCAGGAATCTATATAATGATATATAGTAAAGTGCAAAAAGGAAAAGGCAGGTCCATGTTTCTAGTATGTTACCACATGTGAAAAATGTTACATGTATATTCTTGTAAATGCATAGAAAAATCCTAAAGAATTCAGAATTCATTAGTATTAGTACCTCCAGGGAGTGATACTGATGGTTGGGTTCACAGATAAAAACTTACCTTTTCACTGTCTATATATGTTTAAGAGACATGTAAATAAAATTGAAAGCTGTTTATAGATTTATTTTTACATGAAAAGCTTATTCATTACTAGATTTATAAACGAAATTTCTAATTTAATAGCTATCAATGAAGAGTATTAATTAATCAACCCTTGCTTTCCACCAAGTGTGGAATGGGTAAATAAATTGCTATATAGTTATACAATGAAATACTTAAAACAATAAAAAGAATGAATTATTGCTGCATGCAATAACATGGATGAATCTCACAGATGTAAGAGAAGCTGAACAACCAGTACATTTGATTCCAATTTTTCAAATGTCAAAAACAAGTCAATTGATGGTGATAAAGTCAGATAATGACTTTATCTTTTCAAGAAATAGTGACAGAGAAGGCTTCATGTGGGGCAGTTCTGGGTGCTGGCAATGTTCTTTATCTTGATCTGGGTGATGATTACATGGGTGTCACTTCACATTTCTATCTTTTATTGTATGTGTGCTTGTTCCAGCTTGAAACTGGTGTGTACCCAAGAAAAAACATGTTCTTTACTCCTCATTCAATATTGCTGGGTGGGATCTTTTTGATTAAGTTGTTTCCATGGAGATGTGCCCCACCCAATTGTGGGTGGAACCTTTTGATTAGGTGGTTTCCATGGAGATGTGTTTCCACCCATTCAAAGTGGAGTCACTTACTGGAGTCCTTTAAGAGGGGACCATTCTGAAAAAAGCTTCAGAGCCCACATAGCCAGAGACCTGTGGAGATGCAGAGAGAAAACACCCTTGGGGAAGAAGCTGAAGAAGCCAGCAGACAAAGGTTGCCATGTGCTTTACCAGCTGAGAGAGAAACCCCAAGCATCATCTACACTTTCTTGAGCCAAAGTATCTTTTCTTGGGTGCCTTAGTTTGGACATTTTTATAGCCTTAGAACTGTACATGTGTAATGCAATAAATTCCCTTTTTAAAAGCCATTCTGTTTCTGGTATATTGCATTCTAGCAGCTTTAGCAAACTAAAACAATGCTATACAAAATAAACTTAATGCAGGAGCTTTGAAAATACAGTGTGCCTAAACTAAGTGGAAATGAACCAACGGATCTATATACTGTCTCCTACATAGATTTTTAGTCTAGTCAAGGACTCAAAACAAACACACTAGCTTCTTAGGGCTGCCATAACAAATTACCACAAACTTGATGGCTTAAAGCAATAGGAATGTATTCTCTCACAGTTCTGAAGGTTAGAATTCCACAGCCATCTTCCCTCTAAAGGCTCTAGGAAAGTATCTTCCCTTGTCTCTTCCTAGCTTCTGGTGGCTCCCTGCAATCCCTGGCATTTCTTGGCAGATAGTGGCAGCACCCCAACCTCTGCCTCTTTCTTCATGTCTCCTCCTTCCCCTGTGTGTCTGTCTCCAAATCTTCTCCTTATAAGGACACCCAGTTACTAGATTTAGATTCCATCTTAATCGAATACAAATTCTTAACTTGATTACATTTGGAAATAAGAAAGATCTTATTTCCAAATAAAGGTTTATTCACAGGTATGGGGGTTTGGATTTCAGCCTATCTCCAGGGGGGATACAATTCAAACCGCTACAGATGACAATACATCACCTGAAAACGTCTCTATTCCAAATTTTGGTCTTTTAATGTTCTGATAGTATCTTTTCACTTGACTAAAATTTTCAATTTTCATCAGGAAGTTTTGCACCATATAAATATGCATTTGGCAATGTGTTATCTATATAACAAATTCTATGGATAGCTTTCTCGTTTATGTTTTCAGTCTGTGTTCCAGTGACAGTCCTTGGCTGTATGTGTTCTTTCAGATGAATCACTTTTAGGCTGTCACCCTACAGCATGTTAGCATTCTATTGACTCTGAAAAAAAGAATTTACCAGGGCTACCTTGTAGGAGCTAATTGAAGAGCAGGGGAAATGTACATAAATCTAAACATCACTCTCAAGGACATCTTGGATAACATTTTCATCCCTATGTGTACAAATCTGAGCTCCATTCAGGGTAGAAATGGGCACTGATTTGCCAAGACTTAAAACAAGTAAGCCTCAAAGTGACCAACAATAATTCCTTACCCTACTTTTAACTTTGGAGGAATGCTTTCAGAGCTTTAAATAAAGAGAAAAGGTTATTTAACCAACTAAAGTCTGCAGCTGCTAAACTTGAACAGTAGTTTGATAATTGCCCTGGCTTTGGCAAGTCTCGAAGTGAGACTACTCTCAAAGGATAATGAGCTGGAAACCCAATTATAATTTAAAAGAAATCTTGTCCCCATAATAAGCTAAAAGTAAAGAACCAATATTTTGGTTTGCTAATGCTACTGGAATGCAATATACCAGAAATGGACTGACAGAGGGGATTTATTAGGTTACAAACCTACAGTTCTAAAGCCATGAAAATGTCCAAATATCTAGAAGAGACCTTCACCCAAGAAAGGCCAATCAAATGTGAGGTTTCACTACAGGGTGAAGACTCATGATGACATCTGCCAGTCCTTGCTTCTGGTCCGTTGCTTTCAGTTTCTGATTCCAGTGGCTTCCTTCTCTAAGCATCTGTGAGTCCTCACTTAGTGTCTCGGGGGCAAACTCTGGATTTAGTCTCTTAGCTTAGCATCTCCAAACATCTGTGTCTCTGGGTTTCATATCTCTGCCCTCTCTGTTGGCTCTGGCTCTATCTCTCTCTCTCTCTGAACTCTTTTAAGGACTCTAGTAAATTAATTAAGACCCACATTGAATGGGAGGGGCCACACCTCCGTGGAAATAATTTAATCAAAATATCTCACCCACAATCGGGTGGGTCAAATCTCCATGGAAACAACCTAATCAAAAGGTCTCACCCATAATAAGTCTGCAGCCACAAGACTGGATTAAAAATCATGGCTCTCTCAAGCCAGCACAGCCAGGAACAGTCAAGAGACAAATTACCCTTGTGAGTATCTTAAGGTATGAAGTGACTAGATGCTTTAAAAAGAAAGATCACTCAACTCTCCCAACATGCGCAGCCTGGAAAGAGCTTTGTTTGCATCAACACAGGGAATTAGAGCATTTGTCAGTAGGTTCATCAGCTCTACAGACCTGAGAAAAATGTCTTAGGAGGAATTCTTAATCCCCCAATGGACAACCTAAACTTGTGACAAAAGCTTAGAAAATTATAGTTTTAATGAACTTAACCATATTGTCATCAAAAGTACAGAGAGAAATATTTTAATTTCAACATTTGTGTAAATTCTTTGTCATTTTGAAAATAAAAATTTGTATTGCATTATGTAGCGAGAGGCAAATGAGTAGCATAATTTTTCAGTGTTCAGAGCCTCTGAAGGTCATGATACATTCCCTCCTAAAGTGCTCTCTCCTTTGCTCCTATCAGCTCTGTCTTCCGTTTTCATCAAGGCAATAATGAGACAGGGATTCTGCAATCTTAGAGACAGTATAATGCAGGACAGTGGTTTTTAACACTGACTACACATCTAAATCACCCAGGAAGCTTATAAAAGCCCAGAGACCCTGGTCCCACCCCCAGAAATATGAGTTAATTGTTTGAAGGTATGCACTGCTTATTAACAGTTAAAAAATTTTTCTCAGATGATTCTAGTATACAGCTTGGACCAAACCACTAGTGTAGGTGTAACTGAGGAGTTAGAATTTAAGGGATGATTATGATTACTGAATTATTAAATAGATATTCCTTTCTACTTTCTGATATATTCAAGTAGAAAGAGGGAAGTACCTGAAGTTGTTGAACTGTAATCGATCTGACTTGATCTCTGATAATGAATACACAGCCTTTATCTTGTGTCCTTGTGATTGTAAAAACCCTGTGACTAATCTTCACTTGTATCCATCTACCCAGTTTTTGGACTTTAGAAGCTCTTAATCACTAAAGACAGCCCCTAATGTTTATCAGTCCAGAACTAACCCACTCCAAATCCAAAGTTATCTTCTTACCTGCCTGATATGTACAGTAGCTTAGTCTTTAAACTGTAAGTCACCTACACCTCATTATAATACTAAAAATCATGCCCATCATCATATTAAGACCACGGTTTTCTTACATAAATTCTGTGACCAAGCATATAATCAATCTGCACATGCTCAGTAATCACATCACCTTTAATTACATCTTCTGGGGCCACCAGGTACATTATCCTAAACCCTGCCCATCTTTTAATGGCATAACATATCAGAATTACTGCAGGTCAGGGATACAGATTTTTGGGCTGGTAGGCCATTTGATCTCCTGCTTCATGCCTAGCAATAAACTTTTCCTCTCTTTGCAATCCCAGTGTCTCAGGAATTGGTTATTTGAGTGCATGGGCAAAATAATCTACCTCCTTTGTCCACTGACATAGAGGTTCAACCAGCAGGCTCAGGAGTCAGATTGCTTGAATTTAGATCAAGGGTCAATAAGTAAAGTTTGCACTTTAGTCAGTATTTATGCATTCCTTAGGAAATGCTCTTATCTTAAAAATTAAGTAAGCTCCTCCTTATCTTCTTGCTTCCAGTCAACTCTATGCAGTGGGAACCTACTCAATGTTCTTTCCTTAATATCATTCTTGAGACTACTTCGTTTGCCTCCTTGCTCTGTCTACATGCCTACTCCCTCAATTCAATCATGACTACATCAAAACTATCTGAAAGAATAAGGTTGAAATATAACACCATTGACCTTTATTTGTGACAGGGCTGAGTCACTGTTCAGGGGCATGTCCTCCTTGGGTCTCCATAAATCAGAGGTTTTTTTGAAGTCATAGTCCTTGCTATTTGTGATCTAGGTATTTTTGCAACACTGAAATACCCTGAATTTCTGGGCTCTATTTCCTTTCACTTCCACTTTCCAGTTGACACATTCTTTTCTGAGTCCACTTAGTGCTGGTAATACCTTGCCAATAGCAGGCAGTCGTAGCCAACACACACTTATAGTGTGATTTGTTTTTCACCTGCTTCTTGTAGAACAATGGGCTTAGAAGGCACAAGGTCTACTTCCCAAGTTCTCATAGGAAATATTTTTATTAAATATCTTGCCACTATATAACAGAGATAAACATTTTGCTAGCCTCCAATATCCGTTCCTGGGCCACTTATCAAACCATAACTAAGTATGCCACATAATTTTAGGTTTTGTTAGCACATTATCCTACTTCTGGTACAAATTTCTATATTAAAGTAAATGCTAGCTACAGAAATACAAAGCTCCAAATCTTAATGTAAAAGTCATATCTTGGGTGGGCAATGGTGGTTCAGTGGTAGAGTTCTTGCTTGCCATGTCAGAGACCTGGGTTCGATTCCTGGTGCCTGCCCATGTTGAAAAAAAAAAAAAAGATATATCTCTAACTTACATTGCAGTCGAACATGAGTCAGCTCAGGACTGCTGGTAGCGATGGACCAGAGGGAGTTCTACATTGTGTAATCATTCAAGGACCCAGGCTCCTACTTTGCAGCTCCATAGTTCTCCAGGTCAGGGGCCAGCAAAGCTTTTCTGTGAAGAGCCAAACATAAATATTTTAGGTACTGCAAGTCATACAGTTTCATTCACAATGTAGTTGCCCATGAACCAACACCTCTCCCCATCTCAATCTAGCAATGCCTAGCACAATCCTTAGTCCAGCTCCTGCTATGCCCTAACCACAAGTCCCTACCTTGTAGGCCCCTAACCCAATCATAGTCATAAGCAAACTTAACTAACTAATCACAAGAGCTTTTCTCCATACCCAAAGAGCTGACTCAATCTGGCCCTGGGAGTATGTGCAGTTAAGAAAAGACTAACCTGAGAATTAATTTTGCCTAATTATAATAGAAAAAAATCACACCCACCTGAGCAGTTATTTATCTCTTCCCTCCCCCAACCCAACAGTTCTTTTGGAATCAACTCATGCGCCCATATACCCAGCCTCTGGAGACACCCTTAGACCACATCACCTCACCCAGACTCCTGCTCCTTCCAAACCAAGCCAATAAAATGCTGCTACTCCCTCATCTAGGTGAGACAGATTTCAGGAACCGTCCTCCTGTCTTCATGAGGCGAGCCTTTACTGAATACGTTTTCCTCTTCTCAAAATCCCAGTGTCTGCTGATTGACCTGCATGCACCTGACGAGGACTCACTTCTGATCCACAGCAACAACTACTTAGTTTAACAATAGTAGCAAGAGAGCAGCCTTTGACATTATGCAAATGAATGTGTGTGGTTCTGTTCCAAGAAAACATAATTTACAAAAGAAGGTGGCCAGCTGGATTTGACCCACAGGCTGTATTTTGCCAGTCTCTGCTCAAGGGACTCAGAGACCTGTACTGATTCTCTGCATGTGTCTATCAAGCAAGTGGATAAAGAGTATATGGAATATTTCATGAGGGATTTTAGGGTCCAGTTCTTGAAGTGAGGCCCGTATTCCACTGGTCATAAATCACTGTCATGGTCACCTAGTCATAGGTGAGACAGGACAATGTGGTATACACTGTGTGCCCCAGAGAAAAAGGAAACAGAGCTGGTGATGTGCTCGCATGGCTTTGTTATATAGATGTAAAAAAGAAAATATTAACATCCACTAACATACTTTGGAATAACTGCTATTTTTAACATTTGAACAAAGGGGTAAAAAAGAGGTACATTAGATCCCACTGGTGAAATTTCTCCATGACTGGTCATTCTGGAAAAGCTACTGCTTTTGCTATATGTCATCTCTCCCCGTAAAAGAGGAATAGGATGTAAATTTGTGTTTTGGATCACATCATTTTCATTAAATGATCCTATTTCACCTTCCCTGCAAGGTAGATACAAAAATTTCTACTATACAGAGAAAAGTGAAGCTCAAAAAGGTTGAAGGACTTGCATAAAAATCACAGATAGTGGTATGGTCAAGCAAAACTCTAAATCTAGTCTTCCCCACACTAAGCTATGAATGACTCCTTTGAAACTGAAAACCATTTTTCTGCTGCCCCATGTTTCTATTTTCCACAGCTAAGGCTTCTATTTTAGTAGACGAGATGAAGCACTTCAGTTACTTACCCCAAAAGTAAGACTGTCCACATGCTACCTGATTTCATTTCCTGTGGTTGCTTTAACAAATGACTCCAAACTGGGTGGCTTATGACAACAGAGTTAGATTTTCTCACAGTTTCAGAGTACAGAAGTCCAAATCAAGGTGTTGGCAAGGCAGTATGTGAATAATCCCAACTCTGAAACAATGTTGCCTCTGTGAAGAACACTGTTTTGGGGACTGAATCATGTCCCCCATGAGACACAGGTTCAAATCTTAATCCACATTCCAATGGTAAATAGGAGCATCTGCAGATGTTATCATTCATGAAGGTGTGGCCAAACTGAGCCCGAGTAGGACTTAATCGCTGTAACTAGAGGCCTTATAAAGGGAGGAAATTCAGAGGCAATCAGTAACAGGCCACGGTCAGGAGAAGCCAGAAGAAGTCAGAAAGGAGAGAGTCCCGTGATAGGGGACTGTCAGCATCAAAACTCTACTGATCCAGGACAAAGCATGGACTTGCCTACCTCTTCATTTTGGACTTCTAGCCTGCAAAACAGATTCTGTGTCATTGTGTGACGTTTGTCAAGCATTCCAAAAAATTGTTAGAAAAAAAACGTTCTCTCCTTTCAGAATGTATCGTTTCATTCTTTGAAAGCCTTTCCCTTTTCTTAATCTTTGGTCTCATCCACTACAGTTTGTAATGTTTTCTTTAGGGTCTCTCTTCTGATGGTCAGTTTTCTCTTTAATGTTATGAATAAAATAACATTCTGTCTTCGATGCCACCATCTCTAATTGTGTATACATATCGCTCAAATCAAATTTAACTATCAAACTGTGATTTTGCAAGTATCATTATTTATTCATTTCATAGACTCCTTACCCAATATTTTATTTCTGTCAGTTTCATGTCTTCTACTTTCCTTGGGTCAAGTGACCAAGTTCTTTCTTGCTAATTCTTAAGCTTTATTTCTCATATTTCAATCCTTAGGAAAGACTTCATTTCTGTGTCCAACAAAAGACTTCAATTTAGATCCCAGACTATACCCCAAATTGCTTCTCCTAAGCTAATAAATAAAAATCAGATCTACGCAAACTGAGGTTCTCAAGTAAAACCAGAAATAATCTGTGTTATTGAGCATTATCAAATATAGAAACTTACTGGGTTAGAAAGAATCCACTTTTCCTTTAAATGGCAACTTATTAAAAGGTTAGGTTTTAAGTTACAATTCATTGTCAGAGTACTGAAAGCAGAAAAATGAACTATAAGAAGATAGAAATGGGGAATTCAACTTCTAATCCTCTCTGAGTTTTCCCTTCTATCTCGGTCACTCTTTTACTCAGAGAAAGTGTCTGCATAGCCCTTATCACAACCCCCCTACTTAGAATTAACAAAGAGCAAAACTAGGCCATTCAAAAATACAAAAGGCAGCAGGAGACATAGACAGAATAGCAAAAAAGTAAGAAAACTCAGCTCCAATATTTATCTTTGCCTATTACTTCTCCTCTTCTCACTTTTTAAGTATCAGATCCATGCCTTGCCAATGAAAACAAAAAAAACATCACAAAGAATCACTGTGAGATATAAGCAGACAAAAAGCAGATCTCAATATTTATTTATATATACATTTACGTAATCCATATATTCTTTTACTTTGATCCACAGAGGAATACATATCATACAAAGTCCTAAGGTAGTCTGAAGGAACAGAAAATGAGATTAAAAAAATGTAAGAATTGGCATAAAGATATAAAACCAATGAGGATTTTTGCTGTTGCTAAAGAGAGTGAACAAATACAGGTCTAAGCTTCTGTCAAGGCATGTGAAGGGTCTGATTACCCTGCTTGGAATTTCACAGGTTAGTCTGCCACGATTTTACAGATTCTGGCAAAAGGCTCCTGTCACAACAGGTAGCCTGAGCTTCCCATTAGCCTAGGTTTCCTTTACCCTCCCAAAACCCACAAGGGCGATGTGGCACAACCCATGTGCTTTCAGTGGGTTTGCTCACCGCTGAAGGGGCCCAAGCTTAGGAGACCCCAATAGTTTATAAATGACTGCAAACAAACCCACACATGCCTGCTGACCTTTGCTTCTAAAGGAGACATTACGTTTATCAGACTGGAGAGAAAGCAAACCTCCTATGCTTTCGAAAGAGATACTTTGTCAAAGTTATTCGCTATACTGTCAGGCACAGGGTCATTAAAGATGCCATAAAAAACAGCGAGACAAAGATTAACAGATTTATTGAAGGGATAAAGCAGGGCAGAAGCAGGTGGGAGAGTAAAAGGGAGAAAGCAGGTAGAAGCCTGAAATTGGCTCCCACCTGGGGAGCCAGCAGGAAGAAAGAGAAAATGGCTCTGACTCCTTGTTCTGGGAGCTGTTTTAAAGGACAGTAACACTAAGAGGGGAGGGTGCCCACAAAGGGGTGTGCTGTTTCCTGATTGAAAGGGGGCTTGTAACAGGTTTATACTGGATCCTTGGACCTGCCAAGGACACTGAAGAGGTGGGGGAGCTGAGGGGGCTCTGCATCAAGATTTTCTTTTGTTCTTAGAATTTTCTTTCTGAGAACTAATATATGCAAACATTCTTGAAACGTAATAGTTTAGAACAATTCAGTGCCACTGTTCACAAGATATGCAAACAGGAGAGAGTTCCATAGAGCATTGTCTCACAACAGCTTCTTTCACAGACACGATAATGAGGGAAGCACACTCAATTTTGAGCTTCATAACTGAATTGTAATTTGATAAAAAGAATATCAAGTTATAAGCAAAAATACATTTTTTTCTACAGCTTTTGAGCTATATCAGAGTTTATCTTCTAGTACCTGCTGGTGAACTTAAAAATAAATGTATCAATAAGAAAGCAAAATGAACAACAGAATGTGTGCAATTGGTCCTAAAAAATCCAGTCCTATTGATACACAGTTAGCTTGACAAGTATTAATCACCCATTATCCCCTTGCCCTAGTGACATGCTATTTTGATGGATATATTATCAAAATAAAGGAACTCACGGTTCAAATGTTATACATGAAGTTCAGTTCTCTTTTAAGAACTAAATATTTTTAGACTTTTTTATTTTACTGACATTACAGATAATTTACATGAGAATATTTGGTTGATTGGCTTTCTCCTAGCTTGTGTTTGAGAAATGTAGCTTTTAAATCAGTAACAAGGTTGCCTTGGACAAGTCTAGATGAGGGGGCCCTTAGAGCCCCCAAAGCATCGTGTGAAAAAATGCAAGGGATGGTCAGGACAAGTTAAATCTAGCAGACAAGAGCTGTGAGACGGTGTTAAAAATAAACAAAACAAAACAGAGAAATAGGGCAGTGCAACGGTGACTCAGTGGCAGGAATTCTTGCCTGCCGAGCTGGAGACCCAGGTTCGACGCCCGGAGCCTGCCTATGCCACACACAAAGAAAACAAAAACAAAACCAAAAATAAAAAACAGAAATAACCTGAGCCTTAATTCAACATTTTCCAATTTTATTTTCAAATATATTGAGCCATTCATTTTAAGTTAATCAATATCACTCAGCTATGAGTGTCTTGAATTCTTTTGCGGCACGATTTTATATTGAAATGCATAAAATGAATAAAAAGCCACTGCCACAGACCTGCTATCTTCATCAGCATCCTCTTGGTGAACTTTAGCTCTGGAGCTGGAAATTGATGCATGCTGTTGTCCAGTCAGGTAGCCTGGTGGCTGTTTCAATTTCACAAATACCTAGACACAGCTCTGGACACCAGCTGTGAAAAACTTACCCTTCATCCTGCATTTAGTTTTGTTTTGTTTCTTTAAAAGCAATAAAAGTTCTTTTTCAGAAAGGAAAAAAAAATGTAACAAACAATGCCCCCCATAGTTATATTTTCTACAAGTACTTTATTCTATTTCCTCCAATCTGATATTTCTAGGCAATTAAATATATGCAGCAGTATCCTTTTCCTCTTACTTTATTAATCATTTTCAATGATTACATAATGCTGTATCCAATGGTTGTATTATTTTAAACATTTCCCTACCATTAAATGTACACATTTTCCTTCTTTTTATGTTAATGTCATTGTAAAAATTATGCAAGGGATTTCTTCTTTTATTTACCTTTATTATGTTTACAATTATTCTTCAGGATAGGATTTCAGAAGGAGAATTATTGTATCAAAGTTAAGAAAAAAATTATTATGAAATTATGAAAAGTTGTCCTTACATATTTCTTCATTTTCTTCTTGACACATCACCCACACTATCTTTCAAGATCACTATCCTATTTAAAATCAAGAAGAATTAATTCCCTTTGTTAGTTTTCTGGAAAAAAAATGATTCAAATCATGAAAACTGGAAGTGTTTCTTCAATTTATCAAGAAACAATTACTTTCCAGGAATGATCTTTGGTGATTTCTATTCACTGGCTCTTTTAATCTTCACAAAAGCATGCTAGAAGTTAAATAGTGTTAGTTGATTTTAGATAAAGGAATTTTGTCTCAGAAAGGTTAGGTCATTTATCTAAGGTCACATCCGGGAAGTAGCAGAGTTGGAATTCAAACCCAAGTTAGTCTGACTTTCTACTACACTACTTTCTTCACAAAATATTGAAAATGAAAAGCAGTATCCTTCCACTGGTGAGGTTTTAGGTGCCTATAAAAGAGATATCCTTTGTGCGTGAGAGAAGTCCTTCCTGGCAACACTCAAACCTTACCTGTACACGACCATTTTCTCAGGTGAATTCTAATGCTAAGACTGTCGAAGATTTTAGTGGTGATTAAATCACAATCCAATGAGTCTCTTGTTCCAAGGTTAGCATGTTAGGGACCTATTTCACTTAATCCCTTCTAATATTTTTATAGCTGAACCCTTTTTTAAGTTCCTGCAAATTTCATTAACTACATTTGAAAACAAGTTTCTCCCCAATTTTTTTTTTCAACTATCTTATACAGGACATTCTTATGTTGCCCCTTATTATCTACCCATTTTATTTTCACCTTGCAAACAAAGTGGTGCTAAAAAAAAAGAATAAAACATTGATAGTGAAACATGGTAGCCTTTTCTATGTGTATTAAACTTTGTTTTCATGGATAAGATTCCCCCACCCCCCACCCCCAAAAAAACTCTAGTGAGAAAGGCATTTCTAACATTGATCCGAGGGGTATTGCTTTTCTGGGAGAAGAAAATACCAAATTTGACGTCATGGAACCAATCTCAATGATTAATTATATACCAGTGGTGCTGGCTGATTCATACACAGATAAGAGCAAAGTGATCAATCATATGACCTATTGTAATGCACTTCTTAAGGGATTGATAGATATGTTTACATGAATTCACTTCTATTTTGACACTTTTCTTTTTGTGATTTGGATCCAGAAAATTGCTGGATTTACTCTCATGCATTAAGATCTGATGAAGAATAAAACAAATAGAATGCTTACTTATTTTATCTGCTTCCTTGTTAAAAACTATCCTGCCTAAAATAAATGTGACTGAAAAATTCCTACCAAAGAGATAATAAAATATAATTTTAGAAATCTATGTAAAGAAAAGTATGTCACTATTTTAAATTCAAGTTACAATCAACAATTTCAGATATTTCAATTGAGTAATTCTTTCTTTCAAATAGAGAAAGTTTCACAAAATCCATAAGAATCAAGATGTATGGACTTATAATGTTCCTGCTTTGGGGGCATCAACCACTTCCAGTTTTAGACTTGTGAGTTTCTCAATGGGCAAGTTATTGTTAACATCAAAGTTTCATCTCTAGGAAGCTAGTCTCTCAAACAGTAGGTCAGAACATGATCTCAATACCTATCAATGGCAGAGATCAATGTAAATTAATACATAAAGTTACTGATAGTAGTTTAAAAATATGGAGAATTGACAATGTGTGGTTACTTCATAATAATCCTGTTGGATTGTGTCCCCTAATGAGATATGTCCATGTCCTAACTTCCAAGGCCATGAATATGACCTCATTTGAAGATAGGGTTTTTGCAGATGTGATTAGTTGAAAGAAACCAAGCTGGATTTTGGTGAAGCCTAATCCAATATCATTTGTATCCTTGCAGGATGATGGAAATTTGCACATAGGAACAGATTTAGGGGACATCGCCATGTGACAGCAGAAGCAGAGATTGAAGGGCTGCAGCTGCAAGCCTAGGGATACCAAGGATTGCTGTCATATCAGAGGAGGTAGGAAGAGGCATGTTTCAGATGAGCATAACCCTGCTCACAGCTTGATTTCATATTACATTATTTCCATGGAGATGTGACCCACAAAACTGTGGGTGGATTTTTTGATTAGATGGAGATGTGAACCCACCCCTTCAAGATGGGTCTTAATCCACTTATTGGAGTCCATTAAGAGGAAGAAATTTTGGAAAGAGCAGATAGATGTTTGGAGAGCTGACACAAATAGCAGAGAGCTGAAATCAATACACAGATGTTTGGAGATGCTAAGCTGAGAGATGAAACCCAAAGTCTTCCCCGGAGAAGTTAAGTGAGGACCACAGATGCTTAAAGAGAACACTACTGGGAACAGGAGCTGAAAGAGCCGTTTGAAGCTAAGAGCTGGGAGAGAACAGCAGACAACACCATGTGCCTTCCCATATGAAAGAGAAACTCCAACGCCATCAGCATTTCTTCAGAGTCAAGGTATCTTTTTTGGATGCCTTAATTTGGACATTTTCATGGTCTTAGGGCTGTAAATTTGTAATTTAATAGATCCCTTCTAAAAAAGCCAATCCATTTTGGTATATTGATTTCTGGCAGCTTTAGCAAACCAAAACATCTAGAATGCAGTACTTTGTTATAGCACCTCTAGAAAACTAAGATTTTAAGCATTATTATTATTATCTTCATATTGCAGGTAAGAGAAATGAGACAAAGGTTTTTAAGAAAATTCTAGCTTCCGTAACAAACAACAAAGTGTATGATCATTCAAATAAGATAGAGGTTTATTTCTCATGCACATAAAACCCACTTCCACATATGTTCTTCCATAAGTAGAGATTCAGACAACCAGCGTTCTGGACCATCAAAACTTGATGGCTCATCTGTATGAATTTGCAGAAGGGAAAGCATGTAGGATCAAGGGAGAGGTTTTTACTGTCTCTGTCCAGAATTGCACTTCTGTTCACCCTCCTCTGACTAGATCCCAATCACAAGAGTCTCACCAACTTTTGCATGTGAAGCTGGGAAATATGGTCTTTCTGCATTTCTAGGAAGAAGAGAAAATGGTTTTGGTATCAGTAGCCAGTCTTAGTCTCAAAAAAACAATACATATTTAGTAAGTATATATGACTTTTTAAATCTTGCTATTAAAGCAATATACATTGAAAATTGGAAAATGTCAAAGAGTATGAAGAACATATTAAAACCAGTTAGGATGCTATCATTTGAAGAAAATAACCATGAAAATATTTTACAGTTCCTTGTACATTTTTACTGCTTATTTTGAAACAGTTGATATTATCCTGTAAACTACATTTTGTATGTTAATTTTTTAGAAGGAAACTCATAATTAAGGGCCATAATATTCATTTCTATAATATATTAATATTTTGATTAACTACTTTTCTATTGTTGGGAATTTATATCTTCTCCAAATTTTTGCTTTTAAGACAAATCTTATCAAATTCATAATTATATTTTCATGATAAAGAGTCTCATAATCTTGATAGTTAAGTCCAAGTGTATAAATAATTTTACAAAAGTATATCATTCAAAAATTTGTATCACTTCACACACCCTCCACTAAAGTCCTAAATCGCCAGTTCTATTTCTTTGTGACCGTGTCAACACTGAGTATTTTATTATAAGTAAAAAAATCATTAATTTGATAGGTTAAAGAGATTGTAAAATATTGTGCTTAATGCAAAATATTTTACTGCTAACAATGTTATTAACCATTTTTAAGTAGCTTAATGTTTTATAAGTATATTTTTCTCCATATAAACTGTTTGATGTTTTTTCTCAATTTTCCCAGGGCTATAGAATTTTAAGCATTTAAACATTTTTGTTACGGGAAAGTGCAAGCTATGATGAATCATGACGCTAAGACATCTTTAGCAGTCTCACCAAAATAAGCCCCAACTTCTTCAACCACAGCATTTGGGATCTTGTCTACCACTCAAATAATCACTAGAATATGAGATAGCTTTGTTTGAGAATCCCAGTATAATCAATAGTTGGCAACAATTGAACATTAATTTCCTTCCTTGCTTGGAAAAAATACAAAAACATAAAGTCAGTTTACTAAGAGCTGAATTATTTGATTATCATGAACTTCCACTAATACATTTATTAGTAATTTCTACCTACAGGCTCATCAGGCAACTGGCCAAATATATTAGCTCATGCAAAAGAAAAGAAAAAAATAGTAATTAGCTTGATCACCTTAACATAATACAGAACTACAAAGCGGGCAAAAAAGGTCAAGAATTAACTCATTTTAAATATTAAATTTTTGAACTCTACTTTCATTTCTAATTTTCAAATTCATTTTCAGCTATTTTGTCCTAAATTCATAGTCACTCTATTCAAAATATATTGACCCCTAGCTAACAAAAGATATACATAAAACAGTAATGGAATGTTGTCATAAAATAAGCACAGATATTTGATTCTCGTTTTCCATTTACATGATCTATGTCCTAGAAAGTTATGCTTTCTGAACCTTGGTTTCTTTATCTTAATATGAAATTATACTTGTCCTTGTATAAAGCCTAAATTTTTTAATACCCAGATGAAAATGGAGATAAAGCAATATTAATCCATCTAGAAAAATAATTTAAAAACAAATAATCCCTGCCTGGTCAATGATGAGATAATAGGAGCAACAAAAATAATAATTGCGATGGATTTGAGTACATAATACCTGTGAAAATAAAGGAATTGGAGGCTAATGATGGTAACCATGAAAGATAAGCAAGGATCAGACTAACCATCCCAGTGAAAAAATTAAGAAAATAAATTCTGGACAAAATATATTAAACAACTCCTACAGACAATGCACAACTAAGGCAAGGCTACCATATTTGAGAAAAAAGAAGCATACAAGATGAGCTCTACATTTACCCTGGCTTTTTCTCTAATGGCATTCCCAAATGCCATCAGAGGAAAGAGAGCTCAAGCAGAGAACAACTGAATAGAGGAAACATAAATTAATAGATGACCAGGATTTGGTGGAAGAAACCCTAGAGTAAATACTACAAAAATATGTGTGAAAATTCCCCTTTGGTTCTCGGCCAACTTCTAAGCATGAAGTGAAACTTGGGAAGTCCTAGCAAGGAAGATCTGTTGGGAGGCCAGGGCATGTAACAGAGATTTGAGAGGTTATGCTGGACTGTCTTTAGAATTTGAGTCTACACATTGTATGAGTAGGAACCATATTTGAAGTGTAAAGACTAGGCCATAGAAAGAAGAGCAAAGCTAAAATAACTTACCTTAATATGACCTAAAAGTATGCCTCATTAGTATCAAGGAAATTAACTGGTAATTTGTGTGATGATACAAAATTTAAGAATCTTCAGAAGATGATTGCACAACCCACATGCATAAGGTACATACCTTGTATGCAGACTGGCAAATAAAGTTAAGGTATAAGTTCCACGTTATCAATATCAAGCTATTCCTCCTTCCCTCAACAAACCATGAAACGTAAAACTACTTTATTTTCCTCTTCATGGTTCTCTCTATTGTCAGCAAGGAAGATTACAGTGAGGCTTTCTCTTAAGAACTTAGAAGTAAGGGAAACACTATTTCCATTGGGATAAAAAATCAAAAGGCAATCTAGAATCAAAACATTTACATGAAATAGTGAATTCTAGAACAAAAGGAATAAATTGGGAATATATATTATGTACATGTGCTTAAGATGTTTGCCAAATATAAATATTACAAATATAAATTGATCTCTTGTGAGGCTGGTTGTTATCATTGTAGTTTCACAGCATGAAATGTGCCAAAAGTTTTCCAGGCTGCCATGAAAAGTACCACACAATGAGTGGGCTTAAACAGTGGGAATCTATCGCCTCATCGTTTCAGAGGTCAAAAGTCCAAATGAAGGCATTGACTAAAAGGCCTTCTTCCTCCTAGAGTCAGTGGCATTCCAGCCAGCAACCTTTGGGTTCCTTGGCTTCCACATTGCATGGTGACATTGTCTCCTTTCTCTTCTGGATTGCAGCTGACCCACGGCTTCCAGATCCCCCTTGTGGCTTTCCCTGTAGCTATGTCTGAATCTCTTGTGCTTAGAAAGGACTCCAATAATCTGGATTAAGATTCAACTTTATTCAATTAGGTCAAACCTTAATTTACAACATCTTTAAGAGGTCTTTTCTGCAAAGGGTTGACACCAACAGGAATGCAAATTGAGATTAAAAACATTTCTAAATCTGGGTTTATAATTCAATTACCACAGGAGTTTCTACATTTGAAATTCACACACATCTCTATATAAGTGGTGGGCATGTAAGCTTTTCCAACCAGGTACTCTTTGCATGAAAGCAAAAAAGTTTCATGAAAAAACAAAACAAAACAATGGTATAGAGATACGAACTCAAGCACATCCAATAGCAATGTCTCTATCCTTGAGAAAGAAATTATATTCTGATGATCAAAAATTCTCTTTTACGCATATTTTTTCCTGTACCCCATGGAGTCATGGAGTTTCTAAAGTGTTAGAGAAAAAGGAAGCTGAGAATGCAAAGATACATGGCTAATTTTTTAAATTTTCTTTCAGGAGTTTGCTAAATAAGAATTCATATAACAGCGTGTATCTATGTTTAGTGGGGCGGGAGAGACACTCCCTTCACTTCAACAGAGGTGATGGCACAGTTTTGACACATTTCATGCTGTGAAATTATGAAATGATAAAATCCAGCCTTTGATTTTACCACCATTGAAAGTGACATAAGCCTACAGAAGGATAAAGTCTGTTTACAAAGCAGTAGCAATGTGGCCCAGTACCTGTGGATCCACAGACAGCAGAGGCCTTAGGAGAGAAAACCATGAATGGATGTCAAAGTAGTAAAGGAAGTATTCTAGTTTGCTAGCTGCCAGAATGTGATATACCAGAAACAGAATGGCTTTCAAAAGGGGGAATTTATTAAGTTGCAAGTTTACAGTTCTAGGCCATAAAAACATCCCAATTAAAGCATCTATAAAAATATCCAAATTAAGGCACTGACAAGAGGTTTCCTTCACTCAAGAAAGGCCAATGAAGTTCAGGACTTCTTTCTCACCCGGAAAGGCACATAACGACATCTGCTAGCTTTTTCTCCAGGTTCTTGTTTCATGAAGCTCCTCCTGGGGCATTTTCCTTCTTCATTTCCAAGGGTCTCTGGCTGCCTGGCTCTGCAGCTCTCATAGTCGCAGTACTCTGTTTTGGCTCAAAAAGTAACTTTCTCCAAAATGTTACCCCTTTTAACGGATTCCAGTAAACTAATCAAGAATGGGTGGAGTCACATACCCATCTAACCAAATGTTAATACCCACAATCGGGCGAGTCACATCTCTATGGAGATTAATCTAATAAAGTTTCTATCCAGCAATAGTGAATGAATATTAAAGGATATGGCTTTTCTAGGGTACACCACAGATTCAAACCGGCACAGGAAGAACCACCAAAGGTCACAATTTGATCATAGGCAGCGTCATGGTTAGGGACACGTGTCAACTTGGCCAAGTTGTGGTAGCTGTTTATCTGATTGGGCAAGTACTGGCCTGTCTGTTGCAATGAGGACATTTCATAGGATTAGGTCATGATCACGTCAGCTGCATCCACAGCTGATTCCATTTGTCATCAGCCAAAGGGGAGTGTCTTCTGCAATGAGTGATGCTAAATCTAATCATGGGAAGCCTTTTAAGGAGAACTCAGAGGAGACAGGTTTCATTCCTGCTTCGGCTGGTGAGCCTCTCCTGTGGAATTCATCCAGGCCATCCATTGGGGTCGTCAGCTTCACAGCCTGCCCTATGGATTTTGGACTCTGTGTTCCTGCGATCACGTGAGACACTTTTATAAATTTTATATTTGCAAGTGTTCCCTGTTGATTCCGTTTCTCCAGAGAACCCTAACTAATATAGGCAGTCAGGGACAGATGCTGAATGAAATAACCTGAGCAAACTCTGGGCCCTGTTGGCAGAGTGAATTCAGTTTTGAACAGCAGTTCATGAGGTCTGCAACTGGAAGCTTCCAAAAGGATCTTGACATGTAAACAGGTCCTAAATCCAGAAAACAAGTTTCCTACAAACCCGCTTTTAGCTCATATTTGGAATGGACTATGGAAGCATACACGAGATCCTACTGAAGCATAACAGCTCTTGCTTACTGTCAGTTGGATGAGCAAGAGAAACAAATGGCAAAATAGACTCATAAGAGGAGCAACAAAGAGAACAATGTCCACTTTTTGTGTTTTGTTAGTATGGAAATAATGCTGACTCATATTATAAAGCGCAGAGAGGATGGACACAGTTTTAACTAACAGGGAGCTTCATGTCCAAAATCAAACAAATAACTTTAGTAAAACACTGTTTCACTAAATTCCACACTCTGAGTAGCAACACTGAATCACATTTCTGTTACTAACAGCTGTTATGTTATGACCTAATTTCTGTTATGACCTTGAATAAATTATAGACTTAAGTCACTGTTTCCTTATCTGCTAAGTGAAAATGTACTCAACAATCAACTTCTTGATTGCTGAATGAATTAAATGAAATAATAGATCAAAAGCATTTAGCACTAAAGCGGATGCGTATTGAGAACGCAGTGAGTATAAGCTGTCATAATTGTTATTATTATATTTGTTAGACAGCTAAATGTGAAGAAGTTTTACATGTAGATACTTATCAGTATAATAGAGGACTATTAAAAATGTTAGCTGGAATGTATTTTATCACTGGACAATCTGATTATCCACATGCCTACTACTAGTCAAGAAAAATTCACATAACTGTACATACACACACACACACACACACACACACACACACACATATAATTACAAAGCTGTTACTAAGGGGCAGAAGGAATTCAAGCCCTGATTTGTAATTGGGCCAGCAATCTGGATATTCCCCCAAGTACAATTATTTCACCACTTCCATAACTTCCTCATCTAATTAATTATAATTGTTACTGTTACTTTATGCAAAGGGTGAAGAATCATTAGTTAATATTTGTAAGGCAGTCGGAAATATTTTTAGATGCCTAACTATGATAAGGAGGAGACAACTTAATTTGTTTTCACCTCTCCAGTTTTTCATGACATTTCACTTTGTTCTCCTCAGACATTTTTGTGTTCAGAATCAGCCTGCCAAGGAAGTAGCATTTTATAAAAACTGTTCTCATTCTTTAAAGTGTCAGTACCCTCCTCCTAACAATTAGTCACTGTTCACATTGCAGAGACAAGTGGACATGTACTTGCATCTAATTATGAACCAGATAACATTATAATGAATGGAAGTACCCAAAAATGGTACCCACTTACTTTAAGTGGACACCTAGAAAAGTCAAGAAAGCCATTTCCAAACGAAGAAAAATTTTATCAAACCACAGCAATGTTTCATTTTACTAGTAAAAAAATAAAAATATACATTTTCTATTTACAGTTATGTAAAATCAGAGTACAGTGGTTCAAGAGTTCACCATTATCAAGATAATTAAATATATACTTCCTGCCCTATGCATGACTTAGACTAGGATTCTTGTAGAGGAAAGGATATTTTCTCAGTCATGGCAATTTGATTAACTCGTGTTTCTTTTTTTTTTTTTGCGTTTTTAATTTGAGTGGAACCTTTTATCACTGACTTCCTCCAGCATTACACAAAAGAACTTTCCTGTTTCCCACTGGAATTCAGCCTAGGTGAAAGTGGTGTCTTAAATGTATTTAAATTGACTGTCAAAACATGATTTGGTAAAAATCCATTAAAATAATCTCCCCAATGCCCTGATGCATTAAACATTCGCAGTTGCACCTATAGTGCAGGCCCGGAATGTGTTTATCTCCATTTTATGAATAGTCTTCAAAGGAAAAAGGGAGTCCATAAATTGACAGTTGGTCCAGACAGAAACCACACATTGAATGTATGCTTGTACAAAGCTTTTATTCTATTTGTATAGATAATAATGTGGCTCCTTAATTAGTTCTGGAAGGCATATATTGTAGACTGAGTTACCTGGAAAGCATTCAAAAGAAGCAAGTTTACATTTTGTCTTCCCTGGGACTATTCTTTAAAAAATAAATTTCATATATTAGGAAAACTATTCATAAAACATTAAAGGGCTGCAACAATGAAATCTCATTTTGTTGCCATTTTGTTTAATTAAAATCTAACTTTGGAACGCTCAAGTTATAAAGTTTAGAGTAGGTATGAAATTTTAATAGACAAACTAAAAAAGCACCAAATAAAATAAGATCTCAAAAAACGACTAACCTAGCATCCAGCAGATGGAAACCATTACAATGTTTAATTGTGGTTTATGAATATATCACAGCATCATTAAGATGATTTTCATATAATGTGATTTCTATGTCTAATATCTGATGGGAAGAAAAGTGTTGTTGAAATAATTTTAAAAGAGTACTTATCTTATTAGAGTCATTTACCAATTCCGATGAAGGAAAACAAGAGATTCTAATCCTTTGAGTCTTTTGGTACCATTAAATTGCCACATCTAATAAAGGCACACAAAACTTAGTGAGTTTTCATTTTATACATAATATATTTAAAACATTCATAGCATCCACTATATTCATAACAACCCTATCAGGTGTCATAGGACTTGCAAAGATAAATAAACGTGAACTCGAACATCAAAGAGCTTATTAGAATATAGGACCACCAGATTACATAATGATAATTTAAGGTGGATATTTATTTTTGAGAATCAGGGGGTTACAAAATAGGAGATAGTGCACCTTTCCAAATGAGAATGAAGTGAATAAATATAATTTATAATGACATATTTAGAGAGTCGGTAAAGAGCATTCAGAGTGATGGGATATTATTATCCCTGTTATGACTGCTTAGCTCAAACATAGGGTATGAGAACGTGAATTGTAGAAAGTAATTTAGAAATGAAAGTTGAAAACTAAATTATGGAAAATTTTGAATGTTTGAATAAGGCTTTGGAACATTATTCCATTGAGCTAAATGACCCATAAAGGTTGATCCCACTAGTGCAATCACCTTGGACTTTTTATTTGAGGAGAAAATTAAAATGTCTAAAAAGATTCCAATCAACTATGTAGTGAAGGAAACTCAAGTTTGCAAGGGAAAAAAGAGCTTAAACTGAAGTAAATTCATTACTTGAAAATCCATTTTATCTGCTTAGCAGAATTTCTCAACATGTATAAGTTATATGATTAACACCTATATGAAATAACTGATAGAAGAAAATGGAAATGCAGAATGCTGATAGAGTCTGGGTATCCAATCATTTTGACTTTAAAGGCAGAAGTATTTTAAAAAATAGCTGAATAAGAAAAAATTACACAACTACAATGACTACAGAAGAGGATAGTAAAAGCAAAGTACGATGATGACAATTTCTCTTTGAAAAAAACATGAAGTGAAATAAAGAACAATTATTTGTAGATAGTGTAAACACTCATCTCTCTGATCACTGTTAAATTAAGTGTTATTGACAAGTATGTGGATTCATATTTCAAATGCACAAGCTTTGAAATCTCAGGTGTATGAGATAGAAATTTCTTTGAGGACAATGGTTATGTCTTATGTTTCTTTCATGTTTTGCAGCTATACTAGATTAACATTTTTCACAAAGGAGTTTATCCATAAATTCTCCATGAATTGAATTACTATAATATTGTGGTCAGAAATCCTACCCACCCCAAAATATTCCAGCCTTGCCACATTAATTGGCATAATTATGAAAATGCAATTATCATCTGAATGGTGACAGAGTAAGCTTGTTTGGACCACTAACATTTTAAAATCATAGACTGTTCAATGGAAGGCTTAGAACAGACCATAGAAATTTTCTAGTATAACAATTCACAAAGTACATTCTACAGAACATAAGTCCCACAAATTGTTTGGGGAAAAAATTCCATGGTCTAAATTAGTTTGGGGAATACTACCTATAATTTTTTCCCTAGTGATAAGCAATATATGCTACCCTAGTAAAGGATTCGACAAAGTCTTTTGGTAAAGAACATGACTTAATTTTCTTTAAATCAATTATTTCCCCAAATTATTTGATAGAGAATTTTTTTCAACTTCACTTGGTTACACCAAGCCACGAAAAACACCCTAAGAAACATTGTTACAGTCCAAATGTCTTGGGGTCCCGGGAAATACACACAGCATAATGTGAAGGTTAAGGGTTTAGGGTTTGGCTTCAGACAGCTCTGCCATTTATTATTAACTCTGTGAACCTGAACAAGTTACTGTGCTTTTTCTAAGGATCAGTTTACTCATCTTACACTGTAGATAATAACTGTATCTATCTCATAAGGTTTGACAGGTTTCTCGACCGGGAAGTAGGCGAGGAGACCAAAACTTGATTGTAGGAGTTTTGCTATGAGGCTATGCACAGATGGTCTGATGCTTAAGATAGCAACGGCAGTGAGCAGGGTCAGGGGTACAGCCTATGTAGGATGATTGGTGAAAAGAAGGAAAAGGGAGGCGGAGGCTTTTCTTTGTCTAGCTTGGGAGTAGGAAGTTGGCAGGTTTCCATTGGTTAGTTTAGAAGTGGGCGGGAGCTGGGGCGACTAAGTTGGAAGTTGTAGCAAGTTTGTAGCCGCTGGGGCTGTAACTGGCAGAGGGTGGTTGCTAGATAAGAGGAGTTATGGCAGGAATGCAGTTGCCAGACAGGGATGCAAGGATGCTCATGTGATTGCCATGTAGGCTGGAGCAGGTTTGGTTTTGCAAGGGGCTTCCTGGAAGTTTTGAGTGGGGGAAGTTCCCTGGAATGCTTGCTAAGGGTCAGTGACTTCAAAGGAGAAGGAATTCTGACTAACAAGGTTATTATGAAGATTCAGTATATAATGCTTGCCAACGACATGTGTATAAT
Organism: Tamandua tetradactyla; assembly: GCF_023851605.1. NCBI lineage: Eukaryota > Metazoa > Chordata > Mammalia > Pilosa > Myrmecophagidae > Tamandua > Tamandua tetradactyla. Next base: position 58,912,355 of record NC_135331.1, on the reverse strand, counting down.
AGGACTCCATAAGCATTAGATATTAATGTTTTGATGATGAGGCAACTGTGTCCAAAGAGATGAGGTAATTGGTGACCTTGATTCTTCACCTTGCTTTGCTGGCTCATTAGTTTGCTTGTGTTCATAGTCAATTATCAAATCAGCTAGGTAGGAGCACTCTGAAGTAATAAGAAAAAAGAGAGAGGGATATCTGACTTGTGATGGGGCACAGGAAAATTTTAAAATATGGTTCATGAAGTTAAACGGTAAGCCAAGCATCTTTGGGACATCTTTAGAAGTGGACAGGTAGGAGGGAATTTTTAGGTGGCCCAATATAGGTTGAAAGTCTTGGTTGTTTGGAATAGGTATTAGAAGGAATTAAGGGAAAAAACAATAATATGTAGGCTAGGGAATATTGAAGACAATCTTTGAATTCTTCAAAATTTTAATTAGCGAGTTAATGCTTTTATTTGTGGCCCTCTGTTTTCCCAAAGTTTTTTTCTCTGACTACTCTCATCTTTCCATTCCTTGTTTCTCCACTCTGCTGACATAAGCTCTTCCTTGACTTCTTGAAGACCATGTGACAGCTGCCATCTCAGAGGGGTCCATATTCAGACGTGCTCTAGCTCCACAGTCATGCATGCTGATTATAGCATTCCCAGAATGGAGACACACACAAGTCTACTTTTGTTTTAGAAAAAAATTACAGAGTTTAAAAACAGGTAAGATCAATATGGCAAGGACAATTCATAAAAGAGAAAAGATCCTCAGATATATTTATGGGTTGCACACATTAATATTAAATGAGCTGCCTAGAATCACCTGAACACTCATTAAGATTGCAAGATTTGCTACACTGGGCCAAATCTTTGATTGCTGCACTAAGAGAAGTGAGAAACCATGCTTATTGTCCTTTATTTCAACTATGAAATAAATGTGAATATTTTAACATGATTATATTTAAATAATCTTAATATATCAGCGGTTTATACAACCTCTTAATATAATTAGTCTCAATTCTGCTATTGAATGTGTACAAGTAGCAGTTTGTTGATTTTTTTTAATTTGACTTAAATTTACTGGAACTAGTATATTTGAATTTGATAAAAAGTTTTGCTCGCTCTGTAGAAAATCTTGTTATTCACTCTAAAATGATTTTATTGTCTTAGGCTTTGAATATTTTAAGTCTGATAAACTTTTGATAGGCATAAAATTATCTTATTTTTCATCTCTGGGTCTCAGCTCTGGCTTTTTTTTGTGTGTGAAAGATTATAAAATTTTAGAACTGCTAACATAGCAGGAGCCATACCTGGATGTATGGGAGAAAAACTTCAGAGAAGTTTATTGAAGTATATTCAATCAGTCCTTAGTATGTTGTTTAAACATTCAGTGAATTTCCTCTTTACACCAAATTCTAACATTTTGTGAGTTATAGAAATGAGAACCTTTCCCTGAGGCTATTAGCTCAGAGTTTCATTGGAGTTTATTTTATAGCTGAGAGCCACATGGGCAAATCATCTGTCCCTGAGCTGAAGCATCCTTGTAGAGGACTAGGTCTAACGAGACCAGAAGCATCAACTTCACCTGGGAACTAGTTAGAAATGCAAATTCTTGGGTTTTACCCACACCTATTCTGCAGGTGGGATACTACCATGTGTGTCTGAATTATCCTTGCATGCTAAAATTTGAGTTTATTCCTTTTAAACCAGGAATACAAATTCATCCTTGACATTCTTGACAAGTGTCTTAGGAAAATTCTTAGGGAGGAATGACTAAGAGAACAAGTTCTGGGATCAGACTCTGGGTTGGATCTTTATCCAATCATTTGCTGGCTGCAGAACTTTGGATAATTTACATAACATCTCAGAGCTTTAGTTTTCAGATATAAAAGGAACACAATCCAAATAAAACTACACAGCTTCAAGTCCAACATTAGCACCATGTCACATAGAAAAAAAAAAAATCTCTAGGCGGGCCACAGTGACTCAGCAAGCAGAGTTCCTGCCTGGCATGCCAGAAACCCAGGTTCGATTCCCGGTACCTGCCCATGCAAAAAAAAAATAATAAAATTCTCCCCAAATTATTGAAAAGTAGCAAAAGTATTTACAGAAGTCTATCAAAGGTATAATACAGAAGTTAAATCTTTAACAAATTATTTTTCTTCATCTGTTCCCTCAAATTGCCACTCATCCTAGAAACTGCTTCCACAAAATCTACCCTTTGTCTGTTGGAAAACTTCAACCTGGCTGTTCTTCTCCCCCAAAAAACTGCCTTCTCACTCTCCATCCTGCTTTATTTAGCAGTTTAAATTAATCTAATGAATACCCACCAACCCACCTAATAATTCACAAAAATTATGTATGTTTCTTTTTTTAAAAAAAATAAGATTTACACTACAGATTGTGTATTATGTTTAATAGCGACATAATTTGAATTTTCTAAACAGAAACCAACTGTGCCAACCAAAATCAATTATTGAAAAATCCATTCATCCCCCTCACAAACACAGCTTTGCTATGCCACCTGTTTAATATATCAAATTTCTGAGTTTGTGTGATCTGTTTAGTCTCTGTTCAAATATTGTTTTTTGTATCCCTGCACCAATACCACACTTGTTAAATTGTCATAAATTTATATGAATTAACATATGGTAGCACTAGTCTATTGTTTCTTATCATTTTGACAGTTTGGGCTTCATACATTTTAAGGCTGTATTAAGTGCATACAAGTTCATCATGGTTCTATCTTATTTTCTTTTATCATTGTATACAGTCTATCTTGATAAATTCAATTATATTTTCACTGATTGTTTTGTGATCTTTTTATTGGTAGAGGTTTACGTGATTTATCTTTTCATATATAAATTTATCAAGCTTTTTGTACAATTTAGTTTTAGCGATATCTCATGAATAGCATATGATTGCATTTTTGAAAGCCAATATAATCATTTCTTTTAACAGGTTAGCTTTCTCTGTTTACATTTAAATTCTCCATCATTACAATGCACATTTTGTTTCTTAGAATTTAACACTTTAGTTTAAGCTTTTAAATTTTAACAAAAAGAATATAATAAACACTGTTTTATAAATAAGTTTTTAGTGATTGTCTGTGGTATTAAACTTAAGTCTTCATAAGCTTAAATCTACCATATCTTTTTGTTTCATTTTATTTTGTTTTGCCCTAAAAAGATGGCTTCATTGAAAATAAAATTTTAAGTTGGCAATTATTTCCCTCAGCATTTGTTTCCTTCAGCTTTAGCATTTTGAAAATATTACTTCTAAACATAGAAGCATTGCAGTTGTTAAGGAAATGTTTTCTATAAATCAAATTGTCACCCCTTTGTAATAAATATGGCTTTCTCTTTGGGAGATATTTAATGAAATTCCATTTTTCCTTCCTAATTTGCAGTTTGACAATGATATGTCAAGCTGTGAATATATTTTTGTTTATTTGGCAAAGTACTCAAAGTGCTCTTTTATATAAAGCTTCCTTTTGGTCTTCAATTCTGGAAAATTCTTTGCTATTATCTCCTCAAATATGACTTCTTTAACGTTCTTTCAATTTTCTCCATCTGGATTCCGATCACACCCGTTCGGTGTCTTTCTATCTGTCGTCCATGTCTCTTAAATGCCTTTCATATTTTGTCTCTCTATATATATTCCCATTTATTCTCATGTGACTTGCCAGCTTCATTTTTTATCTTATGAAAATTATTTTTTATTTACCTGTGTGAGTATTCTAAATGTAAATGTTTAAAATTTTTGCCACCTTTTCTATAAAATTACTTTCATCTAGAATGAATTCAATTTCTGGTGGTTCATTTTGTTGGTAAGTCTCTGCATCCGATATATTAACATATTTTGGAATCTGGGGTTGCAGCCACATTTTTAATTTTAGGTCTTTTGACTTGGGGTTTATATTTTTATTTTGTTTCTAGTTACCTCTCTTTTGTTCTCTCTGCTCATATAGTCCTGTTAGTCAGTTTTACGGTTTTATCACGTAATGGCATTCAAGATTTCCTTTTCCACAGCATTACCTGAAATATCTCATACCCAGTTGCTACAGGTGACATGAGTATGACAGCAGTTAGTGCCTGCATGTAGGCTATTTCTTTGTCCTCCTACATCCCTAGGTCTTTAACTGCTTATAAAGCTGTAGCTCTAGCCAATAAGTCCACATTTCTACAGGCCCCGCCCAATTCCTGACATTGGGCGATGAGTCTGGTTCTGCCCCATTTCTCACAAAGGACACTTTGGTCCTCCTTAGCCTGAGAGAGCTGGGCATCCAGACTCCTCAGCCTTCCTCTGCGCTCAGAGTCCACCAAGCCTGTGGCTTCTGCCCCCCAGCCCTTGTGATTCTGTTGTTTCTACTCCATAGAGACGTGTCTTGACTTTGTGCTCTGCTAAGATTGCAATCTTTTTATTTTTCACATTGTATCTAGCATTGCCATGGATTTAGAATTGGGGGGTGTATCTAAGCCTGAAATCACTAAGCCATCTTTATCAAAAGAAATGTCTTTTCCAATATGACTCAATTTCTACCTTTCTTGTTTTGTTTGGCTTTGATTTTAGGCTAGGTGATGTCTACACAAAATAAAATAAACAGAAGGACACCTTCTCCTTATAAGGTAAATGGAAGGAGAGAGCTGGGCGTAGTTTTCTTTTAATATTTTTGGCCAAGTCCCTGAGAATAATAATAGTCCTTACACCTCATGCATTCTTCTGAGAAATTAAATGTGAAAAGGCAGTAAAATGCCTAGCACAAGACTTGGCATATATTACCTGCTTACTAAAGGCAGGCCATTATTATTAAGCTTTAGACATGGTTTGCCTAGTGATGGTCAAAACATCCTCACTGATTTTCGTAAATTGATAACATGCATCCAGCCCATCTATTAAAAACACAATTTGAAATTTAAAACCTGCCAGATACTTCCTCAGTAACAACTAAACAATCGCCAGTTCCTATCTATTCCTATAGGTGCTTGTAAAATGTGATCAGCAAGCAGACTTGCCCTTCTTTTACTCATAGAACTATAGGATGTTCACATTGGAAAGGACTTTAAAAATCATCTATTTATACCCCCTCAGTTTGCAGTTAAGAAGACTGGGACTGAAAGGAATAACCTATTTTTGCCCCAGTTTGCCCAGCTAAATAAGAAGCCTAAATAGCCTCTACATTCTAGTTTTCTGTTTCTAAATTTTTTATTTTTACCTCTTCTTTTCATATTTTAAAATCACAATTCTGACCAAAACCCATTGCAGATCAAGAAACCATCTCTACCAAATGTTTAGGATGGAGATGAATACGCAGGCTACATGGATACAAAATGATGTTACAACACACTTCCCTCTGTCCCAACCCAAACTCCCAACTTCATTATAACTTTACCGAAGTGCCTCATTTCTTGCTTTCCAAACTACCCTCAAATTTTAAAATATACATTTTAATTTATTTCTGTTAGGAAGAATAAAGGGCAGTATAATTTCACCCAAAGTTATTAGTAGACATAAATGGATCACTTTCAAATCCCCCCAGAAATTATACTGTGCAAAATGAGCAAAGTAATATTGGAAGGTACTTAAATGCTACATTAAAGGAAAAGGGTAGAAGACACATTTTATTTCGCTAATGTCCCTTTCCCTGTGTTCAGCTTTACATAATTAAGAAAGACCACATGAGGTATATGTGGCAGATAGAACAAGTAACAACCATACTCTAATAGATGCAAAGATACCTGCATATACCTGGAAGAGGTATGCTCAATTTTATATAGACCTGAATTTGCTAGTGTTTCTGGCAACAGAATCTCCATTAGTTTCTCCCCTGAGAGAGCTGTCTCTGTTGACTGTCACTAATTATTATAATCATCAAACATAAAAAGCACGACATTGCTGCCAGTATGTTCCTTCCCTGTCACAAGCAGATCTTGATTTTGGAATTGATGAGCGAAAAATTGTCATAAGGAATCTCACAAAACTTCAACAGAAATGATTTAAGTTTTTCTGTTTCTCATATGGCATCTTACAGGACAAAAGTTCTAGATTCTAGAATCTAGAATTGTGAACAAATAACTCTTACGTGACCATAAGAAATAATTACCCTGAAAACTTGGGGCTAACATTGAAAGACATCTAAAAACAAAAGTATATGGGCAAATAAACGCTAACCTGTAGACTCACCCTCAGAGATCTAATTCAGTCACAATTGCCCTGGGTGAGTTTAGAAAATTGATGATGTTCTTTTTTGAATACTTACCCTGGCTTTCTGAGCATTCTTACCAGGTCAAGGGACCCAAAACTAAGAATTCTTTGCCCTAAACTTCTCTAATTCCTACAGCCATGCCTATGCCAGGTTTCTCATATTGAGGGTAAGGTGTATTCTGAAAAATTTATTTTAAAAAGCAAAATCAGATTGCATTAGCCATGTGACCTTGAAGAGGTTGCTTTACTTCATAGTTTCCTAACCTGTAAAATATGCAGGCAAAATCTACCTTACCAGACTATTGTAAGCATTTAAACATGATACATATGGAAGAGTATTTTAAGCAGGGAAGTAATGTGACATTATATGAATCATGTATATGCCAGTAAGAGGTTTAAATCAATGCGCTATCTCTACCATGTCCAATTATTTTTAAAAAGTCATAGACAAGTGCCACTGGAATTGGCAGCTGTCTTCTTTACCTAGAAATCTGACACTGTCTCTAGACCAACTTCAGTATAAAGGGCTGCTTAGTTAGCAAGAAAAGATTTTTTTCCACTGTCAGGTTGATGGATCCTGACGCATCTGTTGTTACCTAGAACCCAGAGCTAACTGAAAGTGAATCTAAATTGCTGAGCTGTCAAGGAATCAATATAGCACCCCATGAGAAATGGCACAAAATAAATCAATTTCTCTCATCAACAAGTAGAGAAACCCAATTTTAACTGGCTTAACCACAGCAGAATTTATTGGCCAAGACATAAACTCACTTCAGGCATGGCTCAATCAATGTATTCAAATGATGTCAGAGGCTTCTCTTTCTACCTTTTCATTCAGCTTGTCTCTGGGTTGGCTTCTTGCTCAGAAAGGGTCTCTCCATGTGGTGTAATGATGGCTACTAGATCGGCCACCCCAGCAGAAGGAGTTTTATTTTCTAACAGAAAATTCCCCAGGAATATGCCCGTTGAAAAGGTTTGGAAGGTCTGGCTTGGATTTGGTCCAAAACTGAATAATTTAGAATGAAGAACAGACGGTTTCCCAAAGGAAATTGAGGTGTTGTTATAAGAACGATGAAGAACGGATGCTGGTCAGGCAAAAATAGCAGATGTCCACTACATGCCCCCATTGCCATCACTGAAGACATTCTGTATACAGTCCAGTAGAGTTCGATCCCTCTAGGGCTTTCTTTGTATTTGGAGATTGCTTCTTTCAAAAATCATATTTGACTGCCAAGTGTACAATTACTTTTATTGTCAATTCGGAGGGCTCTATTAAACAATTTATACAGCAGCAGGTGTTGTGTTTCACGAATAGAAGAAACAAACCCTATAGACAGACTCTGACCTTGCCAAATCTGACAGGAAAAGAAATCCTCTTTATGCAGTTGAGGTTGAGCTGCATGACGATAATGTACCATACAATTGCATATCAGCTCTGCTAAACGCCAGGTTTTACAAAAGTCAGCATGATATTTCTCCTAGAAATGGAGTTAACAATTATTTTCAAATTTAGAACTAGCTAATACTGATTGTTATAATTTTTCTGTACAGTGTGAAAAGAAATGGGTATTTTCTTTGTAATAATCATCTGACATAAAGCCAGAGCATTTTCTACATTTTAAATTAATTTATTGCAGGGGAATGGCTATCTAGAATTTTGGAAAACACAGATAAATGGCCAATCTCTGTGGTACAATTAGAAGCTGTATAACCTTGGCAAAATGTCCTAGCATGTGAGGTCTCAGTGGTCTGCAAAACAGAAATACCATCTAACTGACTGAATGCAGCAGGCTTAACTAGAGCATCCTTCTATCAGTTTGTTTGTTTTTTGGGGGTACATGATCCGGGAATCGATCCCGAATCTCTTGCATGGAAAGCAGGCATTCTAACCACTAAACTACCCATGCATCCTTTCTATTGTTTTTAATTTAAAGCAAAGTAAAAAGGTGCAAGAAGCAAATTAAATCTAGGTTATAAAACACTTATATACTTCATTGGTTTGTTGAACTCAGATAAAATTTTATCTAAATCTTAGTACTATTATAGGAAAATATTGGCCTAATCATTCGTATTCAGATGTTTTTAAAAAATAAGTGATAATCTACAAAAGAATGTATCATTCTTAAGGGATAGATAGATGATAAATATTGTTTATAATTTTTTTTAATAATGGAAATAAATGTAGTCACAGCCAGGAAAATTTGGCTTTATATTAGGTTTTGTTTCCAAATGTTAGAGAAAATTTGAAAATAATTTCCACTCTCTATGCCTCTTGAGATAATTACTTGTTTTCTTATATGATACTGAGACCATAGGACAATATGTGGTAATTACAGACAATTCTCATTATTTATGCTCCGTGAAGTCATAACAGACACTGAATTAGTGAATACTGAACCATTGTTCCTAAAGAGAATACGGATTTAGGTTTCTGCCAACCTCCTGTTGCATTTTCCTCAAAGGATCAATGCATAATCTTGTTTTATGTGTGTTTCTATTTGAAAACACATTACTTAATATATATTAATATGTAGATTATTTATTCATTAATATTGAACTCAGGGTCAACAGCACTGTAACTCAGGCCTGAACAAAATTTCTCTAACACATGTATTTGCTTTAAAAGGCACATCCCAGCCTTCTTACACTTAGGAGCATTAGACGACACTTCAGCACCGTGTTTTGGAACCATTTTGAACAGTGAAATCATCAATAAAAAGCACGGAAATGAGAAGAAGGTGGCAGTAAATATACCACCAAAAGGACACCTTTAAAGTTTGAAGCTGGAAACAAGAAGGTGGAGCGTTGCCCTGTTCAACCTCAGCTGGGAACATGCAAATCAGGCAACTCACATTTTTCCCTGCTCTATGCATGTCCACAGATGACTGTGAAAATGCTGTAAGTTTTGATCTGGGGATTACAAATAAATTTTTTTTAATATTTTTATTATAAACAACAGACATACAAACATTGTTGACATACAAACGTTGTTGACATACAAACATTCTCGACATACTTGCAATCAATGGCTCACAATATCATCACGTAGTTGTGTATTCATCACCATGATCATTTTTTTGAACATTTGCATCTTTCCAGCAAAAGAAAGAAAAAACTCATACATACCTTACCCCTTACCACTTCCTTTCATTGACCACTAGTGAGGGGATTACAAATAAATTTTTATGAGTAAATGAATTCACAAATAAGAAACTGCATCTAGTGATGCTTGACAGTATATAAATTTTGATATGCAAAGAGAAAGTACATTATAAACACAAAGGGAAATTTGAGGGTGGGAAAGAAGAATTACTTTCTTTTGAAACCTAAGCTGTTTGCTTTTTGTGTTTTGTTTTTTTTTTTTGCAATTCTTACTTTTCAATTCTGTATGTCTTGACAAATTAGAGACTTTCTACTGAAGTATTCTTTGAGTTTCGTTTTGTCTTCTGCTTTGGTGTTCAATCTAGTATAGTGAGCTGTCTAAGGAAACAGGCTTTGTCATCAGGTAAATCTGAATTTCAGTCCCAACTATATCATTTTTTAAGTGTGGGATTTTAAATAACTAACTAATAACTTCTCTTTCCTCAAAGGGAAAGGGCACAATAACTTTCTCTACTTCTTAAAGGGATGGAGTAAGATAACATATAAAATGATTATCAAAGAGCCTCATACAAAATAAGTGCACAATAAAAAGCTATTATATTATGGTTATCATCACCATTTACTATTATGAGCATTATCTCAAAAACTTAGATGAGGCATTAAGTTCAAGAAATCTATTGCAGGTAAGAGGGCATTGTTTAATGGTTGGTGCCATCCCTAAATTGATCCAGATCTCTGCTGCTTGGAATAAAGATAAAATGACTCAACTCTCATTTCAAGATGCGACTTGCTCATGGATAAAAGACACTTTTTTTTTCTATCAAGGAAATCAAGGTCACATTTGTTAAGTATAAAGAAATGCAAGAAAAGCCACTAGCACTTCATTCCCTCCAGCACACACAGGACCCAGGATTAATAACCTTGTGATGGTAGAAGGAATTTCTGTAGTTTATGTAATGAGCCTGTCTCACTATTCAAATTGTCTTTCTTGGCCCATCTCAAATTTACTTCTCATGAATGCTCTCCATCTTTTGAATGTCTTTGCTATGGCATCTGTCATGCTATATTGCAAAATTTTTAAATTTCATGTTTATCCCCTGCTTGATGAAGAACTCGTTAAAGGTGTCTAAATACTAATCATCTTTTATTTCCAGAGTTTAACATACTGCCTGGCACATAACAGTCAAGCAGTAAAAATTTATCAAATTTAATTTATTTCTTACATGGAATTTTTGAAACTCCTTTAACTTATATATGAGTGATATCTTTCTTTGGAAACATTATGTTTTAGCCATTATTGAAACAAGATATTCCCCCTTTTCAGTTGTTAAATGACAAAAGTAATCAGTCTCCTAGATGAAGCACATAAACATACTTGAAAAAACTTGATTTTAAAGAACCCATTATTTTTTTTCTTAAACAGGTTTCAGCCCATCTCATTCAGATCATATAAAAACTAATTTCACTGTCTTGTTAAAACTCAAAGCACCAAAATTTGAAATAGTGTGTCAGCCATTAGTATTAGTGAATTAGTCATCATTTTACTTATGAAAAGACCTTATCAATCAACTTTTACATTCCACCTGACACCTTGGTACTTTGCTTATGGAGGCATCAGAAACCTTTAGATTTCTTTTCTACTATTAATAACACATTATGAAGAATATGAAAATATAATCCTTGATATAAATATTTCTTAACGAGGGTTAAAAAATGAATTTCAAAATACCTTAGCTGCAAAGTAGAAACACTTGCATGAAATATATATTTGTTTAAATGGGAAGGCTCCGAGAATCGAACTCCGGTCTCTGGCATGGCAGGCGAGAATTCTGCCACTGAGCCACCGTTGCACTGCCCAGCATTTTCTTCATATATTTATTTAGACTTCACAAATGTGTCATATCTCTTCACTACACTTCTAATACCCTGACAAAAATGTTTTTGCCTTTTCACATCTGATACTGTCCTGGGATTTCCCACCTGAATTATTTACATCACATATTCCTAATGCTAGATATAGAAAAGTTGATCCCTTTAGACTGATAGAAAGTTAAAGCCTAAGCATTTAAGAAAGTCTTGAATTATAGACAGAAGAAATTTGCTTTCAATGTCAATGTGGGTCTCTTTTGCTTCCCCAAAATTTTGCCTCTATTTCCCTCATTTTAAGTATGATTCATCTTAACCACTTTATAGTTTTGAAAGCATGCTAACATTTTAACACAGGCTGTACCATATCATAGCTAATGTGCTTCACCTGTAAAAAGACAGTCTCCCTCTTCAGTTGAACGACATCTGGAAAACCAACCAAACAGGTAGAAAACCTGAGTGTGTCTTCCCAACTTCTCATTAGCACTAGATCATAATTTTCTTGATCTCAGTATAAATTTGTTCTCTCCCCATCTTTCCCTACCCTCCTCCACCTATAACCTCCCCCCAATTCCAACCCACACTCACCTCCCACCCCCTACCTCATCTGCTCATTTCTACAGCTCTCCCTCTTTCAAGGGTTTCAGTGGTCTTTTTTTTAATATCATCCACTACACATTTATGAGACATTTATAGCAACCAGTATAGTAGATGCACAGTCACAGTTTTGTGGAAGCTAGCATACATTTTGTTCAAGCCAAAAGTCTGATTTTACCTGTTTATTTTCTCTACTTCCTTAGTAGCATAATATGCCAGTGCCATATTTGAACATCTATGAATTCCAACAAAATTCACTTAGCATTTATTGAGGCAAACAATAAAATCTATAAATCAGCAAGTTGAGTATTTGAAAACCAGTTGCCCAAACTGTATTCATACCCACTTCTTCACGGACCTTAGAGTTCACAAACTCCAAACTTTAGTCTGTGCTTGTGGAGTTTCAGCCTGCTTGCACATAGTTTTGGCTTCCTGACTCCTCACTCTGAAGACTTCAGGCTGGCTGAGCCAGCACCAACAAATGCATTAGCCAGTTCCTTGTAATAAGTCCTCTGGGCTCTGCTCCTGAGGTGAATCTGTCTGATACAGAATCTGCTCTCATTAATGCATTAGTTACTGTTTATTGTGTGCAAATATCAAAATGGCTCTAGAGCCATACTTCATAATCCTACCAGATGCGGAAATGTCTTCGACAAAATTCCTGACAGATCTATAGTCTACCAGTTTCTGGTTATTCTATCAATGGAAACTTGTGCATGGTTAAAAGAAAGACAGTATATAAAATTAAGAACTGGGAGAGTTCTAGTTAATAAGCCTTTATTCTGCAATTGCAGAGTTGGTGATTTTAGAGAGTTGTGAAATGTCTGTCAACTCACAATGTCTGAAAAAAGGCCCTAGATTTATAATGAAGTCAAAGAATTGTCATTTCCAGCTCCCCACTAACTCAAAGAGATAGTAGGAAATTCAATCTTTTTAGTTTATAAGATTATGTCCAAAAATCATGAGAATTTATTATTTTAGGAATAATAAAGGCACAATAAATAAAATTTTCTATTTTAAAAACAGAAACTACTTTCTATAAAGCTGATTAATCTGGATATTAGCATATGTCAGTCCCAGAAATGGTTTTATCTAATTGGTATTTTTATTCTTTGACTTGTTCTGGCAACTGCTATCCTGTAAAAACAATTATAGCATCATTGTTCTATAACACACTGTAGCTAAAAAATGTGATAAACACATTCATTTACTAATATCCATACTTTTAAAAAAAAGTCATACAACAGGAAAAAATATTGCAAATACTATGTTATTTACTTAGGTCACAAATATGGTCATTTTAAAAACAGTGGACCAGATGTGTTAGAGCAGATATTCCATTCTTGGATTCTACTTTCTTATGTTGAACTACATGTAAGGGCCTTTATGGCCCAAGAACTATACAAAAGTATAATTTTGCTGAAATACACAATTTAACCAGATCATTGACGAGCTTGTCAAACAGGAACTAGAGAGTCAACCAAACAAATAGCCCAGAACACTTAAATTTCCAAGCTCTTTCATTAAATTCTACTTAAAAGAAAACAAAGTCACACATTTCATGGGCTGGATTATTTGATAAAACCATTTGCATAAAACTGAGTTTTCTGGAATTATCTTATAATTTACCTCATTCAAATGTGAGCATCCAATCGTTCTTCTGATGTTATCTTTTATTTATTGGTTTGTTGACAGGTTTTGGTAAGAGCTACAGTCTGTTGATGGCATATGTTTTGATAATTCCAGTTTTAGATACTACAAGTGATTATGAACAATTGGTGGACATTTTGCTTCAACATCCTCTGTTGCCAATACCTTGTATGGTTTAAAAAACTGGAGGAATGTTTGGTATTCATTTGTGCTTTTTTTACATTGCGTTCTTTTAACTACCTCATGAGTTTGGCTCCTTGATTTGTAAACTGAAAAGCTAACATTGTGGATAAAATATGTCTGTAGTGTGAGAGGGTAAAGGCAGATAGAAAAGGATTAGAAGAAGAGAGAGAAACAGAGAGAAAGAGAGAGGAAGAGAATCCTTTTCATAATGTGAAAATGAAGGCTTCTTTTCCAATACATTTTAATACTGCTTCTGCTTTCATTTCTTTTCTCTTCATGCACTAAGTCAAGAGTATCATTTACCTAACCTGCGCATGCTGCAGTGAAAGCAGCAAAGAAGCCTACCTCAATCCGGAGACAGCACTGAGTCTGAAGTCCCTGTGTCCAGTTCAGTTTTGTCTCATATTAACAAAATGAAGATCAACAAATTGATGACTCTGAGCTTGTTTTCTCACCCCAAATGCTTACAACAAAATGGAGATTCAATGATGTCATCTGTAAAAAAAAAAAAAAAAAGAATGCAAGAACACCAGGAAATCACAAATAAATATTAAATAGTACTGTGTTATTTATTTCTCTATGTTTAAGAGGCACTAGTGTTCATTTTTTATAAGTAATTTCTCTCCTTTTTCTACCCCCAAACATTTTATATTCAGTTATTTTACCAAAACAAACAGCCAAAAACCACAATATACTCTCTTCTACAGAAAGCAACAACTCACTGCTAAGTTTTTTTTCTGCTTCTGACTCAGTTTAAGCTTATAGAAAATACCAATGGCTTCTTTCTTGCCATATCCAAAGACCTCTTTAAAATTATCATCCTTCTTGACCTCTCTTTAGGATTTGACACTGCTAACCCTGTTGCTATTCTTGAGACATTATTTTCCCATGGCTTCTACATAGGATTTCCTCCTTATATCTCCTACTATAGCTCTGGCCACCTCTTTCATTCTTTTCAACAGCTGCTTTTCCTGCACCCCACCCCCCCGCTCCCTCCAAAGCATGGGTTCTCTGAAGGTCACTCCTCAATTCTCTCCTCTTCATTTATCCATTTGACATATTATTAGCCCTATTTTCTAGGCCCCAGAAATATGACTGTATATACAAGAGATCTGTTTCTTAACGAATCTATCAGTCTTTTGGGGAAGAAAAATATTTAAATGAGCAGTTATCATAAAGCATAAGATCTATAATAGAAAGAATATGTGGCTAAAGTAGCTAGCCCTATTTTTTATTCTATATGCCAATGTTCCCAAATTTGCATCCCCAGTGTCAAACTTTTTTCTGATTTTCACACTGGCCAAACAGCCTTAGTGCTCTACAGACATCACCAACTCAGTATTCGAAGTTGGAACTCATCATATTTTCTGAGTAGCATTATTCCTTGGGGCCATTGTTCTCAGGATTAGGACGGGAGGAGGAAGAGAGGGAGACAAGCGATATATTTTGTAGAACACACTCTAGTTTTAAATAGTTGCCACCATGCCCTATTCTATTACACCCATTCGTTTTCTGCATTTGTCTTTCCTGCCTTGGCCTGAATGACTTAACGTTTGCCTAAGTACTCAAGCTTACAAAGTTGCAATCATTGTGCACTAAATCATCCACCTACTAAATGCTAAAACTGTACTATTGAAATGTCTCTTTAAATCTGTCTTCTAACTTTTTCCATTGCTACTCACCTGGATTTTTGCAATGGCTTAATTAACACATGAAATTCAAGGTCTCGTGTGCTCAAATCCTATTCTGCCTTATTAATTTTTATTTTTGGCTCACTCTCAATGAAGCTGTGGTAGTTAGGTTCAGGTGTCAACTTGGCCAGGTAAAGGCACCTAGTTCTGTTGCTGTGGACATGAGCCAATGGTACGTGAACCTCATTTGTTGCTTATTACATCTGCAGTCGGCTAGGAGGCGTACCTGCTGCAATAAATGATGTTTGATTAATTGGCTAGTGCTTAAATGAGAGACCTCAACGTAGCACAGCAAAAAGCAGCTCAGCATACCTCATCTCAGCAGTCGCAGCTCAGCCTCGGCCTTTGGAGATGCAGAAAGAAATCATTCCGGTGAAGGCTGTTGGAACCCAGAGGCCTAGAGAAAAGGTCAGCAGAGATCACTCTGTGCTTTCCCACATAAGAAAGCACCTCAGTTGAAAGTTAGCTGCCTTTCCTCTGAAGAACTGTTGAAACAAATCTAAAAGCCAGTCTGTCTCTGGTGTGTTGCATTCTGACAGCTAGCAAACTAGAACAGAAGCAAATACATATTTACTGAAAGATTTGTAAGATTCTTTCTCTTATCTTGGACTTTAATATTTTCAAAAGCTTATCTGTCTAGTTTTATTAATATTATCTGGTCACGGTATATTGGTTACCTATCGGGGTCTGAAGAACCATCCTAAAATTCAATGGCTCAAACAATCATTTTCATGATTCTGTGGGTTGACTCTTCAGTTACTGGTTCCACCTGTGCTCACTCATGCAGCTGCCTCAGCCGAAGGGTTAGGTGGGCTGAGTGGTCAAAGATGGCCTCACACACATGCCTGACAATTGGTGCTAGCTATTAGCCTCTTTTGTCTTCCACACGGACCTTCATCCTCATTAGGCATCACAGCCTCAGGAAAGCATTCTGGGAGGGCAAAGGCAAAAGTTACATAACCTCTTGAGGCAAAGGTTCCACAACTTATACAATGCCACTTTCCCCCATTTTATTGGTCAGCATAGATCACAAAGCCAGTCCAGAGTCAAGAGTGGGGAACAAGGCTCTACTTTTTAATGGGAGAAGTTTCAAAGATTTTGTGGCCAAACTTGATCTATCCGATATGATAAACCCTTTCCTTCTGCAGCTTGAGGTGTTTGTTGTACCCTATTATAACTTTATTACCTGTGTTCCATGTCTTCTGATCTCTTCTTCAAGAATTCATATTACCCATCTACTGGTTCGTATTTGTCATCTTCCTCATCAGTCACCTTCTCAGACAACAACTTTATCCTTTTTCTAAGTGTTCTATGAACATTTCTTATGCTTATATTCTACAGCTCTTTGTCAATTTGGCTCTCATTTATTTCCGATGCAATTATTACTTTGGTCAATTAATTTTTTATTTTATTTCAAATATTTTCTCCCTTTTCTAATTGTCTTTCTTCCTGTCTCCTTCATGAGTCTGTTCCCTTTTGTATCTCGGCTTGTTTTTTACTTATGTCATCTTTTATATTATCTCATAAAATCTGCTTTCAATTCATTTTCTTAAGGAAACAAACTCACCCTGAAATGTACTCCTATTTTCCATGGTAAAAAACATTTTTTTTCAAATTATACTTCTCTCCCTGTTGAATGTTATGTCTATCTCTGTGTGAGTTGCAGTATAAAAGTATACTACATGTGGGATGATAATGTTACTGATTCTTGAACAAGAATTTATTCAAAGCTGACATTTGCCCAAAACTAGTATGGGTAGATTATCATTGACTCCCTTTATTGTTCCCTTAAACTCATTAGAAGTTTATTCTTAGATCTGAAGCACAGACAATTTACATTTATTTAATAGCAAGGCCATCAATGCAGTGTCCTGTGAGGAGTGGGGATATGTTCATACCATGAGATGTCCCAGCATTGGAGATTCTCCTCCGAAAGGTTTGATATTCCCCTGAGTTCGGTTAAACTGCTTGAGACAAAAGGATGGTCTTTCTTAGCCAGTTTGGTCCAGTTTATATTCTAAGAACCCAGAATGGCAATACTCTATTTCCTTCCTGCTACTATTCCTCTCTACATTAAGAAAGATCCCAGCTGCTTCAGGGTAATGGTACATTAGTGGAAAACCCTATTGCCTGAAACTTTATATTAATATGGCCATATTCATCCTTGAGCATTTATATATAACCTATTCTAAAACTGACAGCTGTAGTAAGAACATAATACTACATAGCTGTCTGATAGCACAAAACTCTAAATATTTCATGGCATTAAAATGGCACATTGTTTTCTGAAATTCTCTCTCTCTCTGATTTATATAGATATAGTGTGAGAGAGAGAGATTTCTCTTTTCTTAACGATTCTCCAACCTATGCACCTATACATGAAATATGTACATACTATGCACAATATAAGGGAACTGTTTAAAGATGGTTAGGTGAACCCAAGTATCTGACTCACTTTCTTATCAGATAAACCCAAAATGAGGAATTAAAGGAATTTAAAATGTGCTGAAAATTGTGTAAATGGCTATGATGGGCACTGCACAGTAACACATGTTCCTATAAGCAAATCCAGCCAACACTGCTGAAAATAAACACACCCAATCCACAGAATTCACCTACCCAATACTAAAACAGCAGAATGAAAACATGGAATATTCAATCCAATATTAGGTGACCCTAATGTCTTTCCTTTAAATAAAAACATTGTAAGATCAATCAGCTAAACGCTCTCAACTCTAAGTAGTTTTCCATGTCTTAAGAAATTTCTCATTCTTAGTGAGATAGATAGCTGATACATTTCAAAACCTGTTTGTATATTTCAAGATGAAATACACCTGGCAATTAGGAAGGAGGGAATAGAAACAAGAGCATACATGAGGAAATTGGCCTTAAATAGATAAAAAGAGATTTAAAATTTAAGAATGAATACCGTAATAGGTAATAATAGTTGGTGCATGGAAATTGAGCATATTCAAGATCAGAATGAAATGGTGAATTTTAAAAGCAAACATCTTGGAGATGCTGATTTATTTGCGCTGGAATGTAATCTGGTATGCCAGTTTGAAAGGATTATGTACCCTAGAAAAGCCATGTTTTAATTCTGATCCATTTTGTGGAGGCAACCATTTCTTTTAATCTGTTCTGTTTCCATATGAATTTTAGTATCAGCTTGTCAATTTCTGCAAAAAAAAAAAAAAAAAAACCAGCTGGAATTTTGATTGGGATTATGTCAAATCAGTAATTAAGCTTACATGATATTGTCATCTTTACAAGGTAAAGTCTTCCAATCTACAAACACCGATGTCTTCCCATTTATTTAAGTCTTTTTAACATTTAGTCCAATGATATTTTATAATTTTCAGGATACAAGGATCATTTTTCTCTTGGTAGATTTACTCTTAATTATTTTATTCTTTTTGATACTATGGTAAGTGGAATTATTTTCTTCATTTCTTTTCTGGTTGTTCGTTGCTAGTGAACAGATATACAATTGCTTTTCATATATCGATCCTTTCCCCTGCAACTTTGCTGAATTCATTTTTCTATTCTAATACATTTTTTTGGATTCTTTAGGATTTTCTATATAAAAGATCATGTTATCTGTAAATAAAGATCATTCTACTTCTTCCATTTCTCATCTGGATATTTTGTTGTTGTTGTTGTTTAATTGCCCTGTCTGGAACTTTCAGCACAATGTTGAAAAGAGTGGTGCTGCCATACATCCTTGTCTTATTCCTGATCTTAAGAACAATTCAGTCTTTCATCTTAAGTTTGGTGTTAGTTGCATTCTTTTCATAGATGTCCTTTAGTACATTGAGTAAGTTCCTTTCTATTCTTTGTTAGTTGAGTGCTTTTAACAAAAAATGGTGTAGGATTTTGTCAATGCTTATAGCATTTGTCCTTTATTATACCGATACAGTATCAAAATGATATCAATACATTAATTGAATTTTGGGTATTGTGGTTGATTGAGTTATGTACCCAAGGGGGAGGGGAATAAAAAACATGTTCTTAATCTTAATCCATTCCTGTGGGTGTGAACCCATTGTAAAAGGACCTTTTGAAGATGTTATTTTTAGTTAAGTGTGGCCAACTGAATCATGATGGATTTTAATCCTATTCTGTAGGCCCATATAGGGAAGGCCACAAGGAGAAAACGAGCACAAGGAGAAGCTTACAAGTTAATGGAACCCGGAAGAGAAAGGAAAAGATACCACCACATGCATTGCTAAGACCCGAGGATCACTGGCTTCCAGCCCCACAGCACCACTTCTTCAGGGAGAAAGCATTGCCTTGTTGATACCTTGATTTTGGACTTCCCCTAGCCTCAAAACCATGAGTCAATATATTTCCCCCCTTCTTTAAGCCAACCATTTCATGGTATTTGTGGTTATAACTGGGAAATCAAAACAAATGTTAATCTAGTCTTGCATTCCTAGGATAAATCCCACTTAGTCATGGTGTTTAATAATTTGTCATGTGGCTGTATTTAGTTTACTAGTATTTTGCTAAAAACTTTTACCTCCCAATTCATAAGATATTGGCCTGTAGTTTCTTTTTCTCTTGTGATGTCTTTGTCTGGTTTTGATATTGGTAATACTGGTCTCATAAAATGAGTTGGGATGTGTTACTTATTTGTTCAATTATTGACAGCTTTTAATTTCATTAGATCCAGCATTTTCAAACATTTGAAAATTTTCTGGGTCCCTTCAAGGAATGGCTTAAGTATGGAAAGGAAACTGGAAAGGGAAATATTCACTGAAATTTTCATGCAGACCAGAACCTGTGGAATAAAGCAACATCATCTGAGTATAATATGAGAAACTAAAATTATACAATCATTTTATAAGAAAATGAAGGTGTACAGTACATGCTTGAGAGAAGTAGAGAAGGCCCAGAGAAGAATCTTGGAGTGTTGTGAAATTTGCTTTCTCTGGACCCTGTAGCTTTCATTTTTTTGAGAAGCTCAGTTTATCCCAAATTTGGTCCTAATCTAAGCATACTTTTTTGGGTAGCTGTTCAGATCAGTGCTTCAGGCAACCAAACTGCAGGATTCAAATAGTTGCTTTTCAGGGCCATAATGTTGGTGTTTGCATTCAATGGGTGGTACTTGATAGAAAGAAACACATTTGCCTACTTTCCAATAAATTATACTTGAAGTCTTGCTTCTGTAGAATAGGCATTGCTTATGTGTGATTTTGTGTAGGGCTAAATTTCTTTGTTTCACACTTTTCATGAAGCCCTTATAAAGAGTAACCCTATTTGTAGCTATTCATATGAATAGTCATAAGCTTTCTTAGCATTCCAGATGAACCATAAATGTAGAAGACATTTAACCTTCCTCATTCCCAAGTATATTTAAGTTACTGGAAATGCAATCATAAAATTTCTTTTTTTATTATTCAGCTTTTGATGCTTGAAACTTCATTACAACTGCCTTTCTTTAAGGTAAAATGAAAGATCTCACCAAAGGATTTCTAATCTCCTGACATTTCACTGTTGGTTGCTGCTTTCCAAGGTGAGTTCCATAGTTCATTGTGATTTCCAGCATGGAGGAGGGGAATGGGGCTAGCAGAGTTGCTCCTTCCCCACCCACTCTGGAGACTCTGTCCTCTCTTCAGTTTAATCCTGCTCCAAGGTTATCAATGGCTTCTTCCCCATAGGAGCCATGCTTAGGGAATAGGTACCTATATTTCCTCATACAAAGACAAAGCTCACAGGGCCAAGGATCCCTATATAAAGTGCAAACCATCTGCAATTACCTAACTATGTGACTTCAAGGCAGGTTACCTCACTTTCTGACTTCAATATCCTAGGCCTGTTATAAAGATTAAAATAAAAGTATGTGTATATATACTTTATGTCTAAGCATAGCACTGGACACATCATTCTCATTCAATAAATGCTATCTTTTTATTTTTAAAGATAGGTGGAGATTAATGGAAAGTATTTATTGCAGTACCTAGCACAAACGAAAGACTTGATAATTACCAAAAACTTTGTTTTCTTGTTACTGTGATGATGGTGAGGAGGAGGAGGGGGAGGATGATGATGATAATGAGGTTGAGCATTCTGAATTTAAAAACTTGAGTTCAAATCCTGGCCACCCTACTTGCTCTCTGTGTAAGGATGACCAAGTCTCTGAGCCTTACTTTCTACATCTGTAAATAAGATGATACTTCCCAAGACTGTTGGGAGAATCAAATAAAATCACATTTATGATGACTGTTTATACTGTAAAGCCATAAAGCTATGTTTCTTATTGCCATTATTGATGGCATAGTTTCTGCATGAAGCAGCCATTCAACATATTTTGAATCAAAATCAATTGCATTTTAATATATCACTGAATGAGTGGGGTTAATTGGGCAGTCTTGTAAACATTTTCCAGCTACCTGTAGTATCTGCTTTAACAGTAAAGGAGATATCAGAAATAAAAGATTATCATAAATAATCACTTGCTGGAATAGCACCTAGAGAAAAACATTTATAAAGGAAAAATCTAAGATGAGGGAATGGTAGCCCATGACAAACTCTGGGATCTGTCCTGTGACTACTTGTTGAAGAGAACTTTGAAAACTATTGCTTTTTTCTTTCTTTGCTTTGTATATATGTTATATTATAAAATAAAAAAAAAACTTTAAAAGAGGCATCTATAAAATGCTTTTGGACAATAATCTTAAACCTCAAATTTTATCTGGAAGAACCTATATGTATGTAGCAGCTTTAAAAACAAAGGAATTTAGGGTGAAGGGCAAATAACTCCAGCTCTTAAGAGAGAGAATAAAGACAGAAATGTACAGGGTCAGAGGAATGGAAATGCTCTGGTTTCTGTCCCTCTGCTAACTTAAACCTTTATTAAGATGGACTGGGAAACATGTCCAGTCCAACCCATACCTCGCATCTTAACCTTGTCTGTAAACAGGAAATCCCCAAAATGAGATTCAGACCCATGGCTACCTAACAGCTTCTCGGCAGTAGAGCTGCAATGCTTTTCAGAAGTAACCTCTGAACAAATAACGAACACAAAATGAGCCCTGTGTGACCCTGAGCAAATCACTTAACCCCACTGAGCTTCATTTTTCCACCAGCAAAATAATACTACCCCCTATCCACCTCCAAAGCGTTGTCAAGATAAAAGAGTCGATTCTCCAAAAGCTCAGGGAGTTCCTGAGATGAAATATACTCTATAAACACAAAGTGCAATCACTTAATAATTTATAAGTTCTCTTTTTTTTTGTTTCATTTTGTTTTGGAAACTGAGATCTCGAGTGGTTATTTTGCAGAACTTCCCCCCTTCTTTCTTTTCACTTATATAAGGAAGAGACCTGCACAGCAAAGGGCCTTGCTACAGCTTCAGAGCCAAAAGCATACAACTGTGTGAAAACTCTAAAATATCGACCATAGCTAGGGACTATGATTTTTATTTTTCATATTCTGATAAGTATGTCAGATATGTATCCATTCAGTACATATTTATTGAGTTGCAACTTCCTGCCAAGAAATGCACATAGACTGGGAATACTAAAAAGATTAGATAGCGTTTGGGGGACAGCCTAATTAGGAAGATAAACATAGGTCAATAGTTAAAATGCGGAATGTCTTACAACAGATTCTTTTCAAGGTGTTATTGGAGCATGGCAGTGGATGTCACTAATTTGTTGTTTGATTTGGTTTGTTTATTTTAATTGATAAGGGCCATATAGAACAATTATAGCTGCTGGTGGTTCTTTGGAGCATTTAACAACCAGCAGCTGGGTAGAGGAAAAATCAAGAATACTAGACTGAGAGTTTGAAATCCTAAGCTCAGGGTCCACTTCTGCCATTAATTATCTGGGTGAGGCTTGATTTCACCATCTGCAAAACGAGTTGGTTGACCAGATGATTGCAAAGATTCCTTCCAGCTTCCAAATTTTATGAAAACTTTCTGATCTATTTCTTGCTATTTATCTTCCCCTCTATTACCTACTTCTATTCTTTAAATACTTTAAAGTTAAGAGAAATTCATGATATTGCTGCCCGTTATTGTAGAAGACTAACTATCTCTATTATTAGGACATGTGAAGGAGTCATAGACCACTGTCCAGAAATGAAGATTTCAGACCGGCCCTTTGTAAACCAGCAAAACCTGCTGCATTTAGGCTTTTCTGCTTTCTGGAAGATGCCTCAGCTCTGTCACATGTTTTTATAAGGTTACCAAACAGATTTGAATAAGTGGAGTGCCAGAGCCAACAACATTACAGTATGTAAATGAAGGGCGATGACAAAGCTTCCTGAAGGGAAATAGATTAACAAGTTGGCCAAATCAGTTACATATGAAAAATTGATCAACAAAGTACAAAATAATGAAGAGCCCTAGGATATTTCCACTGTTTGAAAAAAGAGCACAGATAACTTTTCATTTCAAAAGCTCTGTCGTTGACAGTGAAAATACTTAGGCTTCTATGACCCTGAAGAATTTTCAGATCAGGACTTACTCATGGAACAGAGCTCACAATGAAATAGCTCAGACTGCCAGGAAAAAGCTGGGGAGATGACAAGAAACAAACTGTCTGCTGAGTTGGGAACTGTCAAAACTTCACACAAAAATGGATCTTTTAAACAAGCCATTATTTGAGGATGGCAAAAGGGGGGGAATACTTGGTTTCTTCCCAATCTTGAACTTCAACTTTGGATTTTGAAGGAGTAAAGGCAGCTTTATTTAGAATAATGGTTTAATCAAAGCCCACATTTCTGTTAGCTCATGTCACTTTTCCTAGGCAGTCAGCTTAGCTTCCTAATATGCCAGGAACAAAAGACTCTGCCTGCAGAAGACAAACCAGGGCGTGCTGCCTGGCTTATCTTGCTGCATATCTTGTTGCTTCACATGCATTTTGAAAAATCACACTTCCTGTTGCTGGAGATGACTGCAGCCCCAAATCTGTACCCACCCCCACAAGCACAGGCCACCAGATAAGGGCATGGCTTCCAGAGGGTTCCTACTCCTAACATGTTATTACTGCGTCACTTCTGATTTCCCTTTCAAGGGTTTTTAATCGGCATTTCAAGTAACATCAGGCTCAAACTTAGTGTGTCAGCATGGATGTGTTTTGCATCTCCTTTTAAAAGAAAAGCTAAAAAGCTCAGTAATTAAAATACTGATTAACTTTTAAGTGCTGAAGTGTTTTATTCCGCTTCTGAAAACGTCATGCTTCAAGCTGTGATTCTTTATGTGGGGCCAAGGGGTGTTTCTTCTTATTTTCAAATGTGGAACATTAAGAAAAAGGGCAAGTGAAGCTCATTTCAATGCACCAGGGATGTTAGGAACACAAATGAACCCCATGGAAAGGTGTTAGTTCTGTAGAGCATAAACCTTTGCAAATGCCAATGGCTAGAGATTTGAGCACTGACCTTCAAGGATGGACGAATGGTGAGGGGGAGAACGGTGTGGAGATGAGACTAGAGAGGGAGAACTGAACCAGATCACAGGAAGGAGTTTGGTGAATTCTAAGAATAATAGGAAGCTATTAGAGGTTTTTAAGTAGGGGGCTGATATGGTCTGTTCTAGTTTGCTAGCTGCCGGAATGCAACACACGAGAGACGGATTGGCGTTTAATAAAAGGGGATTTATTTTGTTGGTTCTTCAGAGGAAAGGCAGCTAACTTTCCACTGAGGTTCTTTCTTACGTGGAAGGCACAAGATGGTCTCTGCTGGTCTTCTCTCCAGGCCCCTGGGTTCCAACAACTTTCCCCGGGGTGACTTCTTTCTGCATCTCCAAGGGCCTGGGCTGAACTGCGAGTGCTGAGATGAGGAATGCCGAGCTGCTTAAATTGTGCTACATTGCGTTCTCTCATTTAAGCACAAGCCAATTAAGTCAAACATCACTCATTGCAGCAGACACGCCTCCTAGCCAACTGCAGATGTAATTAGCAACAGATGAGATTCACCTACCATTGGCTCATGTCCACAGCAACAGAACTAGATGCCTTCACCTGGCCAAGTTGACAACTGAATCTAACTACCACATGGTCTAATATGTTTTTAAAAGTAGATATGTTTTAAGATGTTTTAATATATCAATGTGTATATGTGTATATGATTATGAGAATAGCCAACACCTTTAGGATGCTTACCATATGCCAAAAAAAACGTTCTAAAGGCTTTATACAGTACCTTACAAGTTAGGTATTATCACTATCCCTCTTTACAGATAAAGAAACAGAGACACTGAAGATTAAATAATCTCCCTTTGCAAAATGGCAGGGCTGGGAACTTGTACCCCAGGAATATGATGGAACCCTCATACTTTTTAACCATGATGCTAAACAGCATTAAATCAATCACCAGATATTCTAAGATTTTGAATGATAATCCTTCACCAACAGTACAAATTATTTTCCAAAGCATTGATACAGAATTCACTCTACTTTTTAGTTTTATATCTGAACATTATTATGAAATATGGTGAATTCTGGGCCTTCCACTCTCCCATTTTCCACATACCCGCGGGATTTCAGGTATTTCGGGTAAGTGTGGTCAAGTCCCTTACAGTAATTTTCTTTAGGAAGCACCTCAACAGAATGATGGTGAAAACAACAGCAACCAACATACATAACCTCAAATGGCCCCTTTCACTTTCCTGATATAATTGGAACACAGAAGGTCCCTACATGTACTTCTTTCTCTTCAACCATCAGAAGCCTTTATTTTCTCTTCTAGAGGTAGAAAAAAGGTAGCTACCTTGCTCTCTTGGTTAATACTAGATCATTTCTCTTCCCTCCTCCCTCATTTCTCTTCCCTCCTCCCTCAGATACACAGTATCATTTACAGGCAAGGTATCATTCCCTACAACTCACCTTTGGTAAACCATCTAGGAGTCTTTCACCTCTCAGCCCCACCACTTGTCCATAACCCATCAGGCCCTGTGTCTTCTTTTCCCTCTTCACTCAGATTAGATTCCATGACTTATCATCATAATTATGCCCTTGTAAAGACCTCACTTGTCCTTCTTGTGCCCCAAACTTACCTAGCAAAACCACTGGATAAACTCATCTACTGGCTTTTTTTAGTTCCTGATTATTACAACTAGAGAAAAGCTTTGGCACTTGAACCATATGACCATCCCCTCAAAAGCACAACACTCCGCCAAAACCTGCTCCTGTATTTCTCAAATGAGTTCTCCTTTATCAAAACCTATTTTCTATCTTCTGCATTCTATGAAACCTTCCACTCCTGCTCCAAGCAGATGTCTGTCTTAGCTCCAGGTAGATTATTTGGGAAATTTTTAAGAATCCAGGTGCCTGGGCTCTACCCCAAACAATCTCTAGCAATTGACTATGCTTTAGTGTTCCTTTAAACTGCTTGGATGATTCTAATGTGCTGTTATGATTAAAGAAATCACTGCCTTGGCCACTTTGAACTGCCTACCTTGTGTCAGGCTTGTCTCAGATTCTTTAAGAAATAGAAACCATTAGATAAGAATTCCTTCATCTTACCACACAAATCTAAAAAACCCATGGATATAACATATCCATGTTATATCCCAAACTGGTCTATATCTTGTCATCTCTACTACTACAGCTCTAGCCTCAAATGCCATTATCTCATACCTGATCCCTAGAACTTCCCACCTGATCCTTAGAGCTTCCCACCAGCCACCCTAATTCCATACGCTTTCCTGTAAACAGTTCTCAAACCCAGCATCCAGACTGATTTATTTTAAATGTTAAAAACATTTGAGCCCTTTTGGTAGAGCCACGTGAAAGCCAGCAGACACTGCCATGTTTGCCGTGCGCCCTCCCAGCTGAGAGAGAAATGTTGAACATAGTCAGCTTTCTTGAACCAAGATTTTCACTTCTGAGAAAAAGTCAGGGTAGTTCTTTCCAACCTACTATGCTGCTAAAGAACTAGTAAATGATGTCACTTTTTCTTATGAGCATGAAAGCTCTGAGAAAATTGTAAGAATCATCAGAACAAAATCTAAATGAAGATTTGGAGCCAGAGAAGTAATCTCAACACCTCAGTTGCTTTTGCCATGAGATCATTGCTGACCACAGAAAAGCAAAACTGCAGATTTCATGCACTCTTACATGGAGAAGTGATAACCAAGCCCGGGCCATCATCCTGTTTCAACAATTCTGAGCCTAGAGAGCTACAGCCTCGATGTAAAGAGGCCCAGCAGTTAATATGCTCTGACTCCCCCTTCTAGAGGACTGCGAGGCAAGGTTGCCTTGGCACAAAGCAGAGAGGCAGTGACAGACAGAGGCCATCCCTGAGATGGTGTCACCACAGTTCTGTTCCTAATGGATTTGTGTCTCCATCACATCACCAGGAGATCCCATAAGTCTCAAGCTGTGAATTCTGTTTACAGCGGACCCCAACTGGCAATGCTCTCAAGATACTCGACAGAAACAAATGCTAATTCTCTCTAGAGGATGGCATCTTTGTTTCTGGCTTAAATAAGTTCGCCAATAATTTTCTCCAAAATGACTAGATACCCATGAAAGATGATTCTCAACACAAGGAAACAGTGCAAATGAAGTGAGGACTCACAAAACTTCACACACACAAATTTAAAATATTGGAATTATCAAATATGTAAAATAAAATAATGATGTCTGGTATGTTTAAGAATTGAAAGAAAAACTGGAAGACATCTGCATGGAACAGGACATTATACCAAAAAGTAAAATGCCTTAGGAGATATGAAAAACAATGAAAGAAGATTTTAAAAACTAAAATATTAATACTTAAGATTAGAGACCTCTGCAAACATTATATTTTAAAAAGCAAGGGTGACTATATCAGATAAAGTAGTCTATTGAGAAAGAGAAGGCAATAAGCCTCTCCCGTCAGAACTTCCAGAAGGAATGGAATCCTATAAATCCATTTAGACTTCTGATCTCCAGAACTATAAAAGAATTCTTTGTGTTGTTTTAAGCTACTAAATTAGTGGTAATATTTTACAGCAGCAATAGGAAACTAATACAACCCACGTGACCTTCAATGAGGGAATGGTTAAACAAACTGGCAAATCCATATCATGGAATACTACATATCAATAAAAAGACAAAACTATTGATAAATACAAAAAAAAATTGATGGCTTATCTCAGTAAGAATAAAATCCAAGTGATTTTATCACTTAGAACATCTAAGTGATTATCTCCTGCTTGTTTTACCGAATCTCATTCTTCGTATATTGCTTTTCTCAATCCTCAAGATGACTCAAACACTAGCCTCCATTATTCCACAATTCAAATATCTAAGTTACTTCTTCCGGGTGGAATGATGTCTGATCCATCCTTTCCTACCACAACTGCTGATAGCCACTCCCTTGAATCTATAACTTGGCTATCTCCACCGCATATTTGGAATTTCCACCTAAATATCTCTTCTGCAGAAAGACTTTCTCCAAATGCTTCCCGGGATACCTTAGTTGCTTCCCATTTGGCCTTCTCATAAATCTTGAATTTTCCTTTTTAATACTTTTAACATTTTATAACGTTTTTAAATATGTTTTCTTTATTGGAGAAGTTGTGGGTTTGCAAAACAATCATGCATAAAATACAGGAGTCCTATATACCAGCCTATTCTTAACATCTTGCACTGGCATGGAACAGTGTTTAAAATGATGATAGTACATTTCTATAATCGTACTTTTAATGTCCATGGGTTAACTTAGAATTCACTGTTTGTGCAGTGTTGCTCCATGGATTACTTTTTAAATTTATTGTGTTACTTTATATACAATTCAACGTTGCCCCCTTTAATCATATTCAGGTATGTATTTTGGTGCTGTTAATAACATTCACAATATTGTGCTACCATCGCCACCAGCCACCACCAAAACATTTTCGTCATTCCAAATAGGAACCCTGTACAATTTAAGTCTTACCTTAATAATGCAGCAATCACACATCTAGGTATATACCCAAAAGAATTGAAAGCAAGGGCTCAAACATATTTGCACACTGATCTTCATAGTGACATTATTCACAATTGCCAAAAGATGGAAGCAACCCAAGTGTCCATCAACTCAAGAATGGATAAGCAAAATATGGTAAATACATGCAATGAAATATTATTCAGCTGTAAAAGGAGTGAAGTTCTGGTACATGTGACAACATGGATGAACCTTGAAGACATCATGTTGAGTGAAATAAGCCAGATATAAAAGGACAAATATTGTGTGATCTCATTGAAATTAAATAATTAGAATAAGCAAACTCATAGAGTCAGAATCTAGAATATCAGTTTAGGAAACGTAACTATGTTTTAAGTTTATACTTAGACTTTTTACAGCTATAAGCTCCTGGAGGACACAAACCATGTCTGATTGTTTTCTACTACCTAAAAAATATTGGCTTGGTATATCTGTCACATTGTAAAAAATAGTGTCTATCTGCTGATCATTTATATTGTCACCTGCCATTGCTGTATTGAAAAATTAATTATATTTATCACCATGAATTTGTTTTCTATGGAATCATGGCAATCTGAGGAAGCATTGCTATTGATTTCTAAAACATTTTTTAATCATTAGGGCAAAACAGTGATTTCTTCATTATGATTATAAGGTTGTCAAACAATATTAGAAGTACTTCAAATTTGTTTATACCATCAGTCAGATCATGTGAAAAGTACTGTTCCTCATAATATTTCATGCAAGCTTATGTTCCTGTATACCTAGATTATAGTTGATTCTGCAATTATAACATATCCAGGATTAAAGGCACATCAGAATGTTTCCATTTCATAAATGCATTATCTTTATCTGTCATTTCCTACTTTGGCACCATGATGAAATTAAGTTTATTTACATACTAATTCAATTTTATTAGTCAATTCAAAGGACCACGTTTTAGCTGTACTGATCCTTTCATTGACTATATCTTCAGTTTAATTAATTTATTGTTATCTATACCATTTTTTCCTTCTAATATGATGTAGTCTTTAATTTTTAAGTTGAATGCTGACCTCCTTCATTTTTCATTCTCTTTTTCAACTACAAAAACTTAAAGCTATATTTATAACCCTTCTAAATCAGGGTTAAACCACAGCCCACAGGCCAAAATAAGACATGTCCTGTTTTTATATGGCCTCAAAGCTAAGAGCTGGTTTTACATTTTTAAAGAATTGTAAATAAAAAAAAAAAAGAAGAATATGTGACAGAGACTCTATGTGGCTTGCACAGCCTAACATGTAATTCTGTGGCCTTTTACAGAAAAGGTTTGCTGACCCTGCTCTAAAAAATGCTTTAGCTGCATCCTATAATTTTGGTATGTAGTATTTTCATTATTCATTTATAAGTTCTTGTTTGACCTGTGACTTATTTAAAGGTGTATTTTTGATATCCAAATAAATGTAACTTTGTACTTTGTTTCAGTATCGATGCTAACATAATTTCTTCATTGTAAGATTATTTGGTGTGAATAATACCAAATATTTGATAGAATTCAATACTTGCTTTATGAGTTACCACATGATCAAGGTTTCTGCATGTGTCCTATGTGCTTAAAAAGAACCTTTATTCTTCAAATGTTTGCTGCATGATTCTATTTATATGCACTAGATCTAATTGTTTAATTAGGCTGTTCGAATAATCTATACTTATTGATGTTTTGTTTATTGGTTGATTACTAAGAGAGATAGATTAAAATCTCTCCTTATAATGGTAAATGTATCAATTATTCCCTGTAGTTCTAATTATTTGTGCTTTATGTATCTTGAAGTTATGTTATCAATTGCATACAATTTAAAATTCTTGTATCTTTCAGTGGTTTGACACTTTTATCAACGTATAACAGTCATGTTAACATTATCAATGTTTCTTTGCCTTTAAAATAACTTTCTCTAATATTATTATATTTATAGTAAGATTCTTCTGACTAGTATGTGCTTTGTATACTTTTATATTATTTTACTTTCAATCTTCCTGTTTTCCTGCAAACAGAAGATAACTAGATTGTTCTAAAAACATAGGTAGTTCTGATAGTTTTTTGTTTTGTTTTTTTTTGTTTGTTTGTTTTTTAGTGGTAGACAGATTTCAGAGTTTGCTATGGGTTACAGTTCCACAATTTTAGGCTTTTACTTCTAGCTGCTCCAAGACACTGGAGATTAAGAGAAATATCGATACAATGATTCCGCAGTTACACTCACTTGTTAAATCCTATCTTCTCTGATATTACTCCACCTTCCCCTTTGATCTTTCTCCAAATCTTTAGGGGTATTTGGGCTATTCCCATTATAACTCTTTTATATTGAAAAGGTCTGTCAATAATATGGGATAGGGGGATGGATCTAGCTGATGTTCTAAAGAGGCTTTCCCTCTTGGTTTCAGGACTTATTTGGTCCGGGGACCCATCTGGAGGTTGTAGGTTTCTGGAAAATAATCATACTGCATGAAACCTTCGTAGAATCTCACATAAACCACTAGGTGTTCTTTAGGTTTGGCAGGAATGGTTGTGATTATGGTCTGGCAAATCACCATAAGTAGCAATGTCTTGCTGAAGCTTATAACAGAGTAGCCTCCAGAGTAGCCTCTTGACTCTGAACTCTCTCAGCCATGGATAACTCACTTGTTTCAATTCTTTCTCTCCCTTTTGGTCAGGAAGGCATTGTGGATTCATGGTGCCAGGGCCAGGCTCATCCCTGGGAGTCATGTCCCACGTTACCCAGGGGACTTTCACCCCTGGATGTCATGCCCACATTTGGGAGCTGGGGGTAGGGTAATGATTTCACTTAGCAGGTTAGAGAGGGAAAGTCTGGTAGTCTTTTAAGTGTAGTTTAACTAAATTTATTGTGATTATTGATATATTTGGATTCTTTCTACCACCATATTTTTACCAGACAAAGACCATGGATTCTTTTGCCCAATGCACTCAATGACCAATTCCTGAGATACCAGGGTTTCAAAAAAGAGAAAGTTATTACTAGGCATGTAGCAGGAGATAGATTATATAATCTAAAATAGATGAGACTAAATAATAAATATCTAGGATTCTATGAACCTCTGTGAAGTTCCATGAGCTCAACTGTAAACAGGGGAAGGTGCTCCCTGCCCTCAGGACAATCATGAAGTCAAATAAAATAAGGCCTAGGCATCAGCTCTCGGAACTCTGCCGTGCAGTAAAATGTAAACTATGAGTGGGGCAGGTTCAGGGCTGGGATGGGAAGGGAGCTGGTAGCCTAGACATTCATTTCCAAGGCAGGAACCCACATGGCCAGGACTGATTTGGGGCTGATTGCTATCAGCCCAAAATCTGTCTCCCTGAATTGCAGCAATTCTGATAGTTTTATTAGAAAAGGAGTTGAGTAGGGTCTAGTCACAGAACTCATGTAAGAAAACAGCAGACTAAGCTATAGATGAGTTGTAGGTTAAAGTCTAAAGTCACTGAGCGTATCAGGCAGGTCCACTTTGGTAAGGTCCAGCCTTGGTTATTAGGATAATTTTGGAATTGGAGTGGTTTAATTTGGGGCTGACCTGAGCCCCTTAATTAATAAACAGTGGAGCCTGTCCTTCATGGTATCAATACTAAAGGTTTTTACAATCACAAGGGCAGGAGATAAAGGCTATACAATCATCAGAGATAAAAACAGCTGGATTACACTTTAGAGAGTTCAGGTATTTCCTTCTGTCCACTCCAATATATCAGAAAGCAGAAAGTAATATCTACGTAATGATTCAGTAATCAAAATCATCCCTTAAATCCTGATTTCTCAGTTACAATATTTGTACTTTTTATTTTTCTACTATTTCTGTTTATTTTTTTCTTTATTTAAAATGTTTTTGTAAAATCTCATTCCATTTTTCTTTCCACCAGAAAAGAAGGAATGCACTCTATTTGAATACCTAGCAATATTAAAACACATATTTAACTTGGCAAAATCTAGTTAATCAATATATTTATTGTTTTCTCTAACGAGGGCATTTCAATGCTTTAACTGTAATCATTTCTCCTTCTATTGTCCTAATGTTTAATGTTTGTTTTATCTTGTTTCTTTATAACCTTTTAAGTTAGACAATATTATTATTATTAAACATCTTCCTTGTTTGCTCAGAAATTTATCTTCATATTTGTCATTTCTTCTTCTTTCTTCAACTATTGCTTATATTATGATTTTCCTTCCTCCAGGAATACATTCCTTAGAACTGTTTTAATGAAGATCTGTTGGCTGTAAACACATAGTTTTCATTTATTAAACATATCTTTATTTCTTTTTATTCTTGAAAGATAGCTTAACTAGGTGTAGACTTTTCAAACAAAATTATTTTTGCTGATGTACTGAAAAAGCTTTTCCACTGTCTTATGACCTACATTATTACTTTGAGAATTCTGTCAAGTTAACTTTTATTCCTTTGTAGGTGTTCTAGTTTGCTAGCTGCCAGAATGCAATATACCAGAAACAGAATGGCTTTTAAAAAGGGAATTTAATAAGTTGCTACTTTATAGTTCTAAGGCCAAGAAAATGTCCCAATTAAAACAAGTCTATAGAAATGTCCAATCAAAGGCATCCAGGGAAAGATACCTTGGTTCAAGAAGACCAATGAAGTACAGGGTTTCTCTCTCATCCGAGAAGGCACATGGTGAACATAGTCACGGATTCTCCCTCTGCTGGAAGGGCACATGGTGAGCACAGCATCATCTACTAGCTTTCTCTCCTGGCTTCCTGTTTCATGCAGCTCCCCAGGAAGCATTTTCCTTCTTCATATCCAAAGAACTGGTTGATGGACTCTCTGCTTCGTGGTGCTGCAGCATTCTCTGTTCTCTCTGAATCTCTCTCTTAATCTCTCATTCTCCAAAATGTTTCCTTTTTTATAGGACTTCAGAAATGAATCAAGACCCACCAAATGGGTGGAGACATGTCATCACCTAATTCAGTTTAACAACCACTCTTGATTAAATCACATCTTCAAGGAGATGATCTGATTACAGTTTCAAACATACAGTTTTGAAAAGCGATTATTCTGCCTTTATGAAATGGGATTTAGATTAAAATATTGCTTTTCTAGGGGGCATGCATCCTTTCAAACCAGCACAGTAAGTAATTTCTGTTTTCTCTCTGATCACTGTAGATACTTGAAGATATATGTCTTGTTGTTCTGAAATTTATTAAGCTCCTTAGTTGATGTTTTTCATCAGTTCTTGGAAATGTTCATTGATTTTTTACTTTGAATATTGTATCTCCTCTTTTATCTCTTTCTGGGAATCTGAAAAAATATATATTGGATCTTTAAATATGTCCTGCACATCTCTATAACTTTTTAATGTTTTCCATTTCTTTGATATTTTGCTTATTTATAGATATTTTCTTCAGATTGTTCTTTCATATCACTAATTTTCTCTTTACCTATTCTTTTAATTTTAACAATCCATTGTCTTTCTCATTTCAGTTATCTTATATAATACCTTTAATATTATAACTTTATTTAGTTCTATTCATAAAACTGTCATCAATTTTTATAATGTCTTGTTCTTTCGTCACTTTGGATACTAAATTTATCCCAAACATACTACTTTTATATTTTATAATGCCATCAATACTGTTCTGATTCTTTAGTTTGTTGTTTCCTCTGATTCTCCCATATGTAATTCATTTTCTTATTTTATGATTCCTTAATTTTTTTTCATAAGCCTTGCACCCTTATCTGTGGTAAGTTTTTGAAAACTGGCTTTGAATTTTTCCCTCTAGAGAGGATTTGCATTCTGTTCTTCCAGGTATCTAACCTGAAACCAATCTAAACTAATTTTTTACCGAAATGTATGTGGTATGAACCTTTGCCCAGGCTAAATCTGCTCTGGAGTGACATTTTGTTTTTCACTCTATTCCAAGACAAGGATGATATAGGCATGGGTTCCCTGCAAAAGCATCTCTACATACACCCTATCCTTGCCATCTCTCAGAGGAGCCTTCTTTACAAGGGGAAAGGGTATGCCTGAATCAATCAGAATCTGAAAAGACCATCAGTGATCAACAGATGCCCCTAGGAAATACCTTGGATCTGTTAAGTACTCTTAGTACCTTTCAGAATTCAACTTTTCTTATTTTTATGCTCTCCAACCATGTGTTTTAAAATATGCCTTAAATTATAGCCAAAAAAGGAAATCTGAATCAATGTTTCTAGTTAAAGATTTTTTTTTGTTACAGATGATTTTTACTTTTTTATTCAGACCACAAAAAAAATAGGGTCTAATTTTCTTGATTTATTCTTATGCACTTTTATTACCTTTCCTTTAAAGCTAATAAAATAAAAAATAAACACTAGACAAACAGATATAAATAGATAGTATACAAATTTCATTATAGTTTTAATGCATTAGTATAGACAGTCTATGTTCTTATCGAAAGTTAGTAGTCATGCTATTTCACACTAGACAATATAACAACATAGAGCAATACTTTAAAAAATCTTAAGTACAAAATTAAATGTATACTCATTATATCCTTATGACACTGAATGGAAGTGTTTCCCCAAACAACACAAAACAGATGGAAACAAAACAAACAAAACTTCTCAATGTCAGTAAAACTTCTCTGACTAGTCAAAAAATATATCAGGAGTTCATCCTACTGATATATAGCATTTAACATAAATGTCTGAAGTCAGCTGTGATAAACTGAGTTATGAGCTACAGGAAAAATAACAGATTCTTAATCTTCATTTCATTCCTGTGGGTGTTAACCCACTGCAAGTGGGACCTCTTGAACATGTCATTTTTTGTGAAGTTGTGACCCAACTGAATGATGGTGAGTCTTAATCCAGATTACTATAAAAGGTACTTAGAAGTCATAGAAAACAGCAAGAAAAGGACATTGCCACGTGACAGGAGACTAAGGAACCCCATGGGCTGTCAGCAGCCAGCATCAAAATTCTAGACTCCAGGAGAAAATCAACCTTGCCAATATCTTGATTTGGACTTCTTTACAATTTCAAAACAGTGAGCCAATAAATGCTTGTTGTTTAAGCCAAAACCTGTTTGTGGTATTTGAGATAGCAGCTCTGGCAAACTAAGATAACTGCCAATAAATTTTTTCATTGCGTATCTCATCTAGAAAATCATAAAGAATTGCAATAACAAACTAAAAT
Organism: Tamandua tetradactyla; assembly: GCF_023851605.1. NCBI lineage: Eukaryota > Metazoa > Chordata > Mammalia > Pilosa > Myrmecophagidae > Tamandua > Tamandua tetradactyla. The sequence continues at coordinate 58,876,015 of NC_135331.1, read as the reverse complement.
TTTCCAAGCAGGAAAATATATCTTACAAATAACACCTCACTGAAACTTTTGACAAATAGATGAAGAAAGAAAAATAAGGAATAAAAATGAATTATAACAGTTTTCAGCTGAAAATTTGAAGCAAATTATACCACCAATTTTTTAACTCAGTAGATAATGAAGATACACCATAAAAGCCACTAGTAAGATTGATCAAGGAAAAGAGTGAAAACACAAATTACCAATAGAAAGAATACAAAAGAGAACTGCAGACATTAAAAAGAAAGTAAACAGATATTATGGACAATTTTTTGCCAATATATTTCACAATTTGGATGAAATGGACAAATTTCTTTAAGAATACAATTTACTAAAACTGACCAGGGATTTTTAAAAAATTAAAATATGCAAACATCTAGTTGAATCTATCATTTAAGACCTCCCCAAAAATATTAATTCAAACACAACATGGCTTCATCCACGAATTCTCCTAGCATTTAAGGGAGTGATAATACCAATCTTACATAAACGCTTTTATTAGAGGATAGAGATAGAGGACCCACTCCCTAATTCTTTTGTGAGGGCTAACACAATCTAGCTCCCAAAATCTACAGTGGTCAAAGTATAATTGTAGGCCAATCTCTCTCATGAACATATCTCCAAAAGTCCTAAGCAAGATAGCAATACAACTCAGCAGTATATAAAGGAGATAATATGTCATGACCGTGTAAAGTTTACTCCAGGAATGCAAGGGTAATGAATCAATTTTTTTTCTTTTGTGTAGTACAAGCTTTTTTTTTAAAATTTGTAGTAGGTTAATTCCACTATAAATAAGCATTCTCTAAGTACACTAGATTTAAATTATCTCTAAGAATTATAATAACTTTAGCAACCATTTTACCAATATTTAAGTAGAGCATTTAAATAATCATTATAAAGCCTGTGTTTGTGCAGCAAGTTTCATAAACCATTTTAAAGTTAAAGCGAACAAGGAAAAAATCTGCAGATACAAGTGTCAGGGTTTCTTAAATTATAAATATTTAACACTAACTTAAATACTATTTGATTGGCTGTCAAAACTACAAACATTCTCAAAAGCTCAAGTAGAAAGTTATTACCAATATCAACTTTGCTATAGTGATGACCTATATTACTGAACATTTTCAAGTTTTTTATTTCAGGAAAATATAAAGATGCAAATATTTTTACAAGTAGTATATAAAAAACTTGTGTCTTATGACATCTGAACATTTTATCTGATATTACTATAGCTACTCATGCCTTTTAGTTACAATTTACATTGGACATCCTTTTCCATCCCTTCACTTTCAATCTATTTGTATCCTTAGGTCTAAGATAAGTCTCCTGTAACGAGCATATAGATGGATCATATTTTTTAATCCATTCTGCCAATCTGTGTCTTCTGTTATTGGTGAGTTTAGTCCATTGACATACAAAAATTACCATAAAGGCAGTTCTTGAGTCTACCATTTTATCGTATAGTTTTTATTTGTCAGATACTTGTATTCCTTTCCCTCTCTCACTTTTTATCTTTAAGTTACCTTTGCTGATTTTTCTAGTGTGCTAGCTGAATACCAGAAACAGAATGGCTTTTAAAAAGAGGAATTTAATGAGTTGCTAGCTTACAGTTCTAAGGCCAAGAAAATGTCCCAATTAAAGTAAGTCTATAGAAATGTCCAATCTAAGGCATCCAGGGAAAGATACCTTGGTTCAAGAAAGCTAATGAAGTTCAGGGTTTCTTTCTCAAGTGGAAGGGCACATGGTGAACATGGTGGCATCTGCTGGCTTTCACGTGGCTCTAACAAAAAGCGACTTTCTCCAAAATGTTTCCTCTTTTAAAGGATTCCAGCAAGCAACTCCACGTTCAGTGGGTGGAGACACACCTCCATGGAAGTCATCTAATCAAAAGTTACCACCCACAATTGGGTGGGTCACATCTTCATAGAAACAATCAAAATGCTCCCACCCAGCAATATTGAATGAGGATCAAAGGGCATGGCTTTTCTGGGGTCCACAACAGAGTCAGACCAGCACACTGATACTTGTTAATTCTGCACCCTCTTTGAGACCTCCATCTCCAGTCTTTTTTTCAGTCAACAGAGCTCCCTTTAGAATTTCTTATAGGGCAGGTCTCTTTTTGATGAATTCTCTTAGTCTTTGTTTATCTGTGTAGATTATTATCTCTCCCTCAATGTTTCAGGACAAGTTGGCAGGATAAGGAATTCTTGGCTGGAAGTGTTTCTCATTCAGAATCTTAAATATATCATACCACTTCCTTCTCACCTCCATGGTACCTGTTGAGTAGTCTGAGCACAGTTTTACAAGATTTCCAGTGTTTTGTAATAAATAGCTTTTCTCTTGTTGCTTTCATGACTTTTTGCTTTTCTCCAAGATTTGACATTCTGATAAGTATATGTCTTGGAGTAGGGCTACTTGGATTTATCTATTTGGGATTCATTGAGCTTGTTGGTTTACATCTTTTTTTTTTTTTCAGGGTTGGGAAGCTTCCCCCCATAATATCTTCACCTAGCCGTCCAATCCTTTCATTCGTCTCTTCTTCTGGGACACCAATAATTCTTATACTTGTGTGCTTTTTGTTGTCTATCAATTTCCCTGAGTTCAAATTTCATTTTTTCCATCTTTCTTGCCATTTGTTTTTTGAGTGTTCAAGTTCAATTGTCCTGCCTTCTAATTCATTTATGCCTCTTCAAATCTACTATTGTGAATATCTAGCATAGTTTTAATACACAGTATCTTTCATCTCTGTGATAACTGCTATTTTTCTATTTATTCTTTTAATTTCTCCTTTATGCTCTTCCAGTGTCTTCTTCATATCCTTTCTGTCATTATGAACATCCTTAATTAGTTGTTCCAAATTCTGTGTCTCCTCTAGTGATTTAATTTGGTCATTTGGCTGAGACATATCTGCTTGGATCTTCACATGCTTTGTGATCTTCTGTTGTAAATGGGATATTTTATTGTCTTGGAAAGTTTATTTTACAAACGCATTTCCTTCCCTTGTCTAAGATTTTCCGTCTACTTGTGTTTGTACTGAAGATCCCCCTTTAGACTTGGTTTGTCAGTCCTTTCCCCCAGAAACAAAGTCCCTAATCTCATGTGAGGATTGTAAAAGTCTACTTAGGGCTTTGTTTGAGGGTTAGTCAAATAAGCAATTTTTCAAACTATTCTTTCTGCTTCTTCCAACAGATAGTGCTCTTAAGCCACCTTCTCAGGCCCACTTCTCCCTGATTGCAGGTGCCAGCTGAGTCAAATGGAGACCCAGTGCAATTCCAGCCAGGGCCACTGATCTTAGTGTGTGCTGAAATCCACCAGCCCTGGGGCTGGGAGTGGGTAGTATGCACCTCAACAGAGACTTCTATTTTGTGTCCGATGGAACCTGGCATCCAGATTCCCTCTTGGGATGACCTTCAGCTGTGGGACTGAATATTTCTGCTTCCCCTGCCCACAGCCAATCTGGAAATGTCTGGCAGCCAGTCACTGCACTCAGTTCAGTCCAATTCCTCAACCTCACCTCTCCATCTGTACACACCTGAGGACCCCGGCCTCTGGGGGGAGGGGGAGTGTATCAGAACTGAACAAGTGTCTTTCACCAGTCAGCTTTTGGACTGGCGCCCCTCTATGTTTCCCCCTCCTTAGAGAAGGGCTTCCCTATCTTTTCAGAAAAAAAATCAGGCGCCCCCAGCAGTGTATCTCAAGGGCAGGGAGCAAGCATCATGCATCGGGTAAATGATCTCTGTGAACAGGGAAAGCAAGTCCGCTATCTTCCATGGGACCTCCCAGCTATGGAGCTACAGGGAAAATATCCCAAGCCAGCTGTAGGAATAGGCAGAGTCATGACTGAGCACATTCACCCATTCTCTCGATCCCAATTTCTCTGCCTTTTCATTTAGGGCCTCCCTATGTAGGCTAGAAGCCCCTCTCTGAGAAAAGACTTGCCCTCTGGAGCTACTCCTGGTAATTTTTTTTATCCCTTCTCTCATTGTTTGCATGGAGCTGGAGTGAACTCAACCTCTCCTATTCCACCATCTTGCTAGAAGATGATAAATCAATTTAAAGAAAGGAATTAAATAATATTACGTTAATATTGAACACCATAGTTTTAGGACTGAGATGTTTATCATGCGATTTTTCCAAAATCTTAAAAATATCTCTGAATTAACTTAAAGTAAGTAAGCTTTCTTCTAGCCACTCAATTAATCCTCCTTCTTTGAGGACCTTGACCCTTTTCTACCACTGACATCTTCAAGGATAACATCAACACCCATGTGGATAAATTTATGCTCCCCAAAGACTATTGAAGAACTCATTCTTATTTATTTCTCCCTCCAAATAAGTATCATTTGATTTATTTCCTTGACACAGTACAAGTTTAACTGTTTCCTGATGTTAAATTGGTTCCTGATGTTAAATTTTTCTATTTTCTATTGGTTCTCAAGAATATTGTATCTTACCATGAGCATTTTATTTGCCGACTTTATAATATACTATCATAATTTTATGATGCCATAATGTAATATACCTAAAACAGAATGACTTTTAAAAAGGGGGAATTTATTAAGTTGCAGGTTTACAATTCTAAGGCTGTGAAAATGTACATATTAAGGCAAAGCTACGAGAATGTTCAAATTAAGGCATCCCTTGATTCAAGAAGGCTGATGACATTTAGGTTTTCTCTCTCAGCTGGGAAGTCGCATGGTGATGTCTGATAGCTTTCTCTCAGCTTCCCTGGGTCTCTGTTCATTCTGTTGACTCTGTCAGTTTTGGTGACTCTCATGGCTCTTTCCAAAATGGTTCCCTCTTAAATGGCTCCTTTAAGTAACCCTACATTGAATAGGTAGAGACACATCTCCATGGAAACCATCTAATCAAAAGTTACCATCCACAATTGGGTAAGTCACATCTCCATGGAAACAATAAAAAAGATACTACCCAGCAATATTGAATGAGGATTTTCTGGGGTACATAATAGCTTCAAATACAGGACAACCATATTGACAAAAAAAAAAAAATTAAAACAATAGGGCATAAAATCAATATTAACATGCTCAATATGTATTTGTACAAGGTGTTAAGGCCAAAACTTACTCTGTCTAGTAATTTCAAATTTAAGTCTAACTTGAATTTGCAGTTGCATTTTATGTGTTGTCATTTCAAGAAACAAAGTTAACCCATACACTTATTTCCAAGAAGTTTTCTTTGATTCCTCATCAATGCACCTTTTCTTAGAAATCCAATAATTTATTAGGTTATTCTTATAAATAATATCTTATTTCCAATGAATTTAAAAATTTGTTCTAGGCTATTGCACATAGAAGGATAGTCACACTTTAATGGTACATGAGAGTCATGCATGTCATTTTTGTCCCATGTCAATGAAGGATCAAAATGTTATCAGCTGAATATTGCACATATATTTTGTTATCTATCATTGATAACAACACGACATTTTAATCTGTTAACATCAGGTAACTTAAATTTTTCAGTTACTAGAAACATTCTAAGTTTATATTTCAAGCAAATATTGTGTGAAATTAATTTAGCTGTACACTGAATTTCATTGCTTTCAAAGGGCCTCCCTCTATAATAAAAGAAACTTAATCTCTCTAAAGTTAATTAATTGAATGATATATCATGTAATCAAATTTTAACATAGTCACTAAAATTTTCCAGTAGGGTATTTCAAATATGAGTCTTTAAAATCTCAGTCAAAGTAATAAATTATGGTTAAGGTAAATTTTATAGTACATTCCATTAAGATTTTGAGCGAACTATTTAATTGTAACTTTGTAGCTAACCAATTGAGAGTTTTATGGCTACATATACTGTTGTTAATCAAGTTTTATTTTCTTTAGTGGTCATAAAGTACTAAGACTGTCCTTTAAAATGTTGATAATTCTAATTCATATTTTACTTGAAATAGTTGTTCAATCATCTTGAGAAAGTAAAAAATATACTGTAGATAGACAAGTATCATATTTTTCCAGTCACCTGGGAAAAGAAAGCTTAAAGCTATGATAGTATATGATAAAGTTGACAAGTAAAATGCTTATGGTAAGATACAATATTCTTGAAGACCAATAGAAAAAAGAAAAATCAATCTATTTAACAACAGGAACCAGCTAAACTTGTACTGTGTGAAGGAAATAAATCAAATTATACTTATTGGGACGAGAAATAAATAAGAATGAGCTCTTCAATAGATTTGGGGGAGCATAAATTTATCCACAGGGGTGTTGATGTTATCCCTGAAGATGTCAGTGGCAGAAAAGGGTCAATGTCCTCAAAGAAGGGACCTTAATTGAATGGCTAGAAGAAAACAGCAACAAGAATGGTGAGCCAGTTTGAATGTATTATGTTTTAATCCTGACTCCATCTTGTGGAGGCAGCTTTTCTTTTAATCTTGATTCAACAAGGTAAGTTGGACACTTTTGATTAGATCATCCCCATGGAGATGTGATACCCCATTATGAGTGTTGCCTTTTGATTAGATGGTGATGTGACTCCACCCATTCCAGGTGGGTCCTGATTCGTTTACTGGAATCCTTTTAAAAGGAATTGGAAGGAATGGGAAATGATATAAACAACAGAGTTGACAGAAACTTCAGAGCAGAGCTGGTCCAGACACCAACATACAGAGAATAGAGACATGGATGCTTGTAGATTCTTGGAGCTGAGCAGATGTTGCCATGAGATGTTAAGCAAGCCAGAACCTGGAGAGAGCCAAGGGAAGCCAAGAGATGAAAGCCAGCCCCAGAGAAGCAAAGTGAGGAAACTCCAGATGGTCAGAGACTGAAAGCAATGGAGCCCAGGAGCAAGGGACCTGCAGATGCCAGCCATGCGACTTCCCAGCTGACAATCGTGTTCCAGACAAATTGGCTTTTCCTGAGTGAAGGTAACCTCTTACTGGTGTCTAAATTTGGATATTTTCACTTCTTAGAATTGTAAAAGTGTAACTTATTAAATTCCCTTTCTAAAAGCCATTCCAATTCTGGTATATCGCATTCTGGCAGCTTTCAAACTAACACAAATGGGATTGGGTCATATATTCAGGTGACATATACTTGAAAGCAGAAGATTATAAGAGTGTCAGCAGGACCAACAAGAATATACAAACAAAGCCTAATATGCTACCTGACAAAGGTTACATACTCACTAGATTTTTGTTGAATAAATGAACAAATGAATAAATGTGTTAACACTACCTGTGGCTCCTGAGATACCAGGGCATGAGGAGATGAGGCTATGGAGTCAGAAGGAGAGCAATGAAAGTAAAGATCTCAAAGAAGAGTTGAAATTTCTTAAGGTAGGGGAAGAAGGACACCGTCTAAAAAGATGGGAGTTTGAGAGAGGGTTTAGAGAACAAAGGGAAAGTAGGCACATCATCAGTGCTTAGAACAGTGACATTCTCTTAATAGGTGCTCAGTAAATAAGGGAATTAAGGTAATATAAAAGGGAATGACTATGGAAATACAAGGCACTGCTCTTTGGGAAGACATTTCATCCTATTCACTCCCATAACACTGTTTCAAAACATACATCACTTGTTAACCACCTGCACTCCCAATCAGACTCTACATTTCATTATGGAAGGGGCCAAGCTTGTCATTTCACCCCAGATCCCTAGCACCTATTACAGTGCTTTGCACAAACATTAAATGTAAATGAAAACCAAAGGAAAGAAGAGAGAAAGAGAAGGAGATGGGAGGAATAAGGAAAGGAAAAGTATGGCTATCGGAGGGGGAGAGAAATAGAACCATTCTACTTAACTCCTGAAATTGAATTCATGAATCACTGTCCAGATTTTGGCAGAACAAAATTGTGCCAATTTGAAGCTGCTGTGTACCCCAGAAAAGCCATGTTCTTTAATCCTCAATCAATATTGTTGGGTGGTCGCTTTTTGATTATTTCAATGGAGATGTGATGCACCCAACTGTGGTGGGAATTTTTGTTTAAATTTTGTTCCATGGAGATGCGTCTTCACCCATTCAAGGTAGTATTGCTTACTGGAGCCCTTTAAGAGGGAACCATTTTGGAAAAAGCTTCGGTGCTGACAGAGCCCACAGGGCCAAAAACTTTGGAAATGCAGAAGGAAAACACCCCCAAGAAAGCTTTGTGAAATGAGAAGAGAAAGCTAGCAGACATCACCATGACCATGGTCTTTCCAGCTGACAGAGTGTTCTGGACCCACTGGCCTTTCTGGAATCAAGATATCTGTCCCTGGATGTCTTAGTTTGGGCATTTTCATGGCCCTAGAACTGTAAACTTGCAACTTAATAAATCCCCCTTTTTAACAGCCATTTTGTTTCTGATATATTGCATTCTAACAGTTTTAACAAACTAAAACAAAAATCTTAATCTCTCAATTCAAAACAAGGCAAGTATAATAATTATTGTTTAATAATAATTCCCAGATCAGTATAATTTTAAAATTTCCTCCCCTTTTCCCCAATTATTACATTCCTTCTTGACAAGTTTGGTGTCTCAAATATTGTTCTAAAAATTTTAGTCATTATTGTCATTTATAATCAATAATTATATTAATATTACTTATACTTTACAGCCTTAAAAGTTGTAGAATCTTATATTTGCAAAGGTCTTAGGCCATTTTCTCTCCTAAAGCAAGAGATCTTTCCAACACGCCTAAGAACTACTGCTTCTGCTGCAACCACTCTGCCCCCAGGGAATTCAGTAACCTGGAAAGGGTCCTCTCTGTTACTAGAGATGAGTTCTACCTGGTAGACCAGTCATCCTCAATTACCAATTCATTACAATAGTTCTCTCCTGTAGATCCATAAATATTTCTTTAAAAGGAATTAGTAAAGGAAATATTGTAATTTAAAAGGAAATACTGTGAAAGTAATTCAGGAAGCTACTATTGTTTTTAAACAAAGTATTCAAATAATGAAGATAAGGGCAAAGATCCATTTGACTACAACTTACAATCTGTCATCTTTTAAATAATTCATCCTTTAGTCTAACTAGAGACACGTATATACTTTAATAACTTTCATTTGAGGGCAATATAGACACTATGGCTTTTCTCCTTATAATTTTCTAAGGACTTTAAAACTCATTCTAAAGGCTTTGAAAAGAGGCTGCAGAAACCTTATCACCTATTATCTATCAATTCATATTTATTCACTATCACAAAATTATTTATTCAGTAGCTATTTTATTTGGTATCCTATACTGTGCACTGAAGATGTCACAGAGAATGAAAGAGATGCACCTGCCCTTAGGAATGTACTACCTAACAAAATAAACACGTATAAAACAGGTCATTTATCTGTGCCATAAAATTATCTTCATTCAATGCAGATTTGCCATAGCTGGATGTGTACAAATATTTCTTCCTTATTTTCCTTGTTCTTAATTTGTCCTACTAAAAACACTCAAATATGAATGCTATGAATCAGACCAGATAGCATTCTCCCATGACTCCTCAGATACAAAGCAAAAATATATAATCACAATTCTTGATTAATATTGCCTAGAACTTTAGTTTTAGTTTTATTAGTGTCTAGCTACATTGAAAATGCTTCCATTCTGAAACACAAGAATGACTGAATCACAATAAAGTAATGACTCTTGTAGATGACCTAGTGATTTGCACATTGTAACAATTGCTTCTACAAAATAAATACTATATTTGTATATTTCCAGGAAAAGTAGATTAACAAATTTATGAGGGAATCAGTTCATTGTTAAATGGATCTTAGTTTCTAAATTGAACCAGAATGTGTTTCCTTATGACTTCTATTTTTCCCCATTTCCATTTTTGACTCGATGTAAAAGAAACCTGCTCCCCCTATATTAATGTTCTTCAGACCCTTAAACCTGTCAGGAAGCAACACTGCATGAATATTTTCATATTTCGGCATATTCAGGACTTACTGAGCAAATATTATTGGAAACTTAGGTTGAAGGATGTTTGAATGGCAAACAAGTCTTGAAAGTTAAAGATAGAAACAACAATCCTGGAGTGAATGAGCAAGTTTGCCTGTTTGTCTGTTAGTTTACTGTCTGACTGACTTTTCTCAAATGGTAATAGATCTAGGGATCCCTGCCTTCTCTCCCCAGAGAGGATATTTGTTTATATTCCTGAGCAAACGTCTACCTCATTCCTCTCTTTCTCTTCCTTCTTCCTTTCTGTCTCCATTCCCTTTCCCTACCTTCTTCCCTCCCTCTACTTCTCCTTCTCCCACTCCTGATGGCCAGAGGAGCAGCGGTGCCCACAGCTCCTATATAAGCTCTGTGATTGGCAATTTAGGAGTTCCTTTCCCCATTGTATGTGCAGATGACATCTTCCTTCACTGTGTTACCCCATGATGTGGAGAAATGATGCAAGATGTTTTCTGAATAATTAACCGTCTGTCTCTGATCCTGAAATCACTTATTTCCTATCAGGATAAAATAAATGAATGTGGACCTAAAAATTCAGCAAAAGACAGTTGTTATTAAGCCTTCTCATCTTCAGGTAAAATATCTTGAGATTCCTGAGCCTCAATTTAATTATCAATTCACTCACCACATTAATCATTACTCTCTTTAATGCCAGTTCACAAATGCCTCTCATAAAATTGGCCCCTGGAAGAAAATAATAAATTACAGTTAATATTACAACTATAACTTAGTTTAGCTAAGATATAGTTAATCTTCTTAACGTGACTTTGTATTTATTTATTAGTATGTGGGAAAGAGAACAATGCAAAGAAGACACTTCTTTGTCTTTGTGCTGATGAAGCATAGTATTAGTCTTCCTTGGACTATCTAAACCAAGCTGAAAAGCTGTTCCTGATCTCCTGCATGCCTGATTGTGGATATGCCCTTATTAGCTATTCCTTTGAAGTCCTGAAATCCTGCTGGAAATATTTGGTAGCATTTTGAGTCATCGCAGTGTCTCCAGGGAGCGAAAGAAGATCCTAACATCTGCTTTCAAGTTCTCTTCAAATGTGATCACGTAAAATGAACTGAATTATGATTATGACTTTTAAGTAGAGCTATGCATTTATACAAGGTGAGCCATCTATGCTAGAGTGAATGTCACAAAAAAGGTTACTTAAACACTTATCCTTATTTAACAAAAGGAAAATAGCATCAAAATAAGTTTGCCAATTATCTTAGATCATGTACTATGATGGTTTTAGATTAAGGATACTTGGAGATCTAAGACTTTAGCTAGAACACAGCTATGAAATTGTTGGCCCAATGACCATATTTAATAATCATTCTTGAGCATAAATTCTTACTCATTTCATTGAACCCTTTCATATCTTCCAGAAATATTTTATGATGTTTCCTGGTCTGAAGCAACAAGTGATATCTTCCAAAACATTTATAAGCTCTGAAAGAGGCGATTTACTAAGCAGATATGTATTGTCTACAGCAAAGGAAAACTTGAATAGCCATTTTCTTCAAACATACTTTTTATTAAAAAAAGTACCCACTTATATGACCTTTTGTTTAGCTGACCAATGTAATTCTCCTATTTTCTTTCAAAAGCACCCCATTCCATGTTGTAAAAACCTAACCTATAAACTTTCGGGGATATGATTAAGCATGGAAAAAAAACCTTTTAATCCTAGGACTCACTATTAACCACTGTCCAAATCAATTTGAAATGACAAAGGCTATTAATCCTCCTATCTTAAAATAATTATCAGCAAGGCTTACTTTATATAATTACTATAAAACAAAATCATAATGGATCGCTTTTTTGCCCAGAAATCTAGATACTTAAATCAATATTTCATTGTTCCTCATCCTCAAATTTCTCATATCTCTATAGCATAACCTTATTTTAAACAGAAGGAATAATTTTATTATTTTAAGTGGTGATGCCATTCTTCTCAGACTGGCTTCTGTTCATTATTTCTATTCTGGTCTTCTTTTTTAGAAGTCTGCATTCAGGACTGAACAGCTTTCAGAGAGAAACTTTGGGTCTGAGCAATGGGCTTCTTTCTTTAGTGTCCTTGTTGACAGGGCAAAAATACACTTAATGGAAGTTCACTTAGTGCCTGCACGTCTCATTGAGCTTGACCACAATTCATACTTCCAATGTCAGCAGCTCCCCTGAGCCTTGGATTGCTCATTTCACCTAAAAACAATTCCTACCATGGGTTTCTTCCATTAATTATGCTTAAGAACCAGTTAAATGACAGCATGGTGTTAAAAATAACTTTTCCCAAAGATTTCCCGATTGCATGAAAGCCCCTTTGCACTCTATTGTTACTGCAAACCCATGCTACTCCCTCCAGTGAGGTGTGTATCAGGTGTTCATATCTCCTGTGTTCCATGGCAACTAGTCCATGTACTGAAGTGACAATGCTGCACAGCAGTCCCAGCCCTTCTCCTTTCTGATCACCATTCTGCTTGAGGCCTTTTTAATCTTTCAAGAAAAGATGGAGGGAAAATACTTTCAGTGCTCTATCAACATCATTTTCATCATTAACATCATCACTATCATCATCAGAGAATCTCTGAGAATTAGGCCATATATGTTTTCCTGGCATTCTTCTCCTCCCACCCCAAAACATGACAAGAACAAAAACAAAAAATCATGGCTTAGCATCCCCGATCAGCACTTTTCCTATAGCTCAAATTAGTTGAGCTATAGCTCAGAAAACACTTCATCGTTTCAGGTTGTTAACCACAATGTCTTTTAAAATGAAGCATGTTTACTGTCATTTTGCAAAAGTCATTTCTTCCTTTATGAATTTGGAAATGAAGAATTTCAAAGATACCAGTGTGGGATTGTTATCGTGCACCAGCCAAAGCTGTCAGCCCTCATTAACTCCAAGACAAAAACTACAGACTAATGTATTAAATGCTTGAAGAGAAACCCAGCACACCAGGGCTGTTGTGCGGTAAGAGGATGACACCAGCAGCCCACCGGCTGAACTACAGCTGCTTCCCCTCCCCCTCTGCATCTCAGTGCACAGAAGTGGAGAGATGATAAACAACCAAGTCAAAATCGAATTGCTGGATTTATTGCCAGCAGGATCCAGCGCACAGCTATTCCCGTGAACGCAGTGCATTCATTTTGGCAAACCCTATGTCAAGGGGTTTGTCATGAAGCAACACACTTCTTGTCTGGCTGAATATTAGCATAGTGGCTCCCAGCCCCGATTTATCTCCTTTAAAAGGGAAACTAAAAGTCAATTCGAGGGGTTTGTTCTGAGTCTATAAAACAAATTGCTTTCAAATGATTACATAATGATGTCATCCTAACTGAAGTGAATTGATCTTTTCAAAAAGCATTTTAATTTTCCAGTCACTTCTTTTTTTTTTAATTCACTTCTGTTTCTCCACAAAGTTTACCCTGCTAGACTTCGTAGATGAAACCTCAAACAATATTTGCATGCCCCAAACTAACTGATGAGGTCAGGTTTTGTAATCTAACACACTGACAGCGTCAGTGGCATTTCCTTCCTGGTGTTTTATCTCTCCATACATACTTGACAGACAAAGGACCCCCAAATTACCTCCTTCTGTCGGAGTTTAAGTCATGAACTTGGTTCATGTTTATGGTAGACTCCTGGGAGAATTAGTTTGGCAAAAGAAAGGGCTGGAGCAGGCAAGCATGTTGGTCTGCCCAGCTCACGTGGAGGATACAAACTTCACCTTCAGGAAGGAAGCATTCATTCTCTTCTAGTGAGCAGGCAGATGCCTGATAATGCTTCTTACATTTCCCATCTGCAAATTTCTATAACTGAAAAACAATAGGAAACTGTGATAAAGCTTAAATCATTTGCTATCATAATATAGTACACATTAGTGGCTTTACAGTAAAGTTAACCTTATATATTTCTTTTTTAATTGAGCACCTATGATGATCTGTGTGCCATATGTTAGGTGCTAGAATGGATCATCAAAGCCCCATCTCTTCCGTCAAAGAGGATGTATTCTAGCATGGTGAAATAAAATATACCCACATCAACTGAAATACAAGATGAAATGTCACAAGTGCCATGAGAGAAAAATAAAATAGGAGGGAAATGTTCTACATTGAGGGGACCCAAACCTGCTTCTATGAGATATTTGACATGAGGCTTGATGAACGCTTAGTGTGGTGGTTTGAAGCTCTTATGTATCCCAGAAAAAGCCATGTTCTTTTTGTGTATTCCTGTGCATGCAGACCTATTGTAGATGGGATCTCTTGATTAGATTATTTCAATTGAGAGGTGACCCACCTCATTCAAGGACACACTGAAGTCGTTTAGAAAAGACGGAATTTAGAGAAGCAACCGAGATGAAATTTAGAGAAAAAGCCACAAGAGGAGAATCCAGAAGCTGAAGCAACAAAACCCACAAGAGAAAGAAACCCAGTTGGCATCACCATTTCCTCAAGCTCTCACAGGTAACTGGTCTTCAGAGAAAGAACTCTCCTGTTGATGTCTTAATTGGGACATCTGCAGGGCCTTAGAACTGTAAATTTGTAAGTCAATAACCCCCCATTGTAAAAGCCAACTGGTATATTACATTCTAGCAAGTTTAGCAAACCAAAGCACTTAGGCTTCCTTTAAACTGAAAGGAGTGAGGAGGGTTGGGGGAGGAATAGGGGAAGAGTAGGTACAAAAGAGAAGAGAACAATTGGGTCAGAGCGAAATAGGTAATAGTGGATATACCATATCGTTAAGGATCACAGGGAAGATTCTGTTCTTTAATTATAGGAAATAGGGAAACACAATTGTTTGAACAAGGAACTGATATGATTTTTAAAATTTGTCTTAAGAGGATAAACTTCATGGCAATGTGAAAGTAACAGGGTAATGAGGAAGAATGAGCTATTGGGCAATAGAATCATATTTCAGGAAATAATTAGCAAAGGCTTGCAGCATAAGCCCCAGGTAGCACTTCATGATTCTCCTGGGAAAATGCCTATCACAGAACTTTATTCAGTTAGCTACTTAACCATTTTGAAGGTGATGGAGGTGTTCATATTGAATAGCCAGGTCATCTCATCTGTTCCCTGCATGCATGCCAACTCCTTATCACATTCTCTTTTCCACACACCAGTGGAACAGCCTAAGATGTCAACTCTCTCTCACCTTGTCTCTCAAAGCAACATTAGGAACAGAACATGTTATCTGTGACTTTTCTGCACTGTAGAGGGGATGGTGATAAAAAAGCAGGCCTGTAATTGACTCCAGTTCCAGAGTGCTGCTTTGAGAAGGGTGACCTCTGGCCATATATGGCCCTAGATGGCTTTGAAAAATGTCTCCTTTTCTCAACTCCTGGAAACATAACTAAAATTTTCTACTTTTATAAAGCATTTCCCCCCAATGGACTCAAAATATTCTTTTAATAATCCTTTCAATAGCCCTCTGAAGGAAAATGTCATGCAAGAATTATCATCCTGTCCTTACAGATGGGGAAAACTGAGAAAGAGAGATTAATTGAGTGCTTGCCTGAGGTCATGTAGTAAGTCAATTTTAGAGCCAGGAATAGTCATCTCTACTGCTTCTCCCACCGCTTGACACAGTGCTGCATCATTGTGAGTGCATGCCTTGCGAGCTACTTGAATGGCAATAAGTATTAAAATGAGATACGTATTCTGGATGCTGATTTGCATGTATATACACCAACATTATGAATGCTCTCAGAGGAAGATCATCGGTTTCTATATTTCCACCTCTCCTTCTTCCTCATATTTATAACATATCTGTAAGCTTCTAATGTAACTTGGCTTTTAGGTTTTTACTTCGTTTACCCAATTCCTCACTAAAACTGAAGCTAATGCAGTATAAGATTCTGCCCAGCAGGATAGATTGCCTCTCAGAACCACATAATTTATGTTTCTTACTTTATGGCTCTTACAATGAAATATACACAAAAATGTTATAAGTTCCAGATATGACATTTAATGAATTCACCACTTGTATTAATTAAAAATGCTTTAGACCAGGAGTAGCAGGAAACCCAACTAACAGGACTTAAAGATTACTATTGTGTATTCAACAAGAAGTCTGAGGGTAGGTGATCTCTTGATTGTTTCAGCAACCCAGGCTTCTGTTCTACTACCTTTACCCTAACAACTCTTCTTGTTCCCTCAATAAGAAGCAGTAAGAGGGCAGTAGTTGATCATGTGTCATATCCTAGTTCAAGAAGGAAAAAAATGGGAAGTGGCAATACCAGCAAGCAACTCTGAGGTGCCAAACTCATTTATCAGGAAACCAGAATCTTTCCAGAAGCTTACCAGAAGAATTCTGTTCATTTCTCATTGACGAGCTCTAGATCATGTGGCCACGTCTAGCTGCAAGAGAATTGAAAACGAGATTATTTTACTTTTACTAAACCCTTATAGGAGAAAAACGAGGAATAAGGGGTTAGGATCCAAATGTCAGTGACAATCCTCATAACAATCAATAGAGGTATTTTAAACACAACTGTGCAGGTTTGAAAGGATGTGCGTCCCCTAGAAAAGCCATGTTTTCATCAAAATCCCATTTTATAAAGGCAGAATGATCCCTATTCAATACTGTATGTTTGAAATGTAATCAGATCATCTCCCTGGATGATGTGATTTAGTCAAGAGTGGTTGTTAAACTGGATTAGGTGATGACATGTCTCCACCCATTTGGGTGGGTCTTGATAAGTTTCTGGAGTCCTATAAAAGAGGAGACATTTTGGAAAATGAAAGAGATTTAGAGAGAGCAGAGCAGAACGACATAACCATGAGAAGCAGAGAATCCACCAGCCAGTGATCCTTGGAGATGAAGATGAAAAATGCCTCCCGGGGAGCTTCATGAAACAGGAAGCCAGGAGAGAAAGTAGCAAATGATGCCATACTCACCATGTGCCCTTCCAGATGAGAGAGAAACCCTGAACTTCATCGGCCTTCTTGAACCAAGGTATCTTTCCCTGGATGCCTTTGATTGGACATTTCTATAGACTTATTTTAATTGGGACATTTTCTCGGCCTTAGAACTAGAAGCTAGCAACTTATTAAATTCCGCTTTTTAAAAGCCATTCCATTTCTTCAATACTGCATTCTGTCAGCTAGCAAACTAGAACAGCAACTTACATGTTCATCATTTTAATTTATTTTTTAACTTACCCTTTGGGAAAAGAAAAATAATTGGAAAGAAATTAGATAGATAAAGGAAATGGGAGGAAAAAAAGTTGAAGAAAAATGATTTAGCAAAAAAGGAAAGAGAGACAACTCTGGTGTGACTGGATAAGCTGAAAATTATTTTTCTCAAGAAAAATCCCTATAAACTGTGAAATATGCTGTGAAAATCACCCAGAGAAATGAGCCATGTGACTCAGTTGATCTGAGCTCATATTTTGAGTTCTTAAACTTTTACTCTTCCCTTAATAATAATTTTAGAGCCAGAATTATTTTATAAAGATAGCTTCATATGGTGTCAATTATACTTTTGGTAAAATAACCCTTAACCTTGCAATTGTTCAGTAAAATGTTTGAAATGAGTAAAGAAAAGCTCACTTACATTTCTTGTTTACTTAATTGCTTGCTTTAATTATACTAAGAGACGCTTGATATCCAAGGATGATTGGGGCCCAGTAGATAATTGAGTTTTCTTCCTACGGTTCCCCGAGAGTCAGAAATTGCCTCCTGGGTGGCTGTAGCTTGAGAAATGACCTGTACATCCAGATTCAGCAAAACTCCAATTGGCAGACATTCAATGCATAGTATAAAAAAGCTTTTAAATAGCACTTCAGAGATGATGATATAATCATTTCCAGTTGCTATTGCCATTCAGCTTCATGCAATTTTTAAAATAAAAGTATTTTATTTTTTAGCCAGGCCCTGAAGTAAGCCAATCAAGAGTGATGCCACATTATAAATGTAATAAATAAAATAACACTGTTCATTGTGATATCTTAATGTCAGGCAGAAGAAAGGCTCTTTCTCCTCAATGCCCTGCTCCAGCAAGTGCTAAATGTGCTCCTTGAGAACGAGAGGAGCTCAGCTGAACTGCTGTTCCCCTACACCATTCATATTCATTCTGATAATAACATGATCAGCTATAGCATAATAACAAATGGATTGAGCAATTGCAAAATGTCAGGCTCTCTGTTGAACACTTTATATGCCACCCAATTCATTTCTTACAATAACTTTGTGAGGTAGGCAACATTATTCCATTTTATAGATAAGGAAACCAAAGGTCAGAGACATTAAGTAACCTATCCAAGATAGCATACCTCATGTCATCTGTCACAAGGATGAGCTTTGGGAGGAGTTATGCAATCTGCGCATTTCTCCCAAAGTCACTCTGGTTTTTACCGATATTCTCTAAGAAAACTGTCCTTGCATAGGAACCTAGAAATCTCTCAACCCAGTAAATAAAGGCATTTCTAGAGTTAGAGTAGATTTGAGATAAAGACTTGCCATATAGCCGTTGTTTAATAAATCGTTGTTGAATTGAAACGCACTTTTAAGCTACTGCTGCATCTTCCTTTACATTCCAAAAAGCATTATGTCTCTAAAATAAAATAAAAATGAATGCAATGGAATTGGGGGGTGTGGGCGGACTGGCTCAAATTATTGCCACCAGGAAGCCTTAGCTACCATCTGCCATTTGGAGTGTTCTCTAACAAAACAGGCCCAGTGGTTACAGACAACTAAATGGAGTCAAACAGTTCATAGCTTAATTGCCTTCTAAGTTTTTATAGCACCAAGTAAAGTCTTGACCTCACCAGACAAGCTGGCAGGAAAATACATCTTCTTAAAGCCTTCTCACCTTGGAGGACTCAAATCAAAAAACTTCCTCTACCCTCAGGCAGATATGTTTATCCACCATCCTGTGAGTCAAAGGCAAATGAGTCCATTCAGATGACTTTCACTAAATATATATATATATATAGGTTTCTATTTTAAATGCTTAGGTTCATTTGCAGCTTGTTTCTTTATTTCTAAAGGAATCTTTAGGAAAAGTCATGGGAAATGCCACATGATAGTATTTCTAGGACATAAATCCTTAACTATCCATATGCCTAAGGAATATCTGGCTTCTAAGGACTATCTGGGTGCCAAAAACAGATTAACAAGCATTCATTTACAAAACAGATTAATAGCTCACAACAAACATTGGCTTGGCTCTATCCAAATAATACTAACCAACTAAGAGACATATTCTTTATTTTTTTAGGTCTTGGTATCTCTTGTCTTTCACCTTAAAAAACACTTTTTAAAAATGCTGTGCTGTTGAATGTCCCCTCCCCCCCACACACACACAGACAACACACACTCATACACCACACATTAACACACAAAGGAACCTGCTGAAGTCAAAACAGTGATGATTTGGAAATTCCAGTTATGTCACTTCCTGGTGGTATGATCTCTTACCAGCCACTGCCTAACTAATTCGACAGTTTCTTTTTGGATAAAATTGAGATGTTAGCAGTCTCATCATCTACTTGGGAATCTTAAAGATGAAAGCCTGAATTCTTAATGGCAACTCTTAAGATTGAATAGAAGTCCTGGAATTCATTTCCTACTGACATACTAACAGTATAGACCTCCTCTTCCAACTTTTGCATGATCCTAGGTCTTAGGAGATGAAGAGAAGGCAGGGTTCCAACAAAAATGAAGATGCCAGATTACAAGGGTCCAAAGAGCCAAGTCAGCAAAGGAAAGGATGCTGCTGAATTATTTCATGTGTGCTCTGATTTTCACTCATTCATTTATTCAGCAAGCAATTTAATATTGAAAGAAATTTTCCAGGCAGCAGGTGCAAAAAAAAAAAAAAAAAGAGAAGCTGCTCTTCTAGGATTGTTCTTAGACTCTTGGGAAATGCACATAGGCCAAAATCCAGATTATCATAGCTCTGTCTGCTCGTACAGGAAATGGTAACACAGACTCAGTGCCTACTTCTGCTTGTATCTTCACAGACTGGCCTATTCTTCAGGACACAGATAGCATGGGAGAGGCCAGGTGAAGGTTAACACAAAACAATGAATATTTTCATCCCTTAAGCATTATCATGGGCTGAAATGTATATGAGAGCAAGATGTAAACTGTCAAAGAATATATTCATGTTAATGTATAGATATTGTTGATGACAGTAACAAAACTAGGTTATTATACCACTAGCTTCATCAGGTGGGTTTTTTGTTTGAATGAATGTTTACTTGGAAGAAGCCTCACGGATTTACTTTTTTTATATGCTGTATGGCAGAGGTCACATTTCATTATTTTTTCCATGTGAGTATCCTGTTATTGCAGTACCAATTATTGAATTTTTGTTGGCTTGTTTTGGGGAAGTACATACAGATTTACTTTTTTTTTTGCATGGGTAGGCACCGGAAATCGAACCCGGGTCTCAGGCATAGCAGGCGAGAACTCTGCCTGCTGAACTACTGTGGTCCACCCCAGATTTACTTTTGAAGGTTAATTTTTTGAAACGTGTTGTAAACTGTTGGTATGTGCCTTCACCCATAGTTTAAATATTTAAGGCCATCAACATAACCACGTAACATAGCATTTTTGTCATCCCTCTGCAAACAGAATGCAAGTGGAAATCCAATGCTAGTACAAACAATTTATATTCCTGAATTGAATTTTTCATATATAAAATTAAGAAACAGATACCTAACCTAGTTTATAGATCATCTGTGTCTGAACAGACTGAATTGAAAGTGACTCATATGTTCTCAAACTCCCATTGTCAATTGAGGTGTCTTTATCAAGCATTGCAGTCAGTATAGGACAAAAAAGAGTTTTATATATGTCATAAAGGCAGTGCTTCATCATCTTTTTCTTAACCCAAACTATCCAGTTCCCAAGAATTGAATATTATGCACATTATTACTTTCATATTTCTTTTATTTTAATAAGTTCTTGGATATACATTGTAACCCTCATTAATTTTGTTTTAATCTCTTTGATTATTTAAAAAAAAACTAATTGGTAAGAGAGGAAGTAATTGTCCTATTTCCTCTCCTGCTAATAGAGTGTTAGAGTATTTGTAGGTTCTTTGCACAAGCAAGGAAATAGCATTTCTTGCTTTTGTAAATATTAAAATTTCAAATGGAAGAGTTCAGTGTCAGTAATCATTTGACTATAATTTTATCATAACATTACCACTAGCAAAATTGTTCAACTATATATTTCTTAATAATATTTTATCAATCATCATTCTTTAAGATCCCCAGTTACTTCAACCATGTACCAAAACTAGCCACATAAGATAAGGATGAAAAATTGTGCTCACTACCTTTTTTTTTTACCTTCTCAGTCTCTTCCGCATATACCAATAAGCTGCTTCTCAATTTCTTTTAGGGTGGTTACTGACTATTCCTGAATATGAAGTGAAAGAAAGGTCATAAAAGAATGATACTTCTTAAGGAAATGGATTCAGAAACATAACCATGTCACAGGGTAGCAAACAGTAAGTCTGGGTATAGTTCTACAAGTCAACACGAAAAATGATCATCATTTTTTCTCAATTTTCAGAAAACCAATGGAGGGATAACGATGTGAGGGAAACAAACTGTGACCTAGTTGACTGTCACATTTTTAAAATACAAGCTTAGAAACTTATAAAGAAAAAACATCATCTAAGCATTCTATGAGAAAAAAAAAACTGTTGCATGTATGAGATGAGTTCTTGTCTTAACACTTCTATTTAAAAATATGATAAGGGTGGGCCATGGTGGCTCAGCAGACAGAGTTCTTACCTGCCATGCCGGAGACCCAGTTTCAATCCCCAGTGCCTGCCCATGCAAATAAATAAATAAATAAATAAATAAATAAATAAATAAATAAATAAATAAATAAAGACATGATTAGAATCCCTTCCCAAATGCTGAGGGTGGTTCTTCAATTTATTTGTCAAAATCGAGTCCCAGACATTTTGTTTTTCACAAACCTGACCACAAAATATTTGCCCAAAACAAAGTTGAGTGGTTCTCTACAGGATGGCAACACTGAAATGTAAAGTAATGTGATGTCCTCTTGATTTTGAGCCCTAATAAAGGTCAAGTACAGTTATCAGCTGCACCTGTCTAATCCTCAAATATGCTGATGGATTCAAGGCAGGTCATTTATTCAGTATCTAAGTATTTGTTAAGGGTCTCCTATTTTCTAGGATGGTATTTGGGAACAATTGGCTCACGTTGACTAATTGGAATGGAGACTTGATGGTTTTTCTTTTTTGTCCAACGATTACTACTGCTGCGCATTATCTCACCTTTTAAAAAAGAGTGGAAAGGAAAGGCACATATTGGAGTGCTGACTATAGGTTAAGTACCATACCAGAAATTTTTACAAGTGATCACATTTGATCCTCATATCTATTCTGACAGGGAAGGTCATTTTTACTACTAAGGAAGCTGAGGCACAAATAGACTCAGAAAATTTGACCCAGGACATGCAATTTGAAAGTGGTAGAGCTGGAAACTAAATCCAAGTTCAATCTAAACTCCATTCCGTACCACTCTTCTTTGGTCTCCTTATTAAGACTTTTCTGTCTTCAAAAATCCATTATACTAAAGCAGAGTATAATGCTTGTGGGGATTAAATCTATGTTCTGTTTGGGAAGAGAATACCTTTATTTTAAGTCAATGCTTCAGAAAGACGCCATTGTTACCTGGATACTAGAATAGAAGCCGAAAATGGCTCAGAGCTGCAGAACAGATCAAAAGGCACAAAGCACAGGGAGAAGGGAAGCAAAATTTAAAGTTCCCTCACTTCCTGTTTTACCAAGGATGGTCTTTGTAATACTTTGTCCCTGATATTTTGTTACAATGGGTTTGTCAGTGGCAAATACATTCATAAGCTACAGTAACCTAAGAAGTTCTGGGAAAAATACAACGTTTGGGACCTTTTCTGGGGCATTGATATACATAACTCCCAAAGTCCCTGGGAATTAATAGATGATCCTATTTCTCACATACTTATATTTCTTTTGTTTCATTGATTGCAAATGGCTTTCAGTATAGTCCAATATATTCTCCAAGTGTTCTTCTTCTGCATAAAACATGAAATTGTCAAGAATAGAGGGCTACACAGTTCACTGCAGCCACTGGAAGTCATTGATTCCTGCATTTATTTCTTCTGGATTTCAAATCTATTTTTCTTGTAGCTTGTCATATAGGGTTGACATGTGTCACAAGATGCCACTACATACTGAAATGATGCATAACAATCAGGCACAATTTTAAAAGAATAATTCATTTTGAACACCTCCCTAATTTGATGCACTCACACAAATACCAAAAATCGATTTATGGATGAAATAGAAATGGAATGCAGTTGTTTCTCAATTAGACTCAGTAAATTTAATAGACAGCAATGATCAAAAATCAAAGCAAGGGCAGTGCGATGGTGGCTCGGTGGCAGAGTTCTCGCCTGCCATGTTGGAGACCCGGGTTCAATTCCCTGGGCCTGCCCATGCAAAAAAAAAAAAAAAAAAAAAAAAAATCAAGCAGAGAATAATCTCTTCCAGTCAACTAAATTGTTGGCTAAAATGCTACAGATGCTGTTCCCACCCCCCAGCCCCCACACTCCAAAATCTCTGAACTAACAAAATGTGGCAAAACCATCTTCCTCAAAACTGGAAAACAGCTGAAGGGCTGCAATAACTGGGCAAGGGCTGAATCAAGAAAATGCAGCTTTAAAAATGGTAGGAGAAAGTTTGTGGCATCCTTGCTGACCGCTTCCCCAACTAATCCCCAGATGGTGTAGAGCCAGTCTGCATTGGCAATGTTCTCTAGAAGGAGTTGGGTAACTCCCATGTGCACACCAGAGGGCTCTATGTTGGTGTTAATCTATTGGTGGCAACCTGAAAGACTAAAACAGAACATTTATCTTTGGCTCACCCTCCTAGAACCTGACCTGCAGGCAGAAGCTTGCCATACAGCCAAACAAAGCTAAGGATTCCTGGCTTTAAGACATGCAGCAGCACATCCTGAAGGGAGTAGGGAAGTCTATTTTATAGGGAAACCATGGACATTCATATCCCTACCTATAGGAGATTTTCTAAGGCCACAAGCAAACACAAAACGAGGTCAAGACACTGTCTTAGAAAAGGCTGAAAGGATCCTGCACTTCACTTTTGCCTCAGGATAATCTTCTTGATTGGAGGGTGAAACTCTGAAGAAGAGCACAAACCAACCAAGAGTCAATTTACAAAGAATATAGAAACTGATTTTCCACATTGATTTGTTTGCTTTTGTTATCACCTGGTACTCAAGGAAACCTCCCTCTTATAACTAGCTGAGCACAAACTTAAGAAACAAATAGCTGAGAGACTAAAACCTTGAGTTAACACATTAAAATATTAAAATGTACAGTATGCCACAAAATATTATAAGATGCACAAAGAAATAAAAAATGATAGCCTATCCAAATGAATAAGATAAAAATTCAGAAAACATCAATTTAGATAGCCAGACTTTGCACATATAAGACAAAAGCTTTGAAAAAATGATCATCAATTAGCTCAAAGAATTAAAGGAAAACACAGAGAATGAACTAAAAGATATTGGGGAAATCATAATTGAACAATATGAAAATCTAAATAAAGAGAAAGAAATAAAGGACTAAACAGAAATACTGGCATTGAAAACCACTATACCTGAAATGAAAAATTCCCAAAAAGATTTCAATAGTAGATTGTAGCTGGCAAAATCAGTGAACTTAAACACAAGACAGTTATAATGCTTCAAATTGAGGAGCAGAATGTAAAAGGAATGAAAAAAAAATTAATAGAGCCTAAAAGACCATTGGGACACCAACAGACAAACCTATTTATGCATTATGGGAGTACCAAAAGAAGAAGAAAGAGAGGAAGTGGCAAATGGGACATTTAAAAACAACAGCAGAACGCTTTCTAAATTTAAGAAAAACTTGAAATACACATTCAAAAATCCCAAGAAACCCCAAATAGGAGAAGCTGGAAGAGAACATGCTCAGAAACATATTAGTCAAACTGTTAAATGCCAAAGACAAGGGTAGAGATCTGAAAGCTGAAAAAGAAAATACAATCCTTTGTGTTATATACAAGGGACCCTCAATAATGCTTATATCTCATCAGAAACCATGGAGGGAAGAAGGCAGTGGGGCAAAATCTTCAAGTGCTGAAAGAAAACAATTGTCAAACAAGAATTTTGTACCCAGTGAAATGATCTTTCCCATGGAAACAGAATCTGGTGAAGTTTGTCACCACTAGATCAACCCTAACATCTAACATTCAAGCAATGTTAAGAAAAAATTCAGTCTGAATGCTAAATTTAAGCCCCATGTTAACTACCCTCAAAAATAACTACATGATATTAAAGGGAAGAAAATCAGAAAGGACTCAAAATAGTGTACTACATTAAAAAAATTAAATAAACATGAAAGTAGGCATTAATGGAAGTGCTGAGGGACAAAAGAGGTATGACTTACAAAGAACAAAGAGCAAAATGACAGAAGAAAGTCCTTCATTGTCAGTAGTTACGTTAAATGTAAATGGGTTAAACCTTTCAGTTGTAGGGGATCGCATCACATCCGCTGCAAAAGGCATGTTCAGGAACCAAACCCTGGTCTTGTGAATGTGAACCCATTTTTATTTAGGATCTCTGAACATGTTATTTGTCAAGGTGTGCCCAAACTGAATGAGGGTGGTACTTAATCCTATGTGGTTGAAGTCATTTAAACAAAAGAAGTTGGCTGCAGTGGGAGAAGTCACTAGGAGCAGCCAGAAACTGGAAACCAACAGAATGTTGAAGAAAAGGAGAAGACATTGCCATACACTGCCATGTGACAGAGAAACCAAGGACCAGGAATCAATGGCAGCCAGCCCCAGCATGCCACAGTCTTCTGGGTGAAAGCACTGCCTTGCTAATGACTTAATTTGAACTTCCCCTAGCCTCAAAACTGTGAACCAATAAATTCATATTCTTTAAACCAAGCTAATGCATAATATTTGCTTTATCAGATGGAAAATTAAAACACTAATCAAAAGACATAGATTGGCAGAGTATATAAAAGTACATGAACCAACTATATGATGTTCACAAGAGATTCAGCTTAAATTCAAAGACACAAGTAGGTTGAAAATGAAAAAATAGAAAAGTAAAACTAATAAATCATAAGTAAAAGAGAGCTGGTGTAGCTGTAATAATACCAAATGAAATAAACTTTAAGGTAAAAACTGCTATGAGGGACAAAGAAGGTCACTATATACTGATAAAGGGGTCAAATCAATAAGTAAACATAAAAATTATGAATATATTTGCCCCTAATGGCAGAGCCTCAAAATATATGCAGGAAATATGGAGAGATTTGAAGGAAGAACTCTATGCTTCTACATTAATAGTAGGATATTATAATACACCATTTTTTGACAATGGACAGAACATCTGGAGAGGTCAGTAAGGAAATAGGAGATTTGAATGATAGTATAAGCCAACTGGACTAAAGAGTCATATATAGAATACTTTACCAATAGCCTCAGAACACTCATTTTTCTCTAGGGCATATGGATTGTCCTTCAAGAAAGACCATACATGAGGTCACAAAACAAGTTTCAATAAATTTAAAATGCTGAAATCATACAATGTATCTTCTCCAACCACAATGGAAGGAAGCTAGAAAACAATAACACATATAGAACTGGAAAATTCTCACATATGTAGAAATTAACAACATATGAATCAAAAGAGACATCAAAAGGAAAAAGTAAGAAATATCTTGAGGCAAATGACAATGAAAACACAATGTACCAAAATTTATATTGTGCCACAATGGCAGGGCTGAGAAGGAAATTTATAGCTGTAAATGCTTACATTAAAAAAGAATATCTCAAATCAGAGACCTAAACTGAAAACTGGAGGATACAGAAAAAAGAACAGCAAGCTAAATACAAAGTAAGCAGAAGGAAGGAAATAGCAGAGATTAGAGATCAATGAAATAAATTTAAAACTTAATGAACAAAACCAAAAGTTGCTTCTTTGAAATGGTCAATACAATTGGCAAACCTTTAGCCAGACTGACAGAGAAAAAAAGGAGAGAGGACACAACTAACTAAAATCAGAAGTTGAATGGGTAATGTTACATCCAACCCTACAGAAATAAAAAGGATTATAAAAGGACACTAGGAACAACTCTGTGCTAACAAATTAGATAACCTAGGTGAAATGAGGAAACTACATATAATGACTCAAGAAAAAAATAAAAGATTTCACCTCACCAATAACAACCAAAGAGATTGAATCAGTCATCAAAAATTTCCCATCAAAGTGAAGCTCAAGAGCAAAAGGATTCACTGGTGAATTTTACTAAACATTCTAAGAAGAATGAACACCAAACCTGTACAAACTCCTCCAAGAAATTGAAGAGAAATGCTACTTAAGTCATCTAATATAATATCCAATATCACCCTAATTACAAAGTGTGATAAAGGTAGCACAAGAAAAGAAAATTACAAACCAATTTCCCATGAATATAGATGCAACAATCCTCAACAAAATACTAGCAAATCAAATTCAATAGCATATTAAAAGAATTATACACTATGATCAAGCAGGATTTATCCCAGATATCCAAAGGCGATTCAACATAATTAATTATGCAATACAATGTACAAACAGGAAAAAGTTATAAAATAACCCAACACTCATCTCAATTGACCCAGAAAAGGCATTTGACAATATCCAACACCACTTCTTAATAAAAGCATTTAGAAAAGTAGAAATGAAAGGAAATTTCGTCAACATGATGAAAGGTATATAAGAAAAACTCACAGGTAACATCATACTTAATAATAAAAGACTGAAAGCTTCACCTCTAAGATTAGGAACAGGAACAGGTTGCCCATTGTCACTCCTGTTATGTAAAATTGTCCTGGAAGTTCTATCCAGAGCAGGTAGTTGAGAAAAAGAAACAAAAGACATCCAAATTGGAAAGGAAGACGTAACACCTCCTCTTTTGTAGAAGACATGATTTTACACAGAGAAAATCTTGAAAAATACAAAAAGAAAGCTATTAGAATAAAAAGGGAATTTGACAAAGTGGAGGGGTAAAAGATCAACAGGTAATAATCAGTGGTAATTTCTATATGCTAGTAATGAACAATCTGAGGAGAATATCAAGGAAAAAAATCTCCTTTTACAATAGCAATAAATGGAATTTAATATCTAGAAATAAATTTATCCTGGAGACACCAAGGAATTGAATCCAGAAAACTAAAAACATTACTAAAAGAAATCAAGGAACACCTAAAGAAATGGAAGGACATTCTGTGTTCATGGATTGGAAAACTAAATATTGTTTGGATATCACTTCTACACAAAGTGACTTATAGATTCAATGCAATCCTAATAAAAATTCCAAAAGTTTTCTTTGCAGAAATGAAAAAAGCAATCACCAAATTTATATGGAAAGGTCAGGAACCTCACAAAGCCAAAACTATCTCAAAAAAGAAGGATGAAGTTGTATGTCTCATACATACTAATTTTTTAAAAATATTACAAAGCTACAGTAAACAGAACAGCATGTTTCTAGCACAAGTAGTGACCAATGAGATTCAATTGCGAGTTCAGTAAAATATTTACATATATGGCCAGTTTACTTTTGACAAGTGTGTGAAATCCAATCTGTTGGGAAAGAATGGTCTTTTCAACAAATGGCGTTGGGAGGACTCGATATCCTCATATACAAAAGAATGAACATGGGCTTTCCCTCATACCATATAGAAAAATCAATTCTAAATGGACAAAAAAACTAAATATATAATAGGGAAGCATATTCAGGACTTTGTGTTAGGCAATGGTTTTTTAGTCATCACACCAAAAGCTTGAGCAGCAAAAGATAAGACAGATAATTGAGACTTCATTAAAATGAGAACTTTTGCACATCAAAGGTATTCATCATGAATGTAAAATGACAACCTACAGAATGGTAGAATCTGTATGGAAACCACACATCCAATACAGGCTGAATGCCCAGAATATATAAAGAAATCTTACAACTTAACAATGAAAGGACAAACAACCAAAAGGAAAAATACACAAAAGACTTAAACAGACATTTATCCAAAGAAGTTACACAAATGGTCAATAAGCACATAAAAAGAGGCTCAACATCATTAGCCATTGTGGAATGCAAATAAAAAACATGAGATACCATTTCCTACCCTCTAGAATGGCTACTATTAAAAAAAAATAAAGGAAAATTGCCAAGTGTTGGAAAGGATGTAGAGTGATAAGAATATTTGTTCATTGTTAGCAGGAATAAAAAAATGGTGAAGCCATTGGAGAAAACAGTTCCCCAGAAAATTAAATATAGAATTACCATGTGACCTGGCAATCGCACTTCTCAGTCGATATCCAAAAGAATTGAAAGTAGGGAATCAGGCAGATACTTGCATACCGAAATTTATAGTGGCAATACTCAAAATTAGCAAAAGAGTGAAGCAATCTAAGTGTTTATCAATAGAAAAATGAATAAACAAAATGTGCTAAATCTAAACAATGGAACGTTATTCAGTCGTAACAAGAAATGAAGTTCTCTGATACATGTGACAATGTGAATGAAACTTGAAGGCATCATGTTGAGTAAAATAAGCCAGACCCAAAAGGACAAATATTTCATGATTCTACTGGTATGAAATTATTAGAATTAGCAAATGTATAAAGTCAGAAACTAGAACACTGGGTACCAAAGGTCGGGATAGGAGTATGGGATGGTGAGTTAATGCTTACTTGCTATAGCGTTTGCATTTGAGATGATGGAAAAGTTTATTAATAGATGGTAGTGACGGTAGTACAACGTTATGGAAGTAATTAAAACCACTGAATTATATGTTTGAATTTGGTTAAAAGGAGAAATTTTAGGTTATAAAAATATATATATGTTGCTAGAATAAAAATGTTTTAATAAACCACAGAACTGCACAGCATAAAAGAGAAGCCTAATATAAACTACCTACTATAGTTAATATAATTATGATAGTATTGTCTCATCAACTGTACCTAAGTTGCTACACTAATGCAAAACGTTAATAACAGGTAAATCCATGTGTGCAAGGGGATGGGTATATGGGAACTCTCTATTTTCTGTATGATTGTTCTGCAAGCCTACAGCTTCTCTAATAAAAAAAAATCAAAGTGAGAGCTCCTCTAACTTCATTACTTTCATGGTTTTAAATGAATAGAGTTAGCATTGTTATTAAAATGTCATTGAACATGTAATTGAGACTATTTAATCCCTGAGTACCCCCTGAGACACTCATTAAATTGCAGTACTGATTTTCTCTGAGCTACATAGGGATCCTTTTGTTTACTAAGGATCAATTTTTCTCATCTTTACAATGGATAAGTACATCTTTTCTCTTCTCTGTAAAGTATTTTGGGCCCAAAGAAATGAGGATTAGAAAAGGGAGGTCATTTTGATCCAATAACTGAACATTTATTTCTTTAATTATTCCTATAATAAGGTTAATATATATATTGATAATCTCCATTATAATTGAAGCAATATGCCTTAGTTATGTTGATAGAATAACATTGGTACAAGGAAATGGCATGGCTTGCAGTAACCTGGTGACCCAAGGTATAGGGAGAATATCTAGATTGATTACATGTCATTAGAACCAAGCTGTTGTCACCACTTCACTTTGAAAATATATAAGGTAAAATTAAGTAGACATGCCACACCTGCCCTCGCTATCCCAATTCCACTCCCCTCAACACACACTCTTACACACACACACACACACATACACACACACACACACACATACGGTGTGGGACTCAGCCCATAGAGAAGCAGATTTAGAAAGCTGACATAATCTTTTCATTGGGAAATTTCTTTGGGCACAGTGAAATAAGGCAAAAATGGAATAATGATTAAAAAGATTTAAAAAATATATCATTTCTCCTTACAACATATTAGAAGGTACTTTTCTATGTTATTACAGTGTTTCTATTTGACACTTAGCTTTGAGTTATTCAGAAAGAAAGATATATTTTTCATTCATTCCACATGGCCTACATGGCTTTTTATTTGGTACTTTCTAATCACCTCTGTCTTGACTCTTACCACTTGTTCTCATTAGTTCTGCTACACTTAATAATTTATTAGTTGAGCCATATGAAATTGCCAATATTTAACCTTGTAGAACTATAACACCCTGTACACCTGGCAATTTCATATGGTCAACCTACAACTTTAGTTCACTATTGTGATGGTTTGAAGCTGAATATGTCCCAGAAAAGATCATCTTCCTAAAGCTAATCCATTCCTATGGGTGTAAGACCTGTTGTGGGTGGGACTTTTTGGTTAGGCATGCCTCAGGTGGGTCTCAATCCTCTTCCTGGAGTCCTATAACAGAGTTTAAATTCAGAGGCACACACAGAGAAGGACTCATAGAGAAGCTAAAAGAAATAGAGAAGCTAAAGGAGAGAATTCAAAGAAACTGAGAGAGAAGGACATACAGAAAACAGAGAGGAAGCCACTGAAGCCAGAAGCTAGAAACAACAAAGTCTGGGAGAGAAGGGAGAGACCAGCAGATACTACCATATGCCTTGAGTGGCTAGTACCCAGCCTTCAGGAAGACGGCGTCACCTGTTGATGCTTTGATTTGGACACATTTACAGCTTCAGTACTGTAAGCTTGTAAGTTAACAAATCCTTGTTGTTAAAAGCCAGTCCATTTCTGACATATTGCACTCTATCAGATTTAGCAAACTAAAACAACCATGTTACCTTTTTCTGGATTCTGGCCTTTGCACATTTCAGTTACTCTTCACTTGCCTTCCTGTATTAGTTGGTAGGATGCTGGAATGCGTTATATCAGAACTAGAATAGCTCTAAAAAGAGAATTTAATACATTGCAAGTTTATAGTTCTAAGCCTATAAAAGTGTCCAAACTAAGGCATCCAAAGAAAGATATCTTAATTCAAGGAAGGATGATGGGTCAGGAACACCTCTGTTAACTGGGGAGTCACGTGGCTGACATCTGCTGGTCTCTTGCTCCTGGGCTCCATTGCTTTCAGCCTCTGTTTCTGTGGGGCTTCCTCACTTTGCTTTTATGGGTCTGGCTTTCATCTCTTGGCTTCCCTTGGCTCTCTCCAGGTTTGGTTTACTAAGCATCTCATGGTGACATCTGCTAGGCTCCAAGCATCTCCAAACATCTGTGTTTCTGTTCTCCATGTGTCAGCATCTGTGACAGCCCTGCTCTGAAGTTTCTCTTGGCTCTATTATTTCTGAGGTTTCTCCAAAATATTTCCTCTTCTAAAGGATTCCAATAAACTAATCAAGACCCACCCTGAATGGGCAGAGTTACAACTCCATCTAATCAAAAGGTCACACCCACAATTGAGCGTTTCATATTTGTGGAGATAATTTAATAAAAAGTTTCTGCCTGTAATATTGAATTAGGATTAACAGAAATGGCTGCCCCACAAGATTGGATCAGGGTTAAGACATGGCTTTTCTAGGGTATATAAACAAACCAGCATACCTCCCAAGCCCAGCCCCTTCCTACTTCTACTTTTCTCTGACTTATCCTTTATGGCTCCGCTTCTTTGCCTCATTCCCCAGCAAACTTGACTCAGAGAAAACAGATTCTGTGTCCCTCCTTGATTAAAAAACACACAAAGTAGTGTCTAATCTTTGCTGTTTTCACTTAAGGAGCTATCTACAGCATCCACTCTTTGAAATGGAGCCCCTTTGAATTCCTCTATCTGCTTTGTTTATTATTCTGTTTTTGACAACTCACCCCACTGTAGAAATTGCATAGATGGAAGATTTATTCATTCTTCATGATAATTAAAGCTTATTTCAATGGTCTTCACCTTCCTTAGCCAGATAAGCAATCACAACTACCTATTGCAAATGTTTTATTCTCTAAATTGGATGAATCCTCTAATCACTACATGTTCTGTTCAGAACCAGTTTTATATAGGGACAATAGCTTCTATTGCAGTCTTGGGGAAGTGTATATTTTTGACCTTATTAGTCACTAGTGTAATCCCAGGTGCTGCCAGTCTCTAATTTGATTCTTATCGCTATGGATTGAATATCTGTTCAGACACTAAGATGCTTCGGTGAAAGAGCCCCACAAAATGCTATTAAAGATCCAAATATTACTCTTCCTACAGCCTGAGCTTGAATCCTTTGAAATTATAAAATTCTTCCAATTCAGCAAAAATCTATCACTGGTTTTAAGGGAGCATTTCTAATACATTCCTGATAGGTTGACAATAGTATAGAATGAATTTTTAATTTTCGTTTTCAAGAAAAGATACCACCATAAGAATATAGCAGTCATTGAGGTAGAAAGAAAAATACAACTTAAATATTTTCCTTCTAGAATGCATCCCTCAACATATTCTAAAATCTAATTATCACCGGACTAGAGTTATCCATATAGGAAAATACTAAAATTTGTACAATTAAAACAATTTGAATTATGAACAAACTAATCATAGTGGTCATTTAAAGGAATTTCTGAAGAATTTAGTATTTAGGATAAAAACCTCACTGAATTTACTACAGCTATTAACAAAATGCATTCTCATAAAAAAGTGAAATAAAATCTTATCAATATTAAGTACTGGGTGGGCCATGGTGACTCAGCAGGCAGAGTTCTCGCCTGCCATGCCGGAGACCCAGGTTCAATTCCCGGTGTCTGCCCATGCAAAAAATATATATATAAAGTCATAATAATGGCCCTGAATTGTGGTTATTTGTTGGAAAAAGTTTGGATATATAAAAAACAAAACCTAAAATGTATAGAGTACGTAAGTAATTTTACATCTTCAAAGAATATAACATTTAGAATTTCTTTTTTTCATCTTTTGGCAAAATCCCCTTCTATATTATTGGTGACATTTGTTGTTAAAGGTAAGTGATCACTTTACATTGAATAACTATCCATGTCTATTTTGTAGGTACATGGAATTGATGCCATGGATTTGTTCAGCTCAACAAGTTCAAAAGCTCCCTGACAAAGAAAAATTTGAATGAAACTGATCAAACAGTCTATTGAGAACAATTATTCATTGCTTTCATTCAACAACTATTTATCAATATTGATCAAGCACCTTTCACATGCCAGGCACTGCATTAGGCAATGAAAAGACAAAGTCAATGATTTCATAAAACCCGATGCTCAGAAGCTTTCAATCTTGTAGGAGAGTAAGAACAAGCATACAAACAGAGACATAGGATAAGATAATATAATGTAACAAGTACCATGATTCAACACTCTGCCTGCAGTGACACATTGCAAGAGTCCAAAAGGATTCATTGCTGTAGGTCCTCAGCAGGCCACACAAATTCAAGGCACATTCTTCACAATTCTTCCCATCATATTGATTTGATCCATTGATCTGCATATTCCATCAACAGGCAAATGGTTTAGAGAAGCATCTCAGCAACAAATTTTGGTCAGACCAGAGAGTCCTTTTGCTTAATGGTTTTTCTGTCAATTAACCATAGAGATGTACCATAATGGGCAAATGCTACTAAGATTAATGCTCATAATAATTTTCCCATGCTTAAAATTAAAGGAGTTATCATTAGATGGTCAATAATAATAATGATGATCAAATCTTCTGACTATCCAGAAAAGATCATTAAAAGTATTATGGTTCTATAATATAACAAAATGAAGCAGCAGGCAAAGAAAAATGAATAGGGAATTGTTGGTATATATTTTAACCAAAACAGGTTTGGTTGCTTTTTTTCCCCTTGGAACTCAAGCTTTTGAGATGAAACTTAATTTAGACACAGAAAAACTCAGGCTGAAAAAGATATTTCCTAAGTCAGTAGGGAAGTTTTCTTTGTCAGGGAGCTTTTGAACTTGTTGAGCTGAACAAATCCATGGCGTCAATTCCATCGTACCTACAAAATAGAATGGATAGTTATTCAATGAAAAGTGATCACTTACCTTTAACAACAAATATCACCAATAATATAGAAGGGGATTTTGCCCAAAGGTGAAATAAGAAATTCTAAATGTTATACTCAGGATGTAAAGCCACTTGTGTACTCCACACATTTTAGGTTTTGTTTTTATATATCCAAACTTTTTTCCAACAAATAACCACAAAAATATGTAAGATCACTACCCGAGAAGAGATGCTACTCTTGCCAGCAGTGCCGAGATAAAACAAAATTTCCTGTCTGATGACCCTGGTTCATGTACTGAGCTCTTATATTTTTAAAATCTATGATATGGACTTCCTCTTCTGGGCAGTATGGAGAAACAGAGACCTGGCTTACCTTCCCGACTGAAATTACTGAAAACCAGACTTAATATTTGAAAGAACAGTTTTCAGACATTGGACGTGAGGCAGTGCAGATCTGTGACTCCCGAGAGTGAGGAAAGAAATGAGGCCAGCCCTCTGAACACCTCAGCCTACTACTTACAATAAGCTTCCAAACTGCAGCACAGAGTTGGGGGAACCAGGTGGAGCTTGGGTATTTTTCTGAGTTCAGGAGACAGAGCTGGAAGTCTAGGGAGGATGAAGTTTGCAGGGCAGAGTAATGGAAACTAGAGAGGTACATGGAGAGAGAACTCTGAAGTTCTGCAGGGCTCTGACTTCCAGTCTTTAGTCAAGTATTGATCAGCTCATGCATGTGAGGGAAACTTCTTGAGGTCGGGGAAAGAACCACCTGAAAGTATTAGAAGGAACAATCCTCAGAATTTATACAGAGTAGAATATAATTTATATGCCCACCAGCCACAGTGAAAAAAGGCTTTGCAATTCACAAAATATCAGATGGAATACTCAGAGTGGGTTACAGAAGGCCTCATTAATGGGGCTTAATTCAAGTCAGAGTACACACTGAGTCAATCCCACCTAACAAATCTGAAAATTAAGATGTTAAAGGATCAACTAACTTATCTGTGACCCAGAGCAAAACCCAAGAGTATTTATAGGAATACGAAACTATTTCACAGCCAACAAGATAAAATTCAATTTTGCATGCAAAATTCAATATCCAATAAAAATTATCAGCATGCAAAAAAAGCCCATATGAGGAGAAAAATATATCAAAAGAGACCCAGAAATTATGCAAATGGTAGAATTTATAGAAAAGTGAACTAAACCAGTTATTAATAGATATTAAGTCTATATCGCAGATGTTCTAGAGGATAGAAAGAAGCTTGAATGTGTTAAGTAGACATATATAAGAAATGAAAGTCTTAAATAAAATTTCTAGTAATAAAAACTACTATGTCAGAGGAAAAATGCATTGGATGGGACTAGCAGCAGGTTAGACACTGCAAAAGAAAAGATCAGTTATCCTGAAGACATTGCAATAGAAACTATCCAAAATGAAATACAGAGAAAAAAAAGACTGTAGGAAAAACAAAAACAAAGGAACAGAGCCTGAGTGAGCTGTGAGATAACTTCAGACAATCTAATATGTATAATTGGAGTCCTCGTCAGAGATGAAAGAGAATAGGAAAGTGAAAAAAATAATTGAAGAAATAGTACCTGATGTTTCCCTAATATTCTGAAAACTATAAATCCACTTATGCATAAAACAAAACTAGCCCCTAGCATTATAAATATGAAGAAAACTACGGTGTAATATTATTAAATTGCCTAAGACTGGTGACAAAGAGAAAATCTTAAAAGCAGCCAGTGGAAAAAGATACAATTTTAAAAGATTAAAGAATGACTGTGGTAGTTAAATTCAGTTGTCAACTTGGCCAGGTGAAGGTACCTAGATTTATTGCTGTGAACATGAGCCAATGATACATGAACCTCACCTGTTGCTCATTACATCTGCAGTTGGGTAGGAGGCGTGCCTGCTGGAATGCATGATGTTTGATTTAATTGGCTGGTGCTTAAATGAGAGAGCTCAGCGTAGCACAGCCCAAGCAGCTCAGCATACCTCATCTCAGCACTTGCAGCTCAGCCCAGGCCTTTGGAGATGCAGAAAGAAATCACCCCAGGGAAGGTTGTTGGAACCCAGAGGCCGGAGAGAAAGCCAGCAGAGATTACCCTGAGCCTTCCCACCTAAGAAAGAACCTCAGTTGAAAGTTAGCTGCCTTTCCTCTGAAGAACTAATGAAATAAATCCCCTTTTATTAAAAGCCAATCCGTCTCTGGTGTGCTGCATTCTGGCAGCTAGCAAACTAGAACAATGACAGTATAGTTCACATTTGAAACAACATGATCCAGAGAAAAATCTATCATCCTAAAAGTTTTTTTCAAAAATGAAGGCACAGTTATTACTTTTTCAGACATAAAATCATTGGGAAAATCCATCACCAGCAGATCTGCACTGCAAGTAAGATTTTAAAAAGTCTTCAGACTGAAGGAAAATGATATAAAATTGAAATATAGATCTACACAAAGAACTGAATAATACCAAAAGTGGTATAAACACTTTGAATCAAAGGGTACTAAAATGGAATCTAAACAGAGTCATTGATACAATAGGTAGATACCAGTGTTAGACAAACTCTTATGGGCAACATGTATAATAGAAATGTTGAAGAACTACATTCATGATTTTCACACTGTCAACCAGGTAAGATAGGAAAAAAATAGCCAAAGATTTAACAGGGAGAGATTGCTGAAGATTTTGTGGAACAGAGAGTGTTGCTACAGAGGGGTTCCCACTCTACCTCCCTTGGCTGGGATGATGGAGCACTTTCTACTTCACCTCAAACATGGGGGAAGGGAAGCTTTCTTTGGAAACACTTGGAAAGTTTGTGGTTAGAGTCATGGAAGACTTGTCTCTGTCTCACTCCTAAGAAAATTTAAGTTGCCTGTAGCTGCAATTTATGTAGATGTATATTCTGGCCTGATTCTGCACATTTGTAAACGCAAGGAATATGTAAGTTTTTCCCTATAGCATTGACTACAGGGGAGAAAGCAAACAGGGCATGATCTTGGGTGCTGCCCAATAATGCCAACTAAAGGGAAGGTGAAAACACAGCAACAAGTACCTGGAGGTGAATGCTAGATTCCAGAAAAAAAGATTTTGCAAGCAGCCATCTGGAATAGAGAGGCATCTGCCAAGGTCAAGAGAATTGCAGGAAAGTGATCTGGTGGGAACTCATGAACATGCCCCAAGAGTCATCTATAATCTTCTGCTGAACTCAAACAGTGCAAAGTTACCCAGCTAAGAATTGCCCTATCCTTATCTCTATCAAATTTCCCCACCTGCTATCGTTCTGACAGATCACAAAACAATGATTAGCAAGTGGTAGTGAGTTACATGGGGAGAGAAAGCAAAAATCAACAACAACCCTTTCTTAGAAGGCAGAAGGCCACCAATGACAGACTATAACATGGATAGGGGGAGAAGACATATTTTGAATGAAGATTGTGTTGAATAACCCAAAACATCAACCGGTTTTTTTTTTTTACAACCTGTAAAAAAAGGAAAAAAAAATTGCATTTTTTAAAGTTTGTTTTGAAATCTGTTGAGTTTTGAAAGAAAACATAAATATATGAAAATCTGTATTTGTAGGTATGCAGATAATTTTTGGAAGAACACAGAAAAAAAAATGCTTTCAGTATTTACTTTTGGAGAAAACGTCCAAGCATTGAGAATGGGAAAGAGTGCTTATCATATATCTTGTTGACTGTTTGAAATTTTTTCCTTTTTTTCTTTCTTTCTTTCTTTTTTTTTTTTCACCATGAGCCATGTTGCAATCACTATTAGTTTGTCCACTAACACCTTCCTGCCAAGAGAATCCTGATTTTGTTCAGGACAGAAATGTGTCCAACCCCAAGTGATGGATCTCAAATGATCTATGCTAGTCCTGACAAATCTGTTCCCTGATTATGCAACACCCCTAGAGAGGAGAGGAAGCAGGTAATTCATTTCTATAAAAAAAAGATGGATTTATTGGCAGTGTCCTTTCCTTTTGTCGCCTCTTCTTGCCGTCAATGCACGTTGAGGGAAGGAGCTGTAGAAAACATCCCGTAACCATCAGGGAAAAACCAAAAGAAGCAGTGACTTTGATCCTGACGTGGGGGAGCCAACAAATCAAAGCCAGCACCTCTGAACTCTGGTAATCTAAGATGCCAGGGGTGTTCCTGCCAGCAGCAGCTTCACTTGAGAGCTTGTTAGAAATGTATGATCTCAGGTCTTACCCCATATCTGCCAAATGAAGTCTCAGGGTGATTCATACACCCATTGAAATATTAGAGTCACTCCTCTGTGAAAACTAAACCCCTACTGATGAAGCTAACTGGAGCTGGAATTTTTGCACCCATACATGCATGTATTGAACTCCTAATGTTTACAAAAACTTGTTTTAAAAATATATGCAGTGGGCAGGCAATGGTGGCGCAGCGGAAGAGTTCTTACCTGCCATGCCAGAGACCCGGGTTCGATTCCCAGTGCCTGCCCATGCCAAATATATATATATATGTATATATATATATATATATATATATATATATATATATATATATATGTATATATATATATATGTATATATATATATATACACACACACACATAATACTGCATATATATATATATGCAGTATTATAATAAATAATCTTTTAGCACAGATGCCAAATATATATGTGTATCTATATATACACATAATACTGCATATATATATATGCAGTATTATAATAAAAAATCTTTTAGCACAGATGCAGAAGAGCAAAGAATTGATGACAGAAAATGAGGTTTCTAACAAATATTCCTTTTAGAACAAAAAATAATTTCAAATTAGTTCTATATTCCAAAGGTTTTCTCTATGGGCAGGCATGTATTAAAAACCATAGCTTCATGATAAAAATGTCCAAAAATGAAATATTTATTCTAATAAATCATTTTTTTTAATTTTGCTAAATTGTTTTTGCTTTCTCTAGGGCTGAATTTCATCAACCGTAGGCTCTCCAATAAAATCATCGGTCAAGGAGACATTCTCTATATACAGAATTTTTTTTGCCGCTGTCTGAACCCTAGATGCTAATTAAAATGTGCAAACTGTAATCACCTGCATTTGGTCAAAGCAAGCCCCCACCAGTAGTATTTTCCATTTCTGCTCACTGCTCAGTTGAACTGCTTATGTACTCTCTCTCTCTCTGCTGTAAAGAAATTCTGGGCTTGAATCCCAGGATTGATTCCATTGCAACAGAATTGTCAGCTGCAGAATTCTCTAAAATTCTCCTTTCTTCTACATTTATTTAATCTGAAGAGTGTGAAGTCTCAGTTGCCAAAAATTTTGTACTAATAAAAATTTCACTGGATAATTTAGAAAAGCGCGCCAGAGAGATGACTGATACAATCTATTTTCTACCCATCTTTTGAACACATTTGTCAAAGAGACAATTTATCTATTTTGTTAAACAGAAAGGTAAGCTGTGTATTCTCTAAGTATATTTTGCTAAATGTGCATGCAAGGTTGAAGTGAAACAGGGCATAGAGCAATTATGTATGCATGTGGTTTCCAATAAATAGGTAACAGAATCCTTGCTATTGACATTTCATGACTACATGTCACGTAAAGAATAGAAAATTTTAAAATAACTACCCCTATGGTTTCACTCTGTGATACTAAAGATATCAGGATGACCAGAACATCACAAAATCCTACAAAACTGATTGTGCATTGAACAAGTGTTGTTTTTTTTAATAGATGACTTCCTTCAACCCACATTTCTAGTGGTTATTTTTCCATAGGCAAAGTCTACAGGGTATTGTTCCTATCTCAGTGTCACTGGACAAAGGCTGTAGATTCCTTTGCTCAATGCACTCAATGACTGATTCCTGAGACCCTGGGGTTTCAAAGAGAAAAAGAGTTTATTACTGGGCACATAGTAGGGGAGTAGATGGTCTATCAGCCCAAAATCTGTCTCCCCAAACTGCGGTAATTCTGATAGATTTATTAGAGAAAAAGATGGGCAGGGTTTAGGCTAACGAGCACAGTGGCCCCAGGTGATTTTGTTATAGGTGATCTATTGGGCATGCACAGATTGATTCAGGTGTAAGAAAATGGTGGAATGTACTATAAGTGACTTGCAGGTCGAAGTCCAACCATAGCACGTGTCAGGCGGGTCCGCCCTGACTAGATCCAGTCTCGGCCATCAAGACAGCCCAGACTTGGGCTCACTTGGTTCTGGGCTGACCCAGGACATCTCATTAATAAGCATCAGTGACTATGAGACTCTAAAGTTGAAAAAAATGGATAACTAGGTACAAATGAAGGTTAGAGACAAGGTTTTTACAATCACAGGGACAGAAGACAAAGGTTACACAATCAGTATCAGAAATCAAGGCAGCTAGATTACAATTTAGAGATCTCAAGAATTTCCCTCTGTCTGTTCCAATATACCGGAAAGCAAAAAGGAATATCTATACAATTTTTCAGTAATGAAAATCGACCTTTAAATCCTGATTTCTCAGTTACAACAGCACTGTTTTTTTTTTGTCATTTTTTTTTTCTGTACTTTTTACATATCTCTATCTCCTGCTTGACTGTGAGCCCTATCCTAGGACTCTACTGGTTCACAATAAGCAGTCAGTATTGTTTCATTTTGCTTTTTCTTCATTTAATTATTTGTTGGCTTCACTCCATTTCTAGTGCTTATAGAAATACATTTGCTCTGCTCTGCTTGCTCGGCTCCGTTT
This sequence comes from Tamandua tetradactyla, assembly GCF_023851605.1. Classification (NCBI taxonomy): domain Eukaryota; kingdom Metazoa; phylum Chordata; class Mammalia; order Pilosa; family Myrmecophagidae; genus Tamandua; species Tamandua tetradactyla. Next base: position 58,834,463 of record NC_135331.1, on the reverse strand, counting down.
TATCCATGGATGCCCAAGAACCATTCTCTTGCTTGCTTCTGCGAAACTGGGTTTAAATGAGGAAATATGCCCAGGTTGATTGGTACTAAAATATAAGACCCTGGACTCCTGTCTGCCAGTAATTAGCTGAAAGATTTTGTGTAAGTCCTGTAAACTCCCTGGGCTTCAAGCTGTCTAAATGAGGGTTTGCTCCAGGACGATCTCCAGGAGTGCCCTCAAAGTTCTGCATTCTCTGGTTTTCTTCACCTCCCTCCTTATAGCTTCACCACTCCTAGTTGCCAAGCACAGGACTGAGAGAAAGTTTAGATGGAACCCCTCAGAATATGTGTTTCATGGCAGTTAAAATCCAGTTGCTCAGGCTTTTCTAATGATTATATTTTAAACTACAAGTAAGAAGTAGAAACCCAAGTACAACTTTTAATGAGTAGACACTAAATTGTCATTCCTTTAAGCGATGCTCCAAATCTGAAACAGGTTTCTCCTCCACAATTAATTACCACTGTCTGACACCATTACCCACTGAAATATTTTATAAGCTCACAATAAATAGCAAGAGTTTCAAAAAGTGTCACACACCAGCAATTCCTATTACTGAAAACATGAATATGACTATTGAATAAGGGGGGGAAGCCACCCCCAGGGGGTGTTACTTGTAGGGGATGATGAAAGTCTATGCTGACCTTTTTTGGGCTACTTCCTTATATCTTTATATTAGCTGAAGTTTTCTTTTAAAATGTTTTGGAATACCAGAATAAAAAAGAATTCTGTTGTCAACAACCAAATGTGCTGCTTCTTGTCACCTTTTCTGTTTCTTGACACATACATTTGCATAGCAATTGCCAGAGAAAATCTCTCTTTTCCCTTCTAATTGGATTGAATTGCTCCTAGATCTTTCTTAGTCCCGAAACGCAATAAGAAGGGGATGGAATACTTTAAACTAAAAAGGGAGAAATATTTTCAACATCCATGAACACATTCTAATGTCAAAGTAGGTGTTTCCTTTTTGTATTTTTATGTGAGCTTATTTGGTTATTTTTTGTTTACCAACAACCCTCTTTTTTTGTTTTTGCTTGTGTAGCTCTGTACATGTATGTGCTGAACTGTGCTAAAGTACAGATCAGAATGAGCCACTTCTTTAGGAGAGCCTTGATGTATTTTTTTTGCAAGTATTCAACCCCATTCTTTGGGCTACACAAACCTTGGGTCCCCAGAGGAGAAAGAAAGAAAACTGCCTTGGGGCAGAACCAGCTCTTGGTAAATTTGGAAAGACTTTCGAATTTGCCTTTTTTTTTCTTTTCTCTCATCTGCCAAAATGAAACTCCATTTCTCTTGCTATGCCTTTTTTAAACACCATTTCCTCTCTCTCTGTCAAAAGGATTTTCTTATCAGATCCCTCCTATATGTAGGGAAAATTAGGAGCACATTTACATTAAGATAATCAGTGGTCCCTCCCAGAGGTATTTTCATTGTTTAAGATAAATAAATAAGTGATTAATGGTGAAAGTTTAGATTCTGCTTTACCTGTATTTTTTGGATGATAGTTGGGACTTAGATACCTTTTTATCACCTCCTAGATCACTTTATATGAGCAGGTATCTCCTCTTTATGCTTGCTTTGTCTGTAACTATTCCTCCACATCTTTACATATGTATCCATGCCACGTGCATGATCCTTTCACCTCCTGCTCGTTGGTATGCCCCACATCACTTCTCTTGCCCATGTTGGTTTGGGTTTTTGTGCCTCTGCCAAAGCAACAGAGAAACACAAAACAAAAATTCTCATCATGTAATTCTTTCAAATAACCACAGAAATTTGAGTTGTTTAATAGTATAGTGAACGGTCATGCCATCAATATAAGATTGCTTTTTGGTGATTTTTTAGATCATTTTAGATGGCATGAATCAAAGCAGAATTTCAGATATGATCTGGAGGATGAGTAGATCTCAACTGGGTAAAGAGGGGACAAAGCGAACGAACTTGACAGACCCTGAACTGGTCCTGAGGAGGATGGAGATTCTGCTGGTTTGAAATGACGTATGTACCCTAGAAAAGCCATGTTTTAATCCTAATTCCATTTTGTAAAGGCAGCCTTTTCTTCTAATCCCTATTCAGCACTGTATGCTTGAAACTGTAATTAGATCATCTCCCTGGAGACGTGATTTAATCAAGACTGGTTGTTAAACTGGATTAGGTGACATGTCTCCACCCATTTGGGTGGGTCTTGATTAGTTTCTGAAGTCCTATAAAAGAGGAAACATTTTGGAGAATGAAAGTGATTCAGAGAGAGCAGAGCAGAATGACAGACATGAGAAGCAGTGTCCACCAGCCAGTGAACTTTTGGAAATGAAGAAGGAAAATGCTTCCCGGGGAGCTTCATGAAGGGAAGCCAGGAGAGAAAGCTAGCAGATGATGCCATGTTCACCACATGCCTTTCCAGATAAGAGAGAAAGCCTGACCCTGTTCGTCATGTGCCTTCTCACTTGAGAGAGAAACCCTGAACTTCATCGGCCTTCTTGAACCAAGGTATCCTTCCCCGGATGCCTTAGATTGGACATTTCTACAGACTTGTTTTTAATTGGGACATTTTCTTGGCCTTAGAACTGTTAACTAGCAACTCATTAAATTCCCCTTTTAAAAGTCTTTCCGATTCTGATATACTGCATTCTGGCAGCTAGCAAACTAGAACAGAGATATTTTAGGTATGGAAAGAAAGTCAGTGTGAAAATATAACAGGGAACAAGAAGGAGAGTGGCATTGGATGAGGAGGGTGAGATGGGCAACAAACAAATTAGAGAAGACTTCTAGTACAGGGTAAAGATTTTGGTCTTTAAAGAAAGAGCAATTAGAAGAAAGGTTGTACTTAAGCCATTGATTATTCACTTGATCACACTGATTATACTGTGAAGAATAAATCAGAGGGTAGAAAGACTAAACATGGACAGAACCCTTAGAAGGAAAAATACATAAAATAATTCACATGGAAATTGCTTGAAGCTTAGAGTAGAGATACTGGAAAGACCTGGGAGATATTCAGGAGATAAAATACCTGTAGCTTGAGGAGAATTGAATATGAGGCTGAGGATAAGGAGGAGCTGAGGATGGTGGTATTATTTACCAAGACAGGGCTCACTCAGGCGAAATTTTGGGGGACCCACTACTGGACATGTCATGGCATGACTACATGGCATGACTCTGAGCAGTTTAGGTGGATGTGCCAAGTAGGCAATTTACTATGGAATTTCAAGTTCAATGGAGAAATTTGCTGGCATATAAGTGAATTGCCTCGGTAAGAGTAAAGGACAAAAAGAATTGAAAAAGTTGGGATAGCTAACAAAAGATAATCCCAGAGGGAAATATATGCAAATTAATGGGGTCTAGGAACAAATCCTTCAATTGAAGAGGGCATCTTTTAGTAGGAAAATGGTTAGGACTTTAAGGCAGAAAGAGAAACAGATAGATACATTCAGCGGAAAGATACCCACTACCATTGCCAGAGAGTTGTACTACCTCATGGAAGATAGAAAAAAGATGTCAACCCACTCTAATACAGGTGCTGGAGTCACCAAGAAAAGCACTGGATGAAGCAGTGCTCACACAGAGAAGAAGCAATGCAAGGTCAGCTTCACTAGTGGACATCGGTCCGGTCCCCATGACCAGCAGGTCTCACTCCACAGGGAGATGCTCTACACTCACCTTCTCTTGTGTGCTGCATGCAACGGACTCTATTTCTTCCCTGTTAGGAACAAGATTGGCCAGATGCCATAAAACATGTATATGTAGCCAAGCCTTCTCCCTGAATGTTTACATATGCTCAGCACAAAAGAGGAGAAGAGAGCCAGCCCACAATCACCATCCATACCAGGAGCCAAGATAACACATCTAACCCTGAGAACAGCATTTATTAGTGGGTCGCAGGGAAAAGCAGGCCACACTCAGACTGTCTCCGTCCACAAAACACACTAGCTTAGGAACATTCCAAGAAGACAGGATGGAAAACATAGTAGACAGGAAACAGAATTTTATGTTTTTTAAATATCCCTCACACAAATAAATATGCACCGTCCACAAAGCAGTTCACCAAGGAAAGAAAACAAAAATGAAAACAGCACAAAGGAGTCCAATTTGACATAATTTTTAAATGGGTAGCGGGCAGGCAACTCTTCATTTAATCTAAAAGTATGTCTTGTTGTCTTTTTTAATAAATGACTCCTAAGAGTGATTTGGGTAATCTAAAGTGGTTCAACCCATTTATTCATTGCTACTTAAGACAGGGGCAACTGCTATTTTAACTATTTGAAGGGATTTCCGTGAATAAATCAGAAAGAGTTCATTTTCAAGAAGACTATTATTAATTGCCTTATAGATGATATTAATAAAATGTACACATCATATTTCCTCATATTTAAAAAAAAATCTGTCTCAGTTCATTTCAGTTCTCAGCTACTTATTTATCATAAAATGTCAATAAATTTTAAACTCTTAAATAAAAGTAAACTGTCACTTCCCTTTAGTTGAGATTTCTATGTTAATATTCCACTGCAAAGCTCATACTATGTTACTCAAGGCTGTTACTAGAGCAATAGGTGAAATAATGACCTTCCAGATCAAGAAACCCAGTAGACTCTGCTTTCCTTGAAAGAAATGCCGAACATCTTAGTTTCTTAATAAGAAACTTTTAAATAAAAAAAAATTAAACAAAAACAACATACATTTCTTATCTAGAGCATATGTACTTTGTGTATGTATGAATTGAAATTCATAGTGAACATTATCCAATATCTACTGAAAATTAGATGAAGCACATCTTTTTATATAAGCCACCATGTATATTTACTAACATTGGCAAGTTGCATATGGTCAAATACTGTACTCTCAGCTATGTCAGTCTTTCTCCTGCCAGACTATTCCCTGGACCATTGGACAAGGCAAATTTGCTGCCATTGACCATACAGGTAGGATGTAATTGGAAAATATTGCACACCTAAACTTCAATGTTTTTATTTGGATCCCTGAGGCTACTAATTTCATGTATAGTAAGCACTCAGATTTTTCCTCTGTCTCTTTATTCCTTCTCTTATAATGTATCAGTTTTCTCTCCCACTATATCCCAACTATCTTTCTTAGGATTTTTTTTTTAAAATCTCCTTTACTCCCCCTAGTACTTGGCAAAATGTGTGCTCATAGTAGGCATTCAAAAAATCATGCTTTGGTTGTGAGTATGTGTGTTTGCACCTGTACCTTTAGGTTAAAAGGAATCATCCTATGTCTTATTCTATAATCAGAAAACAAGGCTGAAAAAACAATCGACATTCTTGATATAAACCTTCAATGTCAGGCTTCAAAGTTCAGATTTGATACTATAAATAGGAGGTCACTGTTAGATCGTGAGTAATGGTTTGAGATCAAATGTACTTTGCAAATGTTCTTTCCTTCCTATCCTCAGTCTCATATTCAACTCACGTCAAGTTATGGATACTTTCTCTCTCCCGAGTCTTTCCACTTATCTCCACTCTAAGCTTCAATCAATTGCCAAGTGGAGTCATATTCTTTTTAGACATTTTCAAAAAATCATGACAATGAAACGAGTTCCCTCAAGCAGTTTCCTTGTTCCAAATTAAATCACTATCCTAACATCTTGAAAACATTGACAGCCAGCCCATAAGTTGAACAAGAGTCGATCAATACCGACCAATAGGTGTTTGAGTGGCTGTTGTTTTGACTCCGCCCCCATAAAGTAAAGCCCTCGCTAAAGCCCTCGGTGAGGCTGAGCGGAGCAAACCTATGCCCCTACTGCAGTGCCCTGGTCCAGAGCTGAGCTCCCTTCTCTGACAAAGCCAAACTCCCATGGAATGAAAGATGACCAAAAAATGAAAAATAAAACAAAAATCAGGGTTTGGAGGAAAAAATTAGGTGAAAATTTTGAGAAGAGAATCTAAGAGACAAGAGTTTCTACTTTGCTTTTAATTTTTTTATCACAGAACTTAGAAGAAAGTTTTAAGGAGCAAAATAGACAACTGTAGCATATATGTAATGATAAAAAGAAGTTCCCTTTTCATAATTACACAACATTTCTCATAAAAAATAATATATCCTGAAAGTGAAATATTAAGGAAGATGACTAAGAAAAAGAAAAAAAAATTTAGAAGCATCATTAATTCCCATTGATGAAGATTTAAATTAAGTGTTTAAACTCTCAAAAAAAAAGAAAGCATATTAGCCTGAGCTTTTATTCCTTTACTGTGTGCCCTGTGAGGTTGGGGTGTTCATATTGCTTGATTTTTTTCATGTTCCCTCATGAAAATGGAATAAATAACTCAAAAAAAAATCTCAATTATAGCCATTTTGTGATGAAGTATGCTGATAGCTGTAACTGTGAGCACTGGCCGTTTATAATAATAATAAAAAATGTCAGCCTGACCTAAGCCACAGAATAGAAAGAATGACTTTAACTCCTAATTCTTGATCTTCTCATTCCTCTATTGAAAACGGACAATCCCTTATTTGCTTAGGTACCTTCTTCCGATGACACTCATAACCCCCAGTTACATTTAATCTATTTCATAAACTCAACTTCCGTTATAAAATTGACTGGAAATTAAATTTTAGGTAAGGCCAGCATTTTGAGATCTGATTTAGGCCAATATCTTTGTGCATCATTTATGCTGCCTAAAATTGGGGTGATCAATTCAATTTTCAAAATCCCTATTATCAGTTCAGGAAGAGAAAATAATGTCCTTCTCCATCAGTTAATAATCATCTAAATTAACAATAACCTAATTATCTAATCTTAACTATATTTCATTCAGTTTTCTAGAAGTCAACATTATAACTAACTTTTCATTTAATTTACCAATAATGGTTAATTTGGACATTACTAAATTTTCTGCTGATAGATTTTCCTATGCTTTCCTAATACAATTCTTATTATTTTTTTCTCCATACAACCAAATCTTTAACTTATACTTTTTCAAACTCTTTCTCATTAATTTGTGTGTGTGTGTGTGTGTGTGTGTACACTTGCTCATGCAAGCTCCCTGAACCCTGTACTTTCTATAGCACTTGAATAATCTTGGATGGAAGGTGCTTTCAGTGTATCTAAGAGTCACTCAATCTTCCACACTTAAAACCAAGCCTCCCTAGCAACACTGAAAAAGAAAAAAATAGCTATCCTGTTTAATGCCTGCAAAGCCTGGGTTCTGATATGGACCAAGGCAGTAATTCCGGATGAGAGCACTGTCACCTACCAAGGAGTCTTGATGCCTGACTTGAGCCTTATTGGCATTCACTAGGCTTCCCTGTTTATAGTGAAGTAGTCTCTAAAGGATAGCTAATGGCTTTCTAAAAACTCTCCTCCAATCCTCCAAACATTTCTGAAACAGTACATGCTTCACCGAAATGCTCTGACTCAATGGTATGATATGCAAACTTCTTTCTTTTCCATCTCACTGAAAGACAACCATGAGTTTGTCGAAATTTTACGGACATATATCATAGAAAAAGCAGAGCAGGGACACGAATACGGAATAGAATTGTAGAGTATATGTGAGATCAGGGAGTACCTGCAGAGAGAGTAAGGGACCAGGTTTGGGAGAATCTGATGGCACAGAGAGTGCAAGAAGCTATCTGTACTGCAAAGCCACCTTGGCAGTGCATATCTTCTTTCTTAAATCTCAGTTTAAAAATCATTTGGGGGTGCTGCAACAGTGGCTCAGTAGCAGAGATCTCACCCGCCATGCCAGAGACAAGTGTTGGATTCCTGGTGCTGGCCCATGCAGAAAAAAAAAAAAATCATTTTGATCAGGAACCAAGAAGAAGGAATAGACACATGTATATAAGAAACAGAAGCGATATTTTGACATTTCCTTTTTTTAATATACCAAAAATAAAATTAGCCTACTACTGCAAAATAATAACGAAGCACCATCTGTGTGAGGTGAGAGCATTAAATGACTTTTGATTCTGAAGATGTAAAGGTTTGAATGAACTATCATCACACAAACTGAGTTTGGGAATTTTTTAATTAAAGTGAAATTAATATCAGAAATTACAAAATGCTATGCTAATTTCCACATAGTGGTAATGCCTTTACTATTATATAAACCACTGTATTTGTAATATGAAAGAAAACCCATAATATTGAGAAACTTCAATATTTTGAACTGAATTAAAGCCCATCTTGATTTAAGAAAAGATCTGAATTATGAACAACCATTTTAAAGCTAGTCAGTTATAATAAATACTGGAGGAGGGAGAGAATCCTTCCTCTATTAGGTCATAGGAAGTCCTGTTCTAATAAATTCCCAGGAATGATCATTATGACTTACATGCTAAATTTGCCTTTAAACTTTCAGAGAGAATTTAAAATTTTATTTCCTTATTTTTTAAAAATATCCTTCCATCATACTTATATATTATGAATTATCACGGTCAGGTTCATGTGTCAAGTTAGCCAGGTGGTGGTACTTGTTTGTCTAGTTGGGCAAGTGTTGGCCTGTCTGTTGCTATGAAGACATTTCATGGAATTAAATTATGATCATGTCGGCTGCATCCACAGCTGATTCCATTTGTAATCAGCCAAAGGGGAGTGTCTTCTGCAATGAGTGATGCTTAATCTAATCACTGGAAGCCTTTTAAGGAGAATTCAGAAGAGACAGGTTCTCTTCTTTTTCTGCTTTGGCCAGCAACCTTCTCATGTGTAGTTTATCCAGACCCTCCATCAGAGTCATCAGCTTCACAGCCTACCCTACTGTTAGGACTCTATGTTCCCACGGTTACATGAGACACTTTTATTAATTTTATATTTACGGATATTTTCTGTTGATTTTGTTTCTCTAGCAAACCCTAACTGATACAACTTGTTCTTAAGAAACAGAATCTTAAAAATGGGTGTTTATGATTGGTTACCTACTCTGACTGGACTCAAAGGCACTAAGGACTCTGATTCCTGTAATCAGAATGATACTGCCAATCCATAAGATGAGTTGGCAAAAGAGATAGTCAAAATATCACCATTCGATTCTTGTAATGCTTTGCTTGTACAAAGCCAGGCTCTGGGGTATAATGTTTTGACACCTTTACAGACTTTTGTGGAAATAGGAGGTATAGAGATGTTGGCTAGTTGTTGTTAGATACACTGTATACATTAATGACTGAAAGGGATGGGCTTAAAGCTTCAGATAAGAAGTTTACGTGCTGTCTGACAGATATAAACACTTCTATGAGTGTCCTGAAGGAAAATATCATTTCATGTAGCCATAGACTTGAGATCTTTGAAAATCAGACTCAGAATCTTATTGTTAGAGTAGCAAATTTACAATATAAACTGAAATCTCAATCTTGCATGGTGTCTGCCATTAAAGTAAGAGCACTGATTGAAAAGGGGTGGGACCCTGAAAAATGGGATGGTGACATATGGATTGATAATGATGTCAGTGGTGAGGTTGAAACCTTAGGTCATGCAGAATCTTCTCTAGATAACTCTGTAATAGTCTGCTCTGAGGACATAGGTGCCCCATCTCTAGCCTTTCTTGAGGAATTGGCTACCCAACCTCCACCTGAAGGAATTAGCCGTATAGTGATTAATCCTGTTTCACCAGATGAAACTGCAAATGAATGCCTTGAAGCAAATAGCTTGGAAGACACTTCTAATTCTTTTCGTGACACACCCCCACCACCCCTCATTTCTTCCAGACCTATAACTAGACTAAAGTCCCAACAGGCCCCTAAAGGTGAGGTACAAAGTATCACACATGAAGAGGTACATTATACTACAAAAGAATTGTGTGAGTTTTCCAATTTATATAGACAGAAATCAGGAGAATATGTGTGGCAATGGATTTTAAGGGTGTGGGGTAATGGTGGGAGGAATATAAGGTTGGATCAGGCTGAATTTATTTGTATGGGCCCACTAAGCAGAGATTCTGTATTCAATCTTCTAGCTCAAGGGGTTAGAAAAGGCTTTAACAGTTTGTTTAGATGGTTGACTGAAACATGGATCAAAAGGTGGCCAACATTCCCTGAGATTGAAATGCCAGAACTGCCCTGGTGTAATGTAGATGAGGGGATCCAGACACTTAGAGAGATTGGAATGTTAGAGTGGATTTATCATGCAAAGTCTGCTCTTATACCTCAGGAATGTCTGGAGGATGCACCTTTTACCTGAACGTGAGATATAAATTTGTGTGACTAGCACCATCATCCCTGAAGAGCTCTGTAGTTGCACTTCTCTGTAGGTCAGATATTACTGTGGGAACTGCTGTCACTGAGCTGGAATCTTTAAACATAATGAGGATGACCAGACCCCAAGTTGGCAGAAGCCAGGTGGCAGCTCTTAATTGACAAAGACAGGGTGGATGTGGCTATTACAATAGACAGCAAACTCAAAGCAGGAGTCAAAATAATCTGACTCACAGAGATTTGTGGCATTGGCTAGTAAATCATGGGGTACCTAGAAGTACAATAGATGGGCAGTCTACTAAATTCTTGTTTCATCTATGAACAAAAGTGGTCTAGGCCAAGTGAACAGAAGTCTAACTTGAATTACAAAAACACAGAGTCATGGCCCCTTAATTTCCAGACTTGAGACAGTTTTCAGACCCAGAGCCCCTTGAATGAAGAGGAGTCCAGGTCCCTTTGGGTGAGAACCCTGTTACACTGCCACAAATTTATACTGCTACTCTTCCTCCAGGCCTTCCCCAAGGAGACTGATGGCCTTTTACCAGGCTAACTGTGCACTAGAGAAAAAGGAAATGATCAGATATTTTTGGGATTGTTAGACACTGATTCAAAAGTGACATTAACTCCAGGGGAACCAAAACATCACTCTGGTCCACCAGTCAGAGTGGGAGCTTATGGAGGTCAGGCGATTGATGGAGTTTTAACTCAGATCCGTCTTACAGTGCTCCAGTGGGGCCCCAGACCCATTCTGTAGTTATTTCCCCAGTTCCAGAATGTATAATTGGAAGAGACATACTGAGCAACTGGCAGAATCCCCACATTGGCTCTCTAACTTGTGCAGTCCAGGCCATTATAGTGGGAAATGCCAAGTGGAAGCCACTACAACTGCCCCTACTAAGCAAAATAGTAGATCAGAAGCAATACCAGATTTCTGGAGGGATTGCAGAGATTACTGCCACTCTTGAGGACTTGAAGGATGCAGGGGTGGTGATTCCCACCACATCCCCATTCAACTCTCCTATTTGGCCTGTGCAGAAAACAGATGGGTCTTGGAGGCTATCAGTGGATTATCATAAACTCAACCAGGTGATAATTCCAATTGCAGCTGCTGTTCAGATGTGGTATTATTGCTTGAGCAAATCAATACACCCCCTGGTAGCTGGTATGCAGTTATTGATCTGGCAAATGCTTTTTTATCAACAGCTGTTAGTAAGGACATGAGAAACAGTTTTCTTTCAGCTGGCAAGGTCCGCAATATACTTTCACTGTCCTACCTGAGGGGTATATCAACTCTCCAGCCCTATGTCATAATCTTGTCTGAAGGGAAATTGATCGTTTCTTCCTCCCACAAGACATCACACTGGTCCATTATATTGATGATATCATGTTGATTGGACCTAGTGAGCAAGAAGTAGCAACTACTCTAGACCTACTGATAAGGCATTTGCATGTCAGAGGATGGGAGATAAATCCAACAAAAATACAGGGGCCTTCCACCTTAGTGAAACTTCTAGGTGTCCAGTGGTCTGAGGCATGTTGAGATATCCCTTCTAAAGTGGAAAATAAGTTGCTGCATCTGGCCCCTCCTACAACCAAAAAAGAGGCACAATGCCTAGTTGGTCTGTTTGGATTTTGGTGACAAATCATGGCCCATCCAAGGGAATAGGGAAAAAAATCCAACAAACATCAGTGAAGAGCACTAGAATATGAACATGCTGAGAAAAGTCTTTTTTAAAATTATTTTAAAAATGCTCAAGGAGATGAAGAAAAATACAGAGAAAGAACTACAGTGTTAAAGAACACAATGAATGATCAATGAAACAGTTTGGTAGTTCCTCAGAAAATCCGTATAGAACTACCATATAACCCAGCAATCCCACTAGTTGAAAGCAGGAACTCAGATATTTTCACACTGCTGTTCATAACTGCAGCATTCAAAATTGCGAAAAGATGCAAGAAATCCAAGTGTCCATCGACTGATGAGTGGATGAATCAATGTGGGATATACATACAATGGAATATCATTCAGCAGCAAAAATGAATGAAGTCTTGATATACGCAACAACATGGATGAACCTTGATGACATCATAATGAGTGAAATAAGTCAGACACAAAAGGACAAATATTGTATTGTCTCGCTGATATGAGCAATTAGAACAAGCAAACTATAGAGTCAGAATCTAGAATAAAGGTTACCAGGGGATGGGATGGAGATAGGGAATGGGAAGTTAAGGTTTAAAATGTACAAAGTTCCTATTTGGAATGATAGAAGTGTTTTGTCATGAATGGTGGTCATAGTTACATAACATTGTGCACATAATTAAGAGCACTGAAATATATCATGAATGTGAGCAAAAAGTGAAATGGTAGATTGTATATGTGATAAAACATTTTTTTTCAAAAAAATGCATGTAACTATAGTACATAGTGAACCTTATGGTCTCATTCCTGTTGGTGCAAAATCTTATAAATGTGACCTTTTGATGAGGTTACTTCAGTTAAGGTGTGACCCAGCTGAATTGGGATGGTCTTATCCTATTACTGAAGGACTTATAATAGGGAAGCTTATAGAAAGAAAACAAGTCAGAGGGAGCTGTCAGAAATCAGAAGTCAACAGAACCAAGAAGGGAAAGGAGAAGGCAAGGGAAGCTGCACTCACATTGCCATGTGATAGAAAAGTCTTGGACTGATCACCAGCAGGCAGCCCCAAAATTCCAGTCTTCTGGGAAAAAGCATCACCATGAAGACTCCTTGATTTAGTATCTCTCCTAGTTTCAAAACTGTGAGCTAAATTCCCATTGTTTAAGCCAACCCATTGCATCGCATTTGCTCTAGTAACAAGGAAACTAAAACAAAAAGGATCGATAATTTTGCCCTACATCTGTGTACTTAGCATAACAAACTAACCTTAAAGTTACTTCTCTATGGAAAAACATATCTTGGTAACGATTGAAAACTTTTATAATTATGCCATGTGGGTGTGTGTATATAAGAAACTAACCCATGTGAATTCACATTTACCATGAAAGCAATAAATGAAAATAATAATATATTTTTGCTCAGACACATGCTAATTTGATGTTTGAATATGTACAAATTCCTCTTTAAAATGTGGAGTTTCCAGAGAAGAATACAAGTTCCTATTACAACTTCTGTAACAACTATGACAACTTCCTTTAAAGAACTATTATATGTCTATGTATGATAATGGAAAATTCACTGAAGTAACTAAACACAAACTAAAATAAGAGCAATTCTACTGAAAATAAATCAACTGCTAGAGATACTGATGCACTAATTCCTTTGGCAGAATAACCTAGAGAGGAAGTATCATCATTGCAACACTGTGTGCTTCATACATATTTTATGAACTAAGTTTTCAACATACTTTAGAGGTTACCAGTGTGTTACATTTTGGCCTGCTGCTTGATTTAACATAATGAAATGCCCAAAAGGCATTTATTAAAACCAGAGGAATAAAAAAATGTGATTAGTGTTAACCTCTGCCTGTAACTTATCAAGTCTTTCATAAAATAAGTATCAAAGTGCACTCCAATTACAAAGTGAAATATGAGCTGTTCTGTCACTTAACACTCAGTGTGTTTTAGTATTTAAATACTAAGATAAAATGGGTCTGGGTCAGCTTAAACCATGACATTTTGAACTTCAATTTTCAATTTTAGAGCCTCAGTACATTAAGAATTTATAATTATCAAAACTTGTAATGGTTTATCTTTTTAGCCAATACTGAGCTGTTGTTTTCTAATAAATTAATGGAGCATCACTATGTGTAGAGCACTGTAGAGTACTCGTTCCCCAAATGTCACCAACACAATCTCTGTCCATAAGACAATTCTAAGTTTATTGCTCACTGAGTAAGGGTAACACTAGCCCAGCAAAGATACCTTATTGTGACAGAGGATAAGGGCAAGGTTGGAATTCACTGACAGCTTGAAATTTAGTCTAAGGTGGGTCTTTTAACGTAGGGGCTGAAGCCCTGATTACAGTTGTGTAAGAACATCGTGTACCACAGTTTGGAATTGCTGTAAACAGCAGGGTGAAGCTTTTGAGATTAAACACTCAAGAAGTTTCAAGGCCTACACTATTTATGCTTCCTATCAAAGAGTTGAAGAGTTGATGGGTCTTATTAGAAGTTCTTGTACTGAACAATCATTTTTTTTTTCCCAAAGTGAGAGCCTCCTGGAATAGCAGAGGAAATCAATGGAGTAATAAAGCCATGTTAAGGAGACAGAAAAACACATGACATCAGGTAAGTAGACCTGGTTGTTAATGTCCTACTAGTTGCTGAGAGAAGCAACAAAACTAACAAACTACAAAGGCTGTGTCTTCAATAGTGTTTGTCTAAAATAGGATTAGCTCTAGTATAAAAATTATATCTGTGTATGCCAACTGTAAGCAGTGTACAATATGAAAATGGAGACCTATACAATAGCTAAACTATGCAGGCTTTCTAATTTTCATATAAATATGCATTTGTAAAAATATTGAGAGTAGAATTATATGATGAATTTTCTTGTGCTTTTAAAAATGGAATCTGACTCTATCATTAAACCTAATAAATGAGAAAGAAATAAGAGAATAAGGTGAAATTGACTGGCAATGCTCACTAAAGGAAATAAATATTGAGGAAAGTTTTGAATATAAAGTTGGTAATATGGTTTTAAAAGTATAGAATAAATTATATGTATATTTATGTACACACACACGTGTATATAATGCAAAGGCTTTCTGTTTGAAGGAAAGGACAGCTGCCAGAAAACTAAGTGAAGAATACATTTATATGGCAGAGGGAGGCTGTTCTAGTTTGCTAGCTGCTGGAATGCAATATACCAGAAATGGAATGGCTTTTAAAAAGGGGGATTTAATAAGTTGCTAGTTTATAGTTCTAAGGCCGAGAAAACGTCCCAATTAAAACAAGTCTATAGACATGCCCAATTTAAGGCATCTGGGGAAAGATACTTTGGTTCAGGAAGGCCGATGAAGTTCAGGGTTTCTCGTTCAAGTAAGAAGGTGCGTGGCAAACACAGGGTTTCTCTCTCAGCTGGAAGGGCACGTGGGGAACACAGCGTCATCTGCTAGCTTTAACTCCTGGCTTCCTGTTTCATGAAGCTCCCTGGGAGGCGTTTTCCTTCTTCATCTCCAAAGGTCGTTGCTTCGTGGTGCTGCAGCATTCTCTGCTCTCTCTGAATCTCTATTCTCCAAAATGTTTCCTCTTTTATAGGCAAACATATGGCATTGAATAGGGATTATTCTGCCTTTATGAAATGGGGTTTTGATTAAAACATGGCTTTTCTATGGTCCATACATCCTTTCAAACCAGCACAGAGGCACTCAACTTTTTTAAGGTGCATGTTTAGGAATTTTAACTTAAGTGATTATATAACTAGAAGCCATTAAAGGAACTTGATAAAGCAAATGCTGTAATGAAAAGATGTAGTCTTCTCAGCTTTCTTTCTCTTTACAGTTTGAAAAGGATTCTTTCCAAGGACCACATAGTTCCTTTTTTGGTATAGCTAAGGGTTGAATAAATGGAGGGGAGGATGGGGAAAAAAGCTAAAATTTCATTTTATTGGCATAAGAAAGGGACTGCAAATATGCACAGAGGAAGAAAGAAAACATCCTGAAGGCAGGGAAAGAATTTTTGACAGACAGAGTCTGGGCCAGGGAATCTGTGAGGAGCTTAGAGATATAAAATGGAGGTTAAAGATGTTAAAGAGTGGCTGACATGATGAGTGTAACTTGGGGAGAGATAACTTAAAAAGACTGTAGGAGGGTGTGCCGGTTTAAATCTGTTAAACCCCAGAAAAGCCATGTCCTTTAATTCTCATTCAATATTGCTGGGAGGTTTTTTTTTTAATGTTTCCATTGAGATGTGACCCATCCAATTGTGGGTGGTAACGTTTGATTAGATGGTTTCCATGGAGATGTTTTTCCACTCATTCAAGGTGGAGTTGTTTACTGGAGCCCTTTAAGAGGGAACCATTTTGGATAAAGCTTTAGAGCCACCAGAACCTACAGAGCCAACAGAATGGACTGAGCCCCAGAGAAGCCATTGAAGATTCCTGGAGAGAAAGCTAGCAGAGGTTGCCATATGCCTTTCCAGCTGAGAGAGAAATCCCAAAGCTCATTGGCCTTCTTGAAACAAGGTATCTTTCCTGGGATGCCTTAGTTTGAACATTTTCACAGCCTTATAACTGTAAACTTGCAACTTAACAAATTCCTTTTTAAAAGCTGTTCCATTTCAGGTATATTGCATTCCCTCAGCTTTTAGACTAAAACAGAGGTTTTGCTAGGTGGTAATGTTACTGGACAAAGATAGTCAATTTGTTTGCCCAAGGTGCTCAAATGACCAATTACTGAGACACCAGGGTTTCAAAGAGAGAAAACGTTTATTACTGGCCATGTAGTAGGAGAGCAGATGGCTTATTGGTCCAAAATCTATCTTGCTGATCTGCAGTAATCTGATTGTTTTATGAAATTAAAAGATGCGCAGGTTTACGATAACTAGTACAGTGGCTCCAGCTGATGTAATTAGAAGTGATCTAATTACTGATCATGTGTAGCTTGATTACATGCTTAGTCACAGAACATATGTAAGAAAATGGCCTTATTATTATTATGATGGCATGATTTTCAGTATTACCCCAGGCACACCCAAAGATTAATCACAATCCCAGAGTGAGCTTAAAGAGAGAACCATTTCTATTTAACAGATTTTACCTGGCAAATCTGTTAATTAAAAAAAGGAAAATCTCAATTAACTATTGTTGAACTGTTAAGGAAAATGAGGTTATACTAAAATGAAATGCAATACTCTCCAAAGAATGGACTCAGAAGAGTTTCTGAAAGGCATTTCTACATAATCAAGTTGTGGAGAAGAGAAGAGTACATACCATACCATATGTGCTGAACATTTTACATCGATTGTTCCATTTAACTGTTAATAGAATGGCAGAAAGAGAATATCAGTGTTCCCATAATACAGATAAGGAAGCAGACTCCGTAGTGAAGAACCTTGTCCAAGGTTACATAGCACCTAAGCGGTAAAGAACAGGATGGGAACTCTGTCCTAACTTCATAGCCTGTTCTGTTCAAACTACATTTTGCAGTCCCCAGCTTTTCTCAGGTTGATTAACTTGTCATGCAGACCAAAGTCTGTGATAGAGAGACAGGGGAGTAGCAGTCACTCTTCTCTTGAATTTTGTCTTCACTACCTTCAACTTTGAGAATTTCTGAACTGCCCGAATATTTTTGTATTATCTATAGGCCACTTCTCTCACTAAAAGCCATCAGTAGCAGATGAGAATGAGATGATCAATGAATCTCAGGAAATAACTTTTAGTTTGGATGGGGAAAATCATTTCCGGTTCCCATCTTTGAGCTTCTTTTCCTCCAACCCCAGCCCCACTCACTACCTTAAGCATCAAGGTAGATGTCACACCCTGAGCTGACAGAATAAACTGCAAGGCAATATTTATCTGGAGCTATGCTAACACATTAAAGTGAGGAAGAAAAGCTCAAAGAGAAAGAAATTAATAGAAGTCACACTGAACCACAGTTTGAAGGATTGTGCGGAGGAGTTCTAGAATATGAAAAAACACAAATCAAAGGGCATTAGGATAAGGTAGAAGGAGCACTCAATTTTCATAATGTAATGGTGTCTTGTATAAAATTGACAGAATTATATACATTCGTGGGACTTATAAATATACTCATTATGGGGAAAAAAGTAAAGGTCACACTTTATTAAATTTAGTCATAACCCAATTTGTCATCTCTGTAAATAACACAAGTAAATATACAAATTGAATGCATGGCATTTACTTTTTATAACAAATGCATACTCATTAGGATGATCAATAATTTCTCAAAAGTTACTTTTATGCTGTGGTATTTTTCACTCCCTAAAGTAGGAAGAGTTTGGTTCATTTAAGAAAGTGATATTTAACAAACAAATAATCAAACAATGAGCACACAGGCTAATGCATAACAAATGATAAAAACAATGACATTAGAGCCAAGAAGGTGAGTAGGGACTATATTATGCAGGGTCTTATGAGCCATGGGAACGATTTTGGACTTTATCTCAAGAGAAACAGAAAGGCACTGTAGAGTTTTAAGCAAAACAAATAACAAGATTAAGTTGTTTTTTGAAAACATCATTCTGGCTGCTGTCTGAATAATGAACTGGAAAGAGGTAAAAGTGTGGCCTTGTGGAAAACACTTAGGGACAATGGCAGAGTACCAGAGAAAGGTGATACTAGCTTGACCTAGAGATGTACCAACGGAGATAGAGAGAAATCTAGAGATTAAAAAAAATAATTTGAAGTTGGAGTTCACTACGTTTGCCAAGAATGGATATCAGGCTTCTGGCATGAGCAATTGGATGGTCATAAATTGAGTAAAAATAAAAAACACTGAAAGAAGTCATTAGGTCAGGTTTGAAGATGTTGAGTTTGAGGTATTTGAAAGGCATCCAAGTATAGATGCAATGTAGATGGATAAATAAGATCTTGATTTCAGAGAGGAGGTAGAGGCTAGAGATAAGAACCTGATAACTATCATTGTATAGACAGAAATTGAACTCTTGTGAATAGGTGAAATAACCAAGGGGACAAAATAGAATGAAAAGAAAGGAAAGCAAAGATTTAAGCCTAGTAAAATCCAGCACTCAGATTTTTGGATAGAAAATATTTCAGCACAGTGGTTATGAGAGGATCTAGAGCCATACTAGGAAAACAGGAATCACTGAAACTTCTGTGTGATATATACTGGTTATTTTATACGTGCTATCTCTAATCATTACACCAATTTTACAAAGATTAAATGGAAAATGGATGAATGAGAATATTGTTCACACTGGAGAGAAGTTCAGCCTAAGAACCCTCTTAAAAAGTCGATTCACCTTTAAGACAATCCACAAAGCATTAAGGTTCCCAAAAGCTGGTATGACAACATAATTTAGGAAAGTTTTGCTAGGCAAACAGTAGCAGTCATTAGTACCATAGAAATAGAGAACTGGGTCCTTAATAACTAAAAGCATGGATTTGAATTGACCAAGCAAACATGATAAAAGACTTCTCTTTTATCAAATATATTTTAAGAGAATAATTTTTAAGACATTTTTACCTTTTTTCTTTCTTTCTACTTTGATTTCTTAGCTATCAAGGCTAACAATAATTTGTTTTCAAGGAAAGTGAAAATTGTGGTATTTACACACTTGAGTTATTTCCATGGGTGGTATTTTAGTTTCCTTACCTGCTTCAAGAAGATACTATGAAGCAGGGTAGCTTTTAACAATGGGAACTTTATTGGCTTGCAAGTTTCAGTTTTGAGACACTGAAAATGTCTAAATCAAGGCATCATTAAGATGATGCTTTGTTCCTGGAGATTGGCTGATGACAAGCCTTGACTCCTCTGCCACATGGCAAGGCTCAAGGTGGTGTCTGCTGTTCACTCTCTTCTTTTCTGGATTTCCTTGGTTTCAGCTTCTTGCTTCCTTGGCTTTCTCTCTGTATCTATACTCACCCATTTATAAAAGACTCCGATACGAGGATTAAGATCCATCCTGAATGAGATGGGTTATACCTAACTGAAGGAGCCTCATTAAAATGTCCTACTTCAAGGGGTCCACTCAACTGGAATGGGTTAACTTGAAGAACATGCTTTTCTGAGATATATACAGTTTTAAACTATTACAGATAGCTTAAATAATTTTCAACAGTTTTAAACTACTACAGATAGCTTAGATAATTTTCAACATCATGCTTTGAGGACGAACATAGTGAAAACTAAAAATAAATGATAATACTAGGAAAACAGCAACATGCTTCTGGAGCCAGGTGCTGTAGACTCTGAGAGAGCAGAATGCTGTATTTATATAAATCAAAAAGAGAGATCTTTACTTGAGGGTTTACGAGTAGATGGCAGATAATAATAATCAGCTTCTCATCTGTAAATCAGAGTACGGCCTACAAGATAGGGATGGGGAGTCAAAGTAATAATACTGGTAAAATTGCATAGTTGGTACAAGGCTCACAGAAAATTCTCAATAAATATTCATTTCTTGAAAAGTCAGATTCAAATAAAATAAAATATGGTCATTCCATTGACAAATGCATTAACTAGTAAATGAAGAGTACCTGACCTTTTCAAATTCAAGGCTTCACCAGCAATCTTTGGAGATGCAATCTAACATGATGTTAAGAGCCATTAGTACCATCACCAGAATGCCAGAGTTCAAATCCTAGCTCTGCTATATACCAGCTTGAGGCTTGGCAAGTTAGTCCACCTCCCTTGGCTCAATTCTCTTATCCATAAAATGGCACTAACAGTATCTATGTCACTGGAATCTTGTGAGAGTTAAATAAATTGGCATACGTAATGCAAATATATGTAAATTTCATAAATGTAAAACACTAAAAACAGTCCTGACATATAGAAAGCTCTCAAAAAGTGTGATATTTTTTTTATTTACATGTATGAGACAACGATTTTATGGCAGAATATGTATTATTAATTACTATCTTGATCTCTGGTGTAGAAGATAAAAAAATAACACATTTTATCCTTTATCTTTCTCTTAGAAGAACTGTCAAGCCTTGTGTTCTAAGGCTAGTTATTACCCATCCATTTGAAGGAAGTTGCTAGTTATTAGCTGCCTTGAGATTCACAGGCAAAGTTGAAAGAAAACCCACTGAGTCTTTTGACCATGAAGTTAGACATATAACAGCATTAAGCTAGATATCCCCAGAAGGAGATAGGGAACTATCTGTGCAGTTAGAGGGCAGTGGCTTGTTCTGGATAAAGACCAGGATTTCTCAAGACCTAAGAAACGGACACGGGTTCTGCACAAGCCCTGGATTTATGTCTTAGATGCATGCAACAGCCCAGATGGGCAGAGTTGCTAGATGCTTTTGGAGGATGAAAACCAAAAGCCAGGTCAGTGGCAGTTGTTCCTTCTAACCAAGTCCACTGAATGTTCCATCTATCCAAGCTTGTTATATGTCTAGGGCCAGACCTGAACATACTGATGCCCTGCAAATTGCAGAAGGCTGATGTTCAACTGTGGCAATAGTGGTAAAACAGCAAATAATATGGCTGTTGCTCTCTTGTAAAAGATGCTCTTACAAGCTAAAGGAAATATTGAAGGAGTCCTGTCAACACTCCTATGTGGATGCTCAGAAGCAGCTTTAATTTTATTTAGAAAAAATAGCATCTGAATGTTGTGGGATAAAACCAAACAAATTAGAGTTCTGTTATGCATGTGGAGTACTCGATTGCATTGACCTCACTGGGGTTATTCTAAACTTGGTTTGAACTAATTGGACAATGACTATTTTACAGTCCTTCTGGAAGTTGCACTTAAACATACACTGAGTATGATATAGAGCTATGACACATACTTCCCACTAGGAAACTTCTTTTTCCTTTTACCTAAGTATGTGACATATAAAAGAAGAGATACATTTATTTTAGTAATTAGATATGAATTGAATTTGGTATGAAAATCACACTGTTTAAGGAACGAGAATATTATACATAATCTCATGGCCATATTGACCTTAAGAGATCAAAGAGACAGCAAACAAAATAAACAGTTATGTGTCTTTAGAGTCTATCTTTAGGGAAGAACATGTCATGACACATGAACTTGAGTATCTGATGCCCAGGTGTACCCTGTGTTAGATAGAGATGGGGCTGATGATAATACCAGTTATTAATTGTATCAGAATCATTGCCTTTGCATGTATCTTTGCTTCCCAGTTAGTTTCCAATTATATGTCGCTTTCCAGGAAGATTAGTTTAGAGGTAGTAAATATACCAGGTCATGAATATAGTTATATTGCTGGTGATAAATAATAAATGGGACAGTCTTTTTATGTACTTTAATGGAACAACAACAACAAAAAGACATTTCTGTAAAAGTCTATGCACAAAAGCAGGAATTAGGGACCCTGCCATCAAAAAAAAAAGTGACTATTGCAAAATTCTTAATAAATACTTTTCCTTTCATATTCACATCCTTAACTGCCATAGTTGGTTCCTTTGGCAGAAGTCAACATTTCAAAGTCAAAAAGAACACTATAGAAGCATGTTTTGATTTCCTGCATCATATTACAAAAGATATCTAATTGAAATTTCAGGTAGAAATTATTGAGTGAAATATACAGTTCCACAATGGAACTTAAATCCCTGCTTATGTGAACCTCCATTTAAAATATTAAAAATATGCTCAAGGAGAAAAGATGTCCAACTAAGACAGAGAGTTTTAAGCCATTGGTGGGAAGTTTGAGGACTTTTCTGACCTCCATCTCCTGGAATCTTTTAAGGATGCTTGGAATTTATGACTTACCCAGGAAAATACAATTCAGACCTAACTGTGAATGATGCTTCAAAATTATAGTTAACGGGTGTATTTTTCTCATGAGTATACCACTACTCACCCCTCAAGTGTGTGCTTTCTTTTTCTTCTAAAGACTTTTCTCACTAAAAAAAAAAAAAGTTATAACAGACAGCTAAAACCATGCATTTATTTTAATGATCATCCCTGTCTAAAAATTTTTAACTGAAGTTAGTTCTCTACAATGACAAGATAACTATTTAACCACTTTAAAAGGTTTGTATGATTTTATTAGACCATGCGTTGACCTCATGAAAGTCTCAAAAATATTTGCTTTCATCTCATGTTTCATCCTTTAGCATTAAAATCATGCTAAATTTATGCTAATTCTTCCTGAAGTTTGATTAGATGATATAAATCATATTTGAAAGGTTAAAAAAATGCCTTCTGGAAATCTTCAAATAGTTATAATCACTGAGAACATTTACTTTATTTGCTCACATTATATCCTACATGTCCATTTTAGAAGAAAATGAAAAGAAAAACCTTCCCCATTTATCTTTCCATTCATCATACCATTTTGCAAACACAGATTTTTCCTCTGCTTACCATCAGGAATTACATGGATGGCCCCAAAATCCATCCTAAAGGTACCTAAAATACCTTTCATCCATTAAACAATTAAAGCAAAACCAGCATACTATCATTAGTTAAGGAGGAAAAGTAAAACACTTTTTTACTTGTTTTTCTCATGCCATTATCTCCGTATACTAACTATATCCCTTTATATCATCAATTGTCTCATGAGTAACTCTCAAACTAAAACATAAAGCTATTGTTCTTCTGATGTACCTCAAACTCTCGGAGATTTCAGTGATAATCTGGGATGGAAGAACTTCCCACAAAATAAGATTTTTCAAATATCTGCACCTCATCTTTTTCTCTTTTGTATTCATGCAGTTCGGTTTATTATAAAACTAAAGTGGTATGGTTTTGGGTTAAAAAGGTACATTTTGAAAGCTCTCACTTCCTGTTTGTATTAGTTAGGGTTCTCTAGAGAAACAGAACCAACACGGAACACTTGCAAATATAAAATTTATGAAAGTGTCTCACGTGACCGTAGGAACGCAGAGTCCAAAATCCACAGGGCAGGTTGCGAAGCCGATGACTCCAATGGATGGCCTGGACGAACTCCACAGGAGAGGCTCACCAGCCAAAGCAGGAATCAAACCTGTCTCCTCTGAGTCCTCCTTAAAAGGCTTCCCATGACTGGATTTAGCATCACTAATTGCAGAAGACACTCCCCTTTGGCTGATTACAAATGGAATCAGCTGTGGATGTAGCTGATGTGATCATGACCTAATCCTATGAAATGTCCTCATTGCAACAGACAGGCCAGCGCTTGCCCAATCAGATGAACAGGTACCACAACTTGGCCAAGTTGACACCTGTCCCTAACCATGACAGTCCACCCCTTGTCAACTTGGCACATATATATATATATATATATATATATATATATATATATATATCACCTTAGACCATACTTAATTTCCAAATGAAAACAAATAAGCACACATTTTTTCTTTTATCTGACAATACTCAACTGTCCTGCATATAACTGGAAACACATTAAATCTCTCCAGAATAGCGTGCAAATCCTTGGGCAACATTCATTCTTAAACTTGATATCTTACAACTTAAATAGTATAACACAAGCAAAACAGCATTACAGTCCTCGTTTCTGTAACTGATCACATGGTCGAAGTTCATATTTATCACTACCTTCTTCCACTACCCATTCCATGTTCCCTTTTCCCTCAGCAAGCACTTCAGCTGGCCGTGGTTCTTTGCCTGGTGGGGTGACCCAAACCTTCATTCCTGAAGTCTCAGAGCCATTAGTGGTCCTGCCTGGATTGTGTTGTTGCAGTTTTCCATTGATTTTGATCACAGGGCATGGTAGTACTAATAGACGCCCCAGGGGATCTCCTATATTCCAAGAAAACTCTTCTTTACCTCCATTACGTAGTTGCAGTCCTACTTCCTTCTGATAGTCAGGGTCAATTACCCCAGACAATAATGTAATCCCCTTCTTGGTGTGTTGAATCCAGAGGCATAAGTAGCCCAAAGTGGCCAGGTGGCAATCTTAACTTCCAGTTCAGTGGTATCACTGTTGTTTCTCCTGGAGAAAGCACACCCCGTTTTGGAACTAAAACCTGTAGACCAGCAGAACTCAGGGTAGCAGGGACAGGAAGCAAAAATTTTCCTAGTGGATCACTAGGAGTAATAGTGAGTGGCACCACACCCATTTCCACCCCTTGGTTCCTGGACCCATGGATCCGGGCTATGGGAGAAACAGCACCATACAGTGGACGCTGATTCAGAACATACACAGCTTCCTGGAGAACATTACCCCAGCCTTTCAAGTTTTTGCCACCTAGTTGGCACCGTAATTGAGTTTTCAAAAGGCCATTCCACCGTTCTATCAATCCAGCAGCTTCTGGATGATGGGGAACATGGTAAGACCAGAGAATTCCATGAGCATGTGCCCATTCCCGCACTTCATTTGCTGTGAAGTGTGTTCCTTGATCCGAAGCAATGCTATGTGGAATACCATGACGATGGATAAGGCATTCTGTAAGCCCACGAATAGTAGTTTTGGCAGAAGCATTGCATGCAGGGAAAGCAAACCCATATCCAGAGTATGTGTCTATTCCAGTTAGAACAAATCGCTGCCCCTTCCATGAAGGGAGTGGTCCAATGTAATCAACCTGCCACCATGTAGCTGGCTGGTCACCTCAGGGAATGGTGCCATATTGGGGGCTGAGTGTGGGTCTCTGCTGCTGGCAGATTGGGCACTCAGCAGTGGCTGTAGCCAGGTCAGCCTTGGTGAGTGGAAGCCCATGTTGCTGAGCCCATGCATAACCTCCATCCCTACCACCATGGCCACTTTGTTCATGAGCCCATTGGGCAATAACAGGAGTTGCTGGGGAAGGAGGCTGACTGGTATCCATAGAACGGGTCATCTTATCCAAGATTTTAACTTGATTATTAAAATCTTCCTCTGCTGAAGTCACCCTCTGGTGTGCATTCACATGGGACACAAATATCTTCATGTTTTTAGCCCACTCAGAAAGGTCTATCCACATACTTCTTCCCCAGACGTCTTTGTCACCAATTTTCCAATTATGGTCTTTCCAAGTCCCTGACCATCCAGCCAAACCATTAGCAACAGCCCATGAGTCAGTATACAAACGCACCTCTGGCCAGTTTTCCTTCCAAGCAAAATGAACAACCAGGTGCACTGCTCGAAGTTCTGCCCACTGGGAGGATTTCCCCTCACCACTGTCCTTCAAGGACACCCCAGAAAGGGGTTGTAATGCTGCAGCTGTCCACTTTCGGGTGGTACCTGCATATCGTGCTGAACCATCTGTAAACCAGGCCCGAGTTTTCTCTTCCTCAGTCAATTCACTGTAAGGAACTCCCCAAGAGGCCATAGCTCTGGTCTGGGAAAGAGAAGGTAATGTGGCAGCAGGAGTGGAAACCATGGGCATTTGTGCCACTTCTTCATGTAACTTACTTGTGCCTTCAGGACCTGCTCTGGCTCTATCTCGTATATACCATTTCCACTTTACAATAGAGTGCTGCTGTGCACGCCCAACTTTATGGCTTGGTGGGTCAGACAACACCCAACTCATGATAGGCAACTCAGGTCTCATGGTAACTTGGTGGCCCATGGTTAAGCGTTCGGTCTCTACTAAGGCCCAGTAGCAGGCCAAAAGCTGTTTCTCAAAAGGAGAGTAGTTATCTGCAGCAGATGGTAAGGCTTTGCTCCAAAATCCTAAGGGTCTGCATTGTGATTCTCCTATTGGGGCCTGCCAAAGGCTCCAGACAGCATCTCTATTTGCCACTGACACTTCCAGCACCATTGGATCTGCTGGATCATATGGCCCAAGTGGCAGAGCAGCTTGCACAGCAGCCTGGACCTGTCGCAGAGCCTCCTCTTGTTCAGGTCCCCACTCAAAATTAGCAGCTTTTCTGGTCACTCGATAAATGGGCCAGAGTAACACACCCAAATGAGGAATATGTTGCCGCCAAAATCCAAAAAGGCCAACTAGGCGTTGTGCCTCTTTTTTGGATGTGGGAGGGGCCAGATGCAGCAATTTATCCTTCACCTTAGAAGGGATATCTCGACATGCTCCACACCACTGGACACCTAAAAATTTTACTGAGGTGGAAGGCCCCTGTATTTTTGTTGGATTTATCTCCCATCCTCTGACACGCAAATGCCTTACCAGTAAATCTAGAGTAGTTGCTACTTCTTGCTCACTAGGTCCAATCAACATGATATCATCAATATAATGGACCAGTGTGATGTCTTGTGGGAGGGAGAAACGATCAAGGTCTCTGCGAACAAGATTGTGACATAGGGCTGGAGAGTTGATATACCCCTGAGGTAGGACAGTGAAAGTATATTGCTGACCTTGCCAGCTGAAAGCAAACTGCTTCTGGTGGTCCTTACTAATAGCTATTGAGAAAAAAACATTTGCCAGATCAATAGCTGCATACCAGGTACCAGGGGATGTATTGATTTGCTCAAGCAATGATACTACATCTGGAACAGCAGCTGCAATTGGAGTTACCACCTGGTTGAGTTTACGATAATCCACTGTCATTCTCCAAGACCCATCTGTTTTCTGCACAGGCCAAATAGGAGAGTTGAAAGGGGATGTGGTGGGAATCACCACCCCTGCATCTTTCAAGTCCTTAAGAGTGGCAGTAATCTCTGCAATCCCTCCAGGAATACGGTATTGCTTTTGATTTACTATTTTGCTTGGTAGGGGCAGTTCTAGTGGCTTCCATTTGGCCTTTCCCACCATAATAGCCCTCACTGCACGAGTTAGAGAACCAACGTGGGGATTCTGCCAGTTGCTCAGTATGTCTATGCCAATTATACATTCCGGAACTGGGGAAATAACTACAGGATGGGTCCGGGAGCCCACTGGACCCACTGTGAGACGAATCTGAGTTAAAACTCCATTGATCACCTGGCCTCCATAAGCCCCCACTCTGACTGGTGGTCCAGAGTGACGTTTTGGGTCCCCTGGAATTAATGTCACTTCTGAACCAGTGTCTAATAATCCCCAAAATATCTGATCATTTCCTTTTCCCCAATGCACAGTTACCCTGGTAAAAGGCCGTTGGTCTCCTTGGGGAAGACTTAGAGGAATGTTAACAGTATAAATTTGTGGCAGTGTAACAGGTTTCTCCCCCATAGGGACCTGGCCTCCCCTTCATCCAAGGGGCTCAGGGTCTGTAAACTGTTTCAAGTCTGGAAATTGGTTAAGGGGCCGTGACTCTGTGTTTTTGTAATTCAGGTTAGACTTCTGTTCCCTTGACCTAGAACTCTTTTGTTTATACAGCTCCAACAAGAATTTTGTAGACTGCCCTTCTATTGTATTTCTAGGCACCCCATGATTTACTAGCCAATGCCACAAATCTCTGCGTGTCATATAATTTTGATGCCTCCTTTGAGTTTGTTGTCTATTATAATACCCGCGTCTACCCTGTCTTTGGTGATAAAGTGCTGCCACCTGGCTTCTGCCAACTCGGGATCCTGTCATCCCCATTGTGTTTAAGGATTCCAGCTCAGTGACAGCAGTTCCTACAGTAATATCTGACCTACAGAGAAGTGCAACCACAGAGCTCTTGAGGGATGATGGTGCTAGTCTCACAAACTTATTTCTCACTGTTCTGGTAAAAGGTGCATCTTCTGGACATTCCTGGGGTGTAAGAGCAGGCTTTGCATGATAAATCCACTCTAACATTCCAATCTCTCTAAGTGTCTGGATCCCCTCATCTACATTACACCAGGGCAGTTCTGGCATTTCAACCTCAGGTAATGTTGGCCACCTTTTGATCCATGTTTCAACCAACCACCCAAACAAGCTGTTAACACCTTTTCTAACTGCTCTGGCTATAACATTGAATGCAGAATCTCTGCTTAGTGGGCCCATATCAATAAATTCAGCCTGATCCAGCCTTATGTTCCTCCCACCATTATCCCACACTCTTAAAATCCATTGCCACACATATTCCCCTGATTTCTGTCTATATAAATTGGAAAACTCACACAGTTCTTTTGGAGTATAACGTACCTCCTCATGTGTGATACTTTGTACCTCACCTTTAGGGGCCTGTTGGGACTTTAGTCTAGTTATAGGTCTAGAAGAAATGAGGGGTGGTGGGGGTGGGTCATGAAAAGAATTAGAAATATCTTCCAAGCCATTTGCTTCAGGGCTTTCATTTGCAGTTTCATCTGGTGAAACAGGATTAATAACTCTAGGGCTAATCCCTTCAGGAGGAAGTTGGGTGGCCAACTCCTCAAGGCAGGCTGGAGGTGGGGCGGCTATGTCCTCAGGGCAGACTATTACAGGGTTATCTAAAGAAGGCTCAGCATGGTCTAGGGTTTCAACCTCACCCCCAACATCATTATCAATCCATATGTCACCATCCCATTTTTCAGGGTCCCACTCCTTTCCAATCAATGCCCTCACTTTAACAGCAGACACCATGCAAGACTGAGATTTCAGTTTACGTTGTAAAGTTGCTACTCTAACAATAAGATTCTGAGTCTGATTTTCAGAGATCTCAAGTCTACGGCTACAGGAAATAAAATTTTCCTTCAGGATACTCATAGAAACCTCTACATCTTTCAGACGGCACTTAAGCTTCTTGTTTGAAGCCTTAAGCCCATCCCTTTCACCCTTTAATGTAGACGGTGTATCTAACAACAACCAACCAACATCTCTATAACTCTTATTCCTACAAAACTCTGTAAAGGTGTCAAAAACATTATCCCCCAGAGTCTGGCTTCGTATAAGCGAAGCATTAGGAGAATCGAATGATGATATTTTGACTATCTGCTTTGCCAACTCAGTCCATGGATTGGGAGTGTCATTCTGATTACGGGAATCAGAGTCCTTAGTGTCTCTGAGCCCAGTCAGAGTAGAAAACCATTCAGAAAAACCCATTTTTAAGATTCTGTTCCTTAAGAACCACTCCCGGTACCAAGATGTATTAGTTAGGGTTCTCTAGAGAAACAGAACCAACAGGGAACACTTGCAAATATAAAATTTATGAAAGTGTCTCACGTGACCGTAGGAACGCAGAGTCCAAAATCCACAGGGCAGGTTGCGAAGCCGATGACTCCAATGGATGGCCTGGACGAACTCCACAGGAGAGGCTCACCAGCCAAAGCAGGAATCAAACCTGTCTCCTCTGAGTCCTCCTTAAAAGGCTTCCCATGATTGGATTTAGCATCACTAATTGCAGAAGACACTCCCCTTTGGCTGATTACAAATGGAATCAGCTGTGGATGTAGCTGATGTGATCATGACCTAATCCTATGAAATGTCCTCATTGCAACAGACAGGCCAGCGCTTGCCCAATCAGATGAACAGGTACCACAACTTGGCCAAGTTGACACCTGTCCCTAACCATGACAGTCCACCCCTTGTCAACTTGGCACATATATATATATATATATATATATATATATATCACCTTAGACCATACTTAATTTCCAAATGAAAACAAATAAGCACACATTTTTTCTTTTATCTGACAATACTCAACTGTCCTGCATATAACTGGAAACACATTAAATCTCTCCAGAATAGCGTGCAAATCCTTGGGCAACATTCATTCTTAAACTTGATATCTTACAACTTAAATAGTATAACACAAGCAAAACAGCATTACAGTCCTCGTTTCTGTAACTGATCACGTGGTCGAAGTTCATATTTATCACTACCTTCTTCCACTACCCATTCCATGTTCCCTTTTCCCTCAGCAAGCACTTCAGCTGGCCGTGGTTCTTTGCCTGGTGGGGTGACCCAAACCTTCATTCCTGAAGTCTCAGAGCCATTAGTGGTCCTGCCTGGATTGTGTTGTTGCAGTTTTCCATTGATTTTGATCACAGGGCATGGTAGTACTAATAGACGCCCCAGGGGATCTCCTATATTCCAAGAAAACTCTTCTTTACCTCCATTACGTAGTTGCAGTCCTACTTCCTTCTGATAGTCAGGGTCAATTACCCCAGACAATAATGTAATCCCCTTCTTGGTGTGTTGATCCAGAGGTATAAGTAGCCCAAAGTGGCCAGGTGGCAATCTTAACTTCCAGTTCAGTGGTATCACTGTTGTTTCTCCTGGAGAAAGCACACCCCGTTTTGGAACTAAAACCTGTAGACCAGCAGAACTCAGGGTAGCAGGGACAGGAAGCAAAAATTTTCCTAGTGGATCACTAGGAGTAATAGTGAGTGGCACCACACCCATTTCCACCCCTTGGTTCCTGGACCCATGGATCCTGGCTATGGGAGAAACAGCACCATA
Source organism: Tamandua tetradactyla (assembly GCF_023851605.1). NCBI lineage: Eukaryota > Metazoa > Chordata > Mammalia > Pilosa > Myrmecophagidae > Tamandua > Tamandua tetradactyla. Next base: position 58,803,526 of record NC_135331.1, on the reverse strand, counting down.
CAGCGAACACTTGCAAATATAAAATTTATGAAAGTGTCTCACGTGACCGTAGGAACGCAGAGTCCAAAATCCACAGGGCAGGCTGCGAAGCCGATGACTCCAATGGATGGCCTGGATGAACTCCACAGGAGAGGCTCACCAGCCAAAGCAGGAATCAAACCTGTCTCCTCTGAGTCCTCCTTAAAAGGCTTCCCATGATTGGATTTAGCATCACTAATTGCAGAAGACACTCCCCTTTGTCTGATTACAAATGGAATCAGCTGTGGATGTAGCTGATGTGATCATGACCTAATCCTATGAAATGTCCTCATTGCGACAGACAGGCCAGCGCTTGCCCAATCAGATGAACAGGTACCACAACTTGGCCAAGTTGACAACTGTCCCTAACCATGACATGTATTAATTTTAATTTTTTTTTAAAAATAATACACTACAAATATTTAGAACTCATGGTGTGAGTGAGTCTGCTGGACTTCATTGCTACCTTGGACAGGGATTTCCAAATATTATGCTCTATACATCTCTTTCCCTCAATTACTTTCTCCAAACCTCCAAAATCCTTCTTGTGGTATTTTTCGGGCTGACAGTATCTTGGATGTCAAACATCTGTTTTCTGTCCCCTCTCCTTATTATGTGTCCATCTGCTCCAGAAAAGAAATGGCCAGTTTTATTGAGGGCAAGGCTGGGGTGATAACTTAACTGTGCGAAGTAAGAATAGATACCCAGGGATCCTAATGGGTCCTTTCAATACTTTGCAATAATCCCCCCAGTTTTCATTTCACTCTTAAATTCCAGCTTTCTGGTAACTTTGGTCCTTCCAATTTCTGAGCTATTCCAACTTTCTGTCACGAACATTATCTGGCATTTGTTAGCATTCCTATCTGTGTCCTTAGGTTTCAGCCTCCTCCACTAGGTCCCTGGACTAAATAAACCCTGAAACCTAGAGGGCCCAGACTCTCCAGAACATCAGCTAGTTCCTTCTCCCTACCCCATATTATCAACAGCCCCTTTCAACATGAAAGAGTTAGAATAGGCATAGCCCAAATACCCCTAAAGAGTGGAAGAAAGATCAAAGGTGATTGTGGAGTTATACAGAGAAGGTAGGGTTTAACAATTGAGTATGATTGCTGAATCATTATATTGAGTCTCCAGTACTTTAGAGCAGCTAGAAGTAAAAACCTAAAATTGTGGAAATGTAACCATACCAAACTCTGATATCTGTTCTACAACTAACTGTTGTGCTGTCCTTTGAAATTTATTGCTTTTTTGTGTTTATGTATTTATGTTATTTTTCACAAAAAAGAAGAAAAAAGTCCATTGTGGTGATAAAAATATATATATAAATATGCATTCCTTCTAGCCTCCAATGTTCTGGAGCAGCTAGAAGGAAAAATCTGAGATAAAGTGGTAGCCCATGACAAACTCTGGGATCTGTGCTTTGAAAATTATTGCTTTTTTCTTTCTTTGCTTTGTATTTATGTTATATTATACAACAGAAATGTTTTAAAAAAATCTGCCACATAGCACTATTAGATGCAAGGTTAAAGGACTGCTCTAAAACAAATAAACCTAAAATAGAGTGTTACAGCTACCAAAATGTTTGAAGCACCTTACTAAGACTTCTAGCCAAACAATGCTTCAAAATTATATAACTTGTCCTGGTTTAAAGTAAAAGAAGTAACTTGTACCACTAATAAAATAATTAAATATTTTACAAGGCGTTCTTCCTCTCCTGATTAAACCCATTTCCTTTTATACCCATCATTTGGTTTACTTAAAGGCACTAAATTGGCCATTTTAGTGGGAGATATTAGGGGGCACTTTCAACCACTAGATCAGGAGTTGAAAACAGGCAGCCTATAAACCTAAGCAGCATTTGGTTTAGCTTGTGTTTTTAAAATAAAATGGATATTTTCGATTTGACATGTCAAGATATTAAAAGGCACTCCCATACGACAAGAAAAAAAACGGAACATACTGAAATCAACAATTCTCCATAGAGCCACCAGAAAATTGAGGTAACAGGGAAAACCACTGCCACTGAAAGTGGAGACAGGGGGAGATATGGAGAATGTCAGCTTATGGGAGCAGAGCCTGCCGGCTGAAACCAATACTGATAGGAACACGTAAGATGGAATGACAGATTGTTAGAAGTGCGGTGTGGACTAGCTTGAATGTTAAAATCTCTTGGAGTCCAATTTCAAGAGGATGTGTCACACTTTCATGAGCTTTACGTCCAGGGATCTCATCTGGGTCCCACTGTGAAGACTGGAGAAAAATTCTCTCATGCTTCTGGCAAGCAGGAGGATAAAATTAACTCTTTTAACATATGTCCAGGGTATTCTGTTCTCCTTAACAGAGGACTGCCCTCAAAAGAAACTATTTAGCAGAGCATAACTGACCTAGGAGTAAAGGAATATCCAACCCCAGCCCCTTCTAGTTTCCAGTGTGGGGGAACGGATATACACAATTCTAGTCCCCTTCAGACATCCTGTCTCACCCAAGGGGGTAAAATAGCTGAAAAGCAATATTGTAGAGGAGGGGAAGGAGGAATTGGGACAACTCTGTTATAAGGTCTCTCTACTACCTGTGAAGTGGCATAGTGTTATTCGAAAGAGGACTTGGAGTAGTTGTAAATGTATATTGCAAACTCTGGGACAATAATTAAACACATTTTACAGAAGTATAATTGACATACTAAGAAAGGAAAAAAAATGGAGTCATATAAAATGCACAGTTAAAACTAGAGAAGGCAGAAAAAAAGTGGAATGCAAAGAAAGAAAAAAGGACAAAGACAATGAATACAGAACAGTTACAAATATTGCACCGATTAAATCAATTATATCAATAATCATTTTAAATATGAATGGTTAAAATATGTCAATGTAGTAGCTATAGTAATGTCAGATGAAGCAGACTTAAGGCAAGGAAAGTTATCAAGGATAAAGAACAATATTACTTAATGATTAAAATGATCAGTTCTCCAAGAAGATATAATAGCCCTTAATGCATATGAGCCTAACAACCAAGCATCAAAATGCATGAGGCAAAAACTAATGGAACTGCAAGGAGAAAGAGACCAATTCACTATTGCAGATGAAGATTTCTACATACCTCTATCAGTTGATAGGTTCAGCAGGAAGAAAATCAGTAAGGATATAGCTGAACTGAACATTATCATTAATCAACTGGATCTAAATTGATAGTTAAAGCATACTTCACCCACCAACCCCAGAACACACGTTCTTCTCAAGCTCACATGGAAGATTCACCAAGACAGACCACAGTCTGGATGAAAGTTAAAAGAAATCATACAAAGTGTATTCTTAAGCCAAACTGAATCTAGAAGTCAATAACACAAATAAAGCTAGAAATCCCCAAATACTTGGAAATTAAACAACACACTTCTGAATAATAAAGGTCAAAGAAGAGATCTCAAAAGAAATTTTAAAACATTTTGAACTAAATGGAAATGAAAATTCAACATATCAACAAAGCAGTACTTAGAGGGCATTTTGCAGAATTAATGCATATAATATACAAGTAGAAAGATCTAAACCCAATAACCCGAGCTTTGAGCCTAAGGCACTAGAAAAAGAAGAGGAAATTAAATCCAAAGAAAGCAGAAGAAAAGAACCAATTTTAGCAGCTTTATTAATAATTGCCAAAACTTGGTAGCAACCAAGATATCCTTTAACAGGTGACTGGATAAACAAATTGATATATCCATAGGATGGAGTATGTGGTAGTTTGAAGCTGTAATGTGCCCTAGAAAAGATCATGCTCCTTTGATACATCCCTGTGAATGCAGACCTATAGTAGGTGGGAACTTTTAATAAGGTTATTATAATTGAGATGTGACCCACTTCATTCAAGGTGAGTCTTAATTGTCTCACTGGAGTTCTTTATAAGAGGATAAAAGACAGAAAGAGAGACAGAAGCAGCAAAAAAGAGAAACACCCAGAGAAGTTTAGAGAAAAACCACAGATGGAGAAGTCAGTAGCTGAAGCAACAGAAGCTGGGAGAGAGGACCAGCAGACCTTGCCATGTGCATTGCTATCTGACAGAGGAGCCCAAGCTCACTGGTAACTGTTTTTTAGAGAAGGTATCATCCTATTGACACACCTTAATTGAGACATTTTCAAGGCCTTAGAATTGTAAATTTGTAAGGTAATAAATCCCCATTATTAAAAGCCACTCCATTTCTGGTATTGCATTTCATGAACTTTAGCAAACCAAAGCAGAATATAAGTCAGCAATAAAAAAAAAAGTCAACTAGCCACTCCATGAAGACATGGAAAAACCTAAATGCATACTGCTAAGTGAAAGAAGCCAGTCTGCAGAGGCTATACTGTATGATTTCAACTGTATAACATTCAGGGAAAGGCAAAACCATGGAGAGAGTGAAAAGATCAGTTGTTTCTGGTGGTTGGGGAAAAGGGAAGGAGGCATGAATAGATGGAGCCTATGGGGATTTATAGGGCACTGAAACTATTACATTTGATGTTGTACAGAAGAAACATGTCACTTCCCTTTTTTCAAAACCAAAGCAGTGGACGACACAAAGAGCGACCCCTAATGTAAACTGTGGACTTTAGTTAATAATAATATATCAATACTGATTCAGCAGTTGTAACAAATGTGCTACACTAATGCTAGATGTTAATAATAGGAGAAAATGGGGTGGTGGGGAAAGGAAGTAAACGGGAATTCTCTTTACTTTCTGCTCAATTAAGAAGTAAACTTAAAACTTCTCTAAAAAATAAAGTATTTTAATTCAAAATAAAATAAAATGAATACAGGTGAGACATGCACTGTCCCATTCACCACAGATCCATACTCCCCATTGCCTCAACCCCCTCCTTGATTTACATAACTGCGTTATTTTCCTGGGACCTCTAGGTAGTTTAAGTTCATGACTCCTGTCTGGAATTTTCAGCAAACTGAAGCCAGAGTCTTTTAAATGAACTAGATTCTCTACAATCATAGAAAATTTTCCAGACATCTGCATTACAGTGAAATCTGAGACCTTCTTCTTACAGGCTTTTACAAAATATAAAAGAAAAATCCAGATTCACAAAGTCACAACAAAACTGCTTTTGATGTGTTCTTTGGATATTTTTCAGAAGAACACAAAACAATCCTTGATTCCCTTTGTTCTTAAACTAGATTAATCGATAAATAAGCTTCAAATATTTAGATATAAAGAAAATCCTCTATTTTGTTTGGGGAGAAGCCGGAGAATGCCAGTTAAAATTGATGTGTTCCCTTTGAAATGTCTGCCATCCTCTAGGTTGGCTCAGCTCTGAGTTTGCAGCAGCTGGGGTGGGGGGGGGAGGTGCCCCTGGACTGAGGAAAAGCCTGACCAATGGAGCAGGGCCCGGCACACCCCTCCTCAAGTTTTATGAGTTCTTAATGGCTTGAATCACTTGTAGGTGTTTTTAATACCTGCTGTCAGTTTGGAAATGTTTCTCGCTTGGCGACTGGATAAGGACAATAAACTTGTCAAGCAGGCAACTAACTCTTCAATCTATTATTAAAAACATAAAATCCAAAGAAATAGAAAAGATGTTTAAGTCTACAGTTTCTTCTCACTAACACTTCTTGGGTCATAATGTCTTTTAAAAGCACTTCCTGAAATTTATTCCTTACTAAGAGAATAATCAGAGTAAATCATACGGTGATAATCGGGTGCTTTTTCAAAAGAGAAAAAAAAAAGCAATAAAGAAGAGAAGATATTTATGTTATGTGCTTTTAATAACTATTGGTAGTCACAAACACTTATAATTAAGGAAAAGCTTAGTGGAAACCACTTATGAAAAGTAACTGAGGCTGACTTCTTTCTTCACAAAAACAAACAAAAAAGCTAAGATGAATTTTTTTGTTTCAGGAGAGAATGAGTAAGTTTATTGAACACACAGTTATCATCTCCAGATTCAGATTTATTTTGTCGTTCCTGAAATGAACTTCTAGTTCTTTTTTCATGAACAAAAACATGTATTTTCAAAGTAATTGATTTCCACCGAATACTAAAATGGTGTCTAATGATGATAAATTATCCGATAATTGATAAGCCTACTCCATTATTATTCAGACATAAAGCTGGGATATGTGACACACATTAATTCAACAGAGTTAAATTCTCTGTGGATATAAAATAAGATCTACGACCCCAAAATCAAACTAATAAGAAAACTTGCAATCTCTTGATTTTGAAGGAGCTTAGACCTGATAAATTTAATCAAAATCTCTTATTGACATGTGGACTATTTTGACATGAACAAATGTTTAATCATTTAACCAATACTCCATCAATAATGAATTAGTGCTGACAGGCTTGTTGAGGAGTGACAATTCTATGGATTATAAACATGAAATGATGTTATTTTTTCTGATATATGCTGGGGAATTTGCAAATTGGTAGCCTATAGGCCTAAGCAACATTTTGTTTTTTTCCATAGTATTTAAAATAAAATTGCATTTAGATAGAGCAAACTGTCTTGTTCTACATGGGTTCCATAATCCCTATTTTAGGCAATATTCTAAAATGCTCCCCAAGATTCTCATCCCCTGGTGCACACCCCAATGTAGTAGTCTCCACTTGAGTGTGGACGGGACCTGTGAATATCAATATTGCCACTCCCATCACTAGGTTGCATTATATGGCAAAGGTGAAATGATATTTACAGACATAATCAATGTTCCTAATTAGTTGACTGAATTATTGAACAGACTCTCCTGGGTGAGTCTGACCTAATCAGTGAAGCCATTTTAAAGAGGGTCTCAATCCCTCCTAAAGCAGCAGAAACACTCTCCTGTGGGCCTCAAAGAAGTGAATAGCTATGCTTTGACCTCTTAAGCAGCAGAGCAATCTTTAAGAGCTGAGGTCCCAAGTTCTACAACTGCAAGGAACTGAATATTGCCAAAAACCTAAATGAGCTTGGAGTAGAGTCCCAAATTCCAGGAGAGAACACAGCCTGGCTGATACTTTGAAAGCAGCCTTGTGAGAACCAGAGCAGAAGATCCAGCTGAGCTAGGCCCAGAACCCTGAGCCTGAGAAATTGTGAGATAATAAATGTGCATCATTTTAACTGGCTGGAATTGTGATAATTTGTTAAGCAATAATTGAGAACTCCTTATTGTCTCAAACCCACATTAACTCACATGCACCCTCTTCCCCATTCTTTTCTATTTTATAGAGATTCTACAATGTTCTGATCAGTTTAAATTACTAAAACTTAGTCCAGTCCAGTTTATAATTTCAACTTCATTCAAGGATCCCCTCTCTGACCCAATACAAATTCTACCTGTGGCCTTTCCTGTTGAGAATGGTATGGGGAGAAATCTGCCTTTCCTTCTTTTTTCAGAGTCTAGTTCTCTGTTTCAGATGAGAGAGATATCACCACCTGTGTACCTGAGGTGGGAGGTAAGGCCTATGTGGCTGGGTCTGTCTGATCTGCAAGGAAGGTGTGCATGCTGTCCTCAGGACCATTCTCAACTTCACTTTGACCCCTTCTTTTAATGAGGGGCTCCCAAAGGAGAACAGCTGGTCCCGCCTTAGTCTCCTGCCAGTGAACTATACCCCTAAGCCCTTCTCCAGGTGGAGAGAACCATTTTTTGTTGCTGCACCTGCCTGGACAGCCTAGAATGCCTGCCCTCCTTCGACATTGATTAATCTAGCTTTCAAAGTGTTCACGATGACACCATCATCTTAGTCCAGAAGTGAATTCACTTTCATCTCTCTTCCTCTTATTGTTCCATCTTTCAATATATCCTTTTATAAGATTTATCATTTCAAAGTGCGACTCTAATGCAATCAAAATCCTTCAATTCTCCACAAAGACTAACCTATTCCGTGCCTGATATGCAGTCTCCACAGCACTGGATCAAACTATGTCACCACCTTTATCCTCTACGTTATCCCCAATGTCTTACATAGTTGATTCTTATTATTCTCAGATTGTATATTTTCAAGTTCACCTACTTGCCAAAATTTCTTTGTAACCCTGAAATCAACATCCGCATTACTTTTTCTTTTTTTGCATGGGCAGGCACCGGGAATCGAACTTGCGTCTCCAGCATAGTAGGAGAGAATTTCGCCACTGAGCCACCATCACACCACCCATTCATGTTACTTTTATGGTCATTTGCAGACATATACAAAATGGCAAAATATTCCAGTTGCCTGACGTGCATCTTTCCAGCTGAGGTGGAATGAGGCAACACTCTGCCTTTGTCTCAGCTTTTATACACATGCCCTTTTTGCAGCATATTTAGTGTCATGTTTTACACATATTTTCTTTTTGTTGGTGATTTTTCTGTTTAAAATGGCCCTTAAGCTTAATGCTGAAGAACTGTCTAGTGCTTACAAGAAGGCGTGTGAGGTGCCTTATGGGAGAAATTATCTGTGTTAGATAAGCTTCATTCAGACATGAGTGTAGTTCTTCTGGCTGTGAATTCAATGTTAATAAATCAACACCTTATTTAACGAACTCCAGTTACCTGCCTCCAATGCAATTTATATAAAATATGCTTAACATTATGTTCAGAGGTTTTGTTTAAATATTTGCTTTAAAATAAGCTGAAGGCAATGATATTCTTTCTAGATGGGGTTAAATGGGGGCAGTCTTTAAAAGGTTGGTGAAACAGAGACCATCTTAAGGAATTATCATATGCAAATTTAAGGATGAAGCACAGATAAAAGTTGTTTTTAAACGGAAACACACATGATCAGTTGCGTTAATCAGTTGATGATATTTTGCAACCAAAGCTAGGAGAAACCTACCCCTGTATTTCTCCAGGGGTAATGGTGCAGCATTCCTTAATTTAGTGTTGGAGGTCACTTTATAAAGTTTAACTACTTGGAGTAATAAGAATCAATTGTACTTTCATCTCATTACCCGAGTTATAGCCTCCCCAAATGCATTTGTTTTCTCAACTCCATCTCTCCATTTACACATGTTCTATGTCTTGTAAAGCTCAACAAAACATAGTCCATTTTGCAAATCCAATCTCAAGTCTTTCCCAGTGTTCCAAATCAGATGTTCTCCCCTCCTTATTCAGTACCTAAAGCAATGTATTTGCGTGAGGAATGACAACACAGTATACAGTATTCTCCAAATTCACAGAAAACGTCGATCATTTTCACCCCTATGCACGGCCTGGTAGACTATCTGATACAGAACAAACCACTGCCTAATTGAAAAGTATATGGAAGAAAACTTTTTAAGACCTCTTTTAAGAAAACTTCTACTCCTGAGGCTTAAAAAGCCAAATATGTGGTTGAATAAATATATATAGACATATCTGTAACAAAAAATAAAGCAAAATGTGGTACTCTTCAAATTGATCAACAAAATCAACTGATTGAAATAAACACCTCCAGAAACAAGAAACACTTCTGCTAAATACATAATTACAAACATGCTGTTTAAAAATCTGAATTGTCACCAAGGAGACTGCTGTCATTACTACATCTCTTTTGATTCAGCTATTTTCACATAGAAGAAATACCACTTTTTAAAAATAAACTCACCAAAATTAGAATTGATCATTGTAGATATCTTTGTGAAGTGTACCAATCAAGTCATGTTAATAAAATTAATTTTGAATGTAAAGCAATATCTGATCATTTTAATTAAACACCAGAACACACACTCTTAAAAGACTGATGCCATTCAGAGAACAAACTATAAAGGATTCTAAACTCATCACATGAGAAAGAGAATATTAAACCATTTTTGAAACAAATCTTTAGCCAACTTTGAAGCCCTATAACAAAGTAAATCACATCTTTTTCCTTTTTACCAAACAGCGTTTATTAGATCACAGCTCTCCGCGCCGCACCCCCACCCCCCCACCCCCAACCCCGGCACCTTTTCTCAATGCATCTGACTCTAATTTTTTCTGATCACTTTCAAAACTTTATTTACTCTTTCAGGAATGTAAACATGCCCTTTTGATATGTCTTCAAAGAAAGGTGCATGTGCTGCAATCACAAAAGACCATTTCAAAAGCAGTGACCCAAAAAATTTCTAATTCTACCAGCATTGTTGGAACGGCAGGCTTCAAAGGTAATGAAACCAGCGGCAAGATAGCCTGGTGTCCCAAATTACTGCCATAACTAAAATTCAGGACCCAGGCTAAAATCAGTTTATCTGGGTCTCTTGCCTTTCTTTTACCTAAATTTCTTTCTGAGTTTGTTAGGGGTTTGTTACAACCCATTTGGCCGTAGGTTGTAAACTGGAGCATGCGCAGAAACACAAATTCTTTTTCTGTAGAGAGCCCCTAAGGCATTAGGAACAAAAATCATTCTCAAAACCAAGATTACGAAATGAAGAGACACTGAAAGCCAATAAAATGTGAGGGGTCCCTCAACAGGGAGGATCCATCCACCGTCTTTGGTAAGCAACCAATTAAAATATGCCAACGTAAATCCGGGTCTTGTCCCCACCTCCTTTTGTTCCCATCCCACAAAATTCCCCCTTCTCAAGGTCAGGGAGACAGATTTGAGCTTGTCTCATGTCTTCATGCCAGTCAACCTGACAATTAAACTCTTTTTTCCCCCCTCAATTTCCTGGTGTCACAGTATTGACTTCCGTGTTTTGGCTTCTGTATGCTTTCGACAGCAAACCCATTGCTGGACAATAGGAACTATTTTTCCTCAGTTTCAAGCACGGACATGTACAAAATGACTCACAAATTTAGATAAGATTTGTGGCAATGATAACTTATTTTATGGACAGTTTCTTCTCAAAGGTTTTAAATCATGATTGTTCAATATATAGGACCATACTCAAGTATCACCGCCATGGCAAATCGAGGATGGATAACGCAAAGACTCAACAACTTGTAATGTCAAAAACCTCTGAGATAACCCTTTAAATGTGTTCATCTATCATCACTGATTTATCCTAAGTCGCTTTACGCACTAAAAGAAAGAGTTTTCTTCAATGGCTAGCATTGCCATTTTCATCGTATTTTATATCGTCTTCACTTTGTCTTAAATGTTTATTCCAATCTTTATACAAACATATTCAACATTAAAAAATTGTTTAGAATGTCTGGAGTCTTGCTATTCCTCAAAGATGCAAGTGTGTTTCTGCCTCAGGGACTTTGAACAGACCCTTCTGCTTGGAAAAGTCTTCTCTGGGGTATCCCTAGAATTGATTCATTCACTGCCTTCATTCCCAGAAAGCACTTTCTCAGGTAGGATATCTCTGGCCATCTTATTTAAAATAGCAGCCTTCGGATAGTTCAGTGGTAGAATGCTCACCTTCCATGCTGGAGAACTGGGTTCGATTCCCAAACCATGCACCCAAAAAAAGAAGAAGAAAAAAAAAAGCAACCTTGATAATTCTCCACGTCCTTGACTTAAATACCTTCTACTAGTTATTTACTTATTTTCTTTGCCCCTACTCTCACCTTCCACTAAGGGTGGATTTTTGCTTGGTTTGATTTGTTTATTGCTAGAACAACACCTAGCACATAGTAGGAATTCAATAGATAGTTGTTGAGTCTAATTAGTGAATTGTGTCTGAGGTTAGAAACAGTTTATTTGCATTTTCATAAGTGTGTGCATTTTATTTGGCATAATTACTCAAGACCTGGTCTCAACTAAATTGCAAACTCTCACAATTAATGCATAGAATTGTTATTAAGTTTTAATGAAATAGGAGTCCAATGAATACATCTGTTTTTTCCACCTTGCTGAACATGTACCCGTGCCTACTTTATAGCCAATGACCTATGCATATGTTTGTTTTTCTGAATAGTGTCATAAGTGAAATGTATGAATAAATAGATAGTATTATGATGCCGGGACCTAAAACTTTGAAATGGATTAAGGCAAATTAATTCAACATGAACAGTGGCTGAAATATATTCTGTCACTATACTCATTACTTTCATGTGTACCTTGAACAGTGTCTTCTAATAGTTTCTAGGTTAGCAAAACACAATAAGCAGACATTAGAATAGCAGGTGATTTCTATTACACCAGATTTTCATAAGCTGAGATAACGACCCACAAGAGAGGCAATAAATTATTTCAAAAGAAATTCAAATACAAAAATCAATAACTGGCTTTCCTTACACGAGGGGAATATCTAATAGCAGCAATCAGTAACTAGGGCAACTTCTAACCTGATACATTTAGCCAAAATGATTTCAATTTCTATCACCAAGCATATTTTAGTGCTTCTCTTCTGTCTTATTACTTTGAAAAACTTTCATTAGAGATTCAAGGCTTTTCAGGGCTGAAAGTTACCACAGAAATCATTACAGGAGGGAACATCTGCTGGAAATACCTTATGAAATTAAATTTGAATTCCGGTTTCAACATGTAACAAGGGTGATTGTTGTATTAGGCAAATCCTTTTGCATAATAAAAACAAAGTGAGTAAATACAGGTGTTGTGTCTCATTTGGGAGGACACCAAGAATTTATTATATTTTAGAAGTTGCTGGGTAGATTTTACCCTCAAACCATCATAATAAAAAGCAGATTTGTTAGCAAATCAATAGTGCAAAGGAAGAAAATGTTTTTTTCTATGGAAGAGTAAAGGGCAACCACTGTTTCAATCACCACTTTAACAGCAGTGTTTGGATTCAAACAATGAACTTCTAATTATAAGTGATTGTTATGGGTGTATAAAAGCGATTTCTCCAAGATATATATAGTCCATCTTCCCCTTCCTGAATCTTATCAACAGAATATCTCTGTGCCCTTGAACATGATACAACTGAATTACATTTTAAAATATATTCTATAAATCTGACTCTTTGTAAAGTCAGATTAACCTCTTAGCCAGAACAAATTAAGAAAGTTTTTACAATGTGAGAAAAGAAGAATCAACTAGCCCTAGAAACCCCATCTTGATTAATATTCTTTCAGTGGAAGAATTAATTATAAATTTGAGGAAACTTTTTTAAAAAGGAATCCAGGAATGAGTTTAAAGCAATTGATCGCAATCCCAGTGTTACATTTAAGTCCTACAACTTTCTGCCTGTACAATAAAGGCCATTTACAATGAAGTTCAAAAATCAATACATGAGTAAATGAAGGAGGAATAAATAAACAAAAGTATCAACTATGTGTTAATGCCAAAGATAGATGATACCTGCTAGAAAGGTGGTTTTTAAACGATTGCATGCAGAACAGGGTTTTTCAAGTTCAGCGCTTTTGACATTTTTTGCTGGATAATTCTTTATTGTGGGACGTTGTTCTGTGCATTGTAGGATGTTCAGTAACATCTCTTGCCTCTCTACCCATAATATGCCAGTTGCCTCCCACGTCCCAGTTGTGACAATCAAAAATATCTCCAAACATTGCCAAACACCCTCTGAAGTTGGAGCAATATCACCCCCAGTTGAGAATCATTGGGTAGAGTGATGGAAATATGGTTTGCCATACCATCACCACCACGGCCAAATTCCAATTCAGCTAGTCTGAAGGAATCTGCATTTTTTAGAGCCACTCTAGTTGTTGTTCTGTTGCAGAATGATTCCTGGCCATTTTGAAAACTCCTGAAGAGTTGTTTATTTGCAAACAACAGCGATGTAGGGGGAGAGAGAATGAGACTAGGAGGAGTATAGGAGGGAAATATTCATAAAAGGTCTACTAAGCACATGGCAGTATGACATCAACTAGCCCTTTCTAACTACACAAAGCTAAAGAGAGAGGTGGAGGAAAAGCCACAAATGGACTCTAATTAACCAGGAAATGTTATAGTTCAAGTATCACAGTGCATAGTGTTTTCATGAGTTCTATATTCTTACAACAATCCTTTAAGGGAGATGTGCCAGTTTGAACCTGTTGTGTATCCCAGAAAAGCATGCTTTTTAATCCTGATTCACTATTGTTGGTTGTATCTTTTTTATTAAGCTGTTTCCATGGAGCTGTGACTGGCCCAATTGTGGGTAGGACCTGTTGATTAGGTGGTTTCCGTGGAGATATGTCTCTACCCATTCAAGGTGGATCACTTACTGGAGTCCTTTAAGAGGGAACCATTTTGGGAAAAGCATCAGAGCTTACACGAAGATACCTTTGACAATGCAAATGGAAAACTCCCCTAGGAAAGTTGTTTGAAACAAGAAGCCAAAGGACCAGTGGATACCAGACACGTGCCTTTCCAGATCAGGCTTTCTTGAATCTAGGTATCTCTTTCTGGATGCCTTAGTTTGGACATTTTTATGGCCTTAGAACAGTAAACTTGTGGTTTAAGTTCCTTTTGTAAAAGCCAACCCATTTTTGACATGTTGCATTCTGTCAGCGTTTAGCAAACCAAAACAAGAGGTAAGAAAGATACTTTATAAATGGGCTTCCATAACCATTTCTATGTCAGTAGAAATGATATTTTTAGTTACTATGATCATGAATAACAACACAACAAACACTAGTCAACTCTTTCAACTGTAAGGCATCCCTAGAGGAAATAGGCTCAGAACTGTCGTGCTTAAAATGACACACCTAGAATCAGTTAGAATTCAAAGCATAGGACTTTTCACATCTAAATGATATCTTTTCCATGATCCACTTATCTTTCTTCTTGAGCAAAAATAATCAGCAATCCAACAGATCAGTTTATTATACGTTGGGCATTATGGCTCTATACTCTTACCTACATATCTTGCTGCAAGTATCTGTGAATATGTGTAACAAAAAAACATTATTTAAAAATTAATTTTGAGACTTTCCCTTAAAAAATTTAAGAACATAGAACTCATTTCAATGTAATGTCCCTCTTTGATTGAAGAATAAAACTATGTTTGTTTTGTTTTTATGCTTTTTAGCAGTCACATCACTGCTTATCTATTTTATGGTCAAATAAATCTTCCTCTTCCATGTTCTGTGGAAACCTATCCCGCACTTATGCAACTGATTTTCATGAAACTAAATGCAGGAGTGTGCAACGTTTCATATCAAATATTCTTTCTTGGTCCAACCCAAATATCCATTCCATATATAAAACAAATAACTAAATTGGTAATGAAGTTAGATATAAATTCCTGCATGAGATTTATATAACCTCTATTTTTACTTGCAATCTTTTCCCAAATCATTATTAAGAGATATTAATACTTCTGTGATCCTCTGAGCAAATGAAATCAAAAGGACAGGTCAAGTAAGTGGAGCAATATCATAAATAACTTAGAGTGGATGAGCCCAGATTATATCGGCTTTCAAAAGTCCACTAAATCATGTCCTAGGGCATGATATTCAAGCATGTCACTATCAGCTGCCAACCTACTTTTTGAGATTCACTTCACACTGATCCATGTCCCCTACTCTGTATTGGGAACCAACAGAACCATTTCCATTGATCTGATATTACAGAATTTTCCTTCCTCCAGTCCTCTATTCACTTGATCATCCCAAGCTAACCTACCTTTGCTGGTGATACCCTATTAATATTTTCAAGTCCCATGCAACCATCATCTTCATAAAGCCTGTCATCTTTACCACCTTCATTGCCTATCTTTTTTGGAAATAAATCTCTTCCTCTACTGAATCCTGTCAGTGTTGTGTGAACACATCATTCTAAAGGCACTTTCATTTGTCATGATTACCTATTCATCAGTTGCCCCTAGTCAATACCCAGCACACCTTTTACCACTTGGGAAGCACCATATTCTTGTTGAATTAATTAAGACATTAATATTATACCTGACACTTGTAATTTAGATTTAAAAGCTGCAAAAAATATGGCAGCTAGAGGCAGCACAAATTAAAGAATGGACTAAGCAAAAATAAGAGTAATAAATAAAAAAGGATTTCATAAACAATCCTACAGTGAAGAAGAAAAGAAACAAAATGGGCATCTCCTAACCCAACAATTAAAAATGAGATTTGTCAATAATGGGTTTCTATAACCATTTCTAGGCCCTTTGAATTTATATTTCTAGTTTCCGTGATCATGAATAACAACATGACAAAAGCTAATCAACTCAACTGTAAAGCATCATTACAGGAAATGGAATTTTCAAAAGTAACACTTCAGGAATGATGCAAAGCCTATAGTGGTTACAGGTGAAAAAGCAGATTTGGATTAAGGCAGCATATTGCTTAATCAGTCCTCAGGTTACTAATTCATTTCAAAAGTATTTGACCTGGAATAAGCCTCGCGAGCGTAACTCTTCCTATACTGAGATATAAGCAGTTTAGAGGGATGAAGCAAATGATTTCTCAAAGGACTCCAATAAAATACTAATTAAGTCAGATAAAAGACAAAAAGAAGCTCAGAACTTGAGCCACAGATTACCCACACTCTTATTTCCTGATTGTTGAAATAGAATTTAAGTTGGGAAAAACTTACAGTGAAGCATAGATTTTTTTTTTCCTAGAGCCAATATAGTAAATGCATCTGAATTCATCCAGTTTACAGAATAAAACAAGTATAGCCAAGTATCATTTTAACAAATACCATTGCTATAGAGATACCTGTGAACAAAAACATTGCTTAAGCAACCCCCAAGCTGTCCTTTTTATTTTAAGCAACATTCAATATGCAAAATTCTGGGTTGAACAAGAATTTGAGAAAAAAAAGCTTCCAGATTCACCACAATGGGATAATATATATTTTATCAAAGCAAATTGACATAAATATGGCTTACAAAATAAGTTTCAAACCTAAATATGGCCAAAGGGCCATATTTGTGGGTTCAAATATGAACCCACGTGGTTCATTCTTACATGTAGCTAAATACATACACATGCACTGATATGGATATCATTTAGATAGGATGTAAATAACACTTAGCTGAGATTCTGGAGACTATGATTTTAAATTCATCATCTCTGACTCTAACTCACTGTGCGGTTTGTAGTCACTCTGCCTCTTTAGAAATTAGTTTCAGACATAGAAAAGAGAGGGCTTTGACTATATGAATCTGAACTATGTGGGCTTCCAAAATTTATAATAGACTAAAACATCATGATCTCATGTATTGAAGGTGTATAGAACTATGACAATCTCTACCTTAATCACAAGGATGCTCTATGTATTCTCCTCAACCCCAGTACTTTTATAAAATAAGAAAAACAATGATGCTCGAACAATGAGATAAGAACTTCCTCTATCCCACCCCCTCCCCGTACCAGTTACCTCTCATGTTCTAATATGTATTCTATCTCTTATCCTTCAAAAGCATAGGCGATTAAACATTTATTCATTCATTGAACACATAATTCATAATTTTTTTATCATAAATTTTGTGCCAGGAACTGTTGCTGGCCAGTAAGGACACAATAATGAACAATACAGTTAAGTATGTAAAGTTCATCATAAATATCATAGCACTTGTAACTAGTAGAGGAGACAGATAAAAATGACAAAGCAACATAGATATGGGCAATGATAAGAAGTTTTATGGAGGTGGCTGAGATGGCAAACAAGGTGTTCAAGGAAGATTTCTTAAAAGCAGTGAGACTTTGAGCTGAGACCTGGTACCAGACCATGGGCCAACACTATAAAGACGTAGGAGATGTGCATTTCCAGCAGAGGGACCAACATGGACAACAATGGGAGAGAAAAGAAGGGATGTGTTGGTCATCAGGATTCATTTACTAAGCAAAAACATGGAGCACTGGCTCAGATTTCCAGTACAGGGCTGTTCAAAGTCATTCCTTGGATAATATAACAAGGAAAATACTCTGGACTTCGGAGCTCTTGACTCCTGGCCACGTATAGTTGATTACCAAGTTCTATTACTAGCATTTCTTGAGTTGTTCAAAGATTCCAGTTGCTCCTCTAAGGATTTTATATTTATTAAATCATTTAATCCTCACAAGCTCCTGACCATGTAGGCATAGTACAATTATTACTGTCATTTTATATTTCACCAAATGTGGCACACCTAGATTGAGTAACTAGCCCAAGAAACACAGCTGGAAAAGAGATAGTCAAGATTCTAAGTAGCATATCTAGTTCCAGAATCCTTGTTCTTCTCCACTGCATTTCACTGACCTCTTAACGCATGTCCATTCTGTTTTCAGCTTCCCATCACCATTGCAATGGCTTTATTCAGTTCAAGGACTCTTCTCTTCCTGGAATCTTGCAAGGATTATAATCATTTTCACTGCCTCCACTGCTTCCCTCTACAGAGCAATCCTTTCATCTACACCATTGCCAGAGTTACCTTCTAAAGCTCTGCTATTTGCTAGATGGCCGCTAGTCACACAGGTGGCTATTTAGCACTTAAAAAGTAGTTAAACCAAATTAAGATTTGCTGTAACTGTAAAATACACACCCAATTTCAAAGACTTCTTATGATAAAAAAGAATGTAAAATATATCATTAATTATTCCTGTATGAATTATATGTTGAAAGAATATTTTGGATATATTGGGTAAAATAAATATATTATTAAAATTAATTTCACTTGCTTTCTACTTTTGTTTAATGTGATCAATACAGCATTTTAAATGGCCTATGCGGCTTGCATTATATTTCCTTGAACAGCGATGTTCTAAAACATAGATTTGGTCACTTTCTATGACTTCCTATTGCCCACAGCAGTAGTTTTCAACCAGGGATGATGTGGTGACTACACCCCCCCATGCACACACACAACTTGGGACATTTGGCAAATTTTGGAGGCCTTTTTTAGGAGTCCCAACTAGAAAAGGGTACCACTGACATGCAATGAGTTGAGGCCAGGCATCCACAGGACAGCTTCCCTACAACAGAGTTATCCAGCTCAAAATGTCAATGGTCTCAAAGTTGAGAAATCCTGGTCTAGCATTTATTGAGTTGTTCAAAGATTCCAGTTGCTCCTCTAAGGATTTTATATTTATTAAATCATTTAATAAATTAAGTCCAAATATGTCAGTAAATGAATCCTTTCATAAATCTAGTTCCATCCCACCTTTTTAGGTTTACCCCTTATTGTTATCCATTGTAGTTCCACATACCAAAAATGCTGGCCACACTAAACTTTTCAGTTTAGGGGAGAAATAGCTTTTTTGCCTTCATGCCAAGTGACCTAGCCCAATTCTCATATGGAAAAAAAACTCCTGTCTTTTTATGCTTCATTCTTCAAATACTCTGCCAAAACATCATCCCTCTAAAGGTGTCTCCCTTTCCTCGCTTATCCACTATCTCAATACGTTTAGTGACTATTTTAGTTTGTTTAGTTTGTTAAAGCTACCAGAAATACAATATACCAGAAACAGGCTGGAAACCTTCTCATTTCAAAGGTTTCCCTGGGGGGATTTTCTTTCTGCATCTCCAAATGGCTCTTGTCTGTGCCAGTTCTCAAGCTTTTTCCACAATGGTTCCTTCTTAAAGAACCCCAGACAGCAGATTAAGACCCACCTTGAATGTGCAGAGATACATCTCCATGGAAACTACCTAATCAAAAAGTCCCACCCGCAATTGGGTGGCTCACATCTCCATGGAAACAACTTAACCAAAAAAGATCCTACCCTACAATATTGAATCAGAATTAAAGAGCATGGCTTTTCTGGTCTTGTATACAATAGTTGCAAACCTGCACAGTGACTATATACCATTCTCCCATATATATTGTCCAAATCTTTATTGTAACTTTTACAGCATCATAATTATTTGTGAATGTGTCTGTCTCCTTCATTACATCTGAAAAGTGTCAAGTGATCCGTGACATTCATCCTCTATCCTCAGGACCTGGCATAGCGTTGAATATTGGTCGATATACAATAAATGAATGGAAGGAAGAGAAGAAAGGAAGGGTGAGTTGGAAGAAGGGTAATTATGTTGTAACAAAGCACTGCTGTGTGGCTGAAAACAACAGAAATTTGTTGCCTCCGTTCTGGAGGCTCCAAGTCTGAAATCAAAGTGTCAGCAGGACCAAACTTCCTCCGAAGTTCCTAGGGTTCTGGCAGTGACTTTTCAGCAGCCCATGGAGGTCTCTGCCTCTGTCCTCTCCCGTCGTCCCACTGTCTGACTGCCAGTGTCTAATTTCCTCTTCTTGTTGGGACAGCAATCATACTGGACTGGGGCCCACTCTGATCCAGTTTGGTCTCATCTTAACTAATAACCTTTTCAAAGATCTTATTTCCAAATTGGGTCAAACTCAGGGGTTAGGATTTCATATCTTCTGGAGGAGACATGATTCAATCCTTAACAGTATTATACCCTGATGAGCAGCAAAAAAGTGAAATAAGGTTAATCTCTGCGGGAAGTCTTTGTTTCCTAAGGCTAACTGGAATTGAGAAAGACCACTTAAAGTGAATTAATATGAAATGAAAAACCAAAACTTCATAATATCTATTTCTAAGTGTTTAATGCAGACTTTCTATTGAAAAAAATGAAGCCAAAATACTGTGGTAGTTTTATTTTGCATTTAATGAGATTTTTATTTTAATTGAAATTATCCTGAATTCTCAGAATAGAATTAAAATGTAGCACTGGGAAGCAGTGAGGAGCTGATTTAAAAAATAATAATAAACCATAGAACTTCCCTTCACATTTAATTTTCATAGCATTGTCATAAGTAAGGGTTAGTTTCACAAATATGTTCAAGGTCTTGATCTCATCCTGGGCAATTTTTATCTTATTTATTGTTATCTTGTGCAACTGTCAAATTCTCATTTTTCAATGTCTCTATTTTGGCTTAAATAATTTTCCATTACCACTTTCATGTGCTGTATTCTGTAACTTCTATTTTAAAAGCGTAATTTTACCTTACATTCATTTACTTTTCATTCTTTCTTGTGTGGTCCTAAATTGTGGCAAGAGATTGACCCTCAAAAATGTTGGAATAGGCTAGAGGTGCTACCATTGAGCAAAGAGGAACATTTCAGTGAAGACTAATTTTCATACATTGTCCCCTCATTACTAAATATTTTCTGATTATAGTAACCATAACTTTTTTATAAAATGTCATAATTTCAGGGATGTAGAAAACAAAAATTTTATTGAAGAGGTTCCCTATTAAAGAAAAGGCAAAAATTAAAATTACAGTCAAGATATTTTGCCGTTAAATAGAAAAGCACTGGTCAGAACATAGAACCTAGATATTCAACATGATTCATCATATAGTACTTAACCAAATGGCTTGTCAAACCTATAAAAGGAAACCTTCTAAAAAGAAGGATGGCTCTGAAGAGGAGGGGAGATAATCAAGGAGAATACCCTTTACCCCTGCATGAAACGGAGGATAATTCCACTGGGAGAAAGATGCAGAACTCAAAGTTGTTCTACACAAAGTTGTTCTACTCTAAGCAGTGAAGAGTCAAACTATGACACGCCTTCACAAGATGCACAGAAAAGATGCAGAACTGCAAATCATGTATAAAGCCTGAAGTGCAGAAAAAAATGTTTCTACTTTAGAACTATTAAAAATCCAGTCTGGGCAGATTGTAAGGGGAAGAGGCAATTGTGAACTTGGTTCCCTGTGTCTCTATCAACATGAAACTCATTAACAATGCTTTTCTCTTACAAAAGTTCCCCTTGCCTTAGGCTAAGCAACTCCTAGCCCAGGTCGACCCCAATGTGGATAGATAAACCAGTTGTAATCAAAGAGCTGTCAAGGATTTGCTGTTGGGTTTGACATTGACTCAGTAACTATCCATCTTTCTAAAGAGTTATTGATAACTTTTAAAATCATAGCTAAAAATCAAGTTTCAGTGTTCTTCCGAGATAGATAGTTCCTCTATTTCCACTCACACAAAATCAAAGGTCTTATGAAATACATATTTTAAAATCAGCATGAAAGCGTTTGAGGATGAACTACCCCATAAATGTGTCATATGCCCACTGCTCTTTCTCTGGATCGTCATTCATCCACTTGACAAATGCTGACTTTACCTCAAAGGCTCGGGCACGGGATGAAAAAGGCTCAGTTGTCTCCTTCATACATTTCGGCAAATGGATAAAACAGTTTGAGCAGATTGTCAAACTATGAGAGCTCACAGTCTGATCATTGTTTCATTGATTTGGGATTGGTTTTATATTGATTTGGCAGACAAATTCTGTAGCACAGTCTGTGTGACTCCCAGTCCCATATGCTCCATTTGGCATGTGTGATCACTCAATCCCCACCCATAGACTGAGCTGGCTCCCAATACCTGGGACAAATAAAAGGCCCAATGAAATCAATTCCCTTAAATTAGCTGTTTTATTGACTCTGCCCTGGTTTTTATAATCCACTGCCTGGTAAGCCATGTTCTCCTGAGCTTCAGTACCTTCCCTTGACCTCCAGTTCCACATACTATGTTTCTGGTTATTGAACCATCTAGACAGGCCATTAGACCCCCAGAATTCACACCTATTCAATGTTTGATAAAGTGTGCTTGATGAACACCTGCACCAGAATCACCTAGTTGCTGGGCCCTACATGTGAGTTTGTATACATGTGTGCATCTAAGTACGAGGTGGAGTGTCAGAGTTCAAACTGCCCCCAACATAATAGTCATGTCTTGATTCTTACCAAAGTTTGAGAAGCCCTTGCTTTTATTGTGCCTCCTTATCTTGCACAGCTGAGATACAAAGCCTCCAACTCTGAACTCTCTGGAAATCTGGCTAATGGATCCTTTTCTCTACCAGCTTTTCCTTCCAGAGTAGGTCTTTTGTTGGATTCTGCATTCTGGGAAAGGCCATATTAAGATATCAAACCTTGAAAAGATTACAGTGCATACCCCATGCGATTCAGAATGGAAACAACACTAACAAGTAAAATAAATAGAAGGAAGACTAAGAGAGTTCTATTTCTGTTGGAAAATAAGATGGTTCAAGAAACTCCATAAGGCATTATTCACAGAGTTGTTGAGCAGGACAGAGGAATCAACAAGGCATGAGACTAGCCCCACCAGGAAGACTTTGTAACTCCTAAAATTAAGATAGTGCTGTTGTGCACACCAGAAAAGAACCAGAGACTTCAGTGGAAAACCATCCAATGGATGCTATGGTTGTGAAGCAATTTAACCATTGCTAGAAACACATAGTCCAGATCCAGGAGAGAACACAGCAAAATACCTTCAACTCCTCTATCTTCTCACCCTTTAATCTCCCAAATGGCAAGGGAGTTCAGGTGACAAGAGTTCATGGGAATTAGTCTATTGGGGCAAAATCGAGAAAAGAGAAGAGTAGATGGAGTCAGATTCTATGATAAATATTTTGATGTTTTTTCTTGACATATCACACTATTTTGAAGTTTTCTCTATCTTTATGTATCTTCTTGTCAATCTATGTATTTATTGTCTATTATTTTTTCTGTCTATTTATTATTTAGACAGATGAGCTACACATGTTCATATCTTTTTATTCAAATAATACATACATCCTCAAGTTTTCTCTTTTGACTACATTCACCTCTATAGTTCAGTGCTGTTGATTATACTCACAATAATGTGCTGCCATCACCACACCACCATCCATTTTCAAACCTTTACCATCAGCTTAAATAGAAATTGTGTACAAGCTAAATATCAACTACCCATTCTCTAGCCCAAATTTATCACTTGGTAACCTATATTAGATTCTAACTCTATGAACATGCATCAGGACTTCATTTCTTCTTAGAAATAAATAATATTCTGTCATATGTATATACATTTTTTTATCCCTTCATCAGTTGATGGACAGTTGGGTTGTTTCCATCTTCTTGCAATTGTGAATAATGCTGTTATGAACATCAGTGTGCAAATGTCTGTTTGATTCCCTGTTTTCAGTTTTTCTGGGCATATGCCTAGTAGTGTCATTGCCAGATCTTATGGCAGTTCTATACTTAGTTTTCAGTAAACACCAGACTGTCTTCAACGGTAGCCTATATTGAATAACAGTGGTGACAGTGGGCATCTGTATCTTTTTCCAGATCTTAGAGGGAAGACTTCCCATATTTCACTATTGAGTATGATGTTAGCTGTAAAGTTTTTCATACATGCCCTTCACTGTGCTGAGGAAGTTTCCTTCTATTCCTATTTTTCAAAATATTTGTACCAAGAAGGGATGTGGAATTTTGTCAAATGCCTTTTCTGTATCAATTGAGATGATCATGTGTTTTTACCCTTTCAATTTGCTAATGTGGTATATTACTTTAATTGGTTTTCTTATGTTGAACTACCCTTGTATACTTGGGATAAAACACACTTGATCATGGAGTATGATTTGTACAATGTGCTGTTGGACTTGATTTGCAATTATTTTGTTGAGGATTTTTGCACGTATATTCTTTAGAGAATTTGTCCTGTAATTTTCTTTTCTTGTAGTATCTGTGTTTGGCTTTAGTATTAGGGTGATTTTGGCCTCAGAGAGAATGAGTTAAGCAGTATTCCCTCCTCTTCAATTTTTTGGAAGAATTTGGGCAAGATTGGTATTAATCCGTCTTGAAATGATTGGTAAAATTTGCATGTAAAGATGTCTGGTGTTGGGCTATCTTTTTCAGAAGGTTTTGATGACTGATTCAACCTTTTTACTTATAGTTTGTCTTGCTCATGTCTTCTATTTCTTTTAGAGTCAGTGTAGATTGTTCCTGTGTTTCTAGGAATTTGTCCATTTCATAAGTTGTCTAATTTGTTGGCATGTGGTTTTTCATAGTATTCTCTTAGGATCCTTTTTTTTTTCCTGTGGGGTCAGTAGTAATGTCCCCCTCTCAGATTTGATTTTATTTATTGATTTTATTTGATTTTATTTATTCTTCTCTTTTCTCTTTGTCAGTCTTACTAAGTCTTTGGCAATTTTATTAATCTTTTCAAAGAACCAAACTTTGGTTTTCAATTCTCATTATTTTTCTTTTAATCTTAATTTCATTTCTTCTACCTATAGATGAGAGTGGTGTAAGGATGTCCCCAGCTATTTTTGGAGAGATGTCTATTTCTCCCTTCAGTTTTGCCAATGTATTTTGGAGCACCATGGTTAGGTGGATACATAGTTATGATTGCTATTTCCTCTTGATGAATTGCCCCTTTTATTAATATATAGTTCCCGTCTTTGTCTTTATATCCTTGAGTTGATTTAGGAGATTTATTTGAAGATCTTTGATTAGTTATTCCAAATTCTGCATCTCCTACAAAGTTTCATTTGTTCCTTTGACTGGGATATATTCTCCTGAATGGCTTGTAATTTTTTTACTGATGTCTAGGCATCTGATTATCTTGGTGAGTTTACTCTGAAATTCAATTTCTCTTTCATGCCTAGGGTTCTACTGTTGATCAGTTTTATGTTAAGGCTGTTCTTTGACACTTGGTTCAACTTATTTTAGCCCTTTAGAATAGCCCATGTTTAACTGGTCAGATTTTTAAAACTCTTCTTCATCTGATTCTTGCCCTGGATATGCAGTACAATTTTTAAGATCACAATACTTCTGCAATTGTTTCACCCCCAGGAGAAAGCTTCCTTTCCTCTGTTCTTTTTCTGGGAATCTTGCTTTATTCTGTTTGTTCTTGTTTTGCCTCTATAGTTTTTTTTTTAACACTTCTTTCATTGTCTCTAGCTGCTTTTGCCTAGAGGGCAAATTCTGGGTTAAGGATCACCCCAGAGAGTACTTTCCCAAGTCAGCACTTTCCAGCCAAAACTGAGCCAAGACCTACAAAGAGGGTGCAGACTGACTCCAAAGTGCCCTGTAGAAAGGATCAGGAAAGACACCTAAAGCCTTTTTGACAGTTCTCCAAAGCTGCACTTTTGTGGATTGCCCTGCAGAGGGCAGCCTTCAACAAATTGTTACCCCTAACCCTAAGGAAGCACTGTTCCTGTAAGCTTCCACCTCCTGCCCACTCTCAGAGGCAGGATTGAAACAACAACTGCCACCATGTTGCCTGTGTCCAGGGCAGCTTGAAACAGTAACTCTGAGTCAGGACTCAAGGATCTGAATTTGCTAATCAAAAGCCATGATGAGCACTCAGCCATGCGCTTCCCGTGTTCTTGGGGAAGAGGATTTTATGTTCCTTTCTGACATCAGCAGTCAGCCTGAGACTGGATCCTAAGGTGGCCTACCTCCTGCACAGAAAGAGCGACTCAGTTCTTTATTGCAATTTATCAGCCTCTTCCCTGAATGCTGTACAGTGTTATCCTGGCCTCTGTGCCTGTTTACTCTCTGTTTTGTAGAAAGGAGTGAGTACTGGGGTTCCCTATTCTGTCATCTACACCTGGGACCCGGGGTTCATGATTTACAATATCACCTTTATGCAGGTAACTCCCAAATTTTCAGTTCCAGCTTGGTTATGTCCACTGAAATCCAACTGCTCACTCGACAGCCTCGCTGAATGTGTTGTAGATGTCCAACCTGCAACATGTCTTACACCGAGTTCCCAATCTTCCTCTCTAATCCTACTCCTCTCTCCATCTTTCCTCATCTCAGCTAATGGAAGCTCCATCATTTCAGCGACTCAGGCCCAATCCTGACATCATCCTCGGCCTGTAACCTCCTCCCTCTCCTGTACTCCCTATCTCCTTCTTGGCTTTACCTTCTTCATAGTCTTATCATCACCTAATGTACTATATATTTTACTTATTTTGCTGCTGTCACCCCCAGCCCTATTAAAAGGGCAAAGATTTTTGTCTTTTATTTCTCTCATTGCTATAGCCTCAGTTCTTTTAATAATGCTTGGTACATAATAGCACTCAGTAAACATTTGTTGAAGAAATAAATGTAACAATAACTAACACAATGCAGGTACTTAGCATTCAATGAAAAACATGAATGGATAAATGAATGAATGATGAATGAATGAATGAATTTTTTTCTGCTTATCCTTAAAATAGTAGATTTCTTAGCAGTCTCCCAACCCTGTAGTTCCAGGACTTACCTAGCCCATCTTGTTGTTTTCATTACAAGTCTTGGTTCTACCAGAATGTGGAAGTATGTGAGAGAGTGAATGTAGAAAGTGAATGTAAACATCACCTAACAACCTTGTTGGCCAGGCAATAAGAGAAAGACAAACACCATCAGCATGTCACCACCTTCATTATTAAGTTGTGGCTAAAATAATATTTAGGTGGAAAATTCTTGCTAAAACAACTCTCATGTGTATGTCCCAAGATTTCTTATTAAC
Organism: Tamandua tetradactyla; assembly: GCF_023851605.1. Taxonomy (NCBI): domain Eukaryota; kingdom Metazoa; phylum Chordata; class Mammalia; order Pilosa; family Myrmecophagidae; genus Tamandua; species Tamandua tetradactyla. The sequence continues at coordinate 58,776,556 of NC_135331.1, read as the reverse complement.
TCTAATGGAAGATCTCTTATTGAATCAGATATCTTAGTCCAGGCAATAGGTTCTAAACTAGCAGACCTCAGACTACATGTGCATTTGTTTGACTCAGTCATTTATTTATTAGTGCAGTTGTAGGTTTACATAAAAAAATTATGCAGATAGTACAGAGTTCCCATACACTGTGCCTTACACAAATTTAACATTACATTTTGCATTAGTATGGAACCTTTGTTACAATTGATGAAGCAAAATTATATTTATTCTATTAATGATGGTCCATGGTTTACATTAAGGCTCACTCTATGTGTTGTATAATTCTGTGTTGTTGTTGCTTTTTTAAAATTTTCATTCTGGTAACATATATACAAGCTAAACTTTCCCATTTTATCCACTTTCAATTATACAATTCAGTAGTGTTAATTACACTCAAAATATCATGTCACCATCACCACCAGCCATTACCAAAACTTTTCCATCGCCTCAATTAAGTATTAACTCTCCATTCCCCACCCTCACCTGGACCCCAGTAACATGTATTCTAATTTGTGAGTATATGAATTTGCATGTTCTAATTATTTAATGGTCAGTGAAATCCTATAATATTCGACCTTTTATGTATGGCATATTTCACCAAATATGATGTCTTCAAAGTTCATCCATGTTATTGTATGCCTCAGAACTTCATTTTTATGACAATAATATTCCATTGTATCCATAAACTATATTTTGTTTATCCATCCATCCTACCTTGATTTTCTTGCATCTTTTGGCAACTGGAAAATTTGTAATGTGATGTTAATATTTTAAAATGAGGAGAAATTATATAGAAATCCAGATATCCAATTCATTCTGAAAGACTCTTAGATTTGGTGATGCAGGGGCTGCATTTCTACAGGACAATTATCAATAGATCTATCAGCCATCCCCTCCTACCAGGTGATGTTCTCTCCAGGTTGCTACAGTTGCTTTTCTGCCAGAATCATTAATTCACATTACCTTCCTGGTCCCTGTGGATACTTGAGTTGACAACTATGACTCAGGAGCCCAGATTCCTGCAAAGAAAACTCATACTTAAGAACCAGCTTGCTTAGTGCTATGAAACAAAGGAGGAAATCTACAGGCTAAAATACTATCTCTCTGGAGGATATCTATGGGTTAAATGCTCTCTCTAATTTGGGGCCTAGGATTTTAAAACCAAACCAAACAGAAATGCTCTGCAATATATACTCTCTCAATGGTGACATTCTGTGAACAAGAAAACAAAAATAATTCTTTTCATTTGGTCCAAAACAATTACGAGTGAGGGTGCTGAAGGCGGAGGAATGCATCCCATTACTTTCAAAGGAGTCTACAGTGAAAAATCCTATTTCTCTTACATTCAGCACACAGCAGGCACTTGTGACAGATGGTCATTCCAAGTGCCATAGTCTGTCTCAATATATAATGAAAATATATAAACCTTCTGTTGCACAGCATAGGCGTGAGGCTTAAACACCTGTTTCAAATTATTCTGAAACCATAAACGTTCTTGGAAATTGGAAAGCCCTGTGTTTTAAGGAAGTGAGAGGCGCCACAGCCAACTACACTAAATTGAGTAGGCTTGGGTCCAGCAAGCAGTAAAAAAGGAAAATTATGCCTGCAGCTACTGGCAAACAGCTAATGATAATAATATTACTAAGTGGGACTATAGTTAACAACTATTGCTACAGAAGTCCTGTATATTCTCAAGGGTGTACTTAAATTAATGCTGTATATTTTATTTTTCATTTCTCCCTTAAGTTTTCTTTTGCTGTGTTGCATCTGGAATGCTCCTTGGGGAAAAATATAAGGTGGCAATGTTCGGATGCTCTATATAACAGAAAGTTAAGTGACAGTCTCCAATATTATTCCTCCTAACATCCATCAAATGATTGATTACCAATATTACACTCAAGAAACTGAACTGTTAACAGTTCAGCTCATCTAATAATTCCATTTCAAGAAGAGACGAGTCCTTGTCAGTCTACAATGAAGTTGTCACTGCACTTTCCTAATTCCTTCAGGGAAACATCTGCCTACTTGAAGCTCTGAAAATGAAGCACTGTCAAATTACTGAAGGGCTGCAACTTATCGAATAATTAACCTGGAAAGATTGCTTGCCACTGGCATCGTGCCATGACAGACAGATGCTGTCCCGTTACCTATCTACAAAAGAGGTCAAATCTAAAACAGTCATACTCTGCCTTCCACCTTGTGGGTATACATCAGTCATTTAATAAGCTTTTCATTTTGTACTATATGAAAATCAGAGGTAGTTCTCAATTTATTGATTGACTCATTAGATTATTTAAAGGCAGACTTGTCTTTACAGTAATTATGCAATCGAGTCTGACTTCAAGATTGAAGGGCTGCAAATGACTTCCCAAAATGCAAGTTAAGTGGTGTTGGCTTTCACATTCATGACAGAGTTATATGAACACGTAGTCAGAGACCTGCCAAAATACCTACAAATAAATTCAGTATTAATACAACTCATCTTATTTCCTATATGCAGATACACAGGACTAGATTATCACTATGGATCAGACTGGACAAATTCTTAGAATCACTGAGCAGATATTTGAAAGAACAATGCTTACTGGGCAAATGGCAATTTCAATAAATATTTTTTAAAATACTATTTGTGAAAACCTATTATGATCAAAACAATGTACTTGATTCTTGGAAACCAACAATATAATTTCTGACCCTATAGACATTACTTTCAAACAAATTTAGAGACTACGTTTTTTAGAGACTTAAACCTGTTAAAACTTGAACACACTGAGAAAATATTTGTTTCCACAGTTTAAAAAACTCCTCCATATTTTTACTCACTTTTTCATGTAAAAATCGTTTGTCCATGTGGTTTTAAAAAACCAAACTATCGTGAAAGATGCAAAGTAAAATAAAAGAACCCCTATCAACTCTACATTTTCACTTCCCAGTGAAAGTAGAAAGCAGACATTTTGTGTCTCTCTCTAGAATTTTAATGTCTATTTTACGGATACTATACACACTATTCGGCACCTTACTATTTTTATATAACTATTATCTTGAATATCTTTCCATATAGTTATGTGTAGATCTACTTCATTGTATCTAACACAACGCATCTGCAGCATTTACATGTGCAGCATACATCACTGAATGGATAAACCATAATCTATGACTGATGGTCATTTTATTTGTTTCCTATTTCTTAGCTGCTACAGCAATATTGCAGTGAAGAAAGGAATGACTTCTTAACAGTGTTGCTTAAAAATGGAATGGGTTTGCTTGAGAGGAGGTGTCCCCCACCACCCTTGAAAGTTGAGCAATTAGCAGGGAGATTGCTAATTGGAGTATTTTGAAGCCCTGCAATAAATAACTCTGGTAGTTTCTTTCCATGTCAAACATCTCAGGAGCCAAGTTCTCTCTGTTGAAGATGATTCCTCCTCTTCTATCATCACCTTTCCTTTCTTTCTCTGCATTCCCTCCCCAGCCTCATCTCCTTCGATTACCTAAAACCATTGATAAGTACAACAAGAAACTCCACAATATTGTGTAAGAACAAAATACTACCATCCACATTTACAAAAGGGAAGCGATTATCAAGCATCCTAGCCTGAATATTAGGCAAGGACAATTTTCTACCTCTAGTACCTTTTCTTCAAGTGATGGAGTTTTCTTGATTTTCAGGAAAATATAGAAAAGATTAGGAGAGGATAATATTCAGTTCATATTTTCTCCACATCAGCTCTAGACACAAGCGCACTATTTGGTGCACTTCAGGCTTTAATGCTTGAAATAAAACAGCAAGACGTAGTATGTTTAAAGCTAGAAGGGACCTTAGAAATAATATAACTATACTCTTCATTTTACAAATGTGGAAACTGGGTGCAAGAGAAATCGGCTTTTCTCTCAAAACCTTAATCTCTGCCACAGCTCATTCATGCCTTCCATCCCATGCCAGGCTGGAGCCAGCAACAAGGTGTCTTTGTCATGTGCCACTGCAGGACTCCTTAATGTCCACACTGTCATCATGAGCAGGTTATCTTCACCCCGAATCTACCTTTGGCCTGGAGTGTCACTGGAAATAACATTATGAAAGGTATTTTAATGTTGCTTTAATCCTCTCTTCCACCAGGATGTGTCCCTTACCTGTTGTTTTAAGAATGGTTTGGGAGAGAGAGCTCAGTCCAATGCCCTTGTGCTTTTCAGCAAGTCAGACTTTACTATAGTCATATCTCTAGAGTGAGGGATATGGTTTCTGTTGTTTTGTTTTGTGTTTTTGGCATGGGCAGGCTCCGGGAATCTAACCCAGGTCTCTAGCTTGGCAGGTGAGAATTCTTGCCACTGAGCCATTGTTGCATCACCTGGGGATATGGTTTTTATCTGCAATTATAGCATGAGCACATTTTCTTTAATACCCTCTAAGTATTAAAATACTTGCCACAGCAGCAAAATTACCCAAGCTTCTACAAGTGAGGGAGGCCACTGAAGAAATTCTAGCTCTATGATTTCTTCAATTTGTCTCAGTATAAGTGTCAAACCAATTGTGGAAATTACTACAGAATTCATCTCAACTTCAAGGGTCTAATCATAGCTAGTTGTATCCATAAGTTAGGGAATCCAATTGCTATGGAAGGCAGAAGTATATGAAGGTTTCAAAAACCTTCTCTCTCAATCGCTCTGTCTTTCTCTCTGTAAATACACAGAGACACATTCAAAAAACAGATTTATGTAATATCCTCATTATAATCCCATTACATATTTCTGGTTCTTAGACCTCTTTTACGTCCCTTTGGTGTTGGGAATTCCTAAAAGAAGATAAATATTCTGGCTCACAGAATCTTAGGAGATGGAGACGATCTCATGACATCATGGGAATAAAAGCATGGCTATACTCAGCCTTGCTCCAAAATGAAATTTGAATAAAAATCAGAAAATATTTGGCTTCAACTTCACAATCCTCCCTTCAATTTACAAGACTGCTTTCAAATCATCAAAATTCTCTGATGGAGATAAGGAAAACACCACGAGGGGAGATTGGGCGGAATTAGCTGGCCATTGGGACATTTCACTTCTAATTCAAGGATTTTTATCTTAGAAGGTCCTCTCCTGTCTTCTATCACCTGCATGATTCTTATTGCATTCAGCTTAACTCCCTCCCCAATTTCCAATATCAACCAGTTAGACAAAAATGGAGGGAGAGGGCTCTGGCTCCTCCTGTGAACTTTCCATTTAGTTTAGCGTCATAGTGGTCCCCCTGTGGAGACCATTGTTTACTACGGATTCCAAATTTGAGGTGTCTCCCAATATGTAGATGACTCACTGAGTCATGGCAAAGATTCTTCCACAAATGCACTCCCTTTTAAACGTGTTTAACTATGGAAAACCTGTAAGCTTTTCTATACATCTCTGGAAAATCAACCATTTACTGTTTTTGACCATTTTACTTCCAGTTGTTATTTTCCTTAATATTACCCATGCTGCAGTTTATGTATGTCTTTTCCCACTTATCTGAAGACTTCCTAAGATAAATCTCAGTCTTAACTTATTTTTGAGTCTCTGAAATGTCATTTTCCATTTGTTTTGCTTTCAGTTAATTCTCTACGTACCCCAAATCTCCAGTTCTTCCTCAATGTCTCATTTTGTTTGTTATTTGAGGGAGATGCATATAATCTATTTTGCCTGTATCATGATCCACTGACTGCCCTAAGCAAAGCAAGTATTGTTGGACCCCTGCCAGCTTCCTCTACCAAAACTTGGGTAAATTGCCTTACCCAGTGTCTTCTAGCTATAGAGGACCTGACCAGGAGTTTTGATGAAAGTTGTGACTCTGATGGAGAGGGCAAGACACCATCACCTCTAGGTACAAAACCTGCTTAACAGAGAAATAAATATATATTAGATGAAAAGCAGGGCACTCCCTACTTCTCCACCTGGTGAGCTTTGAAAAATCCTGATGCTCAGAACATAACTCAGACTAACCACATCGGATTCCCTAGGCTGAGATCTATGGATCAACATTTTCTAAAACTACCCAAGTGACCCCCATACACAGCTTTATATGAGAATCAGTGTTTCAGAGTATAGTAAAGCAGCCATTTGATATAAAAATTCCAAATCTTTGGAGAGGACGGTCACACCCATGGATGATCACCTAGACTTTTGAGTAAGGAAGGTGGAATTAGATTACCTTGGGTGGAATGCCTATGATATGACAGTCTGAAGATACATTGTTTCATTGGATCCTCACATTAGCCCTTGAGGTAGATGTTTCTATAGATGAAAAATCTAAAGCTCTGATAATTGCCCTAAGCTGACAGAACCAAGATTCAACCCCAGGAGTAGCATGCCCCAAATTTCTTTTTCTTTTGTGCTGTACCATGCTGCCACTGCATTCCAAAACAGTGGGATATACATCACCATTGCAAATCCTAACTCATTCCAGGCCTTCTAGGGATCCTTGTCATTTGGGTTTCATATCTGGCTCCTGGCAATTCTCTAGGAAGGAAAAAGAAGTGAAGTAGTTCTAAAGCTCACTGAGAATTCTATTTTACTCAGAAAAGCTATTCAATCAGCCAGACTCTATGTTCCCAACATTCTGATAATAGAGCAAAAATCTTTTCTTTTGCAGGCTCCCTGGCACATCAGTACCCAGTCTCTGATGTCACGTCCACTTCAATTTCAATTTTACCCTAGGACATATGCACCTCAGCATGGTCAGCTCAGCAGCACATCAGTGATGGCAAAATTTAACAGCCTTTGAAAGAGAGCTGGATGAAAAGGATTCCTAAATGCTTTTCAGCACATCTATGAATCATCTGCTTTCAATGGAGTGATATTTTAGAATCACCCACTCAAGTTGACACCAAGTCTGAATGGTGAGGTCTCACCCTTCTTATGAAGATAAGTTCCAATTCCATTAGTCTCTTTAATGCAGCCTTACAACCAATGAAACTATTTCTGCTGCTGTGTAGGATGAAAAGATAGAAGAGTGTTTTCCTTGGAAAGTACTGGAAATCATTTAAAGCTTTAACCACATATTTTAATAAAGTCCAATAAGCTATACACATTAGCTATGTTACTCTGGCTTCTCACAGGACTATCTCTGTAGATCTTAGATTTAAAATTATTTCCTCAATGTTCAGAAAAAGCCAATGAAGATATACCTAGAATCCTTCACCCTTTTGTTGTCTATACATTGGGGAAAGTACTAGTACTTTTACTAAGATTTATTGCAAACATTAAAAGAGGGATGAGAAGAATTAGTGTGACTCAGCAAATTAAATGGCACTTAACTAAAAATTCACAGCATATGAACATTTTTCCTTCAAGTTTTTACAGCTTAATGAAGTTCCCTTATTTAAAGACTCTAAGGGCAAATTTTATTCAAGGAAAAGATTCAGGAAGAACTTCATCTGGTGGTAAACGGGATATTGTTTTTGCCAAACAATGAAAGCTATGCAATTCATTATACTTCGCCCTCTGCTCCTACCTTCCAAGAATCTCAGTGTTCTGTTGTTTGTGCTGAATAAGTCTTCTTTGGATCAGCTAGAGGTAATTTTATTTTTCCATTGATTCAAGCGTGCATAACCCTCTTTTCAAAGTAATATTTAACAGCATACTATAGAAGCATGAATTTTTTGGCACAAAAATAAATACAAGAAACTATACAAAAGAAAATCAAACAGCAAAAGCAGGTTAGGGAAGAGAAATATATGTATGCAAGCACACAGACCAAAGCTACAGTAAATTAGTTTAAAAATTAACATTTAGGTTCCCGGAATTCAAATCAAAGAGGAAGACATTTTGGGTTGCACAGCTTTTATTCTTTAATATAAGAGGAAATGTCATTTATTAGAAGAGAGGCATTTCTTATCCTTGAGATCTAAGAGGAAGAGAGCCGTCAGTATACTGGGCATAAGAGAAACTGAACCTTGATCAACATGCCATATAGAGAGATGGACAAGTAGATAGAGAGATGGACAGATAGGTAGATGTTAGAAAGATCAACAGTGATACAATAGATGGATAGATGAAGTTTCCTCTTCCTGTCTCCCATTTTGCTACTTGGCTTTTGTCTGTCACCTCATATTAAGAACTTGATTTATAATATGAATAATTTTATTATAAGCTGTGATAATCCTTTTGAAAAGTGGAATATAAGTAAATGCATAGATACATGCACAAAAGTTTATCTATTTCTTATCTTTGTTTCAGTATCAGAGAATAAGAATCCAACCCAATTCCATCTGTTAAAAAAAATACTATATGCCAGGCTTTGTCCTAGGCAGTAAAGTTATAATAGTGAAGATGACAGGCAAGGTTTCATGATGGTGACATTCTAGAGCAAATCTTTCCTTTCTCTTGTGGTGCACCAGTGGGCTAGAGCTGTGCCAAAAGCGGGTAGCTGGGGTGAGCTGTGGGAATGCCCTGAATCCTGGAGTCACAAATTCAACTGCCTACTGGACATCCCTATTTCGTATTGAATAAATAAGCTATAGATGATTTACGCACATGTGCCATACAAATATTGACCTTTCCTAGATGTGCTATCTTACCAAAAAGATTGTGAAGATCAGTTCTAGATGGGAGATGATAGGCAACAAATAAATATACACATTAATAAACAGGGTAGTTTCAAATACTAAATCAAATGTTAAACTAAATATGAAGAAAATTAAACAGAGTAAAGAGAAAGAAGTGACTTGAAGGAATGGGAACACTTAAGATTAGAAGGTCAGAAAAGTCCCCTCAGAATAGTTGAACAAGTGATACGATTGGATATCCATTTTTCATAGCTCTCTCGGCAGCTGTTTGATGAATGGACTGTGTGGAGACTAGATAGGAAACAGAAAGAGCTGGTAAGAACCCAGATGAGAGGTGATGGTGGCATGACTAGGGCTGTGGCTGTAGAGAGAGAATGGAGTGAGTGGATTCAGGATGATGACAGCCCTTGTGAGACGTAAGGGAAAAGAGAAGAATTAAAGACACTCCTAGGTGGCTTAAGCCACTGAGTAGGGAATCGTAACTGGGGAAAGAATAAATCTGGTTAAGAGAAATCAAGAATTCCATTTAAGTGGAGATGTCTAGAACGCAGTTAGGCACATGACTCAAGATTTCATTGATATAGTCAGAGCTGTATTAAAAAATTGGGGATCACTGGCAAGAAGGTAGCACTTAAAGCCTTACCTTTATGAGATTACTCAGATTACTTTGAGATGAACCACAAAGTCCTGGCTAGTATAGCATTAAGAGCAAGTGCTGGAGGAAGAGAAATCAGCAAAGAAGACCAAGAGAGAATCCTCGGGTGATGTAGCAGGGAAAGTAGGGCTGAAAAACGTCCACATTCTCTCATCGGTATTAGACATGCCCCATGATGATACGAATTGTTTTTTACATTGTGAAGGTTTTTATGACAAAATAGAATGACTGTTTTTGTTGGCCAGTTGTTACTCTTCTTAGTACCATTTGCTTATTCAATTACTAATGGTATTTAATATTTGCCTCTAATAATTAATGTGATACATTCATTTTGGACTTTCATACTGGGGCAGTTTCATAATTTTCTTAAGCCAGCAATTATGCAAAATGAATAAAGTTTCTTTTACTACAGCTAAATGGCTCACTGCCATAAGTTGCTGAAGACCTTTAACTCTTAGGCAGTGAAAAGGAGAATAGCAACTAAAATCAGTCTCCAGGATGCACAGCTACAGCCCATATGCTGTGTTCGGTCCCCCTGCACTTGACATTCTCAGTTGGTTTTAACAGCTGAGGTTACCTATTTCTAAATTAAGCAATAAAATCTGAAAAATCACCACAGTTACAGATGGGCAAGTACATTGAACCTAATGGTAATTTTGTTTATATTTTACTCTTCTTATTATCATCTTAAAACAGAACCTAGGGGATTTTTATTCATTTTGAATCATTTGTTGTTATAAACAATGGAAAACTAGGCCTGCTGTCACTGATTGCAAGCATAACTCAGAGCTTGATAACGACGAATGCAAAACCCTCACACAGCATCATTTTCTTCCATGTTAAATCCAAGCCAAACTTGAGCTGGCTGCCTTTTGAAAGGAAAATGTCTCCCCCCACTCTGCTAGCACCTGCTTACGACCTTGCTCTGCCACCCACCTCCACCCCACACAAACTCAGCTTCAAGTTCAAAGCTACACATTCTCCTTCTTCTCATTCATAGAAAGGACTTTACTTAATTTAGCTCTCTATCCTCAGCATCCAGCACCACGGCCAGTAAATTTCAGTGTCTCAATAAATATTGGAATTAGGATGGGCCATGGTGGCTCAGCAGGCAGAGTTCTCGCCTGCCATGCCAGAGACCCAGGTTTGATTCCTGGTGCCTGCCCATGCAAAAAAAAATATATATATATATATATATATATATATATATATATATGTGTGTGTGTGTGTGTGTGTGTGTGTGTGTGTATGTGTGTCTATGTGTGTATGTATAGGAATTAATAATACCTTCAGTTTATATCAAATTTTCCTGCTTTCTAAAATCTTCTGGTTGTTGTTGTTTTGATGAAGAACCTCTCATTCTTTGCGCTTAATTTATAATGATTTGAGTTTTTGTTGTGGTTGTTGCTTTTTTTTCTTAAATGCTCATTCCATCTTTTGTAGCTCCTACTATATACAGCACCCTAAGCTTAGAAAAGTAGCTGTGACAAAGACCCTGCCCTTGAGGGCTTCACAGACTGGTTGTCTGATGAATAATTAAAGGAATTAAAAATATTCAAATAAGTACATAATAAGTGTTAAGTCGGTGGAATGCATTAACAGTGCCAAGGCAGTTCAAATGAAAAAGAGATTAGTTGTGCCAGAGTCTTTGGGAACATTTCTTAAAAGAGGCAAAATCTGAGCTTTATCTCAAGGATAGTACAGAAGAGAAGAATAGGGACTATATTCCAGAAAGATCAAACATAAGGGTCTAGATCTAGGAATGCATAATGAGTTTCAAGGAATAATGAGTAGAACAATTTGTGGGAAGTAAAAGATTAGCACACAAAAGAAAGAAAAATGGAAGAGGTAAAGTAAGAAAGGCAAATTGGGATTATATTATAAGATTATTTTTTTCTTACTTCAATTCTCTTTCATTTGAACCCACATGACAAAATTTCAATTACACAAGATTTTAGTATTTTAAGAAAAATATTGGTTTAAATGGTTTGAAACAACATAAAATAGAAAAATGATAGCTGGTAACAAAAATGTGAAAATCATTTGGTATAATAAAACTTCAAACCTAAGCTTTTTGAAAGTGAAAAAATGTTAAATTTTTTATTTTAATATAAATCTGTATGTGTTTCTAGACATATTTTCTGTTGATACAGCAGTTTGAATTTATCCAGTTATTCATAAATGACACTGAAGAAGCCATGGATTCATCTGTTTTGTAGAAATGCAATATTTGAATATAGTTGACTACATTAGGTTTTAAATAAGCTGTAACATTATATGTTATGATGTCCTAATACTCTTGTATAGTATGTAAATGACAGGCAAAAATATCTCTAAGAGATAGTTGGGTTTATTAGATAAACCTGAGTATTTACATGATGATAACTTTACAAAGTATGAAACTTCACATTGAAATTTTAAAAGTTTTGAATTTTTTCTTAACATTGCCATTATTAAAAATGAAGAATTACATTATAAGACCATGAAAGGAGCAATATCTGAATCTGTAAAGGAACTGAAAAATACAGCCGTTAGGCTGGTGTTAGCATATTTGTATGTGGTGTAGTACTAGGCACCACAAGTTAAGGGTTAAATCGGCTTTTTAGAGTCCTTAGAGCTAATCGATTTAAAATAAAGCTCATACTTCCCCCAAACTATATGACAATTTGATACATTTTAACTAAATTCCGTTCATGAATCCTATAGTGCAAGCAGCATGAAATATTCTAAAAGTTGAAGAAATTATTTGATTATTTCATTAGTTATTATTATATGATAAGTTTATAGTCTGTAATCTGGTTTATAGTTAGGAAACTTCTTTCTCATCACCCAAAGTATAAATAGCTCTGCAGACAAACAGGCACAACAGTGTAATCCTGGGTAAGAAAGTCAGAAGTGAAAACAAATAATACACACACACACACACACACACACACACACACACAGCTTATATCCATTGAGTATTAGGGAGAAAGTAGTGATTTTAGCTTCTATGAAGCTAATTTGTCCCAATCAGATAGTATATTTTACTGCAGTTTAACCTTAGCTCTACTGATTTTGGTCTAAGTGCTAACTGTTCAGAATCTCGCTTTGGTTTTGAGATTGGCTATCTTTCAAAGTTGAAGGAAGTGGTAGAAAGTTCCCCATTAATCTTGGTTATAGGAGGTGGGGGAAGAGATGGGTTTTTGTTTTTATTTTTTCAGGTAGCTTTGGGTACATTGTTCCATGAGATCTTAATACGCAATCGGCTTTGCTGGCTGAAGGGGGCTTCGTGAGTGGGCATTGTTCCTCCGACCTGAAACTCTGCAAAGCCCGGCTGCAGAGGGGCCTCCCGCTCTGTGGGAGCAGCTCCCCCACCCCAGATGTTCTTGCAGGTAAGTGGGAACCCTCCGGCTCCACCCCAGCATCTGCCAAATGCCACAGTCCACCTTCCAACCCTCCCCCCTCAAGACTGTTGTTTTTCCCACATGCATTCAGAATTTCTCTTAAAAGCATCAGGAAACCACTGAGAGTTTTGTGACTATTAAAGAGGGAAAAAATACATTTGAAAGTTTAAAAATGGACTGCAGGAAGATGGCCAATGAGAGCAGTTCGAGATTAGCCCTGCCCTATGGAAAAGTTAGAAAAGGGACAGGAGGGTGACTGAGGTGGTGATTCAGGAGTGCGGCTGACCTGGGAGAGCCTTCTGCACCACATGGGGCAGCCCTGGTTGCAGAGGCCGAGGAACTGAGAGGGGGAAAGCTGGAGCCTGGTGTGGGGGCATAGAGCCCCTGGGAGTGCACAGGTGGGAGCGCGGGACTAGGAAGTAAGCCAGGCCGCATTCCTTGGGCGCACTACCCTCACCAGCACAGCCCCGTGACCGTGACCGGTGACGCATCCCACACCCCTCACACCCGAACCTGGTCACCCGCTCCCATTCCTCATGCTCCAGGCGCACCCACTCCACCAGGCCCCAGTGCATGTACCTGCCCCATACTCCCACCCCTAGTGCAGCCCAACCCACCTCTCCTGCACCCCTCCGGAGCACTGCTTCCCACTCCCTGTTCCCTGCAGGCCATTACCAGTGTGTAAAGGCTGTGGGCACTAACCTCCATATCCAGACTACCCCTGCTCCCCTGCCCATAGAGTCACACAGCCTCACCCCACCCCTCCTGACCTCTGTTTATCAGTTTGCGGCACTCCTAGACCCAGGCATGTGCATGGCGCCCCATCACGTTATTCAGCTCTGGGAATCGCACTTTACAGCAGTCCTAGAAGTGCGCTCCCACATGGCCCTCAGCCACACTTCCCAGCTCTGAAAAAGTGTTGACCTGTGCAGTCAGGTCACACCTGCCCCCAATCCATGAAGGCATATGCCGACCTGCTGCCACAGCTCTGTACATGCGCACAAAGGGCCCCGTGCTTCAGACCAGCACACACCAGAGTTATGCCCCTCAGACTGGTGCACCCACACAGCTACATCCTCCCTGGCTACTAACACCTAAATATAAGAACTAGCACCATAAAGCTTCTAGACGAAAATGTAGGGAAACATCTTACAGACCTAGTAATAGGAGGTAGCTTTTTAAACTTTACACCCAAATTACAAGCAACAAAAGAAAAAAATAGATAAATGGGAACTCCTCAAAATCAAATGCTTCTGAACGTCAAAAGATTTTCTCAAAAAGGTGAAGAGGCAGCCAACTCAATGGGAGAAAATATTTGGAAATCACAGATCAGACAAAGGTTTGATTTCTGTATATACAAAGAAATCACACAACTCAACAACAAAAGAACAAATAATACAAATATAAAATAGGCTAAAGATATGAATAGGCATTTTCTGGAAGAGCAAATACAGAGGGTTCAAAAGCACATGAAGAGATGCTCATTTTCATTGGCTATAAGGGAAATTCAGATCAAGACTACAATGAGATACCACCTCCTACCTATAAGAATGGCTGCTATTAAACACACAGGAAACTAAAAACATTGGAGAAGATATGGAGAAAATGGGACACTTATGCACTGCTGGTGGGAATGTATAATGGTGCAGCCACTACAGAAGAATGCTTGGTGGTTCCCTAGAAAACTAAATATTGAGTTGCCCTATGATTGAGCAATAGCACTACTTGGTACATACTCAGAAGAGCTGAAAGCAATGACACAAACAGACATTTACACACCGATGTTCATAGCAACATTATTTACAATTGCCAAAATATGGAACAAACCAAATGTCCATCAACAGAGGAGTGGATCAGCAAAATGTGGTATATACATATGATGGAATATTACGCAGCAGTAAGACAAAATAACATCCTGAAGCACATGAAAAGATGGATGAGCCTTGAGGACATAATGCTGAGTGAAATTAGCCAGACAAAAAAGGACAGACACTGTATGATTCCACTTTTATAATCAGCATAAAGATATAATCAGAGGTTTATATTATAGATATAGGGAACTTAGAGAAACATAGAAGCTAGAGATGGGTGAATCATTAGCTAATGAGGTTGAACTCCAATGTAAGGGAATAGATAGGAGTGAAGGTGATTCTCTAGTGGGTCTAGAAGTAATATTACCAATTGAAGATCAACAAGATTCAAAGGGGTTGTATAGACCTACATATTCCACTGATTAACACTAGAAATATGAATTAGTTCTCACAAGAATTACTTCAAAGATATGATTCTTGTACAAAGAGTGTTTAAGTCCAGAGTACGGGAGAAAACTGCTATTGTGTGCTATGAGCTGTGTTCAAAAGGAAATCATCAGCACTACCATAGCAACAGCAGAGGTAAATAATGGTGTGAGGGACAAGAGTTAAGAGGAGGTTTAGATTTCCTGCTTGGCAAGGGTGTGTTTATTAGTTATCTTTCTCTTGGGAACAATGAAATTATCTAAACTTGAGGATGCTGATGGACTGTGGACTTTGGGCCCTCTACATGATGTCCGATGAACGCAGGTGGCTGAAGAATGCATTGATGGGGAGAAGTAGATTGGTGAATGATGGTGTATACTTATGAATGAAGGTAGTGCTCCTGCAAAAAGGAACAAAGTCCTGAGGCATGCAACAGTGTGAATGAACATGTGAGACAAAATAAGTCAGAAACAAAAGGACAAGAATGGTGTGCTCACCTTTAGAAAATGCTTATACGAAAATAGGGGCTTAGATCATAAGCTTTTAGAGCACACACATTAAGTCTGGAGTAGTGATTACTATTTCCAGATTTTGAGAGGCTGTTTTTTATATATAACCTGATATTTAGAGATAAGAATGAGTCGACAGGTTGGGCTTAAATAATTCAGAACATAGGAGTAAGGAAGACAGAGTCTATATTTTAGAGCCATGCATACTTTTTGGAGAGACCAATGGAAGAAAGGTTTATTTGGTCTGGAACTAAAATTTTCTGCAGTACATAACCTAATTCAACCTATCTGTATACTCATTTGAACAACTGAAACACAGGGAGCCCAGAATAGGAAAGAGATCCCTTAATCCTGTATAGATTTTTGTAATGCCTGGAAACTCCAAGATTATATTAAGCAAATAATCAAAAAGTATTATCAAAGTCCCCTGAGGGATGGGAGAAAGAATATGGAACTATTAAACCTTACCATCAGAGAATTCCCCGATTCTGTGTCAAACTTTAGGGATATCCAAATCAATAGGCCATGCCCTCGATCATGAGGCTTACTCTTGTGAAGCTTATGTAAGTAGCAGAGAAGCTTTGACTACCTATAGGTATGCCCAAGAGTTCCTTCTGGAGGGCCTCTTGTTGCTCATATGTGGCCTCTCTCTCTCTAAGCCCAACTCTCCAAGTGAAATCATTGCCCTCCCCTCTACGTGGGACATGACATACAGGGGTGAAAATCTCCCTGGTGACATGAGAGATGACTCCCAGGGATAAATCTGGCCCTGGCACTGAGGAATCAACAATTCCATCCTGATCAAAAGAGGGAAAAGCAGTGTAACTAATGAAGTATCAGTGGCAGAGAGAGTTCAAATAGAGTCAAGAAGCTACTCTGGAGGTTGCTCTTATACAAGCTTCAGTTAGACCTTGCTACCTATCGTAACCTGCCAAACCCCAGCCAGGACTATTCTAGCCAATCCTAAAGGATATCTAGGGCAATTTATAAGATTCCACAAGGGTTCCATGCACTAATGTAACTTTCCAGAAGCCTACAACCTCCAGATGGGTCCCTAGTCCAGATAAGTCCTGAAAACCTAGAGGACCCAGCCTCTCCAGAACATCAGATAATTCCATCTCCCTACCCCATATTAGTGACAGACCCTTCCAATATGAAATATTTAGACTTGCCATAGACCAAACACCCCTAAAGAGAGGGATGGAAAGATCAAAGTTGAAGGTGGATTACACAGAGAAGATAGGATTTAACAAATGACTATGATTGCTGAATCATTAAATTGATATCTCTTTTAGTCTCCAGTGTTTTAGAGCAGCTAGAAGTAAAAACCTAGAATTGTGAATTGTAAACCATGTCAAACTCTGAAATATGTTCTATAATTACTTGCAATGCTGTGCTTTGAAATTTATAGCTTTTTTGTATATATGTTATTTTTCACAAATAAAAGAAGGAAAAAATTCGATTGTTATGATAAAAAAAATGTTTAAGCCCTCTAGTCTCCTATATTATGAAGCAGCTAGAAGGAGAAATATGAGAGGATCGTATGGTTGCCCGTGACAAACTCTGGGATCTGTCCTGTAACTACTCATTGAAGAGTGCTTTGAAAACTATTGCTTTTTAATTTTTTTGCTTTGTATATATGTTATACTATACCATAAAAGTTATAAATCAAATAATAATAATAATAATGGGGGATAAGGTGTATGGGAGATTCAAGTTTTCTTTTCTTTTTTTCATTTATTTTCTGGAGTAATAAAAATGTTCTAAAATTGAAAAAAAATGGATTGTAAAGGAAATTGTATTACTAAGGAAAGTGAATCCAGTGAGAAAATGGGCATAATTTATGAACTAAGAGATAAGAAAGGGAGGGACAGATGTTAGGGCAGTTATGGAAATAAGTAGAGTAGAAAGATTCTTTAAATACGGCTGAAAGAGAAAGACAGGAAAGCTAGCATTGAAGTTTCCAGCCTGGGTAGCTAGAGCAATCGAGATATTGTTAGATGTAAGGAGCCAAGAAAAATCAGAAGGGAATCTAGTTGGCAGAGGAAAGGGAGTTGTAATTAAGACCTATTGACTTTGGTGCACTACCGAAGTCCTTGGTAGAAATGTCTACTAAGAAGACAGAGGTGCAGGACTGGAGAATAGAAGTCTTCCAGACTCCCTGGAAAAGAGAGGCAGTCAATATGGCCTTATATTTTATGTGTGGGTGAGTGAAGGTCTGTTTTTAGGCATTTAATAAACTTAGATAATATTTTGAACTAATGTCTAAGTTGTACCCATGTGTGTCCCTTTGAACCAAAGAAAATTAGACTTAAATATCTCTGAGCTTGAAAATACCTTTAAGAACCATCACATCCCAGAATAGTTATTAGTAGGAACCATTTAAAATTGCCACCAGTAATGGAGGAAACATGCATGGCTCCTGAGAGAACCCTGAACTAGAAGTGAGAAAAACTGGGTGTTTGCTGCAGTGATATTTAGCTGTGGGATCTTAGACATCCCACAGCTAAATATCACTGCAGCAAACACCCAGTTTTAGACAACTCACAAGTTGCTGGGGCTGTTTCTTCATCAGTTATATGGCAAAGGTAGGTCACATAATCTAGAACATTCCTTCTGGTTCTGGTAATTTCTTCTGTATAATTCCTTTTTTGTAAAGAACTGTTTTTTGTAAAGTAGCTCCTTAAGAGCTACTTGTCTATCAGGGCAAAATGTATTTGCTTGCATTGCTTTAGGTTTATTCAAAAGACATTGTCTCAGTCTCTGATGAATATTTAAGGTAACTAAGGGCTGCTGAGGCATGCAATAGCATGGATGGAGTAAAAATTCTCATGGAAATGGTGATTAACATTAACTTTTCATGTGTGTGCAATTATTGATGTGTTGCTGCTTTTTAATGGGACTGATTGTTTCTGGTAAAAGTAAATGTATTCTGTAGTATGACTCCACTAATCAGAGGACAACCAGAGGAAGGATAACAGACATTCATTGCTATCATTTAATGTTCCTGATCCTTTACATATATAACTGCCTCCAATTAATAACTAATTTTAATCTCTACCCTCTTAACTACAGCAAATTAGCCAAGAGGTTACAGCTGGCCCAAACCAGGGCAATCAGAGCCCCTGCCTGCAAGTTTTCAACAGAACAGAGTTAAAAAAAAAAGCAGTTTCTGTCAATGGTAATTTTTGTACCTGAGCTTCTAGAGCTTTCAGCAACCATAGAGGTTAAGCTCTACTTCAGTGGGAGAGAAATAAGGGAACACACAAAGATAAACAAAAAGAGACAGAATCCGTCATAGCCATGCCTAAGGGCCTCTAGTTCTAATCATTCCTGGAACTTAGACTAATTAACATTCAGAATGGCCTTCCCAAATGTTTATGGCTTAGCCTTACAATCCATATTGACTGGTCAGTTTCTGTATTACTCAGGCTACTAAATATTTTTAATATCCACCCTGTCTGGGACCCATTTGCATTTTTCTTTCAGTTTAGTTGGTCAATTCCCTGACCAAACTGCTGTTGTCTTTTAGTTTGAATTGGGTTTCTCTCATTTCCATTTAGAAATACCTGATTAAATCACCGATCTATTTAATAAATGTTTATTGAGCACTCACAGTGTGCTAGGCAATATGACTGCTGCTATGGAACTTATAGAAAGCATGATTCTGTGAAAACAGTCATAAATTCACTGGTTTATACTCTGTGAAGTGTAATCAGTTTATTTTTAAGTATTTGAGATAGAATAATCAGAATTTATTGTTGAAAGACAGAGTAAAATTCTTGCTTTGTAACGCTTGCTGTATAATAAATCTTAAGAAACAAGGAGGAAACTTATTTTTATATGGGTTTGGTCAAAATTAGAGCCATGTGTTGGTTGAGAGAAAACAGCACTACAGGGTCACATGAAAGAAGTAAAATCCCCGAATGATTAAATAAAACATAATTTTCCATGGTTTCTAGGACATTGGCAGTAAAATGTTTATACTCCTTTTAATAAGTAGCATTTGTGCAGTTATTATATGCTAGCACTCTGCTAAAGTCCTGAGAGGAATTTTAAAAAAGGTATCAATCATGGGCTTTTCCCTTGTGAATCTTTTTTTTTAAATTATGAAGCCTTGAAGTGTTCCTAAATAGTCTAATAAAAGCGCTCAGGAGTGAAAGAGTTTATGAAAAATAATTTAATAGTGTTTTTGCAAATATAGCCTTTCTTTATGTCCTTAAGTATGTATCTGATAACTACCTTTTATGTGTGTAAACAGTAAAGAAACCTCCCCCCTAGAGACATGGAGATGCAAAATCTTTAAAGTTAGTATTGAAGGATATGTCAGTTCAATTAAAGATGAAATAATATTTTGATACATTCTAAATGCACTTGAATATCACATTTCAAAATGTTATTTATTTCATTCATTTATTCCTAGAGAAATCCCAGTTTCTTTTATTTTTTAAGGTGTAAAGCTTTAAGGGATTTAAAAATAAAAATATTTCTTGGACATCAAAGTGTGTTATGCAAAATACATATTTAAATTACATAAGCCTTAATGAATAAGAAAGACATGAATTCAATCCTTGCTAATGCTACTTCAAAAATTATGGTGATGGTGCTAGATAAACATTTCTAAAAATAAAGTCTCCAATATTCAATGAAACATAAGTTTATGATTCTTCTCTAGGAGTAATGACAGGACAGGATTTTTGCCTTCTTTTCACTCAGCCATAAAGGTTGAGTTTATAAGTTCTTATTTTTGTGCCAAGAGATTCACATTTAGAGAACTTCTTTTCACTGTGCTGGAGCATCTTGTCTTAAGCTGTCATTATACACCACTCATCACTATCAATGCCAGATGCAACAGCACCACCTGCTTCTACTTCAGATAAAAAAGTCTTCACTTTCAGAGTTTAGATGCTGACCATCCTGTAATTTTTGTGCTATATATTAGGCTGTCAGTTTGAAAAATAATGAGAATTTTCAGCTGGACATAATATAAATACCCCTTTATATTATGCATATAATGTGGTATGGCACAGGTCTCTATCCTCCACTTTGTAAGTAAAGTCCTCGTCCTCACAGCCCAAGATGGCTGCTAGAGCTCTGGGTTTCAGATCATTATTCCAGACTTCAGATGTTTTGCCCCATTTCCCTTAAGGAGATTTTCAATCATATACTATATTTCTATTTACAACTTGATAGCCAAAATTTTGCAATATGGTTGACTCTTGGTTAAGAGGGAAAATTGGGAGTATAGATTTTTAGCTCATTGGAAATATGCCTAACTAAAAAATGGAGGTGCTTATTACTGAAGACGAAAAGGAGAAGGGAGGCAACTATAACATCCAACACCCATTTATATAAAAGTTTGTACTGAGTTATTGGGAAAGTTGTATGGTAGAGGCCCAGTTGGAAACTATTATCATCCATATGTTGAAAAAGGTGGTGCACAGTGAAAAAGAGAAGAAAAGAAAAAGGACCAGAGATAAAAGAGGGGTAACTTCACTTTCCCTTGAGCTAATTTAGCATGTTTTGAGCCACCAAAAGGACACTGAGTAGAGGTACCAAACAAAAAAAGGTGTGTGGGGAGGAGCTGGCATTTTGAATCCTTACTTTTTATCATGGGTTATGTCAGTATTATATGTGATATTTATATTTAAATATATAAAAAATGGTCATGGGTTGAATTGTGTCTCTCATAAAGATATGTTGAAATCCTAATCGTTAGTACTTCAGAATGTAAATTTATTTGGAAATGAGATCATTGTAATAGAATTAGGCAAGTTAAAATGCAGTCATGCTGGAGAAGGATGAGTCTTTAATTCAGTACCACTGGTGTCCTAAGAAGAAGAAGAAATTTGGACACAGACAGAGGGGAGAACAGCACATGATGACTGATGCAGAGAATGCCATGGGTTGCTGGCAAGCCACTGCCAGAAGCCAGGAGAGAAGCATGAAAGCCTACAGACTTCAGAGGAAGCACAACCCTGACGACACCTTGATTCCAGAGTTCTAGCCTCCAGATCCTTAGGACAATAAATTCCTGTTATTTTAAGTACCCAATTTGAAACTTTTTTGTTAAGCACTCCAAGGAAATGAGGACAAATGATAGCTATTAAATATATAGATGGAGACAAAATATCTATCCAGCCATTGATCAGCAAAGCAATAGATGAGTGCAGGTAACCCAACTCCAATGCCCATAAGACAAATGTTTCCTCTTTGTGGTCCCTAGTGTTGCCTTGCCCTTCACCTCCTCCCATCAAGTGCCATGTGCCATCTAGATGACTGCTGTCTGAGTTTTGTGGCAGAAGAAGTAACCTGGTCACTCAGCACTTGTTCCCAACCAGTTTCTCTCTTGCTCTCTCTCCCTGAGAGAATGTGAGAAGCTAAATACATAATAGCACATGGATGATCTCATGAACTCTGGAAAATTCTGTCATGAAAGTCTCTGGAAATGGCTTGCCTTCCTGAATTGAAAGACTAATCCTCAGGAAGAGAATGACTCTGGTGTTAATACATTCGCTTTTCCTGAACATGAATGCAAAGCAAGTTCTGCGGGAGCAGCAGTCATCTTGAAACCATAAGGAAAAAATATAACCCACTAACAGTGTCTTGGTGGAAAGATAGAAAAATTATCTTATTTCCTGACAACATTTTAAACAGCTCCATCAAGTTTTGACTATCTATTTTGGAATTCTTTTAAAGTGAAAAAATTAAATATTCAGTGTTCAAGTTTCACTTGGTGCCCAAGTTTTTTGTTATTGTAGATAAATACTTTCTTAACTGAACAGATAGTTTCTTTAAAAACTCTTATGGCGATTGTGCTAATCCCAGAATCTACTAAAATGATTGCACTCTTTTTGTCCTAGACTCTGCTTGTCTTTGTCACCACTTCCTTTCCACATGCCTTCAAGCATCCTTACACTCCCCCCTTGTTCTGGAATCAGCAGGCTTAGCTCTAAAAATTATACTGCTCAAACATCAGTCTAGATAGAAAGCCACATCTTTCCCTCTCCTGAAGTTGTGCCACTTATTGCTACATTCCCTTTCCGCATTGAAGGGAAAACCAGACACTTGCCTACCATGGTTTCTCTGATTCCATCTACTTGAGATCCATCCTTCCCTTCCTCTCCATTCCAAAGTGACTCCACGCCTATGGAAATTCACACACACACACACACACACATACAAACCAAGAGGTAGATGTTTAGAGATACTACCTCCATCTTGGTTTTGAGGTCCTCTTTACATTTAAAATTGATCTTTTAATTCCATAACAATCTTGTAAGATTGAAATTATTATCCCCTTGGGAAAAAAAATCAGCATACCTAAATTCAAGCAGTAAATCAGAGAGGCCAGGATTAAACCCCTATATGACACAAAGTCCATTATTTCATTTATTTTATTTTCTCTACTGTAGCACACCCTTTCTGCTTCTAACTAAATTATAATTGAGGAGGGGAAAAAATGGGAAAATTTAAATGACTTGTAAGGCAACAAATAAGTGCTATTTTAAATGAGTGGTACAGACAATAAGTAACCCTAGGAAATTACAGGCATGTTCAGGGGAAGAATAAATGTCAAAAGGAAGATTGTTTCAAAATGTAACAATCACCAATAAAATGAGTCATAATTATTTTCCCAAATAAGTTTCCAACTATTTGCAGCAGCTCATGTCAGTCCTTGAGTAATTCTCTAGAGAGTGCTACAGTCATAGAATGAACAGTTTCAACTATTTTCAGGGTACTTGAGACCGATTTGCAGGAGAGATAATCCAGGACAGGATTGGAGAGAGTCCTCCTCTTTGGTCTTTTGACTATTGCTGGTTGAATACAATCTATCCCCAAATGGCTCGTGTATATATTAATAAAGAGATCTGGAATCCACGACAGCATGCTTCACAGAAGGGAGGGAATTTATTAATATATATGGCTAATTAGGAATTAAATTTACTCTGGAGACAGTATCTTCCAGTATGAAAGGTTGTGGAGATGGGAGTGGGCACTTTTGTTTCCTCATTCATATGAGACACAGTGCTAGGCTTTGGGCATTCAAAATAATTGATCTAATCTTTTTGTAAAAAGGAAGGAAGGAAGGAAGGAAGGGAGGGAGGGAGGGAGGGAGGGAGGGTACAGAGAGGAAGGAAACAATTATAATAGAAATATTAAGCGATTTCATTTGCAACAAATAAGAATGAATGGTCAACAATTATATCATGACTAAATGGGGGGGAAGAAGTGTAATTAAGAAAGTATCAGTGGCAGAGAGAGTTCAAATAGAGCCGAGAGGCTACTCTGGATGTTGCTCTTACACAAGCTTCAGGTAGACCTTGCTACCTATCATAACCTGCCAACCCTCAACCAGGACCATTCCAGCCAATCCTAAAGAATACCCAGGGCAATATATAAGATTCCACAAGGGTTCCATGCACTAGAGTAACTTGCCAGAAACCTACAACCTCCAGATGGGTCCCTGGTCCAGATAAGTCCTGACAGCTAGCCCAGCTTCTCCAGAACATCAAATGGTTCCATCTCCCTACACCATATCAGTGGCAGACTCTTCTAATATCAAAAATTTAGAATTGCCATAGCCCAAACAACCCCAATGAGAGGTATTGGAAGATCAAAGGTGATGGTGGAATTGTACATAGAAAATAGGACTTAACAAATAAATATGAATGCTGAATCGTTAAATTGAAAGCCTTTTAGTCTCCAGTATTTTAGAGCAGCTAGAAGTAAAAACCTAAAATTGTGAAATTGTAACCCATGCCAAAGTCTGAAATATGTTCTAGAACTAGTTGTGGTGCTGTGCTTGGAAATTTATAGCTTCTTTGTATATATATGCTATTGTTCACAACAAAAGAAGGAAAAAAGTCAATTGTGATGATAAAAAAGTATTTAAGCCCCCTAGCCTTCTGTTCTGGAGCAGCTAGAAGGAACAATATGAGAGGATTATATGGTAGCCCATAACAAACTCTGGGATCTGTCCTGTAACTACTTGTTGAAGAGTGCTTTGAAAACTATTGCTTTTTAATTTCTTTGCTTTGCATATATGTTATACTATACAATAAAATTTTTTTTTAAATATTATGACTTTGAAAAAGAAAAAAGAAAAGAATGAATGGTCAATTCTATCTAGCCTTTTTATGGTGGGGAGAATTAATTAATTAATTAATTAATTTACTCAACAAATAATTATTAAAAATCAGGGCTTGAAATACTACCTTGAAAAAGTAAGATAAGATCTCTGTCCTAGTGTAATATGTGGTCTAGTAGTAACAGGAAGGAGTTAAAAATGTCACACGTGTGATGGTTCCTGTCGTGGACAATGTGATCTTAAGCAAGTTACATAATTGTGGGCTTCAGTTTCTTGACGTGTAATGAAGTCATTTTCCCAGTCTTTCCCAACTTTCCAGGTTACTGAAAATATCAAAAGAAACAGTGTTTTTGAAAGAATTTTCTTTTACAGATTGTAAAACGTTTTATAAATGGAAATGGGATTTTTATCCACTTGGCCATCTTTCACCCAGTAGAATTTAGTATTGAACAAGAAAATTATATACTAGCAAGGGTGAGTTCAGCACTGTGAGCTCACTGTCAATACCAAGAAAATCAGAGGAACAAATGTGAAAGGCAAGCTTTTCTAACTTTAGGCTGATAGCAGTTTGTCTTCAAAGCCTTCACTATTATATATCATCACAAAAAAACACCCACCATGATATCTATATAATAAACCATCTGCCCCCTTGCCTGTGTATAACTATTTGAAGTTTTACCCTCAAACCTCCCCAAAATATGCCCCATTCAGTTTGAAATGTGGTAACTGTGCCAAAGCACATAGAAAGGACAGTTAAATGGCACATTTCTATGATTAGACACACAAACTTCCTGGGAGATTTACCAGCCTGAAGACCCACGATCTCCAGATAATGTTCCATCCCCTGCAGGAAAACAAGGGTATTTTTGAGATTTTCTTTAAATTTATCACTGCACATATCATGCAATTAATTAAAAAATCATCCAAATTTTTCCATTGAGGCTCCTTATTTTACCCCTGGACAGCTTACTGAGATATTCCTGGCAAGACACGATGACCTATTATTGTAAAGCATTTAAGCATTCCCAGTGACTCTTTCAAGTTATCTCACCTGAAGCAATAAAATCACCTCAAATACTAATGTAGGAACTCTTTATTTACTTGAAAAATCCAGCAATTTAATCAACAGTTTTGAGTTAAAATCCTTTCTAATCATTGAGTGCTAAAGAAATTTTAAAGGTGTTCTCTGCCTAATAAGGCTATGGGGAGTTCAAGTCACCTGAGTGATGTTGGATAATTGCTAAACTTTGAGCCTCAGCCACATCACCTATAAAATTTGCTTCAGGGTGTAATTCCCATATTTCTGGCCTCTCTCAGTTCTCTTCACAGCTTCTCACCCTCTCCCATTGGTCCATGTGAAGCAGAGGCAGCAGTACAATTTGTTGGGTGAGGGAGGGGCAGGTACAAGACTGGATGTAAGACGTGGGGAAATACAAGTGCCCAACGCACAGCCCAGAAATCAATAACTTTCTATTGTAGAGAGAGAGATAAAGATTATTAATGCCCTTCGAGGTGGAAAGGAGTGATAGCAATTAAAGGTCAAGAAAAGCAGGAGTCAGGAATGCAAATATTTAAATACCTTGGTGCATGAAACTTGCAAGTAGAAAAATCGTAATTGATCCTGATGCTAAAGCATTGTCTCTTTGCTCTTGAGCCTCTCTTTATACTACTTTCCTAAGGTGGGAAAGATATGAGGAAAAAGAATAAAGGTCAAGACAATACAGATACTTGGGGAAAGCAGCTGCAAAGCAAAAGTGGAAACCTCTTTTGTAATGCTTGGGCTCCAATATGCTTGTATTTATCTTTACTTAGCTTAACTGTTTTAGGTCTATGTTAGACTACAAATAGCTTTCAGGCAATAGTTACATCTGTGATCTTTGCCATTCAACAAATAAATATGCATGCCCATTATGTTCATAGAATTGGAGAAGAATCTGTCCTAAAATGCATAACAGATCGTCTTCCCTTCTATTAGAATCTAATAGGAGAGCTATTAATTATATACAAACAATTTCAAATGTTAGCATAGAAGTGAACATAGCAGAAGAAACAGAAAGCTGTATGAATTCAGAGGGGAAAGAGCTCACATCCTAGCTGGGATACTGAGGAGATGTCTCATATAGGAGGCAGAATTCTAATTGAACCTTAAAGGATGGATAAAATTTCAGTAGACAGAGATGAAGAAGATAAATAAAGAAAAATTGTGCAAAGGCATAGAAGCCACAAACTCCAAGAAGCAGTTTTTGGCAGGAGAACAGAGTAAGTAAAATTCCTTAAAAGAGAAATTGGAAGGTGAGGCAAAACACCAAGGTACTTAATAAACTTGTTAAAAAGGGTCTGATTTTGATTAAGAAATTGAAGAGCTTAGTGAAGTCTAAATGTAAATCATGGCAGATCAATTCCTTAATTCCACTATAATTAGAACATTGCTGTAGAGTTTATTAAACACAAACCATGAAATGGACATTGCACTAGATATTTAGAGAAATTAAATATTTTCAGTACAGAGGAACTTCATTACTTGCACTAAATAACTTCACATACAAACACAATTTCCCCCCAGCCATCCAATAATGATAATGCCAAAATATTTCCAGAATATACTATAAATTTATCTATCACAATATATAGGTGTTGATGATCTGATTTAGCACATGGATGACAACTGGCTCATTCCTCTAAAGGACTTTAATACTTGGTGTTAAGCTCTTTGTCACTCACTTGTCATGTTGCAGAAAATTAGAAACTATCATTTAAGCCAGTTTTGAAAAGGTATTTATGTACAGATGAGTACACAAAGAAGTGATGTGGATACAGCAGTAAAACACAGTAGTTTTTGTCAGCAGCCTTAGGAAAAATAAAGGAAGCTGAGGTAATATATATCTTGTCTTCTTATAGTGGTTAAGGGAAGATGTGAAAAGAGGGACTGACAAAGACAAGGGAGCCAATTCTACCATTATGAAATAATGAAGACCAGAGCTAAAAGCAAATAACTCAATGTTGTGAGAAGGGGCTTTGGAAGTCTGTTCCAACCCAGCTTGTGAAAGGCTCTGGTCAGTGCAGCCCCAAAACCAAACAACACATCTAGCACAGAGTTAGACTTGAGTTTTATTAGGAATTATGAGCAGGAGAAGATCTTTCTTGGTAGCAGCTGTCCAGAAAATGCAAGCAGCACACTGCAAAGTTGGGGGGGGGGGGGGAGCGGTGCAAGGGACAGCTTATAAGGGTTTAGGACAAGGACATTCCATAGGGTATGAGAACAGAGTTTCAGCAGTGTCTCATGACACTGGGGTTTGGAAATTTGTTATCAACGCATCAAGGGAGAGGAGTTTTAATGCTTTACAAGATAAATGGTTCACAGTACATCTGTACATTCTTTTTCTCCCCTGAGAAGGTCTATGGACCTTTAATTTTTGCCTGTGTCACATAGGGGACTGCATACAGTAATTTACTCTCAATATGGGGGGGGGGGTGCCTGGGCCCTGGGTCTCCATAATCTACCCCCACCTAGTAAACTGCTTGACCATAAGACAGACATTGCATTCATATTGCACAACAACAGTATAAGAGACAACAGGAGTCCCCCACAAAGAGATAACTTTACAAAGAGATACCACCAAGGCCAACAAAAGGAATTAAACCACTTAGACAATGGGTATACTGCTAATTGATCAATGTAATGTATGTGCTCTTGCATATGATTTAAAACTTGTGAAACACTGTGCAAATGATCGGGAACATATACACATCACTGCATATTAATTAATATGCATATTAATTAATTAACAAGGCACAGGTGCCACCTTGTGCTGCAGTGAGGATATCTAAGGCCCCTCTGTTTTGTAAAACTGCTATTCTAAACTGTGTGATTTCTTCATTTAGCAAGGATATAGCTTTTTTGGAATTATTAGGTGCTTGGGCAGTGTGATTAGCTAAAGCTGCACATGTTTTCAGCAACTATTGCATCTCCATTTGGTGCAAAATTGGTTAATGTATAATACCACCAGGGAGGCATTTTACTCTATATCTAGCTTTAACCATTTCCCAATTACTAGGAATACGGTGCAAAGAGTCACATAAGGTAGCAGGGACATAGGGCTGTCCCCACGTACAATGTCCTGTCCAGTTATAGGGTAAATAGGGCCAACCATATTGCACACAGTTCCATAGCCGTCCCTTAGGGGAAAGATATGCCCCATGTTGGTTGGAAATATTTTGCCAATGGAAAAGACTATTGTTTTGCAGGTTATCAGCAAAATTATACAACTTGGAGGGTAGCTAGCCCACATCATGAATTCCATCAAATCATTCCATGCAGACCATTCCATGGTCTACTGTTATAGCTTCTACCATCAGCCGCTCTAAACCATCATATACAGCACACCCCAATACAGGCTGGGGCTTGCTCACCTGTTCCTGTAAAAGAGAGATGTAAGCCCTGGTCTCATTATAGGATGATAGTTGACTTTCAGTTTTAAATAAGAAGATTCTTTCCCAGATTTTCCAATCCATTGAATTCTGCCAGGCCAGCAAAGTATTCCATGCTGTCCAATTTGCAGGGGTTACATTCCCAGGAAGGCCAGTGGTGCCTGAGGATGGCAAATCCATGCAAACCCAACACTGAGTTTGATTGTGAGCATCAGTCATCACTGAAGCCCCACTGTAGCAAAGTGTTTGCTAGGTCACTATGGGCAAAGAGAAAGATATTTATAGGCAATATTAAGGGGTAATTCCTGCTAATCTAATTACATACATATTAGAGTTCCATTGGTTGATAATAAAAGTACCAGGCAGAGGAACATTATGAAGAAGTTTTAAATACCAGATATTCTCTCCCTGTAAGTCTTGAGAGTTCTATACCATTACATCAACTTTAATCTGAGCATAAGAAGGGTCCACATAGTCATACATAAATTTCTGGGGGAATAGCAGGCCCTAGATTGGTGATAAATATTTTAACAGGCATTTTCTGTATAAACTGAGGTCTTAGTACAATAATTTGAGTGATTCTTATTTCCAGGGACCTAGGATACTTAACCCAACATGGCTGCAGAGGCCAGCACTAAGACTAATCAACCTCATTTTCTCCGTTTTGTATGGTCCGAAGCACAGGCAACAAAAAATTATCATTTCCCCTTTTGGGTTGCAAAGCAGTGGGCCCCTTGACTTCAGCACCTGCATTGGTCCAGCCATCAGCATTTCAACAGGGGTGGGTGCAGCAGCCCAGAGTATTGCCTGATAGAACCTCTTAGTCCACTGCTGCAAGGACCCCTTATCATCTTTTAGGTGTTCCTTTAACAAACCATTCATTCTCTCAATAAGGCCTGCATCTTTGGGATTATAGGGCAGATGGAATATATACATGATGTCCTAATCCATGGCCCAGGATTGGGTTATCTGCCTAGTTAAAGGGTTCCCTAATCACTGTCTCTCTGTTTAGGCATTCCATACAGAGCTTTCACTTTCTCTAAACATTAGATGATGGTCCGTTGGTTAGTCTTCCCCACTGGGAAAGCTAACAACAGTCTTGTAACTGTGTCCACAGTAGTGAAAGCATACCTTACCCCCTCCAAGAGTGTAATCCACTTGTCACTAGGTCGCTGGGATTTGTGATTGGCTGATGTGTCCCATCTGGTATGGTAACTTATGCAGGGAACACAAAGGGCACTCTCTAGTGGTGCCCATTAGCTGCTGGCATATAATTGGCAACTAGAACTACTGGGTCAGACACCATGAGGTTTGATACCCTTGGTGTCCAGTTTTCTGAGGAAGCAATTTCTGCCCCTTGGCTGGTTTCAGCTGTGCTACTCTGAATCCATATAAGTGCATCTGCTTCATATTCCCAAGTAGCGTGTTGGTAGTGTGGGCAGGGACATGATAGACAGCTACTTCTCATCATTGTCAGGCATCCCATATGTCTTTCCACAATTCTTGTCCTCAGAGAGGGCAACCTATGACCCTCCATTGTTGTTGCTTCCAGGTTACCATCCAGGTCCTAAGACCTTCGTAAACAGCCCAGCTAATGTTCAGATATTAACATGTTTCCTGATTCATGCACTATTACCACCAACACAGCTCTTAATTCAGTCCATTTACTGCTTTGCTTAGCTCTAGTCTCCCCCCATGTAGTGCCAGTGTTGGGTTGTACTGCCACAGCTGTCCATGTGGAAGGCTATCTGCTAATAGATCCATTAGTATTTGAAGCAAACTTGGGAATGGTCCCCTGGCCTTCTATAGTGGGCATTTCACCAGCTGTTTCATGTTCAGAAACTTCAGCTCTAAATTTCCTATATAGGACATTAACCCAAGAATCTCATGCATTTCTGCACTCAGAGACTGGTATTGAAAATGCTGCAGTATAGCAGGTAAGCTTTCCATTTGGTCAGTGTGTTCAGTTGGGCACTGCTAGAGTATGGCTTAGAAGCTGTGTAGGTTATCTACCCTTGAATAGGGATGGCCATTTTCCAGGCGAGTGGGCATCTTTGTGTCAATCCCTCTACTTGCAATAAAGCACTATGTGTAGCACTGAATTGCTTTTCCAGGGGGTTGTACCTCAGTTCTGTTCCTTTCCATAATTGTGACCAAAAGCCAAGGGACATTTGTTTAGAATGTGGCCTCTGCCACACTCCTCACCCAAAGCCCATATCAGTGCAGGCTAAATCCAATTCACAGGCAGGTCTAGATTTATGCCCCCACCCCCATCCAGTGCTTGTGTTGTCCTACTGCTCTTTTTGCCTTCTCAAAAGCAGCCTATTGGGAGGTGTCCTTCCCAGGATGGCCTTTCCTAACCAAAACACATAAAAGTTTTAACATTTGGGCTAAGTTAGGAACAAAAGTTTTCCAATACTGCAACAACCCCAAGAAAGCCATTGGTTGTTTTGGCATTTGTGACATAGGGAAACATTGCACATTTTCAGTTCCTGCAGAAGGTATAGTCTTTGTCTTAGTTGACCCATACAACACCCAAGAATTTGACAGAGCAGACAGGGCCTTGCAGCTTGTTGTGATTGACTGCCCATCCCGGACTCTCAGGGTGAGATAGCAATGAGCCTGGAGCTTCTTTTAATTCTGAAAGAGAGCTGTTGGTTGACATGACATCATCACTACAGTGAAACTGAGCCACACTTGTAGGATTTTTCCACTTAGCCAAATCATTTGCCATAAGACCATGGCAGATGTTCAGTTTATGTACATAAGCTTGAAAAAGCACAGTAAAAGTTCATTGTTGGCCTCCCTAGTGAAATCAAATGCAGGCTGGCTTGATTTTTCTAGGGAGATACTAAGGAAAGCATTAGCAGGATCCAATACTAAATGATATTGACACAATTGGATATTAATTTCTTGTACTAAACTGACAATGTTTAGGACCATGACATACAATGGTGGTGCTACTTTGTTGCTATTGTTGCATGCCTGGGCAAAGCACACATTTCTTTTTAGTATTAATTCTATTGCTTTTGTCAACTGTTCTGCCTCTTTGGCCATGCATAAATCTCCTAAAAGGGGCCATGCTATGCCCTCCACTACTTGGCATTATTTTTTTTTTTTTGCTAAAATTTAATTGCCCTGCTATCTGTTGCAAAAGTTAATAATCCCACCAGAGCTTTCAGAGCATCTTCATACTCTTATATGGACAATATAAGCCAATTGGGGATTCCCTTTATGGATTCTCCCTTCCCAAGGCTCATGCCCACCAAGGCTGTTGGCTCTTTGGTCTCCTGGTCACCGATTGTTCCAACCAAGCCCTCGAAAGGCTCAGGTCAGTGCAGCCCTAAGACCAAGAAGATGTCTGGCACAGAGTCAGACATGAGTTTTATTAGGATTTACAAGCCGGAGACGATCTTTTCCAGTGGCGGCCATCCAGAAATGCAGGCATCACATTGCAAAGGCAGTGGGTGCAAGGGACAGCTTATAAGGGTTTAGGACAAGGACATCCCATAGGGTATGAGAACAGAATTTCAGCAGCATTACCTTTGGTTTGGAGATTTGTTATCAACGTACCAGAAGAGAGGTGCTTTAATGCTTTATGAGATAAGTGCTTTGCAATACCATCTGTACATTCTTTTCCTCCTTGAGGAAGTCTGTTGACTTTTTCTTTTTCTTTTTTATTATTATTATTTTTTGCATGGGCAGGCTCTAGAATTGAACCTGGGTCTCCAGTTTGGCAGGCAAGAATTCTTGCCACTGAGCCACCGTTGCGTCTCCCAGAGTCTGTTGACTTTTAACTTCAGTCTGGATCATGCAGGTGGCCATGTGCAGTCACTTACGCTCAATATGGAGGGGGAGCCCAGGCCCTGAGTCTCCACAGAGACTCTCTTGGTTAAATCTAAAAACTGTCTTTCATAAAGATAAATAAAATAAATTTACCCATGTATTTTTTTTTTTTTTTTTTTTTTTTTTTAACATTTTCTTGTTTTATTG
This sequence comes from Tamandua tetradactyla, assembly GCF_023851605.1. Lineage (NCBI taxonomy): Eukaryota > Metazoa > Chordata > Mammalia > Pilosa > Myrmecophagidae > Tamandua > Tamandua tetradactyla. Next base: position 58,743,711 of record NC_135331.1, on the reverse strand, counting down.
TATTCTGTTTCTCCGTTTTTGTTACATGGGCTGGGGCCGGGAATCGAACCGAGGTCCTCCGGCATAGCAGGCAAGCACTTTGCCCGCTGAGCCACCGCGGCCCGCCCTACCCATGTATTTTTAAATGATTTGTATTTTCTTCCCATACCTCAAGGAAATATTCTGAGTTTCTGAGACAATGTTGAGACCCAGGAAGCATGAATCAATTATATAAAGTCATAAGCGTTCTTTATCATTTTATATTGGTCAAAACAAAATCATGCTCAGGGAATAAGATAAATATTGTAAACCATGTAGCAGTTAGAAAGAAATTAGATACTTAAGTTTTTCTCCAAGCAGAATTTTGACAGCAGCATAGCCCAATATCAGAGTCATTTGAGTACTGCTAATTTATATTATTTTTGAAAACTAATCCGTGCTGTCTATTTTTGCAGTAGCAACATCAATATTTGACATTTATTTTCTTTGTTATACAAGATTTCCTGAATTATATATAATTTTTTCAAGTCACTATGAAAGGATAAATTATTGAGTTATTATTTGTGTTTAATTTTCCTTGTATCTTTCCTTCTCCCTTCCATATCAAAAAATTAGCTGGACACTTCTACATTGTTCAGGAGGTTGAACTCCGAAGTTGCGTGAGAAACAACCTCCACCTTTCTGCTTTTGAAAACCAAGGTTTACGAAGAGGATTATGCCAGATTATCCCAGAGAGGGAGGAAAGACAGGAAAGCACCTAGCTCAGAAGTGTTAGACGTTACTCCCAAGATGTGGGAGAGGAGGTTTGCTTTGGAGTTTTGTACATATCACTATCAAAATTCTTGTCTCAAAGAGATAGGAATTGGCAATGCTTGTTCAAAACATCAAGGGACATTGTACCCCAGATACTAAAACTCTCAGCCTCAGCAGATGGGTGCCTGCAAGACACCCTGTGGGTTTAGGTTATACGGCCATCAGACTGGTGGTAAGTGAAATGTCTCAGTCTGCATTCGCTCCTCCAGACCTCTGCAAGAACTTGCAACCTAAACAAAGTCGTGGAGTATAAGAGGCTTTGCAGAAAAAAATCTGTGAAAATGAGGGTGAAGTTGAGTCTGTCCTACTTCTCATATGAGAATATGGTCATTCCCTGAAATCTCAGTGCTCCTCCAAAGAATCTGAGAATCGTAATATTAATATTATTTTACTGATAACTTGAATTCTCTGAGCCATATATTCAACTGCTTTTGTATTTGGAAAGTATTAAAGAGTGATAGAAAACGTGACATAAAAAAACCTGAAAAGTTAAAAATAAGGCACAACAATGAGGATGATAATTTTTTAATATTATGATAGAGCACTTTCTAATAATCCCATTTTATTAATTTTGTTTACTCTCTTGAGAGAACGTGACACTGTAGGACATACTGTCCATAAATGATTTACAGACAAAACTTTTACAACACTGTGAAGTTAGAGGTTACTTTATAGAAAATTGATAAGAGGTGATTTTTTTTCCTTGCCTGGTAGAGAAAATAACTCCAATGTTTATGGGCTACATTGTCCTCTAGGACATAACCCTTATTTCATCAGTATTTTCTTCATTGACTATATAAATCCCTGTTTTGCACAAGTCTCTTCAAATCAATTCTTGTCATCCTGCTTTTTCCATCATTAATGAGTTAAATAAAACTTTGACCCATGCTGGTTATCTATCTGTATGTGACTAGGTTTTTAACTATTTGAAAATTGTGCTTTGGAAATGAAATACTCCTGAGGGAATAACTGTTTCCTTTGAAGAAGCACCAACAAAGCCCCCTCAAGTTCTCTAACCTCCAAAAGCTTCATCTTCTTCAAACAAATTTCATAGATGGCATTAATCACATTTCCATGAGTTCCATAAGTAAACAATTTGGGGCCTCATTATATTTACTTCTCTAGCACAGAGCCGATCTAGATATAAAAGTATTTTAATTTCTGTCAGAATTGGTGGGCTGTTCCATCTTCTGTAGCTTAAACTGAAACAAAGAACAAATCTGACAATTCACCCCATTACATCTGTATCACTTTTTTATTTTTTATTTAACAGAAAACAGCTTATCTCCTTAACAGTAAAGAATAAAGTGACAGAAAATAAATGAGTTTCTAAATTTAAAGCAGGAACTTTGTTGCCAAAGCAACCAGAATCTACAATTATATAAAGAACATAATCCCTTATCATGAGAACACAACCAAATATATTCTTGAAATGAACTGATCTTTAGAAATTATAATTATTGAAAGAAATGATATTTGGTACTTTACTGAAGAGTATAGTACTATTTTGAAGTGATAATCTCTTCTTTCTATTTTTATCTTCATGAAACTGAAAACAATTTTTTAAAAACACACACTTAGACATAGAGAAGATGAATATGAAAACATGAGAATCCCCCACACACGCACAACTGCCCCCCTGGTAGAAAGAAATCACAACCATTTTTTCAAGATCAGCCACATTTATCACAGGGTAAAAGTTGCTATGGTAACTACCAGATTTACTGCCGATGAAGTTAACCCTAGCCAGCATTTTATTTTAAACTTCAGATACATGAAACGCAATAGCTATGACCACATTACTGGAAATGCACTCATGTCTACACAAATACAACATCAAAACTAAGAAACTAATGAGTAAGCAATGGCACTTCCAATTGAGACTGACCTAAAGCTTATAAACTTGTATGTATAACATGGTGATTGTTTTCATTCAGTCATTTGTTTGACTTTGTTTCAATTGCTTTCAAAAATATAATTAACTCTTTTTTAAGTATTCATTTCCTTTTTAGTTTTAATATTGAATTCAATGAACAAAATCAAGATCACAGGTTTTGAGAAAATAGGGTGATGGCCGTACTTCTCTTCTTTTATACTCTTGCCAATTCTAAGGGACTAAGTGCATTATTTCATTTATTTTGACTAATTTGAATTACTTTTTTCTTTCTCAAATTTCTCTATTATTGAGATGTATGAGTTGTTATTAGGGCAATTTAGAAATTTGTTCAAGATCAGAGAGAGCAAATGTAAGATTAGACTCAAACATCACATAAATACTTGCTATCAGTTCCCATAATATTTATACATCATTTTCAGGGCAAAAGTCAGGGCTGGATACTACGGGAGGTATTTTGTTTAGTTTAGTTTGTTTGTTTCCATATGATTTGCTGTCTGTTTTACAAGCACTCATTTGCAACTACAAGTACAAAAAGGTTCTGCTGCCTGATTTCTTATAAATATTCTGAGGCGTCCACTAGGGAAATGGAATGTACCAAACACATGTAGAAAAAATTTTATAACATTGGCAAGTTGTTCCTTTTTTCTTTTTTTTCCATCCTTTCATGTACAATTAAGGTGAAAGCCAATATATGGAGCCAAGCCAAGTATAAGGGGCCAAGGGAGAGTGAGAGGCAGTCAGAGTTGTTTGGAGTAGACTGGGTTTAGAGCGCAAGGGGAACAGGGAATTTGCATAGGCTGGGGGTTCAAAGCAAACTATATGAGCCCAAAATGGTCCAGCAAATCTTCTGGAGGAAGGATGCCCTGCTATGGAGTGTCAGATCCTGAGGAGACTAAAGAGAGTATTCACATGGGAAGCCAAGAACCAATTTGAGGTGTAAGAGCCTAAGAAGGATGAGGAAAGCATTCACTTCAAGTGGCAGGCTGAGATGGTATGGGATGTCAAAAACTGTTTAGAGTTTGTCCACAAAGTGGCATCCCAGAAAGGGGAAGCAGGGCAGGTGGGGCTGTGGAGATGGGACACAGATTACAGACAAGATGGATCAAATCAGCCAATATATTAAGCATAATGGAAGGAGGTTTCTCATAATTAGAAAAAGCAGTTGCAGATACGGAAAAAGAGAAATCCAGAATGAATCCTGCTATTGAATTTAAATTGAACACACTGGTGGGAACTCATGGCTTTCATTATATAGTGAAAGTAAAGAAATAAATGGAAGTGTGTGTATGTGTGGGTACACATACGTGCTTATATATTACATATATATACGTTATATATATATCCATATGCATGTGTGAATTTTTCCCTACCTAGACCTGTAAGCAGTGATCCCATAAGAACAGTGAACATTACTTTCCCTTTGAAAGGAACCAGGGCTCCTTAGTAAAATGGTTGATCCCATGGCTGGAGTAAGAAAAGTATGATGAAAGTATTACTGTATGTGTCAGAAAGTAGCAAACCACTCCAAAAATTATGGGGACATGTCAATAGGACAAAAGAAAGCCAAGTGGAAGAGACTCCTAGTGGCCAAATTGGAGTCAATTTGAGCTTCAGAAAGTACATTTTGATAATAACTGATCATAAACCACTGGAAAAAAAAAGAGGAAATTGTCCATTCATACCAGTGCATGCTAATAAATTGAAATCTTGATGAGAAATAATATATTTATAAAGTTTCAAAGTACCTCCTCACAAAAATACTTATTAATTATAAGGACAAAAAAGAATAATTTTACAGAGGAAAAGCTTGGCAGTTGCCACTTTAATCAAACGATCAAAGTAAACATCAAGCATTATGAGACAAATTGAAATTATGTACCTTCTGATAGGCTGAAATGAGAAGAACACAGTATCACTTCTGCCAAATGCATAGCCTGAATCTAATTATAAGGAAAAGTGAGGCAGACCCAAATTACAGAACTTCTACAATATAACTAACTCTACCCCTCAAATGTACCAGGGTGTTAAAAGTCAAGGAAAGGCTGAAAGAAGGAGACAACTAAGTGCAAAATGTAATTCTGGGGTGGGCCATGGTGGCTCAGCAGGCAGAGTTCTCACCTGCCATGCTGGAGACCCAGGTTTGATTCCTGGTGCCTGTCTATGCAAAAAAGAAAAAAGAAAAAAAAAAAACCTGAAAATGTAATTCTGGACTACCTCATTTTGCTGTTAAAGATATAGTTGATACAACTGGGGAAAACTGAATAGGATCTGAGGATTAGATGGCATCATATATCAATGCTAATTTTCAGATTTTGATTTTTTGTGATGTATAGAATATCTTTCCAAAAATATGCACTAAAGTATTCAGGAAGAATGGGACATTATGTCACACACTCATTCTTAATGGTTCTTGGAGGGGGGGAGGGGATTTCTTGCACTGTACTTGCAACTTTTCTGAAAGTTTGAGTTTATTTTCAAAATCTAAAAAAAATTGTACTTGAAAAATTTCAAAATGGAAAAAGGCAAGTGACATTACCTTCCCTCCTTTATTCCTCTCCCCACCCATCCCATCACCAAAATTATAACGCTACAAAAGTATTACAGTTTGGCTTCATAATTGGAAAAATCTTTAATTATCTAGGCATGACAGTGAAATGTAAGACCTTGAGTTAATTTTATTTCCCTTTTCATTTTCTGCTCTTGTAAACCCTAATGTTATTTTCATATTGTCTCTTGCAGGTCTTTTTAAAAATGCGTAATGAAAATATGAATCATTACCACAAAATATATACCGAGCATCTTGGCAGAAAACAAATATCAATGGAATGCTAGATTTTTACTGGTGCTACAAATAGAAAGTCATCATAATTTACAAACCTACTTGAGGGAAGAGATAACATGATAAGATAATGTGTTGGATACAGTCACTGATTTCTATGGAATGAAAAGGCCTGATTCACATTTGTAAAGATGGACCTATAACGATAAAATAGATTTTTTTTAAGAATCGAGAATAATTGTAATCCCATGCACTTCGAAAGTTGGACCAAAAATAATTTCTTAAAACTAATTTAACAAAGGCTAACTGGAAAATCTATAACATCAATCAGCCTATATTTTATTATTTTTCACTAGAAAATTGTCTTTGTCATGCCATGTGTTTGATGTCCTATTTTCATGCCAATATATCTATTTCTTCTTTTTTTTTTTTTTTTTTTTTGGCACGGGCAGGCTCTGAGAATTGAACCCAGGTCTCTACCATGGCAGGTGAGAATTCTGCCACTGAGCCACTGTTGCACTGCCCTATACATAATCTTTTAAGATGCATGTTTTAACTGATAAAATTAAGCATTGTTTCATGCAATTGACAATATGCATTTTTTAAATATTTTTTGAAGCTTTTGGTTATTTTTTTAACTTTTTTATTAATTAAAAAGAATTAACAAACAAAACATTTAGATATCATTCCATTCTACATATACAATCAGTAATTCTTAATATCATCACATAGTTGCATATTCATCATTTCTTAGTACATTTGCATCGATTTAGAAAAAGAAATAAAAAGACAACAGAAAGAGAAATAAAATGATAATAGAGGAAAAAAAGACTATACACACCATAACCCTTACCCCTCACTTTCATTTACCACTAATTCAAACTGAATTAATTTTGACATTTGTTCCCCTATTATTTATTTTTATTCCATATGTTCTACTCTTCTGTTGATATAGTAGCTAAAAGGAGCATCAGACATAAGGTTTTCACATTCACAGAGTCTCACTGTGAAAGCTATATCATTGTTCAATCATCATCAAGAAACATGGCTACTGGAACACAGCTCTACATTTTCAGGCAATTCCCTCCAGCCTCTCCACTACATCTTGAACAACAAGGTGATATCTACTTAATGCGTAAGAATAACCTCCAGGATAACCTCTCGACTCTGCTTGGAATCTCTCAGCCATTGACACTTTGTCTCATTTTACTCTTCCCCCTTTTGGTCGAGAAGTTTCTCTCAATCCCTTGATGTTAATTCTCAGCTCATTCTAGGGTTTTTCTCAGTCCCTTGATGCTGAGTCTCAGCTCATTCCAGGATCTCTGTCCCACGTTGCCAGGAAGGTCCACACCCCTGGGAGTCATGTCCCATGCAGATAGGGGGAGGGTGGTGAGACTGCTCATCATGTTGGCTAGAGAGAGGGGCCACATCTGAGCAACAAAAGAGGCTCTCTTGGGGGTGACTCTTAGGCCTAAATTTTATGTAGACTTGACCTATCCTTTGTGGGGTTAAGTTTCATGTGAACAAACCCCAAGACTGGGGGCTCAGCCTATAGCTTTGGCTGTCCACACTGCTTGTGAGAATATCAAGAATTCAACTTGGGGGAGTTGAATTTCTCCCCACTCTCACCATTCCCCAAAGGGGACTTGCAAATACTTTTCCAGTCACTGATCAAATCATTCTGGGACTCATCGGGGGATCACTCTGGACAAACCAACAAAATCTCATGTGCTACCTGAGATTCCAACTACTTATGACATTCAATCAAACTATCTACATGAGTTATATTAGGAAATGCTCTAGGCAAAATCTAAATTTTGTAACAAATAAACATTTTTTGCTTGAGTCTCATACATAAGGTGACATTTTAAAGTATTAATTATCATCTATTTTCAGCACCCTGCAATAATGACATTCCTTTGCTCTTCCTCGTGCAAAAAAATTTTTTAAATTTGTACATTGTACATTTCACTATTATTATACACTCTGGGCATTCCTAGATTATACCATCTTGATCTTTAACATCTATCTTTCTTTCTGATTTCATTTATGTCCTCAGCCCTCCTCCCTCTATCATTCTCACACGCAGCTTCATTCAGTGTTTTAACATAATTACATCACAGTTAGGTAGTATTGTGCAGTCCATTTCTGAGTTTTGTATCCAGTCCTGTTGCACAGTCTGTATCCCTTCAGCTCTAATTACCCATTATCTTACTCTGTTTCTAACTCCTGATGGACTCTGTTACCAACGACATATGCCAAGTTTATTCTCTAATGTCGGTTCACATCAGTGGGACCATACAGTATTTGTCCTTTAGTTTTTGGCTAGTCTCACTCAGCATAATGTTCTCAAGGTCCATCCATGTTGTTACATACTTCATAAGTTTATTCTGTCTTAGAGTTGCATAATATTCCATAGTGTGTATATACCACAGTTTGTTTAGCCACTCGTCTGTTGATGGACATTTTGGCTGTTTCCATCTCTTTGCAGTTGTAAATAATGCTGCTATAAACATTAGTGTGCAAATGTCCATTTGTGTCTTTGCCCTTAAGTCCTCTGAGTAGATACCTAGCAATGGTATTGCTGGGTCATATGGCAATTCTATATTCAGCTTTTTGAGGAACTGCCAAACTGCCTTCCACAGTGGTTGCACCATTTGATATTCCCACCAACAGTGGATAAGTGTGCCTCTTTCTCCGCATCCTCTCCAGCACTTGTCATTTTCTGTTTTGTTGATAATGGCCATTCTGTTGGGTGTGAGATGATATCTCATTGTGGTTTTGATTTGCATTTCTCTAATGGCCAGGGACATTGAGCATCTCTTCATATGCCTTTTGGCCATTTGTATTTCCTCTTCTGAGAAGTGTCTGTTCAAGTCTTTTTCCCATTTTATAATTGAATTGGCTGTTTTTTTTGTTGTTGAGTTGAACAATCTCTTTATAAATTCTGGATACTAGACCTTTATCTGATATGTTGTTTCCAAATATTGTCTCCCATTGTGTAGGCTGTCTTTCTACTTTCTTGATGAAGCTTTTTGATGCACAAAAGTGTTTAATTTTGTGGAGCTCCCATTTATAAAATTTATTTCTTCAGTGCTCTTGCTTTAGGTGTAAGGTCCATAAAACCGCCTCCAACTGTAAGATTCATAAGATATCTCCCTACATTTTCCGCTAACTGTTTTATGGTCTTAGACCTAATGTTTAGATCTTTGATCCATTTTGAGTTAACTTTTGTATAGGGTGTGTGATACGGGTCCTCTTTCATTCTTTTGCATATGGATATCCAGTTCTCTAGGCACCATTTATTGAAGAGACTGTTCTGTCCCAGGTGAGTTGGCTTGACTGCCTTATCAAAGATCAAATGTCCATAGATGAGAGGGTCTATATCTGAGCACTCTATTCGATTCCATTGGTCGATATATCTATCTTTATGCCAGTACCATGCTATTTTGACCACTGTGGCTTCATAATACACCTTAAAGTCAGGCAGCGTAAGACCTCCAGCTTCGTTTTTTTTTCCTCAAGATACTTTTAATAATTCGGGGCACTCTGCCCTTCCAGATAAATTTGCTTATTGGTTTTTCTATTTCTGAAAAATAAGTTGTTGGGATTTTCATTGGTATTGTGTTGAATCTGTAAATCTATTCAGGTATAGATTTACCTAAATAGATTAACTATATTTAGTCTTCCAATCCATGAACACGGTATGCCCTTCCATCTATTTAGGTCTTCTGTGATTTCTTTTAACAGTTTTTTGTAGTTTTTCTTCGTATAGGTCTTTTGACTCTTTAGTTAAATTTACTCCTAAGTATTTTATTCTTTTAGTTGCAATTGTAAATGGAATTCATTTCTTGATTTCCCCCTCAGCTTGTTCATTGCTAGTGTATAGAAACACTACATATTTTTGAATGTTGATCTTGTAACCTGCCACTTTGCTGTACTCATTTATTAGCTCTAGTAGTTTTGCTGTGGATTTTTCAGGGTTTTCGATGTATAGTATCATATCATCTGCAAACAGTGATAGTTTTACTTCTTCCTTTCCAATTTTGATGCCTTGTATTTCTTTTTCTTATCTAATTGCTCTGGCTAGAACCTCCAACACGATGTTGAATAACAGTGGTGATAATGGACATCCTTGTCATGTTCCTGATCTTAGGGGGAAAGTTTTCAATTTTTCCCCATTGAGGATGATATTAGCTGTGGGTTTTCATATATTCCCTCTATCATTTTAAGGAGGTTCCCTTGTATTCCTATCCTTTGAAGTGTTTTCAACAGGAAAGGATGTTGAATCTTGTCAAATGCCTTCTCTGCATCAATTGAGATGATCATGCGGTTTTTCTGCTTTGATTTGTTGATATGGTGTATTACATTAATTGATTTTCTTATGTTGAACCATCCTTTATACCTGGGATGAATCCTACTTGGTCATGATGTATAATTCTTTTAATGTGTTGCTGGATTCGATTTGCTAGAATTTTATTGAGGATTTTTGCATCTATATTCATTAGGGAGATTGGTCTGTAGTTTTCTTTTTTTGTAATATCTTTGCCTGGTTTTGGTATGAGGGTGATGTTGGCTTCATAGAATGAATTAGGTAGCTTTCCCTCCACTTCAATTTTTTTGAAGAGTTTGAGCAGGGTTGGTACTAATTCTTTCTGGAATGTTTGGTAGAATTCCCATGTGAAGCCGTCTGGTCCTGACTTTTCTTTTTGGGAAGCTTTTGAATGACTGATTCAATTTCTTTAGTTGTGATTGGTTTGTTGAGGTCATCTATTTCTTCTTGAGTCAAAGTTGGTCATTCATGCCTTTCTAGGAATTTGTCCATTTCATCTACATTGTTATATTTATTAGCATAAAGTTGTTCATAGTATCCTGTTATTACCTCCTTTATTTCTGTGAGGTCAGTGGTTATGTCTCCTCTTCTATTTCTGATCCTATTTATTTGCATCCTCTCTCTTCTTCTTTTTGTCAATCTTGCTAAGGGCCCATCAATCTTGTTGATTTTCTCATAGAATCAACTTCTGGTCTTATTGATTTTCTCTGTTGTTTTCATGTTCTCAATTTCATTTATTTCTGCTCTAATCTTTGTTATTTCTTTCCTTTTGCTTGCTTTGGGGTTAGTTTCCTGTTCTTTCTCCAGTTCTTCCAAGTGAACAGTTAATTCCCGAGTTTTTGCTCTTTCTTTTTTTTTTGATATAGGCATTTAGGGCAATAAATTTCCCTCTTAACACTGCCTTTGCTGCATCCCATAAGTTTTGATATGTTGTGTTTTCATTTTCATTTGCCTTGAGATATTTACTAATTTCTCTTGTAATTTCTTCCTTGACCCACTGGTTGTTTAAGAGTGTGTTGTTGAGCCTCCATGTATTTGTGAATTTTCTGGCACTCTACCTATTATTGATTTCCAACTTCATTCCTTTATGATCTGAGAAAGTGTTGTGTATTTCAATCTTTTAAAATTTGTTGAGACTTGCTTTTTGACCCAGCATATGGTCTATCTTTGAGAATGATCCATGAGCACCTGAGAAAAAGGTGTATCCTGCTGTTGTGGGGTCTAATGACCTATAAATGTCTGTGAAGTCTAGCTCATTTATTGTAATATTCAAATTCTCTGTTTCTTTATTGATCATCTGTCTAGATGTTCTGTCCATTGATGAGAGTGGGGAATTGAAGTCTCCAACTATTATGGTTGATGTGTCTATTTCCCTTTTCAGTATTTGTAGTATATTCCTCACGTATTTTGGGGCATTCTGATTCGGTGCATAAATATTTATGATTGTTATGTCTTCTTGTTGAATTGTTCCTTTTATTAGTAGATAGTATCCTTCTTTGTCTCTTTTAACTCTTTTACATTTGAAGTCTAATTTGTTGGATATTAGTATAGCTACTCCTGCTCTTTTCTGGTTGTTATTTGTATGAAATATCTTTTCCCAACCTTTCACTTTCAACCTATGTTTATCTTTGGGTCTAAGATGTGTTTCCTGTAGACAGCATATAGAAGGATCCTGTTTTTTAATCCATTCTGCCAGTCTATGTCTTTTGATTGGGGAATTCAGTCCATTAACATTTAGTGTTATTACTGTTTGGGTAATACTTTCCTCTACCATTTTGCCTTTTGTATTATATATATCATATCTAATTTTCCTTCTTTCTACACTCTTCTCCACACCTCTCTCTTCTGTCTTTTCATATCTGACTCTAGTGCTCCCTTTAGTATTTCTTGCAGAGCTGGTCTCTTGGTCACAAATTCTCTCAGTGACTTTTTGTCTGAAAATGTTTTAATTTCTCCCTCATTTTTGAAGGACAATTTTGTTGGATATAGAATTCTTGGTTGGCAGTTTTTCTTTTTTAGTAATTTAAATATATCATCCCACTGTCTTCTTGCCTCCATGGTTTCTGCTGAGAAATCTACACATAGTCTTATTGGGTTTCCCTTGTATGTGATGTATTGTTTTTCTCTTGCTGTTTTCAAGATCCTCTCTTTCTCTTTGACTTCTGACATTCTGACTAGTAAGTGTCTTGGAGAACGCCTATTTGGATCTATTCTCTTTGGGGTGTGCTGCACTTCTTGGATCTGTAATTTTAGGTCATTCATAAGAGTTGGAAATTTTTCAGTGATAATTTCTTCCATTAGTTTTTCTCCTCCTTTTCCCTTCTCTTCTCCTTCCAGGCCACCCACAACATGTATATTTGTGCGCTTCATATTATCATTCAATTTTCTGAGTCCCTGCTCATATTTTTCCATTCTTTTCCCTATAGTTTCTGTTTCTTTTTGGATTTCAGATGTTCCCTCCTCCAGTTCACTAATCCTAACCTCTGTCTCTTGAAATCTACTATTGTAAGTTTCCATTGTTTTTTTCATCTCTTCTACTGTATCTTTCATTCCCATAAGTTTTGTGATTTGTTTTTTCAGACTTTCCATTTCTTTTTTTTGTTCATCCCTTGCCTTCTTCATGTCCTCCCTCAATTCATTGATTTGGTTTTTGATGAGGTTTTCCATTTCTATTCATATATTCTGAATTAGTTGTTTCAGCTCCTGTATCTCATTTGAACTGTTGGTTTGTTCCTTTGACTGGGCCATATCTTCAATTTTCTTGGTGTGATTTGTTATTTTTTGTTGGTGTCTCGACATTTAATTACCTTAATTAGTTTATTCTGGAGATTGCTTTCACTTATCTTATCTAGGGTTTTCTTGCTAGATGAGTTTGTTGTCTAACTGTTCTTTGACCTTCAGTTCAGCTTTTTCTGGGCCTCTGGCTGAGGTTTTTTTTTTAACAGAGGGTAATTTTTCGGTTCTTGTTTTCTTGTTTCTTGTCCTGCTTGTAAAGTGCCTTTCCCTTCCCCACCCTTTCTACATAGGTATTACCGACTCCAGCCAGGTTTTCCCGGACTAAACTGACCTCCTATCAGGGAGAAGGAGTCACCTGCATCAGTTTTCCCTGAGGGTGAGACCCAGCAGTTGAAAGACTTTCCTGTGAAGTCTCTGGGCTCTGTTTTTCTTAACCTGCCCAGTATGTGGTGCTTGTCTTTCTGCAGGTCCCACCAGCAAAATATGTTGTGGCTCCTTTAACTTTGGAAGGCTCTCCCTGCTGGGGGTGTGGTGGAGACAGAGGAAAGGTTGTAGGCTGGTTTTAATGGCTTCACATTGCCAAGCCCTGGAGTCTGAACTTCTTGAGAGAGGGATTCTACCCGAGTTGCATTTCACCCCTCCCCTGGGGAAGGCCCAGGTGGGAGACAGCCCTGAAAGCAGTCTGTTTCTGCCTTTTCCTGAGGCTGTTGCAGCCTGAGTAGTCCCACCGCTGAATCCAGAGGCCGCCAAGCCTCCATAGAAACAGCCACAAAACCTGTTTCGTCCCCTTTCCTCTTTTTCAGTTAGCCCAGTAAGCGACCTCCGCCTTGACCAGTTTCGCCTGAGCTGGGAGCCTATTTTTAGTAGTCAGAATTTGTTTATTAATGCCACAATTGGTGTCTGGTTGGACTCAGTCCCTGCTACTGTTAGAGTGTCTTTCTTTTCCCTCCAGGAAGCCGCCTGTGGAGGAGGGGCGCTGGGCACGGGCCGCCGCAGCTTTAGGAACTCACAGTTCCGGAGACTCGCAGTCAGTCCAGCTGGTCCAGACTGGGGTTCACTGTGTGTCCGGTCACTATCGTGGCTCCAGGAGCTGTTCTGTACTGTTTCTGGTTATTTAGTAGTTGTTCTGGGGGACAAACTAAAACGCGCACATTGCTTAGCTGCCATCTTGGCCCCTCCCACCCATTTTTAAAATATTTTAATCCAGAAATTTGCACACATGTACTGTCCAACCATATTATATGATCAATGACCCATATTATCATCACATAGCTGTGTATGCTTCACCACCATCATTTTTAAAACAGCTGCATCACTCCAGAAGCAGAAATAAAAAGAAAAAAGAACTCTTACATCCCATATCCTTTACCCCTCCCTTTCATTGATTCACAGTATTTGAATTCTACCCAATTCCTACCCCTTATCTCCCCCTATTGTTCATTTATTTTTTATCCTTTTTTTACTCATCTGGCCATACCCTGAACAAAAGGAGCATCAGACACAAAGTTCTCATAATCCCACAGTCACATTATAAAAGCTATAAAGTTATACAATTGTCTTTAAGAGTCAAGGCTACTGAAACACAATTCAACAGCTTCAGGTACTTCCCTACAGCCACTCCAGTACATATAAACTGAGAAGGGATATCTATGTAATGCATAAGAATAACTTCCAGGACAACCTCCCAACTCTGTTTGAAATCTCTCAGTCACTGAGACATTATTTTGTTTCATTTCTCTTTTCCCCCTTTGGTCAAGAAGGCTTTCTCAATCCCATGATGCTGGGTCCTGGCTCATCCCTGAAAGTCATGTCCCACGTAGGGGGATATACTTTGGAGGAAATGCTATGATGTGCCAAATCTCAAATTGTATGATTGGAAATGTGCATTTCTTTCCATGTTTAAAGTTCTACAACTATTTAAGCTCACTTCCATCACCCAAAACCATTACTGGGAGAAAAACTGCACAGCACACAGTGATGGGTCAATTAAATTCAGCATGTAGGACAAAAATATGCACACTGCCCACTACCTCTACTTCCAATAAAGGGGATATTAATATGGAAATAAAAATTAAACATGTAATTAAATATTATCACATTAAAGGAAGTTAAACAATAAGCATTGTGTAAATTCTATGAGTAGTTTGCCAAACATGATTTGTTATTTGGTACGAACAAGTTTGAAAGTCTTTGCTATTATTGCACTTCGCTGGAAACAAAGTTTAGATTTGTTCTGTACCACCCAATGCTAGTACTCCAGACTGCTGTGTGTGTGTATATGTGTGTGCTTTAGGAAGTATGGGCTAGAGGGAAAAGTAATTCTTCAAATTGAATATTTCTGTAATTATTCTGTTTGTAGGATGTCTAAGCTTCACTTCTCTCCCTAGTACAATCTAATTCTCAATAATTTAATTACATATTCTGCTTCTTAAAAATGGTGACTGCTATTGTTAAGAAAGTATCTCAACAAGAAATTTAGAGTAAAGAGAAAATCGCTGCAACCGAGAGGTTGTTAACACAGTAACACTACACAAAAGCAGTTGCTTTCTCAGTGAGTTGAGATGAACACAAACAAAAGAATCACCTCTTGCCAATTTTATTTGGAGAACCCAGCCATCCATGTGTAACAGAATATATTTTAAACTCCAGATGATGCAGGAGATACTTGGAAAGATGGACCAGAACATTCAGTTAGTTTCATATTTATTTCCTCAAACATGTATGACCATATAATTCAAATGAAACCAGATAAACTCAACTCATCTATGAATACAACCAAAAAATGTTGGTTTGGGTTTCAGAAAATATAACTTTTTCTTCTGCTCAACAGACTTGTCTGGCGTGCTTTAAAAGAAATATTCAGCTGTCTTAATTTTTTAGCAGCAAATCAGATCATATCTGCATCCTAATTTCTAAATGGCAGACATAGTAAAGAAATACAGACCAGGGAAAAGTAAAAACTACAGAAAAAAAATTATTCTGGAAAGGAATCCCCTACATAAAAGGGATGGGAATAAAATAAGTGTGTGTGAAGATGTTTTTCTAAAAGTGCCTAGAGGTAAAAGCTAGACCTAAAAATGGTGAAAATATATGCCATAACTTCTAAATACTCCCTCCCACAACAAATTTGCTGAGGGTTGATTTCAAGATAATAAATGTGAGAAAGTAAGCATCCATAGTTCTTTTGTGGTTTTCTTTTACATTTTGATGTAGTTAAATTTGCCTGTCTTTTTTTCTTCCCATGCTTTTTGTTTTAAGTATTTCTAAGAAAAAAAAGAACTACTTACTATGGAACATTTCAACAAGTTAAATGTTTGATTAGTTTTCAGTACCATGGAGTGGTTCCTTATTCTTCATAGGTGATGGGGTGGGGTGGAAAACATAATAAATTCATAGATTTAAAACTATACGATGTATCTCAATCCTTTGCAGTTGTTGTTTTTAATATCTCAAATGATCCTCACTTTTGGCTAGTGGCAGTATTTCAGGAGGCTCCTGAGCCTTTCTGGCATAACTCAGTAGTTTTGATAACTTTTCTGTTTTCTAATATAACAAGATGTTCCAGGTTCATTCTGAACACATCTCCAGGCATCGCATGAGCACTGGTTTCTTTTATGGGGAAGGAGACCACAAATTGGGTTCCAAGAGTGCTGAGATTGCCATTCTTTCTGGATTTTTTATACCATACAGAACTAAGAAATACTTATTATTTGATTTAATGAGACAATATATCAAAAGTTCAAATTAGTATTATTTAAAAAGAGAAGGATGTCTCAAAAGCATGCTGCCTTCAACAGAGATTGACACAGAAGAGATGAAGAAATGAAATTAGAATTTTTGTTAAATTGGATCATCAGAGCATTTCTTTGCAAACCTGAAAAAAAGACATCCAGGATTTTTAAAATTGTGTTTTTGTTTTGCTGTGTATTAAAGTTTTGTCTTTTTGAATTAAAAATATATTTTTTTATTTCACCATAATTCAAATATAGACCAGTATGGATAAACAAGTCTGAAATAATTTTCAAGTTTGAAAGAAACATAGATAAAATGTATTCCTTTTACAAGTGATGTACATAAAATAAAGAAAAACAACAGATAAAAAGAAAAAACATCACTTTAACACAAACACTCACCAACTGTGTGTTTCCTTGAAGTCATGTGTCATTTCAAGCCTATGCTATTTAAATATTTGTAACTTTAGGGTCTAAATACATTTATGTTGCCTCACTCAAGATTTTAACAAAATTTCTGTTTTAATCACCAACATGTTTAATGACTACACAACATTCAAGAAATTTATTGTGGTAGTTAGATTCAGTTGTCAACTTGGCCGAGTGAAGGTGCCTAGTTATATTGCTGTGAACGTGAGCCAATGGTACATGAACCTCATCGGTTGCTGATTATATCTGTAGTCGGCTAAGAGGCGTGCCAGCTGCAGTGAATGATATTTGATTTAATTGGCTGGTGCTTAAATGAGAGAGCTCAGCATAGCCCAGCAAAAAAACAGCTCAACATACCTCATCTCAGCACTTGCAGCTCAGCCCAGGCCTTTGGAGATGCAGAAAGAAATCACCCCAGGGAAAGTTATTGGAACCCAGAGACCTGGAGAGAAGGCCAGCAGAGATTACTTGTGCCTTCCCGCATAAAAAATAACCTCAGTTGAAAGTTAGCTGCCTTTCCTCTGAAGAACAAAATAAAGCCCCTTTTATTAAAAGGCAATCTATCTCTGGTGTGTTACATTCCGGCAGCTAGCAAACTAGAGCATTTATGTTTATTGGCCACATTCTTATCAATTGGCATTTAAGTTAAACAGCATATTTTAAATTCTAAAAGGACCAGGGAATTTTGGATCCCCAAATAGATACTGCACTGATTACACATATAGAACCATATATCTAGATAACCGCATTTTACATGGGTAACAGGCTTACTGTGAAACTGATATTAGTTTATTTCTATAATATTTCAAATTCAACAAATATTTATTGAGTATCTATTATGGACCCCATATTTTTCTAATCTATTAGATCCTTGTTGTATACTAGAGAACAAAATAGATTCTAGCTTACATTCCGGGTGTAGATAAATACAAGTCCATTGGATATGAAGATGAGTTCATTGTTAGGAATCATTGTTATGGTCTAAGCTCATGATAGAGAAAATACTATCATACAAATCCACTGTGCACTGAGAACAAGTCAAGATAAATATATATATCCCTCACATTTTAGATGCATGTAGATAGAAGCAGAGCATGAGCTAGATTGGGAATCAAGAGATTTAATACTTGACCCCAATTTTCTACTTTTTATTTCTGTGTCTATTCAAAGATCACTTGGGTAATTAAGCCACAGAATTCTCATCTTTAAAATAAAACCAATAATAACTATAAACACAAGGACAAGAAAACTCTAAAACATGTATTGACAAGTGTACAGTAATTTTAATTGGGTCCATGTATAAAATGCTACTCAGAACCTAATTCTTCAGATCCCTTTGTATATGACAGAAACTTCAAGATTTATAATATTCAGACCAACCTTTCAGTTTGGTTAGGGAAGAAGTTTCTAATAACTGCTATGCTGTCCCAATAATAATCTCTACTTAAAAAAATCTCCTCATATCTACTCCATTATTCCCTTCATCATGAAAGGTAAGGAGCACAGTTATAATGACTTTAGCTTCACCCAACAAAGGTTTTTTCTTTATACTGAATCGACTTAAATTATGCTTTATTGATTTTTTTTACCCTTAACACCTAAGAGTGCAGGCAATTCTGAATTAAATGAATCAATACCCTACCTTTCAGGTACAGAGAATTTTATATGTTAGAGCATGAATGATTAAGCAAGCATGGCCACTAGATTTTGTCATTACTCACTCTTTTTTTTTATTTTTATTTTTATTTTTTTATTAATTAACGGAAAAAAAGAAATTAACTCAACATTTAGAAATCATACCATTCTACATATGCAATCAGTAATTCTTAACATCATCACATAGATGCATGATCATCTTTTCTAGTACATTTGCATCGGTTTAGAAGAACTAGCAACACAACCAAAAAAGATATAGAATGTTAATATAGAGAAAAAAAATAAAAGTAATAATACTAAGAACAAAACAAAATGAAACAAAACAAAACAAAAACCTATAGCTCCGATGCAGTTTCATTCAGTGTTTTAACATGATTACTTTACAATTAGGTATTATTGTGTTGTCCATTTTTGAGTTTTTGTATCTAGTCCTGTTGCACAGTCTGTATCCCATCAGCTCCAATTACCCATTATCTTACCCTGTTTCTAACTCCTGCTGAACTCTGTTACCAATGACATACTCCAAGTTTATTCTCGAATGTCGGTTCACATCATTGGGACCATACAGTATTTGTCTTTTATTTTTTGGCTAGACTCACTCAGCATAATGTTCTCTAGGTCCATCCATGTTATTACATGCTTCATAAGTTTATCCTGTCTTAAAGCTGCATAATATTCCATCGTATGTATATACCACAGTTTGTTTAGCCACTCGTCTGTTGATGGACATTTTGGCTGTTTCCATCTCTTTGCAATTGTAAATAACGCTGCTATAAACATTGGTGTGCAAATGTCCATTTGAGTTTTTGCCCTTAATTCCTTTGAGTAGATTCCCAGCAATGGTATTGCTGGGTCGTATGGCAATTCTATATTCAGCTTTTTGAGGAACCGCCAAACTGCCTTCCACAGTGGTTGCACCATTTGACATTCCCACCAACACTGGATAAGTGTGCCTCTTTCACCGCATCCTCTCCAGCACTTGTCATTTTCTGTTTTGTTGATAATGGCCATTCTGGTGGGTGTGAGATGATATCTCATTGTGTTTTGATTTGCATTTCTCTAATGGCCAGGGACATTGAGCATCTCTTCATGTGCCTTTTGGCCATTTGTATTTCCTCCTCTGAGAGGTGTCTATTCAAGTCTTTTTCCCATTTTGTAATTGGGTTGGCTGTCTTTTTGTTGTTGAGTTGAACAATCTCTTTATAAATTCTGGATACTAGACCTTTATCTGATATGTCGTTTCCAAATATTGTTTCCCATTGTGTAGGCTGTCTTTCTACTTTCTTGATGAAGTTCTTTGATGAACAAAAGTGTTTAATTTTGAGGAGTTCTCATTTATTTATTTCCTTCTTCAGTGCTCTTGCTTTAGGTTTAAGGTCCATAAAACTGCCTCCAATTGTAAGATTCATAAGATATCTCCCTACATTTTCCTCTAACTGTTTTATGGTCTTAGACCTAATGTTTAGGTCTTTGATCCATTTTGAGTTAACTTTTGTGTAGGGTGTGAGATATGGGTCTTCTTTCATTGTTTTGCATATGGATATCCAGTTCTCTAGGCACCATTTATTGAAGAGACTGTTCTGTCCCAGGTGAGTTGGCTTGACTGCCTTATCAAAGATCAAATGTCCATAGATGAGAGGGTCTATATCTGAGCACTCTATTTGATTCCATTGGTCGATATATCTATCTTTATGCCAGTACCATGCTGTTTTGACCACTGTGGCTTCATAATATGCCTTAAAGTCAGGCAGTGCAAGACCTCCAACTTCGTTTTTTTTTTCCTCAAGATGTTTTTAGCAATTCGGGTCACTCTGCCCTTCCAGATAAATTTACTTATTGTTTTTTCTAATTCTGAAAAATAAGTTGTTGGGATTTTGATTGGTATTGCATTGAATCTGTAAATCAATTTATGTAGGATTGACATCTTAACTATATTTAGTCTTCCAGTCCATGAACACGGTATGCCCTTCCATCTATTTAGGTCTTCTGTGATTTCTTTTAGCAGTTTTTTGTAGTTTTCTTTATATGGGTTTTTTGTCTCTTTAGTTAAATTTATTCCTAGGTATTTTATTCTTTTAGTTGCAATTGTAAATGGGATTCGTTTCTTGATTTCCCCCTCAGCTTGTTCATTGCTAGTGTATAGAAATGCTACAGATTTTTGAATGTTGATCTTGTAACCTGCCACTTTGCTGTACTCATTTATTAGCTCTAGTAGTTTTGCTGTGGATTTTTCTGGGTTTTTGACGTATAGTATCATATCGTCTGCAAACAGTGATAGCTTTACTTCTTCCTTTCCAATTTTGATGCCTTGTATTTCTTTTTCTTGTCTAATTACTCTGGCTACAACCTCCAACACAATGTTGAATAATAGTGGTGATAGTGGACATCCTTGTCTTGTTCCTGATCTTAGGGGGAAAGTTTTCAATTTTTCCCCATTGAGGATGATATTAGCTGTGGGTTTTTCATATATTCCCTCTATCATTTTAAGGAAATTCCCTTGTATTCCTGTACTTTGAAGTGTTTTCAACAGGAAAGGATGTTGAATCTTGTCAAATGCCTTCTCTGCATCAATTGAGAAGATCAGGTGATTTTTCTGCTTTGATTTGTTGATATGGTGTATTACATTAATTGATTTTCTTATGTTGAACCATCCTTGCATACCTGGGATGAATCCTACTTGGTCATGATGTATAATTCTTTTAATGTGTTGTTGGATACGATTTGCTAGAATTTTATTGAGGATTTTTGCACCTATATTCATTAGAGAGATTGGCCTGTAGTTTTCTTTTTTTGTAATATCTTTGCATGGTTTTGGTATGAGGGTGATGTTGGCTTCATAGAATGAATTAGGTAGTTTTCCCTCTGCTTTGATTTTTTTGAAGAGTTTGAGGAGAGTTGGTACTAATTCTTTCTGGAATGTTTGATAGAATTCAGATGTGAAGCCATCTGGTCCTGGACTTTTCTTTTTAGGACACTTTTGAATGACTAATTCAATTTCTTTACTTGTGATTGGTTTGTTGAGGTCATCTATGTCTTCTTGAGTCAAAGTTGGTTGTTCATGTCTTTCCAGGAACCCGTCCATTTCATCTAAATTGTTGTATTTATTAGCGTAAAGTTGTTCATAGTATCCTTTTATTACCTCCTTTATTTCTGTGAGGTCAGTAGTTATGTCTCCTCTTCCATTTCTGATCTTATTTATTTGCATCCTCTCTCTTCTTCTTTTTGTCAATCTTGATAAGGGCCCATCAATCCTATTGATTTTCTCATAGAACCAACTTCTGGTCTTATTGATTTTCTCTATTGTTTTCATGTTTTCAATTTCATTTATTTCTGCTCTAATCTTTGTTATTTCTTTCCTTTTGCTTGCTTTGGGATTAGTTTGCTGTTCTTTCTCCAGTTCTTCCAAGTGGACAGTTAATTCCTGCATTTTTGCCTTTTCTTCTTTTCTGATATAGGCATTTAGGGCAATAAATTTCCCTCTTAGCACTGCCTTTTTGCTGCATCCCATAAGTTTTGATATGTTGTGTTTTCATTTTCATTCACCTCGAGGTATTTGCTAATTTCTCTAGCAATTTCTTCTTTGACCTACTCCTTGTTTAGGAGTGTGTTGTTGAGCCTCCACGTATTTGTGAATTTTCTGGCACTCCGCCTATTATTGATTTCCAACTTCAGCCCTTTATGATCCGAGAAAGTGTTGTGTATGATTTCAATCTTTTAAAATTTGTTGAGACTTGCTTTGTGACCCAGCATATGGTCTATCTTTGAGAATGATCCATGAGCACTTGAGAAAAAGGTGTATCCTGCTGTTGTGGGATGTAATGTCCTATAAATATCTGTTAAGTCTAGCTCATTTATAGTAATATTCAGATTCTCTATTTCTTTATTGATCCTCTGTCTAGATGTTCTGTCCGTTGATGAGAGTGGTGAATTGAAGTCTCCAACTATTATGGTATATGAGTCTATTTCCCTTTTCAGTGTTTGCAGTGTATTCCTCACATATTTTGGGGCATTCTGGTTCAGTGCGTAAATATTTATGATTGTTATGTCTTCTTGTTGAATTGTTCCTTTTATTAATATATAGTGTCCTTCTTTGTCTCTTTTAACTGTTTTGCATTTGAAGTCTAATTTGTTGGATATTAGTATCGCCACTCCTGCTCTTTTCTGGTTGTTATTTGCATGAAATATCTTTTCCCAACCTTTCCCTTTCAACCTATGTTTATCTTTGGGTCTAAGATGTGTTTCCTGTAGACAGCATATAGAAGGATCCTGTTTTTTAATCCATTCTGCCAATCTATGTCTTTTGATTGGGGAATTCAGTCCATTAACATTTAGTGTTATTACTGTTTGGATAATATTTTCCTCTAACATTTTGCCTTTTGTATTATATATATCATATCTGATTTTCCTTCTTTCTACACTCTTCTCCATACCTCTCTCTTCTGTCTTTTTGTATCTGACTCTAGTGCTCCCTTTAGTATTTCTTGCAGAGCTGGTCTGTTGGTCACAAATTCTCTCAGTGACTTTTTGTCTGAGAATGTTTTAATTTCTCCCTCATTTTTGAAGGATAATTTTGCTGGATATAGGGGTCTTGGTTGGCAGTTTTTCTCTTTTAGTAATTTAAATATATCATCCCACTGTTTTCTAGCTTCCATGGTTTCTGCTGAGAAATCTACACATAGTCTTATTGGGTTTCCCTTGTATGTGATGGATTGTTTTTCTTTTGCTGTTTTCAAGATCCTCTCTTTCTCTTTGACCTCTGACATTCTAACTAGTAAGTGTCTTGGAGAATGCCTATTTGGGTCTAATCTCTTTGGGGTGCGCTGCACTTCTTGGATCTGTAATTTTAGGTCTTTCATAAGAGTTGGGAAATTTTCAGTGATAATTTCTTCCATTAGTTTTTCTCCTCCTTTTCCCTTCTCTTCTCCTTCTGGGACACCCACAACACGTATATTTGTGTGGTTCATATTGTCCTTGAGTTCCCTGATACCCTGTTCAAATTTTTCCATTCTTTTCCCAATAGTTTCTGTTTCTTTTTGGAATTCAGATGTTCCATCCTCCAAATCACTAATTCTATCTTCTGTCCCTTTAAATCTATCATTGTAGGTATCCATTGTTTTTTCCATCTTTTCTACTTTATTCTTCACTTCCATAAGTTCTGTGATTTGTTTTTTCAGTTTTTCTATTTCTTCTTTATGTTCAGCCCATGTCTTCTTCATGTCCTCCCTCAATTTATCAATTTCATTTTTGAAGAGGTTTTCCATTTCTGTTCGTATATTCAGCATTAGTTGTCTCAGCTCTTGTATCTCATTTGAACTATTGGTTTGTTCCTTTGACTGGGCCATATTCTCAATCTTCTGAGTGTGGATCGTTACCTTCTGCTGCTGGCTTCTGGGCATTTAGACAGATTTCCATGGGTATCGGACCCAACAAGGTTGTAAGATTTTTCTGCGAAATCTCTGGGTTCTGTTTTTCTTATCCTGCCCAGTAGGTGGCGCTCGTGGCACACGTTTGTCTCACGTGTTTGGAAGGGATCCCCCCAGTCACCGATCTCCGCAGCTTGGGGATTTCCGATCCAATTCTCTCCGTTGGTTTGGGGGGCCACGCGTGGTTGGGGCGTCAGCCGCTGCGGCTTGAGGGGACCCTGTGGCTGGTCGCCAGCCGCAGTGGGCCCGGGGAATTCGCCACTGGACCAGGAAGTCGCCCGTGGGGGAGGGGCGTCGGTCACCAGCCGCCGCGGCCTGGGGAATTCCCCACCAGACCAGGATGCCACCCGCGGGGGAGTGCCACCATGGCTTGGGTAGCCCTCTGATCCGAGACTCGTAGCTGGACCAGGAAGCCGCCCGCAAAAGAGGGGCGCCGGCCGCCTCGGCTTGGGAAACTTGCCTCTCCGAGACTCTCAGCCAGCCCAGGAAAGAGGGAGGGAGGAGCTCTGGCCACCACAGCTGCCGCTGCTCAGGAAATCACGCGCCGCTCGGGGATCTCACCGCAGCCGAGTCTCGCAGTTAGACTAGCCAGTCCAGACTGGGGTACGCTGTGTGTCCATTCCCTGCCATGGCCCCGGGAGCTGTTCTGCACTGTTTCAGTTCACCTAGTAGTTGCTTTGGAGGAGGAACTAAGACGCACGTATCTTACTAAGCCACCATCTTCATAAAACATATTTTAACGTATACTGCACGTGGCTCAAGTACTCCGCGAGTTATGGGCTCCTGGTCTGTGGGTCTACTCACTCTTTAACATACCAGTTTTTTTGCTTATAACATAGTATTAGTTTATTTTGTTTATTTTAATCCCAGGGGTCTCAACCTCTTGCAAGCAAGGATTCCACCTAAAAAAAAAAAGAAAGAAAGAAAGAAAAATTATGTTCCTAATGAGTCTGTTAATAGTTATTGAAATTTTTCAGCAAAATGGAAAAAAGGATCAAAACAGTGAAAATAAATATTCCACTCAAAGTGCACACACCTTGCCAAGAGCAGAAAGCAAAAAATATGGATCTGCTCTCCCCACTTGCCTATAAGAGGGTGAACATCTCCAAGAGCAGAGGGTTTTTTTAGTGTTTAAATATATCTAGTCTCTGGGCTTCATGGTCCCTAAATGTAAGCTATGGAAGAGAGAATGGTACAAATTCACCAAGCCATTTAAATTTCTTCCTGAGCAGCGAGTATGACTAAATTTTCCTAAAAGAATGACCATGTGACTGAGTTCTGGACAATGGATTGTGAGCAGAAAGGATGAAGGCTAATTCTAGACCTGAACTCTATCTAAAATGTCTCCCTCAATGTTCTATTCTTTCTTTCTTCTCTGCCTCCTGCCACATGGATGATGCCAAGAGTAATCTTGATGTCACAAGATGGTGGGACCACAAGTTGTAAACATCTGGGTTCCTAAGTTACCACTTGGAACAGAGTCCCCAACCTAAGATTGTACTGCAACTCAAGCAAGGAGTCAATTTTTATTGCATTAATCCACTGTGATTTTCAGACCATTTGTTATAGCCTATTCTAAGGAAGGGACAACTTCATCTAACTGAAACATGACCCAACTAAATAATATGGAGCTCCACTAAAGAAACAGCCAAATGTTTCAATGCTAAGATCAGTAGCACTTTCTTTCCTATGGAATTGTAAAGGATAATTTTCACTTTATACTGAGCACTTGTCTCCTTACTAACTGAACATAGAACCCAGTACTTGAACAAGGTGTGACTCTACTGCACCAAGAGCTGGAAGTTAGATATTTTTCACCTCTGTTCTGCTATGTATTGTCCTCAATTATCTAGGTCTCAGTTTTGTCATCTGTAAAATGAAAACTTTGTGCAAGATAATCACTAATGTTCATTTCTAGGAATATAATGCAAAGTCTATAAATCTAAAATATATTATGATAATCTATAGTTTCTATAGGTAATAGGATTTATAAAACAGAACCAAGAAATTTACAGAAATTCATTTAAAAATAGGTGAAGTTACAAAACATTTTTAAAAACAATTTTATGAAGCTCTTAATAATATGAAAACATGGGTATCATCAAAGATTTAAGGAAGCTTATACTATATACCAATTTTGATATCAGCCTCTGTGGTAAAAAAAATGTACAGCCTTTCTCCAAAAGAAAGAGTATTAAAATTGGTTACACCCATTCAACACATCATCTAATATAATCTAAACCATATAAATCATGGAAAATGTATTTTGTAGCAAGGTAAAGGGAAGAGTATAATGGTGTGGTTAAGGGATAGGTAGATAAAGATTGCCAGGGTTTGACTCTCTCAGGACTTCTTTACCCACTGGTGTGATAAAGTGGCCAAGCTACTTTACCCCACGTACCTTAGTGTCTGCAAATATAAACTGGAAAGATTAATAAGATCTGCTCCACAGAAGGAGATGTCCGCATTAAATGAATTAATTTTGATAAAGTATTTGGAACAAAGCCTACATATTATTAGTACAATATATTTGCTGTTATTATTATGGTACACTGAGTTTATATTAAAAATAAATTCCTTCCCTACACAATTCAAATAGCTTTAATATACAATACAATGATAAAATTAGAAAAAATGTAAACTGGTTTGACTTAATGTTTATATTTCAGTGCTATCAAAAGCTACAAATTATGCATCATTAAATGCTAGCTTTATTCTTTTCAAATGACCCTTTGTAAATCTCTGTAACTGAATACTTTAGTAATAATAGGCTAATTCAAATTGTTTCCCTCATTAGAAATGTTATACTTTTTGTAAAGCAAAAGGGGTATTAATATGAATATTTCCATGAAAAGAAAAGAGGAAACAGTTTGAATTTATAGTTTAATATAGTGTAGCAGCACTCTCAAGGAAGGGCCAGGATATTTACATAGGTCAAAATCTATATGATTTTCTCAAATTAATTTATAACAATCTTATGTCAAGGACCAGTTGCACACAACTGAAAAACAAGAATAATGTTTTTCAATGAGATCAAAATGTGTGCATATAATAACAAGAAACTTGGAGTTGAAAGAAAGCTGCATAAAATAAATGAAAAAGAATTTAGTTAAGACTATTTTTAAAAAAACCCACAAATCATTTTAGATGCTCAACTCAAGACTACTAGAATTACTTCACTTCAAAGATTTCATGTTGTCAATTACTTCTCACTGTATGGCAAATAAGATAGCCTAAAAATTTCTTCTACCAAAAAAACTAGAAATGCTAGTTAAAGTATAATAAATACGCTTTTAGAAGTCAAATTCAGTGAAATCATTGCCCTTTCCACTACGTGTAACCTGACATCCAGGGGTGAAAGTCTCCCTGGTGACATGGGAGATGACTCCCAGGGATAAATCTGGTCCTGGCACCGTGGCATCAACTATTCCATCCTGACCAAAAGGGGGAAAAGAAGTGTAACTAATAAAGTATTATATATAATAAAGTAATGAAGTAAAGAGAGAGTTCAAATAGAGATGAGAGGCTACTCTGGAGATTGCTCTTATGCAAACTTCAGTTAGACCTTGCTACCTATCATAACCTGCCAAACCCCAACCAATTCCAGACAATCCTAAAGAACAACCTAGGGCAATATATAAGATTCCACAAAGGTTTCATGCACTAGAGTAACTTTCCAGAAACCTACAACCTCCAGATGGGTCCCTGGTTCAGATAAGTCCTGAAACCTAGAGGGCCCAGCCTCTCCAGAACATCAGATGTTCCATCTTCCTACCCCATATTAGTGACAGACCCTTCCAATATCAAAAATTTAGAATAGTCATAGCCCAAACACCCCTATAGCATGAAGATAGGATTTAACAAATGAATATGTATGCTGAATCATTAAATTAATAACTCTTTTAGTCTCTAGTATCTTAGAGCAGCTAGAAGTAAAAACCTAAAATTGTGGAACTGTAATCCATGTCAAACTCTGAAATATACTCTGCAAGTAATTGTGGTGCTGTGCTTTGAAATTTATTGCTGTTTTGTATATATGTTATTTTTCACACACAAAAAAGTAGACTGTGATGATAAAAAATACTTAAGCCTTCTAACCTCCTATATTCTGGAGCAGCTAGAAGGAAAAAAAATCTGAGAGGATCATATGGTAGCCCAAGACAAACTCTGGGATCTGTCCTGTAACTACTTGTTGAAGAGTGCTTTGCAAACTATTGCTTTTTTATTTCTTTGCTTTGTGTATATGTTATACTATACAATAAAAAAGTTTTAAAAAATTAAGTTCAAAAAGAAGAAAAGAAAATTCTGAGAGCCCCCCAAATAAGGTGGAAGCTGAACACAAGTGTGAAGTTGGTGCTTTAGGATTCTGGATAGCCTGAAAAGGGCATGAGTTTTATTGCTACAGAGAAAGAAATGAACAGGTTTTTGAAGAAGGAAGTAAGAAATCAAAACATTCACTTTATGTGAGGATTCTGAGGGGCTACTTATTAATGAAAGGATAGACACAAATAAATGTATCAACAAGCAAAGGACAAGAAGTAAGTTTATCTGTCAGGGTCAGTGCTCTGACTAGAAAAAAAAATGCTTTAGAAAAAATATTTAACATAAGCTATATAAGCCCTGAAGGAAGAAAACTGTAAAACTATTGAAAGACATTAAACACCTATATAAATAGAGATTTACCATGTTCACAGTTGGAAAATTCCAACATATGAAGAGATAATTTTCTCCAAATAGTTACATAAGTTCAAAGTGAGTTCAATGAATACCCTGAGATAATTTTTAATTGAACTTGATAATAATATTCTAAAATTTACAGGGAAAAGCAAAGAACTAAGATGGGCAAGACAATACTGAAGAATTAAGTATGGAAGCTTGGCATACCTGATAGTAGAAAAAAAGACAAAATAAAGGGTATAGAAATGGACCTACATCTATATGGAAACTTGTAGCGTATCATTTAATTAAGGAAATGATCAGTTATTCAGTAGATGGTACTGGAACAATTTGTGATCTGCTCTGAAAAAAAAAATTGGATCCCTACCTCATACTATAAAGAGAGATTAATTCTCAGTTGATTCTATGTACAAAATTGTATCCAGTCTAGTCTTCGTCACATCAGTGATACTCAAGCACAGCCATCTCCTCCAAAGTAACATGACAAATTATCTTAAGTATCATTCCAGCAAAATCACATACTTTCTTATGCATCCTTTAAGTATTTTGTATATCTTCTCCAAAGTCATGTTATTGGACACTTTATACACGTAAAAAAAATACCATTTATTTTATTATATAAACAATAGAGTATATACACACTGTTTAGCATAGTACTTGTATTCACATAAAATATTTTTAGAGATGGTTCCACATCAATATATAGCATTAAAATAATTCCTTACTTTAAAAATTCTGCATATTACTCCATTGTACATATATATCAAAAGATATTTAACCACTCTACTACTGAAGGGCTTTAGGCTACTTCAAATAATTTTGTATATATATAGCACAGAGATAGAGCAAGCTCTTTTCCATACCAACAGAATAAAGAAAATAAAGTGAGTCACATGAAAAGTTATGTTTACACTACACTGTAGTCCATTAATTGTGTAATAGCACTGTGTCTAAAAAGCAATTGTGTCTAAAAAATACTTAGTTTACTAAGTATTTAGTTTAGTACTTAGTTTAATCTAAAAATACTTAATTGCTAAAAAATGCTAACCATCATCTGACCTTCAACAAGTTGTGATCATTTTGCTGGTGGAAGGCCTTGCTTCCATGTTGATGGCTGCTGATTGATCAGGGTGGTGGTTAGTGAAGGTTGGGTGGCTGTGGTCATCCTTAAAATAAGACAATAATGGAGTTTGCCACATTGATTGACTCTTCTTTTCACAGAAGATTTCTCAGTAGCATGCAATGTTGTTTGACAGCATTTTACCCACCGTACAACATCTTTCAAAATGAGAGTCAATCCTCTCAAACCCTGTCACTGCTTCATCAACTAAATTTATGTAAAATATTCTAAATCCTTTTTGTCATTTCAACAATGCTCACAGCCTCTTCAGCAGAAATAGATTCCATCTCAAGAAACTATTTTTTTGCTGTTGTTCATCCATAAGAAGTAACTCCTCCTGCATTAAAGATTTATCATGAGATTGTGGCAATTCAGCCACATCTTCAGGCTCCACTTCTAACTCTAGTACTCTTGCTATCTCCACCACATCTGCAGCTACTTCTTCTGCTGAAGTTTTGAACTCTCAAAGTCATCCATGAGAGTTGGAGTCAACTTCTACTAAACTCGTGTTAATGTTGATATTTTGACCTCCTCCCATGAATCAGGTGTGTTCTTAATGGCATCTAGAAGGGTGAATCCTTTCCAGAAGGTTTTCAATTTACTTTGCCCATATCCATCAGAGAAATCACTATCCATGGCAGCTCTAGCATTATGTGATATATTTCTTAAATAATAAGACTTGAAATTGGAAATAACTCCTTGATCCATGGGTTGAAGAATGGTTATCATATCAGCATACTTGAAAACAATGTTAACCTCATTGCACATCTCCATCAGAGCTCTCAGGTGACCAGGTACATTGTCAAGAAGCAGTAATATTTTAAAAAGAATATTTTTTTCTGAGCAGTACTCAACAGTAGTCTTAAATACTCAGTAAACCACAATATAAGTAGACATGATACCGTCCGGGCTTTGTTGTTCCATTTATACAGCACACACAGAATAGATTTAGCATAATTCTTAAGGGCCATAGGATTTTTGGGAATGGAAAATGAGCACTGGATTCAGCTACATTAGCTCTTAATGAGAGTCGGCCTGTCCTTCCAAACTCTGAAACCTGGCACTGCCTTCTCTCCAGCTATGAAAGTCTTAGATGGCATCTACTTCCAGTAGAAGATTGTTTTGTCTGCACTGGAAATCTATGGTTTAGCATATCCACTTTCATCAATTCTCTTAGCTATATCTCCTGGATAACTTGCTAAAGCTTCTATATCAGCACTTCTATATCCTTGCATAATATTCTGTTATGGAAATGACTTGTTTTGTTAAACCTCATGAACCAACCTCTGATAGCTTTAAACTCTTGTGTAGCTTCCTCACCTCTCTCAGACTTCACAGAATTGAAGAGAAAAAAAAAATTGCTCCGGCTTAGGTTTTGGCTTGTGGGAATGTTGTGGCTGATTTGATCTTCTATAAAATATTGTCTATTATCAGCAATAAGGCTTTCACCTTATCATTTGTGTGTTCACTGGAGTAGCACTTCTAATTTCCTTAAAGAACTTTTCCTGTGCATTCACAACTTGGCTAACTATTTGGTGTAAGAGGCGTAGCTCTTGGCCTATCTCAGCTTTTATAAAGCCTTCCTCCCTCAGCTTAATCAATTCTAGCTTTTTATTTAAATTGAGAGACATATGACTCTTCCTTTCACTTGAACACTTAGAGGCCATTGTAGGGTTCTTATTAGTTGGTCTAATTTCAATGTTGGTGTGTCTCAGGGAATAGAGAGGTCCAAGGAAAGGGAGAGAGATGGCCCACTGGTCAGTGGATCATTGAGTATACTTACAACATTTATCAATTAAATTCACCATTTTATATGGGTGCAGTTGATGGCACCTTAAGACAACTGCAATAGTAATATCAAAGGTCACTGTAACAGATGTAATAATATTGAAAAGCTTGAAATATTGTAAAAACTACCAAAATGTAATACAGAGATAGACATGAAGTAAGCATATACTATTGGAAAAAAATGGCACAAATAGATTTGGTCTACCCTGGGTTGCCACAAACCTTTAATTTGTAAAAAACACAACATCTGCTAAGCAGACATAAAGCAAAGTGCACTAAAACAAGGTATGCCTATATATATCTGACTATATCTATAGTATATATATATATGTATGTATTATTTTATTTTATTTTATTTATATTTGTATTTATGACAGGAAAAGGAATGCCTGGTTACCACCTCTATGTCAATCCACTCCATGGTTTAACGTGTCAGGATCATCAACAGAAGCATGGCTCACATGGTCACTGGATGCAGCAGAGCACTCAGCTTCTATAGTGGGCATTGGTGCCTGTGGCTAGTGGTCTCCATGCACAGCTGATGCAGGGAAATGAGAAAACTACACTCTTCTTGTTCTGCAAGAAAGCAGGTCCCTCCCTCTGCACTGGGAGCCTAAGTGAGCAGGGTGCCATAAAATGCACACAGTTAGCCACACAGCCAGTGTGAATGTTCACATGTACTCAGGACAAAGGGGAAGGAATGTGCTGCCAGACCACCACCTGCTAAGGGATATGTTTCGTGACAAGGCGCCCCAAGGTGGGAGCCAGCCCACAGCCATCATGCATTCTAGGCACCAAGTTGACACAGCTGCTTTACATCTGCTTAGCAGATATTGTGTTTTTTACAAATTAAAGGTTTGTGGCAGTACCAGGGTAGAGCAAATCTATTTATGCCATTTTTTCCAAAAGCATGTATATTTATATATACATATAAATATACATTATATTATATTTATATATACATATAAATATACATTATATTATATTTATATATACATATAAATATACATTATATATGTATATAATATATAATATATATAATGTAACAGGAATTTTGATAAATATCACAAATTGCCCTTTAGACAGACTGTGTATCAATTCACACTTCCGCAAGCGATATATGAGTGTTTGTTTTCCCACATTTTCACCAGCCAGATGCTTTCATACTCTTTGATGTATACAAATTGTTCCTCTTTCTATTAATGAGGTTAAGCATCCTTTTCATTGGTTTGAAAATAATTGTATTTTCTTTTCCATGAATCATCTGTTCCTTTGCTTGTTTTCCTATCATGCCATTTTTTTTATCACTATACAAAGGTTCTTTCTTTATTGGAAAAATTAATACACTGTGATTTTACTATATGAACTGCAGATATTTTCCTTGTTTATTCTTTGGCTTTGATTTATGGTAGCTTTGTTATGCCAAATTTTTATATTTGATATAGTGTAATCTGTTACTCTTTCATGCTCCTTGGTTCTTGGAAAGGCTTTTTTAATCTATTACTTTTTAGGACTCACCATGGTGTCACTGAGTTTTTTTTGTTTATTTTTTACCTTTGATCTTAGATTGGTATTGTTTAACTCGGCATAAGGTATAAGGTATGTGTTCAATTTGACTTTCTTTTCAGATGACCATCCAATCATTCCCAGAGTATTACTGAACATTACATCACTCATTTTTCCCCCTGCTGGTTTGAAATGCCACTTTAATCATGAAATAAATAACAATATGTATTTGATTCTTAGTTTAGATCCATTGATCTGTCTCTCTATTCAGATGCCAGCACCATATATAATATCTGACAGAGCTAGTTCCCTCTCATTCTTCTTTTTTTGTATTAACATTAAACTCATCTTTCCTGTTTGTAGTTTTATTGATGTTTTATTGCCTTTGAACTATAGATTGCATAAAATATAGATTACCTTTTGAAGAATTGGCATCTTTCTTTTGCAGCATGATCCTATTTTGACATTACATTAGTTTAGCCAGTTATACTTCCTTTGAGGCACTTAAAAGTTTTCTTTATATAGATCATCCACATTTCCCATTAAGTATATTCCTAAGTATTTCATTTTTGTTATTGAAATTATTGTAAAAGTAGCCTTTTCTTTGACCTTATCTTCTAATTGGTTAATGTCTGCATAAATAAAAATATTCATTTGGGCATATAAATTATGTTCCCAACTATTTGATAGTGTTTGAAATAGTTTTCCTATTGATTTTATATTATGATTTTTCAGCTATAAAATCATACCACCTGTACATAATATTATGCTTCTTTTGAAATTATATATTTAATTTATTTCTCCTTTCTAGTTGTATCTTTTAGATAAATATTATCTAATCAAGCAATCAAAATGCCATTGCTATTAGTATTTTCACATTGAACATGGGGTTGGTGTTTATCTAAAGACAGAAACATTATCATGGTAAAGGAATATCTATCTATTCTTACATTATTTAGAATGTTTATCAAGAATATATATTGAATTTTCTCAAATGCTTTTATGTTCTCTGGTTAAAGAGAAAAAATTAGCAGTGAAGCATAAATGCCCATGGGCTGGGATGGAAATGCCCATGAACCAGGTATGCAAAGGCATGGGAACCACGCAACAAAGCAGTGGAGACTTAGAACAATTGGGAATCATAGTGTCAATGAGCCTGCTGGGACCTGCAGGTGCCAAGGAAGAGCAAGATGACCTTCACATCAGAGTATTACAACAAGAATACTATTGAAATAGTGATCCTGGGAACAGCAGCAAACTAAGTATGACCCAAAACATTCAAGGGTGGCTAAAACCCAAATGTTTTGTTCTGACCCAAAACATTCAAGGGTGGCTAAAATGTACTTGTACATAAATGCTCAAAATCAAATGGTAAAAAAAAAAAAATCAAATGGTGAAAACATCCCAGATGTCCATCAATGGATGAATGGATAAACAAAATGAAGTCTATCCATGTGATGGAATATTAATCAGCCATAAGAAAGAATGTTGTACTAATGCATGCTACCATATGAATGAATCTTGAAAGCATTATGTTAATTGAAAGATGGTATTATATGATTATATGACAAAAGACCTCATATTATATGATCCCAAGTATATGAAATGCCTATAATAGACAAATCCACAGAGACATAAAGTTGAATAGTGATTGCTTAGGCCTGGAAAGGGATGGGAGTATATGGGGGAGATAACTAAAAGGTATGGGGTTTCTTTTTGAGCTGATGAAAATGATCTAAAATTGACTTTGGTGATGATTGAACATACCTGCAAGTATACTTAAAACCAATGAATTATACACTTTAATAGGTGAATTGTATGGTATGCAAATTATATCTTAATAAAGCTGCTTTAATGATAAAATATTTTTAAAACTGTAAAAAAAAAGAAGATTACACAAAGTTTAAGAAAGAAATGGTAAAGTAGAAGATATATATGAAAAGATTATCTATAATTTGCCGAGAGATCAGAAAATAACAGGATTAGGATGAGGACGAAACAAGCAAAGCAATGAGGGTACAAAATTTAAGAAGGCATTGACTCAGCATTGTACAAGTGCAAGGTCAACATTTTCCTGACTCTGAGAGTGAGTGACTCCTCACATTTTGTCCCCCAGAAACTTGCCTCATTCTAGCCTCAATCCTGGGAATGGAAGAGATAAAAAGGTTTAGGAAACATGGAGTCCCAGAAAAAGAAAATGAAAAAAAAAAAAAAAAAAAAGCTAATATTTAGTACCAAAATAATTGTGGATTTTCCAGAATTGATTAAGAAAATACTCATCTAGGAACCAGAACATATCCTCAGAAAGCTAACCACAGAGTTGCCCTATGATTTGGCAATCCCGCTACTCAGTATTTACCCAGAAGAACTGAAAGCAGGAATGTTTTCAGAAAGCAGGAATGAGCAGATATTTGCACATTGTTGTTCTTAGTGGTATTATTCAGAATTTTCAAAAGATGGAAACAATCCAAGTGTCCATCAACTTATGAATGGATTAAAAAAATGTAGTATATACATATGATGGAATATTATTCAGCAGTAAAAAGGAATAAGGTCCTGAAACATGCAATAATATGGATAAACCTTGAGGATATTATGTTAAGTGAAATAAATCATATACAGAAGGGCAAATATTACCTGATCTCACTAATATGAACTCATTATATTATGTAAATACATAGATATAGGATCTAGAATATCACTAGGAAATAGACTGAGGCTAGAGAATGAGGAGCAGCTGCTTAAAATGTGCAGAATTTTAAACTAAGTTGAATTTGAAGACGTGCAAATGGATAGTGATGGTAGCACATGATTGTGAGTATAATCGACAGTGCTGAATTTCGTGTGAATGTGGTTGACACAGTTAAGTTAGAGTCCTATGTGACATCAGAAGGAAGTCCAGAGGTTAAACATGGGAATGTATAACTCAGTAAATCTTGTGATGGATGATGAATGTGATGAATATCACAGATATAAAAAATTTCTTCCATGAAGTAGAACAAATGTATAAAACTATTATAAGGAGCTAATAATAGAGTGATATATGGGAAAAACTCACCTATTGCAGACTAGGGATTGCAGTTAGCAGTAATATCTTCGTTCTTCCATCAACAGTAACAAATGCACCACACCAATGCTAGGTGTCAATGCTACAGGAAGCAGAAGGGGAACGGGATGTCTCATTGTTTTTTCTTTTCTTTTTTTCCTTGGAGTAATGAAAATGTTCTAAAATTGATTGTGGTGATGAATGTACAACTTTGTTATGAACCGTGAACCATTGATTGTATACTTTGGATAGCTTGTATAGTATGTGAGTATATCTCAATAAAATTTCATTGAAAAAGAGACCAAAACAAAACAAAATAATCCAAATGTAGAAATATTGACACAGAACCATCAAAAGCCAGAGACATAGACACTAACTTGAAAGTAGCAGAGAAAATGCTTCTTCTAAAGAAGAAAGGTTAGAATAATAGAAAATTTGCCAGCCAACAAATTGGAAATCAAAAGATAGTGGGACATGACATCTTCTAAAAATAATTTTCAATCAAGTTTAGAGGAACTTTTGAGTAAGGATGGATTCAGAATTTACCCAACTCTGCATAAGAACAAATAGAAAAATTGGGCAACACATGATGAACATATATTTGAAGGTGCCAGACAGCTGCCAGGACAGTCAAGACATACTATGGCCAAGATTTAGACTAGGACAGAAGCCCAGGAAAGTGGCCCTGTTATATGGAGTTGCTTTACCATGGTGGAAATTTGCCAACTCTAGGGGTGTAGCTTAGAAGTTGAGGGGTGCTTTGATAATCTGGTAAGCCTAGACAGACTGATGTGGGGGTCTAGGAAAGGAAGAGTGGTGCAGGTGAGCTCCCTTCAATGGGCAATTTCAATAATGCACATGGAAATGAAACTTATAAACAAAATATTAGCTAATCTAATTTAAGAGTAAAGAAAGGAAATAAAGAACAGACAAATTGGATTTACTCCAGTAATGCAGAGTTGCTTTACTACTAAAAAATAAACCATGTGATCTATCACACTAACACATAAAGAAGAAAGATATCATTTCAATCGATAATAGATGATTCCCATTATGCATTTAATATCCATTCAAGATTTAAAAATCAAACAACATTTTAGCAAACTAAAAATCAAACTTCTTTGGGTAAACATAGTTTAAATCAGTAACCCTAAAAGCGGGTTCCTTAAATAAATTATCTAGGAGAAATTTTTAAATTTACACAAAATAAGTCACTGTTTTTTAAAATAATGAAACCATACAGCCTGTGAGAAGATAGCAGCAAGCCATATAAACAGGTGCAAAATTAGAATACAGAACATAAAGAATTTATACAAATCATAAGAAATAGACAGCAGTCCAATAGAAAAGTAGGCAAGGTATATGAAAGGCAATATATATAAGAAATGCAAATAATGAATGAACATAACAAAAGATATGAAACCCCAATTGTAGTCAGGGAAATATTACCCCACATTGCTCTAGTAGGTAAAATTTTAGAATATTGTAATGCAAAATTGGGGGTAGAGAATGCAGTTGTACCCTCATACACTGCTGTGAACATAATTTGATACAACCACTTTGGAAAACAATTTGCCAATAGTCAAGTTAAAGAACGAGCAATTCCATTTTTAGCTGTATATTTTAGAGAGACACTTTCCCAAGTAATGAATTTTAAGAGCATTTTTTTCTAATAGTAAAAGTTTGGAAAAAATCAAAACATGCATCAATGGAAGAATGAATAAACATTTGGAGCATACTCAAACACTGAAACACTCTACAACAGTAAAACTGAACTATATTTTTCAAAAAATAATAGTAAGTGACCAAAAAATTAAGCCACTCATAACATGATAATATTTAATTAAAGTTATGACATATAATAATGTGTTATATATTATTTAGTAATGTATTCTTATGCAATAAAATATTTTTTAAACATGATAATAATACCAAATGCAGTATTTATCTCAGGAATCTCCATAAATATTTGGGAAGGTTAATCAAGTACAAACCTAGATTTTATGAATTAAGGATTCAGACTACAATAATACAGACATTGAAAAGTATTAATTCACAAGCTGGTGATATCCAGGACACTTGAGTATTAATACACAGCCCAAAGAAGGCAATTAAAACTACCCCCTTAGAAACACATCACTTGAACCACTCATAAACATTTCTGTCTTACTGTCTTTAGTCCTTTTCCATTTCATTCCACTGCAGCAAATCATAATAAAAGCTTAAACATAGAATAGATTAGTAAATATTTAAAGGCAGATACATTGGATATGAAAATAATTGAATGAAATTAAAAGGTATACTCAGAGCCATTCCATTTTGTAGAGAAGATAGGGCAATTCAAATCATGCTGCTCTCTCAGGCTGAGTGGCCATATTCAGGGTTCTTGAAATAAGTTTCCATGGAACGACTGATCACAGAATTTGTGTGACTCTCGCAAAATTGAGGCCGGACCATGCTAGATATGAACAAAATCTTCATATCATTCCTGTATCTTTTCCTGATTTTTCCTGTAAGTTTCTCTATTTCCTTTATCTCCTAAATTTCATGATTTATTGGTCCCCAATTTAAGATTTCAAATCAAGAACTTATCTTTAGCATCATTTATAAAAGTGCCATCATTCTTAGTCAATTATTTATAATCACAATAACATCTGTTTCACTATGAAGAAAAAATAAGATAGTAGATTGGTTTATTTATCTGTAGTAGAAATGTTCTGTCTATAGCTGCTCATCATCTTTTTATAGTAATAATAAGCCCAGCCAACCTGCTGAGCAATTAAAGGCCAATTGCCAGAAATTATATGCATCAGACCTTTTAAGACAGCATTTATGAATTCAGACTCACAAAGGCAGTGGTAAGAGAGTTCTTCCTTGTTGCTTTTTGGACTCCAGTATAGCTTTCTAGGATTTAGCAAGAACAGACATCAAACTCTAGAAGGATCTCTGTCCCTCAGACCATAGATGTTTAAGCTGCACCTTTAGAAGAACCAACCCATCCCTGCATGATCAAGCATGCAAGTTCTGTGGATATTGTTTTATCTGGACCCCCGATCTAACTCACCACCTCAGCACACTATCACGGTGATTACATTTAGCAATGAGCTGTAGCCAGTCTCCACGGAGCAATGTTTAGTTTTTAAACCACTTTGCTGAGAAGGAGGCACATTCTTTTTCTGGGGGGCCAGATTATAGGAAATCTATTCTAGGTAAGTTAACCCCTACTTCTCATTACCCAAGCTAAAAGCCAAAACTTATGTCCCGGCCTCTTTATAGAGAGAATGCAAGTATGTGACTTAGGCAAAGCCCACCAGGCCCCTGCACCCAGAACATCAACTCATAGATGAGCAGCAGGAGGAAGCTGCTGTGCGAGAAATCTGTCTTTGCTGAGAATGGTGATGACAAAATTAGGTCTTAGGAAGCAGCATGAGCTGAGTTTGTTTTCTAATACTAGTGACAGTCATGCAAGCTGTAGCATTGTCTCCCAATGGCAGCAGCAGTGGTACATTTGCTGAAGCCATACTCATGGTACTGTTTATACATTTTCTCTGGATGTGTAGCTGAAAACTCTACCTCTAACTCTCC
Organism: Tamandua tetradactyla; assembly: GCF_023851605.1. Taxonomy (NCBI): domain Eukaryota; kingdom Metazoa; phylum Chordata; class Mammalia; order Pilosa; family Myrmecophagidae; genus Tamandua; species Tamandua tetradactyla. Next base: position 58,704,213 of record NC_135331.1, on the reverse strand, counting down.
CAGAGATTATATGGTCTACCCAATATTTTTAACAAATTCATTTTCTAGTTAACCAAAGCAGCTCCTATTTTTTTTCCAATCCAAATGCTGGCAGATACCTAATTAGTTGCAGACATGGCTGCAGATACAATATCTTCAAAAAAATAGAAATTTGCAGTTGGTTTTATGACAGGTTGGGTTTGCAGATAGTAGGGATCCAGCCTCCAGCAGCCCATGCCATAGCAGTGATAGAACATTTAATCACATTATCACCTAGAGTTACCTGGAATGAAGAGCAGATTGACAGTTTGCATTGGAGGACTGAGAAGCCATTGCAATAGAACTGTATGAAGGGCATAAAGAATACAATCCTTGTAGCGTAAAAGTCTAATACTAATTATACTACAGAATTACAAAAAAGAATATCATCAGCTCAAAATCCCAAACTCCTGTCTCAAAGTTCAGTAAGAGAACCAGGGGCTTTCCATGACCATGCTAAAAGAATCTCTTATGTTGTGCATTCACAGGGCTGAGGTTAGCAAATGATTAGATTTTGTCAAATGGCATTATTGAAATTTACTTCCTTTCCAGGTCTCTTAGGTGAAACTCAGACCCCTCAATAGGAAAGAGTATGACCCTGAAAATGGAAATGGGGACACATTAGAGGATGCATATAACTCCAAGTACCTCAAACTCCCTGTGGTGGGTTGAATAGTGTCCTCAAAAATTCATGCACACTCACAACCCTCATCATGTGACCTTAATTGGAAACAGGATCTTTGTGATTAAGCATCCAGAAAAAAACTATACTGTATTAGGGAAGGACCTTATAAAAGACAGAAAAAAGGATACCCAGAGACAGAGAAGGCCATGTGGAGGAAAAAAAAATTGTAATGATGTGTCTACAAGCCAAGGATTGCCACCAACTGCTAGAAGCCAGTATAGACACATGGAATAGTATCCCCCTCAAAGCTGACACCTTGATTTCAGAATTCTGGTCTCCTGAACTGTGAGAGAATACATTTCTGTTGTTTTAGCCCACCCAGTTTATGGTGATTTGTTATGATGACCTCAGGATATGAATACACTCCCAAACCTCACTGAACTTGCTTTGCCAGTAGAAACAGTCTCACCTTCCATTTGGGTGAAGCTGTGCTTTCCTTGTGTAAAGGCCTACAAATGCTTTGGTAGATGATCCTTACAAAATAAGGCCAAGGCATTCATAGGCTTTTACACAGGGCCTATCATTTGGAGCAACTGGGAAATGTCTTAGGATAACATCACAAGTGCCTATTGTAAATCTTCCTTTACAGATTTCCCCAAAGGAATCATAGCCAATAGCCATGAGAAAGCTAATCCTCATATGCCATCAACCCTCATGATCTTCAGAGCTAGAACCAGGAGCAGATTCTGCTTACTGTGTTGGAGTAGAGGTAAAGGTGGGGGGAAATTTCATATTCAACCCCAAGTTTAACTACCAAAATTTGCAAATTTTTGCTAATTTATGTGAGTAAAAACCTGAAGAATATGTGGGAATTGATTCTGGTACTATACAAGAAGGAAAGGAAATTATCATTAAATAAGTTAAATTTCTCATTATGGAGAATTTACCTGAGATTAACTATATCTGCTTAAGCAGTTACGATCTAAATATTTGCTAGATTACTTGACCGAAATTTAGAGCCAATGGTAAAGAATTCTTTGGCATAATGTAGAAAGAGGAATCCAACACCTTAGGAGCTAGAAAAACTAGAGTTGATTTATCATTGGTACATATATATATATATTTTTGAATATGGGCAGGCACCGGGAAGTGAACCTAGGTCCTCTGGCATAGCAGGCAAGTATTCTTGCCTGCTGAGCCACCGTGGCCTGTCCAGCATCGGTATCTTGATCTCTACCCACTTAGTATGTCCAAAAACTCCAAACCAAGTCCCCTAAGGGACCCATATGACAATCCCGTCACTGAGGCACTGAGAATAGCAATACTTTGGAGAGCACCAACATATTTTTAAAGTGCTCAGAAATGGCTATTCTTTGCTGGCTGGAAATATGCATGGATATGTTCTTTTGAAATGGGTTCCTTTACGTTAAAGGTGATGATGGCAAAGATGATTGGGTAGCAAAAGACAAAGCAGTAGCTTATAAACAGCAAAGGGAAGGTTGGCACAGAGAGCAGAGTCAACAAAGTTATCAGAACAATATGACTTGCCACATCATATTGGTGGGTATATGATCACTGGGTCCTTAAGACCTAGGCAGATGCACAGTGCATTTGAGTCTTAGTGTACCTTTCATAGAGTGGAAGCTGTGTACAATTGGGAAATGCCTTAGTATAACATCATGAGAACTTATTGTAAATCTTCCTTTATGGATTTCCCAAAGGGAACCACAGCCGATAACCAGGTTAAATGTGCCCTGGGAAAGGGACCTAACAGTACATTTCAGGGATTATTATGTACCACTAGCTTTAAACTAAAACAATCCCAGAGGCATAGAATATTTTCTTCTATTGGTGAGAGTGTGATATTTGAGAAAATAAAGTTATAACAGAAGCTCACTCAAGTAGGTCTCGTGGAACTCTCATCGCATCTGTTCTAGTAGCAAACCATCCCAAAATAGTAGCTTAAACAACAATATATGCTATGCCCATAAATTTGATCTTTAGACAGGGCTTGGCCAAGAGAGTTTATCCTATTGCATTCAACATCAGCTGGGTGACTCAAAGATTGGAGGATGGAATCAGATGTCAGCTTGTTCATATGAATCCCTGGCAGTTGATGCTGGACGTTGGCAGCAAACTTTGCTGCAGCTGTAAGCCAGATCACCTGCACATGGTGACTCCATATAGCATGGCTTTCCCCACAAAGTGGTGGTTTTGTTCCAAGGGCAATCATCCCAAGAATGCGGGAGAGAGCCAGAAAGAAACTTTATATCCCTTTCTTACACCTTGGAAATCAAGCAGTATGATTTTTGCCACATTCTATGTGTTAAAACAGTCACAAACACCTAACCTGGTTAAAGGGGCAGGAATATAGACTTCCTCCCTTGATGGGGGAGTAAAAGGCTCTGAAAAAACCTGTGGAACCAGAAATATCATTGCACTCACTTTGGGAAAATATAAGCTTTCACATCATCCTCTGGTTATATATGTGGTTCTTAAGTGTATAGTTGGAATAGATATATTCACTGGATATTATATATTCCAATGTATAACTGGAATTTTATTATATAGATTTATATATATACATATATATATATGTATGTTCTGGAATATATAATATTGGAGAAAAATACCACATTGGTTCCCAAATGAATCTTTTTTTTCAGGTGCATGGTTCAGGAATCAAATCCAGGTCTCCCACATGGAAAGCAAGCATTCTACCACTGAACCACCCATGCACCCCCGAATTAATCTTTTAAAACAAGTATTATCATAGACTTAACCAGGCAATTCCTCCCATTCAGCAGTTATCCAAGAATATGCATGGATATGTGCTTTTGAAATAGGTTCCTGTATTTCTCACTTGAGGAGCAAATAAACACAGCCCTTACTTTTCTTCTGGTTCATAAATATTGATTTGACAAATATTTTATTTTGCTGTCCCAACAACTAGAGACTATGCGATATTGTCTGTTATCCCCAGCTAAGCCAAGAGTACAACTTCACCATCCTATCCTTGGGCTAAGTCAACTATCTGGCTCTTTTGTCATAATATGTAAAAGAGCTCAATTTCCTAACCCTCTCATAGAGGATCATGCTGATGAATAAGAAGTCAGAACTTTAAATGCCTTGGTAACATACAGGTGCTGGTTACTGAAAAAGCAACCTCAGGAAATTTCAGGGACCTGTTATCCCTCTGAATTTTCAGGAGAGATGTAGCTTGGGGCAGTTAAAAATGAAATGCTGCGTGAAGAAATTATCAACTGCAAAAATGAGATAGGACACTTGACAGTTCTCATTACATTTTGAAAAAAAAAACTATTAAAACATGTTTTATGTGCCACTGTAAGCCATTTACTAAGTGATCTAGAGTATTAACTTGAAATGGAGCCACAGTTATGGTGGCTAGTCAGGACAGCTGGTCCAGACTTCAGTGCAAATGTTCAGTCCACATGACCCAACAGATCCAATAATGCTCAGAGTGTCTATGGCAGCTCGGATTGCTTTGTGACAATTATGCTAAGCCCCAAATGAAAAAAAATAACAATGTACCTTAGGTGTTACAAAAGAAATTTGTTCTCTGCAATTTGAAATTACTCTCTAATGGCTTTCTATTGGTCAACAATAGAGACCTGATTAGCACACCAAGGCACAGTGAAATCTGTGCTGTACCATTTGCATTGAACATTCAAATGATTAATGTGTGATACCCATTCACATCCCATCATTAAATGAAGCTCCTGATGTCACAAGTAGTTTGCATGAGCAGGTGGCTCACATTCCTAGTGTGCTTATTCCTGCTGCCAGGTCATCACTTCCTCAACCCACACCTGTGGCCACATGAATGTTTCCTATGATGATTTGATCACAGGGGAAACTTTACAAGCCCAGCTCATGGAGAACTTAGCCCAATATGTTTGCACTAGTTTAAAAATGGACTTCTGTGGCCTTCAGCACGATTTGAGGTGGCCCTGATGGATGATAGTGAAAAAAAAATCCACCCAGTGGGCAGAACTATCAGAATACACATTGTGGTCTACTTTTCCTGGAAAGAGAGATTGTGTGAGGAACAGATTCACGGGCAGTGACTCATGTCTTTGACCAGATGGTTCGGGACAAAGAGGTTTGGACAAACCTCTTGGAATTAACTCAAAATTTGAGAATATTTTTGTCCTATGCCAATGCTCAGCAAAACAGTCTCAGTGAAGAGGAGGCTCTCAATAATTAGATGGACGGGCTGTTCTAACATGTAGATGCCAGTTAGCTTTTTCCCCCAGTCTCAGTACTGTTTACTCAATAGGCTTGTTTAAAATGTGGCCACTGAGGCATAAAGAGGTTTTGTATGGGTTCAACACCTGGACCTTCCTGTCCTGTCAGATGACTTGGCTATCATCTCTACTGAGTGCCCAGCTTTTCAGCAACAGCTTCCATCCCTGAGCCTCTGATAGGCTACCATACCCCGAGGAGACCAGATAGCCATTTGGCAGCAAGTTGATTATTTTGAACCCCTTCCATCATAGTGGATTTTTTCTTATTGGAATAAACATGCAATCTGGACTAGGATTTGCCTTCTCTGCCTACCATGCTTTGCCAGCAACTCCATCTGTTGACTCACTGAATGCCTAGTCATCGTCAAGTTAACCCAAACTATATACGACTGACTAGAAAAGCTCAATTTATAGCAAATGAAGTAAGGCCATAGGTTGATGTTTATGGAATGCAGTAGTCCTGTGTTCCAGAAAAAAACTGACCTTAGAGAATATCATAAAGCTTTTTTGAAATTCCAGTAACAATGTCAACTGGAAGACAATCCTTTGTGACCTTTAGAAGCTATACTCTTGGATATGGCCTATCTTTTCATGCTGTTTTCTCAGCCAGAGTACAAGATCTATGATCCAAGAGGTAGAAGTAGGAATGGCTCATTTAATAGAAGAACTCTGATTGATACAATATCTATTTATATTAGAAATGTACATCCTTAAACTTTAAAATGTATTCATTGAGAGCATTGAATTCAATCTCAAGGTATTTGATTAGGAAATTTTTTTCTCAAAAATATAATACGAATTTCATGTGGAGATGGCAGAGGAGGGAGCTCCGGGACTCAGTCCTTCCACCAAAACAACTATAAACAGGAACTGACTGAAACTACTATTTTGAAACTCTAGAGGCCAGGAGAACACTGTACAGCATCCAGGGAAGAGTGTGAGGAAGAGGCTGATAAATAGCAGTAAAGAACAATGAATGATTCTCTCTGCAGGGTGGCTACCAGCCTATATCCCCCCACTCTCACAGCAGGCTGCCATGGACCCCAGCCCCTGGGTAGCTGCAGATGAACAGAAAGGGGGTATAAAAATCCTCTTTTACAAGACCACAGCTTTTACATGGAAAAGAAAGATTTTATTCTAAATAAATGGTGCTGAATATATCAGAGCCTGCATCAATGAGTGGAGGCCACAGGGATCTCAATAAAATGAAGATTTTTTAAAGTTGAAGAAAAAAAGATCACAGCTTTTCATTAATGAATTTGGACCTGACACCAAGGATAGATATTGTTGCAACCCACTCCAGACAAGGGCAATAGCAGCAATTGTTTCAACAAGCCCTGGACAGGGGAAGTGTTAGTTGACACTTAAAGACGCTCTATGCTTCCTCAGGATATAGAGGACATTTGCTGGGTAAGCTGGGTAACCTCAGCATTGAGGAGCTATTTCAGTTTGTTAAAGCTGCCAGAATGCAATATACCAGAAGTGGAATGGCTTTTAAAAAAGAATGTATTAAGGTGCAAGTTAACAGTTCTAAGGCCATAAACATGTTCAAAATAAGGTGCCAACAAGAGGTTACCTACACTCAAGAAAGGCTGATGCCATCTGGTACACCTCTGTCTTCTGGGAAGGCATGTGGCAATGTCTGCTAGCTTTCTCTACTGACTTCACATTTCATAAGGATTTCCCAGGTTTATTCTCCTTCTGCATCTCCAAAGATCTCTGGCATGTCGGCTTTATCAATTCTAAGGCTTTTCCCAAAATACTTACCTCTTAAAAGGACTCCAGTAAGCAACCCCACCTTGGATGGGTGGAGATACATCTCCATGGAAACCATCTAATCAAAAGTTACCACCCACAATTGGGTGAATCACATCTCCATGGAAATAATAAAAAAGATCCCACCCAGCAATACTGAATGAGTATTAAAGAACATGGCTTTTTCTGGGGTACATGACAGTAGCACAGAAGCTGTCACATAATCTCAGGGTGTCTTTCTGAATCTTTGCCCCAGGACACTCTGGAGCTGGCCTACACCCACTTCTTGCATCCCAGGTCCTATTTTGTCTGAGAAAGACTGAATTGGGAAAGTCCTCTCCATTTTGCCATTCTCCCAGAAATTGACCTCCAGGAAAAAGCAGCTTGAAACAAAATGACGAATGTTAAAAACTACTGATGTGGAGAGTCTGAGAGAAAGGCTGGCCAGCTTCAGATACCTGGGACAGGGAGGTCTGTCTCTTGGGAAACAGAAGGAACAACCAAACTCCTGTAAATATGGGAACTCCAAAACAACTACAACTACCAAGCAAAAGTCCAGGACAAGACAAAGTTGCAGAAAGACAGGGAAAACCCTGTTTACTGCATTCACCCTGGGAAGACCTTCCTGTTAGGATGGCTGAAGCTCAAGAAAATCAGTCATAACCAGCTAATTTCAAAACCAAGAAATAGATATCTCAGGGATGTATTAATGTTTTAAAACTTTTTAAATGTACAGCCTGCAACAAAAGAGTACAAAACAAACAACAAACAGAAAATGAAGGCCCAACTAAAGAAAGAGGATAAAGATACAGGAATCACCAATGAAGAAGATGAGAATGTGGACTTAATGAACAAAGTCTTTAAAAAATTATCTTAAAAATTCTCAAGGAAATGAAGGGAAATACAGAGAAAGAACTAAAGGATATCAGGTAAACAATGAATCAGCAATATCAGAGTCTGAGTAAAGAGATAGAAATTCTATAAAGGAACCAAAATAGAACTACTGGAGTTGAAGACTGCAATAGCTGAAATGAAAATGCCCAGGAGGGTTTGCACAGCAGATTGGAGCTGGCAGAAGAAAGATTCAGTGAACTTGAAGATGAGATCCTTGAAAGGATTCAGGTGGAGGATCAAAGTAAAAACGAGATATTAAAAGTGAAAATAACCTAAGATACTTCGGGGACACCATCATGCACATCAGTATATGTATCATGGGAGTTCCAAAAGGAGAAGAAAAAGAGAAAGGAGCAGAAAGAAAATTCAAAGTAATATGGCAGAGGACTTCACAAACAGCAAAAGACATGAATATGCACATCCAGGAAGCCCAGAGAACACCAAACAGGAAAAACATGAAGAAAAATACACCCTATCATTTATTGATCACACTATCAAATGCAAAGACAAGTTCTGAAGCTGAAAAAGAAAAGTAACATGTTACATACTAGGGCATTCCAATTACCTTGAGTACTGATTTATTATCAGGAACCAGGGGGGCTAGAAGGTAGTGAGTTGAAATACTTAAAGTGCTGAAAGAAAACAACTGTGAATGAAAAGTTTTATATCTGGTGAGAATTTCTTTCAAAACATAAAGGAAAATGTAAGACATTCTCACATAAACAAAAGCTGAAGGAGTTCATCACCACTAGATCTGTACTACAAGCAATACTAATGGTATTTCTTCAGACTGAAAGGAAAGGACACTAGACAATGGTTCAGAGCAGCACCATGAAATAAAGACTGGTAGTAAAGGTAAACATTTGGATAAATATAAATGTTAATACTATTGTACTGCATTCTTTGGTATATAACTCCACTCCTTACTCCTTACAGGTGCTAAAATGCAAATGCATAAAAATAATATATCTATATTTTTGACATATAATGTAGAAAATATAAATGGTAAGAAGTACAAAATAGTGGTGGAAGGCAGAGGGTTATGGGAAATGTAAATGTGTATGCAATTGAAAATAAGTAGGTATCAAATAAAATATGATTGTTATATATTTAGAGTGTTAAATGTTAACTCCATGGTAACCACAAGGAAAATAGATGGGAAATTTATCCGGATAGAAATGAGAAGGCATTCACTATGCTACAATGCAAAAAATTGAGTGAATATAAATGTACTCATTAACAGAAATAAGGCCAAAAATAGGTATAAGACTTAAGAAGAATAAATTTTAAAATGACAGAAGAAAGTCCTGTATTATCAGTAGTGACTTTAAGTTAATAGATTAAACTTTCCAGTCCAAAGGCAGAGATAAACAGAATGGATAAAAAAGCACGACTCAACTATATGCAATCTGGAGAAATTCACCTTAAATTCAAACAGACAAGTAGGTTGAAGATGAAAGGATGGAAGAAAATACATCATGCAATAGTAACCAGAAGATAGCTTGGGTGGCATAATAGTATCAGATAATATAGACTTGAAGTCAAAGACAGTTATGAGGGACAAAGATTTTGGCATGAGCAGGCTCCTGGAATTGAACCTGGGTCTCCAGCATGGCAGGTGAGAATTCTGTCACTGAGCCACTGTTGCATTGCCCATTATTATATATTGATAAAGGGGAAATTCAAGAGGAAGATGCAAAAATTATAAATAGGTATGCACCAAACAATAGAGCCCTAAAATATATGAAGCACACACTGACAGATTTGAAGGAAGAAATGGATGGCTCTACACTAATATAGGAGACTTTAATAAAGTCTCCTATATTAGTGCCAATAATGGATAAACCATCTAGTCAGAAGATAAATAAAAAACTACAAACTTGAATGATACTCTAAACCAAATAGAACTAAGAGACAGATATAGAACAATTCACCCAGGTGCTCATGAATCATTCCCCAGGGTATACCATTTATCAATCACAAAACCAGTTTCAATGAATTCAAAATATTGAAATCATACAATATATATTATCAGACCACATGGAATGAAGCCAGAAATCAGTAATACAGAAAAATAGAAAATTCACAAGTATGTGTAAATTGAACAACGTATTCTTAAACAAGCAATAGATTAGAGAGGAAGCCAGAAGCAAAAATCAGGAAATGTCCTGTAGTGAATGAAAATGAAAATGCACTTTACCAGAACTTATGAGATGCAGTAGAGGCAGCAATGAGGGGTAAATTTATAATTCCAAATGCTTACATTAAAAAAAAAAAAAGAAAGAAATACTTCAAATCAGAGACCTAACCTCAAAACTGGAAGAACTAGAAAAAGAAGAACAAACTAAACCCAAAGCCAGCAGAATGAAGGAAATATCTAAGATTAGAGTGGAGATAAATGAAATGGAAAACAAAAATCAATGTAGTGAATCAACAAAACCAAATCTGGTTCTCTCAAAATATTAATAAAACTGACAAGCTTTAGCTACATTGACAAAGAAATAAAATGGGAAAGGGCTCAAGTAACTAAAAACAGAACTGAAAAAGGGGGCATTACTATTGACCCTGATGATATGAGAAAGGCTATAAGAGGATGTTATTTATACCGTATGCCAAGAAATTAGATTACTTAGATGAAATGGAAAAATTCTTATAAACATTCAAACAACCCACATTGACTAAAGAAGAAATTTTTAGACAACAATTTTTCTGTTGTCTTTTCATTTCTTTTTCTGAATTGATGCTAATGTTCTGGGAAATGATCATGATGATAAATATGCAACTATGTGATGATATTGTGAATTGCCGAGTGTATGTGTTGGGAATGTTTGTTTCTTGTAATTTTTTTAATTAATAAAAATTTTTTTTAAAAAAGAAGAAATAGAAGGTCTCAATAAACCAATTAATAGTAAAGTAATTGAATCAGTAATCAAAAGCCTCCCAGCAGACAATAGCCCAGGACCAGATAGATCAGATGTTCTATCAAGGATTCAAAAAAGACTTAATCTAATCATGTTCAAACTCTTCCCAAAATCTGTAAGAAGGGAACACTACTTAACTCATTCTACGAGACCAACATCACCCTTATAAAAAAGCCAAATAAAGATACCACAAGAAAAGAAGACTATAGACCAAGATCTCTAGTGAATATAAATACAGAAATTCTGAGCAAAATATTGAAGAATTGAATCCAATAGTATATGAAAAGAATTATACACCATTATCAAGTGAGATTTATTCCTGACATGCAAGGTGGTTCAACATAAGAAAATTAATATAATACACCACATAAACAAAATGAAGGTGAAAAAAATCACATGATCATCTCAATTGATGCAGAAAAGGCATTTGACAAAGTCCAGCACCCACTCTTGATAAAAACATTTAGGACACTAGAAATAGAAGGAAACTTCTTCACGTGATTAAGGATATATATGAAAAGCCCACGGCTAACATCCTACTTAATGGTAAAAGACTTACAGCTTTCCCTCTGAGATCATGATCAAGCAAGGATGCCCACTGTTACCACTGTCATTCAATATTCAATATTCAATATGAAGCTATAGCCAAAGCAATTAGGCAAGAAAAAGAAATAAAAGGCATCCAAATTAGAAAGGAAGAGTAAAACTTTCCCTATTTGCAGATGATATGATCCTACATGCAGATATCTTTAAAAATTCACAAGAAAACTGCTAACTTTAATGAATGAATTCAGCAAAATATCAACACCCTAAAATCAGTAGTGTTTTTATACACAAACAATGAACAATACTAAGAAGAAATACAGGAAAGAATTCCAGTCACAGTAGCAACTAGGATGATTGACTATCTAGGAACAAATCTACTCAAGGATATTAAGGGCCTGTTCACATGAAAACTACAAAACATTACTAAAAGAAATCAAAGATGACCTAAATAAATGGAAAGTCATTCTGTCTTCATGGACTGGAAGTCTAAATATTGCTAAGATGTCAATAATACCTAAAGTGATATATAGATTCAATGTAATCCTAATCAAAATTACAACTTTCTTTGCAGAAATGGAAAAGGCAATCATTAAATTGATATGGAAGGGAAAGGGGACACAAAGAGCTAAAGCCATCTTGAAAAAGAAGAATGAGAATGGAGGACTCTACTTCCCAATCATAAAATTTATTACAAAGCCACGGTAATCAAAACAGCATAGTACCGGCACAAGGACAGATATATAGATGACTGGAATAAAATTGAGAACTCAGAAATCGACACATACATTTATGGCCAATTAATTTTTGACAAGGTGGCCAAAACCACTCTCTTTTGGAAAGAGCATTCTCTTCTACAAGTGGCACTGGGAAAACTGGATCTCCCTTTGCATAAAAGGAAGAAGGACGCCTATATGAAAATTAACTTCAAATGGATCAGAGACTTAAATGTAAGAGCTAGAACTATCAAACTTTTAGAAGAAAAAATAGTGAAGCATCTTCAGGGCCTTCAGTGTTACACAGTGATTCTTTGACTTTATACCCAAAGCACAAGCATCAAAAGAAAGAATAGATAAATGAGACCTCATTAAAATTTTGCTCCTCAAAGAACTTTATCATGAAAGTAAACAACTTACACAATGGGAAAAAAATTTGGAAACCACACATCTGATAAAAGATTAATATCTGCAATATATAAAGAAACCCTTCAAATTTACAATAGAAAGACAAATAACCTAATTTAAAAATGGGCAAAAGACTTGAATAGACTTCTCTCCAAAGAAGATAAACAAATGGCTAGAAAACACATGAAAAGACACTCAATATCATTAACCATCAGGGAAGTGTAAATCAAAACCATAATGAGATAATATTTCACAACCAATAGAATGGCTGCTGCAAATAAATGGCAAATAACAAGTGTTGGAAAGAAGCAGAGAAATAGGAACACTCATGCATTGCCAGTGGCAATATAAAATGGTGCCGCCACTGTGCGAGATACTTTGGTGGTTCCTCAGAAAGGTAAGTATAGAACTACCTTATGACCTGGCAACCCTACTAATAGGTATATACCCCAAAGAATTGAAAGCAGGAATTCTAACAAATATTTGCACACTGATGTTCATAACAGCATTATTCAGTATTGCTAAAAGATGAAGGAACCCCAAGTATCCATCAACAAATGGACCAATAAATAAAATGTGGTATATAAATACAATGGAATTTCATTCAGCTGTAAAAAAGGAATAAAGTCCTGATACATGTGATGACATGGATGACCTGCGAAGATATCATGTTGAGTGAAATAAATCAGACACAAAAGGACTATTATACGATCTCACTGATTTGAAACAACTAGGATAAACAAACTCATTGAGTGAGAATCTAGCATGTAGGTTACCAGAGGTTGGGGTGGTAAGCAGGAATGAGAAGTTAAAACTTATACTATACCTAGTTCCTGTTTGGAGTGATAGAAATCTTTAGGTATCAGATGCTGGTGATGGAAGCACAACACTGTGAACAAAATTAACAGCACTGAAAAAATACCTGAATATGATTAAAAGGGGAAATGTTAGATTGTATATATGGTAACAGAATCACATTTAAAAAACAAAAATCCATGGAATTACACTATACAAATAAGGAACCTTAAGCTAAACCATAGTCTAGTTAAGGTACAATTATAAAAATGTTCACAATTGTAACAGATGTTCCACACCAATGCAAGTTGGTGGGGGCAGGGGATGGTGCATGGGACTCCTATATTTTTTGTGTGATGCTTTGTAAACCCATAATTTCTCTAATAAAAAATATAAAAAGATAACACCTAAAAATACATATATAATAAGATCACAGTATATATTCAATTTATTCGTATACTTTTTCTACCTTATGAAAATGGAAGGAACATTTAAACTTAAAAGAGTCACTTCAGAATAGGATTATTCCATCTACCAAGTATTGGCACAGTGCCTGCCACGTAGTAGGTTTTCAATAAATATTGGTGGAATGAATGACTTTTTAGATAACGGCCTCCCCGGATAAATTATCAATATTTCTCCATAAATAAAAATTCAGTTTGCACCCAAAATGTTAAGAATATATCTATTATGCAAAACATGTCAATACATGTTCCTGTGTTATTCATTTGTTGAATTGATTTTTTATCATTTCTTCAGCTAATTCTCTAATATTAACAACAAAAAAATTTATTACTCATTGGGCCATTTCTGGCCATAGTAATTCTATAGAAATAATACATATACTGGAATATCTTTCAGCTGTAAAAATCTACTGCTTAATCAAAACAAGTTATCACCAAGAAGGAAAAATAAAATGACAACATTTCTTTCAAATGGAAAGAAATGCTATTCTCAGGAAATAAATATATTTTATTGCTATTTTCATAGACAGTACTTAAATGTGTCTGCCTCCCTTAGAACTATAAAGTCTAATTTTCTTGTAGATATCATTTTAAAGTGTTTCAATCTGTGAAGTAAACAAGGCTATCTTTTTCTTTTTGTCTCATATTTTTAATCCAGTTCCTATAATCGGGAAACTGTAGGCATCTCAGACAGATATGGGCTTACTTTTTTTTTAAATGGGAGCTGATCTTATGAGATGAGATTTTTTATTTCCCACCTGGTTACCAGAGAGGAAAAGAAAAGCAGAAAATAAGTAAAGCCAAACTCTGTATGTAAATTGACAGCAACTCTTTAGAGATCTACTAATTTCATGCAACAAAAATAAGAGCCTGCAAATGAAGCTACTTCTTACCAGAAAGGGAAATACATATTAAAATATTTGTCTTGAGGTTCAAACACAGGTTTTTTAAAATGGTTCAAAAAGCTCAAAGTCGCTGGAGTTTTGTTATAAAAGTAACAAACATGAAAGCCATGAAAAAGTTAACTTACTTAAGAATTAAATATTTCCTGGTTTTATGTTTTCAAGTAAAAAACAAAAGGCACAATGCATTACTTGACTATTTTTAACAAACTACAGCTTCTTGATACAGTGCATCAATCACAAAGTGCATTCAAATTATATTTTCCAAATATAATGAAAAAATTGTATTTCATTATATTGCCATTAAGAATGATAAAATACAAAAGAAATCTCAAATTGAAAAAAGAAAAAATGGAAAATCTCAGTCATCAAAATTCCACCTTGTCACTTCAAGTCAGCAATTGCTTTGTGATCCAAACATTCTGACACCATCAGAATCGGAGTTACTTAGCAGCAGAAGGCAAAATGGTACAGAAGACACCATGCCCCAACTTCACACTATCTTACTACATGACATGCCAGGCTTCTAGACAAATACCACACAATGGGTTGAATTAAACAGTGGCAGTCATTGGCTCATGGTTTTGAAGCAAAGAGAAGTCCAAAATCGAGGATTCAGTAAGATGATGCTTTCTCCCTGGCTGCTAGTGATTCTCAGTTGGGTCTGGCTTTCCCTGACATATCCCGGTATCCACTCCTTTCCCTTCTTGGTTCCTGCTGAATTGCAGCTTCTAGGTCCTCCCCTGAGGCTTTATCTGTACAAGACCTCCTGGAATTGGATTAAGACCCATCCTGATTCAATTGACCACATGTTAATAAAACAGACTTCTTTGGTAGGTCTTGCTTGCATGGGATCACACCCATAGGAATGGATTAAAATTAATCCAGTTTTCTTCCTTATCACTTTCCATTCAGCTCAATTATTTTGCAATAAGAATTGCCATTTTACATAAATAATAAAGTTTTGTTTTCTTTTTTGCTTTTTTCTTTTTGAACCTAGGGTGATTGAAACACCAGAAGCAAATAGGAGATTCAAGGTCAGACTGGCTGCAGAAAGTGTTTGGTTGCCTGGTTTGTGTGTAGATGTGTTGATGTTTTGTGATTTTGATGCTTCCTGTTTGTCACCATCTCCTCTACTTTTATTGACTTCTCTGTTCTAGTTCAAGTGCTGAGTCATTAAAGGCTTTAAAAAAAATCCTGATAGTTTATATACAAAAAAAAAGTGCATAGATTTTATTTTTCTTTTGATGAGTCTTGACAATTAAATACACCCCTGAATCTACACCCAAAATAAGATATAGTACGTATTTATCACCACAGAATTTTTTTGCATGCCTCTTTCAAATTAATCTCCCATCCACACTTTCTGATATATATCAACATAGATTAGTTGTGCCTCTTCCTAAACTACATAAAATTGAACCTGAGTAGATCAGAAGTCATATACTCTTCTGTACCTGACGTCTTTCACACAATAAAATATTTTTTAGAGTCATCCATGCTATAGCATGCATCAATGTTTCTTTAGTTTATATGGGTGAGTAATATTCCATTTATAAACATATACTAATCTGTTTATCTATTCTCAAATTGATGCTTATTTCTAGTGTTCCCAGCTTGGAGCTATTATGATGACTGCTATACATATTTTCATGAAGATAATTTTGTGGTTTTCATTTCCATTGGGTAATGTGGGTCATGTATGTTAACTTTTTGAGAAATTGCAAAATAATTCTGTAGGGTAGTTGTTGCATTTGAAACACACACACATCAGTGGATGAGATTTCCAGCTGGTCCACATCCTGGTCAATGCTTAGTATGATCTTCCTTTTTCATTTTACCCATTCCAGTGGAGGTAAAATGGTATCCTATAGTAATTTCAATTTCAGAGATCACTTTGTGCTTAACAGCCTAGCAGCCTTGCCAACTTTATGAACTATGGGAGATGTCAAACTGCCTCCTTGCCTGAATTTGACATTTTGGGTTGGTGATTTCTCTCTGCTTTCCATTTCTGCTCTCCTGCTCCATCCAAGCCTTAAACAGCTGTTGTCTGTACTCATGAAGGTCCAGAGTTCCTCAGAGGAGTTTCTCTAGATCTCCTGCTCTGCCTACAGGTAGCTGCTGATTCCCATTCAGGGAATGCTTGGTGTGTTTGGAAGGGTTTTCTTTCAGATTTCCCATTTTGTTTCCAACTTTCAGTATCCATTGCCTTACACATTGGTAAAGGCCTGGTATGCTTCTGGGATATCTTCTCAACTGGTCTGCCAGGGTTGACCTTTCTGTGCCTCAGGGCAAGAGGGGTATCTCTATGCACTCCTGCCTTGCTTCTGAACTTCCAACTATTACTGTGTGCACTCAGTGAAGGCTCATGGGAAATGATTGGCAGGGGCTCTGTGGCTGGGGCTTTTTAGGATTCCAATTTACATTCCACCCACATAGGACCACTGAAAGCTTGATACTTCCCTGTTAAAGTTTGAATAGCTTCTCCTTATCTCCGTAAAGCTAATTCCTCTTCCTCTTTCTGCTCCACCAGGAATGATGGCAACCAGGGGTCTCTTCTGTTCTAGGAAAATCTCACCAGTTTCTGGATTGTAGTTCATCTGTGTCTGCATCCTCAGCTATCTAGTGCAGCTTATTCTTATTGTTGGGTAGGAAAATGGTCTCTTGGTACTTTCAACATTATAGCTGGAAACAGATGTCCCATTTGGGTAAAGAATTGAGGAAGCATATTGATAGCAGGATATAGCGTGGAAACAGCTAAGCATGCTGTGCTAAGAGAGGACTGTGTTCTGTTCAGAAGAATCCAGAGTAGTTTACAATTGACACCATTTATGTCCTATAAACTGTCCAGATATTATCTATCTCTGCTTTCCAAAGAGCAAAATCAAGCATATCATTAAATCTGTTTTAGGACTGCTATTTTATGGTCTCGTGTATGTTCTTCATTTTGCTCCAGATGAAAAATTCCTTAATTCACCAGTGTATCATTTATGCACATACACTGCAAAGAACATTCCAATAGCAATGAAGAACTCTGGGTTCTAAAATGACTCTGCCTATAAACATTTGTTTTGGTTTCCAGTGCTGCTGGAATTCTATATACCAGAAATGGAACATCTTTTAAAAAGGGAATTTATTAAGTTACATGTTTATAGTTTCTAAGGCCATGAAAATGTCCAAACTAAAGCATTCGGAGAAAAATATCTTGACTCAAGAAAGGCTGATATTATTCATATGGGAAGGCATGTGGCTGGCATCTGCTGGTCCTTGTTCCCAGTTCCATTGCTTCCAGCTTCTGATTCCAGTGATTTCCTCTGTAAGCATCTGTGGACCTTCACTTAGCTCCTCTGGGGCAGAACTCTTGGGTTCTGACTTGTTCAGTATCTCATGGGAAGGCATACGGCAATGTTGGCTGGACTCTGAATCTCCAAATGTCCTTGTATCAGCACACCAAGCATCTCCAAATGTCTGCATCTCTGTCAGCTCTGAGTGCTTTCATTTTTGATAAGCTCTTTTAAAAGCTCCAGTAAACTAATTAAGACCCACCTTGAATGAATGGAGTCATATCTCCATGTAATCAAAATTGGGTGTGTCACATCTCCTTGGAAACAATCAAATCCAAGTTTCCATCCTAAACAATAGGTCTGCCCCCCAAGATTGGATTAGAAAAAGAACATGACTTTTCTGTGGTATATAGTAGCTTCAAACCAGCACACCACTTAACACACCCATTTCTTAGCTATAAAATGTGGGCAATGTTGTGAAAGGGGAACACATGTTGCAATAGATCTGAAATCTTTATCAGGCTATTTCTTTTAGCAAGAATCCACAAAAGTTGTGCTGTGCCTTTCTCAGAGCACTACATAAGGAGATATGTGATATCCATATGTCTCATTACTGGTGGTGTTAATTTTTGGTAATTTTGTTAGGATGGTGCCTGACAGTTTTCCTCACTGTAAAGTTGCTATTTTGCCCTTTGTAATTAACACAAATCATGTGAGTGGGCAAATACTCTGGTCTATACGGATACCCTGTTTCTCCTCGTACTTGTAGCCACTAATTTTTAGCATCCATTGATGATCCTTATCTGCAAAATTGTTACTGCAGTGTCTTCCCAATGATGATTTTCTATTTGTATCATTCTTTCTACATTCATTAATTGGAAAGCTACTCTTAAAAAAAGTGCCCCAGTTTATTTACATGTTACCAAAAAAAAGGAAACCATGAAAATACTGGAAGAAAAAAATTGGTGAATCCCTTCTTATCTCAGTGTAAGAGATTTCCTAGCTATACTCAAAGTTTAAAAAAAAAAGGCTGATAAATTTGACTAAATAAATACATAAATAGATTTAAATGACAACAAACATCACAAAAAAATTGGAGAAAATATTTGCAATATAGATCAATGATAAAGGGTTAATATCCCTAATGTACATTTTTTAAAACCTTCAAGGTTGAAGGACAGAGGACCAAAAACCCAATAGAAAAATAGACAATTCACACAGATATAAAAGTGGCTGGTGTATTTATATTATTCAGAGTCTTTTTAACTAAACTCCCCCTTTCCCATTCTCACGATCCTAAAGGTTGAGGAGCTTTACCCTAGGGAGAATTCCTCAATTTCATAAACTATACTGATTATCATGGCTATTAGGTATTCATAAAATTAACTATAAGGACAGAAAAACCAATATAAAGGCTCTCATCAATCAATTGTCCCTACTTTCTTAATGTCCCCGTGCATCCTCCCAACACACACACATGCACACACACACACACACACACACCAATCTCATTACCTATGCACAAATGCTGAAATTTTCAGAAAATGATGCCAAGCAAATATCACCCAAAATCAACTGGGAAACACCATTTTCAATGGTTCATACAGCATTGCTTTAAAATAATGTTTTTATAGAGCATTTGAGTAACTCCTCTAAAAGGATTTTCCATATTTTGTCCTAAGACTTTATATTTAATGACAATCAAAAGACTGAGAAAGAGTTTTCAGTAAAATGGGCCCCCTGAAATGATACCTGGAAACAATTGTTTCTCTAGGGTGCTCTTGTTTTTGGATGTGCTGAATGCAGAGATAGCAATGTGGGAAATCCCCCTTAATTTCAAAGTAAACGTGCTATTGCACTGATTTCTGAACCAAACTTAGAATAGTCCAATTACATTCAATGACTAAATTAAACAGCAACCTAAACCTAAGTTACAGGTAGACCAACAAAGAAATTTCACAGTATTATCTTTGTGACAGGTTTACCCAAATATGCTTGATATATACATTGTGTATACACATATGATATACACACCTCAATTTTACATGAGTGTTTTTTGTAATTTTTTATTGTACATATATTTTCAGAATCAAAATAGACATGTCAAATTCTTAAGAGCACTAATGTAGCTGTTATAGTTCAGATATTTATGAGATGGAAACATAGTATAATGGGCATTAGATTCTAAAGGCAACAAATAGAGAAAAATCATGTCACCAACAATATGCTTGAAACACCTTCTAAAAGTATTACATTGAAAAACAAATCCAAGTCTCAAGAAGTCCATTGGAGCCAGTTTTTCCTTAAATACTGGAACATAATACTGTTTTTTGTTTGTTTGTTTGTTTTGTTCTGTTGTTAAAGTCTAAGTGCAGCATAGTATTTAGCTTGCGTTTTAGGCCATTGTCTCAGTTTACAGGTTGCTATGACACAGTGGTTTGGCTTAAATAAAGGGAAAATATTGGCTCACAATTTTGAGTCTGTGAGAAGTCCAAAACTGAGACATCAGCAAGGCAATGTAACATCCTGGTCCTGGCTACCGGTGATCCTTGAGTTTCCTTGGCTTATGCCCCTGCCTCATGTCCCATGGAGATATCCTTTCCTTTCCCTTCCATTTCCATTGACATCTGGTTTCCATCAGCTTCCTGTGGCTTTCTCTATGTTTGAATTTCTTCTGCTTTGAAAGGCCTCCAGTAATCCAGGTTAGGATTCAACCTCATTCAGTTTGACCACATATTCACTAAAAATAGTATCTTCAAGGAATCCTATTCACAATTTTAAAAATCCTATAACTGGAATGCTTTATAAGCAAAATGAGATTCATACAGACAATAAGAAGCCACTGGATGAAGCTGGACATCAATGAAACCCAAAGAAGCCAGCAGAGATGACCACGTGCATTGCGATGTGACAAAAAGCCAAGGACCAAGGGTGGCAGGCAGCCAGCTGCAGGAGGCCACAGTCTCCTGGAGAAAACATCATCTTGATGACTTCGGTGTGGACCTCTCCTCACCTCAAAACCATGAGCCAATGAACTCCCATTGTTTATGTCAACCCATTGCACAGTATTTGTTTTACATGTGGGAAGCTTAAACATCCCCTCGTAGGATTATTATGAAGATCAAATGAGTTAACAGTATCTGTTCTACTCAACGTGGACTTCTCTAACATCAAGGAGCTCACATATGAAGGATAAATACAATAATGTAAGCAATATATTAAACAGTTACATATCATAAGATTCCATTTATATGACATTTTTAAAAAGTCAAAAATATAAGGATGGAAAACAGATCAGGGTGGCTGGAATATGAAGGTGGAGGAGAAGTTGGCTACAAGAGGACACAACTGATAACCTTGGGGTGATGGAAATGTCCTACATCTTAACTATGTTGTTGCTTACATGACCATACATATTTGACAAAACTCATTGAAGTTTACATTAAAGAGTCTGAATTTTAAAAAATCCTATTGAAAATGTGCTAATACCTACAGGAATGCAAATTAAGAATAACTATTCCCGGGTTCCAACAGTTATCTCTAAATTATGAGATGCTGAGCTCTTTGTGTATTACCTGGCCTTCCACGGAGGCTTGGAGATATCTGTGTGACACCTGTGACAGAGGTGGAGTCCTGCAGCTCTAAGAGTCAGCATTACCCCATAGAGCAACTGTTGAAGAAGCTGAAAAAGAGATCAGACTTCAATTAGAGATGCAAATTGAGCTGATCAGGTTAGAACAAAAGTAAATCCGAATACAGAGTAAAGGATGATATTGACTGTCTTTTAAAACTTCAACCTCTGTGTGCGACCGAAGGAAGAGATATTTATTTGGTCCAAAATTTAAATTTTGTGTAACACACTGTCTGATTTAACCTGTATGATCAGTTTACTCAAACACATAATTACTTAGGACCTTGAATAGGAAGTGAGATCTTG
Organism: Tamandua tetradactyla; assembly: GCF_023851605.1. Lineage (NCBI taxonomy): Eukaryota > Metazoa > Chordata > Mammalia > Pilosa > Myrmecophagidae > Tamandua > Tamandua tetradactyla. Next base: position 58,682,683 of record NC_135331.1, on the reverse strand, counting down.
TTATTTTGTACAGGTTAATGTAATACCCCAATACATCCCTGAGTAATTTGGGCAGAAAACAAAAAAGGGTTTGCAAAGTCCCCTTGAAGGACTGAGGGAAAATGTGGAAATATTGAACTTCCCCACCAGGGGAATTCATGTTGTTTCACAAGCACTAGGAACTTGCAACTTAATAAGCCAATCCTTGAATTTGAGACTTTCCCTTATGAAACTTATTCCTTCTAAGGAGAGACTAAGCCTACTTGTAATTATGCCTGAGTCACCCCCACAGAACCTCTTTTGTTGCTCAAATGTCACCTCTCTCCCTAAGCCAACTCTGCAAATAAACTCTCTACCCTCCCACTCCCAAGAGTCTAAGTCTCCCTGGCAGTGTAGGACATGACTCCCAGGGATGGGCCTGGCCCTGGTGTTGTGGGATGGAGAAAGCCTTCTTGACCAAAAGGGGAAAAGAATGAAACAAACTAAAGTTTCAGTGACTAAAATAGATTTCAGTTGGAGGTCATTCTAGAGGGCATCCTAAAGATATTCCTTCTTGGTTTCTAGTGTATTAAAATAGCTAGAAAGAAATATCTGAAGCTGTTGAACTGTAGTCCAGTAGCCTTGATTATTGGTGACAATTGTATAACTATAAAGCTTTCATGGTGTGACTGCGTGTTTGTGAAAAACTTGTGTCTGACACTCCCTTTATCCAGTGTATGGGCAGATGAGTATGAAAATAAAGACAAAAAGGTGAATAAATAATAGGGATAAATAAAGAGAATGGGATGTCTGGGGTGTTCTATTTTATTTTTGTTTTTGTTTTTGGAGTAATGAAAATGTTCTAAAATTGCGGTGATGAATGAAGAAGTATATGATGAAACTGCAAGTCAGTGATTGTATACTTTGGATGATTCTATGGTATGTGAGTATATTTCAATAAAATCACATTAAAAAAGAAGACATCTAAATAGGGCTACACAGTGGAATCCATATAGCCAAATTATACCAAATAATAATAATAATAATAAAGTTCTCAATCTTTAGGCATTACTCTCACCTTCAGCATGAAATATGTCATTCTATGATAGGCAGAGAGAAACTGAGACCAGTTAGAGAAACTGTAGACTCAAGTCGAGATGAATTGCCAGGGAGAATCTACTACACTATTTAAAGATTGTTTTTTCTCTTTATCTCTTGCCTTGTATCTCTTCCTGACTTTTTTTCTCTCCCTGTCTCCCTCTCTGTGTACCTTTGTGTTGGCCTGTTTCTCTGTCTCTTTTCTGATGGTGTAAATTAAACCCTTGTGATATAACTCTACGATACAAAGATTTTTATCTTTCCTAATAAACAGGGTAACTTTTTCATTTCATGAATTGGGTTCTTACAGATCCAAAGAACTTAAGAAAGCACTGTTAGTGAGAACTACAGATACCTTCCTCAAGAAGTTCAGAAGAGACGAGAGATGTATAAATTTCTAATAACTTAAAAAAGAATAAAAATGTGAAATGCTGTGGGAACCAATCAATGCATTTCAATTTGAGTATTGAGGTATGTTCCAAAGAGGTGACAATTTTTAAAACTAAATTCTAAAGATGCCATGCGTTGCTGTATGACTGCTGGCTGACACAGTTCTGTGCATGTGACAGTTACTTAACAAATGCTTAGTGAATGCATTTTTGGGAAAAAAAAATTATTTTGTCCTCAGAGTGACACTTTATTTAGGGTATATAAATATTGATCTTTCATAAACAAAATCAGTGTGTCTAACACAGCTGCTAGCAGGCAGGGTCAATGTGTAATGATAATTGATTCCACTATATAATTGTCATGCCTCACAAAGATTGGAAGCCATTCTTCAAGGGGAACAGTGTGACATGAAATACCATATCATTGTGGGATACAGCAACTTTATCTCCAAAAATTTAATGTCTCCCAATCTCAGCCCATCAGAAATCTTTACAAGATGTGTATATATCAGACCAGAATCCAGGAACTCTTGCTTTCATATGGTAAAAAATGTTAAGAGAAGTAAAGGAGTTACCACAGGGCTTTAAGAACTATTGTAGTCAGGGAACAGACCACTTCATTACAGAGATTACTTGTCTTTAAACAAACATCTGTGTTAATGCATGATCTAAGAAATACGGTCCAGGCAGAGATTAATGAGCAAAACAGAAAAAGAATCTCCGCTTTCAAAAGCTAAATGTTTTCTACAAAGTATATATTTTATCACCTCAGATTGTCAAAGTCTCCTTATTTGACCTTTCAAAATTTCAGAAACATGAAGGTACAAAGTGATCCCTAAATATCTACCAGTCTCACTGCATCTGCTGAGACCTCTTGGTATCCACCATTAGTGAGATGGATGATGCAAGGTGCAAATCAGTAGCTCATCTGAGAAGGGTTCGTTCACTCCTCTTGTGATGGATGAAAGCTATTTCTTTGTTAACAGCAAATTCTCCTTTATTGTCATGCAAGTCTTGCAGTGGGAACCAACCATATTTTTTTTTTCAGTTTGCTCAAGTAAAGTAACACATCCATTCCGTCTGGGATACATTGCTGCAGGAACTACTCTAAGTCCCTAAAACTTTTATTTCTATATGTGTTGAGGAATCTCCCTCATGACACCTCTGGCTAAGTTTAAATACTGGTTCTCCTTGAGAATCTAGAGGGTACTTTAAATTCCTACACTGGGAGGCAGGAAACCTGGATTCTAGCTGTGCGAGCCTCTAGCCACTTAAGTAATTTTGTAAAAGTAATTTGATCACTCTATGCCTCTGCTTATCTCCCTGTTTTGAGCTTCAAAAATAAATTGAAAGTACAATACCAAATATAAAGGTGTGAGAAATGAAAGAAACACAAACGAGTCATTCCATTCTATGTTGAAATGAATCCTGTTACAGTGTTTTGTTTTGTTTTTGTTTTTTTTTTAAAGAGAGAGAACAGAATTTTAAATCAGTCCTGGAGAGCTGTCATTTTGTAACAACTGACATGAAACTATTGAAATCTATAGCCTCAGGGGAGGGAATGGATACTGCTGAAGAACCAGATGCCCTGTCAACAGAGCTTTTGGATTTGTTAAATCCTAACCTTGTCTAATATACTTTTTTATATTATCTCACTTTAATATACCTAAATAAATATTTCATTGTACCACTCCACTGCTTTTAAATGTTTTATTGTGGTACCATGCATGTCACTTGCACACCTTCCTCCCAGCCCCTGGTAACCTTTAATCTACTTTCTGTTCCTATGAATTTGCTTATTCTAGATATTTCATATAGGTGAGACTATACAATATTTATCCTTTTGTGTCTGGTTTATTTCACTTCATTCTTTTTTATGGCCAAATAATATTCCATTCTATGTATATACCACATTTTGTATATCCATTCATTTAATGGACACTTGGATTGCTTCCACCTTTTGGTTTTTATGAATTAGTGTACAAATATCTGTCTGAGTTCCAGCTTTCAGTTCTTTGGAATATATAACTAGAAGTGGGATTGCCAGGTTCTAAGGTAATTATACATTTAACTTTCTGAGCAACTACCAAACTGTTTTCCACAGTGGCTGCACCTTTTTACACTCCCACCAACATACACAAGTATTCTTATTTCTCCACAACCTTGTCAACATTGTACTCAATGCAAACAAGTCTTTGCATAGAGGAAACTTTAAAAAGCTATTATTTCTATATGTGTTGAGAAATCTCCCTCATGACACCTCTGGCTAAGTTTGAAGACTGGTGCTCCTTGAGAATCTAGAGGGTACTTTAAATTCCAAGGTGCACTATAATCTATCTCCTAATTACTCATTATTGTTTTATACCCACTTGTTATCCCAACAGAACTGACCAAAAGTCTTTCCCCAAGAAACCAATTCTCATCCAGACTCTCACAAGAAATGCCTTTTTCCTTCTCCTCCATCTACCAATATGGTTCAAATGTAGACTTACTTCTTCTCTAATGTCTCAACAAATCATTCCAAGACCCAGGGATCTCTCCCAACTCTGTAACGTATACCTTGTATCTGGTCAGTCCACTAAAGAAATAAATATAAGAAAATGAATACTGAGAAAGATACAGTTCATGCAGGTTTGTCAGCAGCATGAAATAATGCCTGAAGAATTGGAAGTTCTCCCTAATGAGGGACCCACAGGTTTGGAAACTATGGTTGATTAAGACTGATTTTATGGAGAAAGAACTATGTAAAGATATCAACCATGAGATGAGTTTGAAATGCGTAGAACATTTTCCTTCTGTAATTCCTTATTAGGTACTTTATCATATTTGGTCTAATTTTTTGCACATCTGAAAAATATCTTAAAAAATTGGGAAAGTTCATGATGTACCTCAGACTATGCTTGGTGCCATGGCGAATACAGTACTACAAGGCACGATCCGTACCAGAAAGGAATTTATGTTAACTTTAAGCCAAATCACAAAACCATAGCAATTTAACATCAAAATCAAAATGATGTGGTGTGGATGCCATATGTCACTATTTTACCTGAAGCCCAGAGCGTTGAACAGAGGGGGCGAACAGTGACTTTATAAGATGCAGAGATTGACTGATACCAAGGATGGGTAAGATAAGGAGAGGAAGAGAGAGGGAAAAAGAAGTGTCAAGTTCAGGGACAGTGTGAAAAAAGGCCACATCTGAAAGCACACAGCATCACATGGAGAATTATAAGGGGCATGTGGAAGGTACAGTGAGCGTAGATGCTTGGCCATCAGATATGAGAGGCATAGGACTGACCTTTCCTATCAGATCATATCCAGAGGATAGAATTAAAACCATTGGGGCATTGATATTCTACTGGGCAAACAGTTCTTTCATAAATGTCCTCATCCCTATTTGGGAGAAAATAATGAAGAGTACGAAAGTAATGAACATCAGCTTTCTGATGTTCAAGATCGAGGTCTGGTCATGGTAGGTGGCTATTAACTTAAGGAATTTTTTTCAGATCAACAGAAGCAAGATCATCCATGGAATGGACCAACTCACTGAGGAATCCACTCCCTATCTCTGCATATGTTTACAGATAGCCTGGGTCCATGGTTTTTCTAAATGAGTTTTGAGTTTAGAAGGATTCATTGAATAAGGGATAAAATATTGGAAATATATCTATTTTAGTTCATGCTTAAAAATTGTATTTTTGAATATAATTTAGTGTTCATAGTATAGTAAAATGGGTATATATGCTCATCATTAAAAAATAAATGCACCTAAAAAAATAATAATAAATGCATCTAGAGTGGGTAATGCTCTCAGAAGCTGCTTACTGAGAGAAGAAAGTGACCAAAGGAGTTTTGATAACCACCTGTCAGAGATGTTATAGAAGGAAAAGGAAACAAGGATGAGGAATGGGGTGGAGCTAAAGCTAGCTCTATATAAGGGGCTCAGACAATGGAAGACTTTGAAAATCAAGTCAGCTATCTACATCATATGGCATTGCACGTCCACGTGCTGAATATTTACATGCATTTCACCGTAACGTTTACTGAAATTGGTGGTGCATGCAGCCATCTGGAATAATTTACTGGATATAAAAGGAAGAATTTTCTTTTGAGTCTGTATAAGGTCATATAAAATAAGGAGACATAAAGGCACTAATTTTGGAAGCCTAATTCCAATTAATAATAGCGCTGATAATCAGAGACAGTATTTATTGAGTCTTTATTTCAGGTGCTGTTCTAAATACTTTCTATGAATCAACTCATTTTTTTTCTTGCAGCAACCTTATGAGGTTTGCCCAAGGTCAGCAACCAGTAGGTAGCTGAGCAAAATTCAAGCCCAGGAAGTCCAGCTATGGAGTCTGAATACCGAATAACAATATAATCCTGCCCCTCAAGAAAGTGTTTGCATCTTCCATCCTGTCTACTATGGTCAGAATTAGTCTTTGTACTCTTGCACTTCTATAAAAGTATGAAATTTTAAACCCAAACAAACATGAAAAACGATGCCCACTTCTCTCTCTAAAGACGAAAGCCGGTTTTGGCAACTTCGCATTTCCTCTTTCTATCCTTCACGTTTATCTGTTCAGCTGCTGCTCTATCTTTTCTCGCCGACCCTAAACTCAGATGAGAGTTGGAGGAGGCAAATGGAGGAGTGAGAGGTCACAGGAAAAACAAAATAGGGTTAAAACCAGAAGCAGGCAAACAGAAAAAATTGCAGAGGGTTAGAGATATGAGAAGAAGGAAAGAAAAGAATAAAGAAAGAATACGTACTTAATTACCATTGCCTCAATAATCAAAGCCTCTCCTCGCAATGTTTCTTTGAACTTGAATTACTCTGTATTATTCACCTGATAAAACAGCACTCATAACTGCATAGAAGCTGATTATTGAGCACACACTGCTGAAATACTAAATTGCTTATAATCTCCAAACACACTCTTTAGTCTTCAGTGCCTTTGCACATGCATTCTGCACCATCTCTCTCACTTGCTTCCTACAGATATTTCAAAACCAGCCCAGAGTGGCCTCTTCTAGCTGCTCTTCCTTGAGCACCCCATAATTAATCACTCTTCCCTTATACTACCTCTCTACCTCTTATGGAAACATCTATTAATTTAGCATTTTGTAATTGATGGATTCACATATTTTTCTCTTGAGTTAGTGTCTAGACCTCCTTGCATAATCTCACATTTTATTCATCTATTAACAGTGTCTTGTACAATGCTTAGCACATAATAGGTACTCAGTAATTTTCTTTAATTGAACCTGTACCAAGCATGCTGTACACAGGGAATAGACACAAAAGATAGACATGACAAAATTTCCATGATTCAGGAGACTGGAGTACAGGAAAACAACTGAACAATGTGAAAAGTGCTACAATAAAGGAAAGCACTGAAATAACAGGGGAGAATGGAATACTGATCTGCATTTTTAAATGTACTAGGCAGACAGGAGACAGGAAGAATTTCCAAGAGGAGGAGACATGTGGAAGGGAAACATGAAAAAAACGTAAAGTCTGAGGAAATATAAGAATTTTAAAATGGTTATGGTGGTTGGGCCATATATAGAGATAGGGTGAGAGATGACGTGGGAAAAATGAGCAGAAGCAGATATGAAGGACTTTATCATCAAGGAAAATTTCCAAGAAGTCCATGCTTTCCTGGAAGCAGGATGCTGTCTTTTCTGGCAACCCAAAGTCAAAGCCACCTCATCAATATAGTAACGAAGAACAGCTATTTTACTGAAGATTGTGCTTGTAGACAGATAGTTACGTACATCCATATTTGTAAATATTCTTTTAAAAAGTTGCTCTAAGAAGCAACCACTTAATTTATCATCTAAACCACACAGCATTTCAATAATGTTCCTGTGTGAGTCAATATGCACATCCATACACTTACAATTCAAGGAAACCTGGCTGTATGGTCACCCCATGCCTCTCAACTCTGCTATCCCCAAACTTTCTCCTTGCCCACCCATTGCCTCTCCTTTGTCCCCAAGTCTCCTTGTGAATATTTTGCCTGGGTTTTCCTCTTTATCATCATTCTTTCCATATCCCCTCCTTTCCAACCACCTTCTCCTCTCTGCCCTCTACCTGTCTTATTATTTCTTTATGTCTCTTTCCTTAAGGATTAGAAATCCAGATGTCCATTAACTTCTCCCACTTGTATCCCCACACTCGGCATTCTCTTCAACAAAGAAAGGATCTTGCTTAAGAAGTATTCTCCTAAGAAGTCAATGAGGATTGAAAAAAGGTTTCCCTGTCACAAACACTTTCCTGGCACTTATGCAAAAGAAATGAAGAGAGAGCTCACATACAGAGGTATACCACTGGATGAGATTTACATGGAAAACATCCAGCGTGAATCATAATTTTTAAATTATACAAATGAAATGGAAATTGATAAGATTTTACTAATGATAATATCTGATGTTGAAAAGTACATAGAGAACCCAGCATCCAAACACTACTAGTGGAAGTACAAATAAGTGTGTATACTTTCTGGAGAATGACTTAGCAGTATTTATTTTAAAACCTTAAGCAAGAATATATAATTCAACCTAGGAATTCCACTTCCAGGGATGAAATAAATTATTTTGGAAGAATGCAAATTGTTGATTATGGTATTGTCTATCACAGCAGTGTTTATACTGGGGAAAAACAAGAAACCACCTAAATATTCATAATAGGGAATTGTTTTAATAATTTAATATAATATATCATTTTAATAATTTAAATAATGTTACATCGACACATAGGATGTAGCTATTTACAATGATCTTGTAGCTCTGCATTTCCCTGACACTTTTCGCCATAAAAACATTTTATCAAAAAACCTTCTATGCACAGCTGCAATGTATAAAACAAATACATGCAGAGCTCCTGTTTGAAATGGGGTGGGAAAGCCCAGCAAATTAACTTCTGCCCCTATGCCCACTGTGCATCTGAGTCACTCCTGCAGAATGCTCTTTGATAAATTATATTGCAGGCAGATATTATCAAATTTTTAAAAAATAAAAGTGGAATAGGATGCAACTAACTGAAGATCAAGAAAGATTGACATAAATGCCATCTCCTCCCACTCTTCTTTACCCCTACCAGCCAATAATAAAACTTGCATCCTACTCTATGAGCACAAATCAAAGCACTTGGTTTATTCAGCTGTTTAGAACTTACTTGGTTATATTATAGTTTCTGAGATATCTTTGTCCCTCTTTTTAGGCTTCAGGTTATGAATAGAGAAACTGTTGAAACAATGATAGAGAGACAACTGTTGCTATTATATTTTATTGGCAAAGTGTATTAGTCAGGGTTCTTTAGAGAATTAGAATCAGCAGGAGATATATATATTTAGAAGGAGAGAGAGATTTATTATAGAAATTGGCTCACTCACTGTAGGGATTGGCAAGCCTGAATTCTGTAGGGCAGCTGCAAGTTGAAAACTCAATGAAGATGATGTTTGAATTCCCCAGGAGTAACTGACTGAAATGAGACAAAAATTCTTTTTAACTGCTGAAATTATCAGTTATCACTCTAAAGTGTCAAACTGATCTCATGAGGAAAAGCCTGTTATTGATGAAGGCCATCCCTCTCCTTTGTTAATTGTAGATGCAACCAGTCATATATGCAGTCAACAGACTAATGATTTAAATCTGTCTACAAAATATCCTCACAGTAACAATCAGGCCAGCGTTTGCTTGACCAAGCAACTGGACACATAACCTAGTCAAATGACACATGAAATTAACCCCCAGACAAAGGATATCATAAATCAACCTCATTTTGCTCATAAAACTTTTAAGGTGTGTTCTAGTTTGCCAGCTGTGGGAATGGAACACACCAGAGACAGATTGGCTTTTAATAAAAGGGGATTGATTTTGTTAGTTCTTCAGAGCAAAGGCAGGTAACTTTCATCTGAGGTTCTTTCTTACGTGGGAAGGCTCAGGGTAATCTCTGCTGTCCTTCTCTCCAGACCTCTGGGTTCCAACTACTTTCCCCGGGGTGATTTCTTCCTGCACCTCCAAAGGCCTGGGCTGAGCTGCGAGTGCTGAGATGAGGTATGCTGAGCTGCTTGGGCTGTGCTATGTTGAGTCTCTCATTTAAGCGCCTGCAAATTAAGTCAAACATCGTTCACTGCAGCAGGCACGCCTTCTAGCGGACTGCAGATGTAATTAGCAACAGATGAGGTTCATGTACCATTGGCTCATGTCTGCAGCAGCAAAACTAGGTGCCTTCACCTGGCCAAGTTGACAACTGAATCTAACTACTGCAAGGTGTGTGCAATATTCATTTATTATTAACTAGTAAATGACCATTAAAAACTCCATGCCTCAAAGAATACCATGTTTTTTGTAAATAGAATTTGTTATATTTGAAAAAGTGCTTTCACTCCTAATGATATTTTCATTGTACTGGTGGCAAGTTTTAGCTGGGAGACATCTCTGAATAGACAAAACAATTTGCACACCTAATCACAAATAAGAAGTCACTCTGCCATCCATTGGCAGCCAGTCACCTTGCACCTCTGAGTCAGAGAAACAGTTGAGAATTGCTTATTTGGGCTGTGAACAATGAACAACAGATACCAGAGAAAATAAACACAGCTGTGTTAAATTTTTTGAATAATTTGAGATTTTCAGGTGAATTATTTCATGTAAAGGGAAGCATGCATATCTTCTACACTGTGAAGATGTAGTTTCCATCCTAACTACAAATTAATGCTTTTTTGAAGGGGAGAACGAACGTGTTCATTTAATATTCATGATCCATTTGGTAATGCATCTTAAAAATTAATAGCATGCATAACATTGCATTTTTAATGAAAGGGTTTGAACATTCCTTATAATGTGCAGTGACTAAGTTTATTCTATATAATGAAAGTAATTCACCAAGTACAATATTATTAGCTGTGAGCTGCAAAGGGTACTCACAAATCCCCATGTTAGAGGAATTATGATTTGGGGGTAAGCTATTTCAAACCTCAATAACTTTGTTCCCTTTGGGTTATGGGAGAATATGGTTTATTGATTTTTCTCAGAACATTGGTGTTTTTCAAAAAGGCAAAAGTTTCAAGTATTTCATGCAATAATTTCAAAACTTCCCTGAAACTGTAAACAAAGATATTTTTTTCCTAAATAGCTTGTTGAATGTGAAATAATGCATATTAAAATGAGGATCAAGATCTCCATAACAGCAAAAAAGAAGTGAAATTATAGATTAAAATTATTATCCCAAGAAATACTTCCCCATCCAATATCAAGGAAGATTTAAAAGTGAGATATACTTAATTTCAGTATGAAGTTTTTGTGTAACAATAATAATAATAATAATAATGGCCTTACTAATTAAGTTAGGAAGTGAACTACCACAAAATAGTAGAAAATTTGTCCAAGATTTGTTAAAGGATGAAGTGAATTATTTTTAAATTGCAAATAAATTGTTACAAAATTTTTTAGAACAGTGTCTTTAAATAATGTCTTCAATTGTTAGATAACATGGTTAATAACTCATCATATGTAAATACTTTCAAGTACCTCAAAACATATTTCTTTATAAACAGGGATAATTGGATGGTGGGATTATGTGTTATTTTGTTTTCATTTTTACACTTTTTAGTATACTAGATAAAAATGTTTTTGTAAAATGTATAATCTTTTAATATTCCTTTGCTGATAAGACTTTTCTTTATATATGATACAAATTATCATAAATTTGTATCTAGCCAAATTATCATAAATTTCAAATTCTTGATGTCCAATTTTATTCAATTGTATGCTAATTTACTTCCTTTACTTAAACAAATATTTATTTAGTTCTTATAAGATGAAAATAATAGTATTAATGAACTACATTTACCAAGCATCTACTTTGTGCCAGATAGTAGACTAATTATTTCTAATCATCCTAGAAATCCTGTGAAATAAGTAGAATGATTGGTATTTTACAAATAAGAAAACTGAAGCCATTTAGCCCTCATCTAAAGGGCTCTAATTTTGTGCTCTTTTCAGTACACTTCATTGCAAAGTAGACAGCTAAACGTGATAGGGATTTCAAATAACTAGAAAATATGTGCTCTTCCCTGAACAATTTTACAGTCTAGTTTTAGAGCAGATAAAAAGACTCTAAATGACTGTTAAAAAGTAACCGATAATTACAATGTTGCCAATATCCATTTGTCACATACTGTGCTAGTCACTTCGCATGCATGGTCCCCTTCATTCCTACAACTGTTCTGTGACAAGTTTCTGCATAAACATCACTTTCATGGAGATGTATTCCTTAGTCCCCTAACCTACACCAGCTCCCGGAGTCATATGCTCATAATTATGTCTCCTTTGCTTCATGGAACTCCTCACAGTTTACTTTTGTTGGTTTATTTATTTATTTTTGCATGCTTTATGATGGGGTCACAGTTCATTCTTTTTCCATGTGAGTATTCATTATTGCAACACCATTTGTTGAATTTTTGTTGTTTGTTTGTTTTTTGGGGAGAAGTGCATTGGCCAAGAATCAAACCTGCGTCTCCCAGCATGGCAGGCGAGAATTCTACCACTGAGCTACGCCTACACCCCTTCCCAGTTTGATTTTATGTTTATTGGTGTGATAGGATCCTTGAGGATAACGAAACCAAATCTTTCTGTGCCCACTCCCTCTACAAGGTGCTTGTCACATTAAAAAAAAAAAAATCACTAGACTGAGAGAAAAATGCAAATTATTAATCTTTGCTGAGTTGCTCAAAATGACAGAGGAAGGTTCTATTCAGGAAATTTGAAGCAAAGCCTAAAAATTCCTGTCTTCTTCTTCTTCTTCTCTCTTTGACACAATATATTACCTGCAGTGAAGCTATCTTCAAGTCTATCTTTTTTTCTCTCACAGCTTCCTAAAGCTCTTTCTCAAACCCAATTGTTGTTATCTTTCTCATCCTCCACCTCTCTCAACTTCTATATCTCTCAACTTTCAAATCTAGGCTCTTTTTAATTCATTGTCTCCATTGATTATTCTTGATCACTCTAATTCTTCTCAACAAAGTTTCAGTGTCAGAGGGGAAAAAACAGAATGAATAAAGGATATACAACAAAAGAATCTCAGACTTCTCTGTCATTTATATTAATATGTATGTGCGGATGTATATATATGTATGCATACATGTGTGTACACATAAACGTCTAGATATATAGATAAAGGTATAGGCAAATATAGAGATATATATCATGCAGAACTAGTGAGATAAAATTTTATTTTAGTGTAAATAGAATAACAAAAGATAAACCAATAAATAAATAGATGAAAGAGAGAGAGAGAGAGAGAATGCCCCAGGTTGAAAAATAGCAGAAGTGTGGAAAAGTTCTGGATTCTGGAGAGTAGCCTATTTTGAGAAGAATGGAGAGTTCACTGACATCAGGGGAGGAGATAAGGCTAAAAAGGCAAGTTAACATCAGATTGCGAGGGCTTTGCATGTCAAGTTAAAAAGTGTTAATTGATCCTACAGATGGTAGTAAGATTCTGAAGCATGATGAAAGCAATACTGAATGAAGGTTAAGTGGGAAATGTTTTGTAGAATGAATTGGAGGAAAAGAAAGGAATTTGAGGCTAAGGGATCTTTTGTCAGACTACTATGTGGAACAAAGAGTGAGATAACAAGTACTTATTTTGAGTAGAGGCAGTAAGAATGGAAAGAAATGCATGGTTAAAAAGAATGATTATAAAGGAACGAAATTTAAAAGAATTGTTGGCTGATTGACCAAAAGTGATAAGGAGAAGGACAAATTTCATTTCTAAGTTCTGATTCTGGTTCTAAGTCTGGCCAATTGGAAGAATATTAGAAATATACAGGGATTCCTTAAGATTTCCGCCTAGCTTTGACTTTAAAATCATTCATTATTATACTTATCAAAATTGTATAAGTGCAATTCAATATGCTTATAATGACTTGGTATAAATGTGCTGCTGTATTAATGCATTTTTATCAGTGCTAGATCACTCAGTAGGAAAATGCTTGGTAATAAAGCAGTGCAAGAAAAGATATAGGTTTATTCCTACAGTAAATGAAGAAAGTAAGAAAGAACAATATTAAAGGGCCTGGACTTTCACCTCCAATTCTATTTAGTAAGGAGAGAAAACAGAATCATACTGATCGTTATTTATTTTACTAGAGGTTTCAATTCAATTACTGGCCAGAGCAAAAGAAAATGGTATTATTGGGTACAATATAATCATTATCTTTAATCCAAAAAGGAAGTCTTATTTGCCCCTAGGAAGTGTTGAAATTTGAAAGAAACTCTTAAAATGCCAGCTAACCTAAACATGTAGGCAGGACAAGTTCCATAGGGATTTGTTTTATTTCAGCCCAACCTGAACTTAAATGGTGATATTTGTAAATGAAGAAATATTATGTGCAAAGTTTTAATATATGCCACTTTATACTGATGACCAGACCAAAGAAATCAAGGGTGAGAGGGAAAAAGAGAGGGAGAACCAAATGATAAGAGACTCCTAATAGCAAAGAGAACTCACTATGTACCGTCTGGGAACTGCAATGGAAAGAGAACTGGTTTGCCCCATTTGCAAAACTCTATTTTTGCTTGATCACCAAAAATAGAAATATGTCCTTTCTGGCAATGGGGTGTACCATCTTACACTTCAAATATTAAGAACCTAGCAAAGGTGTTGCATAAATCAATGTAATAAGTCAGCTCAAAGAGAAGCAAAATCTCTTGAAGAGACAAAATAGATCCCAAACCATTAAGATCAGATTGGAACCTGATTGAAGAGATTATCTTATCTAAAGAAAGAATGTGTGAGTTAGAAGGGAAATAAATGCCTATAAAAGAAGAAATGAAAAATGTGAGTCAAGGAGGCATATCTTGAATTGAGCTCTCCAGTGTTGCAGAGAAAGATATGTATGTATGGGGTACAGGGGAAATGTGTGTCCATTATGAAGGTGGGTCAATAATAAAACAATCAGAATTTGATACCATTAAACATCCTGGTTATATGTTATCTCTAGTTATAAACCTGCAGTCACTGAGCAAAATGTAATAATCTAAAATCTTTAAGGAGAAAATATACTGTGCTGACTTTACCATATACCAACTTGACTAGGCTGAATTATATTTCCTGAAATTCCCTTCCCTTTATGCTTCCAGTTAGTGGGGACCGCATTCTTATGGGGAATTGGATGGCAGATGTGAAAGAGCAGCCAATGTGTTGTTTATAAATGTCATTTATTCTCTGGATCACTTCGTTGACATGAGATGGCATCCAGACCTGCAACTGCTCCATCTTCCCTTGATGTTTTTTCAGCACCACCAACTCCTGGGTCAGGTGTATGTATTTACCTCCATGACAAAGAGCCCTCAGCTTCTGCAAAACATCCATGCCATCAGGGTCAGAATCAACAAGAACTGATACTTCAAGCAATCCTTGTGGACTCCAGCTTATAGGCTCCAGCTTCTTTTACTCTTTCCCAATTTACTTTCATCTTCTCTTCCCAACTTCTTGTCCTGTGAATTTCAAGTTCCAGTATCAGATCAGATAAGAAGACAGTACTGAGGCTGCCCAATTAGACTTCACAATTGCATAAAGTAGAATCTCCGTTTGCCTATTCCCGTGTGTGTGTGTGTGTATGTGTGTATCCTAATCGTTCTGCTTTCCTGAATGGATCTTGGCTGATGCATATACTGGCCAGGTCAACTAATGTAAGCATCCATTCTAATAGCTCATTACTCAACCAAGTTTTATTCAGCATCTACCATGTGTTGAGTTCCAGTCTCATTGCATACGCTGGGGATACAACAAAAATTAAGAAAGACATCCCTTCCCTCATGGAGTTTACATACTGTTGGGAAATATGAAAATTAATAAACTAGCATATAAATAATCAAGCATAAACCTTTTTAGATAATGTATTCATTTCTTATCGCTGTTATAACTAATTACTACAAGTTTAGTGGCTTAAAACAATATCCATTGATTATCACACAGTTCTGCAGGTCAGAAATTCAAAAGGCTAAATCAAGGAGTCTATGGGGATGCGTTCCTTCCAGAGGTTTCATGCACGAGTCCACTTCCTTGCAATTTCCAGCTTCTAGAGGCTGCCTGCATTCGTTGGCAAGCAATTTTCAAAGTGTACCACTCCAAACTCTGCTCCCATCATCACATCTCCTTCCTCTGATGTGGATCCTCCTGCTTCCCTCTTATAAAGTCCTCTGTGATTACATTGAGTTCATCCTCATAATCCAGGATAACTTCCCCATCTCAAAATCCTTTTCTTGATGACACCTTCAAAGTCCCTTCTGACATGTAAAGAAACATATTCACAGATTCTGCAGATTAAAACACAGATATCTTTGAGGGATCATCATTTAGCCTCCCACAATCTAATATTTGTTTCAAAGGATAAGGGGATTGTGCCAGTTTGAAAGGATTTATGTGCCCTAGAAAAGTCATGTTTTAATCCTAATCAATCTTGTGAGAGCAACAGTTTCTTCTAATCCCCATTCAGCACTATAGGTTGGAAACTTGATTAGGTTATTTCCACAGAGATATGACTTGATCAATTGTGGGTTGTAAACTTGATTAGCTGCAGATGCGTCTCCACCCACTCTACATGAGTCTTGATTAATTTACTGGGATCCTATAAAAGAGGAGACATTTTTTAAGAGAATGTTTTTTGAGAATGACAAGAAAGCCACAGCAAAGCCAAGCAGAGCCACAAGGCTGAGAGAACCACAGAGTCCATCAGCCAGTGACCTTTGTCGATTCTGAAAGAGCAAAGAAGGATGACAGGATGCTACAGAACCATGAAGCAGAGAGGCCACCAGCCAGCGACTTTTGGAGATGAAGAAGGAAAACACCTCCTCAGGAGCTTCATGAAGCAGGGAGAGAAAGCTAGCAGGCTGTCGTCATGTTCACCACATGACTTCTGAGTTGAGAGAGAAGCACTAAACATCACCAGCCTTCTTTCCCTGGATGCCTTAGATTGGACATTTCTATAGACTTGTTTTAATTGGGACATTTTCTCAGCCTTAGAACTGTAAACCTTGCAACTTATTAAATTCTTCTTTTTAAAAGCAGTTCCATTTCTGATATATCGCATTCCAGCAGCTAGCAAACTAGGACAGGCATAAAACAACTGCTCTTGGTATGGCATGCTAAGGGAGATATTAGATCTTAGATAATTGCATTTGTACAGAAACCTGAGTGGTGTAAAGGAGAATAGTGCTTAAATCTAGACAGAGAGAACAGGAAGTGCTGAGGCCCTGATGCATAGAAAGTTGAATGTGTTCAAGGAAGAGGGCAGAACACCTTGTTTAGAGCACACTGAGCAAGATGGAGGTGTTGTAGGAACAAACCTCAGAGAGATGTTCTGAGGCCATATGCTGTAAGGCCTTGGGCTAAGCAGTTTGGATTTTATTCTGAGTATAATGAGCAGCCACAGAGTTGGGAGGGAAGGGGCTAGATGGTGAGACATGATTTATGTCCTTTTTAAAAAGATAACTGTAAATTGTATATACTCCACAGCTAAATTCCACAGCCCTTAAGGTTCTCAGATACCCCTAATTGGCCTGCTTAAGGATAGGCTGACCCTCTATTAGCTTCCAGTGTTGATGGGGAAATGGGAAAATGGGTCAATGAGAAAATGGAGATACACTGTTACAAGGTTTTGTTTGAACATGAAGTGTTATAAAATTATTCACAGAAGCCTGTTTAAAGATGCATAAGGTAAATTCTAGAGCAACCATTAATAAAAAGTACAGGTAATAAGCCAATAGTGGAGATAAAATGGAATCATAAAATATTTAGTTAATCTAAAAGAAGGCAGGCAAAGAAGAAAAAGGAAACAACATATTGGATAAATTGAAAGCCTATAACCAGATGATTGATTCAAATCAAATCAAATTGATAATTACATTTGAAGTAATTAATCCGAGACTTCAAATTTAAAGGCAGAGATTGTCAGACTAGAAAATAATATAAGACTGAACTATATGCTGTCTACAGGAAAATGACAAATATAAATGTAAATGATAGAAAAAGATATACCATGCAAACACTCATTATATGACAAGTAGAATCATGACCCGCTATGATTTTCAGAATGTGGCAAAAAATGGAAGTGACTAAAGGGGGCTCCTTCTTTAAAAAGCAGGAAAAAAGTGGTACTAAAATATAAAACTCTTTCCTTTAAAAATAAAGATAACTCTAGTTAAATAGAAAATAGACTGCAGGGGGTGATGAGAAGTTATCCTCTATTCCCTTTTCTTATTTTATATTCCTCATTGTTGTAATCATTATTCAAATTTTTTATACTTAATAATTTATGTTCTAGTGAATTCCATAGATGGATAACATTAGCATCTCCTGGAAGCTTGTGAGAAATGCAGAATCTCAGTTCCCATCTGAAACCAACTAAATAGGAATATATACTTAATATCTCCAGGTGATTCATAGGACCAAAGTTTGTGATGCACAGATTTAGAAGACATTAAAGTTATCCTGGAAAGAAAAGATAGTAGCTTGGCCCAGGGCAGAAATAATGGACATTGTGAAAATTATTCTTATATGGTTTGTATGTTGAAGGTAGCAATTGATAAAGTTTGCTGTTGGATTGGGTAGAAGAGAAAGAAAAGGGAATCTACAAAGATAACATAAATGAGTAATAGAGTTGATGGTGATGCTGTTTACTGAGTTGGAGAAGACTAAGAGAAGAATAGATCTTATTTTTTAGACATTTTATGTTTGAGATGCCTATTAGACACACAAGTGGCAATATAAGTCATTCGATGAGACACATTAGCATCAGAAACACATCTAAGTATGTTGGGCCCCAGACAAATATTTTATTTCAAGTGACTCATGATAGTTAGCAATGAGCAACAAGTCTATTAACCCTTGTCAAGCAAAATGTCCATAAAGCAAAACATTTCCCAGTTCTCTTGGCCCCATAAGGAACTGGAACTATCAGAATCTGGAGCTATGCAGCTTAATCCAGGGCAGTTTGCTGGTTTAATTTAGGTCTATCTGGGTGTTTTCACATCCCATACAACATATGCCATGCAAATAAGGAAACATTCATTTGGTTGTGCAGGTCATTCATAATTGCTTTACTTTATTTTGTAGGTTTGGGTCTGGGAGTGGTAGTGATTAGCATGAATCTGAGTTTGGGATTGGGGATATAAATTTGGAAGCATGAGCATATTTAACTTAAATTCATCACTTTGTGATAGAAGAAGACTAGAGGCCATCACTTTGTGATAGAAGGAAGACAGAGATGGGAAGAGAAGCAGGGAATGAACTCAGAGGAAGGAGAGCCATATGTGGAATCTGAGATGAAAGGAGCATGTGGTCATTTCAGTAGCCCAGAAGGTGAGAAAAGAAAGATTGCATGGAGGAAAGCAGAGTCAACTGTTTCAAATACTGCTGACAGATTGAGTAAAATGAGGACAAAGAATTTGTCACTGAATTTGATAACATAGAGGTTGCAGGTTACCTGGACAAGAGTGAAACATGGAACAAGAAATGAATGACCTACTTAATCTCTAGCAAATACTTAAGTACTGTGATGTTCTATAGGAAAAACGCTTGCCCCGTGCAAAGATGGAAGCAGGCTCAGAAAATGAGCCAATGAGACCAACATTACACAAACATAAGAGGATTTTATTTCATACCATCAGAATCTTGAAGATTTGTATATACCATGAGCTACAGGAATAGTATACGCAAATGTACTGCACACTATTCTAAGTGGCTGACTGGTTATCAAGCCGAATGGCTATAAGCAGCTATTTACAAACAAGAGGAGCTTAGGGAAGGAATCTTGTCTGAACTAAAGAATAGCTCAGAAAAGCTATTTATTGAAAAAAGTGACTTGACGTTTTTTCTTCAAATGCAATTTGAAAATGAGAATTAAAAAATATATAGAGATTGTTCTCTTTGAAAGTAAATATGCCACTCACTATGTTAAATTATTCTACTTCCTTTCTTATGTTTCTATTCTATCTGGTTTTGGTGGAGTGAAGAAAAGATCGGGTTTGGAGTGGGTTGAAGAGTGAGTGGGAAGCCTGAAAGCGGCGACAGCAAGTACATATATACCACTTCCTTGAGGAGTTTTACCGTGAAAGGAAACAGAGATATGGGCCTGCTGGAAGGGAAGATGGGATCAAAGGAGTGGTGCTACAATGAGAGATATTGCAGTAGGGCTAGGTGATGATGGGAGTGACACAACAGTGAGGTAAACGTGTGAATGGAGAAAAAGCAGAAAAGTTGCTGGAGCCAAGTACTTAAGTCAATGAGAAGGAATAGATATAGTGGGGAAAAAAGAAACCTGAAGGTTTTAGCCTTGGATAAGAGTAAGGGCAGCTCAAATCCAAAGCCATGTGTCTCATTCTGTCATTAACAGAATTGACGTTCTGTTTTTATACCTTGGCCTCTTGTGAGTTTTGTTAATAGAAAACAGCATCCAGGAGTCTGAGCACTTCAAAACACCAACAAGAATGGGTTTCTAAGTCTTTAAGACGGACAATATCATGCTGGATTGTGGCAAAGGCACTGAGGAAAAGACATCTTGTCGGGGACTTGTTAGGGAGGCCTGTCAACTTTCCGCTTATTATGAACTTTCTTTCAAAACTTTTAACAGAATGGCCTAAGAATTCATGACCTTTTACATCTCTGCTCGCACACAGTTTTAAAAATAAATGTACCTTTAGGAAATATTAATTTATACTATTTTTAATGGATACACTGAGTCAACCAGGATGTTTCTCTCCACGCATGTTTGCTGGGTGGGAATTCTCCAACTGTAATGGCTAGCAAATTAAAACTGGATGACAGAGCACACAGCAGCAAAATAGCTTCTGTGGTTCTATAAAACTGCATTAAAGGATATTTTGTTATGTAGAGTGTTGCTGAAGATCATAAATGAAGTTTTTATTTGGTATTCCACTTTATTACTGATTTCTGTGCTTAATTGGTAGTTGAGTTATTCAGTTTTTAGAAAGGAGTGCACAGAACTAGACCAGAATGTATTAAGGAATTGCAAATCAAGGTTCTGTTTCGGAATGAAGCTGGGGAAAAGTTCGTGAGTGGTACTGATGCTTTTCGTTATGCAAATAAGAAGAGCAGGAGAAGTGAAAGTTGTATGATTTCCATGATGGATAGAAATGGTTTCAGGTTTGACAGGCAATCTAAAAATTACTATTACCTCTCATTATATCCTTCTGAGCATTTCCGTGTGTGCAGAACGGGATTTTAAACATCTTGATCAAACAACAGGAATCTGCCTCATCTCCTGACACTGATGATCATCTAGCAGGGCAATATTGTGGCTCTAGCTGGCAACCTGAGGCTGCTATGAAACTGCATGAGGAATTACTCAGGAAGTGGGTCGTGACTGGAAATCACCAGGAGAAACCTAAAGGTAAGAACAATTTTGCCACTCATGAAACGCTGAACAGCTTCACACAGATGTGCCAACTTAGGGCCGGTATTTGGTATCAGACTCCCTTTGAAATTCCAATCTTCCAGATGGAAATTTAGATATCTTCAGCCATCTCAGATTCATAGAGTCATAGTTCCTTAGAAACCATCCCTCTTGAAAATGTTCAAACCATGCAACTGAAGCCCAGAGTTGTAATGCAAAATGCCCACGATCACGAAGCAAACGCAGGCAAAATTGGAGTTACAGACCATTCTTCTTTCTATCTTGTGATTTTTAGGACCAAAATATGATATAGGTGTTTCTTTGACCTACAAATTCTAATTCCAAAAATTTCTAAATAAATTTTAGATCATTTATTCAAATAATTTCAGACCACCTAGGAATACATTTTTATCAGATATGGGTGGGTATTCTAGTTTGCTAGCTGCCGGACTGCAATATACCAGAAATGGAATGGCTTTTTTAAAAGGGAAGTTTAATAAGTTCCTAGTTAACAGTTCTAAGGTGGAGAAAATTATTCCAGTTAAAGTAAGTCTATAAAAATGTCCAAATTAAGGCACCAACAGGAGGTTTACCTTCACTCAAGAAGGGCTGATGAAATTCAGCGTTTCTCTCTCAAGTGGGAAGGCACATGGAGAACATGGTGATGTCCACTAGCTTTCTCACCAGGCTTCTTGTTCCATGAAGCTCCCCCAGGAGCATATTTCCTCTTCATCTCCAAAGGTCTCTCTGGTTCTCTCATCATCCTCCCACTTCCTCCAAAATGCTTCTTCTTTTAAAGGATTCCAGTAAACCAACCATGACCCACTTGGAATGGGTGGTGTTACATCTCTATCTAATCCAAAATTAATACCTACGGTTGGGTGTGTCACATCGCCACGGAGATAATCTAATGAAAAGATCCCAACCTACATTATTGTATAGGGATTAAAAGAAACAGTTGCTCTCACAAAATTGGATCAGGATGAAAACATGGCTTTTCTAGAGTTCATAATCCTTTCAAACCAGCACAGGTGACAACAATTTTCTCAGCCTCTCTCAGCTTCAGTTTCTCACCTGCGAAATTCAGAAAACAATGTATATTTTCCTGGCTAGTTAAAAGGACTAAACTAGTTGGACTACAGTTGTAAAGTGTTTAGTTCCAGGTCTGGCACACAAAGAGCAATCAATAAACATTTGTGGTTATAATCACCTTCATCATCATCATGATCATCATTGTCGGTCCATCATGGAAAAACAAAAAAGAAATCCCTTTTATCATAGACTCAAATGCCTGGAAGAACTCTTCAAAGACATCTGATTTATCTCTCTTGTTTTATGTAGTAGGGTTAAAGTTCTCCTTATCTACCCTCATTCTTCTCTCAAATGGTTGTAAGAGCTATGATAAAAACACTTCTTCATGGATACCTATGTAAATAATGCCGTTTAATTGTTACAATATTATCATTTGTTTCAGTTGTTTTCCTCCTAAGAAATGTATGCATTTCTAAGCCACAGCAGCTGACAGCTTCTTGAGACAGTGTTTTCATTAAAGATCATTGTGCAGAAATCTTTTCTCTGACTAGTACCAGGAAGAGAGGCTGTTAGCAAGCAGGCAGAAATATATTAGAGATTTTCAGAGAGCAAAGAGCTTTTGCAAGCTTGAGGGGTCTCCTTTTTGCCTAAGAAATCTCTCTGATTAGGCAGAAAACTGTCATAGGAGCATAAAAGCCATTTTTAGGACCATGTAAGGCAGTCTTATTTTTTTTAGTTAGACCAGTGAAATGAGAGTGACATCTCTCCAGTTGCAGCTGCCAATTATTTAAGAAGAGGCAGTACTCAAGAAAATCAGGAGCAAGTCTCAAGCATAAATGATAAAGTTGTGCCCAGAAATGGATGCAGCTTATGGCTGGCTTTATGGCCCTTTGGTAAGGTTGAACTTGGAAACAGCCAGAAAAAAGTAAACTGCAATTCTACCATAATTGTAAGCAGAAGCTTCAATATGGGTAAGGCAATTCTGTTTAGAATTAGCTGTTGCCAAGGACTGAGAAGACAAAAATAACTAAGTCCCATCCAGATTAGACCTGGCCAACTGAATAAATGAAAGGTATTACTTTGTTAAGAAATATAGGGAATCAAGGTTGGAAGAAAGGTCCTAAGCACAGATCAGAGAGAAAAAATTAACAACAACAAGAAGAAAAAAAGATTTTTAAAAGGGATGCATATTTCTGAGACCATTCCCAATTAAATTGGAATAGAGTAAAAAAGAACTATTTAAAGCCCTTGTTGGATTTAAGTTGTGTATTTACATTTGAAATCTAGTCTAAAGTTTATAAAACATTTTATTAATTTTTAAAAAGTTTATTAATGAATATTTTATTCACTGATGATTTAACAAATATCTATGAAATGCTCAGTGCAGGCCAGGCATGAGGGTTACTTGTAGTGGGAGGAATGATGTACTCCGTCTCCTACAGAGTTTAAAACCTAGTGAGGGAAATGGACATCAAACCAAACATACAACTTTTTCTTTAAAGGGTGTGATAAAAGATTATGAGAGGAAAATATGGCTTAAATGAAGAGGTAGTAAATATAAGGTAAATCTAAAAGACCAGTAAGAGTTAGGTATTGAAAGGAAGAACAGGAAAATAAACATTTCAACTCAAAGGCCTTAAGGTGAAAGAGAAATTAGAGTATGAAGAACTGAATGACAGGCAGTGTGGCTAGCACTGAGAAGAGAAGAAAGGGAAGGGAAGTAAAAGATGCACCTGGAGATAAAGATAGGGACAAGATCACACAGGCCATTTAAAGAGTCTTTCTTTTATCCTAACTTAATGAGAGGGCCATCAAATGGTTTTAAGCAGAGGGAACATCATTAGATTTATATTTGTGAAAGAATAACTTGGGATCATTCCATATACAGCATAACGCACATATAAGATTACGTGTACGGACTAGTTAGTAGAGTACAGCTATGGTCTAAGGCAAACAGAGTGGTGGTTTAGACTAGACAAGATATGTGGAGAGAAGTGGACTTATTCAACATCTATTCTGGAAGCAGCATTAACAGATCTGGTGATAGATTAAATGTAGAAAAGATCTGAGAGTGAGGTGTTGAAAATATCTCCTGGTTTCTGGTTGGAATTACAAAGTATAGAGGATAGGGCCATTAACTGAAAGACATAATGGAAATTACAGAGTTGCAGGAAAGTGAGAAGGAAGGAGAGCAAAAGTTCAGTTAGGGGCTTGTATCAGGTAGACTAAAGTAAGGAAAATGGGGAAAAACAATTCCTGAGGGAATGCTGCATAAGAAAGAACATGGAACCAAGAAGAGCATGTTTTACGAAGTTCATTGCAGTCATTTGTATGGAATACCACAGAATATCAAGTTATAGAATGAAGTACAAAGGCCCATTAAAATATAAATATCATTAAAGATCTTGGCAAGACCTAAAGAAATAAAAGGGTCAGAAGTCAAAGTGGAATGACCCTAACAGTCAACAGGGAAAAGTCAATAGGCAAAGATTGTATATTGAACAGAAGTGTTCGTCTCTTCTTCCCATCCTCAAATCCTTGGAATGACAGAAAAATTATACTTTTTAAAGGAATACATAGTTAGCAGAACATGAAAACATGAAAGGCTGTTGTCAACATAACACTTATTTTGAGACATTTTTAGAAGATGGAAATAAAATCAGACTTGTACATAATCAAAAACAAATGCAAACCATAGCCTAAAATGCTTGTGATAAAAATACAAAAACAAGCACTTAACACTGTTTAACACATACCACATAATTTACTTATGTATAAATTACTATAATCAATGCTCTGGGAGGGCAAGGATGGACCGTTTTGCTATTGCTGTAATACCAGAGACTAGATTAGTGTCTGGATTCCCGTCAGCACTCAGTAAACATATTTTTTTAAACAATATATAAGTAACTCATCCAAACTATACTCCTTTGATCCACAGGTTTTGATCTGTAGTGCTCTCATCTTTAATTTCTAATTATCTTTTAATTTCAGTTCTTATTGCCTCTTTAATAAAGGAGGTATGGGTCTCTGTTTTCCAATCACCCTGATTCTTCCTTATCCATCAGTCAGAGCCCCCACTTTAGAAGTACATATTTAGGTATATTCTTAGATCTCCCTTTTCAGCCCCATACTGAAAACTATGATCATTTTTTTCATGGACTATTGTCACAGTCTACCTTCCTTGCCTATCTCCAGTGTTGTTCTTATGCGAACAATTGCAACGAGACTCAGCTTCCTTAAATTCAAACTTAATTTTGCTATTCTCAGACTTAAAACCCTTTATTATGACCCCATTGACAGTAAGAGAATAAATACCAAGATTTTTGGCATGTGTTTATTTAGATCTCTCCTAAATCTCCCTACAGTATAATCTCTCTCCACTCCACATTTCCTATAAAATATTTATAGCCTCTTGATGAGCCAAGTCATTGCACATCTTGAGCCTCTGCTTGGAGTATACTTCCTACACTCACCTCAACGCAAAGTTGCTGAGCTACTCCTTCCCCTGTACACTTACTGTGCCTTTAACGGTATAACTACACAACTCATTGCTGAATAATTGTTCACTCCTGATTATGGCTTGTGCAAGACAATGAACTCCTTGAAGGCATGAAACCATCTTATTCACCCCTGTTTTTTTTATGTTACAGTCAAATGTTTGTTGAATGACTAACTTTTAAAATAACAGATATCAAAGTAGGTATATATGTGTGCTGGTTTGAAATGATGTATGTCCCCTAGAAAAGCCATGTTTTAATCAAAATCCCATTTCATAATGGCAGAATAATCCCTATTCAATACCATATGTTTGATACTGTAATCAGATCATCTCCCTGAATGATGTGATTTAGTCAAGAGTGGTTGCTAAACTGGATTAGGTGACGACATGTCTCCACCCATTTGGGTGGGTCTTGATAAGCTTCTGGAGTCCTATAGAAAAAGAAACATTTTGGAGAATGAAGTAAATTCAGAGAGAGCAGAGAATGCTGCAGCACCACGAAGCAGAGACTCCATGAGCCAGCAACCTTCGGAGATGAAGAAGGAAAACACCTCCTGGGGGGCTTCATGAAACTGGAAGCCAAGAGAGAAGCTAGCAGATGATGCTGTGTTGGCCACGTGCCCTTCCAGCTGAGAGAGAAGCCCTGACTGTGTTTGCCATGTGCCTTCTCACTTGAGAAAGAAACCCTGAACTTCATTGGCCTTCTTGAACCAAGGTATCTTTTCCTGGATGGATGCCTTACATTGGACATTTCTATAGACTTATTTTAATTGGGACATTTTCTTGGCCTTGAAACTTTAAAATAGCAACTTATTAAATTCTCCTTTTTAAAAGCCATTCCATTTCTGGTATATTGCATTCTGGCAGCTAGCAAACTAGAACAATATGCCTTACAAATTTAACATTCCATCCACAATACCAAGACCTTGAAGGAGTCAAAATGTAACGCCCTGTTACACTACTCCACAGTTAGTGTTTACTATTACATAGGAAGTGACATAGGGTTATCTATAAGCTAGATATATTTTTATCAGGAAGTAAATCTATCTGCTTTTACTTCCTGCAATAAGAGGAATCTCCAAAGAGATTTTAAGCACTCTCATGCTCATTCTTTCAAAACTGTTCTGAGACAAATAGTGAGTATATATTTGGGTAAGAGTACAAGGGTAAGAAAGACCATTTCGATTAGAGTAGAGATTTTCTGAATGGGAGAAGTCATGTTCTACCAGAAGATATAACAGAATCATCGGGAGAGAATAATTGGAAAAAGAATATTTTTGTTATGATACATTTTTCCACTATAAAAGTATGCTTGAGTACATATATATATATATTATTTATATTTTATTGTACTGCACATGTATTATGTTGCATTATTTACATATTCTATATATGTATATCTGGATATATATCTTTTGTTTTCTAACACAAGCCACAAAAATAAAATCTCAGAAAAGTCTTTTTTTTTTGGCTAAGAGAAGACCAGCATGTCCCCCTAGGGGAGTGAATATGATCTCCAGTGACTGATGTTTATCGAAAGGGGGAATGGATTGAAGAAGATTAAGAAACTCCAAGTAAGAAAGAGCCTCAGGGCCAAGTAAATCCTCAAAAATAAGTTTAAGGTTTAACAAGAAATAAAGGTTGTTAAAATTTCGTAGAGTGCATTGAAGGGAAGCAGTGTCATCCAAAGAAGTAAATTGTAAAAGACTCTATTGTCAAAGATGGTACCTCAATCAGGTAGGTGTATGAGCAGAGACTGGAGACTTTATGTAATTATTATTAAGTCTATGAAGCAAAAGTGGAGCACATTGAAGATCTGCTCATTAGGTTCCTGGATCCAAGGAAGGACCACTACTGAAGTCACCAATGGGGACACTGCAAGTTAAGGGTTATTGCCTGTACTAGAATGAGGAGGCCCTGGAGATGATTTCAGAAACTACTGTTTGTCTTTATCAAGTGCTGTACAAAAGCATGCCTAGTGAAGCAAGTACAGTTCATGTATTAGTTAGGGTTCTCTAGAGAAAGAGAATCAACAGGGAACACTTGCAAATATAAAATTTATAAAAGTGTCTCACATGACCATGGGAACGTAGAGTCCAAAATCCACAGGGCAGGCTGTGAAGCCGATGATTCCAATGGAGGGTCTGGATGAACTCCACAGGAGGAGCTCACCAGCCAAAGCAGGAAGAGCCTTTCTCTTCTGAATCCTCCTTAAAAGGCTTCCAGTGATTAGATTGAGTATCACTCATTGCAGAAGACACACCTCTTTGGCTGATTACAAATGGAATCAGCTGTGGATACAGCCAATGTGATCATGATCTAATTCTACGAAATGTCCTCATCGCAACTGACAGGTCAGCACTTGCCCAACCATACAAACAAGTACCACCACTTGGCCAAGTTGACACATGAACCTGACCACGACAGTTCTCATTACAGAAAGTGAATTCTAGTCAATCTCAATAAAAGTCCGGAGTTAAAGAATTCCTCCAAATGTTGTTTGGCACTTGGTGTGTCACTCAGTCTCTTAGCCTCAGTTTCCTCAACTGTAAAATGAGGCTAATGATGGTACACATTTATAGAAATTTACAATTAAATGAGCTAAAATCTGTAAAGGGCTTAAAACTGGATATGAAACTATATAAATGTTTATTTGAAAACTAGTATTTATTAATTGACTAAAATAAGCATGTGAAAATGGTAATTTAGACCAAATGTGCTGTGGAATGATCGGGGGTGGAAGGTGGGGAAACCCAGATAATTGTCTATTCTCTAATAAACTAAGTTTTTGATCCAACATAGTAGCTAGGCCATTGACATCCAGGTTTGCTGTTATAAATTAATTCAGTATATGAGCACATGCTTGATATTTGGGGAAAATAAAAAAAGAATATGACAGAGAACAAATGACAAACTCACTGGCCCAAATCTTATGAGATGCCGTTCCTAGCAGCGAGAAGTGTTTTCATTTAACCTGTATCTTCATTAGAATCATGTAAATTCTACCAGGAACTAATAGCCAAGCTGAATATCTGTAAGTATTTGATATTTCCATAGAATTTCACATTTGTAGAGAAAGCACAGTTTCATTCAATATTTTTACATATGGATATTTATACACAAGACTCCTCTCACTTAAATTCATGATTAGCCTTCTATTTTAGTTTTCTAGGCTACTTGAAGGAAATAGCATGAAATGGTTAAACAATGGGAATTTATTCGCTCATGGTTTTGAGGCTGAGAACACGTCCAAATCAAGGCATCATCAAGGAACTGCTTTCTTCTCGAAGACCATCTACCAGTGATCCTTGGCTCCTCTGCCATGTAGCAAGGCATATGGCGGCATCTCCCTTCTCTCCCATCATCTGAGTTTCATTGACTTCATCTTCTTGCTTCCATAGCTTTCTCTCTTTGTCTGAATTTCATTCTCTTAGTAATTAATCCTTCAATAATGGGATTAAGGCAAATCCCTAATAAAGTAGGTCACACCTTAACTGAAGTAGCCTCATTAAAAGGTCCCACTTACAATGTATCCACACCCACAGGAACTGATTAAATTCAAGAACATGTTTTTCTGGCATACTAATGGCTTCAGACCACCATGCCTTCATATTAGTAATATTTACCTGACCAGATATTCATGAATTTCCTATTGATGTTCTCAGCTGAAGCTATCAGGATTTATTCATAGACTTTAACATTTAGAGCTACATTTTAGTCTTCTGTTTCATTTAAAAGTCAGAGGAAAAGTGAAAGGGGTCAGACACAAATGGGAGAACGTTCACTATACTTCAATTTATATAAAATTCTAGAAAATGCAAACTAATCGATAAATAAAAATCAAATCAGTGGTTGCGAGGGGCTGAGGGTGGAGAGAGGGATGGAGTGCAAAGGATCATAAGGAAACCTTTGGAGGTAGCAAAAGATTTGAGTCTTTATTCTGGTGGTAATTTCACCATACACCATTGTCAAAGCTTATCAAATTATACAATTTAAATGGATGATGTTTATTATACATAACTTACACGTCCATAAAATTGACTTGAAAATAAATAAAAGTCACAGGAAAATGTCTAGAATCACACACAAAATTTTAGAAAACAACAACTGAGAGCTAGAAGAAAGGTTTCTAGCTAAAGATCAAGTTCACCGGCAAGGGCAATTCCACCCCCCACCCCTCAAAAAAAAAAAAAAAAATTCAGCAAATGGTGCTGCAATAACAGGATAGTCACATGGAAAAAGAATGAAATGTGACTCCCACCATACAGCATAAAAAAAAAAAATCAAGTTCAATTCTATTAAACTACCTAAGCTAAAGAAATAACAATTTTTGCCAGCACAAATTAAATTAAAGCTAGCATTTTAAAAAGAGCTATAGAACCAGCTGTCATCTAAGCTGAAAATTTGTATTTTTATAAACTTACACTGAAGGAAATAAAACAAGGAGATGCAGAAAAGTTAGAGGTGACTGTTTCTTCAGTGAAAATGAAACAGGCTTCTGCATGCAGAGTTGTCAGGAATATTATGGTTACTGATGGTTCAACCTGAAAATTTTATGGAATCAGATGTTAAAACTCTTTGCAAAACTATTAATGGAACCAGCCTAAGGGCTACCTGCTGAGTATTTTCCTTGTACATCATAAAATCCTCCATCCCACATCAAAATTTTAGAGTCTGCATTATAATTAATTATGCCTGCAGAGTGTTGGCCCATGCAAGGGAGCTATAGAGGCGCTTTATGTCTCTGATGTAAAACACCATTGCAGGATTACAACGTACTATCATGCTCATTACAATTTACCACTAGCCTGACAAAATAATCAAATTCACTGGATTAACACTAAATCATTTTCCTTATTTAACTAGTACAGCCTGCTTCACAAACTCAAAGTTCAATTATGGCTCTATTTCTTTACCCCCTTTCAATTCATTACTCAAGCTGCAAGTCTATTTCACTTGAAATTTCTCACTCCCCCTAAATTATCCAAGGTAAAATAAAAACAAAACAAGTGTTACTGCAGTCCAGGAGCAGCGTACAGGGTGTGCTATCCAAATTAGCGACCCCAGCCAGAAGCGCCCAGAGGCCCCATGAGTCCACCACTGCCATCATTTCTTGCTGCCAACCAGGATCACACCACAGTGTAATTTATGCTTGTGTTGTGCTAGCTGAGCTCAATAAATAAACACACAGTTCCTTGAGGATAGTCAACCCCTCTCAAGCTAAGGCTGTTTCTGGAGTTGACACCCATGGGCTCAGCCATTGCTCACCAAAACTCAATCCTGCCCTAGCAACAGTGATTGAGGGGGACTTGCAGCATTAGCCATGTCTTCTGTCAAAAGCTGCCTCCTTTATTGACGATGAAACCTTTGTCTGGAGCCCGAGGGCATCTGCCAAGAATCTGTGTCAAGCTGTGTTTACTCAAGACAATCTTCCTCCAGGAGCCTCACTGTCCTTCCTTGCCTCTGAACTTTGTGCAGGGCAGCTGTAGTTCACCCTAAACAGGTCTTACCTGTTTTATGTCTTGGGAAACGGAAGTCAGACTAATTATCCTTTCTTTACCAGGAGGCTCAAGGATCATAATGCCAAATGATCCATCACTTCTCCAAAGTCTTTGCATACCAAATATTAGTCAGAGCTCTCTAGAGAACTAGAGCCAACAAGGGATATCTGTAAATATGAGATTCTATAAAAGTGTCTCACACTTTTATAAACTGTGGGGATGCATGAGTCCAAATTCCATAGGGCAGGCCAGTAGCTGGCACTTCCAATGAAGGTTGTCAATGGACCCTTCAGGAGAGCCCAACTGGCTGAAGAAGGGAAAGTCCTCTCTTCTCCATTATAAGTCTTCAACTAATTGGATTAAATACTGCTGATTGGATTTTCTCATTACAGGAGATACTCCCTTAGTTGATCGTAGATGTAATCAACCACAGATGCAGTCATTGACTAAAGATTTTAAAAACCAGCCTTCTTATTTATTAACCAGCCTCAAAATGTCCTTGCAGTAATGGTTAGGCCAGTGCTTGCTTGACCAGACAATTGGGCACCATCACCTGTCCAAACTGACACATGAACCAAACCATCACACCAAGAATCTCAGAAGAATAATAGCCTCGTTTGGGGGCAAAAAATATTTTTTGAAATCCTAATACCAAGAAAATAGTTATCCACTATGGCAAATGCTGTTAGTGCCCTAATCATATCCCCTTGGCAGACACCATTTCTGAGTCCACTTGCCTACCTCCCAACTGCAAGTACTTTGCCTGAGGGCTTTCTCTGAACATTGGTGTACACGCTGCTCATACACTGGGCAGGCCAGAAGTGCTGAGTCCCCATGCCCTGGGAACAGCACTCAATTAAAGAAATGAGGGGATTGTTGGGTACAATACACAATTCCTTTGCCCCCCAGGTAGTGTACTCACGGAAATGTTCTACACCATTTCCCAGAGCTCTGCAATGGAATTGAGCTCCAGTTGCCCACAATGAAAATTTGGCTAACTCACTTTGTATTGGCTTCCTTCTCTTACTCCCTTACCAATGTTTCCCTGAGAGCACCTCCCAAATAATCTATGTGTATTCAAATCCTTGTCTCACGATCTGCTTCTGGGAGAAGCCAAACTGAAAGTTTGCTAATTCAGCATAACTAGTAGCCAAAACAGAAGTGCAGTAGAGAAAGATGGCAGAGACATGGTCTCAGAGTACACGGGTTACTCAGGAGACAAAAACAGCACAGAAAAATGAAAGCAGGGACATTTTAGGGACGAGAA
Source organism: Tamandua tetradactyla (assembly GCF_023851605.1). Lineage (NCBI taxonomy): Eukaryota > Metazoa > Chordata > Mammalia > Pilosa > Myrmecophagidae > Tamandua > Tamandua tetradactyla. Next base: position 58,650,515 of record NC_135331.1, on the reverse strand, counting down.
ATCAGGCAGGTGGTAAATAAACTCAGATCACAATTGGAGAAGGTAAGAGAATGCCAAAGCAGAGAGGAGGCATTGGGAGAAAAGTGTTCATATAAAAATGATATGGGCTGTTAGCACAATTCCCAGATACCAGGCACAAGGAAGCTGTGGAGCAGACAGCACAGCCTCCTTAATCCTGAATTCAGGCTTTTCAGGGCACCTATAATGAGACACCTTCACAGCAGGAGAAATGACTATGACCATGTGTATCTGAGTTGCTTCTATATATTCTCAAAGTATATCCTCTCAGGTTATAGCAAAAGACCTTTGGAAATATATCTTGTCTCTCCAGTAAGATTATGCGCTTAAATACATTCTTTATACTAAACATAGTCCAAGGATTTTAAAACAATAAGATTAAACCAGACATATGTGTGTTTGTGTGTACCTGTGTATGTAAATAAATAAGCCTCAGATGACGATGGTAGTGTTTTCCCATTTATAAGTAATTATATATTACTTAAACCTCATTGCAATTTTGTAAGATAGAAAAGACAGGGTAAATTATTTTAAGTACTAACATTTCTTTAACTGACATTGACCTTCAGCAATCCCGACTTCTAGACTCCAACACTCCAAAATATACTTCCTGCTTGAAATAAAGAAATTTTGGAACTTTAAAATAGGGAAAATTTTTCCTCACTTTACTCCCTCTACTTTCTCCTGAAAATAGAATTTATTTATTCTCAAACAAACAAATACCAAATATTCTTTTAAAAATTTTTTCTGTTGAGTTCATTTTTTAAAGATATTTCAGTGCTAAAATATTTAATGCTTTCAGATACGAATTTGTCACTGGTTAAGGCCTGCTGCATTGGTAACTATAAAAACCTGGAAGTGAAGATTTTAAGGTGCAAAAAATCTGAGATCATCTGAAAAGTGAGAAAAAAAATCTGAATTAGCTATTTAAAGTATATTTGAAGAATTGCTCTATCTCCTAATAGACAATTTATCCCCTAATAAGTAGCAGGAAGAAACAACTAGGTATCACAAATTTTCATTAGCCTCCGAGCCTCATTCTATTCATTTACACTTCGATATATGTTGATTACACACCATAGGAAAGACACTGAGCTATTTTCTTTACTTTCAGGGACGAGAGTATGATAAATGAATATATTTAGTATCTGGCTTAAAGAAAAATTTTGAGTCATGCTAAACTAGGATAATTTGGTCAAGTTATTTAACCTTTTCATGATGCAGCGATCTACATAAAATTAAGGTACTAATACCTAATAATATCTGCAGCCCTTCAATGAGAATTAAAGATAGTGATCCTTAAATACTTAACACTGGATGTGGCGCAGTATGTGTTTGGCTGTAAGTATTGAGTAAAGAGTAGGTTTTAATACAGAACTGTTCAGGCACATACAAAAATAATTATATATTTGAAAGAGTGGGATTCCATAGGATTCAACCAAAAAAAAATTGCTATTTTCCCACACTTTGCCTTTAAACCAAATACGTGGACTCATATTTCATTGTCTTTTTTAATAAAATGTTAGCCGCAACCCCAATTTGTTTCCAATTCATCTTAGATGGATTTTAAGTCCTCTAGTCACCTTTAGTAACAAAATACTCCCACATCAGTAACTAAAAATTGAATTAATCCTATGTAATAAATAAAGTTCCAATCTTTATTTAAAATTAAACTCTTCCCCTCCTGTAGCTCGGTTCAGCTCCAGCTGGCCAACTGCAGAAGGAAGGCATATGATCAGCTCTTCTAGTTCCATACCTTGCAATTATCCTTCTTCCCCTACTCAGAGACTGCCAGCCCTGGTTTCTGAGCCTTGGGAGCTCTAGTAGCAGAAAAGAGGTGAGGCGTTGAAAAGTCTTACTTGACTGATAGTATCACTCTCTAAACTTAGTACATATTTAAATTTGGATCTTTCTTTATTGAATACTTCCTTGGATTCTTTGGAAATATCCCCACTGGTAACATCAATTGTACATCTTAGGATTCAGACCATGCACCCTATAGCCAGGGCTGGCTTCATGGACATGCAACCAATGCAGTTGTATAGGGTTTTGCGTTCAGAAGTGAACCAGGCTTGACTGAAATCTCATTTGTCCTCATCTTTAAATTCTAAATATTGTGCCTATTCTTGTGCTTAAATGTATACTCCATTGAACTTCATTTACAAAACACAAGTTCAAAGATACCATTTTGATTAAGTTGTTTCCATGGAGCTGTGGCCCACCCAGTTGTGGTTGGGACCTGTTGATTAGGTGGTTTCCATGGAGATGTGTCTCTACCCATTCAAGATAGGTCACTTACTGGAGTCCTTGAAAAAGGAAACCTTTTGGAAAAAGCTTCAGAACAACACAGAGAGAAACTTTTATAGATTCAGAAGTAAAACACTCTGAGCAAGCTGTTTTGAAACCAGAAGTCAAGGACCAGCAGACATCACCATGTGCCTTCCCAGATGACAGAGAAACTTCTAACATCATCAATTCTTCTTTGAATCAAGGTATTTTTTTCTCTGTATGTCTTAGCATGGACATTTCTATGGCTTTAGTACTGTAAACTTGTAACTTAATGAATTCTCTTTATAAAAGCCATTCCATTCCTGGTATATTGCATTCCTGCAACATTAAGCAAACCAATACACCAATTAATATTTTATTATCAAACTCTTAGGGTTTGATAAATTTTGCCAAGCGTAAAATAAAGTGTCATAAGGATTCAAAGATTTTTGGTGATTATATTTGCTTAGGGGAATCAGAACAGTTGTGAGAGGCTTTTTGTTGAGGCTTGCAGAATGGGAAGATTTTCAGGAAATATAGCTTGTTTTCCATAATAAAGAGTTTTAAAAGTGCTCTCTGCAGCCCCTATCCAATCCTTCTGTAGCCCAGGAATTTGTGTGGCTACTGCGGGAAAGAAAAAAAAGCCTAACTCTTATTCAAGGACAATGGATAAAAGGTTTTGTGGAAGTGATGTCAGACAACAAGTCCCAGGAGTTCTTGAAGTAATTGAGACCTCAAACAAGGGCTGGTGCTGTGAAGGTTCTTCATTCAGTCACAGGAAGGAATTCAAGGACTAGTCAATGTGTACAGCCAAAGAGTTGAATAAACTCAATGCCATGGTACCCCAGGAGTTCTTAGCCAGATGCTGAGGAGCCCTGAGATTTCTCAGCTGGATACCAGAGAACCCTGGAATTCTAGGCTGGCTGATGCAGAGCTCCAGGAATTCTCTGTTGGATGCCATAGAACCCCGAGAAATCTTGATGAAGTTGAGAACTTGACCAGAGGCTGGTACCATGACGGTTCTTGACTCAGCCACAGGAAAGAACTTAAGGACTAGTCAGTGTGTACAGTCAAAAAATCTAAAGACTAGCCAGTGCGTATAGCTCAAAACTTTAATGGCATAGCAAAAGCACACACTCAAAGGAAGATGGACTTGGGTATTTTCCAAAGGAGAAGCAGTCTGAGGTTGGGATCTTGTACTTTAGGGATTTGGATTGGGCCATTTCCCCACTGGTTATGCTAACAAGGGATTGATGAGTTGCAGTTTTCATTGGTTCTTTTCAGGTGCTGACTGAAGTGCGTACTAGGTATGTGGAGGCTAGTTAGGTGTGTGTGCTCCAAAAGGAACTTTTTGTTAAGGGTTTTAGGGTCACTTGATCACTTTGCACTCTCCCCTCCTCTATCAAACCTGCCTCAGAAGCATTTCTGAGAGAAGAAAATATACTGCAGTTCTGGCCCCAAGGAGATAAAGGGAATAGCCATCTACAGGGTAGCTATATTTTGAGGAGCACCTAGAGTGATTTCTTAGCCCAAAATGCTTTCTTCATTGACAAAAGTCAGACCATTCCACCACCTTCCCATCCGCAACACAGACAAAAGTTTTTTGGGCTTTTTTTTTCAATGTCATAGTTAAAAAACTGTAAGTCTTCTAAAGTACGAATATAAGTAATTTATATACAGAAATACATTTACAAAGTATATATATTCAGCATATTTATTTTATGTATATAAAATGAAAAAAAATGAATTACTTTTCAGCCCTTTTGAATGATTCTATTTTTAAAAAAGGCCTGGGAATGTTGCTTTCCTTTTGTTTATTTATTTTTGTCACTATTTCTAATCTCTACTGTCTCAGTCAATTGCAACAGGAAGAAAATCTAAAATCTTGCAGGCAATTTGATATTTTCTATGTTACCAATGACTATTTTTATCTATTAAAGTGTTTAATTATCCTTCAAGAGGGTCTCTTCTATCTTGAAAATTCAGTAACACCAACTGCTATACAAGCCCATGCTTAAGAAAAATTCTCAAAATGTAAGGGTTCAAAAATAAGTAACTAAATATTCACTATGGGAAGCCAGAATCACCTGGTCCATGTTTAAAAATAGAATTGGAATTTAAAGAAATAAAATAATGGAATTACTAATTTCAAGGAGCAAGTCAGTTGAATTAATGCCTTTCTTTTCATTCATGCATTTTCTTGTTAAAGTAGTGAACATCTTCTAACGTAGATGTGGAAAGGAGCCCAATGAGGTATAAGTGTCCATATAGTCCAGATTTGCTTTCTTATCAAGTCCTCATTTAAAAATAAACATTCTGGAAGACTTCTTACTAAGGAACAACTATACCTACCATCTTCTCAGCCATTTAATTCTCCTAAATTGGCAAATGTAATTTTTCCCAAGAAGGACAAGGAATTAACTTTTTATTCATTTAGACATCACTCTAATTGTTCTGAACTTTCTTGGCCAAGTGGAGGAATCATTTTTTCTAGTCTTAAAAAAAGATAGGAGTTTCTTTTTCCCCTAGAGAAAATTAATTCAGACCTACAAAAGGGTTATATTCCAGTTCAAGAGAATGTGTGAATTAATTAGTGTTAGAAGAAAAATCATTTTTCTTACTCGCATAACTTTTGTCTTGGTTATTTCAAATAATGACTGCTTTTGTTCACTGCTTAAAAAGAAAAGAGTATTTTTTTCAGGGATGTTTGGCACAGAGAAGGGTAACACGGCATCTGAGAGGAATTTGTGTATGTTTGACTTAATAACTTTCTCAAGTCATCAACCGTAATTTGAACTTTGATCCAATCAAAACTTAAATTACAGTTAAAAACCTGCTCCAATAAATCAATAGTGGAACTTAACAGAAATTCTTCAGGCTTTCCTTTGACTAGTCTAGCCCAGCCTCAATAAAGCAATCAATTCTTAGAATTTTTAATATATATAGCTTCCAGGAACAAAGAAATTAAGATCGGAAAAAAAGGCACAAAGAAGATAACAAACTCAAGGAAGAAACTTTGTGATGAATATTACCTGAAAGTCTTCAGTACCTTCTCAATACAGCATGTAATTTCCAAATAATGTTTCCAATGCACAAACTCTTGAAAGCCTTGCTGTTCTATAAGCTGCTGGCATCATCATTTAAATGTTGTAAAGCTAAGTCATTTTTAAGCTATGGGAGTATCTAAAAAGCCAACCTTTGGAGTTATAGTGTATGAATGAGAAGTAATTTTGTATTACCTGGAAGACTTCAAAGGGATTCTAAACCAGAAAGAGTTTAAGAAGAAATGGTTTATTCTTTATGGAGAACTTGTATTTCCTTGGGGAGCACTTTGTATTTGTGGCACTACCCACACTATTTATGATTTCAATCTAGAGTTATAGACATAACGATTCCAAGTGAGTCAGTGGATGAAACCATCATTAATTAGATTAACCACCCAAATTTCAGCTGTTTCTCTGCAGGGCCCAGGATAATTCTGCAGAAAATAATGCTTCTCTAATTAGGGTTAAGAAACACCTGGCTTCTTATATTCAGTTTTTTATAACTGGACTTATATAAGTCAACACAGTAGAACAGTTATTCACAAACTTTGCTGCATATTAGAATCACCAGGGGAGATTTTTTAAATCCTGATGCTCAGCTGTCACCTTATACCTATTAAATCAGAGTGTCTGGGAGTGGGAACCAGGCAACAGGCATTGTTAAAGATTTCCAGGTGATTCCAGTGTGCAGCAAACTTTTGGAACCACTGAAGTCAAAGTTTAAAGGCAATTAACTATTGGTAAAACACAGTCAAGGACTAAGGAAGAACAAAGATAAGGTCATTCCAGCTAGAACTCACAGGTTCCAAATATTTGAGCATGTTCTCTTTTGAAATGGAGTGTGAATATGCATTAAGAGTTCAATGCACACATGCATACCCTATGCCCCAGTGAAATCTAAATGCTTGTTTATAATTCTGTAATAGTTATCCATAAATACATACTGCTTGTGCACATATTTTATTGGGTGACAAAATTCCTACAAGGGATATAAAAAGGGATTGATTAGAAGAGAATAAATGACTGTGAACACTTCAGCTATTTAGGGCAAAATGTAGCAGCAGCCATTAAGAATAAGTGAGTTTGACTGCACCTTCCCTGCCCTCCCTGAGAAAGAGGCATCCTTTGAAAGACCTTGGACAGGAGCACATTTGCAAAAGTGTTCAATAGACTGATTTCCAAATACAACCAGAGGTGACTCTAATTTTCAGAGAATAGTGGGTTAGAAACAGGAAAAAGAGTTGTACCCAAGAGACATCCACACACTTTGCCCTCCTTGGAAACTGTCTTAGGAGCCTTCTCACTTCTCCACAATGAATGGCAGGAAGCATCGTGTAGACAAAGATGAAGCAAACCAAGCATACTAATTTACCATCCCCTTTGAAGCTCAAGCAGAAAAATAAGTTTGGCAAATAGTAAAGTCACAGAGAAGGGAGAGAGTTGAAACAAAGACCTCATGCAAAACTCTCAAACCAAAAGTGATTTATATAGTCCTTAGAACTGCTAATTTACCTAGGAGTGCTGACCTGCACTAAGGTAAACAAGCTCTGACTATTCCTCCATGTTGGCATGTACTGAAGCATTTGCTTTTCCACCCAGTCTCCGGTCGTACAGACAATACCAATGTCCACTGACATTGCCATGCTCTGAGGCTCCTCTGGTTTAGCTGGTTCTCGGTCCACAAGGATATCACTTGCTTACTGAGGAAAATATTTGCTCCTAGGCCCTATTTGGGTCTCATGGAGTCCCATAAAGTTTCCTTGGGATTTTTAGCCTCAACCCAATGAGACAGTCTTTGGGGAGTTTTTTCACCTTTTGGGGTACCAGAGAAGTAAGAAGCAGGTCCTTTTCTTTCAGTCACTCTCCTTTGTTGACACCTTCCATCTTTACTTACTCCTTCATCTGTCTCACATCTCCTAGGTGGAAGCTCTGCTAAAGGTATGCTCTCCTACTTCCTCATCTGACAACCAGTCCTTGGAGAGATTCTGAAGGCAGAGCAGTGGAGTACGTGAAGCACTGATGCCTGAATTAGTAGGAGAGATCCCAAATTCTCAAAACATGTTTGACTTCATATATTTTTTACAGACTCAAAACCTCCTCCTTTCTTTAGTAGCTTTTACCTCATCCTAAATTTCCACTCTCTACCTCCCTTGGAGTCAGCTGTTTCGCCACCTACCTGATGGCACAATTCTCCTACTTCTGTGCCCAAGTCTTTATTTTCTATGGTAGTTTGGAGCTGTTTATCCCAGAAAAAAAAATGTTCTTAACCTTAATCCATTTCTGTGGGTGTGAAATCTTGTAAATAGCGTCTTTTGATGGTGTTACTTTAGTTAAGATGTGGCCCAGCTGAATCAGGGTGGCTCTTAATCCTATCATAGAAAATTTTATAGGGAAGATCATTGAGAGAAAACAAGCCAGAGGGAGCAGCCAGAAGCTCAAAGTTAATGCAACCTGGAAGAGAAAGTAGAAGCCAGGAGATGCTGTCATCTGCATTGCCTTCTGGCAGAAAGCCAAGGGACAGCCTGCAGCTAGCTCCAGGACACCACAGTCTTCCAGGAGAAAGCATGGTCTTGCTGATGCCTTGATTTTGGACTTCTCCTACCCTTAAAACCATAAGCCAATAAATCCCCATTGTTTAAGCCAACCCATTGCATGGTATTTGGTTTAAAAGCCAGGAAATTAATTACTTACCCTTTATTATATAATGGAGAGTGGTGCAGTATCCTAGGTGACTGTGGTTGGAGCCTGCCATAATCCATCACTGAATACAGTCATGATGCTACTTTATTTTCTTCCATGTTATGGTTGGTAAACCTTCATATGTTCTGGTGATCCAAAGTTTGGCAAAACATCACACATGTGCTTTTCATTGTATTTTATATACACAAATCAGTGTTAAATTGATCTCATATTTCATGTTCTTGTACTTCTTGAGTCTATTGTTCTTCTGATGGTATAATCTACTGGTTTCTTAAACTCTATATCAGTTTAGCCATACTGAAATATTTTATAGTCAAATTGACCTCTTTTTTTTTTTTTTCACTGCACAACTCATTGACCACTTAATGTTTGCCAGGGGAGGAGGTATCTGTCAAGAGATATGATTGAGAATCAACAGCATACAAGTGGTAATTCTTTCCATGGTTTTGTAAAGAAGTACCTAGGGACAATAGTGTCAAAAGAGAGAAACAGATGCTCAAGGTCTAAGCCCTAAGACACAGCAATGATTAGAGATCAGAAAAATTAGCAAAATCCACCAAAGGGCACTGACATAAAAGGACAAGCAAGAGAAAATGGTATCCTGAAGGCCAAAGAAAGAAAATGTTTCAAGAAAGACAGAATAATCAACTGAGTAAAATGCTGCTAATAAATTGAGGGAATGGAGAACTGAGAAATGACCATTAGTTTTGGTATGTGGTAGTCACTGATGACCCTGTTGAACACAGTTTACACGTAGGAAGGGAGAGAATGATTTTTCTGTGTTCCTGGTTATGCAGAAGCAATTAAATAGTCTGTCTCCCATTCCCAACTTCTTTTTTCCAATTTGTGATATGCCTGATACTGAACGAAAGAGAATACCTATCTCTAAGAACCAGCCTATTTATTGACTCAGAGTCACCAGACACCTACGTCATAAGATTTTATCTGGATGGGTCCATCTTCTCCAAATGAACAAAGATTATGTCATATGTTTTGCTATCCTTCTACCCCCAACTGCTGGCAATGTTATTGCCACAAATTGTGAAGTTTGTACTTAATTTAAGAGGAAATTCCATGCTCAAAGTAAAGTGTAACATGAGTATCTCTGTCCTACAGCCGTCTATCAACTTCAGTCTATAAGACCCCAATGTGCAAAAGCTACAGGAACAAAAAATAGAAGTTCTTTGCTTCATCATCACCCAAACCATGAAGTTGGATATTAAAAGCATGCTTAAAATTATGACAGGCCATCCTTCCTCAGTTACATGAGGAAATTGATCTAAACAGGCTTACTTCAGAATGTGAGAAATAATGTATTTCTCTATCAATATGATTGGAAATTATCCCTCTGAATCAGTCATATTTCCTGAGCCCTCTAGAGCCACATTGTACAATGTGATATACACTCTGTCAGAGCCAGGAGCTAAGAACTCCAGGCCCAGCTTCACTAAACTACTGAGTGACATTGGCAGGTCATTAAATTGTTCTCTGACTTCTTTACCTTACCCATGGATGGATCCGTAAAACTACTTGCTCTTCCTTCTTCATAATATAATTGTGAGGATGCAAAGATAAAATCAAAGGAAAGATTTTTTAAAAACTTAAAATGTAATACAAATCTCAAATAGCATGATAAAATTATCATTAGATTCAAAGACATTAAATCTAGAGATAAAAGAATATAAAGACATTACAACCTATAAATTCCTCCCTGTGTACTCACAACTCCTTCAGATATTAGCAATGCTAAATGAAGGGAATTCTCCAACATAAAATTTGTATGTCAATGGGATAAATACAGTGTTCACAAATTTTTGACAAGCTATAAATGGTAAGAGCAGATAATAAGTTTCATACTGTAAATGTGAGGAAAATTCAAGAAAAAAGATTAAGTTAATAATGAAAATTTAAGAAATTAACAAAATGTATATTAAGAATGGGGATTTGGGGTTAAGCAAAAACTTATGTTTGGGTGATAAAGAGGAAAGTTTTATATTATTATTTCCACTAATATAACACTGAATATTGGATTTTTAATTTATGGATGAGGCTTATTTTTATGCTTTTTTATTTTATTATACAAAGCCTTGAGGTGCTTGCATGATAAGGTACCCCATAAATAATGCTGTGTAACTTCATACAGCATAGTTATTAATCACAAATGTTAAACTTTTCTTTTCTTTTCTTTTGGCATTGAACAAAGAAATCTTGGAAGCAGAAAGGAAACAGATCAGGATAAGCTGCCACAACTATTTATTTCACTTTAAAGAGTTGCCTCAGAACAGGAAAAAAATGTCAGATTTATCATTTCCAACACCAATGTCAAAGGTTTGGGCAAGAGTTTTCTAAAGTATTTGCAAAAAAAAAAGAAATTAGTTGTTGCATGAGGTGTTCTGCTTCCAACCTAGGATAATTTTTTTAAAATTGTTTCTAAATTAAGCTTTCCACTCAACCTTCTGCTCTAATGAAAATTATAGAACACAAAATTGAAATTCTCATTAAAACAACAGGCATATAGTGCTAACCTCATGGACCAGATTTTTTATTGACTATCCAGGGTTACATCCAAATGTCTTAAGATCATAACATATCATTTATGCCTTACTCACAGGTGAAATGGCACTGTTCTTCACAGGTGAATTAATTGTCTAACACCCAGAGGTTGTAAGCAGATTATTTTTCATGTTTCCTTTCTGCTAACTTCCGGGGAGGCTGTTGCATGTTGTAAATCTTTATTTAAAATTATATACAGCATTCGTCACAACAGTATCTATGTGTTTTATACGCCTTGCGTTTTGACTCCAAACATTGTGTTGTATGAATCTGCTTAATTTATAATAGGAATCTGAAAATAGACAATTTATATGAACAATTTTAAAAATTAACCTAAGAGGCATGCACGGGTGGTTCAGTGGTAGAATTCTCACCTTCCATGCAGGAGACCTGGTTTGCTTCTCAGACAATGCACCTAAAAAAAAAAAAGTAACCTAAGAGAAGGATAGGATCAGTAAGAAAGGAATAGGAGCTATGTGGTGGGGAAAAAAAACCTAACTGGGTGATGGATAACAAACAATTTAATATTATAATTGTTGCCTTAGGCTTTTCAAGAATGGAAACGTATTGATGGTAGTGCAAGAACAGCAACAATGTGATTTTTAAATATAATTTTAGTTATTTAGGTTGTAAAGCTTAAGTATTGTTCATAGTGGATTGTGATATTGTAGTTTGAGGAACATCTTACAGAAACGTAGAGCAATTTATTGAATGTTTACTGAATTTATATATATATGCATATAGCTATGTAAGATGACAGATCCTGAATATTATTTTTTGTATTACATATATATAATGATAAATGTATCAGAAAACAAGTATTAATTACTTTTTTATTTTTCTTTGTCTCCTTTATTGCTTGCTGTGTTGTTTGATAAATAAAACATTCCCAAGAAAATGATAAGGCTCTTACCCTGAGGAGCAGGAATTGAATATTGCCACATCAACAATAAATGTGACAAAAAATTCAATTTTGGGAGAGATATTTTGGAGATAAGGATAATTTCAATGAGGAGAAAGATTTCTCTTATAAGAGAAGGCACTGAGATGGGAATTTTATATTTTTTTAAATAAGGTATTTGAAAGGTAAAAAATAATTTACAGATGATGTAAAGATACAATATGTAAAAAGGTTTTAAAGTTTTAAAAATTATTCAGGGAATTAGAAAATAGCAAAGGCCAAAGGAAAAAGAGATCTAGTATAAAAAAATGCCAAATGTGGAGAAAATAAAAGGGGAAGACCAAACAATAGAGAGTTGCAAGAGATAAAAAATTCTACAGGTCATAGAAAATTCCTTTTCATTACAAAAGCAAAATACTATTTATTCCATATCCAAAGGAAGAGTATTTTGTGTTATAATGAAACATTCACATGTAGAACAAAAGATGCTAAAGGGTGTGTGCAGATGGGAGTGTCCGTGTGCATTCCCTAATTGAGTCTCCCAGTGCCCCACACCAGTGCAAGTTGTTGGTGGTGGAGGGTGCATGGGAAGCCTGTGTTTTATGCATGATGGTTCTGTAAACCCACAACTTCTCTGCAAAAGAAAAAGGCCCAACTGGTGATGCCTGCCCTTCTAGTCAAGTTCCACACTACTCCCACTGAAGATTGATGTCCGCTTCGGCTAATGATTGTTTGGGTGCTTTTGGTAACTCTTTTGACCTGGATTCCACTCCATCCATGCCATTTTGTAGCAAAGAAAGGTTCCCAGGGCATGTGCTCACTTATAGATCACACTGCCTCATTGTATCTTGCTATTAATCCCACTTCAAGCTCTTTAGTGAACCCAAAATACTTGAACATCCAAGCTGTAAACGATAAGATTGACCACCGCAGGTATAGCATGTTAAACTCTGGATACAAAGCTTCATTCTTCATTTTTTTCAATTAGTATTTTGCAACTGCTGGGAGTTGACAGTGATAATTGGCTCTAGGTATTATTTTCTTATCCTTCTCCTTGTGTTTTCAATCCAACAGTACATGATGGAAAATTAAGATAATTTGCTTATGGTGGGTATGGATTGGAAATACCATTCTCAATAATTTGATTGCATTATAAATACTTGTTTTCACAATTCTTCAATGCAACAAAATATCGATCAGGATCAGAAATATGACTCCACTTGTCTCTGTCTACAGTCTTTCTTAAGCATTCTATCTACAAGAATATGTGTCTATATTTGCATCTTCTGGTGGCTGTGTCATTTTTTCAATATCTAGCAATAATGCTATAATCCAGGAATTCATTACATCATCCTGCTCTACTAGGTTTCTATATTTTCTCACACCTGACCCAAATGTTTTTTTGAAGCTTCTCTTTTAACACTTGGAAAGTTCTAAAACTTTAACACTTGGAAAGTTCTACTTCAGCATGATGGTTAACATAATAGACTTTGAAGACAAGTGGACTTTGTGTGGAATCTTACTTCTGTCACTTCCTGGCTTCATGATTTAACTAGCTTTATCTCCCTAAATTCTAAAATGAACCCAGTTCTCTCATCTATAAAATGGGGGTAAATATGTTCACCTCAAAAATTTACAGATTTCTTTTAAGTATTGTTCTAGTTTACTAAAGATGTCAGAATATAATTTATCATAAACAGGTTGGTTTTTATAAAGGGGATTCATTAGGTTACAAGTTTATAGGCTATAAAAATGTCTAAACTAAGGCATCCAGGGAAAGATACTCTGACTCAAGAAAAACTGATGGCATCCAGAACACCTCTATCAGTTGGGGAGGTGCATGGGAATTTCTGCTGGCCTTTTCTCCCAGTTTCTGGTTTCAAAACAGCTTCCCTTGGGGGTATTTCCTTTTTGCCTCTCCAAACATCCATGTCTCGTGTTGGCTCTGAACTCTTTCCTCCAGTAAGTGACCCACTTTGAATGGGTGGGGACATATTTCCATGAAAACCACCTAATCAAAAGATCCTGACCACACTTGGGTGGGGAACACCTTCATGGAAACAACTTAATCAAAAAGATCCCACCCAGACAATGGATTTGCCCACACAAGATTAGGATTAAAAGAACATGGCTTTTTGGGGGTATATAACATTTTCAAACCAGCACAAATATTAAATAAGATAATGTATCTAATATATTTAACATGTATTCAATATACAATAAGTAACATCATTTTTGTTAAAAATTCAAAAGTAACTTTTATTCATAATGCTGTTATGATGCAAAGAGAGACCTCAAAGTACTTTTAAAATTGTTAAAAATAAAAATTGCTCTCAAAACAGTGGTAAGTGTACTTTTCCCTTTTTTTTCCTTTGTTAGGGAAGTGGTGGGTTTACAGAACAATCATGCATGAAATACAACACCCCACCATACCTTAAATTAGTGTAGAACAGTTGCTGCTGTTGATGATAGCATGTTGGCAAGTTTGCTTTTAATATCTTCTCTCACTCCTTTTTACCCTTCTAAATTTAGTAATCTTAACAAATCATTGTTTGGTATCTTCAGTAAACCAAAATAGTTGCCAAATTGCATTAAATATTTTCCTCTGCTTATTTATGAAAAACGGATCCTATAATTTTTTTTAAATGTCATAAAAGCTAAACTGCTCTAATATCATTTTTTGAATGTAATATTTCCAGATTTACATTCCCAGACATTAACAGTCTTACCAATTTATAAAAGCAGGTGAAGGTGGGAGGAAATGCACACAGAGATAGTAAAGTTAAATCTTTTATAGTAAACAAATAAAAGGTGCCATAAAGAACCCGTTTTCCCAATTCAGTGCAAGATACTCTTATCTAACCAGAGTAAGTTTTATTCATGCTGTTTTACTAGAAAAAAATATGGCAAAAATCAAATGACTTGCTTTTACTTTCATGTAATTAACAATTTGCTGATGCATATCAGGTATGTATATCACTCCAACTCTAAATTAAATTAAATTAAACCTTTGGCTTTTATGGGATATTAACTTATATCAGAAAGTCAAAAAATAATTTTGACCCCACAATTTTATGGGGTTTCAACTAAATCCAAGCATGTGTGAAATGAAGAGACTTAACCCATGTGGAGGAGATCAAGTAAAGACAAACAAACTATTAAAACTTAAAATCTAGTGAGCTAGAAATCCTTATGAGGTGCTAATCTATCACAAAAAAATTTTAAAAATACATATAGTTCTATGTATTTCATAGCCAAAATAGTTCATGTGAAGCATAAACATTTGGGGTGTTAATGTATGCTAACAAAATAATAATAATCCAGATCAACTGGCATTAAAAGGTTGACTCTAGACAGAGAAAAAAACATTAATTCCAATTAGTAGGGAGTTATGTATACTTGAATACTTAATGCATTAAATTAAACCTCAAGCATTACTCATAGATTTACTGTTACCTAAACTCTAATGAGGAACAGATACTGGGGTGATGTTTTATTCACTTACATTCAAATTTTCCCCAGCTTGATTTTGATTACATTTCGCTAATGAATTTTTCTGAATCCTTTCTAATCAACACCACAGTTGGTATTACAAGTGGCATCTTTATCATCAGCCTCTATGATAAAGTCTAAGCTAACTAGACTAAGTAGTTAAGTAAGTAAGTTAAGTCTAGGTAACTAGTTTGAGCTCACCAACATCCTGAGTGCCCCTGTACCCATGATCACACTAACTCTTCTGTGCCTTTCATCTCTGCTCTTTCTTTTCTAAAGGTGAAAAAGCTAAATAAAGAAAGAAGTTGACTTTGAAAGATCTTAATTTTACCCATGTACATTTTGCCTGGGAAAGGTGTTTTGAAAAATTCTATTATGCCAATTCTGGCTATTTTGCAATATTTTCAATTTTTACACCTTATCTCCCTCTATGTTTCTCTGGCTCTCTTTCTCTCTCTCACACACACACACATTCAAAAGTTCGATAATCGCAACTCAAATGTTTAATATAGCATATTCCCTCTGTTCCTGCATTAACAATTTGGTTTTCATCAACATGGATACAAAAGTGATTCTTATACTAAAATAATGCATAGGAGATGACTTACAAAACATTCAGGTCCCCTGATGTTTAGATGATACTTAGACCTCAACTGCCATGCCCACCTTTGATATTAAACTCTACTACAAATGATGACAGCCAATGTTAGATATTCTCTACTCTATTCTTTTTTTTCTTTACCTTATACTCCCATTCCTTTAACTTACCTTAGTTTTCAAGTTTTATTCCCACATAGGTGTAATTATTACTATAAAAGCACTGTGATGGTTGAGTTCATGTGTCAATTTGGCCAGGTTATGGTGTCCATTTGTTCAGTAAAGCATGCACCAGCCTGATTGTCACCATAAGGATATTTCATTGACTCAAATCATCAGTAAGTTGATTGCATCTATGACTGATTACATCTAAAAATGACAGAGGAGATTGCCTTCAACATGAGAGATATTTCATCCAATCATTTAAAGGCTTTACGAGGAGAAGGGATGATTTCAGCAGTCAGAAGAATTTTCAGCCAGTCAAGTTCTCCTAGGAAATTCAGTGAAACCTTCATCAGAATTCCCAGCTTGTGGTCTTCCCTACAGAATTGGGACTTGCCCATGCCCACAGAGGTATGAGACAATTCTTACAAAAATCTCTTAATATTTCAATTATATACCTATATATATACATATACTGTTGGTTCTATTTCAAGCATAAATTCTTAATTTTATAGAGGTTGCCTAATGTATGCGATTAGGGCCTATGTTTAAGACTGAGAAAGATCTAGAGTTAATTCTAACTCCAAAATTCTGATCCCAGATAACATAAAGAGCATATTATCTACCTCCTTGTGATGGTTAGATTCTGGTGTCAACTTGGCCAAGTGATGATGCCCAGTTGTTTGGTCAGGCAAACAATGGCCTGATCCTTGCTACAAGGATATTTGATGGCTGGTTGTATTAAATCATCAGTTGATTGCATCTGTGGCTGATTACATCTGCAATCAACAAGGCTGCTCCTCCTACCCGTGAAATAATCCAATCAGTTGAAGACTTTTAAGGAAGAAGAGAGATTCGTTCACTGCTTCTTAGCCAGAGGGTGTCTCCAGTGGAGTTTGTCTAGACCCTTCATTGGAGCTGCCAGCTTCACAGCCTGTCCTATAGATTTCTGACTATTCCATTCCCTCAGTTGCATGAGATACCTTCATAAATCTCTTGTTTACAGATCTCTCCCATTGGTTTTGTTTCTCTAGAGAACCTTGACTAATACACTCCTTTGTATTACTAAATCCACCACCACTATATTCTGAAGCCAAAGAATGATAGAAGAGAGAGAGACAAAGAGACAGAAAGAGAGAGAGAGAGAGAGAGAGAGAGAGAGAGAGAGAGAGAGAAAGTAGTTTAAAAAGGTGAATTCAACAAACAAACAAAAAAAGATTTAGAAGCAGACTTCAAAGTTGGAGGAAATACTTTATAAGTGAGGAATAAAGGGGGTCTGTTTGTTGGAGAAATGAGAACAGAGAAAGGTGTAATACAAGAACACCTGAAGTAAGGTATTTCCAGGGAGTTCCACAAACTCCAGAGCTAAATTATGGTTTAGTCTAGAAATGGATGGATTGTTCAAAATAAGGAAATCCATGAGCATAACTCATCATCTTACAAACTATAGAGAAAAAACAAAATGATCTTATTAAGATACACTAAAACAGCATTTGACAAAATTAACCAGCTAATCAAATCTAAGCCAAATATTAATAGAAAGAAATTACTTAGAATGAGTTTAGCACCATATAAATGCAAACTTGACTCTAAGTAAAACATTTTCATTATGATTATATGCAAGTAGGACTATCTCCATTACCATTATTAGTCAGCATTTCTTTTGAGGTTCTAGCAAATGCAATAAAGAAGAAAATTAAATAATCAGTATCAATTTTAGGGAAATATAGCTAGAATTGTTTTTGGTTGATGACATAACTGTATTTGTAGAAAGTCTCAAAAATTCTAGTAAGGAAAAACCTTACTGGAATTAATAAAGTAATTTGGTAAGGTGGCTAGTTCAATATAAATGCATGTAAATACTCAGTTTTCTGCACTGGCATTAATATCTAGAAATGCTAATGGGGAAACCATTCTATTTTTGTATCAGCAAAAATAATGAAATACCTAAGAGTATATTAAATAATTAAGGGATGGAGGAACAGGATTTGTCTAAAAGAACATGACAAAATATTGCTGAAAGACATACAACATAATCTCAATGTATTAGTTAGGGTTCTCTAGAGAAACAGAATCAACAGGGAACACCTGCAAATAGAAAATTTATGAAAGTGTCTCACGTGACCGTAGGAACGCAGAGTCCAAAATCCACAGGGCAGGCTGCGAAGCCAATGACTCCAATGGATGGCCTGGATGAACTCCACAGGAGAGGCTCACCAGCCAAAGCAGGAATGGAACCTGCCTCCTCTGAGTCCTCCTTAAAAGGCTTCCCATGATGGCATTTAGCATCACTAATTGCAGAAGACACTCCCCTTTGGCTGATTACAAATGGAATCAGCTGTGGATGCAGCTGACGTGATCATGACCTAATCCTATGAAATGTCCTCATTGCAACAGACAGGCCAGCACTTGACCAATCAGATAAACAGGTACCACAACTTGGCCAAGTTGACACCTGTCCCTAACCATGACACTCAACAAATGGAAAAAAGCATGAAATGTTTTTGAATGGCAAGGTCAGATATCATAAAAATATTAATTATCTTAAATTAATGAATAAATGTAATACAAATGCAAATATAATCCAAAAAGGCTAATATAAGAATTAGAGTTGATGAAATTAGCATTTGTAAATGACTGAATGTCAGAAAGCAGATAAGAAAACTAGGAAAAAGACATAGAGTTGGGGTGAGGTGGTGTCAGGGGAAATGATACCATATACTTTGAAGCCGTTCTAATCAAAGCAATACAATATCAGCATAGTATTAGAAAAAATAAGTCAGTGGAACAAAAGAAAGAGCCCTGAAATTACCAAATTCCACACATATATTAAATGAATGACAAAAAGTAGCATTTCAATTCTGTGACAAAATGGTTTTCAAAAATAATCATGCTTATAAGGGGATATTCATATGGAAAAAGAATGAAATGTGACCCCCGCCATACAGCATACAAAGAGAAAAAAGTAATAATCATGCTTGATGGAGCTACAGGGATGACATGCTTATTATATGAAATATTTACCAATAACTAAGGAAAAGACAAACAAACCAACAAAATAATAGGCAATGAATCTGAATCTAAAATTCCAAAGAGAAAATTCCAAAAGCCAATATAAAAATTGCTCAA
Source organism: Tamandua tetradactyla (assembly GCF_023851605.1). Taxonomy (NCBI): domain Eukaryota; kingdom Metazoa; phylum Chordata; class Mammalia; order Pilosa; family Myrmecophagidae; genus Tamandua; species Tamandua tetradactyla. Next base: position 58,631,651 of record NC_135331.1, on the reverse strand, counting down.
TATCATTAACCAGGACAGGTATATTAAAGTATCAATGTATATCCCCTTATTTTCAAATTGTCAAACCTTCCAAAGATGTACAACTGGAAGAAGAATCACCGCTAATTTGAATGGGAAAGAGGACAGAATAAATAGGCTTGGCAATATGCTGGAGCATATCAGGGGCTTAGTTGTGCAGGATAAGTTTGAAATGCCTCTTGGACATCCATGAGGAAGAGTCCGATTGGCAGTTGCACACATCGATCTGGAGTTCAGGAGTGAAGTCAGATAAAAGTGGGGCTATGGCACATACATGTGCCTGAATGCAGTCATTCATATAATAAATGTAGAGAAGGGGTACAAAGATTGAACACTCAAGCACTCCACCTGTTTTAGTTTTGTAGGCTTTTTAAGCAAATACCACAAAATGAGTTGTGTTATTAGCTTAGGGTTTTGAGGTTCGAAGAAACTTCAAATCAAGACATCACCCAGGTGGTGCTTTCTCCCGAAGATTGTGGAATTCTGGGACTGACTGCCAGTGATCCTTTGGTCCTCTGACATACGACAAAGCACATGCCAGCATCTCCTGGTCTCTCCCTTCTCTTCCAGGTTCTGTTTCAGATTCTTGCTTCCTGTGGCTTTCTCTCTCTGATTGTCAGAATTTCATTCTGCTTATAATGGACTCTGGGTCTTATCACCCATCCTGACTGAGGTGGGCCACACCTTAACTGAAGTAGCCTCATCAGAAAGTCCTCCCTACAATGGGTTCACACCCACAAAGATAGAGTAAGTTAAGGAACATGTTTTTCTAGCATATATAGCTCCAAACCACCGCAATAACATTCTGGAAGATATGGTTTGCAGAGTCCCCAGGATCCCTGAACAAAATTGAAGCTTGGCAATGAGAGACAAGAGGTAAATTAACAACCCATCAAACAATAACACAGCCATTAAAAAGAATGAGCTGGCACTGTGTCATTTAATTTGGAGGGATTTCCAAGATGCACAGTTGAGTGTAAAGAGCAATGTGCAAAAAGTTTATTTAATATTATTCCGCTTATATAAAATAATGACACAAAGAAACCCTGTGTGTGTATGTGGGCATCTGTGTTTACACATATAAGTATGTTAGCAAGAGAAAGATAAAAAATACATACTATGTGGTTAACTTTGGTCACCAGAAAGAGAACATAGGACAGAATGGAGAAGAAGGCAAGAAAGCAATTGATACCATTTTTAAATACTCATTTTAATATAATTTAAAAGCTTGTTCACGATTTTTAAAACCAATGTGTGATATTGTAGTAGAGGCTGCAGGGTAATGCTAAGGCATTTATTCTCCCAGTTCTTAGGAATGACGCCTCATGGCTGATCCCCTCCACAGGAAGCTGCCCACTATACAGGCATCTCTTTCCTCAGGGAGTCCTAGTCCAGGATCCAATGACTGGTGTATGCAGAGGTAAAACATCTCAGCCCTCTTACTGTAATTAGTGATAACTCTGATGGACCAGCCTGGTCCATGGCTCTCTGCTGAGTCGCCATCTTTGTGGTAATTATCACAGTTTAATTTCCCCCATTGCCCCATCTTGCTTTCCTTGCCTCTTTGCGGTATGTCCAATTAATTTCCCACACACAGATCTCCTTAGTCTGTTTACTGGTGAACCCATCCTAAGGCACATATAATCCCAATTATATAAAAGTAAAAATGCATATGTTTTTGTGTGTATATTAATGTATGTACAATGAACTAAATAAAATATGGCTCGCAAAATATTAATTTAGTGCCTTACAGTAAAGTGGAATTTCAGCTCACCTGTTCTTCATCCCTATATTTTTACTTATATTTTCAATTTTTCCAATGATCGTAGGCTATTTTTATAATCAGAAAATATGTATTTATTATCAAAGTATATAGCAACCAATAGAATAATTAAAACAATAGTTATTAAAAATGGAGAGGCAACTGAAAAGAAAATGGGAAATTAATCCCTTACCTTTCATAGCAGGGAGTCATAAGATACTACATACAAATGATTAATCACAAACTGGGAATTGAGCATTTTATTTTTGAGTTATTGTGATCGTCTCCAGGAGAATCAAATCCAGAAATGATTAAAAACAATTACTTTTGGGACATGAAGCTAGGTGTATAAAATTTGGGTAGGAATTGTGTCTTTTGATTTTCATTTTGTTTTTCTTTACTGTTTCAATTCTTTATTTTAATCATTGAATTTTTGTAGTAATGATGTCTTAATTCCTTTGGGGCAAATAACACACATTAAAACAGACCAGAAAAAAAATTTTTTAATTATAATAGTGATAGTAGAGATAATTGAGTTATTTATATCTCTATTGTTGAACTGTCTGTAGAGGTATTTTCCATAATTTAAGTAAACATACGAAATTTAAACCTCCCATGTATGAAAGCTTGGAAACATTGCTTAACTTCTATAAACCACATTTTCCTCATCTTGAGTATGATGATTAATAATAACTACTTCATGTGCAATGGTTAGAACTAAATAATGAATGTGCAAGCCTTAGTAGACTCACTAGCACACAGAAGTGTTTTGTAAATGATAATTCAAACTGAGGCCTGACTTTCATCTTCCTTACCAATCCCAGTTACCCGTGTAGACCTAACAGTAGTTAAGTTTACTGTGCTAATTAATAATACCTGTGGTCCCAGGGTAATTAAAAAAGAACCACATTCTCAAAACTGTCCCCATATATAAATGATATCATCACCCTATTCACTGAGAATAACATTAATATAAGACAGAGTAAGAAATCAGATATTCCTTCCAAGTTTATAAGGTGCTTCTTTCAGCCTACTACATAGCTAAGATGTGGTGACTGAAATTTGTTCAATATCTGTAATATACATTTCACACAGAAGTCAATTAATCATGGAAAAGTTCAATTCGACAGCATCTCTTGAGCAGTCAAATATAAGAATAACATTATTACATATAAGTTTTGTAACAATACACATAAATTATTTTGAATGCAAGTGTATGGTTAACCTTAGAAAAATTTAATTAAGTAGTCATGATTTTTTTTTCCTGTCAAAGAAACACCCTAGGTCACCAAAGTAGGAAACAAAGAATCACTAGGGAGACATAGGATTGCCTTCAGTTATTCTCGTCCTGCCCATCCTCCCAAAACAGCTCACTCTACTTCTTGGAGGCCCATTTCAGGTTACTGTGGTACAAAAATATAAAATTAACTTTTTTGTTATGATGAAGCCTTATGTGAACACTGTGACACTATCAATCGGTTCTTTTCTCATTTTGAATAGGCAATCTCCTTTGAAAGATTTTTTTATCAATTTCTTACTTTTTAAAAGTGGAGATATTATCTACTAGAATTACATTGATTGGTCAGACAAAATTGGAGTTTTACCTGTGCATTTTAAAATGACCTATCTCTAAAGTCTAATCACCTCAGACAAAGATACTATGTTGCCACAAAGTCGTACTTAGCAGTGCTTCTGCAATGCTAGCCTTAGTAATTAGGACTCAATCTTCCAACCATTATGCACACAACTCTGAGCGACCCAGAAAACTCCTGCTGACATTGGAGGAACATAATGAATACATAATAAGCCATTCCCAATCTATCCCCTTTCAGAGGCTGTGTATCTCTGCTTCACAAAAGAACTCTCTTCTACCTAAATGAAAACATCAGATGCTGAAATTCATGCAGGGAGGTGTTAAAGGAATGAGATTATAACTAGAGAATGACTCTAAATGATCAATGTCATTTAAATGGCTCAAGAATAAGACGTTTTAGTGTGAGCAGCACTAAAGGACCGCCACTTCAATTTCACTCTTCCCATCTTTTCCTTAATCCCGAAAAGAATTCTTCTGTAAACAGGCAGATTCTCTCACCATCCCTCAAACCAGTCATGGTATGTCTGCCCCTGAACACTTAAATCAGTTATCATTTACCAAACACTTTTATGTGTTAACGACTCTACTAAGCCTTATGTATTCATTATTTCATTTAATTCTAACCATTGCACATGAGGTAGTTATTATTACCAGCATTTATGTACGTCTCCTCAGTACAATCTGCTTATATTTCCTGGTCTACTCAGTCACATCATAGGAACATCTTCTCTGTTTTTATTTCTGGAAGAATCACTTACTCTCCTATACTGTCTTGGGACTTATGCACAACTGTGGCAGAGGCTGACTAGCCTTTCACCAAACTCACTTCTTTTATAGCTGGACCTCATTTCCCAGGCTCCTTTGAGTCAGGTTTGATCATGTGACTGAGTTGCAGCCAACAAAACAGGAGTGGAACTGATATATGATATTTTGGACTGGCTCCTGAAAACCTCCCTCATGCAATTCTCTATGCTATCTTCCTTCACTCCTCAATTTGAGTCAGATAATAAGAGAACTCAGGAATTGAAAATTGTAGACCCCAAGATATAGTCACCTGGTAGGTCAGAGCTGCTTCCCAAACAGGAACGCCTACTTTGAACTGTTATGTGAGTGTAATATAAACTTCTACTATGTTAAAACAGTGATATTTTGTAATATCATGCATCAACAGTTGGTATTACACAAGCTGATACAAAAATTGGTATCTGAAGTTGTGTGCTGTGACAGCAAAATAAAATATGTAGCATTAGCTAGTGATCGGAGGCTTAGCACCTAAGAAATAGGTTGATATTGAAACACTGAAAAGATAGAAAACGATGTTATCCAAATGGCAAAATGTTCAATAAAACTGTCACTTGAGATAATTCAGAGTGCAAATAGCATGGCTACTGTGGGAATAAATAAGGACCACCCAAATGAGAAGAAGCAGAGGCTATTTACTCAGAGCTTTGTATAGCAAGGAAGTCAACTACCAACACTTGGGTTGAGCAAAGACTCAAAGGTAGGCAGGAGAGTGGGAAAGCTTTACTGTGAGAAAAAGAAAAAAGGGAAGGTTTTACATATTCACTCATTGGAAGTTCTTAGCAAGGGGAAATTTGGAGGCAGGCCAACTTGAAAAGGCGCGTCCTATGTGATTGAATTGGAGAGCATATTTGACTTTCTCTGAATTGTCTTCCTGATTGAGTCCTGAACATTTTAGGCTGATTGCTGCCGAGGTTTATAATTTGGCTTTCAGACTGGGTGATGCAGAAGCTGAGGGTAAGAGTTTTATTTTAATATGTTTTCCGGCCATGGTCCATCTGTATATTCAGTCTTTCGCTACTGAGTCTGTAGGTCTAGGAAGAGTGCTTGGAAAATGGTAGATTGTGTATTGCCTTTTATTTTCTGCTTTTTGCAAGACATGCTAATAAAGAGGTGCCTGAGGAAAGAATGAGATGTTTTGGAAGAAAAATGAAGCGAAACTGATACTCCACAAATTTAAAGCCTAGATTTGGAAAACTAGAAAACCCAACTGACTTTAGATCTCAAATAAAAGGATACAAGACTGAAGATGATTTTGAAGGACAAAAGTTCATTAAGACTGCTCAGTGAAACAAAGTGGCAGTCAGAAGCAATCAGATTGAGAGTATTCCTTCACATGCAAGCCAGTTGTGTTTCAGATGGCCTAAAAATAGTTCTATTAAATTGAGAAATTGAGGCAGTAGGTATTGAAGCCCCTTCACAAAGACCATCAGGAAAACACATTGATCAAGATCAAACAAAGAGGGGGTGCAGGGGTAGGTCAGGGGTAGAATTCTCACCTGCCATGCAGGAGACCTGAGACTGAGTCCCAGTCCATGCACTTCCCAAAAAACAAACAAACAAAAACATTCAACAAATGGTGCTGCAATAACAGGATACTCTACATAGAAAAACAATGAAATGTGGCCCTGCCATACAATATACAAAAAAAAAGACCAAGCAAAGAGAGTTTATTGAACTTACAGCAATAAAAAAAAAAGTTTTCACTTTTAGTATCTCAAAAGCTAGAAATTAGGGAAGGATATAATAAGGATTTAGGGTCTAAACTGAGTGATTTTCAAGCAAGTTTTGCAAGGCAGGGATCTATTTGGGAATGAACAGATTATGACACAATAATAATTTGTGGAACAATGAGGCAATGTCCTTGAAGCAGCCCTGATAAGCAAGTTGTTAATCTTTATGAGCATATTAGCTCATCCATAGTCTAATATTACAGGAAAAGGTATTTTCTGGGGTAAGCAACCTACTATTTTTCCTTGGTATCTGTACTATTTAAATAAGGCCAGTAATACACGACCAATCTAATCAATGTTTAATTTAGAGGCATGAAATTATAATCAGAAGCATTAGAAAGTAAGATCTCAGTATTATTTAACACAGAAATAGGAAATTATACTGACTGCAGTTCTCAAACCCAAATTTTTGTCATTCTTCAGCCTAAAATGGAGGTAGGCCATTTATCATCTGTGTTCATGATCAAACCAAATCCGCATTGCCACTTGATGAGACATGATCATGTATTGAGTTTCTTTTTTAGATGCTCATTCATTGGATCATTTGACAGAAAAGTTACTGTACAACAGCATTTAAGACTATGGAGCTAACCCATTTGAGCACTGCAACACAGGCAAATATGTAGAAAAATGAAAATAATAATTTTTTGTCCATTTGTAAGCCAAGAATAAAGAGTGCTCAAGTGGAAGAGAACAGATCCAATTCCTAATATGAAGAGACTGTAGAACATAATTTTTTTAATTGTTTGTCAGATGCTTTCAGAAATAATAAAGGTCCTGGAAAAGCCTATGGGGTAAAGAAAACAATATTATATCCAGAGCTGCTGTATTTTGAACTCCCACACCAGATCTCCCTCATGACCTTCTTAGCAAGGGAATCTTAGTAGCATTGTCAAAATCTGTCAATATATAAGCAGAGCATCTGGAATATTCCCCCACTCTATGGGCACTGTAAAGAAAGAAATAAGGAGACTTAAGGACAGAAGAGATAAGTCCAAAATTCCCTCATAGTTGTCAAGGGTCTCAAATTGAGATCCAATTTTCCTTCTTCTTAAACTAAATTATATAAAGATATTTTCTTGGTTTTTTGTTTTCTTTTGTTTCACTTGAGAAGGAAAAATTGTGTGTTGAAATAGACTTTGGGTGACATCATATATATCCATGGAGATAGGTTTTAGATTACTGAAATAAAAAGAAACTCTCCAGTTTGCATGTTGTAGCCAAGGGGCTTTGTCTGCACATAACCAATACCAGTCATTGAGAGCCACTCAGTGTTCTGGTTTAATCCAAAATATCCTTGTGATTTATCTAATTATTTTGTATACTTTTAGTGCCACTCAGTAATAGCAAATTGAGCTAAATGGTGAGATTTAAATTAGAGAAATCATCAATTAAACCTACAGTAAAAGAGCATGACATTGTTTAAATAGTAAATCTTCATTGCAGCTGTGTTAAAATAAGGCAGTTTCCACTTGCTTGCCACATTTGTCTTAGTCATATCCCAAATTCTATTTCTGTGAAAGTTTTGTTGCAAAGACCTAGTATGAAAGGTCTCTGGATGTTGTTTCAATAAAGACATAACCCTCCCATCCTAAATTGATCTCATAAGAATTTTAGACTTTTGGCTGTCTGGGCTGTTACAGTGTTTGTGATTTAAAAAGTTGCTTTCTAGTTGAATGCAATCAACCAAGATACTAGCTAATAGGACTTGGTTGTTCTGATTTTATCGTTAAGCCAAATTACAAAAAAATTACAACCAGCCACTAAAGTCATACTAAGGAGTGGTTAGGGATGCAAAGACTTGTATTAAGGACATGGGCTTTATGTATATCATAATTAAAGGGTAACAATTATATGCTAGTAATCTAGAACCTTAAAGCAGCAGAGAGCATATAAAACAGTTGAGAAAAATAAAGAACAAGAGCATGCAGATTAAAGCATAGTAACCTGTAGCTTCAGCCAGCTGGATCTTATTCTGTAGGTCTTGAGCAGAAGTTGTTTATTTCATGCAGTTGTCAACTTGATCCAAATGCCTTGGGTAGAAGCAGTACAATTTAGTGCTTCTGGAAGATTGCTAAGAATCAACAACTTAAGTTCTTTGGTCAAGAAAAGTCTTCCAGTGTACTAAGAATGATTTGTTTTTCTTAAATTGGTACATATAAATCAAGGATCAAGTTTTACTCAAAGTTTTACTATGATGCTGATGTTTAACAGTGATTATATAATGTCCATTTAATAAGGATTTGAGGGCTGTCCATCTTTAAAGTCTCTTCCAGAAGACTACATTTCCACTATACAAGGCTTATTCAGGAGATGTTGAAGAAAAGCTCCCTGTACTTGGTGATGATAAGCCTCAATATGCCATATAAGGCCTTGGTAGTATTTGGCCATATCTGCTTCCAGTAGGATCAAAGGCAATATTCCTGAATTCATGAATCAGTTAATTCTAACCCCTAATAAGAGAGTCTATGAACCTGAAAAAGAGTCATGTCATTATCATTAAAGACAACGGCAGTAACTTGGGCCATGCAAGTACAAAAGATTCTGAGAATTTTGAAAATTTTCATTTCAGAATTTCATTTGTTCTTTCTCTCTTTCTCAAAGATTGGGAGGTGTTATGGACTGTGAAGTTTCTCAATAAGTGGCAAGGCCTTAAAAATCTCTTAAATGAGAGTCCAGCAAAATGGGTGCCTTATCACTGGAAAAATAGAGAACAAAACCAAGCAAATTTTTTAGTACCATTGTAATTTAGTTTCCTGGCTGTAAAAGCTCTAATAAGTCCTAACGGTAAACCAAGAAAGACCACGACATAACTAAAACCTGCAGGTTAGCTAAATAAAATGCATTTGAAATTTTTCAAAGATTTGGATTGGTAGGTGCACCAAGGTAAGGGTCTTGACAAGCAAACCGTGAAAAGTGGCTGGATGGTTTCACAGTGTAATATTTCAGGAACAAAAATGTGCTGGAACAAGCACTAAGTAATTTTTGTTTTCTCAATATTTTTTAACATAGAGAGAGGAAAGTATGTTTGGTCTCAATAATATATTTTACTGGCAAAATAAATTATGTCGGCTTTCAGTTTTCAAGAGCAATGAAGTAAAAGAAATAAAACATACCAGTGGACTATGTCCAGGGTAGAACTTTGAGAATGGTTTTTGGCATTAGAACAGACCAAAAATAAATAGATAAGAAGCTCACTAAATTCTTAAGATAATTGCATTGTCAATGAAACTCTGAACCTGGATTTTAAAATTCTTTGAGTTCTTCAAGTCTTAAAACACCCACACCCTTTGGCAACAGTAAAATTGCACCAGCATATAATGGTTGTGAAAGTTAAGTAGCACCCAACAAAGAAATACTCTCCAATTTCCATTTCTGGTATATAATGGACAAGGAGAAATCTCCCATCAGATGGAATCAACAGCTATGGAATACACTAGACAAAGGAGTTCCTTCTGGAAAACTGTGCTGGTTTGAAAGGATGTATGTCCCCTAGAAAAGCCATGTTTTAATCTAAATCCTATTTCATAAAGGCAGAATAATCCCATTCAATACTGTATGTTTGAAACTGTAATCAGATCATCTCCCTGGAGATGTGATTTAATCAAGAGTGGTTGTTAAGCTGAATTAGGTAACGACATGTCTCCATCCATTTGGGTGGATCTTGATAAGTTTCTGGAGTCCTGTAAAAGAGGAAACATTTTGGACAATAAAGGAGATTCAGAGACAGCAGAGTAGAATGACATAGCCACAAGGAGCAGAGTCCACCAGCCAGCGACTTTTGGGGATGAAGAAGGAAAATGTCTCGTGGTGAGCTTCATGAAACAGGAAGCCAGGAGAGAAAGCTAGCAGATGATGCCATGTTTGCCATGTACCTGTCCAGCTGAGAGAAGAACCCTGGACTTCATTGGCCTTCTTGAGCCAAGTTGTCTTTCCCTGGATGCTTTAGATTGGACATTTCTATAGACTTATTTTAATTGGGACATTTTCTCGGCCTTGAAACTGTAAACTAGCAACTGATTATATTCCCCTTTTTTAAAGCCATTTCATTTCTGGTATATTGCATCCCAGCAGCTAGCAAACTAGAACAAAAACATAATAGGAATTTAATAAATAAACATCCTCTATGTACCACATAGAGGATCTTCACTAAGCTTGATACTGGAATTTGTCAATGTTGTAGACCAGAGACAACTGTGTCATTTTCAGTATTCCATTTTGGCTATGGGAGACAGTGCAATTACCTTGTCTCTGCTTTCCACTGTATATGGGGCATGTGTGGAAGACATGGATATCTGTACTAGGAGTTGGGGGGGTGGGGCTGGCGAAGTGGAATGGTTTGTATTTTAGTTTACAGACCACCAGACCACAAAAAGCCACATCTGGATCATATAAAGGGAAAGCTATGCCACAAAGAGATCCTAGACTCAGAGCCAGATGCTTCATTAGGTTATTTCTTTTGTGAGATGTAAGCACCTTCTCAGTGTGAGAATGTGTGTATGTATATTCATTCGTATATCTCTGCGTATGTGCATGTGAGTTTGTGTGTGTCTTTGTGCATTCTGAGAACTGAAATCGTTGAAACCAAAATAATTTCTTATCCCCATATTATATAATACAAGACCAGGCATATTTTCCAGTTCTTATGTTAAATGATATTGAGACAAAAACAAAACATAATAAGACAGAAAAGCTAAATAAATAAATGATATTGAAACAAAACAAAAGTAGCACAGCTGCTTGCTCCAGGACATAATTACTCCTGAAAGATAAGACTGTGAAGCAATAATAATTATCTCTATAGATATTGATATCAATACAGATGACATAGATGTAGATACAGCTGGTATAGATAGAGATATGGATATGGCTGTAGATGTGGATACAGATAAATGGATAGAGTATAAATAAAGACAGAGACATTGACAGAGATGACAGAGATAAATACAGACAGAAATAAATAGAAAGAGAGAGAGAAGAGCAGAGGGTAGCAGAAACTAGCCAGCTATTTGTCAGACCCATGTCTTCTCATTCCTGGACTCACAGCTAACTGAATATCCCAGCATCACCTGATCCTGGGTGTGACCACATGACTGAGTTCTAGCCAACGAAATGAAAGCAGAACTGATGGGTGCCTCCTACCTGTGATATTTTGTGCTCTCTTCCCCCAACTCTGGACTGGAGGTAGACAATCAGAGCAATCTCAAAAACCATTTGGTGAAAGTGCTGGAATCACAAGATACAAGGACCCTCAGTCCCAAAAATCATGACACGGAGGTAAAGCACTTGCTGAGCGGAAATATCAATTGAAAGGTTTTATAAGATAGAAATAAACATTTATTCTGTTAGTGCACTGATGATTTAGAAAATCCTTGTTGCAACAGCTAGCAGCATCCTAATTAATACAGTGCCCTTATGGGGCAGTGGTAAGGCCACAAGCCAGGGCTGAGAAGAACAGGGTTTCCTCCTTACACTCTTCTCAGTCATGCCCCTTTGACCTAGGTAAACTGAGTAATGCATACATGGTGACCTTCTTCTGTGTTTCATACACACACACACACATACACATGCACACACACAAAGATTTCTTTCTGCAGGCTGCCTAGTAAAGCACGAGGCCAGCACTTGATATCCAATGAATTCAACTTAATTTCTCAATGTGTGCATTCAATGACAAACAGCTGGTCCTTAGTAGCTCGAAGCCTCTCAAACTTCTCTGGGAAAGACGATGCCCCATTAAAGTTCTTCTACTTTGGGGAAAGCATGAGTTCAAATAAATTTTTAATGGAGAAGAAAGAAGACCCTACCAGGAAGATAAGACTGTTCAAATGACATGTCAACACTAAGCTGTCAAAATCTACCAAGGAGTTAAGAAAAATCCTTAACTCTTATAAATTCTGTAAATAGGTTTCAGTCTCAGGTCATAATTCTCTGTTCAGCCTGCTCTGAAACATAATGTGTACAAAGAATTTCTATTTGTGACCACTGGAAATTGGATAGACAAAATGAGCCAAAAATCAATAGTTAGAGTGATCTAAATGTAGTCCAAAAATCCCAGATCCTTTATTTTTAACATATTTGCCATTACTTCACAAGTAGATCATTTACGAAAAATTGGCACATTAAAAAATACCAAGAAGAATCCAAAATGCATATCTTGGAACCCTCTCTGTAATAGTTTTATTAATAAGAAAGTCTAGCAAAAACACATTTATAATTAGGTAGCCTTGTTTATGAAAGCAGGATGCCAGTAGTCAGCCAGAATGCTTTTCCATTTTTTCTAGTCACTAGCAACTGAAAATCCCACAAAATGAAGCTATTTGAGTCACAATATTTCAACCTACTTCTGCCTCGTGTATCAGCTGGAGAATTGAAGCAAACCTACATCTTGTGTCAGCATTCTGGGGAAAACAGCCGAGGAGTATCAGTGACTTTGTGTCTTTAACTTTACCACATCAGCCAAGAATAATTAGCAATGGTCTGAAAGGAATTGGATTTTTTTTTTAAAGAAAACAATTCACACTTCAGCATTTATGCAAATTTGGGTAATTTAAATGTATGAGATGATTAAGAAAGAATCTTCTCTTTAATTCCCCAAGCATGTGTATGTTCTTTTCTCCTCATGCAAATTTCTAGGATACTCTGTTCTTTGATACGTTCCTTAGATCACCACACTGCTTAAAGTTATACACTGTAAATATACACAATGGAATCGGAATCTTGCCTGTGGCTTCACATAAGATTACGCAAACATTTGGAGGGAGCAGTATTTTAACTACTTTTGAATACTGACATACTTACATGGAAAATGGGGGTGGAGAAAAATATAAAGGCAGATACCTATGGAAATTCTTCAGGATAATTTGTCAAGTCTGATAAATGTAGTGCTGGAGTCTAAACTCTTAAGTGCCTTACTGCTTTGTGCCCTTGCATCAATTAACATTTAATTTGACTTTTTAACAACCTCACTTATCACTAGTTTTTTCACGCTTGTGAAGCTAATAAATGTTAGCTTTTCAAAGCTGACAGTTTATGATTACTTATAACCAACACAATTTCAGGGTAATGCAATAAGAGATTAATGGACCACAGGGATGATGCAGCCACAGGGCTTGCTATAAAAAAGGAATGAACTACAATCCTGGAGAATGCCTCTTTTGAATAAATATATTCAAAGACCAGCTACACCAATGTCAAGAGGGAAAATTTTCAAACTAATTATATTAACAGTACTTCTAATTACACTCTCTAGAAGTGATTGAAAGTCTACGTTTATAAAATTCTTTCATAACATATCTGATATTGTAAATGAAATGAAAAATTTCATTAAAGAGCATTAAGAAAGCAAGAATTTTAGATTCATTTTAATAAAACTATCAATAGTTTGTTACAGGAGGAAGCAATAGATTTGAAGTTAAAAAAAAAACAAAACAGAAAATATCAGTTGCCTTGGTGTTTAGGAAACATACTGAGGTATTAACTGCATTAAACTGAAAAAAAAAAAAAACAAAAAACAGTTGCAGTAGTGAATTAGTTAATCCTTGAGAGGAGACAATTAGCTGTCTTTTCAAAGATGCTCAATAGAACTGTTTTATACTTTTTTAAAGGAAATGGACATGCTCCCTCCACTTGCAGTTCTTCAAAATTGATTAAAATAAATTTCCAAACAAATTAAATGCCAGTTGAACCAACAGGACTATCCAACCCCATTCTGACAACTAGCAAACTAGAACACCCCCCAACTAAATCTTTAGACATACATTCATCATTATCCTGTTATTTTCTTTAAACAGATGGAAGAAATAAGCTACCATACCCAGAGAAATAAATTTACTCCCGTGCTGGTTTAAAAGGAAGTATGCCCCTTAGAAAAATCATGTTTTAATCAAAATCCCATTTCATAAAGGAAGAATAATCCCAATCCAATACTGTATGTTTGAAACTGTAATCAGATCATCTCCCTGGATGATGTGATTTAGTCAAGAGTGGTTATTAAATGGATTAGGTGATGACATGTCTCCACCTATTTGGGTGGGTCTTGATTGGTTTATTGGAGTCCTATAAAAGGGGAAAGGATTTGGAGAATGAGAGATTCAGCGGGAGCAGAGAATGTCGCAGCACCACAAAGCAGAGAATCCACGAGCCAGCTACATTTGGAGATGAAGAAGAAAAACGCCTCCGGGGGAGCTTCATAAAACCAGAAGCCAGGAGAGAAGAAGCTAGCAGATGACGCTGTGTTCACCATGTGCCCTTCCAGATGAGAAAGAAACTCTAACTGTGCTTGTCATGTGCCATTCCACTTGAAAGAGAAACCCTGAACTTCATCGGCCTTCTTGAACGAAGTTCTTTTCCTGGATGCCTTTGATTGGACATTTCTATAGAGTTGTTTTAATTGGGACATTTTCTCAGCATTAGAACTGTAAACTAGCAACTTACTAAATTCCCCTTTTTAAAAGCCACTCTGTTTCTGGTATATTGCATTCTGGCAGCTAGCAAACTTGAACACCCCCCAACTAAATCTTTAGACATACATTCGTCATTATCCTGTTATTTTCTTTAAACAGATGGAAGAAATAAGCTACCATACCCAGAGAAATATAGCTATGAAATAGCACAAATTTCTTCTCATGTTTTTTTTTTTTTTTAATTGGTCTATCCCATGGTTGACAATTGAGAGAACAACATTCAATGATTTGCTCTTCTGGACAGCTCTTCTGAAGAATCAAACTTCTGTTCAGTCTCACACTGAAAACAGTTTTAAAGTACTAAACCAAAGCATATGACTAAAAATCCAAGATAAACTGTGCTGAATGTCTTTCATATAGTTCTAGCAAGTGTTTTTGTTTAATCAAGCTATCTATGACACATGGAAAATTTAGGAATGATAGTATTGAGGCTGTGTGTCCAATTTTACCTATGATATTTTTAATCACACTCATACTTTATCAAAAGTGGCTGAATCAGATACTGAAAAGTTCTAAAACTTAAGGTTTTTATTTTTCAGGCTTTCTATCTTTTAAAGTACATTTAAAAGCTGACCAGAGTCGTCATGAAATACTGGACAATCTCACTGGGAAGGAGTTCCCGTCTAGTGTTTAAAAATAATCTAATGCTTTTTCGAGTGCTTTAAAAAGGTAACGTTAATTCACCCTGCATATGCGTCAATGATATTTTCTTGAATAGATGATCAGTTTTAAAATAAAAAGAAAAAAGACTCATATAAATATTTAGACATATTATATACATATTTCCTTTACAATAAATCAATATATATATATATATTCCTTTACAATAAATCAATGAACTTAGGTTCATCACATGCTCAAATTCTTATCTTTCAAGTGCCCTCCAATAAATGTTAGATTCTCAGTGCCTTTCCACTAGCCTTCCCTCCAAATCTCCCAGAACTTCTTACCTGTTCTCTTTTTGTGCATTTCAGGGTATATCAAAATCATTTGTGCAGAGGTCTCCTCCTCTCCATCATTAAATTGTAAGCTGCTTTGTAATAGGGTCAACACTAGTAGTTGCTTTGTGCATAACAGGTGATCAATACATTTTTGTTAGACAGAATAAATAAATAAATAAATGATTGAATACCTCAATGGATGCTTTAACAACAACCAAAATGAAAGTATTGAAGATAAAAAATTCATATAAGGTAAAAAAAAAAATATGAAAAATTTCAGCGACCTGCTTTGATATAAATAGTCTAAATAGATTTACTTTAACAATATATAACATTACACATGGCCATTTAAAAGGATAAAGGAAGAAACCAAGATAATAATTTTAAAATCACACATGGATTGAATGCCTATTAAATCAGCCAGGCACTGTGCTGAGATAAAGGATCTACAGATGAAAAGACAAAGTCCCCACTATCAAGGAGTATTGTTTAGTTACAAAGTGAGACATGTGAATGAATAATCAAATCAGTTCATATAATTACAGCAAGCAAGACCCTCCCCCAGAACTACTTCCCCCCACAAAAGTAAGCTGCTGTTCACAAAAACTAGAGACGACACCATCAGCAGATGAAAAGAGTGAGTAATTTCTGAAATCTTTATTGCAAATACAGCAAAATCCAAAGGAAGCAGCAATCTTACATAAGAAGGCAGCTTGCTGTAGAAGTTGAGGGCCCAAGTGCTTGTATCAGAATACCTGGGTTCAAATTCTACCTCTTCCACTTAGCTGATTGTTTCAAGCAAGTTCTTCACACTTTTTCCTTCCTATATCTTATCTATCAAATGTATGACTATAATATTTAATTCAAATGGGGAGTTTTTAGGATTAAATGTGTTAGTAATTACATGCATTGTGCTTCACAAATAGTCAGTCCTTAAATAGTGATAGGTAATATCTTTACTGTCTATTAGTGTTTTATTGTGATCATTCCTATAGGGAAGAGAATAATTCCCAAAAGAATAGATATTCCCAAGAGAATCCTAGAATTACCTCCAAACCAAAGGAATAGTGACCAAGAAAAGAACTGTATGACTAATCATATTAATGAATAGCCTATAGAAAAACTAGTTCACTGCTTTGGAGAAAGAGACTCCAGAGATTGACCATCAAATAAACCATTAGTGCAACTTTCCATATAAAAGTGGAAGTTCTGACTTAGGAGACTTACAAAGTGGGCCTAGTGCTAGAGGAGAGGTCAAATGTCCAGGTAACTGACAACTGTCACTGCCTTCAATAACTTGTTATGTTCACACTGTAATGCATCTATTAAAAGCTCACATGTCAAAGGGACAGGACAGATATGAATATGAGTGATGTAGGTAGGGTGAAAAATAATAGGGACTGGTAGAGACTGTGACAAGCTGAGGCTCAAATGCCACATCTAAAGGATAGGCTCTACTTAGCTATGTAGCTATGTAGGCCTATAACCTCAGATTTGTTAGATCTTTCCAATTCTCAAGAAAAAAATGAAAGCCCCTCGTTTCATATGATCCAATTTTTTAATTGTGGGTAGTTTATGTCCTCTGCTCTGAAGCAATTCTGTCTATGCTGCAATAATTTTCCTATCCCTAAAACTCACCAAAATCTATTTTCATTTCCAGAAGAATAGGATTCTCATTTAGAATCAAGAAAGATTCATCATTTACTTGCTAGTACAATCAGCAAGTAAACAACCAAGAATCACCAAATATTTGAGGGAAAACAACATGACACCAAACCCCATGAAAAGAAAAGGTAACTTCTGAGAAAACATAATCAATTCAGAAATAAAATATTCATTAAGTATAGTAAACATCTTCTGATATTTATGAATATTACAAAGAAGAAAAATGAGGAAGAGTTGGAGGAGGAAAAGAAGGAGAAGAAGAAAATGGAAGAAAAGGAGAAGAGATTGCCATGAAAAAGAAGCAGTAAGAGCTATTGGATATTATATATCATATTTCCAAAGTTAAGAGCGCAAAAGATAGAATAAATGGCAGAAATATCTAAGCCGAAGATAAACTATTTGAAGTTGAAAAGGCAAGCACAGGGATAATCTTCAAACACAATGTAACAGGACACAAAGTTGAAAATATGTCAGAAAATGCTAAACTTATGGAATTATGTCTAGAAAGTCTATAATTAAACTAATAAGGGTTCTAGAAGATGACAGAGAAAATGGAGAGAAAAAAAATAAAGTATGAAAGAAAATTTCTTTGATCTAAATAAAGATTAAAGGCTTTAAACAAAAAAAGTTAACTGATTAAATGAAAGAAATTTACCTAGACATACTCTGGTGAAATTTCTGAATTTCAAGGATAAAAAGAAAATTCTACCATACTATATAGAGAGAAAACAAACTTTTCTTTTAAAAAAATTGACTTAAGTTTTCTTAAAAGACACTATAAAGAAAATTAAAGTATGCTACCAAAAGTTCTAATTAACAATTATTAAGAATGTAAAATACTGCACCTAGCAAAACTCAAGAATTAGGAAAATTTTAAAATAGATCTTCAATTTGTCATATATGAACTCTTCTGAAAAATTCCTTGATAATTTACTCAATATTGTGCTACATCAAAATGAAAACTAAACACAAGGAAAAGTAAGTCATGATTCAAGAATATAAAGGGGTGATATAAAAATGTATAAATAATCTAATCTGAAGTGTTTCTTTTATAAATAGACAGAATGTGAAATTTCAAATAGATTTGTTAGAAATTTAAGTTTAACCACTGGGAAGAAAAAACTTTAAGAAGAGGAGAAGAAGAATTAGCAAAGTAAGCATAACAAATAGATATCTCAAAAAAGATGGTAGGGTATGCATGGTGATTCAGTGGCAGAATGCTTGCCTTCCATGCAGGAGACCCAGGTTCAATTCCCAGACATGCATCTTAAAGAAAATTTAAAAATTTAAAAATTTAAAAAAACATGGTAGGAATAAATTCAGAAATATCAATAATCATAAAAAATATTAATGGGTTATATTCTACCATAAAGACAGAGATTCTTACATTGGATCAAAACTACTATAAATTGATAACAAAAGATGATAGGTAAAACAAAATGGCCCAGAGAGATTGAAAATAAAGAGATATTTTGTATATAAAATGTTATATATATTTATATATTTTTAAAAAGCATCTGTGGTAAAAAAAAATTCAAAGTCTGGAAATTATTACAAAATGACAGGGGAAACAATTCACCAAAAGAAAATATACAAATAGTTACCTACTTTTATGCACCCAAAAAACCTAGCACCAAAGTATAACAAGGAGAGTGATGTCATCAACTTGGCGATATAAGATATCCCCTGAAATAAACTACCCTCAGTATCAGCTAATAAAAAGACAAATATCACATGATTAGAACTGGAGGATGATAGAGACTGGAGAAGAACTCCACAAATGCTGAATCAAAAAATGAAAAAAAAATCTCCAAGAACAGGTAGGAAGTTTCTGACACAGACCCTCCACTTCATATACCTCCTCCTCATTCGGTCCCATGCTTGGGAATCAAGCAGAAGCAGCATGGCTCAGGTCCCTCCAGCCATAGATGTGGAGTGTAGAGACACTCATAGCAGCAAGTTAGAACCCAACAATATCCAGGCACAGGAAGCCAAGTCCACAGAGACCCAGGAAGAACACAAGCAGCTGAGTTGTGCTGAGTGCTACATACAAAAGTGCCCTTGGGTTAGGTCAGGGGGAGAATGGCAGAACAGTTGGCAAGAGATGTGGGCACTCAATCCAGTTTCTGTTGGCTGGAGCACTTAAACACAGAATGGACTTTTCCAGATTGCCCCACCTCTTTGTACTGACCCCTTCTCATTCTCCAGGACAGTATACACTAACAGGGAAGAAAAGCCTCACAGAGAAAAAGAGGATGGGAAGGGGAGTACTGAACTGCTGTAAGACTGGATAAGTCCCAGAACTGAAAAGTGCAGGGAAAAATGGGCACTGAATAAGGGAGAGAATTTAAACAAATCACAGGATCTGGGGAGAAAATTCTACACAAAAACAAATGAAACAGATCAAGATTCCTGGTGAAGGAACAGAGGAAAGGAAGCTTTCTTCTGGAGGTGAAACAACTGCACAAAAAGTATAATCTTAAAAACTGTACTGAACATTGAAAACAAGAGTCCGATGAAGTAGAGCTGAGAAAATCTGAACAGTTAAACAGAAGCTACTGTAAAGATTCACTCTCATCAATAAATAAACATTTAGACAGAAGAACAATAAGGAAACAGAGAACTTAAATAATATGATAAATGAACTAGACCTAGCAGACATACATGGAACATCGTATCCCAAAACAACAGTAGATACATTCTTCTCAAGTGCTCATGGATCATTTTCCAGGATAGATCACATGTTGAGTCACAAAAGACGTCTCAGTAAACTTAAAGAGATTGAAATTATACAAAGCATCTTCTCTGACCATAATGGAATGAAGTTGCAAATCACTAACAGGCAGATAACTGGAAAATCACAAATATATGGAAGTTAAAATAACACACTCTTAAGCTATCAGTAGGTCAAAGGAGGAATTGCAATGGAAATAAGTAAATATTTTTAGATAAAGAAAAATGAGAACACAACATATCAAAACTTGAAGTATGCAGCACAGGCAGTGCTGAGAGGAAAACACTTAGCCCTAAAAGCTTACATTAAAAAGAAGAGCTAAAATTAAAGACCTAGCTATATACCTGGAGGAACTAGAAACAGAAGAGCAAACTAATCCCAAAGCAAGCAAAAGGAAAAAATACAACAAAATTAGAGCAGAAATAATTGAGAATTTTAAAAAAATGGAGAGCATTAACAAAACCAAATGTTGGTCTTTGGAAGGTCAATAAAATTGACAAACCCTGTGCTAGACTGACAAAGAAAAAATAAAGAAAACACAAATAAATAAGATCAGAAGCAAAAGGAGTGATATTACTACTGACCCTACAGAATTGAAAAGGATCATAAGAGGATACTATGAGCAACTGTATGCCAACAACTTAGACAACCCAGATGAAATGGACAAATTCCTAGAGGCATGCAAACAACCTACAAGTTTTAGAAAAAATGGAAGTTCTCAACAGATCAGTTGCAAGTAAAGAGATGGAATCACCTATTAAAAATATCACAACAAAGAAAAGCCCAGGACCAGATGGCTTCAGAGGTGAACTCTACCAATAATATGAGAAGCATTAATACCAATCCTGTTTAAACTCTTCCACAAAATTAAGCAGGAGGGAAAATTACTTCACTCATTCTAAGAGACCAACATTGCCCTAATACCAAAGCCAGACAACAATAGTATAAGAAAAGAAAATTAAAGACCAATTTCTCCTGTGAATATCAGTGCAAAAGACCTCAAACAAAATTGAATCCAATAGCACACTGCACAAGCTATATGCCATGATGAAGTGGGTTTTATCTCAGACATCCAAGAGTGGTTCAACATAAGAATATCAATTAATTTAATACCCCATACTAACAAAATGAAGGGAAAAAACACATGATAATCTCAATTGATGCAGAAAAGGACAAAATCCAGCATTCTTTTTTGATAAAAAACACTTTGAAAAATAGAAATAGAAGGAAACTTCCTCAAATGATAATGTGTGCATGTGAAAAACCCACAGGTAACATCACACTCAATGGTGAAAGAAGGAGAGTGTTCCCGCTAAGATCTCCCACAAGACAAGGATGCCCACTGTCACCGCTGTCACACAACATTGTGCTGGAAGTTTCAGCCAGAAGTTAGGCAAGGAAAATACGTAAAAGGTATCCAAATTGGAAAGGAAGATATAAAACTTTCACTATTTGCAAATGACATGTTCGTATATAGAGAAAACTCCTAAAATCTGCAACAAAGTCAATAGATCTAATAAATGAATTCAGGAAAGTGGTGGGGAAAAAGATCAACACACAAACATCAATAGTGTTTCCATACACTATTTATGAGCAATTGAAGGAGGAAATCAAGAAAGAATCCATTTACAATAGCAAGTAAAATAATCTAATATCTTGGAATAAATTCAGACTTGTACACAGAAAACTATAAAACATTGCCTAAGGAAATCAGTGATGATCCAAATAAATAGAAGGACATTCGGTGTTCATGGACTGGATGACTAAAATCATCAAGATGTCAATTCTAGCCAAAATGATTTACAGATTCAAGACAATTTCAATAAAAATTCCAACAGCCTACTTTGCAATCATGGAAAAGCCAATTATCAAATTTATTTGGAAGGTTAAGGGGCCCCAAATAGCCAAAAATATCTTGAAAAAGAAGAACAAAGTTGGAAGACTCATGCTTCCTGACTTTAAAGCTTATTACAAAGCTGCAGTTGTCAAAATAGCATGACACTGGCACAAGGATGACATATAAACCAATAGAATCAAATTGAGAGTTCAAAATTAGATCCTCACAGTGATAGCCAATTGATTTTTGACAAGGTTGCCAAATCCACTCAATTCAGAAAGAATTGTTTCTTCAACATATGGAGCTGACATGAAAAAGAATGAAAAAGGACCCGCTCCTCATACCCTATACAAAATTTAAGTAAAAATGGATCAAAGGCCAAAATATAAGAACCAGGACTATAAAACTCTCAGAAGAAAATATAGAGAAATGTCTTCAGGATCTTATGTTAAGGAAGATCACAAGCAACAAAAGGAAAAAATAGATAAATTGGACCTGGGTGAACACTGAAGACATTATGCTGAGTGAAATGAGCCAGGTACAAAAGGACAAATAGTGTGTGGTCTCACTGATAGGAAATCATTAGAATATGCAAACTTATAGAATTAGATTCTAGAATATATGTTTCCAGGGGCTAAGTTGGGGTAGAGAATAGAGTTAATGCTTAATTTGTGCAAAATTTATATTTCAGTTTTTATAAAATTTTGAAATTGGATGGTGGCGATGATCGCATAATATTGCGAGTGTAATTAACAGCACTGAATTACATAAGTGAATAAGGTTCAAAGGGGGAACTTCAGGTCATTTATATGTCACTAGAATACAAATTAAAATATAAAGCATAGGCTTATGTAACACAGTGAATCTTATTGTAAATGATTGATAATAGTTAATAGTGCAAGTATAACAATATTTTTTCATGAATTATAACAAATATACCACATTAATGCAAGGTGTTAATAATAGGGTGGTATATAGGGAAAGTACATCTAATGTAAATTATAGACTAAACTCAATAGTATAATTTTAATTATCTTTAATTAATTATAACGAAGGTATTACAAAAAATGCATAGTGTCAACAATAAGAAGATGTATGGGAATGTTGTTACATGCTTTTTCTGTAAACCTACAACTTCTACAATTTTAAAAAAACTTTAAACAAAAATTCTAGAAATACACAGAGAAATTTACAAATTGACATTCATAGAGGTATAGTTGGCACACATCTCCAAAAAAGGTCAGAGCAAACATAAAGAAAAGCAGGATCCAAATAAGGTAACTATAAGCATTATAATCAGACACAATAAATTTTATTAGTCGGCATCCTGCAGAGAAACAGAACCAACAAAAGATATCTATAACCAGTGATGAGGCAACTGACAAATCCAAGTTCTAAAGGTCAGCATGTCAAGCTGCAAATTCCAATAAGAGCTGATGGTAATTCTTGAGTCCAGAATCTATAGGAAAGCTATGGAAAGTCAGAGGCTTTAGAAGACTTTAGAAGGTATAGTCTTAAGGCAGTTTCCTTCTGGAAACCACAGCTCTTGCACTTATAAGTTGATTATAAGACCAACCACAATAGCAAGGGTAATTGCCTTTATTTAAAGTCATCTGATTGAAGGTGTCAATCATAAGTTTACAAAATACTTTCACAACAACATCTAGGTTTGTGTTTAATCAAATAGCTGGATACCATAACTTAACTATGCTGACAAATAAAAGTTAGCTGTCACACCCATCAAGCAGAGAATGTACATTTGTTTTGTTTTATTTTTTTACATGGGGCAGGAACTGAGAGCTGAACCCAGGTCTCCAGTCTGGCAGGTGAGAACTCTGCCAGTGAGCCACTGTGGCCCGCCCGAGAATGTACATTTAAAAAAATATTTTTATTAACAAATCTTCACACACATATAGTCCATACATGGTATATAATTAGTGTCTCACAATATCATCACATGGTTGTGTATTCATCACCATGATAATTTTTTGAACATTTACATCACTCCAGAAAAAAAAATTTAAAAAAAAAACAAAAAATTCATACATCCCATACCCCTTACCTCTCCTGCTCATTGACCACTAGTATTTCAATCTACCCAATTTATTTACCCCTTATCCCTCCTATTATTTATTTACTTTTATACATATTTTTTACTCATCTGTTCATACCCTGGTTACAAGGACCATCAGACACAAGGTTTTCACAATCACACAGTCACATTGTAAAAACTTTATCATTACACAATCATCTTCAAGAATCAAGGCTAGTGGAATACAGCTCAACAGTTTCAGATAATTCCCTCCAGCCACACTAATAATCATAAACTAAAAAGGGATATCTATATATTGCATAAGAACAACCTCCAGGATAACCTCTTAATTCTGTTTGAAATCTCTCAGCTACTGAAACTTTTCTGTCTCAGTTCTTTCTTCCCCTTTTTGGTCCAGAAGGCTTTCTCAATCCCCTGATGCTTAGTCCTGGCTGATCCCAGGAGTTTTGTCCCACATTGCCAGAGAGATTTACATCCTTGAGAGTCATGTCCCATGTAGGGGGAAGGGCAGTGTGTTCACTTGCCGAGTTGGCTTCATTCATATCTCTAGTCGAAGTTTGATCCCTTTTTCAACTTTTTAAACAGTTCCTTTATGGGTAGTGCTGACTTTCATGGCTTCAGAGCTTTAACTCTGAGACTCAAGTGTCACATAAATACCCAAAGTTTCTGGGAACAACCAGGTTATATACAAACAGCTCAGTATCTCAGTATTTAGAAATAACAGTTACAACTCTTGAACATATGTGAACTGCTGTAAGAGTTTACAATCCAGGACACTTTACAATAGGCCCCAATCTGATAACCTGATAGCCCATGCTCTAGGCTTCAATTCACCAAGTTTTTATATTACAGTTAGTCCATATGAGAAAGGCATGATAATATTTGTCTTTTTGTTCCAGACATTTCATTCAGCATCCAGCTCTTAAGATTCATTCACCTAGTTGCATGCCTCACAACTTCATTCCTTCCTGTGGCCACTCACTAGTCCATTGTATGTAGACACCACAGTTCCCTTTTCCTTCCCTCAGTCATTGTACTCTTAGTCCACCTCCAATTTGTGAATCGCAAACACTGCCGCCATGAACACCAGTGTGCAAATGCCGATGCCTGTCCCCACACTCAGTTCCTCCAGGAATATATTGAGCAATGGGGTTGCAGGGCCATATGGCAATCCCACCCCCAGCTTCTTGTGGGACCACCACACTGCCCTCCAAGGGGCTGCGAGAATGGACATTTTTAATGTAGCAATAGAACTTTCAAAGATTTATCACAAAACATCCAAAATTTCATAAGGTACCGTGACAAAACATCTAAAATTTCTAAAAGTACATATCATATAAAACTGTACTTTTTTTTTACCACAGTGCAAATTGGAAACCAAAAGCTAAATGATACACCAAAATACCCAGGCATCTGAAATCTAAAACATTCTCCTCATTTTCAATCATGCACCATTTAATTTTTCAAATCACAGGAAAATGTTTAGGATTGGGGGGAAAAAAGGAAGAGAAAACTCTATTTGACAATGGTTCCAACACCTGAAGAACTTTAAAAAAATTTCTGAAGCCACATCCCACCCACCGAATAGCAGAATTTTTAAAGTTCCCTCAGGTTATTATAAAATGCAGTAGATTCTGAGATGTACTGGACTATGCAATGGCCAATAGTCAGTTCACTATTTGGTACTGAAGAGCTGGTGAGAGGTCAACTAGACATTATTTATTTGTGAGTTAGGAGTAGCAAGCCAGATGCTACAGGCTGAATTCATCATGAGAAGCTGTTTATTTGGCCCGGCATAATATTTTTGCTTTTTTTCACTCTGTGTATAATTTTAAATCTTTTTAGTCATTTCCAGTTTTCCATAGGCCCCATTATTTTCTATTCCTTGCACGGATCCAATTCACATATTTACATTACTTGCCTGCCCCCTACTATACAGGGTAGTAAAACCAAGATCGTATATAAGATCCCCCAGGGAAAGGGAGAAGGCTAGAGAGTACTATGACTACTTTGAGTGGATAAGGGGTAGAAGAAGACCCAGGGAAATAAAATCAGAAGGAACTGTAGGAGAGGTAAGAGGAGAAACCAAGAGAGGGCTCCTAGTTCGGTATATAAAATTAATAAGAATCAATGACTAGCCATACAAGTAGAAGCTTAAATTAATTTAGTTTTATTATGAACCTCGGTGCCACCACTGATTTGAAGGGTTGAAAGAGATGCAGTTGATAATACTTTTAGGCATTGGATGACAGAAAACTGGGCAAACTTGTTAAGTTATGGACTGAGACCATGATCAACTGTTGACTAAATGCTCTATATCTCATGTGTAAAGTCTGTAAGTTTCTACCTACAAATAAAGTGATTGAGCAAGGTATAACCTTTATTTCCTCAACTGCAGTCAACACCTGCTGGATTAAATGATAAGGGAACACTTTCTTAATCATGTCTAATTAATGCTTTCTTGCTTAGACATTGTTGAAAAGCATGCCAATTAGTGCTACCAGCCAGCAACTGCATTTTCACTGTTTTAAACAGTATGGAAAAAAGACAGTACATTCTGGAATGCCATTTTTGTTGATCAAACTTGTTTTTCAGTTTGTAATAATCAAGAAAAATGATCATGCATCTCTAAACACTTATACGCTTCCATGCAATAAATCTAAGGAGAGACCATAGATGCAGGGAGAATATTAATTCAAAGCACATGGCAGAATATATACACATCCACCATCTCTGATACCTGAATGTAAATTAATTGAGATCAAGGATTGTATCTGCCTAATACAATCCATAATAAATAATGGATACCCAGCCATCATACTAAGCTAATTATTGGCCAGAAAGGACTAACTATTGTGAATGAAGGGCTCTGAGCAAACACTGGGCAGTTATTATAGAAAGAAATCTGTAGAACAAACAGTCAGCATCCCTCACTCTACTTCTAATCTCCACGTACCCTATGCTTTAACTACATGGATGTGCAAAGCCCTCATTTCCATGGAATCTTGCCTTTGTTAATATTTGAACAAATATTTGCTCCGCACTAATCACATCAACCAATTAGTATAACCTAATTCTGACCAATGAATTCTAAGGAAAAAATACTGGGAACTGCAAGAAAATGTTCCATCTTGATAAGAGAGAGGGCTGCAGGGTAAAGCCTTTTGCTACTCTACTCTTTTCTTATTGATTGGGAAGCTGTCGTGCAATGAGATAATGCCTGGAGTATCAGCATTCATATAAACAGAAGGAGAGATATTACCTGCATTGCAGATGATAAGGCCAAAGAGAATGCATGTCCCTGAAGACCTTGCTGAGGCGGCTGCTGAAGCAATATGGAAACTTCTTGTTAGGCTAACAATAAATGTTCTCATGGTTTAAAACATTGGTGGTCAGATTTCCTGTTTCTTTTAGCAAAATATTCTGATATAGTGTTATACCCCGTAGCAAAAAATGTTTGTTGCCTACAAGCAGTCATTCTCCCATTGCCTTTCCTATCAAGAAAGAGTCAGTGTCACCAAGAGCTGAAGATATCAGAGACTTGCTTTCGCATCTTCACTTGCTGAAGCATGAATATACAATGCCATCCTTTCCTTTCATTCCTGAGAAGAGGTCTATAGCAGAATTTCTGGTTAAGATTTCATCTTTCCTAAAAGATGCACAAGGAGTAGCCTCCCTTCTCATCCTACACTGAACATGCTGTATGAAGATATGGACATGGAGCTATGGAAGTCATTCAGTGAACCTGAGTGGAAATCTAACAGAACTAGAGAGAAGCCAACTGAGAGCCCTGATACTTTTGAGCACTTGAATCCACACTAGAATCACCTGTTTACTCTGGACTGTAAATAAAGTAAAATAAAGCCCTATATTTAAGCCAAATTTAGTTGAACATTCTATTATTGCATGTGGAGGAATCCTAACTGAAACACCATCTAATAAAGCCATCATGAGAATTAGACATGAAAATGGTTGTAAAGTTTTTAGCACAATGCCTCGTAAAAGTCCTAATAAATGTTAGCTAATATAACTATTTTAAATAATATACATTATTATGTCTGCCCAGAATTCTTCCCTTATTCTGGTACCATTATTCTCCTTATCTCAATGATAAGGAACTACCTCCACCCCCCCACTCCTCTTTCCAACAGATCATATAATCTGATTAGGACTTTACTATCTGATTAGGACCTGCCTTCTACAAGATCCAAATTCCCACGTGTAGTACAATGAAAAACTTGGCTGGTCTTTGTCCCTTGTTCCTGGGGACGTAACCTCTGAATCTCCGGAATTTCCTGGGACAGAAGTATCTTTTGTTTTTCATGGTGGGTCCAAGACCACACCTGACAGTTACAGGGCAGCTTAGAGTACGGTCTGCCTCCACCAGAGAGACCAACCAGATGATTAGGGAGTTGGGGTGCTAACCCATATCATAGCAGCCCACCTGGAACAGGAAGACTGAGTTCAACCATGTGGACATTGATTCTATAAATCATGCTTCTGTAATGAGATTCCATATAAATCCAGGACACTTGACACTCTGAGAGCTTTCATGATTGAGAAATTACATTTCTGTGCCAAAAGGGTGATGCATTCTGACTCCATGTGGAGAGGACATGGAAGCTTGTGTTTGAGACTCTCAAAGACTTTGCCTCACACATCTCTTTTTTTTTCCTTCTTCTTTTTGTATCCTTTCATAATAATGAAACTATAATCATAATTATAGCACTTTCAGTTAGTTCCATGAGTCATTCTAGTGAATTATCCAGCCCAAGATGGTCATGTGGGGACGGTGGCAGGAATATCCAAGTTGGTCAAAATATAGCTGACCTGACCTCCTGATTTGCAACTTATGCCTGGAGGACATTCTTGTAGAAGCTTGCTCTTAACCTGGGGTTCTAGCCTAACTCTGGGTAGTTAGAGTCATACTTGAATTGAGTTATTATAATATTTGAAGTTGATATAAGAAGCTGTGTTGAAAGTTATTGAGGCTGTGTTGAAAGTGGTTGATTTACTGATAACCTTTATACCAGATTACAACTCTTGGCCCAGAAGTGCAAATTAGTACAAAGCTAAGGTAAGGATTATGCTCCATCACACTGATTACATTCTTTGGTCCAATAATTGATGTTTGTGAAAGGTTTAGGAGGTGAAAGTATGAGAAAGAAGAAAGGTAGACCAGGAAATTTAAAGTGGGGGGGGCGGGTGATTTCTGCGTTCCTGGGCAGAACTCACCAAACCCAAGATGGAGGGAGGTGAGTGCACACATGGGCTTTGGTGTGGGCAGCTTTTAAGGATGGAGGTCAGGTGATGTCCGGAAGGGGCAGTTCATTAGTTCCAGAAGTCAGGTTGGGAGGGGCGACACAGTCTCCGCAGCTCCAGTTGCAGTGCCCTTCCCCATTCCCCCGACCTAACATTCCAGCCTTTTTGTGATAATAGGGCGCCGAGATCTTTCTGGCTACTTCCTGCTGTAATGGGGTGGTGTGGGGTTATAGGCTGGAACCATCATGGCCACAGGAGTGGGGACACTGGCTGTAGGAATCTGGTGAGGAGGGCAGGTGATGATAATGATGCAGGAGCATTTGGTTGACTGCTACCCAAGATAGTTCCTTTACATGTCCCTAAAGGAGGGTGAGGAGGCAGGGAGCTAGGAGGAAAAAGAGACAGATTAGGATAACTGGCCCTAGTAGTGGGAGGAGCCATGTCACCAGAGGAGAAGAAAACCAGCTTAAGGCAGAGTTGGTTCCTTGTTTTCTGTGGTAGAGATCCTCCTTTAGTTTGTTTAAGGTTTGAATATTTTGTACCACCAGACCCGACTCGTTGATGTAATAGCAGCATTCCTCTTGTTGGAATATGCACGTTCCTCCTTTCTCGGCTGTCAGCAGGTGTAAGGACCATCGATTTTGAAGAGTTACCTAGGTTAGTGAGGTGAGTTGGCATTGTAGAGAGGAGAGGGATTCTGATGTTGATTCCAGGGCTACCTGTAGTCGAGTTTTGAAGTTTTGAGAGGTTAAAATATTGTGTCCCAGTGCCCACTCCGCTGTGGCTGAGGCTGCAACTGAAACAGTTAGGCTGATGCCTACTAGGATAGGAAGAAAGGAGCCCTTTTTGAGCAAGGAGAGGGCAGTAGCCAAGTTAGTTCAGACTCCCCATAGAGGGTCAATTGAGGAACAGTAGTTACCAGGAAACATGGTCCTGGGGCAGTGGAGTTAAGTCACTTGGTAAGAGTTTCATTATACCAGAAATATTGTCCTTTGGGGGCATGGGCGGTGTTGTGGATAATGACGTTAATCTGGCACTTGCTATGAAGTTTTGTTTGAGGGTTTTTTTATCCAGTGTAGTGAGGTTCATAATTTGGCAAGAAGATCTCACCCCATTAGTGGGCTGGGGCAAGAAGGCATTACTAAGAACAAATGTGTAATGGTGTACCCTTCTATTAAACATGTAAGTAGTCCAGTAGATAAGGGGCATGAAGGATGGCCATCTGTGCCCATAACCATGACCTGGGAAGGAAGGAGTTGACCTGAGTAAGAGGGGAGTACAGAAAAGGTACCCCTGTGTCCACTAAAAAGGAGATGGATTTACCCATTACCTTGATTGTTACCCTGGGCTCAATGAGGGTGATTGGGGTCGCTGAGGCCGGGCGTCGCCAGTTGTTGGTGGCCAGGCCCAGGACTGCCAGCAGTGAGTGGGTCAGGGGTTGGAAGGACAGGCCCTCTACAGCCAGGTGCCGAGGGGCAGTTACTTTTCCAATGTCCCTCTGTACCACAGAGAGGGCATGGTCCCTTGGGCGGTCAAGGATTGGGGCACTGGTGGGACCAGTGTCCTTTGAGGCCACATTTGAAACACTTTCCTGGGGGTGGATTAGTCGTAGCCAGCTTCTTCTCTATTGAAGTGAGCCTCAGAGCCACAGTCAGGGATTGGGTTTGTAAATTCACCTTTCAGCGGTCCCGGGATTCCTTTTCTGCCCTCTCCAGTTCATCGCGAGTATTAAAAATTTTAAAGACCATGTTTACCAGGTCACGGATAGGGGCCTGAGGACCATCCTCAATTTTTTAAGTTTACACCTAATATCTGGAGCCAATTGGGATATAAAGTGTGTGGCTAAAACTGTTTTACCACCTCTGAGTTGGGGTCTAGGCGGGTATATTGGGAGAGGGCTTCTGTGAGCCGGTGTAGAAAAGTAGCCGGGTTTTCATCAGGACCCTGGGTAATTTCCCTTAGCTTACGGAAGTTTACTACTTTATGTGACGCTTTCTGCATGCCTACTATGAGGCATGTAAGCATTTTGTCCCATCTAGTCTGCCTGTTCCTCCCCACTGGAGTGTCCACCTGATATTCCCACCCTGGCTCCTGGTCTGGCACTGCCTCAGCCCCCACCAGCATGGTGTGGTCGGTTATATGCACCTGGTTATCATGGGCCCTGGCTG
The DNA here is from genome assembly GCF_023851605.1 of Tamandua tetradactyla. Classification (NCBI taxonomy): domain Eukaryota; kingdom Metazoa; phylum Chordata; class Mammalia; order Pilosa; family Myrmecophagidae; genus Tamandua; species Tamandua tetradactyla. The sequence goes on along the minus strand of NC_135331.1, from coordinate 58,600,618 downwards.
CATTGAAAACGTGGTCCACTTCACCTGTAGTTAGGGAAGAAGAGCAGATTACATGAATGTTATGCCAGGTTAAATCGTAGGCATTAGCTAGATATTGAAATTCCTTAGTATAGGTGGTTGGGTCGCTGGAGAGTGAACCTAGCCATTCCTCAATATTAGGTCAGCTAGGGAGAAAGGGGTGTGTACTCAAACTCACCCCTCAGGTCCCGCCACTTCCCATAGTGGACAGTAAAGAGTTCTTTGAGCGGGTATGAGAGCTTATAGGTGAGGAGGGCAAGGCTGTTGAGGACAGTGGGGGACTGGATGGAGATGGAAGGGGAGGGTAAGATGGCAGCTGGAATGCTGCTGGAGTGGGGGGGAAGAAGGGAGGGGTAAGATGGCAGCTGGAGCACCACCAGCGGAGAAGGAGGAAGAGAAAGGAAAGATGGTGGGAGGAGTGCCGCCTGCGCAGAAGGGGAGAGAGGAGGGCAAGATGGTGTCTGGGACATCACCGGAACAGAGGGAGGAAGAGAAGGAGAAGATGGAGACTGAGATGTTGCCGAAGCAGAAGTGGGGAGGGAAAGGCAAGATGGCGACTGGAGCGTCACTGGAGGGAGGGGAGAGTAGAGCGAGGGAGAGGAGGATACAAAGGGAGGGGCGGGAGCACAGAAGGAAAAAAGCCTGGACATAAGGAATTTTGGCCCATTTGTCATTCCTCTGGCAAAAGTTGTGAGGTTCGTAAGGATATTAAAATCGAAAGTCCCATCCTCAGGCCCATGAGAGAGGACCTGCTGCCCATACTGACGGGTCTCAAAGGAGAAAGGACTGGCCCAGGGGGTGTCAACCAACGCCCTGAGAGAGTCCTCGGAGCTCTTACAAGCGGGGGGCTCGTCTCCCCAGGGGACATCTCACCCTGGTTTGAGGCCCTTTCAGGTCCTGGACCTGAATTTGGGAGGGAAACGAGAAGCGGGGCATCCCCACAGTTTTTTGAGTCCCGGGAAAGGGTATCAGGCTTGCAGGCGTCCCCATTCACCTCAGCCCTCGGAAGAGAACCTGACATGAATTCACAATTTTTGGAGAGTAATTAATGGACAGGCTCTCCGAACGGTGAGACCCGGCAGCAGGGCTAGGAGGGAAGGGACTTACCCAATCTGTGGTGGATGCAGTGGTGGGCCCAAGGATCCCTTGTCACTGGCTATGTGGAGGAAGGAGGAGAGAGGAAGCTGGGGCGCCTCTGGCCAGGCAGGCGGTACCCATGCTCCTCTCCCAGGTTTCCAGCACCAAATGAAAGGTTTAGGAGGTGAAAGGATGAGAAAGAAGAAAGGTAGACCAGGAAATTTAAAGTGGGGAGGGTGGTGGTTTCTGCGCTCCCGGGCAGAACTCACCAAACCCAAGATGGAGGGAGGTGAGTGCACACGTGGGCTTTGGCGTGGGCAGCTTTTAAGGATGGAGGTCAGGTGATGTTGGGAAGGGGCAGTTCATTAGTTCCAGAAGTCAGGTTGGGAGGGGCGACACAGTCTCCGCAACTCCAGTTGCAGTGCCCTTCCCCATTCCCCTGACCTAACAGTTTGTGCATGCAGGATTGCCAGGCACCTATAGCTGTAGTCTCCTGTCAGAGATGAAGCCAACACACAGTGAAATGCAGAGATGAAAGAAAATGGAAAGAGCCTCGTGGCATTCAAGTCCCTGGTTCCAGTTCCTCAGGTCCCAAACAGCTTCCCTGGTTATTGTTCTCTTGAATCATGGGTACATATATCCATTGATTCTGTGAACTACCCTAGCGTTGGGGGTCAAATCATGTACCCCACACAAGATATGTTGAAATCTTAATCTACACGTTGAACTCTTAGTTTACTACAAATGGGTAAGAGTGAACCCTTTTGTAAATAGGCTCTTTTGAGGTTAAGTTGTGACCAAATTGAATCAGGATGTGTCCTAATCCATATGACTGGAGGCCACATAAAGAGGAAATTTAGACTCAGTCAGAGGAAGCCAAAGGAGGAGGCCAAGGGTATTGCCAGGTAATAGAGGCAGAGATGCAAGTCAGGGGACCCCAGGGATTATAGCAAACCATCACCAACATACCACAGACGCCAAGAGAAAGCAAGGTCTTACTGATGCCTAGATTTGGGATGTCTAGCCTCTAAAATTATGAACCAGTAAACTCTTGTAAATAAATTGTTTGTCAACTCATTGTGAGATATTTATCACAGAGTCCTGACAACTAAAATATCTACTATCTTTTAAACATACTCATCAGAGTTGAGTTTTTGGCAGTGGATACCATTAGAGCTCTGATTACCATATTTTCCCCTATCTTAAGAAATCCCACTCACCCCTCAACAAAAAGAAACTGTCAACTCTATTCTTTCAACAAATATCTATATTTAGCACCTACAATAACCAGTCTCTGTGATAAGCACTATGGAGACAAAGATGACCAAGGCATACTCTTTGCTCTCAAATTGTTTAGTCTTTAGAGGTATATATTTGTCGAGATGATTACCAAAATAGTATCAGGTGCTCAAAAGAGCCATGGAATGGAATGATGGGAGTAGGTGAAAAAGGACATTTACTCTAGTATAGGAAGGGGTTAGGGGCTAACAAACAATTTCCTGGATGTGAGAAGTATCTGAAAGAACAAATGAGATTTAGTCGAGTTTTTTTTTTTTTTTAATCAAGGGAGTAACTGGATGAGTTATATATATATAGAACTAGCAGGACTTATCAACCATTTGAATGTGGGATTGACACAAGTCTAAGTTTTACAACTTTGGTAAAATGTGTTGGTTTGGTTACTCAGATGGTGTCATGGTTAGGGATAGGTGTTAACTTGGCCAAGTTGTGGTACCTGTTCATCTGATTGGGCAAGCGCCGGCCTGTCTGTTGCAATGAGGACATTTCATGGGATTAGGTCATGATCATGTCAGCTATATCCACAGTTGATTCCATTTGTAATCAGCCAAAGGGGAGTGTCTTCTGCAGTTAGTGATGCTAAATGCAATCATGGGAAGCCTTTTAAGGAGGACTCAGAGGAGACAGGTTCCATTCCTGCTTTGGCTGGTAAGCCTCTCCTGTGGAGTTCATCCAGGCCATCCATTGAAGTCATTGGCTTCGCAGCCTGCCCTGTGGATTTCAGACTCTGCGTTCCTATGGTCACGTGAGACACTTTCATAAATTTTATATTTGCAAGTGTTCCCTGTTGATTTTGTTTCTCTGGAGAACCCTAGCTAATACATCTTGGTACCAGGAGTGGTTCTTAAGGAACAGAATCTTAAAAATGGGTTTTTATGAATGGTTTTCTACTCTGACTGGACTCAGAGAAACTAAGAACTGATTCCCATAATCAGAATAACACTCCCAATCCATGGACTGAGTTGGCAAAGGAGATAGTCAAAATATCATCATTCGATTCTCCTAATGCTTCGCTTGTACGAAACCAGACTCTGGGGGATAATGTTTTTGACACCTTTACAGAGTTTTGTAGAAATAAGAGTTATAGAGATGTTGGTTGGTTGTTGTTAGATACACTGTCTACATTAAAGGGTGAAAGGGATGAGCTTAAGGCTTCAAATGAGAAGCTTAAGCGCCGTCTGAAAGATGTAGAGGTTTCTATGAGTATCCTGAAGGAAAATCTTATTTTCTGTAGCCATAGACTTGAGATCTCTGAAAATCGGACTCAGAATCTTATTGTTAGAGTAGCAACTTTACAACGTAAACTGAAATCTCAGTCTTGCATGGTGTCTGCCGTTAAAGTGAGGGCATTGATTGGAAAGGAGTGGGACACTGAAAAATGGGATGGTGACATATGGATTGATAATGATGTTGGGGGGTGAGGTTGAAACCCTAGACCATGCTGAGCCTTCTTTAGATAACCCTATAATAGTGTTCCCTGAGGACATAGCCAACCCACCTCCAGCCTGCCTTGAGGAATTGGCCACCCAACCTCCTCCTGAAGGGATTAGCTCTAGAGTTATTAATCCTGTTTCACCAGATGAAACTGCAAATGAAAGCCCTGAAGCAAATGGCTTGGAAGATATTTCTAATTCTTTTCAAGACCCACCCCCACCACCCCTCATTTCTTCTAGACCTATAACTAGACTAAAGTCCCAACAGGCCCTTAAAGGTGAGGTACAAAATATCACACATGAGGAGGTACATTATACTCCAAAAGAACTGTGTGAGTTTTCCAATTTATATAGACAGAAATCAGGGAAATATGTGTGGCAATGGATTTTAAGAGTTTGGGATAATGGTGGGAGGAATATAAGGCTGGATCAAGCTGAATTTATTGATATGGGCCCACTAAGCAGAGATTCTGCATTCAATGTTATAGCTCGAGCAGTTAGAAAAGGTGTTAACAGCTTGTTTGGGTGGTTGGTTGAAACATGGATCAAAAGGTGGCCAACATTACCTGAGGTTGAAATGCCAGAACTGCCCTGGTATAATGTAGATGAGGGGATCCAGAGGCTTAGAGAGATTGAGATGTTAGAGTGGATTTATCATACAAAGCCTGCTCTTACACCCCAGGAATGTCCAGAGGATGCACCTTTTACCAGAACAGTGAGAAATAAGTTTGTGAGACTAGCACCATCATCTCTCAAGAGCTCTGTGGTTGCACTTCTCTGTAGGTCAGATATTACTGTAGGAACTGCTGTCACTGAGCTGGAATCCTTAAACACAATGGGGATGACAGGATCCCGGGTTGGCAGAAGCCAGGTGGCAGCACTTAATCACCAAAGACAGGGTAGATGCGGCTATTATAATAGACAACAAACTCAAAGGAGGCATCAAAATTATATGACACGCAGAGATTTGTGGCATTGGCTAGTAAATCATGGGGTGCCTAGAAATACAATAGAAGGGCAGTCTACTAAATTCTTGTTGGAGCTATATAAACAAAAGAGTTCTAGGTCAAGGGAACAGAAGTCTAACCTGAATTACAAAAACACAGAGTCACAGCCCCTTAATCAATTTCCAGACTTGAAACAGTTTACAGATCCTGAGCCCCTTGAATGAAGGGGAGGCCAGGTCCCTATGGGGGAGAAACCTGTTACACTGCCACAAATTTATACTGTTAACCTTCCTCTAAGTCTTCCCCAAGGAGACCGATGGCCTTTTACCAGGGTAACTGTGCATTGGGGAAAAGGAAATGATCAGATATTTTGGGGATTATTAGACACTGGTTCAGAAGTGACATTAATTCCAGGGGACCCAAAACATCACTCTGGACCACCAGTCACAGTGGGGGATTATGGAGGCCAGGTGGGCAATGGAGTTTTAGCTCAGGTCCATCTCACAGTGGGTCCAGGGGGCCCCCAGACCCATCCTGTAGTTATTTACCCAGTTCCGGAATGTATAATTGGCATAGACATACTGAGCAACTGGCAGAATCCCCACATTGGTTCTCTAACTCGTGCAGTGAGGGCTACTATGGTGGAGAAGGCCAAGTGGAACCCACTAGAACTGCCCCTACCAAGCAAAATAGTAAACCAAAAACAATACCGTATTCCTGGAGGGATTGCAGAGATTACTGCCACTCTTAAGGACTTGAAAGATGCAGGGGTGGTGATTCCCACCACATCCCCATTCAACTCTCCTATTTGGCCTGTGCAGAAAACAGATGGGTCTTGGAGAATGACAGTGGATTATCGTAAACTCAACCAGGTGGTAACTCCAATTGCAGCTGCTGTTCCAGATGTAGTATCATTGCTTGAGCAAATCAATACATCCCCTGGTACCTGGTATGCAGCTATTGATCTGGCAAATGCTTTTTTCTCAATAGCTATTAGTAAGGACCACCAGAAACAGTTTGCTTTCAGCTGGCAAGGTCAGCAATATACTTTCACTGTCTTACCTCAGGGGTATATCAACTCTCCAGCCCTATGTCATAATCTTGTTCACAGAGACCTTGATCATTTCTCCCTCCCACAAGACACCACATTGGTCCATTATATTGATGATATCATGTTGATTGGACCTAGTGAGCAAGAAGTAGCAACTACTCTAGATTTACTGGTAAGGCATTTGCGTGTCAGAGGATGGGAGATAAATCCAACAAAAATACAGGGGCCTTCCACCTCAGTAAAATTTCTAGGTGTCCAGTGGTGTGGGGCATGTCGAGATATCCCTTCTAAGGTGAAGGATAAATTGCTGCATCTGGCCTCTCCCACAACCAAAAAAGAGGCACAATGCCTAGTTGGTCTTTTTGGATTTTTGCGACAACATATTCCTCATTTGGGTGTGCTACTCCAGCCCATTTATCGAGTGACCAGAAAATATACTAATTTTGAGTGGGGACCTGAACAAGAGGAGGCTCTGCAACAAGTTCAGGCTGCTGTGCAAGCTGCTCTGCCACTTGGGCCGTATGATCCAGCAGATCCAATGGTGCTGGAAGTGTCAGTGGCAAATAGAGATGCTGTCTGGAGCCTTTGGCAGGCCCCTATAGGAGAATCACAATGCAGACCTTTAGGATTTTGGAGCAAAGCCTTACCATCTGCTGCAGATAACTACTCTCCTTTTGAGAAACAGCTTTTGGCCTGCTACTGGGCCTTAGTAGAGACTGAACGCTTAACCATGGGCCACCAAGTTACCATGAGACCTGAGTTGCCTATCATGAGTTGGGTGTTGTCTGACCCACCAAGCCATAAAGTGGGGCGTGCACAGCAGCACTCTATTGTAAAGTGGAAATGGTATATACGAGATAGAGCCAGAGCAGGTCCTGAAGGCACAAGTAAGTTACATGAAGAAGTGGCACAAATGCCCATGGTTTCCACTCCTGCTGCCACATTACCTTCTCTTTCCCAGACCAGAGTTATGGCCTCTTGGGGAGTTCCTTACAGTGAATTGACTGCGGAAGAGAAAACTCGGGCCTGGTTTACAGATGGTTCAGCACGATATGCAGGTACCACCCAAAAGTGGACAGCTGCAGCATTACAACCCCTTTCTGGGGTGTCCTTGAAGGACAGTGGTGAGGGGAAATCCTCCCAGTGGGCAGAACTTTGAGCAGTGCACCTGGTTGTTCATTTTGCTTGGAAGGAAAACTGGCCAGAGGTGCATTTGTATACTTACTCATGGGCTGTTGCTAATGGTTTGGCTGGATGGTCAGGGACTTGGAAAGACTATAATTGGAAAATTGGTGACAAAGAGGTCTGGGGAAGAAGTATGTGGATAGACCTTTCTGAGTGGGCTAAAAACATGAAGATATTTGTGTCCCATGTGAATGCACACCAGAGGGTGACTTCAGCAGAGGAAGATTTTAATAATCAAGTGGATAAGATGACCCGTTCTATGGATACCAGTCAGCCTCTTTCCCCAGCAACTCCTGTTATTGCCAATGGGCTCATGAACAAAGTGGTCATGGTGGTAGGGATGGAGGTTATGCATGGGCTCAACAACATGGACTTCCACTCACCAAGGCTGACCTGGCTAAAGCCACTGCTGAATGCCCAATCTGCCAGCAGCAGAGACCCACACTCAGCCCCCGATATGGCACCATTCCCCGAGGTAACCAGCCAGCTACATGGTGGCAGGTTGATTACATTGGACCACTCCCTTCATGGAAGGGGCAGCAATTTGTTCTAACTGGAATAGACACATACTCTGGATATGGGTTTGCTTTCCCTGCATGCAATGCTTCTGCCAAAACTACTATCCGTGGGCTTACAGAATGCCTTATCCATCATCATGGTATTCCACATAGCATTGCTTTGGATCAAGGAAAACACTTCACAGCAAATGAAGTGCGGGAATGGGCACATACTCATGGAATTCTCTGGTCTTACCATGTTCCCCATCATCCAGAAGGAGCTGGATTGATAGAATGGTGGAATGGCCTTTTGAAAACTCAATTACGGTGCCAACTAGGTGGCAAAAACTTGAAAGGCTGGGGTAATGTTTTCCAGGAAGCTGTGTATGCTCTGAATCAGCGTCCGCTGTATGGTGCTGTTTCTCCCATAGCCAGGATCCATGGGTCCAAAAACCAAGGGGTGGAAATGGGTGTGGTGCCACTCCCTATTATTCCTAGTGATCCAGTAGGAAAATTTTTGCTTCCTGTCCCTGCTACCCTGAGTTCTACTGGTCTACAGGTTTTAGTTCCAAAATGGGGTGTGCTTTCTCCAGGAGAAACAACAGTAATACCACTGAACTGGAAGTTAAGATTGCCACCTGGTCACTTTGGGCTACTTATGCCTCTGGATCAACACACCAAGAAGGGGATTACATTATTGTCTGGGGTAATTGACCCTGACTATCAGAAGGAAGTAGGACTGCAACTACATAATGGAGGTAAAGAAGAGTTTTCTTGGAATATAGGAGATCCCCTGGGGCGTCTATTAGTACTACCATGCCCTGTGATTAAAATCAATGGAAAACTGCAACAACACAATCCAGGCAGGACCACTAATGGCTCTGAGACTTCAGGAATGAAGGTTTGGGTCACCCCACCAGGCAAAGAACCACGGCCAGCTGAAGTGCTTGCTGAGGGGAAAGGGAACATGGAATGGGTAGTGGAAGAAGGTAGTGATAAATATGAACTTTGACCACGTGATCAGTTACAGAAACGAGGACTGTAATTCTGCTTTGTTCATGTTATACTATTTAAGTTGTAAGATATCAAGTTTAAGAATGAATGTTGCCCAAGGATTTGCACCCTATTCTGGAGAGATTTAATGTGTTTCCAGTTATATGCAGGACAGTTGAGTATTGTCAGGTAAAAGAAAAAATGTGTGCTTATTTGCTTTCATTTGGAAATTAAGTATGGTCTAAGGTGATATATATATATATAGGTGCCAAGTTGACAAGGGGTGGACTGTCACGGTTAGGGACAGGTGTCAACTTGGCCAAGTTGTGGTACCTGTTCATCTGATTGGGCAAGCGCCGGCCTGTCTGTTGCAATGAGGACATTTCATAGGATTAGGTCATGATCACATCAGCTACATCCACAGCTGATTCCATTTATAATCAGCCAAAGGGGAGTGTCTTCTGCAGTTAGTGATGCTAAATGCAATCATGGGAAGCCTTTTAAGGAGGACTCAGAGAAGACAGGTTCCATTCCTGCTTTGGCTGATGAGCCTCTCCTGTGGAGTTCATCCAGGCCATCCATTGAAGTCATTGGCTTCGCAGCCTGCCCTGTGGATTTGGACTCTGTGTTCCTACAGTCACATGAGACACTTTCATAAATTTTACATTTGCAAGTGTTCCCTGTTGATTCTATTTCTCTAGAGAACCCTAGCTAATACAGATGGGATATGAAGAAAGAGAAGAAAAGCAGTTTATGGGAGAAAAGATAAATTATGGACCCAGTGAATTTCAAGTACCTTTGCAACATGCAAGAGGAGAGAGTAGAAACTTTGATATATGGTCCTGGAACTAAAAATAAAAGCAACTTGGCTTACAAACATATATCAATATATAGATAGCAATTGAAGCCATGAAAGTGAATGGCATTGTGAGAAGACAATGTGAAGAATAGAAGAGGTCTAAGAATGGAACCCTAAGGGGCACATCATGTTTTGGAAACCAATAGAGGAGAATTTCAAGAACAGAGTGGTCAGTAATTCATATCTACTGAGAGAGTAAAGTAAGATTAGTTCTAAAATATATCCTTTGAATTCAGCAATAACCTTGACAACAGCATCTTCTGTTTTTCTTTCTTTTTTTTTTTGAATATAATGATATGGATTGCAGAATGAGTGAGAGGTATACAAATGTGGGCAGAGACTAAATTAGTTACTCTTTTGAGGGGCTCAGTTATAAAGGTAGGGAGAAAGATCAATTGGTAGTTAAAGTCTTTGTGTGTTGTTGGTTGTTTATTTACTATGGAAGAAATACTTGAATATGTTTATAAACTGAGAGAAAGTTCTAATAAAGAAAATAAAAATGAGTTAAAAAAAAACAAGATAAGAATACTGAAGATGAAGATTTTGCCAACAGTAATCAGGTAAAGCTGGATCCAAACATTCCTCTACTCTGACCCTTCCAACAGCCTACAAGGCCCTACATTATTTGACCTTCACCTGCCCCCCATCTTATCTTCAATTCCTTCAACACCTCCTGATGTTCACTCCACTTCAGGCACACTGGTCTTATTGCTGTCCACAAATATGCTAAACACACTCCAGCCTCTGCACTTGTGCACTTTCTTATTACTGTTCCTAGAAAATTCTCTCTACATCTCCCTGGTTCATTCCCTAACTATTTCAGGTCTCTGTGCAAATGTCACCTTATCATTGAAGCCTTTCCAGATGACTCTAACATGTAAAGTAACAACAATCCCTTGTCTGTAGCACCCTCTAGTCCTTTTAATTTGCTTTATATTCTCCCACAGCTCTCATCGTATTCTGACATATTATAAATTTGCATGTTTATTCACTTACTGTCTATCTTCTTCTTCTGAAATGTGAGCTCCATGATGAAGGTGAAATTTATTTTTTTCAATATTGTATTTCCAGTGACTAAATTATGATGGGCACTCAATGAGTGATCAAATAAATATTGGTTAAATGGATGAATGAATTAGTTGTATTACAGAGGGCAAGCTAAATTAGGAGGGAGTGAAGCCACAGAGGAATGACAGATGAATAGAAAAGGAAAGAGTAGAGAGGTCAAAAAGCAGACTTCCAAGAAGTAAGAAACTCAGAACAATGTTGAGATATGGGTTGTGGTCAGAAATTAGGGTTTAAGTTCTCACGGGGCATACAGTTATGGGTAATGCTAAGGTCCAGGGTGAGCCAAGGTTGAGGGGAGTAAATTCTTGAACTGGAAGGAAAGACTCTTTGTTGTTTGGGAACCAGTAAATTTAATGGTAAGGTGTTGGATGTGTCATTGTTGTAACAGTGGATGGTTCCTAGAGTAATGGCAAGACGTAGTATGTAGAGGCAGACAATAAAGAACCTGAGAGAACCAAAAATGTCCAGGGAATAAGTGGTGATAGCAAGGGACAGAGCAGAGGGTAGGGGCCGATGGTGATGACAAAGTCACACAAGACAAATTTAAGGAAAGGTGAGATTGGTTGACCTGAGACTTCCTAGAAAAACACAGACTGTTGGTGTCAACAGCTAAAGAATGGATGAAGCTAATAATTTTTGACCTCAATAAACTGTCTAAAACTTTTGCTCTAAGTTGCAAATTAAAAAAAAAAAAAAAGTGGAAGTGATTTCAAGGGAAGCTCCATGTAGTAGAGAGTCTGACTCCACTTTTTTGACATTGGCTGATGGCTTTTAAACCTCACCCCTTCTTTCCCTTGTGCCCCACATCTGGGGAGGTGATAAGAAGACTGGGTACTTCCTCTTTTGGCACCAGCAGGAGACACAAACGAAGCAAGCACCTGCCCAAGCGTGGGAATCCTCAGCCAGGGCCCATCCCATAACCACAACAAAAACCCTATGTCAGTCTTCTTTCCTCAGTCTCTCAAGCCAATTTCTGGCCAACTTGGGAAGCCTTCCCACTTCTCTATATGCGAGAGTCTCAATATGCAAATAATAAACCTTTTCATACCCTTTGCATGTGCTGTGGCTTCATCGTTCTCAACAGTTGGCCCAACTTTGGGGTAAGGGTGCATCCTTTCTTCATGTGGCCAAAACACAAACTTACAAAGAGGAGTTTGTACAAAGCCCTTATTGATTTCGTTAGGTAGACTTATCCTCTCCTTGCCTTATATTCTCATTTATGTTCATTTATATCTTTACTGTTTACCACAAGTGATTATTTATTATAATTCACAGTGTATGTATCTATCACTATCATTAAGATCCTTGAAGTTAAAGATTGTACCTTATTTGTCTCTGTAATCTCTGGTACTTTATGTAGCAATATTTAATAACAATTTGATTTATTGAATTTTTCTGAAGCTGCAAGGCCAAAATGGCATTCCTTTAGGGTATTAGACATTTTAGTTTTAATCCATAGCTTAAAAACCAGCCCCTGAGTACATTCTGTCTAACCTGAGCGCTCAGAGTTCATGGAATAGTTCAAATTATGATATAAAAACATCAAGGCACAATATAAAGACCACTTTAGAAAGATCGATTCCATCCATGTGGCTTCCTTCCCCTTACGGAATTACTAAACAGAAGGCTTAGTTGAAGATCACGGAAAGTTCATTCATTATCTGTAAGAGCTATGAGAATGCTCATAAAATCAGTTTTGAATAGAAACCCACCCATATGTTTTATGCTGTTTTTCAGGCAGTTAGCCTAATTAAGCCTCCTAGGCAGGTTAGAGTCCCCATGTGGAAACTAAATTGAGTTTAAATACAGAATTATCTCAAAATCTATGAGCTTTTGATTGATGCCCCAGTTAATTTTGACAACTGAAGTGGCTTCCTGCTTCTCTTCACTTTAGGAAGATGAATAATTATGGAAATGACCTCATTAACTCTTTGAGGCCAGTCATTGGAATTTATGGAAGTTATTTGGCCTAAACTTGAGGCCTAGGAGAGAAAAATAATCAGTCTATTAGGCATATTTGCCTGAAAATTTTAAGTCTAGTTCCACTTCACTGTCAAACCCACAGGCACTGCCAAAAATGTTAAATTGTGAACCCAATGACACAAGAAGAGATTAAGAAAAGAAAAAAATCCCCATTCAGATAAGCATGGCCTGCATGAGTTCCAGGACTCCTACCTCTCAAGATTGCCTTTTGTAATCTAAGGTTGTCAATAGATTTCACCCCTCTGGCCCTCATTTCATCTTGGTTGAGAAGACAAGCAAGTAATCAATCACCATAATAGAATCTTTACTCTGAAGAAAAGGGCTACATTATGGGCCATGAAAAGGAAAAACAATAATAAATAAATTCAATGTTTTGGCAAGCAAACTTTTTCTTGGGGACAATTTCAAAAAAAAAAGTCATAAAATGAGTGGATTAAACTCTAGGAACTTAGCTTAAACAGGGCGATGAGTTTATCACCTATACAACACCACAAAGATCTTCTAGGTTAATCTAACTGCTAACCAACAAAAATTTCAATCATTTTACTTTTTTGCAAACGTAGGGTATGCCGGTTTGAATCTGTTGTGTACCCCAGAAAAGCCAAGTTCTTTAATTCTCATTCAATGTTGCTGGGTGGGGGCTTTCTTTTGTTATTGATTCCATGGAGTAGTGACCCACCCAATAGTGGATAGTAACTTTTGATTAGATGGTTTCCATGGAGATATGTCTCCACCCAGTCAAAGTGGGCTTGCTTATTCCTTCAAGAGGAAACCATTTTGGAAAAAGCTAGAGAGCTACCAGAACTGACAGAGTGAACAGAATGGACAGAGCCCTACGGAAGCCATTGAAGAAGCCTTTTGAAATGAGAGAAAGCTGGCAGACATTGCCATGTGCCCTCCCAGCTGAGAAAGACACCCTTAATTTCATCAGCCTTTTCTTTGGGGTTAAAGTATCTTTCCCTTGATGCCTTAATTTGGACATTTTCATGACCTTAGAACTATAAACTTGTAACAATAAATTCCCCTTTTTAAAAGCCATTTTGGTTCTGGTATTGTGCATTCTGGCAGTTTTCAAACAGAATATAGGGTATGGAGAGTAAAAATGATTTAAACAAAAACTCACACTTGTCACATATCATCATCAATTTCCACATTTATAAAATAACAATAACAATAATACAATTACTTCAGAGAGTTCCAGGAATGATCCAAGTGATGATTTTTGTGCAAGCAAAAATATTTTTAAATGGAAAGATCGCTAAATCGATATCTATCATGGGGAACAAACTCTAGCCAGATTTGGCCATTATATGACTAGTTCCTACAAGCGGAACTGGAAAAAAAGGGAAGACCTTGAAGAAGGATTGGAAATATTTGGATCTACAAAAAAAAAGGATCTTAAATTTAATTCTGCCAAGGCGGGCAATGGTGGCTCAGTGGCAGAGTTCTCGCATGCCATGCTGGAGATCTGGGTTCGATTCCTGGTGACTGCCCATGCCAAAAAAAAACCAAAATGTCATTCTGCCAGCAACTCACTTGCCTTTTTTGAGCCCACCTGTACAAGGAAGCCAAAGGTGTTATGGTCACTGTGGTAGAATGCCAAGAATGACTCAAATTCTCTACTCCTCTCTGTATCCATGTCTTCTGCCCTGGTGGTTTCCCCCCCATTCTGCCTCTGGGCTTGGCTACAGGGCTTGATTTGGCCAATATAATGACAAGGAAATAAAGATGTATCAGTTCTGAATCCAGGCCTCCAGAAGCCTTCTGTGTTTTCATTTGCTCTCTTGCACTTCTGCTATCACCCTGAGAACAGGACTGGCTTGCTGGAAGTTGAGAAACATGTGGAGTAGAGCCCAATTGCCCACTTGCCCCACCTGAGCAGATCCTAGATCAGCCAACAGCCAACCAATACCCGGTCAGGTGAGCAAGCCTAGCTAAAATCAGCACAGCTGCCTAGTTGCTGACCTCAGAGGCATGAGCAATAAATTCTTATTGTTCTTTGCATTGAGATTTTGTACTGTTGTACAGCAATATTGCAATGATAGATAATTGATAGTCAACTATCTTCCCAGGAAAAATTATCCCATTACTATGTATCTCAAACAAAATTATATAAGCAAAAATTGTTTATAAACCATGAAACACTTTTCAAATGAGCAACCAGTTAATGAAGTTATCTGGATGATCGCTCATACTGAAAGTCTGGATAAAACATTGCTATAGTTCTCTGGTATATATATGTGTGGGTATATATATATATATATATATATATATATATATATATATATGGTTTATGTTTTGTCAAAGTTTCATAATGCGGTTTTATACAATTTATTAATTTATTTATTCTTGTTTGAGGAAGTCCAGACTGCCATAGGAAACTTGCAAAACATTAAAGTAGTATACTCAATAATTTCCACATATGGTGCACCAGTACATGTATATATGAGAAATCATAAGGTTTCATTTCTAGAATTCCAGTAAAAACATAATAAAATTACCTATAAAATTATTTCAAGGTATATAATTAAATAATTATTTAAAATTTCCTGTAAATTTATATTACTTGATTTTTAGATTAGAAAAAAAACATTGTAAAGACTGATTGTATCTTGTGTGTCCTTATGCAAGGGTACATGTAAGTCATTCCAAAAAGTTATCTATTCTTCTCTTTAAAATATTCTAGGAAGGTATTCTACATCTACTAGGATGATTATGTAATGTCCAACAATCCTTTCAGAAATTTTACCAACTCATAACTTAAATTTCTTCAGAATTAACCTAAGATATATTTTTCCATTGCAATCAAATTAGAACTTAAAGTAACTAACTGAATTCTCGCTATAACTCTTTTATATACACCCACAGATAACTAGCCTTTTTGTTTTTAGGCTTATCAATTAATTTTATTTTTATTGTGATAGCATATATTCTAATGTATATAATTAATAATCAAGAAAGCTATAATATTTTATCACACAGTCTCACATTTCCAGTTCAACAATCTTTTAACTATAAAATGGAAATAACAATACTGCCAACCTTGTAAATTTACCCAGAGTCACAGCTATCCCAATAAACCCCTAAGCGTACTCAGTCTTTCGTGTTCCATCAGCTTTACATGAGTGAGATTCTTCAAACCAAAAAAGAAAACAGTTTGTGTGCACTACCAAGGAATTTGCTGGAAATTTTGGAGTAGAACTGATCCCCAATAAGCATAATTCAAGCTACTTTCCACAGTCACCATTCAGCTCTGACAGTTGTTACCCATGCATTCCAGGGGTGCTGAATGGCTTCTAACACCTTTAAAAACCATTTTTCTCGGAGATGATCCAAAAGCTTCCATGAAAGACTCTGCTTACTGAGGGCAGAGGGTGCTAGAAGCTTCTTTCATTTCAGTGTTGGGCATGAATTGAGATAGCAGAAGCAAGTTAAACAACCATGTATTGTATTGTATTTAAGATTTTATTCAACTAGCTAAATCTTATGTAAAATGGAGTACCTCTAAGAAATACCCATGAGGATTCTGTTTCCACAGAAATGTTTAACTTGCTTTGAACAACAGTACAAGAATTCATAGAAGTAGTAGAATTATGCTTTAATGAGCCATACAGAAGATCAAAATCACTTCTTTGCATTAGAATTTCACTTAAGCAGAGAATTACATGGCTTATGTACAGAAAGAAATCGTATTCAGGAGTTTAGATTGTGAGTTTTCCTTTTTTATTCTTGCTAAAATACATTGGTCAAACTCTTCCCAGACTCATCTCTCCTCCTCATCATTTATAAGCACTTCAGAAAATAGTTTTAATCAAACTCTGTTATGTGGCCTGTCAAACCTGGAAAAAAAATAATAAAACAATGCCACTCTGTCATATTTGGTAGAGTTCAAGAATCTTCTATTTTGCAACTCTACATCCATATTCCTGAACATTTTCCAGATGTCTACCTCTGCCACTGACTAAATACGTGATCCTAGATGAGGAAACTTATCTTTCTGGGCTTCGTTTCCTTCATATGCGAAATGAAGGCATCAGATGAAATAACCCGCGTGGTTTCTTACACCTTTGACAGCATGTGATTCTCGCTCCACCTCAATGGCACATCATACCAAAAATAAAGTTAATTTGTTTACAAACCCATGATTCTCTGATAATTCCAATTTTCATAACATCCAGCAATCACCTAGTGTTAAACCTCAGAGTCATTGTTGATTTTATACCCTTCTCAATTTTAAGGTCATATTATCCTTCAAACACTAGTTTTCTCCTATCCATCTTCTTTGAAGAGGGAACAAATTCATTATCTTTCCTAGAGTAGTGAAATAGAACTCCTGATTGATCTACCTGTTAGCAATTTCTTCATCCTCTAAACCATCTGTTACCCCAACATCAGAATCGCCTTCCTCAGTCACACATATGATGAAGCCACTCTTACTATAAATGGTTCCTCATGCCATTTAGGGGAAAGTTAACATTCTTTATCCTGGCATGAAAAGTATTCCAAAATATAAGCCTACCCTAGACATGTTTATCTCTACCTTTTCCCCACCTCATATGGGCTTATCATTCCCCAATGGAGCGGGGGGAGGGATGAGAAACTACCTACCACTTACTTCATTGTGAGGGTCCAGTGAGGCATTGCAGGTAAAACACATAGAACAATACCCAGTGCAAAAAAAAAAGTTCATTTAGTTTTGGCTGCTATTGCAATATTTCATCATGCCCTACACTCTCCCACATCTGCCTTTTCCCTGCCTCATCCTTTCTTCCTGGAATAACACTTCTTATAAATGTCCACCAATTAAAATCCTGCCCATAGTTTAAACTCAATTCAAATGCCTCCTCCTTCCTGAAGCCTTCCTGACAATGTGTCAACATTCATCTCCTCTTGCACTGCACGGTTTCCACAGCATTTCCCTTTTAAATCTATCATAGCAATTTTCAGTCTGCTACTTGTGATAGACCGTTCGTCCATGCATTCATTCAATAAATATATTTTGAGGGCCTACTATGTGGCCAGCATTGGTCACAGTTTCAAATATAAAGCAGTGAACAAAAGAATACACATGGTTTCTGCTTTCATCAAGCTCACATTCTAGTGGAGAGAGATGCATAATCAAAGGTGCACATGTAATATGACAGGTACTATGAAGTGGTCAGTGAAGAAGCAGGACACCAGCTCTATATCCTCAGTTACTCCTTCCCCATGGGAAACCCCTGTGTCCTGGAAGCATCTCATTCTCCTCTTCTCCCCCTCACCACCTGAAATTATGTTTGGCCTTATGGACAATGAATGCACAATGGGTTGAACTTGAGTTAGCGTGAATGATATTTTAGGCAACACGCTTAAAGTTTCAGCTTCCGTTGCCTCCCATGAGAAGGAAATTAGCAATATTTACTTTGCATGTTATTGGGGAGATGAGATGAGATGTTTACAAGATACTGATCTCAGCCCTGGTCCATCACAGACAATAAATGGCAGCTCTCAGGTGCCATTGTCATTCCTTTTAACAAATGACCTCAAAAGTCTTGTAGCAGCTGACCCTCATAAGAAAGAATTGGGCCTGGTGAAATATTCATTTAAAATGTTCATTTTTTTAAACCCTAATAGAATTCAGTAAAATATCATTACTCTGGGCCACTTGCAGAACAAACTAAACATTTTTATGGTGTTCATTAAAACACAGCTCTGTTCCATTCCCGATGACTGCCCATGCAAAAAAAAAAAACCAAAAAAACCCAAAAACATGAAACTTTCTTAAAGGAATCTAAGACAACAGGGATCACAAAACTACTCTTTGAAAGAGTTATTTAAAAAAATAATAACCAAGTTCAGAAGTAGCTAGAGATATTCACATAAACAGTAATAGAAAGCCATCCCCTCCTCCCATGGGCTATTTATGATTGAAGGGGCCTTAAAAGCCTTTTGAGCAAATTCCTTGTTTTACAAATGAGGCCTATAGAGAAGTGGCTTCCCAAATGTCTCACTGAGAGTTGACAGAACAAACCCAAGATTTCACTTCCCACAGTCCATAGGAAGGAAAGAAGGGAGGAAGGGAGGAGAAAGGAGAGGGGAGGAGAGGAGAGGAGAGGAAAGGGAAAAGCTCTGCTTTTCCTCCCTTCTTTCTAGAAAGGAATCTATTGCTTCACAAAAGAAATTGATTTCAGCCCTCCACATGCCTACTTCCATAGTTTCCTGCCTTTGGGTAAATATATGATATTAAAGAGTGAGTTTTGATCTTTCTATGGTTACCCAAGTGAACTGTTTAAAGGTTTCCTTGAACTTTATTCTTACATGGGAAGCAAGGCGAACCATTTTCCTGACCAGCCCTTTATGCGGTGATCCAGCACATGTTAATCAGTTCGAAATATTCTTTATTATGCAGCATTTCTAGAGGCTGCTTCCCCCAAAAGACCAGAAAATCAGCACTAAAGGGCATAGACTTTTTCTCCACATAATAAAGTCTCGAGGAGAAGCAGAGAAGCAAATGGAGTTTAATATAGACACTGAATCACAGATGAAAGAATCCAATCAAATGCTGACAAAAAAAACCCACATCTGAACAGAAAGGTAAGCAACAACCTGCATTAAACTCCATAACCACCCTGACAACTGCGCTTTCACACCTACTCTGGGGAAATTCACACCCCATTAGAGGGCCAGGAAGCAGATGTCCTGAAAGGAAAACTCTACAGTCAGCAAAGACAATTGATGAGACATTTTCAGAATCATCCATACACATACGACGCCCAAGATGTTTATGAGCCTTCTTTTTCTAAGTTGTTTGGGGATTTATAATGAGGAAATATGAGAAATCACAAAAGTAATAAGCCTTTCTCCTACATAGCTCTAAGGAGAAGGAAATAAGAATACTTCATAAGATTTCTCCTTTATGATATTTCCCTTTCAAAATTATCAAGCTACCTTGTCAAAAATATTATTTTGGGAAAGGTTAACTTGCATTTGTGTTGCTCTAAATGAAATGAAATTTATTTTATATGAACATTATTAGTAATAATTACATGCTAAAATAAATAATAGCAACAAAATAATAATAATAGTAATACTTTCTCATCAGCACCGCCTCCCCCACTGGGTCATGGCACCCATTATTACTTACTTTGTTTTCTGAAAAAGACCCTGAATCTCCCTGCTTCCAGCCTTGCCATGCCCCCAGATTGTTGTTTTTTTAATATAAACTAAATTATGTCTTTTCTGCTTAAACTCTACAATGTCTCCCATTCCCATAGAATAAAATCCACCCTTTCCACCCTGGGTAGCAAAGTCCCAGATAACCTGTACCCTGCCTGTCTCTCTGACCCCATCCACCCCACCCTGCTTTCTCTCCTACCACGCTGAGATTTTCATTGTTCTTCAAGCACACCAACCCCCTTCCATCTCAGAGCCTTTACCCTTGCCAGTCCCTCTACCTGAAATGCTTTTCCTCCCAGGTTTTTGTGCCTCGTTCTAATCCTCCTCTTTCCAATCTCTCCATAAATGTCACCTCCCTGGAAAGGCTTCCCCTCATCTCCCTACTCATAATTGCCATCGCAGCCTCCCATCACACTCCATTCCTCACCCCAGCTTTAAACCCAGGCTTCTTATCTCCATAGTACTCATAATGCCTGCTGTCTGATATTATATTAAGTATGTATTTGTTCATTTATTTATCACATGTCTTTCATCACTCTAAGGTAAGCACCGAGCAGCAGGGACTTAAGTTTGTCTTATTCAACACTCTCTTAAAGTCCAGAAATACCTGGCACTTAAAAGGCATTCCATGAATATTACTAGAATGAATCAATTAACAATAATAATTTATTAAGTATCTATTATGTGTTGGCTATTTTATGTACAGGATTTCTAATCCTAAATATACAAACCCTGTCAGATAAATAGCATCATTATTCCCATTTTCTTACATAGGGAGAAGTACAGAAAAGTGGAGTGACTTTCCCCAAAATTATACAGAGACTAAGTGGCTGAGCCAGGATTGAAGTACAAATCTACCTGTTGCAAAAGTCCATTTTCTTTCCATGGCACCACACAATGTTTTGAGGATATCAGTAAAATTAATACTACTAATAACAAATACTTACATGGTACCCAACTCTTGTAATTGCCTTAGAAAGTCTTGTTTGCAAGGTTGGCCCTTGGCTGGCATCTGGGAACTTGGCTTTTGAAACATTCACTAAATGAGAAGTTTGTACCTGCTGGATTTATTAGACTGTTTTTACAAACAGCATTTTTTACAGAGAGCACCCTTTTTTCCGCCTAAGGGTCTGGAATTTTGGTGTGCTTGGATATGTGATCAAGGAAAACTGTGAACTCTTGAGTCTCAAACATGCTTCTCTAGGCAGACGCATTGCACACACGTGGCTGCGTTTTTGCTGCTGGAGGAAGGATGTGCTCTGGGGGGGTGTGAGCCCTCACAGGAGGGAAAGAACATAACAAGCCCTTGCCAGGATCTCTCCAGACTCCATCTGATGTTTTTTGGTTGTTTTTTTCCCCTTTACTGGTTCCTATGTGTATCTTTGCTGCTGTTAATAAGTCTTAGCTGTAATCATTATAGTGGGTCCCCATGTGTGGGTAGTTTGGGGAGTTCTTAAAACAGAAAGACATAGCAGAATAAGGGCAGCCCCTGGCAAAGGTCATGAAGACAGGTGGGAGTGGAAAGACCCCTGGCGATGGACCTGGCTGCCAAGAGAGTCACTGGAGTAACACCAGACCTGGTACTTTAAATGTAAGTTAGGGAGGCAGCATCCGCAGCTGTGGAATTCACTGATACAAAGAGAAGGACTGTGTCTCTGATAATGAATGGTTAGTATTTAACACCATCAGGCAAAGAGGCAGTGGGGTGGGGGGGTTACCTGAACACCTGAAGTATAAACACCAACACTTTCCAAGAGAGTTAAAATTTTCAGAGAGAAAATGGCTTTTCTTGGCTGAAACGCTGCATACTGATTAAGTAGTCCAAAGAGGCAAATATATTCAAATCTACCTCTCTAAAACAAATGTCATCTTTCCTGGGGGAGTAAACTGGTGTGGAACTATATATAGGGTACACCATTTAAAATTTCTTTTTCAGGAAACTCGCTCTCCACATTCCTTGACATGAGATGTATTTGTAAGCTGAATAGCGGCTGAACCTTGTTTCAAAAGCAATGGCTAACTAGGGGGGGCCACGGTGGCTCAGCTGGCAGAGTTCTCCCCTGTCACATGGGAGACCTGGGTTCAATTCCTGGAGCCTGCCCAGGCAAAAAAAAAAAGGTGTTGGCTAATTAATCCCTTGGGTCTTATTCTGATGTACCATGTTGTACAATCATGCACACATTGTGAACTTTATGTTGTGCCATCTCTCAATAGATAAGCCTACTGTATAGCAAATTTACCTTCATTATGTTATCAGACAGCCTCTAGATCAAGAAACACCAGCTACCTTTTAAATAGCAAATCTACTTTCATATGTTCATCAAACTCACCTCTAAACCAGGATACACCAACTATCTTTTACACTTTCCCTATATTAAACTTTTTAGAAAGAAGTTGACCTCTCATGTACATACACACATAGACACACAGATACATATCCCCTTCCATCTGGGGAGATTTGGAATCAGAACGTACTTAAATAGAGCTGGCACCACTATCCCAAATGGTTAAAAGTGAATCAATTAGAAATAGAATGTTGAGTCTTGTATCATAAAAAAACCTAGGAGTCCAATGCTTCTACTGCAATATTTTACAGGATTGTTATTTCTTAAAGGGCAGTGCTAAAGTCATGCAACAAAGGAAATATCCTTTCTGTATTCTATAGGAAACTAATTTTTCCTGGCAAAAACAAAAATGGATGCTTAAATGGAAAAAGCATGCTATTTTCTCAGCTACCTGGAAGGAAAAGTGATTGTAATTAAAGGTCACACAATCACCTTCACTCCACTAAAACCCACTCCCCACCCCCTTCCCACCTTTGAAGTCATCAAACCCTGATCATAGCAGGAGTATCCAGCTGTTGGGTTCACAAGCTACTAAAATATTCAGAAAGAGACAGAACGTCCTACTTCAATGGGAGGTTAAGCATTCTTAGAGATTGGCAGGGCACCAGACTCAATGGGTCTGAAAACAGGGGCTATAGGAAAAAGGAGATTTGAGAAGAGAAAGAAGTCAGAACAGAACATTCAAATGGCTTACACTTGTGGTTGAAGATTGAAACATTTCCTCCACAAAAGTCATATTCAGGTCCCAACTCCTAATCCTCAGAGTGAGAACCCATTTGTAACTAGGACCTTTGAAGATGTAATTAAAGTGTCCCCACACTGAGTGAGGGTGGGCCTTAATCCAATATGCTGAAGTCCTTATAAGCAAAGGAAATTAGGCAGAGAAAGAGAAGTCATAGGGAGCAGTCGGAAGCCAAGAAGTCAACCTGGTCTGGACAGCCAGACCCAGAAAACCATAGTTTTGGGAGAAAAAGCATCACCTTAATAATGCTTTGATTTTGGAATTCTCTTAGCCTCAAAACTGTGAGCCAATAGTTTCCCAGTTTTAAGCCAACCAGGTGTGTGGTATTTGTTTTAGCAGCCAGAAGCCTAAAACACCTGTGCAAAAGGCCTATGACTAAATCATCTTCCCGTTATCACCACCACCATACAGTGTGCTTGGTTCTAGTGAAGACAAGTGAATCAGGACACCGATTGGAAAGGAGGGTTAAGAATTTCCCAGTCATCTTATGGGGACTTTGTAGATGAGAATTGGAAGGATTTTGCTCCTTCTCTCCCCACCCCATGATTACTAAGTGGAACCCACAAAAACAGCATAATCTCCAGCAGCAAAATGAACTTCTCCTGGCACATGTGAGACAGCAAGACAAATCTGCCCAGATTAGAAGTTTCTAGAAGTCAGAACACATGTTTTTCCATTTTAGTGTGCCATTTCCTACTCCAGATATACAGTAGATGCTTAACAACTGGTTACTAGATGAACAAAAGAGTTGATTCCTATGTCTAAAATGCTGCTATCCCCACCTATATTTTGGTACGTTAAAAATGTATCCAACTTGGGATGCTCACCTGTTTCAGTGGTAGAATGCTTGCCTTACATGCAGGAGACCCAAGTTCAATTCCCAGACCATGCACTCCCCCTCCAAAAAAAATGTATCCAACTTGTAAGTCTTCTGAAAAGTTTTTTCAATTCCCCTGTCTAGATAAAATCTCTTCCTCCTTAGAGTGCTCATTGCACCTATCTTGGTGGCGATTATTTTAATCAAGCTTGAAATACAGACATCTGTTCATTTAATTCTTGTCCTTTTCTCCACCCTTTCCCCCACCTGGGCCAGTATACTATATACTCCTTCAAGATCATGCAAATCTTTCTGTCCCTGGACTCTTCTATTGTATAGAGAAAAATGCCTTAGGTAGAGAGAATTCAGATTTGTTCGATTTGATTTTATGCTTATGTAAAATGGTGTGCAGGTGATTTTCTCCTGCTTTCATCTCACATGAAAGAGCTGTCCTTATATAATACAGTGGTCATCCTCCATTTTATTTTGTAAAACAAATAATTAGTCGTATTTATTATGTGCATTTCATGGTTATATAATAATTGCACATTTTTCTATTCTCTGCCACCGATACCTAAAACCTCTTCATTTATGGACACTTTCACTATTTTTGGAAAGATCTATTTCCTCCATCCGGTGCTGGACGGATTGCTTGTTTTATCTACAACCTGATTCTGCACCTCGGGTTGAACTGAATGTACTCTGCGGGGATCTTGAGGATAAAGGTGGCCTCACTGGCTGACTCATTAATCCACATCGGCCAAAACACTTCTGACTTCTCATTTATAAAATGAGATTTTAAAACCTTCATCATTATTTATTAAGCATCCACTACACCCAGGGAACCTGATAAAAAAGACTGCACTCAAAGAGCTTAAAAATAAGACCTCCACTTGCAGCGAGCGGACATGGTGGGAACTCACCCAGGGTCATCCATTCCAAGTGTTTTACATATTCAAAAGCTCTGATAGTCTGTGAGTTCAGATGTACAATTCATAAGAAAGGCCAGCAGATTATTCCTAAGAGAGAGAATCCCGTGGGAAAACAAGTATCAGAATTAGACATTCCATAGCTGTAACAGTCTAATAAGAAGAAGGTCTAATAATATATATATATATATATATATAAAAGAAGGAAGTCAATATTAGTTCAGAGTATTAAAAATTTTGCAGGGAGAATAAGGCCTTTTTCTTTGCAGAGATATGAGCAGATTGTACACATCAAGATGAATATTCTAGGCACTTTCTCATATTACCTATGAGAAGGATCCTTTCAGTTTATAGTCACACCGAGTATAATAACCATCAACTCTTTATTCAAGGCACGAAATTCCACCCAAAACAACTCATGACCAGACTCCTGAACAGGCATATATTTTTAAAAAATCCTAATTTGTCTACCTTGCACTCCTGACAGTGAGCAGAGCCTTTCTATCCTTAGCTCCCTTATGTTCAAATCAAGTCCAAGTGTCAGCTTTGCTTAGGAAATCGATACTTCAAGTCTTTCTTACAATCAAAAATTCATTTTTATCTTTAGCCCTATTTTCTTTATTCCTTTCTCCTTACCCAAGTGGGATATTTCTTGTTTCTTTTTTCTTGCTGTGGAATTCATTAATTAAACCCAAAGTGATCATTTTCATGTAAACCAATGTTAGGGGTATAGGCACCAAATAATTCCGACAAGTGTCCACAGTGAAATCAATATTTTAAAATTTGCGACTTTTTATTTTAGTTTCCCTTTCAACTTACAGCTTAAAGGAGTATCCATAACTTTTATTCCTTCTAGCCTCATTTTTGCATAAACATAGAATTTAAAGCTCAAGGGAAACTTGGGGATAAGATTATCCAATTCATTCATTTTATAGGTAAGAAAAAAGAAAGGCATTTAATAGCAGGGCCAGGTCCCACGATCCCAGCTCTGGTGCTCTTACCCCTTTATCACATCTTTTCCCTTCTATGTAGTTTCCTAAGAGCTAAATCTTTTGCTTTCAACATACACTTGCAATGCGGCTTCCAAAGACAAATACAACTAGAAGTCATCATATGAAGCATATCTGAATCATTTGGAATGTGTTAATGGAGTTTCATGTTAAAGATTAACCTCTAAAATCCACACTTTATATTTAGGACAACAGTTAGTGCTTCTCAGAGAAAAAAAATCCCTTATTAAAAAATAAATTAATCCAGATTATCAAAATGCAGAATTTGAAATTACACTTATTCTAGAGATTTAATTTAGGTAAATGATTTCCTGTTATTAGCCTTTAAATGCATCTAAACATTTATACAAAGAACCTTAAATGTTCAGTTTAAAACCCTAGGAAAGCAAGTGCTGTTTGCAAAATATAGCTTCTGATGAAATGTTATTTTCTATTTTGTCAAATATAATTTGCAGCTGTGAATAAACAAACTTTCCAAATGCTATAGAAAGCCTAAATCTTTCATTTCCTTAAATAAAATTCATACTGTAAGAAGAAAGCAACTAAAAGGAGATATATTTAAAAGATGCAATTTTCTCTGCTGTTCTTGTAATACTTTTTCTCAAAATGAAGCATCTTGTGTCAAACCCGAGAATTAGCACTAACTTTAAAAAGGCATTGTTTCACTGTCGAGTGGTGAAACTGTGTTCCAGAAAGAAATAAAATTATCTAAGGACAACAAAAGTAAATTACAGTTAGCATTAAAAGATGTAAAAAATAATCTACTGTATGTGGTTGAGATATTTTCTTGTTTGTTTCTGTTTTTGTTTTTGAGTTAATGGGAAAGTAGTTTCTATCATTAAATGTCATATAAATAACAGATATAAGTTACTTCTGAAATAGTATTTCAATACCAAGTATGATGGAAATAACTAGTTTTGATGGTTTATGCAATATTGGTGTATATTAAATATAAATTCATAAAATTTTACAAAAACAATCCTGAAAATTTAAAGAGCATAAACCTCTTGAAGTCCAAGTCTGTGATTGCCATGTTCATGACTGTATTTCCAGGTTGTAGCTCAGTCCCCGACACACAATAAACACTTAATAAAAATGCGTCAATAAATATAGAAGTGTGCATATTTCTTTATTAGTCAGGATCCTCAATGACAAACAACAAAACACACCCAGGCAAGTGTAAGCAGAAAGGGGACTTGTTAAATGACATTAGCTAGCTCACAGACCTTCCAGGAGAACAGGCTTCAAGGCTCTGCAGCCAGTAACAACTCCCAAACGTTCTCCTGCCATTGCCACTGCACAACTCCAGTTGTGGCACAAACATGCACTTGCACTGCTGACACTGAATGGAACTGCTTCCTGAATGTGTACAGTACTTCTATTCCCTGTTGTTCCTGCTTGTAAACTGCCCTAGTCTCCTCTGGGATTACCTATCTCTTATTATTTTTACCAATGCAATCGACAATCAGTGCTAGCATTCTGCTCTCTAGTCCCTTCCATTGGGGCTCTAAATCATTAAGTACATGCTACGTTTCCTAGGTGAGAGTTGTATCAATTATTTCCTTCCTACATAAGACATATCACCATTTTCTTCAAATTCTCATATCAGTTTCCTTAACACCAATCAATTGACCAATACCACATTTTTAAGTGTTTATAATAGCATCACCCCATTTCTGGTTTCAAATTCCTAAACCAATCAGAATAGACTATGTAGGGCTGCAATAACAAAATAGCTAAAATAGCAATTACTTGACACAACAAAAAATTATTTCTCACTTTTGCTATATGTCCAACTTTGGTCACACGGAAGTTCTGCCCATTGTAATCACTCAGGATCTAGTCTGAAAGAAGGTCCACTGCAGTGTACTTTCTCCAAGATTGTGAGTCAAAAAAAGATGAACGAGGCAGTTCACATGAGCTATTAGATATGTTACCTGGGGTGGGTGATGGTGGCTCAGCAGGCAGAGTTCTCGCCTGCCATACTGGAGACCTGGGTTCGATTCCTGGTGCCCGCCCATGCGGGGGGAAAAAAAAGACACACACACACACAAAAAAAAAAAAAAAATTGCCACCTACATTTCATTGACCAAACCAAATCATTTGAAGATACCGAATATGAAAAGAGTCAGAGAAATGCAATCCTACTGTTGCTTGGAAAGAAAACCAGACATTATTTGATGCACAGAATCAATAACCAAACACCTTTGGGAGGCAAGATCTATAATGTAAGAAATGTCTGGAACATAGGAAACATGCTCTAAAGATCCATTTGGGTGGATACCAAAATGGGAAATATCCTCTTCAAAATCTAAAATTGTTATTCTCCCATATATAGCATCAATAGTCTCAGCTTCATTAGTCTAAGTTGTAAACAGAAAACAATGTAGAATTTGATTAGCTGTAGTTTATGTATGAATTTCAATTCATTGTATTTTATGTAGTAATGTCATGGTATGGTGGACAGACTATAGGGTGACTGCATTAATTCCACCTGCTGGTGCTCACACTTGTGTATAATCCCCTTTCTGGGAGTGTGAGATTGTGTTTCCCACAGTACAGTATGGCAGGGAGAGGTGGGAGTCGCTCCCGTGAATGCATTACCTTATGTAAGACCCTGTCCTGGCAGTCTGGAGCGAGCCATGCTCCTGCTGGTCTTGAAGAGGCACACAGCCATGCCATGGAATGTCTATGGAGAAGACCACATAAAAGCAGCGAACGGTCTGATGGTGGCTCAGGGGCAGAATTCTCGCCTGCCATGCCAGAGAGTGGGGTTCGATTCCCGGTGCAAAAGCAGTGAACAGCCTTCAGACAACAGCTGTCAAGAAGTGGGGACCCTCAGTCATAAGACGACAAGAAAATGAAGTGTGCCAGCAACCTAAATGAGTGTGGAAGCAGGTTCTTCCCTAATCAAGCTTCAGTTGAAAACGAAGTCCAGGCAGCACACTTTGATCGCAGCTTTGTAAATCCCTGAGCTTTGTAAATCCCTGATCCAGTTAAGCTGTGCCTGAATTCTCGTCCACACAAAAGTGATGCTATCCTGCGCTTACTTATCTTTTGCATAGTTTGCCTCAAATTTTTGTTGTTAATTTTTAATTTGTTAATTTCAATGCACAGAAAAGTTGTAAGGATACTACAAGAGAATTCCATATAGTCTTTATCCAGATTCACCAATTATTTATATTTTGCTGATTGCTTTTATCATCTTCTCTCTCTCATGTGTGTGTGTGTAAGTTTTTCTGAACTGTAAACATGTTGGAGAAATGTCTTTTTATACCTAAGTTCTTCAGTATGCGTTTTCTAAAAATTAAGGGCATTTTCTTACATAGCTATATAATTATTAAAATCAGGAAAAATTAATTTAAATTCTAATTCAGACATTCAAATGTTACCAGTTGTATAAATAAAGTGCTTTATAGATATTTTTCCCCACTTCAAGATTCACATTAAACTAGTGTCATGTCATTTCAGGCTCCTTTATTCTAGAATTATCCTTTAATCTTTTATTCTTGGCCTTGATGTATATATTTTTGTATGCTCTATGGCGGGGGTCACAGTTCTTTCCTTTTCCATGTGAGTATTCCATTATTGCAGCACCCTTTGTTGAATTTTTGTTTGTTTTCTTTCTCTTTCTTTGCTTGTCTTTTTGCTTACTTGTTTGTTTTTTGGGAAGTGCACGGGCTGGGAATCAAACCCTGGTCTCCCACATGGCAGGCAAGAATTCTACCACTGAACTACTCTTGCACCCTTGGCTTTGAAATTTTTGGAACATACAGTCCATAGTTTCCCTGAGCTTTCCTCATGATTAGATTTAACATGTGCCCCTTTAACAGGAATGTCACGAAGCAATGACAACTTAATCATGATGTGGGACCGTTCCAATAATGACAGTGTTAACTTTGGTCACGTGGTTAAAGTGATGTCCTCCAGGTTCCTCCATGGCAAAATTAAACCATCTTCTACTTTGTATCAGACAAGTAATTTGTGGGGAGAAACTTAGAGATAATGAAAATTTTCTGTTCCTTAGAAAAAATTTTACCTACTCATTTCAGCACCCATTGATGATATACTAACTTCATTTTTTCTACATTGATCCATGGGCATTCTTTTGTAAGAAAGAGCCTTCTCTACTCCCCTATGTATTTATTTACTTATTTACATCATTGGGGATTTGTAGATTATTCTCTTACTCAATATAAAATCCATTATTAGCATTTTTTATTTCGAAGCTAGTTTGCCCCAGATGTAGACAGGGAGAGCTCCTTAAAGAAGTAGGCTTCTGTGTCCTCTGACAGGTATCTATCCGTCATTCTGTGAGCACTCCTTGCTTTCTGTTATAACAAGGTATCCCAGACTTATTTCATATTTTCCCCACCTCAGTCCTGAAAATTAGTCATTTTTCAAAGACCCCCATGTGTTTATTTTATAGAATAATATTTAGTAACCAAGAACTGAGCCATGGGTATGCTCTTTGATATTGGGGTATAATTACTTCTGGGCCACTCAGCGCACAAATCTAGAAAATATATGTGCATATGCACACACACACACACACACATACTGTGCGTTTATCCTAACGCCTCTAATTTAACAACACAGGGTACATTTTAGTCTTCTCTCTTTTTATATTTGTAAGTCATTTTTTTGAACACTTAGAAACTGTTCTCATTATTCTCATCTATTTGCTTATTTTCTCAAGCCTACAATACACTGAAAGTAATTTCAGAATTACTAACTCATCCATGATGGCAAGCCAACCTACCATTAGAAGTCAATATTTTTAACAGGTGTTTTTTTTTTTTCTTTTTTTTTGATGGGGGAGAGGTTGAGCTGGTAAAACTTATATCCAGTGAAATGCGCAAACCTTAAGAGCACAATTTAATGAGTTTTGACAAATGCATATACCCATTAACCCACACTTCTATCAAGATAGATTTCCATCAACCCAGAAAATTCCCTCATGTCTATTTTCAATCTCCCCCACTGTTCTGATTTTTCCACTAGAGATTATTCTGCCTGTTCTAGAACTTCAGATAAATGTAATTATATAATATGTTCTCCTTTGCATATGCTTCTTTCACTCAGCAAAATGTTTGTCAGATTTATTCACGGTGTTGCATGTATTAGTAACTCGTTCCTTCTTATTGCATAATAGTAGTCCATGTATACATTTTACCATATTTTATATACCAATTCTCCTGTTGATAAGAACTTGGTTTGTTTCTTTTTGAGTTACAGTGAATAAAACTGCCATGAACATTTTTGTACAAGTGATTTTGTCACATGTATTTTCATTTCTCTTATGTTAATACTTAGCGATAGAATTGCTGGGTCATAGGGTAAAAGTATGCTTAAATTTATAAGAAACTGCCAACAATTCTCCGAAGGGTCCCTTTGACGTGTACAATTTAGCCCCAATATGCTAGCTGTTTCGTTTGCTTATATACTTAGCAACATTTGTTATCAGCCTTTATTTTTACTTTACACGCTTAGGTTTGTACTAGCACCTCACTTTCACTGTAATCTGCATTTACTTAATGCCTAGTGATGTTGAGCATTATTTCATGTACTTATTATCCACTTGTATATCTTCTTTTATGAAGTGTTTGTTCAAGTCTCTTTCCCTTTTTTGGACTGGATTATTTTTTTATCATTGAGTTGTAGGAAATCTTTATATATATTCTGGACAAAAGTTCTTCATAGATATATGTCATGCAAATATTTCCTCCCAATCTTTGACTGGTCTTTTCATTTTCCTAAGTCATTTGATAAGCAGAGGTTTTAAACTAATGTGTCAAATTTTTCTTCTAAGGTTATTACTTTCTGTATTTCTGTTTAAATTTGTAGAGGCTTTTTCTAACTGTACCTTAGGTCTAACACAGTGGTTCTCAACTGCACACAACTTTACCCCCCAGGAACATTGGCAATGTCTGGAGGTATTTTTGTTTGCCGTAAACGGGGAAATGGGGTGCTGTCAGCATCTAGTGGGTAGAAACCAGGAATGTTGCCAACACCTACAATGCATGGGACAGTCCCCTACTAAAATAATTAACCAGCCCAAAGTGTCAAGGGTGCCAAGGTTGAGACACTCTTGTCTAATCTCATTTGGGGGTCAGAAGGAAGGGTGAAACATTATGCATATCTCGGTTTCATAAATTATAACCAAGAGGATTAAATATTTGTGCCAATGGAAAGCAAATGATAACATGACTCAGATGCAAGGGCTTAGGTAGGTTATTCCAAGTCTCATCAAAAGCCATGTCGATCTGAAGCCACTGGGACTTCCTTGATCATAGGATACTAAGTCAATGTTTTCCGTGGCTAAAGGAACAAAAATGAGAGCAGGTTTGCCTCTTTTAGAAAGTGTCACATTAGTAAAGGGTTACTGCTCAAACTGAATTAACACAAGTCAGTGACAGTTTCCAATCCATTATGTGCACAAATCTCCCATAAAAATCAGTGAGAAAGCCACATCTGTGTAACCGAGATCAGAATGCGGCTAATTCCGACTGTAACTTGCAGTTCCCTTCCAGGGCTCATAAACCCCGCAGTCGTTGCTCAGGAACAAGGGATATCATGTGATGAATACAGCAGCTCTGGCCAAAGCCTGGGCGAATCATCCAGATCATTCTGCTCTCTGGTTTATTAGGCAGCTGAGGAATCTTAAGGTTCTGGATGTGATCACAACTAGAACAGAACTCCAGGGAATAACCCAAATTAACGGAGGAGCCACTGCACTTATAAGAACAACTTGTTTCTCCCAATCCTTAAAGTGGCCTATATTTACTATAGAAAATATGAAAATATAGAAAACTAAAAAGAAAAAGATTACCTATACATTCTTTACCCAGAAGTAATCACTATCACTACGAACACTTTGGCATATTTCCCTTTAGGTGAAATTGGTCTATGTAATTTTTTTTCTTTTACTTACTGAAGGTCTAACTTTAACAAAATTTTGTACCCTGGCCCTTTCACAAGACATTTTCTCATATCATTAAAAAGATCGAAATATTATTTTAATGTGTACTCTAGTGGTTTATTTCATGTTGGACATTTACATTCCTTCTAATTTTCACGATTCCAGATAATGCAATGCCAACTCTTTGCAGTTATCATTCCCCACATTTTGTATTCATTTCATAATATATATTGCCCAGAATGGAACTGCAGGATTATGATTTACACCACCTAAAGACACTTTATACATATTGACAATTTTTCCCAGAAAATATAATGTTCAATTTACCTTCTTGTGAGCCATATATCCTTTCACTCTCACTTCATTAGCAACTCAGCATATTTTTTAACTCTTTAGTTATATTAGGTACTTTGGTATTTATTTGTTTCATCTCCTTTTCAGAAGGAGGTGACAAGAGAATTGATCTCAGTAAGTAAAACTGTCAGGAATTATTTACACTTGAGTTGATAATAATACAGTATGTTTTGCTGTCAAATGTCAAAGTAGAAAAACAAATAAATCTAAAAGCCTAGAAAATACTGATCTGAGATGATACCAATCTTACCTTTTAATGTAGGAGAAGTTTAGGCTTCATTTGATTTTAAAAAGAGCCTCACGTACATAAAGAGTGAAAGTAACTTATGGAGAAGATCAAATATAATAATATTTTAAAATTCAATCTTCATGCATGTGGGAAAAAAGGCAACAAATCACTTTTGCTATTATATTTTCCTGTACCTCTGCTATACCGGCATGATCCAACCAGACTTTGGCTGTACAATGAGTGTCATAATGGATGTTGAGAGGCAAGAAATGATCACATTAGAGAAGTAAGTAGTCTTTGATGGCCTGGAACTGAGTGTTTTCACCTTATGAAGTATCAATTCTAGGAAGAAAAATCAATACATTTTCCCATTCCCCATATTTAACTCTACAGTACTAGCCCTGGAAAGTAGAAAATGGAAAGGAGACTAGGAAAAGAAAAGCAAGATAAAAAGATGATTTTCGGGTGACCAAAAAAGTTTTTCAAAGGATCTATGTCGTATATAGGACATTGAGAGAGAAAAAAAGACTTCATGGTAGAATAGAAAGCTAAAGATCAGATTTGTCTGGACTCGGGACTTAGAATCTTAAATTTACCCATAGGGTCTTCTAAACCCATCTTGAGGACATGGGTCATATCTCAAACTTTAACTCATAAGAAAAGTCAGTGCTTTTCCCATGGCAGTAGGTATTCATATTTTTTTCTCTTGAGACAAAAATGCTTCATTCAGTAATTCACAAAATATTTATTGAATGCCCACGTTGTGCCCAGCACTATTCTGGGCAGACAGTGGTGAACAAAGCAAGATCTGTGCTCTCCTAGATCTTAGAGTCCAATATAAGCTTAAAACTTAATTTATGAAAGCAGGAAGTTGGATTATGTGCCACAGTTTGATTTTTTTATATATTACATTAAAATATTATTTATCTTGATCACTGAGCGTTTTTGACACTCCCTTGAATTTTGCACCCAAGGGGAATACCTCACTCCTATCAGTTCCAGTGAGCTGTATCTTGAAAGAGTTGGCAAACCAATTATGGATTGTCTCATTGTGGTTGAAAACTACTTGGGGATAGCATATTAAAGACATCAGTTTATCCAGAGCCATACAAAAGCCACAGCGGCAGCAACAGAAACAGTTATTCATCTGGACAACTACTCAGGAAAGAGAACATTTCGAACAACAAATATTTATTTAGTGCCTACTCTGTGCCAGGCAATATTCTAGAACGAAGATGAAGCAGTGAATCTGAGAGAGCTCCTGTCAACCCAGAGTTTACATTCTGTCTGGAATCAAGTGAGAAAGCAAATGCCCACAGACCGATAAGTGCTAAAAGAAAATAAAACAGTATAATAGGATATCCTGTGAGTGTGGTGTG
Organism: Tamandua tetradactyla; assembly: GCF_023851605.1. Taxonomy (NCBI): domain Eukaryota; kingdom Metazoa; phylum Chordata; class Mammalia; order Pilosa; family Myrmecophagidae; genus Tamandua; species Tamandua tetradactyla. Next base: position 58,566,326 of record NC_135331.1, on the reverse strand, counting down.
GGCCCATAGTTGGGGCATTGTCTCTAAGGAGATAACAATTGTGATGAAACCTGAATGATAAGAAAGAGCCAAACCTACAAAAATCTGAAGAAAGCTCTTCCTTGCCTGGGGGAAAACAAAAACAAAGGATTTTGCTGTTGTTGTTTTGTTTAGAATAAACAAATTCATAGAGTCAGGAATCGGAATACAGATTACCACAAACCAGTGTGAGGTTGGGGACTGGGGTGGTAATGCTTAATTGGTACAGAGTTTCTCTTTGGGTGATGGGAATCTTTTGGTAATAAATGGTGAGGATGATGACACAACACTGTGAATGTAATTAACACCACTGAATTATATATTTAATTGTGGTTAAAGGGGGAAATTTAAAATTGTGTATATGTTACTAGAATACAATTTTTAGAACCTTAGGAATATATAACACAGGGTACCCTAATGGGAACTACAGACTGTAGTTAATAGTATGGTTATAATAATATCACTTCATCATTATAGCAGAAGTACTAATGCAAAGTGTTCATAATTAAGAAAACTGAGTGCATGAGGGGAGTTTGTGGGAACTTTGAATTTCCTGCATCATTTTTCTTTAAACCTCAATTCCTGTAATCAAAATAAATTAATTTTTAAAAAATCCCCAGATTTGGACTGAAAAACTGGCAGACAAGGCTAACTGCGAAATGGAAAAAACTAATTGTGAAATGGAAAAGAACCAGGTTTATGAGTAGGAAATCCAGAGGTCTCCTTTGTATTTGTGGATTGGAAATGTGTATTAATGTTCTCTAGAGAAACCGAAACAACAAGAGATACCTGGAAATATGAGATTTATAAAGGTGTCTCATGCAACCATGGGAATGGAAGAATCCAAAATCTATAGGGCAGGCTGTGAAGCTGGCAGCTCCAATGAAGGGTCTGGACAAAGTCCACAGGAGAGGCTTACTGGCTGAAGAAGCAGTGGAAGAGTCTCTCTCTTTCCTTAAAAGTCTTCAATTGATTGGATTATCTTGTTGGTGGGAGACATTCCTCAGTTGATAACATATGTAATCAGCCACAGCTACCATCAACTGACTGATGATTTAGTGCACCTGACTTCTGGTTTACCAGCCAGTCACGAAATATCCTTGTAACAACAGTCAGATCAGTGCTTGCCTGACCGGACAACTGGGCATAATCACTTGGCCAAATTGACACCAGATCCTAACTGTCACAAGATGCTTATGAGAAATACAAATGGATATATAACAAGTCAAAGGACAAGTTTAATGCTGGATGTATAAATTTAGGAGTCAGTAGCACATAGACATAATTAAATCCAGGAGAATGGAACAGACCACCTAAGGAGAGTATGTAGACAGAGAAGGAAAAAAAAACAGAAAAGACCAGGAGCTGAGAACTTGAAAATGACAAATTTAGAGGTAAAGAAATAAAAAGGAGACAGCAAAATAGGCTTAGAGGAATAGTCAGAGAGATGGAAGTAAGCAAATAACACATAGTAGCTTGGAAACCGGGAAAGATCCTAGAGTGTTAGCTCACTCACATAACTTTAAAATAAACATGTATACTTTCCCAATACAACAAAAGTTTAAAACGCAGGAACAATTTCAATTCTCAGTAACAATGCTCCACACCAATTTTTAAATCTTGCAATGAAAAAGTTAAGGAAACACCATGTAATTTGTTTTGGGACACACATTCTTTTCTAGCTTAGTAAGAAATCCTCAGAATGATTTCCCTAGAACTCTGTAATTCACTAGGGTAGAAGATAATAGGTGCAATAAATAGAAATTATCATCTAAATGCCAAGTTCTTCACTATATATGAAATAAACTCCCCATGTGACTACAAAGATATGAAAGAATAAATGCAAACCTTTAGCATTCAGTTTAGAAAGATCAATACAAGAGATTGATAGCATTTATATTGAAAGTTAGATTCCACATGATTGTTTAGTAGTAGAAAGAATGTTTGGGGAATTTACATTATAGAAAATAATTAATTAATTAAATTCATGGTCTCATTCCCTATAAGTAATATACAAAGGAAAATACATGAAATTCCTTTTAACCTAATAGAGCTTCTGCATAAAACAGGCCCAGCAATGTTTGTTACTAAATTAGTATAAATACCATGGATTGCTGCCTGGCAAAATGTATAATTTCCCAGGAATGTTACAATAAATCTCTTTATTTTTCACAGTTTAAAAAAAGACACTTTGTATTATCATACTTTTGGTTGTGCAACCTCATTTTCCTAGTCAAATTTTTTCTAATTAAAAAAAAATTTCAAATTTTATTCCACATTTATTTATACCTTGTCTTATTCACACAACACAAAATGAGGTAGCTTAAAATGTTATGAAATATAAAGGAATAAAATAATCGAGATTTTAATTTAAAGGAATTTAGTGGGAGGGAATAGTAATTTCACTAGTAAAACCTGACAAATTTGATTTATATTGTCACATATAGCCCTAAAGAGGGTCACAAATTTGGATTTACATTTCCAAGTGGCCAAAACAAAGGAGAGACAAACTTATGATTTCATAGTCTAGATTAAAAGCAAGCAAAAAATTAAGAAGTGTAGCTTTGCTGACATTAAGGTCTGAAAGACATTTCTGCCATAAACCCTAGAATTTCACATAAATTATTTCCTTCATTCTCATACCCAAAAAGTCTTTCCAAGGGAGGCTTTAATTTTAATAACTATCACCTTCATTAACTATGCATTTTATTTGTCTGATTCGAAGCATTTTGGGAATTTTATTTTCATATCTCAGAGTAATTCTTGACTCTTCCTTCTACTTTTCCTTCCTATATCCAATCAATCTCAAGTTCTATTCATTTTCCTTCCTGACTAGCCTTCGAATTCCTTAATTTCTACTTCTTTCAACAGGTCCCACTAACTTTTTTTTTTCAGAGCCCACTAACTTTTGGTGAATATTCTCACAGCTGGATTCCATGACAGCCACATAAACTGGTATATTTCTGCCTCCAAGAATTCCTACTTTCCATTTTATAATGCCATGCCATTTGTATTAGTTAGGGTTCTCTTTAGAAACAGACTCAACAGGGAACACTCACAAATATGTAAGTGTCTCACGTGGCCTCAGGAACGCAGAGTCCAAAATCTGCAGGGCAGGCTGTGAAGCCAATGATTCCGATGGATGGTCTGGATGAACTCCACAGGAGAGGCTCGCCAGTCGAAGCAGGAAGAGAGCCTGTCTTTTCTGAATCCTTCTTAAAAGGCTTCCCATGATTAGATTAAGCATCACTCATTGCAGAAGACATTCCCCTTGGCTGATTACAAATGGAATCAGCTGTGGATGCGGCTGACGTGATCATGATTTAATTCTATGAAATGTCCTCATCGCAACAGACAGGCCAGCACTTGCCCAACCAGACAAACAGGTACCACCCCATGGCCAAGTTGACACTGTGGAGGGCCAGGAACAATCAGTCAGGCCTGAGCAGGGAAAGTCCCCACAACACTGGGGTGGAATGTCCCTGAGAGTTAAACAATAACCAATGTTAGGGAACTGAGGGAACGGGATGTGTTTTGGTAACAGCTAACAGCATTCTTCTGCTTCTATGATACACTTGCTTGCTACCAACTGCAAAACCACAACATGATTTTAGCCTTTATAAGCACACCTTGAAAACCTCTGGGGGCTGCTCTCTGACTCTTCCTTCTTGGAAGTTTCTGAAGCAGTCGCCAGCTGGCTAATAAAGACTCCAGATTGGCTTGCAGTTTTGAATTATGTGGTCTCTCTTTTGGTGCACCCCACAACATTTGGAGGCCCCAGAGAGATCATCCCTAACAGGACATCTGGTGACCACAGGTCCTGGAGACCACCCCCAAAACTGAGGTCCGGCCTAGGGGAAGGCCTCGGAGAGACATTCCTCCATCCCAGGCAAGGACCAGGAACCGGCCGGTCCTACAGGACCCTCCGAAATTGTACAAAATCTGGTGGAGTCATCTGTTTCTGGAAACCTCACCGGTGAGTACAGGTCTGTTACTGGATCCAGGTCAGGGACCTCTGGAAGGCTGGACGCAGCATTACTTCTAAGGTCAGGTCCCGGAGCAAGACGTTGTCAGGGGCTTCTGGCTAGGAATCAATTAAGAATAATGCTTTTGTGTGTCTTGGTTTAGTTTTTCCCTTCTCTCATCTGTTGGTCTCGTCGCATTCTGTGTCGCTCTGTCACATTCTGTGCCATTCTTGTCATAATTGCCATGGGTCAGTCAAGTTTGTCTATACTCCCCTCCAATGTTTTTTGAAAAATTTCCAGGAATTTCAGTGGGAGGCTGGAGACTACAGAGCCCCTGTCAATGCCATCAACTTAAAAAAATTCTGCTCACGGGAGTAACCATCTTTTGGTTCTGGGTGGCCTCCTAAGGGAACCACAGATCTATCTGTGGCTAATAAAGTCCAAAGGACAATTTTTGGTAATCCAGGACACCCTGACCAAATCCCCTATATACTAATTTGGATTGACATTTTAATAGAAAAACCCTAGTGGTTACGATCTTACCTGGAGTCCCAAAAAGAAAGACCCCCCCAGAGCCAAAACGGTCCTCTTAATAAAAACCTCTTAAAAAGAAAGGACTAATGGGATCTCAGTATTAACAGGACCACCAGAGGATCCGCTCTTGATGGACCCTCCTCCATACCCAACAGTCCCTCTGACCCCTCTAAAACCAGAGGGGAGAAATGGCCAAGAGGCGACATCCAGCCCCTCTGATAGCCGGGAGGTGACCTTCAGTCCCCCCCATACCAGAAGTGCCTCTGCTTACCACCCTTCTCCTGGTTCACAATCACAGGATTCTTTCGGAGCCCCGATTTTACCCTTGAGGCAGGTTGGCCCTGCCCTGGGGGATGACCGCCCACCTTTCATGGTCTATGTCCCCTTTTCCTCTAGTGATCTGTATAATTGGAAAAACCAGAATCCCTCTTTCTCTGAAAAGCCCCAAGGGCTCATCTCCCTCTTGGAGACTGTCTTTTTTACCCACCAGCCCACGTGCGATGACTGCCAACAGCTCCTCCAGGCCCTCTTCACCTCCGAGGAATGAGACCGAGTCAGGAGAGAGGCGAGGAAGTTAATTCCTGGACCTGATGGACAACCTACTACTGAATCAACCTGATTAGAGGCTGTGTTCCCCTTCACCCGGATGGGACCCCAACACTGACAGAGGTAAGGAGGCTCTCGATCGGTATCGCCAGACTCTGCTCCGGGGGATACGAGCAGCGGCCAAGAAGCCAACCAACTTGTCTCGGGTAAGCGAAACCATACAAAAGCCAAACGAATCTCCGGCCGCTTTCCTTGAGTGCCTCCTGGAGGCATACCATGTGTACACCCCTATAGATCCAGAGGTGCCCGAAAACAGGTGAGCCGTAAATATAGCATTTGTCACCCAGTCGGCCCCAGATATAAGAAAAAAAGTTACAGAAATTAGAAGGATTTAAGGGTAAAGTGCTGTCTGAACTGATAGAGATTGCACAAAAGACTTTTAATAACAGAGATGACCCCGGGACCACGCAGTCCAAAAAATATCCAAAACTTTAATATCTGCAGTGGCTGAACAAGAAAAACAAAAAGATAAATGGAAAACCAATGAAAAGAGAAAGGAAAACCAAGGAAAAAGGTTGGGCCTAGGTGCAAACCAATGCGCCCACTGCAAAGAAAATGGGCATTGGAAAAATGAATGCCCTAAAAGAGGACTTTAAGGACTGAAACTGGCCCCTGTTCTGGTTGAAGAGGCGAATTGACGGGCCGGGGCTCCATTCTATGGAGCCCCCAGGAGCCCAGGGTCACATTAAAAATCGGGGGCAAGCCTATAAAATTTCTTGTGGACACTGGGGCGACCTTCTCCATCCTTCAGCAGGCAGAAGGGCTCGTATCTAAGGGAAAATCCCCATACAGGGAGCAACGGGAGAGACGAAGTCCTACCCATGGACTAAGATGAGGATCACTGACCTCGGGGAAGGAACCGTCACCCACTCGTTTCTTGTGGTGCCCGAGTGTCTGTACCCCCTTTTGGGGAGAGACCTGCTCCAGAAATTACCAGCCACCATCTCTTTCAAAAACGATTCGGCCAAGCTCCCCTTCAATATAAACCCCTCGGCAATCCTGTCACTTGCCCCTTATCAGAAGAGTATTTACTTACTGCAGAAGTGGCGCTGCTGGCCCCAGGCCCATATTTGCGGGAATTTAAAGAAAAAATACCAGGTGTATGGGCAGAAACTAACCTACCAGGATTAGCTGCCCACCGGCCCTCATTGTTGTCCAGCTGACTGGCACCACCACCCCAATCAGAGTCTGACAATACTCAATAAGCTTAAAGGCTAAAAAAGGCATTGCAGTCCATATCAAAAGACCCCTGGAGGCAGGTATTCTAGTCCCCTGCCATTCGGCCTGGAACCCCACCCCTCTTCTCCGGGTCCAAAAACCTGGGACTGACGATTTCCAGCCAGTGCAAGGTCTCCGAGAGGTTAAAAAAAAATTGAAACCATTCACCCCACTGTGCCTAACCCATATATGCTCTTAATCCTGTTACCTCCCAGCCAGCAGGTCTACACTGTTCTGGACTTAAAGGATGCCTTCTTTTCGCTTCCCCTCGCCACGGTAAGTCAACCCATCTTTGCTTTTTTGAATGGACTGACCCACAGGGGGGGTTCTCTGGACAACTAACCTGGACGCGGTTGCCGCAAGGTTTCAAAAATTCTCCCATCCTGTTTGATGAGGCCTTAAGCCAGGATCTGGCTCGTTTTAGACAAAAGCATCCAGAGATAACCCTCCTACAATATGTGGATGACCTCTTACTTGCAGCTCATAATCTGTCAAACTGCAAAAAAGCAACTGAAAACTTGTTACAGGAACTAGCCCAGCTGGGCTATTGGGTCTCAGCCAAAAAGGCCCAACTCGGCACCAGTTCAGCAACATACTTAGGGTATGAATTAGAAGGTGGAAAAAGAGCTCCGTCTTCTAATAGGATTGAAGCTATCTTAAAAATACCCCAACCAAAACCAAAAAGGCAGGTATGGGAGTTTTTAGGAGCAGTTGGATATTGCCGGCTCTGGATTCCCGGGTTTGTAGAAATAGCAAAACCCCTGTACACTAGCACAGGGGGAAAGGAGGAAACTCTAACCTGGACCAAGGCTGAGCAAAAAGTTTTAAATACGCTGAAACAGGCTCTTGTGAGTGCCCTGCCTTAACCTTGCCTGACCTGTCCAAACCTTTTCAACTACATGTCAGTAAAACCTGAGGAATAACAAAAGGGGTCCTCACCCAAATGCTAGGACCATGGAAAAGACCAGTTGCCTACCTGTCTAAAAGACTAGGCTATGTGGCAGCCGGGTGGCCAAGCTGCCTCTGAGCCGTTGCCGCCACTGCCATTTTAGTAAAAGAAGCATGCTTACTATAGTTTATAACTTCTTTATGACTTGGATGCTACCTATTTCTTCAGAATCATCCTTCATTTCTTCTAACTTCAATTCTGTTTCTCCAGTCATATTATAAATTTGGCTTCTGCAATGCACCACACACTTTCTGTCTCTGGGACCACCCAGGACTCCTGTTCTATTTTTTCAAAGAATAGTACTTAGAGTATGTAAATTGGTGCGTGCCAGTTTGAAACTTTTGTGTACCCTAGAAAAGCCATGCTCTTTAATCCTCATTCAATATTGTGTGGGATCTTTTTTTAATTGTTTCCATGGAGATGTGACCCATCCAGCAATGAGTGGTAACTTTTGATTAGATGGTTTCCATGGAGATATGTCTCCACCGATTCAAGGTGGCATTGCTTACTGGAGCCCTTTAAGAGGGAGCCATTTTTGAAAAAGCTCAGCACAAATAGCGCCCACACAGCCTGAGATCTTTGGAGATGCAGGAGGAAAACATCCCCGGGGAAGATTCATGAAATAAGAAGCCAGGAGCAAAAGTTAACAGACATCGCCCTCTGCCTTTCTAGCTGAGAGAGAAATGCTGAACTTCATTGGCCCTTTCTTTGGAGTTCAGGTTTCTTTATCTGGATGTCTTAGTTTGGACATTTTCAAGGCCTTAGAACTGTAAACTTGCAACTTAATAAATTCCCTCTTCAAAAGTCATTCTGCTTCTGGTATATCGCATTCCAGCAGCTTTAACAAACTAAAACATTGTGTTCCTTGGGAAGTTTGTTTAAAAATGCAGATTCTTGACTCCCAACCCCAGACCTGAATCAGAAACTCTGAAATGGAAAAAAAATATGCTATTTTAACACTCAGGTCAGCACTGTCTAATAGAAATATGTGAATCACAAATACAAGCACCATTTGTAATTTTAAATTTTCTTATAGCCACATTAAAAAAGGCAAAAAGAAACAGATAAAATTAATGTTACTTATGTATTTAATCCATTATACCTAAAACATTATTTTCACAGGTAATCAATGTAAAAAGTATTAATAGGTATTTTACATTTTTTCATACTAGTTTCTTCAAAATCTAGTGTGTAATTTATACTTATTACACATCTCAACTCAGACTTGCCACATTTCAAGTGTTCATTAGCCATGGTTGAATCGTGGTTACCATTTTGGACACAGCCCCAGAAGGTGTTGCTTCCAAAAGTGGGCTCATCTGCCCAATGCACACAGAAATCAATGCTGTGACACTAGCATCTCCATAAGAGTAAGAGTTTATTGTGTAGTCAACTAGCAAGGAGACCAAAGGAAACCTCAGATCAATCCCACTTAAACAAAGTGGAATCTGGGTTTATGCTGTCTGGGGAAAGTGGGTTAAAAGGAGTGGCTAAGGAGGGGTGTGGTGACGTGGGCTAATCCAGTTGGGGAATGGCAGGCTTAGCGGATAGGGTTTTGCAGAACATGCTCTGTTACAAATCATGCTTGGTCTTAAAATGGAAGCTTAGCTTGATCAGTGGCTAGAACCTGTCAGAAAGGGCCTTAGCAGTTTCTGCAAAGGGAAAGGAGATGGTAACTTTTCTTGCAGTGAAGCAAGCTCCTTCTGCATAAACATGAGGAGGTGGCAGCTCAAACAAAAGAAATGATAACTTTTTCAAACTAGTAAAGGAGGGGCTACTTCGGTAGAAAAGATATTGGTAAGTAGTGGTTTCAGTGGTCCTGATAAAAGAGGGCATGATTGCCTAACTCATATTTTGAACCCTAACATATATGCAAGGCAGATAGTGACAATCAATAAATATTTATCTTCCTGAATGCCTACTGAATATTACACATTTTGTAAGACAGAGCATAAAAGGATCCTGAAAAAAATCAGGTCAAGAATCAGATTTTGAGAGGATGGTTTTGAACCTACAATATGGCAAGTTGCAACATCACAAAGCTAAAATAAATTTATTTCCCCAGCCACGTCCATCCTGGCTGCCATATAGTCTATTATAATGACTCTGAATTCCAATATAATGGGCACCTGACAACATCTTAAACTTGAGAAATGTTAAAAGAAAATGGGGAAAGGGTGGGTGGAATGCACAAGTAATTATATATATCACCAAAGAGTTTAACAAAAACACACCCATCCGTGTATGTATTTCATCAATTCTTCCGCAGACCCCAACTCCCAGTCCACAAATTCAACGTGTTCCAGTTTCAAGGCTGATCATTATTTCCCCAGAAAGAGAAGTGAGGAAATATGATCTAAACACTGAGCTGTTAATTATCAGAGTCCGTTCAATCTCATTCTAACCTGGTAAATTTCTGTTTTCTCACTTTCTGGAAGAAAAAAAGCAGCACCATGCTTAATATGATTTATAACAAAGGATCTCAGTTTTTCTAAATGTCAGCAGATACTTTTCAAGTCTACCCTGAAAGAATAACGCAGCAACCTTGAGAAAGGAAGGACTGAAGAATAAAAGCCCAGCTTGACCTCAACTTTGCTTATCTCTATTATTTTAAAAGTGTAAAACAGCAGTAACAAGTAACAATAGGTTTTCTGCATCCTGTTGACTTTAATGTAAGAAGGAGGAAAAACTTGTCATTTTCTATATGGTAAACCAATTCATGTGATGTTTATGCCATTTGGGGATGTGAAACACTTGAAATTAACATTCTCAGAAGTTACATCAACATTTTTGCATTCAGGGGGAAAGAAATTTATGTAAAACTGACCTCTGCTCCTCCAATGATCACGAGAGAAGAAAATAATGAAATGAGAAATGCTTCTCTCAAAGCAAACTCAGAAAACACAATTTATATTACCAGATATTCTTAGCTGCTTCCCCCTCCCGACCCCTGACTGCCATGCCCTGCAGTTCTGAAGGTTGGGGAGAAGTACCTCTACCTAATCTGAAAGCACAAAAAAGCTCCTGACTAGGTCAGAGATTAGCTTGGGAATAAAGGATCCTCTCACTTCTGGCACCTGTTCTTCTGCCTGCTTTTCCCAGCTATTTGAGCTGTTGTGCCTCTGTTTCCTGAATTGGCACCCAGACTTCTGAATTTCCTTCTGTTTCTTCTTGGTCCTCTTCTGCCTAATTCCAAAGCATCAGTCTGATCTGTAGCCAGACCCTGAAGTGTCTTACATGCCTGTTCCAGACCCTCTCTGTGCTCTGCATCCACATCCAAACCTCAGACCTGGCCACCAGAAACCTGGCCTGCAAAGAGCCCCTGCAAAGCCTGGTTTCCATAGCTAGAGTTCCAGCAACACTGAAGCCATCATGGAAGCCATGGAGACACAGGTATCCCGAAAAGAGAAAGCTCCTGTGCTAAAGGACAAACATGGAGAAAAGGACTTCTCAGACTGACCCAGTGTCAACCTTGACTCTGCCCACCGGCTTCCAGTGTCACCCAGCTGAGGTATACAAGGAGATTCATGGCAGAAGGGAAGCTAGAACGTTATTGCATTTCAGTTCATGAAGATCTGAAACCATGCAGCAACGGCTTCACGGGAACTTAGATGAAATCTGTGACTACAAGCAAATTTTAACATTCCACTCCTCTATTTCTCCAACTGAAACATACCAGCCATCTTTTCTCCATTTCCCGTTTCTTCAGGTACTGTTCTAAATCTTATAAACATAACTAATCTCTCTTTAAAATTAGACTTATAGTGCACGGATGAGTCAGTAATATAATGCTCACCTTCTATGCAGGACACCTGGGTTTGATTCCCAGACTATGCACCAAAAAAGAAAAAAAAAAATAGACTTATAAGGAAGAATACATAGTTTTAGAATGAGCAATCAATTATAAAGCTTTACTCTCCAAAATTTGTCTGTAAATTGAAACCGAGGTGAGAGAGAAGGACTGGAAACTGTTCATGGATGTGGCAATTATGAAATTACTGGTTTGGGGGTGGCATGGGGATTTGGGGATGTTGGAAGGAGGGCGGTTTTGAAGCCTTTTGGATGTGGATGTCAGACTACAGCATAGCAGAGAGTGAATAGAAAGAGTGGAAGTAGACCCAACAAATGTTTACTCTTCTTTCAAGAGCTTTGGTAAGCACAAGAGCAGAGTCCCAAAAGTCCCAAAAGAGTTTCAACAACATTGTTATGATCTAAGTGGAAGGATCCAGTTAAGTATTGTCTTAAACTTTATAGAAATTGAAAACATCCATGGAACATACAAAAATTGGTTATGTATTTATGCACAAAATTTTAAGCTCCAAACTACAAAACTCATGCAAGATACACATTTTCACCAAAATGCAAGAATCCCTCCAAAAATCTGTCTACTAGAGAATTTTCTCATTCTAAACCAATTATAAACTTTAAAAAAAGATGAATGATAATAAAAGTACTACATACCAGAACCTATGGGATATGGCTCAATTAACACCAAGAGGAAAATAGGTGGACTGAAATGTGTTTAATAGAAAGCGAGAACGATTAAAAAAAAAAAAAGTAAATACACACAGCGGAAATCAATTAGAGAAGCCAGATAAAAGAAAAATCAAAGAAACATAAAGTAGAAGAAAATTCACTTAGAGAAAACTTCATATTTAATGCTAAAATATTTAAGGAAGCCCCATTACCTTCAGGGCACCATTGTTTAACATTGTCTTGGAGATTACAGTCATTACAAAGTAAGACAGGAGACATATGGAATAGGTTCACATTGAAAAAAAGAAAAAAATGTCATTATTTGAGAGTAGCATGACTGTCTTACTACAAATATAAAAAAGAGACAGTTTAAGTTTTAGCTTTGAATAGGAAGACATCGCTTTAGCTTACCTGTAGGAAAGGAGGAAAGAATGTGGCTGTGGAAAGTTGAGGCAGTACACCCAATTGGCCACTTTTTCCTCTGTGAATTAGATAAGCATCTATTAAGAGAGAGGAAAGGGGGCAGGCCACCGTGGCTCAGCAGGCAGAGTTCTCACCTGCCATGCTGGAGACCCGGGTTCAATTCCTGGTGCCTGCCCATGCGGGAAAAAGAAAAGCGGGGTTGGGTAGAAGAGTTGAGAGTTTTAGGAGTATCTAGAATAACCACAGAGGGCAGTTCTTGTTGACCAACTGTTGGAAATTCACATGAACTTATACACCACAAATTCAATGATGCAGGCATCATCGTCCGCACGGTTGGTTTTATTTTGGGACTTTTTATAGTGGGTCTAGATATTTGTGGAAAACAGCAATTTGTTAACTTTGAAACAAAAAGAATTTTGAAATGAGGGATGATAAGAAATGGAACTGATAGAGAATTGTAACGAGTGCCATAATCATTGATTTGCTTTGTCGGTGTCAATCTACGTGACGCTGCCAAATTATCACAGTAAAGCAAAATGTCCCATTGACATCTTTTTCTTTTGTTCTTTAATTTTTACCTAATCTGCAATATAGATAAGCTATTGGAAGTTTCCTTAGAACAGCACTGATATAAGTACTGAGCCTGTACAATGTGACTCCTTTACAAAAAGAGTAAAATATGCACTCTTTGAATTCTATATACCTGACTCATTTTTTAATCAAGCAAAGCATTCCTCCTTTTAAATGACTAAATAGAAAGGTATAAATAGTATCCCTAATTATTTCTGACCCTATTTATAGTAAGAATCAAAGGTGAGTTTTTTAAAAAAATCATCTCCAATTATCCCAAACACAGTTTGACTGACCTTATCTATGCATCCATGTGTGTGTGTGTGCACAATTAAATATACTCTCTGTCATTTCCACATATAAAAGGTAATGATGCTGCTGCTCAGTGCACAATTAAATATATTCACTGGCTCCATCTCATTAGGCCACTAAAACTATTTAAGCATGCCTAGTCTATTTCTCTCTTCTTGTAACGCATTTGCAATCCAATCCCCTCTTGGTGAAAAGTGTGACAATAGCAGTCATCACTTTCTATTATATCTGAAGGTGGTGGGTGTATGGGTGAATTCACTGGGATAATAATTTCAAAATAGTGATGGAGGATAGATATGCTCAAAACTCTCCTTTCTGTTAACTCAGTTCGTGCATATAATTCTTTTCAAACTCCTTGGAATCTAGACATCGAGAACTGAGTTTAACACTAGTTATGGGTTGGTGTGAATTTCTCAGTCCCCACAAACACAGTGGGGATTTAAGAGAGAGCAGCTTCATTGTGATGTCTGTAATTCAGTCATCTCATGTGAAACAGTATGCTGTAAATTCAAAAGTATAAGCTGTGCTGAGAATGCTCAAGCTGCACTGTAAATTCAATCTCATGCTCTCTAATGGGAATTTATCCTATAGATGAGTACAATATCTGTTGCCTGGCTGTGTAAATTGAATGGGGCAAGGTCTAACTGGAAAAAAATATGCATTTAGATAGCTGCACATATAGAAGAAGCCAAGATGATATCGTATTTTTAGAGACAATATAATTTTGCAAGTCCAGAGAAATGTTTAAATACTAATATTGCTTTTGCTTCCAAATTGTAAAGACAAATTCCTCATAGGTGTTTTTAAGGCAATAGGAGAACAAAAGTAAACACTTGCCTCTGCTCAAAAATTCATGGAGTGTTAATCATCTATCTCTTAAAAATTCTGTGCGGCCTACAGAATACTGTTTAAATAAATTTATAATGGGTAATGTTTTATGGGATACAAACTTATGAAATATATTGCATCAAGCTGATTGCTTGGAAATTCCAGTTCTCTTACTGATGAATTCTACTTATTATGATATAGCCTTGAAAGGAGTCACCACCTAGTGTTGCGGTTATTAATTTTACCTCCTGGGAAAAAAGCTGCAAGTCAGCATTCTTCCTCCTAAGATTGTCGTGAGAATGGTCTATACATTATAGATCTAAATTCCTCTGAAAATTTACAGAATAACCAAACACCCAGGAGCATCATTGCATGGATTATATAGCCCAATGTCAGCTGGGGTCATCCTTGACCTCTAGAAAAGATTGTCTGAAACCCCCACCCCAAGTCCTGCAGAGCCTTGCTACTCAAAGTGTGTATCACGGGCAGCAGCATCGACATTATCTGTGAGAAAACAAAGAAACCTTGACTCCACACCACATTTTAACAAGATCTCATAATACGTCCCTGTGCGTTAGTTTGAGAAGCACTGCTATGAAGTCCTACCTGAGATTTCATATATTTACCAGGGGGCTTAATATCCATGGTTGCTCAGCTCTGACTTCCTCTCCATACTGATGTTTAATATTCTCTTTGCATCTTGCAACTGTTCTATTATCTCTTTTTAATTAGAAAAAAAAGGAAATTGACTCCTTTCCTTAAGTTACACAACATACACACACACATATCCCACATACCATATGCACGTGGTCTTGAGTGTAGAAGAGGAAACACAGCAGACAATTTAAGAGATGCTTTTATTCATCTATTGTACTTGGGAGGACATTCACTAATGAGGAATATCTCAAAGAAAAGGAAGGAGGTATGGGGTTTTATAGAGGCAAATAAAGGAGGGAATCATCACAAGTCTATGAGAGTCATGAAGAAGGATGAAGATAGGTCTCATCTCAGAATATGCAGTTAACACAAAAGGATGAGAAGATTTCTGAACCATCTTAACCATTGCTGCTTTCCAGAAGCACAGGGTCCAGGTAAAATTCAACACCATGAGTCTGCCATTTTGTTCAAGACAAATGAATGCCATTTGTTGCTGAACAACTCACAGTTGATCAAACCTCCTGAGTGGAGCAAAGCAGGGTCTAAGAACTAGTCTCTGGAGCATTCTTGCTGGCTTTATTAAGAGTTGGTAACAAAGGTCAGCTGTCTTAGGACCACTGAGGTCAGTCATCTTAAAAAAGGGATGATGTTTTAGCTCACTAAAGCTGCCAAAATGCAATATACCAGAAATGGACTGGATTTTAACAATAGGAATTTATTAGCTCACAAAACTTACAGTTCTGAGGTCATGAAAATGTCAAACAAGACACCATCAGATGATATCTGGACTCCTCTGTCAGACAGCAAGGCACATGGCATCTGCTGGCCTCTTCCTTCTCTTCTGGGTTTCGTTGCTTCTAGCTTCTGGCTTCAGTGGCATCCTCTGTGTTTCTGTGACTTTCTCTCTCAGCTTCTGCTCTGTTTCTCTGAATTTCATCCTGTCAGAAAGAACTCTAGTAAGAGGATTGAGACCCACCTGGGGCAGGCTTTCAGTGAAATAACCCAATCAAAAGGTCCCACCCACAATAGGTCTACACCCACAGGAATGAACTAGCTTTAGACATAAGATTTTCTGGGATTTATAACAGTTTCAAAGCACCACAAATGCCAAAAATGAAAAGGATATATGAATATAAAAAGTTGTAATTAAGTAAAGCACCAGAAATTGATGGTGATCAATCTAGTAGATTCCAAAAGAACATGGGAGAAAAATCAGATATGCAGCACAACCTGTTTAATTTCTTACAGCTCTCAAGCTAGGATTTTGATGTTCTTGGTGATATTTTCCAGAATTGTGGTTACCTCTCACATGAGGACACATATGACCCAAGCATTTCACCGGATTTCCATGGTCCAGGCAGCTGTTTGTCCAGGGAGAATTGTAGCTCATGCATAGTCTGGTAAGTAGTTTATATCAAGTCTTGGGCTTCTTCAGATTCTGGGGAAAAGGGCAGCTGCAAGAAATTTAGAGTCCCATTAGAGATCCAGGCAGTTGGATTTCATTTTTTCAGTAATGCTAAGTCAGGCAGGAAGGGGAAAATGGAAAAATTTGGAGGACTGTAGCCAAATATTGAGGAAAACTGCAAGAATTGAAAATGTGTGAAAATGAACGCTTTGCACAAAGTAACAGGATCATGTCCAAGATACAAGTTGGTACCAAAACTGGATTTACCACAGATTATTTAAATCTTTACCAGACATGACAGAGTTTGTGTAACTTTTTGTCATCAGCAATTTACAAAGAGATACAAAATAGCTCAAAGACAAGGAAGAGGGCTACAATCTGATAATCAAAAAGAGTGTGCTGCAAAGGATGCATGGTTTTCCATTGAAACTCAGCATTTCTCTCTATAAGAATGATTATTATTCACTAATAACAATCAATTTTTATCACAAAATAAGACTGGTTTCATTAGATTTGATCTGATTATTTACATGGTTGCAGCAAAAATGGTAAGTCACCATAAAAGCTTTCTGAATTTCGCTTTGCATTCATAAGGAATCTAAGATTAGACTTTTAAAGTTTCTTGAATCTAGGAAGTCAGGCCAAGTATTAGCCACAGGATTTTGCCTGCAGTACCTATGAAAGTGAGTGAATTCTGCTCTTCTCAAAGTCCCCAAAATATTCTAAGTTTTCTGGGCCTGTCACAAGGTGCTTTTCCTTACTTACATGTAAGCCTGGGAACTCTGTAATGAAGTACCAGAGCAATTTTTTTCAGCAGAGCTTTGTAAACATTACCTACATAAAGTCAACCTGAGTGCCTTAAAAGTATCTGGTCATGTCTGATTAAAGGAACATTATTTTCAAATATAACTTTTCAGACAAGGCTTCATGCATAACCATTAATTTCCACTATGTGCTGGTAATAAAGAGGACAGATTAATATTGAGCCTATTCAAGTAATTGGATTGCCATAAAAACAAGAATACACAATCAAATTTTCCAAATTCTGGAGTGGGCAGTCAGGGTGAAAAAAGTATCACTAATAGTTTGTCTCAGCTTACAAAATCATAGTCTAAAAAATTATTGTGAGTTACAAATAGCTTAGAGAAAGGAAAAAAAGAGTTCCTTATATATTCAGAAAATAGAACATTAAAACATTATAATATTCAAACAAAACCTACAGTCATCCTTCATCATTCATTTAGTCCAATGTAATAAATTCTGTTTTGAGTTTACAGATACAGACCCAGGGGAGAATTTTGCCACAGGACAGAGCCTGCCTGTAGGTGACATTGAGGAAATTTTGTACTGTTTCTGACGTTGTTACTGAAATGGTTTAAGGATTTGTGGTATTGTGTTGGAATGAATGCATTTTGTATTTGGAAAGAACGTGTCTTTTGAGGATCCAGAGGGTGGGATGTGTTTGGTTTGCAACTGTTGAGTACTCCAGAAAAGCCATGTTTGTTAATCTTGATTCAATATTGTTGGGTGGGATCTTTTTGATTAAGTTGTTTCCATGGAGATAAGACCCTCCCAGTTATGGGTGGGACCTTCTGATTAGGTGGTTTCCATGGAGACGTGCCTCCATCCATTCAAAGTGGGTCACTTACTGGAGCCCTTTAAGGGGGAACCATTTTGGAAAAAGCTTCAGTGCTGACAGAGCCAACAAGAGACCCAGACATTTGGAGATGCAGAAGGAAAGCACCCCCTAAGGAAGTTGCTTGAAATGAAAGTCAGAGACCCCACAGACACCAGCCACGTACCTTCACATTTGGCAGAGCTGTTCTAGACCTATAGACCTTTATTTAGAGTTAAGGTATCTTTTTCTAGATGCCTTAGTTTGGACATTTCTATGTCCTTAGAACAATAAACTTGCAGCTTATTAAAAATTCCTTTATAAAAGCCACTCCATTTCTGGTATATTACATTCCAGCAGCTTTAGCAAACCAAAACACTGTGTTTAACTTATTACTGATAATTTTCCAAAGTGAGAAATTTGGTGAGAGTTCATTACAATTGACAAAGAAAATTTGTTGTTTCTGTGATGTACAAAATGAGAGAAAAGTCAATCCAAAAAAACTTTTAGACAAAATATCTGTAAACATGATAAATAACTCTATTTTAAAAGAAGAATGAATATTACATCTGACTTTTGAAAAGAATAACATAATCTTTGCAAAGACAAAAATTCTTCAGATAGAACATATACTGGGGCATAATGTGCTATGAATATACCAAACATATATTCAGAATATATCAAGAATGTCATATAAGGAGATTCATGTAAGTCTTGAATAGATGCTAGCAACCATTTATTAATAGCATTCCATAAGTGAGTGACACAAATCCCCAAATGAAAACCACCGGCTTAAAAGACACTAGATTTTGACCAAGTTAAACAAGGTGACTAGTTACCATCAGGTCTCAATTTCTGGTGCTTTACTTTATTACAACCTTTTATAGTCATATATCTTTTTCATTTTCAGCTTTTGTAGTAGCTTGAAGCTGTTATGTATCCCAGAAAATCATATTTTTAAAGCTAATTCATTGCTGTGGGTGTCAGCCTGTTGTGGGTGGGACCTTTTAGGTTATTTCACTTAAGGCCTGCCCCAGGTGGGTCTCAATCCTCTTACTGAAGTCCTTTATAACAGGATGAAATTCAGAGAAACAGAGCAGAAGCCAAAAGAGAAAACCAAAGAAACACAGAGGATACCGTGAAGCCAGAAGCTGGAAGCAAACCCAGAGGAGAAGGAAGAGGCCAACAGACGCCATGGGCCTTGCTGTCTGACAGAGGAGTCCAGGTATTGTCTGATGATGCCCTGTTGGACATTTTCATGACCTCAGAGCTGTAAGCCTGTAAGCGAGTAAGTCCCCATTGTTAAGAAGATAAAAAAGTCTTCTACAAATTTAGCCACTATTCTTTCATTTAGTATCGTTAGATTCAGATAACAACATAAAGGGTACAAAAACATATACCAGGGTACATGACGTTCTTGAAAAGTTTGTAGAATAAAATAAATCATTGATACATGGTTTCTGTAAAGACACAGTGGCAAACCTAGACAAGTCTAAGAGACCATGTATGGCTGCCACTTGTGTTATTTTCCTAGGAGGCTCAAATAAATACCTTGAAATAGGTTGGCTTCAACAATGGAAATGTTTTAGTTTACAGTGTTGAGACCAGTTCAAGGCATCATGAAGGTGATGCTTTCTTCCCAAAACCAGCTATTGACAATCCTTGGCTCCACTGCCACATGGAAAGGCAAATGACACCATCTCCTGGTCACTTCCTTCTTTTCTGGGTTCTGTCTCAGCTGCTTGCTTCTCTGGCTTTCTCTCCTTGTCTTGCTTCTGTTACTCCAGTGACAGGATTAAGAACCATCCAGACTGGTGGGTCACACCTTAACTGAAATGGGCTCATCAAAAGGTCCTGGTTACAATGAATTCATTCCCACAGGAATGGATAAACTCTAAGAACATGTCTTTCTGGATTATACACAGCTTTAAACCATCACGGCACTATTATTTTTATTATTCCTACTTAATATAGAGTCTAGTTGTCAAAGGGAGCCACACGATTAGCTCTGAACTTCCCAACAAATAAAAGAGAGGGAAATTGATCAAATTTAAGATGAAATATATTTAGATATTCAAGAAAAGTTGTGCTTTTCCTGATATTCACCTGAAAGAGTGAATATCATAGGCCCTGGGGCCTATGATGTCACAGTTTTGTATATCAACTTGGTTAGGCTACAATTCAAAGTTATTCAACGAACACTAATTTTTCACTAAGGCTCTGAAGGTATCAGTAGATGAACATCCATACTCATTGACATTAATTAAGGAAAACTTTCCTAGATTATCTTAATGGGCCCGACTCAATCAGTTGAGGGGCCTTAAGAACAGAACTGAGGCTCCCCTGAAGAAGTTATTTTGCCTGTGGATGGCAGCTTCATCTCAGGCCCAATTGTTCTAGCATGCCTACTTGACTGCCTGTCCTGTGGATTTCAGACTTCCCTAACCAATCTCCATAATCACATAAGCCAATTCCTTGCAATGAGTCTCTAATATAAACCTCTTACTGTTTCTCTGATTAACCCCTGACTAAATATGGGTTTTGGTATCTGGAAGCAGGATGCTACTGAAACAAATAGCTAACAATGTGGATGTAGCACTGGATAATGGGTATAGGCTAGAATTTTGAGAAGCATCATGGTAGGTTGAACTATGGACCCCAGGGTGGGGTAGGGGTAGGGGGAAAATGTTCTTAATCTTAATCCATTCCTGTGGGTGTGAACCCATTGTAAATAGGACCTTTTGAAAATGTTATTTTTAGTTAAACTGTAGCCAAATTGAATGTGGTTGGATCTTAATCCTATTTCTGGAGAATTTATGAAGAGAAAGCCACATGGAAGAGAAGAAACTAGAAAGTCAACAGATCTTTGAAGACAAAGAAGAGGGCCTCACCGGGTGACAGGAAAGCTAGGGAACCCCAACGACTGACAGAGAGACAGACACTGACAACCCTAGAAGGAAGCAAACCTCTAACCTCTGAACCATGAACTAATAAATTTCTGTTGTTAAGACAACCCACTGTGTGGTATTTGCCATGGCAGCTGGAAAACTGAGACAAAGAGCTGGGAAGCCAAGCATTTAAAAAAAAAGCCTAGATTACCTTGAACACACTGTTAGAGAAACTTGGATTTTAATAACTCTGCTAAAGAGGACTCAGAAGGAAGTGAGCGGCATTTTAGAGAAAATCCATATTATCTTAAAGAATACTTAAATTGTTATAAAAAGACTGTTAGAAATATGGACATAAAGAAAAGCACTGCCAGTGAGGTTTCCTATGGAAATAAAGAGTATGCTATTAGAAACTGGAGGAAAAGGGCTCCTTGCTGTATAGTGGCTGAAAGCTTAGCTGAATATTATCCTGCAGCTATGTAAAATAGAAAACTTGTAGAAGATGAGCTTGGATATTTGGCTGAGGAGATTTCCAGTGTTGAAGGTGTGGTCTGGTTTCTTCTTGATGCATTATTATAACATGTGAAAGGAAAGAGAAGAAATGTTGAGTAAACAGGAACCCAAGACTTAAAGATTTGGGAAATTCTCCATCTGCAAGATTGCAAAGCATGCTAATATCAGGAGATGCACAGTCAGGAAAGTGTACTCTGAAGAGAAACTCAAGGATGTGGCTGGACAACTTTTTGATCCTTCTAGTGTCCAGGAAGGATCAAAAGGCCATGCTATTCAATCAAACAGAGGACTCTTTGAAGAGATTAAGGGTGAGACTCATGGATCCCCTTAGTCACCTCAGCAGAAGCCAGGAATAGAGATGAGATTATCCAGGGAGAATGTGTAGAGAAGCCTCTTGTCTGATGGAATAAATCCTCATGACGTACGCTGGAAACTCACAAGGTTCTTGAGAACTGTATACCAGCATAAATACTGCCAACTTAAATTCATAGGGATTGAGAAAGTACAAAATGAAAGAATGCTGTCAGATCCCTAAAAGGTGAGAAACAGGCTGATAAAACTACTCAGCTACAAAAACTTCCTACTTGTCACAAAAAAGAAAGATAACTCCAACGGTAGAGCTACAAACCCAGAGTGGAACTTTAAGCCCTAGAAAACTATTGCCAAAACTTGAAACCTAATGGAGTTTGCCCAGTTGGATTTTTAAATTGGTAAATTTTTTCCCATGTTCTCTGTTTTTAAATGGGAATGTCTGTAACTGGTATCCTATGCCTGTCCCAACACTGTAATTTGGGAGCAGATAACTTTCCTAGTTTCACAAGGAAACAAATAAAAAGGAATTTTGGCCCAGGATATTATTATATAGAGAGACTCACCCTTATCTAATTTGGCCAAATTTAGATGATCAAATTTCAAAACTTTGAGTTTATGAGATTCACTTTAGTTGCTGCTGTAATTAGTTGAGACATTTGAGGACCTTGGGATGGTTTTTGGTTTTTGTTTGTAATGATACCATAATTTTTTTTATTTTTTAAATCTATATCTGTTAGAGATACACACTGAAATATTTATAAGTGAAATGATGTGATATCTGGAATTTGCTTTAAAATACTACAGCATAAAGAAAGAGGTAGTTTATAAGAAACAAGAATGGGAAATTGTTGAATACTAGGTAGGTGAGAGTTTTTATAATATCTCTAGTTTTATATATATTTGACAATTTCCATAGTAAAAAAATTAAAATAAAATGATTATAGATCTTCAATGCAAAGATAAGTGAGTGTAATCAAAATCTCAGAGTCTATGTCATATACAGCTTTGTATAATTTAGGCCTAGAAAGTTTTCAAAGTATTGTCAGTTGCTCACTCAGCCCATATAATAGTCTTAATAAAATACAGCTGGGGGCGGTGCAATGGTGGCTCAGTGGCAGAATTCTCGTTTGCCATGTTGGAAACCCGGGTTCGATTCCGGGTGCCTGCCCATGCAGATTAAAAAAAAAAAAAAAAAAAAAAAAAAAAAAAAACCGACCGGTAATACTAGGTAAAAAATATTTGTACAAGTCCTTGACTCACTTATTATAATAATAAACCAGCCAAAGATTCAGTTATTTAGAAATCTAATGTAGCAGAATGAAGAGAAATGTCTATTCTCATCATCTATAAATAAAGGAACGTTTTTTCCACCTAGTAATTCCTTGGAAATAAATTTATTTTCATGCCAGATTCTTAAAAATGGTGATATCTTTATTCAATGTGTATATTTTTCTATTAATATGCTGTTAGAAACGTTTCAAAAGGCTATAGAGAACAATCATGCCTTCACAACATTTCGGAAGACAAAACTACAATCTCTCAGTTTTAGCTTAAGAATTTGTACAAATACTGTGCTTTAACTTTATAAGAAATGCAGACTTGCATAAATTGTTAAAAATAAGATTTAAACTACCATCAGAAAAAGAAATCTCTGTCTCATTAGCGTGTTGAAGTCATTTGTATCAATAATAGACAATGGATTAAATTGATGAAAGATTAATCCTATATCTAATTTAGCATCCAATTTCTTTTCTTTTGTTTGTTATCACTACATTTTTTTTAAAGTATACATACAAATATGAGGATAAAAGTAACTTTTTTTCACTTCTAAATGTCAAGTTGCCACAAAGGACAAAAGTCCAGAATTCTGGTAAAGAGGCTGTATGTGACAGAGTCCCAGTAAATGTTTACCAATGAGCTTTCTAAAGAAAAGAGGAAAGAGCCATAATGTATAATGTT
Source organism: Tamandua tetradactyla (assembly GCF_023851605.1). Classification (NCBI taxonomy): domain Eukaryota; kingdom Metazoa; phylum Chordata; class Mammalia; order Pilosa; family Myrmecophagidae; genus Tamandua; species Tamandua tetradactyla. The sequence goes on along the minus strand of NC_135331.1, from coordinate 58,543,078 downwards.
TGTCAATTTCTATGGTGTAAATACTCCTATCATGACTGATTTTCAGCTACTAATATGAGGTCAACCATCCTGCAAAAATCCCTGAAAACTTTTTCAACAAACCAGAACAAGCTGGCTTCAGCACGCCACTGGCTGTATAACACACAGCTCTTCAGTGACCATTATTGGAAATATCCAGATCTCCTAAGAAGGCAGGTCCACTCAATGTGGACTTTCTTCTGAGGAGAAGAACACCCATCCAATGATATTTTTAATGAAAATGAATAATTACATCTTTCATGTCCTGTAAGTTTTCTTTTTCAACATATATAAAATGAACTACATTTTTTGAATGCCAGCTTTGTGCAGGGCATCTAATTTTATGTTTATTAATCCCGTTAATGCTCACTCTAGCTCCAGGATCCTAAATAACTCATAGTGCCTACAATTAACTCTGCATCTAACTCTCAAATCTTTTTTTATTATTGCAGCAAAACAACCTCTCTTCACAACTGTTGGTTGTTTTCTGCTACTTTTACATTAAATAGAGTATTTGTTCATTTTAGGTATCCATATTTTATATTTTGCCTTCATGTCTCTTCTTACTTAAAGGAAAAAAAAGGACCTAAATGTTCATAAATTCCTTTGCCAGCAGGAGCAAGCCTTCCATACTGCTCGTTACTTCATTATAAATTTACCTGCAAAGTTAGACATTCAAAGAACTATTTTCCCAAATTTTATCATTTTTACCTTTCCCCCAGCCCATCCTTGGTTCACAGTAAGAAGATCAAGAAGCATATTGTTTGAATTGCAGTTGATAAATGATAGGTGGCTATTCATATATTTGGGGCTTCTAATGCAACTTTTCCTTTATGGATGTAGCCCATCTGTACACATGTCTGGACAATTTTTATTAAAATCCTTGCTGAAACTTTATTATGAAACATTATAAAGTAACCTCTTCACTTACATCATTATATATATATTTATATTTATTTATATTTTTATATATGTATCAAATACAGCCAATTTTTTTTATAAAGTCAAACTAGTATTATCCGTGCTTCTAACCAACCAGTGAGCCGCAGTTTCTCAATCGGTGTTGAGATTGTGCCTTTTGAGCATATTAGAATGTGTGGTGTTTCATAAGGGGATTTTTTTCTCATTAGTTTGGTTGCCTGTTGTGGATCCAAAATGACTCAGCCATCTCAAATACAAAGTGACTCCTATCCCAGGAGTGTCACCTTTCAAGGCAAAGATGAAAATACTAGTTCTGACAGTTTTTGTTGTTTAAGAATTCTGTGGAGGGATGGAATCCTGGAGTGTCTCACTCTATCGTGGTGGTGATCTGGAACTCAAACTACTGCTTTTTCATCACCAAATAATTTTGCCACTGGAAAACTTCATTTTAAACAACTATACTGTAAGAAGGTGAATGAAGAACAACTCTAAAAATCACAGCACACACACTCAAACACACTGAATCTGGGAAATAATTGTTAATCTGGAATCACATTGGAATATAGGACCTTGCCATAGCAGTATACAGGCAGGCATCAGGTTTGGGTACATTTTCAGCAGATAATTGAACTAATGATCTGTAGGAATCAATTTTGGGTGAGTAATCAATCAGTGAGGGGAAAAAGACTTACTTCTCACTGTATACACCCTTGCAGTATTGAATTTTCCACCATATGCATGTATTGCCTGTTCAAAATGCTATTTACTTAACAATAGCAAACTAAAACTGCCAGAAAGCAATATACTAGAAATGGGTTGGCTTTTATAAAGGGGATTTATAAAGTTATAAGTTTACAGTTCTAAGACCATAAAAATGTCTGAACTAAGGCATCCAGATAAAGATACTTTGACTCCAAAGCAAGGCCAGTGGGTCCAGAGCACCTCTGTCAGTTGGGAAGGTATATGGCTGCTGTCTGCTGGGTTCTTTGGCTTTTTATTTCAAACAGCTTTCCCAGGGGCATTTTCCTTCTGCATCTTCAAACATCTCTGCCTGTGTCAGCTGATTCCCATCTAGTTCTGTTGGCTCTCTCAGCTCCTGATGTCTCCTGAGGCTTCTGCATTTCCAGAGGTCTCTATCTGTATCTGCATCTGAGGTTTCTCCAAAATGTTTCCCCTTTTAAAGGGCTCCAGTGGCCTAATCAAGATGCACCTTGAATGGGCAGGGTCACACTTCCCTCTAATCAAAAGTCCACCCACATTGTGGAAACAACCAAATCAAGAGGTTCCCTCCTAAACAATAGGTCTGACCCCACAAGATTGGATCAGGATTGAAAGCTCGTGGCTTTTTGTGGGTGCATAACATAACAGTACAATATGTCCGCAAATAAGCAGGAGTTAGTACATCAGAAGTATCATCTTTGGTGGACAAGCGAACTAGCTCCAAAAAAGTAATCAAGCTCAGGGATTGGCAAACGTTTTCTGTAGGTCCAGATGGTAAATATTTTGAGGCTTGTGGGCCTTAGGATCTCTGTCACAAACACCCAACTCTTGGAAGAACGGAAAACGTAATCCCAGGAAATAAGTAAATAAATGAGTATGGCTGTGTTCCAATACAACTTTGTTTACTTCATTTACAGAAATGGGCATAGATAGAATTTGGCCCACAAGTCAGTTTGCTGACTTCTAGTCTACCTCATTGTGGTGTTAATTATGGATGATTTTTTTTCTTTCTGTACAAGCCTATAGTTCCTGGTTAAGATTCACAAGCACAAATAAATGACCCCCCAACGCAATTATATATCAAACCAAAAGGTTGCTATGATTCACAAAATCACATCCTTCAATATATGAGTGAAGTTTTGTTTTTCTTTAAGGAATCTGTTGAAGTCATGTATTTAAATGTTCAGTAAACATAGAGAAAGTAGAAAGAAAAGATAAACACTTAATTTTTTTTATTGCAGCCCAGATTATAATTTGAGAATCCTGTTGAAAGCTAACTGCACTAAACTAATAAAAATATTGCTTCTCAAAATAGTATATATTGACAAATAAAACCACAAGAATTTATGAAAATATAAAATATATCCACTCATACCACAAGCTCTAATGCAGTAAATTGAACAGATAATAGAATTTGAGTAGATGATAAAAGGTAATGGTTTGGTTTTAATAACTTGCAAGTTACAAGTACCTAAAGAAAAATTTTTATTTTTATCAGCACTAAACTCAGTATTCTTGCTTATTAGTAGGTTTTGCTTAGTCATGTTTTCAGTGACTCTTTTTTTTTCCTTGTACACTAAAACCACTGTCAAGGATTTTTGTGCATCTCAATTGGCAAGAGAACTATCGTTTATTTTGATTTGCTTTCTTGCAAGTTTACAGTTTACATTTAAACAAAGTTATTAGCATCTAAGGCATCTATGGGTCACATGAAAACATTTTAAAGTTACAGAAACTTAATAATGCTCATGTTGATGAAAATGTCAAACAAGCAGCAGGTGTTAAAATTTTAACTTGGCAAAATTTCAGGAAAAATGCATATTGTTTTTATGGAATAATCTAAGTAGGTAACGTGGTCCTTCAGAATACAATTTCAAAAGGCACTCATGAAAAAAAAACGTTTGAACAGGAGTGAAGGAAAAAAATGTAGCAAAGTAGTGCTAGGGTAACCTTAAGTAACAAAAACACCATCCTGTCAAATACCTTGACAGACAAAGTGATGGTAAGAAACCACCAAGGTTAAAGCAAGTTCAACCCTACTGTTCAAGAAACTGTTTCTAAAAAATGGTCTCTCAATACAGCGTATCCAAATACTTTCATTTGCAGCAGCTTCACTTAGCCAATGAAAGATGACAGATAAAAGCTTCAGCAAAAATAGATGCCATTTCACTCTGAATCAGATTTTCAGCAGCATATTTCACTTTTAATCTCTTGCCCTGAAATTAGTGGTGCAGATCAAGGTACCTTTCTTTGGCTCCACCATTTCAGCCTCACAGTTCTATTCAATATAACTATAGTATTTCACAGGGAGACAGCTGGATCACCGGAGCTGTCAACAAATTGATGTTTCCTTACTTTAAAGAGTCTTCTAAATACTTTTTGATTGTGTGTTCAGAATCAGGAAATGGTATGTCTTGAATTTTGAAAAACACACCAGTTACTTACAAGCTTATGTGAGATTTGCCACATTACATTCATCAAGTAACCCACTGAGAAGCTATAGCAGGACTTAAAGGAACTTACAACTATAATTTGAAAACATATGAGCTGTATTACTCCCATATCCTTCTGGTAATAAAACCAAGTTTCCTCCTCAGGCTGAACTTAAAATTCTAAAAATTTTGACTCTTCCAAAACATAAAAAAACTCTTTATCAAAACATCAGCATAGGGCAGGCTATGGTGGTGCAGCTGGCAGACTTCTCGCCTACCAGGCCAGAGACCCAGGTTCGAATCCCAGTGCCTGCCCATGCAAATAAAAAACAAAGGGGGGGGGGGGGGTGAGGGGCTATAAAAAAACAGAACACCAAACCTCAAAGAAAATACACTTAAAAATAGTTCAATTGATTTGATCTCATAAAGTTAGAAAGAATACATGTAAAAAAAAAAAAGCATATAAAAGCAAAAGACAAACTGGGGGCAGAGATTTACAAAAGAAAAAATGCAAGTACATCATTTTTAAGAATGCAAATTCAAATAACAATGAGACATTATTTTTCAACCATCTGATTGGCAAAAATTAAAAACATTGAAAAATGTCTAGTGATGGTGCCAGACTGGAGAAATACATACATTTTGTTGGGAGGTAAACTGGTATGAGCTTCTTGAAGGACAATCTGCTAGCATGTATCAAAATTATAAAGGATTTTACCATTTTTTGTAATATATAATAGAGAAAACAGTGGATAAAAGTACATAGATAGTCTATTTCTTGAATTATCCACTAAAGAGAGCACTGAGTAATTGTTCAAGAATCTTCACTGCAGTGTAGTAGATAATCTAAGTGTGCAATAGGTACTATTTGTTGAATTTTATTAAAAGCCAAACGCAGTACTAAACACTTTTTGGTCTATTTAGAGGCTTAGGGGATTTAAATAACTTTAACAGATTTACCAGCCAATAAATTACACAACCAGCCAAATCCAGATCTATCTGATCGAGACTTATTGGCTTAGAGACGCACTCCACTGCTGCTAGAGTCCTTTCCTAAGTGAAACCCTGTTGAGTGTACACTGAAGAATTTCTGCAGACTCCAGGTGCCTTTGCTGTGGTGATTGCTTCAGTTCTGTCAGAGAAGGGTGGGTGGGAAACTCTGTTTGCAGCCACAATGCACAGAGTCATGTTATATATAACTGGAGGGTGTAGTCTTAGATTCTAGCTTCATAAAATCATGAACATACTGAAAAAAAAACTTATTGGCTTGAACAAAGCAGATTACAGAATAATATATATCATGATTCTATTTATGCAAATAGGTATTTATGCACTCATCAATCTGGGAAGAATAATATCAAATTGTTAAGGTTATCAATGCTTTACATTTCTGTCATATATTTCTGAATTGCTTGATTATTTTTAACGGGTTTGAAAACTTTTCTTGAATTTTTTTATAGTAACATACCAATTTTAGGTTAAGGCTAAGGGGGAGATTTGATTTCCCACCCTTTTTTTACCAGAAAGATAATCAGCATTCCCACATCAAACATAATGCCAATTAAAACCATAAGATGCTATTTTTGTCTGTTACATTCATTTTCAAAAAATCTAATGAGGGTTCAAAAAAAATAGGCATGCTCATACAATATTTTGAGACATAATTGTAGGTGATTTTAATTTAATATTTTTATATCTTTTTTTTACTCTGTAGCTGTATATTTTATAATTTAAATTTTTTAAAAAGACAGATGTTACCAAGTGATAGCAAAATCCACAAAAGAAATGAGCTCAAGTGAAAAATTTAGTATCCAGCTGACTTTCGTCTTTTGCATAAAACATTGACTAATCCTGGGTGAGCTGCACTTGGATTTAGTCAGGAACTTGTGGCCGGAGCTTCAGAACTGGGCAGCACTTCTGGTCCTGCTGCCCAGAGGGCCAGGGTGAAACTGTCCCTGGTAGACAGGGAAAATGTTTACTGCGTAGGTCATCTGTTACAGTTAGCAAGTAACCCGTGCCTTCCCAGGACCTCCTGCCCCACCCCAAAGTTAGCTGTACAGCTGGTCACCTCAGAAGCTGCCTCCAGTGTCCTTGTCCAGACCCTCAGCCACCTTCCTCAGCATGTGTTAGTCTCATAACTGCACAGACATCTTCACCCTGCAATAACATCAACTTCTAACACACTGGTTCTCAAGCCATAGTATGAGTGGAATAACCAGGTGGCCTTGTTAAAACACAGATTGCTAGGCCCCACCTTCAGAGTTTCTGATTTGGCAGTTGTGGGGTAGAACCCAAGAATTTGCTAAAGCTGCAGTATATCAGAAATGCAATATATCAGAAATGGGTTGGCTTTTACAATGGGGATTTATTAGCTTACAATTTAAAGTTCTAAGGCTGTGAAAATGTCCCATTTAGGGCATCAAAAGGACCATACTGTCTCTGAAAAAACTTCCTCAGTCAGTAGCAAGTTTAAGGCCACTGCCTGCTGGTCCTTCTCTCCCAAGTTTCTTTGCTCCTTGCCTTTAGTGACTTCCCCTCTCAGCTTCTTCGGTGCTCTTCTCGGTGAGCTGCTCTTTAATTTCATCTCTTAGTTTCTGCTCATGCTTTATTTTCTTATAAAGGACTCCAGCAAGAAGATCACAACCCACCCTGAATGAGGATGGTCCCATCTCAACAGAAATAGCCTAATCAGAAGGTCCCACCCACAATAGGTCTGCACCCACAGGAATGGATTAAAAGGACATGGCCCTTTCCAGGATAGATACCAGCTTCAGACCACCACACCAGGTGATGCTAATTCTGCTGGTGGACACTCTGAGAACCTCTGTTCAAGGCTGACATGGAAGACCTGTGGGTGTTTTACCTCAATTAATTTACCTGGCATATGGATGCAGTTAATAAGTAGTGGATCTTGTTTTTATTATGGTAATCACCCATCATTGTGGTTTTAGATCATTTCACCTTCCACTGTGATGAAAAGCCAGTGGTCCACATACCTGTGGTCCCCGTACCAGGAACAATGATACATCTGAGATCTTACTAGAAATGTAGGGTCTTAAGGTGCAAAGGTAGTTCAGTGGTAGAATTCTCACCTGCCATGCGGGAGACCTGGGTTTGATTCCTAGTCCATGCACTTACCAAACAAACCAACAAAAAGCAAACAACAAATGATTCAACAACTGGTGCTGCAATAAGGGGATACGCACATGGAAAAAAGTGAAATGTGACCCGCCATATAGCATACAAAAAAAAAAAACAGAAAGAAAGATAGGGTCTTAGCTTTCACCCACATTATTGAATGAGAATGACCCCCAGGTTATTGCATACACATTAAAATTTGAAAGGCGTAGGGCTACATTTTCACAACTCCTTTTCCACCTCTGTCCAAGAAATTTAGCCTGCTTCAAAGAAGAGTTCCATTGTTGTGTGCCCAATGTCATTTCTAATATGGTGGGGTATTTTTGTGTCATTTCATCTTGTTTCTGGAGCAGGAGTCTGCAAACTTTTTCTATAAAGGACCAGATAATGACATATTTTAGAATTTGTGGACTCTGTGGCTTACAGCTACTCAACACTGCAGTTGCAGTATTAACAAGCAAATGGCCATAGACCATGCAGACATGAATGTGTGTGGCTGTGTTCTAGTAAAATTTTATTTACCAAAAAACAAGCAGGAACCAAATTTGGCCCGCAACTCCTGTCTAGAGGCAGTAGCGATGCTGCATGTACCAATGATCACCAAACTTGGTTCACAAGAGCTGAAGAGTAAAAGATATTGGGATCCAAGCTGCTGACTTCCTGGGTGGCAGCATGATAAAATAGTTCACAGCTCTATTGGCACATTAGAATGAAATAATTCCAGCTTTTTAAAAGTACTGATACCAGGACCCACCATGAAGTTATTAAATGAAATCCTTGGGAAGGTAAAACCTAGTATTTGTATTTTAAGAAAAATATCTGGTTTTGCCCGGGATTGGGGAGTTTTCTGGGATATGCTAAAACCCCGGCAACTCAAGGCTAGCCAGGCATATTGGTCACCTCAGAAGCTGTGTAGCATGGTATGAAATTGCATCCCAATTAAAGCTTGGCTTCTTTCTTTTATGTCCTGGAGAAAGTTTCTTAACTTTATGACCCTTTGTTTCTTCCCTTTTAAAATGAGGATAAGCTTGACTAAAATGCAAGGGAGGATTCAATAAGCTGTTATCTTTAAAGTACTTTGTTTAACAACTAACATGGAACAAATATTTATTTTAAAAGTAGCCAGAAGTTCTTTGGGCAATTTTAAACTTAACGTGACTACAGCACGATTAAAAAAAAAAAACCAATTAAACCTCTAGAGAAGTCTTGAGTATAACTTTCAAAAATAAAATATGTGTTAATCCACATGGACAAAGAGAACAGAAGTGTACATGATACCAGATAAGAATTGGTTATAAAATAGAAGTACAATAAAAGATTTAATGGAGTAGAAAAAGCTGCAACCCAAAGTATGTGTGGGAGACATATCTGAGAAGCACATCAGTTTGCTCCTGACAATAAGGGTACTGGTAAAATGGAGGAGTGAAATGAGACTGAGTGCTAAACCATGAGATTAGCTGACACTCTGTATATGGAGCAGACAGACTTCCAGGGTCTCTCTCCATCACGTGGGGATGGATGGCACCCACATATAGTCTGATTGGAAGACCCCAACCCACCTTAGACAGGAGTTTGCAGTTCCATTCACTTAGACTTAAAAAGGAAGCAGTTTGTGGTCCAGGAACATCAAGTATGATAAAGAGAAAGATGAAATATGAGACTGAAAAAGTCTCCATATGAATGACATAGCCCCTGCAGATCTTTTCTTGTCCCTTGCCAAAAGCTTGCAGTTATGCTATTCTTCCCAGACAAAAGATTGTAAAATTTTATTGGAGAAATTCAATGTCCTTATATATTATACTAATTTCCATATTAACAAGTAGGAGTCACCAAATAAATTAAATTTGTTCCCTGAAGATCATTATGCAATGAAGGCATTCCCCTCAGATGCTCAAGAAAACACATTCTGCTTTTAAATATATATGAACAATGTTTTTATTTGCTAAAGCTGCCAGAATGCAATATACCAGAAATGGAATGGCTTTTAAAAAGGGGAATTTATTAGTTGCAATTTTGCAGTTCTAATGGCATGAAAACATCCAAACTAAGACATCCAGGAAAGATACCTGGATTCAAGAAAGGCTGATGGGTCCAGAACACCTGGGTCAGCTGGAAAGGCACGTGGTGATGTCTGCTAGCTTTCTCTTCCCATTTTATAAGGCTTCCTCAGTGGCATTTTCTTTCTGCATCTCCAAAGGTCTCTGTATGGGCTCTGTCAGCACTTTTCAAAATGGTTCACTCCAAAAGGGCTCCAGTGAGCAACTGCACCTTGAATGGGTGGAGACATATCTCCATGAAAATCACCTAATCAAAAGTTATCACCACAATTGTGTGGGTCACATCTCCATGGAAACAATAAAAAAGATCCCACCCAGCAATACTGAATGAGGATTAAAGAGCATGGTTTTTCTGAGGTACATGACAGTTTCAGACCAGCACAGTAACCATATGGATAATTATAAACACCAGTATTGTTGTACTGTATTTTTTGTATGTAATTTCACTCTTTACTTCTTACAGGTACTAAAATTCAAATGCACTAAAAAAATGATAAATCTGTTAGGGACACAATGTATAAAGATGTAATTTGTAAAAAGTACAACAAAAAAGTGAGGAAACACATGTTTAGAAACACAGTTTCTGTATGCTACTGAAGTTAGGTTGGTATCAAAATAAATATAATTATTACACACTTAGCATGTTGTATTAGTTAGGGTTCTCTGGAGAAACAGAATCAACAGGGAACACTTGCAAATATAAAATTTATAAAAGTGTCTCACATGACTGCAGGAACACAGAGTCCAAAATCCACAGGGCAGGCTGTGAAGCTGATGATTTCGATGGAGGGTCTGGACAAACTCCACAGGAGAGGCTCACCAGCTGAAGCAAGAAGAGCTTGTCTCTTCTGAATCCTCCTTAAAAGGCTTCCAGTGATCAGATTAAGCATTACTCATTGCAGAAGACACACCCCTTTGGCTGATTACAAATGGAATCAGCTGTGGATACAGCTGAAATGATCATGATTTAATTCTATGAAATGTCCTCATTGCAACAGACAGGCCAGCACTTGCCCAACCAGAAAAACAGGTACCACCACTTGGCCAAGTTGACACATGAACCTTACCATGACAGATGTTAAGTCTAAGCCCCAAGGTAGCCACAAAGAAAATACATGGAAAATATATACAGAAGGAGGTGAGAAGGGACTTAAAAATGTACACTACACAGTTTCAAACAAATTTAAAGTAGGTGTTAATGGAAGAATTGAGAGACAAAAAAGATGTAAGATTTACAAAGACAAAATAGCAAAATGGCAGAAATCCTGCATTGTCAATAGCTACTTTAAATGTAAATGGATTAAATTCTCCAGCCAAAAGTCAGAAATAGGAAGAATGCATAGAAGAGCATGACCTGATTCTATGCTGTTTACAGGATACTCATCTTAAAGTCAAAGACACAAATAAGAAAGAATGGGGAAAACATTCTGTATAAATAATAACCAAAAGAGAAGAAAGGCAACTACATTAGATAAAATAGACATAATACCAAAAACTGTTACAGGGCACAAAGGACACTGTATATTGATGAAAGGGTCAAATCAATAAGACACAGCAATTATAAATAAATATACACCTTGTAGCAGAGCCTGAAAATGTATGAAGTAAATATTGACAGATTTGAAGGGAGAAATAGACTGTACCACATTAATAGTAGGAGACTTAAATACACACTTTCAAGGATCAATAGAACATCTGTACAGAAGATCAATGAGTAAATACAAAAGTTGAATGATGGTACAAACAAACTGGACCTCAGAAGCATATACAGAATACTTCACCCAACAGCAGCAAAGTACCCATTCTCTACTGCATCTGGGTCACTCTCCAGGATAGACTGTATGTCAACACAATGCAAATCTCAATAAATTTAAAAATATTGAAATCATCTCTTCTGACCACAGTGTATCTTCTACAGTCATAATGTATATCTTCTCCAACAACAGTAGAATGAAGACAGAAATCAAAAACAGAAGAACTAGAAAATTCACAAGTATGTGAAAGATAAATGAAAGTCTTTAAAATATTTTTATTGAGAAATATCCATACACATACATATTATACAATCAATGGCTCACAATTTCATCACATAGTTGTATATTCTTCAAGATGACCATTTTTAGAACATTTGCATCACTCCAGAAAAAGAAATAAAAATTACAAAAAGAATTCATATATCCCATACCCTTAACCCTTCCTCTCAATCTACCCAGTTTTAACCCTTTTTCTCTCTCTATTATTTATTTGTTTTTTGTCCTTACTTTTTTTTACTCAACTGTCCATACCCTGAATAAAAAGGAGCATCAGACACAAGGTTTTCACAATCACACAGTCACATTGTAAAAGCTATATCATCATACAGTTTTCTTCAAGAATCAAGGCTACTGGAATACAATTCAATTTCAGGTACTAGATGCTACAATAACCCATAAACTAAACAGGGATATCTATTTAATGTGTAAGAATAACTTCTGGGATAACCTCTCAAATCTATTTTAAATTTCTCAGCTGCTGAGACTTAATTTGATCTCATTTCTCCCTTCTTCCTTTTGGTCAAGAAGTCTTTCTCATTCTCATAATGCCAGGTTGCAGCTCATCTCCAGAAATCAGGTCCCACGTTACCAGGGAGATTTACACCCCTGGGAGAAATTACACACTCTTAAACAACCAATGGGTCAGAGAAGAAATCACAAGGGAAATTACTAAATATCTTGAAAATCAGTGTCAAGAATTTACCAGGAACAAAATATCAACATTTTAAATAAATACTAGACCAGTGCAGTGCATTGTTGAGCCATATTGGAGCCCAAAGCCAACAGAAAGATCACAAGTACTGATCCCAGCTTTATTTGAAGTGCTAATATTTGTTCATTATGAATATTTTGTCATTAATTCTTATCTTTAAATAGTGCATTTAAATAGTATTTACCTTGATTAAATAATCAATAAATATAATTCACCATATTAAAGAAGTAAAAAGAAAAACTACAGTACCATCTCAATGATACAAACATTTGACAAAATCCAATCCATTCCTCATAAAAACTTGAAAACTTTGAAAAATCTTTGAAAAACTATGAAAACTTTGAAAAACTTTGAAAACTTTGAAAAACTTTGACAAACTATGAAAAAATCTATCATTAACATCATACTTAACAATGAAAGATTGGATGCTTTACTGCTAAGATCAAGAACAAAACAAGGGGGTGGGGGGCAGGGCACAGTGGCTCAGCAGGCAAGAATGGTTGCCTGCGATGCCAGAGGTCCCGGGTTTAATACCCGGTGCCTGCCCATGTTAAAAAAAAAAAAAAAAAAAAAAAGAACAAAACAAGGATGTCAGTTCTCACCATTTCTATTCAAAATATATACAGTTCAATACAGGGCAATAAGATAAGGAAGAAAAATAAAAGCATCCAGATTGAAAATGAACACTTAAATCTGTCTTTATTCTCAGACAACATGATAATCTATATAGAAAATATGATGAAATTTACAAAAATGCTAATATTTGTAATAAGTTTAGCAAGTTGTAGGATACCATATCAAAATAGGAAAATCAATTGCATTTCTATATTCTAGAAGCAAACAACTAAAAATTAAAATAAAAAGCAATACCATTTAAATAGCATTAGAGATAAATCTGACAAGAGATGTGTAAAGATCTCAACACATAAAACTACAAAACAATGCTGAGAGAAATTAAAGAAGGCATAAATTAATGGAAAGACATACCTTATCATGAATGGGAGGACTCAAAATTGTTCAAATGTCAGTTCTTCTCAAACTAATCTATAGATTTAATGCAATCCTAAGCAAAATTCTAGCTCTTATTTATTTTTGTAGAAATTCACAAGCTGATTCTAAAATTTATATGGAAAATCAAATAGGGGACTTGGAAAATATCATTGATGGGTTCACAATACCACCGCATTCCACAACTCCACAGTGCATGGTGCTGCTTGGAATTATGCAGCTTTAATGTCTTGAAGGGAAATCCAATGGAACACTTGAAAAATTAAGACTAGCTATAGAGAAATAAATTAGATAATCACTAACTACATAAAAACAAAAATTTGGATAGCTGTTACCTATAGAAAAGCAAAAAGTTGTTCAAGAAAGGAAATAAAATCATAGTACATCACTTGGTTCTTCAGAGAATATTTGCAGAATTGTGTTAATGTGATGGTTAGTCTTATGTGTCAACTTGACTAGGGTATAGTGCCCAGTTATTTTATCAAACACTAATCTAGGCATTGCTGTGAAGATATTTCCAGATATAGTTGATATTTACAATCAGTTGGCTTTTAAAAAAGGAAATTACCACTGAAAATGTGAGCGGGTTTTGTCCAATAACAGGAAGACCTTAAGAGCAAAAATCAAAGTTTCCCACAGAAGAAGAAATTCTGTCTCAAGATGGCAGCATAAAAATTCTTCTTGAGTTTCCAGCCTGTTGGCCTTCTCTATGGATTTTGGACTTGCCAACCCCTGTAATCATGTGAGCCAATTTCTTAAAATAAATCTCTTAATAGAGATACATATATCCCATTGGTTCAGTTGCCTTAGAAAAACTGAATACAGATGCAAATGTTGGCAATTGTTTTATAATTCTATTGGAAGGATATAGGAAGGGAAGATTTGGAGAAGTGATGTAAGAGAGCTAAATGCTCAGCATAACAGGAAGTCAATAGATACTCAGTTACCATAACAGGAAGTCAATAGATAAGATCTAGAAATAATAAATCAAAACAAAATATACCAGCATATCATTTTTAAAATAAAAGTAAATACTAGAAAAGAAAAACCTTCTAAATATGTTCAAAGAAATTATCTTGAGGAGTGAGACTCGGTAGAGGGGTGGAGAGTGCATCTGGGACCGCAGCTGTTACTTTCATTTTCAGCTTCTGAGTACTTTTACTTTTAACCTTATGCATGTATTTATATTGATAAAAATTAAAAACAGAAGATTTAAAATTTTAAAACCACCAAAAAATAACAATAATAATAAGTAAGGTGCATTCTTAACTTCCTCACAGTTTCAGATATAATTCTAGCTATCTACTCTCCTAATCCAAGATCCTAATTCAACAGTCAGGCACAAATCATCAAGTAGATAGACCACAGAAAATGAAATTGATCCTGCTACATGCTGCTCATCTTCAAATTTGAGTGCTTTGGTGTACATTCATCATTTTACCTATTTTAAACAAGTTGTAAGTTTATGTAAGCAACTTGACTGTGAAGCATAGCTTTGACACAGTTCCTGAAAGCAAGCTTTAGTAGAAATCAAATCAGTGATTAATTTTTTCTACTGCATTCAATTACAGCAAAATGTTCTTCAATAGGTTAGCAAAGTAGTAACCTGACGATCTCTCTTTTAAAAAAAAACTTTTTTTAAAAAATAGGATGGGAGAGAGGCAAATGAGAAATATAGAAGGAAAAGACAAAGGATAAAGCCATTTTCTCCCCCTTCTTATACTAACTTTTATAAAAATACAATGAATGCGGAAGTTAAACAAGAGGTTATAGCTCTCATGTCCACTAGTCACAATGTCTCAGACCAGTCAACTGGAACTATCACCATTTGAAAGACAAGACCCCCAGATACAAGTTCAGACAGGCTGGCATTCAAACAGAGCCGCCTCTGCTAGGGATCAATGGACTATTTGGAGGTCTGAAATGACTTCAATTCTAATCACAAATTTGAGCTGGGAAATAACTATTAAGTAATTAAAAGTTAAAAAGTGGCAATTACAGCTAGCATTAATTAAAGTTGTCATTTATTCATTTATTTCACAAATACGCATTAAATGTTTATTTTATACTAGGCTTTATTCTAAGTTTTAAGGATCTTGCAGTGCCAGACAGATGAGAACTTCATTATTGTGGAGCTTTCGTAACAGTAGGAGGAGTTCAATATTAAAAATAAACTGATATAAAGCATGCTAGGTAGTGAGAAGTGCTCTGAATCATAAAGCAGACTGGGTGGATGGAAAGTTGGGGTGTCAATGTTCTTTCTCATATAAGGTAATCAAGGGAAGGCCCCAATATGGAGATTTTTGAACAGCAACTTACTTTGACCAATCTTTGTCCAGACACACTTTCTTTAACCTAAAACTACCAAATGAACAACTCCAGCCCTTAAAAACCATATATATAGGGCGGGCCGCGGTGGCTCAGCGGGCAAGAGTGCTTGCCTGCCATGCCGGAGGACCCCGGTTCGATTCCCGGCCCCTGCCCATGTAAAAAAAAAAAAAACAAACAAACAAAATATAATAAAACAAGAAAATGTTTAAAGATGTTTCCCTTTCTTCCTCCTTTCCTTCCTTCTATCCTTCCTTCCTTCTCTGTCTTTCTTTAAAAAAAAAAAAAACCATATATATATCTTTCCCAAAGTCCCACCTTTGAGACACCCCTAAGACTGTCAAGATGGGGGACCCCTTTGTTTAGCAAATTGAATAAACCACCTTTGTATGATTAGCGTGTTTCCTTGGTGGTCTTTACACAGGATCTTGACAACTGAGACTTGCCAGTGAATCACTGTATATAATACAATGAGACTGGATGATATCACCTAAAGATTAGTAGAACTGAAGATGGTGAGAGCTCTGAAGAGAGAGTCTTGGGGCACTACAGGGTTTAGAAGTCTGTTCCCCAGATGAGGAGGACCAGCAAAGGAAATGGAAAAGAGTTAGTCAGGAAGGGTCAGGGAAAAGCAAGAGAGTTGTCCCAGAAGCTAAAGGTATTTTAAACCTTACTCTTAAAAAAAGATCAGCTCTGAAAATTTAACAAGAGCACATTTGAATAAAAACAAAATGGCTAAATAAAAATTGGCTGATTTATATTCAGAAATCAATGAGTCATTGTGCTGGTTTGAAATGATTTATGTACTCCTAGAAAAGCCATGTTTCAATCCCAATCCCATTTTGAAAAGGCAGCCATTTCTTCTAATCCCTATTCAGCATGGTATGTTTGAAACCATAATTAGATTGTCTCCCTAGAGATGTGATTTAATCAAAAGTGGTTGTTAAACTGGATTAGGTAGAGGTGTGTCTCTACCCATTTGGGTGGATCTTGATTAGTTTCTGGAGTCCTATAAAAGAGGAAACATTTTGGAGAATAAGAGAGGTTCAGAGAGAGCAGAGCAGAACAACATAGCCACGAGAAGTAGAGAGTCCATCAGCCAGCGACATTTGGAAATGAAGAAGGAAAATGTCTCCCTGGGAGCTTCGTGAAGGGAAGCCAGGAGAGAAAGCTAGCAGATGATGCTGTGTTCACCACGTGCCCTTCCAGTTGAGAAAGAAATCCTGACCCTGTTCACCAGATGCCTTCTAACTTGAGAGAAACCCTGAACTTCATTGGCCTTCTTGAACCAAGGTATCTTTCCCTGGATGCCTTAGATTGAACATTTCTATAGACTTGTTTTAATCGGGACATTTTCTCGGTCTTAGAAGTGTAAACTTGCAACTTATTAAATTCCCCCTTTAAAAAGCCATTCCACTTCTGGTATATTGCATTCCGGCAGCTAGCAAACTAGAACAGTCATCAAATAAGCAAAAGGTGAATAAGATGAGCCCAAACTCTCTGACCTATGGTCTTCAATGCCTAGAAATGATCTGAGGGATTTATTCAAATAGTTAATTCTAAATAAAGTGGTATCACCACATAGAAATATTTCTTGAATCAAAAAAGTTGAGGCCAAGGTTCTCAAGTCTCCCTTCCTACTTTATTGATTATTTTCTCAGCTACATATTCCTCTTATTCTCCTTCAGTCTTATTCATCTTTCTCTTTAATCAGCCTTCCTTCTCCAAAGCATAATCTATTTCCATTCATTTTATGATGCTGTCAATGATGGAGTTGGATTTAAAATAGGCAGGCCCAAAGCAAGGGGGCAGGTAAAACTAAAAGGAAGCTCTAAAGAAAATAAAAATTTCATACCAAATATACAGAGGACTTATCCAGCACAAATCTTTTAGCCATGTATGCATAATAGAGGTGAAAATCATCTAAGGCTAGAATTGGATGTGTCCTTGGAGATAACCTAGTTTAAAAACACCTGCACCATTTTATAAACAAGAAAGTGAATCACAGAGAAACTAACCGATATGCTTAAAATCAATGAGCTAAATGGAGGAAGATAAGGAATAAGCCTGCTGCTCAGTCTAACACTTTTTTCTATAAACTGGAATAATATTAGAAGTATTAACTTCAAATAATATAGACAATAGTATCCTTCTCTTTGCAAAAGAAGTTTATTTTCTATTTAAACCAAAACTGCACGCTAAACCATTTCAGTTGCTTAATGTGTTACCATGAATCATGAATGTTTCCTTTCTAAGAAAAGGGAATATCTCTTGCTCATTTTAATATTTCCAGAACATAAAAGGGATGTTCAATTAATATGTAAAAATTCAAACAAAAAATAAAACGAATAAAACTGCCAGAATAGTATCCACTTATTAGGAGTTTGAATTCAGTGAGTTACAGACTTTAATACAATTTGTGAACCACAGTTAAAAAGTTAGCTTTTTCCCAAACCTGGAAAAATGTTTTTTAGACACAGCTCCAAGTTGAAATTATGTCCAAATCAGGATGAATGTCATCTTAAACAATGCCAGAATTGAATTGTATATTTGAAATTGCCTCTTATAATGGAACAAAATTTCTTCTTACCATATACTGTTTTGGTAACATACCCTTAATATTTTCTTATCGTTGATTAACATTTTTTGGCTTGTCTTTGAATCTATGAATTTTCCCTGGATTTTCAAACTTTGGGAATCTTCATAAAATATTCAAACTGGAGGGCGCACAGGTGGTTCAGTGGTAAAATGCCCGCCTTTCATGCGGGAGACTTGGGACCGGACCATGCACCAAAAAAAAAAAGTAATAAATAAATAAAAATATTCAAACTGGAACAGTTCTTAGAAGGCATGTAAACCAATTCCTTTATTTTACTTTTGATCAAATCTAGCTGACTTTCTGTTTGATCTTTATAAAGCCATGAAGGCTGAAATTTCAAGCTTACTCTTAACTATATGTTAGTTAATACAATTATAATATATTCTTTATACATTAAGCTATTATTGAAAGGATATAAGGACAACTTTAAAGATACCATGAAATAACATGAATATTTTTAAAATAAGTAGTAAAGAAAATGAAACAAAGGGAAACAGATTTTTTTAAAAATAAATAAATAAGATGGAGCCAAGAATAAAATTAGTACACAAAGTACATGTGGTGAAATTAATTACATGGGTGCACTTGCGCTGTCTCTGATCTTTCCATATCAGCCAAAGGAAAACGACGCATACAAAGAAAACCGAAGGCAGCTGCTTAGTAAAAGTGTAAGTGTTCCTGACACTGAGAACAGAGAGAAATTTCTTTTGTGCATTACCCTGAAGAGATTCCACGTAATAGATGACCAATATTCTTATATTTTTATAACAAATAAAGACAAAAGCTTCATAGGGTTGTTCACCAAGGTATCCCGTACATACAAATTAAATAGTAGATATTCATGAGGTAGAAGACCGAGATAAAGACAATTGAATTCCATCCTGTATCTAGCCTCACACATACTGAACAGTAACAAAATCTTATGAAACCTGCTTTCGTAATTTCTCTAACTGGCCATTTTCCTAGTTTTACCTTCATATTTCCCATCTGACTTACTTTGATAGCTTCCTAATTGTTCTCTCCACCTGTAATTTCTCACCTTCTATACTGGTTTGAAAGGATTTTTGTACCCTAGAAAAGCCACGTTTTAATCCTAATCAATCTTGCGGGAGCAACGGTTTCTTCTAATCACTATTCGGTACTATAGGTTGGAAACTTGATTAGGTTTCCATGGAGATGTGATGCAGTTAATTGTGAATTTTAAACTTGATTAGATGGAAACATGTCTCCACCCATTTTACATGGGTCTTTATTAGTTTACTGGAATCCTATAAAAGGAGACATTTCAGAGAGACTTGCTTTTTTGAGAATGAGGAGAACTCCACAGAACCACGAAGCAGAGAGTCCACCAGCCAGTGACCTTTGAAGATGAAGAAGGAAAGTGTCTCCCAGGGAGCTTCATGAAATAAGAAGCCAGGAGAGAAAGCTAGCAGGCTTTGCCATGTGCCCTTCCAACTGAGAGAGAAACCCTGAATGTCATCAGCCTTCTTGAACTAAGGTATCTTTTCCTGGATGCCTTGGATCAAACATTTCTATAGCCTTGCTTTAACTGGGACATTTTCTCAGTCTTAGAACTGTAAACTAGCAACTTATTAAATTCCCCTCTTTCAAAGCTGTTACATTTCTGGCATATTGCATTCCAGCAGATAGCAAACTAGAACAATTTCCCGCTAAAATGCAGCTCCCAGGTAATTCTTTCTGAAGCATTGTTCCAATTATGTCACTCCTTTCCTCAAAAGCCATTTCTACAAGGGAAAAAAAAGCTAAACTTACTAGTTTGTTTATATAAGATCCTTCATGCTCTGAACCTGATTTAATGGTTGAGATCTCAAGCACAAACAGAAATGAGGCAAGGCACACCCATGAGTGAACAGGGTCAATGGAGCCCAAACATCCCATCTAAAGAGGATTGACAATTCTCAACTCCAGCAGATCATTGCCGTGGGACAACATGGGCTTGGAATTATCAACGCTGGTGTCTCAAGAGAAAACAGAAATCTATTTTTCTGTAAAATCTCCTGATTTTTAAATGTAAGAAACTAATTCAAAAGAAAAAATGTTGAAATTTTTCAATTCAGTGAAAATCCATCTCCAGATGGGATCTGACCTATGAGGCCCCAATTTGGGACATGGTGTGCATCTCTGACTCTGCTCCTTCATCCTTGGTGGGAAAGTATGGCCTCTGCTGTCCCACCCTTCCACACCTCCCCTGTGCTGTTCCTTCTGAATGCCATGATTGTAGAGAAACTTCAAGACTCTTTCAAATACTGATTGCCCTACGGTTTTTCTGAACCAGTCAAAAGTGGCCATTTGACCTCTGAAGTCACACAATATTTGAACACTATGCTTTTATGACAGGATACATTCATTACCAAGTTCAGTAATTACTTTCATGCATGATATTTCTCTCCAACTGAATAGCCATGAGAACACAAGCCACATTGGAGTCAACTTTGAATGTCCCACAGAAACCTTCACAAGGCCTTTACCCAATCAGTACTCAAGTAATAAAAATTATCTCAAGCGAGATTTTTTTAAGGAAAGCCTTTAATCATTGAGCTACACCCCTTACAGCCTGTCCTTTTGTTCTCTATACTTAGAAGTCACACTTTATGCAGATGGCTTTCTTTTCTCCTTCACACTTTGTATTACAGATAGGGAACATTCTAGCATAACATCCATTTCCTTAGCACTGAGTTCTTTATTTCCCCATGAAATGAAGGTTTGCACTCCCTCAAGCACAGCCTTAAAATATCTTGACTCTGCATGTAATGTTTAAATTGTTTCGTAAACCAATTTTTAGCCCTGTGATGTATGTGTGCCATTTGTCGATAAAGATAATATTTTCAAATTGGTGCAAGGTAACCTGAATATTTTCATAGACTGAGCAGTAACATCATTTCAGCAATGCCCAGTAACTATTTAATAGTCCTGGATATTTCCAAAGGTAGGTTAGTTTTTATTGAAATATACAAAAGAGTCATATCTTTTAATTCAGAGATAAAGAAAGCTGCTTTGCTGAAAGCCATTCCTGACAACTTGGATTCCCAAACGTGCTCTTGGGAAATTCAAAGTTTACTATTAATCTGCAAGTAAACTTAACCATAATTCACACTTAGGAAACAAAGGCCAAGAAAATTTTTTAAAAAGCCCACAGTCTCCAGAATATTCAGATCCTAGAGGCTGCCACCCTAAAGCTGAAGAGTCAGAAAGGCAGATTCAATTCTATGAATATGACATAAAAAAGCAGGGACTTGAGCAAACATGAAATATCATAGGAGCTAAGGAGCCTTTGGTTGGTATTTGAATTTGAGTAACTGACGTTCAAACTGGCATTTCACAATTTAAGCTGCATATTTAAAGAAGAGAAAAAAGAAAAAGCCAAGTGCTGAAAATTGAAATCCTCTTATGAAGAGTCACTCTATTCGAAAAATTAGAGACTTGTCAAAGAACAGCCATAACATTTACAAAAATGTAGGGACAGAGCAAATTAAATGACAAAACCTGTGAGAATTTTTTTTTTAGTCCTTCCTGCTAAGTGGAATAGACATACAAATGTGCTGTCATGTAGTTTTCAAGCTAAAGAAGTGCTTGGGAACTATAACTCCAAATCTGTGTGTAAAGGGGTTAATAGGAAGTCTAATATAACAGGCTTGTACAGCCTTTGGAAATAGATAACAAGAGCATTTATAATCAGTTGATGATTGTACATTTCAAATCCTTTTCTATTTGTATTTTAAAAATGCATTGGGGGGTGCATGGGTGGTTCAGTGGTAGAATGTTCATCTTTCATGTGGGAGACCCGGGTTCGATTCTTGGGCCATGTACCCAAAGTATAATAATAATAAAATAATTACAGTGGAGTTCTCAACACCTGGCAATCTACCTACCTCATGGATATTCAGAGGGCCAGGTCATGAGAAAATAGGAGGTAATTACAGGTGAAAGTTAATTTTAAAAATCATATTTATACAATGTACGTGCATATGTATGTATTCTTGTATGTATACACACGTTTAAATCAGATAAACACAAATCTCTAAATCTTTTAAATCTGACACTTAACCAATAATATGAGTAGGATTTTAATTTTCTTCAACTACAACCTCTTTTTAATAAATATCTTGAGAAACCTCTTTACTGTCTAGAGGTTAAAATGATGTTTGCATCAGAAAGTAAAATAATCAGGTAACAAATAAAACCTACTCTGTAAAGAATTTCTGCTACGAAGTGATAAAAAAGCCTGTGCAATGGGAGGCTAAAACCTTGGAAGGAAAATGTCAAGTTGAGAAATGCTTTGACATAAAGATAATGCACAAATAAAAGGAAAGAATACTTGGGGAGAAGAGACAATTGGAAGAAAAACAATTTATGTGTAATATAGAAGCTTCTGTACACATTTAAGGCATAAAGGGGCTGGTAAAGGTTTCAGAAAATGATGAAATATTTTGTTGATTTCCTAAAGGAAAGAAGAAAACCTCAGTGAAAAGTCACCATTCAGAATGTAAGATTCACATCAGCTCCTAACTTTTATGTTACATAGAACTCTATAAAAATTTAAATCTGAAATTAATTTCCCTTTAGAAGAGCATAATGTGTAGGCAGAATAATGGTTCCCCAAAGATACCCCATCCAACTTGATGGAACCCATGAGTTGCTTAGGTTACATGGAAAAGGAGGCTTTGCTGATGTGATTAAGGTAAGGAACTTGAGTTGGGGAGATCATTCTGGATTATCTGAGTGGAGACAACTGAAACAAAAAGGTCCTTAAAATCAGAGAAAACGAGGAAGATGCAGATACGGAAGAATGTGCAAGGAGAGGCTATGTTTCAGGCTTTGAAGATAGAGGAAAGAAGCAAGGAGCTAAGGAATGCAGGTGGACTTTAGAAGCTGGAAAGGGAGTCTCCAGAAGGAAAGGAGTCCCACTGACACCTTGGCCTTTGTTCAGTGAACCCTGTGTCGGACCTCTAATCTACAGAACTCTAAGTAATGCATCTGTGCTATTTTAAGGCACTAAGTTTGCAGTCATTTGTTATGGCAGCAATAAAAACAAATGCACATAGAAAGTCCAAGAACATGGAATTTAAAGCAAAGTATTTTCCTAAAACATATACTAAAAATGAAGTAAAAGGAATTTTAAAATATCTGTCTTGGTTATGCAAGGATGTTGTCTTCAAAGTAGCAGCATATGGCATCCCTGAGAACCCTTCTCCTTAGAGATAGCTTTAAAAGGGCAGATTCAACTTTCTTGCAAAGATGATAGAGGCTGGAAAAAGACTCCATAAGTACTAACCAAATTCTTAAAAATGAGCAGATAAGAGATGGAAGGGCAGCATTGGCTTGCTAGTCTGAACCCCACTCCAACACTCAGTCCTCTGCTGTTTCAGAGACACACAGAGGCTGTACTTTCGCTCAGACAATTCCTGTTGTGGTCACTGTCCACAGAG
The DNA here is from genome assembly GCF_023851605.1 of Tamandua tetradactyla. Classification (NCBI taxonomy): domain Eukaryota; kingdom Metazoa; phylum Chordata; class Mammalia; order Pilosa; family Myrmecophagidae; genus Tamandua; species Tamandua tetradactyla. The sequence continues at coordinate 58,519,665 of NC_135331.1, read as the reverse complement.
CCGCCCAGGGCAGTAACTTAGTGTCCAACACACATTCACATAAAAGGACTGAAGGTCACATGGACCCAGTGTGGAGTTCTAGCCATAGGTAGGCATGCCCATGTAAAGCAGCCCCCTGGAAACCAGAGCAAACAGAAAAACTATATTCCCAACCTAATCCCTAATTGCTGTGCACATAACTGAAAAACTCAGGTATTTTTGAACACTGACCCCATCTGACTTCATGGGTCAGGATCCCCTAAGCCTCCATCCAGGAGGTTACCAGAGTAAAAAAAAAAAAAAAAAAAATCTGCACAAAAAGAAGAAACTGAATCACTGTATGCAGGAAAGAACCAAGGCTGAAAGTTGGAGTGGAAAGGTGGCCTAGACCATGGCAGGGATTTGGGCAAAACATAGACACTGGTATGGAACTTTGTGTAAAAAGAAAGAGGACAGTTGGGTACTCCCTGATGAAGAATAAGGAAAGGAAATTTTCTGCTGAAGGAGAAAAAAGTTACACATGCTAGGGTAATCTTCACAGTTACTACAAATGACCAAGGCAAAAAAAAAAAATGCAGAAAGATCTGAGAAAATATGAACTTTTAAAAATAATTTAATGAAGGCTGCTTTAAATGTTCTAAACAAATTCAACTAAGCATTGAAGAAGAGCCTTAACACATAACCAATCTATGCTAAAACCCTAAGCAAGAAGGAGACACTAACTTCCAGAGTTAACACATCAAAACAACCAAATGCCTAAACATAAACAAAAGATCACAAGCCATGCAAAGAAACAGGAAGAGATGCCTTAGTCAAGGGAACAAATTAAAACTTCAGAGGAATAATGAGTGGAGCAACTAGTCAAGATATTCAGTCAAAATTACCTAAATCGATTCAAAGAGTTAAAGGAAATGTGGTATGGATAGAGTGTGGTTTGAAGCTATCATGTTCCTCAGAAAAGCCATGTTCTTTAATACTTATTCAATATTGCTGGGTAGGATCTTTTTTATTGTTTCCATGGAGATGTGACCCACCCAATTGTGGGTGGTAAGTATGGTGAGTTGGTTTCCATGGAGATGTGTCTCCACCCATTCAAGGTGGGATTTCTCACTGAAGTCCTTTAAAAGGAACCAGTTTTGGAAAAAGCTATACTGAAGACAAGAGCCAACACAGTCAGAAATCTTCAGAGATGCAGTAGGAAAATGCCCCCAGGGAAGCATTATGAAATGCGGAGAAAAAGCTAGCAGATGTCACCATGTGACTTCCCAGCTGAGAGAGATGTCCAGAAGTCAAAGACTCCAGCAGATGCAGGCCATGTGCCTTCCCAGCTGACAGGGTTGTTCCAGATGGTATAAGCCTGTTTTGAGTGAAGGTAACCTCCTGTTGTTGCCTTAATTTGGACACTTGCATGGCCCTAGAACTATAAACTTGCATCTTAATAAATTTCCTTTTTAAAAGCTGTTCTGTTTCTGATATATTGCATTCCAGCAGCTTTAACAAACTAAAACAGAGAGTAATTAATTAAACATGGCTATAAAATGAAAGGATATAAAAAAAACAATGCATGAACAAAAATAAGAATGACAAAGTTTAAAAAGAAACATAATAGAACCAATGGGGATGAAAAACACAACAATGGAGCTTAAAAATACATTAGAAGTGTAGATTTGAACAGACAAAGGATCAATAAACTAAAAGACAGAACAATCAAAATCATAAAATTGGAAGAACAGATAGAGAAAAAAAAATTTTAATTGAGCAGAGCCTAAAAGGTTTGCATTATGGGAGTCCCAAAGTGTTTGAGGAAATAATATCTGAAAATTCCCCACATGTCATGAAAGACATAAATATACATGTATAAGAAGTGCACTGAACCCCAAACAGAATAAACTCTTATATACCTATTCCAAGACACCTACTAATAATGAAAATGTCAAGGGCCAAAAAGAGACAGAATTCTGAAAGCAACAAGGGGAAAACAATTCGTCAAATACAAGGGATTCTCAATATGACTAAATGCTGATTTCTCATCAGAAAAAAAAGAACCAATAAGGCAATGATATGGCATATTGAAGGTACTAGAAGAGAAAAACTGCCAGCTAAAAATTATCTGGCAAAATTTCCAACAATATGGCCCAAACTGTTGCCAAAAAAAATGAAGGCATTAAAAACATCCAACTCATTCTATGAGTCCAGTGCATCCTAATACCAAAGCCAGATAAAGTTGGATGTTACAAGGGGAAAAAAATCAAACCAATATCTATTATCAATATGAATGCAAAATCCTAAACAAAGTACTAGAAAATCAAATCCACTGGCACATTAAAAAAAATCATATACCATGGTCAAGTGTGATTTATCCCAGGAATTCAAAGATGGTTCAACATAAAGAAATCAATTATTGAAGGAAAAAATGATCATCTCATTTGATGTAGAAAAGGCATTTGACAAAAGACTGATAAATTTTTAATAAAAACACCCAGGAAACTAGAAATAGAAGGAAACATCCTTAACATGATATAAGGCATAAATTTGAAACCCACAACTAACCTAATACTCATTGTTGAAAAACCAAAAACTTTTCCCCTAAGATCAGGAACAAGATAAGGATTCCCAATGTCTCCCCTACTATTAACATTTTACTGGAAGTTCTAGTCAGAACTATCGGGCCAGAAAAAGAAATAAAATGCATCCAAATAGGAAAGAAGATGTAAAGCTCTCCTTATTTGCAGGTGACATAATCCTATACATAGAGATTCTGAAAATTTTACAACAAAGCTATTAAAGCTAATATATAAATTCAGCAAAGTGACAGGATCCAAGATCAAGATGCAAAAATTGGTGGTATTTCTATATACTAGTAATGAGCAATCTGAAGAGGAAATTAAGAAGAAAAATCTCTTTACAATAGCAACTACAAGGATCAAATATCTAAGAATAAATCCAGCCAAGAATTTAAAGGACTCATGCATGGAAAACTTCAAAATATTGCTGAAAGAAACTAAAGAAGACCCCCAAAAATGGAAGGACATTCCATGTTTAAGGAGTGGAAGACTAAATATTGTTAAGATATCACTTCTACCCAAAGCAATACACAGATTTGATGCAATTCCAGTCAAAATTCCAAAAGACTTCTGACATGAAAAAGCCAATCATCAAATTCAAATGGAAGGGGACACGTCCCTCTAATAGCCAAAATCATCTTGAAACAGAAGAACAAAGACGGAAGACTCACAAGTTCTGATTTTAAAACTTAAAGCTACAGCAATTAAAACAACATGGTACTGGCAAAAAGTTACATATATTGACCAATGGGAATTGGATTGAGAGTTTCAAACTAAACCCTCATAACTATGGCCAATTGATTTTTGACAAGAGTGTCAAATTAACTCCGTGGGGAAGGAATAGTCTTTTCAGTAAATGGTGCTGGGAGTACTGGATCCCCATGTGCAAAATAATGAAGGTGAACCCCTACCTCACACCAGATACAAAAATTAACTAATCAAATACCTAAAAATTAAGAAGTAAAACTTCTTGAAGAAAACACAGGGAAGCATCTTTAGGGTCTTATGTTAATCAGTACTTTCCTAGACTTTATACCAAAAGCACTAACAAGAAAAGAAGAAAAATAAGATAAACGGGACTTCATAAAAATGTAAAACTTTTACATCAAAGGAAATTATCAACAAAATAAAAAAGACAACCTAAACAATGGGAGAAAATATATATGATAAGATTTTAATATGCAGAATATTTAAAGAACTCCTAAAATTCAACAATAAAAAGACTAACAACCCAATTTAAAAATGGGAAAAGGACTTGAATAGACATTTCTCCAAAGAAGTTACACAAATGGCCAACACATGAAAAGATACTCAATGTTATTAGCCATTAGGGAAATGCAAATCAAAACAGCAATGAGATACCATCTCATACTCATGAAAATGGTTACTATTTATAAATAGAAAATAACAACTGTTTAGGAGAATGTGGATAAATAGGAATTCTTGTATACTGTTGGTGGGAATTTCAAGTGATGCAATCACTGTGGAAACAGTTTGGCAGTTCCTCAGAAAGTTAAGTATGACCATATGGCCCGGTCATTCCACTTTCAGATTTATACTCAGAAGAATTGAAAGCAGGAACTTGAATAAATATTTGCTCATAGATGTCCATAGTGGCATTATTCATAATTGCCAAATGATGCAAGCAACCCAAGTGTCCAGCAAAGGATGAATGGATAAACAAAATGTGGTGTATACATACAGTGGAATAGTTATTAGGCCATAAGAAAGGATGAGGTTCTGATGAATGCTACAACATGAATCAAGCTTGAAGACATCATGTTGAGTGAAATTAGCAAGACACAAAACAGCAAATACTGTATGGTCTCACATATGATATAAGCAGAATACGCAAGTTCATATAGTCAGATACTAAAATACAAGTTATTCAGGGGCTGGGGAAAGGAAGGGAATGGGAAGTTAACAAGGACAAACTGGGGTGACAGAAAAGTTTTGGCAATAGATGATATTGATGGAGACACTGCTTTTTGACTGTAATAACACCACTGAATTGAAAAGGGATTAAAAAGGAAATTTCAGGTTGTATATACATTACCACACACACAAGAAAAAACCCATAAAACTGTACAACACAAAGACTGAACTAAAGTTAAATAGCCAAAGTTAATAGCAAAAGTATTGCAATACTGTTTCATCAATTGTAACAAAAGTGCCACACTACTGCAAAATGTTAATAATAGGGAAAACTGTGTGTGTAAGAGGGGAGTATATGGGAACTCTATACTGTCTGAATGATTTTTTTCTAAGCCTACAACTGCTCTAATTAAAAATGTAAAGTACAAACGCTGTTTTACTATTATGGTAGAGTGGTCTACAACAGAAAATATAGAATGAGATGTTCTATATATCTTGTTCTACCTATAAAATATAGAATAAGAAATAACCTTGTGGAAATATCTAAACAAACTTAAACATCTTTTTAAACGTAGTCCAGATAGTTCTCCCCTCTTATATTAGGGCTTTGTGAAAATATTTTACTGTGAAAATTCAGTTTGAATATCATTTGATGGCTAAGATTTTAAATTTGACCATGCCAGCCCACCACATAAAAGCTTCCAAGGCATCCCATTTTATTTGGAATTAAATGCAAACCCCATAAATGGCCTATGGGGCTGTGATCTGACCCCCTGATTTCATTTTCTATTGCTCTCCCACATCTCACAGAGCCTCAGCTACACTGGCCTATTTCCTGATCTTTAAACATGCAAATCTTATTCCCACCCCATGCTAGAGCTTCACACTGCTGTTTCCTTTGCCTGAAATATGTGGGAAAGAATTGCAGGGGGGTTAAGATTACAGCCTCAGCATCAGAGAAATGAGTGCCTCAGAAAACCTGTTCAATCATCCGAACCACCTGGGAATCATCATCCCAGAGCTCCAACCTGACCTGCTGTATTAACTAAGCATAGGTCCCAGAATCTTTATATTTTTAAATATGCTTCATGAATACAGATGATAAGCATCATCATGCCTTTGAGATATGAGCAATGTGGGGACACAAGCAGGCTAGAAATCATGAGGCCCGTCAGAGACGATCGCACTGTAGGACAGTGTGCTGCTTTTCTTTACACCTAACTCTCGTGTTCTTATAAGTAATTCTGATTGCTAGATTTAATTATATCTGTAAGAAATTACATAGTATTGTATAGTGGGCGGGGGCACAGACTCCAATATTAGACTGCTTTGGTTCACAATCCCAGCCCCGCCATTTATAAACATATACTTGGGCAAGTAGCCTAACCCTGCTGGACTTCAATACCTTCATCTATAAACTGACAAGGGTTTAAAACAAAGCTACCTCACAAAGTTATTGTAAGGACTAAGTTATTTAATACACATAAAATACTTAAAAGAGTGCAGGGCTGATAGTAAGTGCTCACTGAACATTGGTCATGATTTGTAAATGGCATCCTCTTAGTAAATCAGCTATCTTTTTATTGGGACATAATCCACTTTTGTTAGTGATTGAAAAAATGCTCCCTAGATACCTAAATATACCTAGTTTCCATCTTTCAAAGCTGTTCTATGAAATGAAATTGAAAACTTCTGTGTTCTTCCCATTGGTTTCCAAATAGCTTGATCAATGATTAGTATTAAGCACGCAGACCATAAAATCTTTACAATTCTTAAAAATAATTACTGTGTCTCTGCTGATAGGTACTGGATTATCCAAAGTCACATGAACATAATGATATAAAATATCAAAAAAAATCTCCTTTCTTATTCACCCAGTCTCCCACCTAAAAGGGCAGTAGATTCTCTGCCAAAACAGCTCTCTACGAAACACAGAAACACTTAATCCAAATGAACTAAATTCAGATAGGTTTTGCCAGGTGGTGTTAGGTCTTAAATCCAGTAAAGATGCAAATGAGTCAACACTAATCTTTGGCCTTTGCCAATCCAAGAGAAAAATGAGGCTTTAAACCCGGCGAGTTTGGAGAAAGAAGGTGTCCACCCTCTGCAAATAGAGGGTGGCATTCAACTAGTGTAACCATGAAATTGGGGGTATATGAAGACAAAGAGATTGAAAACTCCAATGGCCCCCTTGTTCCCACAGGAGTTGGCTAAGGGACAAAACCCATAGATGTGTCTTTTGTTGCTTGGGTACTAAGAAAGGAGACCCACAGAGAAATGACAGTGTAACACAACTAAACAGAGAGAGGCAAGAAAAGAAAGTGCCCATGCACTGTCTGGCTCTGGGATCTCTCTCTTCACTCTAGATACAAAAAGGATCCAGCAATTTCTGTGGCCACAGAGTCCTCTTCAAAAGGTAACTGGGATAAGGTATCAGTGGCAGAGAGAGTTCAAATAGAGTCGAGAGGCTACTCTGGGGGTCACTCTTATGCAAGCTTCAGTTAGACATTGCTACCTATTCTAATTTGCCAAACCCCAAGCAAAACCATTCCAGCCAATCCTAAAGAATACATAGGGCAATATATAAGATTCTACAAAGGTTCCATGCACTAGGGTGATTCTCCAGAAACCCACAACCTCCAGAAGGGTCCCTAGAGCAGAGAAGTCCTGAAACCTAGAGGGGCCAGCCTCTCCAGAGCATCAGGTAGTTTCATTCCCCTACACCATATTATTTACAGCCCTTCCAACATGAAAAAGTTAGAATGGCCATAGCCCAAATACCCCTAAAGAGTGGGAGAATGAACAAAAATGATGGTGGAGTTGTACAGAGAAGGTAGGGTTTAACAAACAAGTACAGTTGCTGAATTATTATATTGAGACTTCTTTTAGTCTCCAGTGTACTAGAACAGCTAGAAGGAAAAACCTAAAATTGTGGAATTGTAACCCAAAAAGAAAGGTAACTGGGAGCATGAAGATTGTAGGTTATCAGCCCCCAGAAGGTGCAAGACTCACATAAGCATTGCCTGTTGTGTGGATTTCCTATGAATTATTATGAACAAGGACAGGTGAGGATCCCAAAGGTCCCTTAAACACCTTATGAATAGGCCGTCTAAAGAGTTTCTTGTCAGGGTATTAATTACAAGAAATGGTTTGTACCAAAAAACAAGCTGAGATTTGGACAAGCCCATTCCACCTGATTCTCCACTGCAGATGCCTTATTATAGTTATTATAGTTATAGTGCTGTGGGAGAATGAGCAAGGAGGGAAGGAGCTTCAGAGATAGACCTTTCAGTTGAACAGGATTGAAAACCGGTGACTGAGTCAACTATATCCAAATTGGACCAGATAACATCCTTGCATCTGGCAGACCTGAGAAAAACTAAATTTTATGTGGACGTGGTTAAGACATCTAGAAATTCTTTAAAATTAATTTTTTGCAGATGAGCAGGAACAAGTCTTAAAGAGAAAAATGAGTTATTAGAAAAAACAGCGTTCTATTTTGCATATATTGATAAATAACAGTTGGATTTATGCATTTTGCACCATTAAATTCTGCGCTCTTTTTCCAAAGTTCAATTGTCATTTTCCAAACAAAAGGCAAAAATTTGGCAGAAATTCAGATGTTGTTTATAGTTATATAAAATTAACCATTGATAGTTTCCTCATGAAATAAGTACCTTGTACCTTAAAACCTTGGTCAAGTTATGGTTCCAGCTATTTTTTTGCTTTTTTTTTCATTTTTTAAAAATGAAATTAGGAAGTTGGACCTCATGGTCTAAATTTTCTTCCATCTTAATAATTTAATGACAAGAAGAAAGTTCCTCCCAGGTCTTTGTTTAGAATCAAGTCTATAATTAAACATTTAAATATGGAACCAGTTCCCTTCCAGAGAATTTATGATTCAAAAATATCCGAACACTTTAAAATTTTACACTGAGATATTTGAAAAAATTTTTCCATAAATCAATCTGGGTTTACCCACCAGTCTTTAATCCAAGGTTAACTCATAAATCAAATAAGGATAAACAAGCCTTCACCAATGGGTGTCTTAAATACAAGAATTAAATTTTAGCATGTCATTAACCAGCTTCTTCAATTGAATGAAATGTTAAAGTAAGTTTTATACCTCACATGGTACTTTCCTCCTGGAAGTTAAATTTTCCCTCTGGAAACATAAAAGGTGTTATTTATTTCAGTTAATAAAGACTTGCTAGAATAATAACATTTCCAGTATTAACAAATTTGAAAACTCTACAAATCCCCAGAGCTGCTCTCCTTTAAGTCTTTTAAATCAGAAGATTCTAAGTCTTTTTAAAATCTCACAGTATGTGATTCCTGGTAATTTATTATAAATCCTTATGCAGCTAGGAAGTGTTAATGCATTTTGCTTGATAAAAATTTCTTATGAATGCACAGCTATCATGTTTTCCAATATATGATTCTATTCACTACTGCTATAGGGTTCGGAGAAGTGGCTGGCATTGGAAATATTATAATGTGTTCTTGAAGCAATAGAAAAGCAAAAAAAAAGTCATAATTTTCTATGGGGATAATTTTTATGCCACACTGACACTTTTAAATGTTTTCAATAGTGTTGATTTATTGGAAAGCTTAGAAAGGTAGTGCTTACAACCAGCTTTCCCCATAAAATCTCAGTGACAGAGAATAACTTTTACATCTTTCAAACTGTCCATTGTGAAAGATTTTTTCATTACGATGAAGGTGTTTAGAGGTTTTTGATTTAATGTAGAGTAACTCCCTTGAGTCTCAGACTTCTGGAAAGAACAAACAATGAAACGTATACCCTTCCCCTTGTGCGAGCTCGATAATGGAACACATTTGACTATCCATGGTAACAAAGTACTTCTCCGAGTTGCTTGAGTCCTGTAATGTGAAATACTGATTCTAACAAATTAGAATTTACTTCCAAATATATTGCTTTGACCCTGTGCTTTCAAAACAAGAGAAGCTATAGCTCCTCTCAATTCATCACTGTTACTTCAGTTAATTTGGGCAATTTCATATTTAAGTCTTGGAGTAAGCAAAAACAAGGCAATCCTTGTTTTTGGAGCTGAACATTCTATATGATATTTTGATAAGCTAATTTTGAGCACTCAGCATATTGCCTCTGAAATTTTTCCCAGTTAAGAGAAGTTAAGAAAAAGTTAAGAGAAGACACCAAGGATGCCAGGATATCTTAGAGATCGTTATTCTAAGAATAAATCCAATTTTTTCCAATTAGATTCATAGGTAGGAGAGAATCACTCAAATATACTTAAAATTGGGGGGATTTTTCCTTTAGAAATACCAGTTTATGATCATTTTTCTACCACTCTTACATCCCCTTCTAAAAGAACATCCCAGGCCCCTAGTCTGAGCACCTGCTCCCATACTCCCAAATGAATAGAAAGTGAAGCTGGGATAGAATGGCAAACCATCCTAGTTTGTCCTGGATGGAGGAGTTTCTGGGCATGCTGAACTTCCAGAGCTAAAACCAGGAAGGAAAGCCAGATGACTTGGTCACCTTCCAGAGGTTCCCAAATTATAGTATCCCTCAGAATTACCAGGAGGGCCTATTACACCACAGACTTCTGGGCATCACCTCCAGGATATAAACTCAGTAGGTCTGGGGTGGAGTCCAAGTTCCCAAGTGATGCTGATCACTTATCTGGGAACCAGACTTTGTAAAACCATTTCCATAGGCCATTGCTCTCCTGGCCATAAACTGACAGGTTCAAGCATGCACAGCACATCCAAGCTGGTCTTATTAAAATGTCTTTCATAAGAATTTGAATTTTGAGCTCAAGATCTTTTATCAATTACCTCAGTCATGTAGAAAGAAATCTATATTTGACACTAGTTGCATGGAACAATGGAGGTGTGGGGGGATTGTTTTGGTACCTAACATATTGCTAGTTCCTGGTTCTAGTACTTCAATGAGCTCAGCTGCACTTGCTGCCTTCAGTTTCATGAAGTGCTTTCATAATCCACCGATAAATTAACTGTTTTTAACTTCAGCTACTTTGAGTGGGTTTCTCTGATTTGAAACCAATGTAACCCTGATTAAAACAGACATGTTCCAAATAATTGCATGCAACAAGCAGACACAAAGATCAATCTAAGTCTACAAACTACTATATTAGCTCTGAGTGAGCAACTTTAATTTCTTGCATAATTGTCTATTTAAACTGTCAGAAAAACAATTTAATCATTCATCTTATGACAGAGCTTAAAATTTTGATGTACTTCTTATGGAAATGCTTCAACTAAAGGAATGTAAAAGGCTGTAAGAAGAAAAGAGAAATAAAAGGAAAAATTACCATCTCCAGTTAATTAAGGAGGTCCAAAGCTTAGAAATCTAATCTCTAGACTTAGAATTTTTAAACAAATGATAGATTAAGTGGATTTGCATTCCATGGAATATTATAGGCAAATCCCACAGAGAAAATTGGCAATGTTATATTTTGTCAGTCAGAAATGGAAACATATTAAAGAGGTTTCAGAAGAATGTCCAGTCAATGACAGCCTGGACCCCTCAACAAAATTACTCTCCTTTTTCTAAAGATTCTTAAAGAGGACAATTTGAAAAATGTCTTCCAATGATGCTTTTCCAATATTCAACAAATATCTTTATGACTTTTCTATATCTGATAGTCCATTATTGGTTTGTTTCTTTTATCCTAGAAAACAGCTGACTGGAAGCTCTGACTGGCAAATCATGTTCATTAACACTATTGTTAATTTTGTCTGTTTTCGTATCCCTTTGACCTAGTCTTGTTGCTGTCCTCTGAAAGTGCATCATGGATTTGTTCTCAATCCAAATCTATGAGTATCTGAATTTCTTTATTAAATAATACTCAGTGATCTAGTCTCCTAAATACAATATTTTCTGTTACAGTCTCTGGCTATTTTGGTCTTCTTTGCATATTTGATATCCCAAAATTATCTTCCTTGAGTGTGACCACTGTGCTCATCTCTTTTAAACCATCTCGTGATTCTAACCACATATTGTATTTTCTCAATCAGAAATGGAAACATCAGTTAATCTGAGTGGTCCTCAATCCCTGTTCCATCATCTAACCGGCTGCATACTGCCTGCTCTTTCTCACCAGCCCTGCCCGCCCATGAGGCATCTGAAAACTGAATGAAAACATTTTATTTCCCTCTCTTAGATAAAAATACAATGATTTTTCAAAGGTGCTCTATTTAGAATCAACCCCTAAAAATTTCATTTGTGACCCACACGCAACTCAGGGGATTCACAGATGAAATAGCTTAGGAGCGCAGCATTTGTTATCAGATGCGCTTGCAGTAGAGAAAATGATTACGTGTTTTGTCATTTAAACTGCACTCTCTGCTTTAGCCCCCATGTTCCTCCTTTTTAGTAATGTTTATCAGAGTAATCCTCACCCAGTTTCATTACATCCTTGTTAGTACATGTCTGTTACCTCCTCTCTGCCAAATCAAGAGTAAAGGCCCTTTTTGTTTTATGATCCCTATGGGCGCATGTCATTCTTGGCTGAACACATCGAGTACCCATAAGGTCCTAATAGTTGAAGTGCTTAAAGCACCTGCCATCCATCAAGGGTTATGATGTGGTTACCATAGCTACCAAAACCCTATGCATTCCTGATCACATGGGATCCATTCTGTAAAAAAAAAAAAGAGAGGTCTGCCAGAGAGTTATTCACAGGAATTCAGTTTCAATTAAATAATTGCAAGCAGGCAGGATGTGATTTGGAGCATAAGCAACGGGCAACAATAAATTCAGGACCACTAAGATAAGCCGGGGCCAAATCAAGGCCATGCGGGCTTAAAATAGATGGGCTTTTAAAAATGAGTCCATATTGTTTCAATCCTTTATGAGGCATTGTGTCAGCAGATGGCAAGGTGTACAATTTTCAATTCTTCCTTGGAGATCACCTTTGGAAAAAAGTAGTAGAGTACATAACTTTTAATCAAAAGTTACTGTGGAGGCCTTTATTCTTTCCCCAAAGAAAGTTTGCTTTTAAATAACAATACTAAAGTTGTATTTTATACCAAACCTTTTATCCAAGAGGCACATAATGCTCTGTAAACGTATTAATCCTTACAACCTTCCTGTAAAGCACAGGGGTAGCAAAATCCCTAGATGCACATATTGAATTTTTAAAAAGCAGTTTAAGTTGAATCAATAGTCTATTCAGAAAGGAAGGTTAAAAAGTAGGCCTGGCACTGTGTCTTAATAATCAAAGTCCACTAGGAATTTTGTAGACTGTGACCAAAAAAAAAAAAGAGAAAAGAAAAGAAAAAAAACTGTAAGCTTTTATACATTGCCTGTTTGGCACATATTGAATGCTATTTTCCATACTTCCCATAACATGGGAGATACAGTATAGCTTAACATTACTAACTTCAGCATGTTGCTATGTCAGTTTGCAAATAGTGACTATTACCCGCTCCTCAAAATACTCCCCAGTATGAAAATTTAACTAATTAAAAGAATCTCTGAGTTCACAATACTATTATTTTAAAGCCAAAATTTATCAAAATTTCACTTGAACTATTACAAACATCAAGTATGCTGATTCATAGCTGGGCAATATGTGTCAAGAATCTTTAAAATGTCCATACTTATTGTCCCGGTAATTCTATTTCTGGGGATTTTTTTCTATCCTAGGGAGAAAGTGCAGCACTTAAATACAGATTTATGTTATGCTTTACAACATAATACATAAGCTATAGACTGGAAATATTTTAAATATTTAACTGAAGGAAAAGATGAAAATTTATGAGCCCAACCATTGCTCATTCATTTACCACTTATTATACATGCCCTATGTTCCAGATGTAAAAAGTACCAAGATATATAACACATCCTCTTCTAAGCATAATCCCTAATTTATAGTGGCTTATAGTCAAACAAGAAAATCATGGGCAAGAAAATCATGAAAAAAACAAATTCTTTTAGATGCTCTGAAAAAAAAGACGTGCCCAGTACAGTGAAGAATCACAAAGAAAAGTGTTCAACTTCACATTGGAAAGATGAATGTCCGGAATGTTTTTATAGAGTTGTCCTTTAATCTCAATCTTGACATTTGAGTAGGTGTTTGGCAAACAGATTGAAGATAACTAGATTTGGTGAGAGGAGGGGCAGAATGGAGAAAGCCAGGATGCAGCTGAACAAATTAGGAAACAGTTACAGTGCTTCAGGCAAACAATCCCTTACAGCAAAGTTGAGGCAGTGGCTTTGAAGGGGAGAGAAGGAGCAGGCAGCGGGTGATCTGAAGGACGTTTCTCTTCCAGGACCTGGTGAATGGCTGAACAGAGGGCAAGGGGTGGGGTGTGAAGGACCAAAGATGATTCCAAATATTCTGATTTTGGATCAAAAAGTGTGGGAGAGGGGATCCAAGAGAAAACAAAGCAGAGAGAAGGGGGATTTGTAGCACTTAGACTTGAAGAGTTGGGTCTGAAATTTGGGCTTGAGAATAATGGCCATATAGGTTGTGATGAAAGTCAAAGGACAGGATGAGAGTGAGAGAAATGAAAAGAGGAACAGGAGCATTTCCGGTGGGGTGGGGTGGGGGGAGAGGCATTTGCACACTAAGGGATAGGCAAAGGAAAAGGAATCCTCAAAAAAACTGTGACACGGAATGGTCAAGACAAGATGGCAAAGGAAACAGTGAATTGAGCAACCCGCTGTCTTTACTCCCATTTTTGGAAGCAACTTCTGCAGACTGCTGGAGACAGGAATCTGAATAGAATGGTGTTAAAAAGTGAATGAGGTGGGGGTGGGCCACAGTGGCTCAGCAGGCAGAGTTCTTGCCTGCCATGCCGGAGACCTGGGTTCGATTCCCAGAGCCCATTCATGTTAAAAAAAAAAAAAAAGTGACTGAGGGGCTGTGTGTAATTCCCAGTCCATGCACTTCCCAAACAAACAAAAAAGAAACAAAATAAACAAAAATTCAGCAAATGGTGCTGCAATAAGGGGATACTCACATGGAAAAAGAATGAAATATGACCCCAGCCATACAGCATTCCCACTCCCCCAAAAAAAGTGAATGAGAGGTTAACTCTTAAGAAAAGAAGTGGTAATTAGATGAGACACAGGGTTAGAAAACAATATGTTTAAGCTGGGAGACACTGTGTGTTCTACTTTGCTAGCTACCAGAATGCAATATAGGAGAAACGGAATGGCTTTTAAAAAGGGGAATTTAAAAATTGCTCATTTACAGTTCCAAGGCCAAGAAAATGTCCCAATTAAAACAAGTCTGTAGACATGTCCAATTTAAGGCATCCAGGGAAAGATACCTTGGTTCAAGAAGGCCGATGAAGTTCAGGGTTTCTCTCTCAAGTGGAAAGGCATATGGAGAACACAGTCAGAGTTTCTCTCTCATCTGGAGAGGCACATGGCAGACGCGGCATGATCTGCTAGCTTTCTCTCCTGGCTTCCAGTTTCACGAAGCTCCCTGGGAGGCGTTTTCCTTCTTCATCTCCAAAGGTCGCTGGCTCATAGACTCTCTGCTTCGTGGTGCTGCAGCATTCTCTGCTCTCTCCAAATCTCCTAGTTTCCAAAATGTTTCCTCTTTTTGTGTGTATGTGTGTTTCCTCTTTTATAGGGCTCCAGTAAACCAATCAAGACCTACCCAAATGGGTGGAGACATGTCGTCACCTAACCCAGCTTAACAACCACTCTTGACTAAATCACATCATCCAGGGAGATGATCTGATTACAGTTTCAAACATACGGTATTGAATAGGGATCATTCTGCCTTTACGAAATGGGATTTTGATTAAAACATGGCTTTTCTAGGGTCCATACATCCTTTCAAACCAGCACACTGTGCCTACTTTCATATGAAAGAGTTGTTGGAAATGATTAAGAGGAAAACATTGAAATTATAAGAGAGAAAGTGAATAACTTCTGAAATAATTCAGCCTTTTCTAAACTTTGAAATGTTGTGAGAACAAATAATTTATATTTAAATAAACTTTAAAGAGTTTTTTTAATAAAACAATAAGACATTTTACATTTAAAGCTAAGTAAAAATAAAAGACGTAAATTTGAATTTGTATTACCATATCAACTTTCTAAAATATAATGTTTATTAAAAGTAACACTGGAAGAAAATGTCTGAAAAGGTTAATGATGGTTGATTTCAAGGAATGGAATATTGTCTTATATTTTCTGCTTTGACAAATTGTACAAAATAAGCATGAATTAATTTACAGTAGTTTTGTTTTGCTTTGTTTGTAGTGCATGGCCTGGGTATAATTATTTCTTTTTAAAGAGGAAGTAGAAAATGGTGGAAGAGTGAAGAAGAAATGAAAAAACAGAGAAAGAGAAATAAGGAAAGGAAGGTCCACCTGTACTAGACCATTTAAGCACTGATCAACCACAACACACAAAAGACCATACAGCAACTGGCAGAGGACCCAGATTCCAGCAGATAATGGTATTTTACACATAAACCATTTTGTAGCATTTCACATATACAAAGTTTTACATATATTTTTGGCATCTATAAATGTAAGAGAAAAATTAATGACTAAAAGAAAGATGCTGAATCTTCATAAGTTGTGAAATTTGCTACCTCATAATGTTCTTTTATTCTGGATCATATTATACAGTGTGAAAGAAAAACTCTTCACTGTGAAAAAGAGCAATCTGAAATTCTATTGTTGGAAAAGAAAAATTTGGATAGCACAACATTTGCAGTCTGAAGACACCATTAACCATAAACCTTATCTGAAATAAAATGTGATACTCATGAATAAAATAGATAATAAAACTACCTTGAGTTCTGCTTAGGAACTTTAAAAAAAAATCTGCCAATACAATCATATAGTTGACATTTTACAAGCCAAGAAAATTAGAAGTCATTGATCCAGCCATATCATTACATATCGATCAGCATGTTCTATGCCAGAGGTTTCTTTCTTTTTAATCCTTTGACACAAATATGGCCATGCTGAGAAGTCATTCCCCTTCACTGTAGAGCCTGTAAATAGAGAAAGCATTCCCAGCAAAATGCAGCCAAAACAAGGCTTCTTTATGTGTGGTGGAGCCAACTGCAGCTCCATTGCACTACTGGGAATATATACTGGGAATAATCCAGAGTAAAAATATATTTCATCTTTATTAATTTAGTACTGCAGCACAATGAGAACTTGGAACTACAACCAGTATCATTTAATTTTCCTTGAGGACATTTAAAACAGGAGTGGGAAAATCACATTCAGCTTCATATTTCATCATGTGTTTGGACTATTTTCAAAGCTCCTTTAATGGAGAAAAAAAGAAAAGTTATATATTCAAAAAATTGCAGCAATATCTTTAAAAGTGAAATCACTGAAACAGAGCTGTTTACCATTATAGTCAATGTTTCAAGTCTTTGCAGCTTTCTTGATATAGAGGGGCTTCCTTTTTCTATTAAGTACTGGACTTGCATATAATTTTTCTAATCAATTCTGCTATATACTAGGTCCTAAGTGGGAAAAAAATACTGAGGAAAGATTCATATGTTTATAGTTTGCTGCAGGTAAAGAATAGCTGAGTTTGAAACTGAATTATTTAGGATATATTTGGTTCAAAACATAAGGTGAGCCTAGACAGCATTTGCTTAAAGCAAAAATACTATTTAAATTTATCTTACTACTTAAATAAATGTTTTGCAAAGAATGCCTTGACTTAATGCATTTTAAAAGATGTTGTAGTACAGATTTATTAGCAATTTCAACTCCACAGTGGAGGAGCTTTGAGCTTCTTCAAATAGACGTTATAAGATACAAGAAAATCTCCTCTTGGAACCTGGATGAGATTTCAACTCTTAGTTGAAAAGGCCATAGCTAAAAGAATGATAAAATCCGTATTGAATCCATAACCCTATATAACCAACCTGCTTTAAAAAAGTGGTGGTTTCTCTGTGCAATCAATAAGGAACATAAATACTTTCTACCCGAGTGCCAAGAATTTTCCCAGTTCCAAGCAGAAGTGAAAAGAAATTTGCATCTTAATAATGAAATTGACTTTTATTCTCCAAGAAATAATATACTAGATTTGTATTATAGAAAATAATTCTGGATGTGATTATTTGGAACATGCTCAGGTAGAGAATAATACACTAGTTTAAATAATTAAATAAATAGGCCCACAATTGTTTTTCTTACTTATATAAACAGACTGGCATTCAACTAAATTTTGTCTTTGGGGGGATGGCTAAGGTAGACAAGGAAAAGAAAAGTCTTCGAGACATTAATTTACTAAGCAAACCAAAATCAATCCAAGTTTTCTTTTTTCAAGGCAAGGTTTTAATTTATGAATCTCTGCTGATAGACCCTCCAGTGCATTCTAGCTGATGAGAGAATACTTCGCTCTGACTCCCCACGATACCATCTGAAACCAGTTTACATTAATCCTAAACGGGTCTCTCTCCTTCTAAAAAGGTTCATGCTCCTCGTTGCCTATAAATACCATGTCAATTCCTACCTCAGTATAACATTTTTTTTCATGATTTCTTTTCATCACAACGTTCAACCGGAACCACCAGTAAGACCCAAACTACGAATGTTTTCCTTCCATAAAGTTTTTCACAATAACTGAAGGTAACATCCATTCCCACTTCTACTGACCTACTCCAGCAATTTTCTTTTGTGCCATACACATTGATCGATACTCTAAACTGTCTTATAATCCTTTATTATTAAAATATGTGAGTTTTTTCTCCTTATATAAGTTCCTTGAAAGCAAAGGCACTCTCATGTATGTCTTTTACAGGTACATCATGTTTTGATGCTGCCTTTTGCAAATTGAAGTCATAAAAAAACAAATAATTGCAATTTATTTTAGAATAAAATTCACTTAATTTTTTATTTTAAAAAGTTCATTGTAAGAGATTCAGGACACTTTTAAAGTATAATGGAGGAAAGCATCTTGCGATCCTATCACACTAAGTAAAACAAATTTTAAAAAGTTAAGAGTTTACTTTTTCTGTACACATACTTTTTCATGTGTTAATATTATAGATGCTTTCTTATAAGTTTTATTTCACTTGATAATAGATTATGGACAGATCCATGTTATAGTACTCCAGTGAATAGATATGTTATTTAATCAGTCTTTCTCAGTAGCTATGTATGCTGTTTCCTATTTTTTTTAAAACTCCTGCAGAAATTTCTGCACATAAGTCCACTTACTTCCTTAGGATAAACTCCAAAAAGTAAACATTAAATATGGTTGCTTATTATTATTCACGGATTCCCTATTTGAGAATTTGACTACTTGCTAAAACTTATTTGTAACCCCAAAATCAATACCCACAGAGTTTTCACAGTCATTTGCAGACATGGACACATTGGTGAAAAGTTTGAGTCACCTGATGCATGCATTCCCAGCTTAGGCTATACAGGGCAACCCCCTGCCTTCTTGGGTCAATTTTCATACTGTAAACACAGTGTTTTGTTCACTGTATATTTAGTGTCACATTCTTTTCTTTGCTTTTTGTTGTGATTTCACTGTTTAAAATGGTGCCCAAGCATAATGCTTAAGTACTGTCCAGTGTTCCTAAGTGCGAGAAGGCTGGGATACATCTTGCAGAGAAAATACATAGGTTAGTAAGCTTCGTTCAGGCTTGAGTATAGCACTATTGGCCATGAGTTCAATGTTAATGAATCAACAAGAAGGCATCCTTAAAATAAACACATATAAAACAAGGCTATATGTTGATCAGTTGATAAAACATTGTGGCCAGATTCTCACAGGAACCTAACCTTGTATTTCCCCTAGAAGCGATGGGTCAATGTTTGCCAATTCAGGGTTCATAGTAACTTTACTAAACATCACTTCTACAGATAATGAGAATTGACTGTATAGTGAAGTATGTAAAGGTCTCAGTAGAGTACTTGATGAGTAGTAAGAACTCAATAAAGGTTAGAGGGAATCAGTTACAGCAGATGAAAATTACTAGATCCAAGGACTTTTATATTTTATTGTCTCAATGACCATTTAGAAAATCAAGCTGACTTACAGATGCCATCAGTGTACAAAGGGCCTATTTCCTCACAACTCTGTCCACTTTCTTACATTTGAAAATTGTAGTTGCTTATCACTATTTAGAATTCTCCTTTCCTTCCAGGTTCAGGGGGAAATTACTCTTCTCCACCCTCTTGAAAATAACTATAGGCATCTATATGTCTTGCTTTGGCCAGTAAATGTGGGTAGAAGACACGCTTCCCACATTTAAGAGCTGGTGCCCACCTTTCCATGTTCTGCATTTCACCTGCCACACCATCTAAGAAAGTTGCATTTTCAAAATGGTGCTTCTACAAGATGGTAGATTCGTTGAGTTGTAGCATAAAAGACATTTGCCACAAAAAGTCTTCCAGACCTGTAGTAGACTGGAGCTTGAATTAAAAAAAAAAATTGTTGAGGTAAGTCTCTAAAATTTCAGAGCTATTTGTTACTTCAGCATCATCTAGCCTATCCTAACTGAGGAAACTGTCTACCAGGTAAAAAATTCTTACCATCCTATTTCTTTACTTACTAATAATCTTGCATATACTTTCATATTATTTTTTTAATGGAGGGAGATGCCTATATATGTTTTCTGGGAAAGTGTTTTATTTCTAACCACTAACTTATAGAAACTCTATAATAACCCATTCCTCACCCTTTTCAGATCCTCAAGAATTCTATTACACCTGAGAGCAGATATATTATCAGGAATTTCTTGGGCATGTATAAGTTCATTCAAAGAACAAAAGTACAACATATTGATTGCATCTTAATTTTGAGATAGCTATCTGGATGCCACATCAGAATGCATGCAGCAAAATATCTTGCTCCTTTCTTATATATTCTCTAACATATATTCATCTGATTGCTTATTGTCTATTAAGTACTCAACAATACCCCAAACGAGATTTTATAAGCTGAAATCTAAAAGTCCCAAGAGCTGTCCAAGCTCAACCACCTCACTGTACAAATGAGAACACTGAGATGCCAGTGGAGGAAATAAGAAACAAAGCCATCACAAATCTTGCACATCACTGCAAAGGACATTCTCCAAAACCAACCTCTAGTGTTAGTACGAAGCATATTATGTAAATTCACTCAAAATGTCATATTTGTTTGGCCACCCTTGAATACTTAAATATAACTGTGCAGTTTACTAATTTTTGAAGGGAAAGACTGAATAAAGAACTCAAATGTACCTTTGTTCTCTAGCCAGCTAGCTTCCATGTGATTACAGAATTACTAGACAAGACTCCACCGAATCATCATATTTCAGAAGAGATGATGAATCACAGAGTTAAGCCAATTACAAGTATTTTTCTCCCAAGGTGACTGGTGTTACCTTACCTACTGATAAAATCCATCAGCTTCAGGCACATTTTATGAGGCAAGTTCTCATCTAGGTGTGACAGACTGAATCTTTGAACATCATCATTAAAATCCACAGGAGCTCTAACAGAGTCAGAAGTGGGGAATTGGGTGCACTTGCTCCAAAACTGCTGTTCATTTAAGCCTACTGTTCATTTTGCAAGCAAAAAGATTTATCCCATCTGACAGAGCAATCCAAAGACTCTCTCCAGTCCACACTTTCCGGCCGTGAGCTGAAAATTACAAAAAGCTGGTAACTGCATGTTAAATTATATTTGCCTGTGCCTGTCTGCACACTTCTTACGCTAGAGTCACTGGTCATAACCATGTTAAAAACAGGGAGTTATTACCAATAAATAACCACAATATGCCCTGAATATGGACCCCTTCCAAAGGGGGAAGCAGCTCCTGGTTACAGAAAGAACAGATGCCCATGTTATTAGATTATCCCTGAACTGCCCCAATTATTAACCAAGATACCGAAATCAGAAACATGCAAGGCATGAGCCAGTTTGTTTCTATTCTAGCTTCTCTTCCCAGGGCTGAATTAGTTGACAGGAAGATTGAACATGTGGGTAGGGTCGCTACAGAGAGGCAGAACGAGAATAGACTATCTAGGAAGAATCCAAGTTTTTGGTGTCATTTTCGAAAACAAAATACATTGCGCCACAAGTTTTGGATTTTTTGTTATTAATTGTGAATAGTACGGAAAAATAGCATAATGTTTTCAGACTTACACGATGTTTCTCAGTGATGAAAGAACAATTTTGTTTTCATTTTTCCAATCCTTCACAGGCTGATACAATAGTAAATTTCAATAAAAATTAATTCCTGAAAAAAAATGAATTAAAAATAGTCATATAAAATGCAATACAATCCCAGTCTTTTATTATTATTGGATTCAAAAGGCATACAATTACTCCGTGAACTGCTCTAATGGTTTCTAAGCATCACTCTCATGGCCCACCAATGTTGATCTGAAAACCACACTTTAAGTAGCACAACTCCAAAGGACTTAATTGGGCTCTGGTGCAGAATAATTACAGCAGTGAGAGTTTTTTTAATTATTATTATTTTATTCTATTTTTTATTAGCTTGATTTTCACTACCAGTAGGATTCACCAACATTAGTACTCTTTTTTCCCAGAATATACTCAAAGAGCAAAGTAGATTGGCTTAATATGCTGGGTGCTTCATTTATCAAATAATCTCTCCTTCATTCAACATTTATTGAAGATTCACATAATTCCTGCCACACAGCAATAAAAGGCACAGTCCCGGCCAGCCCTCAAAGGGCTCCTCATCTTGTCAGGTCAACAGACAGCTAGTACTTTTTCACTTCTTTCTTTTTTTTTTCCAGGAACTTTACAACCCCAGGCTCAAGCTGGACAAAACTGAAATTATGTCATTGTTGACTGATTCCGTGCTAAATCCCTGCATCCATGACGTAAGGGGCCTTACATTATTACCTTAGTGTCTGAATCTCCAGTTGCCCTCTCTTCTACACCCTGATGTACACGCTAGGTGTTAGTTATTTACTTCTCCTTGTAGTATCTGCTCAAAGAGCTTCTAGACACAATGAAATAATGAATATTAGTGATTCAGGCAGATTTCCAGTGGTGGGATCAGACCTCTGCCAGCTCCATCAGACATGGCCTATCCCATTAAAGTCACTTCTGCAAAGCTTGCTCAAATAACTGTTCTAGGAAAACTGTGTTATGTTGTCTCTTTCTTTTTTGAAGTATAGATGACTGAAACTTAAAATAAATTTTCACTAAATTTTTTATATCCTTCTTTTAAGAAAAAAAGCCCAATAGCCCCTACAGATTTAAGTGTAATTTGAGACATGATACCAGATCATATGCTTGCAAACCTCATTTTCTTAATAAATTGTATCACGAATTTGTAAGTTTGACATTTTCCTATATCAAAGTTTTATCTCCAAAACTATGGAAATTGAACCTTAAACATAGGGTAATGGGACCTCATGAAAATTAAAACGTCTGTGCTTCTAAGAATTTCATCATGAAAGTAAGTGACAACCTACAGAATGGGAGAAAAGCACTCAGAAACACATATTCAATGAGGGTTTATTTTCCAGAATATAAAGAAATCCTACAACTCTAAAAGAAAAAGACATATAATCCAATTTAAAAATAGGCAAAAAGATTTGAATAGACATTTCTCCAAAAAGGATATCCAATTGGCCAATGAGAACATAAAAAGATGCTCAACATCATTAGCCATTAGGAAAAAAGGAAAACAAAACCATGAGATACCATTTAACACCTATTAGAATGGTTACTACTAAAAAAATAAAGTTAAATGGAAAATAAGTGTTAAAAAAAGATGTGGAGAAATAAGAACACTCATTCATTGTTGATGAGAATGAAAATGGTGCAGTTACTATGGAAAACAGTTGGCCGTTCCTCAGAAAGTTAAGTGTAGAATTACCATATGACCCAGTGTACTACTTTTAGGTACGTACCCAAAGGAATTGAAAGCAGGGCCTTGAACAGGTATTTGCATCCCAATATTCAAAGCAACATTCTTCACAATTTCCAAAAGAAGGAAGTAACCCAATTGTCCATCAACAGATGAACAAAATATGATACATACATAAAATGAAATAGTATTTAGCCGTAAAAAAGGAATGAAGCTCTGATACATGGATGAAACTTGAAGAAGGACACAAAGGACAAATTTTGTATGAACGCACTGATATTAAATAGAATAAGCAAATTCCTAGAATCAGACACTAGAATCTAGTTTACCAGGGGCCAGTGTGGGTGGAGAACGTGAGTTTAAAAATGGGGAATTAATGCTTAATTGGTACAGAATTTCTTTGAGTTGATGAAAGGTTTTGATATTGGATGACGGTAATGGTAGCATAATATTATAAACAGCACTGAAGTATATATTTGAATGTGGTTAAAAGGGAAAATTTTAAGTTGTGTGTGTGTATATATGTATATAACTAGAATAAGAATGCAAAAGAAAACACAAACATAGTACTGAGCAACACAAACAATGAACCCAAATGTAAAGTATGGACTATAGTTAATAGCACAGTTATAATAATATTTTTTCATCAATTGTAACAAATGTTCCATACTAATGGAAGGTGTTAATTATTGGCAAGGGGTGGGATTATTTGGGAACTCTTTTTCTGCAAGATTTTTCTGTAAATATACAACTTCTCAAATAAAAATTTTATGTAAAACAAGAAAAAATAAGGTTAAAAAATACTTCTAAACATACTAATATTTTAAAGTTTATTTTTGCTAAAGCAGAACCAAATAAAACACCAAAAAATAGTCTCCATTTTTTTAAGCTCAATACTTTTTCTGAATTCTAAAATGCAAACTCCAGCAGCCTGGCCTTTTATACCTAATTAACACAAGAAGAAAATATGAAGAAGAAAGCTAAACAGCACCCCTACATAACCATATCATTATTCCAGATAATTTCATTTCTACCACAAATTTACCTTCCATACAGTTCATTGATATAACTTCCTTTTTTTCCTAGAAAATAACTTTTAAATTAAGGACAACTATAACCTCTACCAAAATATTACCCTTGGCTTCTTTTCACCCCATGGATAAATTCAAATGTAAATAAACATCCCTATATTTTATCAATTAATAATGCATTATTTGCAGAAATGCTAATGACCTTAATGTCCCATTCACGTTTCGCATTGCTTCATTTAATTGAAAGCATGCCCGCAAACATTTTTCTTTGTTGAAGTTACATAACCATTTCATACATTTCCTCAAGTTCAGTCACAGGTAAGTCTAATGAGATGCATAGAATATATGAAATGAAATGCAATACACAAACCAAGACAAATCTTGCTGCTTCTCTGCAGGTTCAGGAAGGCAGTCAACCTTTTCTAACATATCTAAGCAGAATATATAGTAAGTTAAAGCTTTACAGACATATAAAGCTAGAATTTCAGAGTGTCCACGACAATAGGCCTAGGTTTAAAGCTTTTTCAACTTGCACGGGGAAGGCATTTTATAGTTTCATTTATTTTTCCCCTCATGCTGATGCTTATGATAATATCTGTTACACATCTTCAAATCAAAAAACTTTCTTTGTGTCCTACACTGCCATAAAATACACCTGCCAAAATATACCTCTCCACTCTCCCTATGTTTTTCAGTACCACTTCTACTGAATCAAAACTATATCTAACGATATATTTGATGATATTTATTGATCACCAGCTGGATATATAAAAAAAAAACTGAATTGTTTTCCAGTAAGAATCTATTCCCAAGATAAAATAATAATATTGATAACATCGACACTTGATTTGACATAACAGGTATTCTTTCAAGACATTTTATTGTATTGAGAAAATTGTTTTATCAGACAGTTTTTTGGTCTCTATTACCACCCACGTCATAGCATTCTTCCTTGCCTCTCCTTGTGGTCAGTCGATGTGTTTACAGACATTTGTTTTATTATGAAAATTGTCATGAGTTATAGAAAAAGCAGAACACACAGTCAGAATTTCTTATAGAAAAAAACTAGAGTTGCTCTATAGTGAACTTGAAGCAGAAAATCTCAAATGTTTTTATTCTGGCAGTCCCATGTGATCCTTAGCTATCCCCCATTAAACTATCATTATCTCTTCAGTGAGAAATTCTCATTATACCAAAATACTAAAGACTTTTCAGAAGTTATAGGACACTTATTTTCCTTAATCTCCACTGAAAAAAGTACAACAAATCAGTTTTTGTCTCATAAACTTATAGCCATCAGGGCTGTCCCCTGATATTGGAAATTGCACTGGTCTCTTCCATTAGAATTCAGTATGACCATAAGATCATTACTTATTTTGAAAAATAAATAAATTTGTACCCCTCCAGAACCCACCATATGCTTTGAAAAGCATTGAATTTTGTTTATCTTTATATGAATGCAAGGAAACAACACACGCAAATATGTTTCTATATCCTAATAAATGAATAAACATCCCTATCTGAATATTTAGTGAAATGTTAGGGCTATAAGCAATCAGATATCTTTTCCTCACTGTTATCCATTGCAATAATATGCCTAATCATGGGTTTCATGTGTACAATATTAATTCAAGGTACACACACACAAAAATGAACACATTTGCTCCCGTTCTTAATTTTAGATATAAAGATAAAAATTCTTCAAGGAAAAAAGTCCTTATTCTGGCATATTACAAAATCTGCCAATTTGATTTCACCATCACATATCTGTGGCCTTATTTTCGTGGTCCCTGTAGGGCATTTCCCACAGCTGCCCTCCCACCTCTTTGAAGATGCTCATCAGAGCATCACCTGCGCAGAACACCTGGACAGACAAAAGTCTCCCCATTTCTGAGAGCAAGAATCATGTTGCAGGAACTTAGAAATATATTTTGGATCCTAGAATTACTTTCTAAGCTTCACCAGTGTGATCACAGACTGAGAAAATACCAATTTTCCCCAGGCAAAACTCCTAATCCTCTTCTTGAGGAAATCTTATTCATTTTCAAATCAAACCTTAAACTGTCAACTCTAAACTTACCAACGGCCAAGTCCAAATACGCAATCCAGCAGCTGTTCAGATGTGAAAATTAGTCATCATGCAAATAAACAATTAAGCAAGTAAATTAAGCAGAAATAAAAATGGGAAAGTTAAGTCAAATATTGTTTAATTAGTTGTACGCGCTTCTGGATGATTGGTGTTCACAGTTCTTTCGTGAGCATCCAGAATATCAAAGTAAAGGTTACAATGTACACGAAAGCATTTTGTAAATTGTAAAAGGCACTATAAAACTAACAGATTTAGGGTGCACAGGTGGTTTAGTGATAGATTGCTCATCTTGCATGTAGGAGACCCATATTTCGTTCCTTTGATCTTTCATATATAATAATCAGAGACCATAATGAACCATCATGCCTAATCACTAGAGATCTTCTCTTCCAAATTAGCCTTCATATTGTTTAAACACAAAGTTATAAATACCAGATACCATTTTAGCAATACTACTTTGAGAAACATGAGAAAACTGCAGACCAGACCTAGAGATCAGACTAAGATTTCAGTCACATAACAGAGCAAGTATAAATTTTCACTTGCCAACTTCAATATTAACTCCTAGAATCATTTCAGAGCAAAATCTAAAGGTATTGCAAGGAAAAAACAAAGCCACCAAAATTCAGTTGTGGGACACCTGTCTTATTACAAATACAACCCAGGCAACAACTTTTTTCTAGGGAGTGTTTACATATGTTTAGACATTGCAAAGATACTTGTTGTGTGATGGTTCCATTCTCAGAGGGATTCATTACAGTTTTATGTACCTAGAAAACAGAAATGTATCCTGCTGATGAAGAAAGTACAGTTTTGCAAGGCACATGTTGAAAAATAACTGTAAGCCATTTTGTGTGTCATTAATAAAGTGGAGCCATTTTACAAAACTTTTTCAGTAGGTGCAAGTAATGCATTTCATTTGTCAATTACAAGATCACAAAAGTGTTGCTGTGATTTGTATTAGGTCAAAGTACACAATCAGATACATAGAATATTAGAAGCCATGTGTGAGTTAATGAGCCATTGTTAAATATAAAATTACTATTCTTGCTCAATTTTTTCATGGTTATCAGGTAAAGAACAGAAGTAAGCAGATCCCTTTGGGCACAATTTCACTTTATTTCACTGTTAATTCTTACAAGGCCAGATCTATTTAATTACTTTTTCTAGTTATGAAATAGGTCCTGGGTTCATTCTATTACATTCTCTATCAAAACCCAGTCTACAAAGATTTTTCCCCTTTTGAAAAGGAATTTACCTTTAAACCTTCATTTTAAACTTCATTTTTAAATTAAAGAGTTAATACACTGGAAACCTACCTCTTTAAGACTAGTTGCAGAAATTGTAGTAAAGCCCAAAAACCATCTATATTTCTATCTATCCCACTTCTTCTACAGTGCAGTCCTCACTCAGAAGTTCCCTCTTTGTCTTCACCAATTAGCTCAATGTCAGTGCCCCAGCAGCCCACTTTAACACGTAAAAAATTAGGAAATTAGTACAGTACTGAGCAAGGCCAAGATTATCAGAAATTGAGCAAATGAAACATACGATGCTATTACTTTTCAGAAATGCTGAAATCTATAACATTGTGCATTAGTCTCTCCAAGAAATTATCAGATTTATAAATGATAATAATGTGAAGATGGCTGGAGATGCTAAGTAACGGTCTTATGACTCTGTTTGTCAGCTCCCATTTGTTGTATCCATGAAAAGAATGCTGATGCTTCAGGAAATGTGGCAGAGAATAGGTCAGCTAATCTCCTCCGTGTATGAGAGGTCTCCATGGGGACAGTTGCATTTGGTAGCTAAAACATGCACTTTAGAATGTCACAGAATTGGACTGAAGCCTTGGCTCTGAGACCAACCTTCTCTGATACTCAACCAAGTGTCACTGGTTTAATATTGAGCTCCTAATGTTGTCCTGAGGATTAAATGAAGTAAGGACTCTAAAAGCACTTAGTACCTGGTAAATGTTTGATTATCATTTTTGTTTCCAAGTTGCAAAAGCCCTGGCTTTTACGGGGGAGGGAGGGAACCACACAAGATTGAACATAAGATAGATCGAAGGGGAGGGCAAGGCAGGTGAAATTCACCTTGCAGAATAACTTGGCTTGCCCCACCTGCAAGAATTTTAGCCACAAATTGTAGAAAACTTAATTGAAAGAAAGCAAAATCTTTGCTGAAATAGACAACTCATGGTCATAGTGTTGTATGCATATCTGTAATAAACTTTTCAGTGAGAGCCCTGCAAAGTCCTCTCCAAGTCTCAAAAGCTCACAAAAAATATTTCCCCATCTGCCACAGTTCCAGAGGCTACTTGCTGGTACCAGAGGCTTCTATGCCCACCGCCCAGCGGATCTGCCTAAGGTCCAGACTCGACACTTAAGTGAACCACATGCTGCACCCAGGCATGCAGAAAGGAAAGCTTAGAGTCCCTTCCCAAGTCACCAGCCACTTGAGCTCTCTTCGGTAAGCCCCACAGGCTCTTTCTCCTCCAAGGCAGACATGGAAGCATATTGGACCAGACTCCAAAACATGGGCCGCCCTTCCCGCCTTCTCATGCTAAAACCACCAGCGGGGAAGTAGCTGAATAGGGGACGGCAGCGCACAGGGCCAAGCCCACTGCAGACCCTTCATCAATGAATGAGCATCACCCACGGCCACCGGGAAGAGATCCAGCGAATTGTGAGTTGAGGCCTGGCCCTCAACCCTGTTGGAATTCTGTCAAAGGGAGACTAATACAATTAGGGAATCAATATCCAGAAAATATCAGAGCTGTTTTAGTCATGCTTTTCGTGTTCAAGGTTATTATGGTGTGGCATTTTAATGCCTTCAAATGACATAAAAACAATAGTAATGAAATGTAGCAACCTAAAATTAACGAACAGAGAGAAGTGACATAAAACAATGAGTCCCAGAAAAAAACAACGCCATAAAAATAATTTGAAAAGTTAATGGGGGGTTCATTTCCCAGAGCCTGCCCATGCCAAAAAAAAATGGAATCATGCAGTATCTATCCTTTGAGCAATGCAACGGTGGCTCACCACACGAGAGACCCAAGTTCAATTTCTGGAGCCTGCCCATGTAAAAAAAAAAAGTTAATGGGACAGAGAATGTCTCTCTGTCCAAGAAGGGGAAAAGAAATGCAACAAAATAAAGTACCCCTGACTAGGAGGGTTCAAATACTCAAGGGGCTATTCCAGAGGCTACTCTTATAGGAGCTTCAACTGGATACCGCTAATTGCTATGGTTTGCAAACCCCAACCGACATCTTTCCTGTTAAACCTAAAGAACACCCGGGGCTTTATGTGAGATCCTAGGAAAGTTTCATTCACTAAGTTTCCTTTTCAGACACCTAAAACCTTCAGATGGTTCTCAGGCCAGGTAAGTCCTGAAACTCAGAGGTGCCACTCTCTCCAAGAACATCAACCAGTTCCATCTCCACTCACTAGGAAAAAAGTTAGAATGGGCATAACCCAAATATCCTTAAAAACTGGGAGAAGGGTCAAAGGAGAAGGAGGAGTTATAACAGAGAAGTTAGGATTTAACAAATGAGTACGACTACTGAATCATTATACTGATATTTCTTTTTAGTCTCCAGTGCCTTGGAACAGATAGAAGGGAAAATCTGAAATTGTGGAACTGTAGCCCATACAAACTTTGAAATCTGTTCTATAACTGTTTGTTAAAATGTATTTTTGGAATTTATTGCTTTTTTGTCTATATTTCACAATTTAAAAAAGAAAGAATGAAGGTAACTTTAAAAAAAAGTTAATGGGTTTACTATAAGCTAATGTAAAGAGGACACTAAGATCTTTAGAAAAGATATCTAAATTTAATGTAATTTTGGAAATACTCTTCCTGGGACACATTTTTTAAAAGTATAAGATTTGAGATAAATATAATAATACCAAAACAACTTGAAAACTTAATGTCCTAAATTTCTGTAAAATCAAATTTGGTTATCTTGGACCCAAATGGAGCCTCCATTTCTCCTGTAGGAAGAGGAGAATGAAATCATGCATGCCAAATCAATCTTGCTAATTGCCTTGGTCACTATCGCATGCCATTTGAACAGGAGTCCTGCTAAATAGCATTGAAAGGTCAAATAAGATATGACATTGAATGCAATCCAATTCTGTGACTTCCTCCATCCCATTTTGACTGGAAGGACAGGGTTCTCTTTCTTAAACTCTGAAGATATAGAAAGTATGAGAGAGAAGGAAAATATTCACAAACCTCTAGGATGTCAGGACTGGAAGTGACCTTGGAAGAATAGTTAGCCTTATATCTTCATTCTCTAGACAAAGAAACTACTGAGTTTTCCCTCTCTCTTCTGTGCACCTGTAATAGGGATTTCTTTTTTTTTCCTTTATCCTTCTATTAACATGCATTGGTCAATTTATAGTATCATCTACATATCTTTTGTCCCTTCATTCTCCCTATCCATACATGCATGCATGCACACACACACACACACACATACACACACACACACACACACACTACATTCACCATGATGCAGAATGCTTTGAGGGCAGTGGCCACTTTTTTTCATCTATGTAATTCATCCACATGATTCAGGACCTGCCAGGAACTCAATAAAGCTTAGTTGAGTTACATTTCAGATGAAAACTCAAATGATTCCCCTTTTCTTAATTCACAAAAGTCTCAATGATTCTTTTTGAACATTCTTTAGGTCCTTCATTTTTTCTCTGTCCAGGGTCTGACTTTTGCAGAGCAGAGCTTCTTGTTGAGCTCAGACCGAAGTGGGGGGGAGTTTTCACCCCCTCTCAGCAGTACCAGCCCTGCCCAAAGAGCAACACTGCCACCTGCTGTCAGCGTCTTCAAAGCAACTGATGCAAATCTGCCCAATACTGGTCTTCCAAACTGCAATTCATCAACATTTATTAAAATAATTCTAACACATTCATTAACTTTTAAGGGAATTACAAGGCACATGGCATTACTGAATGTCTCCATAATGTGTTCTTTCCAGGAGAGAGAACAATGTTAATAAGAAGGGAGACGCTGAATAAGGAGGCTTCACATACAAAAGAGCTGGGTCACTTACAAAGTTTTTTATACGACTTGCAGTTGAGACTTTGAAACCTGAGACCTAAATTCTGCACCTTACTTATCAAATGTGTTCATCCTACCCCAAACTGCAGATCAGAGGATCTGAGATGTCATTTAAGAATTTGTCCTCACGGGGCCTCAAAATTCATAATCTATGCCTTTCTGCCATCTTAATCTTATTTATTAAAAACATTGGCAAATAATGTGTTTAAACATCCTTCATGGGTTAATCCTCATACTATTCTCAGAACCAGACCTCAGTCTCTTTCTTTCCACATGCGGAATTCTATTTTTTGTAGACTCAGTGAGAGAATTTTATTTCTCTTTCTACTGAGAAGTAAAACATTCGACAATCTGAACTTAAAAGAATAAACTGTTAGGGGTGTGAAAAGCAGGTATGAGAAGAAAAAGTTGGATTTTTCATTGATTCTGGATTTTTTGAGTTTGGATTTTGCAGGCCTCAGAAATTATGCAACAGCACCACCCTAGGGCCCTTTGTGGAATAACAGGCCAGTCTTCACCAGCATAATTTCCCCCCTTGTCAACTCCTCCTTTTGCACAAAGCAATTACGCAAAGGGTTAACCTGGCAAAAATGTAAACTGTATCTTTGTATTAGCTTATTTCTTTTATTTTCTTAAGGCACAAAGAGTTTTATAATATCACACCAAGATGCCAAAAATTATTATTTCACTTAAAATGTCTGACTATTCTTTTAGATGGCTGAGGTCAACTACTAACTATGTGCTTTTGGGTCAGTCCTGGTAACTTCCCTGAGTCTCACTTTCCCTATCTGTAAAATGAATGGGTTGTTCTACAAATCTGCACTGTCCAATATGGTAGCCAGTAGTCATAAGTGACTAAACTTACATTTTAATTCATTAAAATTAAACAACATTAAAAATTCAAATCTCCAGTCACATTAGCCATATTACAGACTCTTAAAAGCCCCCTGTGGGTATTGGCTACTGACTGGACAGCGCAGATCTCGAACATTTCCACTGAAGCAGAAGTTCTATCAGACAGTACTGATATAGCTAATATTTATGCTTTCTTCCACACTGAGTCTACATACTTATCCAAAAATATTTTAGGGACCCAATTCAGTCAAGGTGAACCATACAAACAGCAGCCATTTGAAAAGCAAGACAGAGAAGGAGAAAGAAAAAGGAAGAGAAAGAGAAGGCCTGAGAAAGAGACCCAGTCTGGTGCTTCCTGCTGCATGCACTGTTATCTGATCAGCTATTCACGTTTTAATTTCAGTCTTCAAAGCAATTCATCTGCAAAATGATGAGAAATCAAGTGCCTTCCTCCATAGTCGGCATTACAAACAAGGGAGGACCTAATGGGTAGCATAAATTTTCAAAGGTGACAGCTCAGGGAAGAATTTGCTGACAATTCTGTGTTGGCTTGTGGAACACAGCCCCTCGGCAGGCTGCCTGGTTGTCTTAAGGACATTTAGGTGATTTTCTAACATTGCACGTTGAAGGTGTTTCCTAACAAACCCAATTATGGGCTGGATATTGCAACAACTCTGGCACAACTCTGCATCCACGGTGGACCTGGCCACACTCCACCGAGCAATGTGCTTGGGAATTGGCAGCCTGGCTGCTGAGGTCTTGCTGATGGCGTGATCATAGACCAGGACTGGAAGCACAGCGAGGTGCTGGCCTGCACTCGCCTGCACCCTAAAACCATTCTGTCATTCCAGGAGCCACTCACAACGCTTAGCTCCAGCCAGCCCGGGCCTCTGCCAGGGGTTCTGGCCAGCAACCAAAACAGCAGCAATCAGCTTGCTCCCGTGTTCCCTTTTGTAAGAGGAGGAGGACCAGCAAGGAGGAAAACCCGTGCACAAAAAATCTGGGCGCTTTTCCTCAGCACCGATCCCCTGAGGGAAGCTAATGCAGATAAAATCATTTCTCATCCCCATTGAAAGTGTTATCCAGGCCCACAGCTTTGAGCATGGTGACAGCCTCTTAAAAGGTGGGGTGAAGTCAATATTGTTTCACTTTCTCCACATGTTGTCAAGCTGTCAAATGTAAGGTTAGATAGAATGTGGAGGAGGTCACGGAAATGTTGTCAACCCCGCCCCCCCTCAGGGAATCCCTCTTAACCTTTCTGGAATAGAGCCAGGCTGGACACAATGTGGGCTGCAGCCCAGCCCAGCTGGGTTTGGCAAGTGTGAAGAATGGGGCCAGCAGGGGAGCAGGGAGCCGAGGCAGGTATGGCAAGAGGAGCAGCAGCAGGGGGGAGGGCAGAAGACACACTGCAAGGACCCCCAAGGCACAACCTCAATAACTTTGGCCAGAACAATCGAGTGAGCTGAGCGGCAATCAGAGGGCGGGGAAGAGAGAGGCTCTCTCTGAGCCAAGGCAGCTGGCCAATTGTCTGCACACAAGAGGCAGACGTGGCTGGCTCCCCGCAGTCCAGCTGCCTTCCAGGGGTCCCCGGGCTGGGCGGGCTCTGTCTGTCTCCTCAGACACAGAGCAGAGAGGGATGGTGTTTATTGGCATTGTCTCAATCACAAAAGACAAAAATAGCCATTTAGATGTGAAAAAATCCTTCCCCTCTGAGTGGCACAGCTGAGAAAAACAAACTGCTGAAAATGACAGCAAGTTCTCCTGAGGCTTGTTGATGGTCATTACTTACTTTACCAGCATACTGCAAATCCTTCCCATGGGAAAAAATGATCGGGATACACTGTTCCCTATAGAAGATGTGGGGAGAGCAGAGAAAAGATATGTAAATGAACTTAGGCAGGCTCTGAATGGGAACAGGGCTAAGGAAGAGCTGAATGTATTCCTTAAAGAGATCTCCTGCCTGGGAGGCAGTGCTCCAGCAGGCCCCGTGCTTCCTCCAAAATGATCTGCCTTTTCCTGGCCCTGTGCAGAGGGGATGTGTTCATAGTACCAGGACAGATATAAATGCAGCTGCGTAGCAGATTTTGAAGCAAAGTCTACCGACGTCATTTTTCATATTTGGTCATCAGGGACTTGGGGTATTTAGTTGTCCAAAGGAGAAGCAATATGTGAGCTGGGAGAATGAATGCAAAGATAAACAGACACAATATTGTGCTCCCTCTCCATGATAAGAATTACGTCCTGTGTCCACTGCAATGTAAGCAGGGGGATTAAAGCAGTGCAAATCATGGGCCAAGGATAAAGAGATTAAGAGCTAACAACTCCATTTGTCCAGGCCCCAGATGAATCCACCTGCCATGCCAGGGTCCTGACATAGGTAGGCAAAGCAGAGCTCACACAGCTGCAAGGTAATAAAAACAGCCTTTGCTCATGGCTCTGTTTTCTAATTCAGAGAGAGAGAGAGAGAGAGAGAGAGAGAGAGAGAGAGAGAGAGAGAGAGAGAGTGCTGGGATGTTTCCAAAGGCTTCATCACTCGCACAGCTGGTTTTGGCAGAAAAATCTCCCCAAACCCATCAGATCATTGAATTCTGCGTGATTAAAAGAGAACAAATAAACATTGATTTCACATAGCCATCCATCACTTGCTTTTGTGCGTCTTTCTGGTTACTGCAGCCACAGTGTTCCTTTCCTCAGTCCCCTGCCCCTTGCAACCCTACAATACTGTTCTTTTCAAGGAAAACACACATCAGCCTTTCACCAATGTAAAACATCTGCTGGAATGCAAACATTAGGGTTTCCAACCCCATCTTCTCTGTCTCTAGGTTTACTCCTAGGAAATTGAATGCCCACCCAGAATAAAATCTATTTTGGGGCTATGCTATTTCTCTATATGGCATCTGCCCTAAAGATCACTCAAAGCTTGATTGAATGTGAGAAGATTGTATGAATCAAACACAGAATTCAAGTCAGCATCTCCAGGCCTCTTCAGTCCAACCTAGATGGAGCAGAGGAAAGAATACGTTAAATATTCAATAGGAGAAGTCAGTCCTGATAGCGGGAACAGAATGAGGAGTCTGGCTTTGGGATGAGGCAGCAAAGAGGTAAACAATCCATACAATTCTAGTTTCTCTTTGTTCCCAAACCTGGCTTCCATCAGATTCACTCGAGAGGAGAATTTTTTAAGTAGAGATTCCTGACCTCTACCCCAGATTTGCTGAATAAGACGTCTCAAGACTCCATTTGAGAACCTGTTCTAGATGGTACAAGGAGAAGGGCATTTATCTTCCTCAAATAAATCCCTAGGCTCATGACAGTGACAACCTGGGATTGTTACTATTCAAGTAAAGACCATTCTGGCAAAATGCTGTTTCTCTTCAAAATATATTTAGGTGCTAATCTGACATTTCTCTGCGTGTTCCCTTTTTATACTCTTCTTTATCCTCGTATAACATACGCTCCTTGATGTAGTCCTTTCAAGTCAATCTTCATCTCTCAGCTGTTTATCCTTTCATTTTCCTTAGGCAGATAATCAGAGTACCTGTCAATCTACTGGGCAAGAAATCATTCCGAAGAAACACTGAAAATAGAGGTGTTCTCTGCTCTCCAAAGGGAGATAGGAAACAAAGGTTAAAACAACGCTACCCTGTCTCTGATATAAATGCCTCTGAATGGCATTCATGGGGACTTCAACTGTGGAGTAATGCTTCCACTGATGTGCAAATCCAGAGGTCTTTTCTGACCACAGGGAATCTGTGTTTATTCACATCTTAAAAGCCTTCCTCTTCTATATACAGGTGAATGCTCCAGAGGAATTTAATCTTCTTCATTAGGATAAGTGCCTGCAAAGAGATTTACACATCTGTTTTAATTTTTTTAAAAAAAAGTCTTATTTGTGTGCCTGTCCTTTTATTCATCAGCTCGTTCTTTATGAATAATTGTGGTGGGCAGGACTGGAGGGGGTGAACGAAAGGGTACAGAAAATCTGACAAAGCACTGAATGGAATGCATTGCTTTCTGATTTGAGATGTCCTCCTTGGATTTAGAATCTGACTTTACATCAGCAGGGAGAATACAGGTACATTAACTGGGCCTATGTAAACCACTGAACCTTGGCTTTTCTTCCTTTTGGATCGTCCTGAGGAACTAAAGTAGGGCA
Organism: Tamandua tetradactyla; assembly: GCF_023851605.1. Classification (NCBI taxonomy): domain Eukaryota; kingdom Metazoa; phylum Chordata; class Mammalia; order Pilosa; family Myrmecophagidae; genus Tamandua; species Tamandua tetradactyla. The sequence goes on along the minus strand of NC_135331.1, from coordinate 58,483,229 downwards.
GCAGCCCTGCAGGAACAGTGTAAGCTTTTACTCCATTGAAGTTGCCATTCTATACGTGCCATTTTCCCTCTCCTTTTGGGGGCTATATAAAAACCAAGCACCCCCACCCCTCACGGACCGTTGTTTCATCTCACAACCTTTGGGGCCCCGTGTTTCACGTGGGCCTGGGCTTTCACGGGGATGAATCTGCACAGGAGGCAGCTTTGCATTGTCTACAGCTAACTAGAGAATCCGAGTGGGAAAATTCAGTTGGGAGCTTGCTGTGAAACTGCCAAGAATGCTCTCGAGCTCCTTATTTGGATAAGAACCAGAGTGAAGTGAATAAAGACAGGGGAAAATGTAGCCTGTGTCTTTGTGGTGACTTCTCTGTACCTTGTTCTCCATAGGCAACTTGCTTTAAAAGTCAGTGCATTGTGGTGTGACGGTGGTTCAGTGGCAGAGTTCTCACCTGCCATGCCAGAGCCCTGGATTTGATTCCTTGTGCCTGCCCATGCAAACAAACAAACAAACAAACAAAAAAGTCAGTGCAGCAATACCTTTTCTCTCTTTCTCTTTTAGAATTAGGTTAAAGTGGTTTCATTGTTAGGTTGTTCCCCACCTCCCCCCACCCCCCACCGCCGTAAACAGATTGCTGGGGGAAGCCACATTAAAACAACAATCCCCACATTTTCCTTGAACCACGTTCTAATAAAAACTATTTTGTAGATATCTTATGGTGATTACATTCAAGTGCAGGTAACTAGGTTACCTCCTTTCCTTTGCAGGCTGGTGCTGTAAATAAAGATCTAGGTAATCACACAATTCACTGGGCATGTACTCTGGGTGATACACTGGACCAGACTTCATTTCATGTTCGCAACTCGGTAAGATGGGAATTATTCTTCCAGCTATACACATGGACAGGCTGAGGTTCCTGGAGATTACATGCTTAAGGTCTCCGATTTTAAGTGGTGTGTCCAGAATTCGAACCCATGTCATCTGATTTCAAAGTATGTAATAAGTCAGATAACTCTACACCACCCCTGAAATAGAAAGAAGAGTCTCTTGGGAAGTATGGTGAACCCCCTAGATTTCCCTTCCTTATTCATCTCACAGAAATGAGAAGACCCAAAATAAGTGACCAGCTGTTTCAAAGATTCCTTACTTGAAAATTCAGTGAAGAGATAAATAGCTTCATATTTACCAAGAACTATAGACTCTATGTCATCATCAAGGAAAAAATGTGTGCATGTGTGGGTGTGTTACACAGCCACATGAGATGTGCACTGATTATATCCTTCCACTCTGTGTCCATGAAGTGCCCAACCAAGGAACACCCAGGCTACTGTTATTTTCCGTTCCTTTCTTTAAATTCCAGTGGAAGAGCAGAAACTTATTGCCAAGTGCCAGAAGAGGATAGATTACACACAATTCAGCCCTAAGAGTCTGTCTAATCAATGTACTGGCCCGTATTTTTCACATTTTATGGGACAGCAGGGAAAATTGTTGAGAAGAGCCAATTTGCAGCTGTGTTCTTAATTACGCCTTCTATGTGAAAGGAGGCGAATTTTTCAGCAAGAGATTGCAGCTGCATTCATAAGGCAGGAAGACCCGGTGTTTACAGCAGATAATTGAACGCCATGAAGGTCCCAGATCCCAAGGTGGAATGAGCAGCACCCTCTCTGCGTGGCCGGGTCAAGCCACTTGACTCTTCCGTGCCTCAGTCAAGCCTGCTGCCAAAGTGTATTCAAGCAGCAGGAGCTGACTGGCAGACAGATGCTCTATGTGGGTACAATTGTCCTGGATATTTCTATTCCCCCAAGTCACTGTCACTTTCGAAACAGCAAAGTTCAAAAGTTCCTGCCTGCATTGAGTGTCTTTGAGCTGTTAACACGATTGAGTCAGAAATGTCTCTTTCGCACATGGGCTATTTACTCTGGGCCATCCTGGAAAGTAATAAAATCCTGGTGTATCTGTACTAATTAGTACCAGGTAAGGAGGAGAGAAGGGCAGTCCGCCAGCTCAGGTGTGCAAGAAATGTAACTTTATTTTTCTATAACTGAACTACATTAAAATCCCCATTCCCTCGATGCTGGTGATAGGGGAGGTGCAGTTTAAGGATTACTCCCATTTTGCCTGTGATGACGTTTAAATAGCAGGTTCTTTACATTGTTTGCAACAAGGCATCAGAGTGGCCGTCATGTCCAGGTCATCATCTACAAGTGTTAGCATCCTCTAAGACTTCGTCATGCCTACCACATGTCCTGGTTGTTGTTGAGTTGTCCTTGTTTCCTAATGCATGGCTCCTTGGAGCAGATGATTCACAAGCTCCCTCTGGGGCACAAAGATGATTCTGCTATTATAGACAATTGAATGTGGCTGTCTAAAGCTTTTCACCTCTCCTGGGCTCCTTTTAGGACAAGGGAATAATTCTGCTGCTGCATCATGGGCTGAGGCATGAGTGAAGGCTGAGGTTCTCCCTACTAAACAGAGGTAAGTCTCTTTCTCACAGCCTCCCAGTGCTATCTGAATTTCTGACCTCTGTCCTGAGGGATGGCAAGGGGCACAGGGCTCATGTTTCAGGAATACAACCACATCTAATCTCTTCATTTCCTGTCTAATTCTCTCACTCTCTCCTTAAACCAGGAAAACTTCATCTGGGTTTAGGATGAAGGAAACAATTCTTAAGATATTTTCTATACCCAGAACCCTTTCAGAGCCAGGGGTTTCTCTGTTTCAGCTATAAAATTCCTAATTGAGGCAGCAGACATCTCCTACTTTAGGTAGGATGGAACAAGGAGCAACAGCAAACACCTGAGTAAACATCTCAAACACTCCTCTCCTAATATCAATTTTATGAATGTACCTGGGGGAGTTTGTCTATTTCCTTCCTTTCCCAAATCCTGTCAGGTGAAAAGATTCATGGTGATGTCTGCCTTAGCAACAGGAGGCTTGATTTTTCACCTAGTAAGCAAGGACTGGCAGGGCCACACTGATAGTTAAAATACTGAAATCATTGCATACAGGTTGGTAAGGCTGTCCAAGACTCCAAGAACTGCCACTATTACCTTATCATCCCCAGTCTCTCCCCAGCAACCCCTGGAGTCCTAAAGAATAAAACATGCACATTATAGAGGGTTATAAGAGTCTTGCTCCAACAATCTAACCAGTGTCCATTCTTATTGGTCAATTCCAGGCCTTAACAGTTGTTGAATATTTTGAACTTCACACCTAGCTGTTTCTTTGAGACTTAGGGTGAGTCTTGATGATTACTTCTAATGTAATTCTGGCTCTTGCAGATGTATATCCACCCTTTCAGCAGGGTTGTCTGGTCCTATGAGTTACTTCTGAGCTTCTGGAGGAGAACCACTAATAATAAATCTAGAGAACCCAGTTTAGATATTGTGGCTGGTGCTAATTTAAAAGCACTGGTGTTGGAGTCAGAGAACCTAGAGACAGCTTAAGTTCCCCTAGTTACCAATCTTGTGACTTTGAGCAAACAACTTAATCTCTGCATGCCCTTATCTATGTAAGAGGTACTAATAACTATTTTATTCTAGGGAACACGTATGATTATAAAAAGAATGTAATGGCTTTCCTTCCTCTTCTTTCCTGAATAATTCAATCCAACAACTGTTAGGTAAGCAAAGCAGGGGCTCAGTGGGGGTGACAAGAGTGTGGGAGCCAGGCACTGCCCTACGTGGAGCACCAGAGCTTGAGCCAGGGATGTGGGCAATCCACTGGCATTGAGTGGAAGAGTGCCAGTGGATGACAGCTGTGACCCACAGAAGAATTTGCACAGGGTGGGAGGAGAGGGGTGATGATTACATTAGGTGGTTGATCAAATTTTAAAAAATATGAAGGATATCCTTCAATAGGTCACTAGATAAACAAATTATGATGCGTGTGATGGATGCGTGCAGCATCATACAATGAAGTATTGCTCAGTGAAAAAAAAAAAAAGAAATGAGCTATGAAGCTAGGAAAAGACATGGAAGAACCTTACTTAAAATGAGAGAAGCCAATCTGCAAAAGCTATATGCTCTACGATTCCAACCACACGGCGTTCTAGAAAAGGCAAAACTTTAGAGAGAACAAAAAGATCGGTGGTTGCAAGGGGTTCAGAGAAAGAGGAGGAGGCATTTTTAGGGCAGTTGTCAAAATCCTTAATGTAAACTAAAGATAATAATGTATCGATATTGGTTCACTGAATGTCCAAATGTACCACACCAACGCAAGATGTTCCTAATAGGGGAAACTGGGGTGGGCTGAGGGAGAGTAAATGATAAATTTCTGCACTTTCTATGCAACTTTTCCTGTAAACATAAAACTTCTCTACAAAATGAAGTTTATTATTAAAAAATGTTGAGGGTAATGGGCACCAATGCTCAGTTAGAGTAAGAAGATACAAATATGGAAAGATCCTACTCACTAAAAGATCCTATTTATAATGGGTTCAAACCTACAGTAATGGATGAAATTTAGGAGCATGATTTTCTGGTGTATGTAACAGCTTCAAACCATCACAGTACTGCAGGTTATATAGCTCTGGACATCCTCTTCCTTCCCGTGCTGCTCCCCTCCTTCCTCCAACCACCTGAGATTCGAAACTTTTAGGTTCTGCTCAGCAAGCATCTCTTTTGTACACTTCTCTATTACATAGCTCTTCTTATTCTGTTGTCCTTATTTGTCTACATGTACTTATTTCCCCATTTTCTACCAGCCCCTCCATCACTGACAAGATGATGGAGCATTTTCATATCCTCAGGAGTTTTTACACTGCCTGATGTATAGTAAGTGCTAAGTAAATATTAGTTGAATGAATGAGAACTTGACCAGTATTTGTGAAAAAGCTTTGTTAAGAGGTAGAGAGAATAGAATTCAGGTATTTTTGCAGATCTCAAAGAACTATGTAGCTAAACAGAGTCTTATACTAGATTTCATTATGGAAAAGTAGTAAAAATCTTTGGTACCAAATTTCATTATGGAAAAGTAGTAAAAATCTTTGGTACCAAAGATTTTTAAAAAGTAGTAAGATGTGGAGCTGAAGATGTACTTTGGCATCCAGGTTTGTTCTGGTTGTTTGATAATGAATTACCCCAACACTTAGCAGTATAAAAGTGCCACCTGATAGTTCTGTCAGTCATATATGGGGGCATATGAAAGCTCAGTTGTGCTGGATGTTTAATGGGTCACTCATATGGCTGATGGTGGAAGCTGAGTTCTTATCTGAAAGTCTTCATGTGGTCTCTCTAGCCTGGCAGTCTCAGGTAGTCAGATTTCTTACATGGTGGCTGGCTTCTACCAGAACAAGTATCACAAGAGAACCAGGTAGGAGCACATACTTTTGTCTGGCCTCACCTCAAAAGTCACACAATGTCACTTCCATTGGATTCTATTAGTTCCAAATGAGTCACCAAGGCCAGCCCAGTTCCAAGGGAAGCAGACATAGACTCTTACTGGAGAAATGTGAAAGAGTTTGTGGGCATGTTTTAAATCCATGACACTGGCCCTCCCACGCAGTAATCAAGTGGCCTAGGGGGAAATTAGTCATTTGAACTTTTCTCTCTGTAAACTGGGATTACTGTAAAAATCAAAAGAGTTGACGTATGCAAACCACTTGGCTCATGGCAAGCTCTTTTATTTATTTTATTATTGGGCAAACCTTTAAACCAAGAAAATCATATCCATGAATTACATCACCCTGGAAATTGGGAAAAGTCCATTTCTCTCATATTTTTTCTGTAAGAATATCTTTGGACACTAGTGTTCCAGGGGAGATTTTTTTAAAGTATTAAATTTTAACTATTATTTAAACTGACCTGAATGTGAACTTTTAGAACCCAACCCATTTGCTTGGAACTGCAAAAAATTTTCAATTATGTGTACCTATATACCTATTTATTAGGCCAATCCAATACAACCTTACTATTCTGACAGAGGGATAAAAGGGGAAAAAACTTTACAAAAATAAATATGTTAGTCACTGAATAAAATAACTTTGCATTACACCAAAAAAAAAAAAGGAAAACTTTCATGCCGCTACATTTATTCATTTATATTAATATGGACTCATGGATTCCAATCTCATTGAATAGATTATAATTTTTTATTGTGGTTGTTTATTTTGATGTTCAAATTGACCCAGATTTGGCCTGTGGGACTTATTCAAGTGTCTTTTTGTAATTTTAACCTATTTCTGTCAATTTTCATAGCTCTTTAAAAAAATTTTGACAGCATGTTATTATAAGATTGTCTTGTGCTTTTTCTGCTTCATCCATTTCTCCAAGAAACCCTCATTGCTTTCAGTGGAGAATGGTATTTAGAAACCAAGAACTTGGCTTTAGGTGTGCTCATTGCTTTTGGGGTGTCCTTGCTCTCAGAGAGTCTCATTGAATAGGCCTAGGTAGTATGCTTGTGTGTGTCTCTCTGTGTGTGAGAATAAATGCACATATTTACATGTTATTTATTTCTATATTAATAATTTGAAAAATAGAAGTTGTAGTGATAGCTACAATTAAGATCTGACTTTACAAGGTTTATTTTAGTTTTGTCTCTTTCTGTATTTGTATCTTCTTACTCTGAGCATCAGTGCCCATTACCCTCATTTTTTTCATGATAAACTTCATTTGCTAGAAAAGGTATAGGTTTACAGAAACGTGCAGGAGATCCAGGTTCAATTCCCAAACCATGCACCAAAAAAACAAAAAAAAAAGATCCCACCCAACAAAAAGATTAAAGAACATGGCTTTTCTGGGGTACATAGGAGTTTCAAACTGGCACAACCCCTGATCTCCTTGCAGAAAAAAATGCTCCAGAGATGGAAGTTATTATTCCAGTAGTATTGGTTTACGTCTTAAGAATAAGGAGAATATGTCTATATCTTTATTCAAGCAGTGTTTTCTACTCAAAGGAGCTATTCTCAATACATTTTATATCATGCTCAATGAGATAGAAAGTAATGTTTCCTCATATGTATGTCTCCTGCTCACATCCTCATCTGGCCACCCATACTAGAAACTGTCCTGTAATTTCATTAGTGAGTTCATAATTTTTGTGCCCAATTTTATTTTATTGGGTTTTTTCTTTTCATCTTTCCAGCCTCCTCCTCTTTGAGGAACAGATGGGGCTGTTAATCACATGTCTCACTTGTCCTGCCATCACTGGGTATATGACTCAGGCTGACTGATAAGAGTATTGTACTCCCCTTCTAACACAGTGATGGGTCCAAGGATGGTCATGTGACCCAAATAGGGTTAAAAGTGTTTTTCAAAAATTGATATGGATGATGGGGTGGATTGTTTACTCATTTTTCATCATGAACTACCAGAGCTATATAAGCCTGATTTTGTCAACAGTCGTGAGACTCATCATGTGGACATAGTCTGCCTACAAATAAAATCAATGCAAAGGAAATCAGAATCAATAGATGAACATATACAGTGAAAGATTCCTGGAAACCTCTGCTAAGCACCTGATCTATGCTGGAAGCTACCAACCCTTAGACTTTTGGGTTATATAAGCCAACAAATTCCTTTTTATATTCTCCTGACTTAAACTTGTTTGAATTAGATTTCTATCACTTCCAACCAAAAGTTCCAGCTAGTTATATTCATTCTTGTTAATGGATTCATATTTACAGAAACAACTTTCAACACCCATATGCTGTAACATCTCACTACCCTCCTTCCAAACTCCCTGATGAATTCATTCACTGTGAAATGGTTGTTAGGAGCAAAGGCTTTGAGACCAGACAGCACTGGGGTCTACAATTAGCCCTACTGCATATAAGTTGTATTACCTTGAACAAACCACACAGCTTCTTTTAACCTGTTTTCTCTGTAAAATGGGGGTATGATAGTGAGCATCTCCCAGATTTATTTTAATGTGATTCATGTAAAGTACTCAGCTCAGTGCTTAACAGATTTTAGGATCTTATTAAATGATTGTTCTGTCAGTCATATTTCCATCTCATCTAAGATGAACCTTGACACTAGATAATGAAGGAGGAACTTGGGCAACATGTATGCCCAAGGAAGCTTCATTCTTTGCTTCCTCAGATCAGATCAGAGTTAACTTTATGGAGGATAGTATTCTTCTCATAGAATTTTTGTGGAATCTCTCTCTGACAGCCCAGTATACCCCAGGCACATGCATATAAGAGCCATCTTCTCATGCTGTGATTGTTCCCAGGAAGTAAGGAAGTTGCTGTAGTCTCAGGAATTACGGAAGTCAGTGAGAGCCAGGTTGAACAGAAGCCTCTTTCAGAAATGTTTCCATAATCCCCATGGAATTGCAGGCTTAACCAGGTGAGGGAGCCCCTGGCAGCGGGCTGAAGGGGACCAGAAGTGCCAGAGGTGTGTATTGCAGCACCCATCTTCTTGTACTGGAGGTGATGAGTTACCATTAAGGGATTTGACTAAGAGTGAACTTCTCATAATTTTGCCTTTAAAAAGATATCTCTGGTAGTGCATAGAGAATCCTGACGTGAAAACATTAATCTTATATATGAGCACAGGATGCAAGGGCTGTTGGCAGACGTTTCCCTGAATCTGAGTTGGTAGGATGAAGCAAAGAATTCCAGGCTAAATCAGAACTCTCACAGATCATCCATATGTGCAAAGTGTAGTCCGTAGTTTAGAAACTGAGAAAAATGTCCAAATCAAGCCATCATCAAAGTGATATTTTCTTCCTGAAGACCAACTGCCAGCAATCCTTGGGTCCTCTGCCACATGGCAAGGGACATGGTGGCATTTGCCCTTCTCTTACAGGTTCCATTGCTTTCAGCATCTTGCTTCTGTGGTTTTCTCTTAGAAAACTTTTCTTACAATAGACCACCAAATAATAAAGTAGAAGAAAAAACAAAATAACAAAAAATCATTTAGCAAACATCATTAAATAATTATTAATTAGGCACAACCAATTAATTAAACATAATCAGTTGATTGAACATCAATGGATGCTTAAATAGTGGGTGAAGTTTGATAAGGAATGAACATAACTACTCACAAACTCTCAAAGCAACTCCCCATAAAATATACTCATTATAAGGGAAAAAGAATAATTTTACAGTGGCAAAACATGACAAACACTACCATAATCGAGGGATTAAAGTTTGAATCGCAAGTAAAAGAACAAAAAGAAATTATCTAGCACCTGGTAGGATGCAATGAGAGAAACACAAAATTATTTCTATGAGAGGCCAACCAAAAATATGTAAATTGAATTTTTCATAAAAAAGCATCAGACAAACCCAATTTGAGAGACATTCTAAAAAAAATCCTGCCTGTAATCTTCAAAAGTGTCACGGTCAGGAAAGACAGCACAACAGTTCCAAAATCAAAGGAGACTAAAGAAATATCTCAACTAAATGCAATGTATGATTCTCTACTAGATCTTTTTGCTATAAAGGACATTATAAGGATACTGGCAAAATTTTGATTGGACTCAGAGAATTAGATAGGAGTAGTACATCAATGTCAACTTCCTATTTTGATTATCACATTGTGATTATGAAGGAGAATGTCTTTTGTAAGTAATACACACTTAAAAGTATTTTAGGATCGTGAAGCATTGTGTCAACAACTTATTCTAAAAGTGTTCAAGGAAAAATATTTCCTTTATTCTTCTTGCAGCTTTTCTATAAGTTTGAAATCCTTTCAAATTTAAAAACCCAAGTTTTAAAAGAGAGAAAAGGAAGACTATAATGTATATGATTAAGAGAAATAACATCCCCATAGAAGGACTGGAAAGAACTGGAAACTGGACTGTTCTTGCTTCCAAGCAGCATGTTTGTGATAAACTGTCTGCCCATTCCTCCTTCAAGAGAAGAAGAACCTTTTAAGCATATTGCCCTACCTAGTAACTTCAAAAACAAACAAACGAAAAAGGAAATCTGAAAGATCAAGGACAAAAAAGAGGTTATTTACAGAGCTTTCAGGATGCATCATTGTGTGATTTTAATGGTTCTAATGGACTTATCCAGTAAAATGCTGAACAAGTCCACAAAGCATGAAGATGTATCTTTAAATCTAGAATATTGAAATGTGCTCTAATAATGCTTCAAAGGAGTATCACTGTTCTTTCTCGACCAGAAACAAAATCAATTAAAAATGATTTTAGTACTTCTCATTGCTTTAGCCATATAAAAGCAGCAAATCTAGCCATAATGGAGTTAATTACTTTTTCATTAATGTATTGGCAGCAGCAATTTGACTTCTACTTATTTTAGAACCCCTAAGTATGAAAGATTCCTTACCTAAACAGGTAGCTTATGCAAAGCAAACCCCAACCCAATTCTTACATCTATTACTACAAAAAGAACTTCAAATTACTTCCCGTGGTTGAATAGAGACGTTGCCTAAAAAATGCTGACCCCATTTCTTTTTTCCTAATGGTAAAGAAATTGAAACAGATCCAGTAGATTCACACCTGGTAATTTTGTCAAGAAGACAGGAAAGTAAATTTTAACAAAGTATAGTGTAGTGTAGTAGTTAAGAGTACAAACCCTAGAGCCATGTTTCCTGCTTATGAATCCTGGCTCTACCACAATAAAGCTGGATGATGGTGGGGAGTTTTCTAACCTCTCTGTTTGGGGCTTCTCATTTGTAAAATGGGAATAATAATAGTACCTCTTTTAGAGTTGTTGCAGGATTTTAATGGTTTATTATATGCAAAGTGCTTCAAACAGTAATCGGCTCACGATGTGATCAATCAATATTGGTTATTATTTAAATTATTATTATTTATCACTTTCTTATATGGTAGAACAATTGACACCAAAACTGTGTCTTAAGGCTATTTTCTAAAGACACCAGATAAAACCACCTCTCTAAATTCTAATGAACATTTATTAGCCCTTTGAAAATGCTACATTCTGCTGACACAAATCCATTATTTTCTTTAAGAAAGATAGCTAACTTGGGGGAGTGGAAAGGGACCTGAAGTCGACATATTTTAAATTTTGATGCAGAAAAATATTTGAATAATCATGTAGAAAATTAATATAAGATCCTTGTTAATGCCCTTTATAGCAAACTTTTTCATTCACTTTTCCACTTGATCATTTAGTAGGATAAGGTAGGCAGAACAAGAGAACATCCCCGTTTAAAAGATAAGAAGATTACATGGGAATTTCCCATGGGTGCAGAGACGAGAGCTAGGATGTGACCTAGAATTGTCTGTCATTTGAAACCAGATTCTAAATCTAAATCAAAGCACTCTCAACTGGAAAGTGCATGTCACCAAGATTCGGTGGTCAACACACAACTTTGCATGGTTTTAAGTCTATTTCTGTATCACTACCTGTGCAAGAGGCATCGCTTTTCTCCCTAGAGACATTATTCATTCCTAGAGAAACATTTATGGAAAGAAAGAAACCAAAAATTACCTTAAAGAATTATTCAGATACTTCCATACTTCTTAGCCAAATACTCCAACAGTTACAGCAAAACCAAATTTTACTCAAAGCAGATGAGTTTCACTCTCTTAAGTGATTTGACTAGTTGTATCAAAGCAAAGTCAAGGTAGTATAATTTTAAAAGTGTGTCATTTATCAGGACTCCCATGACAAATACCACAAAATGTTTGCCTTAAACAATAGCAATTTATTGTCTTACAGTGTTGGAGATTTTTTAAGTCCAGCATCAAGATACTGGCAGGGCTTGGTTTATCCTGGTTTATTCCCCAATCCTCTGGCAATCCCTTCTCCTTGTGTCAACTCCCCTGGTTTCCACTGACTTATAGCTTCTACTGACTTGTGGCTTTCACTGAGCATGTATGAATTTCCTCTGCTTATAAAGACTCCAGTCATATGGATTAAGGCCCACCTTGACTCAATTTAGCCTCATCTGAGCAGAATCTTTGAAGACCTAATTCACAAATGGATCCTCTCCTGAACTAACAAAAGCATCTCAAAAGTCCTGTTTACAAACTGATCCATCCCCCACAGTATCTGGCTGGGGTCAGTGCTTGAACATGTCCTTGTAGGGGAGCATCATTCAATCCCCAACAAAATGTTATATATATTGTTAGACTGATCTGCTTTAAATTACACTGTGTGTATGTAATTAATCTGATGAGCATCTGACTAGTTTAAAAATAAAGCCAGAATGAGGGTGTGTTTTATTGGTTTTCTTTCTCTTGAGAACATTGAAATTATCTAAAATTGAGAGTGTTGATGGCCTGTGGACTTAGGGCACCATACATGATCCTTGATGAATGGAGGTGGCTGAAGGACCAACTGACTGAGAAGTCGATTGGCAAACGATGGTGTATATTTATGAGCGAAGGTTGTGCTGCAATGGAAAGGATGAAGTCATGTGGGACATTTGGTGAGGCAAAATGAACTGGAAACAAAAGAACAACAATGGTATGGTCTCCTTTAGAAAATGCTTATAAGAAAACAGGTCTCTGTTTTAAGACCTGTTTTCTTGTAAGACTATAAGCTTCATAGCAGATACATTAAGTGTGGAGTGGTAATTATTATTACTGGATTTCAAGAGGCTGTTTATATATATATATATACATATATATATATATATATATATATATATATATATATATATATATATATATATATATATAACCTGACATTTAGAGATAAGAACAAAGCTGACCAGGTTGGGGTTAAAGTAATTCAGAACACAGGGGCAAGTCCTGAAACCTAGAGGGCTCAGCCTCTCCAGAACATCAGCTTGTTCCATCTCCCTACCCCATATTAGTGACAGACACTTCCACACTTCCAACATGAAAAAATTAGAATGGTCATGGCACAAACATCCCTAAAGAGAAGGATAGAAAGATCAAAGATGATGGTGGAGTTATACAGAGAAGATAGGATTAACAAGTGAATATGAATGCTGAATCATTAAATTGATATCTCTTTTAGTCTCCAGTATCTTAAAGCAACTAGAACTAAAAACCTAAAATTGTGGAATTGTAACCCATGTCAAACTCTGAAATATGTTCTACAACTAATTGTGATGCTGTGCTTTGAAATTCATTGCTGTTTTGAATATGTTATTTTTCATTGAAAAAAGAAAGAAAAAAGTCTATTGTGATGATAAAAATTTAAGCTTTCTAGCTTCCTATATACTGGAGCAGCTAAAAGGAAAAATGTTGAGAGAATCGTATGGTAGCCCATGATAAACTCTCAGATCTGTCCTGTAACTACTTGTTGAAGAGTGCTTTGAAAATTATTGCTTTTTTATTTCTTTGCTTCATATATATGTTAAACTATACAACAAAAAAATTAAAAAATAATAAATAATAAATAAATAAAGCCAGTAAAAGTGGGCTGTTCCTTTTGTACATAAAGAAAACTGCAATAACCTAAGTTTCCTAGAGGGCATCAACATTGATCCATGATACTGATGGAAACAGCCATTTAAAATTCAATATCAGAAATGCTTTCCCAGAACAACAAAACCTGAATAGGATTTTCAGAGAGAATGAAAATAATGCTTTAATATTCATAGTAACGTGACAAGATTTCCCTGGTAGAAATGTTGCCATTGCTTTTTTTAAAAAAACTAAGAATGATCCTGAAGATAATGAGTCTCTTTTTTATATCAAATTTTTTGAAAAGACAGGGAACCAAGAAATCTTAAAGAAATAGATAAGCATATTTAATTATATAAAAATTAAAATAGTTTTATAAGGGTAGAGCACCAAAAAATACTTTAAAAGAAGAGAAATAAATGGAGAAAAATACTTGCAACACATATAGCAGGTTAAGGGCTTTCTATAACATGTAAAGAGTTCCAACCAACTTAAAAGAAAAAGCCATTTAGGAAAAAAAAAATGGCAAAGTATTTAACAGTCAAGTAGAGGAAATTAAAATGACCAATAGACACAGAAAAAGATACTCAGTTTCACTAGCCATCAGGGAAATGCAAATTAAAGCTAAATTGAAATGCTATTTTTACCTGTCAGATCAGCAAAGATTAAGAAAATAGTAGTATTTGATATGAATTGCTATACTTATTTTGGAAAGTGATTTTTGGAAATATTAATTAAAATTCTAAATACATATCTTCTTTATTCCAGAAATCTCACCCCTATAGAAATAAAAAATTAATACATCCATATATATGTGTATATATATATACACACACCACAAACATGTATTTTTATATATACACACATATATTTTATATATACACACGTATTTTTATTTATACACACACATAAAATATATATGTATATATACACACACATCAAAACTGATGTAGAGGTAATCAGCGCTCCATAAAAAGAAATTAAACTTAGATCCTTATCATATACCACAATCATATGCATATATTGTATATAGTATATATACTATACTATACTTACACTGTTCAGGTCTCCTATTGCTGCTGTAACAAATTACCAAAAACTCAGTGGCTTAGAACAATGTAAATTTACTATCTTACAATTCTATAGGTCAGAAGTCCTAAAATCAAGGTGTCAGCAGAGCTGCTCCTTCTGGAGGCTGTACGGGAGAATCCCTTTCCTTAGCTCTCCCATCTTCCAGTGGTCACCTGCATTCTTTGCTTCATAGCCTCTTTTCTGCATCCCTCTGAACTTTGCTTTTGTTGTCGTGTCTACTTTCCTAACTCTCACCCCACTGCCCCCTCTCATAAGAACCCCGGTGACTACATTGGGCCCACACAGATAATCCAGATAATCTTCCCACTTTATGATCTTCGACTTCATCTCATCTTCCTGGTCTTATTGGCCATGTAAGGTAACATATTCACAGGTTCTGGGGACCACAATTAGTATGTGTAAATATTTGCGACACTATTGTTCTACCTAATTGCACATATGTGTGTGTGTGTGTGTGTGTGTGTGTGTGTACTATTCAAAATTGATGTAGAGGCAGTCAGCTCTATATGAAAAGAAATAAAGTTAGGTGTCTACCGTAAGCCATAACCAAAAATAAATTGTTAAGAGATGAATACTAGAATGCAGAAAATAAAACTCTAAAAGTTTTAGGAAAAAATAAAGAGATACCCTAACGAAATTTTGTTCCGAGAAATATTGCTTAAAATAGACACACAATGACCTAGCATTTGCACTACAAAGAATATATCTTAGAGAAACTCTGGCAAATGTATACAAGCAGACATTTCCCATTATTTTTATTACAGCAAGCTGCATAGTAGACAAAAAATGATAACCTAAAAATCCATTAAGAGAGTGATGGATGAATTAAATGTGGCATATCATATGATGAAATATTCTATAGCAGTTAAATAGGGAAAAACCTGTATAACTAGTCCCCCAAAACAATGCTGAATGGGAAAAATCATTTAACTCTTCTGCTCCAAACCTTAAATAATTCCCCATTTCATTCAAAAACAACTGAAAAGTATGCAAGTGTCTAGAGGCCCTACATGGCTCTAGTACTCATTACTTCAGTGACCTCATTTACTATTCAGTCCACTTCAGCCACACTGGCTTCCTGGCTGCCCCAATACACCAGGCACATTTCCACCTTAGGATATTTGCACTATTTCCTCGGCCTGAAATACTCTTTCCCCCTCATTCCCTCATCTTCTTCAAATCTTTGCTCAAAAGCCTCTTAATCAATGAGGCATCTCATAATCACTAAAATTAAAGCTACCACTCTGCTCGCCCTAAACCTTGATATTGCTTTCCCTAATCGACTTTTGCTTTTTTTCCATAACACTATTACTTTCTAACATATCCTATAATATACCTTTTATTATGTTCACTGCTTATTGTCTGTCTCCCCTGGTTCTAATTTAAGGTCCATGAGAACTGAGAACTTTGTTTCTACATATGTATCCCAAGAGCTAGAACATTGCCTGACTCATAGAAGGTATTCAGCAAATGCCTGCTGGTTGAATGAATGCAGAGGTACTTATGGTAGCATTGTGGTTGTAAGAAAAAGAAAAGAAAAACCCTGCATAGCTACAATAGGGAAGTAGTAGAATAAATTCCTTTTCATGGAATTTCATGCAGTTCTTTTTAAAAACATGAGCTAGTTCTATGTCTGCTGACTGCCAAGAAGTTCATGATGAAGTGATATGTACCAATCAGCTTCCATTCATTACCTCATGAAGAAGAGAAAAATAAACAGAAAAGAAAGATTAATAAAATAGAAAAAAAAAACTTACGGTACAATTTTAACTAAAAATATCCACTACAAAGTTTTATTTCTATTATTACTGTATATGTAAACATTTAAAATGCATGTGACCGATGACTGGAAAGTAAGTTGAACACAAACAAATATCTTAAGGTTTCTATTGCCAATTTTTGCCTCAGATTTCTTGTTGTTTTAATAGTTTTTGTTATGCAGTAATATTTTTAAAAGAAAGAACACAGATAAATCTTGACCTGTTATACTTTTACAAAAGGGTTCTAAAAAGAAGAATTTTCATTGAGTTTTGAAATAAAAAAGACTTCCTGGTTAATGAATCTTTTTCTACATACCAACACATTCAGCCCTAGAACATATCTCATTCAGTCTTTCCTTAGCATTATTAAAGAAATGAATATTTTCCAAAATAAATATCTAGTATGCAGTGCAAATCTGCCAAGTGGATGTGTTACCAATGTGTATTGGTAACAATAAATATGTTTGCCCTGTTTTTCTCTCAACAATATTATTATACTATTTTACACAAGCAGGATGCTTTATAATTACTTTTTTTATATAATTACTTTTTAAATCGCCGTCCTATAATTCTTTCTTATTATCCTTTAAAAAGAAAGTCTTATGATATTGATGAAGCAGACATTCTGTCATTTTATAAATGAAAAGGGGAGCTTAAATTTGAATAACTTCCCAAGGTCACTCAACTAGTTAAGTAGGAATAATGCCCAGTTACCCTGATTTCTACTTCACTGTTTTTCCATTTTTGTCTATGAAAATCTGGCAATTACATTCTTACAGCAGCTTCAGAAAGTCTTAATGAAATATTTTATCAAGGCTTTCCTGTCTTCAGCTGAGGTCACTCGCCAATTGCTTCTCCTTTGGGATAGAAGAAAATTCAATTTTACAACCACCAGATCAGTCATCTCCCAAGAGCTACTGTGAGCAATAAAGATCAGGTGATTTTAAATGGTACCTCCATCACTGTTGCTGATTCATAAACCCTAACAGAAAGAAAGTTGATGGCAAACTAAATTAAGCCTAAAATGATAGGCTGATAATACAATAACTGTTGTCAATAAGTGGGTCACAGTTAGTTCTTGTGATACTAAGTAAAAATATTCACCAATGTATTAAAGATGTCCAACTGCTTTCTCATTTATTTTTTCATTTGAAAGGAACATATAAAGTTGCAAGTTTCTCCTATATTTTTCAGAGGAAACTTACAAAGAGAAGAGGTCATTAAGAAAGGCTAGCATAAAGGAGAGGAAAACAAACAAAAAAGGAATAAATAAGTGTGATTGGAAAAGCTTTACACATAGCATGTCTTTGTGGATTAAAAGCTAATCCACCTACCCCAGTGCTTTTAGTTACTTTTGCCTTTAAACACAATTGACTCATGCTAATTCTTTAATACTGTCTTTCATTATCCACTGGTAAAGAGTATCATGCATTTGTGAGATGGGTGACTTGTCATAGTGTCACTGTCTGAGGCCACATAAAGAATTAAGAAGCCTCCTGTCATATAAAAACTTCATTGTCAATTGACTTCATTGCCACTACACTCTCTACCCTCTTGCACCCACAAAGTAAGAAGAAGGAGAGCTGCAATAGAGAAACTAGGGGTTGATGAGAAGAAAGCCTTGGAACCCAGAAGGATGGGTACCAATGGATGTCCATGTTTCCTTCATGCTTAGATAAAGAAGTTCCACAATCTTCTACTGAGATAAATACTATGGTCGCACATTTCCCTGTACTCATGGCTGATTTATTAAACTTTTGACAGTTCTATCACATTTCCATGAGTTACCTACAGCACCCCACTCACAGCATTTCTAAAAAATAGTTTTCCTTCTGGGAAGTTAGGCTAGGAGAGTTTGTGCTAAATCTATGGAAGAAAAAGGTGTGGGAGCAAGAGGACTGGGGGCTCCAACCAACGAAGAATGATGAAGTGTCAGATTCTAGCCCTAAGAAAATTTCATAAAGGAACTCCAACCAAACTTGGACTTTTCAAAAAGACTGTAAAATTATGCGTTGCTTACTTATCCACTCATCTCCTTGCTACACACACATGTAAAGAGTTGTTTCAGTGGAGTTGGTTTGTTCTGCTTTTGCTTTCATTTTATATCAAGACCTGGAAATTCAGGAAACATTAAAGTCGCCTTTTGCCTTTCTATGGATAAGATATTTAGACAGATGTATTATAAATATAACACAACATATTTAGTGGCCATGAAAAATAAAATCTTTGGATTCTTGTGGTATATTCTGGCAGTGATAAATGTTTTCACATCATATAACTTTTAAATAAATAAAAAAAATTCTCCGAAGAACAATTAACTGAATAAGATAGGACATCCTATAATATCATAATTTGTTTGGCAGTTACTATGAATCATAGTAGTCAATCAATTTATAGTAATCAATCATAGTAATCAATCAATTTATGATAGGAGTTACCTCCTATCATAAATTGTTTGGGCAGTTACTATGAATAAAAAATAGAAATTTAAAAAGATCAAGAAGATAAGGGTAGTTCTCTGGAAAATGGCACAAAAGAAAATGCATTTCTTGAGGCTGGAGAATTCCAGAAAACTCAGCCCAACCCCCAGTGACTTCTGCCTGGTCATCCTCACAACAAGATACTTTTCTCACCCAAATGTTGGTTTCTTCATTTTCACAATGAGGGTATAACCTGATATAACTCTGAGACTGCTGTGAGGTAAAATTAAAATCAAGTTTGACAAAGAGTGTTCACAAATTTATAAATCATTGTGCAATGTTAGTTATTAATAAAATTCTCAAAAACAAAAGCCATTCTTAAGATATGCAGGTTATTATTTGTTGGATAAGAAAATGAAATTAAAGAAGCAGGGACTGTTATTAGAAGCTGTTACCTTCTATAAAAAAAATTAAGACAAAGCATTCTGTTCAGTAAGCTTGAGCATTTCAGAGAACACAGTAACAACAACAATAATAATGTGCCTTGTATCTACATGCGGACCTACATTTAAAAACTCAATCTTCCCAACATGGATATTATTATTCCAGTTTTATAATTTTAAAAAATGAAGTGATCTACACAAACTAGCATAGCTCTAATTTGCAGTCCCAAGACTGAAATCCAATGTCCTGACTCCTGTTCATATGATCTTTTCAAGAAGTGCCATTTAGCAAGCAGATTTGCCAATGAATACAGATGCTTCTATCATTTTATATGAAAAAAAGTGCAGCCACTTGAAGACAATTAACTTAAAATCTTAGAGAAAAAATAAAGTCTTTAAAAATGTTCAACATAATTAGCAGTAGAGAAATATAAATTGTATAAATACAATGAGTATTACTACATGCCTATCCAAATAGCTAAAATGAAAAAATAGTGAAAACATCAAATGCTGGCAAGGATGAGGAGAAATTGGCTCACTTATACATTGCTGGTGGGAAAGTTAAATGTAAAACTCTGAAAAATAGTTTAGCAGTTTTTTTCAAAACTGAAGTATAATTTACTACATGATTTAGCAATTTCATTTTTGGGCATTTATCCCAGAAAAAAATGAATAAATATTTTCACATAGGAGCTTGTACATGAAAGTTCATAGCACCTTTTTCCAAAATAGTCAAAACCTAAAAACTACCCAAATATCCTTCAGAAGGTAAATGATTCAAAAAACTGTGGTATATCCATACCATGGAATCTATTCAGCAATAAAAAGGAGTAGTACATTATTGAAACCCACAACTTGGATAAACCTAAAAAAAAAAAATTAGAGTGAGTGAAGAAAGCCAATCTCAAAGGATACATACTGGAAGATTCCATTTATATAAGAATTAGAAAACAGCATAATTACAGAGATGGAGAACAGAATTAGTGGTTGCCAGGTATAAGGGGTAGGTGTGACTATAAAGGTGGGACACAAGAGATTTGTGTGTTGATAGTACAGTTGAATATCTTGACTGTGGTACTGGTTACACAAAGTTACACGTGACAAAAATTGCATAGAATTACACATATACACACACACACGTAAATCATGTATGTGCAATTGGTGAAATCTGAATAAGCTTTATGAATTGTGGCAAATATCAAATTCTTGGTTTTGACATTTTACTTTGGTACTATGGAGTGTTGGCAATGAGGCTTGGAAAAGGCTTATATGGGTCTGCCCTGTACGTGTCTTTATAACCTCCTGTGAATCTATAATTATTTCAATTTAAAAGTTTTTTGAAAGTATCTTCTTTTTTTAAAATTTGAATACAAATTTATCCCTGTGGGAAAGTAGACCTTAGCTGAATAAATTTTTCATTCTAAAATTTCTTTAATAAATATGAATTTTTCCTGATCTACTTTAAGACCAATATTTTGTCCATTTCATTTGCCAACAAAGTATTTCCCAAATGATAAATGTCTGTGTAATGGAATAAAATTATCAGGAGGAAAACTTACATCTATAAAGACTGTTTACAGGTTTGTGAAATGTAGCTACACAAAAGAAATCAAGACTAATGAACACAATTTTCATTCTACTTATACAGATAATGTGATTATATTATTTTAACAGTTTATGGCCCCCTTTAAGTGAAATAAGCTTTGAGATTAGATATGTCACAGGCCATTCCACAACCAGACATTTTTATCGACTGGGTTGGTGCCCTTTCGATACCAAATTGATGGGCAATCATGGCAGACAATCTTATTAAGCTAGTTTGCATATTTATGAAGACCCTGTAGCTTAATAAACTGTAATAGGGCAATGAAAGTTTATGAAGATAGCTAGAAATGTCAGAATAGTACTCTGAAGACACAATAAAAATTAGTAATTCTCATTTATATCCCAACCAATCTAAAATAAAAATCTGCAGTTGTTTTATTAGCCCTATCTCACTCATAACAAATTCCAATTTTCTTATATAGGGTTCTGTTTACCTAATATCTACTTGAGCATATTGAAGTCATGCCATGGACTCAGCTGTATGTAATAAATTTAAGGGATTTGGGTTTAATTTCATGCAAGTTGACCAATTCTTTTCAGAAAGTCGATGGGTAGTTAGAGAAAGGGGAATGGTAGCTAAGATTATAAGTAATACTCCACACCAATAAAACTGCAGCAAGTCTACAACTAAAGCCAAAAAATTATACTATCCCACTGCAGTTTGAAACTAAAAGATGAATCCAATTCTCTTGTTTTTAAGAGGAGTATTTATCAGCTTAGAGTTTCTATCTATAGTGGTGATTATTACTGCCCTAACTAGAATTGTAGCTAAGATTTTATATGATATTTCAACTAAAAGTAGTTGATAAGTTTACAATGATAATAGTAGCCCTAAAAAAAGGCAGATTCTATAAATTACTTGTTGGGATCCAGTTATAGTCCATTTTCTCTCAGCGTTTGCATTCACCAACATTCCCTTATTGCCAAGTCTGTTAGTCTTCTCTCGAGGAGCACGGAATATGGAACAACTTGGGCCAATTTTCATGTCTAGCTAAGACAAGATTAAAATGAATTCTGTGAAAATCAAAGACAAAATGTTTCTAAAAAGGTATTTGCTGTCCTTTTATGTGACTCACAAACATAGAGGTTGCCTTTGGGAAAATCACAGTGCGTTAAAATTTCCTCTGACTAACCAACAAGTTTAAATGGACACAGTTTAGGATGTCTTTTACTTAGCTACTAAATATTTTCCCTAAGGGAATTCTTTATATACAGCCAGCCAAAACTATTTATTCTTGTAAAAAGACTGCCTCAACCTGTATCTTTTCTACCTATGTATATCTCTAATCAGTGGATGATGTTTGCCATAGCTAAGAGAAGAAAGAAAAATTGAGTCTAAACCAACCTACAAAATAAATAGGCACTATATTTTGTGTGCTTTACTTTAGAACTAAATTAAATATTTTTTAGAAGATTCAGTTTAGAGCTAATACTTAAGTAGAAGCTTTTCCCCTTCATTCAAACTTTCTTCACCAGACCATATGAGCATGCCATATTGGCCTTCCCAATACATCTGCTACAGGTGGATCATAAGTTTTTGACTTTAGTAAATAAATTTTCATGTTCTTCTTTCTCCCTCAATAACCTGGACCAACTTTCATGTTTAGCTAAGACAGGATTAAAACAAAATCTGCAAAAATCAACGACAAAATGTTTCTAAAAATGTATTTGTTGTCCTTTTATGTAGCTCAAAAGCACAGAGGTTGTTCTTCTTTCTTCCTTAAGTATTTTAAATCAATTAAGCAAAATTAACAACTGATAAAATTAAACACGTTCTAAGAATAACAGTTCGCATTTAAATTCTCTTAAACAACTTTGTCCTTTTGACTTCATTAAATCTCTTTAAAATCATTTTTGTAACATCTTATAAGCCACACAAGACCGATAATTATTGTCTCCTCTTTAAAATGAAAAAACTGAGGTTCAAAGAAATTAAGTGATTTCCCCAAATCACACAATTTATTAACAAAAAAATTAAAAATGAATCTTAGTATACAACTTCCTTTCACCTGCATTATCTGTACTCACAGATAGTCAAGGCTTACAAATACATTTTTAAATAAAGTTTGCCCTAATTTGAAAACAAAAATACTTTTTAAATTAAAACACAGAAATCTATAACACACATCATTTATTTCTCTTTTAAACTTCAGTTTGATAATCCTGTACGCTGTTATTACTGCTGGTAACTGCAATATAATCTTAAATTTAACTTCAATTAATTCAAAGTAGGAAATCTTTGAACAGACACCTTTTTAATGACTTTAATTGATTCCTTAGCCAATTATGCCTTATTTTTAGTCTCCCGCAGAGCCTAATTCTTAATAATCTTCCTTTTGTGCAACTTAACCATTTGCATGAATCTTCTCTGGCTTTTTTGAAAGGAGGTTTCTGCATTTGGTAGAGGGAATTTAGATATGTAACTACTGAGGAATCATCACATACAGAAATGTAGAGTTGAATGTTTATCAGGAAATGTTTGAAGAAGAGGGCAGTAAAGTGGCTTACTCCTTCAAAATCATTATGATTTGATCATTTCCTGGCAGATGGAAATAAAATGTCTTGCATAACAAGTGGTTTTTTCAATTTCAAAATAAAAGGTGTCTTATGAGCTAGCAGTGGTACTGCAGAAATCAAATATCAAATATCTTGTACTAATTACAAAAACAAGTAACCATATGAAAAAAGTTTTAAACTTCTCTAAAACGGAAACTTCCAAAACTAAAAGGAAAAGGAGCACAGGCAAGAGATGTGACAGAGTTAGCAACTTTAATCCTTGAACAGCCTTTGAAAATGCATAAGAAAGCCATTCAAAAAAGAAGAATATATAACGATATACCTTTACAATGTGATTATGTGATTGCGAAAATCTTGCATCAATGCTCCTTTTATCCAGGGTATAGACAGATGAGTAACAGGTGTGGCAGATACTGTGGGGTCAATGATTGATTAGCCCAACCCTGACATCTTTCCATCTCCCATCTTCTGGCCAGGCATGGGAACATGCCTTGGGGAGCACAGGTCAAGGAAAGTAAAAGTAGATATTTGGGCTGCACCTTTCATTTTTACTTCTTCCTGCTTTAAATGAGAAGGAGGTCATTGGAGCTGCAGCAGCCATCTTCTGAACATAAGAGAAAGACCAGAAATATTGTAGAGACATCGGCCTTGAAATCATTGAGTCATTGTTGATTTGATACCAACAACCACCACATGACCTTCAAACTTGCTAGACAGGAAAACAGTTTGAGTCATTTAATGATAGAAAAAGGAATAACTCAGTAGGAAAAACGCTCAATATGCTTAAGCCTACTAATACCAGTATTTTTATGTTAGAGTGGAAAAAGGAAACCAACCTATTGCCTACTAATTGGGAGATACTTAAGGAAATTATAATGCAAACAAATCAAATTTGACTGATAAATCTTGAAGGTCATATGCTTGGTGGATTTACTATATTAATGAATCCAATTATCCCTTCCTGCATTCAACAACCTTTGCCATGAGACTTTGCAGTCCTTCTCAACAAAGAAGCAAGCCTATCCCTCTGCCCCTTGACTCCAAGTGCAGTCATGGGGCTTGCCTTGTCCAATGGGATGTGAGCAGACATGACATGAGTCATCTTGACAAATACTTCTAGAGTTGGGACTACCCTTACATTAGCACCTAACCATCACCATGAAAATAATTTCGGTCTACCCTGCTGAAGGCTGAGACATATGAAATGAAGTCAGGTCTTCCCATTTTCCCTGCTGAGGCCATTCTAGATTATCTGACAGCCAGGCAACACCCTCAAACACATAGAGGACCCTAGAGGAGATCACGGCAGATAAGCTGCACTCTATAGACTTATGAGGAAAATAAATGTTTACTGTTGCGTATCAAAAAGATTTCATGGTTGTTTGTTACACAGCGTTATTATGGCAATAAATAATTGATATAATGCTAAACATAAATTTTGTTTAATATTTATCCATCTATTTAATATTTATTGACCACCTACAATATACCAGGTATGGTGGTTTGGAATTGCATGTACTCCAGAATCATGTTCCTAAAGATAATCTATTCTTGTGGGTGTAAACCTATTGTACATAGAACCTTTTGATGTGCTTACTTCAGTTAAGACATGGCCCAGGGTGGGTCTTAATCCTCTTACTGGAGTCCTTTAAGCCACAGAAGCAAGAAGCTGAAAGCAACGAAACCCAGAAGAGAAGTGAGAGCAAGCAGGTGCCCCTGTGTGCCTTGCCTTGTGGCAGAGGAGTCAATTTAATTGTTAATTTATTTAGGAATCAGCAAGGTTCAGTAAGACCTAGAAATTTAAATATCAAGTACAAAAATTAAAATGAAGACCCAAAAAATGCCCAACTGAGAAAAAATGTTCTCCTCATTCACTCAACTCATAATTATAACTTTAATTAGAGCATCTTAACTGCTCCATTGATGTGAGGTTTTTTTCCTATTTCTATCTTTGCTGCCTTAATAGTTTCTGTCCAAAACTACATTAAAAGATTCTATAGTTGCAAATTGTCTAGTAGCACTTTGGGAATAAAATAACTGAAAGAATGTTTCTAAACAGAAATACACATATAAAAGATGATCTTTCTAGCCAAAACCATGATTTTAATCCCCCTTCCCCACTGCCCCGTTGTCTGTGAAACTACAGGAGGAATTTTTTTTTAATTCTTTGACAAAAGCTGATATTAATGATTTAAAAACTGGTTTAAGTTTGATGATCAGGGAATTGAAAATCTTAAGTTTTGAGGAAAGAACGGAATTTCTTTTCCATTAACTGTGTATATTAAATATCCACAGTTTCTTTGACTTGCCAAGGCAAAGCATAACTTGAAGAAAGCAGTGTGGTTACTTTTCTACTCACAAATAGTTGTATTTGTACTTTTAAATGGATAAATCCTGCAACATTTTTTTCCCCAAAGACTCTTAATCTATTTGAGGTTGTTGCCCCCCAAAGTGTCCCTTTGTGCACACACATTGAAAATGTGTACATCATTCCATAAATTTTACAGATTGCATAAAGCCCATCCATGAGCCCTTGTTGAAAACCTCTGCTAGATACTGTTTTTGAAAGTGCAAATGGATTGATGACTTCTGAACCAATCAAAGAGTATTTTGGGTAATTTTTCATGCTGGATAAGCCTTATCTAGAGTGTCAGTTGAGCATTACCACATATTAAAATAGGCATTTCAAATGAGACCCCAAGATACAATAGATTTCAAATCAAAATGCAAACCTTATAGAAGAAATTATGAAAACTGGTCACCTGACTCTTGGGCTGCTCAGCCAGGTTAAGGCATTTTCAAAAGAGATCAAAGAAAGAATTGCTGTGGAGGATATCTTAGAACAAAACCGTAGTCTCAGGCCCAATGCTCCCTGACCACTACTGCATGCACCTCGAGTCTAGTTGCGGGGGGGGGGGGGGGGGGGGGGGGGGGGGGGGGGGTGGGGGGGGGTTGAGAGGCTTCAAGAGAACACTTAGAGAACCTGCTATGTGTAATTTTTTATTAGGAGGCATAGTGCACTGGGAACTAACTCCCAATCTGTGAAATCAAAAGGAACTACTTTTGCAGGTAGTCCAGAAGTCACTGCTTATTGGAACTGACCTGTACACCTGGAGATTTCAGGGGAAAGGATGCAAAAGTTTTTCCCATATACAGGAGTATATGAGTAAGAGCCATTTGAGGATTGGTGTCTCCTCTGTACAGAAGGCAGGGAGAAAAACAGCAACAAAAGGAAGGCTGTGAAAGAATACCAAATAGAGGCAACTCTCAGCACCTGCCCGAGCTAGCTTACAACAGTACCAATTCAAAAAAGAAAGTTGCCATATCCTTTACCCCATCCTGTCTCCTTTTTCTTATCTCTTTTATCCTTGCCAGGAATAGCAAGAATCTATTAGTTGGAGGAGAGATGAATAAGAAAGAAAAGAAGGACCGTGGCATTATTCCCCACTGCAATGGGTCAGCTAAATGAAAAGAGAAGATGGTGGACAAATCAATTTTGAAATTTTGGTTATTATAAAGGACTGAAGATTCTAATTTCTGAACCGAAGCTGTTTGGAATTTAAATTTATTGAAAGGTCATCTTCTACTCAAAAGTGAGCAGAAAAGTCCACTGAATCTGTCCACAATTTCATCCCATGGCAGAGGAAAAAAACTTCCTCTACATTCCACTACAGAATTTTAAATAGGTCAGGGAACACAGAAACAAACTAATTTAATCTCATCTTTCCAATCATTTGTTCAGTCTGTAGGTTTTAATAACATACCTAAGATAGGAGAAGAAATGAAATGGTTGTTTACTAAGGTTTTTATACCCATTAAAAAAATGTCTAATGTCAAGAAAACTTTAAACGAACATGATTCATAGTTATGGTCAGTGTTTACCAGTCCATTATATGACATTTATAAGCCACTGTACTTTAGCCTTACAAGTGCATGAAAGGAACAATAAAAAAAAAATAATTCTGCCTTTGCCAGATGTAATCGATACAGTAACAATTTAAGCTATAATTTATTGTTAAAAGGAGTGCCTCTCAGGAAGTTTCTTTTCCATTTTAACACTTCCCTGTTGAAATGAAATTATCTTAAAGCTATCTGGGGGCCTATTTGATTACTGACAATCGAATGCCCATTTACTTATTAACACTTTGTCTTTTGAAGAAACATTTTTGAGTCTCTTGTTATCTTTCTGACTTTAAAATTTTTTAAATGAATTTTTAGTGTACTCCAAGGGAAAGGAGGAAAATGAGAAGAAATCGGGTTTCTCACCCTTTATCTCATTCCTGTCTTGGTAATGGGATGGATGGGATGTGAAGGAGAATTTATATAAGTAGTTTTGAAATATAATAAAAAGTGAAAGCTGCATTGTTTTCCTCCATTTGAAAAAAATTAATATAATTACCATAAAAAAAAATGTGGCATGACCAATGTGACTATAGAATTTTTTCCTAGTAAGAGATTGCATGTTGCTCATGGGAGCTAAAAGATATTTTGCTATCAGTTTAATTATTTTCCCCTAGAACAGTCTAGCATTTCATGGTATAGATCTAAAAAAAAATTACTTGTATGAACTGTGTAAACTTTTCTGTATTGCTGAAAAATAGAAAGGCAGGAGAAGTTTCTGAGCCATTGCTGGTGCCTTCCTCAAGCCCTCTATGTAAGGCAGGCTGCAACCCCATTGTGTCCCTGGCCCTGCTCTGAGGGAGCAGGGTAGCCCCCATGTGCCTGCTGTGATGCCTGCATATCCATGCAGGTGCCAATCTGTCAGGAGCCTGAAAGACTGAAAGAGGACACTCATCTATGGCTCACCCTCCTAGAACTTGCCCTGCAGGAAAAAGAAACTCTTCAACAGCTAAAGCAGTAAAAGAAAACATTAAACCTCTTAAATCCAGGGCAAATGATTACCTGTTTTAAAACAAACAATAGAGCCCTTGGGAAGGGGAAAATGACTATTTCATAGGGAGTGGAGGGAGCAATCAGATTCCTGTAAACGGGGAAAATAATCAGGCCACAAATGAGCAGAAGCCAAGGACAAGATGCTGGCTCAGAAAATAGGGTAGATACTGCAATTCATTTTCACCTCAGGCTGTTCTTGATTGGAAGGCCAAACTCTGAAGGACACCACCAGCCAACCCAGAGCCAATCTGCAAGGACTGTGAAAAGTGTTTTTGCAATGGCTTTGTTTATTTAGTTCCTGAAACTTTGTTTATTTAGTCCCTGGCTGGATACAAACCTAAGAAACAGAGATCAGGACTCAGTCCCAGAATTAACACATTAAAATATTAATAAATACAGAGAGCAACAAAAGATTACATGATAAACAAAGAAATAGGAAATGATGGCCCATTCAAAGGAATAAAATTAAAAAAAAAAAAAAAACAGAAAACATCAATGAAAAAGACCAGACTTTGGACAAACCACAGAAAGTCTTTATTTTCAAAATGATCCTTAATATGCTCAAGGAGATAAAAGAAAACCTGGGGAAAGAACTAAGGAATATCGGGAAAGCAATGCAATAACAATATGAAAATCACAATAAAGACATGGAAATGTTTTAAAGGAAACCAACAAAAATATTGCAGTTGAAAACCACAACAGAAATAAAAAATTCCTAGAGAGTTCAACAGCAAATTATAGCTAGCAGACGAACAAATCCATAAACTCAAAAACAGCACAACTGAAATGATACAGGCTGAGAAGCAAAAAGAAAAAAGAATGAAAAAAGTGAACACAGCCTAAGAAACCTGTGGGACACTATCAAGCAAACCAATATATAGATTATGGGAGTCCAAAGGGAGAAGAAAGAGTGAAAAGGGCAGAGAGACGATTCAAAGAACCAATAGCAGAAAGCTTCCCAATTTTAATGATAGACACAAATATACATATTCAAGAAGCCAATGAACTTCAGACAGGATAAACTTGAAAAGAACCGTGCCCAGACACATAATAGTCAAACTGTCAAATACCAAGTTCAAGGAGAGAATTCTGAAAGCTGCAAGAGAAAAGAAACATGTTATGTACAAGCGATCTCATCTCCAATTAGATTAGTGCTAAATTCTCATTAGAAACCATGGAGGCAATAACTTGATGTTTTAAAATGCTGAAAGAAAACAATTGCCAACTAAAAATTTTGTAACCAGCCAGACATTCTTTCAAAAATGAGGGAGGGGAGGGGGAGGGAAAAAATGAGGGAGAAATTTAGACATTCACAGGTAAACAAAGGCTGAGGAAGTTCATCATCACTCAGTCAGTCCTGTATGGAATGCTCAAGCAGGTACTTCAGATTGCAAGGAAAGGATGCAAGATTGTGGATCAAGACAGCACAAAGAAATAAAGACATCCAGTAAAAGTAACCATATGGGAATTATAAATGTCAGTACTATTGTATTGCATTCTTTGGTATATCACTTTTTACTTTTGAAAGTTATAAAATACAAATGCATATAAAGCAATGATAAATCAATGGTTTTGGACTTGCAATGCATAAAGATATGATTTATAACAATACAATAAAAAGTGAGGGAATGGAGCATTATCGGCACAGTGTTTGTTTGCACAATTGAAAGTAAACAAATATGATTGCTCTAGATTTAAGATGTTAAACTTAAACCTGATGGTAAGCACAAAGAAAATGTCTAAAAATAGATAGAGAAGGGAATGTGGAGGGACTGAAATGGTACACTACAAAACAGAAGAATTGAGGGGCCAGAAAAATGGTATAGAACATTGTTTTCATTTCTTAGGCTGCTCAAGCAAATATCATGAAATTGCTTGAGCTAAACAATGGGAATTTATTTGCTCGTGGCTTGAGGCTGGGAAAAAAGTCCAAATCGAGGCAACATCAAGGCAAAGCTTTCTCCCCAAAGATCGTGATGTTCAGGGTTTGGCTCCTGGTGATTCTTGGCCCTTTGTTTGTCACATGGCAGCATCTTGATCTCTCCATTCTCTTCTAGATTCCATTGATGTATATTTTCCTGCTTCCTATGGCTTTTTGCCTATATTCTGAATTTCATTATGCTTATAAATGACTCCAGTAATAAGATACAGGCCCATTCTGGTTGAGGTGGGCCACAACTTAACTGAAGTAACGTCATCAAAAGATCCTATTTAAAATGGGTTCACATCCACAGAAATGGGTCAGGTTTAAGATGCAGCTTTCTAAACACCACAGATATACAAAGTGGCAGAAGAGAGTCTTACATTATCAGAAATTACTTTAAATTGTAAAAAGATTAAAGTCTCCAGTCAAAAAGCAGAGATTGGCAGAATGGATTAAAAAAATATATGTTATTTATAAGATACCTTACATTAAAGACATAAGTAGGCTGAAAGAAAAGATTGTAAAAATGTATACCATACAAATAGTAACTAAAAGAGAGCAGGATACCTATATTAATAATAGATAAAATAGGCTTTGTGTCAAAACTGTTAGAAACAAAGAAATTCAAGAAGAAGAAAAAACTATATGCTCCAATATATGAAGCAAATATAGACAAACTTGAAGGGGGAAATAGACAGTTATACATTAATAGTAGGAGACTCCAATATACCATTTCAATAGCAGACAGAACATCTAGACAGAAGATCAAGTAAATAGAGGGCTCAAATGACACAATAACCCAATTAGACCCAAGAAACATATATAGGCCACTTCGCCCAACAGCAGCAGAACACACAATCTTCTCTAATGTACATGGTTCATTCTCCAGGATAGACCAAATATTAGATCACAAAACAAGTCTCAATACATTTGAATTATAGAAATCATTCATGTGATGTCTTTTCTCTGGCCACAATGGAACGAAGCTATTAATCCACAACAGAGGAAGACTGGAAAATCACAAATATATGAAATTAAAGAGCATATTCTTAAACAACCAATGGGTAAATTAAGAAATCACCAGGTAATTTAGGAAATATCTTGAAGCAAATGAAAAAGAAAACACAGTGTGCCAAAACTTAGTGGGTGCAGCAATGCAGAGTTGAGAGGGAAATTTATAGCTCTAAATGCTTACATTAAAAAAGAAGAAAGCTCTCATATCAGAGACCTAACCCCACAGTCAGAGGGTCTAAAAAAAAGAAAAGCAAACTAAGGCCAAAGAGAACAGAAGGAAGGAAATAACAAAGATTAGAGCAGAGATAAATGAAATAAAGAATGAAAAAATAACAGTAGAGGGACTCGACAAAATCAAAAATTGTTTCTTTGAAATGAATAATAAAATTGACACAACTCTAGTTGACTGACAAAGGAAAAAATAGAGAGATGCAAATAACTAAAATTAGGAACAACAGGGGACATTACTAGCAACCCTACAGAAATAAAATATATTACAAGAGATACTGTGAAAAACACTATGCCAACCAGTTAAATCACCTGGATGACATGGACAAATTTCTAGAAGCACGCAAACTACGTACACTGACTCAAGAATATACAGAAGAATCAACAGACCAACAATAAGTAAAAGAATTGAATCAGAAATTAAAACCCTCCTAACAAAGAAAGGCATGGGAACAGATAGCTGCACTGTTTAATTTTACCTAACATTCCAAGAAGAACTAACACTAATCCTGCTCATACTTTTCCAAAAATTTGATGAAGCCAACCTCAGCCTTTCACCAACACCAGGTAAACATACCACAAAGACAGAAAACAAGACCAATATGCATGATGGATATAGATGCAAAAATCCACACCAAAATACTAGAAAATAGAATGCCACAGTGCATTAAAAGAATTATATGCCATGATAGGTGCAATTTATCCTGAGTATTCAAGGGTGATTCAACATAAGAATATCAACTATTATAATGCTCCACATTAATAAAACAAAGGAAAAGAGCACAAATCTTTATCGATGCATAGAATGTATTTGACAAAATATAGTACCCATTCATGATAAAAACACTTAGAAAAATAGGAATAGAAGGAAACATTCCTCAGCTTGATAAAAGCCATATATAATAAATTCACACAAATAACATACTCAGTGGTGGAAAACTGAAAACTTTTCCTCTGAGATCAGCAACAAGGCAGGGATGCCCACTGTCACCACCTCTATTCAACATTGTACTGGAAGTTCTAGCCAGAGCAATAAGGTAAGAAAATGCAATGAAAGACATCCAAAATTGTAAAGGAAGAAGTAAAACTTTCCCTATTTTCCAATGACATGATCCTATACATAGAAATTCCTGAAAAACTCACATAAAGCCACTAGAGCAAGTAAACAAATTCAGCAAATAGTACGGTACAAGCTCAACATACAAAAATCTGTAGTGTTTCCATGCACTCATAATGAACAATCTGAAGATGAAATCAAGGAAAAAATTCCATTTACAATAACAACTAGGAATAAATTTAACCTAGGCTGTAAAGGACTTATACATAGAAAAATACAATGCATTTCTGAAAGAAATAAAAAACCTAAATAAATGGAAGGACATTTCATGTTCATGGATTGAAAGAGTAACTATTATAAAGATGACAATTCTACCCAAAACAACCTAGAAAGTTAACGTGATCCCAATCAAAATTCCCACAACTTTCTTGAAGAAATGGAAGGGTTAACCATCAAATTTATTTGAGAGAGCAAAGGGCCCTAAATAGCCAAAAACATATGGAAAAAGAAGAAGAGAGTGAGACCATTCACACTTCCTGATTTTAAAACTTATTACAAAGCCATGGTAATCAAAGCAAGGACAGACACATAGACAAATGGAAGTGAATTGAGAGCTCAGAAATAAATTCTCGCAACCATGGCCAATTGATTTTTTTTTAATCATTAATAATCCATCCAATGGGTTTATTGAAAGAGAAACTGCTCAAGCAGGGAAATCTCAAACTGAAGTAGGAGTCTCAAAATA
Source organism: Tamandua tetradactyla (assembly GCF_023851605.1). Classification (NCBI taxonomy): domain Eukaryota; kingdom Metazoa; phylum Chordata; class Mammalia; order Pilosa; family Myrmecophagidae; genus Tamandua; species Tamandua tetradactyla. The sequence continues at coordinate 58,450,271 of NC_135331.1, read as the reverse complement.
GTTAGCAAGTTGCCTTGGCTTAAAAAGGCAATTAAGGGATTTCCAAAGGGAACAGTATAATAATCGGTTGACCTTTAAGTTCCTTGTTATAAAGGAGAGTTTTACAAAGTGGAGATTGATTGTAGATTGGGTATTAGATTATATTTGTCTATTTCTGAGAGGTTATTTCTATTGGACCCAAACCAGGTTATCTCCAATTGTTCTTACAACTTTTATAGAGTACGTTCCATTTTTTTTTTTTGGAAGTTTCCTAATTTTATCTTATTTTATTTATTTTTTCATTTTTTTATTAATTAAATAAAAAAAGAAATTAACACAACATTTAGAAATCATTCCATTCTACATATGCAATCAGTAATTCTTAACATCATCACATAGATGCATGATCATCATTACTTAGTACATTTGCATCGATTTAGGAAAAGAACTAGCAAAACAACAGAAAAAGATATAGAATGTTAATATAGAGAAAAAAATAAAAATAATAATAGTGAAAAAAAAAAAGAAAAGGAAAAAGAAAAAAAAGACAAACAAACAGACAGACAAAAAAGAAACCTATAGCTCAGATGCAGCTTCATTCAGTGTTTTAACATGATTACTTTACAATTAGGTATTATTGTGCTGTCCGTTTTTGAGTTTTTGTATCTAGTCCTGTTGCACAGTCTGTATCCCTTCAGCTCCAATTACCCATTATCTTATCCTGTTTCTAACTCCTGCTGGACTCTGTTACCAATGACATATTCCAAGTTTATTCTTGAATGTCGGTTCACATCAGTGGGACCATACAGTATTTGTCCTTTAGTTTTTGGGTAGACTCACTCAGCATAATGTTCTCTAGGTCCATCCATGTTATTACATGCTTCATAAATTTATCCTGTCTTAAAGCTGCATAATATTCCATCGTATGTATATACCACAGTTTGTTTAGCCACTTGTCTGTTGATGGACATTTTGGCTGTTTCCATCTCTTTGCAATTGTAAATAACGCTGCTATAAACATTGGTGTGCAAATGTCCGTTTGTGTCTTTGCCCTTAAATCCTTTGAGTAGATACCTAGCAATGGTATTGCTGGGTCATATGGTAATTCTATATTCAGCTTTTTGAGGAACCGCCAAACTGCCTTCCACAGTGGTTGCACCATTTGACATTCCCACCAACAGTGGATAAGTGTGCCTCTTTCTCCGCATCCTCTCCAGCACTTGTCATTTTCTGTTTTGTTGATAATGGCCATTCTGGTGGGTGTGAGATGATATCTCATTGTGGTTTTGATTTGCATTTCTCTAATGGCCAGGGACATTGAGCATCTCTTCATGTGCCTTTTGGCCATTTGTATTTCCTCTTCTGAGAGGTGTCTGTTCAAGTCTTTTTCCCATTTTGTAATTGGGTTGGCTGTCTTTTTGTTGTTGAGTTGGACAATCTCTTTATAAATTCTGGATACTAGACCTTTATCTGATATGTCATTTCCAAATATTGTCTCCCATTGTGTAGGCTGTCTTTCTACTTTCTTGATGAAGTTCTTTGATGCACAAAAGTGTTTAATTTTGAGGAGTTCCCATTTATTTATTTCCTTCTTCAGTGCTCTTGCTTTAGGTTTAAGGTCCATAAAACCGCCTCCAATTGTAAGTTTCATAAGATATCTCCCTACATTTTCCTCTAACTGTTTTATGGTCTTAGACCTAATGTTTAGATCTTTGATCCATTTTGAGTTAACTTTTGTATAGGGTGTGAGATACGGGTCTTCTTTCATTCTTTTGCATATGGATATCCAGTTCTCTAGGAACCATTTATTGAAGAGACTGTTCTGTCCCAGGTGAGTTGGCTTGACTGCCTTATCAAAGATCAAATGTCCATAGATGAGAGGGTCTATATCTGAGCACTCTATTCGAATCCATTGGTCGATATATCTATCTTTATGCCAATACCATGCTGTTTTTACCACTGTGGCTTCATAATATGCCTTAAAGTCAGGCAGCGCGAGACCTCCAGCTTCGTTTTTTTTCCTCAAGATGTTTTTAGCAATTCGGGGCACCCTGCCCTTCCATATAAATTTGCTTATTGGTTTTTCTATTTCTGAAAAATAAGTTGTTGGGATTTTGATTGGTATTGCATTGAATCTGTAAATCAATTTAGGTAGGATTGACATCTTAACTATATTTAGTCTTCCAATCCATGAACACGGTATGCCCTTCCATCTATTTAGGTCTTCTGTGATTTCTTTTAACAGTTTTTTATAGTTTTCTTTATATAGGTTTTTTGTCTCTTTAGTTATGGTCAATTGATTTTTGACAATGGTGCCAATTCCATTCAATGGAGAAAGAAATCTCTCTTCAACAAATGGTACTGGGAAAGCTGTACATACATATGCAAAGGAATGAAAGTGGACTGCTACCTCATACCGTATACAAAAATTGACTCAAAACAAATCAAAGACATTGATTTGTTTTGAGTCAATTAAATCAAAGACATAAATATAAGAACCAAAACTATAAAACTCCTAGAAGAAAACACAGGGAAATATCTTCAGTACCTCATGTTAAGCAATGGTTTTTTAACTTTACACCAAAAGTATGAAGAACAAAATAAAAATAGGTAAATGGGACCTCTTCAAACTTTAAAAATTTTGAACATCAAAGGATTTCATCATGAAAGTGAGAAGACAACCTAAAGAATGGGAGAAAATATTTGGAAACCACATATCCAATCAAGGTTGAACAACTCAACCACAAAAACACAAATTAAAAAATGTGGAAAAGACTTGAATAAAAATTTCTTCAAAGAAGATATACCAATGGCTAATAAGTACATGAAAACGTGTTCAACATCATTAGCCATTTGAGAAATGCAGATCCAAATCACAATAAGATACCTTTTCACACTGACTAGAATTGCTACAATTTAAAATTTGGAAAATTGCAAGTGTTGGAGAGGTATGGAGTAATAGGAATACTCATTCATTGCTGTTGGGAATGTAAAATTATGTAGTCACTGTGAAAAACAGTTTAGCAGTTCCTCAGAGAGTTCAGTATAGAATTATTATATGACCTGGAAATCCCACTTCTAGGCATATACCTAAGAGAATTGAAAGCAGGGACTCAAACAGATATTTACTCACCAATGTTCATAGTGGCATGGTTCATAGTTGTCAAAAGATGGAAGCTACCCATGTGTCCATGAAACAAAGAAAAGATAAACAAAATGTGATATTACATGACAACGACATATTATTCACCATAGAAAGGAATGAAATGCTGAAACAAACAACAACATGGTTGAACTTGAAAATATTACACTGAGTAAAATAAGTCTGACACAAATGGAAAATATTGTATGATCTCACTGATATGAAATTTTTGCAATAAGCAAATCCATCGAGTGAAAAACTAGAATACAGGTTGCCATGGACCAGGATGCTTAATGGGTACAAGTTCCTGTTTGGGGTCATGGAGAAGATCCCTTAACGGGTGGTGGTAATGGTAGTCCAACATTGTGAATGAAGTTAACACTGAATTTTACATTTGAATGTGGTTGAAAGGGGAAATTTGGGGTTGTATATATGTTGCTAGAATAAAAACTTTTAAGAGCCATGAGACTGCACAATACAAACAGTGATCCCTAAAATAACTATGGACAATGTTAAGAGCATAATTATAATAACAATGGTCCATCAATTATAACAAAGGTACCACACAAATGCCAAGTGTTAATTATAGGGGAAACTGTCTGTGAGTGGGGTCATATGGGACTCTGTACTTTCTTCATGATTTTTTTTTTGTAAATCTTAAACACCTCTTATAAAACTAAATTTAAAAATGAAATTTTAATACCTCTAGGCAAAATATGCACCCTTCATTTTAGCCACCTCTTGGTTTATATCCCCTCACACCTACCTTCAGTCATTTATTTCATCCCTGCTTAGTTAATGCAGGCATTTCAGTTTTTTAGTTCACCTTGTGAAATAGCAGAGATGGATGCTGCTTGGATTCAAGCACCACTATGCCAGAATCTTGGCTCCAACTACACTGGTTTAGTGACCACTGACAAGATATTTAATGTTGGTAAACCACAGTAAGTTTTTAATCTATAGAATACATAAATGCATAACACACTAGGTTATTTAGAAGTTAAATAAGATACTGTGTGCAAGTCACCTTCACAGAATGATGCCCAAGAATATGGGCTCCCTTCTTCACCTTTATTTTTATTACTCAGTTCATTAGATGAGAAAATAGGTTTGTATAAATAATCATTCGTTGCATATACTGCTAGCTTTTCTTTTAGCTGTTTTGAAGGGTTTAGCAAAATTACATTAAGGGAAATTCCACCTAATTATAAATAATAAGCAAAAATTGAGTTGGCCTCAATTAAAATAATTTCATCCAAGATTCTTCAAATCATTAAAGTTAAAATATGTGGCAACAGTTATAATTAAAAAGCCAGAAGTCTTGTAATTGCCTTGTTTTGCAGTAAGTAAAGGTAAATGCATAAGTTTTTAAATTTCCACGAAGTGTGTTTACCTTTTAGTTTGCCTCATCAGTTTTCTTTCTTTTTTTTTTTTTTTTTTGCCATATTAAAGCCCTTTTCAATGACTACTTCATGTAACTGTATCTTTAGGGTGGTTAGGCTATGTCTTTGAGTGAGTAGTTTTAACTGCTGGTTTTTCCAAGGAATTACACATTCTGACTGCCATTGACAACTCCCCAAGTGGAGAGTTGCAATGGTCTGTCAACAGATCACATTCTAAATGAAGGCCATGTTTATGTTGCAAGACTAGAAATTAAATACGTAGTCAAAGCACCTCGCAATCCAAGCAACTACCTATTCCAACAATGCATTCTGTATGTGAATCTCTCGATCATATCCTGATAAATAATTGTACACCCTCTGCTTGGAAATAAAACTCAGTGCCACTGGGAGGATCTGCTTAAATTTTCAGACAGATATAGTTTTTTAGGAGTATTTCCTTATATTGAACTGAAATCAGTTAGCTCATTAGCAGGTCTCCCTCTATTCTCTGCCAAATAACCCCGGCATTTAGAGCCATTGAACTTTTGTCTGCTCAGAGACCTCAGTTAAAACATCATCTAAGATGAATATTGCTCAGCTACTGGTAGGCTGCAGTTAAACTAGTTGATAATTGTTTCTAATGGCCTCAAAACTGATCCCTTTTAAGTGTGTGTGTGTGTGTGTGTAAATAGAATCTGGGATAAAGAAATCTCCAATTAGGGTTGTTGATGGGCTGATGCCATGGTATCTAGTAAAACTGGGGTCCCAGTTTTATAATAAAAAATATAATCTCTTTTTGTATGTCACCTCAATGTTCTTCAAAGTGAATAAATTGTTGGAAAAGGAGCTGGAGGGGAAGGTCCAACAGGTTTTCCTATGTAACTGGCTCTTTGGCAAATATCTTATTCTCGTCTAAACCCCCACTAACCCACAAAATAGGTACTATCATCATCACCTTTCTATCAGTGAGGAAGCTGAGATTTAGAGAGAGAAAGTAATGGCCCACATTAAAACTAGTCAGTGGAAGAGGCAGAATTCTAACACCATCCTTTGGATCCCAGAGACCAAACTCTTCACTTCTGTGCTATTAGTGGATTTCTCAGCATGCATTTAACCAAACAATTTAATGCACATCCCTTGTCCTATTTTCTGTATTTTCTTCTTGAGAGACCATCAATGCAGTCAATAATCTACTTACATTCTTCAGTCCCATCTTTCACAATTTATACAAATTTTAAGGACTTGGTTAGGGGGCATATCCCAGCAGAGTAGCTCAGAAGGGTTTTTGGGGACAGCATATGGAACCAATGATTGATAAAATTATGAAGTGCAGCCCTTCTTCTTTCCATCCAGGTAACACCATCCCCCACCTTACCCTCATATAGAAGGAGCAAGTAGAGTATTAGGTGGTAGTTGGGTATCTGTTAGGCTTTGGAACTATTTAGGCTGTTATTGGACTGGTTGACTATTGGAGACAATTAATTTCATATTCTTACAGCCTGGTGGAGACAATTCCAACTAAACCTCAGTTAGCAAACCAAACAAGCCATTTTCAGGTAACAATATCTAAAGGAAGGAGAACTTTGCCTACTCACAGCATCATGGATCAAGCTCTCAGTACACAAATGCAAGCACACATACATGTGTCAGTAAAGAAGTGAATAAATGAAAATAAATATGCTAAACCTTAAATTCCACCCTTATTTAGGTTATAGTCTACTGCTTTGCAATCTGAATAGAAGAATGGCCCAGTACTGTATCATAAGAATGGACTGAACTAATCTACTTTTATTTTCTCAGCCTCACAGTCTGCTAGACATGCCAATGAGAAGAGACATGGTTCTAATGAACACTGTTGAACCAACTATTTCTCATCTTTTACTAATAGAATGTCAACATGACCCCATTCCCTGCTGACCCCAATGAATCCATGATCCAGGAGTTGGCCTGGTTAGTCTTAACCAACCTATTTAATCTTGACCAACAATTGCAATCTCATTCTTCTGGCCAGTGATTGATTTGTTGATTTGGGAACCTGGATTTAACCCAAATGACACACTCCATGGTTACCCTGGAGACCATTTCTATCCCAGAGATGAGCACATGATTTAAAGTAATACAGAAAGCCTGGAGAGTTAATTTTATTCCTCTTCTAATAGTGGGGATATCAGTTCAGAAACGTAACTCACAAAAACTTAAAGTTAAAACAATAGTTTATTACTCTCTCATATAAAAGTCAAGCTGATAACGTCACTCTATTTCATGAAGCTGTGAGATGTCTCCACTTCTTTTTCTTTATTTCTCTGGTTTTTTCCATACCCAACTCCCATCTCATGGTCTGCTATAGGTTAGATTACATTCTCTGAGGATGGGAGAAGGGATATATTCTCAATCTTAATTCATTCCTGTAGGTGTGAATTCATTGTAAATAAGACCTTTAGAAGATGTCATTTTTAGTTAAGTTGTGGCCAACTGAGTCTGGTTGGACTTTAATCGAGAATACTGGAGGCTTTTATAAGCAGAATGAAACTCAGACAGAGAGATAGAGAGAAAGCCATGGGCAGAAACCAGATGTCAATAGAATCAAGAAGAGTAAGGAGAAGATGCTCCATGTACATTGCCATGAGACAGAAAAACCATAGATCTTAGGATCACCAGCAGAAAGACCCAGAATTCAGTCTTCAGAGAGTAAACATTGCTTTTCTGAAGACTTTGTTTTAGACTTCTCCTAACGTCAAAACTGTGAGCCAATAAATTTTGATGGTTTAAGCCAACCCATTGTAGAGTATTTGTTTTAGTAGCCAGAAAACTAAGGTATGGTCTAAACCCTCCTAAAATCCCTCATTCGATCCAGTGCTGATGGAAAAGGGGGAAACATCTTCTTCCCTTTGGGGGAGAACCAGAAGTTATACACATGTGTTTCCATTATGTTCTACTACAAAGAACTTGAGTCACCTTGCTACATCAGATACATCGGCCATTGGAAAATGTCATCTCCAGTTGGAAAACCATATTTCTAGCTTAAATCTTTTTTCATATATAAGAAGGAAGAATGGATATTGGTAACAATTAAAGTCTCTGATACGTTGAAGAAGAATTATTTTCTTCTGCATATAATCAAGGAAGCACGTTTTCTTGGATGTTGCAGCAGTCATCTTAATTCCATAAAAGTAGCCAATTTTGTTGTATTTTAATACAATAAAGGTAACCAACCTGAGAATGAATGCTGAGAAGAGGGAAGAGCCAAGAGAATAGCAGAGGGATTCTAGTTCTAGAGAACTAGAACCCCCAACCCCTCATCACTGAGGCCCATTCCACCTGTTATGTGAAATACTAACTTTCCTTATCGATCTAATTAGGTTTCCTCTTAATTGCAGTTGAAAGGACCATAAACACTACCACAGCAAAGAACAAACAAACAATGAAAAAAGGAGGAAAGGACAGACAAAGTAGACCCCAATGACCTCCTAAAATTTTTTGAGTGCTTGAATTTCTCATATTAGCTATAAAATCAAACTTCTTTACTAGTTTTTATTCTTTCCCATCAACAAATCTTAGTGGCTCCAAGAATTTTGGCAAGTAGTTTTCCACGAAATGTTTTACATCGTCAGTGTTTAAAAACAGTTAAACTAATCTGAAGCATATAACAGGGTGGGCAGGCTTGTGCTGAACTGTGTGTCTTTTTAAGTGGTTCATTTTGATCTCTAAGTCAATGGCTCAATGACTCACTTTTAAATAGTGTTCAATGAAGCTGCAGAAGCGTGAATAATTATCTAAAACATTCATCACTGCACACTAAGTACCACACCTAATGTCAGCATAAAGCATAAAAATACAAGAAGGAACAGAACATGTGATAATTTTTCATTTTGCTATGTAATATCCTACAGGCTCTTAAAACGGCCACACAAAATATGTTGCATTTAAGATATTTTAAATTTAATCCATAATTCTATAATCAAGTTTAACTTGCAAGTTCATACCTCAGACAGAGCCATATTTATAACCCCATTGCAAGGGCGAGATTTACACTCCTCTCACACACAGGGAAAATGACTACTTCTGTCACTTGTTAGAACAGAAATCACAATATTGCCACCTGGATTTGCAGGAGAAAATAAGCAGTAAGGAGCACACATTTTTCAACCAAACAAAACATATGGATTGTTTAAGTAGCATAGCAATTATATATAGCTTTATCTACTAGTGAAAACATATGATTTCCCTCATCCCACTCCATCCAAAAAAAAAAAATGTGTTGCCATGTTTAAAGACACAAGGGTTTCTCTAATCCTGCCTGGGTTAGTAGTACTGTCATATCAGTCCTAAATTAATAAAAACTGCACAGATATTTCTCACAAATGGATACCTCCAAATTATTATATCATGAATTTGAATTTTTATTCCCATAGCAATCTCACCCCAAGTCAATTATTACAGATCATTACTATGAATCCATTTCCAATATCAACTCTTCTAGTACAGCATGAGAGAAAATCTTGGTAAGAACATTTCCTTTGAAATGTAGTGTTTTTCTGATAGTTTCAGATCACAACACCTCTAAGAGATTTCAGTTTATCTGTAGAAGTTTTTTACAAATAAATACATTAATACATATGTTGTGGTAATTATATAATTCATTGGCAAACACTCATACACTCTATTTTGCCCTTGCTCCCATGGAAAGAGTATACTCCTAAACCTAGTTACAGAATGAATCACATGATTTTCTTGGGAAATGGAACACAAGAAAATGGGACTTATACCATGGGCAAGAAGAAACCTTTAGGAACATTGCAAGTTTCTGCCAAATGCTTGAGATTTTGCCCCCCACCATGATGAAAATGTTTCCTAGATAATAGCTGCTCCTTCAGCCTAAGTCACAAAATGAAGAGACACATGAGACTGATCTAATCCAATTGTGTGTAGCCCAACCCCGCAAAGCCAAGCAGAGCTCAGCAGAGGAGCAACCAATCTATAAACACATGAATGAGAAATAAATGCTTCTCATTGTAAGCTTCTGAAATTTTGAGGTTGTTTGTGACTGCAGAAAAAGCTGAGTAATGAACATGCAATTTCATTTTCTGAAAGGCATTTAAGAGGGTATAATAAATGTAACCCTAAACTGACCCTTTGAGACTGAACACATAAAAGTTATATGAACTCTGGAAATCCAAAGAGAAATTTTCTTCTTGCACCCTATGATTTATCTTTGTCTGCCCTGACAGTTCTGGGTAGAGCTCAAGTAGCTCAAAACTGCAATAAAATCTTTGAACATTTTGGGACAAAGGATGGAAAATCCCTATAACAAATTTTATAGTTCTATCTTTGTGATGTTATAGAGCCAAACGTAAACCTGAGCTTACCTGCTTCCATTTTAATCTGATTTTCAGCTTCTTCCAACATAACACCATTTGTATATATCATAGCTATGATCTATTATAAGTACCATAGAGGACAGAGACCCTGTCATATTCATCTCTGTATGATTCCCCCAGTGTTTAATCTACCATACACAGACTAGGCCTCACATAGATAAGTTGAGAGAGAGAGAGAGAGAGAGAAGAGGGAGGGAAGGAGGGAGGGGGGGGAGGGAGGGAGAGAGAGAGACTAGATAGATAGATAGACAGACAGACAGACAGACAGACAGACAGACAGACAGACAGATAGATAGATAGATAGATAGATAGATAGATAGATAGATAGATAGATAGATAGATACCTAGACACACAGCTACCTAAATACCTAGATAGGTGGATAGAAAATAGATGACAGATGGATGGATGGATGGATGGATCAATGGACAGGTACATAGATAGGTAGATCTAGCTACAAAGCCAGTTGTAGAAGTTTTAGCTGCAACATTTTTTGAAGAATCTATTTCACTGGATTCTTATCAAATGCATCCCAGATGATTCCAGCCACATCCCACTATTTGCAGTTCTCAAAGCTCACCAACCTCTTTAATTCTACTTACATGGACCTCTGCCAGGAATGATTGTCCTTACTTTTCCATCAGACAAACACTGAAGTATTTTTCAAGATACAGTTTAATGTTATCTCTTTTGTCTTCCCCACTAAACTTCCAGCTCCATGAAGGCAAAGGTGTGTCTTTCTTGTTCAAAGCTGTACTCTCAGTATGTAGCATGATGGCTGGAATGAGGTAGATGCTCAATAAATATTTATTGAGTAGTTAAATAAATTAATGCTCAAACTCCTTAATCCTCCCAGATTGTTTCCAACTCCTTCTTTGCTCTCCTATGACAATTAATAAATACTTCAATTAAAGAATTTGCAAAATTGTTTGATGGTGAACCCGTCGTGGTACTTGACAGATAATCAGTGATCAATACACATTTGAGGAGTGAAATATTTATGGTAGACACAGACTGAGATTCTAAAATTTGTGCCCACATTCTGTTTTTAGTATAAGAAACTAGAAGTTCGTTTTATAGTCAGAGATTAAATACTTCAGTTTGCTTAGTTTAAATATCTCAGAACCATAGTTTCTTTTCAATCAAAGTCTTGGCTTAGGGATGAGCTGACCTATTTGTGTCTCACCAGTCACATCCACTTTTCCCCCACTATTTTGGTTCCTCTTTCTCATCATGTAAATTGCCTTCGCTGATATTTCTTCGCATTTGTGTGTATGTGTGTGTGTGAAAATGTGTGTTTCCAGCATTTTCAAGGTCATCCCAAATCATCTTCCTTGTTATAATGTGTCAGACTCCACTTTCCATTTTAGTGTCACTCACTAATTTCATAATCATGCTCTGTAATTTCCAGGCAAATCATTATTGCAATATGACACTGGCTACTAAGACTACAATCTCAGGAACATTGCTCCATAAGTTTCCCAGGCTGGTAGTAAGCCACTGATGGCCAATCTTTGAAAACAGTCCTGAAACCAATTATCTGGATATAACCCTATGCCCCTTAAGCTTTTTTTTTTAATGGGGCAATCATTTTTCGATGAATAAGCTTTTTTCCTTTTTCCAACATCTTTTTAAGCTAATTAGTCTAAATTCAAGGAAAACTTGAAGAAACAAAAGCATAGTTGCATTTCAGCTTTAAAAGACAGTGCCTCACACTGGTTATTCTTTACCCTCAATCTCCCTCAAAAAAATTCCCCATCAGTTTTCTAATTCCTGAAATTCTATCATCAGATATTCTGTCTGGCTTTATTTCCTTTTACAAGATAGATACAATAAAGTAACAAAGGCATGTCAGTCACTTACACTCGATCCTCATTATTCAAGGATTCCATAGTTGCAATTTGCCTGCTGTCTAAAATGTATTTGTAGCCTCACAACCAACACTCACAGTGCTTTTGTTGTCACTAGTGGACATGTGCAGAGCACCAAAAACTGTGAGTTGCCCAGAGTGCACATTCCTAGCCAAGGCCAAACAGGGTGACACTCTGCCTTCTTGTTTCAGCTCTCACACTGTAAACAAATATCCTTTTGTAGCATGTTTGGTGACACGTTTTTTTGCATTTTTGATTATTTCACTGCTTAAAATGGCCCCAAGCTTAGTGCTGATGTGTTGTCTAATGTTCTTAAAGGCAAGAAGGCTGTGGCATGCCCACTTCAGAACAAATAAGTGTGCTAGATAAATTTCGTTCAGACATGAGTGTATTAGCCATGAGTCAATGTTAATGAATCACAATATGTTTAAAATAAGATACCTTCAAAAAGAATGTCACACATAAAACAAGATTATGTATTGATCGGTTGACAAAAATGTTGCAACATGGGGCTTGAAGGAAACTAACTCTGTGTTTCTCCTGGGAGCAATGGTTTAGTTTTTCTTCATTTGGGATTCATGGTGACTTTACAGAACATGACTACAACAAGTAATGAGAATAGACTATACATCTAAATACTAATTTGTTTTTCTGGAAAGAAATTTTAGTCATGCAAAGAGAGTCAGCAGGGGAGGCACATTTTGGAAACCTAAGGGGAATGAGGGAAAGGCAGAAAGGGACTTGGAAAACAAAATTGACCTGCTTGTAGAAAAAAGGGAAGTGGATTAAAATTTAGGAGTCTTGTATGCAGACAATCTAACAAATTCCTGTAAATCAATAAGAAAAAGACAGGCAATCCAATGAAGCTGGGCAAAAAATTGAACAGTCACTTCACAAAAGAGGATATACAAATGGCCAATCAGCATATGAAAAGATGTTCAGCATCTTAAGTGGTGCCGATACACACAACTTGGATGATCTCCCAGACAGAATGTCGAAGAAAGAATCCAGATGTGAAAGAGTACAAACTACATGATTCCATTTAGATGACGTTCAGGAGCATGCAAAATTAATTTATGAGAATAGAAATCATACTAACATAGATTATGTTTGGGGGGTGGAGGATTTAACTAGGAGAGGGGCACAAAGAAGCCTTCCAGGTACTGGAAAATATCAACATCGCAATGATATGACATTTGTGTAAATGCAACATTTGTGTACTTTTCTGCAGGTATATCATATCCCTCTATTTTTTTTTCTTTTTTAAATCAGGAGTTATATTAGTTCCCTAAATACCATAAACCTGGTAGCTTAAAACAGCTGATATTTATTCTCTCCCAGTTCTGGAGGCTAGAAGTCCAAAATTTAGGTGTGAGCAGGACCATGCTCTCTCTTATTAGAGCATAATACTTCTAGGGAAGAATCCTTCCTTGATTCTTCCTAGCTTCTGGGGTGCTTGGCAATCCTTGGTGTTCAATGGCCTGTAGATAATTCCAGTCTCTGTGTCTGTCTTCACACAGACTTCTCCCCTGTCTCTGGGTCTCTTCTCCTCTTCTTATGAGGACACCAGTCACATTGGATAAGGACCTAGCCTGTTCTAGCATGACTTAACTAATTACATCTGAGCCCCATTTCCAAATAAATTCACATTGCGAGATACTGAGGATTAGGATTTCAACATCCCTTTTGGAGGGACACAATATAACCCATAATTCATAATAGAAATCTTAAGTCTTTAGTTAGAATCTGAACACTATGATCTCTGGGTCATTGCACCACGTATATTGAGTTACAGAATCCAGGTTATGAATTCTCTTCTTCAACAGAAGCTGGTGAGATGATTACTAAGATCCTTTGCAGGTCTTGGCCCAGGTGAAACCATGTTAACTCTTCAACCTCCTATAACCCTTGGCACTTGGCTGGTCCACTATGAAGATCAACTTCTAATTCCGCATATAGGAGTTCTTCCATCCTCACTCTACTTGTCAATCTAAAGTCTTTGAAACAAGATTTCGTGTTACATTGTAACACCCAATTGTGAAAATGTTGTTTTCAGATTTTTTGTTTAAAGTTTCTCTCATGCTGAAGTTGAACCTTTTGAAATAAATTGCTTATCTAGTACTACTTGGGTTAGTTGAATCAGAACATCAATCAACCAGCTTGCTGAATTAAGTGTTTTCTCAATTTCTTCTGTAATAGCCATGGAATTTAGGTCCTTGGTCATGAGACAAAAAAGGATGGAACAACCATTGCCTTTACTTACTTGCCTCTTCCATTCAACTGTGACTTCCTTTAAGACAAGAAATTATCTCATTCATCTTTGTATCCTGGGCATTGAGCCCAGTGCCTGGTACATAGTAGGTGGTCATTAATTTTTCTTAAATTAAAATGAATGAATAAGACCTTCACAAAACCTTTTGCCAGAGGCAATTTTAGCTTGCATTCAACATCCAAGGAGAGTGGGCGTGCTGCTCTGGCAATACCTCTGACATTGAATAATCTGGATGTTCCAAATTTCTTGTTGCTCATTTATTCTCAGGGGGAAAAAAGGGAAGCAGAGAAGGATTGTGTTTGTGAGCCTGGAAGACACATCTCAGACTCATCACCCTGAGAGATGGATCAGATGAAGCAGCAACAAGACCAAGGCCACCTGCCCTGCTGCCATCTTCTGACTGCTGATGTGGCCTTAATCAGTGAGCCAATGCAATTCCTGCTACTAACCCTCGCCGTGGTCCACTGGGAGTTCTCATTTGTCACTGCCATGACCTTTCAGATCAGCAAAATATCCATCCTTACAGGGGCAATTTTTTGGTGCCTCGTCCAGGTGTATAGGAAGCATATGTTCAGTGTGGCAATCTAAAGCACTAGTCCTGGATGCCTAAGTACAAAGATGAATCCATGTACTTTTGTATATTAACTCTATTAATAGTGATTTAGAGGAAAGGGTGAGTTTCAATTTCATATCAAAAGAACAAAACTTTCATTTTGTGTGTCCTCTATAAAACATACTACTTTATGCCTCTGTAACTCAGCCGTTCTATGGGAAGGCTTTGATTAATTCTGATTTGATTAAATGGATTGCTTCAATTCAGCCAACATTACCACCTCTGCTCCTACGCTGAGCTCAAACCAGCTCTGATTTCTTCTCTTCGTCCACTCACGATTCCATCAGCTGAAAAACTAGTATGAAAAACTAATATATACCTGACCATGAGAAAGACCATACACAAAATGCAGCCTCCTTCACTTTTGACTTAAATATAGCTGACTTTCATATTTACTTAACAAGCATCTATCTGGCACTTACGATGTGCCAGACACAATTCTAAGAGTTTTGCAAATGTAAACTCAATTTAAATTAAATCCCATTTTATCAGTGAGAAACCTGAAGCACATATAGGTAAGGGTCTTGCCCAAGGCCACATCACTAGTAAGTAGAATTCTAACCCAGTATGTCTGGCTCCTGAGTCCATGTTCTTAATCACTATAGTTGGACAGCAGAGGTTCTTTGGAACTAAATGCCAGGCCAAAAGCTCCCAATAGTGTTCCAACAACATTCATTCATTTGTTCTTTCAGCTGTAGCCCAGAACAAAGGAGAGAGGTGTGCTGAGTGTATGTGTGTGTTTGTGTATTTATGTGTGTGTGCACACATTCACATGTTCAGGGCACAACGAACAAGTGGTTCACGAAAGTGTATCCTCTACTACTTTTTCCTCTCATGCCTTATATCTCATTATCCCTTACCAGGACTCCAGAAGCAGTGATGAAACAGTGTAGGGTGTAAGATGTTTGTTAAGAATTACCACCTGTGGAAGGGAAGGGAAAAGAGCAGAAGTGGGCGGGGGAGGGAACTGAACCAAGAGGAAGACCAAGCCAAGATTCAGGCAATCCAACAGAGAGCTCTGGAGTGAATATTGCCCATCAAAATGGTCCGTGAAGGACTGAAAATGTTGGGACTTTATACCTCTGACCTTGCTCAGTCACCAGATTTGTTTACTAAGGGCATAACCTTGAGTGACATGGCTCTGCAGGGGAGCAGACGCCGTTGGAGCTGACTTTGGAGCCTGTCTGCTACACACAGATGGTTCAGCCCTTCTCACAAGGAGCTTGGTATTCAGACAACAGTGCCTCGTCCCCCTTCCATAGTTGTAAGTTTCTCGCTTCAAACTCTCAGAGTGACCCTGAATTCCTATGACCCAACAGGAGAAGAAAAAGTGTAGCTGTCTGAAAAGTTATAAAACATTAAACATGGTGTTTCACATAAGCAGCTCCTTAATTGTGACACCTAAGTCACTATTTTACTTACTTTGAACAGGCTGGTTTGCTTTTTTTCTTACTTAAGATGGAAACCAAAAATACATATACATAAAGTATGAGCACCACCTTGTGGAGGGATCTACAACTACCACATCATTTTGTACCTAAAAATATTAATCCAGTCAACACAAAGTCCTATGCTGGAACTGGGGAGAGAGCAACGAACAAGAGACAATAATCTCTGTTCCATGGCACTTACTTTCTAGTGAGAAGACAGGAAATGAACAGGATCATTACGTGAAATGCAAAGCATACTAGATGGAGTTGAGTGCTAGGGAGAAGAATGAAGCAGGGAAGATAGCCAAAGCATGGAGAACCACAACTTAAAATTGAGTGGTCAAAAGGGCCTCAGGGAAAAGGTGATACTTGAATGAAAGGCTTGGAAAAGAAGAAAGGGCCAGCCATGCAGTTAGTCGGGCAACCACCACCTAGACAGAGAGAAGGGCACATGCAAACACCCTGAAGCAGAAGCCTGCCTGGACAACTTGAGGAACAGCTTTAAGGGCAATGCGCCAAGTGAGGGGGGAAGAGTTGTGGTGAAGGAAGGTGTCAGAGCAGAATTATGAGTCCAGATCAAGTGGGTCCTCTCTGGTCATGGTAGCGATTTGGACTGGAAAGGATCTGACTCCACCTGAGAAAGATGCGGGAAATCGGAGGCTTTCAGCAGAGACACAAGATAACCCCACTTCTTTTTTAAAAAGATTGTTCTGAGAGTAGATTGAAGGGAGTCAAGAGCAAACATAGGCAATACTGCTTTTAGACCCAAGCAAGAGGGTCCTTAGACCCATGCTTCAGAGGGTCCTGTACAAAATAAGCACACAACATGTAAATTTATTTTAGTATCCAGGGCATTTTTATGCGAGATTGAGACTTAAATCTGGCCCAGTAGAACCTGCACGTTTAACCATGTGCTCTTGTGACTAATATCAGTCAGTTCCTGAGGATGACGGTGGTACTGCTGCAAACATGGAAGATGGACATAGCTTCAGGGAGTGGACAGGGTTGGAGCAATGGATGTGCTCAGTTAAAACTTATTCATCAAGCCCTTCTTTGGCATAGAATACAAAGCATTATTTCTCAACTGTGCTGGGCATCCATTTTCTTGCTTCTCTTTGTGTTCCCATTCATTGTTCTGGAAATAATCATGGATTGCCCGTGTTACAGATTGAATCACATCCACTGCAAAAACATGTTCAAGTTCTTACTCCAAGTCTTGTGGATATGAGCTTATTTGTAAATAGGATTTTTGAAGATCCTATTAAGATGAGACCAACCTGAAACTGTTGAGTTGTGTTCCAGTAGCCTTGATTCTTGAAGACGATTGTATAACAATATAGCTTTTGCAGTGTGACCATGCGATCGTGAAAACCTTGTGTCTGATGCTCCTTTTATCCAGCATCATTATCCAGACTTGGACAGATGAGTAAAAAATACGGATAAAAATAAATAATAGGGGGGGATAAAGGGTAAAAAATTAGGTAGATTGAAATACCATGGTCAATGAGAGGGAGGGGTAAGTGGTATGGGATGTATGAGTTTTTTCTTTTTTCTTTTTATTTCTTTTTCTGGAGTGATGCAAATGTTCTAAAAATAATCCAGGTGGTGAATACACAACTATGTGATGATATTACGAGCTATTGATTGTATACCATGTATGAACTGTATGTGTATGACGATTTCTCATTAAAAACATTTTTTAAAAAAGAAGAGGAGTTATAATAGAGAAAATAGGATTTATGAAATGAATATGACAGCCGAATCACTATATTGATATTTCTTTTAGCCTCCAGTGTTTTGGAGCAGCAAGAAGGAAAAATCTGAAATAGTGGAACAATAACCCATAACAAGCTCTGAAATCTGTTCTGTAACTACTTGTTGAAGTTTGCTTTGAAAATTATTGCTTTGTCTTTCTTTTCTTTGTATATATGTTATATTTCACACTAAAAAACATAAAAAAAGAAAAAGATGAGACCAAAGTGAATCAGGCTGGATGCTATTCCAATATGACTGGAATCTTTATAAAGCAGAGGAACTTTGAACATAAGAAGAATAGCAGGAGAGACAAGGGGAGAGATGGCCATGTGTCAGAAGTTATAGGTTATAAGCAAATCACCACCAGAATGCTTCAGACTTTGGAGAGAACATGGCCTATCAGCACCTTGATTTTGGACTTCTAGCCTCCCAAAATGTGATACAATAAATTCTTCTTTTTTAGCCAAACAGTCTGGGGTATTTGTTATAGCAGATCTGGCAAGCTAAGACAGCAGTGCATATATAATGGTTAAAGGAGATTATTCAGTATTGAAAAAACAGTTCACATCTCTTAAATGTTTGTTTATACAGATCCAGATGGAAAAATCATGATGGATCTAAAATCACCTTCCCTTTAAAAGAACACACAGACATACACAAAAAGGAATTCAGTCATATTTGATATTTGATTTATTATCAGTCATATAACAGCCATAGCTTTATTTTTTCAATATAAAAACATATATTTCAAGGTAGAAAGATAGAGTGTATTTTAGTAATGGTTTGTTGTTTTGATTACTGTCTTCAAAAAATGTAAACGTATGGTATGTGGAACCCCATTTATATTTCAGCTGTGAACCCCTCATTTGTTAGAGGAATCCAGGTAGGAGATTATTGCAATAATGATAAGAAATGATGGTGACTTGATCGGGGTGGTGGCAGTAGAACAGTGAGAAGTCTTCAAATTCTGGATACATCCTGAAGGAAAACACCAAAAGGATTTCCTGACAGACTGGATTTGGATACGAAAGTGATAAATCAAATGACCCAAGATTTTTGGACAGAAGTTGCCATAACATAAGTCAGGGAAGAGTGTTGGGGTAGGAGTAGGTTAGGGTAGATTTCAGAAGCATGGTTTTATGCTAAGTTGAGGAACTCAGGTCGGCAGTTTAACACAGATCTAGCATACAGGGGAGAGAGCTGTACAGCCCACAGTCATTGGGGTAGGGGTGGTATTCAGATCCTCAAGATGGAAAAGACCCACTCTTAATTCTTCTGCTTTTAATGCAATGGGAGACATGGTATGGTTGAAAGAAGGGATACTCTGTTGTGTTACTTCCCTACCCTCCTAGCAGAGAGTGTCATAAAGAACCTAGAATGCCTCCCCAAATCATTCTCTGAGGCTTACAACTTCTTGGTTTGGGTGCTCTGGAAAAAGTGAATAATTAACCACCAATTTCAGGTCCTAACCCCAACCTCTTATCTCCAGTCACCACACAAAATGTCTAACCAGAACCCGCATGTAAGACACTGCCAGATATCATAAGTCCTACATGTGAGTGGTTGTCACCTTACTGGTCCTCTGACCAACTAACTTTCTGTACATGGCATCCTCTCTCTCATTTTCTCTCCCATCTTCCTAAATTAGTCAACTCTTAGCCTCTGCAAATCCCTCCAATCCAATGATGGAGAAGGCATAAAGAAAAGAGAAACTTACAAACAGAGAAATAAAAGTCCAATTTCTTGAATCTCGTCACTAAGAGATTTTCAATCCTCAAAGTTAAAAAGAAAGAAAATTCTAAGGGTAAACATCATTCGTAATCCCTTTACAAGTTATCTTACTCTCCCTTTGACAACTACAAGCACAGTCATAACCAAAGCAATACTATAATCTGAACAATTAAGAACTGTTGAAGGAAGGGGGAAATGTCAGGAGCATTACAGTATAATTAACTTTACTTCAGCTAATAAGTCACCCTTGTTTGGAGAAACTAATGCAACATTCCAAAATTGGTGGCCTTCAGACCCTTAGTCTATAGGATGTTATTTGATGGGGCTTTTTTTTTGCCCAAGATAAGCCTGGTGTCAATGGATAAAACAAAATTAAACAATTCCTTTTCTACGGGAACATTAGACTATGCTAATGTACTTTATGAATCTTCAAAGAGGAGATATGAAATATATATTTCCCACATTTGTTTAACCACAGAGCCCACTCTTTTTCCAGTCACTCACAATTACAACTTACAGAGATAATTCTCCTCTGAATATATTTGGGAAATGCTATTCTAATATATACTGGTGAGAATCATTGAGATGATGCTTGTCAAAGCTGTCTGAGCAAGACCAGAAAGTTCACCTATTACCCCATTACCCACTCCCTGGCTGGACTCACCAAGATTTGCAAATGTGTAAATCTGCAGGTCTATATGCCTTCACTGAACAAATTCAATTGGGATTCAAAAAATTCCCTTTGCAAAAAAATGAAGCCACCAAATTATTAAATATTCACAGAGCTATTAAACATTCACACTGCAAGTGAATTCCTAAACCCCCACCTGCTCTAGCTGTTTTATCACTGAATAACTGAAAAATAATTTCTATAGAGATGATGATAATGAAGCCAAAGAATTTATTCTAATTAAATATTCTACTGTGAAGAAAAGGCCAAATTTGATATCAAAGAGGATTTGAATTTATTCTTGACTCTTTCAAGGACATTCAGTCCTTCTAAGCACAATAATTTGATGAATGGCTGGATGTTTGCTGTGATTGAACACTATCTTTATCAACTTTCATATTTTACTCAACACACAAGCCCATATAATGGAGGCTTTATGAGCAAACCTTCGCACACCCATTAAAGACTGATACACTTTAAAGATGTTTTGGCTAATCTTTACCACTCTTTTTGTGTATTCTCCCTGAATTAATCTTACATGAGGACTGTCCCATTCTGTTGGAAAATAAGCCTCCCAACAAAATCAGAAACTTTAAGAAAGACCTGTCCATCGTGGTATCTCAGTTCTTAGGTTCACACTCGCACAGAAAGAAATTACATCCATTTACAGGAGATATAGAAGATACATAGCAAGTCTATTCACTAACAAACTGCATTCGTATTTTCATGCAAACATTATTGATTATTTAAAAGGCAGGAGAAAGTGCTCTCAACATAACGCTAATTGAAAAAGTAGCTACAAAACTATATATTCCTGTGCTGTCAAATACATATGAATATTTTTAAAAAAAACAGAGATGCCTTGAAATATCGATAGTAATTAACTCTGGGTTATAGAATATTTTTCTCGCCTTTTTTTCTGTATTACTTTTATTATCATGGAAAAAATGATGAAAATTGCTTTTTTTTAAATAGCACTGCCCTATGTTACCTGACTTATTCCACTAAACCCAAACTGCACACAAGACACAAGTTTATGGTAACATTCCAGCAGTTTCCTCTGGATACAGAAGGAACCCAGTAAAAATGCTGTCATCCTCAGCACTGACATACACCCCATTCCAATCTTTTGAAACTTCCAGCCAGACCTGGTCCCCTGCACTTAATTTCAGGATGATGAGGAGAGAAGCCTGGTCTATTTCCTGACCATAGAGGGTTTCTCTGGACTTGAATTGCTTCTTATTCCGGGCCACCAGACTGATCCTAGCAGGTCGGCTCCTCACTGTGACATGGTAGGAAAAAGCATATGCCCCAGGAAAACTGCAGGTAAACTTCCCGGTGACCGGGCTGTAATGTCCCTGGTCGTTATAGAGAACCTTATCAAACCTGATAGGGACGCTGGGAGGTGGAAAAGGCTTTGATAAAGCAGCGCTGAAAGCGGACCGCGGGGCCCTGGCCATCTCTCCCTTGGAGCCTTTAAGGCCCCGGGATCCCTTCTTCCCGATAGAGCCTCGGACCCCTTTGCTCCCAGGCTCGCCCTTTGGCCCAGAAGGTCCCACAAGCCCGGGAGCACCTAACTCCCCTTTTTCTCCTTTCACCCCTGGCTCGCCCTTGACCCCAGGCAGGCCGGCTGAGCCGCTTCTGCCTTCGGTTCCAATATCTCCCTTGGTCCCCTTCTCGCCTTTCATTCCTTCCTCGCCCTTTTGCCCTTTGCCTCCCCTCTCCCCTGAGTCGCCACAGTAGCCTTTATCCCCAAGGTCCCCCTTTTCTCCCTTGGCCCCAGGCTCCCCGTGTAGGCCTGGTGAGCCCACAGCCCCTGGCTCTCCTTTATGTCCTTTGGTGCCATTCGCACACGCGTCCCCCTTGGAGCCTTTTTGTCCTTTCATTCCTGTCAGTCCAATGTTTCCTTTATCCCCCTTCGGTCCAAGTCCACCTGAAATGGAAAATTAAAATGCTTTTTTAAGGATCATATAGGCAGTAAACAATACGCTATTGCCACAGAGCTAAAAAAAAAAAAAAAAAAAAAGATACGAAACCTCCTGGGGGTGGGAGAAGACGTGGATCTTGCCTCAGCCTTGGCTGTGCCTAGGAGATTCTTATATTGAGCGATTTTACATTTCTGTCACATAGGAGGAAAAGGTAATTCTACCAAGAAGCAATAACTTATATTTAGGCCTCGTATATCTAGCTCTTTTTTTTTTAACTTTTAAGATAATAAACAATATGAGAACTGTAGTTGCCTATTGTAGTTCTTTCTTTCCCCCTTTGCAATTTGGCCCAATCAACATGTTCTCCTAAATCTCCAAACTGTCCAGTCAAACCCAAAATCTTATAGGCAAAGAAAGTAAGACCTAGAAAAATTCTGGGATGTTTTTCCCAAGGACAGTTAGAGGAGAACAATGCTCAGGACCCATTGTGTAGTCTCCAAACTCCTAAACCAGTGTCTAGTCAGCACACTGAGCTATTAGAAGAATAATTGTAATTTATATTTCTATCTTACCTTCCTGATAACTTTAAATACAAAAAGAAAATAAATAAGCGCTATACTGAACACATAGACTATGCAAAACAGATACAGTTTTTACTCTACCTTGTTCTGCAGGTTTCCCTGGATATCCTGGAATTCCATTTGTTCCTGGCTCCCCTCGTTCTCCTTTAAGTCCTACAATGACATCAACATCAACTTATTTTGCCACCTACAGTGTTTATGATATATCTAATAACACTTTTATAGCCGTGCCACATGACAATGTTTCCTTTACCAAAATGGTTTAATAGTAAAATAGTGTAGAAAAAGAATTCATTGACAGCCATTAAGAATATTTTATTCTAATTGATTCTAAGATTTTATTCTAAAAAGTTTTGGAGGCAAAGTCAATCCCCTCAAACAGAATTCTTCCTTTTTCTGGCTATTCCCATAGTTTTTTTTGTTTGGTTTTTTGTTTGTTTTTTGTATGGGCAGTGTGCTGGTTTGAAAGGAAGTATGCCCCCTAGAAAAGCCATGTTTTAATCAAAACTCCATTTCATAAAGGTAGAATAATCCCTATTCAATACTGTTTGTTTGAAACTGTAATCAGATCATCCCCCTGGAGATGTGATTTAGTCAAGAGTGGTTGTTAAACTGGATTAGGTGATGACATGTCTCCACCCATTTGGGTGGGTCTTGATTGGTTTATTGGAGTCCTATAAAAGAGGAAATGTTTTGGAGAATGAGAGATTCAGAGAGAGCAGAGCAGAACGACATAGCCATGAGAAGCAGAGTCCACAAGCCAGTGGCCTTTGGAGATGAAGAAGGAACATGCCTCCTGGGGAGCTTCATGAAACAGGAAGCCAGGAGAAGAAGCTAGCAGATGATGCCGTGCTCGCCATGTGCCCTTCCAGATGAGAGAGGAACCCTGACCATGTTCACCATGTACCTTTCCAGATGAGAGAGAAACTTTGACTGTGTTTACCATGTGCTTTCTCAAATGAGAGAGAAACTCTGAACTTCATTGGCCTTCTTGAACCAAGGTATCTTTCCCTGGATGCCTTAGATTGGACATTTCTATAGACTCATTTTAACTGGGACATTTTCTCGACCTTAGAACTGTAAACTAGCAAATCATTAATTCCCCCTTTTGAAAGCCATTCTGTTTCTGGTATATTGCCAGCAGCTAGCAAACTAGAACAGGCAGACTCTAGGAATCGAACCTGAGTCTCTGGCATGGCAGGCAAGAATTTTGCCACTGAGCTACCATTGTACTGCCCTGTTTCCATAACTTTTTAAACTTCTCATAGAACTCATGACATCTTGCCTTCTGTTATACATGTGTTTATATTTTTCCTATTATGAGTGTTGAATGACAGTTAAAATGTTTTCTTTATATGTCCTACAGTGACTGAGGAATAGTGTCATGCACCAAAGTTTAAACACAGAGCACAGTTGGCTAAACTAATCATAACAAAAATCTATCCCAAACAAAAATTGTCCTTGAAATAAAGCACCAAGGAAAAGTTCATTTTAATTTTGTATCAGAATATTCTTCATATACTAGGGCTAATTATACAATTGTGAAAAATCGTGACTGAAAAAAACTGAAAAACAAATCTTTCAGATACTTGCCATTTAACCATGAAATAATTTTTATATACGGCTTGGTCAAAAGTTCATCTTGTTACAGTGCAAGCACATCAGATATATTTTAATTATAAATGATAATAGTAATAATAATATTGATAATAACAGCTCTTATTGAGCATTTACTTTGCACCAGGCATTGTCCCAAGCTCTTAACATGATGAGTTATATTTAATCCAGCCATTTTTTATCTAATATTAGTACAATCTTTCATATCATAGAGAGGCTCATATAACAGAGTATGTTCCATCTATTGGAACATTTTTAATTTACCAAAGTTTATAGCACCTCGCTTCAAGAAAAGCACAGCAGATATTTTGCCACCACTTTTATCACAGAAGAAACTGAGGTATAAAAAATTTAAAACTTTGTACAGAGTCAAACACGACTGCACATAACTTGGATAGACATCAATTTGTCAGCTATATTATTTATGATAGATGTAACATCTTTGTTTCAGATTTACCAGGGAAAAAGAAATCCTGACTCAAACTGGAAGACATGAGACTAGACCCCCCCAAATTTCACAAGACCAATTAGGAAAATGCTACCTTGGACCACTCAGCTGAGTTTTCTAAGGAGCGAGTTCCTCCATTCCTGCTTCACACAAAATGAAATCTTAAAAAATTGAAAATTGACCCACAGGTCCTAAGGAAAATGTCTGAATGCCTTTTGAGAGAACCCAGATCTGAATGGAAGTGAGGGACAAATCCTATTTCTTCTTTATCAATCATTTAATGCTGACTTTCGCCTCACAGAATTATTCTGGTTCTCCAGTTATTTAACTGCTTACTTTCAATTGACTCATAGTAAATTGAATGATTAACCAGAATACAGTCATTCAACTTATATATTTTTTAATGCTCAATCTTAACCAATAGTCTACACTAAGTCTGGAAGAAAAAGGAAAGTAGAGTTCCCACTTTATAAAGAGAGACTGGCTGAATGAATTTCTGCTTTTGATCCTTCATCAAAGAATGTTCTTAAGAACTTTATCTTATGGTACTTTCCTGTATTTCTTCTACTTCCAGAAGTCTAGCTTCCAAAATTCATGAATCACTGGGGAGGTTCATCACTCATCTTTTATTTCACAGGGTTTTCTGCTAACATAATGCAGCCACAAAAGGATTAAATGTTTCCAAGAATGAAAATCGCATAACTGACATGTGTGAGTACCTCTCTCTTACCTTAGCATCTTTTTTTTGAGTAATTACTTCACTGAATGTTCTACCAGAAATGAGTGAGGCAGTTTCTGAATCATGTGGAGGATGATGAATAGATGTTATTAAGTCTTTTTGACATGTGACACTGCAGCTAAAACATTTAACTTAATGGATAGATGGTATTTCTACAAGCAGGCGATATTCACTGAGGAATTTCTAGATGTCCCAGCGAATCTGTAACCTTCCTTCCATACCTTTAAGCACTTGCAGAACCAGGGATTTCCCAATGCAGAAAGTTCTCTTTACTGGTATACCTATAGAATTACAGAATTTCTAAGCTGGAAAAAAGATCTAAGAAAGTATAACTATAAGTCTTCTTTGATAGTAAACAAGGTATAAATACACATCTAGCCTAGTCCCTTTATTTTCCAGGTGAGGTAAAGTTGTTGGTGCAAAGTCACTTGTTGTAAGCTTGATTTCCTCAATGTTCATTCAGGATTTTTTTCCAGCATTGGCACTGTCTCTGGTTTCAAGCAGACTCCCTCTCTAAAATGATTATTCTGGAGGGTTGCCTGTGCTAGTTAGGTCTATCTGGGACAAAATTAATTTACATGATGAGGAAATGCTCATGGATGAGGGTGGGGTTTATATGGGAAAGGAACCTTCTCCACACACTGTGGAGGGTCCTGTGGCTTCCAGTAACTGATCTGTAGAGTAGTTGATGACAGATGGAAAAGCTGTAGGACACCCTCTGTGTGTGTGTGTGTGTGTGTGTGTGTATCTGAGTGTATATATCTGTATGTGTGTGCGTATATGTGTGTGTGTGTGTGCGTGATATTGCCAGAGAAGTTTAAAATTTCCAGGTTGACTATTTATAAAGGTAACATTTTCATATGAAATACATCTGCTTTACCAAGTTTTTATAATTTTTTAGAATTCACCCACCTGAAAGCATTCAGTATTTACTTAGCAAGCTGGTTTCCTGAAAAATGATGCGGAACGCCCCTTGAGTTTTGACATGAAGTGACTACAATTACATACCTTTCTCTCCTTTCTGACCTTTTGGGCCTTGGGGCCCAGCGACTCCCGGTGCCCCTGGAATCCCCATGCCACCAGCCTCTCCCTTAGGGCCTGGAAATGGGATTTTAAGAAGCATCAGCATGGAAAAGTGCTCTTTTGAAATATGTTATTCAGGAGGAAAAGGCAACAGTCATTTTATTGCTCTCATTTTATTGACAGTAACTGTCAATGTCCTAATGATAAAATCTGCATGAGAATAAACTATTACCTAGTTCTCAGGACAATATCTTTGTCTAATTTGCAATTTTGTACTACCAGAATAGATAAATTGAGTTCATTAGTACTTGTCACTGGATTCATGGCAGTGATCAAACGATTCAGGGAAGCCGCACTGTATTAAATAACAAGAACAAAATGATTATCTGACTCTTAACCTCATGTGGCCCACACTTTCCAATTGGAAGTAAAAACACAATACCTAGCACTTTTGGATTGCCCATTGATTCAAGAACTACTTCTGAGACCTTCTGTGCACCAAGTTCCCTGCTAAGTGTTAGAAATGCAGCCATCAGCAATTCTGGCAGTCCCTACCCTCTCATGGAACTGAGAGTCCATAAAACATAAACACTGAGCCAAAAACCATACAAATAGAAATTGCTAAGTGTAGTTAGTGATATAAAGAAGAGTGGGAACATCCCATAGTAGACCTGACATAACCTAATTTATATTTATGGGATGAGAAAAGAACTCCCTGAGGCAATGTCATTACATTAAGCTAAGACCCAATGAATCAACTAGGAGTTATCTAGGCAAAAAGTAAGGAGACAGGGAAAGCAAGGGTAGAAAAGATCATCCATCTTCAAGGAACTAGAAGAAGAGCTCTGTGGATGGGGCTACTGATCAAAAATGAAAAGAGACAGAGAGGCAGTCAAGAGTCAGGTCACACAGGTCTCAGACTTCATTCAGTGTCCTTGATTCTGCAGAAAATCACATCCTTTGCACTTACTTACCTGGGCCACACAGGGACCCCAAACCTAGGATATTTGTCCTTCCTACAACTGCAGCTCCATCCAAGGCATAGGCATTGTTTCCCAGTTCCTGCAGCAATCCTTGATTGGAGGAATTTATGCCCAGATTCTTGGAAAATTAACCAAGTAGATGAGTGCCCTCAATGAAATTAAAATAATTCATCATAATTTCAGTTCAATTATTATACTTGAGATGGACAGAATGGAAAAAATACATTCAACAGAACTCCTCTGCAGTAGGACATCATATTTGTTTTAAAGAAACACTTAAATAAATCACTCACAATGGAGATTAAAGTCAAATGTAGGCTCAAATAATGAAAGGTGATTTTTAAATTCTCTCTAAAAAGGAATTCAGGGAGGAGAGAAATAGAGAAAGAACTGATTGAGGGGGAGGGGGGCAGCATGCCAAGCAAGATGTTAACTATATTTCTCTGTGCAATGGCTCTCCTTCCTTATAACCCCCCAAAGTTTCATGTTGATATACTTTTGAGAGAAAAAATGAAGGAACTATGCCCAGATTGGCACAGGATATAATCAGCAGCTGCATTCAAGCTCCCATGGGATAAGGATGCAGTCCCTCATATCTAGGAAAGATGTTCATCTAGGTTAGATTGCATAAGGCAGAATATAATGGGAAAAACAATGGCATGAAAACACAGAGTTTAGGATTTTTTTATTGTAATAACTTGTATATAACATAAAATTTTCCATTTTAACCATTTTTAAGTGTACCATTCTGTGGTGATAACCTTTGCAGTATTGTTCTACCACCACCACCATATATTGTCAAGCTTTTCATCACTCCAAACAAAGATCTATAACCATTAAGTACAAACTCCCATTCCTCCCTACCCCCCGCTCCTGCTAACCTGTGATCCTTATGTTGTCTCTGTGAATGTGCTTATTCTAGATATTTCATTAAAGTGGAAGCTTTTGTGTCTGGCTTATTTCATTTAGCATAATGTTTTCAAGGTTCATTCATGGTGTAGCATGTATCAGAATTTCATTTCATTTTATGTCTGAATAATATTGAACTGTACAAATATAACACATTTCTAAATCAATTCAGTGTGAGTTGCTTTCTTTTTGGCTATTGTTGATAATACTGCTATGAACATTGGTGTACAATAATCTGAGTCCCTGCTTTCAATTCTTTGGGGTATAAACCTAGGAGTGAAATTTCTAGGTCAAATGGAATTCTATATTTTAAGTTTGAAGAACCACCAAATGGTTTTCCATGGTGGCTACAACATTTTACATACCCACCAACAATGTAAGGGGGTTCTTACTTCTTATTTTTCAATTTTTTAAATAATAGCCATTCTAAGCATGCGCAGGTGGTTCAGTAGTAGGATGCTCGCCTTTCATGCAGGAGACCTGGGTTTGATTCCTGTATGTGCACCCGAAATAATAATAATAATAATAATAATAATAATAATAATAATAGCCATTCTAGTCGGTGTGAGGGAATATCTCATTGTGGTTTTGATTTGCATTTCCTAATGGGGAATGATGTTGAGTATCTTTTCATGGGCTTATTGGCCATTTGTATGTCTTTTTTGAAGTAATGTCTATTCACGTCTTCAGCCTAGTTTTGCACTGAGTCATTCAGAAGCCTTTCTCATTTTTTTCTGTGCATTTTCTCCAATATTTTCTTTGTGGTTACCGTGGGGCTTAAGTTTAATATCCTAAATCTGTAATAATCTCATGTAGTTTGATACCAAGTTAATTTCAACAGCATGCACACGTTATTTTCCTATACTCCCAATCCATGCATCTTTATGTAGTTCTTGTCGTAAAACTACATATTTATACATTATAAGAAAAGAGTCATTGATTAATCACTACTTTTATACATTTATACAAAGGTGGTGCTTCAAACCAAAAATACAATAGTTCTGGCTTCTATATTTACCATTATTGCTACCTTTACCAGATATCTTCATTTCTTCATGCTACTTGCATATATTCTACAGCGTCCTTTCCTTTCAACCCATTGAACAACTTAAAGCATTTCTTGTAGTGCCAGTCTACTGGTGACAAACTCCCTCAGCTTTTATTTGTCTGGAAATGTCTTCATCTCAACTTTATTTTTAAAAAATATTTTTTGCCAGATATAGATCCTTGGTTTGCAATTTTTTGTTTTCAGCACTTTAAATGTGTCATCCCACTGCATTCTTGCTTCCATGGTTTCCCATGAGAAATAGGCACTTAATCTAATTGAAGCTCCCTTGTATGTGATGCATTGCTTCTCCCTTGCAGCTTTCAGAATTCTCTCTTTTTCTTTGAACATTTTGATTATCATATTTCTTGGTGTGTGATTATTTGGGTTTATCCTATTTGGAATTCAATGAGTATCTTGGACATGTAC
The DNA here is from genome assembly GCF_023851605.1 of Tamandua tetradactyla. Taxonomy (NCBI): domain Eukaryota; kingdom Metazoa; phylum Chordata; class Mammalia; order Pilosa; family Myrmecophagidae; genus Tamandua; species Tamandua tetradactyla. Next base: position 58,420,348 of record NC_135331.1, on the reverse strand, counting down.
ATTCATGTCTTTCGTTAAATTGGGGAAGTCTTCAGCAATTTTTACTTAGAATATTCTTTCTGCTCTTTTCTTTCTTCTTCTGGGATTCCCACAATGCATATATTGGTATACTTGAGGGTGTCTCACAGTTCTCTCAGGCTCTGTTCACTTTCTTCTTTCTTTTTTTCTTTCTGCCTCTGAGAGTGAGTAATTTCAATTGTTTTATCTTCAGTTTCAGTGATCATTTCTTTTCCAGAGTCAATCTGCTATTGAAGTCTTTTAGAGAATTTTTTTTTTCTGTTACTGTGATCTTCAGTTCAGCTTGGATCCTTTTTATGATTTCTAGTTCTTTATTGATCCACTCCTTGTGTTATCTATCATTTTCCTGATTTTCTTTAATTCTTTGTCCATGTTTTCCTCTAGCTCTATGAGAACATTTTTTTAAGTCTTTTTCTGGTATTCCAAGCTCTGGTCCTCCTCATTGATAGTTTCTAATTATTTATTCTGCTCCTTTGCAAAAGCCATCATTTCCTATTTGTTTGTATGTTTTGTGATCTATTGTTGCAACCTGGACCTTTTGATATTTTAATGTGCTATCTCTGAAATTTAGTTGTCCATCTTTCCCTTAAATATGTATCCAGCTCATGTTATGACAGAGATTTTCTTGACTGCCAAGTTCAGCAGTTGCCGTTACTGGAACACTTAACCTGTTTTCTGGAGTTTAAATAAAAATAGTTCTGCCAGTTCTTGTTTGTTGTGTACAGCTTTTCTGGGAGAATGCAGCCCTGGAGTGGCTCAGTCTACCACTTACACTTAATGACTCTAAGCACTCTCTATTGTTTTCCTATTCTCTATTTTCCTTATCTCTGCTCTAATCTTTACTATTTCCTTCCTTCTGCTAACTTCTGGTTCAGTTTGTTCTTTTTTATCCACTTCCTCTAGTGTGACTTATCTCTGCTCTAATCTTTACTATTTCCTTCCTTCTGCTAACTTCTGGTTCAGTTTGTTCTTTTTTATCCACTTCCTCTAGTGTGACTTATCTCTGCTCTAATCTTTACTATTTCCTTCCTTCTGCTAACTTCTGGTTCAGTTTGTTCTTTTTTATCCACTTCCTCTAGTGTGAAGTCAGATTTTTGATTTGTGATCTTCTTTTTTAATGTTGGCATTTATGGCTATAAATTTTCCTCTCAGCACTGCCTTTGCTGCATCCCATAAGTTACAGGATGTTGTTTTTCCTTTTCACTCATCTCTAAGTAATTCTTAAATTCCCCTGTGATTTCTTCTTTGACCCATTGTCATGGTTAGGGACAGGTGTCAACTTGGCCAAGTTGTGGTACCTGATTGGGCAAGTGCTGGCCTGCCTGTTGCAATGAGGACATTTCATAGGATTAGGTCATGATCACGTCAGCTACATCCACAGCTGATTCCATTTGTAGTCAGCCAAAGGGGAGTGTCTTCTGCAATTTGTGATGCTAAATGCAATCATGGGAAGCCTTTTAAGGAGGACTCAGAGGAAACAGGTTCCATTCCTGCTTTTGCTGGTGTGCCTCTCCTGTGGAGTTCATCCAGGCCATCCATCGGAGTCATCGGCTTCGCAGACTGCCCTGTGGATTTTGGACTCTGCGTTCCTACGGTCACGTGAGACACTTTCATAAATTTTCTATTTACAAGTGTTCCCTGTTGATTCTGTTTCTCTAGAGAACCTTAACTAATACACCCATTTGTTGTTTAATAATGTATTGCTTAATTTCTACATATTTGTGAATTTTCTAGTTTTTCCTCTATCATTAATTTCCATTTCATTCCAGTGCGATTTCAATCTTTTTTTAATTTTTTAAGATTTGATTTGTAGCCTAACATATAGTCTATCCTGAAAAATGATACATGTGCACTTAAGAAGAATATATATTGTTGGGTGAAATATTCTATAAACGTCTGTTAGGTATAATTGGCTTATACTGTTGCTCAAGTTCTCTGTTTCCTTATTGATCTTCTGTCTAAATATTTCAATTATTGGAAGAGGGTTATTAAAGTCTCCAGCTATTATTGTAGAACTATCTATTTATCCATTAAAGTCTGTCAATTTTTGCTTCATTTATCTTGGGTCTCTGTTTTTAGGTATGTACATTTATAATTTTTATATCTTCTTTTTGGGTTGGATTTTTGATCATTACATAATGTCCTTTGTCATATAGCTTGTGCATAATGTCCTTTTCTGTTTAAAGTCCATTTCATTTGATAATAATAAAGCCACTCTATCTCTTTTAGTTATTTCTATTTATGTGGAATATCTTTTCCCATCCTTTTACATTCAACTTCTTCGTAACTAAAGTTAGTCTCTCATAGGCAGCATATAGAGGTATCATTTTTTCCTTAAATCTTCTAATCTGCCTTTTAATAAGAGGGTTTGAACAATTTACATTCAGGATGATAACTGATAAGGGAGGATTTACTTCTGTCATTTATCTGTTTGTTTTCTGCATGTCATATATTTTTGTGCCTCAATCGCTCAACTATGACCTTTTTAATTTAGTTAATTTTTTTTATTTGAACCACTTGATTTCCTTCTACTTTCTTTTTCTCTATATATTTTACTTATTTCCCTAATTGTTACCTTTACAATTACAATTAACATCTTAAGCTAATGACAATCTAGTTTGAATAATACCAACTCAATTTCAGTAGAATACAAATCATCTATTCTTATATATCTCCATCTTTCTCCCTTTATAATGTTATCATCTCAGGTTACACCTTGTAAATTATATGCCCATTAATATAGATTTTAATTTGTGTTTTACAATGTAACCTTTTTTTTTAATTTTTTTATTAATCAAAAAAAAGAAAAGAAATTAACACAACATTTAGAAATCATTCCATTCTACAAATGCACTCAGTAATTCTTAGTATCATCACCTAGATGTATGATCATCATTTCTTAGTACATTTGCATCGATTTAGGAAAAGAACTAGCAAAACAGCAGAAAAAAATATAGAATGTTAATATAGAGAAGAGAATTAAAATAATAATACTAATAATATATATATATATAAAAAGGAAAAAGAAAAAAAACAAAAACAAAAGATACAAACACACAAACAAACAAACAAAAAACCATATTTCAGGTGCAGCTTCATTCAGTGTTCCAACATAGTTACATTACACTTAGGTATTATTGTGCTGTCCATTTTTGAGTTTTTGTATCTAGTCCTGTTGCACAGTCTGTATCCCTTCAGCTCCAATTACCCATTATCTTACCCTGTTTCTAACTCCTGCTGGTCTCTGTTACCAATGATATATTCCAAGCTGATTCTCAAATGTCGGTTCACATCAGTGGGAGCTTACAGTATTTGTCCTTTAGTTTTGGGCTAGACTCACTCAGCATAATGTTCTCTAGGTCCATCCATGTTATTACATGCTTCATAAGTTTAGTCTGTCTTAAAGCTGCATAATATTCCATCGTAGGTATACGCCACAGTTTGTTTAGCCACTCGTCTGTTGATGAACATTTTGGCTGTTTCCATCTCTTTGCAATTGTAGATAATGCTGCTATAAACACTGGTGTGCAAATGTCCGTCTGTGTCTTTGCCCTTAAGTCCCTTGAGTAGATACCTAGCAGTGGTATTGCTGGGTCGTAATCCATTCTGCCATTCTATGTCTTTTGATTGGGAAATTCAGTTCATTAACTTTTAGTATTATTACTGTTTGGATAATATTTTCCTCTACCATTTTGGCTTTTGTATTATATATATCATATCTGATTTTCCTTCTTTCTACACTTTACTCCATACCTCTCTCTTCTGTCTTTTCGTATCTGATTCTAGTGCTCCCTTTAGTATTTCTTGCAGAGCTGGTCTCTTGGTCACAAATTCTCTCAGTGACTTTTTGTCTATAAATGTTTTAATTTCTCCTTCATTTTTGAAGGACAATTTTGCTGGATATAGGAGTCTTGGTTGGCAGTTTTTCTCTTTTAGTAATTTAAATATATCATCCCACTGTCTTCTAGCTTCCATGGTTTCTGCTGAGAAATCTACACATAGTCTTATTGGGTTTCCCTTGTATGTGACAGATTGTTTTTCTCTTGCTGCTTTCAAGATCCTCTCTTTCTCTTTGACCTCTGACATTCTAACTAGTAAGTGTCTTGGAGAACACCTATTTGGGTCTATTCTCTTTGGGGTGCGCTGCACTTCTTGGATCTGCAAATTTAGGTCTTTCATAAGAGTTGGGAAATTTTCAGTGATAATTTCTTCCATTAGTTTTTCTCCTCCTTTTCCCTTCTCTTCTCCTTCTGGGACACCCACAACACGTATATTTGTGCGCTTCATATTGTCATTCAGTTCCCTGATCCCCTGCTCAAGTTTTTCCATTCTTTTCCCTATAGTTTCTGTTTCTTTTTGGGATTCAGATGTTCCATCCTCCAGTTCACTAATTGTAGCTTCTGTCTCTTTAGATCTACCATTGTAGGTATCCATTGTTTTTTCCATTTTTTCTTCTTTGTCCTTCACTCCCATAAGTTCTGTGATTTGTTTTTTCAGATTTTCTATTTCTTCTTTTTGTTCAGCCCATGTCTTCTTCATGTCCTCCCTCAATTTATTGATTTGGTTTTTGAAGAATTTTTCCATTTCTGTTCGTATATTCAGCATTAGTTGTCTCAGCTCCTGTATCTCATTTGAACTATTGATTTGTTCCTTTGACTGGGCCATATCTTCAATTTTCCGAGCGTCATCCATTATTTTCTGCTGGTGTCTGGGCATTTGATCAGATTTCCCTGGGTGTGTTACCCAGCTGGTTGAAAGCTTTTTCTGTGAAATCTCTGGGCTCTGTTTTTCTTTTCCTGCCCAGTAGGTGGCGCTCGTGGCACTCGTCTGTCTGCACCGCAGTCGGCCCGGGAAACCGCGCGTGGAGGTGGGGGTCGCTGGCCGCCGCGGCTTGGGAGAGTGACGGTCCTAATTGCCCAGCTGGCCGGAAACGCCAAGCGTGACGGGAGGGCCCCGCTATCCAACGTTCCCAGTCAGACTGGGGAGCCACGTGCGTGGAGGGGACCCCAGTCGCCAGCCGCCCGGCCAGGAAAATGCACGCCTCTCGGGTATCTCACCGCAGCAGATTCTCCCTGCCCGTTCAGCTGTTCCAGAATGGGGTACGCTGTGTTTTTGGTCTCTGTCGTGACTCCGGGAGCTGTTTCGTATTGTTTCTGTTTCTTTAGTTGCTTTTCTGGAGGAGGAACTAAGACCCGCGCATCTTACTAAGCCGCCATCTTCTCCGGAAGTCCTCTACAATGTAACCTTTTAATTCCTATTGGGTAGGGAGAGCAGTTACAAATCAAGAGTACAAATTAAAGGATTTTATATTGACTTATGTAGTTACTTTACCAATGCTCTTTTTTTAACTACTTATTTTTATTGATATATATCATATATCCACATACCAAGCAGTCATCCAAAGTGTACGATCAGTCATTTACAATATTGTCATATAGTTGTGCATTTATCATCACAATCAACTTTTTTTTTCTTTTATACCAATGCTCTTTAATTCTTTCTATGGTTTTGAGATATTATCTAGCACCCTTTTATTTCAACCTGAAGGACTATCTTTGGCATTTTTGGTAAGACAGGTCTTCTAGAAATGAATTTCTTCAGCTTTTTTCTTATCTATAGGTGTCTTAATTTCTCTTTCATTCTTGAAGGATAATTTTGCCAGGTATAGAATTATTCTTTGACATTTTTTCTTGAAGAAATTTAAATATGCCATCACATTTTCTTCTGGCCTACCTGATTTTGGATGAGAAATCAGCTATTAATTATTGAGAATGGCTTGTGCATGATATGTCACTCCTCTTTTGCCATTTTCAAAATTCTTTCTTGTCTTTGGATTTCCACAATTTTCTTATAATATATCTGTGTATGTCTCTTTGAGTCTATCCTGTTTGGAGGTCACTGAGCTTTTTGGGTATGTATATTGCTGTCTTTCCTCAGATTTGAGAAGTTTGGGGTCACTGTTTCCACAAATACTTCTTCTGCCTCTTTCTTTTTCTCTTCCCTTCTGGAACTCTTGTGATGCATATGTTGGTTTACTTGGTGGTACATCCAGAAGTCCTTCAGGAGCTGTTCATCTTCCTTCATTCTTTTTTCTTTCAACTCCTCAACTGGATAACTTCAGTTATCTTGTATTCAGGTTCTCAGACCCTTTCTTGTTCCTGCCAAAATGTGCTATCAAATTTCATTTGTTTTTCATTTCAATTATTGTAATTTTAAGCTCCAGAATTTCTGTACAGTTCCTTTTTATAATTTCTCTTTATTTTGTTCATTAAATGTTTTCCTCTTTCTCTTTAGTTCCTTATCTATGGCTTTCTTTAGCTCTTTGAATGTATTTAAAACAGTTTATTTAATATCTTTGACTAATAGCTCCAATGTATCAGCTTCCTCTTGGATGGTTTCTATCAAATTCTTTTTTTCCAGAGAATGGTCTGTACTTTCCTGTTTTGTAACTTTTACTGAGAACTGGACATTCTAAGTATTATGTTGTTGCAATTTTGTAATCTAATTATCTCACTCCTCTGGGATTGTTGGGGTTTTTCTTGTTGAGGGCTGGAACCATCCATTTATGATTTTTCCAAGGCTTTTTTGCTCCTAAACAGGAAAAAAAAAAGGAGAGAAAACATTGCCTCTTTAAGGGTCCTCTGCTGCTTCTGACTGTGAAACTGCGGGAAGTGGCCACCCTCCATTCTGGCCTTCCAGCAGTCAAAAGAAGTAATCAGCCATCACTCCAAAAGCTCTTCGGTTTTAGGGGACCAGGCCCTTATTGCCCACCCTGGCACCAGCAAGCTGTATCAGGGACTTGGACTACAGTCCTCACAGCTGCCTTACACATGGTTGGTTGATGGAGATGGTAACCACTACATAGATAGGAAAGTTCATGGAAATTTTCCAGCCTCTTCATCCATCTCTTCCTTGGATCCTGCAAGTTTTCACTACACTTCAGAGTTCAAGTAGTTGGTTCAGATAGTTCCTCCCCATTCTATAGCCGTTTTGGTGACTGGATTGATTTCTGGAGCTTTGTACTCTGCTATCTTCCCATAATCCCAAAAAGCAGTGTTTTTCAAAACGCTGGCAAATCAGAACAAATATCTCTCGATGGATCTCAAAAACAGGATCTTGTCATATTAGGCTCATAATATTCCACAAGATAGGACCAGAAACTTATTACAGGTAGTTGCAAAAGTAAATATAATTTTGGGGCATGTACTCCATGCCTGGCACCCAATCCCTTATATGTATTATTTCATTCAATTCTCCTGACAACTCCATGAAGTTGATATCATTTTTAATTCATTTTATATTTTGGAAACTGAGACTTAAAGAAGTAGCAATGCTTCAGTAAGGTAGGATCATGAGAGACTCAAAACTTTGAGTGTTTAAGCTCTATGCTATATGGCACAGCATAGGCTAATAACTTGGCACTCTTTCGATACATCTGTCTCATGTATTTAGAGAAGAGGCTGAGCCCTGAAAACAGCACAATTGAATCCACCACTGGGTAATCCCACAATCCTTAGAAAGTAGTTTAGCAAGCAACTGTGTTTACTTGGCCATGCCCTTTGAAGTTTACATCTCCCACCCCAAGCAATCTGCCAGCGAGATATGGCACACTCTTAAGAGAAGGTTTGGTAAATTTAATTACCTCAATCTTATTACACTTCCAATTTTTATTTGAGGGGCTTCCGCATGGAAGGTGAGCATTCCAACTAAATTTTGGTACCCCTGAAATCTTGGTGCCCCAGGCCACTGTATCACTCTTCTACTCTGCATAAATATTCAGCTCATTTCCCAACAGGTCCCTATAACAAGATGGAATAAGTGAAAAGTTTAATGAGCATTTATAGTTACTGATTTTATAAATTTAAATTCTTCAAGTGAGACACAACAAAATTTTTTTCAAGGAATAGTAAATTTGAAATTGACATTCTGATCTTAACTTTATCTTGAATTCTCAAAAGCATGTTAAAGCTAAAATTTATTGCAAAAAAAAATGAGAGTACAAACATTATGCCTATATTAAAGATATTTGAAATTTTGAATTATGTAATTATGGCTTTTAATGGAGACTATTACTGGGCAAGGATTCAATGTTGCCTCAGAATTTTAATTTAAGTAACAAACAGAATCACACGCTTTATTCTCCACCTTCCACGTGTTCCATTTCTAATCACAATTCAAACAGCATTCCAAAAATCCATCAGTCAGCACACATTCTTACCAGACAACAGAAATTTCATTTATTCTTTAAGATTAGTCATTCATGAAAAAAAGTGTAAGGGTCGTAAATATGTACAGCTTTAAGAACTACAGCACCAGTGCCAGGGCTGGTTAGCTTTGGTCTTTGCTCTAATTCTCTATAATGATGCAAACACTTTCTATCTGCCTGCCCAATACAGTAGTCACAGAACACATGTGGCTATTAAGCACTTGAAATGTTGCAAGTGTGATTTATAAACTGAATTTTAATGTTATTTAGTGTTAATTTTAATACTAATGTTTACTCATTTGGCTGTATCCTGGTTGGAAAGGATTATGTACCTTAGAAAAGCCATGTTTTAATCCTGAGTCAATCTTTCTTTTAATCCCTATTCAATAATGTAGGTTGGCATCTGCTGATTAGATTATCTCCATGGAGGTGTGATGCCCAATTGTGGGTATTAACCTTGATTAGATGGCCATGTGGCTTCACCCATTCCAGGTGGATTGTGATAAGTTTTACTGGAATCCTTTAAAAGAGGAAGCATTTTGGGGAAAACCATAACAGAGTTGCAAGATCCAACAGAGCGACAAGAACCAGGAGAGCCCAAGCAGCCAGAAACCTTTGGAGATGAAGAAGGAAAACGTCCCCAGAGGTGCTTCAGGAAGCAAGAAGCCTGGAGAGAAAGTTAGCAGGTAACTTAATAAATTTCCCTTATAAAAGCCGTTCCATTTCTGGTGTATCACATTCCAGCAGCTTGCAAATTTGAACAGCTAGTGACTCCTATACTGGATAACACAGCGTCATTTGCATCTGTTAGCACAACGTTACAGCTAGGTCTGTCATCATTTGAATGACAATGCAGAAACCCTTTCCCCTCTCAACCCACACCTCAGCCCTAGAGAGGTACAAGTGAAAAATATAGTTTTCTATTTTTTCAAATACCTGATTTTCCAGTCTCTCCAGGTGCTCCTTTCTGCCCTGGTAGAAGTGAACAACAATCACAGCAGTTCAAAAAAAAATCAGCTGAATCAAGGGTAAGATTTTCAAAGGGGAAAAGAGTAGCAGTACCAAAGGCAGAATTCAAGCCAGAGGGTTCCAAGGTTGGTTCTGCCATTTCAGCCATTTCACCGAAGGGGATCTCTTCTTCCAGAAGTGGGCCACTGGATGGCTTTAGTTCCTTTGGAATCTCTTTTCCTTCAGATTTCTTTGTAAACTTAACATACGGTGTGGTCTTCGCTATTGCATCCATACCAGCAATAGCCAAAATAATTAAAATGACACAAAGACAAGAAAGCATCCACATATTTGAGTCTGGGAGAAAGATAAAATGGGAATACATATATATACATATACATATTACACGAGGCCCAAATGAAAAGTCTAAGTGATATAAATGTGTACATATATGGGGCAAATATGCATCTACATACATGAACCACAAGGAATGAACAGTATGCATCATAAAAATGTCTGTGATATAAATATATACATATATGAAGCATATATTCATATACATATATGAACCATAAAAAATGAACATGCATAATTTTTTAAATGACATATTTTATGTGTAAATGTATTCTTGAATATTTTAAGTATTTATTATAAGGAATATCTTGCTTCAATTTCCCTTTCTGGTTGTTTTCCCAGTGTTACATGTTCTAAATTAGTGTTCTCAGTCATTCAAATTATCTTGCCAAATAACAAATATGATTTATAGTAAATGCAACATGCCTTAATAGCTCATATGCCCTGGGGAAACAAATATGTATAATTTCCTGACTGATTCCTCAGATTTATAGGAATCAAATACATTTATATTAGAAGGAGATGGAAAATATTGAGCTAAATAATTTATCCTAGGAAACTCAATTATTTCATGAAAAAATACTGGTGAAATAGTCCTTAAATCTACTAGGGATAATGGCCCTGTTGTGAGAGCAATATTTTAAAACCTACGGTAATAAATGGGAAGAGAAACAATTTTTAAAATCATAAAGTAAAATACATGCTATGTTCTTATTCTTCACATGTCATTTAACTCTCTAATTCTTTGAACTACAATTTGAAGTGCTTTTTTGAAAACTCACATATATCCTTGTATTATTTTAATGAGGCAAATAGTGGTTACTCTGAACAATAAGATTTTTATCAATGTCCTAAGTGCTATGATACAAGGTTTCCATTGAAGTGAAATGTTGGTAGTTCAGAATATTTCATTGCCCATCAACTTCTAACCATCCAGTGGCTGCTAACAAATAGTCAGAATTAGAAATGCATGTTTTCTGAGATAACTAGGAAAAGAGTAAAGAGAGTGGAAATGATCATGGGGAAAACATCTTCTCTTTATAGACCCCTTGCTGTGAGTAAGTAAGTGCCTTACATTCATCAATCCAATCGGTTTCCAGGTAAGTGACACACTATCTTTCATCTTCACAGATGAGGTAACAGCCACTGAGAAGTTACATATCTTGATCAAGGTCATACAGCCAGTAAGTTATGGATTCAGGACTTGAATGCAGGTCTGTTTAATTTCAAAACCTAAACCCCTTTGCATAAATCATGCCACATTTATCAGGATGAGATTAAAGAACAATAAACCCAATGGCAGACTCAATGGATCAGTGCTAAGAAAGAGGTAGATATAAATCAAAACTGATGAGAAGGGACAAAAATCAGATAAAAATCCAAAAATGTTAACATTCCTTCAAGTTGTCTTTGCCATCATTCATCCAGGCAACCAATATTTACCGAATATGGCAACGTCACAAGCCCTGAGAAATTGTATGTGGTGACACCAAACGTGAGCCATGGTCTCTGACCTCTGTGAGTTTACAATCTAGTCGGAGAGATGAGAGAAGACAAAAGCAAAGAAAGAAATGTGTGAAGGACAGGTGATCACAACTGAATCTCTGCAAATTCAGGGACCTCACTTCCCCTAGAAAGCGTGAGCATATAAAACATGTTTATTGCCCATCAGTCATCTAGACCCAGCTGCAGCAAAAGCTAGACAACAGGAATATTCTGTTTGGATATAAAATAATCGAACTTCCAGTAGTTCACACAATTGTGTTCAATAAAACGTTCCTTTGTTCAAAAACATGCATTTGAGCATCTAAGAATTACCAGGCTCTATGCTAAATCTTAAAATAGAAGTAGAAATAAAACCGAGTCTCTGTCCCTAAGGAGCTTATCTACAGTAAATAATCCAATATAACTGGACCCACATCCCTAGAGATATGGCATCAGGCCCTAAATGAAATAACGGTGCTTTTAATTCTCTTGCTAATTAGTGTTTGCTAGTTGCTGAGTATTAATGCTCTAGGACATTGCTTGTTTAAACATATGATATCATGTGAGAGAATAATCCTCCTTTCTCCTTACTAAAACTTATCTGTGATATTCTTCTACAAGTACAAAGTATTTCTGACTGCAAACATGTTCTGATAGGGTCTTTGGAAACCAGTGTTGAGTTGGCAACCAAGAGATGGCTGGCGGGACAAGGGCAGGGAAGGGAGCAAACATTGAAACTATAACATGCACGTCCAAGGCATTTTACAATTGTTAAAACAATTCCACCACACAAGAACAATGCAACGTAAAATTTACTATGTCATCAAAAAGAAGGAGGAGAAATGTTGTAAGTTTATTTGTTGAAGGAAATTCCAGAGTGATTGTAATCAACTCTGATAAGCTTTGCTCATCCCTCTGAGGGTGTTGAAACATGTAGCAAAAGCATAATAACATATTACCCAGTGGAAGGTTATTTCTTCCATAAGTGAACTCATTGCAATTTTATTAAGCACATTGAAAATAACATTGCATATGCCAAGTTAAATGCTGCTTGTATTTAACAAGCACACAGTAGAACAAAACAGATATTCTTAACATTTTTCTGTTAGATGTAAAGGGATTGGCTTTGGTTCATAATCTAACATCATAAGAAGAGTTCAGCGGCAAATGTAGATACTTTTTTCCTCTGCATATCGTCGCTTTTTCAGTTCCTCCTTTTCTCCTCCAGCATAAAATCAAAGCAGTAAGACTAGGTGCAAAGCCTGAGCAGTTGCAGTTTGAAATGCATGGCATGGGCTTGGGTGTGGAAAGAAACTGCTCTAGGAGACCTGGGAGCTATCAAGCTAGGGCAAGACAAAAAATAATTATGCTGACTGCATGGTAGAAAAGTGAATTCGTATGCATGGATGAGTAGACATATAAAAATGTAAATTTAGCTATGAAAATAATCCTAGCTTCACATTTCCAGAACCTAAAAAAAAACCTTCAAGGATGAAATTAGACAAAGGCAAGAAGAAAATTATTACTACTCTGTTTCATCTTTTTGATTTCCCTCACAATGCTTCTGAGTATGTCTGCTGTACCATTTTTCTTATTTTAGGGATAGGAATCACTGGAACAGGTGGGGGAAAGGGACATCATGAATGTGTGGTGTGCTGCTAGATGATGAGGTTGTAGTTATTTCACAAATTGATTATTTTCCACCAACTGTAAAAAAAATAAAAAAGCAATGGAGTCCAAACCTGTTGACTGATTAGTTCATTTATTTGCTTTATTAGTTGATCTTGGTAGCAGTTAACAATAGAGCAAATTTGCCTACTTTGTTGATAAATGTTGTTTATGCACCCAGTAAAATGAGTACAACCAAACTTTAGCAAACCTAAAGCCTTCATGGAGACCAAGCAGAATACCAGTTGTGGTGGTATTCAGTGGGATTATGGAGAAGGAGTGAAAGGAAGCTCACTCCTGCTCCAATTGGTCTATGAGAGAATTAACATATCTGAGAACAACCCTAAAGGGAAGATTTCGGGGGAGGTCTCAGGACTGACTGGTAGGCCAAAGATACGTTTTCAGATAATATGATAGACACAGAATTATTCATTCCTAGTAGCTTTTCTTCTATTGATAGCCCTGGTCTCAGTGTTGAAACACTTGCATTGTTCTTTTTATCAGATTACTCCTACGTTCATATGTAAAGCGAAACTCAAATATAAAACAAAACTATTAAAGACATTTCATGCAAGGAATATTTTATTATGAAAATATTTCCAAGTACGTTTGTCTTTCATTTCTGCAATGTCTAAGATTTTGCGACCCCCTTTTTTTGAATCCAGAGAGCTCCAAACCTATTCCAGTGCAATGAAATATTTTATAAACAAATATCAGGAAAGTCAGGAGTTTGACAATGTCTGTTGACATTGCACATATCCGAGTCCCCTAAACCTTAGCCCATTAGACTCTGAATTAGCTCCGCTAAGCAGCACGGATCAAGGTTAGAGCAGATCCCGTAGACATATTTTAATGAGCAGTTGCCAAGAGAAAATCAATCTCGGCCTCTCTATAGGTATCAGAGTTGGTTCTTCCCCTATCTCTAGTTCTCAAAATGCTCCTGAAACAGTTTTAATTATGTCTCACCATTAGTTGGGCCATTGTCACTGACCCACACCATCAAGAACAGGCAGGGAACACGGAAGGAGAGAGACCACACAGAGGTTTTCTGGGTTGTGCTGCTATGCTGATCCTAGCACTTTCCTACTTTAATCTAACTCCATAAATTGGCATCAGGCTCCAAGACTTCATGATGGAATTGGGCTCTGTTAACTCCATAAGAGGAAACCTGAACATGGGTCACTAACATGAATGAAACCAGAGTAAGGCAAATCACTACTGGCTTGGTGTCCTTAAATCCAACACTAAATCCCTTTTTAGTTCTAAAGCATTATCTTCTCCCAGCTAATTCTAGCTAATCATAGCATCCCAGAGTTAAATATTGTTTCACCTTGTCCAGACCTATTCTAGAATTTAGAATCTAGAGCCATCATGGAATGCCCTGACTGTAACAGTGGCTCTGAAAGACACTTTAGAGGTCAAGGACTCTCCAAGAGAGAGTCAAAAATCACAGAATAAGAGCAATAGATACATCTGATAAACATCAGGTTTGGTATGAACCAAGAGAAGAACAGAAGAGAATCTGTCTATAAAACAGCTACCAAGATGTTAAAGCTTCACATGAAAAAATGGCAGTCACTTCTCTCAGCCTAGCCTTGCTATTTAATACTCCAAAAAACCAAGGACAAAGAATGATTGTATAAACACTGTAACTCAAGCAATTAGCCAGGTAATGGTCTGTGGGGTTCCTTATAGCAGAAAGTCAATTAAACACTTGCAAGGAGATTTTGCAAAGTCCTTGGATTTAAAATTTTATAAGCTACTCAGGAAGACTAAATTATAGTAAATGTTGTATCACTACAGTAGGTATCACATAAATGAGAATAAAGTTTCTTTTCTACTATGGACTCTTGCTTGAATATCTCATAAATCCCAGAAATAAGAAAGAGCAGCCAAGTGTCTATTCTTCATTCAACAATAAAGAAAACGGATTAAGGGACGTCATGTTTGAACTATCTTCTTTCCTACCTTGTACCTAATCCTTGTATATTTCTAGTTAAGTGTTTGTTTTTTCAAAAATATAGTTACTAGTGTCATTTTGGGTTTCTGCCAATGGACTTAAGGAAGAAGAAGAGAAGAGGAATGGAGAAATGTGAATTTCAAAAATAAAATTATTCCTTAGAGAGATCTTTAGACGAGACTTCTATTTAATGACCTGCCTGACTTCTTTCTCAAAGTAGTATAGCATTTCCATTTTTTTTTTTGGTGTTCATATATTAGTTTTTAAATTGGCTACTTCAAAAAAAGAAAAAAATAAGGTCCTTTATGAAATTTTGAAAATGCAAATAGCATTTAACATCAAAATAGAGGGCCATAATGATTTCTCCCGAACATTGGTAAAAAGAATATAATACATAAAAATTAGTTTCTGTCTTAAAAACCCTCAAGTCAGGTCTAAGCCAGAAGTTAATTGTATTCATGAATTATAAATCTTTTACAAAAAGGAATGAAAATAAAATGACCAATAGATTTAGAAATGTAATGTTTCACTAATTCTATCATAAGAAACTAATGCATATTAAATTTTTATTATTATTCATAATTGTTCTGTAAAATACCACAGGCATAACTTATTTTTAAAAAGAAAATATCTTTTCCCTTTATGAGATAATTTTTGTGATAGAAACCATATTTTTTATATAACAATCTATATCACCTTATACCACATTATAAGAAGCGAAACAAAACTGGATTTTTAAGACCTTCATTGCATGTCATTTCCGAAAGGTTATTAAATCTTGCATGGGACCAAAAAGTGCAGTTTTTCTCCAATAATGCCAATATGTTATATTCTCACTTTAGAATTTATTTCTTTTTGTCTTACAAATATTCAGATATTTAATGACTTGAAAATACCACAACCTTCCACGTTTCAAAAATCAATACAAAATATAGATTTAATGCCAAGAGAAAAGACTGCCTTCTATCAGTTGCATACGTCTATCATTTTATTCATATTCTTACTTCCTTGAGGCAAATTGTATCAATAGAACCTTTTTAACCTAGGATCTTACTGTAAAAAGCTTGATGGAAGATAAAGTAAATCACTGTTTGCAATTATCTCCTACCTTATAGAAGTTTCCTTATCAGCACTCCCTCTGCTTGAATAGCACCCTGGAAAATTCAATCTCATTTGCCATTAGAGAAGGGTCTGTTTTATTTCTTTCAAGGTTTGCCACTAACCAGTGAAGGGGAGTGCCTGTGTGGAGGGGTGTGGTGACTGTTTTTTTCTGATTCTGAAGAAAGACTCTGAAATCTGATGAAATGCAAACGTCTTGGGAATATTGAAGTCTTAGTTCCTCACTGACTTTAGTTTGTCTGCTAATGCCATTGGTGTACATGATTATATTTCATCCTAACACTTCAAGATCATAGCACTATAATGTTAAACAACTTCCCTGTTCGATAAATAATATGGTTTTCTAAAGGATCCCCACTATAATCTGCTATTTGGGCAGCATTTGGTTATCAAAGGCATCAACTTCCACTATTGAACAAGCCTTCACTGCCCAACAACCACTTAGGTGGCATTTCTGAACACACATGTGCACCCTCTCTCCCCTTGACAGTATGTGCCTGCCCCTCATTGAGATTTGATTGAGGCTTATAGATTCTTGGCCAAGTTCATGTCTAAGAAGTATCTTTGCCATTATTTGGGAACTACAATGAGATGTTCCCCAGAACTTATAAATTACAAATATGTTACTGGCCCCTTTACAGTTAATTCATTCATTCTCCAAGCATTCATTCACCAATTCCAAATGCTAGGCATAGAGCAGTAGCAAGATTGATAAGATCCCTACTTTCATGCGGCTTATATTATAATGGGAGAGACAACAACAAATTAAAACAATGATGTATAAATAGTAAATATCAGATACTTAAAAGTATTATGCACAAACTAAGATAAGGTGAAGCAATGGAAAATGCGAGAGGCTGATATTTAACCTGCTGAGATCTGAATGACAGAGGAATCAGCTATGTGGAGGAAATCAGACGATGAGGAAGAACATTCCAAGGGCAGAGAGGGCAACAAGCTTTGGACTGCAAGGCCAACACAAAACGGATCAGAACAGAGATACAGAGAGCACCAAAATTAAATTCCAGACCAGCAAAATGGTAATATGATTGAATTATTAGTATAGCTAAGACAGAACCTTTAGAAGAGGGCTGACAAGCCATCAAAAACAGAAAACAGAGTTATCAGGAGACACAAACAGGGTTAGTGTCCACCCAGGGAGGACAGAGGAGCCTGAGCCAATAGGACTTAAATATTCCAGTCCCATTAGCAAGGTGGTCTTCATTAGGATCTGGCTGCAGTTGATTAGTTTAACTGGACACATGAAATATTTCATTAATGTAAATCATCTTATTCTAATTCCACATTTACCAAGTACTTCCTGATTCTGGCCTCAGACAAAATGTGCTGATCATAAGATTTCAAATATTGCAATATAGTGCTTGCTTATGGTAAGTTACAAAATCGTCTCTGATGATCACTTGGCTTCCCCTGTAGCTTGTTGACATGGAGAGAACACTGTGGTTATACAAATAAAAGTATAAAGTCCTTGTGGTTATTGTGTTTCTCATTGTAATTTAAAAGGCATTCTGAAAGCTGTCAATCGCCTCTTGATATTAGTGTGTGTGACTTAGTTTCTAGGGTCCTGATCATAGCTGGACACTGTCTAGTCAAGTTTCATGAAGCCTGTCCCTCCAGTAGCCCTACCCAGTGCAAGCTTAGCAGCTGCAGCCTCCTGATATTGACGATTACCTACGGCTACTGCATTGTTGTCTAAAATGCCTGATGAGCCCAAAGGGCACAGTGAAGAAAATCAGTTTAATTCTCTATTTCATTTATCTCCACTCTAGACATTATAATTCCCTTCCTTCTGTTCACTTTGGAATTCCCTTCCTATTCTTTTTCTAGATCCACAGATTGTGAAGTTAGGCCTTTGATTTGAGATCTTTCGTCTTTTTTAATGTAAGCATTAAATTTCCCTCTCCGTACTACCCTTGCTACATCCCGTTAGTTTGGTTCATTGGGTTTCAATTTCAAATGCCTCAAGGTATTTCCTAATTTCCCTTGTGATTACTTCTTTAAACCGCTGTTTTTTAAATAGAATGTTCTTTAATGCTCATTTCTCCCTATGTTACTGATTACTGGTTTCATTCCATTGTGGTCAGAGAATAAGCAATACATGACTTCCATATTTTTTAATTTAATGAGGTTTGTTTTGTGATCAAATATATGGTGTATCTTAGAGAATGACCCATATGCACTAGAGAAGAATTTGTATTCTGCTCCTGTTGGGTGAAGTTGTTCTTTGTATGTCTATTAGTTCTGGTTGGTTTATAGTATAGTATAGTATAATATAGTATAGTATAGTATAGTATTTATTGTATTGCTCAAGTCTTCTCTTCAGCTTTGATATTCTGATCAGATGTTCTAACCATTACTGAAAGTGATGTATTGAAGTTTCTTGCTATTAATGAAGAGCCATCTATTTCTCCTTCAAGTCCATCAATATTTGCTTCATATATTTTGGGCTTTGCCATTAGATGCATATATATATTTATAATTTCTATGTCTTCTAATTGATCTGATCCTAATTGATCTGATCAGTATACAGTGACCCTCTTTATCCCTGGCAATAGTTTTAATTTAAAACTCATATGAGAGCTGCCACAGTTCTCTTTTAGTTACTATTTGCATAGTATATTTTTTCCTTCCTTTCACTTCCAACATACTTTGTCTCTGAATTTAAGGTGTGTCTCTCGTAAGCAGTATATAGTAAGGTCACGTTTTTTTTAATCCAATCTGCCAATCTCACCTTTTTACTGAAGAGTTTACCCATCTACAATTAAAGAAACTACTGCAGGACTCTCCTCTCTCATTTTGCTATTTTAACTTTATAAATCTTATACCTTTTTTGCTCCTCAGCTCTTCTGTTAATGCCTACACTTATATTTAATTGATGTTTAGTTGTGTACCATTTTGATTCCCTACTCATTTCCTACTGTAAATATTGTTTCAGATATTTTCTTTGTGGTTACTGTGGAACTTAAATTTAACATCCTAAATCTAGAACAGTCACTTTTTTATACCAACTTAACTTCAATAGTGTACACACTTTTCCTATACCCCTCTATCCCACCACCTTCTTATTGTATTTGTTAAAAAATTTATTGTTATACATTGCATCCCAAAACCATTAATCTACCATCACTTTTTATGCATTTGAAGTTTAGAAACTATAAGAAGTAAAAAGTTGAGTTGCATACCAAAAAACGCAATATAAGTACAGGAACTTATAATTATCCTTATGGCTACCTTTGTTAGAGGTCTTTATTTCTTTATGCCACTTTGATCCACTGCCTAGTGTCCTTTCCTTTCAGTCTGAAGACTACTCCCTTTAGCATTGCTTGCAGGGCAGGTCTAATGGTGAGAAATCCCCTCAGTTTTTGTTCATCTGAGGCTGTTTTAATCTTACCCACATTTTTAGAGCTGCAGCTCAGCAGATATAAAATTCTTGGTTGGTGACTGTTTTCTTTCATCACATTTAATATTTCATCCCACTGTACTCTTGCCTTCAAAAAATGGAGAATTGATACTTAATCTTATTTGGGTTCCCTTTTTTCTATGGAAGTTTTCATGACTCTTTCCTTGTCTTTAGCATCTGACAGTTTGACTCACATGTGTCAGGGTGGTTCTATTTTGGTTTATCCTGTTTGGGTTCATTAATCTTGAATGTATAAATTCATGTCTTCCATTAAGCTTGGGAAGTTTCCTGCTGTTATTTTTTAGTATGTCTTCTGTCCCTTTCTTTCTCCTCCTTCTGAGATTCACATAGTGCGTATATTGGTTTGCTTGATGGAGTCCCACAGCTCTTTTAGGTTCTAGTCATGTTTTTTCATTCTTTTTTCTTTCTGTTCCTCAATCAGAATCATTTCAATTATCCTGCCTTCAAGTTCATTGATTCTTCCTTTTGCCAGCTCCAATCTTCTGTTGAAATCCTTTTGGGAATTTTTCATTTCAGCTACTGTGGTCCTCAACTTCAGTATTTCTGTTTAGTACTTTTTAAAAATTTCTATCTCTTTATAGAGATTCTCATGGTATTCATCATCATTTTTCCAATATCTTTTAGTTCATTCTCTATTTTCCTTTATCTCCTTGAGCACATTGAAGATTATTTTTTCTAAGTCTTTGTCCAGTATGTGTAAAGTTTGGCCATCTTTATTGGTTTCCTGAATTTTTATCTTGTTTCTTTGGATGCATTATTATTTCCTGTTTTTCTTTCCTTTTTTTTTTTGTCTTATAATCTTTTCTTACACACTGTATATTTTAATATTTTAATATGTTATAGCTCTGGAAATGAGTCCTTGAGCTCTATGTTCCTTAAGTTTGTATCCAGTTAGTGATATGACAGAGATAAGTGCTAGGAGCTAACACAACCAACCAATGCAAAAACCACCTTGCACAATCTTTTCAAATTGGCTCTGCATTGGCTCATGCTCTCCTTCAGAGTTTAGACCTCTTATCAAGAAAATCAGCCTGTGGCCACAGTGGCTCAGCATGCAAAGTTCTTGCCTGCCATGTTGGAGATCTGGGCTTGATTCTCAGTGCCTGTCCATGCTAAAATAAAATAAAAAGATCAGCCTGAGATGCGAGTGTATTGCAAGCTCCTTTCTGTCTCTTCTGAGCCTGCATCTTGTCCTGGGTTTGTACTTGCTTGGGGCCTTAGTAAACTCATTGTTTACAGGAATCCAAATGCCCCCTCCACTCCATATAAAATAGAATTTTCCCACCTATCTATTTCGACTTAATTGTTCCTTATATTGCTTTAGCTGTCTGCAAGGTGCTTCTGCCCCTTCAGGATAAGTTTTGGGAGGGCAAGTCATAGATGCCCGTCTAGTTCATTCTTTCATGCTGCCACCTAGTATGTTAGCACCAATATATAGTCACCCCAATATACGTATAGGGGTTATTTTGCTCCCTCCAGACAGGGTGAGAGATCCACAATGGAGTTCAAGCTGGCTTCACACTGTGCCAGAGAAGGAATGGCAGAGGAGCCAGCAAAGGCACCTTGAGCTTCTCCTACCATTTTTAGAGCTGTGTTTCCTTGATTTGGCTCTCATCCAGTTACTGCAGCCCTTTACCTGTGTTCCAGAGTTTGGAGAAAGATGTCTCTGCTAGTTTTTGCTGATTGTTCAAAAAATCTGTGGGGGTATGTCCTCCTGAGGTGTCTTCTACTGCTATCTAACTTGACCAGAAGTTTTATAGATTTTTAATTACACAAATACTATTCAAACACATTTTCCTTTTAAGCATGTAAAACATTACAGAAAAGCAACATCCAAACACTGTCTTCCCCCACTGCCCTTAAGTGGATGCTGTTATCAGGTGTGACTCCTCTCAAGCATTTTTAAGCCTTTATATCATATGTCTACAACTATACGACACAGAAAATAGGTAAAACCCATAGAAAATAGGTAATATTGTACTTGTATGTTTAATAAATGGTTCCATATTATACCTATTGTTCTGTAACATACTTTCACTAGGCAATGTCTTAAAGATTTTCTTATGTCGATACATATATATCCTTTAATATTTTTATTTATTTTTTATTATTATTATTTTTTTTAACATGGGCAGGCACCGGGAATCGAACCTGGGTCCTCGGGCATGGCAGGCAAGCACTCTTACCTGCTGAGCCACCGTGGCCCGCCCTCCTTTAATATTTTTAATTGTTCCACACATTCAGTATATAAGTGCATTACACTTTTGTTATCTCTACATCAATTGTGGGCTATTTAACCTCTATAAAACATTGCAATAAATATCCTTGCCCATTCTTTCTTGTGCACATAGAAAAAGACTTTCTCCAGAAGTGCTCCAAGAATGGACATTGCCATATGATAGAGTCCGAATATAAGTTCAAACTATATTCCATCAAACACCTGAACTAGGATTATAAGAAATTTCATTTAAAAATAAATAATTATATGCATATATAGAACATACATACATACATACATAAGTAACAAAAGACAGTTTCTTAATTCACCTTAGATTTTCTGAATCAGAATCCATGGATGCTGTATAAACATCCAGTCTCTAAAAATGTACTTAAATGTCCACTTACTAACCGCTTCCATAAGCAAGGCACTGCATTAAGAGCTTTACACATTTTCCTGCGGGACCATTATTTTCATAGTCAAGGCCAGAGCTGGGTTGCAATTAAACCTGGATTCCAATCTACACTTAAGTGTTCTGAAATACATGAGGACCCATGGACACAGTGCATCATTCCCATGCATGCCGCACCTCCAGAATAAGCATCTTTCACCCCAAACCCCACCCCTGTGATGATCCTCCCCATCCACCCTACTTCTGTCATTGACTCACGTAGGAGATGCTCCTGATGAGGTCCTCCCTTAATGCCTACTGTCCCGTGCAGGTTGCTCAGACAACCTATAGTTTCTCTCTTTTTATCCCTTCGTTATTTCCAAATCTTCCTAAGCAACCTTAGAAAGAGAGAGAGAGAAGGAGGGAGAAAAAAAGAAGCTAAATGAGCAAAGACCATTGCCATTTGTACACTGGAAAGGTTACAGAGGAAGCTATAAATTTAAACACACTAATAATTTTGTCCCCAATGCATCATTTCATCTTTACAGAAAAATTGTAGAATTAGTATTATTATCCTCATTTTATAGATGGGGCAAAAAAGGCACAGAAAATTAAGAATTTTGCTTAAGATAACTGGCTAGAGGGGTAGACCCAGCATCCAAAGTGAAGTCCATCTGATGCAAGAGTCCAGCTTGTGAGTCTGCTTTATTCTATTTCTATCTCTAATCCACATGTCTGATTTTTATCTTTCCTCCTTTCTAGGCATCTATACAGACTTTTATTGTTGAAGTATAAGAAACAACCCTGAGCATGAAGTTTAAAGGACTGTGTCCTGCCAAAGTTTCATCAATTCATTTGAAAGTGTTCAGCAGGCATCACACACTATGCTGAGTCACATTAGGAATTCATGCCAGCCTATAACACTTTACACTCTCTGGCATGCTGACACTGTATAGATTTATGTACCACAAAACTTAGATAACTTCAAACACCTCATTGCCTAAGCCCTCAGTAATGCTGATAAAATATATGTAGCTGCACTTATAAATCATTACCTTTACTTTCATTTAATAAAATTGAAAATAGTGTTTTCCAAGAAGTTGTTGGACAGTTTCAACTCACTATAAATGACTGTGGTTGCTTTTTTACCACTGTTATTTCTATGCTATTACCACCTTTTATATGGTTTTAGATTTTTTTGGGGGGGGGTTATTTTATGCATTTCTTTTAAGATAAAATTAATAGAACGTTTTTAACATTTATAACTAGCTCAAATTAAGTTGAATGGAAAAACGACCATATTTTAGAGACATAAGTTAAAACAATTAGGGTTGAAGTATCACAGTCCCTGAAACTATTTTCAAATGGTCCCAAAATTAATTATATATAGAGATAAAACAAATAGGGCAGTATGTTAACAATTGTTAATTTTAAGTGAAGAATACACAGGTACACATTCTATTCTTTTTCTTTTTTCTGTAGGTTTAAAACTTTAGAAAATTAGAAGTTAGGGGTGTATTAGATTTCTGCTGCAATATTACTGTATAACAAAAAAACAAAACCTAAAATCTCAATGGCTTGCAACACAAAGCATTCATTTATTTCACTCACAGGTTAATGAGTTGGCTGAGTCATACTGACATCCAATAAAACTGGATGTCAGTTTTATTTCTGCTTTACATGTCTCTCATTCTGGAACCAGTAGCTACCCAGTGCAAGAAGAGGGTGAGTGCACAATGGTAGAGTGTAAGGGGGTGAAAGAAGCATACAATGTCTCTTCAGATTGCAATGATCACAGTCATTTCTTCCTACATTCCACTAGCCAAAGTAAGACACATGGTCAAGTCCAACATCAGTAGGTCTGGAAAGAGTGTTATACCCACAGTGAACCATGGCAAGGGTGGGGAGGAAAGGAAGAATTTTTGTCACATAATACAGTCTATCATGGGAGAGACATTTCCTGCCAACAAGGCTAATGGGGACAAATAGAAGAAAAAGAAGAGGTTATGTATACTCAATGCAATACCAAGTTAAGAAAACAAAGTTCAGTTTTTAAAAATCAAAGAAAATCTCACCAAAAAAGAATCATGTGACAAAGCACAATCTGATGGAGGCATAAAGGGATATAAACACTCCTGTTCACTTTGCTTAAAGATGGAGTATGTATGATAAGCTAAGCGATTTTAACAAGGCAGGATCTCCTTGAATATCACCATTCCAGGTCCTAGAGAAACTGAGGCCCAAAGCAGCTGAACTAATTTGCCAGCTCTGCATTCAGATATCTACCAGGAACTCTGCAATAGAATTCAACTCTGAGTTATGCCTCTAACTTCTGACTTATTTTGCAAGAAAGTACATTTTTCCTATGATCAGGCTTCTTAAGTTGAAAATTGGCATTTTTGCAATAATACAGTCTATACAATTACTAACTTTTCTTTAAGTGGCCAATGAGTTAAAGAAATCTTTCGATGTGAAATTCAAATTATGAACACTGGAAAATAAAATATATTTATTTATGTTATATAAAATAATCTCGATGATATATTTTACATATGTTAAACCAAATAACTTCATAAAATGTTTTTGAGTTCCTCTCTAGAGTAGCATTTACACTCAAAATAATTTATTATGAGGAAAACAATGGAGGCCCAGAATAAACCTCCTTTTATAGAACAGTTCGGTTGCCAGGCAGATTATATTTCCAACTTGAATGGAAGGAGCTTGTCAGCTCTCTTCCATGCCATGTAAATCAGTCTTGTTGGGCTGAGGTCCAGCAAGGCTCTCTTCTTTAGTTTACTTTCTCTCTCACTGACCTTTACTCCCCAGATATGTATCACATGTAACAGGTCTGTACACTTGACCCCGACTACTTTAATGAAACACAAAAGAGAAAAGAGTTAAAAGAGAAGGCTCTCCTTACTAAGTGTTCAACAGAAGATCTTCATACTTCAGGGCCTTTGTTTTTTGTTTTTTCTCTCTCTCTCTCTTTTTTTTTTCTTTGCACCGGGAATCGAACCCAGGTCTCCGGCATGGCAGGCAATAACTCTGCTTGCTAAGCCACTGTGGCCTTCCCTCTCTTTGTTTTTAAAAATATAATTTTCCTATAAAAATTAAAGTTTCATTGGTAACATGGAGTACTGAAATATACAAACAACTTAAAATTCATTTTATTTTTCATAAGATTGTAATTGCTATGAAATTTTGTTTCATCCTCTCTTTTATTGGAAATCTTACTGCAAACATGTTCATTTGCTTTTGGATCTGTTAAAATTACAAACGTTATAGAAAAAAGTTCAAATGGCAGAAGGCTTCCTCTATTTTATAATTTAATGTGTAAATAAAGTCAAAATGTAACAACTAGACATTTCACTATACTTGTTCAGCTCTTGGGCTGACTATCAGAAGAAAAGATTACTTTTTTGGTTGTTTCAAACCTTTTTTAAAAAACCATTTAGCTTTTGTCCCATTGATTCAAGCAATAAGAGACCTAATGTTCCTTGAACAACTCATATTTGAAAATGCCTTTTGCCTCCTGAAAAATATTCAAGTTTTATAACATTGCAATTTTTTTCAATAAAGTAGAGTTCGAGAATGTAGACAAATCTATCACCAGTGGCCTTTGAAATATTGCAATTCATCAACCATACAATTTAAACACTAAAAATAGTTTATTTTATATCATACATTTTCCTAAGTTATGATGGATATATATATCTTCCCTCTACAAAACCAATTAATATTTTCAAATATGCATCTATTCTTAGTATACATTAATATTTAAATATTTGTTTTATATATATGATATGATGCCAATTAAAATGAAAACCTTTTTCAGTTCTTTGAATTCAGAGCAGTGACTCTGTGCATATGGAAATAGTCTTATTTAGCTGCAATAGTTCCAGCAAAATATTGACAAGTCAAAAATTAAATACGTGTGTAATCTGATTGTTCTCTAGGCCCAAGTTCACCTTAAGAGCAATTACTCAAATTATATTTGCTTTTACATCATGTCCTTGAAACCTCCCCAAAATATTTCTAGGACCCTCCTGTGTCTCCTATGTGCTCCCAAATTCTACCCCTATGGGGTATATGGTTCTTGCCGGATATCTCCATGAGCTTTGCATGGATCACTCACCACCGGCCCTCCCTAGCTCTCTATCGGACTCCACCTCTGCTCCTCCAGCAATAGAAGATGATGGCGCATTGTGACGTTGGAGAGATGCACCTCTCCTTCTCTGTATCAGACTCTCTTGGAGGACTCTGAGAGTAAACTGCCTATTCCTTTAATGTCTTAGAGACATTAAATGAAAGTCATTCTCTCTTTCTCTCTCCTGTTCCATGTAGAACTCAGAGTGTAAAGTTCTGAGCCCAAAAGGATACAACTGGGAGATATATCTAACAGGACATGTTATATTAGAGTTACCCCTTCTAAGTGGCAACTTATACCCAAGAATGAATTCTTTCCCAGTAGGTTCTTATTTCTTATGCTTACCAGCTTCCCTTTCCTTAAGCCCAACCCACCATTTTCCAGATTACCCTAGAAATTTCTGAATCCCACTTAGATTTAAAGCCACTTCTATGGTGATTACCTGCATCTAAAGTTAGATATAGAGACCACTAAAACATTTTCAAAACTATTTGTATCTAAAAGCTACTTAGCTTAATTTCAAAAGTACATATTGTAGTGGATATTTGTAGGTTCTTCTGACTGGCAAGCTTCTCTATTTCATTCTGCAAATTTTTAAGTTTAACAGTCCTGCATTCTCAAGATAGTACCCAGGACTCAGGCATGCGACCTAGACTCCACTGATACTTGTGCAAACTGACACTACAATTTGGAAGGGAGCAACATGAGAAAGGAGGCTCTGTCTTATAGTAGAAATGTGAGGCTTCCTCAGGGACCTACCTGTGTTTGGAGAGAGCATAGTCACTGTACAAGTCTTTGGAAGGGTTGTGGCTCATACTTTATCAGGCCAGGAGGACAAAACACCATTCCACAGATGACTCTCACACCTTGAAATCTAATGGAGTATGCCCTACTGGGTTTCCCTTTGTTTAGGACAGGTGACCCATATTTTCCTTCCAATTTCTTCCTTCTGTAATCAAATTTTTACCCTATGCCTGACCCTCCCTTGTATATCGGAAGCAGATAACTTGTTCTCTAGGTTTTACAGGGGGGTACTGTGCTCCAGGATAGACCACACCTATAATTAATTTTGATAAGACTTTATACTTACTAAACATTGTTCTGAAATGATTTAAGTCTTCAGGGATATCATGATGGAGTGAATGTATTCTGCACATGGAGAGAACAGGTCTTGTCAGATCCAGAGGGTGAAGTAGGGTGGTTTGACCCTGTATGCATTCCAGAAAATAAAACACATGTTCTTAAATCTAATCCATTCCTGTGGTTATGAACCCACGTCTGAGTAGGAACTTTTGATGTGGTTACTTAAACTCAGGTGTATCCCAACTCAAGAAGGATAGTTCTTAATCCTATTACTGGAGTCTTTCATAAGAGGATGAAATTCAGACAGAGAAAGAGAAAGCCACAGATACAAGAAGCTGAAATCAATGAAATCTAGTGAGAGACCAGCAGACACTTCCATGCACCATGCCATGGGACAGAGGAGCCAAGGATCAGTGAGTCTTTGGAAAGAAAGCATTGCCTTGATGACTACTTGACATGGACATTTTCCCAGCCTCAAAACCATAAGCAGGGCAGGCGATGGTGGTACAATGGCAGAATTCTTGCCTTCCATGCCAGAGACCCAGGTTCGACTCCCTGTGCCTGTCCATGTAAAAAAAAAAAAAAAAAAAAAACACCATGAGCAAATAAATTCCCATTGTTTAAACCGAACCATCTCATGGTATTTGCTTAAGCAGCCTGGAAAACTGAAACACTAACCTATGCAGGGGTGTCTGGGAGAGAGAAAGCCTCTCCTTAGTGATTTCTTTGTCAGCAGGATTCCAAAGAACTCCTAGTTTTCCAAAGTTTTTCCTGAAATAGCTATTTCTAGTTTCTTACAGCCCTTCTGAATTACATGAGACTCAAATATGAATCTAATAGTGACTATATTCTAGTCAGAGTATGCCCTCCTAACTGATTACTAAGTATTTTTTACTGGGTGTTTTCACCAAAACTGGCTCATTCTTATTTGTGCCAGTGAGATTTCTCAATTCTCCCGCACATAGACATCTGGACGGTACAACCCACTGTTTCAGTCCAGTCACAACCAAATTCCATTTAGACTCATGCTGGAGTCCCTATTTTATCAATATCTTAAATAATTAAATTATTAAAGAATTAGCATGTTTACATTTAAACATGTTTAAATAAATAATCAAAATGTTCCATTTCAACATTTTGGAGTAGGAAAACAGGTCCTTCCATTACTGGCAAAATTCCAAGCCTCATCCTATAATTGTAAGGAAGCCATCCTTTTCCCAACGTTCTTCTGAAATATGCCCGAGGAACTCCAACATCACGTACTTAATCTAAAGGTTTAATTCCTGGTTGTGTCTGCACCTCCTCAGACTGTCCAGCAGCCCCTGCCAATGGCAGTCAGAGCCATGGGACCATTGCCTTGGTTTGCTGGGGCCATTGCACTTTTCTCTGTGTTCTTGTCTGAAGAGGTTCAGGCACCAGCTACACTCTGTCCCCAGAACCACCTCTCCTACAGAGCTGCTCTAAGCCTGGTCAGGTTACCCCGTGATTTCCAGAAACACAACAAAAAGCCAGCTCTAGGCTCCCAAAGGACCACCTCGAATTCTTAGTTATTCAATCTTAAACAACCCAAGTAAAGAACAATGCAAAGTCCCAATTGAATATCTTTTTAGGGAAACCATCTTCCCCTTCTTTTAGAAGTAAAATATGTCCATCTAATTTACATTACCAAGTAGAACACAATGTGTGCATTCTCAGACTCAAGGTAACCTCATACTTTTATCCAAGAGCATGAGGTAACTATTGGCTTATCTTACATACCTGAAATGAAAGAGCTTATTCTAAAAGATCTTCACTAACAAAAGTAGTCAGTTCCAAAGGTACAAGCCGTCTTTACCTCCATAAAACCAAACCACCAGCAATCTTGCCAAGGGCAGTTTCCTCAGTAAATCTTATAAAAGGTCAAATTCCCTTTATGTAGCTTTATTTTTTTTTTTTTGTCCAAAAACATTTAGGTCTTTCTTATTCTAAAAATCATTTAAATTAATTTTAAATGTTTGCTTTTTGAACATATACTACCTGCAGGTGGTACAAAATTCAAAATGTGCAGAGTAGGTCTCTTTCCCACCCAGTTCTCAGAAAAAGTCACTTTTAGCAGGGTCTGTGATTCCTACCGGAGACTGCTGAAGAGTCAATGCCATCGTAATGGCATAATGTTTCTTTGGAAGCTTCCTGAGTCAGCTTCTTTTCCTTAATTTTCAGTTTTCCACATGCTAGAATTCTACTGCTAGAAAATTTACGTTCTAGCACGTAAATTTTCTTCTGGTCCCTAATATTGTTTCGTCTGCTACCTTATCATCAATTAGGCTCTTTCACTTATCTTATTCATCCCCATTCAATATCTCTCTGCAAGATGATTTTTTTTTACCCCTTAATAGTAGTTTTGTTCTGAAGAGTTGTAATTTTAGTTAGAATTTGCTTATTTATTTGCTTTCTTTATCCAGTTTATTTGGCTACTGATTCTGATTTTTTAAACTCTCCTGAGATTATTCACTTTAGTGCAAAAAGCATATGTAGAGTAAACAAGAGCTGTGAATGGTCGGAGATTTTACCCTACTTGCAAGCTGACAAATTAGCGTCTCCCACATCTCATAGATGCTGGTATCATCTATGGAATCATAAAACTCCTGGGTCAAAGACAATGGATAGTTTATGGCTCATAGCAATTATAATCAACATTTGTGCCAGGTCTCTAAAGCCTAATTTCCACATCAAGAAGGCCAAAGGATATCTGCACATGTAGGGTGAGGCATTACAGGAGAGGAACTCCAAACATTAGGATCCCAAACCTTTTATAATAAGTAAATTTGCCTTTGCTCCAAAGGAGACACCATTATACACAGGTCAGTAAGGAGGCCTGCCCATTACTCTGGAGGGAGACACCCTCTCTGTCTTCCAGGGCTGTCGACTGTACAAACAACCTGCAATAAGCACAGTCAGTTCCTCTGCTCAAAAGATTTGCAGAAATGTGAGAGAATTTTTACCCGACATAGAGTGTTTACACTGTGCTTAGACACTAGCAAGGATTTGAATTTCTTCAGTCAGTAAGCTTTCATTGTACACTGTATGAGGTTCTTGGGCCACTAACTTGGTGTCTTAAAACAAAAGACATTTATTCATTCACAATTCTGAAGGCTAGAAAGCTGAATCACAGCATCAGCATCTCTGAAACCTGGAGAGGAGAATCCTTCCTTGGCTATTCCTAACTTCTGGCAATTACTGGAAATACTTAGGGTTCCTTGCTTGTAGCAGTATAATTCCAATCTTTGCCTCTGTGTTCACATGCCCTTCTCCCTGGTGTCCAAATTTCTCTGTATGTGTACAAATTTCCTCTTCCTACAAGGACACCTGTCATATTGTTTGGCATCATCTCAACCAATCACATCTTCAAAACGCAAAATTTAGTTAAAGTCATGTTCATGAGACCAGAAGTTAAGACTTGAACATATATTTTTGGTTCAGCCCATAATAAGCACTTACTGTTCTCCAAGGGCCATTACAGGTGCTGTTAAAGAAGATAATGTATGTGAAGCAATTTTTTAAACTATAGAGTGACAAGTATTAGTTACTTTTCCTATTACCTTGATTGATTTATCCTTTCAGCATTTGCCAATGGTAGATATTGTGTCCATTTCTTATGCTGATTATTTTTCAATATTTTCATTGGTCTTTTACTTCCATAATTGGAGTTTTGCTGAAGTTTCAGAGTCCTAAAGCCTGAGGGCCCTGCTTTACTTTGCACAAAACAAATTTGCTCTTCTCTGCCCATAGCCAGCAGAAGTGGGCTTGACTTCAACTTTCCTGGGGCTTTCAATTCCCTGCTTTCATAAAGGGCATTGTCCAAAGGAGAGACAAATTAGGCAGAAATTCAAAAAAGTAAAAACTGTCAGTGTGAAATTACAATACTTAAGCACATTAAAAAATGTTAAGCCAGAAACTGTTCCATTGGATTGCTTTCTAATTTAAGCTAATCCATTTTTCTCACCCTGAATTTTGGCGTGGCGCATATTTAATTATGGTGTGTTTTATAATGAATGAGAAAGTATTGGCAATGCTGAATATTTTCAATGTATATTCATTTAACCACATTTTCAAGATGTAGAAATCAACTATTTTTGCACATTCAGATATAATATACAAGTAGTTTATATAATTCTAAACTTTTTAAAAAATACTTTAGGTAAGAGAATTTAATTTTTTTGTACTTTTGCTTCCATTTTATGTTTTTTTTAAACATCTTCATTTAAGATATAATTGACAGGCAAGAAGATGCACATATTTTAAATACATATTTCAAAGAGTTTTAATATATGGCTATATCCGTAAATCATCACCACAATCAAGATAATGAACATTCACCCCCTAAAGTTTCCGTATCTCTCCCTCCCTCCGCTCCCATCTCCAGGCAACCACTAACCTGCATACATTCTCATTATCCAGGATTATAACTAAATGGAATATATAATATTGCTCTTATTTGTCTAACTTCTATCACTCAGCACATTTTTGAGAATTATCCATGTTGATACTTGCATCAATAGTTCATTCCTTTTTATTGCTGAGTAGATTACAGTATACGGATATACCACAATTTGATTATCCATTCGCCTGCTGGTGGGCATTTGGATTGGTTGTAGTTTGGGGCTATAACATATAAAGCTGCTATAAATATTCATATTTATATGAGTATGAACATATACTATCAGATACTATCATTTCTCTTGGGCAATACCTATCAATGGCCTGGCTGAATCATATGGTAGGTGTGTGCTTAACTTTTTTAAGACACTGCAAAAATGTTTTCTGAAGTAGGTATCCTATTTTACATCCTCATCAGCAGTGTATGAGAGGTTCAGTTGCTCTACATCTTCATCAACTCTTGGAATGGTCATTTATTTAAATTTTAGTCCTTCTAGTGAGTATGAAGTGGTATTTGGTTGCAGTTTTAATTTGCATGTCCATGATGACTAATGATGCTGAGCATCTTTTTATATGATTATGGTCCATTTGTATGTTTTTTGGAGGTGGCTGTCTTAGTTTGCCAGGACTGCTATAATAGATACCGCAAACTGATGGGCTTAAACAATAGGAATGTATTGGTTCATAGTTTGGGAGGCTAGAAATCCAAAATCAAGGTATTGGGAAGAGCATTCTTTCCATGAAGTATGCAGTATTCTGGTGGTGGCTTACCAGCAACCCTCCATAATATGGCAATCTGTCTTCTCCCTCCTCTGGCTTCTACTGACTAACTGCATCCAAATTTCCTCTGCTTATAAGGACTTCAGACGGCTACAGTCATATTGTATTAAGGCCACCCTCATTCCGTTTGACCCTAACTACTTCAATGATCCTATTTCCAAATGAGCATACTCCTGCAAGACTATAGGTTAAGGAATTGAACATGTCTTTCTAGTAGACATGATTCAATCTGTCATAATGTCTATTCAAATATTATGACCATTTTTATTACTAAATCTTCTAGAAACCTAAATAATACATACACATATTATGCATACATACATTATATATACACATATTGTTCTAGATACAGCCCCTTTGTCAGATACATGCTTTGTAAATATGTTCTTCCAGGTCTGTGATTTGTCTTTTCATTTTCTTAACAGTGTCTTTCGAAGAGCAAGGGTTTTTTTTTATTTTGAAGAAGTCAAATTTATTGATTACTTGTTTTATAGCTCATGCTTTTTTTGTGTCTTATTTCTCAAATCATTACCAAACCTCTCAAAGTCACTACAATTTTATCCTTGTTTTCTTCTAGAAATTCTATACTCTTTTCCTTATATATTGGACTATGATTCATTTTGAGTCAATTAATCATAGTTCATTTGATTATCATGTAAGAGAATTGTCAAGAGTTTTGTTTTTGTTTTTGTTTTTTTTTTGGTCGTTTGTTTAGGTCTGTCCAATGGTTGTAGCACCTTTTGTTGAAAGGACTATCTTTATTCATTAAGTGCCTTGTCACCTTTTTAAAAATTCACTTGTTCATATATGTGTCTATTTCTATACTCTCTATTCTATTCTATTGATCTATATGTCTATCTTTATGCCATATGACACTGTCTTGATTATTGTAGCTTTATAAAAATTCTTGATATTAGGTAGTATAAAAAGAACTTTGTTCTTTTTCAACATTGTTTGGTTATCTAGGTCTGTTACATTCCTTAAGCTTTAGAATAAACTTATCAAATTCTACCAAAAAATCTTACAGAGATTTGATTTGGAATTGTGTGAAATCTGTAGATATATTTGGATATAATTGAAATCTTAGCAATATTGACTCTTCCGATCTATGACCCTGATTTAGCCCTCCATTTATTTATGTCTTCTTTAAATTTCCTCAGAAATGTGTTGTAGGATTTAGTGTACAGATCTTGAACATCTTTTGCCAACTGTATCCCTAAGTAATATGTTTTTTAATCCTATTTTAGAGAATATTGTTTATTTAATTTCAATTTCCAATAGACTTTTTTTATTTTTTATTTTATTTTTTTAAATATCAAAAAACACAAAACAAATGCAATCATTCCTATTTTGATCATTTCGTTCTACATATATAATCAGTAGACTTTTGTATAAACTTTTGTATTTTGAATTAGTAGACTGCAATTTGCTAAATTCACTTTTTCATTATGATTGCTTTTTTAATAGATTCCTGAGAATTTTCTACATAGATTATCATGTCTGTGAATAAAGGCAATTTTATTATTTTCCTATCTATATTTCTTTTATTTCTTATCCTTGCCTTATTGCACTGGTTAGGACCTCCACTACCATGCTAAGTACAAGTAGTGAGAGTAGTCGTTCTTGCCTTTTTAACAACCTTAAGGGGATATCGTTCAGTAAGTTTGTTTTTGATGCCCTTTGTCAGGTTGAGAATGTTCCCTTGTACTTCTACTTTGCTGAGCATTTTCACTAGGAGGCATTTAATTATGTCAAAGACTTTCTATATCTTTTAAGATAATCATGTGGTTTTTCTTTTTTAGTCTGTTAATATTATAAACTACATTGATTGAGTTTTTGTTACATCTAAATATTTATTTCTTTATTAAATAATCAAAAAAATACTTTAATTTACTAAAGAAGTGTTGGATTTACAGAACAATCATGCATAAAATACAGACATCCCATATACCACCCCACCATCAAAACCTTGCATTGGTGTGGAACATTTATTACAATTGATGAAGCCCATTTTTATAATTGGGCTATTAGTTAAAGTCCATGGTTTAACTTAGTATGCACTGTGTGTAGTGTAGTCCCATAGATTTTTTTTAATTTTTACTGTTACCATGTGCAATGTAACATTGCCCCTTTAAATCACGTTCAGATAGAATCTCAGTGCTGTTAGTGCATCACAATGTCGTTCTACCATTACCACCATCCATAACTAAAGCATTTCCAAATAGGAATTCCGTACATTTTAAGCCTTAACTTCCTGTTCCCCATCCCCACTCCACCCTCTGGTAGCCTATACTCTATATTCTGACTCTGGGGATTGCTTATTCTGTTTCAAATGGGTGAGATCATACAATATTTGTCCTTTGTGTCTAGCTTATTTCACTCAACATTATGTCTCCGAGGCTTTTCCATGTTGTCACATGTATGAGAACTTCATTTCTTTTTTACAGCTGAATAATATTCCATTCTATGTACATACCTTTTGTTTATCCATTCAATGGTTGATGGCCACTTGGTAGCTTCCATCTTTTGGAAATTGTGAATAATGCCACTATGAACACTGGTCAGCAAGTATCTGTTTGAGTCCCTGTTTTCAATTTTTTGGTACATACTGAGTAGTGGGATTGTTGGATCAGATGGTATTTCTATACTTAGCTCTCTGAACAACCACCAAACTGTCTTCCATAGGAGCTGCATAATTTTACATTCCTAACAACAATGAATGAATGTTCCTATTTCTCTGCATCCTGCCCAATATTAGCTATTTTCTGTTTTCTTTGATAGTGTCCATTCTAATGGGTATGAAAAGGTATCTCAATGTGGTTTTGACTTGCATTTCCCTGATGACTGATGATGTTGAACATCTTTTCATGTGCTTCTTGGTCATTTGTATAATTCCTTTGGAGAAATGCCTATTCAAATCTTTTGTCTGATTTTAATTGTCTTGTTTGTCTTTTTTGTTGTTGAGTTGTAGGATTTCTTAGTATGTTCTGGTTATTAAACTCTTATCAGATATGTTGTTCCTAAATATTTTCTACCATTGTGTAAGATGTTGTTTTACTTTCATCATAAACTCCATTGATACGCAAAGGTTTTTAATTTCGATGAGGCCCCATTATCTACTTTTCCTTTTCTTGCTTGTACTTTGGGTATAAAGTCTGAGAAACCAGGGCCTAAAACAAGGTCCTGAAACTGCTTCCCAACATTTTTTTCTAGGATTTTTACACTTCTGTTTCTTATGCTTGGGTCTTCGATCCATTTTGAGTTGATTTTTGTATGTAGTGCCAGATAGGCATCTTCTTTTTTTATTTCCAGCACCATTTGTTGAAGAGACTATGCTTTCCCAATTGTGTGGTCTTTGTCCTCAAGTCAAAAATCGGTTGGCCATAAATGTGAGGGTTGATTTCTGAGCTCTCAATTCAATTCTACTGATCTCTATGTCTGTCTTTGTACCAGTGCCAGCTGTTTTCATTATTGTAGCTTTGTAATAATTTCTAAGATTGAGAAATGTAAGTCTTCAAACTTCATTCTTCTTTGTCAAGATGGCTTTAGCTATTCAAGCCCCTTACTCTTCCATATAAATTTGATGATTGGCTTTTCCACTTTTGTAAAGATGGCTGTTGGAATTTACATTGACTTTATAAATCGCTTTGCGTAATACTGGCATGTTAATGATATTTAGTTGTGCAATCCATGAACACAGAATCCCTTTCCATTTATCTTGGCCTTCTTTGGTTTCTTTTAGAAATGTTTTATAGTTTTCTATTTACCACTCTTTTGCCTTCTTGGTTAGATTTTATTCCTAGACATTTTATTCTTGTAATTACTATTGTAAATGATATTATTTTCCCTGATTTCTTCTTCCAGTTGTTCATTACTAGTATATACAAACACTACTGATTTGGAGGTTGTGATCTTGTACCCCATCTCTTTGTTGAATTCATTTATTAGCTCTAAGAGGTTGTTGTGATTTTTTTTCAGGATTTTCTGTATATAGAATCATGTCATCTGCAAATAGGGAAATTTTAACTTCTTCCTTTCCAATTTGGATGCCTCTTATCTCCTTTTCTTTCCTAAGTGCAAGGAACTGGCAAGAACTCCAGTACAATGATAAATAACAGTGGTGAAAGTGGGCATCCTTGTCTTGTTCCTTTAGAGAGAAAACTCTCAGTCTTTCACCATCAAGTAAAATGTTATCTATGGATGTTTCATATATGCCCTTTACCACACTGGGGAAGTTTTCTTCTATTCCTAGTGCTATAAGTGTTTTTATCAAGAAAGGTGCTGGATTTTGTCAAATGCCTTTTCTGTATCAATTGAGATAATTATGTGGTTTTCTCCCTTCATTCAATTAATGTGGTATATTACATTGATTGATTTTCTTATGTTCAACCAACCATGCAAACCAGAGATAAATCCCACTTGATCATGGTGTACGATTATTTTAATATTCTGTTGGATTCTATTTTCTACTATTTGTTGAGGATTTTTGCCTCCATATTCATAAGAGATATTGGTCTGTAGTTTTATCATTTACTTCTTTGATACAAGGGTGGTGTTGGCCTTGTAAAATGAATTTGAGAGTGTTCTCCCTCTTCAATTTTTTGGATAAGTTTGAGCAGAATTGGAGTTAATTCTTCTTGGAATATTTGGTAAAATTCCTCTGTGAAGTCATTTTGTTCTGGGTTTTCATTTTGAGGAGTTTTTTTTTTGGGGGGGGTTGGGGGTGCATGGGCTGGGAATTAAACCCATGTCTCCCACAGGACAGGTGAGCATTCTACCACTGAACCACCCATGTACCCTGTTTTGAGGTTTTTGATTATTGATTCGATCTCTTTGCTAGTAATGGTTTATTGAAACCTTTATCTCTTCTTGAGTCAGGGAGATGGCTTGAGTATTTCTAAAAATTTGTCCATTTCATCTAAGTTATCTAATGTATTGGCATATATATATATATATTCATAGTATCCTTTTTTTTTTCATAGTATCCTTTTATAGCCCTTTTTTTTGTATGCTGTATAGCGGGGGTCACACTTCATTCTTTTTCTATGTGAGTATCCCATTATTGCAGCACCATTTGTTGAATTTTGTTGGTTTGTTTGTTTGTTTGTTTGTTTTTCTTGTTTGTTTTTTGGGAAGTGCATGGGCCAGGAATAGAACCCAGGTCTCCTACGTGGCTTATAGCCCTTTTTATCTCAGCAGGGTCAGTAGCAATGTTGTACTTTTCATTCCTGATTTTATTTGCATCCTTTCTCTTTTTCCTTATCAGTCTATCTAAAGGTTCCTCAATTTTACTGATCTTTTCAAAGAACCAACTTTTGGTCTTATTGATTCTATTGTTTTCTATTTCATTTATCTCGACTCTAATCTTTGTTATTTCCTTCCTTTTGCTAGATTTGGGTTTAGTTTGCTATTCTTTTACTTATTCTAGTTTTGAAGTTAGGGCTCTGATTTGAAGCAGTCCTTCAGTAAGCATTTTGAGCTATGTATTTCCCTCTCAGCACTGCCTTTACCACATCCCATAACTTTTGGTATGTTATATTTTCATTTTCATTTTCCTCAGGATATTTCCCAATTTTGCTTGTGATTTCCTCTTGGTTGTTTAAGAATACATTGTTGTTTAAGAAAACATTGTTTAATTTCCACATATTTGTGGATTTTTCATTTCTCACTCTAGCTTTATTCCACTGTGGTTAATGAATATACAGTATTGATTTCTAGTTTCATTCCATTGTGGTTAAAGAATATACATTATATGATTTTAATGTTTTTTAATTTATTAAGGCTTGTTTTGTGACCTAACATCTGGTCTATCCCGGAGAGTAATCCATGTGCACTCAAAAAGAATGTGCACTCTTTTTTGTAGGGTGAAGTGTTCTATTTGTCTGTTGGTCCAGTTGGTTTAAAGTATCATTCAAGTCTTGTATTTCCTTATTGATCTGATTTGATGTTCTATCCATTATTGAGAAAGGTACATTAAAGTCTTCCACTAATAATTTAGAATCATAAATTTCTCCCTTCAGATCTATCAGTAACTGCTTCATATATTGCAGAGCTCTGCTCTTAGGTGCATACATATTTACAATTGTTACATCATGCTGTTATCCCCATTGAACCTTCAACTTCTTACACATATTGTGTAAGAACCCTATAACAGGGCAGTGAAACAGTGGCTCAGTGGCAGAATTCTCACCTGCCATGCCAGATACCTGGGTTCAATTCCTGATACCTGCCCATGACAAAAAAAAAAACCTATAAGAGTCTACTTCTATTTCCTCCTACTGAACTTTGTGTTATTATTGTGATACTCTGTTGATAAATAAGAATATGAAGTTGAATTATTTGACAAAAACACTAGAATGACCTTGACATCTTCTAATTAGCATAATTTCTCATGTGTATAATGTTTTTAAGGTCCATCCATATTGTAGCATTAATCAGTACTTCATTCCTTTCAACAACCAAATAATATTCTATTGTATGGATATACCATATTTTGTTTATCCATTAGTCAGTCGATGGACATTAGTGTTATTTCCACTTTTGACTATTACAAATAATAGTGCTATGGACATTTGTGTACAGGTTCTTGTCTTGGCATGCTTTCAATTATCTTGAGTGTATACAATCAATCCTTACTATTTGCAATTCTGTACTTGTGAATTTGCCTCCTCACTGAAATTAATTGTAATCCTCAAATCAATACTTACCATACTTTCCTGACTTTCCTGGATATTTTCAAAGCAACAAAAAATCTGAGTCATAGAGCATTTACTAATTTAACTTGTATGATCAGTTTAATTGAACACCATAAGTACCTGGAACCTTGAATAGGGCATGAGATTTTGTTGGTTTGTCCAGGTTAGTTTGATGTCCCAATAAATCCCAGAGTGATAGGAACAGTGAATATAGAAATATTTGCAAAGTCTCCTTGGGGGACTGGGGAGAAAGGGGGAAATATTCAACTTCTCTATTTGGAGAATTCCTGATATTCTTGCAAGCAGTGGGGACAATCAAATCAATAGGCCAAGCCATCGATCTTGGGGTTTGCCCCTATGAAACTTATCCCTGCAAAGGATAGGCCAATCCTACTTAAAATTAGGCCAGAGAGTCACCCACAGAGAACCTCTTTCGTTGCTCAGATGTGGGCTCTCTCTCTCTAAGCCAACATAGCAAGTGAGCTCATTGCCCTCCCCCTCTACATGGGACATGACTCCCAGGGGTGTAAGTCTCCCAGGCAACATGGGACAGAAGTCCTGATATGGGCTGGGATTTGGCATCAAGGAAGTGAGAAAACCTTCTCAACCAAAGGGTGGAAGAGAGAAATGAGACAAAATAAAGTGTCAGTGGCTGAGAGATTTCAAACAGAGTGAAGCGGTTATCCTGGAGGTTATTCTTATGCATTTATATAGATATCCAATGGTGTATTGGAGTGGCTAGAGGGAAGTATCCAAAACTGTAGGGCTGTGTTCCCAGTAGCCATGTTTCTTGAAAATGATTGTATAATGATATAGCTTTTATGATGTGACTGTGTGATTGTGAAAACTATGTGTCTAATGCTCCTTTTACCTATGGTGTAGACAGATGAGTAAAAAATATGGATAAAAATAAACAAATGATAAAGGAAACAAAGTTTAAAATAAATTGAGTAGATTGAAATGCTAGTGATATCTTTCTTATTTTTTTAATGTAGACATTTTTACAGCTATAAGGTTACTTCTAAGCACTCCTCTAGCTGAATCTCATAAGTTGAGGTGGTTGTTTATTTTCATTCATCTCAAAGTATTTCCTAAGTTTCCTTTTGGGGGTCTTCTTTGATCTTTTGATTATTGAGGGGTGTTATGTTTCATTTTCACCTATTTTTGAATTATTAAAATTTCTTTCTGTATTATTCTAATTCTTTGAAATTTATTGAGGCTTATTTTATGTCTTCATTTATGGTCTATCCTGGTGAATGTTCTGTGTGCATTTGAGGAGAATGTGTGGACTATTCTACAAATGTCTGTTTTGTCTAGTTGGCTGATAGCACTATTAAAGTCTTCTATTTCCTTGTTAATCTTCTGCTTAGTTGGTTTACCCATTATTATAAGTAGGGGTTGGAGTCTCCAGCTACTATTGTTGAATTGTGTTTCTCCTTTCAATTCTGTCAATTTTTGCTTCATGTATTTTGGGTCTCTGTTCTCTCGTGCATATATGTTTGAAATATTTTATCTTCCTAATGGATTGATCCTTTTATCATTATACAAGGTCCCTCTTTATCTTCAGTAAAATTGTTTGCTTTAAGTCTATTTTGTCTGATATTATTATAACCACTCCAGCTTTCTTATGTTTGATGTTTATAAGATATATCCTTTTCCATCCCTTTACTTTCAACCTATTGATATCTTTTAAATGAAAACATGTCTTTTATAAAGAGTTTATAGTTGGATACTGTTTTAATCCTGCCTGACAATCTCTGCCTCTTGATTATTGAATTATTTAGCCCATTCGTATTTGATGTTATTGATAAAATTGAATTTATGACCACTATTTTATTTTTTATAACAGCCAAATTGTTGTGTTTTTTGTTTGTTTGGGGGGGGTATTGGTTTTTGTTTTTTGGTTTCTTTTTTTTTTGGCATGGGCAGGCTCTGGAAATTGAGTTCAGGTCTCCAGGTCGGCAGGCAAGAATTCTTGCCACTGAGCCACCATTGCACCAAAGTGTTATGCTTTAAAGTCACTTCAAGTAATTGATTTTATGTATAGTTATGCTACAAGCTTGGTATGCAGCTAGATTTACTTGTTTCCATTAGTTTTTGATGTTTAAGGGTTACTTTTTATTATTTTTGTTTTTAATTATGTAAACACTTTATATGGCATCAAGTAAATGTCAAAAAAAAAAATGAGGTATATTCACAGAAGCCTTGCTTTTTATCCTGTCTCCTCTTCATTATGCCCTGACTCCTCCTCTAAATAACTATTTTATTTATTTTGGTTTATCATTCCATTATTTATTTTTTAAAATATAAGCATTGGTGTATATGTGCTCATATTCCCCTTCCTTAAACAAAAGGTAGCACATGAAAACACCATTCCTCACCTAGATCTTTCTATTCCTTTTTAGAATTACATAGTACTCCATTGAGTGAATATACCATATTTTATTCAATTTGCCCTCTCTTGGTGGATATTTTGGTAGTATTTTGTCAGTGTACCAGTTTGAAAGGATTTATGTACCCTAGAAAAGCCATATTTTAATCCTAACCAATCTTGTGGGAGCAACTATTTCTTCTAATCCCTATTCAGTACTGTATGTTGGAAATTTAATTAGATTATCTCTATGGAGATGTGACTTGCTCAATTGCGGATATTAACTTTTGAATAGAGGGAGATGTGACTCCACCCATTCCATGTGGGTCTTGATTAGTTTACTGGAATCCTTTAAAAGAGGAAGCATTTTGGAGAGAATCCCTTTAGAATGAAGAGATTCTGAGACAGCAGAGCCATGACAGGGTGACAAGAGTGATAAGAGCACCAGAGACATGAGAACTATGAGTGCCCACACAGTCAGAGTCCTAGAAGATGTCACCATGTTTGCCATGTGCCTTTCCAGTTGAGAGAGAAACCCTGAACTTCATTGGCCATTGTTGAGTGAAGGTAACCTCTTGATGGTGCCTTAATTTGGACATTTTTATAAGCTTGCTTTAATTGGGACATTTTCTCAACTTAGAACTGTAATCTAGCAATTTATTAAATTCCCCTTTTTAAAAGCCTTTCCATTTCTGGTATATTGCATTCTGATAGCTTGTAAACTAGAACAGTCAGTGTGCTTTCTATTGCTGTGTAAAAAATTACCACAAACTTAGTGACTTAAAATAATACAAATTTGTTATGTCATAGATTCTGCAGGTCAGGAGTCAATGCACAAGTTACTTGATCAACTGTTCAGGAGTTTATCAGTCTGAAATCAAGCCATCTAAGACTTGAGGTCCTCTTCCAAGCTCACTGGTTGTTGGAAAAATGCAGTTTCTTTTGATTGTAGAAATGAAGTTCTCATTTTCTTTCTAGCTGTTAGTTGGACGGATCTCAGCTCTTGGAAGCCTTTCTCGGGTCTTTACCTTGGGGCGCCTTCCAGAAGACTTCTCACAAATGATAGCCTACTTCTTCAAAGCCAGCAAGAGAATCTCGCTTTTAAGTACTCACCTGATTAGGTCAGGTCCACCAAGGATATCCATTTTGCGTAACTTAAGGTCAACTGATTACATCTGAACCTGATTACATCTGAACCTAATTACACCTGAAAATTCTTTTCCTTTGCCATATAATTTAATCTAATCTTGAACATCATATTTGCAAATCCTGCTTGCACTGAAGGGTAGGAGATTATCTTAGGTGTGTACACCAGGGGTAGGAGTCTTGGGTCCACCTTAAAATTCTAACTACCACATTTAGTATTATTAAAATTAGTACAATGAAAAGCTATGTACATATGTTGCTTTGTTTTTTAACCAGTGTATCTTTGGGACAGATTCGTAAAAGAGGGATTATGTGTATATAATTTTGCTACATATTGCCAAAGTTTCCTCCATAGAGGTCAAACAGTTTTGCATTTCTACTAGCAATGTAAGAACGAGCCTGTTTCTTAACAGCTTCTCAAATGAGTATTTTAACTTACTAAAGCTGCCAAAATGCAACATACCAGAAATAGGCCGGCTTTTAACTACAGGAATTCATTAGTTTACAAGCTTACAGTTATGAGGCCCTGAAACTGTCCAAATCAAGGCATCATCAGGGTGATCCTTTCTCCCTAAAAACCCACTGCCGGTGATCCTGGACTCCTCTGTCACATGGCAGTGCAGCTGATGATGTCTTCTCGTCTCTCCCTTCTCTTCCGTTTCATTGCTTTTAGCTTCCAGCTTCATGGGCTGTCTCTGCTTGTGTGTCTTTCCCTTGTGTCTTTCTCTGAATTTCATCCTCTTAAAAAGGACTCCAGTTAGAGGATTTAGACCCACCAGGGGCACACTCAACTGAAATAACCTGTTAAGAAGGTTGCACTCACAATAGATCTACATTCATAGAAATGGATTAGCTTTAAGACTGATCTCTGGAATCCATCTAGCTTCAAGCTACCACATAGAATGTGTTGTCAAACTTTGAGGTTTTACTGATCCATTTGGTAATAAATTGTATCTTACTGTAATTAAAATTTGTATTTTTTTATTATAAGACAGCTTGAACACTTTTTCATATGTTTCAGGATCATTTTGAGTTATATCATGATTCTTTCAAACTCTTTAGATTAGAGAGAGTTAGAAAGAGAAACTTTGACATTGGGGGAAGAATGAGAAGACACTGATGTCTTGAGAAGTTGTGAAAGCTACGGACCTGCTGCCCCAACACGTATCTAAATATACCCATGACCATCTTTATATACAATTCATCTTACTTTGTAAATGTTTGTTACTTCCTTCTAGGCAGCACAGGGAAAGAAAAATACTTTTTTGCAAAAAATTATTTCTCTCAGTATTGCATATGACTATAATTTCTCCCTTCTTTTTCTCTCTTTCTTTTTCTGGCTTCCTGGCATATTGTCCCCATATAAACCCTGCTTATTATGGGAGCCTACTTTCCACCATGGGAGCTACAAAACCCAGATGCTTGTTCTCTCAACCCCCTGGCAGTTATGGCTGGGTTACTGTCAGAGGCTTGATCAATTAAAAGCAGCAACCTGGCACTGTGAATTTGTACAGAGAAGCAGGGACAGTAGAGAGCCCATTCTGAGTGGGGGTAGTGACAGCTGGGTCCAGTGTCCAATACCTTTGGTGGCAGCAGTGGAAGCTGAGCTCTCCAGGGCCCTGTAAAGGC
This sequence comes from Tamandua tetradactyla, assembly GCF_023851605.1. Taxonomy (NCBI): domain Eukaryota; kingdom Metazoa; phylum Chordata; class Mammalia; order Pilosa; family Myrmecophagidae; genus Tamandua; species Tamandua tetradactyla. Next base: position 58,376,272 of record NC_135331.1, on the reverse strand, counting down.
AGCCAAGTGTGGGAGCTCTGGTCTGATGCCTCCGGCTGCCTTTGCTGCTGCTGGTTTCACAATTCTGGGAGCGATCCATTTTCTTTCAATAAAATCCTTTTCTGCCTTATTAACCCCGACTGGTACACTGTCATTTTTTTCATGCAGAAATTAATGGTAACTCCCTGAAAAAAAGTTGAAATAAATCAAACTTGTCCAAATAAAATGAAAATTAGCTTGAAGACTGCTCAGAAGTGAAAAGTCTGAAGTTATTTGGCAAGAATAAGAAGTTAAAATTATAGTGATCTTTGACATAAGCACTTGTCAGCTTTAAAATCCAATTTAATTCCATTTCTTGTTTCTAATAAGTTACTTAATCACAAAGATGTGCGTTATTGTAACCTTCAAGACAGCTGGAGACCTCACTGCCCCCTTTATCTTTAGTTAAAATTTCCTTCAACTTGATAATTTCATGGATCAAGGAATTCAAATTCTCCAACCCAAGCTTTGTCCTAATTCTGAAGAATGAAATCTGCATCTTCCTGGTCATCTCTATTTCTAAGTTCTGACATCCTTATGCTCTGCCCCATCCCACCCAACTTGATGTCATGTTAACTCCTCTCACACATCACACTTTTATGACACTGATAGATTTGATTGAATCTTTGGGGGGATTTCCTGGGAGGAATCTCATCAGACAATGTTGTGCAATGTTCTACCACTCTAAAAAAAAAAAACACTCTAAATTTTTCTCTTTCTCCTAGACTAAGCAGTAATGGCCATTCCCTAAAGCTGTGGGACTCACAAAGATCCACATACCTAAAGATTGCCCTTTTACCCCATGTTCTAGTTTGCTAGTTGCTGGAATGCTATATGCCAGAAACAGAATGGCTTTTAAAAGGGGGAATTTATTAAGTTGCAAGTTTATAGTTCTAAGGTGGTGAAAATGTCCCAATTAAAGCACATCTATAAAAATGTCCAAATTAAGGCATCATCGAGAGGTTACCTTCATTCAAGAAAAGCTGATGAAGCTTAGGATTTCTCTCTCAACTAGAAAGACACATGGCAAACATGGTGACATCTACCAGTTTTCTCCGCAGGCTGCTTGTTTCATGAAGCTCCCCCAAGAGCATATTCCTTCTTCATCTCCGAAGGTGTCTGGCTGCCGGGGTTCTCATAGGTTTCACGGCTCTGTGTCTCTCTCCAAAATGTTTCCTCTTTTTTTTTTTTTTTTAATTTTTTTTTATTAATCAAAAAAAAGAAAAGAAATTAACACAACATTTAGAAATCATTCCATTCTACAAATGCACTCAGTAATTCTTAGTATCATCACATAGATGTATGATCATCATTTCTTAGTACATTTGCATCGATTTAGGAAAAGAACTAGCAAAACAGCAGAAAAAGATATAGAATGTTAATATAGAGAAGAGAATTAAAATAATAATACTAATAAAATATATATATATAAAAAGGAAAAAGAAAAAAACAAAAACAAAAGATACAAACACACACACAAACAAACAAAAAACCATATTTCAGGTGCAGCTTCATTCAGTGTTCCAACATAGTTACATTACACTTAGGTATTATTGTGCTGTTCATTTTTGAGTTTTTGTATCTAGTCCTGTTGCACAGTCTGTATCCCTTCAGCTCCAATTACCCATTATCTTACCCTGTTTCTAACTCCTGCTGGTCTCTGTTACCAATGACATATTCCAAGCTGATTCTCGAATGTCGGTTCACATCAGTGGGACCTTACAGTATTTGTCCTTTAGTTTTGGGCTAGACTCACTCAGCATAATGTTCTCTAGGTCCATCCATGTTATTACATGCTTCATAAGTTTAGTCTGTCTTAAAGCTGCATAATATTCCATCGTAGGTATAAGCCACAGTTTGTTTAGCCACTCGTCTGTTGATGAACATTTTGGCTGTTTCCATCTCTTTGCAATTGTAGATAATGCTGCTATAAACACTGGTGTGCAAATGTCCGTCTGTGTCTTTGCCCTTAAGTCCTTTGAGTAGATACCTAGCAGTGGTATTGCTGGATCGTAATCCATTCTGCCATTCTATGTCTTTTGATCGGGAAATTCAGTCCATTAACTTTTAGTATTATTACTGTTTGGATAATATTTTCCTCTACCATTTTGGCTTTTGTATTATATATATCATATCTGATTTTCCTTCTTTCTACACTTTACTCCATACCTCTCTCTTCTGTCTTTTTGTATCTGACTCTAGTGCTCCCTTTAGTATTTCTTGCAGAGCTGGTCTCTTGGTCACAAATTCTCTCAGTGACTTTTTGTCTATAAATGTTTTAATTTCTCCTTCATTTTTGAAGGACAATTTTGCTGGATATAGGAGTCTTGGTTGGCAGTTTTTCTCTTTTAGTAATTTAAATATATCATCCCACTGTCTTCTAGCTTCCATGGTTTCTGCTGAGAAATCTACACATAGTCTTATTGGGTTTCCCTTGTATGTGACAGATTGTTTTTCTCTTGTTGCTTTCAAGATCCTCTCTTTCTCTTTGACCTCTGACATTCTAACTAGTAAGTGTCTTGGAGAACGCCTATTTGGGTCTATTCTCTTTGGGGTGTGCTGCACTTCTTAGATCTGCAAATTTAGGTCTTTCATAAGAGTTGGGAAATTTTCAGTGATAATTTCTTCCATTAGTTTTTCTCCTCCTTTTCCCTTCTCTTCTCCTTCTGGGACACCCACAACACGTATATTTGTGCGCTTCATATTGTCATTCAGTTCCCTGATCCCCTGCTCAAGTTTTTCCATTCTTTTCCCTATAGTTTCTGTTTCTTTTTGGAATTCAGATGTTCCATCCTCCAGTTCACTAATTGTAGCTTCTGTCTCTTTAGATCTACCATTGTAGGTATCCATTGTTTTTTCCATTTTTTCTTCTTTGTCCTTCACTCCCATAAGTTCCGTGATTTGTTTTTTCAGATTTTCTATTTCTTCTTTTTGTTCAGCCCATGTCTTCTTCATGTCCTCCCTCAATTTATTGATTTGGTTTTTGAAGAGTTTTTCCATTTCTGTTCGTATATTCAGCTTTAGTTGTCTCAGCTCCTGTATCTCATTTGAACTATTGGTTTGTTCCTTTGACTGGGCCATATCTTCAATTTTCCGAGCGTCATCCATTATTTTCTGCTGGTGTCTGGGCATTTGATCAGATTTCCCTGGGTGTGGGACCCAGCTGGTTGAAAGGTTTTTCTGTGAAATCTCTGGGCTCTGTTTTTCTTTTCCTGCCCAGTAGGTGGCACTCATGGCGCTCGTCTGTCTGCACGGCAGTTGGCCCGGGAAACCGCTCATGGAGGCGGGGTTCACTGGCCGCCTTGGCTTGGGAGAGTGCCGGTCCTAATTGCCCAGCTGGCCCTAAACGCCAAGCGTGACGGGAGGGCCCCGCTATCCAATGTTCCCAGTCAGACCGGGGAGCCACGTGCGTGGAGGGGACCCCAGTCGCCAGCCGCCCTGGCCAGGAAAGCACGCGCCCCTCGGGTATCTCACCACAGCAGATTCTCCCTGCCCGTTCAGCTGTTCCAGAATGGGGTACGCTGTCTTTTTGGTCTCTGTCGTGACTCCGGGAGCTGTTTTGTATTGTTTCTGTTTCTTTAGTTGCTTTTCTGGAGGAGGAACTAAGACCCATGCATCTTACTAAGCCGCCATCTTCTCCGGAAGTAGCTGTTTCCTCTTTTAAAGGATTCCAGTAAACTAATCAAGATCCACGTGGAATGGGTGGAATCACAGACCCTTCTAATCAAATGTCAATACTCACAATTGGGAGTGTCACATCTCCATGGAGATAATCTAATCAAGTTTCCACCCTACAGTACTGAATAGGAATGAAAAGAAATGACTGCCTCATGAGATGGATCAGGATTCAAACATGGATTTTCTAGGGTGCATAATCCTTTCAAATCTGCACACCCCATAGTAGCTGTTGAACCCTGTGTTTGTTGTTCTTGTACCTCTTCCTTGTACTGACCCTTCCCAGTCTGGCAGAGGCTTCACATTATATGGAAGAGCATTAGAATTGTAAAGCCAGGCATGCAAAAAGAAAAACAAGTTAGCTTTTTTTAATTGAGTTTGGGGGTTCATATGCTTTCTGATTCCTGTTTCATATCTAAAGTGGACCCTTAGGAGTCAAAACAGGAAGGCCTTAATGGAAACAGGACATGGAATGTAAGCCATAATAAATTATTACAAAGAAAAGTGAAGGAGATGCAGACAACTCCATCCTCAAAGATCCAAGGGGACTAAAAGGATGCTACTTACATCACGTTCTAGTTTGCTGACTGCGAGTATGCGGTATACCAGAAATGGACGGTTTTTAAAAGGGGGAACTTATTAAGTTGCAAGTTTACAGTTCTAAGACCATGAAAATGTCCCAGTTAACCCAAGTCTATAGAAATGTTCAAATTAAGGCACCAACAAGAGGTTACCTTCACTCAAGAAAGGCTGATGAAGTTCTGGGTTTCTCTCTCAACTGGAAAGCACCTGGTAAACATGGCAACATCTGCTAGCTTTCTCTTCAGGCTTCTTGCTTCATGAAGCTCCCTGGAGTCATTTTCTTTCTTCATCTCCAAAGGTCTCTGGCTGCGTGGGTTCTCATGGTTCTCAGGGCTCTGTGGTGGCTCTGCTCCCTCAGAATCTCAAGACTTTTCCAAAATGTTTCCATTTTTAAAGGATTCCAGTAAACTAATCAAGAACCACCTGGAATGGGTGAAGTCACATCTCCCTCTAATCCAAGGTTATATTCACAATTGGGTAAGTCACATCTCTGTAGAGAAAATCTAATCAAGTTTATAGCCTACAGTGCTGAATAGGGATTAGAAGAAGATGCCTCCACAAGATTGGCTCAGGATTAAAACATGGTTTTTCTAGGGTACATAAATTCTTTCGAATCAGCACACACAGGGAGGATCAGGCAGAGAAAAGAGCATTACTGGAACATCACTTAAAATGAGGTAAGTGGAGGGCCTGAATTGACAAATGGGTGGTGGGCTGGGGGCAAGTGAAAGGAGCAGAATCAGCTTCAAGGGATGGCCAGATCTCTAAAGCATTATCCACAAGGAGTCCAATGGAAACTGAGTGAATTCCCCTTCCCTCCCTCCAGGCCTTCCAATGAGAGCAGCTTGGTGGTGGGGACTGTGTCAGCTCTTCCGCCTTTGCTGATGGGAGAGAGCTTGTCCTCCACAGCTCATAAATCAGCCAGGCAGCTATCTGGGGCCCCCACCCAAAATGTGCCATATAGACACTGCTCTTTTCAGAAGCTCAGGATTTGTAAAAGTTTACCAGAAAGAGAAAGTGGGGTCCCAAATACAGTTTGGGCCACATTCAGTAGTTACAAATCCAACCCAGTTGTATATTTATCAAAATGTGATTCCTAGGGAAGACTAGTTCTCTCTAAGAGGAAATCTGAGGCCAGCTTTTCTCTGCAATAAATGGAATCAGAAGTACTATCCTTTGGCTTGCCAGATTAGAACAATCTTGTGTCAAGGATGTTAGCATCTCCAGGACTCTGAATTGCCTAAGAATCAGGTCATTTCTTTTGTCCTCACATCATTGAGGGTATCAACTTTAGCAAAGTCTGAATCACATCACTGGTGCTATCTTTGTCAGCGAAGAAAGAATTTCAAATCCGGATTCCTATTTTAAGGTTGTCTGAGAAGAATAAATTTCAAAAGAGCTCCACAACATCACCATGAATTTACATATTGCTACCTACTTGGTGCTCCCAATTCCAAATTACAAACCACACCTTTCTCTAGCATCAGAAAGTTCCATACTAGACTACCTCCAGAAGCAGCTTGATCAAAGAGCTTGTAATTTTTTCAGTAACACCTATAATTATCACCGCAGAACCTTGAATCAAAAGATTTGCCTCAAGTATATGACCAATACTATTTGCCAGGTAAGCCCATCATAATGGTTCATTTTATGCATTAACTTGGCTAGGTTATGCTGTCCAGTTGTTTGGTTGAATGCTCACTTATTGTTACTATGAAGGTATATATAGATTCAATCCCAGTCAGTTGATTTTAAATAAAAGCGATTACTCTTACTAATGAGGGTGGGCTCCAGCTAGTCATTTGGAGGTCTTAAAAGTAAGAACTAAGAGTTTGAGGGATCAGAAAAAACTCTGCCACAAAATTACATTCTCTACTCTTTGAGTTTCCAGCCTAAGGAATTTGGACTCAAGACTTCAACATCACTCCTTACTGGAATCTCCAGTTCCTGGCCTGCCCTACAGAAACTTGGACTTGCCAACCCCCACTATCTCGTGAGTCAATCCCTCATGATAAATCTCTTTAACTATAAACATGCATACACTCATCCAGTGTGCCTGTGCACACACACACACACACACACACACACACACACATACATACTGGAGAAACCTAATGTATACACCAGGCCTGGAATGAGTTACTTGTAATCCAAAACTTTTCTAAGAGTAAACTTATTTTCTTTTGCTTTCAGAAAAGGTAACTTCTAGGGATTGCAAGGGTAATTCAGTGGCAGAATTCTCACCTGCCATGTGGGAGACCCGGGTTCGATTCCCAGCCCATACACTCCCCACCCCCCCAAAAAAATCAACAAACGGTGCTGAAATAATGGAACACTCACACAGCAAAAGAATGAAATGTGGCCCCCATCATACAGCATACCAAAAAAAAAGATAACTTCCATCTAACATTCAACCACTTGTTTCAATTGGGAAAGCCACTTGCTCTTGGTAGTAAACTGTCTAACAGAGAAGTACTTGGTTCTTGGCTTTCCATGTCTTGGCAAAACCACTTGCAATTATGTTACTGATGTGAATTTAACACTTTTCATACGCAGAGCACAACTTCTGTCAGAATTTTTGACAGGGTTTTTGATGCCAACACATGCCCATGTAGAACACTATGAGTCACCACAGCCTGTCACCAGGCAGCAAAGCCAAGTGATGCCAAACATCATGGGAGCTCCATCTGTACTGAGGGTATCAGGATTTTTCTTTCAGGCAAAGTTTTGCTTGGCTTAGAAACAGCCCACCATTTTGAAACTGCTGGCAACCTTTACAGTTTCCAAAAGAGGTTCACAAAATGGGATTTTTTTTTCTTTGATGGCATTAGCATACACATAGCAGACAAAAAGCACGGGTTGGCTACATCAGTATTTGTGGAAGAAACTTGTGTGGTGGCTCCATCATTGGCTCTGAAATATCAGAAGAAATGGCAACCGTTATATAGTGAATTATATAATTTAGAGGAAGCACTATTTCCATTACCTTCACTACTCCAAGCTACTCCAAGGCACTGTGGCTTCATCAAACTCTCTCTATATGTGGGTGACTTCATTCCTTTTCCAGTACAATTAACATTCTAGTAGGATTTGAGACAAAGTTTTGTTTTGGGTGAAATCCAGGTGTTTATAAAATGCCAGCCTTTTGAAGTCAAAGTCAATGTTTTTTCCCAAAAAACAGATGCACACCCGCCAGTGAATTTCAGAAAAGCTGGACATGGAGTGTCCCCTTGATTTTGTTGGATTTCAAACTTCCATTGGTTAAAACCCAGCCACACAGGAAACACACCAGCTTTTGTACTGGTGATACAATGAAATGTCCATTTCACCATTTTGCCCACATGGGTGTCTCTACCACAAAATATTAGCCTCTTCTCTTTTTCATTAGGCTGATAGGACAAGTTGACTGTTGTGGAACAGGGACTGAGTCTTCTGCCTCCTTGGGTTTTCACTGTAGCTCCTAGAGCAGGCAGGTGTTTCTAGCTCTCCTCATTCACTTCTGGTATCCATTCACCTTCCTTCCTCTTCCCTCCTCTAAGGAGGAGAAGTTGCTCAATGGACTGGTCATTGAACCACATTTCACTACTGAATGAGGCTGTTTTCTCTAAAGAGCCTTGCAACCCTGCTTCAGTGCTTCTCTTTCTTTGTGTTTCTTTACTTAGTACAGTTATGAGGTCCTGGTTCTTTAGACCAAGTCTACAGTCTTCGGACCTTCTTAATTCTCCTGTTCTCCAGTTTAACTTACACTAAGAGTCTTACATGAAGAGCATCAATCAGTGATTTTGTCAGGAAAATAGTTATTTAAAACAGAATAACTCAATGGGGGAAATTAGGCTACAACACTGTTGAAAGGGCTGGAGGAGCCAAGAGGGAAGATAGTGTTGTCCAGATATTAAGAATGCAGAAGACCAGGAAGGTTTGCCTTTATGAAGTGGGACAGCCACTGCAGGACCCACATTTGCTACTGCTACCACCACCACTACTTCTACCTCTAACACCTGTAGGGCTTGAGGTTGCAAGTCAGAAGTTAAAAGGTCTCTACTTACCTTCTCATCACAGAAGAGGACCTCCCACTAGAAGAACCTCACTGGAAACCAGCTACCAAGAGAGTCCTGGAAATGGAGTTCTCAAGCTTTCTGCCCCAGTGGGACACGGCAAGTATGGGGTTGAGTGCTGTTCTAGTTTCCAAGCTGCTGGAATGTGATATACCAGAAACAGAACAACTTCTAAAAAAGGAAAATTTATTAAATTACAAGTTTACAGTTCTAAGTCCATTAAAATGTCCAAATTAAGTCAAGGCTATGAAAATATCCAAATCAAGGCACCAACAAGAGGTCACCTTCACTCAAAAAAAGCTGATGAAGTTTGGGGTTTCTCTCTCAGCTGGAAGGGCAGAAGTCTGCTAGCTTTCTCTCCCAGTTTCTTATTTCATGAAGTTCTCCCAGGGGTGTTTTTCTGCTTCATCTCCAAAAGTCTCTAGCTGTGTGGGCTCTAAAGCCTTTTCCAAAATGGTTCCTTCTTAAAGAACTCCAGTAAGCAACCCCATCTTAAATGGGTGGAGATGCCTCTCCATGGAAACTATCCAATAAAAAGTTACTACCCACAATTGGGTGGGTCACATCTCCTTGGAAACAATCAAAAAGCTCCCACCCAGCAATATTGAATGAGGATTAAAAAACTTGCCTTTTCTAGGGTACACAACAGACTCAAGCCAGCACAAGTGCTCTTGGATAATAACTGCTATATTTAGAAATTATATCTGTCTACTAAATAGGCATTTTGTTTCCCTTCTAGTTCTTGATCCTTATGCATTATTCCTCAGCTAGAACTCCATAAGGGTAGAAGAATAAGAATGAGATTCAAGCAGCAAAAATCTCACCCAAATCCTTAATATTTTTACGCATTTACCATGTGCAAACACAGCAATTTCAATTATCTGTCTTCAAAATGTTTATCAATCATAAGGGCATTTGTTTTAATTCACATCAATAAATTTTTTAGATGCTGTAACATGGTAAGGATAAATTATCTGCTCATAATTTGCTTGTGATCCAAATCACTTTAGATGAAACAATACCTCAATAATATAAATTAATAAAGAAACATTTTTACAGAATTTTCTGAAAAGCAGAAGGAAAATGCTTTTTTTATTGTGTGTGTCCATATACCTGTTGTACCAGTTTGAAACTGTTATGTACCCCAGAAAGGCCATGTTCTTCAATCCTTATTCCATATTGCTGGCTGGGATCTTTTTTATTGTTTCCATGGAGGTGTGGCCCACCCAACTGTGGGTGGTAACTTTTGATTTTGTGGTTCCCATGGAGATGTGTCTCCACCCATTCAAGGTGGGGTCACTTACTGGAGCCCTTTAAGAGGGAACCATTTAAAAAAAGCTTCAGAGCCAACAGTCCCCACACAGCCAGAGATCTTTGGAGATGCAGAAGGAAAACGTCCCAGGGAAGCCTTATGAATGAGGAGAGAAAGTTAGCAGGCATCATCATGTGCCTTAGCAGCTGAGAGAGGTGTCCAAAAGTCAAGACCCCAGCAGATACCAACTACGTGCCTTCCCAGCTGACAGAGGTACTCCAGATTGCATCAGCCCTTCTTGAGTAAAGGCAACCTCTTCTGGTGCCTTAATTTGGACATTTTCACAAATTTAGAACTGTAAACTTGCAACTTAATAAATTCTCCTTTTAAAAACATTCTGTTTCTGTTATATTGCATTCTGGTAGTTTAACAAACTAAATACATGTGTACTGGTTATCAAACTCCTGAAATGTCTACTAGAGGGAAATCAAGTACTTGGGGGGCAATGGAACAGTGTTTGGCAAGAGCAGAAGTCTTGCATAAAGGACAAAGAGTTAAGAGGGTACAGTCAAATGGAGTTAGTGCTGAAAGTCCATCCAAGAAAGGTGGACTTGATCCTATAAATCAGCATAGACCACTTGTTAAGATGAGTTTTTTTGTGGGGTGTGGGCACTGCCCCCCAGACCTAATGATCCATATCTCTGGGGGTGGATCCTGGGGGTTTGTATTTGTCTTGACTCACTAGGTGATTTTCACTCATGCTAATATTTGAGTACCACTCCCCTAGGTGACTATGGACCTTTTCAGGTTTGGAGGTTTTATTTTCTATTTGTTCACTTGTTTACACCATAGAAAGAGCATAATAAAACACTGCTTTTGGTAAGCTTAAACAAAATGGATTGTTTTAGGCAGAGATTGGACACAAGAGGTCCTGCCAGGGCATTATTTTAATTACCCAGGAAATGTGGTGAGAGAATCTGAGTGGCGGAGTTAACTATAAAAATAGGTATGGCTTAATTAATAGCTATTAAAATAATCAAAACTAAATAAATAATAGTAAAGATTTGGTGGGTCATTGGCTATAGAAAGAGAGAGAGGAAGTAGTCAAAGTTAAAGAATGGGCAATTCAATATGGGCAATGATGGTACAATTGAAAGAAGTGGAAGTGAGACTAATTGAATTAAAGATGAGAGCAAAAATATCCATTTGGCAGTTTTAGATACTCACTGAAGTTTGGGAGAGGTTAGAGATTAAATTGTATATTCTAGATACTAGACCTTTGTCAGATATATGATTCTTAAATATTTTCTCCCATTTTGTGGATTGTCTTTTCACTTTCTATAGCAACTTTTTTTTTTCGCATGGGCAGTCACCAGGAATTCAACCTGGGTCTCCAACATGGCAGGTGAGAATTCTGCCACTGAGCCACTGTCACACTGCCCAAAGTTTTTTTTTGTGGTTCATAGGTTTAGCTCTGTCTTTTTTTGTTTTGGTTTTTTTTCACATGGACAGGCACTGGGAATTGAACCCGGGTCTCTGGCATGGCAGGCAGGAATTCTGCCACTGAGCCACCATCGCACCACCCTAGAATCCTTTTAATTATGATGAGGTCCATGTTTTTCTTAGGTTGCTTATGTTTTAGGTTTATATCCAGAAACCATTGCCTAACCAAGGTCACAAAGATCTGCTCCTGTATTTTTCTTCTGGGAATTTTATAGCTTTAGCTCTTACTTTAGGTTTTTAACCCGTTTTAAGTTAATTTTATATATGATGACAGGCAGAAGTCTAACTGCATCCTTTTGCATATGGATATCCAGTTGTCCCAGCACCATTTATTGGAAAGAAAAATAAAAGTATGGCTCTGAGAAACATCCACAGTAAATTGATGATTGTGACAAAGAGCATGAAAGGATTCTCGAGAGAGAGAGGGGTAATGAAGTTAGGAGGGAACTGAGTCTTGAGGATCACCTATTTTAGTATGGAAGTGATGCCGGACAGCCCCAGTGGTTCTTGGAGAAACTGAGACTTCAACTGAGGTCTGGCACCATAAGGGTTCTTGACTCAATCACAGGAAAGAAGTCAAGGACTAGTCGGTGCATAAAGCCAAATAGTTAATAAGCTCAATGTTGAGCATCCCAGGGGTTTTGGCCAGATGCCAGATTGCACTGGGAATTCTCAGCTGGATGCTGGAAAGCACTGGGAATTTTTGAAGAAGTCTAGACCCCAACAAGGAGCTGACACCTTGAAGATTCTTGACTCAACTGCAGGAATCTCAGATGCAAGAAAGAGCTCAAGGACAAGACAGTGTGTACAGCTCAAAACTTTAATGCATAGCAAAAGTACATGTGGAAGAAAGATGAGCGTGGGCTTTCTCCAAAGGAGGAGAAGGAGTCTGAGGTTGGGATCCTTGCATTGTAAGGACTTGGAGGGGCCCTTCCCTTCTGGTCATGCTAATAAGGGATTGATGAGCTGTGCTTTTCATTGGTTCTGTCCAGGTGCCTGCCCATGCAAAGATCTGAGTGAGAACTAAGTGTATGGGGACTAGGTTGAGGCATGCTCACCAGAAGGAACTTTCTGTTATGGGTCTTAGGTTCATTTCCACCCCACCTCCCTTCCTCATTAACTAGTCTCAGAAGTAAAGAAAGAGAAATTAGGAAAGAAGCCAGAAGTGAATCATCTAGGCAGGAAAACTGTCAAATTTTTAAGAAAAGCATCAATCCACAATTAGCAAAGATAAGATTATCCCTCCTTTATCCCCTACCTGCTCCTCAGTTGTTCTTTGCTAATGTTGAGAGGCAGTAGCCCAGCCTGAGAGGAATCTAAGGACTTAGAGAGACCTACAAGCTGAAAGAATTACTCTCAGAAGTCCAATAATTCCTCAAAGATTAGCACAGGGCTCGATGAAAGAGAAAGCTTCAGTTCCTAAAGTGTTTAATATGCAATGTGTACTTTTCCCTCATAGATAAACCTCTGATTTCCCTCTGCTCTGCAGCCTCAGGCTCTGTCCTCTGACATCTTAAACTAGAAGCACCTCAAAGCAATAAACGTGCCATATTCACCCAGTGCAGCTCTGTCTTTGAAAGGTCAGTTCCTGTCTGGCCTACCTTTTTTTGAAGGGTCTACCTACCTTTTTCCTGGATCCCTTGAGATAGAAGCATAGTTTACTGTTGAGCAGAGATTTGGGCAGAGTTTATACTCAGATCTTTGTATTTCATCTTTTCTGCATTTCTTTAATTTCCAGAGTTTCTCTCTCTAATTTCGAGCTGCTCTCTCAGCTGTGAACTCTGTTCAGACTGGTGAGGCTGCAGTTCCCCCTATACTTCGGGATTGGGGAACATGCTCAGGCAAGAAGGCCACAACTCACAGTTCTTACCTCTCCTCCCAGCGGTAGCTTTTCAAGAGTAAATTTTTCTACCACTTCTGTTTATTTGGGAAACTTTCACCTTCCTTTAGAAAGTTGTGTGTGGTTTCTTTTGTTTTTTATGTTTTTTTTTTTTTTTTTAATATTTTGCCCAGATTTCATGGATGTTATCTGTGAGTGGTTTCATGGGATCACTTTCCTACACTGCCATTCCCTTCCTCTACTCTTGGGAATAATGTGCTTTGGGCCTGTGTTGGCTGAAAGTTGGCAGAATACGATATACCAGAAATGGAATGGCTTTTATAAAGGGAATTCAATAAGCCACAAGTTTACAGTTCTAAGGAAGTCAAAGTGTCCAAATTAAGGCACCCACAAGAGGCTACCTTCACTCAAGAAAGGCTGATGGGTCAAGAACACCTCTGTCAACTGGAAAGTCACACAGTTGGCATCTGCTGGTCCCTTGTTCCTGGGCTCCATTGCTTTCAACCTCTGTTCCTGTGGAGGTTGAAAGCAATGGAGCTCAATTTGCTTCTCCAGGATCCTTGCATTTTAAGGACTTGGCTTTCATCTCTTGGCTTCCCTTGACTCTCTCCAAGTTCTGGCTTGCTTACCATCTCATAGTGATGTCTCCTGGGCTCCAAGCATCTCCAAACATCCGTGTCTCTGTTCTCTGACTGTTCAGCTCTACTCTGAAGTTTCTGACAGTTCTGTCATTTCTGATTCTCTCCAAAATGTTTCCTCTTTTAAAGGATTCTGGTAAATTAATCAAGATCCACCTGGAATGGATTCCAGTAAATTAATCAAGACCCACCTGGAATGAATGGAGTCACATCTCCATCTAATCAAAAGGTCACACCCACAATTTGGTGTGTCTCTTCTCCATAGAGATAATCTAATCAAAAGTTTCCAACCTACAGTATTGAATCAGTATTATAAGAAACTGTTGCCTCGATGAGATCGAATCAAAATTAAAACATGGCTTTTCTGGAGTACATAATACTTTCAAACACAGCTCTTCTGGGCCCTTCACATATAGTACATGCAGGGAAGTGGATGGCGGATAAAGAAAAATGTGCTTTCCCCAGATAGCTGCAGAAGGAAACATCTTCAAGGCAAAAATTCTTCCTCAAATTAATACAAAACGTCTCTTTTGACATACATATGCTGGATTCTTGGACTAATGCTCTCCCTTTTCTCCACTTTACAAAAGATCTACTGCACTAGTTCGGAACTATCCAGAACCTATTGGAAGTGATGGGGTGAAGGGATCTTTGGTGCAAATGCCTTACTGCCGAACAAGGACGCAGGCAAGAAACTACATATACAAAAGTAAAATAAAATAAAATAATAGGGCAAGTTTTTTTTCTTGAGATTATGTCTGTTAAGAACTGTGAAGGACCTGAGACAGTTTTATGGATGCTGTCAGAAGACTCCTTTGATCACCTTATCTTTTCCTGCTTTCTGTCTGTCCCACTGGAATATAATCTTTCTGTCTTATTTAACTTTTGCCTTTAGTGCCGAGTACAGTGCTGGTGCTTGGAAGGTACTCAAAAATTTTTTGTCAAGTGATGAACAGTAAAACTGGTGTGTTTGTATATTCTGGTAGAATAAATTCTTGCTTCAAGAAATATATGGATATAATAATTAGACATTTTGTAAAATGCTGGGAAGGAGACTTACAACAGAGGTGGAGACTTAATCAGAGAAGGTGTCAAGGAAATTCTCTGTGAAGATACAACATTTAAATTCATCTTAAAGGCTGGAGAGGAGTCAGGCCTGCAAAAAGCAGAGGAGGTGTGCTGCAGGCAAGAAAACAGCCTGAACAAAGACCTTGTAGGAACTAACCAAAGTCTGTGAGACTGCTGCCTGGTTAAAGAGAAAAGGTTGATGTAAAATCTAAAAATGCATTGAATACCAGAGTGAAATAAGCAAGGCACATACGGATTATTATGCACTCATATGAGCCAATTTTAGAGACAAAGGAGATTAGAGGTTACCAGGGATTGAGGGGAGTAAGGCTTGGAGAGTTACTATTTAATGGGTACAGAGTTTCTATTTGGGGTGATGAAAAAAATTTTTAATGGGTGGTGGTGATGGAAGCACTATATTGTCACTATAATTAATATCACTGAATTGTACATATTGGAGTGGATTGAAATGGGAAAAAAATAATGCATTGAATACCATTTCCTTTATATAATCCTTTGATTCCATTTATAAAATACTCACATATCTCAACAACAAGTAGCAGATGAAATTTTGATATTTCTAAAGGTTTTAGGGAAACTGGTTATGCATACTCATAGTCTCCTCAGCATTGCCTCGCCCTTCTTCCTCCCTCCACTAAAACGATGTAGGAATCTGTTCTGCTCTCTGTCCCTCTAGATGGCA
Source organism: Tamandua tetradactyla (assembly GCF_023851605.1). Taxonomy (NCBI): domain Eukaryota; kingdom Metazoa; phylum Chordata; class Mammalia; order Pilosa; family Myrmecophagidae; genus Tamandua; species Tamandua tetradactyla. The sequence continues at coordinate 58,360,938 of NC_135331.1, read as the reverse complement.
CCAAGGACACCAGAAAGTTCGTTCAAAGTATCATTTCACATAGTCCTCTTCAGACTCCTCCAGCCTCATGGCGGGGGGTGGGGGTGGGGTCCACCTCGGCCTGCTCTGCCTTGGGATGGACACTCCTTGGCTTTTGTAATCAGCCCCCCAGCCCCCCCCCAAAAAACGAAAACAATCATTTCAAAGGGCCAAACATACAATAATAGTTTCAAGGTGTTCTAGTCTGCTAGCTGCCAGAATGCAATATACCAGAAACAGAATGGCTTTAAAAGGGGGAATTTAATAAGTTGCTAGTTTACAGTTCTAAGGCCAAGAAAATGTTACAATTAAAACAAGTCTATAGAAATGTCCAATCAAAGACATCCATCCAGGGAAAGATACCTTGGTTCAAGAAGGCCGATGAAGTTCAGGGTTTCTCTTTTAAGTGAGAAGGCAAATGGCAAACACAGTCAGGGCTTCTCTCTCGGCTGGAAGGGCACATAGTGAACATAACGCCATCTGCTAGCTTTCTCTCCTGGCTTCCAGTTTCATGAAACTCCCCGGGAGGCGGTTTCTTCTTCATCTCCAAAGGTCGCTGGCTGGTGGATTCTCTGCTTCATGGTGCTGCAGCATTCTCTGCTCTCTCTGAATCTCTCATTCTCCAAAACGTTTCCTTTTTTATAGTACTCCAATAAACCAATCAAGACCCACCCAAATGGATGGAGACATGTCACAACCTAATTCAGTTTAACAACCACTCTTGACTAAATCACATCATCCAGGGAGATGATCTGATTACAGTTTCAAACATACAGCATTGAATAGGGATTATTCTACCTTTATGAAATGGGATTTTGATTAAAACATGGCTTTTCTAGGGGGCATACTTCCTTTTAAATTTGTACACAAGACCTTGAAATTGCAAAGAAACTAAAATATTTCCACGATCCTTTGTCTCAAGTAAGAAACAAAGTTTCCTTTCCTCTCTTTAAGGGGGTACTGAAATCCCTCAATAGGTAGAGCATCCAGACATTCTCTGAAACTGCTATTCATTGCTTTGAGAAGTAGGCTCTAAATGCCCTCAAGAGCAACCAAAAGGTCCAGACTGATCAAGAGCAAGCCATGTTCACGGATCTTACTCATTCCTCTCCTGAAGGTATGATGAGCCTCAATTAATTTATAATTCTAAACTCATCACAGTAAGTACAGCAAAGTTTCTCTAGAGAAAAGCATTTCATGAAAGCAACATTTCAGTCTAAAAATGTGGGGCAGTTCTTCCATAATAGCAGCTTTTCTTGCATGGTCAGAAGGAATGTCTGTTTAGCTTCCATTACATTTCCAGGGCCTAATACAATGTCTAACAGGGCCACATTAATATTTGCTGACAAATAAAACTTTAAAATATATATATAAAAGAAAATAAGTCCAAACAATCACAACCTGGGAGACGCTGGAATGGAGAAGACCTTCCTTCCCCATTACCACTCTTAGAGGAGGTCTATGCAACATTTTTCAGAAAGAGATTGTAACATGGGAAGGGAAATGCTACCATCTAGCTGGTAGAGATAGCTTCTTCCAGCCTCTTCATTCCAAAACCCTTCTTCCTTCCCCCAGGAAGAATTCTTACTCCTTGTGTTCTTCTCTCATGTCCCCTTACAATGTCCAGGTCAAGGCTTCAAGGTGTGGAGTATTTCCTATCTCAATCAAGGGGATGGTCATGCCTCTCACCATCCTGTTCCCTATAAGAGGATGAATCTCAGCTCCACGGATAAATGAACATCCATCTTCTAACTCAACAATTTGGTCTTCTAATTTAATAGTGTCACTGGTGAGAATCCATGGGCTGCTGGTTCCCTGGTAGGTGAACTTTAAAACTGCCACATGCCACTGACCTTCTGTCAAGACTGACGCCTTCTGATGCACTGATACTTTGCTCTCAGCCCTTATCTAAATAAGGTGAGCCCCACAGTGCAGCCCCATAATGAAGAGTGTTGGCTCTGGATTCCCAGGGACAAATTACAAAGCAGAAAACATCTTCATTGCAATGCTCCAAGAGACCAAAGATTGAAAAAAAAGAAAAGGCATGCTTAAGAAAACTCTTCTCTAAGTCCTCTTGATAGGTTTGTAATTCAGTTATATTCAAAAGAATAGACAACACACCTAGGGAACAAATTCATGTGGCATAGTAATCTGTGGTCTTGGAAAAATCACTAAAAGTTCTATAAAAATTCCTAAATCTAGGCCACTCAATACAATTACAGAATAAATTTGAGAACAAATGTTATGATTCTTATAAGACACAAACAGAATGGCAGATACTTCTTTAGTAACTCCATAGAAACTTCTATTCTGGAAAGATGGAAACCTCTCATTAAAGAGATGCTAGACATATCTGTTTGGGCCCAGAAGGATTCTTTGAGTTAATTTACCAAAGACCTGTGTTCATATTCAAGACTGCTGAATACAGCTTTTAGCATCAGAAGTAGGAAACTAAGAAATAATCCATAGAGTTGATTTAATCATTTTAAATCCAGTTTTAATAGTTATTAAAACATATAACTCAGGGTGCACAGCTGGTTCAGTTGTAGAATGCTCACCTTTCAATGCGGGAGTCCCGGTTAGATTCCGGGCCATGCATCCAAAAACAAACAAACAAACAAACAAACAAACAAATACTGCTTTAGTAAAGAAAACAGGAAAATTATTTAGGCATAAATGACAGCAGCCCCTTAAAGGGAAACGGAGCTAATCCCTATTTTCTCCTTGTTTCTTAGTGTTTCCAGGCACAGTATGATTTGGCGGTGTTTCTAAACCAGAAGCAAATTGATTGCTTAATGCAGCGCCTTTGTTGGAACCAGCCAGCTGAATCATTAGAAAACAGATTTCTTCTGTTCTATTTCATGTTTCTCTAAAATGGCGCCCAGTTTATGGTAGTAAATTGTTTTTAAATGATTGATTCTCTGAGGCCAATAATGCATACATTTTTCTGTTGAAGACTAATATCATTTTCCACTCCATCTATCTCACCGTGGAAAATGGCGGTGGCAGTGGAAGGTACAGCAGCCTGGGAACGCGGGTCCAGCCTGACCATCTGCGCCTGGATAGGTTTCAGGGCTCTGTTAACGCGAGTCTGGACCAACAGAGGAGGTTTGTTTAAAACGCTTTGTCTCGCTGCAAGGCCAATAACTGGTTCGGCAGTAGCAAGTACAGGAGCAGGCATATGGGCCCCTAGGCAGCTCAGCACACAATTTGTATTTGTAAATTGGAAATCTCATACCTGAAAGAAACAGGACAGTAAATGCGATTGTAAAAATGATTTAAAGAAACTCTCTATTCCCCAAAGAGGAGGCTTTACTGGCTATTTATTCACATATACTGTTATGCAACATAAAAAAAAAAAATGCTCAGATGCCATGTCTTCGGGGCAAAAATACCTGTCAAAATATGGAAGAGAAAACTGTATGGAAATAGACTTTTGTTAATTTCTGTAGGAAAGTACAAGATTTAAAATGAAGCATCTATGTATCTTTTTTTGCCTTCTAACTGCCTATGAATAAGGAGAAAAAGCTAATGGGTTGCAAAATTAAATCAGAAAGTAAAACAAGACAAAAGCAAATGAGATTCCATTAAGTATTTAAAATAACAATGTTGTGTATTTAAATGAACCCTACCTTAAAATGAAGTAGCTGTAAAAGTTAGAAAAAAAGCAAATCTTCTCTTCTCTTGTGGAAGGGGCCAGATGTGCCCAAAGGGAGTATTATTTATCCTATAAAATATTCACTATTATAATTTACATATCTTTTCATGACAGTCAAATGGCATATATGAATTAGATCAAATTATACATTTTGATATTATGTGACAATTTTGAGGGAAACTGTAGGATTTCAATTTGTTTGCTATCATAGCTATCTTAGTATAAATTCCAAGTGATCCAAGGATTCTACACAGTAAGCAAATAAAAAAGAAAAGAATATTTATTAACCAGGAAAAATCCATTTGACCCAATAAATTGACATCAGGCTACAAAATCACCATAGGTCACGAGGTAATCCTAGAATAGAACCTCCCCTTCTTCCTTAAGATCGTGAAAAAATGGATTAAAGAATTTTTGCTATATTGTTTAGTCTCATAGAAAGCAAAAATTTTATTCACTGCACTTCTCCCTTTTATGAAAGCTCAATCCACTACCACCACCACCCACACACACCCACGTGCAAACACACTCACACACACTCAGTAATATCCTTTTTGGAAGTTCTAGAGACTAGACCACTATTCAACTTAGTCCCCAATGCCATTTTTGCTATTCTACATTTTAACATAAAACATGTTGTAAATCTTGCTCATTTAAAAAAGATTTAACAAATGAACATGTGTTTATTTGATGCAAAATTTGTATTTTCTGTCACACACTATCTAATTTAAATTGTGTGGCCAGTTTATTCAAACACCATAATTACATGAAATCTTGAATAGGGAGTGAAATCTTGTTGGTTTGTACAGGTTAGTGTGTTGCTTCTGATACATCCCAGAGAATTTAGGCACAGAATAAAAAAGTATTTGCAAAGTCCCCTTGAGGAACTGGGGAGGAAGGAGGAAATATTAAGTTTCTGTACTTGCAGAATTCCTGATATTTTCTCAAGCAGTGTGGACAACCAATTTAATAGGCCAAGCCATTGATCTTGGGGCTTGCCCTAATGAAACTTATTACTGCAAAGAAGTTAAGCCTACTTGTAACTATGGCTTAGAGTCACCCCCAGAGAACCTCTCTCTCTCAAAACCAACTTTAGCAGGTGAACTCACTGCCTTCCCCACTACATGGGACATGACTCTCAGTGTAAATTCCCTGGTAACATGGGACCTGACTCCCGGGGATGAGCTGGGATCATGGTACTGAGAAAACCTTCTTGACCAAAAAGGGGGAAGAGAGAAATCAGATAAAATAAAATTTCAGTGGCTAAGATTTCAAATAGATTTGAGAGGTTATCCTGGAAGTTATTCTTATGCATTATATAGCTATATCTTTTTAGTTTTTAGTGTATAAGAATAGCTAGAAAGCAATTTCTGAAACTGTTGAACTATATTCCAGTAGCCTTGATTCTTGAAGATGATTGTATAACTCTATGGCTTTTACAGTGTGACCACATGACAGTTAAAACCCTGTGGCTGGCACACCATTTATTCAGTGTATGGACAGATGAGTAAAAAAATAAGGACAAAAAATAAATATTAGGAAATAAAAGGAGTGAAAAAAATTGGGTAGATTGAAATACTAGTGGTCAGTGAGAGGCAGGGGTATTTCTTCTTCTAGAGTGAAGCAACTTTTCTAAAAAATGATTAGGGCAATGAATATACAACTATGTCATGATTATTGTGAGCCATTCATTGATTATACACCATGTATGGACTGTATGCGTGTGAAGATTTCTCAATAAAAATATTTTTTAAAAAAAGGTTGAAATAAGCATCTTGAAGTTATAAGTGATGAATTTATGAGCTAGCACACCCTAATTTGACAATGACTGTCAAACCTGGGTTCAAATCTTGAACTCATCACTTACAACCTATGCTGCCCTGAGAATATCACCTACTTTCCTGAGATTCCATTTCCTTGCCTATAAAATGGAGAGAATTCTATCAACATTTTGCATTGTTGTGAGAATTAAAGATAATCTAAGTGAAGCTCCCAGCACCAGGGCTGACACATGCAGTTAGTATCTTGTTAGGCTCAACTGGATTCTCTAAATTTTGTCACTTGCACATAAAGGCATCTTCGACCATTCAAAATTATGAATTAAAAAAGGTCAATTTGGCCACTCTATAGTAATCTGCCCTCTCCTTCCCAAGTTTATGTGCTGTTGATTCCATTTGGAGTGGAACATTATAAAACATTCATCAACTCCATGAGCTTTCTGGGCTATAAACTCCAAAGGAAGCAAGCAGGACCTAATTATAACTCTGGCTGGCAGCCTTTTTGCATTATAGGCATTTGGCTGGAGCATGAATATGTAACATTATGTACATAAAAGAAAGGATCTGGCCTCCTACAGAACAGCAAATCTTACTCTAGGATTTTTTCTGATTTCTTGAAATACAACACAACTAACATTTTAAATGTATTGTTTACTTTCATCGACTAGCAATTAATAATTGAGCTAAAAATCACCTTGTTGACAAAATGGGATTTCAGAAACCCAACAGAAGGAAATCATGCTGGAGGAAATGTGGAGAGAGAGATAAACCTATTCACTGTTGGTAGGGAAGTAGAGTGGTGAAGTCCCTCTGGAGAGCAGTGTGGTGGCTCCACAGGAGGCTAGGGGTTGGGATTTCCTTATGATCCTGCATCTCCATTGCTAGGTATACACCTGGAGGAACTGAGAATAGGGATACGAGTGGACACTTGCCCACTGATGTCTATGGAGGCAGTATTCGTGCTTCCCCATCGATGGAGGTGGCCTGAGACTACAAGGCAGGAAGAAGAGAAGGGGAACTGTGGCGTATGCATGCAATGGACTACATACAATGGACTACAAAAGGAATGATGTTGTAAGGCATGCAAGGAGGTAATGAATCTTGAGGATAGTATGTTGAGTGAAATAAGCCAGAAACAAAAAGACATATATTATGACACCTCACCAGTATGGACTAACTGTAACGTGCAAAATCTGAGAACTGAATTCGAGAGCATAGGTTATCAGGTGAAGGCCTATTATAAAGGTTCCTAGATTGTAAGCTCTTACAGTGTCACATCTATTCTGGAGTTATAACTATTAATATTAACTTCTGAGATGCTGAGCTGTTTGTGTGTAACCTGGTCGTTCCCTGGAACTTTGGGTATCTGTGTGACACCGGAGTCTCAGAAATAGAGTTCCGCAGCTATGAAAATCAGCATTACCCCCATACAACAACTGTTAAAAACACTGAAAAGGGATTGGACTATAACTGAGAAATTAGAATTTAAGGGATGATTTTGATTACTGAATCATCATATAGATATTTTTGCTTTCTAGTATATTGGCATAGACAGAGGTGAATACCTGAAATCCCTGAACTATAATTCAGCTGCCTGGATATCTGAAATGATTGTAAAAGCCCTTATCTTGTGCCTTTGTGACTATAAGAGCTGTTACCCCCTTTGGTCATTTTCTAGTAGGGCAAAGGCTTTAAGACTAATGAAGAATTTGAAGTTTACTATTAACTAGTTTCAGCCCCTTACGTTTGTAAATCATATTGGCTAGACACTGCTACTGAAATTTGTCTCCCTTCTTTTTGGCTTACACCTTTAATGTTGAAATGATAGCTTTGCCTCATTTCCTTTCAGATTATGTTCTCCTGTTGAAATGATAATGACAACACTGTCTCCTTTTCTGCTTTGAACTTGCTGTTTGAAATGATCTCATCTCTCCTTGCTTAAATCCATAAAAACTCCGAACTCCTTTCACTCAGGGAGACAGATTTTGGGCCACTAGGCCATCTTCTCTCTTACTACATGCCTAGTAATAAACTCTTTCTCTCTTTGAAACCCCAGTGTCTTGGGAATTGGTTATTGAGGGCATCAGGCAAAAGAATCCACAGCCTTTGTATGGTAACAAAACTCCAATTACAGATAAGAATGAAGCTGATCTGGGTAGGACTAAAGCAAAGTAGACTAAAGAGTAAAGGATGACATTGGCTGCATTTTAAAAGTTTAACTTCTTTGTGAGACCAAAGGAAGAGATGTTTATTTGGTGCAAAATTTATATTTTCAATAGTACCCTGTTCTAGTTTGTAAGGTGCCAGAATGCAATATACCAGAAACTGAATGGCTTTTAAAAAGGGAATTTATTAAGTTGCAAGTTTGCAGTTTTAAAGCTGTGAAAATGTCCAAATTAAGGCAAGGCTATGGAAATGTCTGATCTAAGGCATCCAGGGAAAGACACCTTGGTTCAAGAAGGCTGATGATGTTCACAGTTTCTCTCTCAACTGGAAAGGCACATAGCAAACATGGGGACATCTGCTAGCTTTCTCTCCACGCTTCTTATTTCATGAAGCTCCCCCAGGGGCATTTTCCTTCTTCATCTCCAAAGGTCTCTGGCTGTGTGGGCAATAAAGCTTTTTCCAAAATGGGTCCTGCTTAAAGGGCTCCAGTAAGCAAGCCCTACCTTGTATGGGTGGAGACACATCTTCATGGAAACCACCTAATCAAAAGCTGCCACCCACAATTGAGTGGGTCACTTCTCCATGAAAACAATCAAAAAGCTCCTATCCAACAATATTGAATGAGGATTAAGTACTTGGCTTTTTTTGATACACAACAGATTTAAACTGGCACATTCCACCCTCTGGACCCCCTAAAGACATGTTCTTCCCAAATTCAAAATGCATTCATTTGATCACAATATCAGAAAGCTTTAAACCATTTCCATAACAATGCAAATGCGATACAAAGTCAGAAACAGTACAGAATCTCATCAAAGGCATGGTCTGTCCTAAGACAAAATTCTCCTCTGGCTCTGGACCTGTAAAACTCAGAACAAGTTATTTGCTGCCAACATGTAAAGGAGGGACAGTCATAGGATACATATTCTTATTTTCACAGAGAGAAATTGAAAGGAACACAGGGGTCACCAGACCCAAGCAGTTTCAAAAACCTGCAGGGCAAACTCCATTAGATTTCAATGTCTGAGAGTCATTTATCTTCAGGGTTTTAGAAGTGGCAGTCCCACCCTTTCCAAGGGTCTATGCAGTGGCCTGCCTCTCTCCAAATGCAACCTTGGGGAACACTGGGGAGACCACCTTTTTCTCAGCTCCACCCTTTCGAAGGATCAGGGCCACATCTGAGCTCTCTGCCATCTCTGGGGCATACATTCAGCCTCTCCATGTGGTGGCAGTCAGTCTCTCCCCAGTCACCAAGGAATGAGCTCCACCCTCTCCAAGGCCTGAAGCAGCACAACTCTTCCACTACAAGGTGGAAGACCCATTCTCTGCCTTCGGAGCAAACTCACCCTCTCTAAGTGCTTGGGTGGGTCTGCTCTCCAGGCCTGAGATTTCTTAACTTCAGATGTTAGCCTCCATGGTTCTGACCCTGAAGACATTTTATGTTCACTTTGTTCCTTTTCTGAGCCTTTTAGTCCAGCATGGGGCAGTTCCATTTACACGGATCCCACAACACTCATGTTGGCTTTCTACATAGTAACCTTGGATCATGCCCATCAGACAAAAGCAGTTTCCACAAATCTTTCCTGGATAACTCCATGTCCAATCCTGGCTTTTTCTGAAATGGCTGACAGGTTCCATGTTTGATTAAATCCTCATATGGGGCACTATTCTCTGGAGTCTCCCTTCCTAGAAGCCCAGAATTTTCCAGAACATCAATTTCTGGTTTCTTTGTACCCAAGAGTTCAGTTCTCATCTTATCTCTTTCCTCTCACACTTTACTATAAGCTTCATGCAGCATCCAGACTGCACTTTCCACATTAATTCAGAAATCTCTTCTGCTAAATATCCAGGTTCCATGGCTTTTAAAACCTGCCTTCCATCTAAAACCAGCAGTCAGTTTTGCCAGATTACCTGCCATTTTAAAACAAGGATCACCTTCCTTCCAGCTTGCAATAACACATGCCTTATTTCTGTCTCGAGTCTCATCAGAAGTGTCTTTGGAGTCCACATTTCTACCAAAAGTCTATTCAAAGCATTCTAGGCCTTCTCTATAAAGCTTCTCACAACTCATCCAGAATCTTCCCCTCATCCATTTAAAAAGCCATTTCAACATGCTTGGTATTTGCAAACTGCAATAGCATCCCACTTCTCTGGTACCAAAATCTGTTCTAGTTTGTAAGCTGCCAGAATGCAATATACCTTTTTAAAATGGCTTTTAAAAAGGGGAATTGTTAAGTTGCAAGTTTGCAGTTCTAAAGCTGTGAAAATGTCCAAATTAAGGCAAGGCTATGGAAATGTCCAATCTAAGGCATCCAAGGAAAGATACCTTGGTTTAAGAAGGCTGATGATGTTCACAGTTTCTCTCTCAACTGGAATGGCACATGGCGAACATGATGACATCTGTTAGTTTTCTCTCCAGGCTTCTTATTTCATGAAGGGGGCATTTTCCTTCTTCATTGCCAAAGATTTCTGGCTGTGTGGGCACTAAAGCTTTCTCCAAAATGGTTACCTCTTAAAAAGCTCCAGTAAGCAAACACTGCCTCATATGGGTAGAGACACATCCCCATGGAAACCACCTAATCAAAAGTTACCACCCACAACTTGGTGGGTTACATCTCCATGGAAACAATAAAAAAGCTCCCACCTAATAATATTTAATGAGATTAAAGAAATTGGCTTTTCTAGGGTACAAAACAGAGTCAAACCAGCACATACACTATCTAATCTAACTTGTATGTTCAGTTTATTCAAATACCATAATTACATGGAACCTTAAATGAGGAGTCAGATCTTGTTGGTTTGTACAGGTTGCTGGGATGTCCCGATACATCCCAGAGTAATATGGGCAGAAGATTAAAAAGTATTTACAAAGTCTGCTTGAGAAACTGGTGGAAAAGGTGGAAATACTAAACTTACCCTCCTGTGGAAGACTTGATATTCTCACAATTATTGGGGACTGCAATAAGATTGAGGGGCCTCAATCTTAGGGTTTGCCATTACAAAACTTTAGTCCTGCAGAAGAGAAGCTAATCCTACTTATGCTTTTGCCTAAGAGTCAACCCCAGAGAACCTCTTTTGTTGCTCAGATGTGGCCTCTCTCTCTCTCTCTCTCTCTCTCTAAACCAACTCTGCAACTGAAACCCACTGCCCTCCCCCCTACATGGAACATGACTCCAAGGGGTGTAAATCTCTCTGGCAATGTGGGACAGAACTCCCAAAATGAGGCTAGCCCTGGCAAGGGGAGAGTGAGAAAGACTTCTTGACCAAAAACGGGAAGAGAAATGAAACAAAATATAATTTCAGTGGCTGAGAGATTTTAAGTAGAATTGATAGGTCATTCTGGAGGTTTTCTTGTGCATTGTATAGATAGACCTTTTCAGTTTTTGGTGTATTGGAGTAGCTAGAGGGAAATGCCTGAAACTGTTGAACTGTAATAAGCCCTGATTCTTAAAGATGACTGAATAACTATACAGCTTTTAAGGTGCATCTGTGTGACTGTGAAAACCTCGTGACTGTAACTCCCTTTATCCAGTGTATGAACAGAGGAGTAAGGAAGAAAAGTAAATAAGCAATGGAAGAGATGGGTGGTATGGGATGTTTTTGGTGTTCTTTTTCACCTTTATTTTATTCTTTTTTTTATTTTTTATTTTTTGGAGTAAGGATAATGTTCAGAAATAGATTGCAATGATGAATGCACTGCCATATAATGATACTGTAAGCCACTCATTGTATACTTTGGATGATTATATGCTATGTGAATATATAATATAGCTCAATTAAAAAAAAAGAAATAAAAAATATGGCAGAGCTTAATTGAAAGCCTAATGATGAGTTTCAACCAAATAAATGAACATTTTGTTGGTGCTCAAAACAGAGGAGCCAAGCTCTGAGGTTGAAAAGTATTTATATTACAACAAAATTTTCTTGGGGTAGGTTTTTTTAATAATGGTTTTCTGTCTCTGTTGTTTGAAGAAGTGATACATGGAATTTTTTTTTAATTTTATGTTGGGGAGGGAAGGATGCACAAAGAACATTCCAATAAAGAGTAAGCCTCCCTCTGTGCCCCTTGTTCCTTCTGGAGGCAATTACATTTGACAATTTTAGTCTCTGCATTTAAAAACCCTGATACATGTCAGCTCACACAAAAGGTAGCACAACGTGAGCTGTCCTGCACCTAGCTTTCTTCTCTTTCTCGTGTATCTTAGAGATCCTGCCCTATCCCCAGTGCTGTTTCATTTGTTGAGACAGCTACACTGTATTCCAGAATCCTGATTCTTCTTTGTAAGAACTGTATCTATATAAGGAACACAGTGTTCCTACTGTGCTATAGCACCCTCACCCCTGCCCCTGACCTAGTATCACTTTACTTCTGCTGAAGTTAGAAGGCGAAGACTATGCCTAAAACACAATACCAAATGGGAAGGCAGACAGACTTAATCAGAGCCTTCAATGACACCATTGTACTAGAGAAGTTCTGTCTGGTGACTTCAGATTTACTAAAAATAAAAAAGTCAGTTCAGGAATTGTTGCTTCCTTACTAAGCCACTCTTTCATTATTTCCTTGGCGCCTAAGATTTACAGGTAAAAAAGGGCCAGTTTTATGTAAGTTGCCACGCTAACATTTTTTCTGAAAATAACCTAAAATTTGATAAATCCGATTTGATTAATCCCAACTTCAATAACTGGTTCTAATTGAAAATACTTGCAGGAAACTTACTGATTAATGATATTTTAAATGAGTCAACAATTAACCATTGCTAACTTTATTATTTTTTATTTTATTTTTTAATTTTACCTTGCCTCATTCTAGAAAGGACTTAAGGTAGTACAAAGGCTCCAATGTCTTGTCAAAGGGATGAATCTATATATTGCTATTTCTTTGAAAAATTACAAATTTTAAACTGCTTTTAAAGAAGCTCTTCCTGCATACAGAAGCAATTTGTAGATTATTACATGATTATTGTTCCAGTCCTTCAAAGTGCTTTCATAAATGTGTATCTGCACAATTCAGTGGGCTGCTTAAAACTTATAAAACTGCTTATGTCAAATATTTTAACTGACGGAAAAATTAACTTCTCTTTCTATGATATTTATGCTTTTTATTACAGAATAATTTATGTGCATTGTAGGTTTTTTATTAAATAAAGACAAACACAAAACATTTAGTTCCCCATAATCCCACGAGGTAGATGTAATTACCATTGGCACTTTAGCATATGTATTTGCAAGTCTTTTTCTGTGCACATCATAAATTTATGTTTTTTATAAACTCAGGATCACACCACATATTCTAAATAATAAACACTCTATCTCAGTATACATGGCAAACATTTGTTACATCATTAATACTTCTATAGCACAACTGCAACAGTTATAATGACTTTGTCATGTGGCTGGATGTGATTTATTTCAAACTCCCCTTTTGTTGAACAGTTAGCTGGCTTGTAGTTGCTCACCATTCAGAGCAATGCTGGAGTACACATACCCGCGAAGACCCATGACCCCTTTTGCACAAAATACCAAATAACACTCCAGAAATATTTAATCATTTGTTCCTAACATTTGGTAATATGGATCCCTTTGAGAATCTGAAGGCATTTGCACCTATCCTTGGGGAAAAAATGCAGCAACACACAAAAATTTCCATACAATTTTAGCATCCTATTCCCCAAAATAACCCCAAAACTTCAGGTTAAGAACCCAATCCCCATTTATGACACTGCCAACAATAGAAATCTCTCTTTCCTTACACCTTCAATCGTTTTCAAATCTTTTACTGATTTTCTAGATGAAAAAGTATTTTAACTCTTTTCTTACTTTGTAGTTTTTGATTGCCAATGAAATTGGAACACTTTTTCAAAAGTTAATTGGCTATGCCTTCTTTTGGATAGTGCTGTACATGTCCTTTATCTAATGATTTACACTCTATTAAATTTAAAAGTTTAATGCAATACTCCAAGATCAAATGATAACACTGGAGACACCCAATTCCTGCGCATTCCCTGGGTTAAGTGTCTTAGTAGTAAGTATCCAGGTAGCAACGAAAAGTGCGCATCTCACTTTCCACTAGAGGGCACCATTAGCTCACCTATTATTCCCTGGCTTCTCCCACAGCATTGAGTTCTCAATTTATTTTCACTGGGGAATTATCTACCTGAAAAACACTTGCAAATTGTAAAGAATTATAAATACTTCATTATAAATGTTGAAAGTCCATAAACCACTGACCTAAACTGAGGAAAAACTACTGACTCCTAAAAAGCCATTCTTGAGTGGCAACCAGTTTACTTCTTGATTCCAAATATTTTGTTCCATTGACTGACCATGTGCAACAAGATAAATCCTGTTTTGTTTTTGCTTTTCATTCAATAAGTATGTGCTCATCACCCACATTTTCAGGGCACTCTTCTACTTGTTAGGGATGCAGACATGAAGAAAATGGAAATCCCTGATTTCAAGAAGTTTACATACTAGTGGGCTGGGGCAGAAGAAATAAACAAATACTTATATTATATTATATATACACATTAGAAGATAATACCTGGCCCATGCACTTCCCAAAAACAAACAAGCAAACAAAAGAAAGAAAAGATGAACAAAAATTCAAGAAAAGATGAACAAAAATTCAACAAATGTTGCTGCAGTAAGAGATATGGAAAAGAATGAAATGTGATACATTCATTCATACATACATTCATGCCATACAGCATGCAAAAAAAAAAAAAAGAAGGTAATAGGTGCTGAGGACAGAAATAAACCTGGGAAGAGAGATATAACATGGGGTAGTGGGGGGATACAACTTTAAACAGTGGCCAGGAAAGGCATCTGAGCATAGAGCTTAAGAAGCTGAGGGAGTCATGTAAATATCTGAAAAAAAGATAATTCTAAGCAGCAAGGAAACATCAGGTGCTAAAGCCCTGATGTGGGAGTGGTTCTGTTGGGTGAGAAGCAGCAAGGCAGCCAGTATGGCCAAGAGGTCTGAGCTAGGGGAGAACAGACTGGGAAGCAACAGGAAACCAGCAGGTGCGATGAGTACAAGGACTTGGTTTTTACTCTGAATGGGATGGAAACAAGTCAGTTTTTAAGCACAGGCGGGACATAATCGTGCATGCACAGAAAGGGTCGCTCTACTATTTTGAGAATAACCTGCAGCAGTAAAAGTTTGGAAACAGAGAGACCAGTTAGGAAGCCATTGCAATTAATAGGGAAATTAATTAATTCAGTAATTAATTAATTAATTGCCATGGTTGATGGTGCTGATGGGACCAGAGTTGATAGCTCTGCAGAACAAAGGGACACTTCAGGTGCCTGAGAGATATTGAACAGGCAGTTGCACACATGATACTTGAGTTCAGGGAAGAAGTTAGGGTTGGAAATATGAATTTAAGAAATATTAGTATAGAGATCTGATAAGATTGCAAAAAGAACAAGTGTAGGAAGAGAAGAAAAGAGCTGAAAACCGAGCTCTGGGACACCCATTGTTTACAAGTCAGGGTGGTGAGATATCAGCAAAGGAGCTGAGAAAGAGAGTGAAGGAAAACCAAGAATGAGATGCCCAGAAGCCAACAGCTTCAAGGAGAAAGCAGTCCATCCTCAAAAGCTGCAGATAGGTCAAAGTCAAGGGCAAGGAGTGGCCACTGAAGTCAGCAGGTGGAGACCAGGGTGGCCTTGACAAGGTCAGTTTTAATGGAGAGATGGGGTCAAAGCCAAGACCAAAGAGGAGTACGGAGATTAAAAGTGGTGCTGGAGGGTTGGTCATGGTGGCTCAGCAGGCAGAGTTCTCACCTGTCATGCCGAAGACCTGGGTTCTACGCCTGTTGCCTGCCCAAGCAGGGAAAAAATAAATAAATAACAGAAAAAGAGAGTGGTGCTGGAGGCAGCAAATATACGGAAATTTTAGATAAAGGGGACCTAGAAATGAAGCAGTAGCTGGAGGGTGATTTGGCGGCAAGAAAGGGTTTTCAAAAAGTGGGAGAAATGATAGTATGATTTTATGCCGATAGCAGTAGAGAAGGAAAATTGGAAGTCTCAGGAGAGAGGAGAGACTTCGCAAAGCAATGTCCTTGGGTAAGCAAAGGGGTTGGAATTTAGCACAAAAGAAGAGGATTAGCCCCAATAGCCTATGGTCAAGCATTTGGACCCAGATGTCAGAAGTGGGAAACATTTTTTTATTAAAAAAAAATGAACTCACTGTTATCCCATGTTATTTTTTATTTTAATGGGAAATGGGTCTTAGAGAAGCAGTTATATATTAAAGCTAATAGTATAGCTAATTGAGTTAAACTGTTTATCAGCCTGATTACTTGGTTCACCACTGTACAGAAAGTGGTACATCCCTGGGCGTCTTAGGCGTCACATGGTTGAGAAAGGCTGCTTTAGGGGACACCACTTGCATTTGCTCTCCAAAACCTTCCCAAAAGAACAAGCAGGGTTTTGCCCATCACATCTCTTGCGGTAGCAGAGAAGCCCATCTACTCACTTCCTTCATGCGATGACTGACTCGATGCAGAGCCGACGGACAATGAGGAAATAACTGCCACGAAGGGGCAAAAAATATGCTATTTCTAAAAAGCAACAATTTTTTTAATTTTTCAAAATTCTATTAGATTTAGTGCATAGTTTCTGCTCCCTCTAACTAGACCTTCTTATCCCACTTCTATATGATTTCTATTTTCACATCATTCTGATCTCTGCTTAAATGTCACTAGCTCAGGGACCTCTTCCATGAACAGTCACTTAAACACACATTTCCCTCTCCTCTGTGTATGCACCATTTTGTCATTCTTTCTTTCATTTTGCTTCATTTTTCTTCAATGCTATTTTTATTCTTGAAATTTTATGACATGTTTATTTGCTTCCTTGTTTTACTTGCCTCCTCCATGAGGACGGGACTTGTCAGTTTTGTTCCCTTTTCTTCCCAACACTTAGAAGAAAACATACAGAGAATTCATTCAATAAATATTTGTTGAGTGAATGAATTGATGTGAATCAATTATAACTGAAGAGAAAGAATGAAATGTTGGAGCTGGAAGGAACCTCACAATATTTGGCACAAAAACTATTTGTTGTTTATCTGAAATTCACATTTAATTTAGCCTCCTGTACTTTATCTGGCAACTCTAATCCCAGATATTTTCATTTTTTGGCAAAACACCCCAAACCATGTGTATTCGTTTGCTAAAGCTGCTGGAATGCAATATACTGGAAACAAAATGGCTTTTAAAAAAGAGGAATTTATTAAGTTGCAAGTTTACAGTGCTAATGTCACGAAAATTTCCAAATTAAGGCACTGACAAGAGGTTACCTTCA
Organism: Tamandua tetradactyla; assembly: GCF_023851605.1. Lineage (NCBI taxonomy): Eukaryota > Metazoa > Chordata > Mammalia > Pilosa > Myrmecophagidae > Tamandua > Tamandua tetradactyla. The sequence goes on along the minus strand of NC_135331.1, from coordinate 58,344,009 downwards.
CTCAAGAATAGCTGATGCTGGCGCACGGGTAGTTCAGTGGTTAGAATGCCCATCTTTCATGCAGGAGACCCAGGTTCGATTCCCGGACCATCCACCAAAAGAAAAGCTGATGCCATCAGTTGGGAAGGCACGTGATTGGCATCTGCTAAGGTGTTTGGTTTCTGGACACCTCTGTCAACTGGGAAGGCACAGGGCAACATCTGCTACCTTTCTCTCCCAGCTCCTTCAATGCTTCTCAGGAGCATTTTTGTTCATCTCCAAAGGTTTCTGGCTGGGTGGACTCTGTTAGCACTGAAGCTTTTTCCAAAATGGTTCCCTCTTAAAGGGTTCCAGTAAGTTACCCCACCTTGTATGGGTGGAGAACACATCTCCATGGAACCCACCTAATGAAAAGGTTCCACCCACAACTGCGTGGGTCACATCTCCATGGAAACAATCAAAATGCTCCCACCCAGCAATATTGAATGAGGATTAAAGGACATGGCTTTTCTGGGATACCCAACAGTTTCAAACCAGCACACCCTGTAGGTACTTAATCAATGTATTCAAAAGCCTGCATGATTTAGTAGAAGAGAGTTAGAAATTTGCATCAGTTAGGTAGGCTATAAAATGATTTTAGGAGACTGTTTTTCTTATATGCTATACAGAAATATGATTTTTTTTCCCAATAATACTGGTAGCAAGCACTGGACTAATCACTCCAGATGATTCCACAATGGGACAAACTTTTCTACATCTCATTTTTTCCTTTCCTTTATTGTCAACATCTTGCACATTAATTACATCTCAAAAAGTCCATCCTGGGCGGGCCACAGTGGCTCAGCAGGCAGGAATGCTTGCCTGAGATGCCAGAGGACCCAGGTTCGATTCCCAGTGCCTGCCCATGTAAAAAAAAAAAAGGAGTCCATCCATTCATTCACCAGAATCATAAAAGAAGGAAGTTCTTCCTTTTGTCCGAAGGATGGGTAATTCTGTAGGCAGAATTTATTTACACACAAAATGGGTCTTTCAGCGCTACTGCATCTAAGGGGAAGATGGACAGCAAAAGCAATGCAGAAGAATGAGGGGGAGCCAGCACGGTCATCTTCAACTCTTCCTCTAAAGGCTCCAATGAGGGAGCACAAGTCAAACAGCATTCTCATCTCACTGCAGGGAGTGGCACAACCCAAGACAGAGCAGGACTTGCGGTGCCTGCCCATGCAAAAAAACAAAAATAAAAAGTTCAAACACTGCAATAAAATTGTGATAGTCCTGTCTAATACTCTAAATTTACTGTATAAATTTATGACATAGAAATTCTTGAAGTTCTTTAAAAGGTCAATTCTATACAACACACACATAAGCCTTATCTAGATAGCAGGTAGCCTTGCAGTTTTTCTCACCCTGCACTCGCATATGCACAGAAACTACTGCTTCTTTATTTTCTATAATCTTTCTGATATTCTTTATGGGCCACTTCTCTGCTAGGTAAAAGGGAAAATTCAAATTTTTTCCAGTTGGTAATCTCCATTAAGTAAATATCCTCCTTGGATAACTCAAGTTTTCCAAGGAAAAGCTTCAGCACTGTAAATTTCCTCCACTCCCCTTGGTCCTCTTCAACTGGCAGTTGAGTGAAGATGCTAAGGCCCCAGATACTCACACATTATTCCTTGCCCTCTATTTCTTCTTCCTGGTCCCTGGAGCCCACAGCTGGCTTTATATCCAAGTCTTGGCCTGAAGAACTGTTGCTGTTTCTCAGCTGGGTCAGAAGATCAGCCTTGCACAGGCCTTCAACCTCTGTTCTGTCCCCAGCTTCATGGAGCCATCTTACCCTGGTTTAAGAGTGAACATTGGTGTGCAAATATCTGTTTGAGTTCCTGCTTTCAATTATTTGGGGTATATCTAGAGGTGGAATTGATGGGTTATAAGGTAATTCTATTCTAGCTTTATAAGGAACCACCAAACTGCCTTCCACTGCAGCTGTACCATTTTATATTCCTAGCAAACAATGACTGAGTGTTCCTATTTTTCCACTTCCTTTCCAACACTTATAATTTCCCCTTTTTTTTTAGATAGTTGCCATTCTAGTTGTGCCAGTTTGAAAGGAAGTATGTACCCTAGAAAAGCCATGTTTTAATCCTAATCCTGTTTTGTAAAGGCAGCTGTTTCTTCTAATCCCTATTCAGTACTGTATGTTTGAAACTGTAATTAGATCATCTCCCTTGGAGATGTGACTCAATCAAGAGTGATTGTTAAACTGGATTAGATGGAGATATGTCACCACCCATTCGGGTGGGTCTTGATTCGTTTACTGCAATCCTATAAAAGAGGAAACATTTTGGAGAAAAAAAGATTCAGAGAGAGCAGAGAAGAACGACATATCCACAAGAAGCAGAGAGGCCACCAGCCAGCGACTTTTGGAGATGAAGAAGGAAAACAACTCCCGGGGAGCTTCATGAAACAGGAAGCCAAGAAAAAAAGCTAGCAGATGATGCCACATTTGCAATGTGCCCTGCCAGCTGAAAGAGAAACCCTGACTGTGTTTGCCATGTGCTTTCTAACTTGAGAAAGAAAACCTGAACTTCATTAGCCTTCTTGAATCAAGGTATCTTTCTCTGGATGCCTTAGATTGGACATTTCTATAGACTTGCTTTAATTGCAATGTTTTCTTGGTGTTAGAACTGTATAAGCTTGCAACTTATTAAATTCCCCTCTTAAAAAGTCATTCCATCTCTGATATATTGCATTCTGGCAGGTAGCAAACTAGAATACTAGTGGATGTAAAATGGTATCTCATTGTGGTTTTGATTTGCATTTTTCTAATGGCCAATGATGTTGAGCATCTTTTCATGTGTTTTTAGGTTACTGTCATATCTTCTTCAGAGAAATGTCTACTTAAGTCTTTTGCCCATTTTTAAAATGGATTGTTTGTCTTCTTGTTGTTGAGTTGAAGGATTTCTTTATGTATTCTGGATATTAAATTCTTACCAGATATATGGTTTCCAAACATTTTCTCCCATTGCATAGGTTGTCATTTGACTTTCATGATTAAGTTCTTTGATGCCCAAAAGTTTTCAATTTTGATAAAGTCCCAATTATCTATTTTTGTTGTTGTTGCTGTTTGTGCTTTGAGTGTGAAGCCTAAGAAGCCATTGCCTAGCAGAAACTCCTGAAGATGTTTTCCTATACTTCCTTCCAGGAGGTTGATGATTCTGGCTCTTATATTTGGGTCTATGATCTATTTTGGAGTTGTTTTTTATAAGGTGTGAGGTAGGGAGCCACCTTCATTCTTTTGCATTTAGAGATTCAGTTTGCCCAGCACCTTTTGTTGAATAGAACATTGTTTCCCAATTGAGTAGAGCTGACACCTTGAAACAATTTTAATTGTTAACCAGGATGTTAAAGTCACTGAAAGAACCATAAATTTTTAGGATGTGGAACCTCTCAAGTTATTTTCTTTTTATTTCAAAACCCAATTCTCTATAATAAAAAAACATTAGGTATGAATATGTTTCTTTAACCCCTTGTAGCTCTTTGATTATATGTGTATTAATATACTTACTATTAATAAACTTCTCATATGCTTATCATCCCCCACCCCATCACACACACACACACACACGACTTAAACTAAGGCAACGATTATATCTTAACTATTTTTAATCTTCCACAATCCTTATTCCATTCTATTATTCTATTGTAAATAGTAGATGGTCAGTAAATATTTCTCAAGTTGAACTGAAGTTGGCTTTAATGATTTAAAATTTTAGCTCATTTTTTCTGCAGAGAAAAACAGAAGTAACAGATAATAAACACAGCCAAAAACCTAATAGAAGAGAAAGAGAATTTCTAAATAAGATGTCTAAATAACTTCAGAATTTTATGGCACATTGGCATGATGCACAGACTAAATTTTATTTTTAATGTTCTATTATTATACCTAGGTTCTGCAGAAATTTTGTTGATAAGATAATGTGGTAAATTTCCAGGGTTTTAGATTGCTTATTCAAAACTTAAAGCTGTGTTAACAAAAAGTGTATCAAAGAGATTGATTGAGTAGCCTTCTGATTAAATTAGTACTGGATGAGCTTTATTACCTTCCTTTTTAATATCTTACCACTGAAGGCTTATAGCAGAAAGACTGAATTTAATTTTGTTATAACAGGTTTCAGAAAACATAAGCTCTTCTTCCAGAGGCTACCCTCTTTTCCTTCTAGGACAATTTCCTTTAATTAAAGTGAAAAGTATCTGCCCATTCTCTTCATCTTGGTATCAAGAGTGATCAGAATTAAAGCTCTAGGAAAGCAATGTATACCTGCGGGATGAAGACAAAAATGGATACAGCTTTGATGAAGCAGAGTCACCAGAAGAGAAAGAAATAAAGAAGAGGGAGCAAAGTGGAAGATATTTCAAGGAAATAAGTAGATGGTGAATAAGTATGTTTTTGTGGATTTAAAATGTCTATTTCTCTTCTTGACTTGGTGATTCTGAAACACTTGTCACACTGCCTTACGCTATAATTCTCAGAGAATGCTAGTCAGGCCTTCTCAAAACTGACTGTACATGTAAGTCAATTTTATCTTGTTAAAAGACAGATCTTGATAGAGTGTGTTTGGAGTGGGTCCTGAGATTCTGCATTTCTCCCAAACTCCTACCCCATGTTGATGAAGTCTCAGGGGGCACACTTTGAGTAGTAAGGTGTTAATTGACCCACTAAAAGAAGGAGTTGGATTCTTTGTTTTAAAATATAAAAAGGGGTATCCTCAACGATGGCTCTAATGACATTTTGGACAGGATAATTCTTAGTTGTGGAGGGCTGACCTGCATGGGGTAGAATATTTAGCAGCATCCCTGGCCTCTATGCCAGTAGCACTACCTCCAGCAATTGTGATGATCAAAAACATCTCCAGGCATTGTGAAATGTCCCCTGGGAGGCAAAATCGCCTCTGGTTGAGAGCCACTGAATTAAAGATATTTTGGAGAAATGGAAAGGGGAAAGGCTGCTAGATAAAATGCATGCATGTTTGTAAAAGCAGCCCTGTGTTCTCTTAAGCATCAGCATCATTTCTGAGCCAACCCAACCTTTACCCAATCTTGGCCTTCCTTTGGAAACAACCATAGGGAAAAGAGTGGTGGAAACCCTCACGCCAACACCTCAGATGAAAGCATTACAACTCGGCCAACTGCAGCCTGGACTCCCTCCAGGGAAAACTGCCATCCAGGAACCATCCTTGATTTGCTGCAGAGCTGGCAAGATCTGAGAATATTCCTAGCATTTGGAAGGAATAAAATTATTTGTATCTATCCTTAGACTTTGGATAAATGTTAAATGGCAGAAATCTAGGCTATTTTCAGCAATAGATTTGATACAAAAATGTAGTCTTAATTATACCTATACAATGTATCTCAGAGAGTCATTCCTTCTTTGTTCTTAAGGAAGCAAATAGCAAATATCTTTAGAATATTTCAAAATATAGGAAAAGTTAGCATGGTCTTCAGGGTATATTTTAGTTTCTCCTTTCTGTCAAAAAGGCCAGTAAAATAATTTATTTCATCATTTCAGTGTTGTCATTTTTTTTCTTCTCTAACTTCCAAATTATTCAAATTCTGTTTCAAAGTATTTTCCTTTACCTTCATTAATTCTCTGTCATTCAATCATATTGATTAAATTCGACTGGATATTTATTGGGTTCTACAAATTGCCTACTGTGTAGAAAACAGGATGAGACAGTGTCTCTAATCTCAGAGAAGTTAATCTATTCAGATAAAATAAGACGAATACAAATAAAACAACTACTGAATAATACAAACAGTTCAGAGATTCCATGACTCTTAAACTCTGCCCAGCAAATAGAAAACTCCCCAACTTATATTTGTGGAAGAAATGAACTACTAACTTTAATGCTACAGTTTTCAAACATTGTCAAAGGTGATAGATGGATACCCCCAAGGGGTTATACTGGAAAGAGAAGGCTTCATGCTAAAGTTGAAACTTTGAGACAACAAGCAGAATCTCTTTGCCATCAATCTCTTCTCTGAGACTCCTACCAGTCCATTGATAAGTGTCTCACTTTCCGAACTCCCCTATCCCTACAATTTTCACTGCATTCTACCAGCTCTCACTAACCTATGGAGTCTTTTACCCAGTCAATGACGGCATCCAAGTTACATCCTCCCAGCTGTTCCTACGAGGTGGGCTGGTTTTTTATCACTGGAGAGGGTCTGGCATCTTGAGTAGCCTCCGTGGGAATTAACTCACCAAAGTTCTCACGAACTGTGGTCCAAAGCAACGAAGTTCCTGCCTCTTCCAGGTGATGGCAGGGAAAGACCTTCCCAGGAGGGAGGAGATGAGACATTGTATCTCCTCTCTTCTCCATTTATCCTCCATCTCTAGAATCAAAGATGTAAGAACTCCAGAGAAGCTCAGGGCTCCTTTAAAATAATCTCCTTATATAATAAATGAGGAAATTAAGATCCAGGGGTTACTTCTACTGGGACCACCACTACTATTTGCATCAAATGATTCGCAGATGGCATTATTTTCCCATATTTCACCGAGGGAAGACATTGAGAATCAAAGTGTTTAGGAGACTTTCCTAAGATTACATAACCAACATATAGCAGAGCTGGAATTCAAACCCACTTTTAAAACTTAAAATTCCCCAACAATTCACAAACATGAAACTTAAAGTAAGGCTCTTTTTTTAAAAAAATATTTTATTGATAAATCTTGACACACATACATTCCATACATGGTGTACAATCAATATATCACAATATCACCACATATTATGTGGATTCATCACCATGATCATTTTTTGGAACATTCGCATCACTCCAGAAAAAGAAATAAAAAGGAAAGAAAAACTCATGCATACCATTCCCCTATATTCCGGTCTACCCAATTTATTTTACCCTTTGTTCCCCCATTATTTATTTATTCTTTATCCATACTTTTTTTTTTTACTCATCTGTCCATACTCTGGATAAAAGGAATATCAGACACAAGGTTTTCACAATCACATAGTCACATTGTAAACATATATCTTTATGCAATCATCTTCAAGAATTAATGTTACTGGAACCCAGCTCAACAGTTTTAGATACTTCCCTCCAGCCACTCCACTATGCCATAAACTAAAAAGGGATATCTATACATTATCTATACATCCAGGATAACCTCTCAACTCTGAAATCTCTCAGCCACTGAAACTTTATTTTGTCTCATTTCTCTCTTCCTTCTTTTGGTCAAGAAGGTTTTCTCAATCCCTTGATGCTGGGTCCTGGCTCATCCATGGATTGCTGTCCCACGTTGCCAGGGAGATTTATACCCCTGGGAGTCATGTCCCACATGGAGGGGAAGGCAGTGAGTTCACCTGCAGAACTGACTTAGAGAGAGGCAACAAAAGAAGTTCTCTAGGGGTGACTCTTGGGTCTAATTTTAAGTAGATTTAGCGTATCCTTTGCAGTAATAAATTTCATAAGGACAAACCCCAAGATCGAGGGCTTATGATATTTTAGTAATATATTGAGATCTTGCCCTAAATTTCATTAGATTCATTAAAAAAAAAAAAGATATGTGCAAAGGTCCTGAGAATGTGGGTACAGGTGCTATAATGTATAGTTAGAAATTAGTACAGAATAGTTTTCTGTACACTCTTCTATAATTGATCACAATTTCATTCTTAAGCTTAGCAAACCTTCAGAAGTAGTTTATTTAATAAATGAAAATTATAAGAGAACAATGCTATAAAACTGGGTTTTTTCATCTCAGTTTAATGAAAGACTAATTCAATTAAGAATTTGCAAATACAGAGGTTCCATAAGGGGGCGACATGGGGCCATCACATAGATGAGACATCATTTCAAAGAAACATGATTCCTCTCCTCACCCTTCCAAACTTACAGGACCCCAGCTCACCGAAAAATAAAAAATAAAATGGTCAGGAATTAATTTAAAGAATTACTGCCAGGAATGCCAAGCTCTGTGAAACCTTCCATTTGCAATCAGACCTAAATCTCAGAAGAATTAAGGAGTGTAAGAATTGAAAGGTGACTCTGGGCATCACATTTTGCTTTTCTTGGGTCTCCATGTTCATATCAGTAAAACAGAACTAAAAACGCCTACACTGCTCACCGCTGGGGTTGCCAATTTCCAATAGTAACACAATACCTACTCCTATCAGATTAGATTAAAAACATGGTTAATTCAAAAGAGATTATTGTTTTATCCCTTCAGATCCAAGATTCTCAAGACAGAAAATGCCCAGAAGCATAAAGCAGGAGATGACCACACACAGCCTGTGTCCCCAAGACCCAGATGTACAAAGCAATCAAGGCCTCGGGTCAAACCCTTCTTCAGCTGCCAGCTCTCCCCTGGTCAAGATGAAGGGCCACGTTGAGACATTAATCAAACCCAGTGGGATCTGGGCGGACAAAACTCTGTCAGGAATGGGAGAGTTTCTGGCTGCAGTCACTCTCACAAATCTCCCAGTCTTTGCACACCCAGTTTATAAAACTATGCATTTCAAAATTACTTGATGTAATTAACTTTTTTGAAGATTTTATGGTCTTGTATGAAAATGATGCTGTGCCAAGTAGGTTGCCTAAGGATTTGTTTGCTCTTACCTTAGAGATAGAAACATTTAAACACATGAGGTGTGGTTACATCATTACACTCACAGAAATATGAGCTGATGTTAATGATTCATGAGCACCTTTGTTTGTACATCATACATAAGAACAACTCGCTTTGTATACTGCTTTGCAGTTTACGATTTTATATACATTTTCTCCTCACTTATTTATCCCCAGAACTAATTCTAAAGCAGTTTTTAATTCCATCATTCCAAGTTCTCTGCTTGAGTGAGGGCATTTTTTTTTTCAACAGCCCCAAAATGAGAATCCTAAAAATCAAATGATCAGAGCAACTTGGAGATTCCCATGAACGCCTTAGCCAGTTGATGTGAGTCATCAACAGAGGTCACCAAGGAAATTATAAGAGTGCTACCAGGTATTTGACCTAAACCATAGTATTGTTTTAGCAGCCAGGGAACTAAAACAAATACGAATAGAACCTTTTCCCTTCAACTTCTCTCACTTTCTGTCTTCTGTTTTTCCCATAGTTCTCTCTTAATGCTTCTTGAGAACTTCATTTTGTACTTTGCCAGAGGGTCAGTGCTCAGAGTCAAATCCAAAGCAAAGCTGTGTAGAGAATGTGAGATAAAGGTATAAGATTTTCTTATTTCCAGCGATTGGTCCAGCGGGGTTCCCTCAGGGGGAAAAAAAAATCTCTTTAGCACTTTCCAGAGATGTTATATATTCCAGAGATAAAATCAGGAACCTACCCCATTCTAGAAAATGCATCAGTTGGGTAAGAAAATATGTATAACCTTTAGTCCAAGTCGTAATAGGCCCAACCCTTGACAAGGAAAAACAGCATGTTTGACCTGGACTCATCCAACTCCTGAATCAATATTTGCACATTCAAAACTTGCAGGTATCAAATGTACATATTTGCTTTGAAAATAATTTTTGGAGCAGGTAATCACTCTATTCTTAGTGACAGTCATTTGACACCTCTTGACTTTTGTTCCATCATACATGAAAATTTCTCAAGAGAATGGAAAGAAGCATGATCCTTTTAAATCTTAAAATTTTAAGGGCTCTTATGGTACTAAGCATAGTCATTCTGCTAAAGGACCAATCACTGGAAACGAGAATCTTATACCCTCTATCTCACATTCTCTACACAGCTTTGCTTTGGATTTGAGTCTGAGCACTGACCCTCTGGCAAATTACAAAATGAAGTTCTCAAGAAGCATTAAGAGAGAACTATGGGAAAAACAGAAGACAGAAAGTGAGAGAAGTTGAAGGGAAAAGGCTCTATTCATATTTGTTTTAGTTCCCTGGCTGCCAAAACAAACATCGTACAAAGGGTTGGCTTAACAACAGGAATTTATTGGCTCTGGTTTCAGAGGCTAAAAAGCTTGCTTCCTCCTGGGGCTGGTATCTTCTCTCTGGATGATGGTCTGTAGGTTCCTTTGCTTTTCTATCACGTGCCGGCTGCATTTTCTCCTTTCTCTTCTGGTTCCACTGACTTCCAGCTTCTGGCTGTTCCCCATGACTTCTCTCCGCCTCTGACTTTCATTCTGCTCCAGAAAGACACCAGTTATCTACATTAAAGCCCAAGTGATTCAGTTGAGCCACAGTTTAAGCGAGGGAGATCCATTTTACAATAGATCCACACCCACAGGACTAGGGGTTGGGACCTGAGTGTGCCTTTTGTAGGGGGCATGATTCAATTCCCAATAGAATTCAAAGAAAACTCTCTGACGGTGGCATTGTGATTAAAAAAAAAAAAAAAGAGCAATGTTTGGGCACTGGAAATAAAAGCATAGAGTATGATAATATGAGAAATTTGGTCATTGTTTTCACGTGTGTGTGTGTGTGTTTAGGAGCTCAAAGAAGAATGCCACAGACGATGTTAAAACTGCACACCAAAGAGTCTTATGAAAGGGACTGTTAACTCCAAAGCAAAACCTTGTTAGGACAGCTCTGATTTTGAACATTCTGTTTGGCTCATCCCCAAATAACTTTATATTTGTCATACTCTATGCTTTTATTTCCAGTGCCCAAACATTGCTCTTTTTTTTAATCACAATTCCACTGTCAGAGAGTTTTCTTTGAATACCATTGGGAATTGAATCATGCCCCCTACAAAAAGCAAATTTCTTCAGACACTGGGATATATTAACTTAATACACACTAAAATTTTAAGGCCAATTATGGCCAGCCTCATGCAATCCCTGCCAAGCCAGTCTGTACCGCAAAAGGGTATCCTTAGCCCCAATCCAAAAAAGCTGGTCATCAGCCTGCTTCACAACTCCCAGCTCTCAACCTGGTGACCAGTGTGCTGGTTTTCCCCAGGGCTTCCACCCACGCAAACCTTCCCTCTGGCATCAGCTTGAACCCTTGTTAGTGTGTTTGTTTCTTGACACTTGCTAGGCTGTGAGCTGACTGTTTCACCAACCTAGTAAACATTAGGATGGCCCACAGGGATCCGACTTTTCCAGGAAGTTTGAGCAGATAGAATGAGCCTTCAGTAGCTCACCCCCAGTCAAGCCCATCACTTTCAGTCCCTTTCTCATCCTTTCACATATCTTCACCAGTGCCCCAGCATCAGGGACAGCCCTCCACACCCAAGTCCTGTATGCTGTGCCCTTCCCGCACGGACAAACAAATTGGCATCTGTGGCAGGCACCTCCATGTGGTATTTGCCACACTGGGAATAAATTCAAAGATGTGCAAAATGCATTCTCCACCCTTGAGCTGATATGACCACATGGTGAAGATCGCCCCATAATTTAACCCAATTTTCTCATACCATGTCCTCAAACATGAGGAAATGTTGTAAGGCAACTAGATAGGCAAGTATGTAGGTTTTATATCAGTGGCTTTGTAGATAAGACTGGAAATGTAAGTTTGGTAAAATCAGGAAGGTTTCCAAGGCCAACAAAAGTTCTACTGGATTGAATGAGTCACAAGCCATTGATGAGGGCCTTTGTACAGAGGGTAGCAGAATTGACAACAGATTTAGTCTTATCAAGTCTTCATCTCTAAAACTACCCTGCAGACAGCCTGCTGTAATATTTTGGAGGGAAGTATCTGGAAGGAGTAAGATCAGTTAGATCCAAAAGGGAAACCACCAGGGCCTGGACCAGAGAAGAGAAGGAGAATTTAAGAAACATGCAAGACCTTACAAAGGAAGAAGCCGTAGGAACCGGTTGCAGAATGGGTAAACAGAGTTAAGTGTTCAAACCTCAGTTCCAGGGACAGCAGTCATACCATGAACAGAAACCCTCTCTGATTTTAATGTAGATCTGTTTCAAAGGAACTGAGAATCTGGTTCCCCCAAACAAATATAATAGTGGATTGAAACGCGAGTCTTGGCTTCTCCAGTTGTTCACTTGACAAGCATTGCTATAGTGCTTCCTATGTGCTAGGTATTAGGGAGCCAGAAATAATCAGACAAGGCCCACATTCCCTAAGAGGTCAGCAACCAGTTCCATGATCTACAAGTGATTATTTTGGTTTCCTTATCTTTAAAATTTAGAACTGACATTCAGTGTTTGCTCACGATTTCTTTCATAACTAATTCTTACAAAACTGACATTTATAAATGTATACTGTCTTTGGGCTATGACTAGTTGCTGCCAAGGTGTGAATAATTTATTATGCATTGTTGAGGAGAACATGGAACATAAGAACATCACTCCAAAAAGTCTGATTTCAGGTACCAAAGAGGACTAGAAGTAACGGTCCTCCGCAGCTCTAGAAAAGTATACATTTAGCTATTTCTCAGATGACGTTTTGTATACCACTGGGCATATGAGTCAGTATACCACATTGCGCTCAGAGCTATGGGTTTCAGGATGCTTTTTCTGAACCATCTTGAAGATTTGGGGGTAATATATTGATTTGAAATAGTTTTAATTAAAGGTCTACACCCATACATCATGCAGTAGAATATAAATTTTGCAGAATTTTTTTTTAAATGGTAGACTAGAAATAAATTTACTAATGGGGTAATAGGCAGCAAGTGAAAAGGACTATAGGAGAAAGGAGAGGAAAGTAAATATATTAGTTCTTGAATGCACCCCAGGGAAAAGATTAAAAGCCCTGACAGATGCACTTAGACTAGCCTAATGGATAATTTGCCTCAGGATGAAAAGAGCAACTAGGGACCACTCAGTGAGACCCAAGAATCGTACCTTTTTTTATTCCTTTCCATGTTCTCCATATTTATTTTCAGTAGAATTTGTATGTGGTATATAATCCGAAGCCAGTAAACTCTGTAGTGCTCTGAAGACAAAGAGATAGCTGTGAATAGAATGACTGTACTGAAACCAGCCCTGGTAAATGTGTGTAAGGTTAAACCAACTGTGAAGACAGATGTCATTATCTGCAAAACAGAGCTAACTCCCCCTCACTATTTACAAACCAATGACAGTTCACTGACATATCCCAACCAACACATCAGCAGCTCAAAATCAAGGTTTGTGTATATTGGCTGCTTTGGATCTCCCCCACTTCATGACGTCTTTAAAAATCTCAATAGCCCAAAGTCTCTGCCCATTTGGGAATGTCTGTGTAAATCTTAACACAAAGTGAGCCATCTTGATAATAGCCATAAATAAATCTAGATGTAGGATGGCTTTGGATGAGAAACTCCAACTAAAACTGCATTATGTTTTTGATGATAAAGATGATGGATTCAGAAGATTAAACAAAAAGTTATTCAAATCAATATTCATTTTAATCTCTCTAATCTAGAGATTATAGTTCTGGCACTTACACAATCTTGCTGAATGTTTGCCGTGTTGTCAAAGATTTTTATTTCAGATCATGAGTTAGGAATGGTTCACGGTGTCCCAAAGGTGGGGGCAAAGACATCTAAAGTTTTTTCAAGAACTATTGATATTTTCTTATTACACTATGTGCTTCTTTCTACTTTCCACATCTCTACTCCATTTTCTCAAAGTCCACATTTATAAATCAACTCATTTAACCTTGAATGAAAAAAATGATATTTCCAATCTAAAGGCTTCTCAAGACATTTTAGGATAGAAACTGGTTCTAATCAAAACTTATAAATCCACATGAAATCTTCTCTGTGGGGGGTCATGATAACCCTGAAGGTAATACTAAAACAGAAACTTTTTGCTACTCTTCAAAGATTATGAATGAGAACAGCATATTCCATATTTTGGGGTCTTTCTTCACTGGTAAAGAAACTGAGATGCTAATATATAAATCAACAGAGGCCAAGAAAAGAATCTAGAATTTTTATTTCTAAGATGGTTATCTAATTAATTACTACAAGGGGAAATAAAAGAAAATATCCACAAATCACACTAAATATTAATACAGTTTACCCTTCTCCACCCTCCATTTCAATGCCTCATTTTAAATTTCAAAACATGCAAATAAAATAAAATACCATAATTGAAATCTTGCCTCTGATTGGAAGATACAGTGGTGAATTGCCACTGTTATAAATCACAGAAAGGGAACTTTTCATTAAGCAAATTATCTCTTTACTAAATCATGCATGCTATTTATTCCCATCGTTTGTGTTATTCTTTCCTTATTATAATTTAGCTCATATCAACTACAACTTCAATAGCTCTGGGACTCTGTTTTCACAATGAATGTTAAGGGCAGACATTTCATCTTCACTCAAAGAAAGCAGCTGCTTACATACAGCTGCACCAAGCAAAACCCTGCACAACACAATGAATTTCATAGTTGTCAATATACATATGAGCTTGTCTTCCCATAATTTCTTTATGATAAGAAATGATGCTTATCAACCATCTACCAAGCATTTAGACTATCAAAGAGTTTTCCAATTTGGCTGAGAAAACAGGAAAGCAGCAAACACAGGAGAAAAGCTATTTTCAGATGAGATAGGGCAGGAAATTAAGAACTAACAAGAGATGGTTAGCTACATTTATGTAGGTCAGCTTTCACTGAGGAAGAACAAGCTAGCTAAGATATAAATGATAAGAAAAGATTGAGGAATGGCCAAACCCAAGAATTCCACATCTTATTTTACTGTGTTGGCAGCTTCTAACTCTGCAAAGGGAGTTGGCTCTGGCCCCTTCCTTAATTGGTTGTATTGGCTGGTTGATTGGTTCACTTTTATCCTTATGTCTTGGTTTGTCAGGCTGCTATGAAAACACCACACAATGGATTGGCTTCAACAACAAGCACTTGTTTGGCGTCTCATGGTTTTGAAGGCTAGAAGTCCAAAACCAAGGTGTTGACAAGGCATGCCTGACTCTGGCTGGCCACAGTCCTTGGGGTTCCTTGGCTTGCATCTCTACCTCCTTCACGGGAAATACTCTTGGTCTCCTCCTGCATGGTTTTCTCTAATTGTTTTTGAAATTTCTCCTGTTTACAAAGGATCCCAGTAGCGTCACTGAGGCTCACCCACATCCAGTTGGCCCAAACCTAATTAGAATCTTAGAATATCCTATGCGAAAATGTGTCCACACCTTAACTGATCATGCATTTTCTAAGGGTCCTCTTACAAATGGGTTCATACCCAAAATGATTAAGATTAAGAATATGTCTTTTTTCCCCAACCATCAGTATTTCTGAAAACCCTAGGAGGTCCCCTGGGTTCGATCTAGGTCTCCATAAAAGTTTTTCTTAGTAAGTTTATTTTTTCAGAAACTTAAGGCCTCCAGATTGATCCCAGGCCAGATACGTCCTGAAATCCAGAGGTACCAGTATCTCCAAAAAACACCAACCAGGTTATTCCTCTAGTCCAGAAGGTCAATGCCCTTTCCAGCATGAAGAAAGGAAATGGTCATTGTTCAGATATCCCCGAAGATTGAGAGAAAGATCAAATGAGAGGGAGGAGGTATAATTGTGAAATTAGGATTTTACAAATGACTGTGACTCCTGACTCATTATATAGATATTTCTTTTTAGGTGTCTAGTGTTTTAGAATAACTAGAAGGAAATACCTGAAGTTGTTGAACTATAACCCAGTAGTCCTAATCTTTGATAATGATTGTATAATTACATTGCAAAAAAAGAGTCAGTTGCCCATGTTTATATGGATCTACCTCTGTAGGTTTTGTTTTGTTCCACTGAGATATATATCTGTCAATACTACACTGTCTTAGGTTAACCTATCTCTGTTGTAAGTCTTAAAATTGGATAGATTGCAATTGCAATATTAGTTGTCAATAAGAGGGAGGGGCAAGGGGTATAGGATGTATGGGGGTTTTCTTTTTTTTAATTTCTTTTTCTGAATTAATGCAAATGTTCTAACAATAATCATAGAGATGAATAAACAAGTATGTGATGATACTGTGAGCCATTCATTGATTGTATACTTTGGATGGATTGTATGGTATGTGAAGCTATCGCAATAAAAACGCATAAACTATCTAAATATTTTTTATTGTGAAATATAACATATATACAAAAAAGCAATAAATTTCCAAGTATATTTTAACAAGTAGTTATAGAACAGATTTTAAAGTTTGGTGTGGGTTACAGTTCCAAGATTTTTCATTTTTTCTTCTAGCTGCTCCAGTCTGGAGACCGACAGAAATATCAATATAATGATTCAGTAGTCATACTCATTTGTTAAATCCTATCTTCTCTGTTATACTCCTCCTTCTCTTTAATTAACATATGTACATAAAAGCAATAAATTTCAAAGTACATCACAACAATAGTTTGTAGAACAGATTTCAGAGTTTGGTATGGGTTACAATTTTATAATTTTAGAATTTTATTTCTAGCTGCTCTAAGGTACTGGAGGCTAAAAAGAAATGCCAGCATTATGATTCAGCACTCATATTCCTTTGTTAAACCTGACCCTTTCTGTACAACTCCGCCATCACCTTTGATCATTCTTGCACTCTTTAGGGGAATTTGGGCTATGCCCACTCTAACTTTTCCATGTTATAGGATGGGGGGTGGAACTAGTTGATGTTCTGGAAGGACTGTCCCTTCTGCATTTTAGGATTTACATGGTCCAGGAACCCATCTGGAGATTGTAGGTTTCAGAGAGTTACCCTAGTGCATGGAACTTTTGTTGAATCTTATATATTGCCCTAGTGTTCTTTAGGATTGGCAGGAATGGCTTTGGTTGCGTGTTTGACAGGTTATGATAGGGAACAATGTCAAACTGAAGCTTGCATAAGAAGTGACCCCCAGAGTAGCCTCTCAACTCTATTTGAACTCTCTCGCCACTGATACCTTATTTGTTACACTTCTTTTCCCCCTTTTGGTCAGAATGGCATTGTTGATCCCACGATGCCAGGGAGACTTTCATCCCTGGATGTTAAAAATGCATAAACATTAAAGAAAAATAAAAGAATATGTATTTCATTAGGGTTCATGATTTAATCTTCCACTTTCATTCCCTTCCCCACCCAACAGGCAACCATTACAATGTATTTAATGTGTACTTTTTGGTTTATTTATGTTCTGACAAATGGGTTCTTTTGTGCGTGTATCCTTTTAATTTATCTAAATGGTATTTCGTTTTCTATTTCATTCTATTTCTTTTTTTTGATTGTTCAAATCAGTGTTATTAAAATTATTTGACAATTTTGGTAGCAGTACAAAATCTTTGACTGTCACTACTGGAACATTAGACATGAATTTATGTTTTGGCTTTTTATACGTTTGGAAACATGTACTTTCTAGATCTCCTGCTTTGCATTTCATTAGCTAATGGCAAAGTGCCTTAAGTTTCTCAATCTACAATAAGCTATTATTCAGGAAAAAGAAATGTGTAAAATTAGGTTGAAAAAAATAAAATCCACAGATCTAAAAAAATTCCCTTCAAACATCAAGAACATACAAAATATACTAAAGACACAGTTAATCCTCCAGGTAGCAAGGCAGTCTTTTGACATCTATAGCTTCTTGTTTTTATTCATTGCTAATTGCAGTTCAGATAGCAAAGAGATTCCAAAAACTATAAAAGTATTTCGTTCTATTTCATACTTTTTACATTAAGCATTCAGATCTTAAGATCTGTCCATGTTGCTATCTGTACATTCAATCTGTTCTTCTAACTGCTGCCTATATTCCATGATATGACTTCACCACATTTTGCTTATCCCATGATGGATCATCATTTGCCTTCAGTGTACTGAATAACATGGAAATATCTTGGTATGTGTCCCCTTAACTGGGCCTGTGTGTGAATACACACACACACACACACACATTGACACCATCAGAAACATTACTGAGTGTTGCCGTTTGCTAAAGATGCCAGAATGCAATATACTAGAAATAGACTGGCTTTTATAAAGGGGATTTATTAAGATATAAGTTACAATTTTAAGGCAATAAAAATGTCCAAATTCAGGCACCAACAAAAGGCAGCATCTGGGTTCCTCTGTCACATGTGATACATATATATGTCACACAAAGGCACCTGATAACATCTGCTGGCCCTTTGCTTCCAGGTTTTGTTGCTTTCAGCTGCTGGTTCCAGTAGTCTCCTCTCCCTAAGCATCCATGGATCCTTTCCTGTTTCTCTGGGGCAAACTCTGGATTTCATTTTGGCCTAGCATCTCTAAATGTCTGTCTGTGTTGGCTCTCCAAGCACCTGAACTCTCTGCTCCTATACTGGCTCCTTTAAGGACTCCAGTAAGCTATGAAGACCCACCATAAATGGGTGGGGACATAACTCCATCTAATCAAAAGGTCACACCCACAACTGGGTGTGTGATTAGAAACAATCTAATCAAAAATTCCCACCCTACAAAAGGTCTCTTCCCACAAGATTGGATTAGGATTAAGAGAACATGGCAGGATATATGCACAGCTACGTTATGATACTGTGAACCACTGATTGTATACTTCAGATGGTTCGTATGGCGTGAGTGTACCTCAATAAAACTGTATTTAAAAAATTTAATTAATAGTAATATTTTATTTTATTAAACTGTATTTAAATAATATAAAAAAGAACATGGTTTTTCTTGGGTACCTAACAATTTCAAACCAGCATGCTGAGTCACAGCAATGTCTTTTATTGAAGATAAATCCTTCATTCATATTTAATATTTTTTCCCATTTGAATTGTCTTATTTTAAAATCTGTTTTAAAAAGCCCTTCCTTTTGTATTTATGTGACAACCCTGAAGCTATGAAAATCAGCACTACCCCATACAGGAACAATTTAAAAATTGAAAAAGGGATCAGACTTCAACTAGCGATATGAATGAGCTGGATAGGACTGGGGTAGTTCAGAATGCAGGGTAAAGGATGATATGGTCCATATTTTAAAACTTCAACTTCTGTGTGAGATCAAAGGGAGAGATGTTTGGTGCAAAATTTTTATTTTGGGTTATGCATTACTAATTTAACTTGCCGTTTAATTGAACACCATAAATACATGGAATCTTGAATAGAGCATGAGATGTTGTTGGTTTGTCCAGGTTAGTATGATACCCCAACATATTCCAGAATAATTTGAGCAGTGAATAAAGACGTATTTGCAAAGTCCCCTTCGGGGTCTAGGAAGAAAAGATGAAATATTCAACTTTCCCATTTGGAGAGTTTCTGATTTTCTCACATGCAATGGGGACAACCAAGTCAATAGGCTGAGCCCTTGATCTAAGGATTCGCCCCTATGAAACTTATTCCTGCAAAGGATAGGCTAAGCCTACTTAAAATTATGCCAAAGCGTCATCCCCAGAGACTCTCTTTTGTTGCTCAGATATGGCCTCTCTCTCTCTAAGCCTACTCTGCAAGTGAGCTCACGGACCTCCTCTCTCCGCTCCTATGTGGAACATGATTCCCAAAGGTGTAAATCTCCCTGGCAATGTGGGACAGAACTTCCAGGATGAGCCAGGACCCAGCATCATGGGATTGAGAAAGCCTTCTCGACCAAAAGGGGGTAGAGAGAAATGAGACAAAATAAAGTTCCAGTGGCTGGGAGATTTCAAACAGAATTGAGAAGTTATCCTGGAGGTTATTCTTATGCATTATATAGATATCCCTTTTAAGTTTATGGTGTATTGGAGTGGCTGGAAGGGAGTACCTGAAACTATTAAGCTGTGTTCCAGCAGCATTGTTTCTTGAAGATAATTATATAAAGATATAACCATTACAATGTGCTGTGTGATTGTGAAAACCTTATGCCTGGTGGTCCTTTTATCCAGGGTATGGAAAGGTAAGAAAAAAAATGGATAAAAAAATAAATAATGGAGAGGATAAGGGGTAAAATAAATTGGGCAGATTGAAATACTAGTGGTCAGTGAGTGGGAGGGGTAAGAGGTATGGGATGTATGAGTTTTTTCTTTTTTCTTTTTATTTCTTTTCTTGGAGTGATGCAAATATTCTAAAAATGATCACGGTGAAGAATACACAACTATGTGATGACATTGTGAGCCACTGTTTGATATGGTTAGACTGTACGTGTGTGGTTATAAAAACATATATTTTTAAAAGTCCTTTCCTGCTTCTGGGTCACAAAGATATTCTACAATTGCATCTATTGGTTTATACTTGTAACTTTCATGTTCAGGGAGATGTAGCTTCATTTACTTCATTTATTTGGGTAATGTATTGGCCCCAGATATGAGCGGTCTCCGGGTGAGCCAGGCTGGGTCTCTGGAATCTCCACCTGGAATCAGCAGGTCTAAGGAAGGTCTGCAACCAAAAGAGGCTGACCTTTCCCCCATTTGTCCTACATCAGGACTGTGTCTGCTACTCCAATTGTGACAGCAGGGCTTGCAAATCCCTTTTACTTTTTACCTCAAGTCCATTACTTTCCTCACCGATAAAAATGGGAAAGGGAGCAATAAAGATTGCCTGCTCAGTGGGTACAACAACAGTATGCTCAGGAAGGGGGCATTAATCCAGTCTCTCCCAGTATGAACTTCTGTCTTCTGTGGCATTTAAATAAAGTGGTCATGTGATTTTGCCAGTTTGGCACCAGTGAACCCAGGTGCCAGGTCCGGTGCCCAGGAGGCTGGGTGATGCCTGGAGCTCAGGGCTCCCAGGTGGACAGGGACCCTGGGTGGGAATGGCAGGCGGACCGTGGGGACCAAATAACTTTAAAATGTTGAGACATATGGCTTATGGGCCTGTTTTCATACTGCTGAATCTGACCGAGGACCAATAGCCAATTTTCAAGAAACACTGTGTCAGAGAAATATTAAACCAAGGCCCAACGATGCAGTCAGCAAAATCCAGAGTGGGGAAACTCTAGAGGACAAGTAACAGTTTCTACAGTAAAATACAAGGAGGGGAAATGAAAGGAGGTGGTAGAAACTACAGATTAAAAGAGACTTCAGAAATGCTTCAACCAAAAAAAAAGAAGTGCTTCAACCGGTGACACTGTGCAGCCCGTACTTAGACTAAGACTAAGTTCCTGGAAAAATCATTCATGAGACACTTGGAGTGTGTTGAATATTGATTAGATATTTGGCGAATAGAAGGAAATATGGAATTATTGTTAATTTTTTAAAGATGTGATAATGGTGTTGAAGTTCCACCTTTTAAAGTAATCTTTGTAGAAATACATGCTGAAATACTAACAGATGATGCATATGATCCCTGGAATTTGTTTCAAAATAATCTTGTGGCAAGGGAGAGGAGGTGGGGATAGAGACGAGACAAGATGAGTTAGGAACTGATCCGTCGAAGCTGGAAATTGGGTATATGAGAGGTCATGATGTTCCTTCCTTTATTTTCAAGATACAGGAAATTTTCCAAAATGAAAAGTTGAAAAGTAAGTATTAATTGAGCACCTAAACAAGATATGTTTAGCACTAAAGAAGATAGACCATTACTGCCCTGTAGGGATTTAGAGTTTTTAAAAGATCATTTCAGATGCTTAAATAATTTCAATCATGGTCAGTGCCCTCAAGGAGAGGTCCTGGTATCTGAGAACACAACAGGTTATTGAACTGCAGTGAATATAGAAGTTTTCCTACACCTGGCCAGACAGGCGGGACTGCAAATCCTAACTCCTACTCCTCCCTTCCCAGTGGAGAAATACTGGACACATTGCTGAGGACTTCTAAGCTCACTTCCTTCTTCTGAACACGAGCAGTAAAATAACGATAAACTCTTAACGAGTTTCTGGAGAGGATTGAATGAGATGAGATTGCTACAATCCTGAGCGCTGTGTCCACCCAGCACATAGGAAATGCCTGGCAAAGATCAACCACCTTAGAGGGAGGAGGAAGGTTGCAGTATTCCAGGAGGGCTTCTCTGAAGAAGAGACTTTTAAGCTGAGACCTATAAAAACAAAAACAAAACAAAAAACGGCAGAATAGTAATGAGCTTAAAAAGGGGAGGGGAGGGGAGGAGGGGGAGGACGTGGGGAGAGGAGTAAGTATTCTAAGCCCAGACAACATGGTCAGAAACATATAACCTCCGAAACAGTGAGAAAAGGCCCTTTGGGAGTTGATGAGAGGATAAAGGGAGAGAGGGAGGTGTCCCTCACGTAAATTCCTGGTCTCCTGCAGCTGTATTAAAGATTCGAGATGTTACCGTATTTCCTCACTTCTAAGACACTTTTTTCCCCCTTATTTTAACATCTCTTAAATCCGAACACATGTTATACAATCAAGAATGTGTCATAGTTTAACCAGCAGCATTTTCTTCCTTAGTTGTCCATAAACTAATAGTATGCGTTTGAAAATATAAGATGCTCTATTCTATAAAATGCGGTATTTTCAAAGAGCCATGAAAAGCACTGACTGGTGGATTAAGGGGAACGCACGGTTTCCAGTTTTGCATGGAAGATGGATTGGGGGAAGCCATGGAAGATGAATTGAGGGGCGTTATATCTGTCAGGGATCTTATGTGGACGCAACAGGAGCTCGTCGGGATTTTGGACGGCTCACAGAATCATGCGGAAGGTTGAAAAAGCAGGTTCAAAGCTAAACTTCTATGAACAATACCCAAAGCTATGTCACAGAACTGGTCTGATAAGGGAACTAACTCACCCGGCTGCTGCCGCCACCACCCCATCAGAGCCGCTTCTGTGCCAGGCGCTTTACCTCAGAACCGCTGCCAGGCCGAGAATGGGAAGCTGGGGCCACAGCCCTTGCCTGCCAAGTGATGACTAAAACTGTTTTTCTTTCTCTCGCTTAAGCTGCCTGACTCCTCACGTGTCCCTACCCACTCCCGAGTCCTGACCACCTTCAACCGCACCGTGCAACTGTGAGACTGCAGAGAAAAGCTCAAGACAGGAAAAGAAGGGGAAAAAAAGACAACTTCAGACCCCAATTGTTCTAAACCTCAAACTTGCCGCTGACCTTCTCTTCCCCTCTGACTCTCACCCGGCCTTTTGCTGCCCATAAACGTAGCCTGCAAGGCTCCCATCTGGGTGGTTCCTTATCTCCTTCCTCTTCTCTCCCAGCCCTTATAGATTCTAGGTAACCTAATTCCCACTGAGGAAAACATTCCAAGCTAAGTAGCCATAACCTCAGTAAATTACTCACCCACCCAAGAGATCAATCTCGTCTCTCTTTTCTTCCAACCCACTCCCACTCTGTCCTGTTAGAACGGGCACAGCTCAAACGCCCCCTGAAAGAGTAAGAGGGAAAGATCAGAGGTGATGGTGGAGTTATTATACAGAGAAGGAAGGGTTTAACAAATGACTACGATTGCTGAATCATCAAACTGATATCTCTTTTAGTCTCCAGTATCTTAGAGCAGCTAGAAGTAAAAACCTAAAATAGTGGAATTGCAATCCATGTCAAACTCTGAAATATGTTCTACAACTAATTGTGGTGCTGTGCTTTAAAATTCATAGCTTTTTTTTTAACTTTTTTTTATTAATTAAAAAAATTAACAAACAAAACATTTAAATATCATTTAATTCCATTTAAATATGGAATGATATTTAAATTCATAGCTTTTTTTGTATATAGTTTATTTTTCACACACAAAAAAGCTGGTTGTGATGATAAAAAAATGTTTTTTTCCTTCTAGCCTCTAATGTTCTGTAGCAGCAAAAAAGGAAAAATCTGAAATGATGATATGGTAGCCCATGACAAACTCTGGCATCTGTCCTGTAACTAATTGTTGAAGAGTGCTTTGAAAACTATTGGTTTTTTCTTAGACTTATATATATGTTATACTATACGATAAAAAAAAAGTTAAAAAAAAAAAAAAAGCTGTTTCCAGGGTCCTAAGTTCTCCTTTCTCCTCCGTACTAGCAGCCCCTGATTAAAGTCATCACAGTCTAATATTGTCGGTACAGTTGGTTTTTTTAAAAATATTTTTATTAATTAAAAATTACAGGAAAGAAACACAAACATTCTTAATATGTGATCATTCCATTCTACATACATAATCAGTAATTCACAATATCATCACATAGTTGCATATTCATCATCATGATCATTTCTTAGAACATTTGTATCAATTCAGAAAAAGAAATAAAAAGACAACAGAAAACAGAAAAAAAAATTATACATACCATACCCCTTACCCCTCCCTTTCATTGATCACTAGCATTTCAAACTAAATTTATTTTAACATTTGTTTCCCCTATTATTTATTTTTATTCTATATGTTCTACTCATCTGTTACACAAGGTAGATAAAAGGAGCATCAGACACAAGGTTTTCACAATCACACAGTCACATTGTGAAAGCTATATTATGATACAATCATCATCAAGAAACGTGCTACTGGAACACAGCTCTACATTTTCAGGCAGTTCCCTCCCGCCTCTTCATTTCCTCTTGCATAAGAAGGTGATATCTACTTAATGCGTAAGAATAACCTCCAGGATAACCTCTCGACTCTGTTTGGAATCTCTCAGCCATTGACACTTTGTCTCCTTTCACTCTTCCCCCTTTTGGTCGAGAGGGTTTTCTCAATCCTTGATGCTGGGCCTCAGCTCATTCTAGGGTTTTTCTCAATCCCTTGATGCTGAGTCTCAGCTCATTCTAGGAATTCTGTCCCACATTGCCAGGAAGGTCCACACCCCTGGGAGTCATGTCCCACGTAGACAGGGGGAGGGTGGTGAGTTTGCTTGTTGTGTTGGCTGGAGAGAGAGGCCACATCTGAGCAACAAAACAGGCTCTCTTGGGGGTGACTCTTAGGCCTAATTTTAAGCAGGCTTGACCTATCCTTTGTGGGGTTAAGTTTCATATGAACAAACCCCAAGACTGGGGGCTCAGCCTATAGCTTTGATTGTCCACACTGCTTGTGAGAATATCAAGAATTCAACTTGGGGAGGTTGAATTTTCCCCCGTTCTCACCATTCCCTGAAGGGGACTTCGCAAATACTTTTCTGCTCACTGATCAAATCACTCTGGGACTCATCAAGGCGTCACTCTGGACAAACCAACAAAATCTCATGTCCTACCCAAGGTTCCATGTACTTATGTTGTTCAACCAAGCTATCTACATAAGTTATATTAGGAAATGCACTAGTCAAAATATAAATTTTGTACCAAATAAACAGTTTTTGTTTTGATCTCACACATAAGTTGAAACTTTAAAATATTAATTACCATCTATTTTCAGCACCCTACAGTAATGACATTCCTTTGTTCTTCCTCATGCAAAAACATTTTTTAAATTTGTACATTTAGTCACTGTCATTATACACTCTAGGCAATCCTAGATTATACCATCCCAATCTTTATCATCTATCTTTCTTTCTGATTTCATTTGTGCCCCCTGCCCTCCTCCCTCTATCATTCTCACATTCAGCTTCATTCAGTGTTTTAACATAACTGTATTACAGGTAGGTAGTATTGTGCTGTCCATTTCTGAGTTTTTACATTCAGTCCTGTTGCACAATCTGTATCCCTTCAGCTCTAATTACCCAATATCTTACCCTATTTCTATCTCCTGATGGTTTCAGTTACCTATGAAATTCTCCAAGTTTATTCACTAATGACAGTTCCTATCAGTGAGACCATACAGTATTTGTCCTTTTGTTTCTGGCTAATCTCACTCAGCATAATGTCCTTCAGGTCCATCCATGTTGTTACTTACTTCATAACTTTATTCTGTCTTACAGCTGCATAATATTCCATCATATGTATATACCACAGTTTGTTTAGCCACCCGTCTGTTGATGGACATTTTGGCTGTTTCCATCTCTTGGTACTCGTAAATAATGCTGCTATAAACATTGGTGTGCAAATGTCCGTTTGTGTCCTTGCCCTCATGCCCTTTGAGTAGAGACAGCATATAGATGGGTCCCATTCCCTAATCCATTCTGCCAGTCCATGTCCCCTGATTGGGAGGCTTAATCCATTAACATTCAGTGTTATTACTGCCCGGGAAGTACCCTCCTCTACCATTTTGCCATTTGGCTTTTATATGTCCTTCTAATTTTCCTTCTTTTTACCTTTACTCATAGTCTTCCTTTCTACACTCTTCTCCACACCTCTTTCTTCTGCCTTCGTATCTGTCTCTAGTACTCCCTTTAGTATTTCTTGCAGAGCTGGACTCTTGGTCACAAATTCTCTCAGCATTTTTTTGTCTGAAAAGGTTTTTATTTCTCCCTCATTTTTGAGGGACAATTTTGCTGGATATAGAATCCTTGGTTGGCAGTTTTTCTCTTTTAATAATTTAAATATATCATCCCACTGTCTTCTCGCCTCCATGGTTTCTGTTGAGAAATCTACATATAGTCTTATTGGGCTTCCCTTGTATGTGATGGATTGCTTTTCTCTTGCTGCTTTCAAGATTCTGTCTTCCTCTTTGACCTCCGACATTCTGATTAGTAAATGTCTTGGAGTACGTCTATTTGGATCTATTCTCTTTGGGGTACACTGCACTTCTTGGATCTGTAATTTTAAGTCTTTCATAAGAGTTGGGAAATTTTCAGTGATAATTTCCTCCATTAGTTTTTTCTCCTCCTTTTCTCTTCTCTTCTCCTTCTGGGACACCCACAACATGTATATTCGTGTGCTTCATATTGTCCTTCAATTCCCTGAATCCCTGCTCATATTTTTCCATTTTTTTCTTATATTTTCTTTTTCTTGTCAGATTTCAGATATTCCATCCTCCAGTTCACTAATCCTATGTTCTGCCTCTCGAAATCCACCATTGTAGGTTTCCATTGTTTTTTCATCTCTTCTACCCTGACTTTCATTCCCGTAAGTTCTGTGATTTGTTTTTTCAGACTTTCGATTTCTTCTTTTTGTTCATTCCTTGCCTTCTTTATATCCTCCCTCAATTCATTGATTTGGTTTTTGATGAGGTTTTCCATGTCCATTCGTATATTCTGAATTAATTGTTTCAGCTCCTGTGTGTCACTTCAATTGTTGGTTTGTTCCTTTGACTGGGCCATATCTTCAATTTTCCTAGTGTGATTTGTTATATTTTGCTGGCATCTAGGCATTTAATTACCTTAATTGGTTAATTCTGGAGATTGCTTTCACTTCTTTTACCTAGGGTTTTCTTACTGGATGAATTTGTTGTCTCTCTATTCTCTGACATTCAGTTCAGTTTTTTCTGGACCTCTAGCTTAGGTTTTGTTTAACAGAGGAGAATTTTTCAGTTCTTGTTTTCTCATTTCTTGCCCTGCTTATATGGTGCCTTTTCCCCCCACCTTGAGGAGGGTCCACATAGGTATCATAGACCACAGCCGGATTTTCCCAGACCAAACTGGCCTCCTATCAGGAGGGAAGAGTCACCTGCATCGGTTTTCCCTGATGGTGAGACCCAGAAGGTTGACAGACTTTCCTGTGAAGTCTCTGGGCTCTGTTTTTCTTCTCCTGCCCAGTATGTGGTGCTTGTCTGCCTGCAGGTCCCACCACCATACAATGATGCAGTATCTTTAACTTTGGCAGACTCTCCCTGCTGGGGGCGTGGTGGAGACAGAGGAGAGGTTGTAGGCTGGTTTTAATGGCTCCAAATTACCAAGCCCTGGTGTCTGAATTCCTTGAGAGAGGGATTTCACCTGAGTTGGGCTTCACCCCTTCCCTAGGGAAGGCACAGGCTCAAGACAAGCCCTGAAAGGAGCTTATTTCTGCCTATGCCTGGGGCAGTTGCAGCCTGAGAAGTCCTGCTGCTGAATCCAGAGCCAGTCAAGCCTTCATAGAAACACAGCCACAAAAAGCTCTGTTTCCTTTTTTTTTTTTTTCTTTTTCCATCAGCCCTGCCCCCTTGGTGCCAGGGCAAAAATGAGCAACCTCTGCTTTCACCAGGTTCACCTGAGCTGGGGGCCTATTTTTAGTAGTCAGAATTTGTTGATTAATGCCACAATTGATATTTGGTTGGGCTCAGCCTCTGCTGCTGGTAAAGTCTCTTTCCTTTCCCCTCTGGGAAGCAGCCTGTCGGGGAGGGGCGCCGGCCACTGTGGCTTGGGGAACTCACAGTTCTGAGGAGGCTCGCAGCCGGTCCAGCTGGTCCAGACTGGGGTATGCTGTGTGTCCAGTCACTAACGTGGCCCCAGGAGCTGTTCTGTACTGTTTCTGGTTATTTAGTAGTTGTCCTGAGGACAATCTAAAATGCGCACATTGCTAAGCTGCCATCTTGGCCTGGAAGTTGTCAGTACAGTTTTTCTTTTGGCACTGGATTCCACGTGAGTCCATCCTCTTCTGGTTGCCCACCTTTGAATCTCAGTTTCATGTGCGTGAGTCCAATTATCAATAAAGAAAGCTGAAGAGCAGAATTTTCTATGCTTCACTTTGAGCAAGCTACTCTGTAGGCTGGAAACTCTCCAAATGCAGCCCGGAAGTTCAATGGGTACTAGGAAACATGGTGGGCAGCCGGAAGTTCAATGGGTACCAGGAAATATGGTGGGCATCCAACTAGGGGACTGAGTGATACCATTTAGCTTGGACCTGAAGCCAGCTGCCACTGAGCAGCTGCGGGAGTTGGCTATACAGTAAAGCAGTGGGGTGGGAAGCATTCAAGCCCTGAGACAAAGAAGAAATGGGCTCAGCAAACACCCATATTATCACTTGCACCACAATTTAAAATATAAAGATCTTACAAGCCTTATGAAACCACAAAGATAGGAATTGTTTGAAAACAAAGGCAGAATCAAAATAGAAAATGCATGGTAGCTTCTTACATATATGACACTGGATGAAAAGGCATACCCCTAGTCACTGACTTTGCTAACCTTATAAATGAGACAAACCACACTGTCTTACTTTCCCTCTCACCTTTTCCTCCTTCCTTCTTTCTTTCCTTTTAGCCATGTCTAATCACTAGACTGGAAAAAAAAAAACAGTAATCTATGAAAGTAATTCTGGTGTCTGTAGATACTCGAGGAACTAAGTTTTTTGAGCCAAATGTATTAAATTGGGATATTTACTATATCAAAACAGTGTATAAGAGAAGCAACTCTGAATGCAGAATGAGCTTTAATTTAAAACTACTTTAGCAGCCTGAGCAAACCATGAAAACCTGCAGAAACTCACATGAATTTTTCTCTTGCAAAACTGTAATAAAGCCACTTAGTTTACTTTATTATGAAGATCAGCAAGAATGTTTAAAAAGTGCTAGGAACTTGACATTACAACAATTGATCATTGACACCAGTTATTCCTATCATTTCTGCAAAGATTTAAATTCGTTGAGCAGAAACAAAAGACATAACTTTTTATCTTAAAACTTCCACATTTACCATTTTATTAAAGATTTTGTGGCTCTTTTTGGCAATTTCCTTTCTTTATCTCTGATAGCAGCCATAGAAAATGGAAAGTCGTTTAAGTTCAAACTTAAATGTAGGTTTAATAATGAAATAGTGTTTGGCTCCTTAAATATTACCTCTTTCTTACAGCTTTTGGCTGAATACCTTCTATACATATACTTATCTAGGAGAATAAAGTTATATTAATTGGGGTATTCAAAATCTGTCAGCTCTTTAGTGTTGAACTCTATGATTGTAAGAGAGGCATATTTTTCTTCAGCACCACATATCTGCCTTCTCTCTTGGAACAAAGGATGACATGTGTCTCTTCCTATCAAAGTCCTAGCCCTTCAGTGGAGTTTTGGCTTCCCTCCCATCTTGACCTGTTCAAGGACATCACTCCCACTATCCCCTCTCTCCCGCATCTTCAGTTTCTCTTCTACTACTAGTCATTCCTATGAGCATAAAACACGCCTTAATATCACCCAGCTTTAAAATATATAATAACTCTCCCTTGATCCTATGTCCCCATTCAGTTTCAGCCCCACACCTCAGTTTTCCTCTGCAACAGAACTGCTCTAAAAGATTGACTAATCCTTAGTTTCAATCCTCTCTCCAACCCACTCTAATAGTCTTTCATCCCCACCATGCACAGAACAACTCTCCTGGAGGACATTCACACCCACCAAACCCAACCATCAGGTCTTTGTTCTTATCCAAGCCAACATCTCACCGCCCTGTGACCTCACTGCCCACACTCATCTTCCCGAACCACTTTTTTATCTTAGCACCCACAGCTCCTCACTCCTAATTCCAATTCCTACTCATTTTTTCTCATTCTATGCCCATCTACTAGTTACAAAACCCCAGGACTAAGTCGTCAGCCCTCTCAGCTTTTCTAACTCCTCTGCCTCCACTCTTCAACCATCCCATAGAGCCCATCTAAGACAATGATTTAAAATGTTATCAAGCAACCAATGATGATCATATTTTTTATATCTAGCCCTGACCTCTCAACATCCACATTTGGGTGTAGAATTGGCATATTGATGTTAACATGTTCAAAAGAGAACTCCAAATTTCCCCTTAATGATCTCCACTTCTTGATGATGTGAGTGGAAATAAAGACCCAAGGATATCAGTAGCTTTGCAGAGGTCCCTTTAAAGCTGTTAGGTTCTTTAGATCATTCAGCAAATGTATTACTGACACTGTGCTGAGTGCTGAAGATACCAGGTGGGATGAAAAGGACTTCTGCCGTCAAGAAGTTCAGGGTAGTATGAAGCAGTGACTCAGCGCTCTGCTACTTCAGAGCATTTGAACAGAGCTAAAGCTGTTCAAACTTGGACTACTTAAATTCTTGGCTTCAGTTGTCACATCCATAACATGAGGATAATAATATTAAAATAATAACATATTTTGCTCATATGATTGTTGTAGAATGCAAATAGAATTTTATATATGTATATATATACATACATATGCATCGTGTATATATATATACGATGATCCCAATGGCCATATAAAAAAAACTCACTAATTGTTAACTTTTAAGCAAGCAGCTAAAAGTGTATGTCATTGACATCCAAAATTCAGAAGTGTCTTTTTCTTTACACCTGGAAAGAGAGACGGACGTATACATAAATATGGAAATTATGCTAGACATTTAGACGAATACATAAAATAATGTAAGTTCTGAAAGAAAATATTCTCCAACAAAAAGTCCAAGCCAAACAACTGCAACATGAACATCAATTGTTTGAGACTTCTTTTTCTTTACCTTATAATTACTCCTTTTAATTTATTTTGTCTTATGATCATCTCTTTTCTATCAAGTATTCTTCATTAAAAGAGAGGCTCCCACATTTATCGGCATATTCATTCTACCATCCTCTTACGCACAGAGGATCTATAACATTAAAAACCTAAGTCAGCAGAGTGACGTCATTTAAATGTCAATCACAGTAAGTCCATAAATGAAGCACATCATTTAGTTTGCTGAACAAATAATTTTCAAGCACTCCTGATTTCCAGACTATTGGGATTGTTTTTCCTTTCCAATCAGAAGCATCGAGTCTTTAGAAGCATGTCCTTTCCTTGGGAATATCGAGGGAAATATTAATGGCAAGTGACATGAAGCAAGGCTGGACTGCTGAACAGCAGAAACTGATTGCATCACTTGATTTCAGCTACGATCAATCTTGTTTTGAAAAAAAAATCTCAGTGATACTGTGAACTCTGAAATTTCTCTTAGAAACATCTCCTAACCAAGCCAAGAGTCCAACCCTTGATTCATCTAAGGCTCCTCCTAATTTGTGCTATGACTAGAGTTTTGTGTATCCTGCTATTAAGTCATTCACATGTTGGTCTTCTCATGAAGACTATGTCTTTCTTGGACAGCATACTTAACCTCAAATTACATAGGATACATATGACTACTTTTCTGTTTGTTAATTTTACAAAACTTTTGCATTCAGGTAAATGAAAAGTGAACTCAGAATTTCATAAAACTGACATCAAATCTTGAGGAATGTAACAAGAAGCATTATCTATGGTTTACAGAGGGAGAAACTGAGACCCAGAGCCATTACCAAATCCATGACAGGGCAGGGAATGGCTAAAGGGAGCTTGGTAGTAAAACACTTTCTCCTTTTTGTTTCTTACAGGACCTATTTAATCAGCAGCCTAAACAAGGTATATCCTCCTCAGTATATTTGCATTTTTCTTGAAAAGAAAGGAGGAAGAAGTATCTTTAGCACATTTATCTGTTTTCTTTTTCCCAGCTGTCTCAAAGCAAATGAGTCCCTCTGTGCCTTTTCCTTCCTCTGTTTTTGTGATGACTTTACAAAAAAGTAAACTTTCTCATTTCTACTCAAATTCTATAAATAATGAATTATTGTCTTCAGAGATAAAGGCAAGGATTAGTTTTTCCATACAATGAAAATCCCACCAAAAAAAATCATATTGGAATGCTCCCTTAAGTCTACCCTTGAAAGGACACAGAAAGGGCAAGTTCTGTGTCAGAGACCACCTCACCAGGACCTGGGAAGGAAGCATTATTTATGTCTTTCATAGATGAGAAATTGAGTCTCAGAGGGATTGACTTGCCCAAGCTCACACAGCTAACATTTGACAGAGCTAATATTTAGCAGAGGCCTGATTTCTCCAATCCATCTTATTTCCCCTTTGCCACTATGAAAGATGAAGCTTAACCCTTACAGCACCTTCAGGAGTTCTGTAATCTAACACACCATCATTATGATCCAGTGTCCCTATTCTGATTCAAATCCTAGGTCAGCCTCGGAAGTTATCCAGTCCGCCTGAGAAACCAAGGCACAGCCAAGTCTCACCCCAAAGTAGGGATAAATGTTGCTCTTCTGGATCTTTCTCAATCAAAGATGAGCCAGAGTTGGGCCATCTGCAGCAGTTAGACAGGGCAGAACTCCTGATCAGGACCAGAAGTAACATGGCATCAGAAAACGGAAAGTGAGAGAAGCAGAAGGTCTCACCACCAGAGGACCAGGTTCTCCTCCCAAGTTCACTTGGCAGCGGGGGACCTCGAATTGCCTTACTTCTCTGAGTCCCAGCTTCCTAAACTGTAAATGGATATGAACTTCTGACTAGCCATCATTACAATGATGGTCAAAAAGGGTAATGGAAATAGTCCAGGTATCCCTCAACAGGGAAATTGATAAACTGTTGAATATACAAAAAGTGGAATATTACTCAGCAACAAAAAAGAAACAAATTACTGATACATTCAGCAAGACTAATGAATCTCAAAAGTATCAGACTAAGCAGAAATAAAGACACAGAAAGCTAGATAGGTTCATTTATGTGAAGTTTCAGAACATGAAAAATGAATCAATGGTGAAAGAATTCAGACTAGTGGTTGCCTAATGAGTGGTGGTTACTGACTGGGAAAGCACGAGGAAGCTTTCTCAAGTGAAAGAAATGTTCTATATCTTGATAGAAGAGTGAGTCACAAGAATGTATGCATTTGTCAAAAATGATCGAATGTACAATTAGGATCTGTACATTTCACCATATGTAAATTGTACCTCAATAAAAATCATAATAAACACCCTTTGCAAATAGAACTCTGTGCAAATGTAAAATGCCACAATTGCTTATCTAAATATAAGTCTTCTTTACATTACTCACTGCATGGTCAGACAATCCCATATGAGTGACTTGCGGTGGCTACAGAAAGTGCATTTAATTGAAGTTGCTTCCTCTTACTATCCTGATTTTATGATTGGATCTGAACATAGGGATTTCTGAGAAAAGCAAATAGCATACAAAAAAAGAAATACTAAGTTTAGAAGTAATGAGTCATAATCTAATAACAAGTGACATATGGGCCATTCCATAGCATTGACACTTTCTCTAAATCAGACTCCCTAGAACTCCATAGAAAAGGGAAGTTGCTATTTAAAATTTAGTTCAAGAAAAGCAAGTTGCAATAAAGAGAATAATATACATTTTTATTAAGGTGACCAGGCTCTTCCAAAATTCTCTTATTTCTGCTCACAACAGCCCTAAAAAGCAGATATAATTTTCTCCATTTAACAGATTAAAAAAAATCAAAGCTCAGAACTGAAGTCTTTTGCCTAAAAATATATAGGAAGAATTCAAACCTGGGTGTCTGACTCCAAAGCTTCTTTCCTCTATCCTTAGAGATTACACATATATTTTTCCCAGTCTCACTTATTGTTATAATTTGCTATCTTCACAGTTGTATGTAATTTTATCTCTTATACAAGACATTAATAAGAATATCTAACATTTATTGAATATTTATCAAGTTCCAGGCACTTAATATGTATTAACTCATAAATACTTAAAAGAACCTAAGAGGTAGATATTATTACAAGCATGTATTTACAAAGAAACTGACCAAGGGACGTACAAAACTTTCCTGGTCATGCAGTAAATAGCAGAGTCAGAATGTGTGCTCAAATAACCTGAACTCTCAGGCCACTCAAGCATCAACACAATTCACTGCTTAGCTTACCTCTGAGAAACCCAAAGACATTACTCAATAGAACCAAAGCCTTTATTGTGGAAAATGGGAGAAACATTTCCAAGTTTCCTATGAAAGGTCTGCGACCAGAAGCTATTCTTAGATTATAAAACACATGTCTTCTCTTACTTCTAACTTATAAGAGAAGCAAGAACAATCATTATACCCATAGTAGATGCAAAGACAATAGAATTTTATAAATCTTTATTAGCAAGTATTCTAAAAAGTTCACAAGTTTGGGACATGTCTGCATGATAATTGCCCACCTCTTAGAAAATTTCATTCACCTCGTCCTATGGTTCATCCCACAGCTTCTAAAGGATGTGTCAGATTCCCGGGGTAACGGGGTTCACTATGGCAATACTAGGAATGGAGGAAGGGGACTGAGAGAGGGGACCCACATGTTTCTGAGGCTCCTCTTTCTTCACCTCCTCCTAGAGAATGAGGGATCTAAAGCTTTCATTAGTATCACAGGGTTCTCAAACTTGAACATGCAGGAGAATCACCTGGATCAGAGGTATTCCTAACAACTTCCCAGGCCAAGCCAATGCTGCTAGGCTGAACATCACATTTTGAGAAACACTGCCCTATAATATCCCCACTAAGCCTCTATTTTCATATTTCCAACCACAAGGGGCACTGAAGCAAACTTGACATAGCCCACTCCACAAAGCAGGAAGTTACAATTTTATTAACTATTTATCTAGTTACTATTTATGTTAAGCAGTAATGCTTCTTTTTTTTTTTTTTTTTTTTTTGAGGGGGTAATGCATGGTCAGGGAATCAAACTCGGGTCTCCCACATGAAAGGCGAGCATTCTACCACTGAACTACAGTAATGACATTTTAATAATAAATTCTAAAAATGCTTACTCCTGATATAAAAACAATAGAAGTTGCTCTATGTCACTTAAAAATAAAAGGCCAGATTTTATTTTTTAATAACTACTGCAAAGTTCAGTTCAAAATTGTTCCTGGATGATGCTTACGCTGCATCAGAGGAGAATCCTTGCAGACCCAGAAGCTAACATACAAGCTCTACACAGATTTCAGCAGCCCAAGTCTCAGCTCAACTCATTTAACTTAGCAAGTTTCCAGCTTCAGTTCACAGTTAGAAGCAGAGATCAATAAAAGCTCCGTAATGCTTTTCTGTTAGCTCTAGACTTTGCACAAAATGATAAAAGATGGATACAGGTGATAGTGTGAAAGATATCACCCAGGCCAAACGTGCTACAATTACTTAGTCAAGAGGCACTTTTAAAGGGATTTCTATGTTTTTCTAGGGTAATTTCAGAGATTACACATTTCCCTGTGGCTTGTTACTAACTCACCAAATTCTAGATATGACAGAGGCCTAGAAATATCTTGGTTCCATTTCCTATCAGCCTATGTTATAAGAATCTCTCCTACAATATTCTTAGGAAATGGAAAAATTACAGTCTTTTAAAAGATGAAGACAGAGACTCTCAAGACTTCCTTCTTATTTTACATAGAGTCAAGAGATCATTCTGGAGGTTACTATTAGAGAAACTTCAGCCAGATATTACAAATTGCCATGGTATGCCAAGCTACAACCCACAGTATTCCTGAAAACCCCAAAGACTCTATAAGACCCTCTAAGACTCTATAAAAGTTTTACTTATGAAGTTTATTTTTTCAGAAATTTAAAACCTCCAGATTGTTCCTATGCCAGATAAGTCCTTAATAAGATTAGACTGAAATGTAGAGGTACCAGTCTCTCCCAGAATATCAACCAGCTGCATTCCCCCACCCAAAATGCTGAAACTCCTTTTCAACATGAAGAAGTTAGAATGGTCATTGTCCAAATAATCCTGAAGACTGAGGGATGATCAAATGAGAGGGGGGAGTTGTAACAGAGAAGTTAAGATTTAACAAAGGAGTATGACTACTGAATCATTATATAGATCTTTATTTTTAGTTTCTAGTGTATTGGAACAGCCAGAAGGAAAAACCTGAAATTGTGGAACTGTAACTCATACTATACTTTGAAACTTGTTCTATAACTGCTTGTTAAGCTGTACTTTGAAACTTATCACTTTTCTGTATATATGTTATATTTTGCAATAAAAATATTTTAATAAAGACTTCTCTTTTTAGTGCTTTGAAAACTATTGCTTTATTCTTCCTTTGCTTCGTATATGTTATATTATACAATAAAAAAGTTAAAAAAAAAAAGACTTCTCTGTTTCAGAGTAACTTTAACCAACTCCCTAACCTAATCCTAGTCACTGCTATTTAAAAATACACCTTTCAAAACTATGGTATCTAAAATGGCATTGGAAAAGAATCAAGATTATTCGACTAATTTACCATCACAGAAACAAAAGTTCCATGAAGGGAGGAAGTCAGCCTGTGTTTGTCACTGCAATGTGCTAGGATGGGCACAGCTGAACATATCTGGTGTTCAATAAATGTTTATTGGCTAAATTAATCAATGAATGATACCACCAGAGGTATTCATAGCTGTCACAGCATTTTGTAACTTTCCAGAATAACTCTAAATGGCTTGTTCTATTACTGCAGAAAAACATGTTTTGGCTCAAGTCCAGAAGGAATTGTGTTTTCTACTTAAAATACTTGCTAGTGATACCAACTAAACCTTTCAAAATAGGCAAAATTTAAAGTGTCATTTTATAGATGCAAATAGGAAGCTTTCAATTTTGGTATTGTGAAATTTTCTGAATTTTTCATTTTAGTTGGATTGTTGCAATGATCTCTCTTATACGTGAACATGAAATTCCTCAGAAACAAAGCTGGAATTTTATTTAACCCATTTCATTCTAGATTGTAATTTCACCACTTAAAAAAAAAATACTTCCATCATCAATTTCACTCTTAAGGGGAAAAGGAAACTAATAACCACAGAGCTCCTGTGATGTATGAAGCAAAAGGAAAGACTCTAGAACCATCACCTATTCATGACATCAGTAGGCTTTAACTTGCAGATATCTAATCATCCATTGAATACAAAAAAGTCAATTGGACAACTTTTGTGATAAAATTAAATTAAGTGACCCAAAAGCTCTACGACCTAACACGTGCCTTCATAAATGTGTTAAAGGACTAGAATTGGAGAAAATAAGCATTGACATTAGAAGATAAGAGGAGGAAAGATTTCCCAGTCAAGTCAGGAATGCAGTTTTATATGGCTGGAGAAATCAAGCATTTAGAAAGGCATTGATTATTTCCTCCAGGGGAAAAAAAGTAAAACAATAGTTCTGCATGATTTTTTAAAGGAGATAGAAGGTGGGGATGGCCATCACATCCTTCACAAGAGATGGGAGAGGTCAAAAACTTCCCTTAAGTGTAGGGAAGACTTAAATAAATAAAATAAAAGACTTTAATCTAATTTAAAAGCAGAGTATCACATCAGCACACTTGCTACTAACTCCTCTTCCTTCCCTTCTTTCATTCTCTTTCTTATCTCTCTCCCTAACTGACCCTCTTTTTATTCCTCTTTTTATCCTATGGTAGAAGTGTCTATCTGCATCTCGACCCCTGCCTCTTCACATACACATCTTCATTCCCCACCCACCACTTTTATTCCTTCCTTTCTCCCCTAGGGACCACAATATGGAATTGAAGTTCTCAATCTTATAGCCCTTGATTAGGACATTTTATATTAAAGATGGCTTGACTTTTTTAATGTGTTTCAGTCTTGTTTAAAAGTCATGATTTTGTTAATTACTAACATGTCTCGAAATCTGCTATATACAGAAAACCTTGTTCTAAGTCTCAGTGAAAGATAATTTTAAGATGAACACACGAGAGGCATAATTTCTGTAGGCCAGAAGGAGTGCACATCACAAAATATGTTTCTAGGTATGCCTGGCAACTTCTAAAGACAATCATCAAATTAAAGAAAAATAAAAATACAATTAGAGAAAAATTCCAGTATGATGAAACTGGTGTAAATAAACTATACTCATTACTAAGATAGCTACATTGTCCCAGGATAAAGTATGAAAACCTTAATAGTTAGAAATTTTAAACACAACATTTTCAATAATGGATAGAACATCTAGACAGAAAATCAGTAAGGAAGTACGACTTGAACAATACTCTAAACTAACCACACCTAACAGACATATATAGATCATTTCACCCAACAACAACAAAGTACACATTCTTCTTGGGGTACAGGTGTATCATTCTCCAGAATAGACCATATGTTAGGCCACAAAACAAGTCGAAAGAATGAAGTTAGAAATCAGTAACACAGGGAGAAATGGAAAGTTTACAAATATGTGGAATTTATGTGAATTCTTAAACAGCCAATGGGCAAAAGACGATATCACAAGGGAAATCAAGCAACATCTTGAGGTGAATGAAAATACAACATAATATATTTTATGGGATGCAGCAAAGGCAATGCCAAGAGCGAAATTTATAACTATAAATGCTTACATTTAAATAGAAAGAATATTTTAAATATTAACCTCAAAACTGGAAGAAATAGAAAAAGAAAAGCAAAAAAAAAAAAGAGCAGAAGAAAGTAAATAAAAAAGCTTAGGCTGGAGATAAATGAAGCAGAATAAAAATAAAGCAATAGAGAATCAACAAAAGAAAAATGTTGGTTCTTGAAAAGATTGATAAAATTGACAAAATTTTACCTAGAGAGATGAATTGAAAAAGAGAGTACAAATTGCTAAAATCAGAAATTAAAAGGGGGACATTAATACCAACACTTCAGAAATAAAAAGGCCTATAAGAGGAAAAATGAACAACTGTATGCCAACAACTTAGATAAGCTAAATGAAATGGACAAATTCCTGAAAACATGGAAACTACCTATCTTGAATCAAGAAGAAATAGAGGATCTAAACAACCCAAAAACTAGTAAAGAGATTGATCGGTCATCAAAAACCTCCCGACAAAGAAAAAAACAAGACCAGATGGCATCACAGGAGAATTTTAACAAATATGCTGAGAAGAATTAACACCAATCCTGCTCAAACTCTTACAGAAAATTGAAGAGGAGGGAAAGCTCCTTATTTCATTCTACAAGGCCAACATCAACCTCATACCAAAGACAGATAAATATTCCATATGAAAAGAAAATTATAGACCAATATCTCTCATGAATTCAAATGCAAAATCCCCAAGAAAATACTTGATAACTGAATGCAAAAGCACATTAAAATAATTACATACCATGATCATGTGGGATTTATCCCAGGTATGCAAGGGTGTTTCAACACAACAAAATTAATGCAATAGGTGCATTAATAGAATTAAGGGGGAAAAAAAAACACATGATCATCTCAATTAATGCAGAAAACGCATTCGACAGAACCCAACACCCTTCTTTATAAACACTTAGAAAACTAATAGGAAACTTCTTCAGTGTGACAAAGGGCATATATGAAAAACTCACAGCTAACCTCATATGTAATGATGTAAAACTGAAAGTTTTCTCTCCAAGATCAGGAAACAGATAAGGATGCCCACTGTCACTACTGTTATTCAACATCATTCTGGAAGTTCTTTCTAGAGCAAGTAGGCTAGGAAAAAAAGGATCCAAATTGAAAGGAAGAAGTAAAACTTCCCTTGTTTTGCAAATGAATGATCCTATATACCAAAAATCCTGAAAAATCCACAGTAAGATCCTAGAGCTAATAAATGAATTTAGCAAAGTGTTGGGATAAAAAAAAAAAGCAACCTTAAAAATCTAGTGGTGTTTCTAGACACTAGCAATGAATGATAGGAAGAAAAAATCAAGGGAAAAACACCATTTACAATAGCAACTAAAAGAATCAAATATCTAGGAATAAATCTAACAAAAGACAGATAGGACTTGTAAATAGGAAACTACAAAACATTGCTAAAAGAAATCAAAGAAGACCTAAGTAAATGGGAGGATATTCTATGTTTATGGATTAGAAGATTAAATAATGTAAAGATGCCAGTTCTACCCAAATGCAACCCCATCCAAAATTCCAATAGCCTTCCTTGTTGAAATGGAAAAGTCAATAATTAAATTTATATGGAAGGGTGGGTGGGCCATAATGGCTCAGCAGGCAGAGTTCTCTCCTGCCATGCTGGAGACCTGGGTTCGATTCCCAGTGCCTGCCTATGCGAAATATATATATATATATGTAAGAGATAAAGGGCCTTGAATAGCCAACGCCTTCTCATAAAAGAAGATTAAAGTGGGAGGACTCACGCATCCAAATTTTGAAAGTTATTACAAAGCTACAGTAATCAAAATAACGTGGTACTGGCTCAAGGACAGACGTATGGATCAAAGGAAAAAACTGAAAGCTCAGAAATCAACTCTCACTTTTATGGTGAACTGATTTGTTTTCCCCATATATTATAAAACTTTTCCAGGATGCACAGGTGGTTCAGTGGTAGAATGCTCACCTCCCATGCAGGAGACCCGGGTTCAATTCCCTGACTATGCATCTAAAAAAACCCTTTTCCAGCACACAGAAAATTAGAGGCTGGGTAAGCAAACACCCATTTACCCATCAGCTAGACTTAAAAGTTGTTAATATTCTGCCATTCTTACTTCATCTACTATTTTTTTTTAACATTTGTTATTGTGGAATATAACATATATACAAAAAGCAATATTTATCAAAGTATGTTTTAACAATTACTTTTAAGACAAATTTCGAAGTTTTGTATGGGTTACAGCTCCACAATTCCAGGTCTTTCTTTCTAGCTGCTCCAAGATACTGGAGACTAAAAAAACATCAATATAATGATTTAGCAGTCATACTCATTTGTTAAATCCTAACTTCTCTGTTAGAACTCCC
Organism: Tamandua tetradactyla; assembly: GCF_023851605.1. Lineage (NCBI taxonomy): Eukaryota > Metazoa > Chordata > Mammalia > Pilosa > Myrmecophagidae > Tamandua > Tamandua tetradactyla. The sequence goes on along the minus strand of NC_135331.1, from coordinate 58,303,089 downwards.
CTTTCTCCTTTGATCCTTTTCCTAATCTTCAGGTATATTTGGGTTATGCCCATTTTAACTTTTTTATGTTGAAAAGGAGCATCAGCAATATGGGATAGAGAATGAAACTGGTTGATGTTCTAGGAGAGAATGGCACCTTTGGATTTCAGCACTTGTCTGGCCTAAGAACCATCTGAAGGTGTTAGGTTTCTGAAAAGTAGACTTAGTGCCTGCAACTTATGTAGGATCTCAGGTACAGCCCTGATTGTTCTTTAGAGTTAACAGGAATGAATTTGGTTGGGATTTTACAAAACTTGGCAATTAGCAATATCTATCTGAAGCCTGCATCAGAGAAGGCTTCCGATAGCCTCTGGACTTTATTTGAACTCTCTTAGCCACCAATAGTTTATTTTGTTACATTTCTTTTCCCCTTTTGGTCAGGAAGGCATTGTTGACACCATGGCTCATTACTGGGACTCGGGTCCCATGTTGCAAGGGAGAGTCACACTCCTGTATATCATGTCCCAAGCAGGGGGAACAGTAATGACTTTCTTTGCAGAGTTGGGCTTAGAGAGAGAGTCTACATCTGAGCACCAAAAGAGGTTCTTTGGAAGCAACTCTTAGGCATAATTATAGGTAGGCTTAGCTTCTCCACTACAGACATAAGTTTCACAAGAGTAAGCCTCAAGATCAAGGGCTTGACCTATTGAATTGAGAGTCCCCAGTGTTTGAGAGAGGACCTAGGGTTTCCCAGGTGGGAAAGTTTAATAGTTCCATATTTTTTCTCCAGTCCCTCAGGGATTTAGTAGATATTTTTAAATTATCTACTCAAGAAACTCTGGGAGGTATCTGGATATTACCTTAAGCTATACAGAATTACAAGCCCTCATTCCCATTCTGGGCCCCATGTATTTGAGTTGTTTAAATGAGGTATTAGGACAGGTTGAGTTAGATTGTGTGCTACAAAAACCTTAGGTTTTGGACAAAATAAAGCTCTCTTCCTTTGGTCTCATACAGTAAGTTAAGTTCTAAAATACTGACACTGTCATCCTTTACTCTGTATTCTGATTTAGCGTAGTTCCAACCAGATTGGCTTAACTCTTATCCCTAATTGAAGCCTGATCTCTTTTTTGATTTCTTTAACAGTTGTTGAATGTTGTAATGTGATTTTCACGGCTGCACAACTACAACTCTAAATGTTATCACGCAGGTACCCAGAGTTCCAGGAAAATACCTGCTTATACATATATAGCACAGCATCTCACAATCTAGAAATAACACTTGAAGTTCAGGAATAAATGAGACTGCTATAAGAGTTTAAAATCTAGGTCCAAATTTTCTTATAAGTATTTTCTAAAAGAGACCATACAATATTTGTCTTTTTGTTTCTGGCTTATTTTGCACAACATAATGTCCTCCATTTCACTTATCTCACTGAATGCCTCAGGACTTCGTTCCTTCCCATAGCACAATATTCCATCTTATGTATACATCACAGTTCACCTTTCTGCTTCTCAGTCATTGTACCTGTCAGCCACCTCCTTCCATTGAGCATCATGGATAATGTCCAAAATAAAATCCATGTCTCACAGTACCCTCACTTAGTTAGACAATCATCATGGCTCTTGATTTTAGACAATTTCATTGCTTCAAAGAGAAAAATAAGAGATAAACACACCTTCACTAAAGAAGAAAATCCAAAATTCCCCTTAATGGCTGTCTCTTCCCCACTCCCTAATTGTTTAAACCTAATATTGCTGTCTTCCTGTTGAATATAGACCATAACATGCAATGGTAGTTTTCATCTATATCCTTCTATTACTGACTCTTTGTACAAGATTCATACCTTTAAAGTAGTTCATGCAAAAACTTATTTATATTTTTAGTGTTAATCAATGAGATACATGGCTCTATATAACCCCTTTAAATTATATTCATGTTCAATATGGCTGTGTTATTTACAAAGCCACTAATGACCTACCATCACTTGTATCCATTCCCATATATTTAAGTTCAACCTCACTAGGTAACTGTTCACCTATCTCTAGCTTCTGTGTATTTCTAGGTGCCCTATATTCTACATTATAAGACTCTGAGTTTACCTTTACCAGGGTCATATTAATGAAATGAAACAGTATTTATCCTTTTGTATTTGGCTTATTTCACTCAACATGTGTCCTCAAGATTATCCTTGAGGACCTCATTTCATCTTACTGATGCATAATGTTCCATCACATGTATAAGTCACATTTTGTTTATCCACTCCTCTGTTGATGGGCACTTGGATTGTTTCCCTCTTTTGGCAATTGTGAATAATCCCGCTATAGGCATCAGTATGCAAATATCTTTTCATGTCACTGCTTTCAGCTCTTCTGTGTATATACTGAGTAATGGTGTTACTGGGTCATAGGGCAACTCTATATTTAGTTTTCTGAGGAACCGCCAAACTGTCTTCTACAGCAACTGTACCATATACATTTCTACCAGCAGTGAATAAAGTGGTGGATTGATTTTTGACAATTGGGCAAAGGCCAATTAATTGGGAAAGAATAACCTCTTCAAAAAACAGTGCTAGGAAAACTGGATCTCCATCTGCAAAAGAATAAAGTGGATTCCCACCTCATGCCATATACAAAAACCAACTCAAAATGAATCAAAGACCTAAGTATAAGAGCCAGAACTATCAAACTCCTAGAAGGAATCATAGGGAAGCATCTTCAGGATCTTATATTAGACAATGATTTCTTAGACTTTATACATGAAACACAAGCAACAAAAGAAAAAATAGATAAATGGGACCTCATCAAAATTATAAACTTTTGTGCCTCAAAGGACTTTATCATGAATCTAAAATTATGACTTCTTCAATGGCAGAAAATATTATAAACCATATATCTAATAAGGATTTAATATCCAGAATACATAAAGAAATCCTTCAACTCAACAACAAAAAGACAAACAACCCAATTCAAAAATGGGCAAAAGATTTGAATAAACATCTTTCCAAAGAGGATATATAAAGAGCCAGAAAGCACATGTAAAATTGCTCAACATCATTAGCCATCAGGGAAATGCCAATCAAAACTACAATGACAATGGTAGAATGCTTGCCTTTCGTGCAGGAGACCCAAGTTCAATCCCAGACCATGCACCCCCAAAAAACACAATGAGATACCATTTGATATCCACTCAAATGGCTCTATTAACAAAAATAAATAAATAAAAAGGGAAAACTACAAGTGTTAAAGAATTATGGAGAAATAGGAACATTCATTTATTGTTATTAGGAATATAAAATGGTGCACCTACTATGAAAGACACTATTGGTGGTTCCTTAGAGAGTTAAGTATAGAATATGATCTTGAAAATCCACTTCTAGGTGTATATCCCAAAGAATTGAAAGCAGGGACTCAATTAGATATTTGCTAATTGAATATTACTAATATTCATAGCAGAAATTATTCACAATTGCCAAAAGATGGAAACAGTCCAAGTGTCCATCAACAAGTGAATGGATAAGCAAAATGAGGTATAAAAACACAATGGAATATTATTCAGCCATAAAAAGAAATGAAATTCTGATACATGTGATGTTCTAGTTTGCTAGCTGCCAGAATGCAATATACCAGAAACAGAATGACTTTTAAAAAGGGGAATTTAGGGGCGGGCCGCGGTGGCTCAGCGGGCAAGAGTGCTTGCCTGCCATGCCGGAGGACCTCGGTTCGATTCCCGGCCCCAGCCCATGTAAAAAACAAACAAACAAACAAAATATAATAAAAAACAAGAAAATGTTTAAAGATGTTTCCCTTTCTTCCTCCCTTCCTTCCTTCCATCCTTCCTTCCTTCTCTCTGTCTTTCCTTCCCTTCCTCCCTAAAAAAAAAAAAAAAAAAAAGGGGAATTTAATAAGTTGCTAGTTTACAAAAGGCCGAGAAAATGTCCCAATTAAAGTAAATCTACAGAAAAGTCCAATTTAAAGCATCCAGAGAAAGATACCTTGTTTCAAGAAGGCCAATGATGTTCAACGTCTCTCAGCTGGAAGGGCACATGGCAAACATGGTGGCATCTGCTGGCTTTCTCATGGCTCTACCAAAAGGGACTCTCTCCAAAATGTCTCCTCTTTTAAAGGATTCCAGCAAGCAACTCCACCTTCAATGGGTGGAGACACACCTCCGTGGAAATCATCTAATCAAAAGTTTCCACCCACAATTGGGTGGGTCACATCTCCAAGTGAACAATCAAAATGCTCCCATCCAGCAATACTGAATAAGGATTAAAGAACATGGCTTTTCCGGGGTCCACCATAGATTCAAACCAGCACATTCCACCCTTCGGACCCCAAAAAGACATGCTCTTTCCAAATTCAAAACACATTTGTTCCATAACAATATCAGAAAACCTTAAATTTTTCAGTAGCAATACAAATGAAGTACCAAATTAGAGACAGTATAAAATCTCATCAAGTCACTTACAGGCATGGTCTGTCCTAAGGTAAAATTCTCCTCTGGCTCTGAACGTGTAAAACTCAAACATGTTATTTACTGCCAACATATAAAAGAAGAACATTCATAGGATACATATGCCCATTTCCATAGGGAGGAACGAACACAGGGGTCACAGGGCCCATACAGTTTCGAAAACCCACAGGGAAAAGCCCATTAGATTTTAAAGTCTGAGAGTCATTTATGTTCGGGGCTTTAGAAAGCAGCTGTCCCACCCTTTCCAAGGGCCTATGCAGTGGCCTACCTATCTCCGAATGCAACCTTGAGGGACATTGGGGAGACCACCTTTTTCTCGGCTCCACCCTCTCCAAGCATCAGGGCTGCACCTGGGCTCTCTGCCATCTTCGGGGCACACGTTCAATCCCTTCATGTGGTGGCAGCCAAGCTCTCCCCAAATCCCAAGGAATGTGCTTCATCCTCTCCAAGGTCTGAGGGGGCATGACTCTTCCACTGCAACAAGGTGGAAGACCCATCCTCTGCCTTTGGGGCAAACTCACCCTCTCCACATGCTTGGGTGAGTCTGTGCTTCTGGCCCAAAGCTTCTCAACTCCAGACCCCAGCCTCGATGGCTTTGCTTCTAAAGTGATTTTTCCTCCAATGTGTCCCTTCTCTGAACCCCCCAGTCCAGACTGGCAGTGGCTCTGTTTATACAGGTCCCAAAGCATTCTTGTCGGCTTTCTATGCAGTAGCCTCGGATCATGCCCATGAGACATAAGGAGTTTCCAAAAATCCTCCCTGGATAACTCCATGTCCAATCCTGGCTTTCTCTGAAATGGCTGGCTGGTTCCACATTTGGTTAAATCCTCACACAGGGCACTATTCTCTAGGGTCTCTATTCTCTAGGGCACTATTCAGAGGCCCAAAACTTTCCAGAACTTCAATTTCTGGTTTCTTTGTACCCAAGAGTTCAGTTTTCAGCTTATCTCTTTCCTGTTGCATTTCACTATAAGCTGCAAGGAGAAACCAGGCTGCACTTTCCACATTTATTTGGAGATCTCTTCTGCTAAAAATCCAAGTTCACGGCTTTTAAAATCTGCCTTCCAGCCAAAGCCACTAGTCAATTTTGCCAGATTATCTGCTATTCTAAAAGAAGGATAGCCTTCCTTCCAGTCTGCAATAGCACATGCCTCGTTTCTGTCTAGAGCCTGGTCAGAAATATCTTTCGAGTCCATGTTTCTACCAACAGTCTCTTCAAAGCATTCTAGGCCTTCTCTATCAGGCTTCTCAAAACTCCTCCAGATGCTTCCCCTTATCCATTTAAAAAGCTGTTCCAACATGTTTGGTATCTGCAAACTGCACAGCACCCCACTCCTCAGATACCAAAATCTGTTCTAGTTTGCTAACTGCCGGAATGCAATATACCAGAAACAGAATAGCTTTTAAAAAGGGGAATTTAATAAGTTGCTAGTTTACAGTTCTAAGGCCAAAAAAAGTCCCAATTAAAATAAGTCTATAAAAATGTCCAATTTAAGGCATCCAGGGAAAGATACCTTGGCTTAAGAAGGCCGATGACGTTCAACATTCCTCTCTCAGCTGGAAAGGCACATGGCAAACATGGTGGCATTTGCTGGCTTTCTCTTGGATCTACCAAAGGGACTGTCTCTAAAATGTTTCCTCTTTTAAAAGATTTCAGTAAGTAACTCCACCTTCAGTGGGTGAAGACACACCTCCATGGAAATCATCTAAATCAAAAGTTACCACGCGCAGTTGGGTGGGTCACATCTCCTTGGGAGCAATCAAAATGCTCCCACCCAGCAATATCGAATGAGGATTAAAGGACATGGCTTTTCTGGGGTCCACCACAGATTCAAACCAGCACATGTGGCAACATGGATGAACCCTGAATATCGTGTTGAGTAAAACAAGCCAAACACAAAAGGGAAAATATGATTTCACTGATAAGAAATAATTAGAATAAGCAAGCTTGTAGAGTCAGAATCTAAAATATAGGTCACCAGGGCACAAGGTGAGGGTAGGGAATAAGGAGTTAAGGCTTTAAGTGTACAGAATTTCTATTCAGGATAATGGAAAACTTTTGGTAATGGATGGTGGTTATGATAGCACAACATTGTAGACACAATAGCACTGAATTATTTATTTGAATGTGGTTAAAGGGGGAAATGTTAGGTTGTATATATAATACTAGAATTAAAAAAAAATTAAAAACCCATAGAACTGCACAGCACAAAGAGTTAAACCCTCCTTTAAACCATGGGCTATAGTTTATAGTACAATTATAGACAAGATGCTTCATCAGTTGTACCACACCAAAACAAAGTATTAACAATAGGGTAGTACATGGGAATCCTGCATTTTATGCCAGACGGTTTCTTTAACCCACAACTTTTCCAATAATAATTTTAAAAGAATGAAAACCTGAAGCAGAATAAAATATTTTAAGACAAAAAAAAATACATAGTTTGTCTCATAAAGGACATTTTTCAAAGGTGAGGAGAAATTCAATCCTAGGTACTCATTTTGTTTCAGCTATTGATCTACCTCTTAATTGCTCTTCCCTTTGTTATTATTGATTTTAAAATCAGAAGGAGTGCTTACCATTTATTCATTTGTATATCCCTCAAATGTCTGCAGGGACGGGGCCCAATGGGGAGAGAAGGAAAGCATATTGTCCTCTTGCATCTGCAGCTTCTAAGCTTAGAGACAGCCCCAGAGCCAAATGCCTCAAAAAGGAGGACACCAATGCCTCCAAAGGGAGATATTGTTGAGTGACATTACTTGCCCTGTTTATGAACATCAAAGAGCAAATATCTGTGCTCCAAGAGTTTCACAGTTTCATAGCAACCATAAGTCTTAACTGGGATCCAAATTCCCCATTCTGTTCTTAGTTCCTCAAAATCAGGTCCTTCACTGATAAACCCAGTGAGCTGCATTCTGACTCTATTCTCTTAGGGCTTGAACTATTGTTATTTCTCAGAAGTAGTAAATTTAGGTTTTTCACTCTTTCAATCACCAAAGACCTCTCAAAGACCCTTGAGTATGCCCTCCAAAAATAGTGTTGCATCTAGAAAGACCCTGCAAAATAATAGTCTTCATCCCTCTAACTTGGAATTGATCACATTTTATTCAGAGTCTTAGCAAAATGCCTAGTTATACTTCTACTCAAAATTATATCTCAACTTTCCTTAGCAAGAAACATAATCAGTTTCTTTTCTTTTTAAGAAGCTCTGATGGGTGCACAGGTGGTTCAGTGGTAGAGTGCTCACCTGCCATGCAGGAGACTTAGGTTAGATTCCTCACCCGTGCCTCCTTGCAGCCAATGTGAAACACAAACAAAGCCTTCCAACTTTCATTTCTCTAATACGTTAAATTCGCGTACCTACAATGCAAATGCTGACTTGTGGCGAGAGTCTTGCCCTCCCTACTATTTGCCACCTCTAAGTGGCTCTCAAATAGGAATATTAGAACCATTCTCTCTCCTCCAAATAAAAATTATCCATGTTAGTAAGAGACAAGTATAGCATAACATAAAACCCAAGTAATTCAAAAATTTTGCCCCAAGTATTCTTGTTACCCTCTACTTATTTTTACCAGAACTGCTGGTAAATTGAAAACTAAAACAACAGCAACGACGGAAACGTGTTTAAGCTTAGCTACCTTTTATTCGCTAGTTAGGGTACTTCCTAATTAAGCAACTTGCTCTTACACTCCAGCCTAAAATTCAGAGTTGAAGCTTGAATGACAAAATTAGAAATTTCTTGGCTCTCTAGAATGATTTCAAAATAGTGGAACCACAAATGTTATGGTCACACATGCCAAGGACCTATTTCAGTGATCTTCCTTTAATGCATGCCTTTCCTTTATACTCATTGAGTTGACCCTCAAACAATTAATAAGACAATAAATATGTGGTTAAAGGCAATTCAACTCACATCATCCTCAACAAGTTCTTCTGTGTGTTACCTCCGTTTTAGAAGCCCTCCGTCTCTCTACTTACGTTTTCCTACAAAGAATAAAAGTTTTATTTTCACAGGTTTCAATGTGGCTTCCTTGGAGGGTACCTCCTTGAGTACTGACTCACTTCTTTTTTAATCATTTATAACCCAAATTTTCTACTTTGTGGGTCCAGGCAGCCATCACTACTCACAAAGAACAGGCCTGAAAGACATCAGTCTACCTGGGGGTTCCCGGTACCTACAACATCTGATACGCTTGATGAGAGGAATCTCTCTTCTTACACCTCCTATTTTATCATCAAGAAATGCTCAGTCATGCTTCTTACCCCTTGCTATTAAGACTTGTGTCATCAGTGACATCTAGCCAGTCCAGAAGCCCCAGTCGATTTGATTACCTCACTCGTCAATGTCTTCCTGATTGGTAAGTGTTCTCAGTAAATGCCAACACACACAAACCCTGGTGTCCTTTCAATCACAGTAATTTAACACCTTTTTCATCCCATCACAAGATTCTCTATCACATGCTCAAATGAAACTTAAAATCAGCTGGTAATAGAGTTCCCTCCTGTTGAAACAGAAGTAGAAAAAAGGACCTGGAAGTTCTGCTACACCATAAACTTCATCTGTGATAGTCAGACATTAACTTTTCATTAAGTTGGGATTTTTAAATACTTACATCAATGAGTCACTGAATTGCGGCATAGAGATAGCTCTAAGTTTATTTTCCAAACACTTTGAAAATTTAGAAGTTCAGGAAAGATATATATCTACTGAGTGAAATTCTTCTTTTTTGCCCTAAAGGAGATAGATGATATAACAATATATATTTTTAATGTAATTTAATAAAAATCACTTGGTACCATCCCCCTTTTTCCTATTCTTTTTCATGTCCTTCAAGGCATAAAACTTTCAGAATTAAAACAGTTCTAGGAGGAAATGTTGAATTGTGCTCTGATTTTTTATTTTGATATAGACTGCATATGTCTGACCATGTCAAATAAACTTTTTGGCCTTAATATATTATCCAACGGTTTACTTTCTTATTAAATGGGGCTAATATTTGTTCTAGAGTACTGTACTAAAGAAGAAATGATATCATGGTCTTTGTATAAATATTATATTTTTCAATTCACTTCAGTAAGCACTGAGATAGTCAACCACAATCTAAGACACTAAGCAGTAGGAAGGATGCAGGATTGACCAAGATAGAGTTCCTAGATATTGCTAAGCATCAATCCTATTAATGGTTTAAAACAAATAGGAATTTAGTAAAAGAAGTGAAAGATTTGTATACTGAAATTTGCCAAAAAACTGTTGGGACTGGCTCCGCATCTCAGCTCACCAAGCATCTGCCCCGTGCTTCCTGGCCAAGATTTCAACAGACCTCACCAAAATGCCATCTCACATGGAAGACACCACAGAAACTATGATGTTTATGTTTTACAAATTTTAAGGAGACAAAGACTACTTAACAAAGAAGGACCTGAGAGTACTTATGAAAAATGAGTTGCCCAGTGTGGTAGTTAGATTCAGGTGACAACTTGGCCAGGTGAAAGCGCCTAGTTCTGTTGCTGTGGACATGAGCCAATGGTACGTGAACCTCATCTGTTGCTGATGACATCTGCAGTCAGCTAGGAGGTGTGCCTGCTGCAATGAATGACATTTGATTTAATTGGCTGGTGCTTAAATGAAAGAGCTCAACGCAGCACAGCCCAAGCAGCTCAGCATACCTCATCTCAGCACTCGCAACTCAGTCCAGGCCTTTGGAGATGCAGAAAGAAATCACCCTGGGGAAAGTTGTTGGAACCCAGAGGCCTGGAGAGAAGGCCAGCAGAGACTACCCTGAGCCTTCCCACATAAGAAAGAACCTCAGTTGAAAGTTAGCTGCCTTTCCTCTGAAGAACTAACGAAATAAATCCCCTTTTATTAAAAGCCAATCCATCTCTGGTGTGTTGCATTCCAGCAGCTAGCAAACTAGAACACCCAGATTTTTGGAAAATCAAAAAGACCCTCTGACTCTGCATAAAATAATGAAGGATCTGGACCAGTGTTAAGGAGGCAGATGGGCTTCCAGGGCTTCTTTTCATTCATCGCTGGGCTCACCATCGCATGCAGTGACTATTTTGTAGCACGCATGAAGCAGAAGGTAAAGAAGTAGACTGAACTGAGGAATTAATTCTCCCAACCTCATAAGAATTATCCCAAGGGTTGCTTAAGGAATTTGCCCCACAGCTTCCCTGTGCAGAAGGATTTCATAACAGAAGGGGGCTCTTAGAAAAAGCACAAATAAAATCCAACTCCCATTTGATAAATAAAGGAAGAAAAGTCAATTAAATGCCAGATAAGCCTTTAATTTTTATATTGTTTGAATCCTCTTGCCCTCAATAAACAAATTTCTTTTTTTCTTTTTTTCTTTTTTTTCGCATGGGCAAGTACCAGGAGCAAATTTTTTAACACCAAAAAAACACTTTTGGAAAAATATTACAGATAAATAAATAGAAAGATATTCTATGTTCATACATCAGAAGCCTTAATACTGTTAAAATGACAATATTCCCCAAAATAATCTACATTTTCAATCTGTGGAAAGAGATAGAGATACCTATCAAAATTCCAGTAGTCTTATAGACAGAAATTGACAAGCTGACTCTAAAATTCACATGGAAAGGAAAGGACCCAGAAGAGCCAAAACAATCTTGAAAGCGAAGAACAAAATTGGAGGGCTCACACTTCTCCATTATAATATTTACTATTCTAAAGTACAATAATCAAGACAATGTGGGCCAGCTAAATATGCAAAATACTACTTTTACAGAACTAAAAGAAAACATCATTCTAGATATTAACTGAAGATATTCTATTTTAAGGTAATTTGGTAAAGTGCTTAGATACACAGTACCTATTTTTAAAGCAATGCATTGGCTCTATACTATCAATAACGATTAGAAAGATAAATGAAAAAAATGCGGAACTGGCATAAGGATAGATATATAGATCAATGGAATAGAATTGAAAGTCTAGAAATAAACCCTTACAGTTATGGCCAATTCATTTTGACAATGATGGTAAGAAAATTCATAAGTAATCAAGAGCCTTTTCAATAAATAGTACTGGGATGACTGGATATCCCCATGCAAAGGAATGAATTTGGACCCATGCTTCATACCATGCACAAAAATTAACTAACAGGCCTAAACATGAGAGCTAAAACTATAAAACTCCTAAAAGAAAACATGGGAGCAAAAGTTCATGACCTTAGGTGAAGCAATGGTTTCTCAAATATGACAAAAGCATAAATGACCAAAGAAAAGAGATAAATTTAATTTTGTCAATACAAAAAGAAAATTTGTGCTTCAAAGAACACCATCATGAAAGTGAAAAGACAATCTATAGGATGGGGGAAAATGTTTGCAAATCATATATCTGACAAGAGACTCATATCTAGAATATATAAAGAATTCTTACAACTCAACAGAAAAAGACAAATAACCCAGTTGAGAAGTGGACAAATATTTTGAGTAGGCATTTCTCCAAAGGTAGACGCACTAATAAATGTATTAGCTAATAAATACATGAAAAGATGCCGAATAGCATTAGTCATTAGGGAAATGCAAATTAAAACCACAATGAGATACCATTTCACACCCACCAGGATGGCTATGGTCATAAAGAAAGAACATTTAAAATGTTGGCCAAGATGTAAAGACAAATTGGAGCCCACATACATTACTGGTGGGAATGCAAAATGGTGCAGCCTCCTTGGAAAATAGTAGTTCCTCAAAAAGTTAAACATAAAGTTATTATATGACTATGCTGTTCCACTCCTAGGCATACACTATGAACATTTGTGTACAGGTTTTAGTGTGGACATACGCTTTCACTCTCTTGATTACTGAAGCATGGAGGATGGGATGGGTCACTGAAAGGAGGAGAAGGAAGGTAAATTTCTGCCAATAAAATAGGAAAAATGAGAATGGACAAAACAGAAGTTCCTGAAAGATGGTATTCAGGGAAGACAGAGAGAGAGGGAGTAAGGGAGAGAGAGAACTATGCTAAGTACCTTGTACATAGTGTGTTATTTAATTTTCAAAAGAATCTTATGGAGTCAGTATTATTCCCTCTTGGATGAGAAAACTAGGGTATAGATTACTAGGTAATTTGTCTCAGACTTCAGAACTGGTTGGTAGAAAATATGGGATTTGAACAAAGCCCATAGACTTTCCTCCATGCCACCCTGGTCAGGTTTGGAGGCTTGAGAAAACTCACACTTTAGGCTGTTGGTCTTAGTCCCGTAAGGGTAATACCACCCTCAGCAACTGGATTTGGGTACGTGATGGTCATTTTAAGTAGATTCTCAAATCAGATCTTTTTTTCTTCCTGGTATTCTAAACTCCAGAGACATTCCAAACAACATTTCTGGGTCATAAACACAACTTTGATACAAACAGGAGTGACTCTGTGTGGTCACATTACATATATGATTAATTGAGATTATTAAAAATTATTTAAAATAATTAAAGAGGCCTTGCAGACACGGCCACCCACTATTGCAGTCCCCCATCCACAGCCATGGTCAACCCAACCGTGTTCTTCAACATCACGGATAGCAAACCCTTGGGCCGTGTCTCCTCTGAGCTGTTTACAGACAAAGTACCAAAGACAGCAGAAAATCGTTGTGCTCTGAGCACTGGGGAGAAAGGATTTGGTTATAAGGGTGCCTGTTTTCACAGACGTATTCCTGGATTTATGTGCCAGGGTGCTGACTTCACATGCCATAACGGCACAGGCGGCAAATCCATCTGCCGGGAGAAGTTTGATGAGTATTTCATTCTGAAACATACGGGTCCTGGCATCTCGTCCATGGCCAATGCTGGACCCAACACAAACGGTCCCCAGTTCTTCATCTGCACTGCTAAGACAGCGCGGTTGGATGACAAGCACATGGTCTTTGGTAAGGGTGGAAGAGGGCTTGGATATTGTGGACATCACGGAGCCCTTTGGGTCCAGGAACGGCAAGACAGCAAGAAGATCGTCATCGCCAACTGTGGACAAATCTAATAAATATGATTCGCGTTTTGTCTTCACCACCAGCCCATTTCTTCTGTAGTTCTGGAGAGCGTCCCACCTCCTCTGCTCTGTCTGTTCTGCCTCCACTATCCTATCATGGTGCTCTCACTGCAGTTCTTTGGGTTCTCCATTATCCTCTTCTTCCAAGTCTACCTGGATTGCTGAGATAAGTTTATGATTACGAAATAAAAACTTTAAAACATTTAAAAATTAAAGATTATTCTTCTGCCATCTATTCCAGTTTCTAACTCCTCCAGTGGAGTAGTTGTAAGGTCTCCTACCCATTTCACAAACCTTTGGCTGGGAGGAGTAAAACCCATTTTGACATTTGCACAAATATACAAGTACAGTGTGTGGGGTGGCGAGTGGGATCCAGTGGGAAAACAACTAGATAATGAATAATAAGGTTTAGAAACTAGTATAAAGACCATTGACCCACAGCAAACCGGCTTGGTGATCCTGAGCAAGTTGCTTCTAGGGGGTGTTTATTTCCCTGTTTCTCAAATGCCCTGCCAACATTACATGGTATGTCAGGAGAAACCAGGCGAACAGGCATGTGAACAATGCCAAGTGATAAATAAATTAAAAATATTGTCACTGGTTCCTAGTATGTAGAAACAGGAGCAGAGGGAAAAGATAACAATGTTAAATGGCCAACATGGGTTCCAAGCAGGTGCTCAGTTCCTATTGGCTCCTTTCCTTGAGCCCAGGCACCTACAGCTTCCTTTACGGACACCCTCCCTCCTGCATGGAGAAACCACAGCCTAATAGCGTGAGTCTCCCTCTTGATAGCACTAGCCCTTGCAGCTTGGAACTGCTGGAAGCGTGTTGCGAAAATAAGCAGATACCTGCCAGCAGCTAAAATTCGCGCTTCAGCGCTATTAGCCCTGACCGAGCATGTGCAGAGCCTCTTCCTTCGGCAGTGGGGAGCTGACTGGCAGACGCTGCCTAAATGCTCATTAATTAAAAGAAGCTTTTGCCCCCTGGGTGTCGTGCGGGAAAAGTCTCGGCCCCCGGGATACCCAGGCGAGGGACTTCGAGGTCCGCTGAGCTCTAAGCAAGCAGCCGCGGCGTTAAGTCTAAGCACTCTGCCCTCGGTTGGGAAGGGATGGATGCTGTTTTGCATGCAGGTTTCCAGGGAAGATGCTCTCCCCTGCCCGGTGCCTCCTCGGGAAAATAATTGAGCAGCGAGCGTCAGCGCAGGGCGCTCCAGCCCGGGGATTAGCGGAAGCCGGCGCCGAGCGCGCTCTGCACCACCCAGCCGCCGCCGAGCCCTTTTACCCCAATTTGCCTTCCTGCCGCAGTCCGGGCCCAAATTAATTCTCTTCACTTGTGAGTGAGCACACACAAGTTCCCCGGGCACGATCCTTCCATCTGTTTCCCCGGCAGAGTCCAGCTTTTAAATGAGTAACCTCCCAGCCCCGGGGAGGGAAGGGGATGGGGGGTGGGGGGTTGGGGAGGGGTAATAAGTAGCCGGGGAGGGAGGGAGGCTGTGAGAGGCATTTCGCAGGTTCAGAGGCACCTAAATTAGCTGTCAATGCTGAAAGGGTTTGCTTTCTTCGGTTTTTCACAAACAAATCCGGTGGGATGCCTGCTCGGCAGACTGCTGCCCCGGCCTGGAGCCCTAGATTCACTTGGCAGCCTGATGCTGAGTTTCAGACCGCAGTCCTGCTCACCCTGCTCCCGGGCTTCGCCCTCTTGCCCAAGTCTGCAGATAGATGGATGCTGGACGCAGGGTTTCCCTGAGCCGTTTAACGCCGACTTAGGCTAAAGCCCCAAAGCTCCCACCGTTGAACCTCCTGTTTATCTGCCCCTCCGAAGAACATGCCCCGTTGGTATGTCAGGGCTCCCAACCCGAGCGGGGGGAGGGCGCTTTCCCATCCCCTCCTCCCCATCCCCGCCTCGGCTCGGGGTTTTACTGCAGCAGCCGGAGGTGACAGCGACGCCTTAGCCTCCTCTGTTGCTCTCGGAGCCTGGGCTTCCCCTGGACCTGAAAGCGCCCCCTCCTGAGAGTCTGGTCCCCTGAGAAGTGCTAAAGAGCTGCAGAAAACCAAATTCTAAAAACGTGGAAATCGCTGAGCTGCATTCCTCCGGGGACAAGCCTAATCGCCCACGACTGAAAGTGACAGTGAGGGGGAAGTTGGGACCGTGGAGCAAGGGGGGAGGGGAGTGGGAACAGTCAGGTTGGACGCAAGTTTGCGTGGGAGTGTTTTCCTTCTGTCAATAATTAATCACCGGAATCAGTCTGGCAGAATTGGAGTTTTAGCAACAGTGCGGAGGGCGGGGCCGAACACCTAACTCCCGGGGACTCGGAGTCTCCCGGCGCAGTGGGAAGCTAGCAGCAGCCGGGAGGAGTCAAACCATCAGAGCTCACCTGGCTGCAGGGAGAGACACTCAATGGGAAGGTAAGCATCTTCCAAAATATCTATTTGAACTGTAAAGTAGCTTTACTAGGTTAGAATTCCTGTGTTTGTGGGGGGACAAATTTTAATACCGAGCTTGGAGACAATTCATCAGTTTGTTATTTAACTGCATTAACAGTTTAAGAACTGAATGGGTTTTTCCATTTGCCTTTTACAACGTTGGAAACTAGTAAAACTAGATGTTTTCACTCAACAAAACTCAGTTGAGATGTTTCCCTCAACAGAAGCCAAACTTTGTTGTTGAAACTTTCCCTACCAAAAGGAAGAAAATTACTTTGCTGTTTACTTTCCATTGTTTACCTATGTGTAGTTCACTAATAACATTTGACAGAAAGACCATTGGCATGTCCATGAATTCACTCTTAAATATTCGTCTTGTCTAGTCTAGTTCCGCGCTCGTATACAATACTTTTTGCCCATATGCTGCTTCAGGCAATACTACACACAAGTCAAAAGCAAAAAAAAAGGGAAGAATTTCCAACAAGGAATACATTTTAACCTTTTCTCCTGATTATTAAGAAGTACGTATTTTCTCAAACCACATGAACATTTATAAGTAATCATACTTCTACACTCAAGGAAAAATATATAATTAACTTTGCCTTGGGGTGGGGGAGGAATGGTAGGAAAGGGTCTTAGATATGAGTTAGATTCTAGATCTAGTTCAACTAAAATAACATTCAGCTGGTTGGCAATTAACCTATGAACCCAGTCCATAATCAAATTTTACATCAAATAAAAAATTTTCAGATTTGTTAAGCCCCCAAAATCAAAAAAAAAAAAGAAAAAATGCATTTGAGGAGTTGAGAAAGTTGTGGGGTTCTGTAATCCTTTTGAATTAAAACTAAAGGAATTCATGGCCATTTTTGCTCTTGAACTGTTTAGATCTGTGGATGGATTGCTGGAGCAACACGACAATTCCATAATGATAAACTAAGAATGGCTTGTCAAACCAAATGTATGGGCATTCTAAGATTTGACTGGATCTGAAGTTTGAGATCCAACCAGTCCTCAACTTCCACTGGTTCTCTTAATCCACTCCCTATACATTTGAAAATATTATTGGAAAAACTTTCCTTAATAATTCTATAGCCAATTGTATATCCACTACGTGAGTATAAGCTACTTTACCACCAAGTATATAAGAAGCAAAAGTCTTTATTACAAATTATCCAAATGGGACTGAACTTCGGAAAGTCAGTGTGAGGAGCTCCATGAACCTACTCACCAACAAGGCAACCACAATTGACTGATGAACATTATTAAAGCAAAAACAAACGTTTAAAGACAGGAAATTGTCCTAAGAGCATACAGCAAATGGAAAAAAAATATTTAGTTAAGACAATTTACTAAATCTGGGTAAGAACAATGAGTCTGTGGCATTTAAGCCACAACACACCTCCTCATTCAACATGTCTGAAAGTTTCACTGAGTGCAACCAAGAATATAGGGTCCCTTTCCAACTAGGTCCCTGCTTCTCCCTAGAAGAAGCAGTCCATCAGCATTTCTCATCCCCACTCCCACCTCCAGTCTGTGCTGCAGAAGCTCTACTCCAGGCAAGAGTACCAGAGGGGTCTGGGACTCTTATGGCAGAAATTCTATCTAAGGCATAGCTGACCAAAAATACAAGGTTCCTGATTATTCTCACTGCATACCACCCACTAGGCATGCCAAGAAAACCAGAGGCTACCACTCTTACTTAGCACTCTGTTCATAAAACAGGGGTGTCACTCAGAGAGAAATGGGACACTGTCTCTGGCCCTACCTCCAAAACAATATTGCAGATTTTGCTCAGGGTACATTGGAAACAAAACTCCAAAGCTCTCCCCAAGGGAATTGACATTATTTGGAACACAGCATGAGGAAAGTTCAAGCTTGGAGGCAATGTCAAAAACAATGAAGATATGGGTGGTAAGCAATTAAAAGGAGGTTGATAACTCCATAAGAGTAACAAAGTAAATCAGAGACTAGCTCAACATTTACCAGAGAGAATCAGGAAAAGAGATAGCTAAGTAGAACCTTCCTGTGTGAGAATAAACCTCAAAGACTGGCCTAAAAGCTATCCCTTTAAGGGGCCCAAATTTAATAGGATCAGGCTGTGGAACAACTTGTACACCAAGTTAGTGCCAAAAACAATAGAGCAGATAGTGGAGGCTCCGAGCTGGGTGTGACATCAACAAGAAAACAGCTTAATAAAGAAATCAGGGATAGGGACAGTCAAAAAGAGCCCTACTAAGACCACTGTCATACCAGGGTGACCACGCATGCCCAAGACTGCACCCCCTGAGGAGTGACATCAGAGGCTGCACACTACAGTAGATATAGTGTTCACTAAAATAGTTTAGCCAAGTCACTATGTTTCTTCTCCTTTCAAAAATCAGTTGTATTTCTGTATACTAGCAGTAAACAACCTATAAATGAAATTAAGAACACAATTCCATTTACAATAGCATCAAAAAGAATAAGATACCTAGCAATAACTTTGCAAAAGTAGAAACAAAACCTATAATCTGAAAAGTAGAAAATGTGTCGAAAGAAATTCTAGAAGTACTAAATTAATGGAAAGGCATTCCATGTTCACAGATTAAAAGACTAAATATTGTTAAGATGACAATACTCCCCAAATTGATTTATAGATTCAAAGCAATCTCTATCAAATTTCTAGCTGCCTTTTTTTTTTTTTTTGGCAGACATTGTCAAGTGGATCCTAAAATTCGTATGGAAATGCAAAGGACCCAAAATAGCAAAACAATCTTATAAAATAAAAACAAAATTGGAGGATTATTTCCTATTTCAAAACTTATTATAAAGATACAATAATCACGACAGCGTTGGCATTGGCATAAAGATGTAGAATAATGGAATAGAATTGCAGGTCCAGAAATAAGCCTTTATATTTATATACAATTGATTTTTGACAAGAGTTCCAAGATATTACAGTGAAAAAGAATAGTCTTTTCAACAGATGGTGCTTGGATTACTAGATAGCTCCATGGAAAAGAATTAATTTGGACCCCTACCTCATACCATGCACAAAAATTAACTCAAAGTGAACCATAGATCTAAATGCGGGACCTAAAACTATAAAACTCCTAGTAGAAAACATAGGAGTAAAAGTTCATGACCTGGGGTTAAGCAATGGTTTCTTAGATGTGGTACCAAAAGCACAAACAAATAAAATTAAATAGGACTTTATCAAGATTAAAAATGTATGGCTTCAGAGGCCACTATCAAGAAAGTGAAAAGATGACCCACAGGATGGGAGAAAATGTATGAAAATCATGTATCTGTCAAGGGACTTGTGTCCAGAATATATAAAGATTTCTAACAATTTAGCAACAGAAAGACAAATGACCCAATTTAAAAATAGGCAAAAAAAAATTTATAAACATGTCTATACAGATATAGAAATGGCCAATAAATATACAAAAAAGACACTCAAGATCATCAGCCATTAGGGAAATGCAAATCAAAACCACATTGAGATACCACCTCATACCCACCAGAGTGTCTATCATCAAAAAAGACAGATTACAAGTGCCAGAGATGATATGGAGAAAGTAGAACATTGCTAATGGAAATGTGAAATGATTTTGTCACTGTGGAAAAGAGTTTGTAGTTTCTCAAAAAGTTAAACACAGGGCTACCACATTACCCAGCAAATTCACTCCTAGGTTTATACCCAAGAGAAATGAAAACACATTTTCACTCAAAAACTTGTACACAAATAATCATAGCAGAAATACTCATAATATTCATAACAGCCAAAAAGTGAAACAGTTCAAATGCCCATTTATTAATGATGAATAAATAAAATATCATATATCCATGCAATGAAATATTATTTGGTAATAAAAAGGATGAAGTACTGCCAAATATTGTATGATTGTATGTATATGAAATATCAGAATAAGCAAATCCATAGAGATAGTAAGTAGATTTATGGTTTCCCAAGTTTGGAGTGGGGAGTTGGGTTGGGGAGGAATGATGAATGACTGCTAAATGATAAGGGGATATCTTTGTGGAGTAATGAAATGTTCTAAAATTAACTGTGGGGATGATTGCCTGTCTATGAATATACTAAAAACTACTGAATTGTGTACTTTATATGGGTGACTATCTCCTGAGATTATGATAATCTCAAATGCAAGAGAAACTCCCAAGTAATTTATAGTCCCACAATTTATCTTTTATGTTTTGAGCTCTCACAAGCTGTCTGGTCCTATGCTAAGAGCCATGGAATTAGATGATAATGCTTTTTTCCAGAATCAGGAATATAAAGTTAGAGAGTCTGATTTCATGGAGTGATAAAGCAGCACCTGAACTTGTTCTAGGGACAGTTATGAAAATACCAAACCAAACAGTGCCCTCGATTTAGGGATTCAAGTAAGTCTATCTGCTTCAAGAAACTTCAAGGATCTTCCATTCTCTCGGCACAAGCTTCTATTAAGAGAACCTTTACATAAGGGAAATAATTAAGTCTTTTCAACAGCAGTCTATTTTCTTTGTAAAGCTCAAAGCTAAAATTTATCATTTAAAAGTACTAAAAATGTTAACTATCTCAGGATGGCAAGGGGCTTTTCCTTGATGAACCAACTGAGGGATGGTTGAGGATTTCATGGACAGTCTTCTCATATATAACAAAGTAAACGTGGATGATCCTGGAAGAGCAGGGGTTCCAACAGGCCAATAATTCAGTGTCAGCTCTTCTTTAAAAAAGTAAATACATCCAAGAGCAAGCTGCTTCTGCATTGCTCCGAAATACCTAGATGTGTTTGGCAGAATTTTCCATCCATCTGGTCAATCTTGGAGCCCATAATGGAGACTGCAGGATTTTCATGCCATGGCAGTTTAGGCAAACTGTAACCTCAAACAAAGGAATAGTTTGCAGAACAAACCCATAAAGTGAGGACACAACCTCAAACTGCCAAGGTAGAGGGTCTTAGAAGAGATGGTCCATCAGAAGAAACCCCAAGGTCTCAGAATATGGCTAATTCCAGGTCTAAAATAAACTTGCATTCTCCCTCCCCACCCACTGCCCACATACACACTTCCAGGCATGACCCAGGACACAGCAGATCACAACCAGTTCCCAAAGCCCACCTCCTTGGAAAATCCCATACATGGCCTCTTGACTACACCAGAAGAGTAGAGTTGCCGCCTTCTATTTTTCTGGTGGAACCACATAAATCTAGCTCCTGCCAGTTCTGCATCTCAAATCCACCCCCACTTCCCATCCCCCTCATCTGTACATCCCACCCCCAGCCCCAGAGGCTACTTTCCTCAATTCAACCCAGATTGGATTGCAATGCCCTCTGTATTGCCTTTTTAATGTAGAAGAGACCACAATCTGGGGGCTCTGCTGCTGCTTTCTCTTTTTGTTTTAGTCCAGAACTGTCTTCTTCCTTAGTTTAATCAAGGAAACCAGCTACACTTTCCAGCCCTACTATAATTCTTTTTCCCCCTAAGTATGTTCATTTCCAAATGAACTTTTTGCTTATATAAGGCTCATACTTTTTAATCTCCCTCACACTGATAATAATGTTGGAGGTTCTTTTTTTAACTTTTTTTATTGTATAATATAACATAAATACAAAGCAAAGAAATAAAAAAGCAATTGTTTTCAAAGCATTCTTCAACAAGTAGTTGCAGGACAGATTCCAGAGTCTGTCATGGGCTACCATACGTTCCTCTCAGATTTTTCCTTCTAGCTGCTCCAGAACATAGGAGTCTAGAAGGAATAAATATTTTTTTTTATCACAATCAGTTTTTTGTGTGTGTGAGTATGAAAAATAACATATATACAATAAATTTCAAAGCACAGCACAATAATTAGTTGTTGAACAGATTTCAAAGTTTGGTATGGGTTACAATTCCACAATTTTAGGTTTTTACATCTACCTGCTCTAAGATACTGGTGACTAAAAGAAATACCAATTTAATGATTCAGCAATCACATTCATTTGTTAAGCCCTATCTTCTCTGTATAACTCCACCATCACCTTTGATCTTTCTATTCCACTCTATAGGGGTATTTGGGCTATGCCCATTTTAACTTTTTTCATATTGGAAGGGGCTGTCAATAATATGAGGTAGGGAGATAGAACTAGCTGATGTTCTGGAGAGGCTGAGCCCTCTAGGTTTCAGGACTTATCTGGTCCAGAAACCCATCTGGAGGTTGTAGGTTTCTGGAAAGTTACTCTAGTACGTGGAACTCTTGTGGAATCTCATGTATTGCCCTAGGTGTTCTTTAGGATTGGCTGGAATGGTTTTGGTTAGGGTTTGGCAGATTATGATAGGTAGTAAAGTCTAACTGAAGCTTGCATAAGAGTGACCTCCAGCGTAGCCTCTCGATTCTATTTGAACTCTCTCTGCCACTGATACTTTATTAGTTACACTTCTTTTCCGCCTTTTGGTCAGGATGGCATTGTTGATCCCATGGTGCCCAGACCAGACTATCCCTAGGAGTCATCTCCCACATTACCAGGGAGTCTTTCATCCCTGGATGTCATGTTCCATATATATAGGAGGGAGGGCGATGATTTCACTTACAGAGTCAGGCTTAGAGAGCAGAATGTAACCTCCTCTTTAGCCATTGTTTTATTGACACAATGTCCACAAAGGTTAGATAATAACCTGACTACATATTTTAGGGTCTTTTTTATCTTTCTTCTCCCACCTGCTGTCTCCAATGATCATATCACCTGGGTAGGAAAAGAGAGGAGAATTGCTTTGATGTACCACAGAGCTAGGAAGATGGAGGAAGGTTGTGTTTGTCCTCCCATGCATAGGTTTAGAAGAATATACCATGCTGATGAAATTGGGTTTCATGTGATTTCTGACCATCAAAACTTTAGTTGAGGCCCTATTATCATATTTTGTCCAATTAGAAGATTTCTATAAAATATACAACCAGTTGTATATTGTGCTGGTTTGAAAGGATATATGTCCCCTAGAAAAGCAATGTTTTAATCAAAATCCCACTTCATAAAGATAGAAAATCCCTATTCAATACTATATATTTGAAACTGTAATCATATCATCTCCCTGAAGATGTGATTTAATCATGAGTTGTTGTTAAGCTGGATTAGATGATGACATGTCTCCACCCATTTGGGTGGGTCCTGATAAGTTTCTGGACTCCTATAAAAGAGGAAACATTTTGGAGAATGAAGGAAATTCAGAGAGAGCAGAGACAAACAACATAGTCATGAGAAGCAGGGAGCCCACAAGCCAGTGACCTCTGGAGATGAAGAAGGAAAATGCCTCCCAGGGAGCTTCATGAAATAGGAAGCCAGGAGTAGAAGCTAGCAGATGACACCATGTCTGCCATGTGCCCTTCCAGATGAGAGAGGAACTGTGACTGTGTTTGCCATGTGCCAGCTCACTTGAGAGAGAAACCCTGAACTTCATCGGCCTTGTTGAACCAAGGTATCTTTACCTGGATGCCTTAGACTGGACATTTCTATAGACTTGCTTTAATTGGGACATTTTCTTGGCCTTAGAACTGTAAACTAGCAACTTATTAAATTCCCATTTTTAAAAGCCATTCTGTTCCTGGTATATTGCATTCCGGCAGCTAGTAAACTAGAACATATATAAACTAAATGCATGTAAGAAAAGATGTGGTCACAGTTGTTGTTTAGTAAAATTGCTCTCATCAGGATTAATTCATTCATTCATATATTTGGCAGATATTTATTGCATATCTCCCCTGTACCAGGACACTTCTAGGGTCTCAACGAGCATTAAACAAAACAGAAAAATACTCCTGCCCTTGAGAAGCTTAAATTCTAGCAGGGCTGTCAGGTATTTTAAAAATAATAAAATTTGAATTTTATAGTATATGAGACAAAGATATGGGCTGCAGAAAAAAATTAAGAGGAGACAGTGAAATATAACTGTGGGATCAAGCTAGGAAGTACAATTATGGAATTAAATCTGGTAAAGATCACATACAAACCCGGTAGTAGTGACTCTGGGATGGGCTACAAAGATTACCAGTTCTCCCTTAGCTTGATTCTCCCTGTCACAGCTTTGGTTTTCCTGCCAATTAGCTGCAACCACCAGCATTATTTTGCTGCCATAGATTTGCTGCTGCTTCATTAAGGAAAATATTACATATTAATCCAAACACATTCCACGCAGGCACAAGGAACATAGATCTCAACACCTTCTCTGAAAATTTATAACCTAAATAAAACTCCACCTTATGACAACAAAAATTATCCTTAAAGGAAATTATTTTTCCTTTAAGGGCTTTCAGTTTTCTTTTGGCTCTTCTCTCTTGCTCTGCCCTGGATTCTTATAATCTGCCAAGAGATTGTGTGGTAAATAATTAAGAACTGCTTTCCCAAAGTTAACACTTTTTGAAGAGTGAAAGGGTTGGGTTGAGGCTGAGGGGAAAGAAAATTTCCAGGCCTTTCTGGAAAAGTGAAGGGAGAACAAATCTTTCAGAACTGCAGAGAGTGGCAGAGTGTCAACTCCCACAGACCAACTGGGAGAAAAAGGGGGGGGGGGGGGTAGGGAAAAACAGCCAAAGAGTCTCTACCACTTTCCCAGACTGCCCCAGAATCTCTAGTCAGGTATTAAAAAATTCCTGAGAACATCACATTATTATAATAAAATATAATGGTTGTGGGGCTGCTTTCTTTGGATAGAGCTTTTAGATAAAAGACTTCAAAGGGAGCAGGGACTTAATTTCATAAGTCAAAAGGAAACTTGTATTTCAAGCCTGGAGGAGAAGGGTTAAGAATGTTTAGAGTAAAGTGAGAAATAAATCAAAAGACCTCTTGTTATAATGGAGTAGTTAAAGAGCATTCCAATTCCCATTCATTTATTTTCAAATTTTAATTTAATTTAGCATACATTCCTATGTGCCAGGAACTGGGCAAACAAGACAGAAGAGGACCCTACTTCAAAGACATTTCTTTTAAGAGGTTATATAATATGCCTCTTGAAGAGCACAGTGATGAGGACAAAAACTTGCTGAACTTCCTGTCCTGACACCCCCTCCAGACTGCTTTAGAAGCCTCCCTCTGTGCCCCAGAGTCCTACATTTATGCGTCATGGCTCGTGTCATACTGTGTGGGGATGCTCACTTAATTGTCCCTTCTCCTACCTGGAAAATGGTCTGAGGATAATATCCATATCTGTCTTATGCATAGTTTATATCTCTAGTATATGCTTGCTAAATATTTGATTGGATGGATGGATGGATGTGTGGATGGATGGTTGGATGGTTGGATAATTTTCCAGGTAATAATCAGAACTCTTTGCAAAGACAGACAGCCTGGCAGAGTGGTTAGGCATGTATGCTCTGCATTAGATGTATGACTGTAGGCCACGTTTTCCATTTCCCAATGACTTAGTGTCTTCACTCTTAAATTGAGTACAGAAATAATGTCTACATTATAGCATTGCTATATGAAGCCCAAAGGCAATACATATAAAGTGCTTAGCACAGTTCTGGGATAAAAAGTTGCTTATTAACCAGCTGTTAATAGCAATATAGAATGGAAGCTTCCTGGGTGACAATTTGCCATTCAAATATTTTAACCCTGCTCTTTCAGCTCCATTCTAAAGCCAAAGGATGCAATTAGTAATTCCAAGCTAAAGTTACCACTCAGAGTTGAAAAATCTATGGGAAGGATCATGAGGGAATTTGGGAATGAATATAAACAGGATATTGAGAAAGAAAATCAAAGACTAGAAAAATAAAGAAGTAAAACAACATAGGATAGCATATCCTAAGCAACTTTTTGGGGGTAATAACAGCTCTCCTGCCTTTTTGGACAAGTACCAGTTCATGTCTATATTTTGGAACATCCCCATTGCTCTTCATAGAATGTCACACCCAATAAGTGTCAGTAAATGTTCACTGATGTAAAAGAAAGAAAAATTTTTTTTTAAAAAAAGTTCATATTTTCTTATTTGAAGTTGAGTCTTCTAAATTTGAGGGTGTTATCTTTTTTTCTTTTGAAAAGCTACTAATCCTTTTTTCTGTGGAAAACCTTCAGTCAAAATTGTCACAATGCTTCTTCACATGCAGTTATGTGTCACCATCCTTTTAGAATCAGACCGAGCATCCGAGCCTAGCTGAGATGAAGGGCTAACCTGTGATGTCTATGCAAACCCAGGAACTTTAAAGTCTCATGCACTCCTATCAGAGAGAATATGCTTGGCCTCCTCCCCAACCAAGTGGATCCTCACAGGAAATTAAAAATATCACTCACAAAAAAACATTTTATTTCTTGCTCACAATGGAGTCTCTGATGGCCCAGAGCTCTGAGTCAGCAGCTCAAACATGAAGGAAAATGTGTCAGTATCCAGGGCACGCCCAGGCCCACAATAAATGGAAGCTGTTCTTAACCAACCTTCTAAGCAGAAACTTTCTTTTTGTCTTCAGAATTTTCTGTCATTATCTCAGGACTTGGAGTTCTTTATCTGTTTGAGAGGAAGCAAAGAAAAAGGAAAGTCTTCTAACTTAATGAACTGAATGAAAGTCTTCTAACTGAATGAAAGGCATCTTTAACACAAATATATATATCAA
Organism: Tamandua tetradactyla; assembly: GCF_023851605.1. NCBI lineage: Eukaryota > Metazoa > Chordata > Mammalia > Pilosa > Myrmecophagidae > Tamandua > Tamandua tetradactyla. The sequence continues at coordinate 58,276,654 of NC_135331.1, read as the reverse complement.
TTTCCTACTTGCCTAGGTAGGCTGATAAGTAGCAAACAAATGAACAACTCAAATACTTGACCCCAGGGTAATAATGCACCGAATTACTGATTCATGGATTTTTCTGTTGTAAGCCATCTATACACTTCCCCCAGCCTCCAAAGAAATGCACAGGGTTATGGATTATTTTTAAGTGTCTAAAACAGTGTCAGATCCATAGTAGTGGTTCAGTAAATATCTATGAGAGGAATTGGATAAATCTTGAGTTAATGTAAAATTTAGCTTAATGCAATCATTTAGAAAGATGATTAGGAAAACTCTATAGCTACATAGAGAAAAAATGCTTTTAAGTAAAATCAATTGAAAGAAAAATCAGAAAACATTATTAAATATATACTATGATTACAGCTATGAAAGTAAAATAGCATACAACAGGAAAAAAATCCAAACTATCAACAATATGTGTGTGTTTTTTAAGGGGATAAGAATTTTCATAATATTTTATGATTTTCCTTATTTTGATAGTTCAGGTGGATATTTCATTTCTATAATAGCAGGTGTGGTTCTAACAACAGTTAAAATTATTAGTGGTAGAAAAAAAACTTAATGTTACAAAGAAATTGGCTCCTTGTACTGAAAAACCAAAGATTATTTGTATAGGAATAATAATTCTTTTATTGTTATCAACAAACTCTTCTGACCCAGCTGCTATTTTTATTTCATTGATATTCACTAAAATTGAATTTAATATATAAATACTAGCAATTGCCACTCAAATAATCAAGAAGATCTGGTTAACTGTAGCATCTTTAAAAGTATTATGCCATCACTGAGCAACATTATTTGTCATATTATGTAGAATCATATCTCTTCAGTGAAGTTTAAAGGTAAATGTGCTGGTTTGAAAGGATGTACGCCCCCTAGAAAAGCCATGTTTTAATCAAAATCCCGTTTCATAATGGTAGAATAATCCCTATTCAATACTGTATGTTTGAAACTCTAATCAGATCATCTCCATGAATGATGTGATTTAGTCAAGAGTGGTTGTTAAACTGGATTAGGTGATGACATGTCTCCACCCATTTGGGTGGGTCTTGATTGGTTTATTGGAGTCCTATAAAAGAGGAAACGTTTTGGAGAATGGGAGATTTGGAGAGAGCAGAGAATGCTGCAGCACCATGAAGCAGAAAGTCTACGAGCCAGCGACCTTTGGAGATGAAGAAGGAAAATGCCAGAAGTCAGGAGAAGAAGCTGATAACACCATATTTGCCACATGCCCTTCCAGCTGAGAGAGAAACCCTGAACTTCATCCGCCTTCTTGAACCAAGGTATCTTTCCCTGCATGGATGCCTTAGATTGGACATTTCTATAGACTTGTTTTAATTGGGACATTTTCTCAGCCTTAGAACTGTAAACTAGCAACTCACTGACTTTCCCCTTTAAATTCCATTTCTGGTATATTGCATTCCAGCAGCTAGCAAACTAGAACAGTAAAATAAAGAAAATTTTTCCTTAAAACTTTACATTTGTTCTTCTCTAAAAACTTTTAGGTTAAACATATTGCCTACCAACATACTGAAAACAAAATTTAGTATCAAATAAATGAAAAGCCTTCTGATCTAGTATTTAACAATTGTATACATTAAGGAAAATAGCTGATCCTTTATTTTGTTGAAAAGTTTTAAATTAATTATGTTCCTCTTAAAATTAAAATATGTATATTCATATATTAGTACATACATACTAATATAATACATAGATATGTTTGTAAATAATAATGAATTCGTATCATATATACAAAGGTGCAATAGAAAACTCGCTAATTTTTTATGAAAGTGGCCCAAGCTCTGTATCTATAATCAAACATAAAGCACCACTGCTCGCTAAATGAGATGTTGTGGGAAGTGCATATTCATGTTTTCATGGCCATGTGTTAGGTAGCCCCAGTTTCTCTTATAATTGTTCAATAAATTATTTCACAATACTGGTGCTACAACCTATTAATCTATTTACCTGTAATTATAAACAAGGCAACTCCGTAAGAAGTCAGAAACTGTGCCTTGCTCTTCCACATGCTAACATTTACTAATTTTGATTAGGTATAGATTCTAACTTGGTTTTTTGTTGTTATTGTTTATAGATACATTTTAAAAAATCAATGCTAATACGTATGTATTCTTGGGCAGAGTTCTAATTTAGAACACTAATGTTGTGGAATAAAAAAATTGCTTTTTAGAGAAAAGTCAGCTTCCAGGGAAAGAGACAGAGTTAAAAACCATTAGAAAATTGAATGTGAACTATTCAACCAAAGGGCAAGGGAGAGAAGGAGCATTACATTTTTTTTTCTACGGGCAGGCACTGGGAATCAAACCCCAGATCTCCAGCATGGCAGGCAAGAACTCTGCCTGCTGAGCCACTGTGGCCCACCCTCATTTACTCCCTCATTTAGTTAGATGCAGTTGAAGTGGAAGATTCTTACTAATTTTAGGCAGTATGCTTGGAGAGCAGGACTTCCTCCTTTTTATCTTCTCCTAATAATAGTAAACTTCTTATCCTTTACTAATACATTCATCCAAGAGTAATTTTTAAGAAACAATTATTCGGTCATTTAATTAATAGAAAAAAAAATAGGCATGGAAAAAATAAGTAAATGACCCCAATATTTTAGTGATCAAAACCTCTTCCTCATCAAGGCTGCACATATGTTGTCTGTCCCACAATGGAGAACTTGAGACTTAAATTTTTAATAGGATATTTTATTGCCTAAAACTTAAAGAAAAGAAAAAAAAATCACTCAGGTTGGTCTTGTTCTGGTTTTGGTGGGCAGGAAAAACAGGTTATAAATTAAGATCAAGGAAGTCATTTCACAGGTTTCCTCTGTTTGGAAGGAAACAGCATCAACGCAAACACAAAATAAGATATGGTACCACTGTGATCTACTGACTTCCTTCCTGGGTGGGTTTGTCTTCCAGATTCATGGATTTTTCATCTTGTCACCATTTTACTCACTTACATCATATGTCTCTGACATGTTCCATAGAGCCACCTGAAAGGAATCTCTCCAAAATCAAAGAAGAAGAAATAAAATGTATGTAGGAAATTGAAGGAACAAATGATAATTGTGATAAAAGTTACCATCTTCGAGCCCATACAAAGAGCAGGCACCACTCAGCAGCCTTTACCCATGTTTGTGTTGTTTGTTCCGACAACAACAAAGAATTAAGTTATCATCTCCATGTCACTGATGGGGAAACGGATGTCCAGAGAGATTAGACAACATCTGAATATCACATAACAGTAGCTCCGGTTTGCCAATTCCAAAATCTGCACTCAATTCACTATGGCAAAAAAAAAGGGGGGTGGAGTGGGGATTTAATAAGTTGCTCGTTTATAGTTCTAAGGCCAAGAAAATGTCCCAATTAAAGCAAGTCTATAGAAATGTCCAATCAAAGGCATGCAGGTAAAGATACCTTGGTTCAAGAAGGCGGATGAAATTCAGGGTTTCTCTCTCAAGTGGAAAGGCATATGGCAAACACGGTCAGAGTTTCTCTCTCATCTGGAGAGGCACATGGTAAACACGGTCAGAGTTTCTCTCTCATCTGAAAGGGCACATGGCGGACACAGCATCACCTGCTAGCTTTCTCTCCTGGCTTCCAGTTTCATGAAGCTCCCCAGGAGGCATTTTCCTTCTTCATCTCCAAAGCGCTGGCTGATGGATTCTCTGCTTTGTAGTGCTTCAGCATTCTCTGTTCTCTCTGAATCTCTCATTCTCCAAAATGTTTCCTCTTTTATAGGAATTCAGAAACTAATCAAGACCCACTCAAATGGGTGGAGACACACCTCTACCTAATCCATTTCAACAACCACTCTTGATTAAATCATATCTCCGGGTAGATGATCTAATTACAGTTTCAAGCATACAATAGTGAATAGGGATCATAAGAAACAGCTGCCTTTACAAAATGGGATTAGGATTAAAATGCAGCTTTTCTAGGGTACATACATCATTTCAAACCAGACCATGGAGAAATTTTAGTAATTTCTTCTTAAAACCTTCCTCCTGTTTCATAGCAATCCTTAGAAGGTGTTATCTGGTCTGGACTGGAACAATTTCCCTAATGGAGCTCTTCCTACCTCAGCATGTAACCCATTCCCCTTTAAACAGCTTTTATTGTTTAACAGTTTTTTCCTGTGATTCACCGCTAGAAACAATAAAACAATTGCAAATCTCCTACACAACAGCCTGTGACACCTTTCAAGATCTTCTTGACAAGTTCTTCTCCCAGAAGTTCTTCTCTGGTCTACAGGTCCTTGGTTCTCTCAGTGTTCTTCATTGGAAATCTTCCAGTTTTCTTCCATCTGGCTTCCTATGGATGTGCTCAGCTTGCTGGAGTGACCAGGTTTTACCAGCCTGGAAAAGGATGCTAATCAAAATCAGGAGCCATAGTCCCTTTGCATTCTGTATGGCAAAGTACTTCTATAAATGCATAAGAAGGTGGCATTTATTTATTTACTTATTTCTTTACCAACCATATCACACTATGGCTCGTAAGGAGCATGGAGCAAGTAAAATTCCTTAGTCTTTTTAAATTAAACTATCCATAAGCCAAAATTTCCCCTGTTTTATCCTTAGGTAATTGAAGTTTTGAATTGAGAAATAGGGCTCTATATTTTCATCAACATTTTACCCTCAGACCTTCTTCAACTCTGTAATCTGTCTCTTAAGCTCACACCCTCTAACTTGAGGTCATCTGCAAATCTGATCACTCATACTTTCTCTGCCACAATGGTCAGGGCAAAATGCAGAACACTGGGGCTCACTATTATAGACCTTTAATCATTTTTATGATGCTTCACCAATTACAAACACTTTCGCATATATTGCCTCATTTAATTCTTACAACTATCCTGTGAATAAGACACTGCCATTGTTCTTTAAGTGAGCAAAAGGTTCACAAAGATTAGATAATTTTCCAAAATAGGAAATGAGCCCTGTATCCAGTGCTCTTTTTTTTTTCAATTTTATTGAGATATATTCACATACCACACAAATTATCCTAACTATACAATCACTGGCTCACAATATCATCACATAGTTGTATATACATCCCTATGATCCATTGTAGAAGTTTTCATTACTCCAGAGGAGAAATAGGAATAAAAAGAATAAGACCCAAATCCTCCCCTGCCCATTATCCACCCCCATTGTTGACCCATAGTATTGGTGTAGTACATTTGTTACTGTTGATGAAAGATTTTTAAACATTACTGTTACCTAAAGTCCATAGTTTGTAATAGCTATGCTTTTACTCATACACCCCTCTGTTATTTTTTTTTACATTTGTAGTGGTTCATAGAGGAAATTGCTTACATACATGACTTCAAACAACCATTTTCAATCAAATTCACCTACAGTGCGTTACTATTTCTTATAAGCCCAAGAAGGAGCTACCATCACCTCTACTCATTCCCCAAAATTTAGGTAACTGCTACCCATTTCTAGCTTCTGTCTCTCTCTCTAGGTATCCTATGTTATTTATTTTTCCTATGCATGTTTTTATTATATTACTCATCTAATCCTTGTGCTCTTTTTTAGAAATTTTTAAAAGCTGAGTGATTGCTTTTTAATTGTGGAAGCATACATACAATATAAACTTTTCCACCCCAACCACTCCCAAGCGTACAATTCAGTGGGATTTATCACATTCACAATATTGACACCCTCACCTCCACCCATTATCAGATATCTTCCATCACTCCAAACATACACCTGCACCCATTTTGCATTAACTCCCCACAACCCTCTACCTCTCCCCTCCCACCCGCTCCCTACAGTAACCTGTATTCTACTTCCTGTTTCTATGAATTTGCAAGTTCTAGCTATTTCATATATGTGGAATTGTACACTATTTGTCTTTTTGTATCTGACATTTCATTCAATATGATGTCTTCAGGCTTCATCAGTGTTGTAGCTTGTACGACAACATCATTCCTTTTTAAGTCGACACATGGATGATTAATGTAATCTCTTTTTTTTTTTACATGGATATTAACAGAGACTAATTAAAACCAAGAAACATTTTCTACAAACAAAATCTCACCTAGGAACTCAATGTTTAAAGCAGATCAAATGCAGGCTGCTCTGTTTATATCAATGTTAAATTTCTTGAACTTGAAAGCTGCACTTAAGGTGGTCACATAAGTTAATATCCCTGTTCTTAGGAAATGTATATGGAAGTATTAAGTGTTCAAGGAACATGGTGGATTAACCTACTCTCAAATATTTATAAGAGATGGATAGATAAGTAGATAGATAGATAGAGAGAGAGAAAAAAATAATTACATAGCAAATGTGGCAAAATATTAAAAGTTGGTGGATCTGGGTATCTAGGTGCGAGATGTGTTGGAGTTCTCTATAGGAATTTTGTATTATTTTTACAACTGTCTAACATTGGAAATCATTTCATAATAAAAAGCTGTGGAACCTTTATAGTATTTGGAGTACAATTGGAAAATCACCAATCAATGACATTTTCTCAAACTGTAACTTTCTCTAAAAATGATTTTGAAAGACTAGCTTGATATGCTAGTCTTGCTTTTATGAAACATTCTAGAATTCTGTAGGGGGATCATATTCTGTCTCGATGGTTTAATGATCTTTTATATAGTACAGAATTGCTTAATGCTTAAAGGCACCTTTGAGTTTGTTTAATCAATGCCTTTATTTCACAGATGAAGAAACAGCAGCCCAGAGAGGAGAAGTAATCCATGCAAGATCATTCCTTTGAGGAGAAAAGACAAGAACCCAGACCTGGACCTTTCAAGGTGGGCATATTCTTCTGGTTATATCATGGAGTCTTGCTTTTAGAAATCCAGCTTTTTAAAATTGCTATTATTACGTGATGCCATCTTTAACAAAAGGAAGCTCCCAGTTCTCTCTTAAGCAACCAACAAACATTTATTGCATATCTGATATTGTAATGGCATTGAAATATGTCACAAAGCAGTAAATTGCAGTGATTGGTCTTAGAAATGATGCCATAAAGCAGTGATTCTTAATTTATAGACATTAAGGGCTTCTTTGAAATATAATGCAGAAAACATTCATCTATGCAAAATCTTGCAAACTTTTTAAGTGGTTTCCAGATGACCCCATCACCACCCACCAAGGCTTTGACCTCCGAGTTAAGAATCCCTGACCTAAAAGAAGCCAATCCTAATACAAGTGCCAAGGTCAGAATTGCGCAGCACCAGCTACTGTCTTATGTACGGGTCTGCTGTTTCAGCATCCTTCATCTTTTATTTAAAGGAAGCAGCACCTTATTCTGGATGACATTTTATACAAGGAATAAAAGTTTTAATAAGCATTTCATTAATCAGGTAGGACAATTGAAAAGTAAATATGACAAATGAAAACACTGGCTACCAAAAATGTTAATGAAAGTGGGGAAGGTCAGCGTGTGTAACAGGACATCCACTTTCTTCCTGGTTCTTGCATTTTTAAGGAAAGAAAGGAAAAGAAATGGAATGAAATGTTTAAAAACCTTTGACTACCGCTAGCTGCCTCCCACTTTTATTAAGTCTATAGCATAGAATGGTCTTTCAACTAATGGGAAAAGGGGGTAGGGAATTTAGACAGAGAGAAATAGATTTCTCTTCTGAATGGTTGTTTCCTAGCCCTACCCTTTCTGCTACAAATGTTTCAGGAGATTTATGGTTCTGAAGTGGTTGACAACAATTTTATTTCAAAATAGTTTGGCAAATCCCAATGTTACTTTAAAGTTAATGATAATGAGGCTTAATTAAAAAAAAAAAACTCCTGTTACACAGTATCTGTAAAGCACTGTCCTGGAAGGCAGTGTGGTATGAGAGAACACTTTAGAGACAGAGTCCTAGGACTGAATCCCTGAGCTGTTTCCTCCTAGGCTTTAAACAATAAGCAAGGAATAAAAACTTTTGAGCCTCAGTTTCCTCATCTTTGAAATCAGAGGTAATATATTTAAAGTGTTTAATATAGTTCTTAGCATGCATGAGGCACACAGCAAAGAGTAGTGATTATTGAGGTTGCCAAAGGCTTCTTTACCCAGTGATGACAGCCATGTGAGCACTGAATTAACATGCTGAAGAAAAATCTCTCTAAATGTGGCTTCTAAATGAGCAACTGATAAAGGTCAGAGGCTATACATTTAAAATGGTTCTATCTTCCTCTTTTTGGTGGGGGACGGTGGGGGGTGGTGGTTGGGGGGTGGAGCATGGTCTGTCAATCGAACCCGGGTCTCTCGCATGGAAGGCAAGCATTCTACCACCGAACCATCCATGCACCTTTTTCTTTTTCTTTTTCTTTTTTTAATTTTTATTAATAAAACCAATCAAAATACAATATGAACATTCTCTTTTTTCATCACATCACATAGTTCTATATTCATCATCATGATCATTTATTAGAACATTTGCATCAATTTAGAAAAAGAAATATAAAGAACACAGAAAAAAAAATTCATATATACCGTACCCCTTACCCCTCCCTTTCATTGATCGCTAGCATTTCAATCTACTAAATTTATAACATTTGTTCCCCCTATTATTTAATTATTTTTAATCCATATATTTTACTTGTCCTTCAATGAGGTAGACAAAAGAAACATCAGACACAAGGCTCTCACCACCACACAGGCACACTGCGACAGTCTTAGACCTAATTTTAAGTAGGCTTAGCCTATCCTTTGTGGGGTTAAATTCATATGAACAAGCCCCAAGACTGGGGGCTCAGCCTTATTGGTTTCGTTGTCCCCACTGCTTGTGAGAATATCAGGAATTCTCCACTTGGGGAAGTTGAATTTTCCCCCTTTCTCACCATTCCCCCAAGGGGACTTTGCAAACACTTTTTTATTCACTGTTCAAATCCTTCTGGGATTTATTGAGGCATCACTCTGGACAAACCTACAAAATCTCATGCCCTACGCAAGGTTCCATGTACTTATGGTGTTCAATTAAGCTGTCCACATAAGTTATATTAGGAAATATACTAGTTGAAATATAAATTTTGTACCAAATAAACATTTTTGCTTTTTTCTCACACATAAGTTAAAGTTTTAAAATATTAATTACCACCTATTTTCAACACCCTGCATTATTGACATTGCTTTGTTCTTCCTCATGCAAAACATTTTTAGGTTTGTACATTTAGTCACTATCATTATACCCTATTCTTTTAGTCTTTTGTCTGGTATTCATAACCTTAGCAATAGTATGCTAGTATACTGTAGTAGTAATGATAAGTTAATTCCATTTAGCCCTTCCTATGTACTATTTTAGATCTTTGATTCTTTTTAATCCTCCCAGCCATTCTGTGAATTAAGTTCTAGTATCACCCTTATTTTCCAGTTGAGGAAACTGAGGATCAGAATGATTGAGTAACTCAGCCAGGATCATGCAATTAATAAGGACAGAGTAAGGATTCAAACCCAGACTGGATTCAGAGCACAAGCACGTAACTACTGCACCACACCACCTCTGAGTAGGATTCTTACCTGAGCAGGAGCTCCCCATGTGCTCACCGTGAGACCTTGGGCCTCAGTTTCTCCATCTTTAAAAAGGGGATTATTTAAGTTAAGCATCTAGTCAGTGTTGCCACATTGGCAACTAATAATTTCTATTCCCATTATAAGATTCGAGTGTTTTTATCTTAGTCTAAAACATTTTTATATCTGGGAGATTCCATCTCATAGTCTTCCTGGCAAAGAGCCCATTTATTCAAAGGGGGAGGGTAATATATTTTATCTCACTTAGTTTAGCCTACAGTTAAAGTGGTTACAAAATCTGTTGGTTGAAAATAGTTCTCCTAATATGCCCAGTTACCATCAGCCTTCTCCAAACTGATCTACGTATCCACAAAGTTCTCAGGACACAGACATCAGTTACCCATTTTTCAAAAGAGCAAGCTTGGAGCTCAGCACCCATCTTCCACTTTTCACAAGGACCCCACAGGTAGCCTTGTATTTGGAGCAGGAGAATTAAATTAGTAGCAATACATCCACAGGGTTCTCCCCAAGAGAATGAGAAATCGCCTTTAAATCGTCAATGAGATTCTTTCCTTTTAGCGCCTTTGTGAGTTCAGTATCTCACTGCCAAATATGGGATTATAAAATCTAATTAGCATAATTTAGTTACCTAGAAGCAACAGCATATCATATTTTCACTTAATTCAATAGGATAGAAAGTAAGGCTTCCCTCCTACCTTCCTTCCTCTCCTCACTCCTCCCCTGAAACCACCTGGTCTGGAACACAGCAGTATAGCCAAATTAGTGGGAAATTTCCCTGGAGCTTGAGGTGGAGAGAGAGAGCACCTCAACAATGCTCTATCTATTTCCATGACCCCCAGAGTCAGCCTACCTCTCCACTCACTTTCCTAAAAGCAGTAACACCGGATATAAAAAGGAGGTTGGTTAAGGGCAGTGAAAGAGCAATAGGCTATATTACTATGGTCATAAAGTCACACCTATGAAAGTTCAATATTTCTGGTCACAAAAATAAGAACAGTGAGCTCAGAAAGTTTCCAACCAGTGTAATAGGAAATAAAGAATGAGACACAAAAAGAAAAGTAAGCACAAAAAAAAAAATATATATATATATATATATATGAGCAAATCTGTTTGATGTAACCAAAACTATGCAAAGAAGATCAATAATTAGTGATAGAAATTAATATTGGAAGGGTCTTTGTTGACCAGTTGTCTATGCAACTAAATTTTCTCTGGCAGAATTCTGGTAACAAGTGCTCAGTTTGCATACTTTGGGCAAATGAATATGGTAGTATCTTACTTTCCTCACCCTCAGATTGTCCCTTGGATAAAAGTCTTCAGCATCTAAGGTTCACCAAATAATGACTTTCAATAAGGATGAGATAAAGGCTTAATGTTTCTTAGTCAGGCTTCTAGCTCCTAAGAAAAAGAGTCAGAAACAAACATTGAGAAATTAGTTCCTTTACAAGATTATGGGTTTGACAGGCAAGTGCTGAGGAAGAGAAGAAAGAAAGCAGAATTGTCACTGTCACCAGGTGTGGTGGATGGAAGGCTGTACCCCAATTTGGACATGTGCTTGGTCTTCGCCCACATTCTGGTGGGTATGGACCCATTGTAAAGGAGATCTCTTTAAGATGTTTCTTCAGTTAAGGCATCTCTCCACTGAATCAGGTTGGGTTTTCAACTAGGTTTCTGAAGTTCTTTATGAGCAGAGTGAAAGTCACACAGAGAGAGAAGCCAGGAGAGGCCACCATGTACACTGCCATGTGACAGAGGAGCCAAGGACAAAGGATCGCTGGAAGCCAGCTCCAGAATGCCACAAAGTGTAACCTCGCTGACACATCAATTTTGGGCTCCTCCTAGCCTCAAAACCATGAGCCAAAGTGCCTGGCAGGGTCCAGTACCCCTGTGGAAGCTAGACAAACCCCCTGGGTTCAGAACAGAACTCCAGTACAGACGGGATCTGGTTTACCTTCTCAAAACTAATGATTGGGGAATAGGAAGGAAAAAGGAAGGTTTCAGCTTGTAAAGTACACCGAGGGCAGAATGACTCCTTGGGAACCCCGTCTCCTGGGACCTGGAGGGAAGGGGGCTCCTAAGGGCACGCACGCACTCCAGGCCAGGAAGGGAAAAGCCCTGGGCTTGGTGGTTTGGGGCGCCTGTGGCTGGATGGGGCTGCGCAGGTGGGACCTCCAGGATCCAGTGCTTGCTTGCAAATCCAGGTCACTGTCTTCTCTCTGGATGGGAAACCACTTGCCTTTCAGGTCTTCTTCAGTGAACATTGTTGCAACATTGATTTTTAGGGTGTGTGGGAGTGTACTTATCTGCAAATATAAGAGAACAAAACTGACCCAATAAATTCCTATTGTCTAAGCCAACCTGTTGTATGGGATTTGTTTTAGCAGCAGGGAAAAAAAAAAAAAAAAACACCAGGGAAGAAGTTTATAATGAGAGTGGAGAAGTAGTTCTGCTAAGAAAACTCTTATTCCCTTTTAAGTGCTCTGGGTATTGGAGTCTTATATGACCTATATTTCACAGCCTTCCTCAAAAACAGGTAAGCATATCATAGAATTTATACTTCCCATAAGTACTGAAGGAGATTAAACTACTATTATTTCCTTAGTGTGAAGAATAGCCCTAAACACTTCAACCCTCCTCTCAAAAGACTCTTTGTAGTTTAGCAGTTCCTAGTTTCCCTCTTTTATCCTGAAAACCAAGAAGAGGGAGACCCCATTAGGGACCTCCCAATTATTACTTGAAGAACTTTGGGTTCTTTGTTTACTCAGCTTTGGATGATGTGTCAGTATAATTTTGCTGAACTTTCAATGTCCCACTCCAACTTGAGAATCTCAATAACTTTTAGTGACTTTTTAAAAAGTGACAATGAAGGCTGCTGGTAGTGTTGCAATTCTTTTTATCTTTGACTTCTAAAAACATTTTGACAGGCCTTGGAAATAATATCTTCAGAAAGAAAAATTCACCTGGATGCAATACACTTTCGCATTCCTTCTTGATAAGATAATAGGGTTTTATATTTCATTTATTGACAAAATAGTAATGAAGAGGACCTTCCTAAGAAATAAAATTGTAGTTTAAATTTGGCCCTCAAGCCCTACTCCACACTGCAAAATTGCCAGAAGTAAATGGGGGTACTTGTCCCCTTTCTATATTAAGAAGTGAAAGGACACCTCCCTACAAATTTCTCTTCCCACTCATAACACCTACCCAGCATGAATGTGCTTGATGCTCGTGTTAGTTTCTAAATAGATATGTTCTTCTTAATAGCCACATGGCATTTAGATTGATCTAACCTGAGTGTAATACTTCCTACATGATTATGAAATTTTCTGTTAAAGTCAAATTCCAAATTTTCTTTACCAGGCAGACGTCGTTCATTCATAAATTCTTCTGAAGTCTGTCAGAATATACCAGAAAATAAGGACGACTTTGAAATTGCAGTTACTCAATACATTCCATCTTACATAAAGACATCAGTTGGTCATTGGATGGAAATACATGTTTTTTATGGTTCTGCTTTTGTCAATGTTAACGAGAGCTGGAGACAACGGTATACTAATATAACCACCAAAAACCGTTCTGCCCTTGTGTATAACTCAAAACAACACTGTACCAACAACTTGGCTAAGTTGTTGATGCGGTTTTCCCTTTTAGTACATCATTTCAGTAACTCACTTCTAAGAACAAAATTATAAAAGTTAATTAGGATCATTTAATTTCCTAAAAGCAATACTTGTTTTGACTTATATTGTTTCTCCTTCTCTTGGGCTCTTATAGAATTATCTAATTAATTCATGAATATGTAGAGAAAGGCCCTTTCTCCATGGCTGTTTAATTTTCTTCCCTGAGTTGATTCATCCCAAACTTTTTAAGTTGGTTTTAAATTCCCTCTACAGACTTGAACTCCAAATGCAGCATTTCTAGTCTTGACTTCAAATGTTCACTCTGGTGTCAGCATGGGGGACTGGTTGCCAAAGGAAGGCTGGTGAATATTCTAAGATAGAAAAGAAATTTCCAGGAAGATGTCAAACAAGGATGGAACTTTCTGTGGGGCACAGCAAACATTAAGATCACTCACAGAAAATTTGCATATAACTGGAAACTGGGAAGCCAGTAAACTATGGCCAATCTTAAATAGACAGGATATGAGGTTCTGCCACTAAACATATGAACATAAGCCATATTCATGTCTCTAATGCAAAAAGAAGTTATGACTCTTTGTACTTTGTGAACTACATTGTGCTCAACTAAAGTAGCCGCTTGTAATTAGGCTCCCAAGACAAAAACTATCAAGTAAAGTTGTGCAGTGCACAGCCCACACAACAGCAGGTAGTGCCCTGCCCAAGACCCATTGAAAATTTATTTAGAGATGGCAGTGCTTTTCAAGTAATGGTATGCAGTAATGACTATACACATGCCTTGTTTTATTTTTTGTTTTTTGTTTTTTAATCTCTAAGAATTCCAGTTAGCAAACATAAATAAGGGCTGTTTTTCACCCCTGTAAAATATATAAACTACTTCATTGCTGAAGTAACCATTATAGTTTATTACACAAAAACTCTGACTATAATTTAGAAAAACCCTGAAAATGGTTTGAAGCTATTCCAATCAACAAGTAATGACAACAAGCACTAGTATTACTTTGAACTAACAGGGAATCTTCTAAAGAGCTCAAGACCTGATGCTCTTCTCCTTACCCCATCGCTGAACCAAGATTTGAGGCAATTATCAATTTTCTTCCTTTTACACATAGAGAAACTGTGACACAGAAAGATTTTGGAACTTCCCGAAGGATACAAAATTAAAATAAGTAAATAACTAAAAGGAAAAAGCTACAATATAATTCAAGTCTCCTGATAATCCAGCTTAGATTTTTTTTTCCATTAGAACCGCTTTATACTTATCAATCTTAAACTATTACCCATTTAGAGTAAGTAATTGTAAAAAACTATTTTAATGGGATTTAAAACCATTTCACAGGCATTTTGTATCCCCCACAGAGTCCACGAACTTTTAACATAGGAAAATAAAAATACATTTGTTATTTTAAAAGAAAAATTATACCAGCTCCCTTAGACCTACAAAAAGACAGATTGTCCTGAAGTTACAGAAAGTAAATCTTTCTAAAACTCATTGTCTGAAGCAGATAATGAGAATTCATGAGCCGCTTTCATGTGCCCCACATTGTGCTAGATCCTGCTGTGGAAAATAACATCCTTAATAACCCTATAATTCAGTCAGTGGGTCCACCAGCCAATCAGCCAGTCAACAAGCCAGTGGATTTTTCTGTGTTCCACATTCCTGGCACTGGAGATATAAAGATGATCCAGAATGTTCCCAGTAGCCATAGACCTCATAGTCTAGTGGAGAAATTGATTAGACATGGCTAATTATAATACAGTATAAGTGTTGAAATGTTGCTACAATGGTAACTCATAGAAGAAAGCAATATATTTTCCCTTGCAGGGGAGAGGGCTTCTGAGAATCTTCATAGAAGAGAGGATATAGGAATAAGTCTTTTAAGTAAATAGGTTTTTTCTCCCAAGAGAAGGGGACACAAGAGCATTTCTAGGGAGAAAAAAAAAGTATGGGCTAACCTCTGGAAGTTTGAGGGTGAATGGCATTTACCAGGGGCATTGGGAGACAAGGCTCAAAGGGCAGAGGGAACAAACCATGAAAGACCTTGACTGAATGTTTCATTTCATAGGAAATGAAGAGCCATTGATAGTTTTCAAGTAGAAAAATGCATGGGTAATTCTGGAAGTTAATGCCACCAGCAGCATAAAAGACTATAAAATGGCAAGGAGATGAGTTGGCAGACTATGCCATTAGTTCAAGCAAGAGATGGAGAGAGTTCACTCCCAATAAAACTTCCTGCAGTGATGGAAACATTCTATAGTCTATGTACAAAATGGTAGCCATTAGTGAAAATGTGGCTATTCAACACTAGAAATTTAAATTGTCACATGTGGCTAGTGGCTCCCATATTGGACAATGCGGATCCATCTTAGAGAAACTAACCTTTGAGTTAAGCCTAAAGCAAGGCTTTCCAACTGCAGATTGCCATTGGTGGGTTGAAAATTGATAGTCAGACAAAATTGGAATTTTTTTTAATGAAAGAAGGAAATAGCCTAGGATGGGATTGAGTGGGGTGAGGTAAGGTAGGATGGAGTAGAGTAAGAGAGGATATGAGAGGCTAGGCTAGAAGTGGACAGGACAGGATAGAATAGGATAGAAACTATCCACATGCCATCGCAGACCAAGTGTGATTTTGACAAACTTTTATTTCAGTAATAGGGTTGTGTGTGTGTGTGTGCTCTGGGCCACAATATAAACTGTATTTTTTCCCCTCTGTATTATGTTTTAAAATGTCTGAAAGTCAGTGTCTTATGGTAAGAGATTTTTTAACTACACCAAGGGTTATTGGGAAGAGCTTTCCAGAAGGGTGAAAGAGTATAAGCAAAGTTCACTGAAGTCTGGAACAGGGATAACTCTGGATTGTTCAAGATTTTCCTAATTTTTTGTTTTTTGCCTATAAAATTATTTTATAATTTGGAACAGTTTTAGATTTACAGAAGAATTAAGATGGTAGTGCAGAGACTCCATTTACTTACACCTAGTTTCCCCTATCATTAAAATGTATTAGTATGGTACATTTGCTATAATTAATGAGCCAGTATTGATACATTATTATTAACTTATGTCCACACTTTCTATTATCTCCTATTTTTACCCAATGTCCTTTTCTATTCCAGGATTCTCTGCAAGCCACGACATTACATTTAGTTCTCATGTCCCCTTGGGCTCTTCTGGGCTGTGACATTTTTCAGATTTTCCTTATTTTTGATGACCTTGACAGTTTTGAAGAAGGTCAGGTATTTTATAAGGTGCCCCACTGTTGGAATTTTTCTGATAATTTCACAAGATTAGATTGAGATTATGGGTTTTTGTGAGAAGAACCACTGTGGTCAAATGCCATTTTCAATTTATCATATCAATGATATGATGATTACATGACTGAGTTAGTATTTCTCAGTTTTCTCCACTGGGAATTATTCTTTTTTATCCCCTTTTCTACACTGTACTTTTTGGAAGGTACTTCACTGTGTTCCTAACTTGTCTTAAAATAAATGAATTGCTTAATTAAAGAAATAATTCAAATGCCTGGATTTTCTCTGTAAGAGATTTGATTTAATTATTTTTTTACTTGAGTAACTCATATTGAGTTCTGTCCAAAGTGAGCTACTTCTGAATACAGACAACAGTCTCTTTTTAGATACAGCATTCTTTCTCTGCAGCAGGCAGGGTATTTTTTTTTTATCACTTCTTATGTTCTTCAGGCTCCAAATATGATACACTAAAAAAACTGTGTGATTGACCAGGAATTCCAAAATAAACAGGAAAGGAGTTAACTGAAAATCAGTTGTGAGTCCTTTTTCCTTTCTCTGCAGCTTCTGATTTTGACATTCTAGACGTATCAAACCAAAATGTTACGGTTTGTTTGGTTTTTTTTTTACTCAGAAAGGAAGATTCATATTTAGCTAATTTTTAGGAAGGAAAATCCCTTACAGAGAAAATCCAGGCATTTGAATTATTTTTTTTGAAAAGAAAATAAGACAAGAGGATCAAGTCTTCTGCAATAATCCCAAGGTAAATTCCCACCCAAATCACCTGCTACTCATCAATTGCAATAAAAATTGCCTAACTTTCTACCACTGCTACCCCTGTGGGCATAAACAATACCAACAAAAAAAGAACTTCCTGAGCAAGTTCCTAATTTTATTACTTTCCTACTTGTGCTTCTTACAGTGTCCTCACTTTGTGATTTATACACATGGGTGATGCAATGAGTGATGCTTAATCTAATCACTGGAAGCCTTTTAGGAGGATTCAGAAAAGACAGGCTCTCTTCCTACTTCAGCTGGCGAGCCTCTCTTGTGGAGTTCGTCCAGACCCTCCATCGGAATTATCACTTCACAGCCTGCCCTGTGGATTTTGGACTCTGCATTCCCATGGTCACATGAGACACTTTTATAAATTTTATATTTGTGAGTGTTCCCCATTGATTCTGTTTCTATAGTATTAGCCCTAACTAACACAACTTGGTACCAGGACTGGTTCTTAAGAAACAGAATCTTAAAAATGGTTTTTATGAATGGGTTTCTACTCTGACTGGACTCAAAGGCACTAAGGACGCTGATTCCCATAATCAGAATGACACTCCCAATCCATGGACTGAGGCGGCAAAAGAGATAGTCAAAATATCACCATTCGATTCTCCTAATGCTTCACTTGTACGAAGTCAGGCTCTGGGGGATAATGTTTCTGACACCTTTATGGAGTGTTGTGGAAATAGGAGGTATAGAGATGTTGGCTGGTTGTTGTTAGATACACTGTCTACATTAAAGGGTGAAAGGGATGGGCTTAAGGCTTCAAACGAGAAGCTTAAGTGCCGTCTGACAGATGTAGAAGTTTCTATGGGTATTTTGAAGGAAAATCTTATTTCCTGTAGCCGTAGACTTGAGATCTCTGAAAATCAGACTCAGAATCTTAATGTTAGAGTAGCAACTTTACAACATAAACTGAAATCTCAGTGTCGCATGGTGTCTGCCATTAAAGTGAGGGCACTGATTGGAAAGGAGTGGGACAATGAAAAATGGGATGGTGACATATGGATTGATAATGATGTTGGGGGTGAGGTTGAAATCCTAGGTCATGCTGAGTCTTCTCTAGATACCCTGTAATAGTTTGCCCTGAGAACATAGCTGCTCCACCTCCAGCCTGCCTTGAGGAGTTGGCCACCCAACCTCCACCTGAAGGTATTAGCCCTAGAGTGATTAATCGTGTTTCACCAGATGAAGCTGCAAATGAATGCCCTGAAGCAAATGGCTTGGAAGATATTTCTAGTTCTTTTCATGACCCACCCCCACCACCCCTCATTTCTTCCAGACCAATAACTAAACTAAAGTCTCAACAGGCCCTTAAGGGTGAGGTACAAAGTATCACACATGAGGAAGTACGTTATACTCCAAAAGAACTGTGTGAGTTTTCCAATTTATATAGACAGAAATCAGGGGAATATGTGTGGCAATGGATGTTAAGGGTGTGGGATAATGGTAGAAGGAATATAAGGCCGAATCACACTGAATTTATTGACATGGGCCCACTAAGCAGAGATTCTGCATTTAATGTTATAGCTTGAGGGGTTAGAAAAGGTGTTAACCATTTATTTGGATGGTGGTTGAAACATGGATCAAAGCGTGGCCGACATTACCTGAGGTTGAAATGCCAGAACTGCCCTGGTCTAATGCAGATGAGGAGATCTAGAGGCTTAGAGAGATTGGAATGTTAGAGTGGATTTATCATGCAAAGCCTTCTCTTACACCCTAGGAATGTCCAGAGGATGCACCTTTTACCAGAACAGTGAGAAATAAATTTGTGAGACTAGCGCCATCATCACTGAAAAGCTCTGTAGTTGCACTTCTCTGTAGGTCAGATATTACTGTAGGAACTGCTGCCACTGAGCTGGAATCCTTAAACACAATGGGGATGACAGGATCCCGAGTTGGCAGAAGCCAGGTGGCAGCACTTAATCACCAAAGACAGGGTAGACGTGGCTATTATAATAGACAGCAAACTCAAAGCAGGAGTCAAAATTATATGAGTCGCAGAGATTTGTGGCATTAGCTAGTAAATCATGGGGCACGTAGAAGTACAATAGAAGGACAGTCTACTAAATTCTTGCTTGAGCTATATAAGCAAAAGAGTTCTATGTCAAGTGAACAGAAGTCTAACCTGGATTACAAAAACACAGAGTCACAGCCCCTTAATCAATTTCCAGATGAGACAGTTTACAGACCCAGAGCCCCTTGAATGAAGGGGAGGCCAGGTCCCTTTGGGGGAGAACCCTGTTACACTGCCACAAATTTATACTGTTAACCTTCCTCTAAGTCTTCCCCAAGGAGACTGACAGCCTTTTACCAGGGTAGCTGTGCATTGGGGAAAAGGAAATGATCAGATATTTTGGGGATTATTAGACACTGGTTCAGAAGTGACATTAATTCCAGGGGACCCAAAATGTCACTCTGGGCCATCAGTCAGAGTGGGGGCTCATGGAGGCCAGGTAATCAATGGAGTTTTAGCTCAGGTTCATCTCACAGTGGGTCCAGTGGGTCCCCAGACCCATTCTGTAGTTATTTCCCCAGTTCCAGAATGTATAATTGAAATAGACATACTGAGCAACTGCCAGAATCCCCACATTGGCTCTCTAACTCATGCAGTGAGGGCTATTACTGTGAGAAAGGCCAAGTGGAAGCCACTAGAACTGCCCCTACCTAGCAAAATAGTAAATCAGAAGCAATACCATATTCCTGGAGGGATTGCAGAGATTACTGCCACTCTTAAGTACTTGAAGGATGCAGGAGTGGTGATTCCCACCACATCCCCAATCAACTCTCCTATTTGGCCTTTGCAGAAAACAGATGGGTATTGGAGGATGACAGTGGATTATCATAAGCTCAACCAGGTGGTAACTCCAATTGCAGCTGCTCTTCCAGATGTGGTATCATTGCTTGAGCAAATCAATACATCCCTGGTACCTGGTATGCAGCTATTGTTCTGAAAAATGCTTTTTTCTCAATAGCTATGTGTAAGGACCACCAGAAACAGTTTGCTTTCAGCTGGCAAGGTCAGCAATATACTTTCACTGTCCTATTTCGGGGTATATATCAACTCTCCAGCCCTATGTCATAATCTTGTCCACAGGGACCTTGATCGTTTCTCCCTCCCATAAGACATCATGCTGGTCCATTATATTGATGATATCATGTTGATTGGACCTAGTGAGCAAGAAGTAGCAACTACTCTATACTTACTCGTAAGGCATTCGTGTGTCAGAGGATGGGAGATAAATCCAACAAAAATACAGGGGCCTTCCACCTCAGTGAAATTTCTAGGTGTCCAGTGGTGTGGGGCATGTCGAGATATCTTTTCTTCTAAGGTGAAGGATAAGTTGCTGCATCTGGGCACTACTACGACCAAAAAAGAGCCACAGCATCTAGTTGGTCTCTTTGAATTTGGTGACAATATATCCCTCATTTGGGTTTGCTACTCTGGCCCATTTATTGAGTGCCAGAAAAGCTGCTAATTTTGAGTGGGGACCTGAACAAGAAGAGGTTCTGTGACAGGTCCAGGCTGCTATACAAGTTGCTCTGCCACTTGGGCCATATGATCCAGCAGATCCAGTGTTGCTGGAAGTGTCAGTGGCAAATAGAGAAACTGTTTGAAGACTTTTGCAGACCCCTATAGGAGAATCATAACACAGACCCTTAGGATTTTGGAGCAAAGCCTTACCATCTGCTGTAGATAACTACTCTCCTTTTGAGAAACAGCTTTTGGCCTGCTACTAGGCCTTAGTAGAGACTGAACGCTTAACCATAGGCCACCAAGTTACCATGAGACCTGAGTTGCCTATCATGAGCTGGGTGTTCTCTGACCCACCAAGCCATAAAGTTGGGTGTGTGCAGCAGCACTCTATTGTAAAATGGAAATGATATATCTGAGATAGGGCCAGAGCAGGTCCTGAAGGCACAAGTAGGTTACATGAAGAAGTGGCCCAAATGCCCATGGGCTCCACTCCTGCCACATTACATTCTCTTTCTCAGACCAGAGCTATGGCCTCTTGGGGAGTTCCTTACAGTGAATTGACTGAGGAAGAGAAAACTCAGGCCTGGTTTATAGATGTTTTGGCACAATATGCAGGTACCACCTGAAAGTGGACAACTGCAGCACTATAACCCCTTTCGGGGGTGTCCTTGAAGGACAGTGGTGAGGGGAAATCCTCCCAGTGGGCAGAACTTCCAGCAGTGCACCTGGTTGCTCATTTTGATTGGAATGAGAATTGGCCAGAGGTGCATTTGTATACTGACTCATGGGCTGTTGCTAATGGTTTGGCTGGATGGTCAGGGACTTGGAAAGACCATAATTGGAAAATTGGTGACAAAGAGGTCTGGGGAAGAAGTATGTGGACAGACCTTTCTGAGTGGGTGAAAAACATGAAGATATTTGTGTCCCGTGTGAATGCACACCAGAGGGTGACTTCAGCAGAGGAAGGTTTTAATAATCAAGTGGATAAGATGACCCATTCTGTGGATACCAGTCAGCCTCTTTCCCCAGCAACTCCTGATATTGCCCAATGGGCTCATGAACAAAGTGGTCATGGTGGTAGGGATAGAGGTTATGCATGGGCTCAGGAACATGGACTTCCACTCACCAAAGCTGACTTGGCTACAGCCACTGCTGAGTGCCCAACCTGCCAGCAACAGAGACCCACACTCAGCCCCCAATATGGCACCATTCCCTGAGGTGACCAACCAGCTACATGGTGGCAGGCTGATTACATTGGACCACTCCCTTCATGGAAGGGGCAGCAATGTGTTCTAACTGGAATAGATACCTACTCTGGATATGGGTTTGCTTTTCCTGCACACAATGCTTCTGCCAAAACTGCCATCCATGGGCTGACAGAATGCCTTATCCATCGTCATAGTATTCCACATAGCATTACTTCTGATCAAGGAACACACTTCACAGCAAATGAAGTGTGGGAATGGGCACATGCTCATGGAATTCTCTGGGCTTACCACATTCCCCATCATCCAGAAGCAGCTGGATTGATAGAACAGTGGAACAGCCTTTTGAAAACTCAATTGCAGTGCCAACTAGGTGGCAATACCTTGAAGTGCTGGTATAATATTCTCCAGGAAGCTGTATATGCTCTGAATCTGCATCCACTGTATGGTGCTGTTTCTCCCATAGCCAGGATCCATGGGTCCAGGAACCAAGGGGTGGAAATAGGAGTAGTACCACTCACTATTACCCCTAGTGATCCACTAGGAAAATTTTTGCTTCCTTTCCTTGCGACCCTGAGCTCTGCTAAACTGCAGGTTTTAGTTCCAGAAGGGGAAGTGCTTCCACTAGGAGAAACAACAATGATTCCATTGAACTGGAATCTAAGACTGCCACCTGGTCACTTTGGACTACTCATGCCCCTGGATCAACAAGACAAGAAAGGGATTACATTATTGTCTGGGGTGATTGACCCTGACTATCAGGGGGAAGTAGGAGTGCAACTACACAATGGAGGTAAAGAAGAGTTTTCTTGGGATATAGGAGATCCCCTAGGGCGTCTTTTAATACTACCATGCTCTGTGATTAAAATCAATGGAAAACTGCAACAACCCAACCCAGGTAGGACTACTAATGGCTCTGAAACTTCAGGAATGAAGGTTTGGGTCACCCCACCAGGCAAAGAACCACGACCAGCTGAAGTACTTGCTGAGGGTAAAGGGAACATGGAATGGGTAATGGAAGAAGGTAGTGATAAATGTGAACTACGACCATGTGATCAGTTACAGAAATGAGGACTATAATACTGTTTTGTCCCTGTTATACTATTTAAGTTGTAAGATATCAAGTTTAAGAATGAATATTACCCTAGGACTTGCATTCTATTCTGGAGAGATTTAATATATTTCCAGTTATATACAGGACAGTTGAGTATTGTTAGGTGAAAGAAAAAATGTGTATTTTATTGTTGTTTATTTAGAAATTAGCTGTGGTTTAAGGTGATATGCATAGCTGCCAAGTTGACAAGGGGTGGACTGTCATAGTCAGGTTTATGTGTCAACTTGGCCAAGTGGTGGTACCTGTTTGTCTGGTTGGGCAAGTGCTGGCCTGTTGCAATGAGGACATTTCATAGAATTAAATCATAATCACGTCAGCTGCATATGCAGCTGATTCCATTTGTAATCAGCCAAGGGGAGTGTCTTCTGCAATGAGTGATGCTTAATTTAATCACTGGAAGCCTTTTAAGGAGGATTCAGAAAATATAGGCTCCCTTCCTACTTCATCTCGTGAGCTTTTCCTGTGTAGTTCATCCAGACCCTCCATTGGAATTGTCAGCTTCACAGCCTGCCCTGCAGATTTTGGACTCTCCATTCCCACGGTCACGTGAGACACTTTTATGAATTTTATATTTGTGAGTGTTCCCTGTTGATTCTGTTTCTCTAGAGAACCCTAACTAATACACCCTTTTTTTCCATATATGAGAAGTCATCTTCCTTTAGCAAGCATATAACTAAAAACAAGGAGAGTTGTTGTGCTTGAGTAATGTAAACATTTCAGAACCTTTGTTTAGTTTGGCAGGGATATGGCATTAGGTCTTTAAAGACATGAGCAAGTTAACTTCTCATTTCATAAAGAAAGCTTAAGGCTTTCAGATGTTTGCTGACATCTAGTCCTAGTTTACCTAGAGATAGTTAATTTCATGATGTTGTTCTCATCTTGTTTCTCCAAACCCAGCCTCTTTTCCTAGCTCCCTTTTAGCATTTTTCCATCCCTTTTCTGCCCATTTAAGTTTCTCTGAGTGCTCATTCCTAGGTCTTAATTCACAACATACTTGCTCTGTGCTACAGTTTTCTGCTTCCTCGAAGAGTATCTCCAGCCTGCAATGCCTTTTGGGATAGTTTCCTTCTGAAGCATTGCTATTGACAAAAAAACCAGAGTAGTACTCAAATGTATTTGTAAATGAATGAATGAATTCTCCTACCCATGCTACTCATCTTAAGTAGTCTTAAAGTCTTTAAAAAAAATAAATAACTGTCATGTAATCACAGAAATAAGAAAAATGAACTCAAAAGGAAGTGGCAACATATTACCTAAGAGACTCTAGAACCTAAAAATAGTGCATATTCTAACAATAGGTGGTAGCAGATGGTTTACCAATAATAACCAACTCTCTCTCTTCTCACCTTTTCATAATAAGAAGCAATGAATAAAGAATCTTTAAAATTGCTTCTCAACAAGAGGGGGGAAAGTCAGAGAAAGAGGGGAAATTGATGCTTTAATTGACTGACAGTTCTAAAGTGAGATGGGAAAATGACATAACTTTTCACATCAGAGCTTGCTACTAAGAGTGCTGGAAAAAGACACAGGAGATTGTGGAACCTGGCAAGAAAATTTTCTATTGTTAACTCCCTTAGCCATTAGCACTATGCAAATAAATTTCAAATGGCAAGATTTTAAATCAGTGCAGATTTGGAATATTTGTGACCAAGATCTTCAGTTAGTGCATGTTGGCATGCTTTCCATTTGTTGTTTCCTTGATTGCTTGCTTGCTTGCTTGATTGATTGATTTTTAGAAGCTTAAACAATGAACATTTTATCATTTCACAATTTCTGCAGCTCAGGAATCTGGGCACAGCTTAGCTGGGTGTCTCTGGCTCAAGGTCTTTGACAAGACTGCAATCAAGGGTGGTGGGAGGTCCATTAAAGCTGCCTGAGCAAGCCTTTTAATTTTAAAAAAGAAATCAATGGCTAGCCAGTTAATTCATACATTTTAAAAAGCTGGAATGTATATAGAAAATATCAATTATATTTCTAAGTGAGCTATACTCTCTGGTTTGTAAAAGTGAAAAGGGTATTAATATTTTAAACAGATTTTCAGTGCACGGTTGATTCTGAGTGAGTAATGCCCATGGGGAGAGTAGAGGTATGGATTTTCTAAAATGATGGATAATCCAAAATCATTTTAACCTGGCTTCAAAATGCAAGCAAAGATAATTTAGGAGCTTAAAGCTTCATGCTCTCAAACCTACCACAGTATTTCCCTGTTAAAAACCTCTGGGGTCCCCTTAATTCTCAGAGTAAAAGCAAAACACTTTGCTTATATGATTAGGCACTACAACGCATG
This sequence comes from Tamandua tetradactyla, assembly GCF_023851605.1. NCBI lineage: Eukaryota > Metazoa > Chordata > Mammalia > Pilosa > Myrmecophagidae > Tamandua > Tamandua tetradactyla. Next base: position 58,251,385 of record NC_135331.1, on the reverse strand, counting down.
GCTTGACTCTGGCCACGCAGCCTTATCTCCCTCCCATCTCCCTCCCCAGTTCCTCCACCTCCCATGCTCTTCCCACCTCTAAACTTTCCACAAGTTGATTCCTCTGTCTTGGCCTTTGTGTCACAGCCTATCCCACCTCCCAATCCCCAACCCACCTATTTTATCTGTTTGAGTCTGAATCATCCCTCAGATCTTTTCTGAAATGCCTTTTCCTCAGACTGGGTCAGGTTTCCCACAGCCCTGATGCAATGCATGTTTCCTTTAGGGCCCTTAACATAGTGATAATTATATAAGTATATATTATTTGATTATCACCTGTCTTCCCAACAAGTCCAAGCTTCATAAGAGAAAAGACTGTTTCAACTTCAGCCAACACAACCTGGCACTTGACACCTCATAAATGAATGGATTCTCACATTCTTGATCTGTTTGAAGGCACTGCCCTCAAACTCTGGATAATTGGGAGCAAGCAAGTATGCATAGCCATGGATAAGTTTTTTTTTTTTAATTAAGTTTAGTTGTTACCAGTAAGCCAACCTAAAAGCTCCAATTGGAATAACTTGTAACTTCCACCCTTTTAGCCCAACTGTGGAAAACCTTGGTTGCTTCATAATATTGCTTGCTGAAATTATCACTCTTCTGTCACTCATTTCCTCTAATGTCTAGCTCTATTCACCTTTGCTCTTTCTCTGCAATCAAAGCTAGGAGAAAAAAAAAGAATATTGGCCTCCCATCAAGGCCCACCAACCAAGACAAAACATAAATTTAGACCCAATTACTTAATTCCCATTCTGGCTTCCAGGCAAAGTGGGAGTCTGACTTTTCTTTTCATAAGAAAGTAGAACTGCTTGGGTTTTGCATTCATCTATTGATTTGAATTATCTTGGCCACTATTACATGATAATTGAAAACTTGCTTATACATGAACTTTCCATTTTAAGGTTTTGTGGAACTGATGCTTATCAGAAGAGGTCATTTCTTGTTAAAGCCAAGCTGTATGAAAATCAACAATAGGTAGCCATATTTCACTTATGGCTTTCTTGGGATTATGAGTGCATCACAATTATTTTTTTAAGCTGGTTTCTTGGCATTCGTTCATTTACTCATTCATTCAGCAAACATTTACTGAGGACCCACGTGTATGCCAGGCCTTACCCTAGGATCCAGCATGCAAGGATAAGTGAGGGTGTCCCCCATAGCCTAAGGAGTCTACAGTCTTTTGGGGCAAAACATCTCACTTTTCCCCAAAAGAGGATCAAAGTAAAGAGAGACGTTTCCAGGTCAGAAGATAGAAGTAAGTGATCTTCATAAAATTGTAACTGTGATTGGAATAGTGTTCTAGTTTGCCAGCTGCCAGAATGCAATATACCAGAAACAGAATGGCTTTTAAAAAGGGGAATTTAATAAGTTACAAGTTTACAGTTCTAAGGCTGAGAAAATGTCCCAATTAAAACAAGTCTATAGAAATGTCCAATTTAAGGCATCTAGGGAAAGCATACCTTGGTTCAAGAAAGCCGATGACATCCAATGTTTCTCAGCTGGAAGGGCACATGGCAAACATGGCGGCATCCACTTGCTTTTTCATGGCTCTACAAAAAAAGGGACTCTCTCCAAAATGTTTCCTCTTTTAAAGGATTCCAGTAAGCAACTCCACCTTCAATGGGTGGAGACACACCTCCATGGAAATCATCTAATCAAAAGTTACCACCCACAATTGGGGTCACATCTCCATGGAAACAATCAAAATGCTCCTATCCAGCAGTATTGAATGAGGTTTAAAGGGCATGGCTTTTCTGGGGTCCACCACAGATTCAAACTGGCAGAAATAGTAAAGATTATCAAAGTGGACTTTGATGGTGCAGCACCATTGTATTCATAGGAGTCAGAAGAACAGGCACAAAGTTGAGTCTGTTTCCCCTCCTGAACAGTCATGCCCACCATGACTAGGAAAGTCTGCAAAATCTTCAGGGGTCTTTCTAAGAAACGATATATGCTCTTCTTTCCAAGATGTTTTAACTGTTGGTCCTATCTAAAGGGCAATGACACATTTCTATATGGTTTTCATAAATTCTCTAACCCAAAACCAAATGACCACCCAAAGTTATGCCTTGGACTTCTCATTTGTTTTGGGGTCCCCAAGAACACCCATATATTCACTGGCTTGCTTAAAGGACTCAGAAGATTCAGCATATCTAAAGTTTCTTACAATGGAGAGATATACAAAAAGATCAGCAAGGGAAAAAGACACAGGTAGAGGCTAGAGAAATCCATGTACAGGCTTCCAATGCTCTCTGCCTCCCATGTGGGGACACATAAAGTGTGGTCCTTTCTCCAGCAGCAAAAAATAAATAAAAATAAAAATGCAGTAATGTATGTGCAATGTTTCTACCCAGGAAAGCTCATTATAGACTCAGCTCGCAAGATTTTTATTGGGGCTTTTCACATAGGCATCATCCTTTGCCCTGGCAACTACCAACTTTCCAACTCCCAGAATAAAGCAAGTGTTTCTCCATAAATTACATTGCTGAACAGACTAGACAAAGTGAATCATCCTTATCAGATAAGGAATGGAGGGAACACCCTGAAAGCCAAGTTCCAACCTAGCCAGCAGATCATACTAAAGATAGCAGCCATGGGCTTGCTATATTAACTCATTTCTGCACACCATTCTTTAAACCTTCTGCCAGAATATATGTGGTAGGAAATAGAAAAGTTCACATTTATCTCTCTCTGTATACATTGCTTAAGAAAATATGGGTAGCCTCAATTTTTAGGTGCTATTATCACTAGAATTATTTATAAGTAGAGATAACCCAATTATATAAATATTATTGTTACTAATAATATTTTTGCTATTAATTTTACAAGTAGTTATTAGTAGTCGTAGTAACAGTATTGATTTATATGATTAATATACTGCACATTGTTTTTATATAATATTCATACTAGTCATATTTCTATTAATAGTCATATAAAATCCATTCAGTGATATTTAAAATTCTCTGAAAGGTTTAATGTCCTGAAGTCATGGAAACCTAAGGAGACTCTGTGTTTAATCACGTATGTTATTTTTCTTCTAATTTTTTACCTCTTTTAACAGGTCAGACTTTCTGCAGCTTCCAGGAGCCGACCATGGATTTCAGGAGTGTGAAGGAATATTTATCCTGGCTCTACTTTCAATACCAAATCATCAGTTGCTGTGCTGTTCTGGAGCCCTGGGAACAATCTATGTTCAATACCATCGTACTAACCATTTTTGCTATGGTTGTATATACTGCCTATGTGTTTATCCCAATCCACATTCGCCTGGCTTGGGAATTCTTCTCAAAAATATGTGGATATCACAGCACAATACCTAATTGATCTTGTTTGCATTCTGTGAAATGGCACTGCATATTTATATGTTGCTACAACTTATTGATGGAGACAAATACTGTGTCTTCTTTCACTATATGGATGGCCTGAAAATCACTCTTGTCTCTATGCACTCTTGTATCCTGCCTGGAGTTAGAGATAGATGTCTCTTTCAGTTCCTCTGCACATGCGCCATTGTGCATCAGAGCATAGATAACTCGATGACTTTTTTTCCCCCTCCCTATAACTTTAGTTTTGCCTTTTTTTTTTCAATCAAGACAATTTCATATAAAGATTTTCTGGAAAATAGGCTCATAAGATACCTATTATTAGAATCATATCTGAAACACTCCTTTGATACATATTCTATACTCAAGGATATATTTTTTAAAAAAACCTTTTCAGAGGTTATTGCCAGAAGTATCCTATCACCATTTACAATGTGTGAAAGATTAAGTAAATTATATGGACACCCCGCCACCCCAACCCCCACCAAAATCTTGCTGTCTAGTAAAGTGCTGAAACTTAACATTGTTTGACTTCAAATTCAAGGAATGGGTTAGAGCCAACTAATTATCCCCTTTCAGGCATGGTTCAGGAATTGTTTCAAATGCCTCAAAACGTCTGACTTCATGGCAGTCTAAAATCAACAATGCTGATTTTAGATAACAAAGTAAGTATTATAATACAAAATATTTTTAAGTGTAAGAAACAAAATATCATCAAAGTAAATTCAGGTATTGTGGCTGGTATTGCTGTCTTGCCTTGTATGATGCTGGGGGAAAAGAATAGAAATTGCTTCTTTCTGTGATTTCACTCTAGAGGGGGAAAAAAAGTGTGTACTGAGCTACAGGAAGAAAAGCTAATAAATAGACTGGAAGTAATATTCTACCAGCAGGAACGCAACAGTTCCAGTTAAAAGCTTTGATATAGTGGCTCCTTTGCAGAGCAGAAACATGATTTATTAAATTTTCTTTGAAGTGTTTATCTTAAAAACAAATACAAGATTTTAATTATAGTGCAGAATCAAATATGAATGCCAAAGACCAAGCTTTGCAGTTTTTCTTTCCTCTCTAAATATTAATGTTAATTCTGGAGGGTAAAAATATAACTAGTTTCTGAGCAATATTTTCACCCTTGTTTGCGTCATGAAAAAAATGTTTCTTTTAAGCAGGGTCAGAGAGAAAGATGTTTGGCATGTCAGATTAATTTGCATGTTTGTTAAAAAACAGACACATGTCTTGAAGATAAACCAGGTCTGAACATGTATTTGTTGATTTTTGCAAAATAAAATTTAAGTTTAATTTTATAAGTAAAAAATAATCACCTTTCAATTTGTATTTTCCTTGCAGTGCACTAAATACCTAAGTGGTTTTATCTGTTTTTTACTTCAAACGTATTCGCTCATCTTCTCTTCACTAATTCAATGTGGCAACTGACCTTAAAATAGTAGCACCATTTGTTGAATTTTTGTTTGATTGTTTGCAAGGGTAATTCAGTGGTAGAATTTTCACCTGCCATGCAGGAGACCTGGGTTCAATTCTGGGTCCATGCACTTCCCAAAAACAAATAAGCAAAACAAACAAAAATTCAACAAATGGTGCTGCAATAACAAGATACTCAGGTGGAAAAATAATGATATGTGACCTGCCATGCAGTATACAAAAAGAGAAAACAGGAGGGTAAGAACTAATGTTTATCAAGGGTCTGTTCCATGCTGAGCATGTTTCGTGTGTTGTAGTAGGCACTGAGGTCTCCTATTTACAGGTAAGGAACAACCTGAAACTTGGAAAAGTTATCTTTCTTGCTCATTGTCTCTTATCTACTAGAGGCAAAGCTAGGAGGTCAATCCAGACCAGGGCCCCACACTGAGTCCTGCAAAAAGCTGCCACATTGAAATCCATGACAGAACAAGGTGAGCAAATGAAAGGTGATGGGACAGGATCAGCAACATGTTAGAAAGCAGAGTGCCGTAAGGGACATGAGACGGCCCAGGTTGGTGGAAGAGCGAGGCCAGGCCCCAGGGGCCATCTTAGCTGCTGTATCAAGGAAGCTGTGCTCACCCATTGCCATGCTTCCCCGGCTCACGTGCCTATTTTGAAAGATTGCTTTGACTTTTACATATTTGACAGAGGAGTTCAGTTAAGCATGAACTTGGACTCATTTCCAGTTCACAGTGATTCAACACCCTTATAGACATGGACCCCTGCTAACTATTCTTGGAATTCAATCACAAAGATACAGCATTGACCTTCTCAAAATCCCCCTTCTAAAAATAAGAGAATTAAAATAAACATGAGTAGACATGGTAAAGCTTAAAAAAAAAAAAAAAGGATTATTGCAAAGCACTGCCCCAGGATGTACCTCGAAAGTAAGCATTTCCTCTGAGCAATCAAAATAATAAATAAAAGGTCCCAAACCTATAATCATAGTTTGGAAGTTCTTCTAAGCCAGGAGACGCACTTTGCTTGACCATAGCTAGCCAGATTAGAAACATTTTTTAAATGCCCTTCCTTTGTTTCTATTACTTGGTTATTTTTATGGTGTATATAGGACTTGAGGGGAAAAAAAAAAAAGCAAAGTTCCATGTTTCTAACGGCTTGCATTCATCACTCACTAAACTAGGAATCATAAGTGTTCCCTCACTGGTATTGGCCCGTTGACAATTGCTTTTATCTACTTGTGCAAAAAGAAACACAATGCCAAAAAAGCAGGCAGTTGTCACATCAAGATAACATCGATCTGTCTAATAAAGATGAGTGTACAAAACAAAATTCACTGATCTATGCTTCCTATTCCTTTCTTCTTCCACTGACATCTTTAAGTTCCCTCGCTAGAAGTGCATGTAGTCTTCAAAGGCAGGAAATCTGCCCTTATTTCTGAATCTCCAATATCTACCCCAGTGCCTAGTACAGGGTTTATCAGATACACACCTTAAAAAACACCTACATAGCTCTCTGTACCCTATGTCCACAAGAAAATAAGGAAGCTCAGTATCCGTAATGAGCCATCCTCAGAGTGGACAGGCTTAGGTTGCCAATCCAAAGAGTAACTCTCATTTATTCATTTATTCACTCATGCAACACATTTTTCCAAAAGCCTACCATGTATTAATAGATAGAGGAAAGGATAGATAGATATGTGATGAAGAAAGTACAGTAGAAACTAGCTGGTGGGTATTCAGATGTTTACTGCAAGATTCCTTTAATTGTGCTGCATGGTTGGAATTTTTAATTAGAAACTATTGGGGAAAAATGCCTACAACATGCTAGGTATTGAACATGTTGCTGGAGAAACAAAGTTGAATGAGACAGAAGCATCACTGATCTTATAAATCAGATGGCCCATAAGCAAGAAGACCAAGAACAAAAAACAAACAAGCAAGCAAAATATTTACAAACTGTTGTAAGGGTTTATGAAAGAAATAGCAGGATGCTGGTGAAAATACCAAGTGGCTATGGTGAGCGGAGCACTCAGTGTGAAGGGAACCACAGGCTTGCTTCTGCATTTACTGTAAAATCCTGCCTCATCTGAGCACGGGACTTGGAGCAGGGGAGAGATGGGGGAGGGAAGTGATGTCATTTACTGGAAGAAGATGACACTGGCTATTGTGTGAGAGGAGCAGAGAGAACCAATGCAACTTTTGCTGGACTCCAGACAAGAGCTGGACCAACGCAGTGGTATCCGAGACAAGAAAGGTGGGCTGTTTGATTTGACAAACATTTCTAAATGACAAACATTTAGAAAGTAGGCAGAACTTGCTGACAGATGCGATCAAAGTGGTAATTTCATTAACTACACAAAATCTTTTTCTTTAAACTTCTAACCCACCCTAAAGAAACTTCCTCCTCCTTTTGGGAAAGTTTATTTCCAGAGCTGATTCAATGGGGTATAAGAGACTAGAACCTTTCTGAGAGGTTGAAAGAAACAGACTTTGTATTTTTTCTAATTTGTTTGCACTTTTAAAGCTTTGCTGTGGCTTACGAAGAATTCTTATACTTCTGATACGAAGAAAGGACTCGATTTTCCACCATGAAATAGAATGTTATTCTCTGGGTATTTTGCATCATCAAAACTGACTAAGCAAAATAGTACCAGCCTTGGTTGTTGCTAGGGATTAAATTATTCTGACATCATTTTAGGGCTTGTAAAGTCTCTGAGGACAAACTTGAAGGTTTGAGTCCTCTTTAATTCATTTCTGAATTATTATGCTGACAATGACAAAATTAATGGCTGTGGAAAGAGTTAATGGTGGGTTAGTGGGGCAGGGCTGACCAATTTTTATGTTTGGTTATTTACACAAAACTTATAAGGAAATAGCAGGCAGAAGAGTTCGAAAATAAAATTCCAGTTACTTTTACTATAATGACAAAGATATTTCAGTAGCTTTACAAAGGCTTGGTGAATGTCACTTTATGATAACATTCACACATCTAATCACTTTCTCGGAAAATTCAAAATTCCAATTGCTCATTTTTATTATTGCATTTTTGCTTCTCTCTCAAATGTGACTTTGTAAAGAGGCACTTAACCCAGATGTCTGGGGGGGTTCATAGGGGCAGGCATCCATACACGGCAAAATAGGCAAGGAGAGCCCTATGTCCTACCCATCTGCTACTGGCACCATCACACCAAACCCCCGTGGACATGTCTGGTTGGCATCGTCCTGACCATTTGGGATCCAATTGAGAATAACCGTGTGGCACCAAGCTTGATGCTCAAATTCCTGCTCAAAGATGAAACTAGAGAAAGGGACAAGGCAGTAGGGGAGAGAGAGTAGAGGAGAGGGAAGAGAGAAGAAACGAGGAAGGAGCATTGTTCTAGTTTGCTAGATGCCTGAATGTAATATACCACAAACGGAACGGCTTTTAAGAAGGGGAATTTACTAAGTTGCTAGTTACAGTTCTAAAGCTGAGACAATGTCCCAATTAAAGCAAGTTTATAAAAAAGTCCAAATTAAGGCACCCACAAGAGGTTGCGTCACTCAAGAAAGGCAATGAAGTTCAGGGTTTCTTTCTCAACCAGAAAGGCACATGGCGAACATGGCAACATCTTCTAGCTTTCTCTCCAGTCTTCTTGTTCCATGAAGCTCTCCTGGGGACATATTCCTCCTTCATCTTCAGTGATCTCTGATGGCGTGGAAGTACTGCTTCATGGCTCTCATCATTCTGAAGCTTTCTCCAAAATGCTTCATCTTTTAAAGGAGTCCAGTAAATTAATCAAGACCCACCTGGAATGGGTGGAGTCACATCTCCCTCTATTCAAAAGTTAATACCCACAATTGGGTGAGTCACATCTCTGTGGAGATAACCTAATCAAACTTCCAACCTGTAGTACTGAATAGGGATTGAAAGAAACAGTTACTCCCATAAGATTGATTAGGATTTAAACACGACTTTTCTAGGGTAAATAAATCCTTTCAAACCAGCGCAAGCGTTGTATTTTTTCCTAAACTTAAACAGGGAAAGCCTCACTTCCAAATAAATCGCAGTTCTTCTCCACTGCCTTTATCCTTCAAACAACCTCACAAGTCACATATTTTTTCTTAATGTGAGCACTGTCTAAATATTTGCATCCTTGGTCACATTTATATTTCATTTTCTTGTTAAACTATTTTATTTTTGTCCAAGGTTAAAATAAATTCTCTGAATAACCAGGCAACTGATCTTCTCCCCATCCTCCAACAAGCATTTGTCTTCCCTGCTCTATATCCTAGCTTATATGATTCCCTTTGCCTCACCCCCATCCCTGACCCCACTCCGACACTACTTCATGGCTCAACCTCTTCTATAAGATTAAAAGGTAGAGTTGAAGCTTTCTGAAGCATCTTCCAACTAAAAAGAATCTAGATTTTATGAATTCTAGTGATTCTCAACATTTTATCTACCTGTAGCTTGCCCTAATTATTTATAAGAGGGCCCCTGACCCTTCAATGGCATTTGAACCATCACTGTTGTGGGGAAAAGGTAATATTGTCCATAAAGGAAAACAAACAAACAAACAAATAAAGGCACAAAACCCCAGGCAGCAATCAATCATTCCTTTATGTAAGATTAAGGTACAAAAATCTAGTTCATACCAAGGTGAGTTTATGGGAGAGGCCACCCTGGTGGACTCAACTGGCATTTCACTGCCCACCTCCCACCCGCAGCCCCTCTTTCTTTTCCCCACAACCCTTCAGTCTTCTTAGCCTCTTCATGGTCCCCACCCCCCTAGCCATACTGCAGCCTCCAGAGAGGGTTTACTGTCATTCTCTGTAACCTCAGTTTTCACCACTGGATCTGCTGGGACTTGAGGGCTTGAAGATGGGGAGGGAGGGTCTGAAGAGAAGGGAGAAAGGGGAACCAGCTCATGTCATGCTCTTGCCAACAGGTCAAGTATCCAAAAAAGTCAGTTAACTGTCAAACTGTACCTTCCTGATAGTAGTTTATCTCTTGCTCCTTATTTTGCAAAGATATTTACTCCTTATCTTCCTTCCAGCCCTAAATTGTGTTTACCTGAGCCAAAGGTAAACATCTGAGCCACCAAAAGAGGGAAATTTGCATCTTCTGAAACTCTTTTACCAGGGTTTTCCACAGCCTCATACGGATATCAGTTCCAGAGGACTCAGAGAGCACGGACTAGGATATTTTGCCTTATGTATCTTGTATTTAAGAGCCACTGCTTACTAGATACATGGATTGATGAATTTATTTAGTCATTTTCACAACTAGTTAAGTTGTTTTTACAAATCCATGTTAAGGGGCATGCAGTCATATTCCAAACATGATTGTTCATTAGAATTTGTATTGAGTGACTGAACTAAAGATGAGTTTTTAAACATCTGGATGAGTATGTGAGGGTTTTGGGAAACTGCTGCTCCTCCTACCTAGTGTATTTTCCTACCTATTGCTCCTAACTCTCGCATATCCTGAATTTACTTTCATGAGCATTTAAGAAAAGAGCTGGGATCAAAAGGGATAACAGATGTGTTTGTAAAGATCTGCATCTATTTTGTTCCTCAGTCCTAGACCTCTGGTTCTCAACTGTGGCAGTACATTCAAATCATCTGGGGAGCTTTAAAAATGACCTAAACCTGGCCCTCCCCAAAAAAATTAAATGGAAATCCATGGAAGGGGCCCAGGCTTGTTGTTTTACACAAAGTTCCCAAAATGATTCTGATGTCCCACCAAAACTGAGAACCATCTTACCAGGCTTTCAGGGCATGCTGATTAACTCACTAAAATCCACATACTCTACCTTCTCCAACTTACCTGGCACGTTGAGCATGCGTATGCAATAGCCAACACACCACCATTTCTCTAGACACAGACTTCATCATAGCAAACACCACTTCCTAACTTCTCTTGTAAAAAGAAATGTAAAAGTGCATAACATTCCAATAAGAGTTTGAAGTGCTAAATAGTTTAAAGCAGCACATTCTCTGCTAGATTTAGTTGTATGTAATGATGTCTTCAATCATTTCATCATGCATCATTTAAGAGCAGTAAAAGATCACAATTTATGCTCATAGGCAGGATGCTCTAAAGTCTGCTCAGTCTGCTGCTGATGAGCCTGGTGGAGCTTTTTCATTTGCAACCTGAGGATAAGATCATGTCACAATAATTTGGTTAGGCCAGATAGATAGTGAGTGCCAGCAACACTGCCACAGAGCATGCAAGGCTTTATGCATTTTACAATAATGTCATAGAATGCCACCTGGACGAATGATTGCAGTTTGCTTCCTTTTGTCTTTTGTTTTGTTTTTAAAGCTTTTATTCAGAAATAATTTCAAACTCACTGGACAGTTGCAAAAATAATACAAAACCCATACAAAAAACTCCAACATATCCCCTCCCTCCCCCAGATACCCAGTGTTCTAGTTTGTTAGCTACCGGAATGCAATGTACCAGAAATGGAATGGCTTGTAAAAAGGGGAATTTAATCAGTTGCTAGTTTATAGTTCCAAGGCCAAGAAAATGTCTCAATTAAAGCAAGTCTATAGAAATGTCCAATTTAAGGCATCCGGGGAAAGACACCTTGGTTCAAGAAGGCCAGTGAAGTTCAGGGTTTCTCTCTCAAGTGAGGAGGCACATGGTAAACACGGTCAGGGTTCCTCTCTCATCTGGAAGGGCAGATGGCGAACATGGTGTCATCTGCTAGCTTCTTCTCCTGGCTTCCTGTTTCATGAAGCTCCCTGGGAGGCATTTTCCTTCTTCATCTCTAAAGGTCGCTGGCTGGTGGACTCTGCTTCTCGTGTCTATGTCAGTCTCCTCTGCTCTTTCTGAATCTCCTCATTCTCCAAAATGTTTCCTCTTTTATAGGACTCCAGTAAACCAATCAAAACCCACCCAAATGGGTGGAGACACATCTCCCCTAATCCAGTTTAACAACCATCCTTGATTGGGTTACATCTCCAGGGAGATGATCTAATTATATACAGTATTGAATAGGGATTATTCTGCCTTTACAAAATGGGATTTTGATTAAAAGGCTTTTCAAGGATACATACATCCTTTTAAATCAGCACACCCAGATCCACCAATCTTAACACTTCACCTCATTTGAACAGTTGTTTTATCTATCTACCTATCTATCTTACTATTTTCTGAGCATTTGAGAATAGGTTGTATATATTACATTCCTCAAATGCATAATTTTTCAATGTACAATTTCTAAGGACAAGGATATTCACTTATGCAACTGTCTTAAGTGCAGTTATCAAGTTCAAGGAATTTAACATTCATATAAATCTCATAGTCCGTATTCCAATTTTTTCATATGTCCCAATAATATCCTTATGAGCTTTTTCTTCTTCCTTTTGCTTTTAGTAAATTACAGCTATAAGTTACAAATGCAATATATATGTATGTATACATTTAAGCACATAAAAAATATATATTTTTTACACTATAAGGTTGTGCTAATATAATTTGTGGCAGAAACCATTTTAATTAAGCTAACCACTTGATTTGTGTGATTGAAAGATGGAACACCAGTTGTGTGTTGATGGAGATACAAAAACCAACCTTCTGGGACAATGAAATGGTAGTTCAGTGGCAAAATTCTCACCTGCCATGCCAGAGACCTGGGTTCAATTCGATTCCCAGAGCCTGCCCATGCCAAAAAATAAAAACACTTCTGGTTGGAGAAACCCAAGTTCTAGTTCTTGCTCGTTCTGATTGTGTGTGGCCTTGGGCAAAATCACTATGCTTTTCTAGGCTCTAAGATTTCTCTGCTGTGAAATGAAGAACTTATCTGGTGTGGTAATTTGAAGCTGTTATGTACCTCAGGAAAGGTCGTGTTCTTTTAATCCATTCCTGTGGTGTAGACCTATTGTAGGTGGGACGTTTTGATTTGAATATTTCAATAAATCAAATTTTCAATTTGATTATTTTAATTATTTCAATTGAATTAAGACCTACTACATTCAAGGTGGGTCTTAATTCTCTTACTGGAGTCCTACATACAGAAGTAGAGAGATGAAATTCTCATAAAAAGCCCCAGAAAAGCTGAGAGGAAGCCACTGAAGCCAGAAGCTAGAAACAATGAAACCCGGAGAGAAGGACCAGCAGATATTGGCCATGTATCTTGACATCTGACAGGTAGTCAGTCTTCAGAGAAGGTGTTGTCCTGTTGATGCCTTAATTTGGAGATTTTTCACCTCCTAGGAATGGTAAGCATGTAAATCAATAAATCCCCATTGTAAAAGTCAACCCATTTCTGGTATATTGCATTCCATCAACTTTAACAAACCAAAATACCCTTTATCATATTGATTACTCCCATTACTGGCAGGACTCCCTGGAGACTATATCTGCTCATTGAAAAGAATATCACTATTATCATATCATAATCTACCATGAGGTCAGGGGGAGGGAAGTGGAGTTTAAGTTCCCCCTGGCTAAAGACCAACCCAATGCAGAAGATGGAGACCAGAAGAAAGAAAGTGAAAACAACTATTCACAACACCTTAACTGCTGATATGTGCAGCAATATGAAAATGTGTATACATATACGAACGCATTTAGCCAGTCGTGCTTATCCTTCAGTTCCATTTCAAATTCTATTTCTTCTACTAGGCAATCCACGTGCCATAATAGTAAATAGCTAATACCTATACTGCCCTTACTATGTGTCAAGCACTGATCTAAGCTTTTTGCATACATAATCAATTTACTCCTCACTCTGTGAGGTAGATACTATTATTATCCATTTCTACAGACAGATAGGGAAAGCTGAGACAGATTGTTAAATGGCTTGTTCAAGGTTATTCAGCCAGTAACAAAGTTGAGATTTGAATGAGACAGTCCACTTCAGAGACAGAAATATACCATTGGAAAAATGCTACCTTCTGAACATCTATGCCAATCATTCCTCATACCATAAATATATACATTTGCATTCTAAGATTAAATGATTCTATGAGACTATAAGAGATTAGTCAATGTGGCAGGATCTCTGAACATTATATGGGATGATCATATAGCCTAGAGTGCCCAGAACAGTCCAAGTTCATGTCTTTCACAGGAGAGGGTATAAGATGGATGGGATTCAGAGAAGGTTTCCTTAGGGAACTGAGGCCTGAACTATGACTTAAAAGGAAAATGGCAATTACCTGCAGTAACATAAATTTGTTTTCTAATATAAACATTCCCCCTTGTTACGTGGTTATCTTACTTGGATACCAAAATACACCCTTTATAAATACAGTAGACCATCCCTCCCTAAACCACAAAGAAAACGTGAAATTACCTATAAGAATCAAGTTCAGTGTTTTTATTGTTGTGTACCATTATCATATATATGAAAGGCTTAAAATGTCATTTCCAGGTGATGTTCTTGGGTTATTAGGAAGGAAAGGAAAGATTTAATAAAACTCTTGATCGGAAAAGGGAAAAAGTATTTCAGAACGAAGGGAATAGCTCTCTCTTACAAGCAAGAGACACAGATTCTCCAGTAAATCAAAGGTAATGAGCTGGTAACTTCATGAGGATGTGAGGGGACTCATGCTTCATTTTGGTGATTTTCTGATAATAAAGGTTGGTTCCACTCACACAATAAGAGCTCTAGTCTAGGAATGGTTTTGGCCAATAGGAAAGTACACTGATGAGTGTGAGCATAAAGTGGGATGATATAGTAACTCTATTTTTATTTGTTTTTGTTATGTTGACCCTGCCTTTCATTTAACAGTCACATTCTCCAAATTTATTAAAATGACAAATAAATTTTTAACCTAACCATGACGGTGACTTTACTTCACAAATTTGGAAAGATGCCAGCCTTTTAAGTCACACGTACCTGCTAAACTTGAAAGCACTGAAAAGCTCAGAGAAGAAATGCCAGGGACAGCATGATCACGTCTCACTTCTTCCGAGCTGGACCAGGAAAAGTCTACATTAATTATCATAATAGGATACTCAAGCCAAGCATAAAAGTCAATCTGCTTTAAAGAAGATTGTTTATCCTGGAATGTTAAAGTTACCTGCCTCCAGAATATAGGGCAGGGCCAACAAAATGATGAAACCTATCAGGGAGCTGGGAGCTTGGCACTGCCACACACACGAAACCAACTTAGGGCAAACGGAGTTATCAGAAGTTATTTCAGTTTATCAGGATGAGGTTAAAAATGGAGATCAGGAGAGGGGCCAAGATGGCAGCTTAGCAATGTGCGCGTTTTAGTTCGTCCTCCAGAACAACTACTAAATAACTAGAAACAGTACAGAACAACTCCTGGAGCCACAATAGTGACCGGACATACAGTGTACCCCAGTCTGGACCAGCTGGACCGGCTGCGAGTCTCCAAACAGTGAGCTCCCCAAGCCGCGGCAGTTCCCCAAGCCACAGCGGCCAGCGCCCGGTGCCCCTCCCCCGCAGGCGGCTTCCCAGAGGGAAAAGAAAGAGAACAGTAGCAGGGACTGAGTCCAACCAAACACCAATTGTGGCATTAATAAACAAATTCTGACTACAAAAAATAGGCCCCCAGCTCAGGCGAAACAGGTCAAGGTGGAGGTTGCCTATTGGGCTAACTGAAAAAGAGGAAAGGGGATGAAATGGAGGCTTTTGTGGCTGCTTCTATGGAGCCTTGGCTGCCTCTAGATTCAGCAGTGGGAATACACAGGCTGAAACTGCCCCAGGCATATGAAGAAACGGACTGCTTTAAGGGCTGTCTCCTGCCTGAGCCTTCCCCAGGGGAGGGGTGAAACGCAACTCAGGTGGAATCCCTCTCTCAAGGAATTCAGACCCCAGGGCTTGGCAATTTGAAGCCATTAAAACCAGCCTACAACCTCTCCTCTGTCTCCACCACGCGCCCAGCAGGGAGAGCCTTACAAAGTTAAAGGAGCCACAAAATCTTTTGCTGGTGGGACCCACAGACAGACAAGTGCCACATACTGGGCAGGATAAGAAAAACAGAGCCCAGAGACTTCACAGGAAAGTCTTTCAACCTGCTGGATCTCACCCTCAGGGAAAACTGATGCAGGTGACTCCTTCCCCCTGATAGGAGGCAAGTTTCGTCCAGGAAAACCCGGCTGGAGTCTGTAATACCTATGTAGACCCTCCTAAGGGTGGGGAGGGAAAAGGCACTTTACAAGCAGGCTAAGAAACAAGGAAACAAGAACTGAAAAATTACCCTCTGTTAAACAAAACTTAAGCTAGAGGCCCAGAAAAAGCTGAACTGAAGGTCAAAGAACAGATAGATAACAAACTCATCTAGCAAGAAAACCCTACATAAGATAAGTGAAAGCAAACTCCAGAATAAACTAATTAAGGTAATTAAATGTCTAGACACCAGCAAAAAATAACAAATCACACCAGGAAAATTGAAGATATGGCCCAGTCAAAAGAAAAAACCAATAGTTCAAATGAGATACAGGAGCTGAAACAACTAATTCAGACTATACGAACAGAAATGAAAACCTCATCAAAAACCAAATCAATGAATTGAGGGAGGACATAAAGAAGGCAAGGAATGAACAAAAAGAAGAAACTGAAAGTCTGAAAAAACAAATCACAGAACTTACGGGAATGAAAGATACAGTAGAAGAGATGAGGAAACAATGGAAACCTACAATGGTAGATTTCAAGAGGCAGAGGTTAGGATTAGTGAACTGGAGGATGGAACATATGAAATCCAAAAAGAAACAGAAACTATAGGGAAAAGAATGGAAAAATATGAGCAGGGACTCAGGGAATTGAATGATAATATGAAGCGCACAGATATATGTGTTGTGGGTGTCCCGGAAGGAGAGGAGAAGGGAAAAGGAGGAGAAAAACTAATGGAAGAAATTATCACTGAAAATTTCCCAACTCTTATGAAAGACCTAAAATTACAGATCCAAGAAGTACAGCACACCCCAAAGAGAATAGATCCAAATAGACATTCTCCAAGACACTTACTAGCCAGAATGTCAGAGGTCAAAGAGAAAGAGAAGATCTTGAAAGCAGCAAGAGAAAATCAATCCATCACATACAAGGGAAACCCAATAAGACTATGTGTAGATTTCTCAGCAGAAACCATGGAGGTGAGAAGACAGTGGGATGATATATTTAAATTACTAAAAGAGAAAATCTGCCAACCAAGAATTCTATATCCAGCAAAATTGTCCTTCAAAAATGAGGGAGAAATTAAAACATTTTCAGACAAATAGTCACTGAGAGAATTTGTGACCAAGAGACCAGCTCTGCAAGAAATACTAAACAGAGCACTAGAGACAGATACGAAAAGACAGAAGAGAGAGGTGTGGAGAAGAGTGTAGAAAGAAGGAAAATTAGATATGATATATAAAATGCAAAAGGCAAAATGGTAGAGGAAATTACTACCCAAACAGTAATAACACTAAATGTTAATGGACTAAACTTCCCAATGAAAAGACATAGACTGGCAGAATGGACTAAGAAACAGGATCCTTCTATATGCTGTCTGCAGGAAACACATCTTAGACCCAAAGATAAACATAGGTTGAAAGTGAAAGGTTGGGAAAAGATATTTCATGCAAATAACAACCAGAAAAGAGCAGGAGTAGCTATACTAATATCCAACAAATTAGACTTCAAATGTAAAACAGTTAAAAGAGACAAAGAAAGATACTATGTACTAATAAAAGGAACAATTCAACAAGAAGACATAACAATCATAAATATTTATGCACCGAACCAGAATGCCCCAAAATACGTGAGGCAAACACTGTAAATACTGAAAAGGGAAATAGACACATCTACCATAATAGTTGGAGACTTCAATTCCCCACTCTCATCAATGGACAGAACATCTAGACAGAGGATCAATAAAGAAACAGAGAATTTGAATATTACAATAAATGAGCTAGACTTAACAGAAATTTATAGGACATTACACCGCACAACAGCAGGATACACCTTTTTCTCAAGTGTATCATGGATCATTCTCAAAGATAGACCATATGCAGGTCACAAAGCAAGTCTCAACAAATTTAAAAAGATCATACACAACACTTTCTCAGATCATAAAGGAATGAAGTTGGAAATCAATAATAGGCGGAGTGCCAGAAAATTCACAAATACGTGGAGGCTCAACAACACACTCTTAAACAACCAGTGGGTCAAGGAAGAAATTGCAAGAGAAATCAGTAAATATCTTGAGGCGAATGAAAATGAAAACACAACATATAAAAACTTATGGGATGCAGCAAAGGCAGTGCTAAGAGGGAAATTTATTGCCCTAAATGCCTATATCAAAAAAGAAGAAAGGGCAAAAATTTGGGAATTAACTGTCCACTTGGAAGAACTGGAGAAAGAACAGCAAACTAACCCCAAACCAAGCAAAAGGAAAGAAATAACAAAGATTAGAGCAGAAATAAATGAAATTGAGAACATGAAAACAATAGAGAAAATCAATAAGACAAGAAGTTGGTTCTATGAGAAAAATCAATAAGCTTGATGGGCCCTTAGCAAGATTGACAAAAAGAAGAAGAGAGAGGATGCAAATAAATAAGATCAGAAATGGAAGAGGAGACATAACCACTGACCTCACAGAAATAAAGGAGCTAATAACAGGATACTGTGAACAACTTTATGCTAATAAATACAACAATGTAGATGAAATGCACAACTTCCTAGAAAGGCATGAACAACCAACTTTGACTCAAGAAGAAATAGATGACCTCAACAAACCAATCACAAGTAAAGAAATTGAATCAGTCATTCAAAAGCTTCCCAAAAAGAAAAGTCCAGGACCAGACGGCTTCACATGTGAATTCTACCAAACATTCCAGAAAGAATTAGTACCAACCCTGCTCAAACTCTTCAAAAAAATTGAAATGGAGGGAAAGCTACCTAATTCATTCTATGAAGCCAACATCACCCTCATACCAAAACCAGGCAAAGATATTACAAAAAAAGAAAACTACAGACCAATCTCTCTAATGAATATAGATGCAAAAATCCTCAACAAAATTCTAGCAAATTGAATCCAACAACACATTAAAAGAATTATACATCATGACCAAGTAGGATTCATCCCAGGTATACAAGGATGTTTCAACATAAGAAAATCAATTAATGTAATACACCATATCAACAAATCAAAGCAGAAAAATCACATGATCATCTCAATTGATGCAGAGAAGGCATTTGACAAGATTCAACATCCTTTCTTGTTGAAAACACATCAAAGGATAGGAATAGAAGGGAATTTCCTAAAAATGATAAAGGGAATATATGAAAAACCCACAGCTAATATCATTCTCAATGGGGAAAAATTGAAAACTTTCCCCCTAAGATCAGGAACAAGACAAGGATGTCCACTATCACCACTGTTATTCAACATCGTGTTGGAAGTTCTAGCCAGAGCAATTAGGCAAGAAAAAGAAATACAAGGCATCAAAATTGGAAAGGAAGAAGTAAAACTATCACTGTTTGCAGATGATATGATACTATACATCGAAAACCCTGAAAAATCCACAGCAAAACTGCTAATTAGCTCTAGTAAATGTTGTAATCTAGTAATGTTGATCTTGTAACCTGCCGCTTTGCTGTACTCTAATAAACGAGTACAGCAAAGTGGCAGTTTACAAGATCAACATTCAAAAATCTGTAGCATTTCTATACACTAGCAATGAACAAGCTGAGGGGGAAATCAAGAAATGAATTCCATTTACAATTGCAACTAGAAGAATAAAATACTTAGGAATAAATTTAACTAAAGAGACAAAAGACCTATACAAAGAAAACTACAAGAAACTGTTAAAAGAAATCACAGAACACCTAAATAGATGGTAGGGCATACCATGTTCATGGATTGGAAGACTAAATATAATTAAAATGTCAATTCTACCCAAATTGATTTACAGATTCAACGCAATACCAATCAAAATCCCAACAACTTACTTTTCAGAAATAGAAAAAACAATAAGCAAATTTATCTGGAAGGGCAGTGTGCCCCGAATTGCTAAAAGTATCTTGAGGAAAAAAACGAAGCTGGAGGTCTCATGTTGCCTGACTTTAATGCACATTATGAAGCCACAGTGGTCAAAACAGCATGGTACTGGCATAAAGATAGATATATTGACCAATGGAATTGAATAGAGTGCTCAGATATAGACCCTCTCATCTATGGACATTTGATCTTTGATAAGGCAGTCAAGCCAACTCACCTGGGACAGAACAGTCTCTTCAATAAATGGTGCCTAGAGCACTGGATATCTATATGCAAAAGAATGAAAGAGGACCCGTATCTCACACCCTATACAAAAGTTAACTCAAAATGGATTAAAGATCTAAACATTAGGTCTAAGATCATAAAACAGTTAGAGGAAAATGTAGGGAGATATCTTATGAATCTTATAATTGGAGGCAGTTTTATGGACCTTACACCTACAGCAAGAGCACTGAAGAAATAAATAAATAAATGGGAGCTCCTCAAAATTAAACATTTTTTGCATCAAAGAACTTCATCAAGAAAGTAAAAAGACAGCCTACACAATGGGAGACAATATCTGGAAATGACATATCAGATAAAGGTCTAGTATACAGAATTTATAAAGAGATTGTTCAATCCAGCAACAAAAAGACAGCCAATTCAATTACAAAATGGGAAAAAGACTTGAACAGACACCTCTCAGAAGAGGAAATACAAATGGCCAAAAGGCACATGAAGAGATGCTCAATGTCCCTGGCCATTAGAGAAATGCAAATCAAAACCACAATGAAATATCATCTACACCCACCAGAATGGCCATTATCAACAAAACAGAAAATGACAAGTGCTTGAGAGGATGCAGAGAAAGAGGCACACTTATCCACTGTTGGTGGGAATGTCATATGGTGCAACCACTGTGGAAGGCAGTTTGGCGGTTCCTCAAAAAGCTGAATATAGAATTGCCATACGACCCAGCAATACCATTGCTAGGTATCTACTCAAAGGAATTAAGGGCAAAGACACAAACGGACATTTGCACACCAATGTTTATAGCAGCGTTATTTACAATTGCAAAGAGATGGAAACAGCCAAAATCTCCATCAACAGAAGAGTGGCTAAACAAACTGTGGTATATACATACGATGGAATATTATGCAGCTTTAAGACAGAATAAACTTATGAAGTATGTAACAACATGGATGGGACCTAAAGAACATTATGCTGAGTGAGACTAGCCAAAAACTAAAGGACAAATACTGTATGGTCTCACTGATATGAACCAACATTAGTGAATAAACTTGGAATATTTCCTTGGTAACAGAGATCATCAGGAGATAAAAATAGGGTGAGATATTGGGTAATTGGAGATGAAGGGATACAGACTGTGCAACAGGACTGGATACAAAAACTCAGAAATGGACAGCACAATACTACCTAACTGTAATGTAATTATGTTAAAACACTGAATGAAGCTGTATGTGAGAATGATAAGAGGGAGGAGGGCTGGGGACATAAATGAAATCAGAAAGAAAGATAGATGGTAAAGATCAAGATGGTATAATCTAGGAATGCCTACAGTGTATAATAATTGTGAAATGTACAATGTACAAATTTTAAAAATGTTTTTGCATGAGGAAGAACAAAGGATTGTCATTATTGCAGGGTGCTGAAAATAGATGATAGCTAATACTTTAAAATGTCACATTATGTTTGAGACTAAAGCAAAAAATGTTTATTTGTTACAAAATTTATATTTTAACTAGAGCATTTCCTAATATAACTCAGGTAGATAGTTTGATTGAATGTCATAAGTACTTGGAATCTCAGGTAGGACATGAGATTTTGTTGGTTTGTCTAGAGTGATCCCCCGATGAATCCCCGAATGATTTGATCAGTGACTGGAAAAGTATTTGCAAGCTCCCTTCAGGGAATGGTGAGAGTGGGGAGAAATTCAACTTCCCCAAGTTGAATTCTTGATATTCTCACAAGCAGTGTGGACAGCCAAAGCTATAGGCTGAGCCCCCAGTCTTGGGGTTTGTTCACATGAAACTTAACTCCACAAAGGATAGGTCAAGTCTACTTAAAATTTAGGCCTAAGAGTCACCCCCAAGAGAGCCTCTTTTGTTGCTCAGATGTGGCCTCTCTCTCCAGCCAACATGACGAGCAGTCTCACCACCCTCCCCCTCTCTGCATGGGACATGACTCCCAGGGGTGTGGACCTTCCTGGCAATGTGGGACAAAGATCCTGGAATGAGCTGAGACTCAGCATCAAAGGACTGAGAAAAACCCTAGAATGAGCTGGGAATTAACATCAAGAGACTGAGACAACCTTCTCGACCAAAAGGGGGAAGAGTAAAATGAGGCAAATTGTCAATGGCTGAGAGATTCCAAACATAGTCGAGAGGTTATCCTGGAGGTTATTCTTATGCATTAAGTAGATATCACCTAATTGTTCAAGATGTAGTGGAGAGGCTGGAGGTAACTGCCTGAAAATGTAGAGCTGTGTTCCAGTAGCCATGTTTCTTAATGATAATTGAACAAAGATATAGCTTTCACAATGAGACTCTGTGAATGTGAAAACCTTGTATCTGATGCTCCTTTTAGCTACTATATCAACAGAAGAATAGAACATATGGAATAAAAATAAATAATAGGGGGAACAAATGTTAAAATAAATTTATTTTGAAATGCTAGTGGTAAATGAAAGTAAGGGGTATGGTATGTATAATCTTTTTTTCTCTGTTATCATTTTATTACTTTTTCTGTTGTCTTTTTATTTCTTCTTCTAAATCGATGCAAATGTTCTAAGAAGTGATGAATATGCAACTATGTGATGATATTAAGAATTGCTGATTGTATATGTAGAATGGAAGGATATCTTAATGTTTTGTTTGTTAATTTTTTTTAATTAATAAAAAAAGGTGAACCTGAGCACAGTCCTACTTGAATGATTACAAATTTCTTTCTTTTCAATTTGGCATGATCTGTGATTTAAGTTGCTGAATGTCAATTTTCCCTTTAGACCATAAGCTCCCTGAGGGCAATGCCTGTGTCTACTTTTGTCCACGATTGTATCTCCATCACCTCAGTGTCAGTACCTAGAAGGTCTTCAACAAATGTTTGCTGGAGAGATAATACCACTCAAAAAGTCATGAGGATTAGATGAGAAAACATATGTCAAGTACTCATCATATCAGAGTGCCTGATAACTGAATCAATATTTGCTGCTTTTATTTCCTCTCTAGTTACCCTCTAACTCTTGCACTTTCCACTTCACTGAAACTATTCCTCAAAGCAGTTGTGAAATCCAAACAACTGGCAAACTAGCTCCTCCTTGAAACTTCTCTTCAGTGTCTTTGACACCAAATTCTACAGATTCTTCTACAACTTTTCCAGCACTTTCTTCCTTTCTTTTACTGATTCTTGTCTTTCAACAGCTCTCCCAGTGTTAGTCCCACCAACACTCATGCCTTAACCTTTGCTCTCTCATTAAAATTGGGCTCAGCTATTCTAGGCTTCACTACCACTTCTTGATGCTGACTAAAATTTCCACTCTTCTGTATTTTGCCTGAGCTGTAGCTCCATACTCCCAACACCTTGGGAAAATTGTCACTCCTTTGCCCTCCGTGAACCCTTTATGCTCCCCACATCACAGTCTATATGTACTTCTATATGTTGTCTATTTACAACAGACTACCTTAGGATAAGTTCCATGCCATGAGTTTTCGTATTGCTAGCACTTAGCATAAGGCGGGCCACCAAGCAGCTGATAAATAAGTGTTTGTTAATGAATGAAGAAAGGAGTTTATGAAACTATTACTAAAAATTGATTCATTTGAATGTCTTTAAATATCTCAAATTTGGTGCCAAACTGATGTATTTTCTTCCTCCAAACTCCCTTGCCTACTGAATTTCCTGCTGTCACTGCTACCTGTATATGTATATGTACATACATATGTACATGCATTTATGCACATATATATATGCATCTACCTATACATGTTTTACACTCTAAGTCTGTGCCAATATAATTGGTGGCAGAAACCATTTTAATTAGAAACTAAGCTAACCATTTGATATGTGTAATTGAAAGATAAGATAAAAGTTTTATCCTAAGTTTAAAATCTGAAAGTCCTCTTTCACTCCTCTCCATTTCCCTCATATTCACCAAGCCTTCAATGCTTCCTTTGAAATTCCACATTGTATCCATTCTTTATTCCACTGGCAATACCCATACCTCCCAAGATCTCAGGTCCCATCTGGATCATTACAACAGCCTTCCTATCCCCCAAACATGTAAATGTTCTCTATTATCTTCTGAAGACTTGTAAGCTAATATCCTTAACCTAATTATCCAGTCTCCCCCACTTCCCTTGCTACTTATCCAACCTCAGGTCAACATCCATTGCCCTCTCCAGGCAGGCTGTTCCTGCTATTGACTAGTCAACTAGTAGTTCTTGCCCTATGTGGAATCCCTTCTCTGCCATGTATGGAATTCTGCCTACTTTTCAAGACTGAGTTCAAAACGTTTCTTTTTTTTAGTTGTTATTTTAATAACATATATATACCTTAAAATTTCCCCTTTTATCCAAACATTCAGGCATATAATTCATAGTGCTAACTACATTCACAATGTTGTGCTACCATCACTGTCATTTATTATGAAATCATTACTTACACTTCTTTTTTTAAAATTAATTTTATTTTTAAATTCCAAACTTTACAGACTATACCAACTAAGCAACTCCCTCTAACCCCCTTCCTCCATTTCCTCATAACCTCAACTCTACTTTCCATCTCTGTGAATTTGCTATTTCCAGATATGTCATATAAGTGAAATCATACCCTATTTGTTGTTTATTTCACTAAGCACAATGTTTCCAAGGTTCATCCACCATGGTGATTAAATTCATGTGTCAATTGGCTAAGTTATGGTCCAGTTGTTTGGTCAATCAAGCAATGGTCTGATTGTTATTGTGAGTATATTTTGAGGACTTAAATCATTAGTCAGCTGATGACATCTACGGCTGATTACATCTACAATCAACAAAGAAGACTGCCTTCTGCAATGAGAGACATTTAGAACTGATGATTTCAGCAGTCAGAAAGACAAAATTTTATCTCTATTTCAGCCAACCAGCTTCTCCTGAATTTATTGAAACCTTCATTGGAATTCTAATTTAAAGCCTGACCTATGGATTTTGGACTTACCAATTCCCATGGTCATATGAGCCAATTCCTATAAGAAATCTCATAACATTCACATATATGTAACTGTGTGTGTGTGTGTGTGTGTGTGTGTGTGTGTGTGTGTGTATCCTGTTTGTTTTGTTTCCCCAGACAACCCTAACTAATATAGATTTTGGTACTGAGAGTGATTTTTGAGAAATAGAACCTAAAGGATGAGATTTCTGAGTTGATTTTTTTATTTTAGTTCTCTAATTCGATAAGATTAAAAGACACCAATGACTATTTCCAATGATCAAGATGGCACTGATAATTCATGGCATTATTTGGCAATAAAGATATGCAAAAACATCACCATTGGATACTGCTACTCAAAAACTTATAAAAGGAAGGGTTCTGGATGACAGTGTATTTGATACACTGAATAAACAGAATTTTGTGTAGTTGAAAAGTATAATGATGTTGGCTGGTTGCTCTTAAATATGCTGGATACAGTTGTTAAAGAAATGGATGAGCTCAAGGCTTCAAATTCCCAGCTTTATGTAGGACATGAAAGTTTTTATGTGTGCCCTGAAAAAAAAATGCATTTCTTGTAGCCTCAGACTTGAGATTTCTAAAAACCAGGCCCAGAATCTTATTGTGCAAGCAGCTGAATTACAACATAAATTGAGTCCCCAACTTTTCGGGGTATCTGTTGTTAAAGTAGGGGATTGATTCAGAAGGAATGGGACCCTAAAAACTGAAATGAGTACATCTGGTGTTGGGACATTGAAACCCTAGACTCTGCAGAGTCCTCTTTGCCAAATGAATCTGTAATGGTCTGTCCTGAGAAATCAGCCACCTACCTCCAGTCTGCTATTCCTCCTCCACCTGAAGAGATGAACCCCGTCTCACCAGGTTAAACTGTAATGCAATGCCCTGGGGTAACTGTCTTGCAAAGCACTGCTAATTCCTCTCATGGCCCATCCCCACTATCCCTCTTTCCTTCCAGGCCTATAACTAGCTTGAATTCCCAACAGGTCCCCAAAGGTGAGGTACAAAGTGTGACCCATGAGGAAGTATACTCACTCCAAAAGAACATAATATTTCCAATTGATTGAAAAAATTGACAGAAATCAGGGGACTATATGTGGGAATAGATTTTAAGGTGGCAGGATAACGGTGGAAGAAATGTAAATTTGTATCAGGCCAAATTTATTGATATAGGTTTACCATGTAGAGATTCTGCATTCAATGTTGTAGTTCAGGGGGGTAATAAAAGGCTCTAATCATTTCTTTAGGTAGTTGGGTGAAGTGTGAACAAAAAAAGGTTTACATTGCCTGAAGTCAAAATGCTAGAACTATAAATGAGGGTATATTAAGACTTAGAGAGGACATATGGTGGAATGTTAGAAAGGACATACAGTATAAGAACTGCTCACTCAACTCAAGAAAGTCCAGAGGATGCACCTTTCACCAGGACAGTGAGAAGTACATTTGTGAGAGCTGCTTCATCATCCCTGAAGAGCTCTGTGGTTGCTGTTATCTATAGATCATATATTATTGCTGCTGCCACTGAACTTGGACCCTTATACCCAGTGATGATTGAATCCCAGGCTGGCAGGAGCCAGGTGGCAACACTTAAGCTGAAGAGAAGGTAGGTGTGGCCACCATAATGGACATTCAGAATAGACTCCCAGAGATCTATGACATTGCCTAGTTGAACATGGTATACCTAGAAGTGAAATAGATAGACAGTTTTCTAAATTCTTAGTTGATCTGTATAAGCAGAAAAGTCCTAGGTTGCAGACCCAGAACCCCTTGGATGAAAGGAAGGCTGGGTTTCCTGGGGGAAGGACCCTGCTACATTGCCAAAAATTTATTTTCCTCCTAGCCTTTCCTAAAGGGGCCCAAGGCCTTTTACTTGGGTGATTATGTATTGGGGAAAAGGAAATGATCAGACAGTTTGGGGATTATTCAGGCATTGGCTCAGAATTGACATTAGTTCCAGGAGACCCAAAAGATCACTGTAGCCCACCACTCAGGGTAGGGGCTTATGGAGATCTAGTGATTTGTAGCTCAAGTCAGCATCCAGTGGGTCAACTGGATCTCCAAACTCATTCAGTGGTTATTTCCCCACTTCTGGAATGCATAATTGAAATAGCCAAACTCAGAAACTGGCAGAATCCCCACATTGGTTCCTTGACTAGTGAAGTGAGGACTATTAAGGTAGGAAAGGCCAAGCAGAAACCACTTGAATTGCTTCTTCCTAGCAAAACAGTAAATCAAAACCAATACCATATGCCTGGAGGGATTGAAGAGATTAATGTCATCAAGGACTTGAAGGATGCAGGGGTGGTGATTCCCACCATATCTGCATTCAACACTCCTGTTTGACCTGCGAAAAAAACAAATGGATCTTGGAGGAAGACAGTAAGTTATCATAAACTTAACCAAGTGATGACTATAATTGTAGTTGCTATTTCAGATGTGGTATCATCATTTGAGCAAATCAACACATCCCCTTGTACCTGATATGCAGCTTTTGATTTGGAAACTGCTTTGTTCTCAATACCTGTTAGTAAAGACTACCAGAGTTTGCTTTCAGCTGGCGTGGCTATCAATATACCTTTACTGTCTGTTCTGGTTTGCTAACTGCTGGAATGCAACACACCAGAGATGGATTTGCTTTTAATAAAAGTGGATTTATTTTGTTAGTTCTTCAGAGGAAAGGCAGCTAACTTTCCACTGAGGTTCTTTCTTACGTGGAAGGCACAGGATGGTCTCTGCTGGCCTTCTCTCCAGGCCTTTGAGTTCCAACAACTTTCCCTGGGGTGACTTCTTTCTGCATCTCCAAAGGCCTGGGCTGAGCTGCAAGTGCTGAGATGAGGAATGCTGAGCTGCTTAGGCTATGCTTCGTTGTGGTCTCTCATTTAAGCATCAGCCAATTAAGTCAAACGTCCTTCATTGCAGCAGGCATGCCTCCTAGCTGACTGCAGATGTAAATCAGCAACAGATGAGGTCCACATACCATTGGCTCATGTCCATAGCAACAAAACTAGGTATGCTCACCTGGCCAAGTTGACAACTGAATCTAACTACCACACTGTCCTACCCCAGGGGCATATCAACTTTCCAACCCTATGTCATGATCTAATCCACAGGGAGCTCAATCACATTCCCTCCCACAAGGATCACATTGGTTCATTATATTGGTGACATGATGCTAACTGAACCTAGTGAGCAAGAAGTAGCAACTACTCTAGACTTATTAGTAAGACATTTGTGTGTCGGATGGTGGAACATAAATCCAATAAAAATCAAGATCCTTCCACCTCAGTAAACTTTCTAGATGGTATGGAGTATGTTGAGATTTCTCAACTAAGGTGAAGGATTATCTGTTACATCTGACCCCTCCTAAAACTAAAAAGATGTACAACGCATACTTGGTCTTTTTGTATTTTGGAGGAAACATATCCCTCATTTGGGTGTGCTACTCTGGTCCATTTCACTGAGTGACCCAAAAGGCTGCTAGTTTTGAGTGGAAACAAGGAAAAGAGGAAGCTCTGCAACATGTCCAGGGTGCCAGGCAAGTCACTTGGGCCATAAGATCCAACAGATCGAATGGTGCTTGTAGTTTCAGTGTCAAATAGAGACGCTGTTTGGGTATTTTGACAGGCTCCCATAGGAGAATCATAGTGTAGACCCTTAGGATTTTGGCGCATCCTGTTTAGATAACCACTCTCCTTTTGAGAAACAGCTTTGACCTGCTACTGGGTGTTAGTAAAGACAGAACTCTTAACCAATTTACCTCAAGACTTGCCCAGCATGAATAGATATTGTCTGACTCACAAACCCAAAAATTGGGCATGTGAAACAGCACTCCATCATCAAATGGAAATGGTATATACAAGATTGGGTTGAAGAAGGCCTTAAGTCACTAATTCCAAGAAGAAATGGCCCATATGTTTATGGTCTCCACTCCTGCCTCATTACCTTCTCTTTCCCATCCCACAGCATTGACCTCATTGGGAGTTCCCACGATCAGTTGACTGAGAAAGAAAACACTCTGGCCTGGTTTACAGACAGCTTTGCATGATATACAAGTTCCACCTGAAAGTGGACAGATGCAGCCCTTCAGTCCCTTTTTGGAGCATTCCTAAAGGACAGCAGTGAAAAGAAATCCTCCCAGTGAGCAGAATTCCGCTCATGTCAGTTGTTCATTTTGATTTGAAGAAGAAATGGCTGGAAGCACATTTGTATACTAATTCATGGGCCGTGGCTAATGATTTGGCTGACTGGTCAGGGACTTGGAGGGAACATGATTGGAAAATTGGTGGCAAAGAAGTCTGGGGAAAGGCATTTCAATAGACCTTTGTGAATGGGCAAAAAAAAAAAAAAAAAAAAAACCATGCAAATACTTGTGTCCCATGTGAATGCTCATTAGAGGGTATGTCAGGAAGGAAAATTTAAATTATCAAGTGGATATAATGACCCATTCTCTGGCTACTTGTCTTCCCCCAGCCACTCCTGTTATTGCCCAATGGGCTCATGAACAAAGTGGCCATGGTAGTCAGAATGGAAGTCATGCATGGGCTCGGTAACATGGACTTCTACTCACCAAGGTTGACCTGGTTCCAGCTACTGCTGAGCATCCAATCTTCCAGCTGCAGAGACCAATATTCAGTCCCTAACATAGCACCATTCCCCCAAGGTGATCAGCGTGTTACCTGGTGGCAGGTTGATTACACTTCCATTATGGAAGGGGGAGTATTTTGTTTTTAATTGAATAGATACACATTACAGATATGGATTTGCCTTCCCTGCATGCAATGCTTATGCCAAAACTATCGTCTATGGACTTACAGAATGCCTTATCCACTCTCATGTTATTTCATACAGCATTGCTTCTGATCAAGGAACCTACTTCACAGCAAATGAAGTGCAGTAATGAGCACGTGATCATGGAAGTTGTATTAACTCCAGGCCTTAGCATTTAAATTACAGAATATCAAGTTTAAGAGTGAATATTACTCAAGGACTTGCATCACCTTCTGGGGAAAAAAATTAGCACACTTCCAGTTGTATGTAAAACAATTAAATCATTTTAGGCAAAAATATGACTGTTAACATTATTTTGAGATTGCGTGATTTAAGGAGAAGTTATGGGCATCAAGTTGACAAGGAGTAGACTTTGATGATTAACTTTCTGTGTCAAGTTGGCTACGTCATAGTGTCTAGTTGCTTGGTCAAGCAATTACAGACTTAATTGTTCCTGGGAGGATATTTTATAGATTTAAATAATTAGTCAGTTGATTGCATCAATGGCTGATTACATGTACAATCAACAAAAGAGAAAGCTATCAGCAATGAGAGAAGTTTCATCCCATCCATTGAAGGTCTTAAAGGGGAAACTGATGATTTCAGCAGTCAGAAAGAATAGTTTATATCTCTACTTCAGTAACCAGCTACTCCTGGGGAATTCATTAAAATCTTTATTGGATTTTCCAACTTGCAACCTGCCCTAAGGAATTACGACTTGGCAATCCAAAATTGTGTAGCCAATTCCTATAATAAACTAATAATATTTATATACATATAGATGTACATAAATTTGTATGTGTGTGTCTGTTTCCCCAAAGAAACCTAATACATCCATGTTGTTGCATGTCTTAGGTATTCATCCTTTTTTTGGCCAAGTCACATTCCACTCTGTGTATGTATCACATTTTGTTTGTCCATTCATCCGTGGATGGACATTTATGTTGCTTTTACCTCTGGTTATTTTGAATAATGCTATTAGGAATATTGATGTACAATTATCTGTTTGAATCTTTGTTTTCAATTCCTTTGGGTATATATCTAGAAATGGAATTGCCAAGTCATATGGTAATTCTATATTGAGCTTTTTGAGGAACTGCCATACTGCTTTCCACAGTTAGTGCACCATTTCACATTCCCTCCAGCAATGCACAAAGATTCCAATTTCTCCACATCCTCTCCAGCACATGTTATTTTCTGTTTTGTTTCTTTGTCTGTTTGTTCTAATAGTCATGCTAATCGGTGTGTAGTGGTAGCTTATTGTAGTTCTGGTTTGTATTTCCCTGATGAATAATGATGAGAGCATTTTTCATGCATTCTTTGTCCATTTGTATATCTTCTTTGGAGATATGTCTTTTCAAGTCCTTTACCAGTTTTTTTTTTGGGGGGGGGGGTGCATGGTCCAGGAATCAAACCTGGGTCTCCTGCATGTAAGGTGGGCATTCTAACCACTGAACTACCTGTGCATCCTTTACACATTTTCTAATTGGGCAAAATTGTTTGTCTTTTTGTTGTTGAGTTGCAAGAGTTCTTTATATATCCTGAATGTTAAACTCCTACCAGATAATATGATTTGAAGCTATTTTCTCCCATTTTGTAGGTTGTCTTTTCACTTTCCTTTTACCTTTCTGATGCACAAAAGTTTTATTTTTAATAGCATAAATTCATCAATTACTCTATTTTTTCTTCTGTTGCTTATGCTTTTGGTTCATATGTAAGTATCCATTGCTGAAACCCAGTTCATGAACACTTCTTACACTTCTTATACATGAAATATTTGGATCACTCCTTGCAGGAATGCTTTCTTCCCACAGCACTTAAATTCTACACCACGAACTATTTCAAAGCTTAATTCAGGGGGGTTGATTTGTTTTCTTGATGTTAATCTTGCTTCTCCAAAGAGTTTGTGAGCTGATTGAGGGCTATGGCTCTGGTAAGTAAACACTGCTAATTAATTACTTTTACCAGATAAAAGTGCGACTCATTTAGAAGATGAGATTCAGTCCCTATAAGAAGACTACATAGAAAATTAGTGAATCAAAATCCATCTTATTCCCCTGTAAAGTCAGAATTGCATTGTCAAAAAATTGTGTGCTCAGAATTTTATAACAATAATATTTAAAATACAACAAAATTTTAAATCACACTTGTCAAGGAAAAATAAGACACTTGGGTGGAGA
The DNA here is from genome assembly GCF_023851605.1 of Tamandua tetradactyla. NCBI lineage: Eukaryota > Metazoa > Chordata > Mammalia > Pilosa > Myrmecophagidae > Tamandua > Tamandua tetradactyla. The sequence goes on along the minus strand of NC_135331.1, from coordinate 58,219,489 downwards.
GTGGGAAAGGGAGAGTGATAGGCATTGAATCATATCCCACACAAAATCATAACCCCCAGTCTTATGTATGTGAACTCATTTGTAAGTAGGAGGTCAAGCCCAATATGACTGAAGTCTTAATAAGCAGAGGAAATCTGGACAAGGGCATAAGAGACAAACAGAAGGAGTGAGATAGCTCTGTGACAAAAGCAGAGACTGAGTTATGGGTTGCCAGGAAGCCACCACCAAAATACAACAGACTTCAGAGAAAACATGGTGTTGCCAACACCTTAATTTTGGACTTCTAGCCTCCAAAACTGTTTATGACAACCAATTTGTTATCTGTTATAGCAGCCCTGACAAGCTAAGGCAGAGGGTGAAATAAAATCAATAAAATCTCTCGCACAAAATACAATATACAAATGTCCTCACAGAGCTTTATTCTGCTGATTTGCCCAACCCTCTAAGATGGTTCTAAAAATTTTACACCTCTCTACTCTTCTCTAGAGAAGAAAGTCTCTGTCCTGAGCATATTTTGTTTTAAAAAAAAACTTTCATTTTGAAACAATTTTAGACTTACAGAAAAGTTATGACTATAGTCAGAGAGCTATGGAAACCTCACCCAGCTTCCTCTAATGGTAACATGTTACATAACCATAGTATAACTATCAGAAGAGTGAAATTAATATCGGTGCAATACCATTGACTACATTACAGATCTTCTTTGAATTTCTCCAGTTTTTCCCTTAATGTCCTTTTCCTGTTACAGGATGCAACAGAGGATCCCACATTGCTTTTGGTTTTCTCTTTCGTCAACCCCAATGTGTGACAGTTCCTCAGTTGTTGCTTGTCTTTCATGACATGGATACACTTCATAAATAATGGTCAGTTATTTTGCAGAATGACCCTTATTTTCAATTTATCTGATATTTTCTCATAATTGCATTTTGGGCAAGATTACCTGAGAAATAATGCTGTATTCTTCTCAGTCCGCCCTATCAGAAGATATGGGATGTTGATATGCCTTATTACCAGTGACATTAATATGGACCAGTGGTTACCATGGGTTATTTTCCCTTTGTAATTTGATTCATCCCTGGTAATTGATAAATCTCTCTGGGGGAGATAAACTTTAAGGCTATACTAATACCTGGTTTCTCCTCAGATTTTTACCCACTGATTTTGCCCATCAGGGAATCTTGCCTGCCATAGTTATTACTAATAGTGGTTTCTTATCTCCTTCTTTCCTTCCTTCCACATTTATTAATTGTCATTCTTTCTTAAAGTTGGGTATTCCTTAACACATTATTGATGAACTCTCTTCAGTATCTAGTGTGAAGAGCACAGTTTCTAGTCAGAACTCTGCCCCAAACAGGCTCTATCATCTCAGGAATTTATACCTCCAAGCCAAAGGCAGTAGGCTTAAGGATGCCTGCCAAGAAGAAGGAGAAGGAGGGGGAGGGGTCAGAGGCAGGGAAGGAAGGGAGGGAGGGATAGAGAAAAGGAAGGTCAGATGAAGGAAGGAAGAGGGCAAAATATTCATCTTTGGTATCTTTTCCTTAACTATCAGTTACTTCAAAAACAAGTATTCGGTATTTTAAGGGGACACTTTCCTTTAAATGGATAGACCCATATTGAACCCCAAGGAAAGATCTAGAAGCAAAACTCATTTCTGGCACTCACGCCATGTGGATGAGTTATACAGCTAGGTAATACATGCAATGTGCATGCCACACAGTCACCATTATGGCTTTCTCTCTAATCTTTTACAGGGAGTGAGTGTACTTTGGAACTCTGAAAAAGGACTTAGAGCCACCATACAAACTAGAGGAGGCGTGACTTGGAAGGTTAACATCAATCTGGCAGGGCCTGAATATCTAGAGAAAGGAATTTGGTCTAAGCTTGTCTGCAAAAGAGCAAATCTATTCCTGGACTGGGAATTAGGGAAGTATAAACCTGCACAGACCACAGATCCCATTCTTAACACTGACTTCTTTGCCAGTAGCAGACAGAATTCCTGTGAGAGTTTGGGGATTGTGATAGTGTCTGTTTTCTCTTCATCCCAGCAGTTCTCTCTTCCTGATGCCTTGGTCTACCATGAAGAAAAATAGTATATATTGCACAGTGATTCCCACACTGAAAAGTGCTCACTTGTCCGAGGTTGTGATTGAAGGATGGTATCCAAAAGTACCTTGAGATTATTTTAATCGATTTTTTTATTCTCATACCATTGATACTCAAAACCCACACACACATACACACACACATATCCGAGTCATCTGGATGACCACCTCATACCCACAGACACTAATTCTAGTGCATGCACTTTTGCAGTGTATTTGTAATTATATTGTCATCAATTGATTATTCAAAGGACAGCGTTTGTTCCTATGTGTCAATAGGCATAACTGAATGCATTTGAGCTGACACGCCCTGTCATGGTCAGGTTCATATGTCAACTTGGCCAAGTGGTGGTACCTGTTTTTCTGGTTGGGCAAGTGCTGGCCTGTCTGTTGCAGTGAGGACATTTCATAGAATTAAATCATGATCACGTCAGCTGCATCCACAGCTGATTCCATTTGTATTCAGCCAAGGGGAGTGTCTTCTGCAATGAGTGATGCTTAATCTAATCACTGGAAGCCTTTTAAGGAGGATTCAGAAGAGACAGGCTCTCTTCCTGCTTCAGCCGGCAAGCCTCTCCTGTGAAGTTTGTCCAGACCTTCCATGGGAATTGCCGGCTTCACAGTCTGCCCTGAACATTTTGGACTCTGTGTTCCCATGGTCACATGAGACACTTTTATAAATTTTATATTTGAGAGTGTTTTCTGTTGATTCTGTTTCTATAGAGAACCCTAACTAATACAACTTGGTACCAGGAGTGGTTCTTAAGAAACAGAATCCTAAAAATGGGTTTCTACTCTGACTGTACTCAAAGGCACTCAGGACTCTGAGTCCCATAATCAGAATGACACTCCCAATCCATGGACAGAGGCAGCAAAAGAGATAGTCAAAATATCACCATTCGATTCTCCTAATGCTTCACTTGTATGAAGCCAGGCTCTGGGGAATAATGTTTCTGACACCTTTACAGAGTTCTGTGGAAATAAGAGGTACAGAGATGTTGGCTGGTTGTTGTTAGATACACTGGCTACATTAAGGAGTGAAAGGGATGGGCTTAAGGCTTCAAACGAGAAACTTAAGTGCCATCTGACAGATGTAGAAGTTTCTATGAGTATCCTGAAGGAAAATCTTATTTCCTGTAGCCGTAGACTTGAGATCTCTGAAAATCAGACTCAGAATCTTATTGTTAGAGTAGCAATTTCACAACATAAACTGAAATCTCAATGTTGCATGGTGTCTGCCATTAAAGTGAGGGCATTGATTGGGAAGGAGTGGGACCCTGAAAAATGGGATGGTGACATATGGATTGATAATGATGTTGGGGGTGAGGTTGAAATCCTAGGTCATGCTGAGTCTTCTCTAGATACCCTGTAATAGTTTGCCCTGAGAACATATCTGCTCCACCTCCAGCCTGCCTTGAGGAGTTGGCCACCCAACCTCCACCTGAAGGGATTAGCCCTAGAGTGATTAATCCTGTTTCACCAGATGAAACTTTGCAAATGAATGCCCTGAAGCAAATGGCTTAGAAGATATTTCTAATTCTTTTCATGACCCACCCCCACCATCTTCATTTCTTCCAGACCGATATATGTAGACTAAAGTCTCAACAGGCCCCTAAAGGTGAGGTACAAAGTATCACACATGAGGAGGTACATTATACTACAAAAGAATTGTGTGAGTTTTCCAATTTATATAAACAGAAATCAGGGGAATATGTGTGGCAATGGATTTTAAGGGTGTGGGATAATGGTGAGAGGAATATAAGGCTGGAAACACTGAATTTATTGATATGGGCCCATTAAGCAGAGATTCTACATTCAGTGTTATAGCTCAAGGGGTTAGAAAAGGCATTAACAGTTTGTTTGGGTGCTTGGTTGAAACATGGATCAAAAGGTGACTGACATTACCTGAGGTTGAAATGAGAGAACTGCCCTGGTATTATGTAGACAAGGGGATATAGAGGCTTAAAGAGATTGGAATGTTAGAGTGGATTTATCATGCAAAACCTGCTCTTACACCCCAGGAATGTCCAGAGGATGCACCTTTTACCAGAGCAGTAAGAAATAAATTTGTGAGACTAGCACCATAATCCCTGAAGAGCTCTGCAGTTGCACTTCTCTATAGGTCAGATATTACTGTAGGAACTACTGTCACTGAGCTGGAATCCTTAAACACGATGGGGATGATGGGATCCCTAGTTGGCAGAAGCCAGATGGCAGCACTTAATCACCAAAGACAGAGTGGACATGGCTATTATAATAGACAGCAAACTCAAAGCAGCTCAGCATACCTCATCTCAGCACTCACAGCTCAACCCGGCCTTTGGAGATGCAGAAAGGAATCACCCCAGGTAAAATTGTTGGAACCCAGAGGCCTGGAGTGAAGGCCAGCAGAGATCACCCTGTGCCTTCCCACATAAGCAAGAACCTCAGTTGAAAGTTAGCTTCCTTTCCTCTGAAGAACTATATGTTAACTAAATAAATCTCCTTCTATTGAAAGCCAATCCATCTCTGGTGTGTTGCATCCCAGCAGCTAGACATAAATCTCCTTCTATTGAAAGCCAATCCATCTCTGGTGTGTTGTATCCCAGCAGCTAGAAAGCTAGAACACACCCTAACGTCCAAATGACAACATTCAGTGCCGCTGTTCTATTTCTTTATTTATTTTACAAATTATAAAGAAAAACATCAGGATTTACAATGATATTTAGAACAGATCAGACCAAAACTTGGTTCTTAAGTTAGTTAATAAGCTGAAATTTTGAAATGAAATCATGAAAATGACAATGGGAAGGAATATATTCCAACTGGAGTAGGTTAACGAGAAAAGAATTGAGTAGACCTAGCATATAAACAAGGCAATCAGGTAAGCTGGAGGCCAACTATTACTGTATTATGTGCTATATGGACAAAAGCTTAACGATAGTTCTAACAGAAAAAATTGTTGGAGAATTGAGTCATCATGCTATATAAGTAATTCCAACCTAGCTAGTACTACTTAAGAAGAAAGTGAATTCTTGTGTATGTCTGCCTCTGTACTAATCAACTTGCAAAAGTTCATTATCAGACCTTATAGTTGTAGAGATAAATGGAAAATATTTTTAAGTGGTACTTTTAAAATTTTTCAGTATTGTTTGGGCATGTACTATGACATTGATTGATCATAGGATCAAAAGAGAGTTTATTGTTTAAAAGGAAAAACAATAACAATGGTAATGATGGTGATTTAAACAATGGCCCATCATGCTCAAAATCAAAAGGATTACATCAACATGTAAAAAAATAAAATTCCTTCCTATTATTAAACCCAATCATTGGCAATTTTATTTCAAGTACATTAAACTAAATTAAATTAACATTGATAATTTCATTTGAAAAATGTCTGGTCCTTAATTTATTTGATTTTTATAATGTGAACAACCTAGGGGCACAAAAACGTTTCACACTTCATTTTACAGCCATGCGTATTCAAGCTACAGTATAGTAAAATACTTCAAGTTAATATGAAGAAGTAGGGCTCCAAAAAAAAAGTCCAAAGTGAAATCTTAAAAAGTAGGAGGAATTTATAGACAAAATGACACTATGTGAAATAGAATAGCTATGCATGTGCTTATGTACATTTAAGTATGTAAATGCACAGAAAAAGAGAGTCTGGAAACAAACACATCCCATGGAAACAGATACTCTCTAGAGTCTCCAGAAGGAACACTACTTTGCCACAATTGAGACCCATTTTGGACTTCTGATCTCCAGAATCGTCAGATAATAAGTTTGGATATCCTATTTAAAAATGAGTTCAGACCCACCGAACTGGGGGTTAGGACTTGGCATATCTCTTGCGGGGGACATAATTCAATCCCCAACATCATCCTTGGCAAGTTGGCTTTTGCTTTCATGCCTGTCTCCTCATGGATGCAAGATGGTTTTTCATCTCCAGATACTTTTTCCACTTCAAAGCAGGAAAAAGGGGGAATGGTTAAAGACCAAACTACATCAGTCCCTTTCTAAGGGAAGTATAAAAATTCCCAGAGTCATCAGCATATTCTGCCTACATCTCACTGGCCAGAACTGAGTTACCTGACTGCCAATATGGGAGGCTGAAAATAATGGAGCATGATCAAAATTTTCAGCTCTGAAGAACCAGCTCTGAGTACATTGCCACGATAAAGAAAGGGGAACTCCTTGGGACAAGAGGCAAGTTTTTTCAGCCTCAGATGTGGTCTGTGCCCAAAGATGAGATCATGGGTACAAAAGCTAAAACTAGGGATCTCAAACCCAAAGTGTACAGGGGAATGAATTAGTAAAACTTACAGGTTATTTCTACACAAATATACGTCTTGTATGCATAATAATCCCATAGGATACTCTTCCCTTCCATAAAGAAATATGCCTTCTCTTATTGTTCTTGAACCATGTGGCATCTTGGGCCATCTTATCACACTTTGATAGAGACAAGGACATAAGAAATATCCCAAGATCGTATTTACTCTACTGTAAAACAAACGACTGTACAACTGAACAAACACATTGGGTGGCAATTGACAGCCTCTATAAAGAGGTGAGGGGGAGGTGGAACAATGTAAAAATAGGACAAGGAGAGCAATGGTGAATCAGTCCAGTCCCCATGATCAGACGTTACTCAATTCCAGCTGATTGTTGCAACAGGGGAATGTAATCATATTTTTCAAGAGAAATCTGAAATGTGGATGTGTACATGAAATCTCATGATTAAATGTGAGTCATGAATTCGGAAAGTTTTCAAATGTGAAAAGGGATAAATGTCTTGTGACCTCTGAGAGCAGGTGTCAAGGATAAGAGTTCTCACCAGAGGGTGAGTCAAGCCAAGCCCCTGTTCCAGAACATTGGAGGCTAGAAGGAAATATATATATATATTTTATTATCACAGTCAACTTTTTTTTCTTTTTTGTGATAAACGACATATATACAAAAAAACAATAAACTTCAAAACACATGTGCAACAATTAGTTGTAGAACAGATTTCTGAGTTTGGTATGGGTTACAATTCCACAATTTTAGGGTTTTACTTCTAGCTGCTATAAGATACTGGAGACTAAAAGAAATAGCAATCATGTTCATTGTTAAACCCCATCTCCTCTGTATAACTCCACCATTACCTTTGATATTTCACCCACTCATCAGGTGTATTTAAGGTATGCCCATTCTAACTTTTTCAGGTTCACTGATGACCTTGACCTCTTTCTCCATCTGACCCTGTGGACCATCACATACCTTAGGCTAATTCAGTTGCAAGGGAGAGACAAGATAGTGAGCTGTGGGTTTCTGTATGGGCACATGTGAGGAAGAGCAAGATATCAACTGTAATAAGAACTGAATGAGAATATAGAAAATAGAAAGTCACTGATCCCATGGTGGAGTGACTGCAGAACAAAAAGCCTAACTTCGAAGGCCTGATTCTCAAGTAGATGAGAAGCAAGTCAGACAGTGAGTGAGTGAGTGAACGTGGTCCACAGGGTCATACTGCTTGTCTTTAAAGGAAACCAATTTGCCTGTCAGTACATTCTAGAAAGGGAAATTTGTAACATAACAGATTTCTTCAAGCAGCAATTTTGTAGGGACATTATTAAAACCTCAAGGAAATGAGAGCATACTATTCAATTACATGGTGCAGGGGAAGCAATTTTTATAGGGGTGAGACAAATTGAGTCAGAATAGTCTATTTGCAGTTATCCAACGTGATAAAAAATATAGAGAGCTTAGAGCACCTGAAGGAATTGCCAAACATGTTTTAAAGGAACTGGCATCATGCTGTAAGAAAAGCTGCTTTTAAAAATCAACACAGGAAAGGCTGGGTAAGATGGCAGCATAGGGATGTGTGGAATTTAGCTTGTCCACTATAGGAGCTAATAAATAGCCAGGAACTGTCTGGAACAACTGTTTGGGGGATATCCATGACCAGACATACATTGTACGCCAGTCTGAAATGGGTGGAAATGTCAAGATCACACCACAGAACTATGAGTAAAGCCCCCAAAAGGTGGAGGCTGGCACCCCTCCCCTTCTGGTAAGACAGACTCAGTTAGAAACACTTCCCTGTGGGAAAAAGAAGAGGTCTCTGCTGTGAGCAAGGGAGGGCAGACCAGCCAAGTTCCAACTGTAGTTTTAATTAACAAATCTGATCTACTGACTATAAGCTCCAAGCACTAATAAAACAAGAACAAGCAGAGAAGTAATCTTGACATTTCTACAAGCAGGCAGGAGGTGGGGCTGACAGGAAAACAAAAATAAAAACAAAAACCTGAGAATTTTGAAGTCAGCCCAGCTCAGAATACTGGAAAAGGCTGTATCCCAAGAACCAGGTACCAACTCTGGCTCTTGATAGGCAAAACTTGGGGGCTGGGGGTTAGCTCTGAAGAGGGACTTTTTTTTTTTTTAACTATTCTAAAGAACTCATTAGAAAAAGCCTAAGACATTTTCAATTGTCATCCCTGATGCAAGCAACACGGAGTTAAGATATGTCTATGAGCCAAAGTAACAAGTCAAGTGAAGAAGTTAATTCTCTAAATGGCTTATCTTCCCCAGGAAATGGGGGGCAGGGCCCAGCACAAGTAGCAGCCCTCAATCAGAGAATTCAGACCACAGGGCTTAGTTCTAAGCCCACATTCTACATTAGCCTCTGTCTCAAACACACCCTGGTAGCTACAGGGTCAGTTTAGAATTAAAGGCACTTCATCACTTTATGCCAGGGAAGAGTTGCAGGCTGACAACCACTATCTGTTGGGAAGGATAGGAAGAGCAGAGTTTAGAGGCTTCACAGGAATCTCTAACAATCTGCTGGGTCTCATTCCTAGGGAAACTTAAAATTGATTACACCCCCCTTCCCATGAGACCTAGACTTGTCTTATTTGGGAAAACTTGATTGGAATCAATGATATCTGGGGAGACCACACTACAAAAAAAAAAGTTTCATTTAGACAGAGCAAGAACCAAAAAAACAAGAACTGAAAAGTTCTGAACACTTAAATAGAAGCTATGCTAGAGGTCTAGAATAAGTTGAACTAACACCAAAACACAGATACAGAGCAAAGCCAACCAACAAAAAAACCCTAGGTAAAAGAGTGAAAACTTTTTTTCAAGGATAAACTAATCATGGAAATCAAATGCCAAGATACCAACAAAAAAATTACAAGTCATACTAGGAAAAAATATATATATGGCCCAGTCAAAGGAATAAACAAACACTTCAAATGAGATATAGGCATTGAAACAACTGATTAATGATCAATCAAACATGCTAAATCAAGTAAAAAATCAAATCAATGAGTTGAGGGAAGATAGAGAAAGAGTGAAAAACATGAAGGATATAAAGAAGACATTGGGCAACCTTAAAGAAGAATTCAAAAGCTTGACAAAAACAAATGGCAAGGCTTATGGGAATGAAAGGTACAATAGAAGAGATGAAAAACACAATGGAGACTTACAACATCAGATTTGAAGAGGCAGAAGAAAGGATTAGTGAACTAGAGGACAGGAAATCTGATATTCTACACAAAAAAGAACAGATAAGGAAAAGAATGGAAAAATATGAGCAGGTTCTCGGGAGTTAAATGACAACATGAAGTTCATGAATATACATGTTATAGGTGTCCTAGAAGGAAAAGAAAAGGGAAAGGGGGCAGAAAGGATAATGGAGGAAACAATCACTGAAATTTCCCATCTCTTATGAAAGACATAAAATTACAGAAACAAGAAGCACAGTGTACCCCAAACAGAATATATCTGCATAGACCTATTCCAAGACATTTACTAATCAGATTATCAAATGTCAAAGGCAAAGAGAGATTTCTGAAAGCAATGAGAGAAAAGCAATCCATCACATACAAGGAAAGCTCAATTTGCAGACTTCTTAGCAGAAACCATTGAGACAAGAAGGCAGTGGTATGATATATTTAAGACTCTGAAAGAGAGAAACTACCAAACAAGAATTATATACCTGATAAAGCTGTCCTTCAAAAATGAAGGAGAGTTTTAAACATTCTCAAATAGACACTGAAAGAGTTTGTGACTAAGAGACTAGTTCTACAAGAAATACTAAAGGGAACATTATAGGCAGATAGGAAAAGATAGAAGAGAGAGGTCTAGAGAAGAGTATGGAAATGAAGACTATCAGTAAGTGTAAAAAGAGAAAAAAAAAAGATATGACATATAAAATCCAAAAGACAAAATGGTAGAAGAAAGAATTGCCTTTACAATAATACCATTAAATATTAATGGATTAAACTCCCCAATCAAAAGATATAGACTGGCGGTATGGATTAAAGAAACAGAACCATGTGCATGCTATCTATGAGAGACTTACTTCATACCAAGGAAACAAACAAGTTGAAAGTGAATGGTTAGAAAAAGATATTTATCCAAATAACAATCAGAAAAGAGCAGGGATAGCTATATTAATATTCAACAAATTAGATTTCAAATGTAAAAAATTAAAAGACACAAAGAAGGATACTATGTATTAATAAAAGAAACAATGCATATAGAAGATATAACAATCATAAATATTTATGCACAGAGCCAGAGTGTCCCAAAATACTTGAGACAACACTGAAGGGAGAACTACAATAATAGTTGGAGATTTCAATACTCCACTCTCATCAAAGGATAGAGCATCTACATAGAACATCACACCCCACAACAGCAGGATACACATTTTTCTCAAGAGCTCATGGATCATTATCTAGCATAGCTTACATACTGGGTCACAAAGCAAGGCTCAACAAATTTTAAATGACTAAAATTACACAAAACACTGTCTTGGGTCATAACAGAATGAAGTTGTAAATCAGTAACAGGCAGAAGGCTGGAAAATTCACAAACACATGGAGGTTAAACAAAATACTCTTAAACAACTAGTGGGTCAAGGAAGAAATTACAAGAGAAATAAGGAAATATCTCAAGGCAATGAAAATGAAACATTTCAAATAACTTATCAAAACTTATTATATGCAGCAAAGGTGGTCCTGAGATGAAAATTTATTGCCCTAAGTGTCTATATTAAAAAAAGAAAAAAGAGTAAAAATTAACGAATTAACTGTTCACCTGGAGGAACTAGAGAAAGCAGCAAATGAACCACAAAGCAAACACAAGGAAATAAATAATGAAGATCAAATAGAAATAAATGAAATTGAGAACATGAAAACAATAGAGAGAATCAACAAAACCAGAAGTTATTCTTTGAGAAAATCAATAAAATCAATAGACACTTGGCTAGGCTGACAAAAAAAAAAAAAGAGAGAGGCCAGGATGCAAATAAATAAAATCAGAAATTGGAGCAGAGACATAACTACTGATCCAGCAGAAATAAAGGAGATAATGATAGGATACAATGAGCAACTATATGCTAATAAACTAGACAATGTAGATGAAATGAAGAACTTTCTAGAAAAGCATGAACAACCAACATTGACTTGAGAAGAAATAGACCTCAATAAACCAATCACAAGTAAAGAGATTAAATCAAAGATAGATATACTGACCAATGGAATCAAATTGAATATTCAGAAATAGATCCTCTTATCTACAGGCAATTGATCTTTGATAAGGTAGTCAAGTCAACTCCTATCCTTCTGATAGGAAATGGTTTCCTAGACCTTACACCCAAAGCACAAGCAATAAAAAAAGAAATAGATAAATGGGATCTCCTCAAAATCAAACAACTGTGTGCATCAAAGGACTTTGTCAAGAAACTGAAAAGGCAGCCTATACAATGGGATTCAATATCTAGCGACCACATATCAGATAAGGACTTAATAGCCAGAATAAAGAAAGTGGTTCTATAGCTCAACAATAAAAAGACAAACAACCTAATTTAAAAATGGACAAAAGTCATGGGCAGCCATTTTTTCAGAAGAGGAAATACAAATGGCTCAAAAACATGAAAAGATGTGCAACCTCACTGGCTATTAGAGAGATACAAATCAAAACCACAACAAGATATCATCTCACACCTACTAAAATAGCCATTATCAAAAAAATAGAAAACTACAAGTGCTGGAAAAGATGTGGAGAAAGAGACACATTTATTCACTGTTAGGGGGGTTTAGAATGGTGCAATTGCTTTGAAAGGCATTTTGACAGTTCCTCAGGAAGCTAATTATAGACTTGCCATATGATCCAGCAATCTTATTACTAGGTATATATATTCAGAGGAACTGAAGGCAAGGTCACAAACAGACATTTGCACACCAATGTTTATAGTAGCATTATTCGTGATTACCAAGAGATGAAACAGCCCAAATGTCCACCAATGGACAAGTGCCTAAACAACCTATGGTATATGCATATGCTGAAATATGCATAGCTGTAAGATAGAATAAACTCATGAAGCATGTAACAATATGGACGAACCTTAAGGACATTATGCTGAGTGAAATTAGCCAGAAACAAAAGGACAAATAGTTTCTGGTCTCACTAATATGAACTAACATTAATGAGTGGACTTTGAGCATCAAAGTTAAGAACACAGGTTATCAGGAGATAGAAAGAGGGTAGAGGTTGGGCATTTGATGCTGAAGGAGTATGAAATTTCAACAGGACTGATTATAAAGATCCAGTAAAGGATAGTACAATACTATATGATGATAGCACAATATTGTAAGTATATTGAATGAAGGTGAGTGTGAGTATGGTTGAGGGAGGAGGACTGGAGATATATATGACACCAGAAGGAAAGATAAAGGTTAAGGACAGGGATGATAAAACTTAGCAATACCTAGAATAGACAGTGATGATAATTAAATGTGCAAATATAGGCATGTTTTTGCATGAGGGAAAACAAATGAATGTCAACATTGCAAGGTGTTGAAAATGCTGGGGGCGGGGCGGGGTGGGATAATACAGTCAATGCACACTAGGCTATATGATTAACAGTGACATAGAGGTATGTTTCCATCGAATGTAACAAGGCAATATGCCAAAGCTAAATGTCAGTAAACGGCAGATGGGGGAGGTGTACGGGATTCTTTGTGAAAGGACTGGAGATGTCCTCATAGAGTGGTCATAGTAAAGACATGGCTATGTGGTTATACTGATAACCATTGATTTTTTTTACCTAGGTTGGATAGTACAATGTGTGAATAAAACTGTTTAAAATATAAACAGAGAGAAAAGTGCTGAAGAAAATTGGAGAGGGATGTACTTATTCACTGTTGGTAGGGAAGTGGAGTGGTGCAGCCCTGTTACCAAACAAAGGCCGATGTGGGCAATAACTAATTCCTGAGACACTGGGGTTTCAAAGAGAGAAAGAGTTTATTGCTAGGTGTGTTGTAGGAGAGCAGATGACCTAGCAGCCCAAAATTTGTCTCCCTGAACTGAAGTAATTCTGATAGATTTGTTAAAAAGATGGGGAAGGTTTGGGATAATGAGTACAGTGGCACCAGGTGATATAATTAGAGGTGATCTAATTATTCAGCATGTACAGGTTGATCACATGCTTAGTCACAGAATATGTGTAACAAAAGGGTGGAATGAGGTATAGGTGAGTTGTAGGTTAAAGTCTAAGCTCCTAAACATGTCAGGTGGGTCCATTTTGGTTAGATCCAGTCTCAGTTATCAAGATTACTTTGGACTTGGGCTGGGTTAGTTCTGGGCTGACCCAAGACCCTTCATTCACAAACATTAGGGGCTGTCTTTTGTGACTACAATGCTCTAAAGTTGAAAAGTTGGACAACTGGATACAAATGAAAATTAGTCACAAGGATTTTACAATTCCAGGGGCAGAGGATAAGGGCTATATCATGATTATCAGAGATCAACGCAGCTGAATTACAATTTACAGATTTCAGGAATTTCCCTCTGTCTATTCCAATATACCAGAAAGCAAAAAGGAATATCTATATAATGATTGAGTAATCAAAATCATCCCTTAAATCCCGATTTCTGTTACAGCCCTTCTGAAGGGCAGTGTGGTGGCTCCAAAGGAGGTTAAAGGTGGTGTTGCCATATGATCCTGTGACTCGTAGTTAGGTGTATACTTGGAGGAACTGAGAGCTGGGGAGAGGAGTGGGCATTTGCACACTGGTATATAAGCAGTGATCACAATTTGCAATGAATGAAGGTGGCCTAAGGGTACATCAACTGAGGAATGGAAGAGGGAACTGTGATGTATACATATAATGGACTATTGAGTGGCTGCAAGAAGGGGTGAAGTTGTGGAGCATGTAACTAAGTGAATAAAACTTGAGGACAATATGTTGAATGAATAAGCCAGAACCAAAAAGATAAATATTACAATGCCTCACTAACATGGACTAACTGTAATGTGCAAACTCTAAGACTCGAATTCGAGAGCATAGGTCATCAGATGAAGGTCAATCGTAAAATTTCCTAGATTCTAAGTTCTTATAGCAGCCACATCTATTCCAGAGTTGTAACTTCTAAATTGTGAGATGCTGAGCTCTTTGTGTGTAACCTGCTCACCCCTGGAATTTTGGTATTTGTGTGACACCTGAGACTCAGAGGTATTACACCACACAGGAAGTGTTAAAAACATTGGAAAAGTTATCAGATTTCAATTAGAGAGATGAATGAAGCTGATCTGGTTAGGACCAAGGAAAATCATACTAAAGGGTAAAGGATAATTTTGACTATTTTAAAACTTCAATTTCTGTGTGAGACCAAAGGAAGTGATGTTCATTTGGTGTAAAATTTATATTTTTGGTAGGACACTATCTAATCTAACTTGCATAGTCAGCTTATTCAAACACCATAATTACATGAAACCTTGAATAGGAAGTAAGACCTTGTTGGTTTGTACAGGTTGGTGTGATGCTCTAATACATCCTAGAGTAATCTGAGCTGAAGATTAAAAAGTATTTGCAAAGTCCTCTTGAGACACTGGGGAAACACATGTAAATATTAAACTTCTCCACCCAGGAAAGACCTGATATTCTCACAGGCATTGGTGACTGCCAATTTGATAGGTGAGGCACTCGATCTTGGTGCTTGCCCTTACGAAACATTCCTGCAAAGAAGAAGCTAAGCCTACTTATAATTATGCCTAAGAGTCACCCCAACAGAACCTCTTTTGTCACTCGGATATGGCCTCTCTCTCTAAACCAACTCTGCAGGTGAACTCAATGCCTCCCCTATGTGGGACATGACTCCCAGGGGTGTAAATCTCCCTGGCAATGTGGGACATGATCCCCGGTAATGAGATTGGCCCAGACATCTTGGGATTGAGAAAGACTTTTTGACCAAAAGGGGAAGAAAAATGAAACAAAATAAAGTTTCAGTGGCTGAAAGATTTCAAATAGTCAATAGACCATTCTGGAGATTATTCTTATGCAGTATACAGATATCCCTTTTCAGTTTGGGTAATTTTGGAGTAGCTAGAGGGAAAAACCTGAAACTGTTGAACTGTAATCCAATAGCTTTGATTCTTGAAGGTGCTTGAATAAATATAGAGCTTTTTAGATGTGACTGTGTGACTGTGAAAACCTTGTGACTGACTTTATCCAGTTTATGAACAGATGAGTAAGAAGCTAAAGAAAATAATAAATAAATAATAGAGGGGAGGAAATTTAGGGTGTTGTTTTTTTACTTTTATTTCTACCTTTATTCTTATTTTTATTTCTTTTGAAGTAATGAATATGTTCAAAAATCTATTGGGATGACAAATACATAGCTATATGATGATACTGTGAACCACTGATTTACAATTTGGATGATAATAGGGTTTGCAATATAAAATATAATATATCTCAATAAAATTGCATTAAAAAATCAGCATATTACCAAAACTTTTCATTGTCCAACATTATGCATGGAATTGTATCCCTGAAAGTGGTTAAAATGGGAAAATTGAGGTGTGCATATATATATATACACATATATATATTATCAGAATAAAAACAAAAAACTCCATACAACTCTATAGAACTGAACAACACAAAGAGTGAGCCTATGGACTGTAGTTAATTATGTAATTATAATAATATGGTTCCATCAATTGTAACAAAGGTACCAGACTAATGTAAAATGTTAATGATAAGGAAAACTGTGGAGGTGGGAATTATATGGAAACTGTACTTTCTGCATGATCTTTCTATAAATTTTACCTGCTATAATTAAAAAACACATACAACTTATAAATTTGTAGATTTTGTAAATTTACTTGTAAATTTTTTGTTTTTGTTTTTGTTTTTGTTGGAGAGAAAATCAAGCAGGCCTTCGCCTGGGTGGATAGGACTTGCATTTGTGTAAACAGTTAAGTCTCTTAATTACTGACAAGTGGGGTGGTTTCAAAATCTTTCCCAAGGCAGGCAGCTGAGAGCACCAACTCCAGGCAGTTCAGTTCTAAATTGGATATTTTAGGATTTCCACTCAACTGTCGATGTGGTTTGTGCTTAATAAGGGGCCCAAATAATCTGATGTGTTAGTGCCAATTCGAGAGCAATTATATCTGCATATTGTGCATTTAATTTTTTTAAGTGGAATGTGGACAGGCACACAGGAACTGCCTCCCCTTTGCAGGATTCTGACAACTTAGTCTTTTGCAAAAAAGGAGTGAGTATTCTGAATTGTTTAGGCTTCTATATTCAGCAACCTTGAAATCCTGTGTCTTCCTTTTGCAGTGCTTGACTACCAAGGGGAAAAATGTGAGGTTAAGATGAGAATTTTTAACTCCTCCCATTGGAGACAAACTCTCTCTAATCCCACCCCTCTCAGAGGATGCAGCTGAGCCTTAGTCCACAAACGCAGTGTTACAAAAGTATGTATTTTTATCTTTTTTTACTTTTACTAGGTTTATTCTTTTAATTTAGTTAATTTCTCCTTTGAGCTTCTACCCTGCTGGGCAGGGAGGAAACACAGCTTTAGGCTTCCAGGGCCAGGGATCTTAAGAAGCAGAAGGCAGTCAGTGTGCCACAGCAGTGAGAGAACTGACTCTGAAGCCAGCTTGTCTGGGTTCAGATTCCAGTTCTGACACTTTGTAGCTGTGTGATCAGCAAATTATGCAACCTCCCTATGTCTCACTTCATTTGTAAACTGGGAATACAGTGTCTAGCTCCAGGAGTTGTTGTGTGAAGTAAATATAAGCTAAGTACTTAGTACCGTGTCTGCCTTATAAGAATCCTACAAGGGTTGAGAGTCAATAAAATGGGAGCTCCACAAGGACAAGGATTTTTTAGATATTTTTATTGAGAAATATCCACACACATACAGTCCAACTATAGTGTACAATCAGTGGCTCACAATATCATCACATGGTTGTGTTATTTTCACCATGATCATTTTTAGAACATTTGCATCACTCCAGAAAAAGAAACAAGAAAAAAAGAGCACTCATACATCCCATACCCCTTACCCCTCCCTCTCATTGACCCGCAGTATTTCAAGGTACCCAATTTTTAAGGGGCAAGGATTTTTATCTATTTGTTCACTGCACTTAGAACAGTGGAATGTAGAAAGTTTCAGGCAACAGGTCTTCTGTTCCAGGACCTCTGAACTCTCTGTCTTCTTGTGTTTTCTCCTTCCAGCCTTGGGGAATATCTCTCTAGCTCCAAGGACATCTTTTTTCTTTTTGGGTTTCTGAACAATATGTTGTTTCTGTGTTCTGGCCCACACCCTCCCCACCTCTTCTCCAAAAATCAGGACATAGAAATGCAGATAGTTCCTGCTATTCTCCCAACCGTATCCCTCCAGTAAAGCAAGGAACAGACTTACTGTGCTTCAGTGGAAGGAAGGGAAAAGAGGAAATCCACCAGAAAGGCAAAGATTAAAAATCTCAGGATGTTATCCCACCCCAACAGCTTTTGTTCACCCCCACCTCCACCCCAAGAGTTTTAACTCAATGTTTCAGTTTTGTTTAACTTTCAGTTTCACCTGAATGAATTCTAGGAAAATTATGGGGATTTTTCTTAAATTAGTAATCTAAAACACAACTCACACCTGCCCACATGCCAGCTGAATCTAACCTGCATGTGACTCACAGCCTCTTCATCTCATCAGGCTGTGCTGGTCAGAACAGGGCTTCTGCCAGGCTCCCTTGGACAAGTCAGGGCTGGTTCTTGGGTGTCCATTGGCATCATATCAGGGAGCACTTTGCCCTATTTGATAAAGGTTCTGTTCTAGTTGTTAGGTACACTCAGACACCACACCCAAGCCTACCACCTAAACTTCCTGAACAGAGGTGGGGCCAGTGTGTAATAGACCTTACCATGATTCTCCCCTGCTTCTCCCTCCCTCCCACCCACCCCGCTGGGTAACACCCTCCTAATGTTAGCCTAATTACTCCAGTTTCTTTGCCAAAAGACACACCGAAGAAGGCTCCTTTGCCAGCGAGCAAATGTGGGGTGTGCCCATATCCAGTTGCAACACTCCTGCTGCCGGATGGAAACCTCTTCCTCCTGCACCATCAGGAAGGGCTGGAAACTCTGGACCCAGAGCTGAAGGGGCTGCTACTGGGGCAGCAGCACTAGAGATGACAATTTTACACTAACATTTACAGTAGGACGGCTAAACACATAAAACAGTCCTGAGGTTGGTTTGGGTTTTGCCTTGACGTGAGATGTATTTTCTTGTTCTAAATTTGTCCAGATGTGGCTGAGATTGATTTTATTCTCATCTGTGTTACCTAGAGCTAAAGATGGTGCATTCTTTTACTGTCAGAGACATCTCTTACTCAGTCTAAATATTATTTTCCAAGTTTAATTTTATATCTTCCACATGGTAGATATTGATAAGGACTAGACATCATATAACATGGAGACAAAGCCCTGGGCTGAAGTCCAAATATCTGTATCCCAGTCCTCATCTTTTCACTCTTTGCCTTAGGGCAAGTCAGTGACCCTGGCTAGACCCAGTTTCCCTATTTGTATCTTATAAGCTGGTTTTGAAATATTTTCAAATGTAGTTTCATATCCTATAATGATTTGCCTTATAGTAGCCTACTCATTGATTCTGTTGTCTCCCTTTGGGAGTGCAGAATACACCTAGAACAAAGGGTCAACCTCCATGCCCAAAGCTGCCTCTTTTTAAAGTTTATAATGATGCAATGGTTCTGAAATCTCTAAATTCCTTTATATAACAAAAGCACACCTTGGAGGTAGGGTGACCAACTCATCTCGATTTGCGGAGAGCTTTCACTGAAAGTCCATGTTCCAGAAGCCCCCATTGGTTCTGGACAAATCAGGATGGCTAGTCACCATACTTGGAGATCTGAACCTAGAACTTAATTATGTCCCATACCATAAAGGTTACTTAAGATACAAGAGGAAGTCGGGGAAATGTGTGAGCTCCAGGAGAAGTGTTCTGATCATCTATTAACAAACCACTCCAGAAGAGTACCTTAAAACAGCAGTAATAATTTATTTTGTTCATGAATCTGGGAACTGAATGGGTTTAGCTAGGCAGTTCTCACTCAAGATGCCTCTTAAATTTGTTGTAAGACAGTGGTTTAGGCTAGCATCATCTCAAATATGCTTTGCTGGGAAACAGTGCTGCAGTGACCAACAGACAAATGCAGCCCAAAGGGCATCCTACACATCACACTCAAAAAGATACACAATGTTTTGTAATAAAAATCACTGTTCATTTCCCAGTGCCTGCCCATGCCCACACACACAAAAAAATCAACTGGAATGTGGATTCTCCTGGTCAACTTCCCCAAGCTTGTCTTCTGAAGGGTTGGAAAAAATGCCCAATCATTTTCTTGAATTGTGGTTCACTTAGACATAGAGCCCCTCAGGGATGCCTTCTTGTTTTTTATAAAGAAACTTTTCTTTAGATTTTTTTTGAAGTCTTCATTTATTACTTTCACTCTACATTCTCTCAAGGCCATCAGGCCAGCTTCTGTACAGATTGCCTTGACGTCAGCACCAGAGAGGTCATCTTTAGACATGATCATGTCCAAGGTTATGTTATTGGCCAATGTCATCCTGCTCATGTGAATCTGGAAGATGCGCTTTTTGGTCTTCTGTTTGGGCAGGGGGAACTCAATACTTCCATCAATTTGGCCGGTCTGATAAGACCTGGATCCAAAGTTTCTATTCAGTTTGTAGTCATGATAACTTTCATAATGCCCCTTGAATCAAATCCATCCAACTAGTTCTACAGATCCAACACAGTTTGCTGAATTTCTCTCTTGCCACCAGAATTTGAGTTACATCTTTTTGTCCCAAT
This sequence comes from Tamandua tetradactyla, assembly GCF_023851605.1. NCBI lineage: Eukaryota > Metazoa > Chordata > Mammalia > Pilosa > Myrmecophagidae > Tamandua > Tamandua tetradactyla. The sequence goes on along the minus strand of NC_135331.1, from coordinate 58,199,231 downwards.
GGCATCAATTTTATCAATAAACACAATGATGGTGCATGTTCTTCAACAACTTGAAACAATGCCTGCACAAGTCTGGCCCATCTCTTAGGTACTTCTGAATAAGTTCAGAGCCAACCATTCCTAAGAAAGTAGCCAAGGCTTGGTTTTACTGCTTTAGCTAATGATATTTTACCATGCCAGATGGACCATAGAGAATGACCCCATGGGCAGCTTTATACCCATCTCTTCATAATATTTGGGATATGTAAGAGGAAGCTCTACAGTTTCCTTAATTTTCTGAATTTGGTTGTCCAATCCCACAATATCAGCATAGGTCTCCTGGGGGACCTTTTACACCTTCATCACCATGACTAGAGAATCTGTGTCATCCATCAGGTCCACTATCACCACATGCACCTTGTGGTTGAGCAAGACAGAGCAGCCTGGTTCCAGTATATCCTTGTCCACAAATGAAAGAATGCTGACATAGTCTTCTGAGCCCACTGATGTAGATATGATGGCATGACTATCATCCATGAGCTCTTCCAAGTTTCCTACTGACATTGGGGTCCTCCTCGGATCATTCAACTTTGATATTTCCTCCTTTTGCTTTTCTTCTAATGGTTTCATTTCTTCCTAATTTCTAATGAATTCTTCCTCCATGAGAAGATAAACTTTAATCCCCTCTAATGTCAATAATTTTAACTAGCACTGAGTGTGAGGCATCACTAGTGGCAATTTGCTGGCAGCATCTTGTCCATTTGGTTTTTTCTTCTTTTTCCCCACTCTGGTTGGATTAGGGGGTTCATATTTCTTTTTCTTGTCCTTGTCATCCTTTTTGCTACCTCCAGAAACATGCCCACCACTCTGACTTTGACCCATCCTGCTTCAGCTACTCAAGCTACTGCTACTCATCTTGAAGCTTCTTAACACATGTCAATGCCTAGGCTGGGCAGAATTGAGCAACTAACTGCTCAAACTTCGCTGCCTCTTTCTTATTATCTCCTCTCTCTTTTCTCTTTCCTTCTCCTTTTCTTCTCTCCTCCCCCAACCCCACAACTGCTCCATAGTCCACCTCTCTCTTTCTCTCATTCTCTCAATTTCTCTCCCCTCCCTCTCTCCATCTTCCTCTTTCTCTCACTCCTCACTTCCCTCTTAATCTCTTTCTCACAGTACCTTTCTCTCAGTCTCTTTGCCATCCCTCCCTCTCTCCCCTTCTCTTTCAGTCTCTCTCTTTCTCTGTCATCTCTCCATATGGTCTCTGCAAGGGCAGTTTCAGGGTAGCTGCACTTCTCACTTTGGAGGTGAAGGATTTCTGAGCAAGTGTCCAATGAAAAACCAGAGAAGCTATGTGACCTTATCTAATCTAGTTTCAGATATCATGTGGCATCACTTCTACCACATTCTTTATATTGAGGAAGTCACACAGGTCCACCCCACTGCAAAAGGAAGTGACATAGATACTTCCTCTTCATGGGAAGGATGCCAAAGAATTTGCAGACATGCTTTAAAACTATCACAAAGAGGAAGAGCTCCAGGAAAGTAGAGAGCCTGGGAAAATAAGTTGTCAGATACATCTGCGTTATAGGTCCACACTTGCCTAGCCCATAAGATCATAAAGTTTGCTATTAGACAAGACAAGGGGTCCAAAGGAAAGACAGGGGTAGAGGAGATGTTACCACTTCTTCAGTACTCTGGGAAGATGTCACCACATAGGGTGGCAATGAGGAACGGCCACAGCAAAGTAAAAATGGCAGCACGGTACGGCTAAGTAGTGACAGGGCTGAGTTACCCAATTAAACCCTTCCTCAGTTCTCATATGGCATGGAAAGGATCTAGTGGCTCCTGTCTACCTCATGAAGAATGTGAAAAGATGATATTATTTCTAGCAAAAAAATGTCACACAGCAGCATTGGTGAGAGATGCATTCTCACCCTAGGGCTATAGGGATTGCCAAATACATGACATCTGTGAGGGTTTGGAGATGTATGTAATCTAGAAAATCATGTCCTTAAATTTAATCCATTACTGTGGGTGTGAAACCATTGTAAGTAGGATCATTTGATGAAAGGTCATAATTTAAGATGTGACACACCTCATTCAGGTTGGCTCTTGATTCTCTTACTGGAGTCCTTTATAAGAAGAGGAAATACAGAGAGAAAGACACAAAAGTTAGAGAAAAAGACACAGAAGCTCAGAGAGAAAGCCACGGAGGCAAGAAGCTGAAATCAATGAAGTCCAGGAGAGAAGGGAGAGGCCAGCAGGCACCACCATGTGCTTTGTCATACGACAGAAGAGTCCAAGATTCCTGGTAGCTGTTCTTTATAGAGAAAGGGCCACAACAGGAAGGGTACTGTGCCCCAGGACAGACTACACCGATAACAGATTTTGATGAAACTTTGCACTTAATATTGTTACTGAAATGATTTAAGGCTTTTGTAATATTGTGATGGAACAAATGTATTTTGCATATGGAAAGAACATGTCTTCTTAGAGTCTAGTAAGTGGAGTATGATGGTTTGAAGCTGTATATACCCCAGAAAATCATGTTCTTAAATTCAATTCATTCCTGTGGGTGTGGACCCATTGCAAGTAGGATCTTTTGATGAGTAGGACCTTAATTTAAGACATGACCCACTTTATTCAGGATGGATCTTAATCCTCCTATTGTAGTCTTTTAAAAGAGGATGAAATACAGAAAGACAACAAAGACAGAGAAAAAGATACAGAAGCTCAGAGAGAAAGCCACAGAGGCAAGAAGTTGAAAGCAATGAAGCCCAGAAGAGAAGGGAGAGACCAGCAGACACTACCATATGACTTGCCATGTGACAGAGGAGTACAGGATACTTGGTGGCCAGACTTTGGAGAGAAAGCATTGCCTTTTGATGCTTTGATTTGGATGTTTCATGGTCTCAGAACTGTAAGCTTGTAAGTTAATAAATCTCCATTGTTAAAAGCCAGCCCATTTCTAGTATATTGCATTTCCAGCTTCAGCAAACTAAAACAGTACCCAACACTGGACAGATAAGATCAGTAGTAGTTTATGAGTCACATATACCCACAGTCTGGGAGAGGAGCACCCCACACACCACGCAGGGTAACACAAGGATAGCACTTGGGAACAGTGAAGAACCAGGGTCTGTGCAAGAAGCAGGCTTTGTAGCATCAAGAGGAAGAAGTATCTGCTGGTCCCCACTCAAGAATGTGATTAGCTTTTTTGAATAATTCCACAGGCTGGTAGGGATACTCAGAGATAAATAGGCATTGAGTTTGGTCCCCACAATGATGACAGTTGTTTAGCTAGGATGCTGAAGGGGGAGGGGAAATTGCAATTAGGCTGTTCAAGGCCTACTTTGCCAATATCAAGGCAGCACATGATATTGAGCCTTGTTTTCAGGACTTACAGCACATGAGGTAACCCTGAAGTACCTTAAACTGGTTGTCAGAGGAGATCTTAGAACTCCAGGAAAAAGAACTGTAGTACCAGAGAAAATTTGGGAAGAGGTGAGTCTCCAGGAAATATTTTCAGATCAACAGAACCCAGAGAACAAACTAAGAGTCCTCCAGAGCAGGGCAGCAAAACATCCCCAAGCCCACCTGACAAAAAGAACCAGGAGCATCAACATGGGGACAGGAAGAACCAGAGGGCAGCATGACAACTGTGCTTGTAGACCCAAGGCCTCTCTCTTCCGAGCCACCTTAAGGTCCTATGAGCTTCCTATTACCATGTACCCAAATGCTATCCTAGATAGGATGAGGTGAAGAGAAATAAAATCTGGAAGACTGAGTTACTTCCTAAAAGACATGGATTCATCTGAAAGAGACAATTATACCATCAGTTGACAGGTTTAAAATCCTGGTTCCTTCCTGGCCCAGCTCTGCCACCACCCTCTTCTGGGCCATATCTCTCTTGCCTGGCCTAAGAGCAATGGACCTGAAACTAGTCTTTCCACTTTCCTTCAAGCTTTGCTGTACACCCATTTCACATCACACTCAATGAAATATTTTAAAAATAAAATTTGGATCCTGTATAACTCTGTTGTTTAAACTTGATAACCTCAAAATCTTCACTGTGGCCTATGAGGCCTGCAGGATCCCAAGCCCACCATGTTCTAGAACCTATATTTACTGGCTCCATATTTACTGGCCTGTTGCCACTCACCTTCCTGCTTCAGGGCTTTGGCTCTTCCAAATAACTTAACAGGGATGGCTCTTTCTCCTCATTCAGGCGTTATCTTAAATGTCATCTCCTCATGAGGTCTTCCTGAACCTCTCCACCCCCAATTAGAGCTTCCATCCTTGGTCTTTTCTTCAGAGCAGTTATCAGTTCAATGAAATCAGTGATTGATTTGTTTACTTTGTCATTATTTAGCCCTCCTCCACATACACATTAATCTAAACTCCCTGGGAACAGGTCTCTATGTCCCCAGCACCTAGAACAATGCCTGGCTCATAGGTGCTCAGAAAGCTTTAAACGTATGAATGAATGAACAACTTGAAAATCACTTATGCTCTGAAGAAGGAGCATTTTATTCTGTCTTAGTTTCCCTTTCTGTGAAATGAGGTTGTTGAACAAGGGTTCCATTCAGCCTGCTCTGTGGGATTTTTTTCTGTAATTGGACATGCACCCTAGCAGTTTGCTCAGCAAGGACATATTTTCTCCACATAGTATAAAGAGTTGTTTCCCAGCCTTCTTCTAAAGGATAAGAATTAGTGTCTGCCTAGATAGAGTAACATTTCACCAGGGTAAATAACACAGTTAACACTTGCCAATAAGGCAAGTCAAGACCTAGCGAAATGTAAGTCGCTCATTATAACAAATGATGAAATAAATTGCCTGTGCTTGGGTCTATTTATACCTGGCACTTAGCTTTCCTTTGGATTTGGTTCCTCTGGACTGAAGCCCAAATTTAACTAAATACAAGAAAATGCAGAATTGAGACTCTGTTAACTGCAAATCACTTGTTGTGTACTTACCTGGGGCGATATTCCTTATTGTCAGCAGTACTTTGGTTTTCAATTGAGATTCACTTTTCAAGTTCTTCCTCACAAAAAAAAAAAAAATTATGAGTATGAAAGAAAAAGCATTTTATTTTGGCAGGGTTCTAGCTATATGTCTTCAGCTTAGTACCTCCTGGAAAATAGCAATAGGATCACAAGCACTTCAAGTAAAAGCCTTCCATTCCAATGAGAACCTCCCTTTGAAGAAACATTAAGTGGCTCTAAACTTTTTTTGAGCTTCAAAACAAGCACAAGGTGCATTTTTTGCACACATGAACACGTGTAGCCTCATAAGCTAAAGACATGAAAGAATCGTTTTGAGGGGCAATTTAAGAGCTGATTAAGAAAATACTAACCAAAAAATATCTAACATGTATATAGAAAACCTCCTATCTCTTTCCTTTCCCATCCTTCAAGGTTTGCTTCAGAAATCACCTCTTCTAAGAGTTTTTCCCCAGTCACCCAGTTAACATTAAAATCTCCTTTCTCTAAATTCCTGCTGCGTCTTGCTTGGGATTGTTCTTGTTTGACTCAGGCATTAGAGATGGTTGTTTATGCTCACCTGCCATTAGAATATGTGCCTTTTACTAAACTCTCTTCCAACTACCCTTAAGCACCTAGAGAACAAGGACTAGGACTCCTCTTACTGGCCTAAAATGTTCAGAAGACCCGACATCACCCTTCTGTTTTTCATGTTTAAAAACATTGGTGGGGATTGAATTACACCCCCCACAAAAGGCATGTTCAGATTCCAACCTCTGGTCCCGAGGAGATGAACTCATTTGTAAATAGGACCTTTGGAGATGTTACTTCACCTGATTAAAGGACATCGTGATGGTTATTAATCCCATTACTGGAGTCCTTTATAAACATCATGAAATTCAGACATAGAGAAAGTTATGGGAAGAAGCCAGAAGTCTAACAAACCCAGAAAAGAAAGGAGAGGACATTATCATGTGCATGCCATGAGTGCTGGTTTGAAACTATTATGTATCCAAGAAAAGTCATGTCTTATTCCTGATCCAATCTTGTGGGGCCAGATCTATTATTTAGGGTGGGAAACTTTGACTGGATTGTTTCATGGAGATGTGACACACCCAGCTGTGTGTGTGACCTTTTGGTTAGATTACTTCCATGGAAATGTGACACACCCAATTGTGGGGTGGCCTTCTGATTTAATGGTGATGTGACTCCACCCATTTAAGGTGGGTTTTGATTAGTTTACTAGAGTCCTTAAAAGGGGGAAACATTTTGGAGAAACTTTAGATGCAGATGCTTGGAGGAGAGTTGCGTCAAATTCAACAGTGCTAACAGAGATGTTTGGAAAACAGTTGCTTTAGAGCCAGGAGAGACACTTGGAAATGCTTGAAGTGCTGACAGAGAGAGCAGATGCTTAGACAGAGATGTTTGGAGCCCAGCAGATGTTGCCATTAGCCTTCGCATGAGATGCTAAGCAAGCCCAAACCCAGAGTTGTGTCCCAGAGGAGCTAAGTGAAGGCCCACAGATGCTTAGAGAGGAAACCACTGGCATCAGAAGCTGGAAGCAACAGAACCAGGAACAAGCATCAGCAGACAGACACCAGCCATGTGCCTTCTCAGCTGCCAGAGGTGTTCTAGACAGCATCAGCCTTTCTTGAGTGAAGGTAACCTTTTGTTGGTGCCTTAATTTGGACATTTTCACAGCCTTAGCACTGTAAACTTGCAACTTAATAAATTCCCCTTTTAAGAGTCATTCCATTTTGGTATATTGCATTCTGGCAGCTTCAGCAAACCAAAAGAATATGTGATGAGAAAAACCAACGACTGACTCAAAGATCACAGCAGTAAACCCCAGAATGCCACATCTTCAGGGAGAAAACACTACCTTGCTGACATCTGACTTTTGGATATTTAGGCTCAAAACTGTAAGCCAATATATTCCCATTGTTTAAGTCAACCCATTTATTGGTATTTGTAATTGCAGCTGGGAAACTAAGACAACCATTATTGCCTTTATTCAAATTATTAATAAAATATAGATGCTTATAAATATTTTCATAAGCATTTTTATTCACCACTTAGTGTGTTTTTCTTTGCTTTGGGATAGTTATACATTCACAGGAAGTCGTGAAATAGTACAGAGAGTCATTGTATCCTTCACCCAGTTTTCCCCAATCATGACATTTTATGTAACTAACTTATATACAAAATATAAAACAGTAAATTGACATTTTGTGAATGCATGCATGTGTGTGAAGTTCTTTGACTGTTTTCTCCCCCGTATTTATGTGTGTAACCATCACCATAATCAAGATACAGCACTGTGTGATCAATGAAAGGGAGTGGTAAGGGGTACAGGAAAAAAATAGGGAGAAAAAAGGTATATATTGGGTAGATGGAAATACTAGAGGTCAACAACAAGGGGTATGGTATATATATATTTTTTCTTTTTATTTCTTTTTCTGGATGTAAATGTTCTAAGAAATTACCATGGTGATGAATACACAACTTTGTGATGATATTGTGAGCCATTGATTGTACACTAAGTATGGAATGTTCTATTTTAAGAATGTTTGTGTATGTTGTTTTGTCAATAAAAAATATAAAAGTATATATATATAGCACCGTTTCAGCACCACAAAGGAACTGCCTTGTACTATCCCTTTGTATTTGCAAACTCCCTTTCCTATCCCCTGGCAACCACTAATCTGTTTTCCATCGCTATAGTTTTGTCATTTTAAAAATGTTAAATAAATGGAACCATACAGTATATAACCTTTTGAAATTGGCTTTTTTTCACTAAACATAATGTTCTTGAGATCCATTCAGATAGTTGCATCTATCAATAGATTGTTTCTTTTTAGTGCTGTGTAGTATTCTATGGTGTGGATAGACCAGACATTGGTTGCTTACAGTTTTTAGCTATTAAAATAATGCCGCGGTAAACATTCATGTACAGATTTTTGTGCAAGTGTTTTTGCTTCTCTGGGTTGAAGCAATTGTGGGGTCATTATAGTAAGGGTATGTTTAGTATTATAAAAAACTCCCAAACTATTTTTCCAGAGTCATGGTACCAGTATACATTCCCACCAACAATAAGAAAGTGATCAGTTTCTGCATGATTGCCAGCATTTTTTTTAAATATCAGCTAGTCTGATAGGTGTGTAGTGATATCTCAATGTAGATTTAATTTGCATTTTCCTAATAGTTAATTCTGTTGAAATTTTTCTGATGTGCCTATTTGCTATCCATATCTCCTCTTTGGCGAAATATCCATTCATGTCTTTGCCCATATGTTAGTTGGTTTGGCTTTTTGCTGTTGAGTTTGAGAGTTCTTTGTATATTCTAAATACTAGTCCTTTCTGAGTACATCTTTTGCAAATGTTTTTTTTCAGTCAATAGCCTGTCTTTTCATGCTCTTAACAGAGCCTTTGCAGCACAAAATTTTAAATTTTTGATGCAGTTCATTTATCAAGGTTCCTTCCGTGAATTGTGCTTTTGGTGCATGCCTAAGAAGTCTTCATAGAGCCATATTCTAAAAGGTTTTCTCCTGTTTCCTTTCAAAAGTTTTATAGTTTCACATTTAAATCCATCATTAATTTTGAATTAATTTTTGCATAAGCATGAGGGCTAGGTCGAGGTTTATTTTTTAGCCTATGGATACACAATTGTTCCAGCACCATTTACTTAAAAGACTATTCTTCCTCAATTGAATTGTTTTGCATCTATGTCAAAAATCTGATATATTTGTGTGGGTCTATTTCTGGGTTCTCTACACTATCTCATTGATGTATGTACCTATCCCTCCACCAATATCACACAGCCTTGATTACTTAGGTAAATAGTTAACATAGTACTTTTTACATATAGTCCAATTAGGCATGAGTTGAATGAATGGATGCTTGCTCCTCACCAAGCTTTTTCTCCTCCTATTGCTGGGAATTTTTCCAGAGTCACAGATCCCTCTGGTCCAATCACACATACATAGGTCTCCTGTTGTTTCTCAGCCTATTACAGTCAGGCGTAGGTTGCTATTGCTGACACAAATTGGCATAGAGTCTCAATAAGCAGAAGAGTTTGTCAGGGTTGATTCATGTTATTACTTTGATTTGATTTTCTGCTTATTCACCCTACTGTTTAAAAAAAAATCTCCTCTTTTTCTTTTGCTTGAGGATTTGCACATATTATTTAACATTTTCTGCCTGAATGAAATGGGAAAGGAGTGTTTGTTTTTATCTTCCTGTTACTTTCTGGAGTTATTTAGATTATGAAGTACTTATCAAGATAATCAAATTTTTCAGTTTTACTTAATTCCAATTTTTTACACTAAGGAGAAAGCATCTCACAGGCATTTCAAAGACACCCATAAACTAGCAAAACATGCCTCATAGAGTGGGGGGTGCTATGGAGGTCTGAAGAGACAGTGCTGTGGGACATCCCAGCTCCCACCTGCAGAAAGCTGAACTTGTGATGGGTTTCTGCACCAACCAGGCCAAAGGTTTAATTGGGGAGTACAGTCACATCTCATGCTTGTGCTTAATGAACTCAAACTTCAGTTGTGTCAAACCTACAATTTGCTGACTTTGTAGATGTGAGGATTGATTTTTGTTGCCGTGTCCTTCCTCTAAAATGTTCACAGTGGGATGATAAAAAGAATATGTTCATGTTAAATCACTGCTTAAAATCCTTCATTAACCTTAGAGTAAAATCCAACAGCTCAAGCTCAGCATGTAGCAGAAGCTCCTCAGCTCTCCAACTTCCTCTCCTGCCCCTTCTCCTCCAAACCCAAGGGTCCTGGTCTCCACCATATGAAAGCATTGGCACTTCCAAACTTTGCCATGTCCTCCCTTGGCCTGATGCCTTTGCACAGGCTGTCATCCTTCAGGCTTGGCTCAGGATGAAGCCCACCTGGAAAGTTCTCCTGGAACCCTCGCAGCTGGGTTAGGAATCTCTCCATTACCCTTCCATGGCAAATCTTACCTTGGGTTTTATTTCCCTGTTTCCTTGATTATCTCTCTCATGAGACTAAAGACAGACATTGTGCTAGGCAAATAGTATATGCTCAACAAATGTTCCTTAAACACACTTCTTAATTCAGTATTGTAAAGAGATATTCCTTGAACACTGATTATGTACCTGACACGTTCTCAATATTGGATATAACACTTTTCAAGAAACACAGGTCCCTGCCCTCTTAGAGCTTATATTATAATGAGGAAGGGAGACAATAATAAACAAAGGAGTAAATATATAATAAAGTTTCAGGTGGCAATAAGAGATATGAGGAAAAACAAAGTAAGATGAACGAGTGAGTGAATGAAGAACTCGAGAGTTAAAAATCAGGTCATTCAGACTATCCTGCCATATAATCCAGTTGTACTGCAATAAATCCAAATTTGAAAATACATGCATTATTTTTTCACTTGTATCTATCCTACATATATTTATTAAGTGTCTTCTAGACGGCAGCTGCTGCTCTAGGTCTGGAATACAGCAGGTGAGAGAATGAAAATTCCATTCCTTGTGGAGCTTACATGCTGGTGTTTGCAAGTAAAATATATAACATATCAGATGATGATAAATGTTTTGAGGGAAAGTAGAGAAGGAAAAAGAAGGAAATCCTTAAGTGTGCTTGATGAGGGGCTAACTGGTATTTTAAACAATCAGGAAGAACTCATAAATAAAGCGACATTACAGAACTGAGGGATGTGAGGAGCAAGCCAAGTGGGTATCTTCAAGATGAGCAGTCCAGGCTGAGGGAACTGCAAGTGTAAAGACTGTAAGGCAGGGAAAAGACCTCTAGATGTGAAGCATGCCCCTAATGTGCAGTAGACGTGTCAGTAGTAGCTGGAAGCTCTAGACCAGGAGTGAAACTCAAGAACCTCACTTGCTGGTTGTGTGCAGAAATTGGTCAGATAATTCATTTAACAATTTGATGATTTAGTGTTGGGATCTATTAATTCCTTGTATGCTATGTAGAGAAGAGTCCCTCTCATTTCATAATTTAGAGATTCAATTTCAAGAAGGTTGGGGTGTGAACCTCTTGGATGTCTGGGGTAGGCCTGACAGGGATACCTGTGTTTTGTTGGTGACTGGAGCAATGGGGAGAGTTTGATCTGGTGTGGCAGCTACCCAGAAGTGATTTAATGTTTCATTATGGTCCGTCATATGTAGTTTTATACATTATTGTAAATATTATGCATTTATCTATGTATTACCATCCCGTTACATATGCAAAACCATATCTATATATTTTATGGTAATATAAAGGATAAGTAAGTGTAATTCTGTATTTTCCAAGCCCTTCAGGAAACAACACAGGCATACACAAGAAGAAAATTCACAGCATAAGGTAGTATGTGATGAGGGTCAAATGAGTGATAAAAATAATGGAAGGTTGAGAAATTTCAGAGAGGCACAGTTAATTAAGTTGGACAATCAGGAAAGGTTTTGCACATGAGTTGGGACATGTGCCTGAGAGATGAGAGAGGATGAGGACAACATCTCCAGAGAGACATAGCAAAAGCTTAGAGATGATACCAACGATGGATATTTAGGAAACACTGAACGATAAGAGTTTGACTGGAACTGAGGAAAAATCTAAAGTATATGATTTTATACAGGAATATACTTAGAGTAATGGAAAGAAATGTTAGTTATGAGAAAATATGGAAGACCTTGAATGTCAGGCTAAGAATTTAAATTGATGTCACAGAGCTCACTTACCACTCAATACTCAGTCATTTCCTTATTCTAAAACGTAAAAGCTATAAAACCAAGTGACTCCATTGGGTCAGTGATTTGATCACTGCTGTGGGAGTAATAAATTGATAAAACCTTTCTTGGAGACAGTCCAGGAATATTTCTCAAATTGCATATACCCTTTGACTTAGTAATTCCACTCTAGGAATTTGTTCTAGAGAATTAACCAGAGAGGCTCTCCAAGATTTGTGTAAAATGATATTTATTATAGCGATATTTATAATAGGAAAATAAAACTAAATCCCCTACATGCCCAATTGGTAATAATTAAACACCTCCATATATGGAATCCAATCACCAAAGTAGGTTTTTAAGTATTACCAAGGAGATGGAAAGATAGTAACATAAAGTACAAAAAAGCAAATCATAAAGAGCTTTTATACTCGATGATTACAATTTTGTAAAGGTACCAAAGATGGGCAGGAAATATGCCAAAATGGTCAACAGTGGTTAATGGGTATTTTTTTTTAATTTCTAAATTATCGGTATTTATGTGTTTTGTGCTCCACTCCCTCAGGGCAATTCTGGAGTGGAAGATGACCAGGTGGAAGGGCTGCCTTTCCCATGGAAGACTTTTACAATGGGATTATGAGTGATTTTATTCTGACCATCACACATCTTTGTGATTACTGCATAATCAGAAAAAAAAGAATCAAGCTTAAAATTTAGAAAGCTAGAGACTTGTAAAACTTTGTCCATAGATAAAATAAACTCAAAGAAAGCTTTATTTTAAATAGTTTCAAATTTTTTCTGCATAAAACCATTTCGACAGAGACTTTCAGCATTATTGATGTTGAATATAGTTACATTGCAATTTTAAAGTCAGCAAGAGAGCCATTAGCAAATGGCTTTGATGACCCATAAACTGTAAATCAAATCCTGAATAATTAATCAGTTCTAATAATGTGAAAGAAAGTGAAATAATTCAAGTAATGGTTTCAAAAACTAAAGCTAACCTCACTGAAAGTCTCTGACATGATGGGAGCATTCCTATACATCATGAGATATAATCTTTTCAATGCCCTTGGGAGGTAGGTGTTATCCCCACTTTACAGATTAAAAACCTGGGGCTCAGTGAGCTTAAAAATTTGACCTAAGTTTATACAGCCTGCAATTGCCAAACTGGCAGCTGGTCTCATGTCAATCTGATCCCAAAGTGCACACTCTTTCCATAGCACCCTGTTGCTCCAGAAAGGTCAACATGCTTATGGAGTGAAAAAAATATTACCAAACACATGGGCTATTTGAAAACACTCCATTTTATTTATGTTACTTTATATTATGAAAATTAATTTATATTAATTACAATATATTTAATTGGGTCTTTTTTTTAGCTCTTTAGTTACATCATTTTCTTCATGCAGAACTTGAATCAATCCTGAAAAATAAACACATTTTTTGAAAAGCCTAATCTAGTCTTTAGTAATTGAAAGGAGTTGGAGGAGTGTGGTAGATTGAAGCTGTATGAACCCCAGAAAAACATGTTCTTAAATCGAATCCGTTCCTGTGGGTGTGGACCCATGTAACTAGGATCTTTTGATGAGGCTCCTTCAGTTAAGGGCTGACCCACCTCATTCAGGATGGGACTTAATCCTATTACTGGAGTCCCTATAAATGGAATAAATACTGGCAGCGAGAAAGAGGAAAATTCACAGAAGCAAGGAGATGAAAGTGAGGAAACCCAGAAGAGACAGACCAGCAGACGCCACCATGTGCCTTATCGTGTGGCAGAGGAACCAAGGATCACCAAGGCCAATCTTTGGGAAGAAAGCATCACTGCTGTCGATGCCTTGATTTGGATATTTTCACAACCTCAAAACTGTAAGCTGGTAAGCTAATAGGCTCCCATTGTTTAAGCCAAACCATTTCATGGTATCTGCTTTGAGCAAAGCAGAAAACAGAGAGGGCAGGCAATCAGCTCACAAAGTAGAGTGGCCTATTGACGTGACTCCTCTGTATTTGGCTCCCTTCGAGGTATCTCTGTGAAGACCCATCCTCAGCACTACTGGTGTTTTTAGTAAGTTGGAGCCTAACTGCGTCTTTTGGCTATATTCACTATCAATATGTTTACTAGTTTTCCAAGAGTATTCATTTGGGAAGACAAGGAAGGAGGGAGATGTATTATAGAAGGCCCCACAGAGCACATAGCTGGAGAAGATAAGCCAGATCTCCACCAAACCCAATGGTTTTGTGGTGGTTGTTTTTTTTTAATGGTAAATAGTGATGATGACAGCTATGACTTCCATAGTGTGTATTATGCATCAGTTCTGGGCTAAACACTTTACATACATTGTTCTATGTAATCCTTACAATTCTAAGAGGTAGGCATTAATTTTTATTTCCATTTTACAATGGAGAAGCCAGGGACTTAGACCTGATAGAGGATAGAGTCAGGGTATGACCTGCTTTTCTGATCTCAGTCCATGCTCTCAACTACTATGCTACATAGCCACAGGGACTGTAGGAGTAGGCGCTAGGGCTTTCAGGGAAAATCCTACTTCTTTCTTCTTCCTCCGGTTCCAGAAAGAATCTTGAGATTCTGAGTATGAGCAAGGGGAGAGGGCTGAGGCTGGAGGTTGAAGAAATGAAAATCCTAGTCCTAAAAGGACGGGTTAGAGGGTGGCTTCTCCCAAAGCCAGGGTTGTTGCTTCCCAATTATAAACTAAGTATTCTGAGCTTTCTTTTAAAATATATTTCTATTTATTCATCATTCCCTGTTTCATTAAGAATTATAATAATACGAAAAATGCAACAACATGATGTAGGTAAGAAAAAAAAATTACCTTTAAGTATTTAACGCTCAACAGAAAACCACTGACTAGCTGTCATTGTCACAGACCACAGTGTCCAATAGATTGAAATGATCCAGCAGTTCAAGACAAGCACAACTAATGCCAAGATTAAGATAAGAAGAATATTTTCTCCTGAAAGCCAAAATAAAAGCAGCATGGTACAAAATGATGATCAATGCCCTCCACATCTCCCAAGTTAAGCACACAGACTCTGGAGGGAAATTGTCTGGGCTCTACCACCTACTAGCTGTGTAACCTTGGGCAAGTTTTGACCTGTCCGGAACTCAGTTTCTTCATCTATAACTGGGGAATGGGGAAAATATTGAGGATTAAATGAGATAATGGAGGTAAAGCCTTCAGAATAGCATTTAGCATGTAGGAAGACTGTGCATATGTATGCAAATTCTATCATCAGGCTGGTTGGAACACACCAGGACCTTCCCACTTCAGGGCCTCTGCACCCGCTCCTCACTCTGCCCTGAGACACTCTCCCTATTATATACAAGACTGCCTCCTTTAGGTCTTTGCTCTGATGTCACTTTTTCAGTAAGGCCTCGTTCCTAAGACAAACAGTATTAAAAACTGAAATTCTTTCCTCACATGCCTTCCTCAACTAACAGCCTGAACTCTTTTCCTGATTTATGTTTCCCCACAAACCTTCTCATTCTCAAATAAGCAATTACTTTATCTTCTTGCAGGTTTTTTTTTTCATATCTTCCTCTACCAAATGAGGGCAGAGTTTTTGTCTGTTTTATTCATTGCTCTGTTCCCAACACCTAGAACAGAGCATGACAGTGGGTAGACACCCAATACACATGAATGAGTAAATCAATTGATCCATCAATGAACTCATCACTTTACAGCCAATTGCAGGGTCTCCTTGAAACATCTGTAAAGGTGAATTACTCAGTCAGCCAAAAAGTGAACTGGTATGTTCTCTGGACTCTTCAACCATTTGATAGTAATTCAGGACTTTAAAAACCTTACAAAATTTTGTGATGACAAAAAGTAATTCTGTTAAGATTTTGGGTGACATACTATTTTATAGTCTTGAAGAGACTGTAGGATTAGTGATTAACAGTTAAAGGTAGGGGGACAGCTGGAAGGATATGTCAAAATGTAGAGTAAGAAGTAAAGCATTACTGGAATCAATCAAATCATCACCCCTTCGGTTCTTAATGTAGCCAGCCCCAATCAATCACAAGTTTTATTATCCAGCTCTCTCCTCACAGCAAAGAAAGAACAGGAAAGTCAGTAATTTATGAATTTCATGCCTCAGAGAAACTCTGGATTCCATGCTTCCTAACAAATGTGTAAAATGTGCAGAACTTCAGAAAGTCTGTATGTTTTCTGGGCAAGACACCAGGAAATATGGGTCTCTGATTTGGTACAAAGGTCTCAATGCTGAGGGACTGATGTCTTTTCGACCAAAGGCAACCAGGCCATGCAAAAAACATGCCACAGAAAGGGTAATCACAAGCAGACAAAGTGAGTCAGGCCCCAGCTGAGCTGGGTAACTCTCCCACTCCGAAAGGCAGATCTATGCCATCCAAATGAAGTGAAATCCTGTGCTTGCACCTGTGGCTGACCCTTTCTCTATGCCACTTCCCCACCCCACCCACCCACCCACCCTGGCCCCCAAAGGCTTTAGGGGGCTCTTGGCTTTCCCATAACTCAAAATATAAGGCCAGGAATACTTCCATAATAAATGGGATTTCATCATAATATATTCAGGAGAAAATTTGAGTAGTGCTGTACATTTCACAAACAGATTCTTACAGATGTTCTTATCTTAGACCATGTTAATTGCAGCCTGACACAGCCCTACCCATAGGAGAGGGCTGTGTGATTTGGTTTACTGGCTGTGATTGAGCTTGTGCTTCAAGGGCCAAAACGCCTTCGCTTATGACCTCAGCTCACAACGACCCAACAATTTCTACTTCACTGTTTGTTATTCTAGTCCCTTATTCAGTATCATCTTACTTTATTCCTTTTTTTTTCTTTTTTACTTTTTTCTTTTTTTCCCTTTTCTGTTTTTTAAAGTGTGATCCTTCTCTCACAGATAGGCTATAGGTTCCTTAAGGAACAGGGATTACACTGAAGGTTCTTCTTTGCATCTACAGAACCATGCACCACCGTCAACCCAACCCTGTATCTTGAAGCAAGCCAAATAACACAGGAACAGAGCTCTGGGCATCTCAGCTCTCTTCACCACAAATGTCCTGGACACTTCCACCACCTATCTCTTACCACCCTCTAGCTCCATTCCCTCCATTCCCACCTTTGTTCTTTGTCCAGTATTGCTCTTAACTTTGTCCCCCATTACCCATCCCATACTTGCCCTTTGAATTTGAAATGGACTTGGCTTCTCTGACTTGAACCCCCACCTTCCTAGCCATCCTGGGTACCAAATCCAGGAGATCAAGCCTAGGCTCCCAGAACCCAATCTGTCATTAACCATTTGCACAAGCCCACCACTGGGCTCACCCAGGTTTCCCTTGGGGCAAACTGAATAACAATGCGAGGTGGAAAGTGATGGCTGATCAGGCTACAATCATCATGGTTACAGTTAGGAGGGCCCATTTCTACCATGCTGCCTGCTGCTTCTACCACAACAACCAGCAGCACCTTTTTATGGCTGTTCACCTCGCAGTCCTGAGTGAGCAAAGAGGAATGTGCTGGCTCAGTTCATCACCACCTGAAGCAACACTTGATTTATTAGGAGCAGCAGAAATGGATCAGGAAATCAGAATGAAACTGGAGCAGACTGCAAGCTCTGTGAAGTCAGGAACTAGGTGCATCTTTGGGGCATATTAACATTAGTAGGATCTGACTAAATTTGTTCAAATAATTAGGAAAACAGTTCTGTCTTTGATTTCTTTCTTAATATCCTTTAGGAGGAGTTAATAGTCACAGATTGTTCCAATCATGAAGCAAAGCCCTACAAATATGAGATCAATGAGTCTTTTCTCTCAAGAAGTTTACAGCTCATTTTAAGCACATAATGCAGACACATTTTAGATGCTGGGTTATGAGGTTTACTGTAGGAATGGATATAGTGCTATAGGCACACAGGTAGCAACTTATGGAGTAATTTCTTCAAGTTGGGAACCACAGGGGAAAAGCGAGACATTTGAGCTGGGCCTTGAAATAGGAAGAAATATTTCAAGGGAACTCAGAATGATAAGTAAACTGACCTCACGATTAGGACTTTATGAGGAACAGTCATCTCGAAGAATGTTATTCTCCACCCCCAGCCTCAGAGTAGGTGCAGGGCTGCTAGTGCCCCTCTGGCAAACAGAGCTTATTGCTGAGAAGAGTCCTATCGCAGAAAGTCCAGACATACCAGATATGCCCTGGAAGAACCTCAGGGACATGTGGGGAACGGAAGGCTTTTGACCACTGCCAACCAAGGTCTGCTAATGAGCCATCCAATTCAGTCTGGAAGATTCCTCAGGACAGTGGCCAGTTCTAGGACTCCCTCAGGGGAGTTCTGGACTGTCCTGAGTGGGCCCTGGGATCTGTCTACTGGATAAGCCAGAACCCAGATGGAGAAGTCTGGTACCTCTGAGAGAGCCTCTGAAGTGTGGTTGGTTGTCTATAGTTATCCCAGGCAGGGAATTTCCTCAGTTCCTGGAATTCCCCAGAGAACAGAGCTTTCCTGGAGACACTAAGGCTATTCTGAACACTTGCGTATAAACATAAACTAAGGGACTCTCTCTAATCTGTAAGCACCTACTAATCTATAGGACATACATTAGGATAAAGATATTGCAACCCATAAGGGAAGAAAAAGTCCAGGACCAGTAAGAAAGTTGTAGGGATATATTAAAGTCAGTGGACCATATCCCTTACAACTTAGAAGAGAAAAATAGCAACTCCTGAGCAACAGGCTAGTTATGAGAAATTGAAGAGGAACTGAGGTCTGAATCAGCACTGTATGCAGGTGACCTGAACACCCAGGCGAAGTAGTCCAGATTATGAATCAGGATGCTTGGGTTCCAGTTGCAGCATTGCTACTTACTATTTGTCTTTAGCCAAATCTTATTTCTATTAATTATTAAGAGTGGTGAGGAAAGATGTACTTCATTTAAGTTTTTGCATATGAACTAGAATACATTAGTAAGGACTAATGAAATTGAAGTTTCACAGTTTTTAAGATACTTTCCCATTCATCAATTGCATATGATCTTCATAATCCCTGGTAAACTGGGTAGGTAAGAAATTAGCAGAGTTTAACTGTGCCTCCTAAGGTTTTACAGCAAAGCAAAAGTTTTCCGAGGGGCCACAGGTGCCTCAGTGGTAGCATTCTCGCCTGCCATGCAGAAGACCCACCCATGCACTCCAAAAAACAAACAAACAAACAAATGGTGCTGCAATAATGGATATTCACACGGAAAAGAATGAAAGGTGACCCCCACCGCACAACATAGAAAAAAAAGTTTTCCTATTACTGGTTGACTGGGAAAATACTGCAATCCACTGATTTAGCCATTCACAGACTTCATTTGTCAGATGCTTCCCATTTGAGTTACTTTGATGACAAATTCCTGTAGTTGACTCTATTTATCATTCAAAGCACCTGACTACTTCATATTTTATGAAAATATTGTGTGGATGTGTTTGAAACAAATCAACCTCATCTTTCTTTTCTTGATGATGCATGTTCCTTTTTGCATGCAGTGGAGAGAATATAAAGTGAACTATCTTTATGTCAGGCTTTTAAATTTCCAAAACCACAATTTGGTAGCTGTATGTAAAAAAGTAGAGAAAACATGCTGCTAAGGAAGCCTAGGAAATAATCCATTATAACTGAGACTTAAAAACTACCACCTACTATCTTAACTTTTAAATTCTTAATTCAGAAAGCAGGAAGGAGTCAGTGACCTTAGCCTGTGTTCCTAGTGGCCAACCAGTACCCAACCCTGAGAAAACAGATGCTTCAACACTTGCTCACCTGTCTCTGCGGTTCCCTCTGCCCCTCACCTCTGTTCACACATATGCTCATCAATACCTCCAGATAGGCCAGGTGTGCTGGTTTGAAAGGACGTATGCCCCCTAAGAAAAACCATGTTTTAAT
Organism: Tamandua tetradactyla; assembly: GCF_023851605.1. Taxonomy (NCBI): domain Eukaryota; kingdom Metazoa; phylum Chordata; class Mammalia; order Pilosa; family Myrmecophagidae; genus Tamandua; species Tamandua tetradactyla. Next base: position 58,179,638 of record NC_135331.1, on the reverse strand, counting down.
ATAAATCTCATTTCTTAAAGGCAGAATAATTCCTATTCAATACTGTATATTTGAAACTGTAATGAGATCATCTCCCTGGTTGATGTGATTTAGTTAAGAATGGTTGTTAAACTGGATTAGGGGATGACATGTCTCCACCCATTTGAGTGGGTCTTGATTAGTTTCTGAAGTCCTATAAAAGAGGAAACATTTTGGAGATTCAGAGAGACTCAGAGAGAGAGCAGAGAATGCTGCAGCACCATGAAGCAGAGAGTCCACCAGCCAGCGACCTTTGGAGATGAAGAAGGAAAACGCCTCCCGGGGAGCTTCATGAAACAGGAAGCCAGGAGACCAAGCTAGCAGATGACACCGTATTCGCCATATGCCTGTCCAGCCGAGAGAGAAGCCCTGACTGTGTTCGCCATGTGCCTTCTCACTTGAGAGAGAAACCCTGAACTTCATCAGCCTTCTTGAACCAAGGTATCTTTCCCTGGATGCCTTTGATTAGACATTTCTATAGACTTGCTTTAATTGGGACATTTTCTTGGCCTTAGAACTGTAAACTAGCAACTCATTAAATTCCCTTTGTTAAAAGCCATTCCATTTCTGATATATTGCATTCCAGCAGCTAGCAAACTAGAACAGATTTTGGTACCGGAGAGTGGGGTGCTGCTGCTGCAGTTTGCAAATACAAAACATGTTGGAACGGTTTTTTAAATGGATAAAGGGAAGATTTTGGAAGAGTTGTGAGAAGCTTGATAGAGAAGGCCTAGAATGCTTTGGAGAGACTATTGGTAGAAATGTGGACTCTAAAGATACCTCTGATGAGGCCTTAGAAAGAAATGAGGCACATGTTATTGAAAACTGGAAGGAAGGTGATCCTTGTTTTAAAATGGCAGATAATCTGGCAAAGTTGACTAATGGTATTGGCTGGAAGGCAGATTTTAAAAGCCATGAACTTGGATATTTAGCAGAAGAGATCTCCAAATTAAATGTCGAAAGTGCAGTCTGGTTTCTCCTTGCAGCTTACAGTGAAATGCGACAGGAAAGAGATAAGCTGAAAACTGAACTCTTGAGTAAAAAGAAACCAGAAATTGAGGTCCCGTAAAATTCTGGGCCTACAGAAAGGGAGACTACAGAGTATAGTGTGGATTTAACCAAATGTTGAACCAGTCAGCCATTTCAGAGAAAGTCAGGATCGGACATGGCATTATCCAGGAAAGATTTGTGGAAACTCCTTATGTCTGATGGGCATGATTCAACACTACTGCATAGAAAGCCAACGAGAGTGCTGTAGAACATGTATAAACAGAGCCGCTGCCAGTCTGGACTGAGGGGTTCAGAGAAGGGACACATTGGAGGAAAAATAACTTCAGAGGCAAAACCGTGGAGGCTAAGGTCTGAAGTCAGGAAGCCTCGGGCCAGGAGAGTGGACCCACCCAAGCCCGTGGAGAGGGTGAGTTTGCCCCAAAGGCAGAGAATGGGCCTTCCACCTCATTGCAGTGGAAGAGTCATGCCGCCTCAGGCCTTGGAGAGGGTGAAGCATGTTTCTTGGGGTTGGGGGAGAGCCTGGCTGCCACCACATGGAGGGGCTGAGCGTGTGCCCCGGAGATGGCAGAGAGCCCGGGTGCGGCCCCAATGCTTGGAGACGGTGGAGCCGAGAGAAAGGTGGTCTCCCCAATATCCCCCAAGGTTGCATTCAGAGAGAGGCAGGCATAGGCATTTGGAAAGGGTGGGACTGCCACTTTCTAAAGCCTTGAGGATAAATGAGTCTCAGACTTTGAAATCTAATGGACTGCCCTGCGGGTTTTCGAAACTGTATGGGTCCGGTGACCCCTGTGTTCCTTCCTCCCTATGGAAATGTGTCTATGTATCCTCAGCAGCTAGCAAACTACAACACCAGGTCTCCTGCCTTCCCCACCTAGCATTCCACTTGTAGCTATGCCTTATACAAATTCCAGCTCTGATCTCTATACTTAACTAGCACAAACTTGAAAAGAAGTATTGGCCACATGTTGGATGGGTAATAGATTTACTCTAAAATCATGAAAGGCCAAATGGAAAACCCAGCAAATAGCTTAATGAAACTTGGCAGCAGGTAGCAAGTTAGAATGTTTTGCTCCTTTTAAAATACAATTTGTTGATATTTGCTATTGATATATCTTGGACTGGAGTTATTAGCAAAGCTATAGAAGGAAGGAGAGAGGAAAGAAGGAAAGAAAGAAGGAAGGAAGAAAAATAGGAAGGGAGGAAGAGAGGGAGGAAGCTGGGGGGCAGGAAGGGGGGAGGGAGAAAGTTGGCTAGGATGTTCTAGCCTCACCTCTTTAGAATTTTGCTCAAAACTGAATCCCTGATAATATTCTATTAGTTTAATATGCTAACCTTCTAGGAACGTTTATCTCCAACAACCAAAAGAAGTATCAAAGGTCTGATACCTTCTGATAGAATTTAAGAGACTATGATACCTTGATGGAGAGACATAAGAGGTAGGAAGGTCCACTGAAGACTTTAAACTATAACACACTTCTAGACTTAAAAAAAAAAGGCCAAACTTGGTTATAAGTCTCCAATAAAAGTTCTCACCAATGCTCAGTCTAAAACAAAAATCACAAGACTCTACCTATTACATTCTATGAGCATACCCCAAAGTGTACTGGTAATCCATAAACTATTCCCTTAAGCTAGACTGCACATGTTCAAATCCCAGCTCTGTAACTTATCAGTGTGACTTCACTAGCTGTGTAATCTTCAGTGACAATCTTTTTGTGTGTAGTTTTTTAAAAAAGATTTTATAAATTAATGAATTAATTATAAAATTAAAGCACTGAGAACAAAGCCAGACATATAATAAGTTTTATTTGTCACTTCTCTTAAGAATAAAGACAATTTCATAATAGGTCTGTTATTTTGATCAAGAGTTGGTTATGCAAGGACTAACCATAAAACACAGGAAAGAGAAGATAATGGGAAAGCAAACTAATATGGAACAATATAAAATCACAAATTCCACATTCCAGCTGACAATTTAAATAAAAAAAACTAAGAGCACTGATTGACTTCAGTTTTACTTCCTTTCCTTTCTCTCACTCACTTTTTTGATCAAGAGATAGTAGGAAGGTGATGAATCTGAAAGGCAAGTCACAAATAGTTGGGGAAAAAAGAAACTGGTTGAAGTCCAGGGGTGATGTGGGAGATGATTCCCAAGGATGAATACAGACCTGGCACCATGGGATCAACAAGTCTACAAATTGACCAAAAGGGGGGGAAAAAGTGTAATTAATAGTGGCAGAGAGAGTTCAAATAGAGTCGAGAGGCTACTCTGGAGGTTGCTCTTACTCAAGCTTCAGTTAGACCTTGCTACCTATCATAACCTGCCAACTCCCAACCAGGACCCTTCCAGCCAATCCTAAAGAACACCTAGGGCAATATATAAGATTCCACAAGGGTTCCATGCACTAGAGTAAGTTTCCAAGAACCTACAACCTCCAGATAGGTCCCTGGTCCAGAACATCATATAGTTCCATCTCCTTACCCCATACTAGTGACAGACCCTTCAAATATGAAAAATTTAGAATGGCCATAGCTCAAACACCCCTAAAGAGAGGGATGGAAAGATCAAGGGTGATGGTGGAGTTAGAGAAGACAGGATTTAAAAATTAATATGAAGGCTGAGTCATTAAACTGGTATCTCTTTTAGTCTGCAGTATTTTAGAGCAGCTAGAAGTAAAAACCTCTAAATGTGAAATTGTAACCCATGTCAAAGTCTGAAACATGTTCAACTAGTTGTGGTGCTGTGCTTTGACATTTATAGCTTTTTTGTGTATATGCTATTTTTCACACACAAAAAAAGGAAAAGAAGTCAATCATGATGATAAAAAAAAATTTAAGCCCTTTAACCTCCTATATTCTGGAGCAGCTAGAAGAAAAAATAGGAGTAGATCATATGGTAGCACATGACAAACTCTGGGATTTGTCCTGTAACTACTGTTGAAGAGTGCTTTGAAAATCTATTGCTTTTTTATTTCTTTGCTTTGTATATAACATTTATGTTATCCTATACAATAAAAAAAAGTTAAAAATAAAAAAAAAAAGAAACTGGTCTACTTTGGATTATCATCTCATTCCTATGGAATGCTTCACCTGATCAGCACTGCTCCACCTCACAACTGCCACCCCTTCCTTGCCTACCCCTGGCTCTAGATGCGTGGCAGAAGGGAAGTCTGGATTAGTATTGTCAAATTAGATGTTGGCCCTGACTGCTATCAGAGCCAAGGATCTGAGAATCAGGTCTCCAATCCATGGCTCTGCCACTTACCACAGAGTGACCTAGGGTGAGTCACCTCATTTCTCTTAACCGTTTCACCTACAGAACGAGGACAGCTATGTGAAAGACCTCACAAAATGGTGTGAGGATAAGTTGAAATAGGGCACTCAAAAGTATTTTGAAAAGTATAAAGGACTGCAACAAGTTTCATTAATGACAATTCTGTGTTTGTATAGTTTTCCTTTAAGTTAATGGGTATTGCGCACAATAAAGGCTCTATTATCAAATAAATTTGGCAAACTGGGTTAAAAAATTTTTCCAGATTTGTTTACTTAGGAGAGTGGTTCCCAACCCTATCAGACATAATGTTTTTTGTAAACATGTATCTTAACTCTTCTACCGTCCTGAAACAAAATTCTTAAATAACATACCCCAAAAGCCAAGCACCACCTCAACGATATGACATATATATATATATTTTGAATGGGCAGGCACTGGGAATCGAAACTGGGCCTCTGGCATGGCAGGCAAGAATTCTGCCACTGAGTCACCATCGCAATGCCCTATAACATATATTTTAAATACTTAAATGTTGGACACGACTAAGCCAGAAGACATAACTAGTCAGTTGCTTGTATCTATGTGGAGAATCATTAACACAACAGGGACAAATACAGACTTCACAGTTGTTTTATATCTGTTACTAAAATGCAACAAGTGGTTTGATCATGATTTCCTCTTCTGAAATGGTGAACAACTTCCGTTAATGCTAACAAAACAAATTACAATCTGCCCTTGATCTACATAAGAATGTACAATACAATGTATTCCTAAGACATTCAGTCTTATACAGTTTTGCTATTACAAAACCAGGCAAAACTACTTTGTGTTTATATGTAAAACAAAGTCAGGTTTTAGGCCTAGATTTATAAACAGGTTTTTCACCCACAAGACAGTCTGGACAAGTTAAAGTCCCGGGGGGGGCAAGGGACAGCTCTTGTTTTTAGGAACTCGGTTTTATCAACTGCATGCTACACAGCATCCACAGGCCTTCTGGGCAATCAGTGTGACAAAAACAATCTCACAAATTTATAAGTCACCCCAAGTGGAAATACTATTCCATTACTTCCACATAGGGCTTCAGAAAGCCTGATATACATTTAAGAAACTACATTTTAGATTTTATTGCCCCCAAACCTGACTAACTTATAAAGTAATGATTACTAGAAAAGTAAGTAAAAGACACACCTTGTATTCAAGGCCTAGTGAGGATGAAAACATCCTAATCACTGCCTCAAATGATAGAAACAGACTCAAATAAATATTAAAAGCAAAAAAGTACTATTCGTTACAGGACCACAGAGAAAAGACACCTCACCTAACCTGGAGCCTCATAATGGGTTTCCTGCAGACTGATTAGTGGAAAGCCAAAATTTATCTCCTTAATTACCCTATCAACACATTTTTACTCTAACAGATGTTAAGATAAGTGTGAGAATAACATCTCTGATTTTCAGAAATACTTAACGTATACTGGTGCCATCTGGTGGATATTTTAATTAAGGTCAAAACTATTCTTTAAAACAATTTGGGATTTAATAGTCTCACTTTTAAAAAGCATATGAAAAATCATTTTTATTATTTTACAACAGACTTTGCTGCTTTAGTTTCTGATACTGGTGACCAATGCATCAATTCAGTTGTACTGGGTTCTCCAATCAACTTGACTCAGATAATTTATCACATGGCCACACCTCTTTATCCTGTAAATTTTACTGTCTGCAAATTTAAAAAAATAAAATACAAATGATAGTAATGGATTAAATCCTACTGATTTAAAGTAAAAACCCTTGAGTTCACATGATATAAAAAAAAAGAGTAAATAAACAAATGAGGAATAAAGTTTAAGTTCTTCCTTATAACGGAAAGCCAACTAACAACCCAAGAAAATTTGGGAATATTTGGACTAATTGACAACACATGCCTTCTGATACAATGCATTGAGAAATCAGGTTCATTCTGGGATAGTCTATCAAAAGGACATAACCTAAATCTAATAATGAGAAAACAACAAACCCAAAACTGAAGGTTACTCCACAAAAATAACTGGCTTATAGTCTTAAAAAATGTCATTTTCATAAAACAAAGACTCAGGAACTGGTTTAGATTAAAGGATACTAAAACATGAGAACTGGATGGAACACTATATTTTTTCTATCAAGGACATTGCTGGGACAATTGACAAAATCTCGATATGACCCATCAATTAGATAATAGCATTGTGTCGATATAAGTTCTGTGATTTTGATAACTTCACTAAAGTATGAAAGAGAATTCCTATTTTTTGTTAAGGAGGCTACTGAACTATTTCAGGCATAGCGGGGCATTGTGTTTGCAACTTAAATAGTTCAGGAAAAAATAATTAGAGGAAAAGCAAAAGAGGTAGATGTGGGAGACATGTCCCAGCACGCAGCCTGGAGTTCTTAGGATCTGCTGTGGTAAGGAATTAGCTTGACGCTGTTCAACATTCAATTTGGTGCTTAATTACGCAAGCAACTCTCCTCTTGTTTACTTGTCCATCAAATGACTTTTGACTATAAAACAGCAGCTTCAAGTACAGACCTGGCTACAAAGGAAGATAATAATACTGATTTATAAATTAATCATATGTATTTGTCATAAATCAGCTTCTCATAAATTTGATTAATAGCAGCCTCCCTAAATCATATAAACTCTGAAATATCAATAAAAAATTTCAAGACTCACAACCTGGGAACTAAACTTTAAAACTGAATTATCAAGGTCCTATAACTGTGCAAATTCTTGACTGGCAGCTTTTCTATTAGCTACATTCCTTCATCATCTCACAGCCTTCTTCAACCAATGACTTTTATTACTCATAAAAGCAAATATCAAAAATAGGATAAAATAGGATTAGTGGAAAACTACACTTTTCAGTGGAAAAATCATTTATAAGTACTTAAAAAACATAATTTCATTTCAGAAAACTGCATGAGATACCCTGTCATTTAAATATGACACCAATGCAATTACTTCACGGCACCCAAAAAAGGGGAGAATGTCTATATTTTCATGCTTTACAGAAGCATGTAGCACATTTTTACTACTTCAGCATCTATATGCTGGAATTATTACTCTTTTTGATGATGTATGTTCAATGATAGAAAATTAATAGAGAAAAAATTCCTTCTCATTTTCTAAGTCTACAACATGAAAATAAGATCCTTGAAGTGGTACAAAGACATTTTTTTGACTTTGGCAGCTAGTGTTTTATGCTGTTGGCACAAGTAAAAGTAACAAAAGTAAATAATTTTACTTAGCCTTTAAATAATGAGTCTATTTGATCTAAATTCACAAATATTTTAAATATAGTTTCTTCTACTGCAATAAAAATCAAAAAAATTCTAAGCTTAAAGCTTCAGAAGATGTTAACTTTATGAAGAAATTTTTTAAAAAATTAACTTTCCTCCTGAATGTCTACTGATAAGCTAAACCCAAACTTCTTTACCCCATGACATAAAAATGACCTAAAGTGGATCAAAGGGAATATAACAGTTCATATTAAAAAGTACCTTCATATGCTATTTTACTAGATCAATACAAAAGGAAAATAAAAACTTGTTTTATGCTTAAAGATCTAGTTCATGTCCAAAGAATCACAACTTTTTGAGTTCCAAATTAAGCACTACTGTATGTGAATATTACAGCATCTCATATTTTAAAAAAAGTGATAAAATCCCACAAGCTTAGAAATAGCCTAATTATCCGGAATGATTACATTTGCCATGTTATTTTGTTACCCAAAACTTCAAAGTCATCAGTCTTTTTCTGTGCTTTGACTGAGTAGTCAAAATACTTTTATTTATGGTTTTAAAACTAAATTTCTTCTCTTTCAATATCCAGGTGTAGATGGAATAGACAGAAAAGATTATTTCATTCAACTCCTTGATGCCCACAGATGTGGAAGCAGTCTACAACATGACTGATCTTATTATGTCATCATTGATGCACCTTCTTCACCAGTGGCATCTTGGGAAATGTGAAGGTCTTCAAGCATCTCAGCCAGACTAATTCGAGGGGCGCCTTCATCATCGGTGTCACTTTCCACAGGGATGGCTGAATCTAAGAAAAAATACAAGGACGATTTCAAATGAATACAAATATGGAAATACACAAATAACTGCCCCCACCAGCACCACCATTATTATTAGCTAACTATTTTGTATCAGAAGCTCTTATAGCATATCTAGAGAAGGCATTCAAACACTCATTGAATGAATGACCTGAATAAATGTATAAATAAATTTCCATTAGTACAGGGGCCAGCAATTTGAGGAACCACGCTAGGACACAAGTGATATCAAATGCATTAAAGTTATTGTACAATGGGTACAAAGTTTATTTGAGGCAATATAAAAAAGTAGAGTACACATGCACTTCACACACACACAAACACACACAAATAAAACAAATGGTGCTGCAATAACAGGATAGTCACATGGAAAAAGAATGAAATGTGACCCCCACCATACAGCATACAAAAAAAAAAGGGAAAGTAATGGATGTTTGTAATGGTAGCACAATATTTTGAATGAATTAATATTATAGAATTGTGCACCTGAAAGTGGTTAAAATAGGAAATTCTGAGCTGTACATGTTATTAAAATAGAACATTTAAAAAAAATGTAGGCTAGCATTGACTGTACACCAAGTATGGAATGTTCATATGTTAAGAATGTTTGTGTTCGTATGTTGTTTTGTCAATAAAAATATTTAAAAAAAAAATGTGAGCTAGCAAATAACACTTTAATAAGTTTTGCTGTTCTGCAAATTTTTTTTTATAATTTAACATAAGAGTAGTTTAAAAATGCACAATAAATGTCTCATGTGATTCAAAGCTTTAATTACTGAAACACTCATGCTAGGGTAGTATGTTTAAATACAAAATACATGACTTAACACTTCTAAAAATACCAACCTCGGTAAATATTGACATTTTTTCTAATTGCCTCATCTTCTTCAAGATCTTCAAGGAAATCTTGGTATTGCCTATAGAAGAATAAGACATATTTGATTATTTCATCTTTACCAAGATTTTTACATTTTCTTCATTTTCAGCACAGCACTTATTAGATAAATGTGCTCCAAGTATTAAAATCTCAAAAACAGTATTGAATGTCAAATATAAACATTAATTAAATACCGATATTAAAACGAAATCTTCTTTCAAAATCACATGATAAAAAATATGCAGGTGAATATAAGGTGATATTAAATATAAGACAATAAGATACCCTACCCTATCTCTCCCCCAAAGTCTCATGACCAAGTTGAATATACAACTACCTCTAATACTAAGCAACTTGTCAATGATCTATTTTAAGTGACTGATTAAATTAACATGTTATTTATGCAATCATTTAAAATTACATTATAAGATATTTTTAAAATATGCAGTTTCCCATTTGTGTTTCATAAAACAATTTTATCTAAACTCTTCATTTTTTTAGATATCAATGTCTTCACCATCATGAGGCCATTTTTTGAATCATTCAGTACAGTTCTCCACAGTATGTTATCTTCATTTCTGCTTAAATTGTTTAAGAAACAGTATTATTAGATGTCATAATGAGCTACGTTTTTATTTTTAATTCAAGTTAAAAGTACTCATTTGCTATTTGTGATATCCACAAGTTTATTACTTGCTAAAGTTTACTCTTCAGCTGACATTTAAAAGGACAGTTAACAATAACACTTCATCTGTCAAGTCAAAATGCCAGAAATAATTACTACATCAATACATCTCTTTATACTGTTTCAATCAATACCTCAATAAGAATTCCAAGAGGTCATTTCAAGAAAATTTGCCTTCCTTAAATGATATTTTGTAAATCAAAATAAAATAACTTATGAGTATCCCATATGAGAGACATAATTAGGAATAATGGTAGGGTGGAAGGAGAAGCCAGGCCATTTATTTGGGCAAACATGGTACATATGAAATGGAAGGAAATAAAGTCATCTCATTCTTTAATGGTGCATTCTTTCTATTGCATTGTTTTATCATTAATTATGAATTTTAATTATACTTTCTAAATATATCAGAATTTAAAATTCATTCAATTTTTCTTTCTAAATTTTTCAGAATAAATTTAAAATTTCAGGGCCATTAGATTAGCATTTTGAAGTACTTTCCAGTTTTATTATTGTAAACTGTATTAAATTTTTTAAAAGCATAGAAAATAAAATGTGATGTGTCAAAGTATAAATTTAAAAAGTCAATACTTATCTTCAATTAAACACATTTATTTTCATACAATGTTATGCAATTTTATTTGCTATTTACCAAAACTGGAATTTACATTAAAATTGGTATTAAATTTTATTCTTAATGATCAATTCTTAACAATAATGTTATCATCACTGTTCTTAACACTTAATTCATTAAGGCCTACATAAGCATTTTATCCAGAGATATACCAAGTCTTTAAAATAAAAACACATATCTAAATTCTTTCCTTGATGAAGGAAAGGCTGCACGCCTGTGTGGCAGAAGCCTGCATCAGCATCACCCCAAACAGTGACACTAACCTTCCAAACAACTGAAGAAGGGGCAGAGAAAAGTTCAGGGTAGAAGGGCAAGACAACAACACTAAGTAGTCTTCTAAGCGCCCAGTCATTTTCATATACTCTTTTTTTTTTTTTTTTTTTTTTTTTTTTTTAAGAAGGGAAGGAAAGACAGAGAAGGAAGGAAGGATGGAAGGAAGGGAGGAAGAAAGGGAAACATTTTTAAACATTTTCTTGTTTTATTATATTTTGTTTGTTTGTTTGTTTTTTACATGGGCTGGGGCCGGGAATCGAACCGGGGTCCTCCGGCACGGCAGGCAAGCACTCTTGCCTGCTGAGCCACCGCGGCCCGCCCTTCATATACTCTTAATATGACTTTAAAGTATCATAAAATCTCAAATCCTTTCACCCATACGAAGATGTAAATGCAATAATATGTTCCAAAGCAAACATTTTTTCAGACATCCAATTTTAGAAAATTATACCACAACTCAACTCTTAACAATATGGATCTAGAGTAGAGGTTGTTCTTTCTTCCTTCACACAGAGAAGCATGTCAGTAGTTCTCAAACTGTAGTATGCAGCAGAATCTTTTGTGGGGCTTATTTAAAATTCAGATGCTCTAAAAAGACAACTTAGAGTGGGAAATGGTATTCCCAATACATATATATAACAAAGGACTCATCCAGAATATATAAAATAACTTCTATAAAACCAGAAAAAGAAAACAAGCCAACAGGAAAATGAGACTAAGAATTAGACTGTTAGAAGTTGTGAGTACTGCTACAAGTTGAGAGTTGTTACTTCTGGAATGGGAGGGCCCACATTGTTAAAGAAAATAAGGGGTAAGGGCTTCTGGAGTGCTGGGATTCTATTTCTTAATCAAGGTGATGGTTACACAGATAAGTTCCATTTGTGAAAGTTTATCAAGCTAAGCATCCTTTTCTGTATACATTTTATACTTCAAGAAAAAGATTTAAAAAATTCAGATATCTGGGTGCACAGGTTCAGTGGTAGAATGCTTGCCTTCCATGCAGGAGACTCGGGTTCAATTCCCAGACCATGAAACCAATAAACAAATAAATAAATAAATTTCTGATGTCCAAGCCCACTATCCATACATTCAAATTATAAAAGTAAAATATAAAAATATAAAATTTCTATAAGTGTAAAAAGTGAAATATCCCAAATCATCCCAATTCCTAGCTGTCTTTATATCTTTGGTCATTGCCATTTTGTCCAATTGGCATATTGCATTGTCAATGAATTATTATCAATAATTTTGTCACCAATACACAATCCCCCACCAACAAGATACAAGGTTCCCTGAAAAAAATGGTTGATTCCATTCTGGGACAGGTAAGCCAGAAAGCAAATACTTAATAACAATCAATATATCAAAAGGACTCAGAAAGCATCTTAATGAGGCTCCTATTGGCTGAATTTAAGACAATTTGAATAACACAGAGAAGAATGAGTGAACCTGACACACAGAATAAACTAAGATTCAGGAATCCATAATGACACTTAAACTGAACTGAGAGAAAGAAGAAAAATGAGAAGTTCTTTAAATAAGAATGACAGCTAATAAATGTAAAAGGATGAGAAAAATAGAAAATCATCTAATTCTAAGTCCCAATGCAATAAATGAATCAAGTAATGGATACTAAAACAAAACCATTAGTTGAAAGGTGTTAGAATATTTGCATGGTACTAAAGTATTACCAGTTAGATTGCTAACATAAAAAGGAACAGAAAGAATAGGTGATCACCAGGCTTAACCAAGTAGCATCACCATTAATGTCAGGTTGTCCCATTATGTATCTTCTAATGTGACAATATATGCTATATATGCTTCCATTCATGAGCTTATTCTCACACCCAAAATAAATACCCTAAATCTAATCAAGGCAAAATCATCAGAGGGCCAAGTTACATACTACAAGGAAACAATCAAACAAATCCAGAATGTCAGACTTCTACAAAACAACTGGCTACAGAAAGAGAATGTCATTTAAAAAAGAAAAGAAAAGAAAAGAAAAAGATGGGGAGAAGCCTGTTCTTGATCAAAAGAGATTGGTAAGACATTAAAAAAAACAATTTCAATTCATAAACCATCACTGATCAGATTCTAGTTAAGTAAAAATAACTATAAGAGAAAGTTTGGAAGACCTGGGGAAATGTATTTTCAATTGAGTCAGCAAAAATGTGTACAGAGAGTGAAAGAAATCAGATGTGGCCAAATTTTAACAATTTTTTAAACGTAAGTGGAGAATATACGGGTATTCAATATAATATTCTTAAAGTTTTCTATGTTTGGAAAATTGTGTAACAAAAAGTTGATCTTTCATAATGAATGGACTATTTTCCAAGCTCATTTGTAAGTATTCTGAGCTAAATTTCCATAGCATGGTAAATCAGAGCCAAACAAGAATGGGGGAAGAAATATACTGACTGTGTACCATATATAACATGTAAACCAGAAGAAACCCCGTCTTAGTGGGTAGAAAATGCTCTCTAAGTTATGCATGAGGATGAACAGTGTGGAGACTATTTCTTTATAATATAAAAATCATTAACAATTTATCATAAGGACTTCCTTTCAGAGATAACAAACACATCAAGCTCAAAGAAAAGCTGGACCTTTCATCATCTGTATTCATGTCTTCTCTATCTCTTGAAAGCTCTTTCAGTTTCCAGTTTCTACGTCGCTGACGTTTGGTACGATCATAGCTCTTCTTTATTAATACCTAAATGTAATCAGAGTATTTGCAAAGTTACCAAAAAAAAAAACAAAAACAGGAATATGATAGGGCATCAAACTCCAATAAAATTTTTTAATGAAAAGTTTATGGAAATACCATGGAAAAAGTCACCAAACTGATGACAACGGTTACATCTCAGCAGAAAGGAATGGAAATCAAGAGGCAGTATCAAGAGGATTTTTAATGTTTTTTTCCCATGTACTTAGTTTTTTATGATAATTTTTTACGACTGTGAAGTGGTTAAAATTTTAGTCACTGAAAATTTCCAGTAACTGAATTAAGATCATGAATTTTCTTACACCAAACTTAAGTTTCAGCTATCATTCCTATAAATCCATCTGAAACACTATCACAGGACCTTTTTCTCCCCCTTTTTCCCTATTAGTAAGTACTTAAAGCACTATATTAACTTTCACAACTGTATGTCCCAGAACACTTTTACTGAATACTTTTTATTGAATACTTTCAATAAATAACTGTGGAATGAACCAGACGAAAACAATGTGATAAATATAAAATCTTATTAGGCCATTCTGATCTTCTTCTATGAACCTGTTAGAAATACCGATTTAGACTTATACCTAAACCATGTTTCTGTTTCCTAATTTATTAAAAAATACAAGCACAAATAAGCAGTAGGGATGTGACTTCATTTTTCACACACAGCGAAAGAAATCAATGCTTATTCTAAACTACTAAACAGGCAAATGGAGATAGGGTCTTTCACATTGATTTCATAGTCACCATTTTGATCATGGTTCTTATAAATTCATCATGTTAGAATTTAACAGGTTTTTCAGAAGTAATTTTCTCTCTCAAAAACTTGATGCTGTGAAAATTATTTTCAACTGAAATTATATTCAACTTGGAATAATGGTTTTAACTCAATCCTTTCTTAAATGAACATATGTGAAACAAGCAGAACCTAGTAAAGATGAACCAGAATTTTAAAGGTCATAATTTTTAGCTGCAAATTTATTTTTGCCTGAAGACAGTATTAAGTACTTTGATAAAGAAGTAAAATTGATTATAGAAACAACAAAAAACTCAATAAATCCTGGATTTACCCCACCAAGAAAAATGATTTAAAATTAAGACTTTAGCTAATATACCTGAACTACAATTTCAAAGAATCCTCTAAATTTTTCTTATTTTCAAAAATGTGAATTTGTGCATCTTACCCATAATAGTTACATCAATCCCCTTTAAAACAGGAAAAAAGGGAAAAATCTAAAGAATTACCACATCTGGAACTTTATCTGGTTTCATTTTGTTGACATGCTCATCATTTAAGTTACAGTTGGCCAAATCAAACCTGAAATGGAAACAATGAAAAATTTAATGCCTGAAACATTTACCCTTTCTATCTTTTTATTTTATGTATGATCAACTAAAAGATCCTCCTAAGATCAAATAGTTAATAAGCTTCCCACTTTAAAAGTTTTGCAGTTTACTATAAACATGCTTTGCAAATCCTAGGAAAGATAATAATGCACCCTACCTCCGAATCCATATCCATGTTTTACATATTACCCAGTATTGTTCATTGTACCATATACTTGTAAAAGAAGCAAAACTGATGTATATATCAGTCTAACTTTAAGACTCAGTTGGCTGGCTTCAGCTGGTAAAAAAAAAAAAAAAAAAAAAAAAAAAAACCTGCCTTCACCTAGTAAAAAGAACTGAAATCATAAGAGCAACAGTAATATGATAGTGATAAATACTACACCAGTAAGGACTATTCTATGCCTATCAAGACCCACTGCATATATGGCTGCCATATTTTAAAAATGAAATATTTGAGCAGCAGCATATATGATTTAAAAACTACCTTCATCTCACAAAGCTGCAAATAAGTGTTAACTTCACGGTTCAAATACCCAAAAGTTTGAAACAAATGGCTCTTTAATAAAGATTACAGCTAACCATGGAATAATTAACAGCTTTTGCCCAATCTACTATTTAATTTAGTTAGCAGTAACATAATGAGTTAAAGATTCCTTATCTTTGAAATAACCAACTTGAGTATTTTAGGTAACTTTGCTGGCTCCCAAAGAAAATTTGGAAAATTAAATGGCAGTTTAAAAGACTTTAATACAAACCCTAACACCAAGTCTCCAGGATTTAAAAGATGTCCCAAATGAGTACGACAGAAATACTGTTTATCTGTATTCATTTCAGATGTTTTCTGTACCCAGGTTTCTCCGAGTGTATGCTTAACAAAAAAGAAAATGCACTCTTCAATCATCTAAACATAATTCAAAAAACATCTCACAGAAAACTTAAATACAACATTGATTTTAGGCATTTTAAATAAAAACAGGAATTGTCTTCTATTTTTCAGACACCTAAAATATTCAAAATTAACAAATTATAGAATTATAAATATAGAAGGAATTCATGCAAATTTCTTTTATAAGACTTTTATAAAACATTAAATTACTAATAAGCTAACCCCTAAAAATAGATACATTGAGGGTTTACATGTGGAATGTTTTCACAGGGAACTGGGCCAATACAGACTAAGCAAAAAGAATAACTGAAAAGATGGAGAAATCTTAAAACCAGAAAATATTCCAGGTAACACCTTGCTTTATATGTAAGGTTCAGAAAACCAGACAAATTAATCTAGCAGCCCCAGTGGCACACTACTGGAAAAATTACAACTTCATCATAATAATTTTTCAATATCTATTAGTTTCATGTATAATCATTTTTTTTTTTTTTTGCATAGGCAGGCACCGGGAATCAAACCTGGGTCTCCGGCATGGCAGGCAAGAACTCTGCCTGCTGAGCCATCGTAGCCTGCCCCATGTATAATCATTTCTTCCTCTATTTTTTACAAAAACAACACTTTTAAGTAGGAACCATTACAGTACCTTTCCAACACGTGATTTTAAGAGCATTTATAGCACTTGTATCATAACCTGACATTTCAAACTTCCTGGCTGGATCAAGATTAGGACACGCTAGCATCTCTGACTAACAAAGACAGACCCAAGTAATACAGGACCAAGAGCAAATCAGTAACAGTTATAGGTAGAATTAAGAAATCCCAAAATAAAGAGATGAAAAGGAAGAAGTAGAAGGGAGAAAGTGAAATAAAAGACAGATTCCAAAATTAGGAAAGAACTGAAAGAGAAAAGTGAATTACGTCTTGTAACAATTCACTTTCTAGCTACTAGACTGCTTCTTATTTATAATTATACTTTTGATCTTTTTCTAGCTAATTTTTCTAAAACCAAGAAAATGTATCTGGTTTTATATCCATCTGACAGGATGTGGTGTTATCCTACATTTATTATAAGTGATGAGTTAGTTCTTAACTATGTTATTCTTTTACTTTAAATAATTATGTGGACAATAATCTATATTCCAGATCAGAATATATATCAGAAGTGATTTTTATCTAAAGAACCAATATTACCTCAATAAAAAGGAGAACCCTTAATATCCAGATTTGGGTCTCTAAATACGATTTCACACTAGAAGAAACAAGGTTCTTTGAAGAAACATCTTTTTGTGCTATAAAATAAGGACACTTTCTGAAACTACGAAAAGTTATGTCAAAAGAACAAAGGTATCATTCTGAAGGGGCTTTCACTGGCTAAATTTGGGGCAATCTGATCATCAGAAGGAAGGGAACTACAACAAATACATAACACATTAAGGAGATGAAAATGATAAAGAGAAAGAGATAATGCCAATATACGAAAACAAGTCTAAACTTACTGCCACCACTGAAGATGACTAGGACATCTCCTCACTCTCAAAAAAGCTGCTAAGAGATGGAGACTTAAGAATTAATTCAGCTCTCCTACAATTCAGGGTTAACCACATAGCCCCAGCTACTAATGGGAAGCTCCTTCCTAAGCAGTGCTAGCTAATAAATGTAGGAGAAATAACAAAAATAGAAATTATACCATTTATAACCACAAATAAAATAATTGACCTAGACATGAATTATCAAAAGAAAAGAAAAAAAAAGTTAACAGGAAATTGGTATTTGCATATTATCAAGGTATCATCCCAGATTACTTGCAAGACACAAGGGTAAAAAGTATTCCAACAGAATAGTGCAGAGATCATTTTAACCAGGAAAACTGGTGGGGGTGCTGAGGGTGAGGTGATATTTTAATATTATGAAAGAGTTAACAGACAATATTCAAATTCAATGTATGGTCCCTAATTGGATATCAGTTTGAACAAACCATAAGATACTTTTGAGACAAATGAAGCAATCTGAATATAGATGTTAATTTTTTATGTGAATATAGATGTTTAATTTTTTATGATAATAGATGTTTAATTTTTAATAATTTTTCCTATTATGTAGAAAAACGCTGCCATGTCTTAGTGATGAATACTGATGTTAATTTAATATTTAGCAGTGATATGCTATTACTGTAGCTTCAAATTTTCAAAAAGTGCAACAAGGTTTCCCGGTCATTTAGCCACCTCTACAGAAGTAAAGCAAAGAAACGTTTTTTCTTAATAATGGAGTAAATAGTTTTTAAAATAAGTAAATGTTTTCCAACATGAAAGAAAAAAATTAGCCTATCAGAAAGAATAAGACTGATCATTTTCACAATGATCACATTAAAAAAAAAATTATTATATATTTTTAGAGTCAAGTAATATTTTATTTCTTTAGGAAAAAAACTACGGATTAATAACATACTACTCAATAACACAGTTAAGTAAGAAAGGACCACTAATTAGTAAATAAATTTTAAATGAAAATCTACTTAAATAAATCTAAAGGACGCTGTCTCCTAACAGAGGGACTTTAGTCCTTAAACCCAAAGTCAAATTATGCATTTACTTTTAACTATGTCAATTAAATAATATTTTACCACTCTTATGAACAGGTGATGATTTAGATGAGCACCTTCTACTGGCATCCTATAGATCCAAACTCTCCAATATGGAAGTCACAAGCACAGGATGGTTATTTATCACCTGAGAAGTGGATGGACTAAACTGAAATGTCCCATATTTCAAAATTATACTCAGGTAATAAATTTCATTTTTAACTTAATACGATGTTAACTTTATTTGAACTCCATGTTTTGGAACTGCCATCAAATAAAAGGGAGGCAAAAGGAGGAGAAACAGAAGCAATAATATAAGTTAGCAAAAGAAAGGTGATAGAATGGGACTTACTTTTTTGGATATTATCCCAGCACCTGCATTGCGTTTTAGATCTCGGACTAGACTACATTCCATCACAATAAACTCCTCTAGCTGTTTGGGATGGCACAAACTATTGAAAGGGTGATTCCAGAAAGTATTACCATCAATATCTGCAACTAAGAATAAATATAGAACATTAAATTAAAGAACGAGATAAAAAAATTTCAAAGAGTCATTGAATGTATTAACTGAAGAAGGTATTACATACCAAAAGGTAAGCATCAAGTCAACAAGAATTAGTGTCAATTTACTCTCTGGGGTCATCATTTATTCCGATAAAACAGCCCCAAATTTCTCACAACACAAGAGAAACATCAGGAGTCAAACATATCTTAAGTAAGAAGTATAATGAGAATGCCACAGAGTTAAGTGCCTTTATAGTTGTTTTCAGATGCTAGTCCTCTTGGTAGCTTAGTTTATGGCAAATAAAGCCTAGTTCTACCTGATGGATAAAGAATACCCACCACAATTCAGCAAGCAAGCCTTGACTGAATAATTTGAATTGATAAGGATAATGACGTTCTAGAAAATCTAAAAATAAAAAAAAGAAAACCCCAATTTTTTATAACACTATGCAAAAAAAAAAAAATGAAGTAGAAGATGCAGCTTTTTTGTGTGATATTTATTAATACGGGGTCTTCTCTAAAAAATAATTTCTATAAAAGGAATGTTAAATAATGATCTGTAACAAAATAAAATATGTTTAAAATTCATGTTCAAAGTAAATGTTTTCTGGATTTCAAAAGTCAAACGTTCAAAACTTGAAAATATTTTCTGTACACTAAAATTTGGCAACGAATTTAAATTAGTCACAAAAATTAAACAAAGTATATAAGTCAGCTTCAGTAAAAATTAACAAAATATAACAATTATATTCAAAAATAGAGTAAACATAGTAAAAAATGTTCACAAAATTGTATCTTCAAGTAACTAATGCAAAAAACACCTCATCAAAAGCTTTATAACTCCACAGTGTTTTAAGTATTAAAAAACAGTAAAAATTTTAAGTAGTTTTTCAAAATAATGTTGTCAATGATAAAATGGACAATACAAATTATTTGCCACACAGAACTGTCAATAGTTCTCAAAACGTACCTTGTAGAGTATTTGGATCTATGAGATGAATGGCACTGGTTACTCGAATACACACACAAATCTGATTCATATTTCCCAGGCTTTGTGCCAACTTTGGAGACAGACAGACAACATTATCCTAGACACAAAATTAGCATTTAGAGTGAGGCTCATCCTAAACAAGTTTTCAATAAACACTCATCAACATAAATCTGGTCCAACTGCAGTTGCCGAATCCAAAAAAGTTATTTTTATGTTTCAACAAAGTCCCCAAAGAAAATACTCAGAACTTAAAGAAACAAAACATAATTTACACTTAAGATCTAGCGTAATAAAAACGTTTTAAAAAAATCTTCTTCCAGAGTCTATTCACCTATACTATTAGGTTCATTTCAATTTTACTTACATTCAAATGCATGCTTACCGCTATATACCTAATGCAACGTACAATTTAAGCAGAGTATTATAAATATCAGAAGGAAGAGGGACTTTCTAAAAATATCTACTTGATGGCTTCTTTCAATCTCAATGAAAAACAAATTTCAAAGGAACAACCTGTTCCTTTTATGTGGCTACATGTACTAATACGTTAAAGATTTAATCCCAACAAAAGCCACATATGTCTAGGTATACTTTGGGAGATGTTAGCCAGCAATGCAGTTAGTTATCTCTTTTTAAACTGTGTTAAAATATAAAAAGGATCCAGGTTTTATTTTAAACTATAACTATTCACAACATAGACTCCTCCATTGAAGGGACAGTCATTCTGTGCATCCCTCGTTTAGTAATTTGTTTTTAAATTAATATGTTTCCAAAGTCAAATGAAAATACACTTTACAGTATGTATTCCTCCAGTGTTTGTATAAGTCATTTAATGCAAAAAGTCTTAATATGCCTTCACACCTAAATTCTTATTTCCCAGGCTTTGTGCCAGAAAAATGTTCAGTTTTAAACCAGAGGCAAGCAAAGTATAAGCTTAGGTCAAATTTGGCTCGCCACCTGTTTTTGTAGTTTTATTGGAAAACAGCTATAGTCATTCCTTTACATATTATCTATGGCTACTTTTGTGTTACAAGAACTGAGTTAAGTAGCTATAAAAGAGAATATAAGACTCACAAAGCCAAAAATATTTTACTATCAGCCCTTCACAAAGTTTGTCACTGGACTCCACAATAAATTAGTCATAACAGTTTTAAAGCTTTAGAGTCACAGCCCTGGGTACAAATCCTGGCTTAAATCATTTTGTGGTTATTTAACTTTGGGCAGGTTGCTTAACCTCCCCAAACTTCAATTTCTTCGACTTCAAAATGATTACAACTCAGTTATTATGATAAGTGAATGAGGTAAAAGAACTAAAATGCTTAGATATTAACTTAATGTAGAAGGGCCACAAAAATTATGGCAGTTACCACTGTTAGTGCCTTCATGTCAACAATATTAAGTTTCTACGTCACAGAGATCTCTATAGTTACACAGTCTTTAGGATATAACCTTTTTGTACACTAGGCATCCAATAATGATTAGCTGGATTTTAATTCATTTCATATCTGAAGCAGGATTTTTAACCTTATTACAATTAAATGAAATGATCTACATTTTAAATGTGACATTCAGATTGTTTTGAAATCATAAAAATGATTCTATGACCTAATTTCCACAGTACTGTTTAAATTTCACCACGCCAAAATCCAGTTTGCACACATATTCCACAAAGCAGTTCTTGATATTTATTTTAATGTAAGCAGTTCTTGATATTTATTTTAATGTAATTTTCTATATTAAAGTTTTATAGAACTTGCATTTCCACCAGGATCATAAGTTTTTATTTTTTAATTAATTTTTTTAATAAAATATAACAAACAAAAACATTCTTAACATATGAGGATCATAAATTTTAAGGAGTGTCTGAAAACTGCAACTGGACCTTTTCATTCTGATACACCAAAAAAATGAAAGGCATGCCAAGTTATAATTTTAAGTGTGATTACTTTTTAATATGCCTGAATTAGTCAGAAATCATTTAAGAGGGAAGTTATTCTGAAATTTTAACCAAACCCAAAAGGAAACAGTAGCTAACAATTAAATATAAACTAATTAATTACTTATACTCTTTTTATAGATGTGGATTAATTAAATGAAAGTACCTTGCATATTGGAACAATTTCCACAGAAAAAGTGCTTTTGTAATTATATATGTTACTATGGATATCCTGAGAGATCAATCTCTGCGATGCTTTGTATCTATTAAGAAAAAAAAAGTTATGAGCAATATAAAGACAAAGGTCTAAACTGGTATAGACTTAGGAATATCAATTTTCATTGGATCAAATCATCTGCCCAAGGTCTGAAATGGCTCCCTGATGCCAGTTACTTAGGCTAATTTTATTCACTTGTATTCCAAAATCTTCACCTATCTGACTACACCCTACCTATTCAGCCTCAACTACTAAAAACCTCTAAAACATTGCCCTTGGCTTAGACCAAACCAGTCTATATAACAGAATCCATTAAAAGTCACACTAACACTCACCTCAAGTCTTTGTTGACATGAATTTCCTCGCCTGTCATTATAAACTCCACCTATAAAAATTTCCCCATCTCCTTCCACCTCCTCCATGAAGCTTCTCCCCAAAACCCTCTAATTCCACTTTTCTTTTCTCTTATTTAAATTCATTCAATCCTCATTCATTGTAGATTCAGTATTTGCCAATTTGCCTACTTGCTAAAATTAACATGCAATCCCTAAATCAACACTTGCCATACTTTTGCAGTCATTCAGACAGCATAGAACAGCAAAAATTTTAGCTACCCAACATAACATTCTCAGCTGGGGTCAAGGCAAAATAGTAGCTTTCTCATACTATAACAAGTGTCCTTTATGCAGTATACTTAGTGCTGGTTTTTGTTACACATTCTTGTGCTTTTTTGCTGTAGATTTCACTGTTTAAAATGGTCCCCAAGCATGATACTGAAGTGCTATCTAGTTTCCTAAGTGGAAGAAGACTGTGATTTTCTTTACAGAGAAAAATACGTGTATTAGATAAGCTTCACTCAGGCATCAGTCATAGTGCTGTTGGCCATGAGTTCAACAATATAGATTAAACTGAAGGTGTTTTTAAACAGAAACACACATAAATAACATTGATAAACTGACAAATATGTTGCGATAAGAGGCTCACAGGAATTAGCTCTGGATTTCCCCCAAGAGCAACTGTTCAGTAGTTGCCAATTCATTGTTTGTGGTGACTTTATAGAACATAACTATTATGAATAATGAGTATCTTCTGTATTTAAAATCAATGATTCAGCACTACATTGCTTTTATTATCATATGCGTTAGCTCACTCCCCAAAGAAAATCTAATAGGTTCTTCAACTATTTCTTTTAAAATGGCTAATCCAATAAATGCTTACTGACAGGCAAGTATATTTACTACACTTCCAAGTGTTTTTACATAAGAAAAGTTGTCTAAATCTGAAGAATGAATATGAACCACACACATTCCTAGCTCCTTATACTTAGTCACATTCAAGTTCAGAACATACCTGCAAGGAACGGTACACTGAAGAAATTCTACCATCTTCTGAGCATGTTGTTTTGAAGAATAATAGAAATCCAAACCATCTTAAAAATAAAAGCCCACATGCAAATACAAAATTAGATTTTCCTCTAACATGACTACACTATGAATTAAATCTGTATCAAACAAAAATCAAAATCATTAGAAAATGGAAAATATGCTATAGGCACAACAGAATAAGGATATTATTTAACACTCTGTAATGGTTAATTTTGTGAGCCTAGCTGGCTAGGTTATAGTATTCAGTTGTTTGGTCAAACACTGACCTACATCTTGTTGTAGAGTTATTGTGCAGATGTGATTAGCATCTATAGTCAGTTGACTAAGTAAAGGAGAGTTGGAGACCTTAAGTATAAAGAACTGAGGATTCTGGAATAAGGAATTCTAACTCAGTCTATACCCTCCACGCTTTCCTGAGTTTCTAGCCTAAGAAATTCAGACTTCAACATCATTCTTACTGAAATTTCCAGCATCCGATCTACCCTTTGAAATTTGGACCTGACAGTCACCACAATCACATGAGTCAATTTCTTATTTTACACACACACACACACACACACACACAACCTGTTGGTTCTATTTCTCTGGAGAACCCTGACTGATACACATTTGTTTGGCCAAAGAAAGGACAAAATAAATCAGACAAATGTTAACTAAAGAAAACAATATTCAAAACTTTAATTTCAGACTAAATAAACCCCAAGTCCAAAGGGGGAAAGAAAAATACTAAACAGAACAAAGGAGGATATTTTATGTTATAAATGGAATAATCTACTAAGACAATAATAGGAATGCATCTAATAACATAGCCCTGAGACGCAGAAAACAAAAATTATTAAAATGAAAAGAAGAAACTGACAAATATTACCAAATGCACAATCATTGTGGGGAACTGCAACAAGCTTCTCTCATAACAGAAATGGTCAAACTAAGACAAAAAATAATAAGGATATTGAGAACCTGAATAACCAACTATCAAGATTGATTTAATTGAGACGTATATAACATGGTCTCAAAGAGAATATATAATTTTTAAAACACTCTTAAGAAAACTGAGATGTGGACTTTCCTGGCAACATGGTACAGAAATCCTAGACTGAGCTGGGACTCAGCATTAAGGGATTCAGAAAATCTTCTCAACCAAGAGCAGGAAGAGAGAAATGAGACAAAATTAAGTGTCAATGGCTGAGAGATTCCAAATAAGAGTGGAGAGGTTATCCTATCCTGGAGGTTATTCTTACGCATAATATGGATATCACCTTTTTAATTAAGGTGCAATGGAGAGGCTGGAGGGAACTGCCTGAAAATGTAGAGCTATGCTCCAGTAGCCATGTTTCTTGAAGATGACTGTATAATGATATAGCTTTCACAATGTGACTGTGTGATTGTGAAAACCTTTTATCTACATTTTCGACAGATGAGTAAAACATATGGATTAAAAATAAACAAAGGGGGAACAAATGTTAAAATAAATTTAGTAGATTGAAATACTAGTGATCAATGAAAGGGGGGTAAGGGGTATGGTATGTGTAACTTTTTTTCTGTGTTTTCATTTCTTTCTCTGAATTGATACAAATGTTCTAAGAAATGGTCATGATGATGAATATATAACTATGTGATGATATTGTGAATTACTGATTATATATGTAGAATGGAATGACCATATATGGTAAGAATGTTTGTGTTTAAAAAATTTTTTTTAATTAATTGGAAAAAAAAAAGTGAATCATCTTCCTAGTGCCTACCCATGTAAAAAAAAAAGAAAAGTGAATGGTCTCTATACTTTTTTTTAGTAATATTTGTATTGTGAAATATAAATAAAAAGCCAATCAAAAAAATAAAAATTAAATAAATAATAGGGGAACAAATGTTAAAATAAATTTAGTAGACTGAAATGCTAGTGATCAATGAAAGGGAGGGGTAAGGGATATGGCATGTATGAATTTTTTTCTGTTTTCTTTTTATTTCTTTTTCTGAATTGATGCAAATGTTTTAAGAAATGATCATGATGATGAATATACAATTATGTGATGATATTGTGAGATATGGATTATATAACAAGAATGGAATGATTATATGGTGAGAATGTTTGTGTTTGTATGTTGAATAAAAAATAAATTAAAAAAAAAAGAACAGCAAAGGAATGGCCAAAAACAAATGTTTTAAAATATTACAAATAGCTTACCTAAACAGAAAATTAAAATTACCTAGAATAACCAAAAAAATTCTGAAAAAGATGAAAAAAGTTATAGGACTTACATTTCCCAATTTCAAAACACTCAGTAAAACTAAATAATCAACACAATGTGGAACTGACATAATGATACATGTATAGATCAGTGACTTGAGATTCCAGAAATAAACTTCTATTTATAGTCAACAGATTTCAACAAAGTTGTTAAGATAATTCAGTAGGGAAAGGATAGTCTCTTCAATAAATGGTGGTGGTAATAACAGAGATCCACCAACAGAAAGATGTATGTAGACCTCTGCCTCACCATGTACAAAAATTAATTCAAAAGAACTCACAGAGCCAAACGTAAGAGTTAAAACAATAAAACTTTTGGAAAAAAAAAAAACTAAAAAAACACAGAGTCTCTGTGACTCTGATTTAGGCAAAAAGTTCTTAAACATTGAAAATGCAACTGAGAAAAGAAAAACTGATAAATTGGAATTCATCAAAATTTAAAATTTTCACAACTTAGACACCAGTAAGACAGAATTCTCCACCTGCCGTACCAGAGACCCAGGTTCGATTCCCGGAGCCTGCCCATGCCAAAAAAAAAGAATAATAAGAAAGTGAAATAAGAAAATGAAAAGACAATACGGTCTAGGAGAAAATATTTGCAAATCATATATGTGATAAGGGACTTGTAATCAGAATATATAAAGAATTCTAACAATTCAATAAGATAAACAACCCAATTAAAATATGGGCAAATTCAGTTAAAAAAAAAAAAAAAAAGAAAGAGTAGACCACAGCGGCTCAGCAGGCAGAGTTCTCTCGCCTGCCATGCCAGAGACCCAGGTTCAATTCTCGGTGCCTGCCCATGTAAAAAAATAAAGAAAGAAAGAAAGAGACACTATAGAGAAAATGACAAATGCAATACATGATACTGGATGGGATCTAAGAATGGAGGAGAAACAGCTCAAGAGGACATTATCAGGACATAAGAAAAATTAGAATATAGAATGTAAGCTTATCAATGTTAAATTTCTTGAATTTGATACATGGACTTGAGATTATTATATATGTTCACAGGTAACGTACACAGAAGTGCTGGTTTGAAAGTATTATGTACTCCAGAAAAGCCATGCTTTGATCCTGATTTAATCTTGTGGAGGAGGCCGTTTCTTTTAATCCTGATTCAATATTTCTGCAATTGCAAAAAACCAATTGCAATGTTGGTTGCAAACTTCTGGATTAATTTATCTCCCAATCTTGGGTGTGAGCTTTGTGACTCCACCCACTCCTGGTGGGTCTTGATTAGTTTACTGGAATCTTTTGGAGAGTCAGAAACAACAGAAACAATAGAGTCCATATCACCTGAGACATTTGGAGATGCATAAAGAAAATGCCACTGGGGAAGTCTGGACGGAAAGCTAGCAGGTGTTGCCATGTGCCTTTCCTAAGAGAGGAACCCTTCTTAAACCAAGGTAACATCCCCTGGATGCCTTAATCTGGACATTTTTATAGTCTTGCCCTTTTCACGACCTTAGAACTATAAACTTGTAACTTATTAAATTCCTCTTTTTAAAAGACAAATATATATATATATGGGCAAAAGATCTGAATAGGTAATTTCACCAAAGAAAATATAGGAATGGCTAATAAGTCCATGAAAAGATACTCAAATATTGCTCAGAAGAATGTAAAGTATAAAATTTATTTGGAAATACATCACAGTTACTTAAAAATATAAAGATAAATTTACCACATGACTCAGCAATTCCACACCTAGATATGTATCCAAAAGAAATAAAATAGTTGAAAAACTTGAAGAGGACAAAAGAAATATGGAATGAGTAGAAGGTAGAAATAAATACCAGTTACAAACAAATTGAAAATAAACGATTAATTACAAATTGAAAATAAACTAAGCTTTCAATTAATTCAAAAACTAAAGTAGAAAGCATTATAGTGATATAAGCAAAAAATAAGAATATGAATCTTCCAATAAAACTATACTAGTTTTTTAAAAAGACTAACCATAAGAGATAAAACTATGGCATGTCTGAGAGGAGGGGATTAGTAAAGACAAACACCGTTAGGAACAATAAAGATAACTACAGATATGGATGAGATTTAACATTCTGAAAATTTACCATATTCAATCTTAATGCCAAAAATGTTGAAAGTTAGATAAAATGGTTCATTTTCTTGGAAAATACTACCAAAATTGATTCAAGATGTAGAAAACTGGAAGTCTAAAGATCTTAAACTGAAAAGATTTACCACTACCACCACCACCCCCAGAAGGCTGTGGATGACATAACGGACAAGTTCTTAAATCTTTAAGAGGCAGGTAGGTAGACAAATAGGTTAGAGGTATGTCTTTAACTGATACCAAGTGATACCAAGACTTGACAGAATAACATAACTATGCATATTATGTATACATATGTATGTATATTTATCTATAAGAAACTTAAACAGCATTCTTAGGGGTGAAAAAAGAAGATAATAATGCCTGATATATGTTACTACTCAATGCTCTTCTAGGTTCTTAGTCAAAGGGAAGGGTGGCAGGAAAGGGGAGAAGAAGGAAGGAAAAACATGGGAAAGGAAGAAATAAAGCTACCACTGTTCACAGATAATTACTGACCTAGAAAAATCAATATATAAAATCAACAGCTTTTCTATGTAACAGTAATTATTAATTAGAAAATGCAATTTTAAAGTTACCATCCATAAAACAAATAGTATAAAAGAGAAAACAACAGTAAGAAATATTCCAAATCTTAATGAAGAAAACTATAAAACTTCACTTTGAAGTATAAAAAAAATTGAATAAATGTGACTACGTGCCAAGCTGTTTTATGTGCTTTCATAGATCAACTAATTTAATCCTTACAATAATCCTACATGGTAGGTGCTGTTATCATGTTTTCAATTTAATAAATGGGAAAACTGAGGCTCAAGGAAGTTAAATAACATGCAGAAGTTCACAGTCAAAAAACGGCCACAGAGAAACCCATACTATCTGGTTCCAGAATCCATACTCTTACTGCCAACAAAGAAAGTTTCGCAAAAAAATAATGAAGGAGTACATATTATGAAAGGTAATTTGCAAACCATAGAAGAAGCAGTAGAACAAAATACAGTCCAAAAATAGAGCTATTGTATATAAGGAAATTTAGTATACATAACAAAGGAGATATTTCAAAACAATGGGTAAAAGATATGCTATTACTAAGTGAGTATTCAGACAATGGATTAAGCTTTTGAGGAAAATTAAATTGAAGATAAGATTAGAAATCAAAAGTAAAAAAAAATGACAAAAGTACTACTCTTTTGCTGTCATAATCTTGGAGTATGGAAAACTTTCCTATGTAAGATACAAAAGCCACAAAACATTACTACATACTAAAGAATGAAGAATTTCAGTATGACAAAAGACACTGACAAACTACAAGTATTTGCTCTCTCACACTTTCTTTAGATATGAGAATGATATCTAGAATAGACACAAAATCAATGAGAAAAAAACAGATATGTGAAGGATAAAAACAATCCACATGAGAGATATACATAAATGGCTAAAATATATATGAAAATATGTTTATCCTCATTAGTAATCAAGGAAATGCAAATTAGAACCTGATGCCATTATTCCATCCATGAGGACAGCAAAAAATTTGAAAGGCCAATACAGTTTACTCAGTGTTCAGAAGTGTCTGAAGAAACTAAAACTCTCATAAGTGATGGGAAGGCGAACTGGTACTATTTCGGAAAACAATCTAGCAAAATTTAAGATCAAAATTCAAAATTTAACTTTTGTCTAGTAAATTTCAATTCTTCAAACCAATCCTCCCAAGAATATCACTACATTTGGTCAAAGACAAATGTATAACAATATTAACTAGTGTGCTGTCTGTTGAAGCAAAAACAGAATATGTAAACTCATTAATAAGTAAATAAATATACACTGTATAATTAATACCACACAGCAATTAAAAATGATGACATGACTAGATTTCAAATCTCAGAACATTACAGAATGATCCTACAAATAAGGGGAAACAACCACTATTGGACATTGAGTTACGTAGCCCTGAAAAAACATGTTCTTAATCTTAATCCCAATATTGTGGGTGTGAATCCATTGTAAATAGGATCTTTTGAAGATATAATCAGGGAAGGTGTGGTCAACTGTTCAGAATGGGTCTTTATCCTATTACTGGAGACTTTATATAGAGAAAATCACAGGAAGGAGCCAGAACATGGAAGACAGAAGAAATTCACTTTCTTTGGCCATATACCATCAGGTTATAAAGTAACTTTATAAACATAAACTTTTGGCTATCAAAAAATTCTGACAATGTAAGGATATTTCTGTAATGGTGATAATCTATAATAGGGTTTTCTTCCTTACTGAGAATCTTCGGGTCTTTTTATCCCTGAAAGAGTTACTGCGAATAAAATTACTTAGAATAAAGGTGCATTTTTTTCTGCTAGCCACAAGTAACTAGGCTTTATTTTAGGCAGCTAGTTACCTTACTCACAGTAAGTATTCAAACTTCATTGTTTCACTGATTTAGACTATTAACCCTTGGTCTACTGGTAATGCATTCAAGTCAGATGCAAAGCTTAAAAGATCTTCCCTGAGCAATATAACTGATATTCATATCCCCTCACCTCACGCCCCATATAAAGACCCAAGACTACACTTTTCTCAACACATACAAAATAAATGAGTTAACATAGACTACACTTTTCTCAACACATACAAAATAAATGAGTTAACATACCAGTAAGTAACAGTTTTAAAATAAGGAGTTATAACTTAAGAATCTGGTCATTCCTTCAAGAACTATCTGTAAATCTATACCTTAAAAAGAGACTAAGGGAAAAAAAGGATGTCCACCAGTAACAAGTACCATCCAAAAACATTCACTGTTAACATCAAATTTGAGTTTGCTAAAGGATATTTACATTTCATATTAAAGAAATATGTATCCATCATCTACTATGTATAAGGACTATGCTACATCAACAGGTACGAAGAGAGAATAAGTCCCAATGAGCTATTATGAAATTTTGTATACAAAACTTTAAAAATTCCACCTCCAAGAAATCTAATAACATCATCTGTATAGAACTATTATTAGTGAGCTTAGGCTCCTAAATTAACACACTCATTACAAATGCTTCTAGGAATATGAAAAGCATAAAAACATGATAAAATAATTTATAGATCTTAATAATAATTATTTTTTCCGATCAGAAACTGATCTCTGCAAAAATCCAAGTGTTTGATGAATTTACACTAAAATTAACATAGTCACTGGTTTACTCATATAGTAGCCAGCTGAGTAATCATCTGAAGGCATGCACTAATATTAATACATCTTTATATTCTGAGATCCCAGAATAGCATCTATCACAAAACTGATGATTAATGTCTTGGTTTTTTCAGAACCACTATGACAAATACCACAGGACGGGTTGTCTTAAACAAGAATTTATTGGCTCACAGTTTGTAGGTTAGAAGTATAAAATCAAGATATCAGCAAGGCCATGCTTTCTCCCAGAGTCAGCAGGATTCTGGTGGGGGCAGTCCCCCATCACATGGCCATATTCTTCATCGCCTTCTCTGTTTCTTTGACTTTTTGCTTTTCCTTAAAAAGCCTCCAATAATGCAGATTAAGAATTACTTTGATTCAATGTGGTCAAACCTTAACTAACAACATCTTCAGTAGGCCCTACATACAAATGGGTTCACACCCTCATGAACACAGATTAAGATCTGAACATGAATTTTATGGGGCACATGAATCAATTTCCAACAATAATAAAATGTCTTGAATTGGTGATGTGGGAAGAACTTTGAAGAAAAAATCTTAGATCTGGACATGTGCTATCTACTACAGTAGGCATTAGCCATGTGACTATTTAAATGTAAACTGGAACTAATTAAAACAGAAAATTAAAAATTTAGCTCCTCAGTTAATGATATTCCAGGTGCTCAGCAGTCATATGCTGCTAGTGGCTACCAAACCGGACAGTGCAAATAGAGAACTAAGATTATTTTCTTCCTTGCAGAAAGTTTTTTAACAGTACTACTCCAGATATGTTCATTAAAGATAATAATAATCTTTTATTACTTAGGTAAGATGTAAAAAAAAAAAAATTGACAAATATTAAAGGCTTTTAAAGTTAAGCTCACCATGAATCTCTTTAATACGAAGTGTGTTCTGATGCATTCCATATTTCAAAATCAACTGTTCCAAATAGTAGAAAGTTTTTTTGTGCAAGGTCTAAATATAAATGCATTATTAGATTAATAGATGCAATGAAAAAGAAAAACAATCATACTATCTATATACATAGTACAATGATTTTTAAAACAAGATCATTGAAGGTTATTCTAAACTGTAACAGTAATCACTCTCCAAAGGAGAACGCTTCAGAGACTTAGACTACCCCTGCTGCCTGAAGAATTGAGAAAGAAGGAAAAGAAAGCTATTTTACCAGCAGTTTATAACTGAACAAGGAGAAATGCAAAATAAATGATTCACAAATCATTGTTCTCTCATTACCTTCTGCCTGACCTGAATTACCGCTTTCCAAAAATCCTTCGCTTCTACTCTATGGCAATCTCCACACATCTGGGGCTGAACAACATAATCCACCACAAATACTTGCTGAAGGATGGCACCATTCATCACCTGATAAAGGAAATAATCACACTCTTTCACGCTTTCATTTTTGTTTAATAATAAATATTTTTCTCAATAGAAAAATGCTTCAGTATTTAATTTATAATCTTTTCTCATAAATGCTTTCAAGACATCAATAATAAACTATTCAAATTTAAAGTCATCTGAATGAATTATACTATTTCAAGAAAAAGGTTTAATTCCTAGGGTTTACGGATTCATTGCAAATTTACCCTAATTATAACTGAAGTGGAGATATGGTTATTCTTTGTAAAATCATATGTATGTCCTCTCTCTCTCACACACACACACAAACATATATCCTTAGATGAAAAAATAAGGTGATGAAAAAATAAGGCAAAGAAAACCCTCAAAAAATAAAACATTCCTGAATTTAGTGATTCCAAACATAGCCAATCATCAGAAGCTTTTAACATACATAGATTCCTGGGCCTCACAGCCAGAGATTTTTTAACATTACTAAAAGTCATTACAAGGATCAGCCTTAGTTGACGTTTTTACATCAATCCTTTTCCCAATAAAAATAATCTTTTAACTAAAAGATTATTTCAGCCCACTAATCATGAGCAACATCTGCATTTTCTAGTGACTTCATCCTTTGTGCAAATGATCCAAAAGCTTAAGAATTCTTTTCCTTTCAGATTTTTAAAGTCATGAAGTCACTCACCATTAAGGTCCTCACTTTCAAAACCTGCACTTTCACCCTGCTTGAGAAACTTATGTACTGCTTACCTCTTTCTGAATAGTCAGTTTAACTTTAAGTCTCTTAGAATGGGGCTCAGTCCAAACAAAGCCTGCATCTACGAGTCGTACCTTTAACAGAACACAAAAATAGAGACATAAGTCCCCACTGGAAGAGGAAAAAAATGAAAGAGCAATTCACTAATAAAGAGATTTCATAAGATGCTTAAGGAATATGTGATTAGCATTACTACTAAAAAAAGATTCTTCATCATAGGTACAGTAACAACAGTAGCAAAAATACAATTCAATGACTGACGATATTAACTCAAATGATGTAATCCAAACAAAACTTCCAGAGAAAAGTGTACTGTTCTTTGAATGAAAATTACATGTTTTAGAAGCAAAGACTTGTGATATCTTCTATTAGAAACCTCAAAAAAAAGAGCAAAAAAGAAACCTCATGAACTTTCCATTTGGTTTACTCTACTATATCACTAGTAAGCAAACAAAAAAGCTCTATTAGGTGTATGAATTCACCCCAGCTCCATGCAACAAAAAACAGTACAGAAAAAACAACCAGGAGTGGTTCCAGGATACAAGTGACCAGAGATAGTCTTCTACCCTGTATAGGGAAGCCCTGAGGGAAAAAGTAAAGAAACTGGGACAGAGAGAACTGGGTGTGCTTGGTCACAATTAAAGCCTACTCCCACAGTTGATCTGGAAAGATCCTCCCTTGCAGCTCCACAGCCAGGAGTTCCCATGAGGAACTCAGAAGCCAGACTTGCTTTATCTGCACAGAGACTATTTGGCTAGAGTACAGTGCCTGCACCCTACTAGTGAGGCAGGCTGTTGTGGGTGTCTGGTCTTTTTTTGGTGGAGACTGGGGGGCCCTCCACTGGGTGGGAAGGGGAACACAGAGTGGAGCCAGTATGACAGCTGGCCAGCACAAGAGACTGTTTGGGTCCTGATATTCCTCTGCTTCACCCACTGAAGGCCCAGAGACCTCAACTGTGCACAGACAGAGAGGTGAGGCCGAGGAAGCCGGCCCAACTCAACACTGTGACCAAGCCTCCAGATTAGCTGTGGGGGCAGAGGAAGCTGAAACAGCCCCACAGCCCAAAGTTATCCCTAGTGGGAATCTGGGAGCCACCAATCCATGGGGCACACAAATGGAATCTGCACTGAGGTACAAACTGCCTAACCCCCAACCCGGAGATGGCAGCATTTAATGCATGAGACCAGTGGCCCTGTAGCGGCAGAGAAGTGGGCCTGAGGAGAAGAGTTGGCTAAAGAGTGCCATCGGCTGGGAAGAAGCAGAAAGTACAGTCTGGCAAACTGCCTATCTGCGACTTGGTTTAGAGGGGAAGGATCCACAAACCAAATCCACAAGGGGACTTTCAACACAAACCCAGGCAGATACAAAACCTTTGACAAGTGAAGAAAATCAACTTATAAAAGAACATTATCAAGATAATCAAATGCCCCATTTGCAACAGAAGATCACAAAGCAAGTAAAGATTCAGATATGGCCCAGTCAAATGACCAAAGTTAATCACTGGAGGTGACACAGAACTTGGAACAAAATCAAGGATGCTCACAACAAACCACATCAAGGTAACGATGGAAGAGCATAAAGAAGATTTTGAAAAAATAAACAAAAACACTGCAGCAGATCTCACAGAAACGAAAAATACTGTAAACCAAATTAAAAGTATAGTAGAGACAGAATAGCAGATTTGAAGAGGCAGAAGAAAGGATAAGTGAATCTGATAGGACAATCAACCTCAAATTCAAAAAAGAAAAAGTGGCAAGAAAGATGGAAAAAATGGACCCCGATCACACGTCTTTCTCAAATTTTCCTTGCTCTTTTAGATGTTTGTTCTTCCAGTTGGACTTCAAAACTATTTTGTCAAGCCCTGCTTCCTGGACTGTGCAGTGGGATTTGGAACATGGGTGACTGAGTTGGGCCCTTTATTTATAAATTTTTATTTTTTTTAGTTTTGGAAAACATGGTATTTACATTTCAGATAGCACAAACAAGGAATATGGGAATGGGGAGTCCTGTGATAAAATCCTTCCTGATTTGGAGGAGGATTGAGATAACTAAATTAGATTTTTTTAATCAAATTTTTTCTTTTATAAATCTTTGTTAGTCAATATTAAAAACATGAAACATGTGGACGTTGTTGCTTGTGAAGTCATTTACATACTTTACTGCAGAGATGAAATATCTAGTTCATTACTGTGTGTGAGTATAGATTTCTTTCTGGGCCATGTTGATTTGGAGTTTGCTTTCTTTACCAGCATAACAGTGAAATCATACCATATCTGTCCTTTTGTGTCTGGCTTATTTCACTCAGCATTCTATCCTCTGGGTTCATTCATATTGTCACATGCCTCAGGACCTCATTTTGTCTCATTGCTGCATTATATTCTGTTGTGTGTATACATACCATCTTTGGTTTATCCATTCATTAGTTAGATACTTGGGTAGTTTCCATCTTTTGGGAATTACAAATAGTGCTGCTATGAACACTGGTGTACAAATGTCTGTTCATATCATTGCTTTCAGCTCTTCTGGGTAGATACCTAGTATTGGTATTGCCGGGTTGTAGGGCAGCTTCATGTTTAGTCTTCTGAGGAACCACCAAACTGTCTTCCACAGTGGCTGTACCAGTATACATTCCCATCAGCAGTGTATAAATGTTCCGGTTTTCCACATCCTCTTCAACATTTGTAGTTTCCTGTTTTCTTAACAGCCATTCTTACAGGTGTGAGATATGTCACTTCTAGTTTTAATTTGCATTTCCCTTATAGCTAATGAAGATGAGCATATCTTCATGTGCTTTTTATCCATCAGTATTTGCTCTTCAGAGAAACGTCTATTCATATTTTTTGCCCACTTTATAATTCAGTTGTTTGTTTTTGTTGTTGTTGAGTTCTATAATTTCTTTATATGCACAAAACACAAAACCTTTATCTGATATATGGTTACCAAATATTTTCTCCCAGAGTTGGCTGCCTTTTCACTTTTTGAGAATTTAAATTATGTCTTTCATTTCCCTAAAACTATAATCTCCTAAATTATGTTTAGCAATGGTTCTATATATTTTCAGAAAAAAATTATTACACATAAAATTTTCAATAATGAATTAAAAAATGATTCTATATTCTGGAGGATCTCTTTGTTGCTCAGAAGTGGCCTTCCTCTCTCTACGCCCAACTCTGAAAGTGAAATCACTGCCCTTCCACCTACATGGGACATGACAACCAAGGGTAAGTCTCCCTGGTAGCCTGGGAGATGACTCCCAGGGACGAGTCCAGCTCCGGCACATGGGATCAACAATTCCATCCTGACCAAAGGTGGAAAAGAAGTGTTCGGAATAAAGTATCAGTGGCAGAGAGAGAGTTCAAATAGAGTCGAGAGGCTACTCCAGAGGTCACTCTTATGCAAGCTTCAGTTAGACCTTGCTACCTTTCATAACCTGCCAACTCCCAACCAGGACCACTCCAGCCAATCCTAAAGAACACCTAGGGAAATATATAAAATTACATAAGGGTTCCATGCACTAGAGTAACTTTCCAGAAACCTATGAACTCAAGATGGGTCCCTGGACCAGATAAGTCCTGAAACCTAGAGGGCTCAGCCTCTCCAGAACATTGGATAGGTCCATCTCCGTAGCCCATATTAGTGACAGACCCTTCAATATGAAATATTTAGACTTGCCATAGCCCAAACATCCCTAAAGAGAGGGATGGAAAGATCAAAGGTGATGGTTGAACTATACAGAGAAGATAGGATGTAACAAATGAATATGATTGCTGAATCATTAAACTGATATTCTTTTTTAGTCTTCAGTATCTCAGAAGAATTAGAAGTAAAATTGTGGAATTGTAAGCCATGCCAAACTCTAAAATTGTTCTACAACTAATTGTGGTACTGTGCTTTGAAATTTATTGCTTTTTTTGTATATATGTTGTTTTTCATAAAAAAGAAAACAAAAGTCAATTGTGATGATAAAAAAATATTTATGCCTTCTAGCCTCCTATATTCTGGAGCAGCTAGAAGGAAAAATCTGAGAGAATCATATGGTAGCCCATGACAAACTCTGGGATCTATCCTGTAACTACTTGTTTCTGAAGAGTACTTTGAAAACTACTGCTTTTCTCTTTACTTTGCATATATATATGTGCATATATATATATGTCATATTATACAATAAGGTCAAAAAAAAGAAAGATTCTATAATATGTCTTAAATCAAAAAGATATTTTAATTTGCCATAAAAAAGTGTATAATTAAAAAAAAAGAAAACAGCATCTATAGTAGGGTATGTACAATTAACAAACCAAATAAAACATTATTAGTAGGGTATGTACCAATAGAATTGTTTAAGAATTATTTTTGAAAGACCTAATCATACGTGGAGCTTTTTTGTAAATGAGAACTTTAAAAAAGCACATCTACAAAAACTGATTTTAGCTTCTGACTTACCTTACTCAGAGGGGTTTTAATTTTTTTCAAACACAAAGCAAGAAGTTCCCTCGATTCTAAAGCACACTGTATCCAAGTTCCTGGTGGCTGAAAATATCTGAGAAAAATGACAACATACTGAAATCCAACATCTCTCAGGAAAAACAGAAATTACCTAAACATGCACACATAAGAATGATTATTAACCAGAAATAATAATATCCAAAGTTGAGCTGAAGCACTTAAACCAATTTTTTAATAGTTCCAGAAAGCTTTGAATACAAAATCTTGATTATCTGAATTCCAGTGAAGACAATAAAATGCCCAAAAGGTCCCTGAAGCTATGCTCTGAAAAACAGGTAAGAATTATCTCAAAATGGAATTAAAATGGTTTATTATATACATCTAACATGCTAAAGAACAGCTTTTTTTTTTTTTAACATGGAGGGTACCGGGAATCGAACCCAGGTCTCCAGCATGGCAAGCAAGAATTCTGCCTGCTAAGCCACCGTGGCCTGCCCGAGA
The DNA here is from genome assembly GCF_023851605.1 of Tamandua tetradactyla. NCBI lineage: Eukaryota > Metazoa > Chordata > Mammalia > Pilosa > Myrmecophagidae > Tamandua > Tamandua tetradactyla. The sequence continues at coordinate 58,141,605 of NC_135331.1, read as the reverse complement.
ACAGTTTATTTTTCACAAAAAAGGTAAATCAGTACCTTACAACACTGTGTATCAGCAATACCTCGGACTACTCGTCTATTTCAAGTCCCTTTTCAAATTTTAAACTGTAAAATTCAAGTTTTAAAATCTTAGATAAAACTTGAGTAACTCAAAAGTCCCTTATTTAAGGGCTTAGTATAGTACCTGAACATAGTAAATACACAATAAATATTTGTTAAATATATAGCACTTGCAAATAATTGACTTTTTTGCCATTCTCGTTAAATAACTGAAAGCTGTGATTTTCACTTTTAAATATTCAATCAAAAATTGTATACAGGTCCCTGTGCTTATAACACTTTTGGAGTTAGGGCTCCACAAATCATCTAGCAAAACCCTTTCATTCTGAAGAGGGAACTAAGGCCCCAAAATATTAAATGACCAAAGTGTTCCCAAAAGCTACTTTGTGAGAAACCCAAGAGAAAAATAGGTCTTCTCATACTTTGTCCAGTGCTTTTTTCACTCTGCCATGCTTTTAGGGACAGTAAATATTTATAAAAGATTAAACCTCACACTTGCCAAACCTGCAAACTGTAAACTCTAAGAGTATACAAAGTTTCATGTTTGTATATACATACATCTAAGTATTTTTCTGAGGAGATATGGCTTTCAAATTCTCAAATAGGTCCATGAATACTGCCCCCCAAAAGAAGAACTGGAGACCTAACCCATATACAAAGTCACAAGCACATAATTTTATACTCATTGGGCAGTTCTGTATTAGTCAATGGCCTACCAGATATATAAGGAGGTTGCTAATGCCAACAATTAAAGAAAGTAAAGAGGGAATGAAACATTAACTTTCAGAAGAAGTCTTCAGCCTTCAAATCCAGTCTCTACTTCAGACCCTGCATATGACTTACTGAGTTTCTTCTCTGTAACTATGGTCATTTTAACTCTATGTGTACATTGAAAGACATATTTTTTGAAACACACTACTAAATTATTTAAAATGTAAGATTTTAAAAAACCATACATAACTTCTAGTAACTAAAAAAAAAAACTTGTGGTAATAATGGGAATATGTTCTTAATCATCTCAGTCACCCTTACACACCCCAACTCTATCTTAACTATATATATCAAACATATTACATCTCCTAACAGAAAAATTACAGAGTCAAATACCTTTCCTTTACACTATCTTTACCACATTATCAGGGCAAGTTAGAAAAATAATTATAAGATTGCAAATTCTAAAATCTTTAGTGACAACCAACAGAAATAAAAATTAAATCTCATTTGCATGAGCTGTATTCTATTATCTTAGTGTCATCTTGGCATATTCTGGCAGCTCTTCTATCTATTCATCTCAACTCTAAGTAGGTTGAATAGTATCACACTGTACCTTTGACATTGTTTGCAGAAAGAAATTGAGATTTGTTTTGGAATGCCTTGGCTGATGTCTACTTTACTTCGCAAACACGCCACACAAATATTGGCAGGATTTGGACTAATCAGAACACCACACTCGCAGCACAAGCTTGAATGGAAGAAGCATAAAATTTCCAAATTAAATTTCAAAATGCACTAATAAATATTTAACAAAGTATCAGGTCTCCAATATAAAGCTAATATCTATGTCCTCTTTTTAAAAACTGATTTAGAAATAGAGAAACCTTCACAGATACAGTAGATAAAGAACAAACCTGGAAAACTAGGACAGAAAACAAAGATGGAAATAATTCCAAAAATGGTTCAAGTATAGCTATGCCCTAAGAGGATCAAGTCAGCATTGTCCTAAGAGTATCAAGTCAGCATTGTTCAACAGAATTTTATACGATGACAGAACTGTTCTATTTCTATGCTGTCCAGTAAGGTAGCTGCTAGCTACATGTGGCTACTGAGTACCTTAAATTATCTTTCATTTCATTTAATCTATGAATAGCCAACACAGGTAACTAAATCTTTTCCATTAAAACAAATGTTTTGTTACATGAAAACAAATGGAGATATATTATGGAGAATACAAAGTTAATATTCATTGAAATGTAATATAAGAAAAATGTTGAGGCCCTCTTTATCACTCCTACTCAAGTCCATTTCCCAAAGGTAACCATTATTAATCATTTGTATATATCCTTCCAGACATTTTCTATGCAGATACAAACATCCACATTAGTTTTTATTTTTAGTAATAAACAAGAGAATAAATTTCACAAAGCAGACATAACAGCAGTAAATTTTGGGAAAGTTTGGGAGGCACTTTTATTCATCACTCTTTTTTTTTTACATGGGCAGGTATCAGGAATTGAACTGGGGTCTCCGGAATGGCAGGAGAGAATTCTGCCACTGAGCCACAGTCACATCACCCCATCATTTCTTTTTAAAACTTGAATTTTTCAATCCCCATTTAAAATTAAGAGAGACCACCTGGTCTCTAAATATTAAGGCTTTAAAAATGCAACTATCAGGCTGATGTCTCACTTGTTCTAAGCATCATCCCTGGTGATACAATGGGAATTTAATTTCTTTACTTGGGGTCCACAGAGGCCCTCAAACCATGTCAAGAGTAAGGTATCACACAATTAAAAAGAATTACAGCTGCCTACTTTCTCTTCATTGGTTGAAGATAAACGACTAAACCTCACCAGCAGAAACTGAAATCTAAATCATTTCTAATAGTAATCATCAGATGGCAATATATTCTAAAGGTAATTAAAAAAAAAAGCCTCAATATACAGGACCAGACAAAATGTAAACATACCCACAGCAGAAATTTTTTATTGATGGAACAGCAACAATATCTAATGATTCATTATAACTAATGGGACCGTCTGAACTCTAGGTGTATTAGTCCAGAAAAAGTTTAAGAACCACGGATGCGGAACATCGTTGTTCAAAAGAACAGTTTTATAACGTGCAGTTTCCAATTTGGGATGGCTATTGAGCACTTGAAATGCACCTAGCAGGGTGGAAAAACTGAGTATTTAATCTTATTCCATTTTAATTAATTTAAATTTAAATAGCACATGTGGTTAAATACTACTGCTATGGACCTTACCTATGTAGAAGCATCTATAGTCACTCTGCATATATATATTTATATAGTCTACACAGACATAAAATATAAACATATTTTATGAATAGAAAATATCTATATTTTGGCAGTTTTACAGCATATATTTACAACAACCTTTCTAACGAAAGGTGAATTCCATTTTTAAACAAACAGGGCAGCTTTCAATTTTTCCCTTTTATAACAGAAGAATCACCTTCCAAAAAAGCTTTCTCCACAGTTACTGTAAGTTTCACAGACTCACTTTAACATCTTTAAATTTAAAGGAAATGGAGAAGGAACACGACTCACATGTGTCCAGGGCTGCGGTCGGTGGCTTCTGTCATATACTCCATTGCTCTGTATACTTAACTTAAAAACAAAAGAAAAACACCAGGATGCTTGAAACCTGAAACCTATGAATATATTACGTAACATGGCAAAAGGGACTCTGCAGACACAATTAAGTTAAGGATCATTTATTCACCTCTACATACAAGTCTTTCTCCTGCTTCTAAATAAGGAATAAGCAATTCGTAAAGCAGGCAAGAGAGAAAACCAATTTCATCGGGTAAATCTGAAAGACCTTTTGCCAAACCGGATGGCCAGCGCGGGGTCAGCGAAGGCCAAGGCCGTCCCGGGGCGCCCTTTCCGGCCACAAGGACACCGTCACCCCGCCGCTGCCCCCTTGCCCAGGACGGTCCCTCAGCTTGCGGGTCACTCCCTAGACCCCGAAACCCGCGCGTGCGACCCCTCGCGAGCTCCCGGCCGCCACGCACACGCGGCGCACACGCGGCCACAGGCCTGAGCTGGGTTCGGGTCAGAGGAGCCCGTCCCATCTTCCCCTCAAGGACCCCGCGAGCCGGCAGCCTCGGTCTACACACCCGGAACTTACTCGGAGGCTCCAGGTGGGACCCAGATTTGCCGGAAACCCCTCCACAGAACGGCCGCCACAGCAGCCTCTGCGCCTACCACCGCCGGCTCCGCTACGGAGAAGATCCCGCGAGAGGCGGCCTCGAAATCCCGCGGCCCGGAGGACGAGAGTTAGAGAGATGAGTGGGGCGGAGAAAAGGGAGGGCCTGGGAGCCGCGCACTGGCCGCTGGGAAGGAGAGGGGAAGGGGGAGGTCCTGCAGTTCTCTTCGCCGCAGTTACCGTAGCGAAGACGTTTGCCGATTTCCCAGCCCTGGTAGCGCGTTTTCCTGATTTTACCAGGCCAGAGCTTATTCCAGACCGACCTCACCCCACCTTTCAGATATCCCCGACTGGCAGCTTGGTTCTTGGTTCAATGATCACGTGAAAGTGACCTGTGAACAGTACGTTACACAAAAAAAATAAAGTGTTTTGAAGGTTGTGTCTTTATTTTGTTCACCTAATATGTCCAATCCCTGGCGCATCCTAAGTGCTCAAATGAATATTTGTTGACTAGATGAAAAAATGAAATATGAGGCATAATTATTTGTGGAAAAGTCAACGTTATTTTTAGACAGTTCTACTTACTAGAATGTGCTTCCTGGCGGTGCTCTCTATTTTCTTAGGACTTCATCCCTTGAGCTTAGAGCATCCCAGACCGTGCCTTTTCGTGACGTGCGTTCTCATGACAGCGTTTCAGACACAGAAAGAACACAATCGCCTTACTCAAGGTCTTCTCGCCTAAGATTTCAAGGAATAAGCGGTTACCTTATAGAGGATGATAAAGAAGGTCTCTCATCATTTCTTGCTCAGGCTACATCAGTAACTCTTTTTTTCTCTACTTCTGGTCTCAACCCTTCTAAAATACATCTTATCTCCTTCTCTGACCCTCCCACCTTCCTCTTATAAGGATCTTGGTGATTATATCGGACGCAACCAGACAATCCAGGATAATCTTCCCATATCAAGATCCTTAATTTAATTGTGTCTGCAGAGTCCCTTTTGCCATGTTAAGTAATATATTCATAGGTTTCAGGGATTAAGAGGACATCATTGAGGGGAAGGTGATTATTCTGTCTCCTCTTCCGTCCCCTCCTTCCCTAAAATAGATGCTTTTCTATTGTCCTAAAACATCCTTATAGTATGCCTCTATAGTAGTACTTACAACATTGAATTGGATCATAAATTTTCTGCTCTGCCTATTCCACAGGGCCAAACCCCTATAGCTTCTGGATCATGTTCTTCTCCGTGTTTCCTACCCCTAGTCCAGTGCCTGGCACAAAACAGACCTTAAAAATATTTAAGTAAATTATTACCCTGAAGAGACTGCTATTTTTCCGATTTTCCACTCACACAGTCAGTGCCCTTTAGCCAAACACCACTAGGGACACAGCTGTAGTTCAACAGGTTGGGTTTATTACTCATTGCAGTGAGGGAGAACACATGCCATGGGGAATCCAGTGGTGTTTCAGTAAGAAAGTGTAAAAAGAAAACTTAACGGATCTGGGCTTTGGTTGGGTCATTTGAGGAGGCTCTAAAGAAACAGAATTTACTCTAGATTGGATGCTATAGGAAAGCAAGGGCAATTCTGTGACTGGATATCTCAGATCTTATCTATAGATAGGGAACCTAGTAGGAGGATAAAACTGCAATTGATAAACTAGCATTCACTCATTTTGGGTGAGAAAATGAGTATTTGGTGTTTTCAAGATGGCACAGTGACCTTTTTGTGCTTAGATGAAATTGTGAAATGCTCTTGCTTTGTCTCATTTTATCGTGATCTCAGAGTAACCTTGTCTGAAGTTGATTTTCTGTGGAATTATTTATGTCTAATAAGAGAGTAACGTGATACAAATGCTCTGAAAAATGATCATGGTGATGAATATACAACTATGTGATGATACTGTGAGCCATTGATTGTACACCATGTATGGAATGTTTGTATGTTGTTTTGTCAATAAAAATATTTAAAAAAAAAAAAAGAGAGAGAGTAATGTGACCTGGCTGTGAGTGCCATGTTACTGGATGTCTGGGGCTGCCCTCTTTTCTTTCTCAGTTGATCCTTTCGACAATTACTTGATTTGTCACTAAGTGCCACAATGTTAGACTTGCTAGGCCTGGAGATACAATGGTGAACAACACAGACATGGTTCCTGACCTCATAAAACTTGTATTTTGCAGATGAGGTTGATATTCCAAAAGATTAAATTGCTCGGAATCATGTAGCTGGTAAGTGGCAGGACCAGGATCTGAACTACAGTTTATCTGACTCTAGATCAGTGTTCTCACCTCTGTCCCATGCTGCCTGCCCTTCTGAGGCTCAGGCAGACTATTCTATTCAGAGGCTTTTGATAAATGAAATATCAGGCAGCAGAAAGTACTGTATCTCCCCCTATCTGACTCTCACCACCTACGACTGAGATCTCCAAATGTCAGAAGTAAGCACTTGGTGTAAACTCTCTGCCATAAGCTTAGAATGAGCTGGCTAAGATTGGTCTGAGCTTGGGATAATATTGGCAAATTAACCCAGTGACTCACTCATTTTGCATTTTTTATTAATCCTCAAATCTCACCTTGAAAAAATGAATTCTATTATCCCATGTCCTTACGTTCAGAATATCTGTCCTCATTCAAGTCTAAGCTTCAGCATGGTTTGTTTTTGTTTGTTTGTTTGTTTTTGTTTTTGACATGGGCAGGTACCAGGAATCGAACCCAGGTCTGCTGAGCCACTGTGGCCCACCCTTTTTATTTTATTTTATTTTTTTTTCAGCATGGTTTTTGTTTGTTTGTTTGCTTGTTTGTTTGTTTGTTTTTGCATGTGCAGGCTCCAGGAATCAAACCCGGGTCTCCGGCATGACAGATGAGAATTCTACCACTGAGCTACCCTTGCACCGCCCAGCATGTTTTTACAAACTTAGATTCTGCATGCTTGAATTTGATATTAAAATAGAATTCCTGAAAGGCCTAGATAACTATGGCATCTTAGCAAGTTACAGTTTTGTTTTGCAGATTCATCATGCACAAATTCATCAAAAAGCATTTAAATCAGAATCCATAATATCCTTTTCTCAACCAATCAAGGTCAATATAAATATGGATTTTTATCTCTTTCATTTCAAATCACAACATCATTTTCTTGGAGTTAGACTAAATGGTTGTTTTAGAGTTTTACTAATTTTAAGTATCTTTAATATCTAGCAAGTAATCCACGCTCAGTATCTGTTGATTAATGAAATTCTACACAGGACTTTCAAATACAGAGTATGATTTATTTCACACTATCAAATGTGATATGATATTTGTAATATCAAATTGTCATATGTTTGAGATTAGTGCCGAGGAAGATTTTAGCGCTTACACTTAGAATCAACACCTGTGGAAGGGAAGGAAGGGAAGCGCTGTTGGCGGCGGGGGGGGGGAGGGAGTTGTGCATCTATGTGGTCTAACAGAGGCCTCAGCCAACTCTACAGGGGGTGCTGAGCTAAGATGACCATTCAGAGTTTTCCTAGAGACTAGGCATTAGATGTGACTGCCTCAGAAAGGGACGTCACTTTGGGAGAATTTTCTCTTTTGAGTCAAGGTAGTCTCAGAAGCAGGCTGACACTAAGGGCTTTCTGCCAGCACCACTTCCAGCAGGTGAGAAATAGACTCTTTATTCCTGAAGGGGAATCTCCGCAGCACTTTACAGCGTGTACTCTGGTCAAGGAGAAACGATACAAGACCTAGACTCTAAAGACCTCGTGTCAAGTTCAAGATATGCAATATGTAGACTCTAAGGAGTTAGTAACCTTATCTCATGAGCCTCAGTTTCCTCCTTTCTAAAACTGCAATAATCCCTACCTCATAAAGTTGTTGTGAGAATTGATTACGGTAAGGTATATAGAAATGGTTAGTAAATAAACTGCAGAGAACTATTATGAATGTAGGTATTGTTATTCTCAGGTGAAGAGAAGACCCTTAACAGGGATTGAATTAAGTAGTAAGAATTGGTTTGTATTTGACATATCCAAAGTATAGAATTTGAAACAGCACACTTGCAATCTTGATTTACCACTATTTTACAGTGTAAAGAAAGTATTTAATAAGCAAAAAAAAACTGTGCTCATTTTGTGAAATTCATATCTAATTCATTCTGTAACTTATAATCTGTGTATATTTCTATGTGTATATGCTTTGACAAAAATGTTTTAAACTACAAAAAAATCTTATGTTGAATCCCAATATATGAAACAGAAAAAGTAAAATAATAGTACTTGAGCAATTTCCCCATTATTGCAAATTCCAAAATGTCAGAGATTGCATTTATAATGTTTTACTGTAATGTTTCAAAGATATCATCACTGAATAGACTCTCATTTGTTTATGTTGTGATGAAAAGAAAATTACCATGATAGCAGTATACCTGAAAACATTTTATAAAGGTGGATTTCATAGGTATCTTAAAAGAGAAGATAGAGAAAAAAAATTAAATGCAACAAAATGACTTTCAACAATAAAACCTGTTATACACTGGGTCCTGAAGGACAAAGAATCAGGGAATATGAAACCAACATTTTTGCTGATTCTTCTTTTTAGCAATTGCTACCACATCAGTATATCATTTGTACTGAAATCCTCTAACTTCTTCCTCTCACTTGATCTCAAGGATGCTCATTGCTCTGTTTTCTCGTTTTATTCCTAGAGCAAGAATGGAGAAGATATCAAAACTGCACCTATAATGGCCAGCCAGTCTGGAAGTCGTGGAGAGAATTTGCCTCCTAAACCCTAAACTATTGTTCAGAAATCAATTTAGTTTGACTATGTAGGCATTTCATATTGTCTGAAGTTGAGTTTCAGGGGACATTCTAAGAATGTACTAAGGATGTAAATAAGAAAATTTAGATAGTAGAAAAAAGTATTTTCTAAAATGTCTGGTTGTATAACTGATTTATTTTAAAATACTTTTCAATTAATTCACCAGAGCCTCCCAATTAATCTCCCAATTGAGTAAAGAAAGTGCCACACCCATCACTGTTGAAACCATGCAGGAACTGAGAGGTTATTCTGCAGTAATATAAAAGTATCACTGACAAGTGTCCGAGGGCTGAAAATTTAAAACAATCTCTCCTTAGAAGTAGCATGAAATTTTATGGTAATCAAGGCTAAACATTAGCAAAATTATGCAATTTTAACATACATTTACAATGTTCAAGCACAATATATGCATCTAGGATAATTCTTTCTAGTCACTATTTACTAAACAGCTTTTATGCAAAAAAAAATCTGAAAACTTCTTCCTAAATTACAAATACAGTTTTAAAGAGAACAAGGGAAGTAAAGGGGAGAAAAGAAATTTACTAAAAGAAAATTATTTTAAAAATTGTTATTGAAAAAATAATCCAAGAAATATTTTTCAGAATGGAAGGACATGAATTTAGAGATTGAAAGAATTCACCAAATCCTCAGCCAAATGCACAATACACACCAGGGATTGTTACCATAAGGTTTCAGAACACTGGTGATGAAAGGAAGCTTCCAGAGAGTAAAAAGAGCTTGCATACAGAGAATCAAATCAGAATAGCTTCAGACTTCTCAATAGCACACCAAAGCAAGAAGGCAATGGATCAATGCTTTTGAATTTTTGAAGGAAAATGATTTCCAACCTAGAATTCTATTCTCAACCCAATTATCAAGTTTTAAAAATGAGCGTAGAATAAAAACACATTCAACCATGGAGAATTTCATCTTTCTGAGGAAGCTACTGAAGGACACAAACCAAGAAAAAGGAAGGCAGGGATCCAGGAAAAGAAAAAAAGTAAAGGAAGTTCCCAAGGTTACAGTTGTGTGCTGGACAGAGCAGGGCTTCAGTTCAGACTGAAGTGACCTCATGGCTCTTGGAGAGACTTGTATAAGAAAATAAAAATTGATGACATACACGTTTCTAAATATCTTGAAAAGGAGATTTAGTTCCTTTTGGTAGAGCCACGAGAAAGCCAGCAAACGCCACTGTGTTTACCATGTGCCCTTCCAGCTGAGAGAGAAACATTGAATGGCATCAGCCTTCTTGAACCAAGGTATCTTTCCCCAGATGCCTTTAATTGGACATTTTTATAGACTTGTTTAATTGGACATTTTCTTGGCCTTAGAACTGTAAACTAGCAACTTATCAAATTCCCCTTTTAAAAGCCATTCTGATTCTGGTATGTTGCATTCTGGCAGCTAGCAAACTAGAACAGATTTTGGTACCAGGAGTGGGGTGCTGCTACTGTGGCTTGCAAATAATGTTGGAACAGCTTTTTAAATGGATAGGGGGAAGATTTTGGAGAAATTGTGAGGAGCTTGATAGAGAAGGCCTAAAATGCTTTGAGGAGACTGTTGATAGAAATGTGGACTCTAAAGACACTTCTGATAAAGTCTTAGACAGAGATGAGGCATGTGTTATTGTAGACTAGAAGGAAAGTGAGCCTTGTTTTAAAATGGCAGATAATCTGGCAAAGTTGACTACTGGCTATGACTAGAAGGCAAATTTTAAAAGCCATGAACTTGGATATTTAGCAGAAGAGATCTCCAAATTAAATGTGGAAAGTGCAGCCTGGTTTCTCCTCACAGTTTATAGTGAAATGCTACAAGAAAGAGATAAGTTGAAAACTGAACTCTTGGGTACAAAGAAACCAGAAATTGATGTCCTGGAAAAGTCTGGGCCTCCAGAAAGGGAGACCACAGAGAATAGTGTCCTGTGTGAGGATTTAACCAAATGTGGAACCAGCCAGCCATTTCAGAGAAAGCCAGGATTAGACACGGAGTTACCCAGGAAGGGTTTGTGGAAACTCCTTATGTCTGATGGGCATGATCCAAGGCTACTGTATAGAAAGCCAACGAGAGTGCTGTGGGACCTGTATAAACAGAGCTGCCGCCAGTCTGGACTAGGGGGTTCAGAGAAGGAATGCATTGGAGGAAAAATAACTTCAGAGGCAAAGCCATTGAGGCTGGGGTCTGAAGTCAAGAAGCTTCAGACCAGGAGAGTGGACCCACACAAGCCCATGGAGAGGATGAGTTTGCACGAGAGGCAGAGGATGGGCCTTCCACCTCATTTCAGTGGAAGAGTCATGCCACCTCAGGCGTTGGAGAGGGTGAAGCACATTCCTTGGCATTTGGGGAGAGCCTGGCTGCCACCACATGGTGGGGTTGAACATGTGCCCCAGAGATGGCAGAGAGCCCGGGTGCAGCCCCAATGCTTGGAGAGGGTGGAGCTGAGAAAACGGTGGTCTTCCCAATGTCCCCCAAGGTTGCATTTGGAGAGAGGCAGGCCTCTGTTAGGCCTTTGGAAAGGGTGGGACTGCCACTTTTTAAAGCCCTGAGGATAAATGACTCTCAGACTTTGAAATCTAATGGACTTTGCCCTGCAGGTTTTCAAAACTGTATGTGTCCGGTGACCCCTGTGTTCCTTCCTCTCTATGAAAATGTGTATGTGTATCCTATGAATGTTCCTCCTTTGTATGTTGGCAGCAAATAACTTATTATGAGCTTTCAAAGGTCCAGAACAAATGGAGAAAATTTTGCCTTCGGACAGACCATGCCTGTAACTGACTTGTTGAGATTTTATACTGTCTCTAATTTTGTGCTTCATTTGTATTGCTACTGAACACTTTAAGGTTTTCTGATATTGTTATGGATTGGATGTATTTTGCATTGGAAAGAGCATGTCTTTTTGGGGTTCAAAGGGTGGAATGTGCTGGTTTGAATCTGTGGTGGACCCCAGAAAAGTCATGCCCTTTAATCCTCATTCAGTATTGCTGGGTGGGAGCATTTGGATTATTTCCATGAAGATGTGACCCACTCAGTTGTGGGTGGTAACTTTTGATTAGATGATTTCCATGGAGGTGTGTCTCCACCCACTGAAGGTGGAGTTGCTTACTGGAATCCTTTAAAATAGGAAACATTTTGGAGAGATTCCATTTTGGTAGAGCCATAAGAAAGCCAGCAGATGCCACCATGTTTGCCATGTGCCCTTCCAGCTGAGAAAGAAACGCTGAACATTGTCGGCCTTCTTGAAGCAAGGTATCTTTCCACAGATGTCTTTGATTGGACATTTCTATAGCCTTGTTTTAATTGGACATTTTCTCAGCCTTAGAACTATAAACTAGCAACTTATTAAATTCCCCTTTTTAAAAGTCATTTTGATTCTGGTATATTGCATTCTGGCAGCTGGCAAACTAGAACAATCAAGTTTTAAAAATGAGCATGGAATAAAGGCACATTCAACCATGGAGAATTTCATCTTTCTGAGGAAGCTACTGAAGGACACAAACCAAAACAAAGGAAGGCAGGGATCCAGGAAAAGGAAAGAAGTTAAGAAAGTTCCCAAGGTTACAGTTGTGTGCTGTACAGAGCAGGGCTTCAGTTCAGACTGAAGTGACCTCATGGTTCTTGGAGAGGCTTATACAAGGAAATAAAAATTGATGACATACACAATGTTTCTGAATATCTTGAAAAGGAGATTTAGACAACTGTAGAGTTTGATATTGAATTAGTGATAAGTATATGGAAAACTAAGCATATAGAAAAAATATGTATAACTATTAACTTCAGGGAAAAAACTAAAGTTGTGCAGAAAGGAAAAGTAACCATAGTTTACTGTATGACTCAATTTAAAAAAGTTTTTGTTGTACAGTGTCACATATATACAAAGCAAGGATGGAAAACAGCAATAATTTTCAAAACTCTCTTCAACAGGTAGTTACAGAACAGATCCTAGGGTTTGTCATGGGCTACCATACCATCATCTCAGATTTTTCCTTCTAGCTGCTCCAGAACACTGGAGACTAGAAGGAATTTTTCTTTCAATCATCACAATCAACAATTTTTTTAATGAAAAATAACATGTATACAAAGAAGCAATAAATTCCAAAGCACATCGCAAGAATTAGTTGTAGAAAAGATTTCAGAGTTTAATATGGGTTACAATTCCACAATTTTAGGTTTTTACTTCTAGCTGCTCTAAGATACTGGAGACTAAAAGAAATATCCATATAATGATTCAGCAAGCATCCTCATTTGTTAAACCCTACCTTCTCTGTATAGCTCCACCATCACTTTTGATCTTTCTCCCAGTCTTTAGGGTATTTGGGTTATTATGCCCATTTTAACTTTTTCATGTTGCAAGAGCCTATTGATAATATGGGATGGGGGATGGAACTAGTTAATATTCTGGAGAGGCTGGCCCCTCTGTAATTCAAGATTTATCTGGTCCAGGGACCCATCTGGAGGTTGTAGGTTTCTGGAAAGTTACCCAAGTGCATGGGACCTTTGTAGAATCTTATATAATGCCTCAGGTGTTCTTTAGGATTGGCTGGAATGGTTTTGGTTGGGGTTTTAGCAAGTTATGGGAAATAGCAGTGTCTAATTGTAGCTTGCATAAGAGTGATCTCCAGAGTAGCCTTTCAACTCTATTTGAACTCTCTCAGCCATTGATACTTTATTTGTTACACTTCTTTTCCCCCTTTTGATCAGAACGGCATTGTTGATCCCATGGTGCCAGAGCCAGACTCATAACTGGGAGTTATCTCCCATACCACCAGGGAAATTTTTCACTCCTGGCTGTCATGTCCCATGTAGGGGGGAGGGCAATGATTTCATTTCAGAGTTGGGCTTTAGAGAGAGAGGCCACATCTGAGCAACAAATGAGGTACTCAGAAAGAACTCTTAGGCATACCTATATGTAGGCTAAGTTTCTCTACTACATACAGAAGCTTCACAAGAGCAAGACTCAAGATCCAGGGCTTAGCCTATTGATTTGGGTGCCCGTAATGTTTGACACAGTATCAGGGGATTCCCTGATGGTAAAGTTCAATAGTTTAATATTTTTTCTCCCATCACTCAAGGGACTTTTTTTCTCTAGCTAGAACTTCCAGCATAATGTTAAATACAATGGAGACAGTGGGCATTTTTGTCTTGTTCCTGATCTTAGAGGGAAAGCTTTCAGTCTTTCCCTATTGAGTGTGATGTTAGCTGTGGGTTTTCATATATTGTCCTTGTCATGTTGAGGAAGTTTCCTTCTGTTCCTATCCTTTGAAGTGTTTTCCTCAAGAAAGGATGCTGAAAATTTTCAAATGCATTTTCTCCATCAATTGAGATGATCGTGTGATTTTTCCTCTTTAATTTATTGATGGTGGTGTATTACATCAATTGATTTTCTTGTCTTGAATCACCCTTGCATATTTGGAATAAAACCCATGTGGTCATACTGTATAATTCTTTTAGTGTGCTGCTGGATTCAATTTGCAATTATTCTGTTGAGGATTTTTATATCTATATTCATTAAAAAGAGTGGTCTGCAGTTTTCTTTTCTTGTAGTATCTTCGCCTGGCTTTGGTATTAGGTTGATGTGAATGAGTTAGGTAACTTTCCCTCCTCTTTAATTTTTTTAGAGTATGAGCAGGATTTGTAATAATTCTTTCATAGGTGTTTGATAATATTCACATATGAAGCTATCTGCTTCTGGATTTTATTTTTGGGGAGTTTTTGATGACTGATTCAATCTCTATATTTTTGATTGTTTGTTGAAGTCCTCTATTTCTTCTCAAATCAATGTTGGTTATTCTTGCTTTTCTAGAAAGTTGTCAATTTCATCTAATTTGCCTAGTTTGTTAATATATAATTGTTCATAGTTCCCTCTGGTTATCTCCTTTATTTCTGCAGGGTCAGTAGTTATGTCCCCTATCCCATTTCTGATTTTATTCATTTGCATCCTTGCCAGTACTTTTTTATTATCTGCTTAATATACTCTGGGATGTATGGCTCAATTTTTTATAGTGTTTTCATGGTCATAATAATGTTTGACCTGAATGTTTTTGATCTAATCAATTTTAATATAACAATATTGGAAGTAAATTAGAACTATGATGGAAAGGCTGGAGGTTGGGATAGAGGAAGAAAAGTTAGCTAATATTTATCATATGCAGGGGGAGATGGTATCAGTATGGATGGCTAGATTATGCTACGGCAGCAACAACAATGGAAAAAACAAATCCCAGTGGCTTAAAACAATTAATCTCATCTCTCACTCATGCCAAGTGTCTACCTCAAATCAGTGGGACTTGTGCTCATTTTGTGACCCAGGCTGTCAGATCTGCTACCATGTGGAGCTATGAGGTCCAAAATGGTAGTCCCTAGCTACATGACCATTTAAATTTATAAAAACTAAATAAAATTTAAAATTCAACTCCTCAGTCGTACTAGCAAAATTTCAAGTACTCAGCAGCTACATATGTCTTGTGGCTATCATTTTGGGCAGCATTGATATACAACATTTCTATCATCACAGGAAGTTCTGAAAGTTTCTATGGCATTGTCAGTCACTGTGGCAGAAAGAGAGAGAAATGTTCTTAAAGCTTGCATATGCAAGTGTCACATGTTTCTTCCTTTCAGATCTAATTGACCAAATCAATTTAGTGGCCACATGTTGGGGATTGAATCATGTTCCTCACAGAAGACATGTTCAAGTGCTAACCCCCAGGCCTATGGATGTGAACCCATTTTTGTTAGTCAGGGTTCTCTAGAGAAACAGATCCAACAGGAGAGATCTGTAAATAGAAGATTTATAAAGGCATCTCATGCATCCGTGGGAATGAAAGAGTCCACAATCCATAGGGCTGTGAGGCTGGAAACTCCGATGGAGGGTCTTGATGAACTCCACAGGGGAGGCTCACTGGCTGAAGAAACAGTGAAAATTCTCTCTTCTTTCTTAAAAGTCTTCAACGGATTGGGTCAAATCCAACTGATTGAATTATCTTGTTTGCGGTGGTGGTGGAGGGCACCCCTTAGTTGATCATAGATGTAATCAGCCACAGCTGCAATCAACTGAGTGATGATTTAATTCACCAGCCTTCTGGCTTATCAACCAGCCACAAAATATTCTTGCAGCAACAGTCAGGCCAGTGCTTGCTGACCAGACAACTGGGCATCATCACCTGACCAAGCTGGCAACAGAACCCAACCATCACACCATTTGTATACAGGATCTTTGAATATATTATAAGTTAAATTGTGGTCAAACTGGATGAGGGTGTGCCTCAATCCAATATGATTGAGGAAATTCAGATGTACTCAGTGCATCAGTGGAAGCCAGAGAAGGAGACGCATGTTGCCATGTGACAGAGACAGAGAGATCAAGCCAGTACCAGAATGCTGCAGATTCCAGGAGAAGGCAAGCCCTGCTGATCCCTTAATGTTGGATTTTTAGACTCCAAAGCTGTGAGACAATAAAGTCCCATTGTTTAAACCAAACAGTTTGTGGTATTTTGTTATAGCAGCTTTTGCAAACTATGACACCACACCTATTCCAAGAGTCAGGGACATGCAAGCCTACCATGTGCCCAGAAGGAGAAATGGAAACTTTAGTTAAATGGCACTAATGACTCCTGAAAATCAAGATGTTGCAGTACAAATATGTAATTTAGTGAACGGGAGGAAATTCCAAAATAATCAGCTAAAAGAGTTGAAAGTGTCTGCCTCTGGAAAAGAGGGATCATGGGAAAGATGAACAATAGATAACATTTTCATAGCAATCCTAGTAAAGCTATTTGACTTGACACTTATGTGTATTTGTAGCTTTAAAAATAAAATATTTTTAAAATAGAGATAGATACTTCTGCTTCTGGGAAGGTGGAGAAAACCCATTTCCCTATTCTTCCCACTAAGTAAAACTAAAAGGCTTAGACATTTTATATTAAAAAAACATAAGAAGACTCTGAAAGGTGGAAAGAAAAAGCCAGACTGGCTAAGGGAACTAGAGGTCCAAGGAATGACAGGCGGTGAGTTCCCTGAGTTTTCTTTTTGCATCATACATCCCAAACGTGGAGCTGACGGAAGCACCAAGAAATGTCGGCAAAAACAGCCTCAAGAAGACCTCTCTCACAAGCCAAAGGACCCAAAAAGAGGCAACCTAGCAAGATAGAAACTTTGAGATAATAACTGCTCTCCTTCAGCCAAATACCACAAGAAAACAAATAAATAAACAAATAACGATGGCCCCACCCCAACCCAAGCTAGCAAAGGCCTAGCCTGGATTTCCACTGTCACCAGGCTGTGACAAAGCACTCCACACCACATGGCCTCAGTGCCACGAGGCACTTACCCATCCACCAGGGAGGGATCAGCAGAGGCTTTGAGGGGAACCAGAGCTCCCAGCCCCACCAAGAAGGACTGAGGAGTCCACCGACTTGGGTGTCAACTAAGGCTGAGCAGGGAGCCCAGACTTCTATCCCCAGCTGCTGTAACATGGCAACTCCACACTTCCCATGCCAGAGCAGTGTTTTAAAAAAAGGCAGCTAAAATAGAAGGCTTAAATAAGATCCAGAATCGCATAATGTATACCCCAAATGTCCAGGTTTTGATTAAAATTCACCAGCCATATCAAGAACCAGGAAGATACCAAATTGAATGAAAAAAGATAATCAGTAGATGCCAACATCAAGACAACAAAGATGTTGTCTTTTTTGTTAGAATTATCTAACAAAAGATTTTGATGTAGACATCATAAAATTGTTTCAATGAGTAATAATGAAAACACTTGAAAATAATTTTTTTAAAAAATAGAAAGTCTTATAAAATAAGTAGAAGATATAAAGAAGAACCAATTGGAAATTTTAAAACTGAGAAATACAAAATGCAAAATAACAAACCCACTGATAGTCTCAACAACAGAATGGAGAGGCCAAGGAAAGAATTAGTGAACATGAAAATAGAGCAATAGGAATTACTCAGTCTGAGCAAAGAGAAAACAAACTGAGAAAAATAAAACGTGCAGAGGCCCAGGACCCTATGGGGCTATCCTGAAAGACCTCATTTTCAAGTCTTTGGAGTCCTGGAAAAGAAAGAGAAAGAAGGCAGGCCTGAAAAAGGATCTTCCAAAAACTAAAATCAAAGAAAATCCAGAAAGCAGTGAAAGAGAAATGACTTCTTACCTGTAGTGAAAAACAACTATAAATTCACAAATTTCTCATTAGAAACCATGAAGGCCAGAAAGAAGAAGCACAACATTTTGCAGTGCTGACAGAAAAGAACTGTTAACCTAGAGTCCTATATCCAGTCAAAACATCCTTCCAGAATGAATAAGGAAATAAAGTCAGTCTCAGATGAAGGAAAATGAAACATGCAATTGAACACCTGGGCATTTATCCTAATGAAATAAAAGCTATGTTCACCTAAAAGCCTGTACACAAATATTTATAGCAGCTTTATTTGTGATAGTCAAAAACTGGAAACATTCTAGAGGTCCTTCAGCAGGTGAATGGTTAAACATGCTCTGTTACATCCATACCATGGGACACTACTCAGAAACAAAAAGGAATGAACTCTTTTTTTTAAAAAAATTATTTATTAATTAAAAAATAAAGAAACAAAATAAAACATCAACATACATAATCAGTAATTCACAATATCATCACTTAGTTGCATATTCATCATTTCTTAGAACATTTGCATAAATTCAGAAAAAGAAATTAAAAAGACAATAGAAAAAGAAATAAAACAAACACAGGAAAGAAAAAAAAAAGACTATACCTACCATACCCCTTACACCTCCCTTTCATTGACCACTAGCATTTCAAACTAAATTTATTTTAGCATTCGTTCCCCCTATTATTTATTTTTATTCTATATGTTCTACTCCTTTGTTGACAAGGTAGAGAAAAGGAGCATCAGACACAAGGTTTTCACAATCACACAGATTGTGACAGCCGTATCATTATTCAATCATCCTCAAGAAACATGGCTACTGGAACACAGCTCTACATTTTCAGGCAGTTCCCTCCAGCCTCTCCATTACATCTTGAATAACAGGGTGATATCTACTTAATGTGTAAGAACAACCTCCAGGATAACCTCTCGACTCTGTTTGGAATCTCTCAGCCATTGACACTGTCTCATTTTCCTCTTCCCCCTTTTGGTCGAGAAGGTTTTCTCAATCCCTTGATGCTGAGTCTCAGCTCATTCTAGGGTTTTTCTCAATCCCTTGATGCTGAGTCTCCGCTCATTCCAAGATCTTGTCCCACGTTGCCAGGAAGGTCCACACCCCTGGGAGTCATGTCCCACGTAGAGAGGGGGAGGGTGGTGAGTTTGCTTGTTGTATTGGCTGGAGAGAGAGGCCACATCTGAGCAACAGAAGAGGCTCTCTTGGGGGTGACTCTTAGGCCTAAATTTTAAGTAGACTTGACCTATCCTTTGAGGGGTTAAGTTTCATATGAACAAACCTCAAGACTGGGGGCTCAGTCTATAGATTTGGTTGTCCACACTGCTTGTGAGAATATCAAGAATTCAACTTGGGGAAGTTAAATTTCTCTCTGTTCTCTCCCCGAAGAGGGCTTTGCAGATACTTTTCCACTCACTAATTGAATCATTCTGGGATTCATCGGGGCATCACTCTGGACAAACCAGCAAAATCTCATGTCCTACCTGAGATTCCAAGTACTTATGGTGTTCAATCAAGCTATCTACGTAAGTTATATTAGGAAATGCACTAGTCAAAATATAAATTTTGTACCAAATATTTTTTGCTTTAGTCTCACACAGAAGGTTTGACATTTTAAAATATTAATTACCATCTATTTTCAGTACCCTGCAATAATGACATTCCTTTGTTCTTCCTCATGCAAAAACATTTTTAAAATTGTACCTTACCTTTCACTATTATTATACACTCTAGGCATTCCTAGATTATACCATCTCAATCTTTAACATCTATCTTTCTTTCTGATTTCATTTATGTCCCCAGCCCTCCTCCCTCTATCATTCTCACATGCAGCTTCATTCAGTGTTTTAACATAATTATATTACAGTTAGGTAGTATTGTGCTGTCCATTTCTGAGTTTTTGGATCCAGTCCTGTTGCACAGTCTGTATCCCTTCAGCTCCAGTTACCCAATATCTTATCCTATTTCTATCTCCTGATGGTCTCTGTTACCAACGAGATATTCCAAGTTTATTCACTAATGTTGGTTCATATCAGTGAGACCATACAGTATTTTTCCTTTAGTTTTTGGCTAGTCTCACTCAGCATAATGTTCTCAAGGTCCATCCATGTTGTTACATACTTCATAAGTTTATTCTATCTTAAAGCTGTGTAGTATTCCATCGTACGTATATACCACAGTTTGTTTAGCCACTCGTCTATTGATGGACATTTTGGCTGTTTCCATCTCCTTGCAATTGTAAATAATGCTGCTATAAACATTGGTGTGCAAATGTCCATTTGTGTCTTTGCCCTTATGTCCTCTGAGTAGATACCTAGCAATGGTATTGCTGGGTCTTATGGCAATTCTATATTCAGCTTTTTGAGGAACTGCCAAACTGCCTTCCACAGTGGTTGCACCATTTGACATTCCCAACAACAGTGAATAAGTGTGCCTCTTTCTCCACATCCTCTCCAGCACTTGTCATTTTCTGTTTTGTCGATAATGGCCATTCTGGTGGGTGTGAGATGATATCTCATTGTGGTTTTGATTTGCATTTCTCTAATGGCCAGGGACATTGAGCATCTCTTCATGTGCCTTTTGGCCATTTGTATTTCCTCTTCTGAGAGTTGTCTGTTCAAGTCTTTTTCCAATTTTGTAATTGGATTGGCTGTCTTTTTGTTGTTGAGTTGAACAATCTCTTTATAAATTTTGGATACTAAACCTTTATCTGATATGTCTTTTCCGAATATTGTCTCCCATTGTGTAGGCTGTCTTTTTACTTTCTTGATGAAGTTCTTTGATGCACAAAAGTGTTTAATTTTGAGGAGTTCCCATTTATTTTTTTCTTTCTTCAGTGCTCTTGCTTTAGGTGTAAGGTCTATAAAACTGCCTCCAATTACAAGATTTATAAGATATTTCCCTACATTTTCCTCTAATTGTTTTATGGTCTTAGATCTGATGTTTAGATCTTTGATCCATTTGGAGTTAACTTTTGTATAGGGTGTGAGAGATGGGTCTTTTTTCATTCTTTTGCATATGGATATCCAGTTCTCTAGGCACCATTTCTTGAAGAGACTGTTCTGTCCCAGGTGACTTGGCTTGACTGCCTTATCAAAGATCAAATGTCCATAGATGAGAGGGTCTATATCTGAACACTCTATTTGATTCCATTGGTCAATATATCTACCTTTATGCCGGTAGCATGCTGTTTTGAACACTGTGGCTTCATAATATGCCTTAAAGTCAGGCAGCGTGAGACCTCCAGCTTTGGTTTTTTTCTTCAAGATACTTTTAGCAATTCAGGGCACCCTGCCCTTCCAGATAAATTTGCTTATTGGTTTTTCTATTTCTGAAAAATAAGTTGTTGGGATTTTGATTGGTATTGCATTGAATCTGTAAATCAATTTAGGTAGGGTTGACATCTTAACTATATTTAGTCTTCCAATCCATGAACACGGTATGCCCTTCCATCTATTTAGGTCTTCTGTGATTTCTTTTAACAGTTTCTTGTAGTTTTCTTTGTATAGGTCTTTTGTCTCTTTAGTTAAATTTATTCCTAAGTATTTTATTCTTTTAGTTGCAATTGTAAATGGAATTCATTCCTTGATTTCCCCCTCAGATTGTTCATTACTAGTGTATAGAAACACTAAGATTTTTGAATGTTGATCTTGTAACCTGCCACTTTGCTGTACTCATTTATTAGCTCTAGTAGTTTTTCTGTGGATTTTTCGGGGTTTTCGACGTATAGTATCATATCATCTGCAAACAGTGATAGTTTTACTTCTTCCTTTCCAATTTTGATGTCTTGTATTTCTTTTTCTTGTCTAATTGCTCTGGCTAGAACCTCCAACACGATGTTGAATAATAGTGTTGATAATGGACATTCTTGTCTTGTTCCTGATCTTAGGGG
The DNA here is from genome assembly GCF_023851605.1 of Tamandua tetradactyla. Classification (NCBI taxonomy): domain Eukaryota; kingdom Metazoa; phylum Chordata; class Mammalia; order Pilosa; family Myrmecophagidae; genus Tamandua; species Tamandua tetradactyla. The sequence goes on along the minus strand of NC_135331.1, from coordinate 58,119,819 downwards.
GAAAGTTTTCAATTTTTCCCCATTGAGGATGATATTAGCTGTGGGTTTTTCATATATTCCCTCTATCATTTTAAGGAAGTTCCCTTGTATTCCTATCTTTTGAAGTGTTTTCAACAGGAAAGGATGTTGAAACTTGTCAAATGCCTTCTCTGCATCAATTGAGATGATCATGTGATTTTTCTGCTTTGATTTGTTGATATGGTGTATTACATTAATTGATTTTCTTATGTTGAATCATCCTTACATACCTGGGATGAATCCTACTTGGTCATGATGTATAATTCTTTTAATGTGTTGTTGGATTCAATTTGCTAGAATTTTGTTGAGGATTTTTGCATCTATATTCATTAGAGAGATTGGTCTGTAGTTTTCTTTTTTTGTAATATCTTTGTCTGGTTTTGGTATGAGGGTGATGTTGGCTTCATAGAATGAATTAGGTAGCTTTCCCTCCACTTCGAGTTTTTTGAAGAGGTTGAGGAGAGTTGGTACTAATTCTTTCTGGAATGTTTGGTAGAATTCACATGAAGCCGTCTGGTCCTGGACTTTTCTTTTTAGGAAGCTTTTGAATGACTGATTCAATTTCTTTACTTGTGATTGGTTTGTTGAGGTCATCTATTTCTTCTTGAGTCAAAGTTGGTTGTTCATGCCTTTCCAGGAACCCGTCCATTTCATCTAAATTGTTGTATTTATTAGCGTAAAGTTGTTCATAGTATCCTGTTATTACCTCCTTTATTTCTGTGAGGTCAGTGGTTATGTCTCCTCTTCCATTTCTGATCTTATTTATTTGCGTCCTCTCTCTTCTTCTTTTTGTCAATCTTGCTAAGGGCCCATCAATCTTATTGATTTTCTCATAGAACCAACTTCTGGTCTTATTGATTTTCTCTATTGTTTTCATGTTTTCAATTTCATTTATTTCTGCTCTAATCTTTGTTATTTCTTTCCTTTTGCTTGCTTTGGGGTTAGTTTGCTGTTCTTTCTCCAGTTCTTCCAAGTGGACAGTTAATTCCTGCATTTTTGCCTTTTCTTCTTTTCTGATATAGACATTTAGGGCAATAAATTTCCCTCTTAGCACTGCCTTTGTTGCGTCCCATAGGTTTTGATATGTTGTTTTTTCATTTTCATTCACCTCAAGATATTTACTAATTTCTCTTGCAATTTCTTCCTTGACCCACTCGTTGTTTAAGAGTGTGTTGTTGAGCCTCCACATATTTGTGAATTTTCTGGCCCTCCACCTATTATTGATTTCCAACTTCATTCCTTTATGATCCGAGAAAGTGTTGTGTATGATTTCAATCTTTTTGAATTTGTTAAGACTTGCTTTGTGACCCAGCATATGGTCTATCTTTGTGAATGATCCATGAGCACTTGAGAAAAAGGTGTATCCTGCTGTTGTGGGATGTAATGTCCTATAAATGTCTGTTAAGTCTAGCTCATTTATTGTAATATTCAGATTCTCTATTTCTTTATTGATCCTCTGTCTAGATGTTCTGTCCATTGGTGAGAGTGGTGAATTGAAGTCTCCAACTATTATGGTATATGTTTCTATTTCCCTTTTCAGTGTTTGCAGTGTATTCCTCATGTATTTTGGGGCATTCTGGTTCGGTGCATAAATATTTATGATTGGTATGTCTTCTTGTTTAATTGTTTCTTTTATTAGTAGATAGTGTCCTTCTTTTTCTCTTTTAACTGTTTTACATTTGAAGTCTAATTTGTTGGATATTAGTGTAGCCACTCCTGCTCTTTTCTGGTTGTTATTTGCATGAAATATCTTTTCCCAACCTTTCACTTTCAACCTATGTTTATCTTTGGGTCTAAGATGTGTTTCCTGTAGACAGCATATAGAAGGATCCTGTTTTTTAATCCATTCTGCCAGTCTATGTCTTTTGATTGGGGAATTCAATCCATTAACATTTAGTGTTATTGCTGTTTGGATAATATTTTCCTCTACCGTTTTGCCTTTTGTATTATATATATCATATCTGACTTTCCTTCTTTCTACACTCTTCTCCATACCTCTCTCTTCTGTCTTTTTGGTTCTGACTCTAGTGCTCCCTTTAGTATTTCTTGCAGAGCTGGTCTCTTGGTCACAAATTCTCTCAGTGACTTTTTGTCTGAGAATGTTTTAATTTCTCCCTCATTTTTGAAGAACAATTTTGCTGGATATAGGAGTCTTGGTTGGCAGGTTTTCTCTTTTAGTAATTTAAATATATCATCCCACTGTCTTCTAGCTTCCATGGTTTCTGCTGAAAAATCTACACATAGTCTTATTAGGTTTCCCTTGTATGTGATGGATTGTTTTTCTCTTGCTGCTTTCAAGATCCTCTCTTTCTCTTTGACCTCTGACATTCTAACTAGTAAGTGTCTTGGAGAATGCCTATTTGAATCTATTCTCTTTGGGGTGTGCTGCACTTCTTGGATCTGTAATTTTAGGTCTTTCATAAGAGTTGGGAAATTTTCAGTGATAATTTCTTCCATTAGTTTTTCTCCTCCTTTTCCCTTCTCTTCTCCTTCTGGAACACCCACAACACGTATATTTGTGCGCTTCATATTGTCATTCAGTTCCCTGATCCCCTGCTCAAATTTTTCCATTCTTTTCCCTATAGTTTCTGTTTCTTTTTGGAATTCAGATGTTCCATCCTCCAGTTCACTAATCCTAGCTTCTGTCTCTTTAAATCTACCATTGTAGGTATCCATTGTTTTTCCATCTTTTCTACTTTGTCCTTCACTCCCATAAGTTCTGTGATTTGTTTTTTCAGATTTTCTATTTCTTCTTTTTGTTCAGCCCATGTCTTCTTCATGTCCTCCCTCAATTTATTGATTTGGTTTTTGAAGAGGTTTTCCATTTCTGTTCATATATTCAGCATTAGTTGTCTCAACTCCTGTATCTCATTTGAACTATTGGTTTGTTCCTTTGACTGGGCCATATCTTCAATTTTCCGAGCGTGATCCGTTATTTTCTGCTGGTGTCTGGGCATTTAATCAGATTTCCCTGGGTGTGGGACCCAGCAGGTTGAAAGATTTTTCTGTGAAATCTCTGGGCTCTGTTTTTCTTATCCTGCCCAGTAGGTGGCACTCGTGGCGCTCGTCTGTCTGCGGGTCCCACCAGTAAAAGATGCTGTGGCTCCTTTAACTTTGGAAAACTCTCACTGTGGGGGAGGGTCGCCAGCCGAAGCGGCTTGGGGGAGTGCCGATCTGAATCTCCCAGCCAGCCCGGGAATCCGCGCATGGAGTGGGGGGTGCCGGCCACCGCGGCTTGGGGAAGTGCCGATCCGAATCTCCCAGCCGGCCTGGGACGCCAAGCGTGGCGGGGGGGGCGCCAGCCGCCGTGGCTTGGGGGAGTGCCTATCCAACGTTCCCAGCCGGACTGGGAAGCCACGTGTGTGGAAGGGACCCCGGTCACCGGTCTCCATAGTTTGGGGGACCTCTAATCCAATTCTCCCAGCCGGTCCAGGGGCCACGTGTGGTGGGGGGCGTCAGCCGCCGCGGCTTGAGGAGACCGCCTGTCCAATTCTCCCAGCCAGCCTGGGAAGGAGGGAGGGAGGGACTCCGGCTGCCAGCCACCCCGGCCCGGGGAAGCACGCGCCCTGCGGTGATCTCACCGCAGCTGATTTTCCCTGCCGGTTCAGCCATTCCAGAATGGGGTACACTGTCTTTTTGGTCTCTGTCGTGGCTCCGGGAGCTGTTCTGTACCATTTCTATTTCTTTAGTAGCTGTTCTGGAGAAGGAACTAAGACCCACACGTCTTACTAAGCCGCCATCTTTTCCGGAAGTCCAATGTAAACATTTTTTAAATACAGCACTGATAGAACAAAAATAGTGTACTGTGGTTTTAGTTGAAAATTATTATATATCTATTGTGTGTTGTGTTCCAGAAAAAAAAAATGCATAGATGATTAAGTTAATAGTTTTGGTTTTATCTGAACAGCAACAGACAGAAGTGCTTTTAGAAAATTACTTTGTAAGCTCTGTAAGGTAACTTGTACCATTAAGAAGAAATAAGAAGATATATTTAGAGAAATGAAACAATACCTTTAAGCTTCAAAGAAATGTCAACAACTTTTTATTCCACTCAATAAATAGTTTTACCTTTATTATTTTTCATCCACAACATTCTATATTTAATCTGAGCCTAACAGGTTTTAATTTGAAGTTTGAAGCCTTTTGGTTATGTTACATTTTTGCAGAACTTCCTTAATGCCAGATGGGTGTTTAAGATGCAGGTGCAGTTTTCTTTTAATGCCATTGCTATTGCTAAGGTAAGAAGAAAAATGTTAGGTAATTAGCTTTAGATTTCAAAATTTTCCCTAAGTTCTTGTTAGATTTCTTTCATATTCTTTTAGTGAATGCATTTTTTTTTCAACATGGGCAGGAACCGTGAATCGAACCTGGGTCTCCAGCATGGCAGGCAAGAATTCTGCCTGCTGAGCCACTGTGGCCCTAGTGAATGCATTTTCAATGAAATAATTTCTTATAAATCACAGTTCTCTTTGATCAGTGATTTCTGTAACTGTCTTTCATCTCTGATATAAGCCACATATGAATTTTGTAAGTGCACAAGCAATCTCTTCATTATTTTCAAGGTATCATTTTACATTTCTTCATTTTAAAAAGTGTGGTCATAAATTTAGATGCATGATTTTAGTTAATATACCTGCATGTGTCACCACTGGGAACATACTTTTGCCTGTATTATCTGTGTTTGTGTATAACTTTCTGATTATATATTGCTTATATTATGGATTCAAGATACCGAAGTGAAGACCAATTTACAAACAGAACAAAACTGTAGTGATGGTCATTGGTTATATATACTTGAAATGTTAGCCAAAAACAAACAACTAATGTAATAAATAAACCTATCTAGAAGGCTCCTATGTATCGCTAGGTAACACAGGTCTCTAGTGGCATTTAACATCATACCTATTAAGTATAAATCCCAGAGAATAAGGACTTCATCTTCTACATCTTTGGATCCATATGACCTAGCACAGTAGCATCTAATAAACATTTGAAAAAGGAACGAATGATGCTTTCCCTTTAAGGGCAGTAAGAGTGACTCATACTTCTTTGAGTTCCTCCAGATTGCTAGTACAAGGCTTTGCCCAATGTTAACAACATTTACTGATTGGCACAGCTGTTAAAAGAAGGAAAGGGAAAAGTCTCCTTTGTGCTCCTTATAACACTATACTCTTTCTCATCAGCCTACACTACTGTTTTAGGCATTATCGAGTATGCACTTTCCAGCCAGTTTGTCACAGGCAGCACAGTGTGTCGAGCTCAGGCCAGCTCCATATACTATGACCTAGCCATTCCACCCTGACCCTTGCCTTTTCCCTGAACTTACAGCAATTTGTTATAGAGTTGCTTTATAATTATGTCTTTGTTTATTAAAAATACTATTTAACGTTTATGTGGTACAAAACATATATTTTGACTAGCGCATGTCTTAATATAACTTATGTGGACAGTTTAATTGAACCCCATAAGTACATGGAACCTTGAGTAGGGCATGAGATTTTGTAGGTTTGTCCAGAGTGATGCCCCAGTAAATCCCAGAGTGACTTGAACAGTGAATTAAAAAGCATTTGCAAAGTCCCCTTGGGGGAATGGCGAGAAAGGGGGAAAATTCAACTTCCCCAAGTGGAGAATTCCTGATATTTTCACAAGCAGTGGGGACAACCAAAGCAATAGGCTGAGCCCTCAATCTTGGAATTTGTTCATATGAAACTTATCCCCACAAAAGGTAGGCTAAGCCTACTTAAAATTAGGACTAAGAGTCACCCCTAAGAGAACCTCTTTTGTTGATCAGATGTGGCCTCTCTCTCAGACAACACGGCAAGCAAACTCACTGCCCTCCTCCTCTCTACGTGGGACATGACTCCCAGGGGTGTCAACTTTCCTGGCAATGTGGGACAGAAATCCTATAACAGCTGGAACTCAGCATCAAGGGATTGAGAAAAACTTCTTGACCAAAAGAGGGAAGAGAGAAACAAGACAAAATAAAGTGTCAATGACTGAGAGATTTCAAACAGAGTCACGAGGTTATCCTGGAGATTATTCTTATGCATTATATAGATATCACCTTTTTAGTTAAGGTATATTGGAGAGGCTGGAGGGAAGTGCCTGAAATGTAGAGCTGTGTTCCAGTAACCATGTTCCTTGAAAATGATTGTATAATGGTATAGCTTTCACAATGTTGACCGTGTGATTGTGAAAACCTTGTGTCTCATGCTCCTTTTATCTATGGTATGGATGGATGAGTAAAACATATGGATTAAAAATAAATAAATAATAGGGGGAACAAATGTTAAAATAAATTTAGTAGATTGAAATACTAGTGATCAGTGAATGGGAGTGGTAAGGGGTATAGAAAAAAATAGGGGAAACACAGGCTTAAATATATTGAGTAGACGGAAATGTGAGCTGTCAATAAGAGGAAGGGGTATGGGGTATGGTGTGTATGAGTTTTTTTCTTTTTATTTCTTTTTCTGAACTGATGCAAATGTTCTAAGAAATGATCATGGTGATGATATTGTGAGTTTTTGATATATACCAAGAATGGAATGGTCATATGGTAAGAATGTTCATGTTTGTTTGTTGTTATGGTTTAAAAAATAAATAATAAATAAATTTCAAGAATAAGAAGAAAAAAGGGAGAAAAGGAGAAGAAACCCAACACATTAAGAGATTTCGGTGGTTAATTATAATGTATTGACTTTATTCAGATCCAGATTCAAACAAATTGCCTTTAAAATAAATTATTTACAACTGGGAAAAAAAAGAATGTTCACATTGTATGTTGATCAGTTTTATTAATAAAAATTTTAAAAAATACTCTTTAAAAAGATAAGATGTTGGATTACTTTGATAATGGGGGGGAAAATGAAGAAATTTCATTGAAATTTGTTTATATTCTGTTCATATTTTCTCTTCTTCCACTTCATTTATAAAGAAGCTTACAGGGCGGGCCACGGTGGCTCAGCAGGTAAGAATGCTAGCCTGCCAAGCCCAAGGACCCAGGTTCGATTCCCGGTACCTGCCCATGTAAAAAAATAAAAAATAAATAAATAAATAAAAAGAAGCTTACAATTTATCAGAAATATCAAATTAGGGGGCACATACCAAATTTAATCCATGGGAACTTTGTATTAGACCTAACACTGGTTTAAAAAACATGAATTAATTGCTCTATCACACAGTGCTCCTAGCTAAAAGCAAAGAAAGTGATCCTGGCTCATTTAGCAGAAAAGGAATTTGTGAACATGTTCTTAAGCAGCCCCCAGAACCCTGGGGGGAGGTTTGGAGGACCAGGGTTCAGGGCCAGGCAGCCAGTAGCACCACTGAAAGTCAAGTGGCAGAACCAACTCATTCGATCAAGGCGACACAGATATCACCCTGGCAGGATCCGTACTGCAGCTTGTACGTCAGACATGAGCTGCTGCTGCCAGCACCGCTGCCTCGATTCCTCTGGGAAGCGGCTCTGTGGCCACATAGGACCCCGGCAGGCCCTGTCTGTTTGCATCATTAGCTCAGAAGTTCCGGGCAGGCACACGTAATAAACAGGAGCCTGGATCATGGAACCGAATGAAGGAGATTAGTCAGTAATTAGAGAGGTTATTTTTCAAAAAACTCCTTCCCATTCCTGCACCTTTGCTCTTTCTGAGTTTAGAATCCCTAAACAAGCTTAGAAATTTGCACATTCATTGCCAAAATTAACACAGTCGGAGGCATTAAGTTAGGAAGTCTAATAGCTGACTCTTCTTGGTAAATACTTATTAGACCAATTTTAGAAAGTGGCAATGCATTTCATTAATATTTATGAATATTAAATAGAAAACCCTAAGTGACCATGACTGTACTCTTTCAGCATTTCTTAAAAATTCAGAATTAGCTCTTGAATAGGATTTTGGAAATGCCTAGAGAAACCAATTAAAATCTTACTCCCTGTGTGGGGTGATTTTCCTCTCTGCATTGTTGTGCAGACCCGTTGTTTCCATTAGCCTCACTGTCAACTACAGCCTCTCTCCAACTATAATCCACCTAACAGCGGAAGCAAACAGCCCAGTGACATTTATTTGAGTTCAACTACTTGGATACACTTATTAATTTTCTCAGAAAGCTTTCCAAGAGAGTATATGGTGGCCCAGAATATATTTATTCATATATTTCTTGGCAGGTACTCATAAGTCTTCATTTCAAGTACAGGGAAATGTTTTTTTAGCTACAAGCATTTTTATTCCTATTCAGGATCAGCAAAATCTTCCTCTAAAATCCTAACAACTAATTGATTGCTGAAATTCAGAGGTTTTTCAATAAAACCCAAGAATGACAGTAAAAATCACATATGATGACGTTTTGTACTTGTTCATGTCTAAAGATTAAATGTGTCAGATTTAGATCATTGATATTTATTAAGCACAGGTATATTCTAAGCATTACATTAGGCAATTATATAAACATTGTCTTATTTAACTGTCACTCCAAACCTGTGAGGTAGATTTAATCCTGGGTAACAGATGAAGAAGGCAAAGCTTAATATCTATGGGCGCTAATGGAGATCACAAAGCTAGTAGCAGATGGTAAAACCCGACTTTGAACCTGGCTCCTGATCCAAATTAGCTCATTGTCTCGGCAGAGTGATGTAGAATATGGAAGAGTTTCATTAAGAAAAGAATAGTTAGATAGACTAAGCTTTATCTGTAAATTCTAGCAGTACTTCCCTGATTAATAAAAAAGCACTGAGTTTTAAATTGAGAAACCACAGTTTTGCACCCTATCATTCAAAACTGGGTTGAAAGGAAAGACATACCCAAAATGAAAGGGTGTTTCACTTGAGGAACGGGTGCCCCCATTTGACTAAGGTTGGTTAGTTTAAATCTCTTCGTATCTTGATGCATAGATTTAAAAGGCAATTTTAAAAGACTGTATAAAAAATAATGATGTAGAACTATTGTCTGACTATGCACAGTTACGCAACTGCACAGTCAGTGGCTGGGGCAGGTATTCTGCAGTCTTTTCTTCTCTTCCTCTTCCTCCTCCTCCTCCCCCTCTTCCTCCTTTTCCATCTTCTTGAAACACGTAATTCCTATATACATTCCTTGCCTTTGTAAGTAAGTCTGAGCCTGGAGATTAAGCCCTAGAACTGATGCAAGGGTGTATCAGATGACCCCTGGGGCCATTTGGGTGACAGACCCTTCCTTGCTCTAGTTCAGGAATTCAGGGAGCATATCTGGCCCACACTGTTTTAGCTTAGAGAGATTGAGATTAATGAACAGGATGCTTATATAGACCTGTAGGTACTTTATACTCTAGTCCTCTGAGGTTGACATTCGTCTAAGATGGATCAAGAGCTCTAGACAAGGTGCAGTTGTCGCCAGCATGGACACAAGCAAAACTGTGTTCCGGACAGGTTTAGCCTAACGTACAGGAGACTAGGTCTGAAGAGGGCAGCAGAGCTTCCAAAAGGTCCGATGTATTCCTTGCTCGTTCAGATCTTCATCCCCAACTTCGCATGTATCTACCGGTGAGGCCCTTCCAGGGATCCTCCAGTGTAAGCACTTACATTTATCAGTAGGAAACAAGAACTCACTCTCTGTTGCATATCCTAATGGAAATGACTTCAGGTTGCACCTTTAAATTTTAAATATGTAAATCTTGTTTGATTTACCCAAGCTATCTCTTCTTCTGGCTGTTAGTCAATCTGAGTTCATTAATCAAATGATGCGTGGGCAGAGTGAAATGTCTTAAACAACTCCATGACCTTCGATTACTGATTAAAGATTCCTTTTAAAGGAGATGGGTAGATTTATTGCCAAGCTGACGCACAGCGACAGCTCTCATCAAACAAAACGTGAAACTCATATGAACCTTCAGGAAAGGATTACTTACTTTCACATTGATCTAAAATGATTACTCTTTTAGATTTTCCACAGTCTTACACTAGGTTCTGCTAAGTTACTCACCTAGAAAAGACGGTCTAGGGCAAAATAGACATAAAATTTATGAAATATGAAATGTGCTGTAGCAATAAGGTTTAGTGGGAGGGAGGTCTTTACTGGAAATAACAGGATCTAATGTCCTTTTATATGTAGAATTTTGATATGATATGATATATAGAAGGAGAAAACCTTCAAACATAATTTGCTGCAAATTTGAAAATCTAAGTGTAGATCTATAGAAATTAATTATCTCTAGTAAAAATTTTAACTGCAATAATAACTTCTACTCAGTAAAAGGCTACCCCTTGCCTCCCACTGTATTTATGGCTGATGGAATCCTCACTCCATTTCTACCATTCATTTGACCATTTAACCATATCTCTCACTAAGAAGTACTCCTTTCCACTTTATTAGCATGAAGCTATTTCCCTGGTGTATCCAGCCTGAAGAAAAAAAATGACCAAGGTTATTACATGTCTTTGAAAACTTTTTAAAAGGCCATTTTACTCTTATCATTAAAGTCCAATTTTAGGGACAAAGAATTATATCAGTTAAACTACTTTCTGTCATAATTTAGCTTCCTGAAGGGTTTGGCTATTTTTAAGGTTAATACATATATTTAGTAAGCCAATCATTTTCTTGTTTGGGCAGCTCATTAATGCTACTGTTTTGTGGTAGAAAGGAGTGAGTCACAAAAGGAATAAAATTCCTCGCACAGGGTTTCATGATGAGATAATGGGACCGCATTACTTTATCTAAAGGATTCTATTCCACTACTCCTTCAGATATGATTAAATTAGCCAACTTACTTAGAAATTTTCATTTTAGGTTGCTAGAATGTTTTTTTTTTAAGCTTTTAAAGCAAACCCTTTCTTGTAATGTAACACCCACAGGAAAGTGCACAGATCTTAAATTGTACAGTTCAATGCGTTTTCACAATATGGACATGCCTGTGTAACCAGCATCCAGATGAGAAACAGAACAAAACCAGGATTCCAGATGAGCCTTGTACCCTGACCGCAAAAAGTGACCATTATCCTGACATCTACTGTCAGTTAGTCTTGCCTATTTTTGAACTTTAGAATTTATCTAAAGTTCCCTAAAAGTTTAGGGAACAATCAACATGTATACTCTTGTGTCTGCCTTCTTTCATTCAACATTATGTTTATGAGATTCATCTAGGTTGGTGCATGTAGCAACAGTTTGCTTATTCTAGGTGCTGAATATCCAATAATTTAATTTACCCATTCTATTATTGATATATGTTTCAGTTGCTTACACTTTGGGGCTATTATAAATAGTGTTGCTGTATTTATGTTTGGTGAACATATGCATGCCTTTCTGTTGGATCTATATTTAGGGAAGCAACTGTCAAGCTATAGGGCCTTACTTGGTACTGGCTAACTTTTTATTCTGGTAGGTTCAGTGGTGTGTTGGCGTTGGCTCATCCTGGCTCTCAGGCATCAACTGCTAAATTTTCAGGAATTTTCTGAGCCGATCATTAAACAGAACCATTATTAAAAATAAAATTATCCAAGCAAATAAATTATATTAAAGCAAAGGCAATAAACACTCAAATCTATCACCTCTTAACTATTTTACTACATTTCACTATCACCTCTGCTGTTAAGATACATCAATTGCATCTTATGGTGGAAATACCATATAATGGTATGTTGTGCCTTTCTTCATCAAGGGCATGTTGATAGTTTGAAATTGATCATGTGTAGTACTGACATCATGGAAATAAGGAAATGCTACTAATCAGGAATTAATTTGTATTTTTTTACTTACCTAGACTTAAGAAAGTGATGGAAAAAATGTTAATAATGTACATTAAACTCAAAAGTAGCCTGTCTAGGGGCAGGCCACAATGGCTCAGTGGCAGAATTCTCGCCTGCCATACGGAAGACCTGGGTTCTATTCCCAGTGCCTGCCCATGCAAAAAAGAAAAAAAAAGTAGAATGTCTAGCTACTACATTTTGAATAGCACAGAAAATTGTCAGGCATGGTTGAATTGTGACCTTAGGTATGAGCACAAGAGTTCAGCAAAACTCAACAAAAACGTTCTCTAAGAATCAGTTGGCTATGTGGAATTTACATTAAAGAGTATTGTATATTTTGTTATTATTTGTACATTTATGCTACATACACACATATGCATTTTCCTCAAGAAAGCCTTTAGAACTATCCATTATATTGTGATTTGAATTTACTCTCTCTAATGACTGAGGATATTGAATCTCTAATGACTGAAGACATTGAACACTTTTCATATAGTTATTGGTTATTAGAATATTTCTTTTTGTGGTGTCCACTAAATCTTTTGCCCATTTTTCTATTCTTTTTTTAATTTTTTAAGTAATTTTTAGATTTTTCAAAAAATATGACAAGAAATAAACAAACATTCTTAACATATGATCATTCCATTCTACATATACAATCAGTAATTCACAATATCATCACATAGTTGCATATTCATCATCATGATCATTTCTTAGAACATTTGCATCAATTCAGAAAAAGAAATAAAAAGACAACAGAAAAAGAAATAAAACGAAAACAGAAAAAGAAAATTATACATACCATACCCCTTACCCCTCCCTTTCATTCATCACTAGCATTTCAAACTAAATTTAGTTTAACATTTGTTCCCCCTATTATTTATTTTTATTCCATATGTTCTACTCGTCTGTTAACAAGGTAGATAAAAGGAGCATCAGACACAAGGTTTTCACAATCACACAGTCACATTGTGAAAGCTATATCATTATACAATCATCATCAAGAAACATGGCTACTGGAACACAGCTCTACATTTTCAGGCAGTTCCCTCCAGCCTCTCCATTACATCTTGGATAACAAGGTGATATCTATTGAATGTGTAAGAATAACCTCCAGGATAACCTCTCGACTCTGGAATCTCTCAGCCATTGACACTTTGTCTCTTTTCACTCTTCCCCCTTTTGGTTGAGAAGGTTTTCTCAGTCCCTTGATGCTGAGTCTCAGTTCATTCTAGGGTTTTTCTCAATTCCTTGATGTTGAGTCTCAGCTCGTTCTAGTTTTTCTTTCTTTTACTTATTGATTTGTAGGAGTTCTTTACATATTCTTGATGAGTTTTTTATTGAACATCTTTATGGCAACTATCTCTCCCAGTCTGACATTTGCCTTTTTACTCTTTTTATGATGCTTTTTATGTAGAGAAACACTTAATTTTCATTAGTCCAATTTAGCAACCTTTTCTTTTATGGTTAGTGCTAACTCCTAGGTCCCTAAGTTTCTTTCTAGAAGCTTTGCACTTTTACCTTTCACAATTAGATCTACAATCCACTTGGAATTGATTTTTGTATATGGTGTCAGGTAGGAGCTAAGATGCTTTCTTTGTCCATATGGATATTCAACTAACCTAGAATTAATACCATACTTCAGTAATCCTTTTGTCATAAACAGGGTATTGTCTATGTGTGAGTCTTATGCAACCATTTTTAATCAACAAGGCAATGGATTTTACTATTTCACAGATATTTTGTTCTTCCAATCATCTTAATAATTCACCCAGAGAAGATTTATTTTATTTTATTTTATTATTAATATGTTTTCCATGGGCAGGCACCAGGAATCCAACTCGGGTCCCCGGTATGGCAGGCGAGAACTCTGCCACGGAGTCACTGTGGCAGAGTTTCCCACAGGAAATTTCCCACAGGAAATTTTATTTCTGATGGTTAGGAAATAATTTGTTTCTGATGGTTAGGAAATAATTTGTTTCACATCAAATCAACAGTTTTTATTATTATTATTATTATTATTTTTTTTTTTAGTGCATGGGCCAGGAATTGAACCCAGGTCTTCTGGGGCACTCTATTACTAAACCTTCCGGGCACCCTCAACAATGTTTACTGATGACGCTGTGAGCAAGGACCTAGGCTAGCCCCTGAGAGTGTGTCTGTGTGTGTCCATGTTGAGAGTGTGTACGTGTGTGTACATATATAAATTATTATCAACTCTGTCCACTTAATCTCTTTACCCTTTACCCTTTTTCAAGCATGCTGCCTCTGATAGTCATAAAAATAAGCATTTCTTTCAACTTCTTCCTTTTCTAGGTAGTTATTATTAGAGCTCTTGATAACTGCACGTTATTTTCTTTCATAAAAAATTTACAGCAAAATTAAAGCACATTTTGACCAACACATTCAGATTATCTATTCTCTAAGTCAATATCTACTCACATGAGCCTACCAGAAGAGTAGAATTTACTTGCCAGTCAAGAGAAGCATATTTTCCAAAACCAGAAAACAGCAAACTTTGGTGACCATGATAATTGGGGTGTTCTAGCTTGCAGTATACGGTGCCTTAGAAGAAATTAAAATAAATAAAATTCATTCAGGAAGAACATATTAGTTATAATGGAATTAATAGCTTAACTCTTTTATTGGTTCTATTTTTCAGAAAGAAGGCAAAAGTTCTCACACCACAATTTTCATATGGGAGCATTTTATAAAACAATGGAGAGTAGATTTTCTGTTCTTTCAGTTTAATTGTAAAAGACCTAATCTCCCACCAGAGGGCATCTTGATACCATTTGGTCTTTCCCAAAAATAAAAAACAACAAATTATCTTTTGCTTATTGTTGCTTGGTTGCATTACCTTTTAAATAAATCTGACCCCAATGGAAAAACTGAGGACTGATCTTGATATTAAGACTCTTCATAAACACACACACAATCTTTTTCATGTAACCATTCTAGTATTCCAGTATTAATACCTAATATTATTATGAAATTATTTTTTGGAACGAATCCACATTCTTTTTTTCCCTTCTTCCCCCCCCCCAAAAAAAGCTGTCCTTAAATTTGGATGGCATGAATATAATAAATATTAAAATATTTATTGTGTAGTTTAGGGCAGGCCATGGTGGCTCAGCAGGCAGAGCTCTTGCCTACCATGCTGAAGAGCTGAGTTCAATTTCTGGTGCCTGCCCATGAGAAAAGAATATATATATATTTATTGTATAGTTTATACTCCATAAAAATAGACTTTCTGAGCATTACAAAGGAAAAGATGGATAGATTTGACTCAATACAAAAATTAAATATTTGGATATTAATTAAAAATATAACCAAAACTGAAATACAAATTAAAACCTATAAAAATAATTGCCACAAATATGAGAATAGGTCAATATCCTTGAAATATATAAGCACCTCATACAGAAATAGAAGGCACTAAGCTCCTGATAAAATACCCATAGTATGAATGAGTAATTTAATGAAAGCAACTAATAAATTAATAAACCTTATTAATAATCTAGGAAACACACAAAAAATTGCGATATACTACTACTTTTAAACTATAAGGTTAAAAAAGGTAATAAATGTTAGTAGAGTGGAGATAAAAGTGCAAACTCATACATTGTAGTGTAAGACTAAATCAGTGCATTTCCGGGAATATGAATCTATATATTACTATGTCAAAATTATATGTATATGTATCAAAAATTATACCCTTTGACCTTAAAATTTCAATACTAAACAATCTATCCATAAAACAATATGAGCACATAGAGCTCAGATCTTGGTTTCTAAGGCCATTACCTCCTAGAAGGAAGAAGGACTCTTTGAAGAATGGCTGGGACAGGTAAGGTACAAAGTGAGTCTGGAAGATCTTGTTATGTCAAGAAGTAAGAAACTGCTAAAAAAATTAATATAATAATAATAATGTAGGGCATGCCACAAGAGCACAGGAGTCAGCTTGGAGGGACTACCACTGGCTAAATCTGGGACAATTTGAGTACCAGCCTTTGAACAAATATAAGATTTCATGGTTCCACATGCACCCCAAAATAAATAAATAAATAGACCAAAATAGAGTACTAAAAAAACAAATGAGAGCAAGATTAAGACATTCCAGATGAGAAAAAGTTGAGGGACTCTGTCATCGCTAGAACAGCCTGCAAAGATGCTAAAGAGTTCTGCAGACTGAAAGGAAAGGGCAGTGGACAACAGATTGAAGTCAAAAGGAGAAATAAAGATCTCTGGTAAGGGTCACGCAAAGGTAAATATAAATGCCAGTACTATTGTATTTTGGTTTGCAGCTTCACTTTATAATTCCTAAAGGATCTAAATGGCAAATCCATAAAATTTAGTGAGAAATCAGTGAGTTTGGATTCACAATATATAAACATATAATTTGTGACAAGCACTACATAAATGTAGGGGGACATAAGTGTAGGAGGCCTGTACAGGCATACTTCAGATATGCTGCAGATTTTATTCCAGACCACTGCAATAAAGCGAATATTACAATAAAATGAGGCAAATTTTTTAGTTTCCCAGTATATAAAAGTTATAGTTACACTATACTGTAGTCTATTAAGTGTGCAATAGCATTATGTCTAAAAACAAAAACAAACAAACAAAAAAACAAACAGTGTACAACCTGAGGTACTAGAGAAAAAATATGAAACTACTAAACATTCCCACCAAGGAAACCCCTAATTCTCTCTCAACCACTAGGGACTTCCAAATTAATAGGCCAAGCCCTTGATCCTGAGTCGTGCTCTTATGAAACTTATTTCTGTAATGCAGAAGCCAAGCCTATCTATAATTTGCCTAGGAGTTACTTCCAGAGAACATTTTTTGTAGTTTAGATGTGGCCTCTCTCTCTAAGCCCAAGTCTGCAAGTGAAATTATTGCCCTCCCCCCTACATAGGACATGACACCCGGGGGTGTAAGTTTCCCTGGCAACGTGGACATGACTCCCAGGGATGAGCCTGGCCCTGGCACTGTGGGATCTACAATGCCTACCTGACCAAAAGGGGAAAGGAATTGTAACAAAATAAGGCAGCAAGTCGCTAAGAGATTTCAAATAGAGGCACGAGGCTGTTCTGGAGGCTGCATTCTGGAAGCTACTCTTACGTAAGCTTCAGCTAAATATCGCTAATTACCATAGTATGCCAAGCCCCAACCAACAGTATTCCCGTAAAACCTAAAGAATGCCTTGGGGTCTACCAGAGACTGTATAAAAGTTTCATTCACTGATTATTTTTCAGATACATAAATTCAGATGATTCCTAGGCCAGATAAATCCTGAAACCCAGAGCTACCAGTTTCTTTAGAAGCATCAAGCAGATATATTCCCCTACCCCAACGTATCAACACCCCTTTTCAATATGAAGAAATTAGAATGGTCATTGTCTAAATATCCCTAAAAACTGGGAGAAGGATCCAGGAGAAAGAGGAATTGTATTAGAGAATATAGAATTTAACAAATGAATATGCCTATTGAATCATTGTATTGGTAGTTTTCTTTAGTCTCCGGTGACGTAGAGCAGCTAGAAGGAAAAACCTGAAATTGTGGCACTGTAACCCATCCGTGCATTGAAATTAACTACTTGTTAAAATGTACTTTGAAATTTGCCACTTTTTGTGTTTATATATCACAATAAAAAATGTTAAAGAAAAAAAAAGATTTCATGGTTCCATATTGATACGTAGATAAATATATAAAGGAAGAAGGGCTTTTTGTTTCCCTTTTATTTATTTATTTATTTATTTACTTATTTAATTCAACATTCAAACACAAACATTCTTACCATATGATCATTCCATTCTTGTTATATAATCAATAACTCACAATATCATCACGTAGTTGTATATTCACCGTCATGATTATTTCTTAGAACATTTGCATCAATTCAGAAAAAGAAATAAAAAGAAAACAGAAAAAAATTCATACATACATACCCCTTACCCCTCCCTTTTATTGATCACTAGCATTTCAATTCTACTAAATTTGTTTTAACATTTGTTCCCCCTATTATTTATTTATTTTTAATCCATATGCTTTACTCCTCTGTCCTATCATAGATAAAAGGAGCATCAGACACAAGGTTTCACAATCACACAGTCACATTGCGAAAGCTGTATCATTATACAATCATCTTCAAGAAACATGGCTACTGGAACACAGCTCTACGTTTTCAGGCAGTTCCCTCCAGCCTCTTCATTACAGCTTAACTAAAAAGGTGATATCTATATAATGCATAAGAATAACCTCCAGGATAACCTCGACTCTGGAATCTCTTAGCCATTGACACTTTGTCTTATTGGAAGAAGGGCTCTAACTTACAGAAATGATGTTGCATACTGACTGATAAATGTGAAAGGAGTACGTGAAGTCGAAAATTATCATTTTTCAAGCCAACATGGTAAAGATTAGTTCAGGCAAGAATCATCAATGGATGTTAAATCTAGAAGGACATTTTTGATGAGGAGCAGGATATTTGCAGGGATCTTGGGATGTCTTCCCTCTGATTGCTCATTAGTAACAATGAGAAAAACTAGTTACCAGAATGTGGGTGGAAAATAGGCAAACCCTTGACCAGGGGGTCCAAATTAACATCATAAATGAGAGGCAGATGGTCATCATAGGCCTTCAGATGTGATTCTCTGAGAAGGACACTTTACCGATTCTGCCCAGCATACATAATCTGAAAGTAATCATAAGGCATTATTAGATAAACCCAAAGTTTTTAAAAAACGGACTGTTTTTTCAAATGTCCATGTCATTAAAGACAATGAAAAGCTAAAAAAATGTCCCATATTTAGGAGACTAAAAAGACATGACATCCATATATAATACCTGATCCTAGATTGGGTCCTGTGATAGAGAGAGAAAAAAATGCCATAAAATACATTATTGGGTCCATTGACAAAATTGGAATATGAATGGTTCTTTAGGAAAAAGAATTACATCAGTGTTAAATCCACTATGGTTGATAACTGCCCTGCAGTTATTCAAGAATAAATGCAAACTGAAGTATTATGATAAATATGGTGGAAAAAATCAGGTTCTGAGACAGCAAATAATAAAGCAAATGGGAAAGATGTAATGACAGGTGAATCTGGGTTAAGTATATATGGGTGTTCTTTGCACTATTTTTGCAATTTTTCTGGAAGTTTAAAATTATCTCCAGAAAAAAGTTTAAAACAAAAATCAGAGATGCTTATTATAACGATACCCCTATAATAGCAAAAAAAGAGGAACATTATTCAATAAATCTTGATGTATCCATTCAACGTAATCATGCAGTTGTCAAAAATTGATGTTTTACAAGATGCTTAACAGTAAGAGAAAACATTACATAAGTGTACATTTTTCAAAAAAGCAGAAATAAAAATTATACGTACAGGATGATCACAGTTAGGTCATACATGAAGTACCATTCCCTATTAGGGGTGTTTGAGTGTCCCAGATGTCAACCAAGAAAAGATCATAACAAAACTGATTCCAGCTTAGGGTGGTGTGACGGTGGCTCAGTGGCAGAGTGCCCCCCTGCCATGCTGGAGGCCTGGGTTCAATTTCCGGTGCCTGCCCACGCCAAAAAAAAAAAAAATGGATTCCAACTTAATAAGATGAAACCCAGAATTGCTCTCAATTGCTCTAAGAGTTAAGATTTTGCAGGAGCTGGGTGGGCAGGTGGGTAGGGGCAGGTGCAGTGTGGCGAGTAGGGTGGGTGGGAATTGCATTTCTCCTTGCCTCCTCAAGCTCTAAAACTTTTTTTTTAATTTATTTATTAATTAAAAAATACAGAAACAAAACAAAACATCGACATACATAATCAGTAATTCACAATATCATCACTTATAAACTTTTAAACTTTTGATAAATTATTTCAGCATAAGCATGTCCTGTCATGGATGATGTTTTTCTCTTCTTTAGAGCTTGGTATGGGGCATGATCACATCTCCTTTCTCTTGACTTCTTCCTAAAACATAAAAGGAAAGTCATTTGCATGTATGTGTTGGGGAAATAAAAGCCCTACTAACCAAGAGAGACCCCTCCACAGCAATGTCAAAAACAAAGAAAACCAGTTTGTTATTGAGTAAGCACAATGGAGTACATGAATATAGGTTGCCTGGAGGCAACTACAAAGTCAGAATGAAATTTCATGTAATTTATACAGTAAAGCAGAGAAAAGAGTAATAAAACTTCTCTAATCGCTTCAAGAGACAAATAGTTACATCTCAAGATAAGCTCTTAGGTTAACTCCAAAGGTGCATGTTTACATTTCAAAGAGATGTGAGAGCTTCCACCTTGGGGACACCTCTGTCTTGTAAGACTGGAGAAGGGGCATATCTCTGGAGAGATTTATCTAGGTTCCAAAAGGTTAGACTAAGGACACAGACCCATTATGTTTCCAAGAAGACCCTCTCAGAAGGGTGAGGGGAGGCAACAGCCCTCTTCCCCTTCAAAAGCAGAGAAAAATTGCTTTTTTTTGCCCTTACCCATGTGCATCAACTTTGCTGACATTTGTGTTGATGTGGCAGACCACTAGAAGTTGAACTTTAATTATCCCTGTTCTTAAAGTCCTTTAGATACCAAACAAATGCAGGGTTCTCTGCATGCTACACACAATGGCCAACCTACGACACTGGGGTTTCAAAGAGAGAAAGAGTGTAATAAACACTCCAAGGAGATCAGATGACCTATGTGACCCAAAATCTATCTCCCTGAGTCTAAGGAATTCAGAATTTTTATGGATTCAAACAAGATGGGTGGTGGGGGGTGGTGGTGGATGAAGTTGTTACCATTACAATAGTAGGTATGCACAAGGCTGAGACCAGCCAGAATGACCTTTATAATAGTAAATATAAACAGGAGTGACAGTAGGCTAGAATAACCATTACAAAAGTATAAACAGGGCTGAGACTAGGCTGTAGTAACCACAACAATAGTAAGTATACACAGGGCTGAGACTTTGAGTTTCAGTAATTCCAGGTATTAATTTCTGCCTTTTGTACCAGACAGAAAGAAAAAAAAAATCTATATGATGATTCAATAATCATAATCATTTGTTCACTCTTAATTTCTTGGTTACAATTTGGCCATCCCATTAACTAGAATTTCCCACAGGACACCTCCATCACAGCAGACTCTGGTCTCTTGCCATATTTTCTCCTTCTCTTTCTAATTCCATACTCCCTCTTACCCCCTCTTTTGGACACTTTCCATTTCTATATTCCCCTAAGAAATTTAGTGTCCCATATGTTAATGCATGGCAAATTTAGTTCTCCACCCACCTCCAGGCTCTGGAGCATCACAGACAAAGACTTTTCTGCTTCCCAAACCCTTGAATGCTACACTTTTACAACCGTGGCATTGATTCAGATCCCACCTTTCACCTGAAGGGAAAAATCGGCTGTGAGATTTCAGTCTTTTCCCTTCTACTTTCCCCACAAGTCTCCTTTAAGGGAAGGAAGAGAGAAGTAGACACCCTTTACTCCATTGCTGATAAGAATTATGCCAGCTTTCCCCATTCCGCACCCACCTCAGAAGGCAGAAATGGCGCTGCTCAGTTTTGATTTTAAATTATGATTCTTCTCTGGTTCTTCATATTTCATTGTTTGATTTTTATTCATATTTTATCTCAAAAACCGAGATGCATCTCATACTTGCCATCAAGTAATAAGGTGCCACTTTTATAGATCAAATTAGCCAAGGTTTGTGGTTTTATACGTTGAGAGGGGTTAAAAATATATTGTCTGTAGCTAAGTGCAATAGTAACTAGCTGAGTAGTAAGTTGGTTTTGACAACCACATACAAGGTAGGTTTTCAACCTAAATTTGGAGTCTTCACTTTTTTAAACTGTCTTTAAAAAAATGTTGCATCCAAGGAGCATAGAAATAGAGCTGTGGGACTTAAGTGTACGGGGTGTGAAGTAAATATTAGCCACTAAAGGAATGACCACAAATAGATAAAGCTGTCTTCCTTATTGTCACCAATACAAGTGTAAAATGACTGCCTGTCATACTCCAGGAGATGCTGTCAAGAAGCCGGAGAAATTATCAAATGCTTTGGAAAAGATCATAGAATTTTCAAGGCAGAAGGAGGTTGGCATGGCTCATTCGTGCTTCTTGAAGGACTATCAGTGAAATGTTGACCATCAATCTGTCAAAATCCTCCTGCCTACTTTTAGGAGAAGCTGTCTATTTTCCTTCAAAATAGAATTTAGTTCGAAAAAAAGTAAAAAACAAAGTAGAATTCAGTTCAGGAATGCAACAATATCTATGAATTTAAACAAAGAAGAAGCACAGTAAAAACCCTGAAATAGCTTCAAAATAAAACTGTCTGAAACTGACTACTACTACCTGCCTGAAGATTACCTGGAAAATCATGATGAGGAGCACATATTCTAGACATCATGATGTCTCCATGATGATCCGCAGAATCTTCATATTCAGAATGTGAAAAAGTCCTGGACTCAGATTTCACTTGCAATACTGAAGGGAAAAGAGGCATGTAATTCTGTAGATGTATGTATTGAAAATGAGTGGGAAATAATTGTGTACATTAATAAGCTGACTCCTCATCTCTAAAAAGCTGTAATTAACTTGATGTGTTATCTTACATTCTATAACATCTTAGGAAACAAAGTTACATAAAAAGAGAGAAATGCATCAAAACGTTAATAGTAGTTATCTACTACTACAAAGGGTTTTTCTCCTTTAAGCTTTTCTTTATTTTCCAAATTTTCTGTAATGAATTTGTATTGCTTTTGTAATAAAAAATTATCTTTTTAAAAAATAAATGAAATGTATCTAAGGTTTGTTCTCTCTGGGAAAAAGTAGCTAAATGACAACCATCCCTCTTTTCTCCCATTCATCCTACTCCCAATGGAGCTACAATTTAAAGAAATGATAATACTTCAGGGTTGTAAGAACTGAAACTAGCCACACAGCATCATAGAATTAAGAACCAAGATTGCCTTCATTAATATGACTTTACTAATAAACTGTGTGCAATAACATGACTTGACTACTGTTGAAACTCTTGCTCTAGAAAATGAAATTGCAAATAACTTTATTCTTTCTTTTAGAAACTTCCTGAAAGTACTCCCCTAGTAGCATGTCAGCTCATCAACTTTCTGAGCTTTGCTTTGAAACGCTCCCTTCACTGAACCTACCAATTGTAAACTATTATGTCTCAAACTTGGCCATTTTAATCAAGCCCCAGCCCCAAAACCCAGCCCTCCAATCCCCTCCCTCACCTCACTTACCCTATATTGAAAGATACCTCAAATTATGTCCTAATAAACCCATAAATATTCTGCCTTTGTGCTCCCCACACTGAGATATTAAGAGGCTGTTGAGTTATTATTGCTGCAGTAAGCAATAAATTCAGCTTTGTTGTATCAAGTTATATTAGTGGTATTTTCAGGGAGCTGGCACTTGACATTTAGAAAAGTCCTGAGAAGTTGTTCAGTTCTATTAACCATTGGAGGCTTATGATCCTCATACATCATCTCTAACAAGTGATATTCTGGTTTCTACTTGAATACTTCTTGGTTCTAGGATCTCACTGTCTTCCAGATGTTGTCCTTTTGACAATGGTGTCACCTTTGAGATTTTTCATTTGTTTGATATGAGGTAATAATATGATGGTAATAAATATATTTGAGCAAGTGAATAAAAAGTTGGACAGTACACTTCACGTTTCATTGTTATCCCTCCCAGTTAGCTGAGAAAACTGTGACCAACGTTTTCATACAGCTCTGTGATAGTTTCTACTTGACCAAATGATTATGCCCAGCGGTCTGGTCAGGGAAGCACTGGCCTGACCATCACTGCAAGGATATTTTGTGGCTGCTTGATTAAATCATCAGTCAGTTGATTGCCTCTGTGATGAACTAAGGCATGCCTCCCACAATGAGATAATTCAATCAGTTGAAAGCTTTAAAGGAAAAAGAGAGTCTCACTGTTTCTTCAGCCAGTGAGCCTCTCCTGTAGAGTTCATCTAGAACCTTCATCAGAGCTGCCAGTCTTACAGCCCACGCTATGGACTTTGAACTCCTCCATTCTCACGTTTGCATGAGACACCTTTCTAAATCTCATATTTATAGATCTCTCCTGTTTCTCTAGAGAACCCTGACTAACACAGGCTCCTTTTGTTATCTTTTCTTTTTCTGTTTTATTTCTTTTTTTGCTTCATCTTTATAAAAATATTTGTATGGTTTTTGGGTTTTTTTTTTTTTTTTTTTTTGCCGTGATTAATATATTCTCTGTGTAGAACATTTGGAAGCTCCAAAAAGAAATAAAGAGGAAATTAATTCTTGTAATGTTAAAAAAAAAAAAAAAGAAGAAGAAGAAGCTGTACACCAAGGCTTAGGTGAGCTTCCCTGGTTGACAACACTTCACACGTGTTGCCACAAATCCCTGCTAGAAGAATTAAGTGTGTCCCCCTGTGTCCTCACTGGAAGGGAATATCTGGAAGCTTATGCCTGCTTTTTCCCAGACTTCACTCCATGTGCCTTTTCCCTGTGCTGCTTTTAATCTCTATGTTTTTATTGTAATAAACTAAACCATGTACATAACAGCTTCTGAGTTCTGTTAGACCTTCTAGTGAATCAAGCATCCAGGCTGTCTTTGGTGACCCTGACATGTTAACCATTCTATCTGAAAAGACTGCCATAGAGTTCAATCTTTTTTCTGTTCCCATTTAACAGTGACTCTGCTCTGAAGTTCATCTTCTCTCACTTTGTTGTCTTTTTTTTTTTTTTGTAAAAAAAAAATTAGTTTAAACAATGTGGACATAATTAAAAGAAATAATATACCATATTGCTGATATTCTATATTGCTAATTACTGTATTTAATTAGACATATATCAACCAGTGGAAGGTGAGGCTTTTATTCTCTTACCTCCCCCTTGCACACACTTCTCCTCACCCATCCTTCACATATACTTATTATAACCCAATGTCTAATTAAATAGAAATTCATTCATTACTACGATGGTGTAGTATTGTTCGTTGCAGGACCGAATAGATTTCTATGATTTTATTTCCTATTTTGGGCAGACTTTATTTTTCCTGGAGTAAATAATTTTATTATTTTAATTTTCTTCATTCATTATTGTCTACTTTTAATGTTTTCTACATGTTCCATCATATTGTCAAATGCCTAACAATATTGTTTTTCAAATGGGCAAACATCAGAGAATTTATCAATTCCATTCTTTCCTGTCCCAGTAGACCTCTGTAATATCCCTGCTGCAATTTGGACTGATTGCTCTTTAGCCTGCTACATAACTGACATCCGTGAATCACTTTTCCATCATTCTGGGCTTCCTAGTACCATGTTTTTGTGTTAGACTGCCCATTTCTTAGCAAAGATTTTTCTCTTTCAGTTTACTTGCTGATGTTTTTAGAGCATATCCTTCCTGGGGAGGGAATACATAGACGGTAACTTTTTGAGTTACTGCATGTCTTTATTTTATCATTAAATGTGACTACAAATTTGTGTGGACTGAAATGTGAGTTGCTTCATATGGTCGTACAGACTGTACTGCAAAACTCTAGTGGGGAATTTTTATAAAATGAGACAGGCCTGGAAGTATATAGCAGACTTTTGGTCTGAAATCATTACTCACTTCTTTCAGCCTTGACTGGGCTGCTTTGAGCCTGTCATATTGCCTGCATGGTTTAGGGGTCACTCCGAGATTTGGCCAAAGTTCATCTGAAGAATTTGGAGCTTTCCCTTTCTGGCTCTCCCCTTTCCAGGATTTTCTACTTCACTTTCCAACTGTTATGATCACTCTGAACTCTTTTCTCTGGTTCTTCAAGCCAATATAATTGTAAGTGTCTGTCCAGATTTAAGCCACCCTTCCTGGGGTCTACCCTCAGATTAAAAAACAACCAATAAAACAAAGAAAATGGATAATTGCTATTATAGGCTCTCCCATAATGCAAATTAAATGGTTGACTGCAGTATATATAAAACATCTGCTGACCCAAATTAAAAATAACAAGGAACTAAATTAGAATTGCTTTTTCCATCAAATCATAAAGAAGACTAGACATATTATAAGCCGGATGGTCTCAGTGTTTTTAAGGCATTTGTCTATTGTGAATTTAGTATAGTAAATTGAAGTGGTAACTAAATAGTATTCTGGGGACTTAAAGGAGTTAATGACTGTGGCTTCCTAAATGCTTAACTAACTGCTGGGTAGAGCACCAGGTGACTCTAATTCAGTAAGAACAACAGAAGTGAGAGATTTGTTTTAAATCTCAAGCTAATATTAGCCACAATCCTTTTTCTGGAGTTGAACTGCTTTATGCTTTCTTGCTTAATTAACTTGTTATAAAATTTCTTATCTCAATAAGTAAATTATCAAGATAATTTCAAACCCATTTTTGATTTCTAAATTCTACACTCTGGATTTCTTCCTATAAAAGACCACAGAAAATACTTTTAAAGACATCTCATTATCAAAATTTTGAAAATAGTCATTGGAAAGCCTGGAGAAAGGGACAAACTATAACATCAATTTTCTGTTACTTCTAAGGAAAACAGATCATGGCCAGCCCTCCATTCCTTCCTAGGGTTCTCCCCACTGACTGAGAATTATCACTGGGGATGACAAGATTTGCTTCATCTCGGTGACCCTGACTCACTTCCTTTCAAATTTGTATTCACCATTGAAGAAAAACTGATATCCTACCCCTTTCAGTAGCACATACATCAAAATTTGAACACTACAGATGAAATTAGCATAACCCCTACCTCAAATAAATGAATGAATGGCTTGTATAATCAGGAATTATTTTTGTTGCCTATGACAGGAAGCCCAACAAAACAATTATATTATTGTTTCCTAGCTGATCCAAAAAACAATTATGTTATTGTTTCCTAGCTGCTAAAACAAATACCATACAATGGTTTGGCTTAAACAAAGGGAATTTATTGGCTCACGGTTTTGAGGCTAGAAGTCCAAAATCAAGGTGTCACTAAAGTGATGTCTTCTCCCAGAAGACCTTGACTGGCTGTTGGTGATCTTGGTCTTTTGCTTTTCCATCACATGGCAATGCACATGGCAGTATCTTTTCCTTTCTCTTCCAGGTTCCATTAACTTCCAGCTCTGGCTGCTCCCCATGACTTTTCTCTGTCTGATTTTTACTCTGTTTATAAAGGACTCCAGTAATCTGGATTAAAACCCAATCTGATTCGGTTGGCCATCACTTAACTGAAGTAACATCTTGACAAGATCTTATTCATTTTTTTATAAATTTGTATTGATACAATGTATAAGCACATACATTCTTAACATACAAACATTCCATACATGGTGTACAATCAATGGCTCACAATATCATCACATAGTGTATATTCATCACCATAATCATTTTAGAACATTTGCATAACTCCAGAAAAGGAAATAAAAAGAAAAAAGAAGAAACTCATACATACCATACCTCTTACCCCTCCCTCTCATTGACTACTGTATTTCCATCTATCCGATATATATATTTGATTTTAACATTTGTTCCCCCTTTTATTTATTTATTTTTAATCCACATGTTTTACTCATCTGTCCGTACTGCAGATGAAAGGTGCAGCAGATGCAAGGTTTTCATATCACACAGTCACATTGAAAAAGCTGTATCATTATACAATCATCTTCAAGAAACAAGGCTATGAACACAGCTCTACAGTTTCAGGCACTTCCCTCTAGCCTAGTACACCTTAATCTAAAAAGGGGATATCTATAGAATGTATAAGAATAACCTCCAGGATAACCTCTCAACTCTGTTTGGAATCTCTCAGCCACTGACACCTTATTTTGTCTCATTTCTCTCTTCCCTCTTTCAGTTGAGAAGATTTTCTCAATCCCTTGATGCTGAGTCCCACCTGATTCTGATTTCTGTCCCACATTGTCAGGGAGGTTTACACCCCTGGGAATCATGTGCCACATAGTGAAGGGGAGGGCGGTGAGTTCCTTTGTCATATTGGCTGAGAGAGAGAGAGGTCAAAACTGAGCAACAAGAGAGGTTCTCTGAGGGTGACTCTTAGTCCTAATTTTAAGTAGCCCTAGTCTATCCTTTGCGGAGATTAGTTTCATATGAACAATCCCCAAGATTGAGGGCTTGGACTATTGATTTTGTTGTCCCCACTGTTTGTGATAATATCAGGAAGTCTCCAAATGGGGAAGTTGAATTTTCCCCCTTTCTTGCCATTCTCCCAGGAGGACTTTACAAATACTTTTTTATTCACTATTCAAATCACTGTGGGATTTATCTCTGTGGACAAACCTACAAAACCTCATGCCCTATTCAAGGGTCTATGTACTTATGGTGTTCAGGTAAACTGTTCATATAACTTATATTAGGAAATGCACTAGTCAAAATATAAATTTTGTACCAAATAAATATTTTTTGCTTTAGACTCACACATAAATTAAAGGTTTAAAATATGAATTACCATCTATTTTCAACACCCTGCAATACTGACATTCCTTGGTTCTCCCTCATGGAAAAACATTTTTTAATTTGTAGATTTAGTCCCTATCTTTGTACACTCTAGGCATTCCTAGATTATACCATCTCAGTCTTTATCGTCTGTCTTTCCTTCTGGCTTTATTTGTACCCCCAGCCCTCCTCCCTCTATCTTTCTCACATTCAACTTCATTCTATTTGATAACATTATTACGCTATAATTAAGAAGTATTGTGCTATCAGTTTCTGAGTTTTTGCAATCAGTCCTGTTGCACATTTTGGAGACATCTTATTTATAATAGGTCCACACCCACTAGAATGTGGGCCAAGACCCAGAACACATTCAAACTGGGGTACATAATTAAGTTCACATCAAAGTGTTTATAAAAATTATGGTGGTTATTTTTATTTATTCTTCAATTTAGAATTTGAGTATTACAATAAATGAGCTAGACTTAACAGGCGTTTATAGGACATTACACTCCACAACACCAGGACACACCTTTTTCTCAAGTGCTCATGGATCATTCTCAAGGATAGACCATATGCTGGGCCACAAAGCAAGTCTCAATAAATTTAAAAACATTGAAATCATACAAAACACTTTCTAAGATCATAAAGGAATGAAGTTGGAAATCAATAATAGGCAGAGTGCCAGAAAATTCACAAATATGTGGAGGCTCAACAACACACTCTTAAACAATCAGTGGGTCAAGGAAGAAATTACAAGAGAAATCAGTAAATATCTCAAGGCAAATGAAAATGAAAACACAACATGTCAAAACTTATGGGATGCAGCAAAGGCTGCTAAGAGGGAAATTTATTGCCCTAAATGCCTATATCAAAAAAGAAGAAAGGGCAAAAATTCGGGAATTAACTGTCCACTTGGAAGAACTGGAGAAAGAACAGCAAACTAACCCCAAACCAAGCAAAAGGAAAGAAATAATAAAGATTAGAGCAGAAATAAATGAAATTGAGAACATGAAAACAATTGAGAAAATCAATAAAACCAGAAGCTAGTTCTATGAGAAAATCAATAAGATTGATGGACCCTTAGCAAGATTGACAAAAAGAAGAAGAGAGAGGATGCAAATAAATAAGATCAGAAATGGAAAAGGAGACATAACCACTGACCCCACAGAAATAAAGGAAGTAATAACAGGATACTATGAACAGCTTTATGCTGATAAATACAACAATGTAGATGAAATGGACAACTTCCTAGAAATGCATGAACAACCAACTTTGACTCAAGATGAAATAGATGACTTCAACAAACCAATCACAAGTAAAGAAACTGAATCAGTCATTAAGAAGCTTCCATAAAAGAAAAGTCCAGGACCAGAAGGCTTCACATGTGAATTCTATCAAACATTCCAGAAAGAATTAGTACTAATCCTAGTCAAACTCTTCAAAAAAATTGAAGAGAAGGGAAAGCTACCTAATTCATTCTATGAAGCCAACATCACCCTCATACCAAAACCAGGCAAAGATATTACAAAAAAAGAAAACTACAGACCAATCTCTCTAATGAATATAGATGCAAAAATCCTCAACAAAATTCTAGCAAATCGAATCCAGCAACACATTAAAAGAATTATACATCATGACCAAGTAGGAGTCATCCCAGGTATGCAAGGATGGCTCAACATAGGAAAATCAATTAATGTAATACACCATATCAACAAATCAAAGCAGAAAAATCACATGATCATCTCAATTGATGCAGAGAAGGCATTTGATAAAATTCAACATCCTTTCCTGTTGAAAACACTTCAAAGGATAGGAATAGAAGGGAACTTCCTTAAAATGATAAAGGGAATATATGAAAAACCCACAGCTAACATCATCCTCAATGGGGAAAAACTGAAAACTTTCCCCTTAATATCAGGAACAAGACAAAGATGTTCACTATCACCATTGTTATTCAACATTGTGTTGGAAGTTCTAGCCAGAGCAATTAGACAAGGAAAAGAAATACAAGGCATCAAAATTGGAAAGGAAGAAGTAAAACTCTCACTGTTTGCAGATGATATGATACTATATGTTGAAAACCCTGAAAAATCCACAGAAAAACTACTAGAGCTAATAAATGAGTACAGCAAAGTGGCAGGTTACAAGATCAACACTCAAAAATCTGTAGTGTTTCTATACACTAGTAATGAACAATCTGAAGGGGAAATCAAGAAAAAAAAATCTATTTACAATTGCAACCAAAAGAATAAAATATTTAGGAATAAATTTAACTAAAGATACAAAAGACCTATGCAAAGAAAACTATAAGAAATTGTCAAAAGAAATCACAGAAAACCTAAATAAATGGAAGGGAATACCATGTTCATGGATTGGAAGACTAAATATAGTAAGATGTCAATTCTACTTAAATTGATTTACAGATTCAATGCAATGCCAATTAAAATCCCCAAAATTTACTTTTCAGAAATAGAAAAACCAATAACCAAATTTATCTGGAAAGGCAGGGTGCCCTGAATAGCTAAAAATATCCTGAGAAAGAAAAATGAAGTTGGAGGTCTCATGCTACCTGACTTTATGGTGTATTATGAAGCTACAGTGGGCAAAACAGCATGGTACTGGCATAAAGAGAGATATACTGACCAATGGAATTGAATAGAGTGTTCAGATATAGATCCTCTCATCTACAGACAATTGATTTTTTCTTTTTTTTTTGGCTTTTAAAAAGGGGAACTTTATAAGTTGCTACTTTACAGTTCTAAGGCTGAGAAAATGTCCCAATTAAAGCAAGTCTGCAGAAATGTCCAATCAAAGGTATCCAGAGAAAGATACCTTGGTTCAAGAAGGCCAATGAAGTTCAGGATTTCTCTCTCAAATAAGAAGGCACATGGCGAACACGGTCAGGGTTTCTCACTCAGCTGGGAGGACACATGGTGAACACAGCATCATCTTCTAGCTTTCTCTCCTGGCTTCCTGTCTCATAAAGCTCCCTGGGAGGTGTTTGACAATTGATCTGTGTTAAGGCAGTCGAGCCAATTCACGTGGGACAGAACATTCTCTTCAATAAATGGTGCTTAGAGAACAGTATCTCCACATGCAAAAGAATGAAAGAGATGAAAGAGGAACCATATCTCACACCTTTTACAAAAATTAACTCAAAATGGATCAAAGACCTAAACATTAGATCTAAGACCATAAAACTTTTAGAATAAAATGTAGGGGAATATCTTGTAATTCTTACAATAGAATGTGGCTTCCTAGATCTTACACCCAAAACACAAGCACTGAAGAAAGAAAGAAATGGGAACTCCTCAAAATTAAACACTTTTTGCATCAAAGAAAGTAAAAAGACAGCCCACACAATGGGAGACAATATTTGGAAAAGATATATCAGATAAAGGTCTAGTACCCAGAATATATATAAAGAGATTGTTCAACTCAACAACAAAAAGACAGAGAGCCCAATTACAAAATGGGCAAAAGACTTGAACAGACACTTCTCAGAAGAGGAAATACAAATGGCCAAAAGGCACATGAAAAGATGCTCAACTCCCCTGGATATTAGGGAAATGCAAATGAAAACTACAATGACATATCATCTCACACCTACCAGAATGGCCATTATCAATAAAACAGAAAATGACAAGTGCTGGAGAGGATGTGAAGAAAGAGGCACACCTATCCACTGTTGGTAGAAACGTCAAATAGTACAGCTGCTGTGGAAGGTGGTGAAGTATAGAATAGTATAAGTATAGAATTATTTCTCAAAATTCCTGAGAAATACTCAGGAAGCTAAGTATAGAATTGCCATATGATCCAGCAATACCATTACTAGGTATCTAACCAGAGGACATGAGGGCAAGGACACAAATGGACATTTGCACACCAAAGTTTATAGCAACATTATTTACAACTGCCAAGAGATGGAAACAGCCAAAATGTCCATCAACAGATGAGTGGCTAAACAAGCTGTGGTATATACATATGATGGAATATCAAGCAGCTGTAAGACAGAATAAGTTATGAAGTTTGTAACAACATGGATGGAGCTTGTTCTAGTTTGCTAGCTGCCAGAATGCAATATACCAGAAACAGAATGGCTTTTTAAAAGGAGAATTTAATAAGTTGTTAGTTTACAGTTCTAAGGCCAAGAAAATGTCCCAATTAGGACAAGTCTATAGAAATGTCCAATCAAAGGCATCCATCCAGTGAAAGATACCTTGGTTCAAGAAGGCCAATGAAGTTCAGGGTTTCTCTCTCAAGTGAGAAGGCACATGGTGAACACAGTCAGTTTCTCTTTCATCTGGAAATGCACATGGTGAACATGGTCAGGGTTCCTCTCTCATCTGGAAGGTCACATGGCAAACAAGGCATCATCTGCTAGCTTCTCCTGGCTTTCTGTTCCATGAAGCTCCCCCGGAGACATTTTCCTTCTTCATCTCCAAGCGTCACTGGCTGGTGGACTCTGCTTCTTGTGGCTATGTCATTCTGCTCTGCTCTCTCTGAATCTCTCTCTTCTCCAAAATGTTTCCTCTTTTATAGGACTCCAGAAACTTATCAAGATGAGCCCAAATGGGTGGAGACATGTCATCACCTAATCCAGCTCATCAACCACTCTTGATTAAATAATATCTCCAGAGAGATGATCTGATTACAGTTTCAAACATACAGTATTGAATAGGGATTGTTCTGCCTTTACAAAATGGGATTTAGATTAAAACATAGCTTTTCTAGGGGACATACATCCTTTCAAACCAGCACAGACCTTAAGGACATTATGCTGAGTGAGATTAGCCAGAAACAAAAGGACAGATACTTTATGGTCTCACTGAAATGAACTGACATTAGTAAATGAACTTGGAGAATTTCAGTTGGTAAAAGAGACCATCAGGAGATAGAAATAGGGTAGATATTGGGTAATTGGAGCAGAAGGGATACAAATTGTATAACAGAACTGATTGTAAAACAAACAGAGTTTCTGAGTTTTACAATCAGTTCTACTTTAGTTCTGGGTTCTACTTTAGTTCTTCCTTAAGCATTTAAGTTCATCTTATAAATCTCATTATTCCATTTATAAGCCTAGCAAATTTGAACTGTCACTTTTAATGACCTCAATATGTGGTTCCATTTTCAAACTTAATTAATTAAACTCTTTTAAATGTTGGTAACTGAGTTTATAAATTTAATACATTTTATTTTTTTGAGTCCTTCAATTGTCTGAATGATTTTTAGGAATTAAATTAATTAAAGGTAAAAATATGGTGACCCTTAAGGCCTTTTAAATATACTAATATCATAACATACACTTAATAAAATTTCTACTTTAATTCACAAGTTTAAATCACTTAATTCTAAATTTTAACTTGGAATCACAAGGTTGCCTCAATCTAATAAACCAGATTCATTTTAATACTGATAGTTCATAATGCTAAATACATACAGATTATTTAGCAAAAGAAAATATTAGCTTGGCATGTTTTGTTCTCTTAAATATTTCTATCATTAGTTCTATAACTTTTAGGGGTATTAAAATAATATCTAATTTGAATTTTTTATATCTCTCTAGTGGCTTTCCATGGCTGTTTTGGTCATAGTTTTCAAAGACATTTTACTAATTATTCCGTTTAATTCAAGTAAAATTAAACACTTTTAATTTTAGGTGTTTGATTTTAGGATTGATTTTTATGAGGTTCCTTCTCTCTCTCCCTCTTCCATGTGAGTGAATGTCTGCGTGTGTGTGTATGTGCACATTTGGGAATGTGTTTCTATATGTGTGTGTGTATACACATGTCCATGCAGGTGGGAGTGGGAGAGAATGACTCCTTGTATTTTCAAAGGGAGCTCAAAGGAATAACATTTACCAAACCATTGCTGATTATTTTGAGGCACTGGAATTTAGTAACTTGGGCTGCTTTTTACTTTAAAATTGTCTCCATGGCTTGAGTAAGCAAGTGTCACTTTCAACAGGAAAAAAAAAAAGAAAATGTATTTTTTTGAATAACATTTTTAAAAAGGATGAGGTAACGCCCTTTGTACTGACACAGAAAGACGCCTAGGGTATATTGTTCAGTCAAAAAAAAAAAGGAGGTTCAGAAAATAATACACAGAGTGTTATGCCACTTCAGGAAAAAAATAATGGGGTAAAAATTAATGTGGTGTGAATATAGATAGGTTTCAAAAGATATACCCTCTGGGGATGGGACTGGAATTGGGAGTTGCCTAGAATAGAAACACTGAAGTAAACAAGGAAGGGATTTATTTCTGTTCATGTAACAAGTTGAGAAGGAGGCTGTTCTAGTTTGCTAGCTGCCAGAATGCAATATATCAGAAACAGAATGGCTTTTTAAAAGGGGAATTTAATAAGTTGCTAGCTTACAGTTCTAAGGCCGAGAAAATGTCCCAATTAAAACAAGTCTATAAAAATGTCCAATCTAAGGCATCCAGGGAATGATACCTTGGTTCAAGAAGGCCGATGAAGTTCAGGGTTTCTCTCTCAAGTGGAAGGGCACATGGTGAACATGGTATCATCTGCTAGCTTCTTCTCCTGGCTTCCTGTTTCATGAAGCTCCCCCAGCGGCATTTTCCTTCTTCACCTCTAAAGCACTGGCTGACGGACTCTCAGCTTCGTGGTGCTGCAGCATTCTCTGCTCTCTCTGAATCTCCTTCATTCTCCAAAATGTTTCCTCTTTTATAGGAGTCCAGAAACTTCTCAAGACCCATACAAATTGGGTGGAGACATGTCATCACCTAATCCACCTTAACAACCAGTCTTGATTAAATCACATCTCCAGGGAGATGATCTGATTACAGTTTCAAACATACAGTATTGAATAGGGATTATTCTGCCATTTTACAAAAATGGGATTTTGATTAAAATATGGCTTTCTAGGAGACATACATCCTTTCAAACCAACACAGATGCCTCCCAGGTGGAGGCACTTCATGGCTCTAGGTTCTTTCTAGCTTCTATCCCACCATCTTGTGGGTGTGTCCTCCAGATTCATAATGATAAAACTGTCTCTTCACATTGGCACCTTCTATGGCTCCTCTTTTCCTCACACTGGCTCCATCACTAACTGTGCTGGTCCTTTTCTTCCTTCTAAGACACCAGCCACAGCCCCTGAGCACAAAAGGTTTAGACTAACCAGGGGATTCCATCCTAACCACTTGGTTGTTGGCCAACCATTCTCCAAAACTGACAGAAAGCATTTTTTGTTCGTTTGTTTTGTTGTTGTTTCTTTTGTTTTAGTGCAGTGTGCTTTTATTCACTTAACAATATAGTCTGTTACACATCAGTAAATATGTGAATATGCTTCATTCTTTTTCAAGACAATATCATATTCTGTGGTATGGAGGTGCTGTAACATATTTCATGTGCACCTGACTGAAGGATATTGTTCTAGTTTGCTAACTGCCAGAATGCAAAATACCAGAAATGGAATGGCTTTTAAAAGGGGGAATTTATTAAGTTGCAAGTTTATAGTTCTAAGGCCATGAAAATATCCCAATTAAAACAAGTATATAAAAAATGTCCAAATTAAAGCACCGACAAGAGGTTATCTTCACTTAAGAAAGGCAGATGAAGCTCAGGGTTTGTCTCTCAACTGGAAAGGCACATGGCAAACATGATGTCTGCTTGCATCTCTCCAGGCTTCTTGTTTCATGAAGTTCCCCTGGGGGGGGCGTTTTCCTTCTTCATCTCCAAAGGTCTCTGGCTCTACAGTTCTCAGGCTCTCTCCAAAATGTTTCCTCTTTTAATGGATTCCAGTAAACTAATAAGACCCACCTGGAATGGGTAGAGTCACATCTCCCTCCAATCCAAGTTTAATACCCACATTTGGGTGTGTCACATTTCCATGGAGGTAATATATCAAGTTTCCAACCTATACTGCTGTATAGAGATCTAAAAAAAATAGGCTGCCTCCACGAGATGGAATCAGGATTAAAACATGGCTTTTCTAAGGCACATAATCCTTTTAAACCAGCACAGAGATTTTGCTGAACTAGGTTCATGCTTACATCATAGAAGTACATGCCACATGCTGACTGTTAGCCTGCAAGCAATGTTATTGAGAGAAAGCTTTTTTTTTAAACTAAAAGCAATGAGTTTAATACTTCTCCAAATTCATATTCTTTCTCCCTGATTTACTGAAAAATTAGCAATCAAAAAAACGTGTCAGATTTTACTAGGTATATATTTTAAATTTATCAGCATTTCAACCCCCAGTTATTATTCATAAATTCCATGGCAAAGTTACAACATCTTCATTAAATTTAATGATTATTCTTGTCCACTCTTTCCCAAGGCCTCTTTCCTGAATAGAAGTGTTATTTCATCTCATTTGGATTAATTGATCTGTCTAGTTCCTAGATACATACAGACGCTCAGCCCCTCCCCTATATCCAATTGAGATGGCTTCATAAAGCACAGATTTGATCATGTGACTCTCCTGATCAAACGCTTTGATGATTTCCTGTTGCAAAGAATAAATACCACATGTCTCTCAAGTTCTTCTTATTGCCACAACACATCTGTTCCAAAACCACCACATCTACTCAAACTACATCCCACCCTTCCTTGTCACCAGAGCTTTGTTTAAGGTATTTACGATATACTGAATAGACGCTCTCTTAGACCTTGTTGTCTCAGTCTCTTCACTTCTATACAACAGGAGCACAATCACTTATTTTTTATCACTTATTTTTATTGCTGATTATCACAATCAGTGCCATGCTGAAATTATACACATTTTTGTTCTCCTCCGTAGGTCTATTTTATAATAGAAGCCAGAATTGGCACCTCGTTCATCCTCCCCACTCTCATTCCTTCATAGATAATTGACCTGCTCCATCCATAATTACATGTGCCCCTTCAACCTTCCTACCCATGGTGACAGCTGATTGGAGCAGGCATGCACACTTGGCACAGGCTAGGTCAATCACATTCTCTCCATCTGAATTTGGAAATAGAACACACACACACATTTTGGTTGGAAGGTCATGTAAACTTAAGGGCTGAAGCTACTGTTTGTGTCAAACCTGACGGGTCAGATACACAAATAATCCAAAGAGCAGAGAAGGAGAGTTGCAGAAAACAGAATGAAGCAGAAATATGCCAGAGACAGAATACTACGCAGCCACAGCTATAAAGGAAACAGAAGAGGGAAGGGAAGAGTACGTGTCAAGGGAAGAGAAAAGAGAAGATGCCTGGCAATTTCAAGTTTCCATGACCTTGGCTGTCTTCCTGCCATAGTTTCTGTAAGACCTCTCTGTACCCTCAACCTTCACATAAGCAATCAATTAGAACTTCCTTTCCTTGAAATGAAGGAATTATCAATACAACCTAGAACAGTGCTTTTCTCACTAAAAATCTGTTGAATTGCTGTTAAACATTACATTAAATAGAATTTCCTCAAGTTGAATTGGAACTGGGTAACCTCTGGAGTACAAGACGTGGGTAGACAAACTCACCTGTGCATGATGGCTGCTGGTTGTTACAGCCGTTGAGCTGATCCTCCAACATGGGAGAAAAAGGGTAGAATTTTCCTCGTTGTTTCTAAATGACTTATGAATTTTACATAAAAAATATTGAGTCAATTCTCCAAAGCAATAACACTTATTACCTATGCTATTAAAACGAATGGTTCAATATTTTGTATTTTATTCCAGGTTTTCAGTAATCTTGATATAATTTGATATTGATTGATAGAAAAAGCACTATTACTGGAAGACCTCATATAAAACATTTACAAGCACAAACTTCTGGACTGAATTAGCCACAGGAAATTTTATTACAATGTATAGAATTCTCTTTACTGACCTTAATAAGAGGATCAAAATCCAGCTTCCATTATAGTTAGATCCTGCATATTGGATCTGAACCGACCTACAGAAAAATCTGACCATTATTTAGACACTTCCATTTTGAAACCCCCTCCTAAATTGTAGTAAATACATTATATACTGGTCAAAGCTAAAACAAGATATACTTTAAAATTGGGCCTTTATGCAAACGTTACAAGAAACAAATTTTAAGAACATATTTTACATGTTTTTGCACCTTACAACGCTTATCCGTTTTTTCTTTCATGTGTTATTTAATATATATATATATATGTGACCAGAAATGTAATGTGATGCCTGTGCAATGATGTTTACTCTTTACCATAATGAGAAATATTGAGAGTATAGATGGATTCCTTCATCAAATAAAAGGAAAGACAAAGTTTATCATGCTCCTCCTCTTTTTTTCCTTCAGTTTTATTTTTTATATGTACATTTGCATGTGCAGTTATAGAGAGCAGAAAGAAATACAGAATCTATATCATTTAAGCCAAAGAAAATATTTAACCCTCTCCTCCACTTGCTTTTACCTCTCTGGAGAGGGTGGGGGTGGGAGGGTAAGGATAATTCTGCTAGTGCAGACTGAAGTAGGAGCTGTTGAGTAAGCAATGCTATTACTCATTTTATAACTGCATATACACAGGCATTTCAGTTATGGAAAGTAATCTAAGTAGATTGTGTCTGCTTTAAAATGCAAAAGAAAAAATACAACAAAGATAGACAGCATTCATTTTTTTTTCAAACCCTTTCTGTGTCCTAGTTAGTCTGAAAGTTTATAGTGCAACTCTGACCAGTTTCACACAACCAAAGCAGAGCAAATATGTGATCCACCGATTCAGAAGGTATTGAGGCCAAGCTTTAGCAGAATGCCCTCGGTTGTGTGGGCTGGATACACACACTGCCACATTTGCCAGTTAACTCTCTCCTTGCCTGCTTGCCCTGACTTTGTCACAATTGATCAGATGGATAAGCCCTGGATTGCTGAAATATGCGATACTTTTTTAACTTTTAGAACTTATTAGGTGCTTTGGACCAATATTTCAACTTGATTTGTTATAAATGAGGGCATAATTCAAGGAATGGATCTGTATAGGATGAGAAGTAATGAAATTCTGCCTTTTTAAATGTATATGTTTCACTATAGACATTATTATTATTATTATTATTATTTTACTTTTTCTCTTCTTTAAGGAGTATGATGCCTGCATTATCAAAACAGAAGATAAAATTTCAAAAGACCAGTTAGTAAATTCTGGGAGACTATGCAATGAAATGTTAATGGAGTAGTATGCATTATTGAAATTATGTGTATAGTGGTAGGAAAAAAAAGAGCTTTGATATAATATGATATAAAAGGAAATAAAATCATACACATATAATATGGCTTTAACTACGTAAAGAAAATCTACTCATAGAAAAATCACAGTAAGTATAAGTGTAAAAATATTTACAGTGATTAGGTTTGGGAACAAAGGAGTTTTTTTCCTTCTATTTTCTAAACTTTGCAAATTCTCATTAATAGACATCTATTACTTATTAATGAAAAATAATAACCTTAAGAATGAGGTCACAGGTTTGCTCACTTTATCATCAGATATGCAAATCAATACAGCTTTTAAAATGTCTTCATAACTAATCTTTTTAGTAAGCCTCTGTGGTGGTTTAGAACTATATATCCCAGAAATGCATGTTCTGAAATTTAATTTATTCTTATGTGTGTAAACTCATCATAAGGAAGACATTTTGATGAGGTTACTTCAGTTAAAGTGTGGCCCAACTCAATAAAGATGGGTCTTAATCCTATCACTAGAATCAAAATGAAATTCAGACAGAAAGAAAATGCCATAGGAATCAAGAAGCTGAAAGTCAACAGAACTTGGAAAAGAAAAGAGAGGCCAGGTAAGCTGCCATGTGCATTGCTATGCCACAGAGGAGCCAAGGACCAAGGATCGTTATCAGCTAGCTCCAGAATGCCAGTCTTTGGGAAAAAAGCGTTGCCTCGATGATGCCTTTATTTGGACTTCTCCTAGCCTCAAAGCCATGAGCCAATAAAGTCTCATTGGTTAAGCCAAACCACTGTGTGGTATTGGCTTTAGCAATGAGGAAACTAAAACAGCTCCAACCACATGGATTAACAAGAAGAAAGGGTAAGTATTACTCCAACCTGGTAAATATAGTTCAATCCAACTAATTAAACTGTCTTTTGTCTATCTCAGTTTCTGCTCAGTTTCTGCTTAAATGAGCCAAATAAATGTTTTCAAGGTGCTACAGCTAATTCCAGAGTTTCTCCAAGATGGACTGAGGGCCTACCAGGGAGGTGGTTAGCTTATATAACCTCCTGGCTAGGAGATGGAGACAAGGTCCTCGGTCATTCATAGTGCCCCCTATATTCTCCTTCACCTGAGATGGAGTGGCTGCTGTTCACTAAACACTGGTCTGACTCCCAGTGAGGAGCCATGGGGTATAGAATAGATCCTGCCAATCTATTCTCAGCTCAGCCAGGGCATTTGTCTTCCTCACAGACTCACCTCTCACCGTCATAGATGAGCTGCTGGATCAAGCCTCACCTAAAGCTAGTTGACCTTCAGATTTTTTACCTAAGAAACCTCTAAGTTCCTCTGACATCTGTTCTACAACTAATTGTGGTGATGTGTTTTGAAATTTATTGCTTTTTAGTATAGATGTTACTTTTTACAAAAAAGAAAAAAAAGTCAGTTGTGACGTAAATGCACAGCTATATTATGATATTGTGAACCACTGATTTTACACTTTGGATGATTACATGGTATGTGAATATACAATATATAGCAATAAAAAATAATTACTCCGAGAACAGAGCGTGCTTGGAAAGGGGGGGTGAGGAGTGCTCTATAAAGGGTGTGGTGGTTTGGAGCTATGTACCCTAGAAAAACACATTCTTAAATGCAATCCATTCCTGTGGTTGTGGATTCACAGTAAATAAATCTTTTCAAGATACTACTTCAGTTAAGGTGTGGCCCAAGAATCAGGATAGGCTTTAATCCAGATTACTGGAGACTTTTATTATCAGAGTGAAAGTTAGATATAGAAAAGCACAGAGGGAGCAGCCAGAAGCTGAACTTAAATGGAACCCAGGAGAAAAGGGAGAAGCCATGAGGGGCCACTATGTGTATTGCCATGTGACAGAAAAGCCAAGGACTGATATGCACCAACAGCCAGCCCAGAATGCCACAGTCTTCTGGGGGAAAGCTTCACCTTGATGACACCTTGATTTTTGACTTCTAGCCTCAAAACTATAAGCCAATAAATTCCCTTTGTTTAAGCCAACCTATTGCATGGTATTCACTTTAGCCATGAGGAAAGTAAAACAAACAGTATGATTTCTGTGCAGAGACTTCAATAACAATGTATAGAGAAGATTAGAGGGGATAGATGTGCAAAGGAGATGTGGAAAATGGGTTTCTTGGGAACTCCTAGTAGTTGGACATCGGTGATACTGTGAACACGTGGAGACATGGGAAGATGAGACCAGGAAAAGAAGGCAGGGACACCTTGGTGAAATCTTTTGTCTGGCAAGCCTAGGATTTTTTATTTTATACCATGGGTGATTGAGTATTAATAGAGGATTTTAAACAAGGCACAACACTTTCAAGTTTGCATTTCTAAATATTCTCTGAGGCAACATGGAGAACAGACTGGAGAGGGGAGAAACCAAAAAGGCCAGTAACTGATCTTGTGAGGAAAGGATAAAGGGACTGAATCAAGGCTGGGCTGAGATGGGGGAAAGAGAAGGTGGGATCACTTGAGAATTAGGGCAGAGGTGGGGTGAGCTGAGACTAGTAGCTGATTATATGTCAAGGTAAAGAAGAAGGGAGAGAGTCTAGGCTGATTTCCAGATTTTGCTATTCAAGAACTGATAAGTGATAAGACACAAGAAGGTATGTATTTGGGGAGTGAGTGGAAAAGGAAGAGTTTTTATGTAGAGTTTATGGGACCCCTGGGTGAACATGTCTAGCAGCCAGAAGAATAATCAGGTATGGAGCCTAAGAAAGAAGATGGGGATCAAGAGACAGATTTTTGACGTCATAAACACATGTAAAGCAGTAAAAGTCATAGGAGGGATGACTTGCCTAAAGAGATACATAGACGTCTCAAGGGTCATGAGGAAATCAGGAATTTCTTGCAAATACATGGGTATCACCTCCTTTATGAAGTCTTCATGGACTTCTCTAAGAAAAATTAAGACTCCTTGCCTTTGGGCCATTGCTGAGCTAACGCTGCATCTCTGCCTATTCCTTTCTCCATGCACTGAGGTATGTTCTGAGCATCTGGTTACATGTCATTCTGTTGGTTAGACTCGAGCACTGCTAGGGTGATAGCAATGTATCACTCATCTCCATGTCCCCAGACACTGTGGTTTCAAAAAGATATTTGGAAGCATAAATACACTAAAGCTCTAAGTTCAGGGGGACACGACTCATTAACAAAAGAAGTTATTCCTAGACCAGAAACAGATGGCCCAATGACAGATTCTAGCCCACAGATGTTGTTTGTTTGGTTATAGATTTTTGTTTTGAATTTGTTTTCAGAATTTAAAAATCAAGAGATTTCATTAAAAGCTTAGAATTCTTTCTTCTCTTCAAAAATAAAGCAACCTGATGCTTTACTCCTGCTTAGCAACAATCAGCTTGGGCTTGTTAATAGCTACCAACTTTGTTTTTCCTGCTAAGTTTTATTACAGACATTATAAGAATACTATCACAAAACTTCAACAATTACTAAAATATCACCAATCTGGTTTCACCTATCGCTCACTTTTTTTTGTTTGTTAGTTTTTGGTGTGAGCATTTCAAAGCAAATCCCTGACATTTTAGTATGTCTTTGTAACCAAAAAGACTTTTTTATATAGCCACTATACATTATCATATTTTAAAAATTTACAATACTTTTTAAATAACATCTAATACATACTTTCCTGATGTGGTGGGGGCATTACTCCAAAAAATAAAAACAAAAAAGAATGCCCAAAGCATCCCACACTGCTTACCTCCCCTATTATTTATTTGTTTATTTACTTTTGTCTTTATTTTGTTACTCATCTGCCCATACACTGGATAAAAGTAGTATCATTCACAAGGTTTTCACTATCACATGGTCACACCATAAAAGCTATATAGTTGTACATTTGTCATCAAGAATTAAGGCTACTTCAGTACACCAGAAACCAAACAGCAATATCTATACAATGCATAAGAATAACCTTCAGAATGACTTCTTAACTCTATTTGAAATCTCTTAGCCACTGAAACTTTATTTTTTTCATTTCTTGTCCCCCTTTTGGTCAAGAAGGCTTTCTCAATCCCATATGCCAGGGCTAGGCTCATTCCTAGGAGTCATGTCCCACGTTGCCAGAGAGAGTTATACTCCTGGGAATCATGTCCCATGTTGGGCACGAGGGTAGTGAGTTTATTTGCAGTGTTGGCTTAGAGAGAGATGCCACATCAGAGCAACTAAATAGGTTCTCTGGGGGTAACTCTCAGACATAATTATAAGTAGGCTTAGCTTCTCTCTTACAAGAATAAATTTCATAAGGGCAAGTCCCAGGATTGAAGGCTTGACCCATCAAATATGCCTGAGAGAATACCAGGAATTCCCCAGGTAGGGAAGTTGAATATTTCCATATTTTTTCCCAGTCCCTCAAGGGGACTTTGCAAATAACTTTTGTAGTTTCTGCCCAAAATATTCTGGGATGCATTGAGGTATTTCATTAATCTGTACAGAAAACAAGATCTCACTCCTATTCTAGGTTGCATATAATTATGTTGTTTAAATAAACTGGCCATACAGGTTAAATTATAATGTACTACAGAAAATTTAATTTTGTACCAAATAAACAGCTCTTTCTTTGGTCTCACATAGAAGTTCAAGTTTTAAAATACAGTCAATATCATCCTTTAGTTTGCTAAGTCTTCCAGAATGCAACACCCCAGAAATGGACTGGTTTTTTAAGGGCATTTATTTAGTTACCTATTCAAAGTTCCTCAAAGGAAAGGCAG
The DNA here is from genome assembly GCF_023851605.1 of Tamandua tetradactyla. Classification (NCBI taxonomy): domain Eukaryota; kingdom Metazoa; phylum Chordata; class Mammalia; order Pilosa; family Myrmecophagidae; genus Tamandua; species Tamandua tetradactyla. The sequence continues at coordinate 58,075,761 of NC_135331.1, read as the reverse complement.
CTAGCTTTCATCTGAGTTTCTCTGTCACATGGGAAGGCACATGGTGATGTCTGCTGGCTTTTTTTCCTGGCTCTGGGTTCCAACAACTTTCCCCAGGGCAATTCTTTTCAGCATCTCAAAATGTCTGGGTCTGAGCTGGCTCTGAGCTGAGGTGTGCTGTGCTGTTGAGCTCTGCTGAGCTTTCTTCTGATCTCTCTCTCTCTTTTAGGTTTCAGCTAATTAAAGTAAATGTCACCCATTATGGAAGGCACTCCCCTTACCCAACCGTAAGTGTAAACAGCCATAGATGAATCTCACATGCTGATGATTTAAGTCCACAGCAACAGAACAACAGGACACCATTACCTGGCCAAATTGACACCTAAACCTAACTAATGGCATCCATGTACATCCCCTTAAACTGTACTTAATCTCTAAACAGAAAACAACAACACACATGCTTTTCACAATCTCTAAATACCAAACAAAAACAGACACTTTTTTTTGTCTAACAATGATCATCTGTCCTGCATACAATGCACTAAATCTTTCCATAGACAAAATACACTCATTTCATTACAATATCATAAAAGCCTTAAATCATTTCAGTAGCAATACAAATACAATGCCAACTCAAAACAAATACAAAATCTCATCAAAGTCAGTTACAGGTCTGTCCCAAAGCAAAATTCTCCCTTGGCTGTGAATCTGTGAACTTAGAGAAAGTTATCCGCACCCAACATGCAAATAAGGAACAGTTGTAAGGTAAATGATCCCATTGCCATAGGGAGAAGTTGGAAGGAAAAAAGGGGTCACTGGACCCAAAGATTCTGAAAACCTGAAGGACAAACTCCATTAGATTTCAAAGTCTGAGTGTCACTCATCCTCAGGGCTTCAGAAAGCAGCAGTTCCACCCTTTTCCAGGTTTACACAGTGGCCATGTTCTCTCTAAACACTGGGATGAAGGTTGCAACATTGGGAAGATAACCCTTTTTGGCCCCACCCTTCTCAAGCATCTAGGTGGCTCCCAGATTCTCTGCCATCTCCAGGGCACATGCTCAACCACTTCAGAACAATGGAGTGGCAGCCAGACTCTCCACAATCCCAGGAGTACATGCCCCACCCTCTCTGAAGCCTAGGGCACCAGAACTCTTCCTGAGGATCAAAGTGGAAGGCCCACTCTTTTCCTCCTGGGAAAACTTATTCCCTCCACATGCACAGATGGATCCACTCACCCAGCCAGAGGTTTCTTGGCTTCAGATATTAGCCTCCATGGTTTAGCCTCTAAGGTTGTTCTTCCTTTTATCTGTCTATTTTCTGTCCCTTCCAGCGCAGACCAGCAGTGGTTCTGTTTATAAAGGTCTTGCAAAGAATTTGTTCACTTGGCATGTAGCATACAGGGATAAAAGTCATCAGACAATAAGACCTTCCATAAATCCTTTCTGGATAACTCCATCTCCAATCCTGGCTTGTCTTGTAATGGCTGACTGATTCTGTGTTTGGTTAAATCCTCATGTGGGGCACTATTCTCTGAGGTTACACTTTCTGGAAGCCCAGAATTTTCCAGAGCATCAATTTCTGGTTTCCTTGCATTCCATAGTTCAGTCCTCATCCTATCCTTCCCTTGTCATATTTTACTATAAGCTTTAAGGAGAAACCAGGCTGCATCCTCCACATTTAGCTTGGAAATATCTTCAGCTAAGTATTGCAGATCATCACACTCAAATTCTCCTTTCCATACAGCATCAGGAACCAATTTTGCCAAACTTTCTGCCATTTCAAAACAAGGGTCCCACCTCCTAATCTGCAATGTAAATATCTCTTAGAGTCCATATTTCTACCCATGGTCTCTTCAAAGCAATCTAGGCTTTCTCTATCAAGCTCCTCACAATTCTTCCATAATCCTCCCTTTATCCATTTAAAAAGCCATTCCAACATGTTTGGTATTTGAAAAGGCAGCAGCACCCCATTACTCTAGTACCAAAATCTGGTTTAGTTTGCTAAGGCTGCTGGAATGCAATACACCAGAGGTGGTCTGGCTTAAGGGTATTTATTTAGTTTCATATTTACAGTTCCTCAGAGGAAAGGCAGCTAGTCTTCATTTGAGTTTCTCTGTCATATGGGAAGGTGCACAGAAACATCTACTTGCCTTCTCTCCTGGCTTCTAGTTTCCAGAGGTTTTCCTCAAGGAAATTCCATTCTTCAACTTCAAATGTCTGGGTCTGAGCTGCTGTGAGCTGAGATGTGCTGGGCTGCTGAGCTCTGCTGAGCTCTCCTTCGATCTCTCTCTTTTAAGCCTCCAGCTAATTAAATTAAACATCATTCATTGCAGAAGGCACTCCCCTTAGCCAACAGCAAATAAAATCAGCATATATAAACGTCACATACTGATGATTTAAGTCCCCAGCAGCAAAACAACTGGGCACCATCACATGGCCATGTTGACACCTGAACCTAACTACTACAATCCTTTACCCTGTATTCTGATTTACCTTAGTCCTAACTAGGTTCATTTCATTCATATCTCTAATTGAAGTCTGATCTCTTTCTCAGTTCTTTAGCCATTGATGTAAGAAGTAATGCTGACTTTCAGAGCTGTGGAACTTGCACTCTGAGTTTCAGGTGTCACACAAATGCCCAAAATTCCAGAGAACTATCAAGCAGTCATTGAATTTTGTTGGATTTTTACCAAGTCTTACAGTGATTATTTAATGTCTATCTATAAATCTCATTTTGCCACAGAGAAAACCTCCATTTTGAAAATTGACATTGTACAGAAGCACATGTCTTTAATGTCTCCAGTCAAAGAAAAAAAAAAGTCTTACAATTAATTAATTTAATGTTTGCACTTTAGGGTGCAACTTAACCCCAGGGAGGTCAGGAAAGGACTGACAGATGAATGGGAGGAGGTTGTGTCAGTTTCTTCAATGCTGTCAGAAGAAATGAAATGGCTTTTAAAGGGGGAATTTAATAATTTACAACTTTTTACAGTTCTAAGCCTATAAAAATGTCCAAATTAAGGCATCCAGGTAAAGATGCCTTACTTCAAGGAAGGCCGATGTATCAGAAACACCTCTGTCAACTGGGTAGTCACATGCTGGCATCTGTTGGTCCCTTGCCCCATCGCTTTCAGCCTCTATTCCTGTGGGGGTTCCTCACTTTGCTCCCCCAGGGCTGGCTTTCATCTCTTGGCTTCCCTTGGCTCTTTCCAGTTTCTGGCTTGCTTAACATTTCATGGCAACATTTGCTGGGCTCCAAGCATCTCCAAATATCCATTTATCTGTCCTCTAATTGTTAGCCTCTGTGTCAGCTTGCTCTGAATTTTCTGTCAGCTCTGTCCTTTCTAAGTTTCTCCAAAATGTTTCCCCTTTTAAAGACACTAGTAAATTGTTCAAGACCCACCTGGAATGGATGGGGTCACATCTCTATCTAATCAAAATGGTCACACTCACAATTAGGCGTGCCATATCTCTTTGGAGATAATCTAATAAAAATTTTTCCATCTAATTTATCGAATTAGGATTAAAAGAAACAGACGCTCCAACAAGGTAGAATCACGATTAAAACATGGTTTTTCTGGGGTACATAATAGCTTCAAACTGGCACAGAGGCTATTACATATTTTAGTAAAATGTTGCTTTTGTCTTGTGCAGAACATGTAGAATATGTCTTTAATTTAGTAAACAGTTTTTAAAAGGTAGAGATGCTTTGTTCTGATACTTACAATAGTTCTTAATCATAAAATTAATGAAATTCTTACAATTTTTTCCATAGCTATTAGAAATTTTTTATCAACCACTATTTTTGTTTGAAGTTTGATTTTTTTCCCTTCTCTTTCCAACCTTTCTTGCAAAAAACAGTTTTCTGCGAGTGACTCAGCAGACATCTAATATTTTATATGCCTTTTGAGCTATGTAACTATATTTGGATACTTGATAATTTTTTTTACTAAGTAAATGATAAAATGGTGGTGCATATTAATGTTAGTTCAACCATATATTTATACTGTCTGGGAATGTGTGGTTACAGACCTGTGGGAGAAATAATTTGTCAGTGTTCATCAGCTTGTAAAAACTTAGTATGAGAGTTTAAACGCCTAAATAAACAATGAAATGGGAAAAAAAGGAAATTGAGAAAAATAGTAAAATTTGTATGAAGATCAGGTGGGCTCAGAATAGATTCAAAGCTTCAAATATTTGTTTTCTACACTAGAGACAGCATGCTGTTCTTCAATATCAGTTTCCTCCCTTCTTTTAATAATAGAACCCTCATGACTTTTTTGAATGCTGGTCATTGAAATGAAATTTACATTTGCTAGTCTTTTTTGTATGTATTACCTATGACTATGAACTAAGGTTTAGTGGATGGGGAAGCAGATAGAAGTGATAAGAGCAACTTCCAGGTGGTGCCTCCAAAGGGAAGGAAGTTAGGCTCTGCTCTCCCTTGTTCAGATATCTGCCTGGCAAGTGGATGTATTGGTGGCTGTAGCTTCTACTTCAAGGATGAGAGCACCTATTCTAGGAACAGCAGAGAAATAAGATAGAATAACCTGGGTCCCCAATGCCATGAAGTTGCCATCTCAACACAAGACTGCTAATGCTCAAAATGTTATGGGAGAAAGAATTAACCTTATATCTTACTTAAACTACTGTCAATTAGGATCTTACCACAAAGCAAACAGATTCATTAACGAATACATAATCCATTCAGCTCATCACACAGTCCCACAAGGGAAAAAAACAGCTTTTTTTGTTTGTTTGTGGTTTCACATGCTCCGGAAAACCATTTCTGTGTATGTCAGTTATCCTTCTTCTTTCAACCTGTTAGATGCTTCTTCAATTATCTAATACGCAAAGTACCAGAGATTTCTTGCAGGGCTGGGCATATGCATGAACTCAACAAAAGATTTTCCTTCATGAATTCCAGCCTTGCCACTGTTGAGTATCTAATTTTCCATCATAGTAGCAAACCTTGGCATCAAGATGGGTTACTATACCTCTAGTGTGCAACAGCGACCTGTTGTCGTGCTGAATTTATCAGGCCCTTTCATCATGTAAGATGAACAGGATTAGATGCTTAATTCTGCATTAGGATAAATTTTCCTATCCATCGTGCCTCTACCAGCACCAACATGCGTGGACTTATCAAATACCCAATCCAGTACCATGCTCTCCTTTTCAATACTGCCTCCAAATGAGGAACTTATTTCATGGCAAAAATAAATAAATAAACAAGAACAATGATGTAATGTTCTTGCTATTCACTTCTTATCATATACCCTGGCCTAAAAGGACAGAACAGTGGAAAAGACAGAGAAATCATTAATCTCAAACTAAAGCTAACTGACCAGTTGTAGAAATGAGAACAAAGCCTCCACTGTATTTTACTGTTTGATGCTGCAGTGTCTGAAGGTTGAATAATTACCCTCATCCCCACATTCTTTTAAAAGTTAAAATAATTTAAACAAAAATCTTTATTCTTTTTCTCTATTGTGATTTATAGCAGTAGTTTTCAAACATCTTTCTTAGGCATACCCCTAAAAGAATTTTTGAAAAACTCTGCCATACAAGTTTAAGCTTCCTAAAAATTTTCAGCAGAATTTTAAATGGTTATAATTTATGTCATAGTATAAATATTGACATTTGAAAATAAAATACAGCATTCTTTTGAATGAATTCACTGGAAATTTAACACAATCCTATTTGAAAGCTACTAACATCCATTAAAGATTATATGAACATAAAACAAAAAATAAAGATTATATGAACAAACTCTTCTGTAAGTCAAAAGTTTGACATCATTTTTTTCTCCTTGAAATCATATTCCATTTCACTTTCTCCATAAAATTTTATCCCAGTGTATTGTACTTTTATGCTTGAATGTCTTTTATAGATCATTCTCTCACATTCTGTGCAACAAAAATATGCATATAAATTGATATTAACTTTGTTCAATTCTCTGTGAATATAAGATTCTAACATTAAAATGTGTCTTCTAGACTGAAATCTTACTACAATTATTATTTAAATACAAATTGTCAAAACAAAATAAATATAAAATATGTTGATAATTAATTGTTAAATAAAAGAATTAAAACTATTGGATATTCATCTCTTCTTGGAATAAATGTAGCTTTTTAAAATATATAATCTATGGATTTTTGGATGAGTAATTCTCATTAGTAGAATGCAACAGGGTTCAGTGTTAATTATATACCAAGTTTTTATTTTTCTGGATATAATTTCTGAGAACTTTGTAAATAAGTAGTTTGGAATAGAAGGAGTTTTTGTTCTAGTGGTGTCATTTAGTTCTTTGACTTCCTTGTGAGGTGTGTTTGAAAAATCATCTTGTGATGTGTCATCAAAAACATATTTAAGAATCTAATAGTGGACAACCCAATTAGGTCCTTAATTTTACTGCAACAAAGAATTAGCAAACACCAGATTTGCAAAGGATATTTTTAAACCCACTTATTAGAGTCATTCATTTTCTCATTTTTGGAAAATGCATCTGAAAACCTCACCCATAATTATCAAATGGCTATTAATTATCCATCCTGACTAAAAGGGGGGAAAGAAGTGTAATTAATAACGTACCAGTGGCAGAGAGAGTTCAAATAGAGTCAAGAGGCTACTCTGGAGGTTGCTCTTATGCAAGCTTCAGTTAGACCTTGCTACCTATCATAACCTGCCAACCCCCAACCAGGACCATTCCAGCCAATCCTAAAGAACACCTAGGGCAATATATAAGATTCCACAAGAGTTCCATGCACTAGAGCAAATTTCCAGAAACCTACAACCTCCAGATGAGTCCCTGGTCCAGATAAGTCCTGAAACCTAGCCCAGCCTTTCCAGAATATCAGATAGTTCAATGTCCCTACCCCATATTAGTGATATACTCTTCCAATATAAAAAAATTAGAATTGTCATAGCCTAATCACACCTAAAGAGAGGGATGGAAAGATAAAACGTGATGGTGGAGTTATACAGAGAAGATAGGATTTAACAAATGAATATGAATGCTGAATCATTAAATTGATATCTCTTTTAGTCTCCAGTATTTTAGAGCAGCTAGAGTAAAAACCTAAAATTGTGAAATTGTAACCCATGTCAAGCTCTGAAATATGTTCTACAACTAATTGTGGTGCTGTGCTTTGAAATTTATAGGTTTTTTTGTATATATGTTATTTTTCACGAAAAAAAGAAGGAAAAAAGTCAATTGTGATGATAAAAAAAATATTTAAGCCCTCTAACCTTCGGTATTCTGGAGCACCGCTAGAAGGAAAAATATGAGAGGATCATATGGTAGCCCATGACAAACTCGGATTTGTTCTGTGACCACTCGTTGAAGAATGCTTTGAAAACTATTGCTTTTTTATTTCTTTGTTTTGTATATATGTTATACTATATAATAAAAATTTTTTTTAAATGACTATAATTACACCTATTTTTACCTTATTTTTGAAGTCAAAACTGGACAAAACTGGATTTAAAACCCCCCAAAACTGGAAATTGCCCATTATGATTTTTTACTATTGGCTGCAAACAATATTTCAGTTTTTAGATAGTCTCAAAATGCCTTAAAAAGGTAACAGATGGACAGAAATGAATACTGAGAAATACACACATGCATATCTACATATATAAATATATAGTCTCATTTAATGGCCCAAAATGATTAAGCTTGTAATTATGCATCTGTCATAATTAGAACATCAAATCATCATTTGCAAAAGAGGAACAAATCTTAATTGAATAAAGCATTTAATTTGGGATATTATGTCCTGATTACACTTCAGGAAAATTTTATTATAACTATTGTTTCTAAGAGTGTAGTTTAATATATTTGGGGTAAAATTAACAACAAAATAAAACAAGGCATTGTTCTAGTAAAGCAGGTCAAAAGAAAGTTTTTCAGTATTGCTGAAATACTGTATTTTTTTGTAAAATTCAAAGCATAGTCCTATTAGTTAATATATATCTAACTAGTACATTTTAGGAAATTTACACTTTAGGAATAAATAAATATATTATTGGTTAATGAGTGACAGCCAGCAGTAAATTTAGCTCCAAGTAAAAATAAATATGGATTTGGAGTAAGCAGCAATCTTTTGTTAAAAGTCAATGAAAATGATTCCTCTACCAGTCTGAATAAATGATCAAGAAAAGATAAAATATTAACTTACTCTCAATGTACATAGTCCTTTTCTTTGAAGATACAGCATTGATCTGTCAGAAGTAAACATGAAACTTTTTGTTTCCTCTTTTTTGAAAACTTGAAAAATATGAAACCAAGACTTATACCAAAACACAAGTGCATGGAAGTAGCCACCAAGCTAACCCAGAGTGGTGTCAATGCACTTGTTCTTAGCAAATGGATATTTCCCAGCTTGATTGCTAAAATTTTGTCTATTCAAGTGAGGGCACAGAGCCTTGTCTTGGGTTTGTCACCTGGAAGAAATACGGTGCCAGAGCTCCCATGTCCTGCCAATAATCTTTGTTCTGCATTCAAGAGTTCCTCCACAGAAGGAATGCTTCTTTGACAAGAGTCAAGGGATGGAAAAGACCAGGACATTGAAGGAAAATTTCTCCTGCTGCTCCACTTCCTAGTATATCTGAATTCACAATATCCTGTTTCTAATGCCATGCTTTACCCTCAATTGAAAAACAAATAGGCAGCGAAGGACACAAAGCCCTTCTGTGAGTTTATAGTGCCTCAATTAAAGGAATCTTTCTTAACACCAGTGACTTAACATGACCTGTTGTTTGGCCCTCCTCAGGTCTTACACCTGGGTAAATGCTCCACAGTAAGCATTCCTCACTTGTAAAGTGAGGAAATTCTAAAAAAGGGGAGATGGGAAAGCAGAAAGAGGCAAGAGTACCCAAACTCAAACACATCTCAGGCAGATCTATTATAAGAAAGACTCCATACTGAAGCGGAAGATGTGGAATTGAGTCCCTTAAAACCTTCCATGTTGGAATACCCCTTGGAAAGTTTCTATGCACCCTTAAGCAAACCTGTACCCCAATTTGATGACCACGGCTATTTAGCATGTGTTAGTGATGATTAAATTTTTCATCTAGTACATAGATTGCAGAATATGTAAAGAAATTTTGACAGACTAGAGGAGCAAGGGCATTCTAGAAAATCCTAGGAATACAGCTACACGATCATATGATATTGTCCACAAATGGACACAAGTTTGCATCATCTTCTATTAGAAAGGGCTGTATGCAATTGTGTTTGGGAGAGTTGCTCCCTGCAGATAGTAAAGCTTCAAATGTATGAGAAGGGTAGGTGGGCATAGCAGAAACATTATAGAGCGCTGTTCAGCTCACAATAGCATGTGTTTCTTTGGAAAATTCCCTTGAAATACTAGGTTAGGCACCCTCTGTACCATATGAACTAGCCCCCATCCCTTCCAAGAACAGATCATTGATTCTAGGATTGATATCCAGCCCTCCTTGAGCCAATTAGAGCTTCCAAGGAATTTGAAATACTGGTCCAAAGTCACCTAGAACATTGAGTGTTTGAATTCAGTTATCTTAATGGCAGAATTCTGGAAAGAAGATCTTCTATTCCTCAAAGCTTCCCGATTTCTGACATGCCAGAGTTTTAGATTTTCAGTAGTTCCTTATTTCATGCAAGAATACAGCATCATCATAATACTTCATAAAAAAATTAGTAGTATAGTACAATAAATAGATTAATGAAACAAAATGGAATCCAGCAGTAAACCCAAATAAACATGAGAATTTAATATATTATAAAGGCAGTGTTTCAAAAATTAGTGGTAAAAGAACTGTTCAATAGATAGTGTTGAGGCAACCTCATTCCTTTTACCAAAACAAATTTAAGGTAGATCAAACATCTCAATGAAAATAAATCTATAAAAAATAAGCAAACATAGATACATTTTTAAAAATTATCTCAGATTGAGGAATATTTTAATAAGCAAGAGATGGAACACCAAAGCAAGAAAGGAATAATAACTTTATCAAGTCAATAATAGAACATTTATATGAGGAGAAATGCCACAAATACAGATGAAAAGAACTAACAAAGGAAATGGTGAGGGTCAAAAAATTTTCTTGGTATGTGGCACTCAAAGGCTAATCTCTTTAACACAAAGAAAACTTTTACAAATCAATAAAAAAGTCAACAGCTCAGAGGAAAATCATCAGAGTGCTTGAATAGGCAGTTCACAGAAAAACAAATACAAATGCCTTTTAAATACATGTAAGATGATCTACCCCACTTATTAGAATATGTAGTAATACTAAAATTGATGTAACATTTATTTATCAGGTTGGCAAAGATTAAAATTTTGTGTTACCTATTTGTGTATTTAACAAAAGACTGAAACTAACACAATGCCCATTGAATAACTATTAATAAACCATGGTATAACCACATAAAGAAGCATTATGCAACTTTGAAAAGAAATAGAAGTACTTCTATATAGTTCCATGGTGGGTTTAGGCATTTTCGGAGGTAAGCATGAGAGGTTCTGGTTAGTATTGGGAGACGGAAAATGATTTTTAAAAAGAAGAAGAAAATTGGGCAGTCCACAGTGGCTAAACAGGCAGAATTCTTACCTGCCATGCCAGAGATCCAGGTTCAATTCCTGGTGCCTGCCCATGTGAAAAACAAAAAGAAGAAAATCGAGCCCATGATATGAATGGTGATGAAATTTTCACTATCTCCAAATCATTTGCCTCCAGGTGCTTTTACCCTTTGCCTTTTCCCCTCTTCATTCAATTCTTTTGATGAGGCTCACATTTTTTGAGAGTTAGTTATGAAAACATGTTAGTGGTCCTATGGTTTTGTTGAGAGTGTATTAGCTAGGTTCTCTAGAGAAGCAGAATTAACAGGAAGTATCAGTAAATATAAAATTTATAAAAGTGTCTCACATAACCATGGGAACATAGAGTCCAAAATCCACAGGGCAGGCTGTGCAGATGATGGCTCCAATGGAGGGTCTGGACAAACTCCATAAGAGAGGCTCACCAGCTGAAGCAGGAAGAGAGACCGTCTCTTCTGAATCCTCCTTAAAAGACTTCCAGTGATTAGATTAAGCACCACTCATTGCAGAAGACACTCCCCTTGGCTGATTACAAATGAAATCAGCTGTGGACGCAGCTGACGTGATCATGATTTAATTCTATGAAATGTCCTCATTGCAACAGACACGCCAGCACTTGCCCAACCAGACAAACAGGTACCACCACCTGGCCAAGTTGACACATGAACCTGACCATAACAGAGAGAAAAACTAAAGCTTCAAGAAGAAACAGGCATGTTGAACAAGTTTCATCACTTTCTAAAATCCTGAAAGAGTACACAAAATAATCTTACTGAATCTCCACAGATGGCTCTATCTCCTCATTAGCCTCCAATGAAATCTGCTCCTTCTCAAGCAATCACAGTTACTGTATCAGTTTTCACTTAATTGTACAAGAATCAGGCACCATTTGAAAGGTTATTTTTCAAATGTTCATTATTAGGTCACTCATTTAGAATTCTGAATGCATTTCTTTTTCCACAGTAACAAAATTAATACATCTAGTGAGGTTTCTAGATAAGCCCACAAAAGCCTATTTAACATATAATGCTTCTAAATGTAATATAAAAATAATTATTTGGCTTAAATGTAACAGACTTTTTTGGTCCAATCACAACCAAAACCATAGTGGGACTGTGTTTCTATGGAGGTTTATTTGCTATGTGCTTCAGGTCACCTAAAAGGAATTGGCTAGTGGAATTACTTTTAGCAAGATATCAGAACCGCCAAGAGGGAAGCGAAAGATGAGACAAAATGGAGTATCAGTGATTGAGAAATTTCAAACAGAGTTGAGATGTTATCCTGAAGGTTGTTCTTATGCATTGTGTGGCTGTTCCCTTTTTGGTTTGTGGTGTGTTGGAGAGGCTATAGAGAAGTTTCTGAAACTGTAGAGCTGTGTTCCAGTAGCCATGTTTCTTGAAGATGATTGTATAATGATTCAGCTTTTACAATGTGACTGTGTGATTGTGAAAACCTTGTGTCTGATACTCCTTTTATCTATGCTATGGACAGATAAATAAAAAATTGATAAAAATAAACAAATAATAGGGGGAACAAAGGTTAAAATAAATTGATTAGATTGAAATACTAGTGGTCAATGAGAGAAAAGGGTAAGGGGTATGGTATGTATGAGTTTTTTCTTTTTTATTTCTTTTGTTGGAGAGACACAAACATTCAAAAAAAAGATCATAGTAATGAACACACAACTATGTGATGACATTGTGAGCCATTGATTGTACACCATGTATAGAATGTTTGTGTGTCAAAAATGTTTGTATGTTTGTTTGTTAAGGTTTACAATAAATATATATTTTAAAAAACATGTCAGAACCAGGGGCTACTCTGAAGATACTAGGATGAGAGCCAGTTATAGGAGGAAATTCCAGAAGACCTGTATAGCTAGACATTTTGTATTTCATTTCCTACTCAGTGCAACCCCAGATTTATGCACTGAACCAATCTGGGTTTAAATCCCAATTTTGAATTTATATTCTCAGCCATTTATTGAATTGAATTAACTGATAATGCTCCTCACTATAAAACACCTGGAATTGCTAGATAAAATGTGATAACAGGAGAGATAAAACTGAGATAACAGGAAAATAAGGGAAAGCACCAGCATCCAGAAATAAAAAGGCCACTGAATCAGAGGCATAAACAGTTGGCAAACAAAGAATTTGCATTTCAAAATTCACTGATCTATAGAAATGATCAAACTATCAAATCAGCCAGGCAAAAATAGCAGCGTCATACACTGTTCGCTAGAACTTCCCTGGCTCTGCCTGCCAGCAAGATTTTCTTCCTCTGCTGTCCTCTAAGGTTACAGCCGAAGTATGATTTGGGAGCATGACTTTTCAGAGGGCCATCCAACTTTGGCAACTCACTTCCTGCTGGTGCAACTTCAGGAGCTAGGAACTGTTAAGAGTTGTAATTCCTGGGCTGTTGCTTTCCAAGATTTAGAGCTCATTTTGGTGAAACAGTTCCTCAAAAACTTAGCAAACTTCTCATCTACTATGAGAAGCACCAGCCAAAGGCTTTGCCCAAACATAACTTTTAATATGTATGCTTATTTGGCTTCTCCTTTCTGACTTCTGGCTGTTTTCCACTTCCCTCTCACAGAGTAATGGCAAGTACCTTCAGATCCTTTGCATGGGAAAATAACACCCTTAATCTGATTTTTGATGATGAGCTTGCTCTCATTTTCTAGTTAAGGATTCTGGGGAGAATATATCAGAATATATTGGGGCAGTCTTTGATAAGGCGACTATTTCACAGCCACCTGCTACTAAAACAGATTCGGTTTGCAATCTAGAAGTAATTGGCTTTTTCTCAAACACCAAAATAAAGAATGCTCAGTAACTTGGATTATAATATACAACAGAGAGCACCTTCCTGGATCTCCAGGCTTAGATTCAGATTTGAGTTTTTAGGGGCAGAGTGGTCAGCAACCACTTCATAGGTTGTATAGTGTTCTTCCACGAGGCAAGCAATATCTGTTTTTCTTTCTATGATGTTAGCAATGACTTATGCTTGATACTTAGATTCAGTAATTCACTAGGGATTATAAAATGGTGATAATCAAATTCCAGTATTTCTTCTTCAATTATTTGATGGAATACTTCTACAAAAAAAACCCTGCCTCATCTACTATTTGGTTATCCAATGGTGCAGTTTATATATGCAAAGCAGGATGAATGTTTGTTTTCCTTTATTTACCAGTTTTCAAAACAGAGAATTGCCTCCCTAGCTTCATACGAGGATGACCAATTAAATTTTTTTGCATCAGTATGATATCATGGACTTCAATATATTTGATGTGTTTTGAACCTTAGTAATTATCCCAAATGATGCTTAAATTGTTCCCTCTTTACTCAGTAGGAGTCAATAATAAGATTACCATGAACAATATGGTTACTGCAAGCAGCTAAAAAAATTATTTTGCATATGCCTCCCCATTCTCGTCCTACTTTTTTAGTATTGTACTGTATCTATATTGTCAGATTAGACATTCTATACCCTTTTTCTTTTATCTCTCATTTAGCCTTAGTTTTAAATGGAAATGATATTTAATGCTCATCACAAGTCATTATGTTTATGTCTTTTGCATATTTTAATAGTCTAAATCCTCTTCTTAGTTCATTCATAAAGAACAATATTCCCTGAGTTCTTGTTTGTTGATGATAGTTTGTCAGGATATGAAATCTTTGGCTCACATTTTTTTTCTTTGAGTATCTTAAGTATATTACTCAATTTCTTTTGGCATAATGTATTGTCAAAAGTTTAAAGATAGTATGACTTCTTTTCCTTTAGTAAGTGATGTGGTCTTTCCCCCTGGCTGTCTAAAGGAATTTTATTTAATTTTTCCTTTAAAGTCCAATAATTTAATTATAATGTGTCAGTCAGTCAGCTTTTTCTGACAAACTGCCCTTTCAATATTTAGTTTCAAATCTCATTTTATTTCAGTTTCTTGAATTATAGATTTCTGTATTTTTTTGCCATGGTTTTCTTCTTCAGGGATTTTTATTGCATGCGTGTTGGATCTTCTTTGCTTGTTTTACATATTTGTTATGTTTTCTCAAATCCTTTTTATCTCTCTCTTTTGTCTTTGATTTTTTTAAATTCCCCCCCCCCTTTTTTTTAATCTCCCATTCCTCTTGAGGAAGTATTTTATATTCTTTCCAGTTTGGTTTTCATTTCAATTCTTCATTTCCAAATTATTTACCTTTATTTTAATTCTTTCACCTCATTTCTTAATTGAGCCAGTTTGAAATTATTATGTACCCCTAGAAGAGCCATGTTTTAATCCTGATCCAAACTTGTGGGTCCAGACCTATTGTTTAAGGTGGGAAACTTTGTTTGGATTGTTTCCATGGAGATGTGACACACTCCACTGTGGGTATGGCCTTTTGATCGGATAGAATTGCCTATCTAATGACTCCACCCATTCAAGGTGGGCCTTGAGTAGTTTACTAGAGTCCTTTAAAAGAGGAAACATTTTGGAGAAACCTCAGATGCAGACATTTGTAATAAATTGTAATAAACTTGTAATAAATTCCCTTTTTAAAAGCTGCTCCTTTTCTCATATATTGCATTCTGGCAGCATTAGCAAACCAAAACATTAATTTTTCTAATGTTTATTTTTATTTTTATTTTTACTTTTATTTGTAGAACAGTTGCTTCAGAGTTGACAGAGACATGGATGGTTGGAGATACTTTGAGTGCCAACAGAGAGAACAGATGTCTGGATACAGGCAGAACCCAGCAGACATTAGATGCTAAGCTAGGCAGAACCCAGAGTTGTGTCCCAGAGGAGATAAGTGAGGGCCCACAGACACTTACAGAGGAAACTACTGGCATCAGAAGCTGGAAGCAATGTACCAGGAACAAGGACCAGCAGATAATAGCCACATACTTTCCCAGATCATCCTTCCTTGAGCCAAGGTGTCTTTCTCTGGATGCCTTAGTTTGGACATATTTATGGCCTCGGAACTGAAAACTTGTAATAAATTCCCTTTTTAAAAGCTGCTCCTTTTCTCATATATTGCATTCTGGCAGCATTAGCAAACCAAAACATTAATTTTTCTAATGTTTATTTTTATTTTTACTTTTTTACAAGGACAGGCACCAAGAATCAAACCTGGGTCTCCAGCATGGCAGGTGAGAACTCTGCCTGCTGAGCCACCATGGCCCGCTCATTCATTTATTTGTTCTTTAATTTCTTATACCATTTTCTTTGTGTCTTTTAGCTTGTTTTGCAATATTAGATTACAGTTTTCATTTGCTGTGTGGAAATGCCTTTCTGTAGTAATATTATCCTGTTCTTTATTCTCTCTTCCCTTATAATTTTGTACAGAATTTGATCTTGATCTTCTTTGTTCCTTCTTTTTTACGTGGAAATAATTTTATGTGGGAAAAAATGAACTTTTATAAAGAAGCTATGGTTTAGGATAACTTTCTAATTTCACAACCCTTCAAGAAACTTCACAGAGTTTCCTTTCTTTTTTGGTTGCTTTTTTCAAAGTGTTCAAGAATTTTGGAGCTTTTAAAGATTTCCTGGCTGCTGTTTCCTCTCCTCACCTCATTTGTAATCTGGGTGCTCATTTCTTTGGCCTCTGTTATCTGTGACCTGTTCAATTTGGATTCTGTCTCCAGTAGTTTCCCTTCATTAAGGACTTTTACCCTGAAATGGAGTTGTGGTTGATTAACTTAGTGAATATAAAAAAATTCAGGCACACTATTTTCCAATTTTGCTGCAAACCCCTTACACTTTCCCCAAAGAAAGATATATGATCCTAATTTTGGCAAGGGTAAAAGAAAAGAAAAGAATATTGAGCTAATGAAATTGTACAACTGAGGTTGGAAAAACAGAAAGGAAAATTCTCATAAGAAAGTTCTTTTCTGGCCATTACAACAGCTGTCTAAAAATACATTAAAGAAAGGCCCCCAAAATTGCATGCAAAAAAAAACCATGTTAGTTAATGTTTTTCTTTTATTTTAAGTACTAGAAACTTTCTAATTAGCTAAAGCAAAAAAAAAAAAAGGTAATTTATCTTAAGAAAGGGACAGTGTTTCCTGAAATCAGGAAAATGTTTATAACATAGGTCATTATTATAGCAATGTAGATATTTGCAATAACTTTCTACTTGGTATTTTGAGAACATTCACACTTTTGACAGCTGACCAAATGGTGTTTAAGTTAGTGTTTAATATTTAGAATTTAAGAACTTTGCTATCTGAATTTGTAGATTTTTTCCTCGTTGCCTTAATTTTCAATTGGTTTATGAAACTTTCTGTGTAAACACAGGTTTTACAATGTATTTTGGATACTTTATTTAAATATGACTATGTTTAAGCTAACTAAGATATCCATTTTTGGTGGTTCTAAGTGTATTGCTTGTTTGCTTATATAAAAATATTTTTCAAAAATAAAATAAAATAAATGAAAACAAAAAAAGAAAGGAGCACTGATTCAAATGGCCCAAGGGTAGGAGGCAGCCAGCTCCAAGAGCAGTCCCATTCCAGGTGTCAACTTGGCTTCCCTCTTTACATTTATTTTTTTGTACCTCCTCTCTTACTACAGACTAGCGTGGCCTACTCTCCGGTTCGCAGGGTGAAAAATACCCACTGACATTTTCTGAGTTTCCATCTCTTCTATTCCAAAAACCAGGCAAAATAAGTCTGGAGTTTTTTAATCCAAATTCTAAATGAGAGATTCTGACTGGCCCCAGCTTTGGTTCAAGTAGCCTGAGTGTATCACGGTGGCCCAGGGGAAAGGAATCAAGTTATTAGAGTCGGGATATCCCCACTGTGATCAAGTGGATGGCTTGGGGTTAAGAGTTGGCATGAGAGAGGTTGGGGCAGAGCATATGGAGAAAAAGGTCAGTGCCTGGAAGAAGAGGGAGCCAAACAGACAAAAGCAGAAATGAAATCCAGATTCCTACTTTTCATCAATATTAGACATGTATAGTGATGTAACTACCCATAGAAAGTAAGAGATAAAAAAACTGGTTCAAAGACTAGAAAATGCTTAAGAGCTAAAAGGAGATCCTTTGCACTCAATTTCCAACATTATTTACAGAAGCAAAATCAAGACTATAAGATAGAAAATTGCTGCTGCAAAGGGGAGAGTCAACAAAAACAAAGCAAAACAAAAAACCCAAACATAATACTGAACATGAACAACAAAATAGAAAATAGACAAAATGGACTTTTTCAAAATTAAAGTCTTTTGTACACCAAAGGACATTATCAAGAATGTGAAAATACAACCTAGAGAATGGGGGGGGGAAATGTTTGGAAACCACGTATCTGATAAAGGTTAAATATCTAGAATATGTAAAGATTTCCTACAACTCAACAACAAAAATCCAAAAACCCAATTTTAAACATGAGCAAAGGACTTGAATGGACATCTCTTCAAAGAAGATAGACAAATGGCCAATAAGATCATGAAAGATGTTCAACATCAATAGTCATTAACAAATCAAAACCCCAGTGAGATACAACCTAATACCTGTTAGAATATCTATTACAAACATAGAAAATAACAAGTGTTGGCAAGGATACATTGAGATAGGAACTCTTGTACATTATTGGTGATGATGTAAAATGGTGCACCTGCTGTGGAAAAAGTTTGGCAGTTTCTCAAAAAGTTAAATGTAGAATTACTTTATAAACTGGCAATTCCACTGCTGGGTATATACCCAAAAGAACTGAAAGCAGGGACTCAGACAGATATTTGTACACTAATGTTGTAAAGAATTAGATTTAGATGTCAACTTGGCCAAATGATGGTGCCAGTTGTTGTTCTGTTGCTGTGAACTTAAATCATCAGCATGTGAAATTCATCTATGGCTGATTACATCTGTGATTTGCTAAAGGGAGTGCCTTCTGCAATGAGTGGCATTTCAATTTGATTAGCTAGAGCCTAAAGAGGAGTTGGAAGAGAGAGAAGGAGCCCAGCATAGCATAGCACAACCTGGCTTGGAGGTTAGACCCAGACATTTGGAGATGCTGAAGGGAAAGCTGTTCGAACCCAAAAGCCAGGAGAGAAGGCCATTAGATGTCACCGTGTGCCTTCCTGTGTGACAGAGAAACCCCAAGGAAAGTCAGTTGCCTTTCCTCTGAGGAACTGTAAATTTGTTACTAAATAAATCCCCTTTACAAAAGCCAGTCCATCTCTGGTGTGTTACATTCCAGCAGCAGCCTTTGCAAGGCAAAACAAATGTTCATAGCCACAAAATTGGAAGCAACCCAAGTTATAGATACATGGCTAAAGAAAATGTGGTGTGTGTGTGTGTGTGTGTGTGTACATACACATTCTTAGTGGAATATTGTTCAGCTGTAAAAAGGAATAAAATTCTATAACATGGATGAAACCTGATGACATTGTGTTGAGTCAAACACAAAAAGGCAATTATTATATAATTCCATTTATGTGAAATAACTAGAATATATAAATTCAGAGAGAGAAAGTGGTTTAAGGTTACTAGGGACAGGGGGGATGGGGAATTAATGTTTAATGGGTACAGAGTTTCTGTTTTGGATGATGAAGTTTTGGTAACAGATACTCATGATGGCAGCATAGCATTGTGAATATAATTAGTGTCACTGAAAGTGGCTCAAATGGGAAATTTTAGGTTGTGTGGTGGTTCAGAACTACATATCCTAGAAAATCATGTTTTTAAGTAGAATTCATTCCTGTCTGTGTAAATCTATGGTGAGTAGCACCTGTTGATGGAATTACTTCAGTTAAGGCATGGCCCAGGTGGGTTTTAATCCTTTTTCTGGAATCCTTTATTCACAGGATGAATAAAGAGAGAGGTAATAAAAGAACCATGGAAGTCAGAAGCTTAAAGCAATGAAACCCAGAAGAGAAGCGAGAAGCCAGTAGACAAAACCATGTATCTTACCATGTGGCAGAGGAACCAAGGATTACTGGAAGCCAGTCTTTAGGAAGAAAACACTGCCCTGATGATGCTTTGATTTGGGCATTTTCCCAGGCTCTAAGTACAATAGAATAAATTCCTCTTGCTCATACTGAACTAATTCATGGTGTATTGCTTTCAGCAGCCTCAGAAACTAAAACATGTTGTATATTTGTTACCACAATAAAAAGAAAAAAAAAAAACAATGCTATCAAAACCACAGTGAAATATCATTTTCACACCTACTTGAATGGCTGCTATTAAACTAACAGGAAACCACAAGTTGGAGAGGATGTGGAGAAATAGGAACACTAAAACACTGCTGGTAGGAATGTAAAATGGTACAGCCTCTGTGGATATGGCCTGGCTATTCCTTAGAAAGCTAAGTATAGGGTTGCCTTACTATCTGGCAATCCCACTACTTGGTATGTACTCAGAAGATCTGAAATGTGAACAGACACTTGCACAGTAATATTCCCATAGCAGCATCATTCACAATTGCCAAAAGATGGAAACAACCCAAGTGTCCATCAATGGATGAATGAACAAAATGTGGTGTATACATACTGTGCTGGTTTGAAAGGAAGTATGCCCCCTAGAAAATCCATGTTTTAACCAAAATCCCATTTCATAGAGGTAGAATAATCCCTGTTCAATACTGTATGTTTGAAACTGTGATTGGATCGTCTCCCTGGATGATGTGATTTAGTCAAGAGCAGTTGTTAAACTGGATTAGGTGACAACATGTCTCCACCCATTTAGGTGGGTCTTGATTGGTTTACTGGAGTTCTGTAAAAGAGGAAACATTTTGGAGAAAGTCCCTTTTTGATAGAGCCACATGAAAGCCAGAAGATGCCACCATGTTCGCCATGTGCCCTTCCAGCTGAGAGAGAAATGTTGAATGTCATCAGCCTTCTTGAACCAAGGTATCTTTCCCTGGATGCCTTTGATTGGACATTTCTATAGACTTGTTGTAATTGGGACATTTTCTCGGCCTTAGAACTGTAAACTAGCAACTCATTAAATTCCCTTTTTAAAAAAATCCATTCCATTTCTGGTATGTTGAATTCTGGCAGCTAACAAACTAGAACACATACTACGGAATATTATTCAGCAGTAAGAAGGAGAGGAGATAATGTCCTGAAGCTTGTGACAGCGTGGATGAAACTTGAGGACATTATGTCGAGTGAAATAAGTCAAACACAAAAGGACAAATATTGTATGATCTCATTAATATGAAATAATTATAATATACAAATGGATAGACATAAAATTTAAAATAAGGGTTACCAAGAAATAGAACGAGGATAGAAGATAGGGAGTGTTTGCTTAATATGGTGCAGAATTTTTAATTAAGTTGAACTTAAGCATTCTCAAATGGATAGAGGTGATGGCAGTACGTTATCGTAAGTATAATTAATGGCATTGAATTATGTGTGAATGTGGCTCAAAAGGGTAGTTTAGAGTCATGCGTCTCACCAGAAGGAAAGTTAGAAGTGAAAACACGGGACTATAACACGGTCAGTCTTGAGGTGGGTAATGACTGTGATTAACAGTACAAATATGTAAAAGTTCTTCCATGAACTAGAACAAATATATGACATTATTCCAATGAGTTAAGAATAGACTGGTATATGGGGGAAAATGTACCTGTTGCAAACTACGGACTATATTTAACAGTAAAATCTTAATTTTCTTTCATCAACAGTAACAAATGTACCACACCAATAGTAGGGGTCAAAAGTAGGGGAGAGGAATAGAATAGAGTAGCTCAAGATTAGCCCTGCTCCAAAGAAAAGTTAGAGAAGGGACAGGAGGGAGACTGAGGAGGCAATTCGGGGATGGAGCTGACCTGGGCGAGACTTCTGCACCACATGTGGCAGCCCTAGTTGCAGAAGCTGAGGAACTGAGAAGCAGAAAGCTGGAGCCTGGCACAGAGGCACGGAGCTTGTGGGAGTGCATGGACAGGAGCCCAGGACTAGGAAGTAAGCCAGGCTGTGTTCTTTGGGTGCCCTACCCTCACCAGCACTGCCCCATGAGCAGCGACTCTCCCCACACCCCATGCACCCGAACCCCATCACCCACTGCCATTCCCCAAGCTCCAGGTGCCCCCACCCCCCCCCAGTGCACGTACCTGCCTCCCACGCCCACCCCAAGTGCAGCCCAGCCCACCTTTCCTGCACCCCTCCCAAGCATGATCTCCCCGTCTCTATTCCCTGCAGCTGTTGCCAGTGCACAAAGGCTCCAGGCACTAAACTCCATACCCAGGCAACCCCTACCCCTGTGCACCCCTGCTCATAGTGATGCACAGGTTCACCCCGACCCCCTGAGCCCTGCACATTGGTTTACAGCACTCTTAGACCCGCACATGCACATAGGCCCCTAATCACATCCCTCAGCTCTGGGAAATTCAGTTTATGGCACTTCTAGACCTGCACGTGCACCCCAGTCATGTCATTCAGCTCTGGGAACCTCAGTTTACAGTAGTCCTAGAACCACACATGCACACAGCCCTCAGCCAAACTTCCCAGCTCTGAGAAAGTGCTGATCTGCACAGCTGGGTCACATCTGGCCCCAACCCATGAAGGCATAATGCTGATCTGCTGCCACAGCTCTACATAGGCACACAAAGGGCCCCATGCCCTAGGCCAGTACACAGCAGGGTTACTTTCCCCCCCCAGACCAATGTGACTGCACTGCTACATCCACCCTGGCCACTGGGCACCCATGTTCACAAGCATCAGTGTAAGATTCCCCAACATGCACCTATATCTGCCCTGAAACAAATCACTGCACTGAGTGCCCCACCCCGTACCCTGCTCCCTCACAACCATCTCACAAACATAAGGCCTTAGACTACCAAAATAAATCAACTCCCAAAGTAGGTCAATCAACATATTTACATGCCACAATGACAACAGAAGATCACTAAGAATATCACAATGCACAGAGATAAAGCCCTGCCTAATGACCAAATTAAAACACCAGAGGAGACAGATGTTGGAACAATTAATCAAAGATTTCTATATAACTCTACTTAACAAAATAAGAAAATGCATATAAGAAAACAGGGGCTTAGTTGGTAAGTTTTCAGAGCAGATACATTAAGTCCGGAGTGGTGATTATTATTTCTGGATTTTGAGAGGCAGGTTATATATAACCTGATATTTAGAGATAAGAACAAAGCTGAACAGGTTCAGATTAGATAACTCAGAATATAGGAGTAAGGAAGACAGTGTCTATATTTTAGAACCACACATACTCTTTGAGACCAATGAAAGAAAGGTTTATTTGGTCTGGAATGGAAATTTTCTGTAGTGCATAATCTAATTCAACCTATCTGTATAGCTCATTTGAACAACTGAAACACAAGGAAGAGCACAATAAAAAAGAGGTCCTTTATCCTGTACAAATTATTGTAATGCCTGGAAACATCTTAGAGTATATTAACCAGATAATCAAAAAGTATTGGCAAAGACCGCAGAGGGAGGGGAGAAAGACTAGAGAACTATTAAACTTTATCCTCAGGGAGTTCCCCTGATACTGTGTCAAACTTTAGGGATACCCAAATCAATAGGCCATGTCCTCGATCATGAGGCTTACTCTTGTGAAGCTTATGTAGGTAGCGGAGAAGCTTAGACTACCTATAGGTATGCTTAAGAATTATTTCTGGAGGATCTCTTTTGTTGCTCAGATGTGGCCTCACTCTCTCTATACCCAACTCTGCAAGTAAAGTCATTTCCCTCCCCTCTATGTGGGATGTTACATGCAAGGGTGAAAGTCTCCCAGGCAACATGAGAGAGGACTTCCAGGGATGAATCCAGACCTGGCACTGTGGGATCAACAATTGCATCATGACCAAAATGGGGAAAAGAAGTGTAATTAATGAAGTATCAATGGCAGAGAGTGTTCAAATAGAGTTGAGAGGTTACTCTGGAGGTTGCTCTTACAAAGGCTTCAGGTAGACCTTGCTACCTATCATAACCTGCCAACTCCCAATCAGAACCATTCCAGCCAATCCTAAAGAACACCTAGGGCAATATATAAGATTCCACAATGGTTCCATGCACTAGAGTAACTTTCCAGAAACCAACAGCCTCCAGATAGGTCCCTGGTCCAGATAAGTCCTGAAACCTAGCCCAGCCTCTCCAGAATATCAGATAGTTCCATCTTCCTACCCCATATTAGTGACAGAGCCTTCCAATATCAAAAATGGAATTGCCATAGCCCAAATAACCCCAAAGAGAGGTATGGAAAGATCAAAGGTGATGGTGGAATTATACATAGAAGATAGGACTTAACAAATGAATATGAATGCTGAATCATTAAATTGATAACTCCTTTAGCATCCATATTTTTTATTTATTATTTATTAGCCTCCATATTTTAGAGCAGCTAGAAGTAAAAACCTAAAGTTGTGAAACTGTAACCTTTGTCAAAGTCTGAAACATGTTCTACAACTAATTGTGGTGCTGTGCTTGGAAATTTATTGCTTTTTTTGTATATATGTTATTGTTCACAAAATAAGAAGGAAGAAAAGTCAATTGTAATGATAAAAAAGTATTTAAGCCCTCTAGCTTCCTATATTCTGGAGCAGCTAGAAGGAAAAATATGAGAGAATCGTATGGTAGCCTATGTGGATCTGTCCTGTAACCACTTTTTGAAGACTGCTTTGAAAACTATTGCTTTTTTATTTCTTTGTTTTGTATATATGTTATACTATTAATAAAAAAGTTAAAAAAAAATAAATGAAGTAAGGTGCGTCAGTAGATGTTACTGTATCACCTTTCCACCCACTCCCTACCTCAGAGTAATTACCAACTTTAAGTAAGGTGAGTTACTAAATTGTCACTAATTTTAGCTTGCTTAGGAGTTCTGGAAACTGTAGCAAATAGAAGACCTGTCCTGTCTAAACAAAGCAGCCACATGTCCTGTCTAAACAAATCAGCCACTGAACAGTTCTAGCAAATTTCTGGTCTGCCAGAATGTGCACTCAATAGTGCTAGCTTTTCCAATTTTCCAAGACATGCTAGAAATTTAGTTGAGTAATAGCTTGATTTTTTCTTTTTCTTTTTCTAACTTTTTTTTTATTCTACAATATAACATACACAAAGCAAAGAAATAAAAAATTAATGGTTTTCAAAGTACTCTTCAACAAGTAGTTACAGGACAGATTCAGAGTTTGTCATGAGCTACCATATTGTCCTCTCAGATTTTTCCTTCAAACTTCTCCAGAATACAGGAGGTTAGAAAGCATAAATACTTTTTTGTCATCACAATTGACTTTTTTCTTTTTTATGAAAAATAACAGATACAAAAAAGCAATACATTTTAAAGCACAGCACTACAATTAGTTTTAGAACATATTTCAGAGTTTGACATGGGTTACAATTCCACAATTTTAGGTTTTTACTTCTAGCTGCTCTAAGATACTGGAAACTAAAAGAGATATCAACTTAATGATTTAGCCATTATATTCATTTGTTAAATTCTATCGTTTCTGTATAACTCCACCATCACCTTTGATCTTTCCATCCCTCTCTTTAGGGGTGTTTGGGCTATGGCCAATTTAACTTTTTACATGTTGGAAGGGTCTGGCAATACTACGGGGTAGGGAAATGGAACTATTTGATGTTCTGGAGAGGCTGGGCCTTCTAGGTCTCAGGACTTATCTGGTCCAGGGACACATCTGGAGGTTGTAGGTTTCTGGAAAGTTACTCTAGGACATGGAGCCCTTGTGGAATCTTATGTATTGCCCTAGGTATTCTTTAGGATTGGCTGGAATGGTCCTGGTTGGGGATTGGCAGGTTATGATATGCGGCAAGGTCTAACTGAAGCTTGCATAAGAGCAACCTCCAGAGTAGCCTCTCAACTCTTATCTGAACTCTCTCAACCACTGATACTTTATTAGTTACACTTCTTTCCCCTCTTTTGGTCAGAATGGAATTGTTAATCCCACAGTGCCAGATCTGGATTCATCCCTAGGAGTCATCTCCCATGCTGCAAGAAGACTTTTACCCATGGATGTCATGTTCCATGTAGGGGGAGGGCAATGGTTTCACTTGCAGATTTGGGCTTAGAGAGACTGAGGCCACATCTGGGAAACATAAGAGGTCCTCCAGAAGAAACTCTTAGGTATACCTATAGGTAGGCTAAGCTTCTCTGCTACCTACATAAGCTGCACCAGAGTAAGCTTCAAGATCGAGGGCATGACCTATTGATTTGGGTGTCCCTAAAGTTTGACACAGTATCAGGGAACTCCTTGATGGTAAAGTTTAATAGTTCCATATTTTTTCTTCCATCCCTCAAGGGACTTTGCCAATAGTTTTTGATTTTCTGCTTAATATACTCTAAGATATATCCAAGCATTACATTAAGCATACAGGATTAAAGGACTGCTTTCTTATTCTGTGCTCCCTGTGTTTCAGTTGTTCAAATGAGCTATACAGATAGTTTGAGTTAGATTATGTGCTACAGAAAATTTCAGTTCTAGAACAAATAAGCCTTTCTTCCTTTGGTCTCAAAGAGTATGTGTGGTTCTAATATAGACACTGTCTTCCTTACCCCTGTGCTCTGATTTACTTTAACCCCAACCTAATTGGCTCTGTCCTTATCTCTAAATTTAAGGTTTTATATATATATATATACATAAAACAGCCTCTCAAAATCCAGAAATAATAATTACCACTCTGGACTAAATGTGACTGCTATTAAAGCTTAAATTCTAGACTCCTGTTTCCTTATAAGCATTTTCTAAAAGAGACCACAAAATTGTTATTCTTCTGTATCTGGCCTATTTTGCCTCAACAAATGTCCCACATGTTCGTTCACATTGTTACATGCCTCACGACTTTTGTTCTTTTTTGTAGCAGTACAACCTTCATTCATAAGTATATACCATCATTTGCTAATCTGCTTGGCAGTCAGTGCATCCTTCAGCCACCTGAATTCATCAGGGATCATGTACAGTGTCCAAAGTCCACAGTCCATTAGCACTCTCAATTTTAGATAATTTCATTGTTTCCAAGAGAAAGAAAACCAACAAACACACCCTTGTCAAGTAGGAAATCTAAACCTCCTCTTAACTCTGGTACCTCCCCCCATTATTTACCTCTGCTGCTGCTGTGGTAGTGCTGATGGTTTCCTTTTGAACATAGTCCATGGCATGCAATAGCAGTTTTCCCCTGTACCCTCTACTTAAACACTCTTTGTATATGGATCGTATCTTTGAAGTAATTCTTGCAAGAACTAATTTATATTTCTGGGGTTA
Source organism: Tamandua tetradactyla (assembly GCF_023851605.1). Classification (NCBI taxonomy): domain Eukaryota; kingdom Metazoa; phylum Chordata; class Mammalia; order Pilosa; family Myrmecophagidae; genus Tamandua; species Tamandua tetradactyla. The sequence continues at coordinate 58,049,021 of NC_135331.1, read as the reverse complement.
ATCAGTGGGACACGTAGGTCTATACAACTCTTCTCAATCTTGTTCATATTCAATTTGGTAATATTACTTATAGACCCACTAGAGAACCACCTTCACTTCTATCTATTCCTTTACATTGGAGTTCAACCTCATTAGCTAACTGTTCACCCATCTCTAGCTTCTATGTATTTCTAAGTCCCCTATATTCTGTATTATAAACCTCTGATTTTTACCTTTACCATGGTCATAAGCATGGAATCATACAGTATCTATCTTTTTGTGTATGGCTTATTTCACTCCGCATTATGTCCTCAAGGCTCATCCATCTTCTCATGTGCTTCAGGACATCATTTCGTCTTACTATTGCATAATATTCCATTGTATGTATATACCACATTTTGTTAATCCACTCATCTTTTGATGGGCATTTGGTTCGTTTCCACCTTTTGATTACCGTGAATAATACTTCTATGAATATCAGTGTGCAAATGTCTGTTTGTGTCATTGCTTTCAGCTCTTCTGGGTATATACCAAGTAGTGCTATTGTTGGGTCATAGGGCAACTCGATATTTAGTTTCCTAAGGAACCACCAAACCATTTTCCATAATGACTGCACCTTATACATTTCCACCAGCAGTGCTTAAGTGTCCCAATTTCTCCACATCCTTTTCAACATTTATAATTTCCTATTCGTTTAATAGCAGCCATTCTTATAGGTGTAAGGTGGTATCTCATTGTAGTCTTGATCTGCATTTCCTTTATAGCCAATGAAAATGAATATCTCTTCACATGCTTTAGAGGCATCTGTATTTGTTCTTCAGAAAAATGCCTATTCATATCTTTAGCCCATTTTATAATTGGGTTGTTTGTTCTTTTGTTGTTGAGTTGTATGATTCTTTGTGCATATACAGGATGTCAAACCTTAACCCAATACATGATTTCCAAATATTTTCTCCCATTGAGTTGGCTGCCTGTTCACCTTTTTTACAGTCTTTTGAGGTGAAGAAGCTTTTGATTTGAGGAGTTCCCATTTGTCTGTTTTTTTCTTTTGTTTTTTGTGCTTTGGGTGTAAAGTTTAGGAAGCTACCTCTTATTACTAGGTCTTGAAGATGATTCCCTACACTTTATTCTAGAAGCTTTATGGTGCTAGTTTTTATATTTAGGTGTTTGATCCACTTTGAGTTAATTTTTGCCTGGAGTGTAAGATAGGGGTCCTCTTTCATTCTTTTGGCTTGATATCCAGTTTTTCCATGTCAAATTATTGAAAAAACTATTTTGTTCCAGTTCAGAGAATTTGGGGTCCTTTGTTGCTTCCTATGAAACAGAGCGCGAAGGATATTAAGAAATGATGAGAAAGAAAGAAAGATAGACACAGACGGGTTCAGGGGGTCTGAAGCTTGAGTTTACATCAGACAGACTTCAGACAATTTTATTCTTAACCAGATTCTGGTTATATACTGCAGGATGACAATAGGCATGCATGCATATCTTGAGGGAACAAAGTTTTTACCTTTCAGTGTTCTTCCTTCATATTCAAAATAACCATTTGGGGTAAACAAGCATTCTCTTCCTCCTAGACTGTCTTACACAAATCAGATAACATAAAGCAGCTTACTGCCACCACCACCCTAATGCCATCTACTCCCAAGTAGTTCTGCAGGTCTTATGTTAATCCTGTCTGCTACATTCCCCCCTTTTTATTTTATAAGCCAAGGTGACTGTGCCTGTCTTAGGTTGCCCTTAGGCTCTGAAGTTAACAGTGCTTTTGCTAATTGATCTTTAGGTATACTTATTTTCATAACATCTTCCTGATCATCATCTCCCCCTTTTGTACTTTAAGAGCATAGACTTTAGTGTCCAGTTTGCTCATTCAATAATTCCTTGCCCAGAGGGATTATGTGGAATTCCTGTGATAGGAGTAATATTAAAAGTAGTACAAAATTTATGAAATTGTTTTCCTGTATAAGCAGGACCATTGTCCATTTTAATAGATTGAGGGCATTCCATAACAGCAAAAACATTAAGTAAATGTGATCGAACATGGCAGAAACATTCTCCAGATAGTGCGGTAGCCCAGATGAAATGAGAACAAGTATCTATGATAACATGTACATACTGCATTTTACCAAAATGTGAAATATGAGTAACATTCATTTGCCATAATTCATTTGCTTTTTGACCTCGAGGATTAACCCCTGATGCAAATGGGAGTGCATTTAAAGGTCCACAGGTTTGACAAGTCCTAACAATGTCCTGAGCTTGCTGTTTAGATAAAGATGGAAATTTCTTTCACAGCCCTTTGCTATTGATATGAGTCAATTTGTGAAATGCTGTGGGATCCTGAATTACCCCCACAAGACTATCTGTTTGCTGATTTTGTAATGACAAAGGACTGGGAAGATTAGTATGAGTCCTTTATATGCATGATAAAAAGAGGATTAATTCAACTTCTGACTAATGTTTGTAAATGTAAAAACATTCAGGACAATTCATTTCCTTTAAACAAAGAAGCTGTCTCAATGTGAGTAACTGTTTGGCAGACTTATTCTGAATTAGAAACAATATTAAGAGATTGTGGAAAATTTTGCAAAACTTGAATTACAGTTGTTAATTCAGTGCATTGGGCTGAAGTATAAGGTGTTTTCTAACTTGTTTTCCACTGGGGTGACATATGCAGCCTACCCATTAATATTATCATCAGTAAAGACAGTAATAGCTAGCAGGGAAGCTCAAACTATTTTAGGCAAAATCCATTGCGTTCTTTTTTTTTTAAATTGTAAAAGTTTTAACATAGCAAATGATTATTAATTTGTCCTTTGAAGTCACTTAATGCTATTTGCCAAGAGGTATTGAAAATATATAGACTTTGAACCTCTTCCTTTGTGAGATCACACACTATGCGATTAGGATCATGTCCTCTTAATTGATAATATCTTTGGTGACCTTTGGCTATTAAAGAAATAATTTTTTGCAAATATGTATTTAAACATTTTTGTCAATTGTTTGGTAAAAAAATCCATTTTAAAACACCATCTTGCTAAAATAGGCCTGTGGGAGATTGCAAGGTAAAGAACATGATAAAATCAACAAGCTTTTCTAGATCTATTTGAACAAGCTGTCCTTCTTGAATGCATTGTTCAATTAATTGTAACTCTCATTCAGCTGCAGCTGTTAACTGCCTTTTGCTTAATAAATCAGAATCTCCTTGCAAAATATCAAACAAGTTCTATAACATATAATCAGGAATTCCTAAAGTGGCAGGTAGCAAAAATGAAAGCAGAGTGTCAATAGTGACATGTACCCATAGTAAATGACCAGATTTTTTTTAATTGGATTGATTGAAAAGGAATGCAGAAATGTGGATTCTTTATAATAGGGTGTGCATTTTTGCTAATTTTAAATTTATTGCATGCAGTTTTTATGATATTTTGTCACAATAGTGGCCAAATTCCAATTTGCTTACATGACCGGGCCCAGTTGGGTCCTCTGGGAACTGGCTAGGGACCAAGAGGAGCTTCCTGGGACCTAGATATCTTTATTGAAGTACACCTACTTCTGGGAGGATAGCCAGTCCTCCTATCTAGAGTGCACATTTTAACTGTTTCTTACCAAGGTCATGTGATAGCAACATCAGTTGCATATAATGGCAACATCAGGTGAACAAAAAAGACTCCACAAGTATATTTTTTCCTTGCATTCAGCCCTCAAATCTGATCTGCTCCCAAAATAAGCATGGTTATCTTGGGATAAATTTAGTTTATACATATATAGTTTATATTTAGTTTATACATATATAGTTTATATAAACACCGGACAAAGCATTAAGATATTTTGGCTTAAAAGAATTTAGGTATTTGTACGATTTGAATATTATTTAGCCAATAAGAGATTCATTTACAGCAATATTCCTTAGATTAATAGATTAAGCCACCTGGTTTGGGGCAAGAAAGGAAACAATTTTTTGCCAGTATAATGATGCCCAGGAGAAAATCAGTATTTTTATACAGATAATGACATGATTAAAGTTAATGTAAGTTATTTTGATAAAATGCAGACTCTGCCTTTTATACTAATCATCTAGAAAAAAATGTTTATATCTTAATTAGAACAGGCTGAGAGTCCAAGAAAACGTTGTCATTTTAGACTCATTAAATCTTTATTGATTTTGACCATAATTTCCATTTTTTACAAACTCTTAGCAATTACTATATTAGTTTAGGCTTTGTCCTATATTTTTCTCATTTTGTAAGTTATTCATTTTATCTTAAGATAAACTATTCTGTTTTTCCTATTAATAAAAATATATCTTTAAGTCATTATTTTAAGCAAATATTTTACCACATATAATTACCAACAAAATTAAATTTGCTAGAATAATGTTAAGTATTTAAAATACTTTAGTTAATGTTTCAAATATGCATTAACTTTCAATATATAGTAAAGTTCTTAAAATGTATTTCTTTTTAAAATATGAATAGGAGCTAAACTCATGGCCCGTTTCCAAATTGCTGTTTGTTGAGAATCTAAGTTAACAGAAGGAGATGGGGTTACCATTCCTATTCCTTGTCACAAGATTTTATTTGTAGCATAAGTATGATTTCAGCAGAATAATTATTTAGATTAAACCAAGGTAACTTAACAGAACACTTCAGAACTACAACCCTGAATTGCATACCCCTTAGGGGACCGATCTGTTATAATTCCACAGGAACCATTAATTAGTGCTAACTTTTGTTCGGCATGGCATTGTTCCTATTGAATATTTTCTAACTCAGGTGTATATAAAGGCAGCTCATATTGATGTAAAAATTTTATAATTATGCATGAAGTCATTTATTTGTTGTCCTTTTTCCTTGCCTCAGGTTCACACTTCTGTATTTCCATTTTGAAGATTTCTTCGGATCTTCTAACAAAGTCTCCATATCCTCATTTTGTTTGTCCTTTCTGTCCTTTAATTACTCCAAATAGTCTCTCAATTTTTCTTTTTTCTTTCTTTTTTTTTTAGAAATAGCTTCTTTTTTAACCTCTTTTTCCCAACTAGAGTTACCTTGTCCCTGGCTATTATTTCCTGGCTGTGTCATCCTTATGCTATTAACTATTTCCCTTTACTATTTTCTTCCTAACAACAAGAACACAATTTCTTTATTTTTCCTAAACTCCCTTCTGTTATTGTCCCTTGTGGCCTCACTGTATTGTTATGGAAAAATGCTTTCAATTCAGAACTTTCTTCACTCCTTTTCCCTCAATGTCTCCCATCTCACTATGGGGAGTCTGCTTTAGACTCTTCTCTGCTTTATCCACAAAGTCTTTTTCTTTAAAATACAAATAACTCTTAAGCTTTATTAGAACCTTATTTTAGTAATAGCACCCTAATGATGTTTTCAACAGACAAACATACAAACATACATACATACATACATACATACTCCTCCAGTCACCTATTGTGATTACCCGTTACCCTGATGCTCCAAGGAACATGCTTACTTACCAATATGACTCGAGTCCTCTTCTATTGGCTGGACACATGTTCCTCTAATGGAGACTTTTCCTTGGTTCCTTAATATTGTTTTGGAGTCTTCTTCTTCGAGCTCCACGTTGGGTGCCATATGTTGCTTCCTATGAAACAGAGCTTGAAGGATATTAAGGAATGATGAGAAAGAAAGAGAAAGAGAGAGAGAGAGAGAGAGAGAGAGAGAGAGAGAGAGAGAGAAAGAGAGAGAGAGAGAGAGAGAGAGAGGGAGGGAGGGAGGGAGGGAGGGAGGGAGGGAGGGAGGGAGGGAGGGAGGGAGAGAGAGAGAGAGAGAGAGAGAGAGAGAAAGAAAGAAAGAAAAGAAAGAAAGACACAGACAGACTCAGGGGGTCTGAAGTTTGAGTTTACATCAGACAGACTTCAGAGAATTTTATTCTTAACCAGATCCTGGTTATATACTGCAGGATGACAATAGGCATGCATGCATATCCTGAGGGAACAAAGTTTTTATCTTTCAGTGTTCTTCCTTCATACTCAAAATAAACATTTGAGGTAAACAAGCATTCTCTTCCTCCTAGACTGTCTTACATAAATCAGATAACATAAAGCAGCTTACTGCCACCACCACCCTAATGCCATCTACTCCCAAGTAGTTCCGCAGGTCTTGTGTTAATCCTGTCTGCTACAGACCTTGTCAAAAAACAACCGACCATAGATTTGGTGGTCTATTTTTGTATCTCAATTCAATTCCATTGGTCCATGCTTCTGTCTTTGTGCCAGTTTCATGCTGTTTTGACTACTGCGGCTTTATAATAGGGTTTGAAGTCAGGGAGTGTTAATCCTCCTACTTTGTTCTTCTTTTTTAGGATGCTTTTAGCTATTTGGGGTCTCTTTCCCTTCCAGATGAACTTGGTAGTTAGCTTTTCCAAATCTTCAAAGTAGGTTGTTGGAATTTTGATTGGTACTATGTTGAATCTGCAGATCAATTTGGGGAGAATGGACATCTTAACTATATTTAGCCTTTCTATCCATGAACAGGGAATGTCTTTTTACGTCTCCTTTTACTTCTTTTAGCAATGTTATGCAGTTTTCTGTGTACAAGTCCTTTACATTCCTAGTTAAGATCAGGCCTAAGTACTTGATTTTTTAGTTGCTATTTTGAATGGAATTGTTTCCTTAACTGACTCTTCAGTTAAGTGATTGCTTGTATATAGAAACGTTACTGATTTTTGCACATTAATTTTATATCCTGCCACCTTGGTGAATTTGTTTATTAGCTCAAGTAAGTTTGCTATAGATTTCTCAGGATCTTCCAAGCATAGTATCATGTCATCTGCCAATAATGAAGGTTTTACTTCTTCCTTTCCAATTTGGATGCCTTTTATTTCTTTGTCCTGCCTGATTGCTCTAGCTAAAACTTCAAGCACAATGTTGGATAATAGTGGTGACAGTAGGCATCCTTGTCTCATTCCTGATCTTAGGTGGAAAGATCTCATTCTCTCTCCATTGAGTTCAATGCTGGCTATCAGTTTTTCATATATTCCCTTTATCATATTGAGGTAGTTATCTTTGATTACTATCTTTTGAAGTGTTTTTATCAGAAAAGGATGTTGAATTTTGTCAAATGCCTTTTCAGCATCAATAAAGATAATCATGTGATTTTTCCCTTTCAATTTGTTAATGTGCTGCATTGATTTTCTTGTGTTGAACAATCCTTGCATTCCTGGTATAAACACTACTTGGTCATGGTGTATAATTCTTTTAATGTGTCATTGGATTTGATTTGCAAATATTTCATTGAGAATTTTTGCATCTATGTTCATTAGGGAGATTGACCTGTAGTTTTCCTTTCTTATAGCATCTTTACCTAGTTTTGGCATTAAAATTATATTAGCTTCATAAAATGAGTTAGGTAGAGTTACTTTTTCCTCAACTTTCTGGAAATGTTTGAGCAGTTCTTTTTGGAAGTTTGATAAAATTCCCCGGTGAAGCCATCTGGCCCTGGACTTTTCTTTTTAGTAAGATTTCTCCTGGTTTTTAATGTTGGCAATACATCAAAAATATTTCAAGCCTGTGTGGACCAAATAAAGTCTGTGACCAAGGGGTGCATACCTGTCTGCATGTCTTAGAGCACGAGGGTGGGGAGTTTATATTCAGGGATCAAAGAGTGCAGGTAATGATTAAAGGCCCAGAGGCAGACCACCAGCTTGGATGAAGGTTAATATAGGTCCAAAATCCCTTATCCAAAATCTTTACTACCAGACCTTTGGAATTCAGAGATGGGCCAATTTGAAGAAGTCTTGTACCCCAGAAAAAGCCATGTCCTTTAATTTGCATTCAATATTGCTGGGTGGAACCTTTTTTATTGTTTCCATGGAGATGTTACCCACCCAATTGTGGGTGGTAATTTTTGATTAGATGGTTTCCATGGAAATATGTCTGTACCCATTCAAGGTGGGGTTGCTTACTGGAGCCCTTTAAGAGGGAACTATTTTGGAAAAAGCCACCAAAACTGACAGAGCCAACAGGATGGACAGAGTCCTGGTGAAGCCATTGAAGGAGCCTGGAAAGAAAGCTAGCAGACATCACCATGTGCTTTTCCAGCCCAGAGAGAATCCCTGAATGTCATTGGCCTTCTTGAACCAAAATTTCTTTCCCTGGATGCCTTAGATTGGATATTATAGTCTTGCCTTAATTTGGACGTTTTCACAGCCTTAGAACTGTAAACTTGCAACTTAATAAGTTCCCTCTTTAAAAAGCCATTCCATTTCTGGTATATCACATTCTGGTAGCTTGCAAACCAGAACAAGAGGTTTTCAGATTTTTTTATTTTTCAGATTTATGGTGCCTATACCTGTACACCCAGAGAACTCTGAGGCAGCGTTCCACTAACAAACACATTGGTATTTCCACAGCAAACACGTAAATATTACTGTATTCAGAAATCAAGTAACATAAATAGAGCAAAAATGATCTTATATAAATTCTAGCCAAGTTTTACTACCAAATTGTTGCAAATGTATGAAAAATTTTAAATTTCAAAGCAAGTGGCATGTCAGAATTATGATAGAAGATTGTGGACCTGTTATAAGGGGAGATGAGAATCAATAAGTAATGGGTACAAGCTCCATCAATTAATTGACAGAATAGAATTTGTACCTGCTGACCCCTCTAACCATGGAAAATATTTTTGTATCTTTGGTAACTGGGCACATCCCTGCTTCATCCCCTTTGGCTACTTTCCCTTTGGCCTCAGGAGAGAAGACAGTGGTATACCCTTTATACATGTCCCTCTAGTAGGGACAGATCCTTTCCTTAATTCCCCAAGCTCTGTTGAGTGGAAGGAAGGGAAGCCTGTTCCAGTGAGTCACTTCCAACTGCTGCTGGAAATTCCTGCTCCGTGGACTGTCCCTTAGCTGCCTCCCTGTTTAGCAACCATCTATTTTCAGGCCTCAAGGCTCACTCCCAACTCCCAACAAGGACCCAAATAAGGAAAAAGTTTTCCTCCCTGTCTGGTACCTGCCACTCCTCCAAACTCAAGTTCGGAGCTAAGTAAATTATAACTACCATTTAGGTGGATGGTTAACAGTAGAATTGCCTCCCTTCAGGAAAAGCCCCACCCAGACCTTTAGGGCAGTGTTACCCTGAGCTCCACCTCACCACTTCCTACCTCCCCTCAGGACAATCAAAACACAGCAGCAGCCAACATGAATACCTTCTGGGTTCTGGGATCCATAATCCACTCTGCTGAGCTGGACCAAGCCCAGGTCACTTCTTCAAAGCCCTGGAGAAGATCCAGTCTGGGAATCTCTCCCTCCTGATTCTCTGTGTAATTCCACATATACATGTCTCCAGGGATAAAACCAAACAGAGCACAATCTAAACCCCAAAACAGAAAAGAATCATCTCCCCTAAAGTAGCTGCAAGGCTGCAGGGACTTGGCTTTTCTAAAACACCGCCCTGTTGCAAAATACCCTGCACTTATATTGCAAGCTAGAATACTTGGAGATAGTCTCCTCTTGTGGCTTTCCTCAGTGTCCCTTAGAGACAATGTTTTTGGGGCTCTAGAGGAAGGGGTGTCCCAAGACAGTTTAACCAAAGACAAAGGAATTCTCTTCTTCTGTTGAAGATTATGATAAAAGAAAAACTTTTCAAACAAGTAAGAATATTGCAGCTTTATTGAATAGTTCTTCAAATGGGCAGCATCCTATTCAGAAAGTAGAAGGGCAAGCCATGGAGGGGATGGAGAGGGAACGCTCTTAAAGGGCGAATGTGGAAGAAAATGAGGAAATGTTTGGATTTGCTAATGATAAGTTTCCATTTTACACAGGAGGGTCTTACAGGGTGGGGAGCAGATATACATGATTAGTATTGTATGTTGATCCAATCTGATAAACTAGTTTTATCACCAGGGCTTGCTTATCTGGGATACTGTAGGGTGTGTTCTGTTTTCTCAAAACACCTCGGCAAGTCAATTGTTTTTGTCCTCTGGAAAAGCCAGGATCTTCTCATGGCGATGACCATTTTATTTTACTTAATTATCATTGAAAGTCTCATAAAAGAGCTTCTCCCATTCTGGGCAACTAAAAACTTATAATGATCAGAGTATAACTCAATACTGTGTGTGTGCATGTGTATGTACTTATAATTAAAACATTAGAATTTATATTGTGTTCTTTAAACTGACTTTTTCATTTAATAATGCATTGAATATTCTTCAAAGATACAGTTTTGGGCTGCTCCTCCTTGGGTACAGACCACAGCACTGGGGCCTATAGCTGCTGTGGAGATTGACACTTCCCAAGTGCTGCAGGCTGATAACAGGACAGACATTCGGTTAAAATGCACATTCTCCAGTTTTGCCCCTGTGGGTGGAGCTCTGCCAGAGACCTGGCATTTCCTTCCTCAGGATGGGGCCCCGAGCCGTGTGCACAGCACTACCTCACGGAGCACCTCAAGTCCATGAGCAGCGCAAGGGCCCGGGTAGGGGTGGGGGGTCTAGGACCTGAACCCTGAGTTGCACGCCGCCTCCATCGTCCTCTGGGAGCTGCACTTTGACCACCACGGGCCCTCCACCTGCCACGTGACGCGCCTACCTGATGATGATGGGTTGCCCGGGGAGACCCGGCTCCGTGCCCTGCACACCGCCCCCTTCTTTGACTCTGGCCGTCAGCTCTGCAGGTGCCCGGAGGGTTATCGTGGTAAATGTGGTGGTCCTCTGCCAGCATTTCCAGCAAAACAGCACTCATAAAGTGGTGGCGATAAAATCAAAAGAAGAGGAAAAGGTCAACCAAGAAAAAAGGATGTTTGCTTATTTAGAAGACACGGACTAATACTTCTGATGGAGGCTGAAGATTTCCAAGCACAAGAGCCCTAGAATAATTTGAAGTCAGTGGAAGCTTTTCTTTGGCTATTCTAGCTGTGGCCTATCTTCCAGTCGGCTCGGCAGTACATAACCACCCGAATAAGCAACACCCGGTCAAAGCCAGCACAGAGCGCTCCTGGAGCAGATACCATCACACTTGCACACAGTCCTATCATTAAGATTTTATTTAATTTCAGAGCCTTTATCCTCTGAGCTACATTTATTCTCATGAGCTGCATTTTTGCCCTTGAACACTCCTTGTGGATGAGGCCACATATGCACATATATTGGCATCAAATGGGATAAAAATCAACTTGTTTGTTGTGACATTTCCTTAAACAGTTTCTTTAGAAGCAGCACCTTTGCTACTGAAGTCAGTATGTGTCCTTTCTGTCTTCCCACCCTCAATTGAAAGGTTAGCTAAATCTTCCAGCTGTTCTCATCGAGTAGGAGGCCATTCTAAATTCAAACTGTGTGCCATAGTTGGGTTTTTAGGCTCCCCTTAAGTGTTGGAATTAATCAATCCTCTTTTATTGAATTAATTTCTTTCAATATCCCAGACATTTTTTGTTTTCATCTTTCTGTTAATTGATCCAGTTTTACAATAGCACAAGTCTAAATCAGAGGATAACTAGAAAAGTTTACATTAAAGTGCCAATAGATTGGCAAGTGCCACTTCCGGATGAATCACTTGCCATTTTTGTGTATGCATTGTGAGAAATAACAGTGAAGATCTTTCCCAAACTGTGATTGTTTAGTCTGTGTTCCCCACCCCTGCTCCAACCACCAATTCAAGTACCTATAAAGCACAAAGTCTATGCTTATTTGTGAACTAGGATCATTGAGCTGTGAGGTAGAAGCAGCCTTTCTACATTACAACCTTGAAAATTTAAGACTGGTGAAAAAGCTCAGTTCTAAATGATGATAATTTTGTACAGGATCATACAAAGGTCTGAGATGTGGAAGAGATTGTTTAAAAAAAATTCTTGTAATTCATTTGCCTATTTTTAGAGAAGGAAGAGTTGGTGTGGAACAAGGAAGTACCAAAACTCCTTTAACTGAACAAAACCAACTTTATTATCCTTTTTAAATCTTGCACTGGTAGATAGAGCAAACTTTTTAAGTGGGCTGTGGAAAGAAGGGTGCCGTTTTAAAAATGTCTTTCCAGATGTAAGCTATAGCAGCTTGTGTTTAGCAGCATGTGTTTAAAGTATAGAAAACAACTAAAAGTTTAGGCCCAAGTGAAGTATTTACAGCCTGATATTTTCAGTTTTCACTAACTGGTATTGGACTGCAGATGGTACTTCTGTTTTCATAAACTGGAATTTTCAAATGAATTACCCATATTGGAGGTGTAATTTCCATATAAACCTTGATTCTGAAATTCATCCAACACCTGTCTCATTTTGCCTTTCTACCATCTAAGAAAGTAAGGTTTCAATACCTCATTTTGGAACTAAAAATTAGATATGAAGTCTGTATTACGTTTCATCTGTATTTTATGTTTTTCTTCATAATTCAACTTTTGAAAATGTAAGCTGGGTATTTCTTCAAATAGATGGCCTAGATGATGGTCCTATTAAGTGTAGTGAGGTAGTTAAAAACTCATGGAGAGTCTTTCCAGAAAAACTGTAGCTCGTGTCTAGGCTAAATACTGAAGAGATAATACGATTCTGTTGTTTGGTGTCTCCTTCCTAAAGAACACTTCTGTATTGTAATCTATATTTTATTATGCCCTAAACACTCATGTAAACAAACCTTTATTAAATAATTATTTAAAAATAGACTACAGTTTTTAATGGATTCTTAATAAACAGTATTCTAATATTTGGATATACTTAATTCTCTTTTGCTAGACAGGGAATTTTTTTTGCTATTATTAACAGTGATGCAATAAACTTTCTCATAAATCATTTTTTATGACAATCTTTATTGCCCTATGCTAAATTCCCAGAAATAGAATGATTGAAGCAATGTATGAGAAGATGTTTAGCACTTTGGTTTCGTATTATCAAATTAAGTAGGAGCTTTTCTAAGGAGAAGGCCTAAGAGCACGGACTCTGCCCCGGGTTCTACACTGCTGTGTGATCTGGGGGCCTTCCTTAAACCACCGAAGCCTCAAGTTCCTCTTGGTACTAGTAGAGTACTAGAGCTAGTACTAGTAGGTTAATTGGAGCAAGAGAATTTGAATTTAGAATTTGCTAGTTCTTCAGGGACTCCCTTTAAACTGGGTAGTTAGATGAAATAACTACCCTGCATTCTGGAAATAGTCCTTTCCTGTGGTCCCAACTCTGAGCTCCTGTCTCCCTGGGATACAGCTGAATCACAACAACAAATATTTCCTGGCTTTTTTTCCCCCTTTCATTTAGCACAAAGCAAAAATTCGTTCAAATTGAGCTATTGTATAGGTTCCAACATTATAAAGGGAGTCACATTCCTGGAATGTTTTCCTAAAGTCACACCCTGATCGCTCATAGGATTCTTTGAAATCATCCACGTATCATCTCCATGGTATTTATAAATGAGGAAGGCCACATTGCAGAGAGTTGATCTTATTCTATGTGTTCATTTTTTAGCTTCAAATTGCAGAGACGACTACATGAGTTTACCCTGCAGCCCCAATGATTTTCTTTCTTGCCTCTTAGGGTACACTCTGAGTATTGCATGCATCACTTCATTTTGTAATTAATAGCTAAGTGTCTAAGTTCATCAGAGTTGGAGAGTAAGGCTATATCCACCGTTTTATTTTATACAGAGCCTTATAATTGTCCAAAAATATTTAATGAAAAGGAATAAATTAACAAAAAAATTAAAAATCAGAGCCTTTTTACCTTCAGTTCTATGTTTTCTACATTATCTTATCCCTTCTCTTTCTCTGAGTGTTATATGACAGAAATATTTTTTAGTGTGGCCATGTCCTGTCAGTGGGTCATAAAAGTAAGTGATTCATGGACAGCAATTTTTTTTCTCTTTTTTTATTTTCAGGGCTTTTAATATTCTTTTGGTTTTTTTAAATATTTTTATTGTAAACAACAAACTGACATCCAAACATTCTATACATGGTGTGCAATCGATGGCTCACAATATCATCACATAGTTGTATATTCATCATCATGATCATTTTTTTGAACATTTGCATATGTCGTATCCCTTACCCCTCCCTCTCATTGACCACCAGTATTTCACTCCATTCAGTTTATTTTATTTTATTTATTATTATTATTTTTTTTTTCATGGGTGAGGCTCCAGGAATCAAACCCAGGTCTCCAACTTGGCAGGTGAGAATTCTTGCCACTGAGCCCCATTGCACAGACCTACTCAATTTGTTCCCCTATTCTTTGTTTATTTTTTTAAGGGACAGCATTTTTAATATATGAAGACTAGACTGTAACAAAATTAAAAGTATCAAAGCACATTATGTGGAAAGGATAAATAGTATTTCAGGAAACTTTTCTTTCAATTGCATATGTGTGTGTATGTTGGATTATGATATCAAATATATTTCTTATACTATGGATTGCAGTCAAAAAGCTTGATAGCCACTGAACTAAAGCAAAGAAAATCAAAGGTGTCTTTTTTTTTTTTTTTAAAGCTTTATCTAATGTACATAGATGGAGAGTTTATGCTGGGCACTCATCAAATAAATAACTGCCAAGCATTTTATAGATGCCAAGGATTACATTATTTTCTGAAAACACAAAGCATGAATAAGTCATGAAAATGTGTTTCAACCGTCAAGGATTTTTAGGTTTGGCAAAGAAAAGAGACTTGTAAGTAGTAGAAATACTGTATGGTATCATACAGAATATGAGAACACTGAAGTTAGAGAAGTCAAACTCTTGGGTGATTTCGGGATGGTTTCACCCATCCATCCATCCATCCATCCATTCTTCACCAATATATTCATTCAGATTTTGTTTTTGGTAATAGCTTCATTGAAGTATAATCACGTAACATACACTTCACCCATTGAATGTTTTTTTTGTATAGTCACAGAGTTGTGCAACCATTATCACAATCAATTTTAGAATATTTGCATCACCTCAAACAGAAACCCTGTAAGCTTTAGCTGTCATTACTTAATAACCTCATGCCCCCAGCCCTAAAAACCACTAACATACTTTCTGTTCCCCTAGATTTCTCTGTTCTGGACACTTCATATAGATGGGATAATGCAATATGTGGTCTTTTGTGACTGGCTTCTTCTACTTAGTATAATGTATTCAAGTTTCATCCATGTTGTAGATGTATCAGTACTTCCTTCTATTTTATGGATGGATAATAATCCATTGTATGCGTATGCCACATTTTGTTTATCCATTCATCAGTCAAAGGACATCTGATGCATTTCCCTATTTGGGTATTTTGAACAATGCTGTTAGAAACATTCGTGGGGACATCTGTTTTCATTTATCTTGGGTATATTCATAGGAGAAGAATTATTGGGTAAAATGATAACTGTATGTTTTATTTTTGAGAAACTTCCAAAATATTTTCCAAAGTGGCTGGGCCATTTTCCATTCCCACCAGCAGTGTATGAGAATTCTGATTTCTCCATTTCCTTACCAACACTCATTATTACCTGTCTATTTTATTATAGTCACCCTAGTAGGTGTGAAGTTTTTTTTCATTGTGGTTTTGATTTGCATTTCCTTGACGACTAATAACGGTGAGCATATTTTCATGTGCTTATTAGATTGGACACTGGCATGTCTCCTTTGGAGAAATGTCTACCAAAATTCTTTGCCTATCTTTTAGTTGGATTGTGTTTTTTGTTTTTTTGCTATTGAGTTGTAGAAGTGTCCCAGCCCACAAGAGCCTTCCAGACCAAAGAAGGCACTAGGTATGGACAGAGACATTGAACTTTATTATAGGAATTTACTTAGAGTAAAGAAGGAGTTAATCAGGAATCAGGCTGCTCCAAAAGTTCAGAGCTCAGGTGAATGCACTTAAGTGGGAATCAATAGAGCCAGTTATAGGGGCCTGAGACAAAGACATTCCATGGAGTATGAGAAATGAGTACCATAGAGGGGGTCTCTTGATTATGGTTTGTATGAACAGGGGAAGGATTATAGGTTGCTTTGTATATAACAGTAAACATGGTAACATCACAAGGACTTCAGGAAGGGCATAGATTACCATCCTACACAGAGAAGGGTCTGGTCTCTTATATGCATTGACTATTTGCACATTCCACCTTCCATGGGGAGGTTAGCTCAAACACTAACTGACCCAGATCATGCAGGCAGCTGCGTGCTTTCAAGTTTTACAGAAACTTAGGGAATGGCTCAGCACCTCAGCTTCCCACAAAGAGTTCTTTATATATTCTAGATACAACTTCTTTATCATATATATGATTTGCAAATATTTTCTACCATTCCGTGGGTCATCTTTTCTTGATGGTGTCCTTTGTAGCACAAAAGTTTTTCTCTTCTTGTTTTTGCATGGGCAGTCACCAAGAACTGAACCCAAGTCTCCAGCATGGCAGGCAAGAATTCTGCCACTGAGCCATCGTCGCACCACCCAGCACAAATGTTTTTTTAACTTTAATGAAGTCCAATTTATATTTCTCTTTTGCTAATTGTGCCATTGGTGTCATATCTAAGAATTTATTGCCAAATCTAAGGTCATGAAGATTTATCATTGTATTTTCTTCTAAAACTTTTATAGTTTTTGTTCTCACAGTTAGGTTTTTGATTCATTTTGAATTAAATTTTGTATATGATGTGAGGTAAGGGCCCAACTTCATTATTTTGCATGTGGCTATCCAGTTGTCCTAGCACCATTTGTTGAAAAGACTATTCTTCCCCACTGTTCTAGTTTGCTAGCTGCTGGAATGCAACACACCAGAGATGGATTGGCTTTCAATAAAAGGGGATTTATTTTGTTAGTTCTTCAGAGGATAGGCAGCTAACTTTCAACTGAGGTTCTTTCTTACATAGGAAGGCACAGGATGGTCTTTGCTGGCCTTCTCTCCAGGCCTCTGGTTTCCAAAAACTTTCCCCGGGGTGATTTCTTTCTGCATCTCCAAAGCCCTGGGCTGAGCTGCAAGTGCTGAGATGAGGTATGCTGAGTTGCTTGGGCTGGACTACACTGAGCTTTCTCATTTAAGCACCAGCCAATTAAATCAATCTCATTCACTGCAGCAGGCACGCCTCCTAGCCGACTGCAGATGTAATCAGCAACAGATGAGGTTCAGGTACCATTGGTTCATGACCACAGCAACAGAACTAGGTGCCTTCACCTGGCCAAGTTGACAACTGAATCTAACTACCACACCCCTCCTCCACCCCCACCCCCCACATTGAATGGGCTTGGCCACCTCGTTAAATGTCAGTTGAGCATACATGTAGAGGTTTATTTCTGGAATTTCAACTATATTCCATTAATCAATATGCCTAGCCTTAATGCCAGTACTACCTGTCTTGATTAATGTAGCTTTAAAGTAAGTTTTGAAATGGGAGCACTTTAACTTTGTTCTTTTTCTAAGCTTGTTATTCTGGGCCCCTTAGCATAAGCATGTCAATTTCCACACACACACACAAAAACCTGCTGAGATTCTGATAGGTGTTGCATTAAATCTGTAGATTGATTTAAGAAGTACTGCCCTCTTAACAACTGTGCTGGTT
Organism: Tamandua tetradactyla; assembly: GCF_023851605.1. Lineage (NCBI taxonomy): Eukaryota > Metazoa > Chordata > Mammalia > Pilosa > Myrmecophagidae > Tamandua > Tamandua tetradactyla. The sequence continues at coordinate 58,031,578 of NC_135331.1, read as the reverse complement.
TGAAGCTATTATGTACCCCCAGAAAAGCCATGCCCTTTAATCCTCATTCAATATTCTCTGTGTGGGATCTTTTTGATTGTTTCCATGGAGATGTGACTCACACAATCATAGGTGGAAACTTTTGATTAGATAGTTTTCATAGAGATGTGTCTCCACCCATTCAAGGTGAGGTTGTTTACTGGAGCTCTTTAAGAGGAATCCATTTTGGAAAGAGCCACCAGAACCAACAGAAGCAACAGAACAGACAGAGCCCAGGGAAGCTGTTGTAGAAGCCTGGAAAGAAAGCTAGCAGACATCACCACGTGCCTTTCCAGCTGAGAGAGAAATTCCAAATGTCATTGACCTTCTTGAGCCGAGAAGGTATCTTTCTCTGGATGCCTTAGTTTGGACATTATTATAGCCATGCCTTATTTTGGACATTTTCATAGCCTTAGAAATACAAACTTGCAACTTAATAAATTCCCTTTTTTAAAAGCCATTCTGTTTCTGGTATATTGCATTCCAGCAGTTTTTACAAACAAACAGCAATATTAAATCTTTCCTAAACTCTTGGCCTTGAGCGTCAGCCTCACCCTTAAATCCCACCTTGGCAGTAACACACTGTACCTCACTCAGTAACTTTAGCTCTTGAAATGAAGCTCTGTATCACTTACACATCTTCATGTTGGAGTTCCTGCTAACTGACTGCTCGTGGGATGTGACATGGCCTTACCTGGGAGGACCTGGTGGCTGGGTAGGAAAGAGGATGCTCACTCAGCACAGAAATAGTTTGGTATTCATGTGTGTGTATGCGTGTGTATCCCCCTCCCCCCCCCCCAGTCTGTTTTATCCCCCCAGGGATTTGAGTCACAGCCAACTGTGTGTGAGCCTGTGTTTTGTGGTGATGCATCAATAATGAAATTGCTAAAGACCTGAATTTGTTGGTCCTTCAGCTTCCCCTCTAGTACTAACCCCTTACTTTTATTGTAGGTAAGTATTTTAACTAGTACTGTTTTGTTAACTTTAGGAAATGAAGCCACTCAAAATCAACTTCTTAACTTTAGGTATAAAGCCCTTTCTAGTTAACTTCCCAGTCCTGGAGACTTGTTTTAGGATGCAGCTAGATTCTTAGCTCAAACATCCTTTTCCAAGAGGTGAATTATAACTATCCAGTCTTGAGAAGAAACCTGATGCTCACTGGGGCTGTTTCTTCCTGGGTTTCTGACTAGATCTCTGCAGCAGGGAGAATCCTTTGGGTGGATTCTGTACATTGAGAGAACTCAGGTTTCCAAGGTCAGATTCATATCCTTAGTCTGGCAGAGACCAGATTGTCACAGCTGACTTTGGAACCTATTCCAATTCAACCAGTTAATTCAGAAGGCCATGGGAGGTGTATAGGAGGAAGAAGATATTTTGGGGGTGGAAAAAAAAATCTGACAGCTTCTCATTTGTGGAGACTTCCAAGGTGAGATGCCAGAAAGACAAGTCTTTGTGAGTTCAAGTGCCTAAATCTTGTTTACCTATCACTTTTTAAAAACTAGTTTAAGCGTAAGCTAAAGAAAATGCTTGGAATTTTGCCTGGGCTAGTAAGAGTTGGCACAAATTCTCTTGTTGGGGGGGTAAGAAGGTGAGAAGATCATCTACTGAAGAGGAAGAAGTTAACTAATGTGGATCTGTGGGCTTTTGTTTTCAACTCAATCCATCTTTTTTTCTCTTTTTTTTCTTTTTTTGATGGATGATAACTCTTGGCTTAATTTTCCTAAAGCAACTTATTGGTTTCCAAATTAATATAAATGAAAAATAAAATACTCGTTAGACTAAATTGGGAGGCTTTTGTAATTTTGTATTTGAAGTACTTTGAAGTATTAATTTCTTACTAGTGCCTAGCATGTGTAGGGTTCCTCTTTGGTGATGGAATTAACCTTCCTACTTGATGCTGATGAAATCGCTTGTCAATGCAAATGTGTTAAAACCTGATGAAATAAAGCTTTGAGTTTGAGAAATAAAGATATATTTTAAAAATATTAAATCTTGCAATTCATGAGCATAGGATGCCTTTGCACTTATTTATGTCTTCTTTTCTTTCAACAACTTATTTCCAGAACATAAGTTTTGCATTTCTTTTCTGACAATTATCCACATGTATTTTATTCTTTTTGATACTATTTTAGGTAGAATTGTTTTCTTAACTTCATTTTTGGACTGTTCATTGCAAGTGTGTCAAAATACAATTGATTTTTGCATATTGATCTTTTATGCTGCAATGTTGCTGAGTTTGTGTATTAGTTCAAATTGCTTTTTAGTTGGATTTCTTATAATTTTTTATATTCATGTCATCTTCAAATACAGATAGTTTTCTGTCTTTCTTTCCAATATAGATGACTTTTCATTCATTTTCTTGCCTAAATATCCTGCCTATAACTTCTAGTACAACATTGACTATAAGTGGTGAGAGTGAACATCCTTGCCTTGTTTCTGATCTTAGGGAAAAAGCACACTAGGTATGATTTTAGCTGTGGGTTTTTCACAGCTTCCCTTTATCAGTTTGTAGAAGTTCCCTTTTATTCCTAGTTGTTGAGTTCTTCTTTCATGAAACAGTGTTAGATTTTGTCAAATGTTTTTCCTCTTTCTACTGAGGTGATCCTGTGGTTTTTGTTCTTTATTTCCTTAGTGATTGCTCTAGGGCTTATCACATACATCTTATTAGTATCTGTTTCAGGTTTATATATATTTGCCAGTAACAGCACAAAGGTGGTAAGTATCTGTTTCAGGTTTATATATATTTGCAGACTTAACATATATATATATAACATATATGTATATAATATATTATACAGACTTAATTTTAGTGAGATATAGAAACATTACTCCTATATGGCTCTATTCCTCTTATCATCTTTTTGTGGTATTTTTGTTATATATATATTGTTACATCTATATATGTTAGAAACCCAAAAACACATTGCTATAATTATTCATATAATTTCTGTCATTTAAAGATGCTGAGAGAAGAAAGAAGAGGAAGCATATATGCATAGCTTTTGTAATATTAACCTACTTGCTTTCTATTATTTCTGGTTTTTTTCATTTATCCCTGTGGTCTAGAGTTGCCATCTGGAGTCATTTCCATAGTGCAATGCACTTGGCTCCCACTTACCACCTTTGTGTTGTTACTGGCAAATACATTACATTTCTATATATTTTAGGCCAAACAATACATTATATCCATATTTTTATACAATAACTTTTAAAATCAGTTAAAAGCTCCTTTTGTAAAAGGAGACTCTAAAAGAATTTTTCCCATTTAATTACCAATTTTCAAAGTAAGGTGTTTCTCTTAATAGCTGCATCAAATGGTGTGTTAGTTTGTTAAAGCTGCCAGAGTGCAATATACCAGAAATGGAACAGCTTTTAAAAGGGGAATTTATTAAGTTGTAAGTTTACAGTTTTAAGGTTGTAAGTCAAGATGTTACCTTCCCTCGCGAAAGGCTGATGGCATCCGGAACACCTCCATCAGCTCGGAAGTCATGTGGCTGGTGTCTGCTGGTCCTTGTTCCTGGTTCTGTTACTTCCAGCTTCTGATGCCAGTGTTTTCCTCTCTAAGTGTCTATGGGCCTCCACTTAGTTCCTCTGGGAGACAACTCTGGGTTCCAACTTGCCTATGATCTTATGGGAAGGCACATAGCAATGTCTGGTGGCTCTGCCTGTGTCTAGGCATCTGCTCTCTCTGTTGACACTCTAAGCACCTCCAAACATCCGTGTCTCTGTCAGCTCTGAAGTAACTGTTCTCCAAGAGTCACCATCTGAGGTTTCTTCAAAATGTTTTCCCTTTTAAAGGACTCTAGTAAATTAATTAAGACCCACCTTGAATGGGAGGGGTCACACCTCCATTTAATCAAAAGACTAAACCCACAATTGGGCATGCTACATCTTCATGAAGATAATCCAATCACAAGGCCCCACCCACAGTGGGGCACATCACATCTCCATGGAGATATTCCAATCAAAAGGATTTCTACCCTTCAATGTTGAATGAGGATTAAAGGACATGGCTTTTCTGGGGTATACTGCACTTTCAAATAGTAACAAATGAATTTTGTATTACTTTCTCTTTTATATTGTGTTTTATATTTTGGTGCATTTGTGCCCTCTCTCTTGCTCTGTAGTTAAACCATGTGAAAATAATTTTCTAATATCAGGATACTTCACCCCTAAATGCTTCAGGATGTGTCTCCTGAGATCAGAGGCATTCTCTTACCAATCAGAATATCATCATTATATCCAAGGAATTTAATATTTATAAAATATTATCTAATATTTTACAATCCATATTGAATTTTCCTCCAGTTTATTACTGAAATTTATTACTGAAATTTCTTTTAGTAATATGTTGTTTAGCTGTGTTTTTAATTCAAGAGACAATCAAAGGTCACACTGCATTTAGTGATCATGTCTCTTTAATCTCCATTAATCTACAAAATTAATCTACTGTTGGGGATTGAAGCATGTCCCCAACAAAAAGCAAGTTCAGGTCCCGACCTCTGATCCTGTAGGTGTGAACACACTTGTATATAGGGCCTTTGAAGATAGCATTAAAGTTGTGCCCAAACTGAACAAGGGTGGGCCTTAATCCAAAATGGCTGAAGTTCTTACAAGTAAAGGAAATTGGACACAGAATAGAAGCCATGAGAAAAGCAAGAAGCTGGAATCAATGGAACCCAGAAGAGAAAGGAAAAGATGCCACAATGTGCATTGACACATGACAGAAAAACCAAGGACCAAGGATCACCAGAAGTCAGTCACATACAATGCCATAGTCTTTAGGGAGAAAACACCACCTCACAGATGTCTTGATTTTGAACTTCTCCTAACCTCAAAACCATGAAACAATAAATGCCCATTGCTTAATCCAATCCATTGTACGGTATTTGTTTTATCATCTAGGAAACAAAAACACAGACATACAATTTTTTTTTAAACTTTCATAACAGTGGCATCTTGAAGAGCTCAAACTAGTTGTATTGTAGAATGTCTTCCAATTTGAATTTATTAGAATAAGGTTAAACATTTCTAGCGAACCAATACATTGTCATGCTATGGAGCTCAATTACAAATAGGACACACACAATGCAATTTGTCCCACCATTTGTGATGTTAGGTTTGATCTTTTAGTTAAGTTGGGGTCTGCCCCAAATATGCATTTTAAAGGTATATTTTCCCTGTGTAATTAATAAGTAATCTGTGGGGTGATATATGATACTTTGTGAATATCCAATAATATGCAAAAATCTTTAGCATCCAGTGATGATTCTCACCTGAATTAAGTTTTACAACAGTGGTTGCAAAATGATGATTTTTCCACTTCTACACTTTCTTCTACATTTGTTAGCTGCTATCCTTTTGAAAGAAGAAAGCTCCCCTCCAACACCACCTTTATTTTTGACCATTGCTGTAGACCCATGGGTTCTTTTTGGATTGAAGGTGACATAATCCATTAACATCATTTTTTCTTTTGGTTGCTCAACTTGTGCCAAATTTGGTCAGAGGGAATAACTTCGAGCAAGCTTCTATGTCCTTTGACATGTCACCATTAATTTTGCTCAGTTTTGCGTGAAAGATGTTTCCAACTCACTCTTGTAATTCTCCCATTCCAGACTTCTAACCAGCCATTTCTCCAAGGAACCTGGATTCTAATCAGTGGGGAATGGCAGAAACCCATATCTGGGCATGAGTTATGACCAGTGTTCTTACCTCTTGACTTTTTCAGGAGACAGAGTCAGAAAAGAAAATTTTTAAAGAATCACAAGTTAATACCAATACATTCAATTCAAATCCGATACCATGTGCTTCTTCCTAAACTTCTCCTATTCTAATTTGTATCTCCCATAGGGAGAAAGACCCCTGGTTTCCAACATTTTGCTCTGGCTTGTAATACCTATAAAATAATATCAGAATTTAGTCACCATTATCATTTAAACAACCAAAACCTACTTTAAAAACTATTTTTGTACTTAGAATATATTCCACTAGGGGAGTACTGCGTTCAAAAGCCAGTTGAAGGTGGTGTGATGATGGTTCAGTGGTTCTCTTGCCAGGCTGGAGACCTGGGTTGGATTCTCAGTGCCTGTCCATGCAAAAAAAAAAAAACAAAAAACAAACAAACAAAAAAAAAACAGCTAGTTGAATTAGTTACTTTTTCTTAGTGGTTACGGTATCAATTTGAGTTTCATTAGATTAATTTGTGACTGTGTTGAATATTAAGGTTCACTTTTGAAATTTTTATTGAAAATTTTGTTTTTCCTTATGTAAAACATTTACATGGTTCAAAAGTCAAAACTATATAGAGGTCATCGCACAGGAGGGCAGGTTGGGGTCCAGGGGTTTGAACCAGACAAGACCAAACCTGAGCGGGGTACAGGCAGTGGAGGCAGCCCATAGAGAGCCCAAGATGGCACTGAGCTCTACTTGACGTCAGTGAATCAAGTCAATACGACGTGCTGGCGTGGATCAAGGAGTCTCTGCAGCAGCTGAATTTGAAAAAGATTGAACAGTTATGTTCAGGGGCTACCTATGGTCAGTTTATGAACATGGTATTCCCTGGCTCCATTTCCTTGAAGAAAGTGAAATTCCAAGCTAAGTTAGAACATGAATACATCCAGAACTTCAAAATACTACAAGTGGGTTTTAAGAGAATGGGTGTGGACAACGTAATTCCTGTGGATGATTGAGTGAAAGGAAACTTTCAGGACAATTTTGAATTCCTTCAGTGATTTAAGAAGTTTTTTTTTTTTTTTTTTTTATACAAAGTATGATGGAAAAGACTATTATCTGGAGCTCTAGGCAAGGTCAAGGAACACGGTGGCTCCCTCCTTTGTTGCTCCTGCTGTGAATAAACCCCAGAAACCTCTTGACTCTAGAATTTCTGTGCTACCTAAGACTGGTCCTGGAGTGGTGAGAAAGAATCCGGTGTGGGCACTGGAGACGATGACGCAGCTGAATTGATGCCACAGGTTAGCATATTGAAACTTGCCATGGAAGACTTGGAGAAGGAGGAACATTGATTTTTCAGGAGAATGAGGGGGTAATAACCCTGTATTGCTGAGGACTGGGGGCCTTCTCTATGCCCCAGATGAAGACTTTGTGATGCCTGATGAAGGGACCAACTGGAGAAACAGGAAGATATTGACAACCTGGACCAACTGAGAACATCGATTCTTCCCTCCAGATCATGTGCTTCACTGTAAAATACTCCTTCATATCACTCTTAGAGGACTCACTGGTTTCTTTTCATAAGCAAAAAGTACTTCTTCTTAAAAAGTGCACTTTGCAGAAGTTTCACTCCTTTTCCATTAAATGTGAGTCAGGAGCTCGTACCTTGCAACAGGGCAGTATTAACACCTAGTTGGATCATCTAGGGAACAAGGCCACCCTGGGGCTCAGCTTGTAATTGCTGTAGGTGCTGATAGCTGGAGAAGGTGTTATTGTTGCTGTTTTTTTTTATTATTAATTTAAAAATTTTTTTAAAAATACCAAAAAACACCAAACAAACACAAACATTCTTAACTTTTGATCATTTGTTCTACATATATAATCAGTAATTCACAATATCATCACATAGTTGCATATTCATCATCATGATCATTTCTTGGAACATTTGCATCTAGTCAGAAAAAGAAATAAAAAGAAAACAGAAAAAAATTCACACATACCATACCCCTTACCCCTCCCTTTCATTGATCACTAGCATTTCAATCTAAATTTATTCTAACTTTTGTTCCCCCTATTATTTATTATTATTCCATATGTTTTACTTGTCTGTTGATAAGGTAGATAAAAGGAGTATCAGACACAAGTTTTTCACAATCACACAGTCACATTGTGAAAGCTTTATCATTATACAATCATCTTCAAGAAATATGGCTACTGGAACACAGCTCTACATTTTCAGCAGTTCCCTCCAGCCTCTCCATTACATCTTGACTATTCAAGGTGATATCTATTTAATGCGTAAGAATAACCTCCAGGATAACCTCTTGACTCTGTTTGGAACCTTTCAGCCATTGACACTTTATTTTGTTTCATTTCACTCTTTTGCCTTTTGGTCGAGAAGGTTTTCTCAATTCCTCGATGCTGAGTCTCAGCTCATTCTAGGGGTTTTCTCAATCCCTTGATGCTGAGTCCCAGCTCATTCTAGGATTTCTGTCCCACGTTGCCAGGAAGGTCCATACCCCTGGGAGTCATGTCCCATGCAGACGGGAAGGGTGGTGAGTTTGCTTGCTGTGTTGGCTGGAGAGAGAGGCCACATCTGAGCAACAAAAGGGGTTCTCTTGGGGGTGACTCTTAGGCCTAATTTTAAGTAGGCTTGACCTATCCTTTGTGGGGTTAAGTTTCATATGAACAAACCCCAAGATTGGGGGCTCAGCCCATAGCTTTGATTGTCTGCACTGCTTGTGAGAATATCAAGAATTCAACTTGGGGAAGTTGAATTTTCTTACTTCGGAGAGGTGTTTTTATGTAATACATTAAAGTGGAGCCCTCAATAGATAAATAGAAACATTGAACTGAAGTTTAAGCTAATGTGAAATCTTGGCAAAGAACGTTTTAATAAGTTAACACATTAAATAATATATGTATATATATTTATTGTATATATATAAAGATATGACCCTATGTGTGAACAATTTCATTAGTTTCTGGTTTATCCTCTCTCTCTATATATATATATTTTATATATATTTTTTTTCAGGGGAGGGCAGACTCCCAGAAATGAACCAGGTGTCTGGCGTGGCAGGCAAGAACTCTGCCACTGAGCCATTGTTGCCTACCCCCTATACATCTTTTATTAACAATAAGGAAATGTATATGTAGTTGTCTTCTCCCCACCCTTTTTTTTTTCAAAAATATGAATATTATATATACTTTTTCATGCCTGGCATTTTCATTTAACAAAATATTCCTTGAAAACAATTCATATCAGTTAGCGTATTTTTGTGGCATGGTTCTCTTTTGTTTGGCTGTACCACTCTTTATTCAGCCAGTTTTTGTTTTTTTTTTTTAATAATTAAAAAATTTTTTTAATACCAAAAAGCACTAAACAAACACAAACCTTCTTAACTTTTGATCATTCCGTTATACATATATGGTCAGTAATTAACAATATCCCACATAGTTGCATATTCATCATCGTGATTATTTCTTGGAACTTTATTCAGTCAGTTTTATATGGATGTGCTTTAAGTTGTTCTCTGTTTCTTCTATGAAGATGAATCTGTTTAAGATTTCATCTCTTCTGTGGTCAATTTTGGAAAATTTTATTTTCCTTGGGAATTATTTATTTCAACTGAGTTTTCAAATGTATTTTCACAAAGTTGTTTGTGCAAAGTAGAATCTTTTAAAAATTTCTTCTATTCCAATGCTTATGTCTCCCTTGTTGTGCTGGTTTGAAATGAGGTATGTACCCTAGAAAAGCCATGTTTTAATCCTAATCCCATTTTGTAAAGGCAACCATTTCTTCTAATCCCTATTCAGTATTGTATGTTTGAAATTGTAATTAGATCATCTCCCTGGAGATACGATTTAATCAAGAGTGGTTGTTAAGCTGCATTAGGTGATGACATTTCTCCACTCATTTGAGTAGGTCTTGATTAGTCCTTCAAAAATAGAAACATTTTAGAGAATGAGAGATTCAGAGAGAGCAGGGGACGCTGCAGCACCACGAAGCAGAGAGTCCACTAGCCAGCGACCTTTGGAAATGAAGAAGGAAAACGCCTCCCAGGGAGCTTCAGGAAGGGAAGCCAGGAGAGAAAGATAGCAGATGGTGCCGTGTTCGCCACATGCCTTTCCAGATGAGACAGAAACCCTGACCTTGTTCGCCATGTGCCTTCTTACTTGACAGAGAAACCCTGAACTTCATCGGCCTTCTTAAACCAAGGTGTCTTTCCCTGGATGCCTTAGATTGGACGTTTCTATAGACTTGTTTTAATTGGGACATTTTCTCAAACTTAGAATTGTAAACAAGCAATGTATTAAATTCCCCTTTTTAAAAGCCATTCTGTTTCTGATATATTGCATTCCGGTAGCTAGCAAACTAGAATACTTGTCATGTCTTACTTTGTGTTTTTATTCTTTCTCCCTTTTTTTTTTTTTGGTTTGGTTAGGCTAGTTGGTAGTTTGTCTTTTTAGTTTATTGTTTGCCAAATATTTATTTATTACTTCTATTTTCCCTTTTGCAATGATTAATTGCTACTTCAGTATTTATTATTTCAGTTTCCTTCTTTTTCTTGGTTTATCTTGTTTTCTTTCAAACTTTTGGAATTAAAAATTTTATTCATTTATCTTAATTCTTTTGCTTATTGATAAAATTATTTAAAATATCGATTTCTTCTTGAGATTGTTTAATTGTTCCTCTCTTCACTGTATTTCTTATACAATAGAAGTTAGATCTAGAAGCCATGTTAGATTAAGTAAGGTTCAGGCTTTGGAGGGCAAGAATATATCACTAACTGTGATATGTGCTTCAAATTACATCATACCATGAGGCTTACATTATCCATTTATCTCACTTTTGTTTTAGCTAAAATTGATCATTCAGTTCTGGTGCTATCAACCAGATTCCTCCATTTTAAAGGTCCCCATCAACATTTTATCTAATAGCTTTAGTAGTTACAGGTAACAGTTGCCCAGACAGAGCTTACAAAATGGAGATGTATTAGCCTATCATTGCTTCTGTGTTCGTTAAGTTGGAATTGGTCCACAAAAAACGAACTTTCATTAATTATTTTATTTATACAGAAAGGGTAGGATACTTGATTCTTTTCCTTAATTCATTAGTTTTTAGACATAACTTTTTAGTGCTCTTGCAACCTCCAGTGGTAACCAACATATTTATAAAGCATTATGAACTCACAGATTTGTATACATTTAATGTTTCAATCCAGTTATTGTCCTGGTATGCATTCACTTAACTTTTTTGATTCTGTACTTGTAGCTCTCTTTTCTTACTTTGAAAATCCTCGTTCCTAGAGGCACTACCACAATTATTTATTTGCTTTTTCTCCTATAGTATATACCATTAGTACTACAATATGACAACTGAATGCGGTATGAGATTTCTTTGTGATTCTTTTCATCCTTAGAATTTATACCACTAGGGGTATGCTGTATTTTAAAATGAAGGAATTTTTTTTCTCTATGCAGTTATGTCACCAGCTTGATAAACAATGACAAACAAATGTTTCCATCTGTTTTCATTTTTAAGTATTTATTTTTCTTGTATTTTTTTAATTATTCAAAACTTTTATGTGGCTCCAAAGCTGAAATGATCTAGTAAAATGCCACCACAGAACTTTTTCTTTTGTCTTTGCCCCTCCACTCTACACCTTGCCTTATTACCTGGAGATTGCTCCATACTGTACGTAGAAATCTTCCTCAACCCTTTTTACCATTGAATAACTCTCCATTGCTTGGATGCACTATAGTTTAATAACCAGTCCCTTATTACTGGACATTGGGCTCTTTCCAGTCTTTTGCTATAGCAGATAATGCCCTGGGAAAAAGTTTTGTGTCTATAATTTCATATTGTAGCCAGTATATCTTTGGGAGACATCCCTAATAGTGGGATTGTTGGGTCAAAGGGTAATGCATGTGTAACTTTTCCAGCTACTATCACATTCCACTCCACAATTTTTGCCTTACATTAGCAACGAGGGGTTCTGTTTCCCCACAGTCACACAGTGCCAACTTTTTGGATTTTGTCACTCTTGATGGGTGAGAAATGGCATCTTGGTATAGTTTTAATTAGCTTTCCACTTAATAAGAGATCTAGAGCATCTTTTCATACGTTTTGGAGAAATTTGTACTACTTTTCCTGTGAAACAGTCTGTTCATATGTTTTATCTATTTTTTCTATAATGTCGATAATTTTTGCTCAATTATTAGGAGCTCTTTATATATTACTATTAATAGCCTTCTGGATAGGGGTTTGAGGTACATAGGTGTATGCATTTGGCAAAACTCAGTGAATGTTCACCTAAGATTTGTGCATTTCACTGTATTTAAGTTTTATATCAGAAGAAAAAACTGTAAAGAAATATTAAACTTTGTTTAATGATAAACATGCTGAAATATTTAGGGGACAATATGTTGATGTGTGCAATTTACTTTGAAATGCACCTAAAAATAAGATAGATTGATGGATGGTGTTCTAGTTTGTTAGCTGCCAGAATGCAATATACCAGAAATGGAGTGACTTTTAAATAGGGGAATTTAATCAGATGCTAGTTTATAGTTCCAAGGCCAAGAAAATGTCTCAGTTAAAGCAAGTGTATAGAAATGTCCAATTTAAGGCATCCAGGGAAAGATACCTTGGTTCAAGAAGGCCGATGAAGTTCAGAGTTTCTCTCTCAAGTGAGAAGGCACATGGTGAACACTGTCAGAGTTTCTCTCTCATCTGGAAGGGCACATGGTGAACATGGTGTCATCTGCTAGCTTCTTCTCCTGGCTTCCTGTTTCATGAAGCTCCCCGGGAGGCATTTTCCTTCATCTCCAAAGATCGCTGGCTGGTGGACTCTGCTTCTTGTGGCTGTGTCATTCTGCTCTGCTCTCTCTGAATCTCCCATTCTCCAAAATGTTTCCTCTTTTATAGGACTCCAATAAACCAATCAAGACCCACCCAAATGGGTGGAGACTAGTCTCTACCTAATCCAGTCTAACAACAACTCTTGATTAAATCACACCTCCAGGGAGATGATCCAATTACAGTTTCAAATATACAATACTGACTAAGGATGAGAGAAAATAACTGCCTTTACAAAATTGGATTAGGATTAAAACATGGTGTTCTAGTTTGCTAGCTGCCGGAATGCAACACACCAGAGACGGATTGGCTTTTTATAAAAGGGGATTTATTTTGTTGGTTCTTCAGAGGAAAGGCAGCTAACTTTCCACTGAGGTTCTTTCTTATGTGGAAGGCACAGGATGGTCTCTGCTGGTCTTCTCTCCAGGCCCCTGGGTTCCAACAACTTTCCCCGGGGTGATTTCTTTCTCCATCTCCAAGGGCCCAGGCTGAGCTGCAAGTGCTGAGATGAGGAATGCCAAGCTGCTAGACTGTGCTACATTGCGTTCTCTCATTTAAGCACAAGCCAATTAAGTTAAACGTCACTCATTGCAGCAGACACGCCTCCTAGCCGACTGCGGATGTAATTAGCAACAGATGAGATTCACCTACCATTGGCACATGTCCACAGCAACAGAACTAGGTGCTTTCACCTGGCCAAGTTGACAACTGAATCTAACTACCACACATGGCTTCTCTAGAGTACATATATCATTTCAAACTAGCACAGATGGATAAAGAGATAAATATATATCTGATAAAGCAAGTATAGCAAAATGTCAATTTGGTGAGCATATGGGTGCTTACTATAAAATTTTTTCAGATTTGCTATATGTTTGAAATTAACTGTAATGAAATTTTGGGTAAAAATATTAGCCTCCTTATGATATACATCATAAATATTTTGCCCAAGTAGCCATTTCTCTTTTTCCTTTACCTATCACTTTTTTCATGAAAAAATATTTTTTTCATTTTTATGTAGACACATTTATAAACTTTTTCTTTTATTGCTTGTCAATTTCGAATCATAGTTTGTGGCATTTTCCTTCTCCTACATATAAAATAATTCATCCATTTCATCCATGTTCTCTTCTAGTACTTTCATTGTTTCATTTGTTTATATATACTTATATTTCAGTCAAATCATTTTTTTACGAAGTTTATTTGTATCACCTGACTATGCAGTGCTGGGTTGTTTTTTCTTATTTTGTATGCTGTATGGTAGGGGCCACATTTCATTCTTTTTCCATGTAAGTATCTCCTTATTGCAGCACCATTTTGTTGAATTTTTGTTTGGTTTGGTTTTTCGTTTGTTTGCTTTGCTTGTTTGTTTGGGAAGTGCATGGGCTGGGAATCGAACCTGGGTCCCCCCGACAAATCATTATGTTGTAAAAAGTAAATCACCACATGTTCAGTGAAGCACCTCTGAACCCCTTCCTAGTCTCTGTCCCCTTCCCAGAGGTTATCCTCATGAGGATTTTGGTGCTCATCATTCCTGTGTTTTGGCTTTATGCATTTGCCATATATATTTACAAACAATCTGTAGTTATGTTTTTCACATTTTAGAAACATTCATAAAAAGCCCCTTTCCAGAATTTGCTTTCTTTGCTTAACATTATAAGGTTGAAATGTATGCAAGCTGAGAAAAGTAGCTCTAATCCATACATTTTAATTGTGCTATGGAATTCTTCCTAAGAACACACTGCATGTTCTGGTTTGCTAAAGCTGACAAAATGTGCTTTACCAGAAATGGACTGGCTCTGAACAACAGGGATTTATTAGCTTACAAGCTTACAGTTCTTCCAGATCATGAAAGTGTCCAAATTAAGGCATCAGCAAGACAATATCTTCACCCTGAGGAGAGGCTGCTGGGGCCTGGGGCTCCTCTGGCACACGGCAAGGCACATGACCAGAATTTGCTGGTTGTTCTCTCCCGGGTTTTGTTGCTTTCAGAATCTGGCTGCTTTCTCTCAGCTTCTCTGTTTTGTTTCTGCCTTTTATTCCCTTATAAAGGACTCCAGTAAGAGAATTAAGGCCCATGTGGAACACGTCTTAACTGAAACATCCTAATCAAAAGGTCTCACCTATGGTGGGGTACATAAAGCTTCAAACCATCACACTGCAATTCGCTTATCAGGCACCCTATCTGTGCATTCTTAGGTTGTTTCAGATTCTTCCAGGTTAAAAGAAAGCAGCAAAAAACATTCTTGTACATGTGTAAGAGTTTCTCGAGGGAAGACACCTACCAGCGGAATTGCTGATTTGCAGGACATATTCCTCCTCAGCTTTACTAGAGAACTGTTTGCACTGAGTTAGACAGTTAGCAGCGATGACTCTATGTGGCCATGCCTTATGGTGTTAAAATTTCTGGCAATCGAGCCCTCAGTCTTGGGGTTTGCTCATGTGAAATTTATCCCTGCAAAGGATAGGCTAAGCCTACTTAAAATTAGGCCTAAGAGTCACCCGCAAGAGAACGTCTTTTGTTGCTCCGATGTGGCCTCTCTCTCAGCCAACACAACAAGCAAGCTCACTGCCCTCCCCTTCTCTACATGGGAAATGACTCCCAGGGGTATAAACCTGCTTGGCAATGTGAGACAGAAATCCTAGGATGAGCTGGGACTCAGCATCAAGGGATTGAGAAAACCTTCTCGACCAAAAGGGGGAAGAGAGAAATGAGACAAAATAAACTGTCAATGGCTGAAAGATTTCAGAGTCAAGAGGTCATCCTGGAGAATCCTAATGCATTATATAGATCTCACCTTTTTAGTGAAGGTATATTGGCGAGGCTGAAAGGAACTGCCTGAAAATGTAGAGCTGTGTTCCAGCAGCCATGTTTCTTGATGATGATTGTATAATGATATAGCTTTCGCAATGTGACTGTGTGATTGTGAGAAACTATGTCTGATGCTCTTTTTAATGGTATGGACAGATGAGTAAAACATATGGATTAAAAATAAATAAATAATAGGGGGAACAAATGTTAAAATAAATTTAGAGATTGAAATGTTAGTGATCAATGAAAGTGAGTGAAAAGGGGTATAGAAAAAAATAAGGGAAAGAAAGGCTAAAATATATTGGGTAGATGGAAATACTAGCAATCATTGGAGGGGGTAAGTGGTATGGTATGTACGAGTTTTTTTTCTTTTTTCTTTTTATTTCTTTTCCTGAATTGATGCAAATGTTCTAAGAAATGATCATGGTGATGAACATACAACTATGTGATGAAAACAAATTTCTGGCAGTGAGCAAGTATAAAATTGTATCTCATGGTTTGAATTTTTATTTCCCAGATGACTGTGGAAACACACATCTTCTCAGATATTTATTGGCAGGCAGATTTCTTCTTCTGTGAATTGCCTGTTCTTACCTTTGTCAATTTGTCTACTAGGGACCTGTGCTCATAAGGGCCTTGCACTTTGTTCTGTTATCATTATCTTGAAATTCTTAAGAATTTTTAAACAAGGAACTCCATGTAATCATTTTACACTTGGCACTTTAAATTAGGTCCTGGGGCTGAACCAACTTTGAACTGAGGTTTGAAGGATGAAAAAGGGTTTCTGTAGATCTATACTGTATAACATTGTGACCACTAGCCAAATATGGCCACTTAAATTTAAATTAAGTAAAGTTAAACACCCAGTTCCTCAATCTCATTAGCTCAGTGATAAGTGGCTACCATATTGAAAGCAGATATGGAACATTTCTATTATCAGAGAAAGATCTATTGGACTAGATTCTTGCTGCTGAAAGCATGGTCCACCAGCCAGCAGTATCATATCACTACTGCATTTGCTAGAAGTCCGGGAGATCAGGCCCACTAAGGACCTACTAAATCAGAGTCTGCTATTCTTTTCTTTTCAATTTTTATTTTTATTGATATATATTATATATTCACATCTCATGTAATCATCCAAAGTGTACAATCAATGACTCACATTATCATCATATAGCTGTACATTTATCATCACAATTGACATTTTTTTTCTTTTTTGTGAAAAATAACATATATACTGTTATAGTTTGCTATCTGCTGGAATGCAATATACCAGAAATAGATTGGCTTTTAAAAAGGGGAATTTAATCAGATGCTAGTTTACAGTTCCAAGGCCGAGAAAATGTCCCAATTACAACAAGTCTATAGACATGTCCAATCAAAGGCATCTGGGGAAAGATACCTTGGTTCAAGAAGGCCAATGATGTTCAACGTTTCTCTCTCAGCTGGAGGACACATGGCAAACATGGCAGCATCTGCTGGCTTTCTTGTGGATCTACCAAAAGGGACTCTCTCCAAAATGTTTCCTCTTTTAAAGGATTCCAGTAAGCAACTCCACCTTCAGTGGGTGGAGACACACCTCCATGGAAATCATCTAATCAAGTTACCACCCACAATTGGGTGGGTCACATCTTCATGGAAACAATCAATATGCTCCCACCCAGCAATACTGAATGAGGATTAAAGGGCATGGCTTTTCTGGAATCCACCACAGATTCAGACCGGCACATATATAAAAAAGCATAAATTTCAAAGCACATTGCAGCAATTAGCTATAGAACAGATTTCAGAGTTTGTTAGGGGTTACAATTCCACAGTTATAGGTTTTTGCTTCTAGCTACTCTAAGATACCAGAGACTAAAAGAAATATAAATATAATGATTCAGCAATCATACTAATTTGTTAAACCCAACCTTGTCTGTATAACTCCGCCATCACCTTTGATTTTTCTATACCTCTCTTTAGGGGTATTTGGGCTATGGCCATTCTAAACTTTTTGTGTTGAAAGGGACTGTTAATAATATGCGATAGAGAGGTGGAACTAATTGATGTTCTGGGGAGGCTGGTCCCTCTGCACTTTAGGACTTATCTGGTTAAGGGACCCATCTGGAGGTTGTAGGTTTCTGGAAAGTTACCCTAGTGCATAGAATCTTTGTAGAATCTTATATAATGCCCTAGGTGTTCATTAGGATTGGCAGGAATGGTTTTGGTTGGGGTTTGGCAAGCTGTGAGAGGTAACAATGTCTAACTGAAGTTTGCATAAGAGTGGTTTCCAGAAGTCTCTTGACTCTATTTGAACTCTTTGAGCCACTGAGACCTTATTTGTTACACTTCTTTACCCCTTTTGGTCAGGATGGCATTGTTGATCTCACAGTGCCAGGGCCAGATTCATTCTTAAGAGTCATCTCCCATGCTGACAGGGAGACTTTCACCCCTGGATGCCATGTCCCACGTAGGGAGGAGGGCAATTATTTCACTTGCAGAGTTGGGCTCAGAAAGAGAGAGAGAGAAAGAGAGAGAGAGGCCACATCAGAGCAAAAAAAGAGGTCCTCCAGAAGTAACCCTTTGGCTACCTATAGGTAAGCTAAGCTTCTCTGCTACATACATAAGATTTACAACAGCAAGCCTCAAGATTAAGGGCTTTGCCTATTGCAGAACCTGCTTTTAACAAGATTCCCTGGTGATTCTTATGCATATTTAAGTTTGGGGAGCATTAACATTGAGAACATGGGCCTTGGGGTGAGGCAGATGGGTGTGGTTCTGGTGGCAGGGACTCAGGGAGTGAAAGTGCTGAGGGAACAAAATGTGTAAAGGCATAGTGCCAGAACAGCAGAGCTTGTAGGCTGGGGCAGACTATGAAGAGCTTTGTAGGCCTTTGGTATCCTATGAGCAGATGTGAGTCATCGACCAACTGATAGCAGGAGTGCATGAAAAATATCTGGGTTTGAGGAAGACAACCCTGTGGGAATGAAGGACTAGAAGGGGCAGCAGGGAAATCAGGGAAGCAGATAGAATTCCCTGACAGAAACTCAGGAGATAAGGATTTCTGGGGTGCAAATGAAAAATCAGAAGGGTAGAATTTTCAAGAGAAGATTTGTGATGGTTGGTTTCATTTGTCAACTTGGCCAGGTAATTGTGTCTGGTTGTCTGGTCAAGCAAGCACTGGCCTGCTACTGCAAAGACATTTCATAGACTTAAATCATCAGTAAACTGACTGCATTTATGCCTGAATACATCTATAATCAACTAAGGAGAATTTCTACAGCCGTGAGCGATGTTTCATACAATCTGTTGAAGGTTTTAAAGGAGACGTGATGACTTGTGAGACATTTTTATAAAATCTCATGATATTTATTGATATCTTCTGTTGGTTCTGTTTCCCTAGAGAAAGCTGGCTAATACAGTTTTGATGCCAGGAGTAGTTCTGGAGAAACAGAGTCTTACAAATAGGATTTCTGAATTGGTACTGGGGTTCTTCTCATCGGTTTCTCTACTATGATTAAATTCAGAAGCACTAATGACTTCATTTCCAATAATCAAGATGGCACTGATAGTTTATGGCATGAGTTGGTAATAGAGATATGCAAATTATCACCATTGGATACTGCTAGTCATATACTTTTAAGAAGCAAGGCTCTGGGTAAGAGTGTTTTTGTCACTTAAACAGTTTTGTGTAATTAAAATGTATAATGATGTTAACTGGGTGTTCCTAAATATGTTGGATTCAGTTATCAAATAAAGGGACAAGTTAAAAGTTTCAAATTTGCAACTTAAGCACTGCATTAAAAAATATGAAAATTTCCATGTATAACTTGAAAGAAAATGGAATAGACATACTCAGCAACTGGCAGAATCTCCACATTGGTTCCCTGACTTGTGGAGTGAGGGCTATTATGGCCTCGAGTGGAAGCCACTAGAACTGCCCCTTCCTAGCAAAATAGTAAATCAGAGGTGATGTCGGATTCCTGGAGAGATTTTAGAGATTAAGGACTTGAAGGATGCAGGAGTGGTGATTCCCACCACATCCCAATTCAACTCTCCTATTTAGCCTGTGCAGAAAACAGATGGGTCTTGGAGGATTACAGTGGATTATCATAAACTCAAACCCCATGGTAATTCCAATTGCAGCTGCCGTTCTGGATGTGGTATCATTGCTTGAACAAATCAATACATCCCCTGGTACCTGGTATGCAGCTATTGATCTGGCAAATGTTTTTTTCTCAATTGCTATTAGTGAGGACAACTAGAAACAGTTTGCATTCAGCTAGCAAGGCCAGCATATACCTTCACTGTCCTACCTCAGGGGTATATCAACTCTCCAGCCTTATGTCATAATCTTATCCACAGGGACCTTGATCATCCCACTCTTTCATGAAACATCACACTAGTCCATCATATTGATGATGTCATATTGATTGAACCTAGTGAACAAGAATTAGCAACTACTCTAGACTTTTTTGGTTAGGCTTTGTGTGTCAGAATATAGGAGATAAGTCCAACAAGTGCAGAACTTCAAGCAGCGCACCTGGTTGCTCAGTTTTCTTGAAATGAGACCTGACCAGAGGTGCATTAGTATACTGACTCGTGGGCTGCTGCTAATGGTTTGGCTGAATGGCCAGAGACATGGAAGGATCATGATTGGAAGATTGGTGACAAAGAGGTCTGGGGAAGAGGTGTGTGGATAGACACTTCTGTGTGGGTAAAAAGCATTTGTGTCCCATGAGAAAGCTCACCAGAGGGTAACTTCAGCAGAGGAAGATTTTAATAATCAAGTGGATAAGATGACCTTTTCTGCAGCTACCAGTCAGCCTCTGTGCTGGTTTGAAACTGTTGTGTACCCCAGAAAAGCCAAGTTCTCTAATCCTCATTCAATATTGCCGAGTGGGATCTTCTTTATTGTTTCCACAGAGATGAGACCTACCCAATCGTGGGTGATAACTTTTAATTAGATGGTTTCCATGGAGATGTGTCTCCACCCATTCAACTGGGTTTACTTATTTGAGTCCTTTAAGAGAGAACCGTTTCGGAAAAAGCTTTAAAGTCGACAGAGCTGAGAGAGCCCATACAGCCAGAGATCTTTAGAGATGCAGAAGGAGAACACCGTCAGGGAATCCTTATGGACTAAGAAGCCAGGAGAGAAATCTAGCAGATGTTGCCATGTGCCTTTCCAGCTGAAAGAGGTGTTCTGGACACACCAGCCTTTTTTGAATTGAGGCATCTCTCCCTGGATGCCTTAGTTTGGACATATTATAGCTTTGCCTTATTCTGGACATTTTCACAGCCTTAGAACTATAAACTTGCAACTTGATAAACTCCCCTTTTTAAAAACTATTCTGTTTCTGGCATACTGCATTCTGGTAGCTTACAAACTAAAACAACCTCTTTTCCCAGCCACTCCTGTTACTGCCCAATGGGCATAAACAAAGTGGTCGTGGTGGTAGGGATGGAGGTTATGCAGGGACTCAGAAACACGGACATTCTCACTCACTAAGAATGGCCTGGCTACAGCCTCTGCAGAATGCCCAATCTACCAGCAGTAGAGACCCACACTTAGTCCATGATATGGCACCATTCCACAGGTAATCATCCTGCTACCTTTTCCATCATAGAAGTGGCAGCAGTTTGTTCTAACTGGAATAGACACATACTTTGAATATGGGTTTGCCTTCCTTGCACACAGTGCTTCTGCCAAAACTATCATCCATGGACTTACAGAATACCTTATCCACTATCATGGCATTTCACTCAGCATTGCTTCTGATCAAGGAACTCACTTCATAGCAAATGAAATTCAGGAATGGACACATTCTTTTGGAATTCACTGGCATACCATGTGCTCCACCGTCCTGAAGCAGCTGGATTTATAGAATTGCTGAATGGCCTTTTGAAAACTCAGTTATGGCACCAAGTAGGGGCAATACCTTGCAGGGCTGAGGCAGTGTTCTCCAGGAGACTGTGTAGTCTTTAAATTAGTATCCACTCTATAGTGCTGTTTCTCCACAGCCAGGATTCATGGGTCCAGGAATCAGGAGATGGAAATGGAAGTGGCACCACTGACTAATACCTTTAGTGATCCACTTGAAAATTTTTTGCTTCCTGTCCCTGCAACTGTAAGGTCTGCTGGTTTACAGGTCTTACTTTCAAAAGAATACGTGCTTCCACCAAGAGACACAATGATTCCATTGAACAGGAAGTTAAGACTGACCATGTTGGGCTTCTCATGCCTCTGAATCAACAGGCAAAGAATGGGATTATTATACTGGAGAGATTGATCCTCACTATCAAGGGGAGATAGGACTGCAACACACAATGGAGGTAAAGAAGAGTTTGCCTAGAATACAGGAGAGTCCCTAGGGCTTCTCTTAGTTCTACCATGTCCTGTGATTTAAGTCACTGGAAAATTGTAACAACTCAATGCAAGCAGGACTTCCAGTTGCCCAGAAACTTCGAGAATGAGAGTTTAGGTCACCCCACCAGTCAAAGAATCATGGCCATCTTAAGGTGCTTGCTGAGGTTAAAGGGAATACGGAATGGGTAGTGGAAGAAGGTAGAAATAAATATGAATTATGATCATGTGACTAGTTACGGAAATGAGGATTGTAATGACATGAATATTTTTCCTTGTTCTGTTATGATTGTGTTTGTATATGTACAGAAAGCAAATATCTTTATCTTATCCCCTTATCATTATATAAGTTGTATCATTCATGTTGCAGTATTTGTTATAGGATATCAATTTTAAGAGCAAATATTACCCAAGTACTTGCACCCTATTCTGGAGAGATTTAGTGAGTTTCCAGTTGTATACAAGACAGTATTGTTAGGCAAGAAATATTCCTGCTTTCGCTTCTCATTTAGAGATTAAGTATGGTATAAGGTGATGTGCATAGCTGCCAAGTTGACAAGGGGTGGACTGTGATGGTTGGGTTCATGTGTCAACCTGGCCAGATGATAGTTCCCAGTTGTCTTATTAAGCAAGCACTGGCCTGTTGCTGGAAGGATATTTCATGGACTTAAATCATCAGTAAGTTGATTACATTTATGCCTGAATACATCTACAATCAGCTAAGGAGAGTTACTTCAGCAATGAGAGATGTTTCATCCAATCAGTTGAAGGCTTTAAACGGAGGCATGATGATGACTTCAGGAGTCAGAAGAGAGAATTTTCATCTCTCTTTCAGCCAGCCAGCTTTTCCTGAGGAATTCATTGAAAACTTTCATCAGAGTTCCCAGCTTGTGGCCTGTCCTGCGGAATTTGGGCTTGTGCACCTCCACAATTTTGTGAGACATTTTTATAAAGTCTCACTTTATAGATACCTCCTGTTTGTTCTATTTCCCTAAAGAACACTGACAAATAGAGAATTCATAGGATCTTGGTAACTAACTGGATGTGTGGGGTAAGGGAAGAAGGAAGAATTGAAGTCAACTGCTTTAATCAAACAGGAATCCATGAGAATAAGTAGATTTTATGGACATCCTGAGGTTGGCTTGGACTTGTTAAGTCTGATGTATTTCTGGGACATTTGTTTGCCAGTTTCCCCACCTGCCAAATGAAGGTTATAATAATATCCATCTCACAGGATTGATGTATTAATAACAAACAGATACAGTTTATGTGAATACACTTTGTTAATGTGTAAGAACTGTACTACATGTTATCTAGTGTCATTCCTGCATATATTTGCAGCCTGAAGGCAGGAGGCAGCAGGGAGACTGAAGATACTGCTGCATTTGCACAAAAGCATCACCATCCATCAACTTCAGTAAGACAGGAGATGCTGGAGGAAAATGCTGAAGAGAATGAAAGATGTGGATAGTTAAGTAAGAAATATAAGATAACAAATCATCAATTAGATATACACTCCAGCTGTTTCTAAACATAATAAATTGTCAAAGCTTTCCATCAAGTGGAGGAAAACAGAGATATAATGAGATTTAGCTGAAAAAACATATTAAAAATTTAACTGAATAATCCAGTAGCAATATACACCACAGAATAGAAACTCTCTCCAGAAGAATCACTTCTGCCTTGGAATGCCTACTGCATGTATTACAAACTCTGAAGTTTTGATTTTCATCTACAGACAAATTTAAGATTAAAATGTAATATATCATTAGAGTTGATTGCTAGTTCAAAATTATCATTAAGCACACAACTTCCCGACTTTTGATTATATGTTTGGAAAACTGCTAGGAAGTTTATCTGATTGATTAGACAGTATCTAGGTGGGAAATTGTAACTCTTTAAAGTATGCTTGCCTGCCAGAATCTGTATGTAGAGCTAGATTTTTAAATTTGTTTTGTTTCTGTGAAGTAAGTGAATATTCTGATTTCAAGCCTCAGTAGGGCTATTCAACTAAATTCCATACATATCCACTGAAGACATTACAGCAAGGCAGCATGCAAGGTCTTGGTCTCTAACTCAAGGAACTAATCATCTCAGCAGAGACACACCTATAAGCAAGTATGGGGCAGTGAATACTCACAGAGTTATCAAGCCAGGGTGCTATGGGGAAAGGAGAGACTAAGAACAAGAGATGCCTTCAGATATCATATATTCCATCTTATGCTTCATTTTGAAGTTGTTTGAATAAGGCCCTGGAGCCAATCTAATACTGAAGTCATCATCAGCTTTAAATCTCCCTTGGCAGAGCACATGGTAGAAATCTGCCACTTACATTGGTTAACTTATGGGCACAGGAGAGAAGGACCAGCAGTGCCTGGCCATATGACAGAGGAGTCCAAATTGCCAGCAGCCTTTGTTTAGGAAAAAGGTATCATCCTACTGATGCTTTAATTTGGGCATGCCTTAAAATTGCCTAAGAACTGTAAGCTAATAAATCCCCATTGATAAAAGCCAACCCATTTCTGGTATATTGCATTTTGTCAACTGTAGCATAGCAAAACAGCTAAGGATACCTTTTGCATTTCTAAGGGTTTGTAAACAATAAAATAAGTAACAAGGAAGAATACACTACAGAAACAATGCCTAACATCTTTTATCTGGCCTTTTACAGGGAACGTTTGCCAACCCTTGCTATAGCTGAATGTGACTGTGTGAGTGAGCCCAGACAAACCCAGAGGGGAACCACCCAACCAACCAATTCTCAGAATTGTGAAAAATAATAAACCACTACTGTCTGAAGCCACTAAATTTGGGGATGATTTGCTAGGCAGCAATAGATAACTGAACCACATGTTAAGAAATGCTACACAAAAAATGAGACTGCCCCAAAGGAGAACAATCTCTTAAAGGTTTCAGATCTTTTATTCTCATCGTTTCATCTGGGGACAAGTTTTATTGCAAACCCGCCATGCGTGGCTATGTTTTGCATTCTGGAGACATTTTGGCAGCTATGAGCACATACATCTACTAATTACTCAAGGGACAATTGAAACATTTTTAAAATGTGTATTGGCATATAGCTTTTCAAAATAAAAATACAGCACCTATAAAATACCATTTTGGCGTCCTAAGGCATCCTTCCAAATACAGAAGTCTGTTTTTTCCAGTACATTAAACTATTTGCAGTGGAATTTGCCACATTTGTTATTAATGGGCCTCCTTTACTTAGTGAAGTGAACTGTCAGCCAAGGTGAGGTGACGTGTGGCTGTGATAAATGCACCAGCCGGGCAGCAATCACTTTGTCCTCTGCAAAGGGCACAGCCACCCACCAGGGCCAGAACCAGGAAAAGCATCACACTCATGATTTAGATCTGAATATTTACACAGTGCCAACCAAGTCCTGGACTTAGACTGCTAATATCAAAACATAAGTTTTGCTGTACACTCATTTTGGCCCCTATATTGACCGTTTTTAATTCTCTAAGAACCTTCATAAGACCATAAATGATTTTTAAATGGGTATGTTCACTTCCCTATTCTTTTCCCTTTTGCAGAAAAAAAAAATGGCTTTGGTAAGGAAGAAGCAGTTGAACAAAGGAATCTGTAAACACATAGCAATGGTGGGACATATTTACAGTCCCCATGGAAATGTGGGGGTCACAATTGGGCATGGGGGGGTCATGGCTAGGCTTGGGTAGTGGTTAAATACATGGTCCAGATGCACAAGATTTTGAACAAAGGACTATTATGCTCAATATTCCACATCTGAGTTTGCATTTGGTAACCACTGCCTCACCCCCACCCCCAACACACACACACACACACACACACACACACACACACACACACCATGAGCCTTACTTTCTGGTCCCCTTCTCTGGAATCTTGAATGGACATGTGCTTGCTTTTGACATAGAATGTGGCAAAAATTACTTTTGAAGCTAACTTTTCCTTGAAGGTTTTTCCAATCTCTTAGTAGGCTGGCTGTGGTGAAATTTAGGTCAACTAACAGCGGTGAGAGTAGAAACTAATTTGCTGATGCAAATGAAAGCCATCAATACAATCCCCCTGACTTGACTGCAGTCCAGGTTACTGAGAACTGTACTCTTTTGACAAGTGGGGATACAGGCTGTCTGTTTAATACAAATTTATAGACTAGATGATGCTTATTGAGAGTTTTCTTGTGGGAGGTGGGGTGGTCTTTGTTAGAGTAAATTGGACATAGTTTAGCCCAGCAGAGTTTATGAGCTTAAATGGATGAGCTCATGCCCACAGATATTTATGATATAAAGACCAGAAGACCACAGAGATTACAAGCAGTATTACATATTCTTGATTTATTTCTATTACTAGAATGGATCTAGGAGGTTAGATCAGGTATGCTGACCTAACTGTAGTAAACCTCTCCTGCCTTTTATCAAATCTTCTTAAAACATACACTATAAAACTCTGTAGAAAGCATCTTGCTTTTACCAGAATTATCCACAATAACTCTAAAGTGGCCCAAATTCCAGAGAGATCAGAGCTCTACTGTTCTTTGAGCAATGCTAGTATCCAACTCAATCCATCACAGGTTAGGAGGCACCTACCACAAGATGCATCTGAAATAGGAGGTGGCAGATGATGAGGATGATTACTTCACCCTCCCACCCCCACTCCATGAGTGGATTTGTCTTTAAAGACTCACTGCTGTTGTCATAATGCCTTGCACTGAAAGCTCAGAGCCACCCAGTGGAACAGAAGGGATAAAAAGCTCTTCTTAAAAGATAGCGATAATTCCTCAGAGATATTAAACTGTGGTCTGCTTGTGTTGTTTTCCATCACATTCCCCTATCCTATCACCTTGAACAGCACTTGCTATCTTGCCTACTTGCTTGTCTCCCCTTCAAAATATATATCTTTTAGGGTCCTTGGCTGCTGTTCTAGTGTACTAAAGCTGCTGGAATACAACATATCAGAAATAGAACAGCTTTTATAAAGAGAATTTTTTTACAAGTTTCCAGTTTTAAGGCTGTAAAAATGTCAAAATTAAGGCACCAACAAGAGGCTACCTTCACTCAAGAGAGGCTGATGCCATCCAGAACACCTCTGTCACTTGGGAAGGCACATGGCGGTGTCTGCTGGTCCTTGTTTCTGGTTCCATTCCTTCCAGCTTCTGATGCCAGTGGTTTCCTCTCTAAGCATCTGTGAGCCTTCACTTAGTTCCTCCAGGACACAACTCTGGATTCTGGCTTGCTTCACATCTCATGGGAAGAAGGCAAACGGCAATGCCTGCTGGCTCTGTCTATATCTAGGCATCTTCTCTCTCTGTTGGCACATCAAGCATCTCCAAACATCTGTGTCTCTGCCAGCTCCGAAGAAACTGTTCTCCAAATGTCTGCATCTGAGGTTTCTCCAAAATGTTTCCCTTTTTAAAGCACTCTAGTAAACTAATCAAGACCCACCCCAGGGGTGGAATCACATCGCCATCTAATCAAAAGGCCATACCCACAACTGGGTGTGTCACATCTCCATGGAAGCAATCCAAACAATGTTGAAGCCCTAATCAATAGGTCTGGCCCCACAAGATTAATCAGGATTAGAACATGACCTTTCTGGGGTACATAATAGTTTCAAACCAGCACAGCTGTCTTGTTCACTGCTCTGTTCTTGGTACCTCGGACAGGGCCTTGCATAGTTTCCTGAATCAAATTTATGCTCTCATAGACTGGTTTTCATCAGGGCTGGTCATAGTATCCCACCCTTGATACCCTGGGGACACTTCACCATGAGTAACATCTTGTGGGAATGTTTATCTTGTTTGCACATTGATCTTTTCTTCAATTTTTTGCACATTGAACTATTTTTTCAACTTTTCATGAGGTCATGCTGGATAGGCCATGCTGTGTAACCCGTGTTTCCCTTGCAAGTTATCTAAGACTTTCTTCTCCAAAGAGTGCTAAAATGCCACCCCACAAATTACCTATCAACTACAAAAGAGGAAAATGGACTTTTATAGTAGAGAAATCTGGAGGACATGTCCATAACCTAATGATTATTGGTGTTGGGATAACCTATTATTATGTATGTAATATTAAGTTCTTCCTGCTGGATAATAATATCAAGAGCATGACATCACATATTAAGGAATCTTGCCTTCTAATCAAACCTCTAAACCTTCCTTCCAGTTTACAGGAAATGCAGGAGTTAAAATTAAAGTTAAATGACACCAGAAGGGGAAAATGTCAGATAAATTGGGAATGTGGACCACTCTGTCAGATAACTGGCCTACCCCTCAAAAAGTTAATGCCATGTGTGCTAGTTTGAAATGATGTATGCACCCTAGAAAAGCCATATTTTAATCCTAATCCCATTTTGTAAAGGCAGCCACTTCTTCTAATCCCTATTCAGCACTGTCTACTTGAAACGGTAATTAGATCATTTTCCTGGAGATGTGATTTAATCAAGAGTGGTTGTTAAACTGGATTAGGTAGAGGCGTGTCTCCATTCATTTGGGTCTTGATTGGTTTACTGGAGCCCTATAAAAAAGGAAACATTTTGGAGAATAGGAGATTCGGAGAGAGCAGAGAACGCTGCAGCACCACGAAGCAGAGAGTCCATCAACCAGCGCTTTGGAGATGAAGAAGGAAAACGCTTCCTGGGGAGTTTCATGAAACAGGAAGCCAGGAGAGAAAGCTAGCAGATGACACTGTGCTTGCCATGTGCCCTTCCAGCCAAGGGAGAAACCATGACTGTGTTCACTATGTGCCTTCTCAGATGACAGAGAAACCCTGAACTTCATTAGCTTTCTTGAACCAAGGTATCTTTCCCAGGATGTCTTTGATTGGACATTTCTATAGACTTGTTTTATTCGGGACATTTCCTTGGCCTTAGAGCTGTAAACTAGCAACTCATTAAATTCCTCTTTTTAAAAGCCATTCCGTTTCTGGTATATTGCATTCTAGCAGCTAGCAAATTAGACCACGAAAACAAAATAACTGGAGGAACTTTAGTACATTAAAAAAGCCAAAAGATATAACAACAAATGAAATGCTTGAATCTTGATTGGATCATCCTTCTACAAAATCAATATATGATTTTTTTGACAATTAGGAAAATTTGAATACGGAACAGATATTAGATGATATCAAACAAATATGTATTAAGTTCCTTAGGTGTGATAATGGTGTGGTTATGTAGAAGAATGTTTTATTAGTTAGAAAGTGAAAGTTGAAGTATTTAGGAGAGGGAAAGCAATTATGGCAAAATGGTAACAGCTACTGAATCTTACAAATATGCATGTTGGTGTTCACTGAACTATTTTTTCAACTTTTCAAGAGGTCATGCTGGATAGGCCACACTGTTAACAGTCCCATAGCCAAGTGGCCAGAATGGAGAACTGTCTTCATATGGTACTATTCCAGAGACAGTAAGACAATATAGAAAGTACTATTTCTGATTAATTCAACCTCCTCCACCCAAAGACCGGTTCGACCAGAACCCATACAAGCAGCACTCAGTTCTGGTACCTAAAAGTCGCTCCACTCCTCCCAGAGAGCCCTGGATGGTGACAACCCAGGAGAGACCCTTTTTGAACTTTCCAGACCAACGGAGAGTTTTGAAATGCACTCCCCGAGAGCACACTGGGACAGCAGTGGGACTCCCATCCAAAGAACAGACCACTGTACCCCGACATATACCCAATCTCTTTCATCCCCCATCAGTTCTGGGAGCGGAAATCGCATTGCTTCCGAAAACAAAGAACTCCCAACCTTTCTTCTTTGCTTAATAGCTCCTGTGTGGGTTTCAACATGAAAATCCGTGCAGGACGGTCTCCAGGCTATGCATTTTACGCAGCTTCGAAATACGGCAGGCGGGCCAAGAGGAGCGCGTCCCTAAATGGAAATCCTAGTCCCAGAGGTCCGCTACCAATCTCCAGAAAGTCGCCTGCCTTCTTCCAGTCTCCACTGTAAAATGGGTATGATAATACTTCGGCTTGGAACGCAAGGTGATGGCGAGGACCGAGACCAGAGTGCGAAGGCCGGCGGGCAGGACTGCGCTCTGCTTGGGGCCACGCTCCCGTCGGGGCGCAGGACCCGCGAGCGCGCGAAGGAACCAGGGGAGCCCGACCCCGGCGCGTGGTCTGCGCGCGCCCGGCCGTGCGTGCGGCTGCGGGGAGGCGGCGAGTGCGCGCGAGGAGGGAGCGCCGGCCGCCGGCGTCAGAGCTGGGTATGCGTCGCCGGCGGGAGGTGAGTGTGAGGCGGGGGCGCTGGGGCCGCCTGAAGGCCGTGGGGACGGGCGTGGTCCCCGGACTGGCGTTTCCCTGGCCCGGTGAGCCCTCCTCGGGGACAACGGGTCTGGGTCGGCGAGGCCCGGCAGTCAGCAGGGAGGCGCCGCCCACTCCTTTGGCCTTCTTTGGAGCGCGCCCCGGGGCTCGGGCCTCTGCGACCCCTCCCTGCTCTCCGTCCCCCCCTCCCCAGCCGCCCGGCTCGGGTGGGTGCGGGAGAAGAGGCGCGGCGGAGCTGTGGGGGGACGCCGAGGGCCCCAGGCCGCGACGCCCCTCCTATTCCCGGGCGAAGTCCCTGCCTCCCCGGACCGCTCAGGCAGCAGCTGAACCCGGGGAGCCGCCCTGGGCTCGTTTGCCGCGGCGCGGAGAGAACGGGGAGGATGTTCTGTTGGTGGATCGCTGACAGGCCCTGGGAGAACGCATTCCCCAGGTGTTGGGGAAGGACCCGGGCGCCGAATTGTGGGAAGGTGCTTTATGGAGAGGTCGGGAGGAATATGGGCCTAAGGGGAATGGGTGAATTTGGCAGAGGGAAGGGGAGGCTACACGATTATCGAGGCGATCGTAAAGAGGAGGCAAGGCATTTTAGAAGAAATCTTGAAGGTTGAGTAGAGTCTTACGTTCCCAAGCATTAAGGAAAGATCATAGCAATCATTGGTAATCGGTTCATTCCGTATCTCTTCTCTTCTGCCCACTGCTGAACTAGCAGGTTTGGTTTCCTCTGTAAGATGTACAGAGTGCTAGCTTTTAGGAGAATGGCTGTCCTTGTCAGGCAAAGCTTACTAAGGAAGAAATTACCCAGTGCCCTCCTTTTTCCTCCCTGTTTTCAAAGATAAGGATGATTTGAGTTTGCAGTCTTCAACTAGGGACAAGTTTTGCTATTTAGATTTCCCTGGCAGTTTAGACAGAGGCAGGGAGCTGAGTTCGGCTTTCAGAATGTGTTGATACTTGATTAAAGCGCAAAGTTTTGAAGTTGTAGCAATATAGACAAAGGAATTATTTAATCCTAAAAGATAAGAATCTACGACGCTTTTTTTTTTTTTTAGGACTAGAAGGTTCATTCCAATGAATGACCATTGGGTAAACCCATCCCTGAAAATAGTCCGTGGTCAGAACAGTGGCCAAATACAATTCCAGATTAGATACATGAGGTCATTTTACAGGCAAGGAGGGAGAAGAGAGGATCAAGGCTCCTCCAAAACTGAGGAGTGTTGACATAATAACTTGTCCTTACTGCATCTTGCTAGGTGTAGAGCGTTGATTTTAGATGTCATAGTGCCCGATGTTGTTAAACTGTGGCTGATATATATTCTTTTTCTGTTCTGTTTAGTAGTTCACAGCAAATCTGAGTGTTTTAACTAAAGCATGGAATACAGAAAACAACAAAAAATGTCAGCTAATATTTTAATCTCATTTGAAATTCTACAGGTAAGTTCATCTTGTTTTTAATTTAAAAATTACCCTAATTGATTAAAATGCCCATAATAGTCTCCTTTACAAGATTTAAGTATCCTTTACTCAGCTACAGTTGTTATAGATGTTCTAGTATATTTCTTTCCACAAAGGTTTTGAGGAGGTGCAAGAGTTAACTTCTATATTACATATTATTTGGATAATACCTATTATTTAACTGAATTATTATTAAAATACCATGGTATTTTAGGAAAACTTAGTTACAAAAGTAACTTAATTTAGTTGTCATATTTACCATTAAGTTCCAACTCAATTCCCTACTCCTAATAGAATGCTCCAGTGGATACTTTCTTCTCTTTTCTTTCCCCTTTGGATGATTTGGCTTCTCTGGGTCCACCTCCAGCTCTCTTCTACCTAACATTGAATGATACAGGTGGAATCCCATCTTAGGAAATACCTTCATCTCTTTCACAACTGTATAACACCCAAGCCAAATATGGTTTTCTGTTGCAGCTCTAACAGCTATTGTTCATCATCGCTTCTCCTGTGTGGCAGGCTCCCCCTGGCAGTCATACTGCACAGTCTCATGGATGGGGTCAGACCTGTTAAATCAAGCAGGATTCTCTGACATGACCTTGCACAACAGATACATTCATACATTGTAGTACATTTAGCAGCAGACTCTTTAGCAAACATCTCTTGAGACTGATTATGAGCAGTAGTTTTATTTTTAATAAAAAATTGCATATTATAAATGTTGATTTGTTTTGGCAGGAGGGCTTTGGGCACATTGTGAATGAGAGTGGAGAGAAAGATGAAAGATTAGAGCTTCAAAGCATGACAATTTGTAGGTGAGGCAGAGAGCAAGCCACAGAACAGTTATAGATGGGGCCCTAAGAGGCTGACAGGTAGGAGATCTGGCTAGGAAAATTTGACTAAAACTCTAAGATGTTAAGAAATAAAACCCAGTGAATGAGAATAGATTACCAGAGTTCCGCATCCCATGTTTGTCTCATCGTGAATGCAGGTAGTTAACCAGGAACCCAAGGCTTTTTGTTGTCATCAGATGGCATCTACAGCCAGTTAATACTTATCAGCCCTGCCTGTCCTCCAGGAGTCATTGCCCGCAGGGAGCAGGTTTCTAGCACTAGGATCCCCTTTTCAGCACCACAGCCCTTTGGGATTCTGAGGAAATGCAGAGGAGGGAGAGTTTAGAAGATTTTACTGATGCCCTCAAGTATGCCATACCACAGGGCTAGAACAAACAACTCCAGGCCTGCCACTTGTTCTGCAAATAAAGTTTTATTGGAAAACAGCCACAGCCATTCGCTTGGTGTTGTCTGTGTGGCTTCTTTCTCTCCAAAGGCAGAATTGTGTAGCTGACATAGAGACCACGACTGCAGACCCACAAAGAAAATATTTACTCTCTGCCTCTTTTTTTATAAAAGTTTTCCAGCCCCTGGCTTGAGCCCCCTTAGCTGTGCATTTTGAACAAGCTCTATTAAGTTAGAATAAAGAAGCACTGCTCCTTTTAAAACATTTCCACATGTCTGCAACCACTTACTCTCATCATACAGTGAGAGCTGTAACCAACGCATGTCTCTTTTTGGAACTATATTTGGCTACTGTTTTGGTAACAGCCTTTGTTCTCCAAATGGAGTTATATAGTTTCTAGTCTAAGAGAAAAAAAGTTGTCATTGACTCTTTTATCATATTGTTCCCTTCTTTAGACTGATACAAGGTCTATAATTTGCACTTTTATCAGACATCAACACATTCTGAGAGCATGAACTCATCTCCCTGGTGTAGACTCTGACCGCTCATTTGGGACATTTCTGCTGTGCTTGTGATGTTTAGCCTGAAACTGGTCCTGAACCTTCCTCCATGTTCCCCATTGAGCGTCAACCCCTTGAGGGCAGGGCTTGTCTGTCTTCTCCACAGCAGCCCAGGCCTCTAAAGCAGGTCAGGCCTAGCAAACAAATATAAATAAATGAAATACCCCCATATAACTAAGGGAAAGGTTATTGGTCAGTTAGCATGACAGATAAGAATGGTACATATCTACTGTATTAATCTAGGATAACAATGAGAGGAAATATTAACCAGAGCAGCTTCCCTTATCCCCTTCCTCCAACGGGTGTAGCTGCTTGTAGCAAAATGGAAACAGAAAGCCCTGCTTTCAGACCAGTCTTGCTGCTGTCCTGCCTGCCTGGTTGTGATTTTTGCTCTTGTTTTCCTAGCTTCCCTGGGCTCCGTCATTCCTGTTGCCTCTCCCCACACACGGCTGTATCGTGTGATGCCTCTAAGACTGCACAGCGCTGAGTGCAGAGATGTGTCCACTTTTGCTCCCGTTTTCACTCCCTACCCAGCAATCTCAAGAGGCCGTGGGGGTTGGGTCTGAGTTGGGCTCTCCCAATGCACTGTACTCTGGTGAAAGGAGAACAGCATTTGGAGCTAAAGGCCTGAGTTTGGGATCCAGTTCTGTTTGTACCTGGACTGGAGATTTAGAAAAATTTCCAAAAAGTGGGATTGAGGAAACACTATCTTATGGTGTTCTAAAATGTGCTTTGTAAATTGCTATAGAAGAGCTGTGCGCTTAAACCCAAAAGCCTACCTTCCCTTTAAAGAAAACAGAAACAAACCCCTGCTTAATGTGCTGCAAATCATTGTTTTTAGTTGGATAAAAGTGCGCATATGTCAGAAGCAAAATGAAAATTGCAGGGGGATTTTCCTTCTCAGGTCCTGCTGGGTTTTTTGTTTGTTTGTTTTGCGTGGAGAGGTACTGGGAATCAAACAGTGTGTCTGGCATGGCAGGCGAGTACTCTGCCTGCTGAGCCACCGTGGCCCACCCAGTCCTGCTGTTTTTGGCTACTGTTCATTTGTCTCAGTCCAGAGACCCCCACAGCCCAAGAAACCTAGGAAACATTCCCATATACAGAATTTTTTTTCTCTCCTCCAAGAAGTACTTTATTTGCAAGCAATATTTAATATGTTTTATTTCAATATAATGTTTAAAACCCAGATTTCTTCTAGCTCAGCACACAGAGGCAGGAGGCTTCTCCTTTAATGTGACTTGAATGAGAGAAATTCACTAGTACATCTTAGAATACACCTAAAGGTGGTGCTCCTGCAGCCAGCAGGAGATTCAGGGCACAATCTGGAAATGGAAATGCGATATTAAATATTTATACTCACTGCTTGCATAAAATAGTACAAAAACCTTAGCAAGATGTGCTTCGTGTGGGGTTTTTCCCTTAAATTCAGTAACTACTTTAGAGTCTAAAATTGCAGAATTTTTTTTAAATATGCAAAAATGATATCTTTTCTTTATATTATATTTTAAACAGTCTAAATAACAGGCATGGAATCTTAGAGTTGGAAGGGATCTTAGAAATTGCCTAGAATAAGGAATTAGCTTCCATAGCAATAAGGAATTAATAATAAAGAATTCACCCCCATCACATTCCCGGTAACAGCTTTCCATTGACAGGGAACAGTCCATTCTGGTACCCGATTTGTTTTTGTTTTGTTGTTCTGCTTTATATTGAAACTCTCACTAGTTTTTATCTCTGGGTTCCCATTTACCTTCTGGAGTTACACTGACGTATTGTTCAGAATATTTGAAAGCATCTATCATGGCCCTTCTAGGCCTTTATTTTTCAAGCTGAACACTTCCCCATTCCTTCACCTACTCCTTCCTCCATTCCTTGTGGGACATGGTAAGCTACACTCTTCACCAACTTGGTTGCCCTCCTCTCAGTTGATTTCAGCTTGTTAATGACCATTTTAAAGTGGAGCACATTACGTGGTATGGAATCACAAACCTTTTTACCTGGACATTTTGTCTGTTTCTTGAACCCAAGACTGTGTCAGGGTTTTTTTTGGTATGTGTTGGGTGGGTTGTGGAATGGGAGGAGACATATAGTATTAATGTTCTAGTTTGCTAGCTGCCAGAATGCAACATAACAGAAACAGAATGGCTTTTAAAAAGGGGAGTTTAATGAGTTGCTAGTTTATAGTTCTCAGGCTGAGAAAATATCCCAGTTAAAACAAGTCTATAGAAATGTCCAATCTAAGGCATCCAGGGATAGATACCTTGGTTCAAGAAGGCCGATGAAGTTCGGAGTTTGTCTGTCAAGTGAGAAGGTACATGGTGAACACAGTCAGAGTTTCTCTCTCGGCTGGAAGGGTACATGGTGAGCAAGGCATCATTTGCTAACTTTCTCTCCTGGCTTCCTGTTTCATGAAGCTCCCCAGGAGGCATTTTCCTTCTTCATCTCCAAAGGTTGCTGGCTGATGGGCTCTCATGGCTATGTCGTTCTTCTCTGGCTTTCTCTGAATCTCTCTCATTCTCCAAAATGTTTCTTCTTTTATAAGACTCCAGAAACTTATCAAGACCCACCCAAATGGGTGGAGACATGTCATCACCTAATCCAGTTTAACAGCCACGCTTGATTAAATCACATCTCCAGGGAGATGATCTGATTATAGTTTCAAACATACAGTATTGAATAGGGATTATTCTGCCTTTACCAAATGGCAGATTTTGATTAAAACATGGCTTTTCTAGGGGACATACATCTTTTCAAACCAGCACAATTAACTTGTAGAATTTCCCTTAGCACTGTCATTTCCTCATTCGCAAGTACTTTGGGAGGGCTTTCTGTGCAACAGGCCCTGTGCTAGATTTTGGGGACACAGCAGTGAGCAAAATGAGCATTCTCTCTGCTCTAGTGGAGCTAGGTGGGACCCGGGCAGTCTCCTGACCCACACCCCTGGTGTCGTGATGAGAACACAGCTTCCCAAATTCAGTGATTTACCTAGATTCCCCTTTGGTGTTGGGACTGAAATTTCCATTTTCTGTTTCCCCAGTTGTTCTTTTACATAACTACCCTTCCTCATATTGAACTTGTACTCACTAAAACCTTAACATATATATTATTTTTTTGTCTTTAAAATCTTTTTAGTTAAGGCTGCTGTTAAAATAGTTCCCCACCCTACTCTTGTGCAGTTGTTTTTTTGAACTCTGATATAAGTAAGAAAATTCATTCCTATCAGATTTCATATTGCTTTAGGCTGGTACCAATCTATTGAAAGCTTTTTGGGTCATAATTTCATCTTTTAATGTATTTTCAATTTTTCCAGGTTTTTTCCTATAAAATTAGACTAGCTTCTGTTCATCTTTGATAAAAAGTATTCAACAGGAAAAGGCTAAAGATAGGCCTGCGATGAACCCTAGAGATTTTCTCTTAGATTGATAAAGATTCTCTAATCTACCTTAGAACGTAAGCATAAGGGCCGGTCCATGGTGATTTGGGTCAATATTTTATTCTCAGAGTCCAGTCCAAGAAATGTGTGTTGAATAAATAACTGCATGAAAAACACCCTAGCTATGACTGACTAATTTTGAAACCATTTCTAATAACCCCTGCCATCTAATTCAGATTTTGCCACTTCTTTCACAAGGACCTCCCAGTGCCCTGCCCACTTCAGAGAAACTTAGTTCTTGTTCCTCATCGAAGACTTCCCTTTCTCTTCTGGATTAGGAACCTGTTGCAATTGGAGGTAGGGTTAGTCAGATGAAAAGTACTTCGTGAATCTTCGCTGGCTCCTGATGGTCATTGCTTTTGTGTCTGAGTGTTCACTTAATGTTTACAAAAGCTCAGCAGCTTATTCAGGGTTATTTGGAATTTATTAACATATTCCCTTCGGCAATCCCTCCACTGCTGAAAAATGTTATTTGGAGAGGCATGCTGGTTGAAAGCTGTCTGGATAAGACTCAGGCATGCTGGTTGAAAGCTGTCTGGAAAGAACTGAGCATGATTTGCATAGAGATACATGGTCTTTGCATTGAGAATTTCCCTTTGTTTAGAGTTTCTGGTTTAGTTTTCCTAGCTTTTCATACTGGAGGAAGGACGGAAGTGCTGTATTATATGGAGGAAGGTGCGAAGAGACCAAGGTAGTGGTGTAGAAACAAGTTAGGAAAGAACTGTTGAGTTTGCAGTGGTTACAGACCAGCTTAGGGGCTGAAGATACTGGGACTCACCCTGCCAGTTCTGAGACCGTGAGAGATGAGCACGACTCTAAATCTCAGTCCCCTTAGCTGTAAGATAAATATTGTAGTAATGGCGCCTACGTCATCAGGTTGTTTGAATAGTGTAAACAAATGTAGAAATGAAAAGTGCTTACTTCATTGCCAGGACCAAGCAAGTTTTCACTAAGTATTAGTTCTTGCCAGAATTCTGGAGGGAGGGGTATGTGAAGACGTTGGATAAGGCAGAAAGCAAGTTATTCTTTTCTACATAAACGGTTGCTTGCTCTGATACAATAACGCTTTTTTCATTTTAAGTGTTATTAAATTAGGCAAATATAGCAATTGCTATTCATTCATATAATAATTAACAGTTGATTCCTTATTCATCCAGCCATGAATAATGTAACTTTCACCAGATATTTGCAGTCCTTACATAAAATAGGCTTATACCACTTGAATATCTCATACTTCAATTTGAAAGGTCAGTATATTTTGTAGTTCTGCTCTGGCTAGAAGAAATATCTGTCATAGAACTTTTGGCAATACAAGCCATGCCCAGGAAAGAAGAAGTTGTTCAGCTGTTCTAAGAGCTTTAGGAAGATCATGGGGGCGGGAAGAAAGTTGATGGCAACGACAGCCTTTGTGTGGAGGAGAAGTGAAGAAAGCCCATATTTGGCATTGCAATAGGAGGTCCAGCGAGCGTCTGTCTGCAGGGCAGCAGGACTTTAGTACTGGAAGATCCCAGAGGAAGCAAGCCTTGGACTCCAGGAGAGGGCTCACTAATTTGGAGGGAGAAGATAAATGGATTGAGATTTATTTTGCTTCTTTAACTGAGTTGTATTGTGTTCCAGTTTGCTAGCTGCCAGAATGCAATATACCAGAAACAGAATGGCTCTTAAAAAGGGGAATTTAATAAATTGCTAGTTTACAGTTCTAAGGTCGAGAAAATGTCCCAATTAACACGTCTATAGAAATGTCCAATCACAGGCATCCCAGGAAAGATACCTTGATTCAAGAAGGCAGATGAAGTTCAGGGTTTCTCTCTCAAGTGACAAGGCACATGGCGAACACAGTCAGAATTTCTCTCTCATCTAAAAGGGCACATGGCAAACATGGTGTGATCTGCTAACAACTTCTCCTGGCTTCCTGTTTCATGAAGCTCCCCAGGAGGCGTTTTCCTTCTTTATCTCCAAAGCGCTGGCTGATAGGCTCTCTGCTCATGGTGCTGCAGCATTCTCTGCTCTCTTTGAATCTTCTTCATTCTCCAAAATGCTTCCCCTTTTATAGGACTCCAGAAACTTATCAAGACCCACCCGTGTCGGTGGTGATATGTCGTCACTTAATCCAATTTAACAACCATTCTTGATTAAATCACATCTCCAGGGAGATGATCTGATTACAGTTTCAAACATACAGTATTGGATAGGGATTATTCTGCCTTTATGAAATGAGATTTTGATTAAAACATGGCTTTTCTAGGGAAAATACATCCTTTCAAACCAGCACATGTTGCATGCTGTGTCATATGATGAGATATTTGGGGGCTAACAGCAGGGTTTGTAAATGAAACATATGGGCAAGTAAGATTTAGTGAGAGCACACAGTGTGGACTTTAATAATAGTAGTACCATCTACTTGACTCCTACTGTGTGCCAGCCCACCTAAATGTTTAATATGAGTCATTTCATTTGGTTCTCATAGTGAACCCAGAAGGACTTACTGCTCCCATTTTAAAACTGATGCTGAAAAGATTAATCTGCTCAGGTAGGTACAGAGTTTTTTTACACTTTAATATGTACACAGATCACCTAGGAATCTTGATAAAATGCAGTTTCTGGTTCTGTAGGTCTGGGATGGGGCCTGCGACTCTGCATTTCTAATGCATTCCCAGGTGGTGCCAATGCACCCCCCACTTTGATTAATGTGTAGCTAGAGCTACTTCGTGGTTCCCAACCTTGACAGCATGTTGAAATCATCTGGGGAGCTTCCCGCCCTCAGAAACTCTGATTGAGTTGGTCTGAGGGGGTAGCCTGGCATCCATGGCTTTTTGGCTCTCCAGGCAATTGTAGGGTGCTGCAGAGGATAAGAACCACAGGGTTCAAGGAAGAAGAAGGGATAGAAAAGTAGTGGTCAGATTTTACTGGTTGTATTTGTTTCTGACATAATCAGAGGTGGCTGTTAAGAACAAAGCAGTGTTCAGTTTAGGAGTTTAATTGAATGGTATGGTTTTAGATTGCTTCATTTTAAAAATTAATGTGTTTAGCTGGAAAGGCTATTATTAGGAAAATTTCCCTCAAGGATGTGTATTGATATGTGGGTTTTTCCCTTTATATAACATATTGGACATGATTGATGTGTGTAATTATGATTTCCATTAAGCTTAATATGCACAGGACTTAATGGAGGATTACGTTTTTAGGCAATTAGGATTTCCACCCCCTTTGTAAGCATTGTTTTTAGGCAGTTAGGATTTCTACCCCCTTTGTAGCATTGTTTCTTTTTTGTAGAAGAAAAATGGAACGTTGCACAGCTGGTAGTAGTTTAGTAATTATCTTCAATAGTTAGCACAGTTTCTCTTTAGATGACCCTGAATCTAGCATGTGTAGACTTAGCATTTAATTGAAATTCCTTTTTTTTCTCTCTGTCCATATTCACTGAATACCTACTGTGTGCTTGACACTGTGGGTATGACAGAAGGCAAGATGGACAGTTCCTTTCCCTCACGGACCTCACAATCTCGTAAGGGAGCAGACCATACAGAGGAAGATAAATGACAAACCCCAGACAAGGATAAATGCTGAGAAGGGAATAACTAGGGGTATGATACCAAAGAAGGGCTGGGGAAGGTACTTTACAGAAGGACTCTGCAAAGGATGCCCCTAAATGACATTTTGCTAAGACTTGAAGCATGAGAAGGAACCAACCTTTACATGCATGAGAAAGACCAATCTTTACATGCACCACCTTTTTAGTTAGAGAACACAAATGCAGACTTCCCCCAAGAGGGGAATGATTTTGACACATTCAGGGATGAGAAATGATGTCATTGTGGCCGAGGCATGGTTTGGAGTGGGTAGTCGTAGCAGCTGAGAAGGGGGCAGGTGGCAGTACATATACACCTATGGAGACAGAGACTTGATAGAGCATCAAAAATGTCAAACTATCATTCAGTTTTTCTTTGCACTTTCATTAAATTTTCTCCAATGAACATATATTGCATTTGCAATTTAAAGAGAGTTATGTACTTTTAAAAGCATTAAATTTGCTTTCCCTGAGTGGAAAGTAGCAAAACTATTTGCACCCTAGGAAAAGCATTCAAGTTTTCTTGGCTTAAATAATTGTACCATTGCAATAACTCTTTTTCTGTTTCTCAGGAGTCTTTGCATTTGAACTGACATTCCTCCACCCCCGCCCCAGTTTATTTTCTCGTGCCCATCATGTAAATGATGTTACATAGAGGGTATATAGCTGCATAAATGATTAGTTATTGTTTCTTGTTACTAACTCATATTTCAGGTTTTGAGAGACTAGACTCAAGTCTTGAAGTATAAATACCATAAGGCTGTGGTGATGCTTTGCTGTTTCTATCAAAAGGTCAGTAGTTTCAAGAAACAAAAAACCTACTCAGACCAGCTCAGGTCATGAAGGAGGCAGCAGACCCCGGGAGACGGGAGTCCAGTGGCTGGGACGTGAAATTTGGAGTCCTTCTGAGTTTTGGCTCCACCACTTACCAGCCTGAGGCTTGGGCAAATTATTGGCTGTACCCCAAAGCCTTAGTTTCCTCACCTGTTAAAACGGGGAGAATAATGAAGTGCCGTAATCCGTGATGCTTACATGATTTAGTGCCTTATAGCACTTGCTGTTGCTCTACCTGCAGCCAGGGCCCCTCGGAGCCAGCAAGACCTGTGCGCGCCGAACAGCATTGCTGTATGCACAAACCACGTGTACAGAACGACCCCACTGCCCAGTGCCTTACATCTTTACTGGCACAGGAATTATCGCAGGGTGAAGCCACCCGTGCAGCTACCACCTCAGTCAAGACACAGAACATTGCTTGTCCTGCCCCCCCAGAGTGTCCCTGCAGGACACACACTGTAGTGTGTGTTCTTTTTGCGTTTGGCTTCTGTCGCTTAACGTTAGGTTCGAGAGAATCTCCGTGTTGTCATGTGAGGCTATAGTTTGTTTCACATTGTATAATCCGCTGTTATATAAATGTATTTACCTCTTCAAGTGTGTGGATATTTGAGTTGTTTTCAGTGTGGGCCTATCGTAAATAATATGCTCGTATGAACTTTCTGGTACATTTCTGTTGGTGCCGTTATATATGTTACTGTCGGGTGTTCCACCTGGGAACAGAATTGCTCTATCATAGGATACATATATGTTCAGCTTTAATGAAGAACTATGAAATGTTTTCCAAAGGAATTGAATCAATTTATTTCTCATCCAAACTACTACTAAATTTTTTTTTTTAGAATTTATTAATTCTCAGAAACTAGTCTCTCATTTGAATGTCGTAAGAAGCAATTTCCCAAAGGGTGGAATTTTAGTCCAGTGAGAGGTGGTGAAAATTAAAGCAGGTTCTTCAGATAAGTTTGAGAAACATTGCATAATAGAGCCCCTTTTTAGAGAATGTACATTATCACATCAGAAAGTGAGAATAGCCCTCCATTCTAGACGGTAGTTAGTTTGACTGGAGGATTTCTAATGTGTTTGACCCGCAGAGCCCCTTTGAGCTTGTGACACCTATGATTGAACTCAGGCTGCGGGAGGAGGGCGGCGGCGGCACGGGAAGAGAGCGGCGGCTTTTGGGTGCTCCTGATGCTCGCAAACTTAATCACGGGGACGCCGGTCCCTTCTCGGGGGGTAGTTGTTTCATCTGATGATGGAAGCATCGAGCCAGTTCATAGTCTGGTAGCCCGTTTCATCTCTTGTGGTTTTCTGAACTTTCCTACTGTTTGAGATATTTGCTCAGCTTTTGCAAATCCACCACTAAAACGTGTAATGATTGGGGGACTCCGGTGCAGCTGACCTTGTGCTGGGCTTTGTGGAAGAGAGGAGTTATTGTGAAGTTAATATAAATTGTTCATGCTTCAGTTGGTGTAGGCATGTGTAGTTAATATAGTCTTACATTCATCTTTTATAAAATGGAAACAGTTTTTAAATTATAAATATAAGTTGCAATTTATCTCCCCTTTCTTCATAATGATGTGTGAATGTTGTTATTAGAAGCCATTCTGTTGTCAGTAATAAAGGGAAAAAAAGGCTACTTTGCTGTGTAGCCTTTTTATGTTGTTATGTTCCTTGGTGTTATAGGTTCTTCTTTCTGTCTGTCCCCTGGGACGTGAGATTTAGAACAATGTCAGGGATCCCCCACCCCACCCCCTGTCGTCCGCTCAGCCATGCTGAGGGGCAGATGCTGTGAGGAAGTGAGCCAGTCCAGACCTCAATGCAGGCCAGTTTGATTTCACTGACATCACAGCAACCTGCCTCTCTCCCCATCCCTATCAGAAAGCTCACACTTTCCACACACTCTGATTTGAAGTAGAATATTGGGGGGCCACTGAAATCCAGACCTGAGTGTTCTCAGGACCAGCCCTGAGTCTTACAACCTGAAAAACTGCTGGGTGCCTGCCCAGCCCTGGCTGGTCCCTCCACTGACCAGTGAATCTGTGTTCTCCCCAGTAAACCTCGCAGTAACTGAACTAGTGTTGTGATGCTTGATTTACAGATGGAAAAAGAAACTTTTTAAAATATATATTTTTATTGAGAAATCTTCACCCACA
Organism: Tamandua tetradactyla; assembly: GCF_023851605.1. Taxonomy (NCBI): domain Eukaryota; kingdom Metazoa; phylum Chordata; class Mammalia; order Pilosa; family Myrmecophagidae; genus Tamandua; species Tamandua tetradactyla. Next base: position 57,988,370 of record NC_135331.1, on the reverse strand, counting down.
TACTGTCTATACGTGGTGTACAACCAAGGACTCACAATATCATCACATAGTTGCATATTCGTTACCATGATCATTTGTAGAAGGACATTTGCATCTCTCCAGAAAAAGAAAAAATAAAAACACTCATACCCCTTTCCCCTCCCTCTCATTGGCTACTATAGTATTTCAGTCTATCAAATTTTTTATCCCTAATTCCCCGCTGCCTCCCCCCTGAAGGAGTAATGTATTTATTTTTTATCCTTATTTTTTTTACCCGTCTGTCCATATCCTGGATAAAAGGAGCATCAGACACAAGGTTTTCAATCACACAGTCACATTTTGAAAGCTGTATAATATTGTTATATAATCGTCTTTAAGAATCAAGGTTACTGGAACACAATTCAGCAGAGAAACTCTTCTTGAGACACTAAATAAATTGCCTGAGGTCACACAATAAGTATTGCTGTCAAGATTTAGGGCCAGTCTTCTAACCCTGATACCCAAGTAATTTTTCTTTTTTTTTCTCTGTTTTGATAGATATGAACAAAACTACAAATATGGTAGAAGCTCTATATTTCCATCACTCTAAATTAAGAACTCTTAAAAAACTTCATAATATTTGCAACTGATATTTTTTTGGGGGGGGGTCACTTTAACCATACATCTCTTTCTGTCTTCCCCAGGACCATCCTCTCTGTTCAGTTGGATATGTATTCTTGCAGTCCTTTTAAAAAACTAGTTTCATATACATAGCTTCTCCTAAAACTCATTTTTTTAATACGTGGCTTAAAAATGTTTACATGAATGGTAGTACACTATATGAATCATTATTCAACTTGTGTTTTTCACTCAACACTTTGTTTTAGAAATCTGTCCAAGTTGATACACTGTATACAAATCTAATTGATTTCTTTTAACTGTTACGTACAGTTCCACTGGAAGACAGTACCAAGTTTTACTTCTCTATTAATGTGCAGAATAGACATTTAAGTTGCCTTGAATTTTCTGTTATGAATGTACTTGTACAGACCTCCTTTTATGCACGTATGTGAGAGTTTTTCTAGAATGTATTCCCAGAAGTGGAATGGCTGGTTTTCAGTTTTACCCACATTACTTTCCAAAATGGCTGTAACAGTTTTACACTTCTATGCTCAGGTTGTAACAGTAACTACCCCAGTGCTTGATTAATGTTAACTTTTTAAATATTTTCAGATGTGGTGGGTTAAAAAATGGTATCTAATTTTAATTTGCCTTTCCCTGATTACTAGTGGGATCAAACCTCTTTCCATGTTTATTGGCCATTTGCATTTCCCCTTCTATGAACTTGTTATTCATTTTCCTTTTTTTTTAACATTTTATTCTGAAATAATTTAAAACTTACAGAACAGTTGTAGAAATAATGCAAAACCCATACAGAGAACTCCCAACACCACACTCCCCACCCAGATACCTACATCCACCAACTTTTAAAAAAATTTTTATTAATAAAACCAATCAACATACAATATGAACATTCTTTTTTTATCACAGTTGTATATTCATCAGGATGATCATTTCATAGAACATCTGCATCAATTCAGAAAAAGAAATAAAAAGAAAACAGAAAAAAAATTCATACGTACCGTACCCCTTACCCCTCCCTTTCATTGATCACTAGCATTTCAATCTAATAAATTTATTTTAACATTTGTTCCCCATATTATTTATTTATTTTTAATCCATATGTTTTACTCATCTGTCCATACGGTAGATAAAAGAAGCATCAGACATGAGGTTTTCACAATCACACAGTCACATTGCGAAAGCTGTATCATTATACAATCATCTTCAAGAAACATGGCTACTGGAACACAGCTCTACATTTTCAGGCAGTTCCCTGTAGCCTCTCTGTTCTGCCTTAACTAAAAAGGTGATATCTATTTAATGCATAAAAATAACCTCCAGGATAACCTCTTAACTCTGTTTGGAATCTTTCAGCCATTGTCACTTTATTTTGTCTCATTTCTCTCTTCCCCCTTTCGGTGGAGAAGGTTTTCTCATTCCCTTGGTGCTGAGTCCCAGCTCATTCTAGGATTTCTGTCCCATGTTGCCAGGAAGGTCCACACCCCTGGGAGTCATGTCCCATATAGAGAGGGGGAGGGCAGTGAGTTTGCTTGTCGTGTTTGCTGAGAGAGAGGGTCCACATATGAACAACAAAAGAGATTCTCTTGCGGGTGACTCTTAGACCTAATTTTAAGTAGGCTTAGCCTATCCTTTTCAGGGTTAAGTTCATATGAACAAACCCAAGATTGGGGTCTCAGCCGATTGCTATGTTTGTCCCCACTACTTGTGAGAATATCGAGAATTCTCCACTTGGGGAAGTTGAATTTTCCCCCTTTCTCACCATTCCCCCAAGGGGACTATGCAAATACTTTTTTATTCGCTGTTCAGATCCTTTTGGGATTTATTGAGGCATCAATCTGGACAAATCTACAAAATCTCATGCCCTATTCAAGATTCCATGTACTTATTGTATTCAGTTAAGCTGTCGACATAAGTTATGTTAGGAAATGCACTAGTTGAAATATAAATTTTGTACCAAATAAACATTTTTTACTTTAGTCTCACACATAAGTTAAATTTCTAAAATTTGAATTATCATCTGTTTTCAGCACCCTGCATTGTTGACATTCCTTTGTTCTTCCTCATGCAAAACATTTTTATTTTGTACATTTAGTCACTGTGCCAATTTGAATCTGTGGTGGACCTCAGAAAAGTCATGTCCTTTAATCCTCACTCAATATTGTTGGGTAGGTGCATTCTGATTGTACACATGGAGGTGTGGCCCACCCAGTTGTGGGTGGTAGCTTTTGATTAGATGATTTCCATGGAGGTGTGTCTCCACCCATTGAAATGGAGTTGCTTACTGGAACCCTTTAAAAGAGGAAACATTTTGAAGAGAGTCCCTTTTGTAGAGCCACGAGAAAGCCAGCATGTGCCCCCATGTTTGCCATGTGCCCTTCCAGTTTGCAGTAACATGTGCCTCATTTCTGTCTAAGGTCTCATCAGAGGTGTCTTTAGAGCCCACATTTCTATCAATAATCTCTTCAAAGCGTTCTAGGCCTTCTCTATCAAGGTTCTCACAACTCTTCCAGATTCTTCCCCTTATCCATTTAAAAGCTGTTCTAACATGTTTGATATTTGCAAACCACAGAAGCACCCTACTCTCCAGTACCAAAATCAGTTCTAGTTTGCTAGCTGCCAGAATGTAATAGACCAGAAATAGAATGGCTTTTAAAAGGGGAGTTTAATAAGTTGCTAGTTTACAGTTCTAAAGCCAAGAAGATGTCCCAATTAAATAAGTCTATAGAAATGTCTGATCTAAGGCATCCAGGGAAACATACCTTGGTTCAAGAAGGCCGATGAAATTCAAGGTTTCTCTCTTAAGTGGAAAGGCACATGGTGAGCATGGTCAGAGTTCCTCTTTCATCTGGAAGGGCACGTGGTGAACTCCTAGTTTCTTCTCCTGTCTTCCGGTTTCATGTAGCTCCCTGGGAGGCATTTTCCTTCTTCATCTCCAAAGATCACTGGCTCATGGACTCTCTGCTTTGTGGTGCTGCAGCATTCTCTGCTCTCTCCGAATCTCCCTCATTCTCCAAAATGTTTCCTCTTTTATAGGACTACAGAAACTTCTCAAGACCCACCCAAATGGGTGAAGACATGTCGTCACCTAATCCAGCATAACAACCACTCTTGATTAAATCATATCTCCAGGGAGATGATCCAATTACAGTTTCAAACATACAGTATTGAATAGGGATTATTCTGCCTTTTTGAAATGGGATTTTGATTAAAACATGGCTTTTCTAGGGGACATACATCCTTTCAGACCAGTACAGTCACTATCATTATACAGTCTAGGCATTCTTATATTATACACCACCAACTTTTAACTGTGATGTCATTCTCTCTATATATTCATTTGTCTGTCCATCTGTCTGCAGTATATTATTCCATTTTTTCATATGTCCCAATAATGTTCTTTTGGGCCTTTTCTCCTCCATCAATTCTAGACCAGGATAATAGCTTGCATTTAATTGTCATTGTTTCTTTGGTAGCTCTTTTTTTTTTTTATTGTGGAGACATACAAGATAAAATTTCCTATCTCACCCACTCTCAAGTATGCCATTCAGAGGGATTCACCACATTCACAGGGTTTCACTACCTTCACCATCATATTTACCAAATTTTTCTCATCGCCCCAAACAGAAACTTTGCACCCGTTATGCATAGTTCCTCTGTATCCCCTCCACTCTTACCCCATCCTGGTAACTTATACTCTACTTTCTGCCTCTGTGAATTTTTATATTCTAGCTATTTTATGTAAGTAGAATCAGTCATACAGTATCTGTCCCTTTATGTCTGATTTATTTCACTCTTTATGATGTCCTCAAGGTTTATCCATGTAATAGCATGTATCAGAACTTCATTCCTTTTTATAGTCAAGTAATATTCCACTGTGTGCATATACCACATTTAGTTTATCCATTCACCTGCTGATGGACATTAGGTTGCTTTTTCCTTTTGACTGTCATGACTGATGCTGCTATGAACATTCATGTAAAATCCATTTGAGTCTCTACTTTCATTTCTTTTGGATATATACCTAGTGTTAGATTTCCAGGTTAGATGATAGTTCTATGTTTAACTTTTTGAGGAACCCTAAACTATTTTCCATAGCAGCTGCCCTATTTTGCATTCCCACCAACCATTGTACTATGGTTCCTGTTTCTCCACATCCTCTTCAGCACTTGATTTTTCCGTTTTTTAAACAACAGCCATTCTGGCGGGTGTGAAGTGATACCTCATTGTGGTTTTGATATGCATTTCCCTGACCACTAATGATGTTGAGCATCTATTCATGTACTATTAGCTATTTGTTTATCTTCTTTGGAGAAATTTCAATTAAAGTTGTTTGCCCATTTTTTGAGTTGTCTTTTTGTTGTTTAAGAGTTCTTTATATATTCTGGATATTAAACCTTTATCAGATATGGGATTTCCAAATATGTTCTCCCATTCACTTGGTTACCTTTTCATTTTCTTGACAATGTCCTTTGATATACAGAAATTAATTTTAATGAATTCCAATTTATGTGGTTTTCTTTTGTTCCTTGTACTTTCGGAGTAATCATAATCCTTTGGATTTAGAAGTTTTACACAAACCAAACCATATGTTATATATTATGACAAGTTATAACACATAAATGCTAAATAATATGTCCTATACAAAAATATAGTAAAGGGATTCTGTATACCAGTCTTTGTTTTGTTTGCTGTCAACATCTTATCTGACTTTTTGGCCTACATTTTAACTGTATTTATGGTGTCTTGTGCTGTATAGTAGTTTACTATTTTAATCACAAGTATTTCTCTTCTCTTTTATGGGGTGTGCTTTTTGTAATTTTTTACAAAGATTTTACCTACTCAGAGGTCACAAATGTATTCTCAGATATTTTCCTCTAGTAGTTTTAGAGAGTTTTTCTTTCTCTGTTTTGCTTTGTTTTTGTTTTTTTGTTTAATTTTATTTTTTAACATTTAGGTCTTTTATCTACCCGGAACTTTATTTTGGAAATAAGTGTGAATGTAACTCTGTTTTCCCCATGTTGATTCCTATAGCTTTTATTGAATCCTTTCCCGGTTGGTTTGGGATGCCACTTTTGCCATATATCAAGTCCCTATGTACATATGGGTCTACTTCTGGTTTTACTAATCATTCTTTAATATGTTTGTTTACTGTGCTATTTTAATTATTATAGCCTTGCACTATAATTTGATCGTGTCCAACCCACCCTTGATCTTTGTTTTCAAAATTGTCTTGATTATTCTTGGATCAGTATGTATTTTTGGATCAGTTTGTCAAGTCTCTTTCAAAACCCTATGCATTTCTTATTTAGGGAAATGGACATCTTTAAATTGAGTTTTCTTCTCCATGAATGTGTTGTCACTCCATTTATTTAAATTTTTTGATATTCTTAAGAAAAGATGGTTAATTTTATATGTCCACTGTCTTTGCTTATGGTATTCAGTTGTTTGGTCAAACACTAGCCTAGTTGTTGCTGTGGCGAAGGTATTTTGTATGTGGGATTAGCGTCTGCAGTGAGTTGGCTTTAAGTAAAAGGAGATAACCCCCAATAATGTGGGTGAGCCTCATGCAACCAATCACAGGCTTTAAGAGCAAAATATAGGGCAGTGCGGTGGTGGATCAGTGGCAGAATTCCTGCCTGCCATGCTGAAACTTGGGTTCGATTCCTGGTGCCTGCCCATGTAAAAAATAAATAAATAAATAAAAATTGAGGCTTCCCAGGAAGAAATTCTGCCCCAAGATTACCACATCAACTCTCTTTATGAGTTCCCAGTCTGCTGGTCACTCCTGCAGATTCTGGATGTGCCCACAGTTGTGAGAGCAAAACTGTATGGACAAAACAGTCAGGAGTACCTAGGAATGGGGGAAGGAATGATTACTAAGGGACACTACGGACATTTTTGGGGTGGTGGAACTGTTTTAGATCTTGGTTGTGGTGGTGGTTACATAACTAAAAACTCACACAACAGTACACTAAAAAAGGTGAATTTTACTGTCTAAATTATACTTCAGTTTTAAAAATCAAATGTTCTAGTTTGCTAGCTGCCAGAATGAAGCACACCAGAGATAGATTGGCTTTTAATAAAAGGGGATTTATTTCATTAGTTCTTCAGAGGAAAGGCAGCTAACTTTCACCTGAGGTTTTTTCTTACATGGGAAGGCACAGGGTGATCTCTGCTGGTCTTCTCTCTAGGCCTCTGGGTTCCAACAACTTTCCCCAGGGTAATTTCTTTCTGCATCTCCAAAGGCCTGTGCTGAGATGAGGTATGGTGAATACTTGGGCTGTGCTACGTTTGAGCTCTCTCATTTAAGCACCAGCCAGTTAAGTCAAACATCACTCATTGCAGCAGGCAGCCTCCTAGTCGACTGCAGTTGTAATGAGCAACAGATGAGGTTCACGTACCATGGCTCATGTCCACAGCAGCAGAACTAGGCACCTTCACCTGGCCAAGTTGACAACTCAATCTACCACATCAACTGAATATAAGTATATATATTTAATAATTCAACTTTTAAAAAAATCTATTATTTTTTATTTTAAAAAGGCTCTTGATTTCCCTGGAAGTACAACTTTAGTTATGTTAGTACATTATTATATGTAGCACTTGTGAAAATGAGGAGGGAAAATTTTTATTGCTGTTGTTTTGAATATGTAATATAGTCAACTGGTTTAACAAGCAAAATAATACAAGTAGGTGTTGTTAGGAAGTATGTTGAATATGTAATATAGTCATCTAATACAGTAGGTGTTATTAGAAAGTATTACTTTCACCCTTTCCTGACCCATCCCATTTCTTTCAACCTACTAGATATTGTACATCTTTCCATTATTTTCCTCTTGTGGATAACAAATATATATATATTTTACTTCCTCTTTCCTTATAACACAAAAATTAACTCACATGCATTGTACTGTATTTTATGTCTTCATGTAATATATTCTTGAATTTTTCCCATGTCAGTTTATAAAAAACATCCCCATGGTTTTCTTTTTAACAGCCATGTAGTAATCCATTTTGGTAGCATATCGTATCATGATTTAATAAACAAGCCCCTGTGTAGGTCCCTTGATTTATTTCTAATTATTTGCTGTTACAAACGGTATTGTAATGAATTACGTTACACGTACATGATTTTGGTTATAAGCAACTGTATCTGTGAACTAAATCCCAGGAGTGAAATAACTATATAAAAAGTACATATATTGTACTTTGTACAAATTGTCTTCCAAATAACCCTCCATAGATATGTTACTATTTGTACTTCACCAAGTGTTTGAGTGAGGGATTTTTTTTTAACTCTCCTGTGCTGGTTTAAAAGGATGTATGCCCCCTAGAAAAGCCATGTTTTAATCAAAATCCCATTTCATAAAGGTAGAATAACCCCTATTCAATACTGTATGTTTGAAACTGTTATCAGATCATCTCCCTGGATGATGTGATTTAGTCAAGAGTGGTTGTTAAACTGGATTAGGTGACGACATGTCTCCACCCATTTGAATGGATCTTGATCGGTTTATTGGAGTCCTATAAAAGAGGAAACGTTTTGGAGAATGAGAGATTTGGAGAGAGCAGAGAATGCTGCAGCACCACGAAGCAGACAGTCCACGAGCCAGCAACCTTTGGAGATGAAGAAGAAAAATACCTCCCAGGGAGCTTCATGAAAACAGAAACCAGGAGAGAAGCAGATGATGCCGTGTTCACCATGTGTCCTTCCAGCCGAAAGAGAAACTGTGACTGTGTTCGCCATGTGCCTTTCCAAATGAGAGAGAGACCCTGAATATCATCGGCCTTCTTAAACCAAGGTATCTTTCCCTGGATGCCTTTGATTGGACATTTCTATAGACTTGTTTTAATTGAACATTTTCTCAGCCTTAGAACTGCAAACTGGCAACTTATTAAAGTCCCCTTTTGAAAAGCGATTCCGTTTCTGGTATCTTGCATTCCAGCATCTAGCAAACTAGAACACTCCTTACTTTTTATTACTGAAATATTTTAAAGTAAACACAGACAGCTTGAAATTCTCCTTTTCAAAATACATCAATGTATGACTCTTCAACATAGGAATAATTTCTTTTAAGACTATTAGAAAAAATCCATTCAAAATAGCAACTAAAAGAATCAGGTGTCTAGGAATAAGCTTAACTAGGGATATAAAGGATCTGTACACAAAAAAACTACATAACATTGCTAAAAAAAACCAAAGAACATCTGAATAGGTGGAAAGACATTCCCTGCTTATGATAGGAAGGTTAAGTGTAGATAAGATGTCAGTTCTATCCAAATTGATCTACAGATTCAATGTAATACCGATCAAAATTCCAGCAACTTACTTTGAAGACTTGGAAAAGCTAGTTACTGAATTCATTTGGAAGAAAAAGAGACCTCGAATAACTAGCATGTCCTAAAAAAGAAGGACGAAGTGAAAGGACTTACACATCCTGATTTCAAAGCTTATTATAAAGGTACGGTGGTCAAAACAGCATGGTACTAGTACAAAAGTAGAAGTACTGACCAATGGAATCAGATAGAGAGGGTGGAAATAGACCACCAAATCTTTGGTCAACTTATCTTTGGCAAAGCCCCCAAATCCACTGAACTGGGACAAAATAGTCTTTTCAATAAAATGGCATAGGAGAACTGGATAGCAATAGCCAGAAGAATGCAAAAGGATCTTTACCTTATACCCTATACAAAAATTGACTCAAAGTGCATCAAAGACCTAAATATTAAGAACCAGTGCCATAAAACTCCTAGAAGAAAGTGTGGTAAAACATACTCAAGACTTAGTTATAGGAAGTAGCTTCTTAAACTTTACATGCAAAGCATAAGCAATGAAAGAAAAAATAAATAAATAGGAAGCAAAATCAAATGCTTTTGTGCCTCAAAAGACTTTGTTAAAAACTTGAATAGGCAGCCAACTCAATGGGAGAAAACATTTGGAAATCATATATTGGGTAAAGGTTTGATAGCCTGTATATATAAAGAAATCATACAACTCAACAACAAAAGAACGAACAACCCAATTATAAAATGGGTTAAAGATATGAATATGCATTTTTCTGAAGAAAAATACAGATGGCTAAAAAGCGCATGAAGAGATGGTCATTTTCATTCAATATGAGAATAGCTTCTGTTAGACAAACGGGAAACCACAAATGTTGGAGAGTATGTGGAGAAATTGGGACACTTATGCACTGCTGTGGGATAGTATGGTATAGCCCCTGTGGAAGACAGTTTGGTGGTTCCTTTGGAAATCATAGTTGCCCTATGACTCAGCAGTCCCACTACTCATTATATACCCTGAAGAGCTGAAAGCAGTGACACAAGCAGACATTTGCACACCGATGTTTATAGCAGCATTATTCGCAGTCTCCAAAAGATGGAAACAATCCAAGTGCCCATAAACAGATGAGCAGCTCAGTAAAATGTGGTATATACATACGATGGAATATTATGCTGCAATAACATGAAATGATGTTCTGAAGCACATGACAAGATGAATGAGCCTTGAGAACATAATGCTGAGTGAGATAAACCAGATATAAAAGAATAGATAAAACCAGACACAAAAGAATAGATACTGTATGACTCCATTTTTATCACCATGGTAAAGGTAAAATTAGAGGCTTGTAATATAGAATATAGGGGACCTAGAGTTAACACAGAAGCTAGAGATGGGTGAATGGTTAGCTGATAAGATTTAACTTAAATGTAAGGGAACAGATAGAAGTGCAGGTAGTTCACTAATGGGTCTATAAATGATATTACCATATTGAAGGTGAACATGATTGAAAGGGGTTGTATAGAACCATGTGTCCCACTGATTAACACTACAAATAAATGAAGTTCTTGCATGAACTGTTGCAAAGGTATGAATCTTGTACAAAGAGTGTATAAGTTCAGGGTATAGGGGGGAAACTGCTATTGCATGCTATGGGCCGTGGTTAACAGGAAAACATCAGCACTACCACAGCAACACTAGGGTAAATAATGGAAGGAGAGACAAGAGTTAAGGGGAGGATTGGATTTTCTATTTGGTGAGGGTGTATTTACTGGCTATCTTTCAGTGAAGTTATCTAAAATTGAGAGTGTTGATGGATTGTTGACTTTGGACATTATATGTGATGCCCAGTGGATAGAGGTGGCTGAAGGATGCACTAACTGAGAAGTAAATTGGTTAACAATAGTGCATATATATGAAAGAATAGCGTGCTACTACAAGAAGCAACAAAGTTGTGAGGCATGCAGCATTGTGAATGAACCTGTGGGGCATTTGGTGAGGCAAAATAAGCCAGAAACAAAAGAACAAATATTATATGGTTTCATTTAGAAAATACTTCTAGAAAAACTGGGGCCTGGATTGTAAGCTCTTATAGCAGTCACATTTAGCCCGGAGTGGTAATTGTTATTTCTGGATTTTGAAGACTGTTTTATATATGTATAACCTGGTATTTTGAGATAAGAACGAAACTAATCAGGTCGGGACTAAGGTAAATCAGAATGTAGGGGTAAGGAAGACATTGTCTGTGTATTAGAACTTCACATACTTCACTAAAGGAAGAGGAGCTTATTTTGTCCAGAATCTAAATTTTCTGTAGCACATACTCTAACTCAACCTTTCTGGATAGATCATTTAAACAACCCAGTCACAAGGAACCCAGAATGGATATGAGGGCTTGTGATACTATATAGCTTAAAATAATGCCTGGATACATCCCAAAGCATGTTGAACAGATAATTTTAAAGTATTGGCAAATTCCCTTGAGGGATGAGAGAAAAGGTACAGAACTATTAAACTTTACCACTGGGGGAAACCTTGAATCTCTCTCAAACATTAGGGACTCCCAAGTCAATAGGCTAACCCCTTGATCTTGAGGCTTGCTCTTGTGAAGCTTATTTATGTAACAGAGAAGCTTAGCCTACCTATAGTTATGCCTAAGAGTTACTCCAGGGAACCTCTTTTGTTGCTGGATATGCCTTCTCTCTCTCTAAGCCCAATTCTGCAGGTGAAACCCTTCCCCCTACATGACATGACATCGAGGGGTGAAAGTCTCCCGGGCAACCTGAAATATGAATCCCTAGGATGAGCCTGGCCCTGGCACCATGGGATTAACAATGTCTTACTGACCAAAAGGGGGCAAGAATTGTAAGAAATAAGGTATCACTGGCTGAACATTCAAACAGAATCGAGAGACTACTCTTATGCGCACTTCAGCCAAACATTGCTACTTATCATGGTTTGCCAAATGGTAACCAAATCATTCCTGCCAACCTTAGAGAACACCTTGGGCCTAATCTGAGATTCTACAAAGGTTCCATGCATTGTGATTACTTTCCAGAAGCTTACAACGTCCAGATGGAGTCCTAGGTCAGATAAGTCCTGAAATGCAGAGGGGCCAGCCTCTCCAGAATGTCGACTAGTTCCATCCCCCTATCCCAGATTATTGATAGCCCTTTCCAACATGAGAAAGTCAGAATGGGCATAGCCCAAATACCCCTGAAGATTGGGAGAAAGATCAAAGGAGAAGGTGGAGTCGTAACAGAAAAGATAAGATTTAACAAATGAGTGTGATTGCCGAATCATTATAATGATATTTCTTTTAGTCTCCAATGTCTTGGAACAGCTAGAAGTAAAAATCTAAAACTGTGAAATTGTAACCCATACCAAACTCTGAAATCTGTTCAACAACTAATTTTTGCAGGGTTTTTTTTTTTGCTTTAAAATTTATTGCTTTTTTTGATATATGTATTATTTTTCACATTAAAACAAATTATTAAATAGCTTTATTAAGGTATAATTTACATACCATAAATTTTCATTTTAAGAGTACATTTTTCAGTGATTTTTAGAAAATTAAGGAGTTATGTAGCTACCACGATAGTCCAATTTCAAAATATTTCCATCACCCAAGGAAGATTCTTCATACCCATTTGCACCCTTTGATCCCACCCCTCCATTCATAGATTTGCCTTTTCTTTCCTATAAATGAAATTATGCAGTATATGGTCTTTGCATCTGGCTTCTTTTACTTAGCATAGTGCTTTTAAGGTTCATCCAGTTTATGAACTGTTACAACTGATGCACAGTATAGCATACTCAGTACTTTGTTCCTTTTTACCGCTGATTAATATTTTATTGTATGCCTATACCACATTTGTTTATCCAGGAGCATTCTGTTTTGTAGCCAATTAGCATTATTACACCTAACAAAGTTAATGATCCTCTTTGCAGTACCTGATCCTAGGTTGTTTTCAAATTTCTCCTGGATCCTGTCCAGGACCACACATTGCATCTGGTTATGTTCCTTAATCTCTTTTATAACCTAAAGTCATCCCTTTCTTCAAGGCATTAGCTGGCTAATGAGACTATGCTAATTGTCCCATATAGCTCCCCACCTCCGGACTTGTTTGGTTCTCCCTTGTGGTGTTTTTCAAATCATCCCGTTATCCTTTGTACTTCCTGTAAAGCTTACTTCGATCCCAGTTAAACATGTTTGGCTAGGGTTGTACACTTCACATTATCAGTGTTCGTTCTACCATTTCTAACACTAAGATTGACCAGTGGACTATCGTTGGCAGCAGCCTCATCCGTCTTACATAAAATTCAATTTTTTTCAGACCTTGGTAAATAGAAAGTAATCTTTTTCTTGCTACTTTGGCACCATATAAATGTCCAGGTTCCCCTAACCTTTCATTTGATGATCAAAACACTGATTTATCGATAATGATGCTTGAATTAATGATTTCACAAGAGGTTGCAAAGCAACAATTTCCTTATTCCTTCATTCTGTCTGCATTTATTATTGGCATTTTTCAAGACTTTTCCTCTTCAGCTGGAGCTATTTGTATCCCTGAACTACAGATTATTCTTTAAAACAGAAAAAATAAATAGCCCCCTCCCAATAATTTTCAAGTAAGGGGTTTGTGCAATAGCTACCTCATTGAAATATAATGCATTGCTGGTGATTAGTTGAAGGTATTTTGTAATTTCCAACATGGTATTCTCTTCAAACTGTGCATTAAACAAAAATAGTGGGTTTTGAGTTTCCAAATAGTTTTTTTTGTTGTTGTTTGTTTTTCAAATTATGTTTTTGTAGTTGATTTATAATTGTATTGTAATCAGTATATGGGACCTGTATGAAAATGAGTTTTTTTAATTGTTGAGACTGCCTGTGAAACCTAATATATGCTCAATTTCTTAATAAATGTTTCATGTTGTCTTGAAACAAATATTCCTGTTCTCTTCATTGGATGAAAGATGCTAAATGTTTCTATTGTATCAAGATTATTAATCATATTATTTGAACAGTCATACTCTTATTTTTTGTTTGTTGCAGCAGTTAACTTAGATTTTTTTTTTAAATCTCCCATTAGGATCATGGATTTGTCAGTTTATACTACAATTTTCAGTTTTTGCTTTAGGTATTTTGGGTCTATGTTATGATTATGTAGCTTCATGATTGTTAAATTATTTTGTTGAAAGATTCATTTTTTAGTAATCTTTAAAAAAAGATTTAGAAATCTCTTTTGTCTCTTAAATGCTCTTCATTTTAAATGTCTGATATTAATATTTAACTATGGCAGCCTCGCTTTGGTATTTTCCTAATATGTATTTTTCCATCTCCTAATTTTTAAACTATTTGTGTTGTTTTGTTTTAGGTGTGTGTATTGTAAGCAGTATATAGAATTTTAACTCTATTTGTAGGTTTCCATCTTTAAGTAGGTGAGTATACCTTTACATTTATTCTAATTAGTGATACATTTAGGTTTATGTCTGCAAACTTCTTTTATATTTTCTATTTGACATACATTTTCTCTGCCTTCTTTTTTTTTCCTTTCCTACCTTCTATTGGGTCAATGCTTTGCTATATTTCTTTTATTTCTCTAGTAGTTTAGAAAGTATATATTGCATACCTATTCTTTCAAGGGTTACTCTAAAGTTTGTGAATTTTGTTGCAAAACATTTCAATTTCTTAGTTCATTCTGTGCTAGAGTTTTATGTTAGTATATTTTTACTTTTCTCTGAAACAACTCTTTTTAGCCACCATGTCATTTTTATTTAGTATTCTTTAAAAATTTACTATTTTTAACCATCTTAAAATTTTTTTGTTCTTGTCCTTTTTTTTTTAACTGTCCGCCTCTATAGATTTCATTATCTCTTAATAATTTTTCTTGTTTACCTTTATTCCATTCCTTCCTCCTGAGTTCATTTTTCTTAAAACTACATCCTTTGGTACTTCTTTCAGCAAGAGTTTGTAGACTTTCTTAGTCCTAGTTTGTTATAAAATAGTCTTTATTCCACCGAAATGAATTCTCTAAATATCATCTGTAGAATAGGTACAATAAAACCGGCTCACCTACTTCACAGGATTATTGGGGAGAGCAAAAGAACATTTGTTGTAAACACCTTATAAACTCTGAGGCCTATGCGTGTAGCTATGGCATTATTTGTAGTAAATATAATTTATGTCAGAATTACTGTGTTCTGAATTGATTTTTAAAACCAGTTTTTTTTTGAGAGAGAGAACATTTGCTTAAGTGATAGAGAGTAACTGATTCTGTGCACAGCCACACTTTCAGGGAGAAGCTGTAACAGGATGAAACTCAGGAGCATAACTGCTCGCTTCACGTTACAGCGTTCACTGCCATTGGGTAGAGCTTTGAGGCGTGCAAGCATGAAATTCAGGTTTCTGGCTTTGCTTTTATATATTTATAAAGGCAATATATGCATAATATGAAAATTTCAAATGATACAGAAAGATTAAAAGAAAAAAAAATCTTCTAGAAATCTCACAAGCTAGAAGCCTTTGACATGCTGGGGTACAGCCTTCTAGATGCCTTGCTCTGCATATGTAGCCACATGGATTTATAATATTGGAGACCTTTCAAAAGGGGTTTTATCATCATGCAGACAGTTTTGCAAGTGCTTTTTTCACTTGGTAATAAATCAAGGAAATCTTTCTGTATTTGTAATATAGATGAATGTCATTGCATGTGAATAAATAAATGCTTTCGAATGAATGCCATAATTTTATGTAACCAGTACCCTACTAATAAACCTTTAAGTCAGTTTTTGACCTAAGTCCAAGTAGCCTGGTTATTTTAAAAATTTTGATATATACTTTCACATTACCTCTCACCTATGCCAGTGAAAAGCCTTTTTCCTCCCCTATACTGAGTCTTGTCTTTTTTTTTCTTTTTTAACTTGCCAATGTGATTGTTTGTTGGAATATCTCTTGATTAACTTGCAACTTTAAACACTTTTCTTATGTTATTGACCATTTGTAGTTATTTTTTTCTTTTGAGAATTGTCTTCTAGGCCATTTTTTTCTATTTTACTGGTCATCTTTAAAAAAAAAATCTGTTAAGAGCTCTTTGTTTATTCGTCTTACAAATTCTTTGACATATGTCTCAGATATTTCCCCAGTTTGCTTTTTTATCTTTCAACATTATTTGTGTTGTGTTTTTTACTCTTTTATCCTTGTTTAATAATTTTTTTAACATTTTTTATTTGATCAAATATCCTTTCTGTCTCCTAGGCTGTTTCCTTACAGTGAAATAATTAGAAAGGTTTCCCCACCTCGAGATTATTGAAATGTTCATCCATACTTTCTTTTAGTGTTCTAACAATTCATTTTTTTTTTAATCTGTTGGAGTCTTTAATCCATTTGAAATCTATCATGGTATAAAGAGTGAGATATGACTCCAGTTTTAATTTTTTTTTCCATGTCAGTACCTCCCTGTTTCCTACTCTGGTTTTTAAACTTGAAAAGTGAAAACCAAAATGTGAGCAGACTGGGTTGTAGCCGGAGGTGAGATGCTCCCTGTTTTTCAGCATATTGACACGTCCTCAGTACCTGTGGGTGGACATGGAGGTTCCGGATAGGAAGTAGGCTGGGCTGAGGGTGGGGACCACTTCACAGCAGGATTGCCTTCTATGAATGGGCGTGTTGAGCTGAGAACCAGAAAGGATGCATCAGTGTCTCAGCAGTTGTCTGTTTCACTTCTTTCAGCGACCTCTGAGCTCTTTATTGAGGGAGAGGGAAGTGTAGTTGGAATTCCAGCTGATGACACACCAGCTGACAAGAGAGGTTAGATCTGTGTTAGATACAGTTTTGAGTCTCTTCTGTTTTTGAATATCAAGTTCCCCTTTTCCATGACAAAGTCATGACTTCTCTGAATTCTGCGGTCCAGTGGTAACTTGGCTTTTTTTTTTTTTTAAACATATGTTCCTAGTTCAGAAGGGAGTGGTGGAGAGAGGGTTTTCTTTTCTCCTCTTTATTCCCTAAAACCCAGAAGTAAATACTGTTAAAACTTTTATGTATCTTGCAGAAGTTGCTATTCACACATTATTTTGACCACTTCTTGCTGCTGAATGTTCAGTTGGTGGAATTGAAGGCCTTTCACTCAGAAGAAATAAACCAAAAAAGAAGAAGGTAAGAAATAGAAATCTATTTATGGTTCTTCAAGTATGAAAAATCCATCAAGATGATGTTGTTAGGATAATCCCCTTTGACAGTAAAAATTGATTTAGAGACCATGAACAGGATGGAAAAGATGTCGAGGACAGAATTCCACTGGGTGTAATGGGCTCTGTTTATTTGATACCTAACACAGGTCAGATGCTATGCACACATTAAGACTTAATTCATGCTGTATTAGTGTCTTTTGTGTAGAGATGAGAGAACTGAGACTCACCATGAGATGAAGTGCCCACATGCCCTGGTGGGTAAAAGACAGAGCTGGGGGTGCATTCCGGTCTCTCTGCCTTTAAAGTCAGCCTGTGCTGTAGGTCACCAGAAGTCTATTCTCACCAATCCCTTGAAAGTCTTTCCCACTTTTGGACCCTATAGTTCCTCTTCTTTTTGCAGCTTTTTGTTCTTCATGGGCCCTTAAGCAGTAGACCTGGTAACTACAGTCACATTTTCACATTTAGAAGCCGTAGCTTGTAGGATACATATAAAATAACTTTTACAGTATTTGCTTCTTGGAGTTTTTCCTGTTATTGAGGGGTAGCAGGGCCTTCATTGCCTGTATGTGGCTAGAAAGTGGCTCCCTTTCCTCAGGACACTTGTGTCCATCTGTCAGAAATGTGTTACGTGGTGGTTTGTTAGCACCAGGCATTAAACTGCTATCTGACAGAAAGTTGTTACAATAAATGGGCAGGTCACCAATGGCTGAGATGTAAGTGTTGCCCCCTCTGATTGTACTGTGCCTAGTTGGTCAGGGCAGAGAACTGTGAGAAGGGGTTGGTGACTTCTGTAATTTTCCATATAGACCTGTTGTTTCTCAGGTTCTGCCAGAGGTTGACAAGTAAGTGGGGGAAGATAGGTGGAGGGTGGGATGGACAGACCTACATTTATCCTTATACCAAATGGAAATAGTATATCCAGCAAGTCAGTGTTCCTGCTATCGCCCTCCCTCTGTCTTGTACTTTATCATGAGAAAAATATTCTTTGCCTCTTAAGAGAGTTATAGAACATAAGTGGAGAGGCAAGGCACACATACATGAAACAGAACAGGGGAGTGTTTGCTGAAACATACAGTTGCATTGTGTGAGGTAAAATATAGAAAGCATTAGCAGTAGGAGCAATTATCTTGGCCAGAAGTAATCAAGGCAATTAAGATATGGCTGAATGGAAAGACCAGTGGTGCTTGAGGACCTGTCATTTTCCTATAGGTTAAGCAGAATGATTATGTACTGAAAGACCCTAAGATTCACCCAAGGGAGAACCAAGGTAGACCAGTCTTCCCACATAATGGGCTTCATTAATGTCCTCCGTAGCAAATTCTGGATTCTCAAGACAACACACCCCCTCCACCCCAGAGGCTTGTGAGTGAAAGGGCACCTGTCAGAAGCCTCCCCTCATAGTGTTGCTCTTTTTCTTGATCTGAAGTTCCTAAGGATTTGATAGAAATAGTTTATGCAACACGATTGCGCCACATTTGCGTATTACCTTGAGATTTTTTTCTCATCCCATTTCTTACTTCCTTTGGTCCCCTGTAGTGCCTGGTATAGTCTGTAAATGTGGGAGAGCTTCAGTAAACACTTAGTGCATGAATGTCTGCAGACTGCAGCCTAAAATCATGGTGATCAGAAAGCCCTGTGGGATCCCAAATTGGAACCCACCTTGGCTCTGGGCTCAGGAGCAGAGTGGAGGCTGTGGCTGTCACACAGTCACAGAGTTCTGGGCTCTTGGGGGTCTGGTGCTATGTAAAAGCAAGTGTTCTTGCAGGTCCCATCTCTGATTTTGATCTATGTGTGATTTCTGAATAGATTGGAGTGGGAAATACATGAAAACTCATTACTAAAGACAGACCTTTAATTTATGTACTTGCTACCCAGACTGAGCATTGAATTCAGCCAGTGAGGTAGAAACAAAGCCAAAGTACTATGTTGTGCAAGTAAAAGCTATTTCATAGTCTGAGCATTTAAAAACTTAAGAGGTGGCTCTCCTGTTTGTGTCTAGAGGACTTGCCTTCCAAGTGAAGTTTCTCCATCTTGATTATATCCCACATCAACAGGTCCCCTTGAATGATTAGAGCTATAGGGTTTTTCTTACTCTAGATTTGCTAGAATCCTTATCAGATCATCCAGTTGAGAAAGACCTTTAGTTTATTTAGATATGTTCCTGTTAATAAACCCTTGCATTAAATTTTTTGCTTCATTTTCGTAGAGGTAAAGAGGTACCCTTTTTTAAATTATAGACTAATTTTCATCCTTGGCACTATGAAATCTCTGTCTGTGTATCCATGATAAGTAGTTATTTATGTAGAACAATAAATGTTATTTTTAATAATAAGCGTTATTATTAAACATTTTAATTATATTTAATTATTAAAACATTTAATGATAATATTTTAATAATAAATGTTATTTTTTTAATTTTATTTTGTTATTTTATCTGAAAGTAATCAGAGATATGTTTTAACTTTGGTATTGACGTAAAAAGCTAAAATGCATTTTTGGTTCTTGATATCGATCTGTTTATAGTCAAATAAAATTAAATAGATCAGTCCAGGATTTTCGGTTTTGCTTTGGAGTTTTGTTCCTCGGCTCTGTTCCCCTTGAGATGGTAATCAGATATCATTTGTAGATGTGTTTTGGGTGTTGAAATGCTAATACAGATCTTGGATGACTCTTCCAGAACCTGAGGCTTGTGGGCTTCGAGTTGCTTGGATGGTCCTGGCTCTCTTGACCGCCCTCTGGAGCAGGATGTCCCTGAGGTCCCTCAAGTGGAGCCTCCTGCTGCTGTCACTCCTGAGCTTCCTGGTGATGTGGTACCTCAGTCTACCCCACTACAATGTGATAGAGCGTGTGAACTGGATGTACTTCTATGAGTATGAGCCCACTTACAGACAAGACTTTCACTTCACACTTCGAGAGCATGCAAACTGCTCTCATCAAAACCCGTTCCTTGTCATTCTGGTAACCTCACACCCCTCAGATGTGAAGGCCAGACAGGCCATTAGAGTTACTTGGGGTGAAAAAAAGTCTTGGTGGGGCCATGAGGTCCTTACATTTTTCCTATTAGGCCAGCAGGCCAAGAGGGAAGACAGAATGTTAGCCCTGTCCTTAGAGGATGAACACCTGCTCTATGGGGACATAATACGTCAGGATTTTTTAGACACGTATAACAACCTGACCTTGAAAACAATTATGGCCTTCCGGTGGGTAACTGAGTTCTGCCCCAATGCCAAGTATGTCATGAAGACAGACACTGATGTTTTCATCAATACTGGCAATCTTGTGAAGTATCTTTTGAATTTAAACCATTCAGAGAAGTTCTTCACAGGTTATCCACTAATCGATAATTATTCATACAGAGGATTTTACCAAAAAACCCATATCTCATACCGGGAATATCCTTTCAAGGTGTTCCCGCCCTACTGCAGCGGGTTGGGTTATATCATGTCCAGGGATTTAGTGCCAAGGATCTATGAAATGATGGGTCATGTAAAACCCATCAAGTTTGAAGACGTGTATGTTGGGATCTGCCTGAATTTATTAAAAGTGGACATTCATATTCCAGAAGACACAAACCTTTTCTTTTTATATAGAATCCATTTGGATGTCTGTCAACTCAGACGTGTGATTGCAGCCCATGGCTTTTCTTCCAAGGAAATTATCACATTTTGGCAAGTTATGCTAAGGAACACCACGTGTCATTATTAATTTCATGTTCTGCCTAAAGCCTAGAGAAGGGCAGGGTCCTTTGTGGAAAGTGTTAATGTTGGTACTGTGAAATCTCATGGGGAAAATTCATGGAAGGGGCAGTGTGCTGGCTTATACTGACCTGAAACTCATGAAGATCCCTTAAACTAGACATGGAGGGTTATAGCTATTTGTGATTTAATTTGGCAGAAATCAAGTCAGGTCCTTTTAAGATGATATTTGGAGGAATTAAATCGGAAGGTTTTGCTAATAAAATAATTAGGACCAAGCTATTTGGACATGTTGTTCTATCTGTAGACTAGAATTTCTTAAACAGGGTTCACTGCAGTATAAGTTTATGAATCCAACAATCAAGCAATGTGAAGTTCTGTTTATTGAACCATCTAGTTAGTGGAGGGTTTTGTGTATGTCTTTCATGGATTACTGATTTTAAAAAATACGTAGTTCTGTGTAATAAACTTAAGTAGAGATGTTACTGAACAAATTTTCATCTGTTTTTGGTTGTTTAGAAGCTACTTCAGGATGTTTCAGTTTTTCCAAGTTATCAATTGTTATTTAAGTTACTTAAAATTTTCTGCGTGTTTGGTATTATGGTTGTTTCAATATTGTATAAACAGAATGGTGTGAATCATCCTTCGCATTTGAACTTTTTTTCCCAGTTTGTTTATTATTGATAGCCCCATCAGTGTAAGCTCAGCTGTCATTGTGTGTATCAGCAATGCCTTGGACTTTGATTATATTTTACTGTGGTATTATAGAGAAGAATTCAAGCAAGAAGATTCACATTATTGACTTGTTTTAAAAAATGTAATCCCCAGTGTTTTTAGATGTCACTTCATCTATCTCATTTTTCCATCTGGACTTAGAAATAACCAGAGCACACCAAGCAGTGTTTCCTCTTGGAAGGGACTCTGAAGGCAGAAAAGAATGGAAAGAACCTGTTGACCAGAAATATTATAAAAAAGAATGAGATATTTCAGGGTTGGGAGCTGGAAACGGAAGACTGAAGATCTGAGTCACGTCATTCATTCTGCTGCTATGTGTATTTTCTCCTTAACAATCAGTTTGTGAATAAAAGAGGGAAAAAAGTAAAAAGCACTGCTGCTATTGTTACTAGTTTCACATCAAGACAAGAGCCCTTGTGTGTAGCCTGAAGTCATGTTTAACTTTCCATGTAGAAGGGCATTTCTTCATAGAAGCAGTGGTGTCCCTTAGTCTGGCAGTTTTACCAAATGAGCCGAGTGCTGTCGCTAAATTAGGCACTGATTTAAGTTGGTGCATGTGGCATGATGGGCAGAGGCCTTCGTGCGTGAGGTCCCCTGAAGCTGGTTGTGGGTGAGGAGTGCCCATGGGCTCAGGCTGTCCTGGGTGACGCCGTCTGGGCTGGAAAGTCATCTCTTGAGCGCCATTCTTGGAAAAACTGTGCAGAGGGTATTTTCTGTGACTTTTGTGCCAAAGAAGGGCATTCCTTGCCCCTGTGTTAACTAGAATTGCGCCATTTCCTGTGATATCTGATATGGGACAGGGATTTTTTTTTTCTGGATTACATCATGGCAGAAGACCATAAATTCTTTCAAAGGAGATAAAAGGTTGAAAGTATGTAGCCAACTCTTGGAGAACTTAGATATTTAAAATTATCCTGTAAGAAAAACCTAATTTCAGTTAAAACTATTGCATTATGTGATTCTCTAGAACAAGGCTGTTTCCCCTTCCCGAGGCAAAGACCGTATTCAATTATAAGAAATCAATTAGTGAAATGCCCTGTGGAATTAATATCTGCCTCGCTAATCCACACCCGTGTAGGAGTCACTTAAGACAGAAAGTGGCAGATCTTGTAGTCTGTTGTGGTGTGATTAAACATGATAGGTTTTGCATAGACATGTTAACTTTGGGAAGCTTAATCAGAATTTTTAGAGAGAACTTTAAAAATAAAATATAATTGCCCTTGATTTCAAGTTAACACACACACACATACAGAGGTAAAACAGGAATAATTGCCGTGTCTCAGGAAAATGTTTCTTCTCAATTAGAGACTAGTGCCTAAACGGTCCGTAAAAAGTTAAATGATTATGGAAAACATTTGTTGGGTCATTACATTTTATGTTTTTAACAACATGGTTTCTTAATAGTCGAAGCTTTCAGGTAATAAACATTAGGCCACTGGTTGATAAAATCTTGGCCACCAGTGTTTAGCCAAATAAACAAAAAGCATTTTTTCCTTTTAACTCATAACAAAATTTAATACTAGAGGCTGCACTGAGGCGGGTTCTGTCCCATCTGCCACAGCCCTGCCCTCCCCCATGCCTTACCCGCTCTGCGTCATGCACTCACTCTGTTCGTAAGCACTGGGTCTGTAATTCCCTGGCATGTTAGCTTTTGCAGGATTATGCTGCATATAACAACCCCCAGATCTCAGAGATTTAGGACCACTGTGTATCCTTTTTATGTGTGTTACATTTCACTGGTTGCTGACATTTGGCTGCGACCCTGTCCCATGTGATTTCATCCTTTGGGCTCAGGCTGAAGGTGCAGCCCCCATCAGGAGCGTGCCATTCCTATAGAGGGAAAGACAAAAGGGCCGGTGGAAACACATAGTAAATCGTGTGATCAAGCCATCATCACTGAGGTGGGGATGCATATTCCTCTTACAGGAAATACTGCAAGTCAGGTGGCAGTGGGCGGGGATGTAACTCCTCTTAGAGAGTGGGAAATGAATAGTGGGTACAGTAATATAATTTGCCATGTGTAGTGTGTGAAAGGGAAAAGGGCTCAAGGATCTCCCATTCTGAAGCTGGCTCAAGTGGGTCAGAGATTTCCTGGAGTTTTCCTGGCCGTTCCCTGAGACAGCTGCCCTTTCACCCCCAACATTATTTTTCTAAATCTCCTGGCATTATTGTGTTCCCAACTCAGATGCAGAAGCAGCCAGAGCTGAGGTGTGTGTGTGTGTGTGTGTGTGTGTGTATATATATATATATATATATAACAATGAAGTATTTCTAAGCATGAGGTTGGGATAAGACCTTCCCTCTTGGGGTCTGGTAGGCAGTGTACGATGATGAGATAAAGGGATAGGAATGGGGGCAGACTTGAGGGGAAAAGGGTGACAGTGGCCAATGTAACAAGTCTGCCCTACCATCTCTGTAGCTCTTAAATTTCTTAATCCACTGAGAATTTTGCCCCTTATGTTAGATCAACTTCTCTGGATTTTTTTGAGCTGCAGACTAAGTGCCTTCACATTATCTGGTTTCCTGATGATTCCACTTGTGTTAATAGGGACCTTGGAGGAGCCCATTAAAATAGACGCATGTGCTAATGGGGATGCAGGAGACTGGAGCCAGCCTGGGCTGCAGGCCTGAGAGCCAGGGGACAGTTCGGGTGGTGGGACAGTGCCTTGTTCTTTGGGGTCTGTGCCCAAGGGAGGGCTTTCCCCGTGGGCCACTGAGGGCAGAGAGGCACTCCACAGGGCATGAGGACTTGTATTTAGGGTGAGATGCACAAAACCCACACTTGGATGAGTTTTGAATCCTGGGCGTGGTCAACACAGAGGTAGTAAATCATAGGTTAGAGATGGAGAGGCCTTAGAAATCATTTCTCTTGGTGTTTCCAGGTTGCTGTGTAACAGGGAAGGAGTTAAAGGGGGTTATGTACAATTTTTAATACTCCAAATGCCGAGTGGGATTCATACATGTGCCTAAGGTAAGGTTGCCCAAGCTAAAGAAAATGTTTCTGTGGACTGGATCTTAACTAACTGAGGCAGTTGCTCTGGGCAACTTAATGCCAAATGGAAACTTTGATTAGGAGGTCACTGTTATTTTTTTGTCTGATTAATGAAATGGGGAAACTAAATTATAATTTAGTAAGTGTAGAAGAGTGAACAGAGGCTCACTGAGGAGGGGAAAGTGCCATTGAAGGGATCTTTGCTAAGCAAAGGGTTGGGAACTCCTGTTCTTTGATATATAGGCACTGAGGTCCATTGGGGCCATGTAACTTGTTCAAGGTCATTCTCAAGCCAGAACTAGAACATCCCAGGACATGCCCCATGTCTTCTTTCCCTGCTGCCTCTGGATGAGGTTAGAAAGCCTCAGGAGGACCCCTCTTCTTCAGGGGTGTTACGGAAATTTCCAGAAGGACCACCTCTGCCTGAATGATGAGAGGAACTTCTAGATGCCAGACTAGTTTCCAAAGAATGTGAGGGAAGCTGAGTCATCGGATGTCTCAGGGGAAGTCACCGGGGCATGTGATAGCAGCAGGGAATGGAACACACGGCAGTGACCACACGGGCAGGGGCTGCCCCAGCAGGAGTCTCCCTGTACAGTAGGTTCCACAACCCCAGCAGGAGACTATTCAGACCCCTGATAACATCCTGCAGAGCTGCAGCACATTCATTTTCAAAGTAGAGTGTGCCCTCGGTACATATGGGTAGGGTACTTGCTTATGGAAATGCCTTGTGCTGAGCAGGAGGCAGGGTTATGTAGTGCGAGTTTCTCAAAGGGGACACAGACCCAAATCAGTGAGAGCTTCAGATAGGTGCTGGGGCTTTGTGGCCACAGGCTTCCACTTGTTTCCTACAGTTTCTATGAAAAGGTGTCAACTGCTAAGAGAACAGAACCCAGTAAAATGACGTTATTGCAGCCCTCAAGCAGCTACAATAAGGAATTACTTGTTTGTCGTTTCAGAGCCCAGTGCCAGAAAAGCAGAAATGGGCTCTGCTGCCCTTAGCTAGCTCTGGGACACCAGAGCCGCACTGCCTGGGTCTGCCAGAGCCGCACTGCCTGGGTCTGCCAAGGCTTCTCTGATCAGTACCATTGTGACCTGTGAAAAGTCATCT
Source organism: Tamandua tetradactyla (assembly GCF_023851605.1). Classification (NCBI taxonomy): domain Eukaryota; kingdom Metazoa; phylum Chordata; class Mammalia; order Pilosa; family Myrmecophagidae; genus Tamandua; species Tamandua tetradactyla. Next base: position 57,962,763 of record NC_135331.1, on the reverse strand, counting down.
TTTGTCTCTCAGTGTCTTTATCTACAGAAAAAAAGAGGAAAATAGCCTCTCTCATTGATGGCTGGCACATAGTAAATGCCATATAATTATTATGATTTTTATATCGTTGTGAAGCTGGATTTAAGCTTCCAAAATAGCATTTCAGAATTTGTCACAGAATTCCTAAACTTTGTGCTGGTTGAAGATGTCATTTTAGGGCGTTTTGCTCTTGCACATCAGCAGCAGGCTGAGGTTCGTGGCCTCATCCCTGCCCAGACCTCAGACTCTTGCCCACCAGCCTCCCCTGTCCCTGCTCCCCAAGCTTAACATGTACTCAACTCTCCCAGGGTTCTGGCTTCGTCTCCAGCTCCATTCACAGCTTTCCTGCCTCCTCTGTCACCTCCTCTACTTTCACTGCTCAGGACATCTTCGGACCTTTGTGGAACAGTCTCGTGGAGCTGGATTCAGGCCAAGTGTACAAGTTCCTTCTCTCCGGCATCTGCAAGGTGGTAACTGGCCTATCCCCTTCCTGGGGGGAGTCACCAGGTTCACGTAAAGGACTCCTGAGGTCTGGTTAAACCTTAACTTCAGTGTCCAACCGCCGTGGCCCAGCTGGCTGCTCGTTCCAGGGTGAGGAATCCCTCCTTTCATTTCCAAAGACAGCTCCTGACTCCATTCTACTTTCTTCCCTCCCCCAGAGTGCAGGGACGCTTCCATCCAGGGCCCAGGTAAGGAAAGACCCCCTGTGTCCCTGCAGCAGGTCCCAACTTCGGACCCAGCAGTCATGTCTTCTGGGACAGGGAAGTTTTCAAGGAAGGTTACAGAGGGTGTGTTCCCTGGGGAGGACATGGCCCCCATGGACATGAAAATCCATAACTTGGGAAAAAGAAGGGGATGATAGCAGATTAGCATAACCAACCTTAGTGTGAGAGGACCTCCCCTACACTGAATGTAGAAATGCAAATTGTTACATGTTTCTGGAAGGCAGTTTGGCAGTTCGCCTTTCCAATATTCATTTCCTTTGCCTAAAAAAAATTCTGCTTTTACCAAGGAATTGATCAGAGGAGTTCATTGCCATGTTATTAAAAAGAAAATAGAAAAATCTTTCAGTGTTCAACATGGAGAGTACATTAATTAAATCTCAGTGTTGTCATGTTTGAATATAATGCACTCGTTAAGAATGATGCTTATGAAAATATTTTTGTTGTTGTTATGAACCTACCTAAACGTGTATGAAAATAAAAAGTTTGAGTTGTGTGTATGTGGGAGTGTGTATGTAGTATGATCTGAAATATGTGTGTCCAGATACCTCCAAATCCTCCAGTTTTCCTTTTCCTTCAATACTTGGAATATTTTGCATCCCAGTGCAATACCCTGTAGGAAGCCCATGTGCCATCTCTCAAAGCCCTGGAGATTCCAAATCAGAGAATCGACTTATGCTTCTCATGAGGCAGTCCACTCAGCCACTGCCCTTTCCAGCTGAGGCCCCTGGGACCTGTGCCTCCGTCACCTCTCTCCATGGACTGCACCCATGGGGGGGTTCATCCCACTTTTTGTTTCCTCCCAAATTTCACTAGCACTATGTTGCTGTGAACTTTAGAGTTTTACTTAAAGTTTGAGAGCAATGAAGGATAATTACTCTCCAGGGAGGTTAAGATCTTCAGATTTAATATATACAACATCGCAACCCCTCGGAACTTGTCAGCCATTTCTTGTTGTAGCTGGTTTCCAAAGACAGCCCCTAATGAACATATTCATGTCCCTCCTGTTTGTCGTTCCCTTTCACGTTGACTCTGAGCAGGCCCCCTGTAGCCAGTTAAATGTAACAGAAAGGACACTGCATGACTTTGCAGGCTAGGTCAAAAGAAGAATGTTTTCTTCTGTAAGAAGTCCAGCTACAGTTACCCTGAGACTACAACTGTTTTAGTTTGCTAATGCTGCCAAAATGCAATATACCAGAAATGGAATGGCTTTTATAAAGGGGATTTATTATGTTACACGTTTACAGTTCTAAGGCCATAAAAATGTCTAAACTGAGGCATCCAGAGAAAGGTCCCTTGACTGCGAAGAAAGGCTGATAGTTTGTCACACAGGAAGACATGGCTGGCATCTGGTGGTCCTTGTTGCCAGTTCTGTTACTTCCAGCTTCTGATGCCAATGGCTTCCTCTGTAAGTGTCTGTGGGTGGGTGTTGACTTAGCTGTACTAGGGTAAACCTCTGGGTTTCATCTATTAACTTAGCATTGTCCAGAGCCAGAGATTTCTTCTCTTCATGCTATGGCTATTTCTGTGAGTCCTTGCTTATCACCTGGGCTACGTCTTTTGGCACTCCAGGCATCTCCAAATATCTACATCTCTGTGAGCTCTGAGCTTTCTCCAAAATATGTCCCCTTTTAAAGGACTCTGGTGAACTGATGAAGACTCACCTTGAATGGGTGGAGTCATCTCCATCTAATCAAAAGGTCACACCCACAGATAGGTGTGTCTCATCTCCATGGAAACAACCTAATCAAGAGTCCCACCCTACGATATTGGATCAGAGTAAGAGAACATGCCTTTTCTGGGATATATAACAATTTCAAATCAGCATAACATTGGGAGGAAGCCCAAGCTAGCCATGTGGAGAGACTATGTGGGGAGAGAGGGGGGAGAGAGCGACATCTGGCCACCTTCCCCTCCCCTCCCAACCCCGAGCCCCCTGCTCCTGTCAAGCAACTGAGAAGTGAAGAAACGGCCTCAAAGCCAAGTTGAGCGTTCTGACAACTCCAGCCCCAGCTGCATGACAGACTCCAGCAGGAAACTCCCAACTGGTCCTCATCAACCCACAGAGCCATAAGAAATAATCAGTTTTTGTTTTAAGCCATCAAGGTTTGGGGGTGGTTAGTTGCATATTGATAATTAAAACACTTGTAATCACAGGCAATCTCCTGTTGCCTGTGGCCATTCAGAGGCCCAGGCCAAGCCTTGCTCCTCACTTCTGGCCCTTTCTCCTGATTTATAGGCCCTCGGCCCTGATTTAGGCTCATAACAAATAGTTTCCAAACTGTCTTTCAATTATGTTTTACTCTTGCCTTTCAGGATGCTTGGGAGGCAGGGATGAAGGTAAGTACCACCTAAATTTCCCCCTCAAATAAGCCCATGAAAGGCGTTTTCCCAGATAAAAAGAAATCAATTTCCCCAACAATAAATTGAGCCATTTTCTTAAAAGGTTGAAGCAGCTGCAGTGATTGTTTTAAATGCCACTGTCCCTGCTTCTTACTCATGATGTCAAAACTGTACAGAAACAAAGCAGGATGAAAATATGCCAAAACACTAACAGAAATTTCCTCTTGATGACTTTTTCCGATTTAAAAAATACCTTTTATACTTCATTCTCAACAAAGAGGATAAATTACTTTCATAGCATAAGTATTTTTTAAAATATATTAACAAATGTAGGTAAAGCAAAAAAGCAGGGTCAGTTAGATGGATTGTATGGTATATGAATTTATCTCAATAAAACAATTTTTTTAAAAAGTAGGGTCAGAAAATGGCATGAGGAAAGACTGGTGGGGGGGGGGGGTAGAGGGTGGGTTCCAATGCCCTGTTTACTGCTGTGCCGGTTTAAAGCTACTATGTAGCCCAGAAAATCCATGTTTTAATCCTGCTCAGATCTTGTGGGAGCAGCCATTTCTTTTAATTCTGATTCAATACCGTATGTTGGAAACTTTGATTATTGTTCTAGTTTGCTAGCTGCTGGAATGTGATATACCAGACATAGAATGGCTTTTAAAAAGGGGAATTTAATAAGTTGCTAGTTTATAGTTCTAAAGTCAACAAAATGTCCCAATTAAAGCAAGTCTATAGAAATGTCTAAACTAAGACATCCAGAAAAAGATACCTTGATTGAAGAAGGCCAGTCAAGTTCAGGGTTTCTCTCTCAAGTGGAACGGCACATGGCAAACATGGTCAGGGTTTCTTTCTTGGCTAGATGGGCACATAATGAACACGGTGTCATCTGCTAGCTTTCTTTCCAGCTTCCTGGGAGGCGTTTTCCTTCTTCATCTTCAAAAGTCGCTTACTGGTGGACTCTGCTTCTCCGTTCTGCGGTGTTCTCTGTTGTGGCTTTCTCACGGCTCTGTCGTTTTCTGCTCTCTCTGAATCTCCAGCTTTCTCCAAAATGTTTCCTCTTTTATAGGATTCCAGTAAAATAATCAAGACCCACCTGGAATGGGTGGAGACACATCTTTACTTAATCCAGTTTAACAACCACTCTTCATTGAGTCACATCTCCAGGGAGATGATCTAATTAAAGTTTCAAGCATGCAATACTAAATAGGGATTAGAAGAAACGCCTGCCTTTACAAAATGGGATTAGGATTAAAACATGACTTGTCCAGTGGGGACAACCAAAGCAATAAGCCGAGCCCACAATCTTGGGGTTTGTTCATATGAAGCTTATCCTCACAAAGAATAATTTAACCCTACTTAATTTGGCCTAAGAGTCACCCCAGAGAACCTCTTTTGTTGCTCAGATGTGGCCTCTTGCAGCCAAAATGACAAGCAAACTCACTGCCCTCCCCCTCTCTACATGGAACATGACTCCCAGAGGTGTAAACTTTCCTGGCAACATGGGACAGAAATCCTAGAATGAGCTGGGACTCAGCATCAAGGGATTGAGAAAGCCTTCTAGACCAAAAGGGGGAAGAGAGAAATGAGATAAAATGTCAATGGCTGAGAGATTCCAAACAGAGTCAGGAGGTTATGCTGGAGGTTATTCTTATGAATTATATAGATAACACCTTTTCAGTTAAGGTATATTGGAGAGGCTGGAGGAAGTCCCTGAAAATGTAGAGCTGTGTTCCAGTAGCCATGTTTTTTGAAGATGATTGTATAATGATACAACTTTCACAATGTGACTGTGTGATTGTGAAAACCTTGTGTCTGCTGCTCCTTTTATCTACAGTATGGACAGAGGAGTAAAACAGGGATTAAAAATAAATAAATGATAGGGAGAACAAATGTTAAAATAAATTTAGTAGATTGAAATGCTAGTAATAAATGAAAAGGAGTGATAGTATAGAAAACAAGTCGGGGAAAGAAAGGCTAAAATATATTGGGTAGATGGAAATACTAGCAATCAATGAGAGGGAGGGGTAAGAGGTATAGTGTATATGAGTTTTTTTTCTTTTTATTTCTTTTTCTGAATTGATACAAATGTTTTAAGAAATGATCATAGTAATGAATATACAACTATGTGATGATATTGTGAGTTATTGATTATATACCAAGAATGAAATGATCATATGGTAAGAATGTTCATTTTTGTATGTTATGTTTAAAAAAATGGCTTTTCTAGGGTACATACATCCTTTCAAGCTGCACAGTTATTTACATGAAGATGTGACACACCTAATTGTAGGTGTGACCTACAATTGGATGGAGAAGTGATGCCACCCATTCCAGGTGGGTCTAGATTAGTTAACAGGAATCCTTTAAAAGAGGAAATATTTTGGTGAGAGTCAGAACCTACAGAGAGAGAGCTGATAGAAACTTCAGAGCAGAGCTGACACAGATGCCAACACTTGGAGAACAGAGACATGAATGTTTGAAGATGCTTGGAGCCCAGCAGACGTCACCATGAGATGTTAAGCAAGCCAGAAATTGGAAAGAGCCAAGGGAAGCCATGAGATGGAAGCCAGTCCCAGAGAAGCAAAGTGAGGAACCCCCAAAGAAACAGAGGCTGAAAGCAATGAAGCCCAAGAACAAGGGACCAGCAGATGCCAGCCCCGTGTGCCTTCCCAGCTGACAGAGGTGTTGCTGACTCGTCGGCCTTCCTTGAGTGAAGGTAACCTCTTGTTGGTGCCTTAATTTGGACATTTACACTTCCTTAGAACTGTAAACTTGTAACTTACTAAATTCCTTTTATAAAAGCTGTTCTACTTCTGGTATATTGCATTCTGGCAGCTTTCAAACTAATATAGCTGCTGTGTTCTCTGCCCACCCTCCCTACTTTCGTCCATGCAGACAGGGGCTGCTTCTCACTGCAGAAGCCAAAATGTTAAATATCCTTTCTAATCTTTTCATGCTGCTAAGGCTCTGGCATGTGAACCAGTCCAAGACAGTGGGATCCCAGCAGCTGTCTGCTGGCAGGCTTCTGGGCTTGTTCCTTCCTAATAAGAAAAGACAAAAGACACATTGTTGTGTCTGCAATGGCAGGATCTGCAGCAATCACATTGATAGCATGAGAGAGCAGCCTAAGGACCAGGGTAGAGGGCTTAGGCACTGAGAAGAAAGATGAAGAGATCCTGAACCCACCTTGGGAGCACATCCTTTTAGACTCTTCCTTCGTATGTGAGTAACCACTGGTGGTAAGTCCAGTGGTCTGTTATTCACAGCTTAGGGCATCCTAAGGCTTGGGATGTAAAGAACTGTTTCCCTCTCCATGGTGGGTGGAGGGGCCCATCAATGGAGAATGGGGAGATGTGAAGAAATAAGTCAAACCAAATTTCCTCTGGGGCAGAGAGAAAGCAGCTCGTGGCCCATAAGCCCTGAGATTCTGGGATCAATCCTGCTGGAGAACGGAGCCCCAAACTGAATGAGCAGCCTAACTGACACATTGGAGCCTGGAGGAAACAGGAAATATCTCCTCTACAAGTGTTTACTTTCTGTTGATGACCATCAAAGTCTGCAGTCCCCACCCCGGGAAACAGGTAGAGAGAGAGGAACCTGGGACTGGGGTGCAGTCCTGAAGAGTTCGCACCTCTAGCCAATGGTCCTGGAAACAAGTCTTCACATGTGGGGCCAGAGTAGAAGTCAGGGTCACATTTGCTTGCCTTTGACTATTTTCATTCACTAAATGTCATCAGGAAAGCTTTGTTATATGAACTCAGCACAAAGTAATTTCAAGAACTGATGGTAACTACGTTCATTACTCTCTTTATAAATGAGAAGCTGGATAATCTCTGGTCTTTGGCAAACGCATGGTGAAATGCTTGGTGCTCTGGACACAGGTCTTGAGGGTCTTCCCTCACCCGAGGCTGTTGTAATTATTTTATTTAAAATGAAGTTTCTCAAGGTTTCAAGATAAGGGCATTTGAGAGCTGTGATTAGTGACTAATTTGGTGTTCAAAGGTCAAGCGATGATCCACTCGATCTCATAACTCATTGAAGAGTAAGGTAGTGAGAGTAATTGAACCCCACTTTAGGTAGTGAACCTCTTTTTATGTGTTGCACCCCTTTTAAAAATGTGCACATTGTTTCTCTCTCACCTTTAGTGAACCTTAATATAGAAATGAAGTACATTTTTAAAAGCATTTAATACATAGAAATTAAATTTATATTTCTAAGCCTTAAATATTCTTTTGCTATAATTAGAATCTTTATAACACAATCCTCCTTGGTGAGCTTAGTTAGACTACATAGCTGAGCCCAGAAGCAGCTTCTTGGCTGGTATGTGCTGCTGTGGGATGGAGTAAACATGTAATTATGGTCCAGGCTCTGATCTACTTCCGAAGTTCTAGGCAACATCAAAGAAATAGTCACCAAGTTGTGGAGGGTCTGAACTACCATCTCATCAGTGGCTGGTGGCTGGTGAACACACAGATACTTGTCAAGTATCCCTGCAAGGGGCTCGTGTGGTCTCTCTCCCTGACCAAGAAACCTGGGACATGTCCTCTGGCTTGGATAGTAACTCTCCTTTCTCTGTGCTCCTTTCTGGCTAGTTCTACTTGTTTTACAGTAGGCTTCCTTGATAATGAAGCAGTAAGATTTTTGATTGGGGCATGGGCTCAGGAAAGGAGGAGGAAGTATGAGCTACCTCCTGCTTTGGTTCCAGGCTCCATGCTCCAATGCTCAGCTCGCGGGAGGAGCCCTGCCTTGGAGCCAAGGTTCCATTGCTAATAATTGCCTCTTGTGTGACGACCTCAAAGAGGCAGTGGTCTAGGATGGGATTTGGTGTTCCTGGGGGTCCTGGATAAATAAAAAATCTTAATATCGATCTCTTCCAGAGACGGACAGCAACCCTGGATACTACCAAGCTCTTAAGACAGCCAGGCTAATGTCATGTCAGAGCTCACAGATAAACACCAAGTCATCCTGACAAATGAATCGCACCTGGCTTTCCCCAGCATTGCAAGCCTGGGCAGAGGCCAGATAGGGGGCTTCCAGGGATGCAGGGGTAGATGCTGGTCTCCCACTGGGGCCCCAGTACAGCTGTGTGTTGAACCAAGACCACGTCTTGGGCATCCCCCAGAGTGATACAGAGACGAAGCAAAATTGCCGTAAGAGTCAGGAAGATTCAGCCAGAACACTGCTTGGGACTCAGTGTGACCACAGAAACTGGAGCTGAGCCACACCTGCCTCACCAGTGTGACGGCATCGGCCCACTCCAGGACCCTCTGGATCCCTCTGCAGCAGAGCAGCTCTGTTCTGGAATCTCCTTGGGGCCACTGTAGAATTCCACAAGGCAATGCAGAGAGAGCCATACCCAGCCTTTCCAGGGATACCAGGTGGGATTCTGGACTCTCACACTCTGTGTGATCAAGGATATAGGATAAATGCAGAAACAAACCCAGGCCTCCCTTGGGGATCCAAGTTTCAATAGAGCATCATAACTGAGGTCTAACAAGGGTTCCTGGAAGAGAGCCAGCTTCATCCCCAGGCCTTCACCAGACCCTCCAGGGTCCTGGACAGGCAGATCATGGTGCCAAATAAGCCCACGGGCCCTTCTCAGGCCCCCTGGCCCCTGTGTAGTCAGTCTACCTGCATTGCTGAGATAAATTTGGCTCAGCTTCTTCTTTGCTCTGGACTTAAGTCAGATCTGATCTGAGGCAGGCACCCAATGTAAGGGAACTATTACCGGACAAAGGCCATGGATTCCTTTTTTTTTTTTTTTTCATATTTTTATTATAAACCTTAACGAACAAACATACAAACATTCTTTTTTTTATTAATTAAAAAAAAATTAACTAACATAACATTTAGAAATCATTCCATTCTGCATATGCAATCAGTAATTCTTAATATCATCACATAGATATATGATCATCATTTCTTAGTACATTTGCATCGATTTAGAAAAAGAAATAGCAAGACAACAGAAAAAGAAATAAAATGATAATATAGAGAAAAAAATAAAAATAAAAAATAAAAAAATATATATAAAAACAAACAAACAAACAAAAAAATACCTATAGCTCAGATGCAGCTTCATTCAGTGTTTTAACATAATTACATTACAATTAGGTAGTATTGTGCTGTCCATTTTTGAGTTTTCATACAAACATTCTTGACATACAAACATTCTATACATGGTGTACAATCTATGGCTCAAATAATACCATCACGTGGTTGTGTATTCATCACCATGATCATTTTTTTGAACATTTGGATCTCTCCAGCAAAAGAAATAAAAAAGAAAGAAGAAAAACTCACACATACACACATACCATACCCCTTACTCCTCCCTCTCATTGACCACTAGTGTCTCAATCTACTCAATTTATCTTAACCTTTTCCCCCTATTGCCTATTTTTTATCCATATTTTTTACTCCTCTGTACATACTGTAGATAAATGGAGCATCAGACACAAGATTTTCACAATCACACAGTCACATTGTAAAAGCTATATCATTACACAATCATCTTAAAGAGACTTAGATACTGGAGCACAGCTCTACACTTTCAGGCACTTCCCTCTAGCCTCTCTAGCACACCTTAAACTAAAAGGGGATATCTATATAATGCTTAAGAATAACCTCCAGGATAACCTCTCGTCTCTTTGAAATATCTCAGCAACTGACACTTTATTTTGTCTCATTTCTCTTTTCCCCCTTTTGGTCAAGAAGTTTTCCTAAATTCCTTGATGCCAAGTCCCAACTCATCCCAGGATTTCTGTCCCACATTGCCAGAAAGGTTTATACCCCTGAGAGTCATATTCCATGGAGAGGGGAGGGCAGTGAGTTCACTTGCTGTGTTGGCTTAGAGAGAGGCCACATCTGAGCAATAAAAGAGGTTCTCTGGGGTGACTCTTAGGCCTGATTTCAAGTAGGCTTAGCCTATCCTTTGCAGGGATAAGCTGGTCATGTATTCTTTTGCCTGATGCATTCAATAACCAATTCCTGAGACACCAGGGTTTCAAAGAGAGAAAGAGTTTATTACTAGGCATGTAGTAGAGCAGATGGCCTAGCAGCCTAAAATCTGTTTCCCCAAACTGCAGTAATTCTGATCATTTTATTAGAGAAAAGGTGGGCAGGGTTTAGGATAATGAGCCCAGTGGCCCCAGATGATGTAATTAGAGGTGAATTAATTCTTGAGCATGCGCAGATTGATTCCATGCTTAGTCAAAGAACCTATGCAAGAAAATGGTGGAATGGGGTGTAGGTGACTTGTAGGTTAAAGTCTAAGCCACTGCACATGTCAGAGAGGCCTATAAATGGAAGTTAGTGCTCCACAAATGGGTGAAGGGAGTACAAGGGCTTATAAGGGTTTAGGACAAGGGTGTGAGTTCAATAGGGTCTCCTGACACAGGGGTTTGGAGTTTTATTATGAACAGTGATTAAGGGAGGGGAGTTTTAATGCTTTGTTTATGATACCATCTATACATTCTTCCTCTCCCACTCCACCCAGAAAATTTGATGACCTTTACTTTCTGTCCTGGTCACTGTAGGCAGCTACATGGATATGGAGGAGGGGTTCAGGCCCTGAGTCTCCACAGTCCACCCCCCCCCCCCCCCAACAGCAGACCGGATTGACCATAAGACAGACCTTGCATCTATATTCCACCACAACAGTATAAGAGACAACAGAACACTAGGAGTCCAACATGCAGAGGTAACCCTACACAGACATGCTGCCATGGCCAAGAGATGGAATTACTTGGAGTATGGAGTAAAGAGTTATATAAGATAGTCATGTCGTAGACTGTCCTATGTCCTTTACGAAGACCTGTAAATGAGAATATTCTTTTTCAGATTTTCTGATGCATTGAATTCTGCCAGGCTAACAGGATATTCCACGCAGTCCAATTTGCAGGGAGGGGATTACAGTCTGAGGAAGGCCAGTAGGCCGAACATTGGGTTCAATTGTGAGTACAAGTTACTGCTGAAGCTCACTGTAGGAAGGTGGTTTCTAGGGTGCTATGGGCAAAAAGAAAGATGTTTATGGGGATACATGCTAGAGTTCCATTGTACCAGGCAGAAGAATATTATGGGGAGGTTTTCAAATACCAGACATTCTCCCACTGCAAATATGAGTATTTTAGTTTGCTAATGTTGCCAGAATACAATATACCAGAAATAGGTTGGCTTTTATAAAGGGAATTTATTAAGTTACAAGTTTACAGTTCTAAGATTATAAAAATATCCAAACTAAGGCATCCAGAGAAAGATACTTTGACTCAAGAAAGGCTGATGGTGTCTGTAACACCTCTGACAGTTGGGAAGGCATGTGGTTGGCATCTGCTGTCCTTTAGCTTCTGGTTTTAAACAGCTTCTCTGGGGGTGTTTTCTTTCTGCATCTCCAGATGTCTCTGTTTGTGTCAGCTCTCCACTCTTTCCAAAATGGTTCCGTCTTAAAGGACCCCAGCAGGTAGATTAAGACCCAACTTGAATGGGCAGAGATGATCTCCATGGAAACCACCTAATCAAAAGATCCCACCCACATCTCCATGGAAGCAATTTAATTAAAAGGATCCTACTCTAAACACTGGGTTTGCCTCCACAAGATTAGATTAGGGAAAAAGAACATGGCTTTTCTGGGGTACATAACAATTTCAAAACAGCACAGCTACTTTTGAAAAGGCAAACGGAGACAGTGCAGGCATAAGCACTGGAAGGTGTAAATCCAGACCTACCCTGTGAATTGGATATAGCCATCACTGATATTGGCTTTTGATGCATCTGTAGCAGGGGCAACATTCTAAGTGAATTCCCCCTGGCTTTGGTCACAATTATGGAAAGGAACAGAACTGAAATATAGCCCTCCTGGAAAAGTAATTGTGTACTGCATATAATGCCTTAATATACTGAGAGAGAAACATTGGACATCATCAGCCTTCTTGAACCAAGGTATCTTTCCCTGGATGCCTTAAATTGGACATTTCTATAGGCTTGTTTTAATTGGGACATTTTCTCAGCCTTAGAACTGTAAACTAGCAACTTATTAAATTCCCCTTTTTAAAAGCCATTTTGTTTCTGGTATATTGCATTCCAGCAGCTAGCACACTAGAACAGGCCTCTTCAGCTCTTGGAGGGAGTGGGGTATGCTTTTACTGCTGTGTACACAGCTACAGGACTGTTGTTAGCTTTTCCATTGGGGAAGGATAACCAACAGGCCACCATCAGATGTTTGGAGAAAGTGAGGGCTCTGTATGGCATGCTTACACAGACACTGATCAGGGGACCCCTTTCACTGGGCAGATAGCCCAATCCTGGGCCATGGATCAGAACATCATGTGGACATTCCATCTGCCTTATAATCTCATAGGTGCAGATTTTATTGGAAGAATAAATGGTTTGTTAAAGAAACAGCTAAAAAATGGAAAGAGGTCCTTGCAACAGCGGACTAAGAAACTTTATCATCACAATTGACTTTTTTTCCTTCTTTTTTTTAAAAGAAAAATAACATGAAAAAAAAAGCTATGAATTTCAAAGCATGGCACCACAATTAGTTTTAGAACATGTTTCAGAGTTTGACATGGGTTACAATTTCACAATTTTAGGTTTTTACTTCTAGCTGCTCTAAAATACTGGAGACTAAAAGAGATAACAATTTAATGATTCAGCATTCGTATTCATTTGTTAAATTCTATCTTTTCTGTATAACTCCACCATCACCTTTGATCTTTCCATACCTCTCTTTAACAGTGTGTAGGCTATGACAGTTCTAAATTTTTTATCTTGGAAGGGTCTGTCACTAATATGGGGTAGGGAGATGGAACTATCTGATGTTCTGGAGAGGCTGGCTTAGGTTTCAGGACTTATCTAGACCAGACACTCATCTGGAGGTTGTAGGTTTCTGGAAAGTTACACTAGTGCATGGAAACATTGTGGAATCTTATATATTGACTTAAATGTTCTTTAGGCTTGGCTGGAATGGTCCTGGTTGGGGGTTGGCAGGTTATGATAGGTAGTAAGGTCTAACTGAAGCTTGCATAAGAGCAACCTCCAGAGTAGCCTCTCAACTCTATTTGAACTCTCTTCCACTGATACTTTAACAGTGACATTTATTTTCTTCCTTTTGGTCAGGATAGAATCGCTGATCCCACAGTGCCTGGTCTGGATTCATTGCTGGAAGTCATCTCGACATTGCCAGGGAGACTTTCACCCCTGGATGTCATGTCCATGTAGTGGGGAGGGCAATGATTTCACTTGCAGAGTTGGGGTTAGAGAGAATGAAGCCACATCTGAGTAATAAAAGAGATCCTCCAGAAGTAACTCTTATCCATGCCTATAGGTAGTTGAAGCTTCTGTCTACCTACATAAGCTTCACAAGAGTAAGCCTCATGATCTAAGGCATGGTGTATAGATTTCGGTGTCCCTAAGGTTTGACACACTATCAGGAGATTCCTGGTGGTAAGGTTTAATAGTTCCATATTCTTTCTCCTATCCATCAGGGAACTTTGCCAATACTTTTTTTTTTTTTTTTTTTTTTTTTTTTTTTTAAAGAGAGAGGGAGGAAGGGAAGGAAAGACAGAGAAGGAAGGAAGGATGGAAGGAAGAAAGGGAAACATCTTTAAACATTTTCTTGTTTTTATTATATTTTGTTTGTTTGTTTGTTTTTTACATGGGCTGGGGCCGGGAATCGAACCGAGGTCCTCCGGCACGGCAGGCAAGCACTCTTGCCCGCTGAGCCACCGCGGCCCGCCCCACTTTGCCAATACTTTTTGATTATCTGCTTAATATACTCTAGGATGTATACAGGCTTTACAATAGTCTATACAGGATAAAAGGACCTCTTTCTTATTCTGTGCTCTCTATGTTTCAGTTGTTCAAATGAGCTATACAGATAGGTTGAATTAGATTATGCACTACAGAAAATTTCAGTTCCATACCAAATAAACTTTTCTTCCATTGGTCTCAAGGAGTATGTATGGTACTAAAATATAGACACTGTCTTCCTTACCCCTATGTTCTGAATTACTTTAATCCCAACCTATTCAGCTTTGTTCTTATCTCTAAATATCAAGTTATAGATATAAAACAGCCTCTCAAAATCCAGAAATAATAATCACCACTCCAGACTTAATATGTCTGCTCTAAGAGCTTAAAATCTAGGCCCCTATTTTCTTATAAACATTTTCTAAAGGTGACCATACCATTCTTATTCCTTTGTTTCTGGCTAATTTTGTCTCACCAAATGTCCCATATGTTCATTCACATCATTGCATGCCTCACGACTTTGTTCCTTTTTATAGCACAATCTCCATTAATAAGTATACACCATCATTTACCAATCTACTTCTCCATCAGTGCATCCTTCAGCCACCTACATTCATCAGGCATTGTGTATAGGGCCCAAAGTCCACAGTCCATCAACATTCTCAATTTTAAATAGTTTCATAGTTCCCAAGAGAAAGAAAACCAATAAGCACACCCTCACCAAATAGGAAATCTAAGCCTCCTCTTAACTCTGGTATCTCCCCCTATTATTTCCCTCTGCTGTTGCTGTGGTAGTACTGATGGTTTCCTTTTGAACATGGCTCATAGCATGCAATAGCAGTTTTCCCCCTTACCCTGGACTTAAACACTCTTTGTACAAGAATCATATATTTGAAGCAATTCTTGCGAGAACTACTTCATATTTCTAGTGTTAGTCAGTGGGACACATAGATCTATACAACCGCTTTCGATCTTGTTCATCTTCAATATGGTAATATTATTTATTGACCTACTAGAGAACTACCATCACTCCTGTCTATTCCCTTACATTGGAGTTAACCTCATTAGCTAATGGTTCACCCATCTCTAGCTTCTATATAGCTCTAAGTTCCCTATATTCTGTAATATAAGCCTCTGATTATACCTTTATGCTGGTCATAAAAGTGGAATCATACAGTATCTATTCTTTTGTGTCTGACTAATTTCACTCAGCATTATGTACTCAAAGCTCATCCATCTTCTCATGTGCTTCAGGACATCATTTTGTCTTACTGCTGCATAATATTCCATGGTATGTATATACCACATTTTGTTGATCCTTTTGCCTGTTGAGCATTTGGTTTGTTTCCATCTTTTGGGAATTGTGAATAATGCTATTGTGAACATCAGTGTGCAAATATCTGTTTGTATCATTGCTTTCAGCTCTTCTGGGTATATACCAAGTAGTGCTATTACTGGGTCATAGGGCAACTTGATATTTAGTTTCATAAGGAACCACCAAACAGTCTTCCATAGTGGCTGCACCATTATGCATTCCCACCAGCAGTGCATGAGTATCCCAGTTTCTCCACATCCTCTCCAACATTTATAGTTTCCTGTTTGCTTAATAGCAGCCATTCTTATAGGTGTGAGGTGGTATCTCATTGTAGTCTTGATCTGCATTTCCTTTATAGCCAATTAAAATAAGCATCTCTTCATGTACTTTTGAGCCATCTGTATTTGCTCTTCAGAAAAATGCCTATTCATATCTTTAGCCCATTTTATAATTGGGCTGTTTGTTCTTTTGTTGTTGAGGTGTATGATTTCTTTGTATATACAGGGAATCAAACCTTTGTCCAACATATGTGATTTTCAAATATTTTCTCCCATTGAGTTGGCTGCCTCTTTACCTTTTTGACAAAGTCTTTTGAGATGCAGAAGCATTTGATTTTGAGGAGTTCCTATTTATCTATTTTTTCTTTTGTTGCTTGTGCTTTGGGTGTAAAGTTTAGAAAATTACCTCCTATTACTAGGTCTTGAAAATGTTTCCCAACATTTTCTTCTAGAAGCTTTATGGTGCTAGTTCTTTTATTTAGGTGACTGATCCACTTTGAGTTAATTTTTGTCTGGAGTGTAAGATAGGGGTCCTCTTTCATTGTCTTGGCTATTGATATACAGTTCTTGCATGCCCAATTATTGAAAAGACTATTTTGTCCCAGTTCATAGGATTTGGGGGCCTTATCAAAAATCAGTTGACCATAGATTTAGTAGTCCATTTCTGCACTTTCAATTCAGTTCCATTGGTCAATGCTTCTATCTTTGTGGAAGTACCATGCTGTTTGGACCACTATGGCTTTATAATAGGTTTTAAAGTCAGGGAGTGTTAATCCTCCCACTTCGTTCTTCTTTTTTAGGATGCTTTTAGCTACTCAGGCTCTCTTTCCTTTCCAGATGAATTTGGTAGTTAGCTTTTCCAAATCTTCAAAGTACGCTGTTGGAATTTTGATTGGTACTGTGCTGAATCTGTAGATCAATTTGGGGAGAATGGACATCTTAACTATATTTAGCCTTCCTATCCATGAGCAGGGAATTTCTTTCCACCTATTTAGATCTCCTTTGATTTCTTTTAGAAATGTTATGTAGTTTTCTGTGTACAAGTCCTTTACATCCCTAGTCAAGTCCATTCCTAAGTACTTGATTCTTTAAGTTGCTATTTTGAATGGAATTTTTTCCTTAACTTACTCCTCAGCTAGGTCATTACTTGTGCATAGAAATGTTACTAATTTTTGCACGTTAATTTTATATCCCACCACTTTGCTAAATTTGTTAATTAGTTCAAGTGACTATGCTATAGATTTCTCAGGATCTTCCAAGTATAGTATCATATCATCTGCAAATAATGAGAGTTTTACTTCTTCCTTTCCAATTTGGATGACTTTTATTTCTTTGGCCTGCTTGATTGCTCTAGCTAGAACTTCTAGCACAATGTTGAATAATAGCGGTGACAGTGGGCATCCTTGTCTTGTTCCTGATCTTAGCGCTTTCAGTCTCTGTTCATTGAGTTCGATACTGGCTATTGGTTTTTCATATATTCCCTTTATCATATTGAGGGAGTTACCTTTGAGTCCTGTCTTTTGGAGTGTTTTTATCAGAATAGGATGCTGAATTTTGTCAAAAGCTTTTTCAGCATCAATCGAGATGATCATATGATTTTTCCCTTTTGATTTGTTAATTTGCTGTATTACATTAATTGATTTTTTTTTAATTTAACCAACCTTGCATTCCTCGTATAAATCCCACTTGGTCATGGTGTAAAATTCTTTTAATGTGTTGTTGGATTCGATTTGCTAATATTTTGTTGAGAATGTTTGCATCTATGTTCATTAGGGAGATTGGCCTGTAGTTTTTCTTTCTTATAGCATCTTCATCCAGTTTTGGTGTTAAAATTATATTGGCTTCATAAAATGAGTTAGAGTTCCTTTTTCCTCAATTTTTTTGGAAAAGCTTGAGCAGGATTGGTGTTAGTTCTTTTTGAAATGCTTTATAAAATTCCCCTGTGAATCCATCTGGTCCTGGGCTTTTCTTTGTAGGAAGATTTTTGATGACTGATTGAATCTCTTTACTTGTGGTTGGTTTGTTGAGATCTTCTATTTCTTCCTGAGTCAGTGTAGCTTGTTTGTGTATCTCCAGGAATTTGTCCATTTCATCTAAATTGTCTAGTTTGTTGGCATATAGTTGTTTATAGTATCCTCATGATTTCTTTTATTTCTTCAGGGTCTGTGGTAATGCACCCCTTCTCATTTCTGATCTTGTTTATTTGCATCCTCTCTCTTTTTTTCTTTGTCAGTCTTGCTAGTGGCCCATCAATTTTATTGTTTTTCTCAAAGAGCCAGTTTTGGGTTTTATTGATTCTTTCTGTTGTTCTCCCATTCATTTATCTCTACTTTAATCTTTGTTATTTCTATTCTTCTCTTTGCTTCATGGTTAGTTTGCTGTTCCTTCACAAGTTCCTCCAGGTGTGCTGTTAATTCCTTGATTTTTACTCTTTCGTGTTTAGTATAGGATTTAGGGCAATACATTTCCCTCTCAGCAGAGCCTTCGCTGCATCCCATAAGTTCTGATAAGCTGTGTTAACATTTTCATTCACCTCCAATAGCTACTGATTTCTCTAGAAATTTCTTCTTGACCTACTGGTTGTTTAAGATTGTGTTATTTAATCTTCATTTATTTGTGAATGTTCTCGTTCTTTGGTGGTTATTGAGATCCAGCTTTATCCCATTGTGATCAGAGAAAATGCTTTGAATAATTTCAGTATTTTTAAACTTATAAAGACCTGTTTTATGCCCCAGCATGTGATCTGTCATGGAGAATGTTCCATAAGCACTAGAGAAGAATGTATATCCTGTACTTTGGGGTGCAGTGACCTATATATGTCTGTTAGGTCTAATTCATTTATCAAGTTATTTAACTTCTCTATTTATTTGTTGATCTTCTGTTTGGTTGTTCTATCTATAGAGGAGAGTGGTGTATTGAAGACGCCTACTATTATTGTTGAAACATTTATCACTCCCTTCAGTTTTGCCAATGTCTGTCTCATGTACTTTGGAGCTCCTTGACTGGGAGCATAAACATTTATGATTGTTATATCTTCTCGGTGAATTGACCCTTTAATTACTATATAATGTCTCTTTTTTTTGTCTGTTATGATGTCTTTACATTTAAAGCCTATTTTGTCCAATATTAGTATAGCCACTCCTGCTTTCTTTTGGTTACAATTTGTGTGGAAAATCTTTTCCCATTCTTTCACTTTCAATCTATTTGTATCCCTGTGTCTAAGGTGAGTTTCTTATAAGCAGAATATAGCTGGATTATGTTTGTTAATCCACTCTGTCAATCTGTATCTTTTAGTTGGTAAATTTAGGCCATTAATATTCAAAGTTATTTATTGAAAAGACGCTTCTTAATTCTACCATCTTATCTTTTTTATTTTATTTGTCAGATCTATATATTTTCCCGTCTTTCTCTTTGTAGTCTTTAAATTACCCTTAGTGATGCTCTTCAATTCTGTGCCCTCCTCCAGACCTTCCTCTCCTGTCTTTTTTTTTCAGCTGGCAGAACTCCTTTTAATATTTCTTGTAGGGCCAGTCTCTTGTTGACAAATTATTTCAGGACTTCTTTGCTGTGAAAACTTTAATCTCTCCCTCAGTTTGGAGGTTAATTTGGCTGAGTACAGAATTCTTGGCTTTCCCTTTCTTGAATCTTGAATGTATCATACCACTGCCTTCTCGCCTCTAGAGTTCTAGTTGAGTAGTCTGAACTCAATCTTATCTGGTTTTCCTTGAATGTAGTAGATTTTTTTTTCCTGTGGCTTTCAGGATTTTCTGCTTCCCTTCAACATTTGGCGGACTAAACAGTCTAAACAGTATGTGTCTTGGGGAAGCCCATTTGGATTTATTCTGTTTGGAGTTCATTGGGTTTCTTTGACTTGTATATTTATGTCCTTTATGAGGGCTGGGCAGTTTCCCCCATTATATCCTCAACTATTCTTCCTAGCCCTTTTTTTCCTATCTTCCCCTTCTGGGACACCAGTGATTCTTATATTTTTACATTTTCTTTTGCCTATCATTTCCTTGAGATCCAATTCAATTTTTTCCATATTTTTTGCCATTTGCTGTTTTGAGTCTTTGAAGCTAGTTATCCTGTCCTCTATATTCTTTCTTTTGTCTCTTCAACTAGTGTTGTGTGCCTCTAGTATGTTTTTTACTTGGTCAAAAGAGTCTTTAAACTCTGTGATATCCATTATTTTTTATTTATTCTTTCAGATTCCTCTTTATGCTCTTGTACTGTCTTCTTGATCTCCTTTATGTCATTTGCTGTCTCACTTATTTTATTAAGTAGTGTTGTATGAACATCTTTGATGAGTTGTTCCAATGTCTGTGTCTCCTCTGGTGTTTTAATTTGGTCATTAGGCACAGCTATATCTGTTTCATTGTGATGTGCTTAGTGATCTTCTGCTGTCTTTGTGGCATGTAAATATCTTGATTGATTTACTTTGGGAGTTGATTCCTTTCAGTAGTCTAAGGCCTTGTGTTTGTTGGATGGTTGGACAGCAGGGAGGAAGGTATGGGGTAGAGCACTCAGTGTGGTGATTTGTTTCAGGGCAGGTGTAGGCATGGGTTGGGGATGTTAAGCTGAGGCTTGTGAATGTGGACACCCAGTGGACTGGGAGGATGTACCTGTGTGGGTGCACTAGTATGGGGGGCATAACCCTGGTGTTTGCTGGTCTAAGGTGTGGGGCCCTTTGTGTACAAGTGTAGAGCTATAGGAGCAGGTCAGCATTATGCCTTTGTGGATTGGTCAGATGTGACCCAGCTGTGCAGGTCAGCACTTTCGCAGAGCTGGGAAGTGTTCCTAAGGGCTGTGCACATGCACAGTTCTAGGACTGCTGTCAACAGGTTCCCAGAGCTGAATGATGTGATTGGGGACCCTTACGCATGTGTGAGTCTAGGAGTGCCATAAACTTATGTGCAGAGCTCAGGGGGTGCAGAGTGAGGCTTTGCCACACTATGGGCGGGGGCAGGGGTAGCCTAGGGATGGAGCTTAGTGCCTGCAGCCTTTATGTGCTGGCAGCAGCCTGCAGGGAACAGGGAGGGGGAAGTGGTGTTCAGGAGGGGTGCAGGAGAGTGGGTTGGGCTGCACTTGTGATGGCGGTGTGGGGCAGGTATGTGCACGTGGGCCAGTGGGGTAGGGGTACCTGGAGCATGGGGAATGGGGGCGGGTGATGGGGTTCAGTTGTGTGGGGTATGGGATGAGTTGCCAGTCATGGGGCTGCACTGGTGAGGGCAGTGCACCCAAGGAATGCGGCCCTATTTACTTCCTAGTCCCTGTCTCCCATCAGTGCACTTCCATGGGCTCCATGCCTCCATGCCAGGCTCCAGCTTTCTGCCTGTCAATTCCTCTACCTCTGCAACTAGACTGCCCTGTGTGGTGCAGAAGGCTCTCCCAGGTCAGCAGCACTCCCAAATCACTGCCTCAGCCACCTTCCTGTTCCTTCTCTAAGTTTTCTGTGGAGCAGGGCTAATCTTACACTTCTCTATTTGGCCAACTTCCAGGAAGTTCTGAGGCTTCTTTTAGTTCTGTAAAAGAGTTACTCATTAGCAGAACATCATCAAAATAGTGAAGCAGACTTTTCCACTTAGCTGAATCCTTTACCATGAGTCTGTGGCTGATGTTTGGGCTATGTAAATAGCTGTCTGAGAGCACAGTTATAGTCCTTTGATTCCTTTTCAAGGTGAAGGTAAAAGCAGTTTGACTGGTCTTTTGTAAGGGAATACTAAAGGTGATTCCTAGTAGTAAAGAGGCAACCTTTGAAACCACTGCCTATAAAGGTGGTATTGGTTTATCCTTTGCTTCACAAAGCTCTTCTAAAGAGCTTGCTGTGGCTTTTATCACTTGTTCTTCCTTGATAGCCATTCACAGGGGTCCTTTAGGCTTTTGTCTGTATTAATTCCCAATTTCCACATAATTCAGCAGTAGTATAGTACCACAAGGTAACTAAGATCTTTTGGTAGGAGGGGTGCTGGGGCAGTCACAGCAGCAGATGCCCTCAGCATCACCCTTCTCTGCTGGGGGGTGAGGGTGATGAATATGTCCAGCATGAATATGTTGCACCAGAAGCTGAACAAGCTTCCTTTCCTCATTTTCAATATCCCAGTCAGACTTGGAGTCATCATTATGTTAAGAGAAATCAACAGTATCCCATATTTTGGGTCCCAATCAGAGTAAGTTAGGATACACCTCACTTGTCCCTTGGGCAGTCTTCACCCTCTTACTCTAGCATACTGTCATGCTAATATTTCTAAATTCTCATCTACATGGTGTAGCCTCTCATTCAATGCATCCTTAAATCTGCTTGGACTATAAGCAAATCCCTTTCTAACTTAAGTTCTTCTTTTAAGTGGCAGACTGCAGATTCAGCGGCCAGGCCTCTTCCATGGCTGAATGTATAGCTCCAAACAGGTATCATGCAATGGTCACAGCAGCCTGATGGCTCTCCTTTTTCTTATGAAATCCTAACTGTCCTGTGGCCTGCTGTAGGAGTACTAACACTGGGAGGGTGGCTGCCCGTCCCCACATAGACACTAGAGGACAACTTGTTTTTCCCCCCATGGATTCTCCCTCACCATGACTCATGCCTGCTATAGCTGGTGGCTCTTTGGTCTCCTGGCTGGCTCTCCAATTGTTCCAACCCAGCTCTTAGCAGCCTTGGATTGGGACAGGCTGATGACCAAAGGACACATCAGGCATAAAGTTAGACATGAATTTTAACTAAGATTTACAAACAGCGGAGGATCTTCCAGAGTGGTGGCTGCCCATGGAAAATGGAAGTTAGTGCTCCACAAAGGGGATGAGGGGAGTGCAGGGGTTTATAAGGATTTTGGACAAGGGTGTGAGTTAAGCAGGGTCTCTTGACACAGGGGTTTGAGTTTTGTTATGAACAGTGATCAAGGGAGGGGAGTTTTAATGCTTTGTTTATAATACCATCTATACATTCTTCTGAAGAGATTTGATGATCTTTACTTTCTGTCTTGATCATTGTAGGTGGCTACATGAATATGGAGGAGGGGCTTGGGCCCTGGGTCTACACAAAAGCCCTGAAGACTGTGACATTCTGGGGCTGGTTTCCATCCTTGATCCGTGACTTTCCTGTCACATGGCAATGCATATGGCAGAATCTCTCCTTTCTCTTCCAGGTTCTATTGACTTCCAGTTTCTGACTGCTCCAGTGGTTCTTCATTCTTTCTGATGTTCACTCTGCTTTAAAGGATTCCAGTAAAAAGGGATTCCTGATTAAAGCCAAACCTGATTCAGTTGGGTCACACCTTAACTGAAGTAACATCTTGAAGAGATCTCATTTACAATAGAGAACTTACAGAACCAGGAGTTTAGACCTGAACATGCCTTTTGAGAGGTGCCTGATTCAATCTCCAACACAATTTGTCATTTTTTTTCTTTTTGACTTGTGCTTTCTGTGTCTTGTCTAAGAAATCTTAGCCTATTCTGAGGTTATAAAGACTTTCTATGTTTCATTCCAGAGTTATATATTTTTAGTTTTTAGGTTTCTGATCTATTTTACATTTATTTCTTTGAGTTGTGAGAGGTAGTGATTGAGGTTCATTTAATTTCACTCATGAAAATCTAGTTGTTCCATCAGCATTTGTGAAAAAACTCTTTCCCCAATTGAATTATGTTAACGTGTTTGTCAAAATTCAATTGACCAGGGTCAGAGAGGCCAGAGTATTGGATGAGTCATTGTGTGATGATGTAACCTGGTGTTATGGACAAACTTATGATGGAATAAAAGACAGAGTCAGGTGCAGGGTCTGCAGAAAATGTGAAGGAGAGCTGGCATAGGCAGGAATGGCAATAAGTAAGGGTACTGAGTGATATTTCCTAATGACTAAGCTTCAGGAAACATGGGCACTTATATGAAGAGTGATCTAGAAACAGAACAGGAGCATGATGAATTCCCCCACCTTCTGATCCAGAAATAAATGAGTTTGAAAGAATAGGCATTCCTTAGAGAAGGCTGTGGCCTAGGCATAGGCAGGCCTCAGTGGAAGCCATGACGGCAGTCCCTGGGTCAGCTTCAGAGCTGGAGTCTAAGGCTCATGGAAGGGCCGTAGTTTAAAGAAACAGAAAATACCCACATTCAAATGGGCCCTTAGCCAAGGCCAATTCCTCTTCTCTGTGGCTGGCATAGGACTAGGCTGGTGGCCTGAGTCCATAGGCTTTTTCTCTGTTCAGACCCCATAGGAGACAGCATCAGTTCCTGTAGGTGCCAATCCTAGACTGGCCTCTCTAACAGTGAGGCCAGGTATAGGTCAGGAGGGTAAGGGGTAGGGCCTCAAAGTTTTGCTGGAGGATCCAGCTCCATCGGCTGGCTCATGGTTCCAAACTACTGAGGAAACCCAGGACTCCTCAAAGTCTACCCCATGCTTTGCACGTTCATCTCCATTCTGCCTGTTGTTTCTCAGGCACCAGGCACCCTTACCTAGACTCCTTGCCTTTGCC
Organism: Tamandua tetradactyla; assembly: GCF_023851605.1. NCBI lineage: Eukaryota > Metazoa > Chordata > Mammalia > Pilosa > Myrmecophagidae > Tamandua > Tamandua tetradactyla. Next base: position 57,938,872 of record NC_135331.1, on the reverse strand, counting down.
AAAAGCTCTTTCCCCTACCTAGAATGTACTTTGTCTTTTCTAGATCTTCATTTCCTACAAAGAGTGATAATCACTGTAATTCTCAAAGTTTAAAGTGATTATTTGAAGGTGTTGGAGTTATTCATCCTGGAGAAAAGGAGGTAAAAGAGAAAGTCTCTCAATCAGAGTGACTCTGGAAGGCAGAATTAAGAGCAGTGGGGGAAGTGTTGGAGAGATTTTTACAAAGTATCAGAGAATCACAGATAGAGCAGGATTCCTGAGGCTGCCTCAGACAATAATGAATTCCCCATCTTAAAGGAGAATAAGAAGAGCTGGAGAGTCCTTTGGCAGAGAGTTAAGACAGCAATAATTAAATGCTTCAGTGCTACACTGTCTTGATTACTTTGGTTTCATGTAAGTCTTGAAATCAGGTAGTGTAAGTCCTCCAAGTTCATTCTTCTTTTGCAAAATCATTTTGGCTGCTATAGATCCTTTGTATTTCCATTAAAATTTTGGAATCATCCTGTCAATTGCTATAAAAGAGTCTTTGGGCTTTTGATTTAGATTGCATTCAATCTAAAGATTGGAGAGACAATATATTTTAACAACATCAGGTCTTCCAATTTATGAACATGGTCTCTATATTTTATGTAAATCTTTAATTTCTATCAGCATCATTCTGAAGTTGTTAGATTTATTCCTAAGTATTTTATATGTTTTGCAAATAGTGTTTCTTATTGAGATAAAATATACAATAAAATGCAAAGAACTGAAGTATCCAGTTTAATGAGCTTGGACAGTTTTATACATCACTGTAACCACCACCCAACACCAGATACAGAACATTTCCATCATTCCAGAAAGTTTCCTCGTGTCACTTTCCAGTCAATCCCTACACCATTCCCACCTCTTCCCAGAGCAACCGACTTGATTTCTTTCACTATATAATTCATTTTGCCAGTTTTGGATTTCATGTAAATGTATTCACACGGTATATATTATTTTGAATCTTTCTTCTTTTATATATATATATGGAACAGTATATATAACATTATATGCTTGAGACCAATCCATATTGCTTTGTGCATCAGAAGGTTTTCTTTTTATTTGTTTATACATTTGGGTCATTTCAAGGTTGGGACTATCATGAATAAGGAAGATCCTTATACAAGTCTTTTTGTAGATTTTTGTTTCCACGTCTCTTGTGTAAATACCTAGGAATAGAATTGCTGGGCCATAGCGTAGATAAATGTTTAACTTTGTAAGAAAATGCCAAACAGTTCTCCAAAGTGTTTGAAACATTATACATTTGAATCATTGTACATTCTTACAGACTTTTTCTCCTTTATAAATGTTAATGCCTTTTTGCTCTGTCCAAGAAATGTTTGTCAAATCAAATCTAAGATCAGGAAGATTTTCTTCAATTTTTTTCTTTCAGAAGCTTTATGATTTTAGGTTTATGATCCATCTTTAATTTTTTATTTGGAAAATGCTTGAAATGTTTGAAGTTCATTTTTTTCTATGTAAAAATCTGGTTTTCCTAGCAACATTTAAAAAAATGACATTCCTTTTCCCATTGCGGAAAGTTTATTTCGTTTACATTTAGAGTCATTATTGATATGGTTGAGTTTAAGTGTCCCTGTCTGTTATTTGCTTTAACATAATGGTTATTTATTTATTATTTTATTTTTTTGCATGGGCAGGTACCGGGAATCAAACCCGGGTCTCTGGCATGGCAGGTGAGAACTCTGCCTGCTGAACCAAGGTTATTTATTTTTATATACCTTTGTGGCTCTATCCCTACCTTCTTTTGGGTTAAATGACTATTCTCTAGTAGTCCATTTAATTTCCTCTATTGCTTTCTTAGTTATATCTCTTTTTATTTCTTCTCTCATTGATTGCTCTAGGGCAGGGGTTCTCAGTCTTGGCATTGTTGGCATTTTGGGTCAGATAATTCTTTGTCATGGGTGTACTTTCTTTTATTTAAATTCCTTGGGCTTTACTGATCTTTTTTGAACTGTATGTTGATGATTTTCACCAAATTTGAGAAATTCATGGCCATTATTTCTTCAAATATTTTTTTTCTCCCACATTCTTCCTCTTATCTCTTTGGTATTCCAATGTGTGTATCTTGTACTCTTTTATCCTACCCTACATATCTTTGGGTTCTTCTTATTTTTCTTCAGTCTTTTTTCCTGTCTTTTCTTCAGATTGGGGAGTCATGTTGATCACGTTCTCAGATGCTTTTTGCCATCTCCAAGTTGCTGTTAAGCTCATCCAGTTATTTACTTTTCTGTCCTGGAATTTTCATTTTTAATTTTCTATTTCTCTGTTGAGATTACCTGTTGGCTAAGACCATGATTGCCTGTAATTCTTTGAGCATATTTGTTATAGCTTCCATAAAGTCTTTGCTAAGTTCAACATTTGGGTCTCTCAGAGTTATTTATTAATGACTGCTGAATTTTCTTGACTATTGGTCACATTTTCTTGTTTTTCTGTGTGTCTGGTAAAATTTTTTTTATGGTATACTGTACTGCACATTGTGAGCAATACATTGTAAGTATTCTGGGATCTATTATCGTTCTCCAAAGAGTTTTGATTTTTGTTCTCATAAACAGTTCAGTTTGTTGTTCAAACCAGTCTGTGGAAAGCCCACGCTTACAAGATCCTCTAAGTTGGTGAGATTCACCTTCCCAGTTCTGTATCCTTGAATATCTCATCAGGGCTTGGTTTTAAGGCCAGTTAAGAAAAGTCTGAAGAAGGCCTTAATCTAGAGAGTGGACCTTACTTCTAAGACACAATCTAAGGGTTTCAGCTGAATGTCTGCATTGTCAACAATGTGTTCGTGAGGTTTCTCTACTTTGCTTGAGCCAAAACTGTCAACATCTCCCAGTAATGCTCAACCTCTAGTATTTCTATTCCACTCTCAACTCCATAGCAGCCACTTTCTGTAAAGCATTGGGTACTCACCTCCTGCACATATGCACAAAGTGCTCAACTGAGGACTCACAAGCAGTCTACACGTAGACTTCTGAAGCTCCCTCTCTGTACAAGTCGACAGATTCTAGTCCCTTCAATTTTCCCAAACTCTGATTTCTGCATCCTCAGTTCAGTCCAGCTCTGCTTGTGCTCTAACTAGCTGTGCCACAATAAGAAAACTATCCCTGCACAGAGCTGGGGTGATCATGGGCAACTTGGTGATTTCCATCTCTTTCAGGGATTGTTACCTTGTACTGTCTGTTGCCCAATGCCTGAAAACAGTTGCCTAAGATATTCTGTCCAGTTTTATAGTTGCTTACAGTGAATTACCTCGTCCAATACCAGTTATTCCACCATGGCCAGAAAAGGACTACCTGCCGAATCCTTAATAATTTTTGAGTCTTTGGTGTGAGTTATTCCTGAGGCCCCGTTAAAATTCTTACAGTTGCCCTTGGATTCCATGAGGCACCACTAAAATCATTATATTAAAGTCCCCTTTGTGCTTAAGCAATGAGGGTCTGCTGCTACCTAAAAACAAACAAACAAAACCACAACAAGTAAACTGTCACTATTATGTATCTAAAATTAAACAGAAGTAGGGAGGGAGAGAATAGGATAACCTATCGTTTATGTGAAGATGGGATCTGTGTGGCTCTTGATCTCTGATTCTTTGGTTATGAGGCTAGTGTTGGAAAAGCCCATAATCTGGTAGGAAACACCCATCCTGAAACCTTTAGTCACACCCCTGTTTTCTATGTTAGAGTTTTTACCCAGAGAAAAGCCTGGAAGACCGGAATTTGTTGGCTGCATTTTACATCCTGGCTATCAAATTTTATTTTTTAACAAAAAGGAGAAAAATAACCCAAGGTCACATTTTCCTGCTTTGTTATACCCAATTCCAAATCCAGCAATTGGTGATTGATTTTTATTGTTCCTTATGAGGGTTGCAGACCTTTTCCTCTTTAGAGTACCTAAGAATAATATTACATGTTCATGTGTATATATATTTGGAGACAGCTTGAATTCGAATGTCTCCAAATTTCCCAGTTCCTTCCTTTATCTCGTGAATAGCTTTCAGATGGATATTCTGTTCTGAACACTTTTCTCAGAGGTGTGTTATGCCATGTTGCTGGAGTCTGCATGGATGTATAGCTAATCTAACCCTTATTACCTAATACCATGTAAACTTTGCTGATGAGGCTGATGAGGTATAAAACTGGCTGAAGATTGTGATATGTTAATAAATTTTTTGTTGTATACATTTGTACACATTTTAAAAATTATGCTGTTTCAAACCACAGCCTGTTCCAAATGAAAACACCCAAAGTCTCAATATGTCAAATCTCATACTTCTGTTATACTTTGGTCTTGTCCCCTGCCTGTGAATTGGTTCTGTGCAGAAATACATAGAATCCCAACTTAACAGCCAACCCAAAGGTATGGAGAAATTGTAAAATTCCAGAATAGACCTTAGAATGGAAGATGAGTTCAACCAAAAGAAAAGAATAGCAGCAGTCCCATATATAAAGTCCAATAACATTAATGTGTTTATTTTTGTTTCAATCTTGCCATCAAGGGTGAATTTTTAGCCGTTCATTTTGTATACAACACAGAATCAGTGATTGCATGAACACATTAGTCTCTACAAAGCTAAATCTACCCCTAGCACATACTGAAGGGACCTGAAGGACACACCATGCATCTTGAGTGACCGTGCACTGCCACCTACTCTGAGCTCTACTATAGTTAATGCTACAACAAATTGACATTTTAACTTTGTTTGCAAATGTCTCTTAGAGACAAATATAGAACAGTAGGTATAAAAACCTCTGAAGAGTACCAAAGTAATAAGATTTTACCAAGGTTTTGTTGTGTTTATTTATCACGGGTAGTTTTCAGGGACTAACTTGCCAGAAAGACTGATTGATTTGAGTAGAGTTATCTTGCCCTGTGATTTAATTGTTAAAAACCATTCAAAGATTCCTAAAAGAAAGCACTGTCTAATAAATAATGGATCCCAATATCTTTTTTTAATTGAGTTTTAAAATAGCAAGAAAATGCAAATAGAAAAAATCTGTGAGGTTGAAACTGATATAAATAAAAGCTTATACAAAGTCACTGTTTCAAGATTCAGCAGGGTAAGAGCTCACAACTTTTGACACAACACTACTCAAATTTTTTCCTTTCTCTTTTTTTCTCTCTCCCCTATTCTTTTCTTCCCTGCTTCCCTTCTTTAATAATGGGCTCCACATAAGGTTTTCATCTTACCAAATGAGAAATTGGCTTGACAACTGGAATTTAATTTTGTATATTCTCATCATTAAAAACAAAACAACAACAAAAGCCACTTCCATCACAATGATGCACTGAATACATTTCTTAACATAATTCAGTAATAACAACTATTACTTGGATATAAAAGCTCTTGGCATAAACAGGCCGAGAGGTCTGGGAAGATGACCAGGCAGATGAAGAATTTAGAAAATAGTAGCTCCTGTGGTTAAAAATTAAAGTCTGGTATTTAGTTTTGCTTTGCCATATAGAAAATAGATCTTCCTATTTCAATTCAAAATACAGAACTTAAATTCCATGTCTAGTCACTGGGACGTGTAAAGTAACTATGGAGACCAAATTTATGGTTTAAAAAATCTGGCATTAGGTCTTCTGTTCATGTATGAAATCAAGAAATACTTGTGTTCCTGAAACATGTTAATTTTCTATATAATGGAGTCACAAATTTACATACTCAGGAATACTGATGATAAACACTCTTGGTTCTGGGTTCTCTTTTAGGGCACGAGGTTGCTATACTATATAATCTTTTGGGAAGAAAATTAAAAATAGCTGTGGAGAGATGTTCTCAATCTTCCCTATTCTCCTTTTGTGTGGTTACCTCTCTGGAAGGGTCCTGAAGAGAGACCAGCTGGTTTTGCACACCAGCTGCTGGTCCTCTGGGGGAAGCCCTCCCGAGGTGTCCCCCGCCCTCCCCAACGGGACAGTCACTGCCTCTGCCTTCCTTCCCGGGGCCTCCACGTCTCCCCTCCCCTCTCCATTCTACATATTACAAGTGACCTAGTAATATAGAGTGTTCAGCTGATCAGTTTGCTTGGGTATGGGCAAGTTATTCCTAATCTCTCACTACTCACTGTCTAGTACGTGAAGAATTACCCTAATTTTGCCCTGTTCTCACAAATCTAAACCCACTGGAGGAAATTATGAGGGATGACAATCCTCACCCATTCAGCCAATACTGTTATAATATCTGTGAGGCCCCCACTGGGCTTCTGTGTGCCAATATGGCAGGGACAAAGCCTGTGTGCCCACCACCTGGGCTTAGGGCAGTCAGTGGATGGCAGGTGGTAAATGCTCTGAAAGTTTTTTTTAATAAAGAGAGAATAAAATATGCAAGCAGGCTTATAGGAAAAAGGGACTTTCCCAAGTCAATCTGTTCTTGGGTAGGATCAATCTGTTATAAATGCAATGAAGCTTGTAATTTAAAAAAACACCTTGTACATTTTGTATATAGGAACAATGTATGTGGGCATAGTTCATGTTAGAGTATTTGAAATTGTTTAATTACTATGTTCCAGGCTTGTGTGGAAAAGAGAATCATCATTTTTCTGAGCTTGCTTAACCTTCTTTGCTTTTGTTTACTTTTTCCTTGACTGCCCATGGGAATGTTGAATCTTTACTCAATAGATTACAACTCTGTCATCTGAACTGAAATATAAACTGAAAAAAATTTAGTTGATAGCAATGTTTCAATGTAAACATGCATTTCACATAAATTAAGAAGGGCAAACTACTTTCTAGAATAGAAGCAAAAGTTATGGGTTTTCTCCATTTTTGTATCTATTATCCCATTTTTTGAATATGTGCCTGAGATAAAAAGATAATAAATATAATAAATAAATAGAGATACATAAAGACGGTTTGGTTATAGTCTTGAAGCCTGACTAAAGGGAGCATTCTTGCCTAATGTTCCATGGTTCTAGGCTTTCCACACCCAGCAGGGTTTATACCTTTTCATTACTCAAAAAAGCAGTCACCATTTGTCCTTAGATATGCTAAGACAGATGGGAATTTAAAGTGTATTCAAGAGACATATTCTCTTGGCTTAGAGATGTCTAATACATCATTTTTACAGGATTAGTTTTTTTTAAAAAGTTATATGAGCAAACATGACCTTTTGCATTAAATGGATTAGAAAACTCCCTAAGAAGCAAAAACATTAAATCGCTCTGTAGTTTGTTTTTGTGAAATCGCCTGTTTTAAATTGAGTACTCACTGGTATTCATGTTGGCATTTGGAAAATTATAAGTATGTTAAAATTCTCTCTCAGTTTTAGCTGTGACTATGTTTATCTGACTTCAGTTTTATTTGGACACCAAAATGGAAGGTCTATAATTAAGCCTATCTTATCTCTTAAAATTTTTTTTTAATGGATATTTCTTCCTAAAAGATGCAAAATTTCTAAGAATTCAAGGTAAAGTCACATCCAGGATTTGTGAACAACAGTGGACAAAATAACTTAGGACAGTCCAAGGGATTTAGGAAAGCAATATATAAGTCCACATTTATCCATTTTCATTGGGAAAAGTGGAATAAGGAATGTAATTTTACTAACCACAAATAGCTAAGAATGTTACATTTTCTTACTTCAGTATCATTTCAACACAAATATCAGGGAGCCTGATTCATGATAATAAATATAAGGGCTTCTTTTCTTAATTTATTTCCTTTTATGTTCTTTTTTTGTTTTTGCATGGGCTGGCACTGGGAATTAAACTCAGGTCTCTGCAATGGCAGGCAAGAACTCTACCTGCTGAGCCACCATGGCCAGGCCCTTTTATATTCTTTTGATGTTACCTTTCATATGTTCTTAATTTTTTTTTTTTTTTTTTACATTCTGATTTAGACCACATTGGAAACTAATTTTTCAGTATTTCATTAAAATATTCCAAACTATTTTCTTAAACGTGATTCCATTTGTGCCTCAGTCCTATAAAAAGGGGGCTTTAAAATTCTGTCTTCATTAACACATGAACAAAGCCTGTTATTTGAGTAGGTCAAAGTGGGAACAGCAGCCTTCCCCAGATTCACGTGCAGGTATAAGAAATTGCTGTTAAATATAACCTATACATCGTAAGAGTTTGATAATCCAAATTTTTGATAGCCTACTTTTTATATTTTTAATGCTTGGATAATCTAAAGTTTTTTCCCCCCAATTCACTGACTATTAATCCTTACTACCTTTGCTCCTGCATAAACACATTTTAAATCATTATTAAAATATAAATGTTTTTAGATATTGTATAATACCACATTTAATTTCTGAATTGGCTTATGGTAAAGGGTGATTGAAGAGTATGTGGTTGGTACACATTCCCTCTCCTACAGAGGCCGGTGACCCAGGCAGATCGCCCTGCACCCCTCAGCCCCACTCCCCACAATCAACGACCAGACCCATTCACACAATCTGCTTGTGTTCAGAGCTAGGGATGCTGGCTCTTGGGGGATTTCAAGATTCATTTGGATTAGGTAAATGTCAGATGGGATTTGGGGGTTAATTAATGTCAGATTACAGGACTTCCAGAACACATGGATCTACATCTCTAAATATAATCTATACTTTTGCTGCATGCTTGCTTTTTGGTGGAAATTTGAAGTGTGAGAATGCCTTATGGTGATTTGGTAAAATGAATGGTTACTACATGCTGTCCTCAAAGTATTTAACTTGGATTTATTAAAGAGATTGTACATATGAAGGGGTGGCTATTGCTAAACACATAAGACTTATCATAATCAACCCTTGGTTTAACAGTTTGTAGCTTAACAGTGGTAAAAATAAAAAGTAATGGACAGAGCATTAACATTACCAAGAATTGGCAAAAAAGTTTACATATGAGAGAATGTTTATACACACATATCTAATGGAAGCCTCATGGTATTAACTGTCCCCTATCTTCCAAACTCTGCTGTTTTACTTATTTTTTAAAATTCTTTTGAATAAAGAAGTGTGTTTCTAAATATTGGCTATAATTTTAAATTAATAACTTTAAATTCATTGTATACCTTTTTTTTTCATGGGCAGGCACCAGGAGTTGAACCCAGGTCTCTGGCATGGCAGGCGAGAACTCTGCCTGCTGAGCCACCATGGCCCTGCTCTGTGTACCATGTTTTAAACGAGATTTGTTTCATCCATCTTTCAGGATTATCTCTCTTATTTTCCCAAACACATTACCCAGGTTGAGAGTGATAATTACAGAGCTACAGTCAAACTTTACATTTTAGGAAGAAGATAATTTCCTAAATTTAACTATATACATAAAATGTGAAAGGTGGGATGACATGGGAAAGAAATTTTAGAATGTATGAGTTCTAATTGATTGTAAATAATTTCACTGAATCTGGAGAGAACAAAGAGAGTCAAGTGTTAATATTTTATATTTCCATTATTACACAATAGAGAACTAATTTTAAAAACCTGTTAAAATTTTAAAAATTAAAACCAAAGATGCCTTTTTCTTTTTCTATTAAAATATTTTTGAACTATTACATAGTGATGACATTTAAAAATATTTATTTCGATTCAATCTCCAAAGCAAAAATAACTCAAAAAAAAAAAAAAGCAACTGAAAATTCTTGTAATGAATTTGAGAAATGCCTAGCTCTTGTTTGCTATTCATGTTACCGAGGGAGATGATGTTTAGAGGTTCAAATATGTTTAATGGGATTCTGCTATTTCACATGAACTTTCGTTCTCAATGTGAGGTTGTTATTAGTCATAGTAAGTCTTACTCTTTCTTAACATTGCTTTTATGAATGAGTCAGCTCTTTATATGAAAGGATTAATGCTTCTAAATGGCAAGCTGTACTGCTACTACTATGAGTCACGGTGAATGAAAAACAGCAATACTTTGATATACCAGAATATCTGAAAGTGGGTTCTGTGGAACACTATACTAGCTCTTTGGAATGTTACTAGATATTACTAAAAAAAAAAAGGGTTCTGTTGTCAGAGTAATTGGGGAAACCCTGGGCTAACTGAAGTTACACAGGTAGTGTGCTCCTCCACCCCTACTCCTGTAGGACATTTAAGTCAGAGCTTTTCATGTGCTTATATGCACTACCTTTCCAAGACAGTATGTTTCCCAAACTCATTTGGCCCCAGAACCCTATATTTGGAAGAGCATCTTTGGAACTTGTGTTCTGTGGACCCCTGGATTCTATTACTCCTGCACAGACATCTAGATATCAATGATTTAAAACAGAGGCAATTAAACAGGCTCCGATGTGGTATCTAACAGTCATGTCATTTCTCCAGAGCTGGCTCAGGAATGCTGGTGTGGTATGCTAAGGCAATTTGGGGCGGTGGGGATGGGGTGGGTGGGTGCATGGTAATATTAAGGAAAGTCTAATGATAGGCCAAAAGGAAGAAAAAAGGTATTTCTGAAATCATCAGAAAATAAAATCTCAAAGTATTATGTTTATACTTTCAAATGAACAATAAAATGTTGCTCTTTCTAAACCTAAATCTTCTGAGCTGGACATAGTTGTAAGAGAGTTAGATGATCTGGAAAGTATTCGGGGGAAAGAATCAGGAAAGTCAAGGTATACCTGGCAATGGAAAAAGTGATCACTTCCTTTTTGAATCCCTCATGCATTGCCAGATTCCCAGTGATCCATTCAAACAGAATAATCAATTTCCTAGAATCACTTTGGGTTGAATTGAAACAATGATGTCATTGCTGTCATTTAAATTTAATCCTGTTTCCCATTTGTACAAAATGTATGTGGGTTGAAACCAAGGTTTTATACTTAAAACTAGGTAATTGTATTAAACAAAGCCTGTTGTAAATTATCTAACTTGTACATGCCTCTTCACAATACTCCCTGTAATACTCTTATTACACACACAAAATTCAAGACGCCAATCCCTTTAATCCACATCAAGGAATAGAATGGAGCTGCTGGTTACCATTAATGTGTGCTTATTCCACACAGTCATGTTGTATGAAAAGAGTGACTTCAGAGTCAAGTGTCTTGGGCAAGTTGGTCATATAAAATTAATGCAGGTTTTGGGGACTGGCTTTGGAGTTTCTTATATAAGTATTGTTTATTTCTTTGATTAAAGAATTGCAATACAATGAATTTAAAAAAAAATTTCCCTGCCCCAATCTCAACCCATTTTAAGAGTACAAATTGCCAGAGGAGCAGCAGCAGAGCAGAGCATTAATAAGGACCAGGGCTTGGCATCTTGCTGGGGGCTCAGAAGCATGAGGTAGTTCCCAGCTTCCTTTCTAGAAGACTATAAAACCATCTTCAAATGTGGCACCATGGGTACTACTGGCAATGCGAACTTGGGCCAGGAAGTTTAGGCAGCCTCAGGTGACAATTCCAAGGCTTTGGCAGTGCTGTTTAGGGAAACTTCACCTCCAAACTTCTCAAATAAATTTGCCTAATGGCTAGATTCAATCTTCCCTGACCTCTAGAGAAGGGGAGCAGCCAGTGTGCCACTGGGCATCCCAGGAGTCTGTCTGCAGACCTGCCAAGCTGGGAAAGCATCAGGAAAGAAGAACTATCAAGAGGACACATAGGAAGGGAACAAAACACTCATTTTAGATTAACTGTTAATCAAAATGCTACTGTATTGCCAAGAACTGCTATCTTTTAAAAATCTACAAGCCAAGGAGGGGAGGGGAAGGATGTGAAGAGGCAAAAAGAGAGTGTGGAATCACACACACCATTTGGTCAAAGTCAGGCATGAATTAATTCTACAAAGCAAAATTTCAACGATGATTTGTGAATCTCAACTAGAGGGAAAGTTATGCAATTCCTACACTCAGCACCATTTATTATGAAATTTTACAGGGTAATCACTAATTTACTAATTTAGAAGCTTTTCTTTTTCATCCTCACCAAAATGTTACTATTTTCATTTTAGACAATTAAAATGATCATTGAATTAAAAATGATTTTCCTTTGTTATTATGCATTTTGGTGTTAGGTTAAAAATAAAAAAGTGACTATGTACTGTGATAATGTTGAAACCAATTATTCATGAATTTCAGTTAGATGCAGGCTTTGGTAACACTCCAGAGTCAGGACATCTTAAATCTCCAAGCAAATTCAGGCCACCTGGCCTGATGTGTCCCATCACTGATCACAACCAGCATTTATTTCCCATATGCTATTCCCCGCTTCCCTCCCCAAGCATACATATCCAACGTTCAGTGTCTCTCAAAAGGCAAACACTTTAATCTAAAATGGTGGCAGATATTTTGTACTACAACATTCTATGGCTAAAGAAATAACCAAGATTCTAATACTAATGCTGGAAAACACAGTGTCCAAAAGTAAGCAGAGCTCTTGGGAAACTATTATTCTCACTGCAGTCAATGAAGGTAAGTGTTCAGAGGAATTAAGGCAGACCGTAGTCTTTTACAGCCACAGGGATTTTCATCATCCCAGATCTTCTCCAGGAATCTGCTTCAGGAAAACTCCACAACTAAATGGGGGACAGGGGAAGGGGAGTGAACTGGGCCTGTGAGAAGTTGTTGACAAATGCCTACTTAGAAAGAACAACACACAACTGATACCCTGCCTTTTCAGACACGAAGGGTAGGGATGCAAAGAAAATCTTATTTGGCTGTTTGAGTTGCGTCAGTCAGGCAAACAGGATGATCCAGTATTTTCTATAAATTAACTTCTAAAATACTGAAGCTGGAGACAAGACTTTGGTGACAGGAAATGGAGAGCAGCAAGCCTGGTCCCAAAATAACCTGGACCATTGATCAATATGATTTCACTTGAACTCCCAGTCAGCTAGCTGGGTTGGACACTGCATTCAGGGCCCCAGGTGTCCCTTTGCTGTCTCCTGGTCAGGATACATGAGACAGGCCTGCATTTGCATGGGGAAAGCTACCCGGTGTAATTTGCAACCAAATATTAAACACTGCTGCCTTCCCATTGCAAAGGAAAAGCACATCCCAGTTGTTTACCACCGAATTCCAAACTATGGCTGGGAACTCTGTACCCAACTTCAAAGAATACTGACAGGTGGGGAGGAGGGCATGCTTCTAGACTGCTGCTTCTCAGAACACTGCTTGAAAGGTACTTGAAAGCTACTAGGATGGGGGCGGGGGGGGGAATGAAACGTACGAAGACTGGCAGCTGGAGTTCCATTCAGGGTGGTAACCTTACCAGCACACTCCTTTCTCTCCCAGTGCAAACAGCAGACTTCCCAAGGGGCACTGTGACTCCTTCCATACTGTTTTCCTCTATCTATCCTTAAGGACAGAAAGAATTATGGTTGAGTACCAGCATTGTGACTTGCTCTTTCACACTTCCCCCAATATGGTTTCTTGGTAATATAAGAGGAAAATTGGTAGTGTTTGGGATGAAGTTTAACAGCTGCCCACTACATCAGGCAAGGTGTAAGCAAAAGGTTACTAAGGTCATGCACGATTAGGATAAACTGCACAAAGGCTGGTCAGGTGGCACACAAAGTCTATTTAACTAACAAAAGGGGCAAAGGAGAAGGGTATTTTTTGCTATGAAGGCAGCTGCCACTGATCCCTCATCCTCCCCACTCCACTCACTCTCCAAGAGCAGCCAAGGAAAATAATAAGCCATTCCAAATCTGCTTCTGGGAGCAGAACAACTGGGCTCAGGAGGACGAGACAGTTATTGGCAGGACAAACGCTAGCTCTTGGCAGAGAGGTTGTTGCCCACAGCCACAGACTCACAGGTCCCGCTGGGGCTGCTTCCCACAGCACTTGGGAGGCCTGCCCTGCCCACAGCGCCAAAGAGAGGACACAAAGGCTGATGTCAGGGGAGCCCTGAAAGCGACCTAAAAAAGAATCTTAAAAGGGAGAATATATGGCACATATGCTGTTCACTTGGTACATGTGAATCTACAGCTATCTATTTATATATTTTGCACATCGGGTGAAAAGATTCAGAACACATGAAAAAAACATTTTCCAGCCTCTCAAATACATTGGCCAAGAGTATTCTCTGTTCATCACCGAATATAGACCTAAGACCACCAGGGAGGGGTATAGCCATGTCTGGGATGGATGATCCTAATTATAACACCCACACCCTTCACTACGTTAAAAGAGACCAGTGTGTTGCAAGTCCTTTAGTCTAAGACAGCTGAGGCCCCAGAAGGGTTCACTGCTCTTCTGCTTTGTTGCTATTCCTGAATTTTACCACCATGACTGTTATGTTGTCAGGGCAGCCTCTGTAAAATGACTGTAAAACTATGCTTTTGGCTCCAAAGTGAGGTTCATCCAAGCGCTCCTTGATGAATCGAACAGCTTCTTCATTGCTGAAAGCATCCCAGAGGCCATCTGAGGCCAAGATCATGAACTCAGGCTGGAGCTTGTCCAGGTCAAAGGTCAGGATATCTGGATCAGGGATGACCACGTTGAGATTTTTCAGTGGATAATCCCCTAGGGACCGAGACATGGCCAAGATCCCCTGGACTCTCCAGGAGCCATTAAAACTGATGAAACCACCTGCAAGGAGAGAACGCATCCGTTAGCTTGACTGGCTGACATCTCAGCACCTGGTCCAGTCTGGGTGCATACCTGTCAGGCTGACCTACTGGGCATAAGCTGGGGCCACGGGTAGTTTCCTCTACCACCACTGCCAATTCTGTGGAGCGTTTGCGTAGTTTGGGGTTTGACACTCTTTCTGTAGATCCCCATGCTCTCATCTTTCATCCTGAAGGCATTCAAGAATATATAAATAAGAAGCTATGGGTTGGGAATGAGTATGGGGGAGGGCATCAGTTTTAATTTCTCAACACCTTGGTAGCTCAGTGATTGGCAGAGGAAGGGTGGCTCTAGGGAGCACGAGGATGCTATAAGAGTAGGCAAAAGAATGCTGAAAAGGCAGGAGGATAAGCATCAGAGACATCCACTGCAAGACACGGGTTGGCCTGAAGGCATTGTTTGGTGTGCCTATCTAGATTTCAAAACAATCCCCCGAATAAGGTCAGAATTAAAGAAAAGCACATTTTGGCAACATGGTTAAAGGCTCAGACTCAGGGAACTGCTTGGATTTGATTCCTGGTTCTGTCATTTCTAGCTATGTGTGACCATGGATAAGAAATGATCTCTCTGATCCTTGGTTTTCATGGCTGTAAAACAGTCCCCATTTCACTGGGTTGTTGTAGAAATAAAGGAGTTATGCCATATGAATCACTTAGCACAATATTTAAGCATTATATACACTCAGTGATATTACCTATTATTGTTATTTCTTTAAGGGGGATAGAACTTTGTTGATTCACATATCATTTATCAGATATTTATTAAATAGCTACTTGGTACAGGGCAATGAATATGAAATTACATAAGATCCAGACCCTTCTCTAAAGAAATAGACAGTCGGGCAGGAGAGATAAGCTCCATGTATTAACAGCCAAGCAAAAAGCTGTATTCTTGCAGAGGGAGACTAATACCTGCTCAATGCTGTAGGCAGATGGAGGACGGAAGGGATGACTTCTGGTTTTGATGATCAGGGATCAGAGGGAGATTAAATCTGGGTCTTGAATAACGAATAGGATTTCCATGGACAGACATGTAGTGAGAACATACCATTAAGTACAAGCAGGCAAGAGCATAAGCACTTGAGTTGTACAGAACTGGGTTTCAATTTGGTCTCACCCTCCACTAGCTGTGTTGAGTTGGGCAGGCAACTCAGTCTTTTGTGAGGCTCAAGTTCTTGGTTGTAAAATGAGGGTAAAGCCACTGACTTCATAAGGTAAAGAGAACTATGTATAAAGTGCAAGGCTTGGTGCCCGGCACACAGTGAGCACACGATAAATAGCAGCTGATATTACTGCTGTGGTTGTTGTTGGAACCACTGTAGGGAGTGAAGACAAATCAACATGGATTTGGCCCAGACCTGTTCCACTTACTGTCATGCTAAGCAGGAGGGGGAAAGAGGTCCAGAAGGAAGGGCTGGGTCAGAGAAAATACACAGGAAGAGGGTAAAATCAATAATTGTCCCTTAAGTCATGCTACAAAACATACCTTTGACCAAATGACATAAAAGAACACAGCAGGTTAGCCTAACCTCCTTAGAGACAGAGTCCAAATTTGCTTCTATAAAGAACCAGTGCATGGGTGTGGTGTGGGGAGAGATGGTGTGTGTGTGGCCGAGGAGAGGGAGGATAAAGTGTGAGTGACATTTCAGAAGAGGGCACTGGGTGCTAAGATGACATTTTCAGATGTGTCGTGTGCACATCCCCGTCTGTGTTCACACGAGAGAGTGGGCTGCTTCTTAAATTCCGGGTCACAGCAGGCTGTTATGTGTATGTAGATAGTGCAGTATTTTACTCATACTGTCTGGAGCTCATCAAAGCTTGGTAGAGGCTCCTGAACACCATTTGTTCCATCCCATCAACAGCAAACCTGACTAAAGCTTTCATTAAAAATTATTCTGCATTTCAAGCATTCACTGAAGCAGGGGGTTATAATAAAATTCAACATTTTTTGATCCAACGGTACAGTTTCCTCCTGCGAGAGCTCAAATGTTGATTAGGTTCTGGGCAGAACCTGACCTGTAGAGATTGAGAGTCAACCTGTAGATTAACCCAGACAGCGGGGGCCGATCCTAGCCAGAGATGTAGCATACTTATTCCCCTCTAGCTGTCAGACCTGCTGCCTTGCATACCATGCTCAGCCTACATGCTGCAGTTGTTAATCTCGGGAGAAAAAAAAATTCCTCCCTTGCACAGGTATGAAGGAATTCTCCAACAAATTTAATTATGAAAATGTAATAATCAAATGCAAATCCTTCTTCAATTCTTTGCCCAAATGTCACCGTCTTAGTGAGGCTGACACTGATCACCCCCTATTTAAAATTGCAGCTCCTTGCCATTCCCCATCCCCTTACCTGCCGTATGTCTTTCCATAGCATTTAACACCTTCTAACATACTATATAATTTGCTTATTTTTTATGTTATGACTATTTGCCCTGCCTCCCCAACTCCAGAATGTAAGTTTCACGAGTATCTTTTGGGGGGGGGGGGTTGGGTGCAGGGTGGGGTTCATGGGCAGGATTGCTGTATCTCCAGCCCCTAGAATATTGAATAAATGAGTAAGGCACCTTTCTATGAAAGGTTTACTCAGTCGAGGCACTGTGCTGGGTGATGGGGGTATAACAGATGAACAGGACCTAGTTTCTGCCCTCAAACAGCACACAGTCAGGAAGGCAAGACAGATAAGAGAGTCAGGAATGAGCATACATTGTGAAAGGTGACAGAAGAGGCCACACAGTCTGCTCGGGAAAGACAGTGAAGGGGCTCTAACCCAGAATGTGGGAACATTTGGCACAGTATGGAAGGGAAGCCTCCACTGACATCCTTAAACTGAAGGCCAAATAACTGTTAGCCACTGGACAGTGGGAATAGCACCTGCAAAGGCACATCAGAAAGCAAGATTCTGTTGTGGAATGGTTAGTAGTTTTGTGTGGCTGCAGGGAAGGGTGACATGGCAAGAGATGAGAATAGGATGGGGCATCGGCCCAATGATCTTAGCTTTCAAACTTGAGAAGGGCTTCTTTGGCCCTTTTGGAATGTTTGGCCATGAAGAAAGGCAAAATCAGTGGCCATTTATTTGATAGGAAATCTTACAAAGTCTCAGCCACTTCAACAGCAGCCTCTGTACTGATATATTAATGATTGGGTAACCGAACATTTGAACCCCCTGGAGCTCCTTGAGCAAGCTGTCTTGTCCACCAGTAAGAGGCGCTCACAGGCTCACCAGCTCTCTTTATTCTCTTTCGCTCCTTCAGTTGGTAAGGCTTGTGATCATGAGACAAAGGAATGGCGTTCCCATCCTTGTCACACAGGACCCCACGTGAGTCACCCACATTGGCCACGGTGAGGTCTTTATCTGACAGCAGAGCAATCAAACATGTTGTGCCTGAAAGACAGAAAAGAGATGCAGTGTAGAAGGTCAGCAATGCATTGAGCTCAGTTGCTTTTTGTGGTTACTAGATTCTTTAGTCATTAAAACCACTCCTGCTGGGTGACAATTTGATTCCAGCCACTCTGGGAACGATGGTCGTTCATTTCAACAACACTGATCAAACCTGACAGTCAATTTTCTTAACCATGTTAAAGTGTCACTGAAGTGGGCTTACATTTTCTCAAGTCACTTTTGTCTCTGTTACTCTAAACACATATTTTTAAGATTAGGAGAGACTCAAAGTCGGCTTAAAGCTTCAGACAATTAAAATGTTTTCTCCTTCTCATTGGTGTGAGTTTCTTCAATGGTGAAGCCCCCATTTAAAGAAGGGAGGCTGGGGTGGGGGTGGGGTGGGTTCCCCAGATGAAGGCCTGGGAGAGCTAGGAAATGACAGATGTCAATGGCCAGGTCCTGTGGAGCCTGGAGGGAACTATGCAGTCTGGAAAGCTGAAGCTCGCCTAAGCAAAGTCTGACAGCAAAGGCTGGTGGCCAGAAGTAGGTCAACTTCAGGGTGTGGTGGGAGCAGACTGTGAAGGTAGAAGCAGAAAAACCTAAGGTGATGACAGAAATGAGGCTTAGCTACATAGGAAACGGGGTTTGGTCAGATCAGAAGGGAAAAAAGACTGGAGACCTGGTTGCCTGGAGTCCACATAAGACAGAAAAGGACACGCTCTCCTCAAATCCTTTTTGGAGTGAGAGTGGATAAAAGCAAATACAGTTGAACAGTCTGGTCTAGTTAGAGCCTGCCCTCACAGCCTGCCTGTGCTCCCTCCTCTCTTTCTCCTCCCTCCCTTCTGACAGTGTCACCACGAGCATGCAAATACCTGCTAAATGCAGAACCCATTAATCTCTTACTCCAAACTGAATAACTACTTTACTTATTAAAATTATTCATTAATTAGGTTTATTAAAATTACCCTCTTCATTAAGAAAGTCATATTCTATAACAAAGAATGCACACTGCATCTAAACAGCCCTTTAATCTTCACGGAAAAAAAAAAGACTGCATTCTTAGATAGGCATAAAGAATAAATACACGTTAATATCAACAGAGGGAGAATAATTTGAATAATTAGCATATCAGCTACTATTGTTCTCTTTGAAATTCTATGTTTAAGCCTATTTAACTTAAACTTTCCTTGATCAGAAGTGGACATGCATGGAATGTTGGTTAACTCAAGATTTCTGATATGAAAAGCCTCGTGAAAGAAAAAAAAAGACTAATTTTAGGAATTGTCATGGCAAATTTTTAACTTAAACAGCTATAAGAATGAAAATGTAAATAGAAGCACAATTCATAAAATTAGGAATTCTTTTCTCAGTTTTTGATATCGGTTGCATTTTGGTCTGCTACATTCCTCTCACTTTGTTCTCAAGCATCTCATGGGGTTAATTTGTCTGGCACAATCTAGCATAAATTCCCTTATAAGGTATATTCTTAGCTTTTGAAAGGTAAAATGAAAACATTATTTTATTAGATATGCTATGGTTTGGAGAAGTAAATCACTGTAACTCTCGGAGCTGTCTCTCCCTTTCCTTCTCACCCTGCATCTAGGTGGGTATGCCTCTGACCTTGATCAGCTTCCATTAGCATCTAAGTCTATATGCCTCTAGCCTGGTTGATGCTCCTCAGGCACAAACCAACTGCCAAGTAGGCATTTCCATTTGCCTGTACCACCAGCACCTCAAAGTAAATACTCACGAAAGGAAACTCATCAGCCTCCAAACCCTGCCCCAACACATCTGTAAACCTCTGCAATGCCCTATCTTGTCCATGGTACACCATTTACCTAGTTCCCATCATCCTGAAACCAGAGTACTATACTAGACTTTTCTCCCTGTTCCTTAGTCCTCTCATTTTCTATGGCCTATATATGCTGCTTTGTAAAAACTTGTCCCCATGACATGCAGGGGTTAAAGTCTCCCTGGTGACATGGGAGATGACTCCCAGGGATGAATTCAGACCTGGCACCATGGGATCAACAATTACATCCTGATCAAAAGGGGGGAAAGAAGTATAATTAATAAAGTATCAGTGGCAGAAAGAGTTCAAGTAGAGTCGAGAAGTTACTCTGGAGGTTGCTCTTATGCAAGCTTCAGGTAGACTTTGCTACCTATCATAACCTGCCAACCCCCAACCAGGGCCATTCCAGCCAATCCTAAAGAACACCTAGGGAAATATATAAGATTCCACAAGGGTTCCAGGCACTAGAGTAACTTTCCAGAAACTGACAACCTCCAGATGGGTCCCTGGTCTAGATAAGTCCTGAAACCTAGCCCAGCCTCTCCAGAACATCAGATAGTTCCATCTACCTATACCACATTAGTGACAGACCCTTCCAATATGGAAAATGTAAAAATGCCATAGCCCAAACACCCCTAAAGAGAGGATGGAAATATCAAAGGTGATGGTGGAGTTATACAGAGAAGACAGGATTTAACAAACGAATATGCATGCTGAATCATTAAATTGATATCTCTTTTAGTCTCCAGTATTTTAGAGCAGCTAGAAGTAAAAACCTAAAATTGTGAAACTGTAACCCATGTCAAGGTCCAAAATATGTTCTACAATAATTGTGGTGCTGTGCTTTGAAATTTATAGCTTTTTTGTATATATGTTATTGTTCACAAAAAAGAAGGAAAAATAGTAGATTGTGATGATAAAAATGTATTTAAGCTCTCTAGCCTCCTCTATCTGGAGCAGCTAGAAGGAAAAATATGAAAGGATCATATGGTAGCACATGACAAATTCTGGGTTCTGTCCTGTAACCACTTGTTGAAGACGGCTTTGAAAATTATTGCTTTTTTATTTCTTTGCTTTGTATATATGCTATACCATACAACAAAAAAGTTAAAAAACAAAAACAAAAACAAAAAACAAACCTGCCCCCTACTCTCTATCTCTAAGCTTACTCTATGAATTCAGACTCTCATTAATTCTCCCTGTCTCCCTGCTTCTAGTTCATCATCTACATTGTCATTGGAGTGATCTTTTAAAACACAGATCTCCTCACATCAGTCTCCTGTAGTGATTCTCAATCATCTATGTAAGTATATTTCAAATTATTTTCTTGCTGCAGGAATCAGCCCAACCTCTTTTCAAAAAATAAATCTTACATGGCAGCTCAATACAGCTAACAGATCAATGTGGAGCTGCTCTGACTGAAATGGGTGCAGGGAGGGGCCCGGAGGTCAACCAAATGCTTCCCGCCTTCCTCACATGGCTGAGGACAATTCAGAGCATGACCAGAAAGCCACTGGCCTATGGGGAAAAGTCCAAACTCTTTAATACAGCATAAATCCCTCCACCCTCTGCCCTTCCACACTGTACGCTGGCCACAGGGAACTCAGGGAGAATCCTCGATGGCACTGGTTTCCTTCACACCCCTGGTCCTTCTGCTTAGAACACCTTCTCCCACCCCCCAGCGTAAAGTCGTTAAGACCCCCCTAAGGTCCTGCTTTCCATTATCTCACTAAGGGTACCCTTGATGATGGTGAGGCAGAGGAAAGGAATGCAAAGAAAAGCCCATGGTGCTGTCTTGAAATAGATATTACAATGGTTATTTTACCAAATAATCCCAGAATTAAAGATCAAGCTAAACAGGGAAAGCAAATCTCTCTATCTCTTCCAATATCAATCAAAACATTCGAACTGTCCTTCTAAATTTCAGAAAGCCAGGGGAGCCAGAGTTAGGTAAATGTTTAAAAAACATTCATTATAGCTAGTATCTTTTTTTTATTATATAATATAATATACATACAAAGCAAAGAAAGGTAAAGGCAATAATTTTCTAAGCAGTCTTCAACAAGTAGCTACAGGACAGATCCCAGAGTTTGTCATGGGCTACCATTCCATCATCTCAGATTTTTCCTTCTAGCTGCTCCAGAACATTGGAGGCTGATAGCTAGTATCTTATGTGGAATATGACAATCTGGAGGCTTAGTCTATGCCTGGAAGCGGGTGTAGGAGAACAAATTTAGAAAGTATTTCTACCCTTTGAGGGCCATTCCCTGCCCATCTCCCTTATCCTTTGTTGGTAGAAGCTACCTCCTCCAACAGGATCTGAAAATTCCAAATACTGCTTTCCTAATCTCCTAATGTGACTCAAGGGTACACCTTTTGGGGGCTTCTGGAAAACTATCCCTCTCATAAAAGAGACATGATGCAGAAAATGATCTGCTTTTTGGCCCACTGATGGTCATCCCGTGTTTCCCAGAACTGTGGCAACCATCTTGCAACTATGTGGGGAAGTGCCTGAGTCAAGGCAACATGCAAAGTGGCAGAGCTGAAAGGAAGAGCCTGGGTTCCTGAGGACATCACTGAACTTCAGACCCAACCTACAGCCATCCTGCCTCTAGAGCACTTGTTCTGTGAGAAAATAAGTGTCTTTACTCTTTAAGGCTTTTTAAGTTGGATTTTTTTTTGTTCCTTGCAGTATCCTAACTGATTTATGGATTCATAGTTTAATACAGGGTTTACAAAATATTGATGAGAGATTGTTTTACTCACAAGTTGTTGGGCATACTTATGGCCTGCCAAATCTTTTTTTTTTTTTTTTTTTTTTTTTTTGCATGGGCAGGCACCAGGAGTTGAACCCGGGTCTCCGGCACTGCCAAATCTTTTGTCAAGAACACAATCCCACTGTTTTCACGGGTAAAGATGATCTAGCTTATAACACAGATTTCAGGAATGTACAGCTTTGAGAAAGTAGGCACTTCTTATGGTAGCAACAGAGGAGACCTGGTCAAACTGGGTGAGCCCCAAATGGGGAGAGCTCCTGGGCAGTGCTCAGTATCACAGAACTGTCTCCATTTCCCTCTTTCTAGAAATCTGCCCATACCCTGGGTGGGACTCATGTGGGTCTGGAGAAATGATGCATACAAAGCAATGCAGAACACCTGGATGTGGAGACCTGAGCATTAGGAGACTTCACTGTTAGCAACTCACTATTTGGGCTTTGTAGTCCTAGCCAGGGACTATAATATAGTTTATAATCTAATCTAATATTACTTCAGAGAACAAACTGCACCATTGTTGAGGAGCTTGAGAAAAAGCATTTTACTTAAGAGAAAATGGAAAAGATCACTTTTTTTCTTTTGTATGTTTGAGAAAAAACACCAGTAAGTTTCTGGCTATTAGTTTTGAGATGAAAGTCTATCAAAGTATTATTTATCAAAAATACTCGGGGCAAAACATTACTTAATTTTGAATGTCAGTATGTGCAATAGTAACAATTTAATCTAAGTGAGCATTTCATTGCCAAGCTGGGAGAGATCTTGGAAATTTCACCTAATAACTTCATTTATAGATAAAAAATTTAAGAAAGTTGCTCCAAAAGCCTAATGAATTTCCCTCTTCTACTATATGTTACTTCCTTTTAAAACAGAATAGTTAGAAAAACAGACTCATCTTCAGGCAGAGTCCAAAACATCCATTTAGCAAAATCCTTATTTTCTAAAATATGGACTGAGTAGAAGGGGGCTATACTCAAGGAGCTTTGAGACTAATAGGACAAATGTGTGAACTACTAAATATAATAAAAATAAAATGAAATGACAAAGCTAATTAAGTGAATTCACTTAGATTAGTCTTTAATCCCCTTGTTGAATGAGTCTGTCAAGTTATTTAACTTTTAAGCCTCAGAAAATGACACCACAATCAACCAATTGCTCAAACTAGAAATCTCAGAATCATCCTTGGTTTTCATATTTTCCTCATTCCTGACATTCATTCTTTCATCCAGTTCTATCACTCTAGCCTTTAAAATACATCTTAAATCCTTCCATTTTCTTTTCATAGTTTCGACTTGAGCAAACCACCATCATTTCAGCCAGTTTGCTATTTCATTGTGAGAAACAGTGGTGACCAGGTCCCTGCCTAAGCTTTCCAGTATCATGCCATGGGGCTCTCTCCCTTGCTTATAGCCTCTCTTCTATTCTCCAAACACGCCAAGCCCTTTATCATCCATGGGGCTTTGTATTCGCTGTTCCCTCTGCCTGGAATGCTCTCCCCTGTCCTTGACATTGACTGACGACATGCATTGTGATGTCTTAGCTCAAAATTGACATCCTCAGAAGCCTTCTCTGATGGAGATCTTGTCTCCTCTCTATTTCCTTTATTGTCCTCATAACACAAAACATGCAAACATCTTGCTTATTTATTTAACCTATTTGTTTAATGTCAACCTCCTCCTGTAAAATGTAAACTCCACAAGGGTAGGCATATTGTCTGCTGTTTCCTACTAAAATGTTGGTGTCCAGAACATTGCAAGCACTCACCATTTGCTGAATAAATGAATCGATGGATGGATAGATGGATGAATAAAAAATCAGAATTTCTTTGGTTCTGACCTGACATTATGCTAAGCTCTGTATGCTTTTCTCTGAGCAGGTCAACTCAGTTCAGTATGATACCATAGATTGTTGTCTCTTCCAGATCCTGATTGCCATAGCAGGGAGCTACCCAGTTGTAGTAAAATACATTCTATACACGATCAAAATATGAAGACCTTCCTGTGTGTTCTAATACATGGTCATATGTACCCCGCTGGTAAGGCTCAGGCCTGCCCCTTGTTCTTTCCTCTAAAGGACCTGATTCCCAGTCCAATGCAAATGAGGGCTTATGCCCTCTCCACAGCTTCTCAAGGGGTGGCCCCTTGGGAAGTGATAAAGGTACTTCATGGTGGTCAGTACATGAGCAATCTGTCTGCTTCTGACCTCAATTTGTACTTTGCAAAACAGGCACATTTTGCCATGTCTTGATAATTCTCATTTTCCTTAAAGGCAAACACACAAATGCAAAATGTTTATTAATCTGCTCTATTTAGAACCAGCATTCTCTCAACCAGTTTAATTTTTGCGTTGCAGAAAGAGTGAAGGTATGCAAGAAAATCAATTCTGACTTATCTAAATATTTTGGTTGGATAATATTAGGCACTTAGTTCATTTGATGAGCTTGAAAAAATGCAAATGTTAATGAAGGTTAAGTAACTGGTGGATCAAAGCACCTTTTAAAACCCTAGTTATAAATAATCTTAACACTTTCTCAGCTAAATTAATAACAAAGTAGTAATAACAACAATTTGTTCAGTGAAATTCCGCAGAGTCTTACACACACACTTGCAGCTGATTTTCTAATATCTAGGAGGAAGAGAGGGGAGGGCAGATACTATTCTTCCTTTTAGGATATGAGAAAAATGGGACTCAGAGGGCTCATGTCTTATCCATGATTACACGCTCAATGCACATTACATGACTAAATGGCTAGAAAACCTGGGAATCCAGAACTATTACTTTAGTAATAATAACAATGATGGTCCCTACTGCTTAAACATTTTACTATATGCTAAACCTTTATTTTGTTATATACCTTGATCCACGCTACCCATTTTACAGATTAGAAACTAAGACTCAGGATAACAACTGCCCAAGATCACACACCGGGACCCTCAGACTCCACTAGGCCACTCCATTAATAGCCAGCATTATACTATTTTTCTGCCCTATACTATTTTTCCCCAGCCCCCAGAAGCGTTGATTTCTGTGACCAGAATCCTACATTTTTGCATTTTGAATGATCCCATCAACTTACCCCCTTTTGAAGGTATTGCAGTATACACTGATGCATATACACAATATTACACAGTAATACACAGTATTACTGATAAATCAAGAAAAAATGTGATCTGTGTGCCATTAATTTCTTTTACTATAATTGTGACTGTGTTAATTTATACAAAACTGGTACATTTAAAATTCTCAATAATGATCATTATAGAAGGCTTAGATTAGCTGACCTCCAGGGTCTCTTTCAGTTTGAATATTCTGCTGGTCTCGAATTGGGATTGCAAACTTCAATGCTTTGAGGGAAGCAGGCCAGGTGTAAAAAAACCTTGTTACCCTCTTTGAGTAGCTTTCCTCCCTCCCTACTTTTGATAGGTATGTAGGTTCTAAAAATATTTTTCTACTCTAAGAAAGGGCAAGCATGATGATGGGTGACAAATGGCATCTGGTTTCAGTGCTGGGGGCTGCAAAAAGGAGTTGTGGCAAATTCAAGGGCATATACTAAGGGGGCAGCAGTTCCTTAACTCCAAAGATATTGTCATGGGGGAATGCAGAACTGTGAACAGTTCTTCAGATTTTTCAAGGGATGCCATTTTTATGTGAACTCTCCTAATTTTTAAATGTTGGCAACTTTTATTGTTAAAAATCCATGCAAGTCAAATAAAAGGCATTTGAGGGTCAAGTCTGGGCTAGCAGTTGGTGCCCCTCTATTCTTGAGCTTTATCAAAATTATTGTCCATAAGACACCTTAAATAATAGGAGTGATGACAAAGAAACCTTATACTTTGGTCTGTCTTATGCATTTCTGATCTATTCTATTCTGGCATTCAAGTCTCATAAATCATTAGCTAGAGTGGAATTATCATAACCCATTTTATAAATGCATATGTTGGCAAAGAGATCTTAGATAGTTGCTTCAGGTCATGTGGTTGGTTAGGTGAAAGGGAGGGGAGGGGAGATTGCAGTGACCGGGTTCCGAGGCTCAGGGCAGTGCTGTCGGCCTCACATCTCATGGCTACTTAGCCCCCTACTGACTGCTCATCAAGTGCAATTCCATTTACATGTCTTATTTATGATTCTTCAACCCATCACACTGTAAGCCCCTTTGAGCGCCAGGGCTTATTCACAGCTGTATTCTTATAACAGCACTTTGCACACTGAAGACTCATAATACTTGGAGGGAGGCTAAGGATTGGGGTGACGGGGAGGGCAGGGGGTGCCTTCCAGCTTGCACCTTGTACAAATTGTACTATTTGTATATTTTACAACTTTGCTACTATGCAAAGTATAGTCTAACCAGGAATATATATATATATATACTTACAAAAATATTAACAGGGTTATCTGTGTGATAGGATTTTGGACCATTTTGTTTTCTTCATATTTTTCTATATTATGATAAATTGAACGTGTTATTTAGAACTACAAGTTATTTATAATGTTTCAGGAGCATCTCTACTGCATAAAGCAATGTTTACAAATATACAACAGAAAAAACAGGACTGACAGCCTTGATTACAGCAAGTAAGTGGCACAGGTATAAAATAAAGACTCAAAGGAATAGCAGTGACAGAGATGATAGTAGCACTATTAATAGATAGTTCAAGTTTAGATTCAGATTCGACCCAAAACTATCCACTGGTAAGAGACAAGTGAGCCTTAGCTGCCTTTAGGCCCCCTGTGCTGCCTTCCTCATCTCTAAGCGGCAGTATCTACGTCTACACAGAGTAAACCAATCTGCTCCTGGGGGCCAATGAAGACCCTTCACCCTTGGTGTAGACACACAAGTGTGATTTAAAAATTGGACTCATGAGAATGTTTATTTTATGACAGATCACTTGACTGCAACACTTTTAGCAAGATGTTTATTGTCTGGGTGAGCGATACAGCAATTTAAGTTTTGCTTGGAGTGGGGGACAATGTGGAGGAAAGTTCTGTGTTTTATAGCCGTTTTTTTTTTTTTTTTTTTGCATGGGCAGGCACGGGGAATCAAACCTGGGTCTCTGGCATGGCAGGTGAGAACTCTGCCTACTGAGCCACTGTGGCCTGCTCATAGCCTATTTTAATAATACACGTGGACACTCACTCACACAATGCCAGCTCACTACAGTGATAGCAATTTACCTCTCTGGTAAAAAGTCTTTTAAAAAGGAGTAAGGTGAATTGCAATTTTTGCTCTTTAGGAGAGAGAGAAAGAAAATGGGGGGGGGGAGGGTAACATGGGGGAGGGGGAGAGAGAAGGGGGCAGACAGAGAGAAGGATTCAGTGAAGGTGTTGTAACAGCCAAAGGGCCGTTCATTATACATAGCACAGGAGAAACAACACGTTTAGACCATGTGGAGAAAAAGGTTTATCTTGTAAAGGTTCCACAGTGAATCTTAGCTCAATAACACAATTTCAGGGCCTGGATGACATCAGGGCCTGATAACCGACAGAAATTATATCGGTGTGCAGTACATTGGAAGAAGAGCAGGCAAAGCTGGCCATTAAAGAAAGTAATGTGCGGGTACGATAAGATCACTGTCAGCAGGCGCCTCCAGCCCCCCCTTCCACAGCCCAGGCTGCCATCAGTCATGGCTTGGTCCTGAAATACAGATAAAGCACCAGGCGGCTCTCAAATACGACTGTCAGGCCCCAGCCCCTGTTGGCATAATCTTTTAAGTCCCCCAAAGTTTAACCTGCTTAGAGCTTGTTCACCAGTCTTTCTCCCGATAATTAACGCCACAGCAGAGATACACCTGTCTTACATCTGTCGTCTGTAAGACTAGTGTGAACTCTGATCTTTCCTTCTTTTCTCCTTTTCTCTCTTCTCTATTACCCGAGTCCTTGCGAGCCCTGCTTGAAATTTTCTTGGCGGAAGGCGATGTGCGTGGCTTGGCTAAGATAATTACTTCACATATTAGCCTACCTCTGTGTGGGAGACTATTAAATTAATTAATGATTCATACTACAAACCAATAGCTCAACTGGAATGAGTAGTAATGAGTCTGAAAGTTATTTTAGGATGAGAGCCTTGATGGAAAGTGATTGGAAAGAAATCTGTGTGGATGGACATGGGCAGGGCAAAATTCTGAAAGCTATCTTTTATTGAGCATTCACTATGTGTCATGCAATATGCTAAATTGGCATATATAGTTTCTTTAATTTTCCTACCATTATTCCCATTTTACAATCCCCATTTCATAGATGACAAAACTGAGATTAAGTGATTAGCACAAGATCTAACAGCTAGTGAGGGGCAGAACCCATCAAGTCTGTTGCCAGTTTTGCGTTCAACCTTTAGTCAAGGCATTGTTAGTCTGTATTTAATGTTCTTGTGGAAATTAGAAAAAAGTACTTCCTCCTTAAGACACTTTACTACCATTTCCATAAAATGGTCATAACATATATTCAAATCAACAGTGACTGTGGCATGAATGGTGCCTCCTCCTGCTCTGTAGTCCAGACATGCACAACAATATGGACAATCCAGCTTTTGGGCTATATCCTCCCTCCCACCCCCACCAGGAAGAAAGCTGCGAAAGGAGAAGGTTGGACAATGAGGAATTTCAGCTTGAGAGCATACCAGAGGCTTTCTTCTGCACACAGAGACTGGTAGAGGTTGTAATGCCAGACCTGGAAGGAAGAGACATCAACAGCAACACACCCGAGGCCAAAGGAACTTACTGAGCACACATCAAGGACATCTTCTATCAAGCTAAGGGACTAGGGTGGCAAACCATCCTAGTGGGCTTCCAAATAGAGCAAGCAGTGATGGAACACCCCCCATTATGCAGGGGAGCTATGGAGTGCCCTGGACTGGGCATAGACGGAAGGGCCACCCAAATGGCACTTGCATGGGTTTTCCTTTGCAGCCAAGTTTCCCTCACTGCATGCTGGAAGGCAGAATGACCAGAATGACACTGTGCGAGAAACAGTGTGTTACAAATTGGAATTTTCTTTTCTTCACTGAGATTTCTGTATAAGCAAAAACCTTAAACAATTCAGTTTGATACTGGCTGAATGAGAGGGAGTCAACTTGTGGCAAACCCTATTATTTTTACCTCTAGTACTGTATAGTTTAATTCTGGACTTAAGTATACTTGAGCTCTTTCCTGACATAGAGTAACTAATAAAATGACTGGAAGAAATGAGAAACAATGTATGAGTGCCAGAAGGGTCTTTTCCGTAAATGAGGTATATCACCCTAAATAAGAAAAACAATCTCTTTTAATGGGTACGTGTGTGTCATAATTCAAATTTTCAGAATTTGATGGAATATTCATTTAATTTTCACACTCCAGCAGAGTTAAAGTATAGATGTGTCATCTGATACTCACAAACACCATTTTGAAATTGAAATGTCCTTCAACTTCACATTTCAACTGTTGGAATAGTAATGTTTATTTTCCACTTGGGTGCAGCCTATGGACACCCCTCTGATCCTTCCTTTTTAGTTTGGTATAAACATGTTAAAAAGCACTGCTTTCTATTAAATTGATCACATGCATTAGGGAGTCTTAGAAAACCCAGCAGAAGGTTTCTTGCCATAGGAAACTTCATATAGATTTTGAGGTACAAGTAAGTAGATAAGTTTTTGTGGTGCTCATTAACATACTTCTCATAACTACAGCTAACATTTACCTCAGATTATAGCATGCTACTGAAATTAATTTCCAGTTACATCATCACAACCTAGATTCCAAGTCCAGTACGTTCTGCTGGTAAATAAAATTAATTTCATGACTGCTTTGATTCTTCTTTGATAGGCCAAAGAAGCCCTGCTTATTTTTTCATTTCTTCATGGTGTTTGAAGGTTCTTCAGTGAGATACTCACTTCTCTTTAGGGTTCCCAGAAAACAGCAAGTACTATTTCTGCTTTTTAATGAGTGCTGTGGGAAGGAGGTATGGCAGGGTTTTCTGAAATTGAGCTTTATCAAAAGGATCATTGCCTGGGTGAGGAATGGGGATAATGAGGCAGAGACGGTTTCATCTGGTGCCTCACAAAGAACTGTAATTTCTTTTATTTACTTCTTTTCCCTTAGCTAGGAATCAACCCTTTTTCTCATGGTTTCAATTAAAAACAAACCTGGAGCTTCTGGTGGATGAAGATGGTGGTGTAAGATGCTCCAAAGGACTGTTCCCCTGACAGAATCTTTGAGCAACTAGCAAAAACAGGCAGATCTATCTTCCTGAAAACTTTGGGAAACAGATAAAGGATTGCCTAATCAAGAAAAATTAGCTTGAAAAATGGTAGGCAAACCTCACAGTGCCCTTGCTAACCCCTCCCCAACCCTCATAGATTGGCTTTATGGGCCCTGTCCCAGAGGGAGCAGAGTAACCCTTACGATATACCAAGGTACCTGTATGGCAGTGCCAGTCTATTAGAGGGAAGCCTAAAGACTAAATGAAGCAGGACCCTTGTCTCTGGTTTACTTCCCAGAATTTGTCTTGAAGGCAGAGAGAAGCAGCTAAATCAGTGTAAGAAACAATTAAGTCAAAGTGGCCTGAGGCAAAGGACTAACTGCTTTAAGTCATACAATAGAGCAAGAGGGGGAAAGAGTTTATTTCAAAGGGATTCAAGGGAACATTCCAACTGTTAAGAAGGGAATTCCTAAAGTGAAGGGAAGCACAAGTTCAGGAAAAGAAGGATGTTCCACAGCTCCATTCAGACTCAGGTAAGACAAAGAGGCTCCAGTACTTCACAATGGCCTTGAACTGATGTTCTTGACAGGAGGGCCAAGCTCTCAAGGAAACCACCAGTCAAAGCAGAGCCGATTTACAAAGACTGAAAGGGGCTTTGTGCTTCGGTTTGTTTTGTTAGTTCCTCGTGCTCAAGGAAATCCCTGTATTTTAGTTTCCTAGGCTGCTCAAGAAAATACCATGAAATTATTTGGATTAAACAATGGGAATCTATTTGCTCATGATTCTGAGACTGGGAAATTGTACCCATGAAGGCATTAGCAAGGTGATCCTTTCTTCCTAAAGACTGTGGTGTTTGGGGCTGGCTGCTGGTGATCCTCAGTTCCTCTGTCACATGGCAAGGCACATGCAGGCATCTCTCAGTCTCTTCCTTCTCTTCTGGATTCTGTTTCAGCTTCTTACTTCCTGTGGCTTTCTCTCTCTGTCTGAATTTCATTGTCTTATAAAAGACTTCAGTAGTAGGATTAAGACCCTCCCTGATTGAGGTAAGATACACCTTAATTGTAGTAAATTCCTCAAAAGTTCTGATTTACATTGGACTTACAGAGGAATGGATCACATTATAGAACATGTTTTTCTGGGGTACATACAGCTTCAAACTATCCACTCTGTCATATCAGGAGCTGGATACAAACTTAAGAAACAGACAGCTCAGGGACTAAATTCCAGAGCTAACACTTGAAAATATTAAAATGTTCAGTATGCAACAAAAGATTATATGACTAACAAAGAAACAGGAAAAGGTAGACCATCCAAAGGAACAAAATAAAAATCATCAAACCAATGAGGAGGACCATACTTCAGACATTCTGAACAAAGACCTTAAGAAACTTATCCTCAATATACTCAAAGAGATAAAAGAAACACAGAGAAAGAACTAAAGGATATGAGGAAAATGATGAATGAACAATATGAGAATCTCTTTAGGATTCTCAATAGGAGTGGACCAGAAATGCTGGAATTGAAGATGACGATAACGGAAATGAAAAATTCCCTAGATGATTTTCATAGTAGATTGAATCTGGCAGAAGAGAGAATCAGTGATCTCAAACACAAGACAATTAAAATGATTCAGGTGGAGAAGCAATAAGAAAAAAGAATTTAAAAAAATGCACAAAGCCTAAGAGACCCCTGGGTCACCATCAAGCATACCAATATACACATTGGGGATGTCCCAAAAGAAGAAAGAGAAAAAGGGGCAGAAGGAATATTCAAAGAAATAATGGCAGAAAACTTTCCAAATTTAATGAAATAAATGAATATGCATGTCCAAGAAGCCCAATAATCCCTGAGCAGGGTAAACCCAAAGAGAATCATGCTCAGACACATAGAAATCAAACTCTTGAAAGCTGCAAGAGAAAAGTAACAAGTTAGGTACAAGAAAATCTCAATAAGATTAAATGGCAATTTCTCATCAGAAACCAAAGAGGCAAGAAGGCAGTGGGATGAAGGATGTACATGCTGAAAGAAAACAATTAAACGAGAATTTAATTGCCAGTGAAACTTTCTTTCAAAATAAGGACTAGATTAAGATATTCCCAGATAAACAAAAGCTGAATGAGTTCATCACCTCTAGAACTGCCCTACAAGTAGTGCTACAGGGAGCTCTACAGACCGAAAGGAAAGGACACTAGCACAAAGAAATAAAAGCATCTAGTAAAAGTAAACATACAGGTAATTATAAATTACAATACCATTATACTGGTTTTTTTTTTGTTTTGTTTTTTTGCTATGTACGGGTTCTAAATGCAAAGGAATAAAAAGTAATGATAAATCTGTGGTTTTGGACATATATAAAGACATAGTATGTAACAAGCACAATAAAGAGGTGGGGGATGGAGGATATATGTGTATGCTGTTGAAGTTAGGTTGTTATCAAATCCAACATGATTGTTGTTGATTTAGGATGTTAAATGCTTGCCCCATGATAACCAAGAAGAAAAAATATGAAAGATATATACAAAAAGAAATAAAAGGGACTCAAAATAGTACAATGTGAAAAATCAGGAGATAGAAAGAGTGTAGAGATTGGGTATTGGTGCTGAAGGAGTACAGACTGTGCATCTGGACTGATTATGAAAATCCAGATATGGTTAGCACAATACTACCTGATGGTAGCACAATAATATAAATGCACTGAATTAAGCTGAATGTGAGTATGGTTGAGGGAGAAGGGCTGGGAGCATGTATGAAACCAGAAGGAAAGATAGAGGATAAAGACTGAGACAATAAAACTTAGGAATGCTTAGAGTAGACAATGATGATGGTTAAATGCACAAATATAAAAACATTTTTGCATGACGGAGAACAAATGAATGTCAACATTGCACGGTGTTAAAAAAGGGTGGTCTACAGGAAAAAGTACAATCAGTGCAAGCTAGCATCTACAGTCACAATAACACTGTAGTATGCTTCCACTGAATGTAAAATGCATAGTTTAATACATTTTGATGTGTGTATGCACAGGTGAAACCAACACCACAATCAAGATGGTGAACATTCCATCACCCCCCGTTTCCTCAGGCTCCTTTGTAATCCATCCTTTGCTCCCCTTACTCCAGCCCCGACACATCCACATCCATAGAGAAATCACTGATCTTGTTTTGTTTGTATTTTCTAGAGTTTGCATGCATGGAATCGTACAGCATTTTCCTAGAATTTGTAGAAATGGAATCACATAGCACGTATTCTTTTTGTCAGGCTATTTTTGCTCAACATAATCATTTTGTTGTGTGTATCAGTGGTTCATTACTATCCATTGCTAAGTGGTGGTCTACTTATAGATATACCACAATTTGTTTAGCCATTTACCTGTTGGTGCATACTTGAGTAGCTTCCAAGTTTTAGCTATTACAAATAAAGCTACATAAATGATTAAAAAAAAGAAAGAAAGAAAGAAAGAAACAGTGCTGGGAAAATTGGATGGCATATGCAAAAGAATGAAGGGGAGCCCATACATTATACTATATACAAAAATCAACTCTAAATAGATCAAAGACCTAAATATAAGAACCAACTCCTACAAGAAAACATAGGGAAGCATCTTAAAGACCTTGTGTTAGGCAATGGTTTCTAATACTTTACACAAAAAGCATGAGCAAGAAAAGAAAAAAGATAAGTGGGACCTTATCAAAATTAAAAGCTTCTGTGCCTCAAAGGACTTTATCATGAAAGTACAATAACAACCTACACAATCGTAGAAAACATTTGAAAACCACATATCCAGTAAGGCTTAATGTCCAGAATATATAAAGAAATCCTACAAGCCACCAACAAAAAGATAAACTACCCAATTCAAAAATGAGTTAAAGACTTCAAAAGACATTTCTCAAAGAAGATAAACATTTGGCCTAAAAGCACATGCTCAACATTATTAACCATTAGGGTATTGCAAATCAAAATTAGAATGAGATACCATTTCATACCCAATAGGATGCCCACTATATAAAAACTGGAAAATAAGTTTGGTGGAAGATGTCAAGATAGGAACACTTGTTCCTTGTTGGTGGGAATGTAAAATGGGCAACTACTATGGGAGACAGTTCCTCACAAAGTTAAGTATAGAATTACCATAGGACCCTGTAATGTCACTTCTGGGTGTGTACCCCAAAGAAATGAAAGGAGGGAATCAAGCTGATGTCCATAGCAGTGTCATTCCCAATTGCCAAAAGATGGAAGCAGCCCAGGGTTTGTCAACCAATGAACAGATACCCAAAATGTGGTGTAAACATACAATGGATTATTATTATTCACACATAAAAAAATATGAAATTCTGATGCATGTGACAATGTGGATGAGCCTTGGAGACATAATGTTGAGTGAGATAAGGCAGACTTTTTAGGACAAATATTGTGTGGTCACACTGATATGAAATAATAATTAGAATGAGCAAATTCATATAATCAGAAAGTAGAATATAGGTTACCCGGGGCTGGGATGGGGGTAGGGAGTGGGTAGTTAATGCTTAAATTGTATGGAATTCCTATTTGAGGTGATGGAAAGTTTGGTACCAAATGATGGTGATGGTAGCACATCATTGTGAATGTAATTAACAGTACTGAATCATATATTTGACTGTGGTTAAAAGGGGAAATTGTAGGTTGTGTATCTGTTACTAGAATAAAAATGAAAAATAACCCAATATAGGAGTACATAAAACATACAGGGAACCCTTATGTAAACCAGGAACTACAGTTAATAGTACAATGATAATAATATTCTTTCATCAATTGTAACAAATTTACCATACTAATGAAAGGTATTAATAATATGGGGGTACAAGGGAATTCTGTATTTTCAGCGTGATTTCTCCGTAAACCTACAACTTCTTTTCAAAACAAACAAAAACCCTGGCCTTTAAGGCTTATAAATTTTATCCTTATTTAAACACCTATATAATTGTAAATCTATTTACATATATATATATGTGTTGGTAAGGTGATATCTGGAGTCATTAATTGTCCATTGCATTCAGTGTGAAGCACTGTGTCCCAGGGAAGATTAAGAATATTATGGCTGGAATCCAAAAGGACAGGAGACATAGTTATACTTAGTTTTGAGTTTCAAAACTCATGATGACAATATTCTCAAGAGAAAAATCTTTTTGAGCATCTTTCAGCCAAGGTTCTGGACTAAATGACAGGCATATGAAGATGGAGAAGCAGCAAATTTTCCTGTCCACAAGTCCCCTCCTCCTACTTCCCTTGGCCAGGCAGGACGGTGGCGGTGGTGGTGGGTTGGGTAAGGTGGAGGGGAGACAAGGAGGAGAGCAAGAAGGAGTCTTTGCTGTGTGAAGCTCCGAGAACTGAGTGGAGCTCAAAGCACAGAAAATCTGGGTCTCACTGTTCAGGGCACATAACCAAGAAATCATACATCCCTGCCTCAGTGGAGGGGTAACAGCTGTGTGAGGGTGGGCTTTCCGTTCACCTGTCATCCCAGCAAATGGCAGGACAATAATGACATCTGTCACTTAGATCACCCAGGGAAAAAGAAAATTAAAACTGAACTTAATTTGGTATTTATACAAAATGAATCTGAGAAAAATCTGGAAACAACTGAATATACTTTGAAGTGAATGGACTAAAATTTCCATATCAGATCCAATAAGGACTCAAAAGCAAAGTTATATTCAGTTCTAGAGAGATAAACTAAATTACATTTCTACACATCTTTATTTTATGGCTATGTAATTTGTGTGTATATATATATATAGATATCTCATGTCTATTACATATTATGTTATGCATCTTAAATTTTACCTTGGCCTAGAAATTATGAAATTAATTTTTAAAATGCTATAGCTACAGCATTTTAAACGAATTGTAACTTACACTCAGTGTAAAGCACTGTGTCCCAGGGAAGATTAGGAATGTTAAGGTCACTAAGTGAGTTAGCACAGCCCTATCATTGAAGAATTCCAGCTAGAAGGAGAAATAGTTTCCAAGAGTTGCCCCTGTGAAGAATGCCACTGGTGGGTTTTGTATTTAAAATAATCTATTACTAGATCATCTTTTATGTCCACACAGAACTCAGTCACATCCCTGTCTAAAAAGACAAAATATATGTTGTGCAAAAATTTTTATTTCAGATTAAAAAAAACAGATTGAGTCAATTTCATCCAATAATTATTAATTTTCCAGTTTTCTTTGGCCTCAGTGAACTGCAACGATAAAGCTTTATCTCCCTTAAGGCTGCTGCCCCAGCCAAATCCTGAATGTAATTCCATCCGGACCATATGAACATATACCAAAAATCATATCACTATCTATACATCTGTCATGGTCAGGTTCATGTGTCAACTTGGCCAAGTGGTGGTACCTGTTTGTCTGGTTGGGCAAGTGCTGGCCTGTCTGTTGCAATGAGGCCATTTCATAGAATTAAATCATGATCACATCAACTGCATCCACAGCTGAGCCCATTTGTAATCAGCCAAGGGGAGTGTCTTCTGCAATGAGTGATGCTCAGTCTAATCACTGTAAGCCTTTTAAAGAGGATTCAGAAGAGACAGGTTCTCTTCCTGCTTCAGCTGGCGAGCCTCTCCTGTGGAGTTCATCCAGACCCTCCATCGGAATCATCGGCTTCACAGCCTGCCCTGTGGATTTTGGACTGTGCGTTCCTGTGGTCACGTGAGAGATTTTTATGAATTTTACATTTGCAAGTGTTCCCTGTTGATTCTGTTTCTCTAGAGAACCCTAACTAATACAACATCTATATCTGAGAAAATATAACACGTTATAGCACCAGGCTTGAAGCTAGGACCATAAAGATGAATAAGTGCCTTATCTTCAAGGCACTTACGGTCTAATGGCAAGAGGAAACCACTAGACTGTCATGTGGTAAACGCCATAACATGGTATAATGGTGCAGAAGGAGTTGGCCCTGTCTAGGGAGATAGTGGATGGTGGCAGTAACTGCAGTGAGTACATCTTGGCAGAAATACCTTCACTTCCTCTTGAAGAGCTAACAGGGTGAGGAGCTTTCATGGGCCAGTATGGTTCCTGGGGTATAGAAGGAGGAAAAGAGTCTGTAGAATAAAAATGAATGAAAGAAGCAACTTTTAAAATGGGATTTCTTCATGTTATATTTTCAAAATAAGCAATAGAACAAATACTTATTCATACTCTGTGACCCAATAATGCCACTTCCTGGATTTTATCTAAAAGAAATAGAGATGTGAACAGAGGTTTGTTGTAAAGACCAACCTCACAGAATTATTTAAAAGAGTAAAACAATGGAAAAATGAAAATGAGTACATACAGGAAGATTAAATGCATTATGAAAGTCAAACGATGAAGCATAACGAGGATATTAAATAGTGTTTCTGAAATAAATATATTGTCATGGCAAGTGCTTGTGAGATATCGTTAAGTGAAAATTAATGATACAAACTGTATATAAAAATTTAAAAATACATATTACATTAGCATTTTTACTAGGAAAAGCCTGTCTTAAATTCTATCCCATGGAGAGAGAGGAGGAAAGGGGAAATAAGAGAGGAAATAAAGAGAAGGAACAGACAGAAAGAAAGAGGAATAGAGAATAACAGGAAGAGAGAAAAATAGAAGAGAGAGGACAAGGCTAGAAAGAGGAGGGGGACAGAGATAGGAATGGAGAAATGTCTCTAAGAGGATACTTAAGAAACTGGTAACATCGGTTCCCTCCATGGAGAACAAACAAATGACTAGGGATGGAAGGTGGAGGCAGGCAGGTAAGGGTGAGAGACACTTTTCATTGTATGTCCTTTATTTTCCTTTTTGAACTGAATGTTTTATGCAAAAAAAATAAAAGTTTGATAATAAAAAATATTGTCCCGATTTCATTTACTTAAATGTATACTTTATATATGCATATCAGTACATGTAGAAATATTGGAAGGAAGCAAAAAGGTATTATTGGTTATTAAAGTTTAAAAAATTTTTTTTAAAGATTTTTCTGAATTTTTCCTCATTTATACATTTAATGTTACTCATTTATAGAAATTATACTTTTACAAATTCAGTGCTTTTTACTTTTGTCATCCTTGGTATTGTGCATTTCCCCTCTTCTTACTGAGGGTCTTGTGCCATGTTTTACAATAACTTGACTGGATTTTTTTTTTTTTAGTAAAACAGATTTTAGGAAAACAGAATTATCTTCTTTACTCAACTGACTTGTAACTTACAATAAGTCCAGTAACTGGGGCTCCGCAAATGAACCACTGCTAAGCCTTATTGCCTCACCTGTTTTCCATGTTGGCCTATGTAGTGCCAGGAAAGAAGAAGGAACAGTGTGTGGGGCATGGGATGGGGTGGGGGATGGGGATGGGAACTCCAGGCCCCAACTGATCATGGGGAGGGTTTGCTGACCTTGCATCTCTGTAACATGGCTACGCTCCATGATTAGATGTATGCTTCCTGCACAGGGAAGCTAGGAAAAGGCTGGTTATGAAACACTTACTACACAGGAAGCCTTAACCAAGGAGAGCCAGTTTTCAAAGGCAGCAGGTACTGCCTATTCTTGCTACATGTGTCATGCTGAGCAGGTATTGCTTACAGGTCAGAGTGATGGAGTAGGAGTAGGCACAAAGAGAGAGGAGTTAAAGGATGCTATAAT
Source organism: Tamandua tetradactyla (assembly GCF_023851605.1). NCBI lineage: Eukaryota > Metazoa > Chordata > Mammalia > Pilosa > Myrmecophagidae > Tamandua > Tamandua tetradactyla. Next base: position 57,899,583 of record NC_135331.1, on the reverse strand, counting down.
CTCAAACCAGATGTCAAATCACAATGGAAAATGTCATTAACTGAGCAGCTACAATAGACCAGGCACTCTGCTTGCTGTTCCCACATATCTGACCTCATTTAGTTTCACAAATATCCTGCAAGGTAGATATTATTATTATGACCTTCTTTCTATAGATATGGAATATGAAGCTCACCAAAATCACATAACTTTTGAGCAGTAGAGCATTAAGCCTAGAAATGAGACTCTGAGGCCTTTAATATTTTCTACAAGTTGTAGAACCTTATCAGGAGTGTGATGAATGAGAAGGCAATAAATTTTGGCAGCAAATAGCTTTATATAAAGATTCCTTAAAGTTTCTATTTGCTTCCACTAAAAAAAAATATATAAACTAGATGTTCAAAGAAATCTTCCTGGTAGAGTACAAAAATGCTAATTAAAATATTTTCAAAAATTTTAATTTCATTCCTGAGCTGGCAAACTGTGGTTTCTTTGGAGACCAGAAATAATCAGAAAGCAAAAAGTCTGAGGGGTAAGTGAGGGAGAGGAGCCAATCAGTTTAGAAACAATGTCAGCCACCTTCTGTCAGGTCCCTATGATTCAGCACAGAAAGGGCTCTTGGGGTGTTTAGAATGTTATATTTCCAATGTGTCAGAATTTGTACAGTGATATCAAATACTTCTCCCAGTAATCCTAAGTAATAATATTAATTTCCATTTGCCAAATGAGGGAAGAGGCTCCGTGACTAAGAAACTAACTCAGCATCTGTAGCAGGTTTGCAACGGAACCAGAACGTAAGCTACATTTCAGTTACTCAGCCCAGTACTGTTGGCTCCTCTGGGACATATTCTGAGCTGTTGGCTTGAACCTCTGTTGAATAAAATCAAAAGGTTCATATTTTCCGAATGTAAAAATAAAGTCTTAAATGTTTACAGGCTCAAGGGTTTAAATCGACATTTAAGGTATGCGCTACAGGACTATAACTGACAAAGAAGCTGGCCAGGTCAGTTAAGAAGAAGTTTTTCACAATTAAACATGGAACACTGTGCTCTAAGTAGGTCTAAATCCTCTCTTGACCCCAACTGCAGAAGGCATCTTCTGAACTAAAAAAATAAGAACATTTCATGGGGCACAACCTTCATTTATCTAAACCCTGCTCTCGGGGTCACTGTTAAGTCCTCCCTCTGGTTGGCAGCCAAGAAGTGAAGTTCCCCATAGGCCCACTGCCCTTTTGAATTCATCCTAAATTGAACTGGCTTCTGAAGGTAGTTTTTTCCACTTGTTACCAGTCTATTTTCTAGGCAAATGTAGTGAAGCCAACCCCTGATTTGAAGGGAAAACAATGTTTTTAAACATTAAGCATGACTCCGGCAATTGAGGGGATATTGTTTAGGGTTCCACTAGGGGAAATGTTTTCTATTTTGCTTCTGGGAATTCCTGAATAAGCCAAAAGTCTGTGGGAGGCTGACTCCCAGGGAGTTGGTCCTGCTCTGCAGACAGCATAAAACTGTTTAGCAGCGGGGCTCTGGGGTGGGAGGGTACTGCAGCCTGTGACTTCTTTTGTTGGTCTGGTCTAGAATAGACTCTGAAGGAGGTATAGCCCCAGGGTGGTACTGCCCCTGATTTGCTGGGTTTCAGCTGCTCTGGCCCTGACAAGATTCTGGCTGAGCTTATGAATGATACTTACTGAGCCTGTGAACTCATCTCCTACCAGCCTGGAGACTAAAGTTATTCATTCACTCAGCAGGATTTAACAAGCACTTTCTGCTATGCCAGGAATTCTTTCTGGGAGGTGCTGGGGAGTCAGAAACAAAAGATGTGGCTCTTAAGTGAAGACGGTGGACTTTAACAGGGAAGGGTGAGGAGAGAGGAGAGGAGAAAAACAGCAATTCTATTATGGTTGGAGTTGAGAGAGGCCAATACAGAAACTAGCATCTTGTGTCATGGAGGCCTCTTAGGTGGCACAAGGAGATATTTGAATTGAGTTTTTTTTTTTATTAATTAAAGAATAAAAAGAAATTAACACAACATTTAGAAATCATTCCATTCTACATATGCAATCAGTAATTCTTAACATCATCACATAGATGCATGATCATCATTTCTTAGTACATTTATATCGATTTAGGAAAAGAACTAGCAAAACAACAGAAAAAGATATAGAATGTTAATATAGAGAAAAAAATAAATATAATAATAATAGTAAGAAAAAAAAGACAAACAAACAAACAGACAGACAAAAAAGAAACCTATAGCTCAGATGCAGCTTCATTCAGTGTTTTAACATGATTACTTTACAATTAGGTATTATTGTGCTGTCCATTTTTGAGTTTTTGTATCTAGTCCTGTTGCACAGTCTGTATCCCTTCAGCTCCAATTACCCATTATCTTACCCTGTTTCTAACTCCTGCTGGACTCTGTTACCAATGACATATTCCAAGTTTATTCTCAAATGTCGGTTCACATCAGTGGGACCATACAGTATTTGTCCTTTAGTTTTTGGCTAGACTCACTCAGCATAATGTTCTCTAGGTCCATCCATGTTATTACATGCTTCATAAGTTTATTCTGTCTTAAAGCTGCATAGTATTCCATCGTATGTATATACCACAGTTTGTTTAGCCACTCGTCTGTTGATGGACATTTTGACTGTTTCCATCTCTTTGCAATTGTAAATAATGCTGCTATAAACATTGGTGTGCAAATGTCCGTTTGTGTCTTTGCCCTTCCTTTGAATTGAGTTTTTTTTCTCTGTTTATTTTTTATTTTTTATTTTTTTATTAATTAAAAAAATTAACAAAACATTTAGAAATCATTCCATTCTACATGTACAATCAGTAATTCTTAATATCATCACATAGTTGCATATTCATCATTTCTTAGTACATTTGCATCGATTTAGAAAAAGAAATAAAAAGACAACAGAATAAGAATTAAAACGATAATAGAGAGAAAAAAAAACCTATACCTCACATGCAGCTTCATTCAATGTTTTAACATAATTGCATTACAATTAGGTAGTATTGTGCTGTCCATTTCTGAGTTTTTATATCCAGTCCTGTTGCACAGTTTGTATCCCTTCAGCTCCAATTACCCCTTCTCTTTTTTTTTTTTTTAATTAATGGAAAAAAAGAAATTAACCCAACATTTAGAAATCATACCATTCTACATATGCAATCAGTAATTCTTAACATCATCACATAGATGCATGATCATCGTTTCTTAGTACATTTGCATCGGTTTAGAAGAACTAGCAACACAACCGAAAAAGATATAGAATGTTAATATAGAGAAAAAAATAAAAGTAATAATAGTAAAAACAAAACAAAACAAAACAAAACAAAAACCTATAGCTCAGATGCAGCTTCATTCAGTGTTTTAACATGATTACTTTACAATTAGGTATTATTGTGCTGTCCATTTTTGAGTTTTTTTATCTAGTCCTATTGCACAGTCTGTATCCCTTCAGCTCCAATTGCCCATTATCTTACCCTGTTTCTACCTCCTGCTGGACTCTGTTACCAATGACATATTCCAAATTTATTCTCAAATGTCGGTTCACATCAGTGGGACCATACAGTATTTGTCCTTTAGTTTTTGGCTAGACTCACTCAGCATAATGTTCTCTAGGTCCATCCATGTTATTACATGCTTCATAAGTTTATCCTGTCTTAAAGCTGCATAATATTCCATCGTATGTATATACCACAGTTTGTTCAGCCACTCTTCTGTTGATGGACATTTTGACTGTTTCCATCTCTTTGCAATTGTAAATAACGCTGCTATAAACATTGGTGTGCAAATGTCCGTTTGTGTCTTTGCCCTTAAGTCCTTTGAGTAGATTCCCAGCAATGGTATTGCTGGGTCGTATGGCAATTCTATATTCAGCTTTTTGAGGAACTGCCAAACTGCCTTCCACAGTGGTTGCACTGAATTGAGTTTTGACTGATGAATAGGAGTTAGCCAAACAAAGTTGGGGGGGTATGGGGGAAGGAAGGCGTGGAGCGTATGTATTTATGTGTATGGGGTGGGGGGTGGGGGAGCAAATACATAAATGAAAGGGAAATTTTTTTCTCTTCCATATCTCGAGAAAGCTTTTTAAAATATTGTTTAAAATAATGGCTAGGATATTTGATTTCATATAAGTCCAAATATATGTCAATTCTCAATATGGAAATTAACAACCTTAAGAAATGTCAGAGCTCTTAAATATTACCTGGTTGCAAATATGAATAGAGATCCATGCACTACTTAAAAAAATTGTGTTTAGAAAGAAAACATGGTAAAGATGAAAATTCCTAACCTCACTTAAGAATGTTCACAAATCACCCACATGGAATTTTCTGTCATTACTTAATTAGCAATAAAGGCTTTGACCATACTCAATAGTGCCCAGTTACAGCACTGTAGAATGTAAACTACCATGCTTGATTTTCCCTTGCTCTATTTTTAGTTCACATATTTAACCTTATAGAGAGTCAGGGGACATGTGGCTCTTGTTTGCTTACAAATTTAAACTAACATGTAATGGAAAATTCTAAGACTTAAGAATCTCAAAGTAAAACCACATGTTAAATCAATCCCTTGATGCTATAGTTGAATGATATCCACTTAAGGAGTTTAAACACTGAGGGGGGGGAGGGGAATCTTAACTATACTTAAGAATTAAATCTTAAAGGCTATAATGTACAAATACTTGTTAAACTATGTATTGTACTTAAGATTTTTTACTTTTAAAATTCTGTGTTTCACTCCCCAAAAGTAATATCTTAATGTAAAGAAGAAAGCAAAGGGTTATCCAGATAGAAAAGGGTGTATTTCACTAAGCAATTGGCTGGCAGGCTGGCTTGCTAAGATTTAAAAAGTATGATCCTAAACTACCTCAAATTCTTGTGATTTTCCAGAAGACACACAAGTAGAATAATCTGCTTCAGACCCAAACCTGGTAGATATATACCCAGTTTTCAAAAACAGTATATGCCACCTAAGATCCAGGATTGTCTTTCTGGAAGTCAACTTCTAAAGATCCAAAGTCTTAGGACATCAGCATTAGCATTTATACTGGAGAAGTTTACTGAATTTAGATTCCAGTTAGTTTAGCAGATGGGAAGCAGGTTGGCTCAACATTTTCTACATCAATGTGCCAAATAGGAGATGTTTATTATAATTTAAAATATGATGAAGTATAAGCTTCATAAATTTCCAAAGAAACTGTAATTTGCAGCTTCCAATCCTGGAACAGCTTCAGATGAAAAAATACATGTCTTTTCCTTACTATATCACCCTACTTTCTAATAATAGGGTAGATCAACAAGAACTTTATTTTTCCTGAAGGAGAGCTCTTGGGGTTGTCTCATCCGTAACTGAAAAGGCAGAATCATTGAAAAATTCGAATTTTCATATCATTTTTCTGATTAATCACTGGAAAGGGAAGGCTAGATTAAAATATGCAAGAAGAAATACTTAGAATAGAGTATGAAAATGATGTCAAGATAGGGTCAATTTTATGTTTTCAAAGAAAAAGAAAATGCTTAACTACACTCATTGCTACATGTAACCTGTAACCCATCCTCTGCTAATTTTTATTTTGTACACAAATGTCTATAGAAGTTTCATTTTTAATAGCCCAAAACTGGAAACAATTCAAATGTCCATCTGTGTTTGAATGGACAAACTATGGCATATCTGTACAATTGAATACTACTTGATAATAAAGAAGGAATGAATGAACTATTGACATGAATCTCAGAATAATTATGCTGAGTGAAATAAGGCAGACATAAAGAGTAACCCTGTATATAAAATATAAAATTCTAGAAAATGCAAACTAATCTATAACTGGGGACCAGAGTGGAGGTGGGGTGCATTTGGTGGTTAGCAGGAGGGGTAGAAAGGAGGAGGGATTACAAAGGGGCAGGAAGAAATTTCTGGGGGTGATGGATATGTTCATTGTTTTAATGGTGATGGTTTCATGGGTGTCTACAGATGTCAGAACTTAATCAAAGTATGCACTTTAGTTATGTGCAGCTTACTGTGTGTCAAATTATGCCTTAATGAAGCTGTTAAAAAAAAGAAAAAGAGGGTATGGCTGCACCAAAAATACCCGGACCAGGTAAGGCAGCCCAATAAAGCTGCTGGTTGGGGGAAGGGGGAAAGATGGAGCAGGCACATGGCCCCAGCATCCCCTACTTTTCCTTGGAATTCTGCTGAGATTCTCAGCCATAGCTGTTGCTGGCCCAGCCCATCTTTGAGCTGATTTTCTCCTGGATTTCTGGACTCTTTCACTTTTCTTAGTAATCTCTGCTCAATGTCTTTTTTTTTTTTTTTTTAACATGGGCAGGCACTGGGAATCGAACCCAGGTCCTCGGGCATGGCAGGCAAGCACTCTTACCTGCTGAGCCACTGTGGACCGCCCTGCTCAATGTCTTTTTTTTAAAAAAATATCTTTATTAATAAATCTTAATATACAAACATATAAACATTCTTAACATATAAACATTCCATACGTGGTGTACAATCAATGGCTCACAATATCATCACATAGTTGTGTATTCATCACCATGATCATTTTTTAGAACATTCGCATCACTCCAGAAAAAAAATTAAAAAAGAAAAAAGAAAAACCTCATATGAGGGCAGGCCATGGTGGCTCAGCAGGCAGACTTCTCCTTGCCTGCTGTGCTGGAGACCCAGGTTTGGTTCCTGATGTCTGCCCATGTAAAACAAAACAAAACAAAACAAAAAACCTCATATGTACCATACCCCCTACACTCCCTCTCATTGACCATCTTGCGATGGTAGTATTTCCATTTACCCAATTTATTTTAACCATTGTCTCTCCATTATTTGCTTTTTTTAATCCATATTTTTTTTACTCATATATCATACCCTAGATAAAAGGAGCCTTAGACATAAGGTTTTCAGAATCACACATTCACACTGTAAAAGCTAAATCATTATACAATCATCTTTGAGACCAAGGCTATTGGAACACAGCTCTACAGTTTCAGATACTTCCTTCAACCACTCTAATACATCATAAGCTAAAAAGGGATATATATATATAATGGGTAAGAATAACCTCCAGGATAACCTCTGAACTGTTTGAAATCTCTCAGCCACTGACATTTTTTTTCTCATTTCTCTCTTCCCCCTTTTGGTCAAGAGTTTTTCTCAAACCCTTGATGCCAGGTCCTGGCTCATCCTGGGATTTCTATCCCAAGTTGCCAGGGAGATTTACACCCCAGGGAATCATGTCCCACATGGGGGGTGGGGGGCAGTAAGTTCACTTGCCTCATCAGCTTAGAGGAAGAGGGGTCACATCTGAGCAATAAAAGAGGTTCTCTGGAGGGTGACTCTTAGGCCGAATTTTAGTAGGCCTAGCCTATCTTTTGTAGGAATAAGTGTCACAGGGGCGAACCCAAGATCGAGGGCCCAACCTATTGATTTGGTTGTCTCCACTGCTTGCAAAAATATCAGAAATTCTACAAATGGGGAAGTTGAATATTTCTTTCTTTCTCCCCAGTAACCCAAGGGACCTTGCAAATACTTGTTTATTCACTGCCCAAATTACTCTGGGATATATCATGGCATCATACTAACCTGGACAAACCAACAGAACCTCATGCCTTATTCAAGATTCCATGTACTTATGATGTTCAACTAAACTGACCATACAAGTGAAATTAGGAAATGCACTACCCAAAATATAAATTTTGCACCACATAAACATCTGTTCCTTTGGTCTTACACAGAAGACAAAGTTTAAAAATATAGATATCCTTTACTCTGTATTCTGATTTACCTTAGTCCTATCCAGAACAGCTACATTCATATCTCTACTTGAAGTCAGATTCCTTTATCAATTTTTTAAACTGGTCCTGAATGGGGTCTTGCCGACTTTTATAGCTTCAGAGCTCTAATTCTGAATCTCAGGTGCCACATAAATACCTGAAATTTCTGGGAATGACCACGTTATAAACAAACAGGTCAGTATCTCAGAATTTAGAAATAACAGTTACAACTCATGAATATATGTAACTACTGTGAAAGTTTATAATCTAGGATACTTTACAATAGGCCCCAACCTGATAATCCATGGTCTCAACTTCAGTTCACCGAGTTATTATATAATAGTCCATATGAGTGAGGCATGATAATATTTGTCTTTTTTGTTTCTCACATTTCATTCTGACAAACAGTCTTCAAGGTTCATTCACCTAGCTGCATGCTTCACAGCTTCTTTCCTTCTTTTTGTGGCTGGTCAGTATTTCCATTGTATGTATACACCATAGTTCCCTGTTCCATTCCTCAGTCATCGTACCCTTAGGCTGCCTCCATCCATTGAGGATTGTGAAACCTGCCGCCATAGAAACTAGTGTGCAAATGTCTGTTTGTGTCCCCACACTCAGTTCCTTCAGTTATATACTGAAAAATGGAGTTTCAGGATCATATGGCACCCCCACCCCTAGCCTCCAGTGGAACCACCACCCTGCCCTCCAAGGAGCTGCAGCTCTCATTTTCCCTACCAACAGTGAGTAGGCACATCACTTTCTCCACATTTTCTCTAGTACTTATTTCTCTCTGTTCATTCTTAAACACATCAGACAATCCAACTTAAGTTCACCACCATAATCTATCTGAAGACATTTTCTTTGCTTCCACCCCTTCCCCATGTCCCCTGCATGTTGATATTTAGTTCTGGCATCTTTGTTACATTCAGTGGAAGCATATTACAGTGTTACTGCTGACTACAGACCCTAGCTTGCACTGATTGTACTTTTACCCATATACCATCTATTTTCAACGTCCTGCAATATTGACATTCATTTGTTCTCCCTCTGCTCAATGTCTTTCGACAATCTACCTTGCAGATGATTTTTCCTGTATTTGTTCCCCAGGGTTGTTTTTGGTCCCTTTCTTGTCTCATGCTGAACTTCCAAGGATCATCTCATCCACACCCACATTTTCAGCCACCCCCAACTTATGTCTACCAAGTCTGTGTGTCCAACTTCTGAGGCAGGCCTCCTCATTCTGTGGGCCTAAAGGGACCATCAACTCACTATATCAATCAATCCATCAATCCATCAAACAACAGTTAGCTTTAAACTTGCTTCTTTTTCATCCATGTAGCTTGAATCAGAGAATGACATCAACATTTATCCAAATCCACACACCTGGGAATCAACCTTTCCATCTCCCACTAATACCATTGCTAATCACCCAGTAAATCTTGCTAATTCTATCACTTCGCTATCCTGCTTTCCTGTTAGACACTTTCTGATTAAAAGAAGAGTATAGTGGTTAAAAATCACAGGCTTTGGGTCTGAATTCTAGCGTTACTACTTAGTAATTGGGTGGTAATTACTTCAGCCTTTCTAAGTCTTAGATTCTTTATCTGTAAAATGGGGATAACTCCATTTTTCATTTAAACCAGCTAATGCTCAGTTTCTAGGCCATGGGGACCTATTTATACTCTTATGTTATTTTTATTCGACTTCTTATTTCCTTTCGGCTAGACCAGTGCCTGGGAAACTTGAGTATACATGACAGTCACTGAGAGAACTTACTGAAACTCAACTTTCAGGGCTCCTTCCTAGAAAATCTGCACTTCCAACAAGTTCCCAGGTGATGCTGCTGCTGCTGCTCATAGACCTGCACCCTGACTATACCAATAGCCTAAACTAGTCTGTTTTAGTTTCCTTGGCTGCCCAAGCAAATGCTATGCAATGGGTTTGCTTAAACAACAGGAATTTACTAGCTTGTGATTTTGAGGCTAAAAGTCCAAATCAAGACATCATCAAGGTGATGTTTTCTTCTTGAAGACTGGTGCTGTGGGGTTGGCTCCCAGTAATCTTTGGTTTTTGGCTCCTCTGTCACATGGCGATGCACATGTTAGCCTCTCCTGGATTCTCAATTCTCAGGTTCTGTTGAATTTCAGCTTCTTATTTCTCATGGCTTTTACTCTCTCTGTCTGAGTTTCATTCTGCTTATAAAGGACTCAGGGAATGGAACTGAGACCCATCTCGGACAACACCTTAACTGAAGTAACTTCAACGAAACGTCCTACTTACAATGGGTTCACACCCACAGGAATGGATTAAACACTTAAACTTTTCTGGAGTACATACAGCTCCAAACTGCCACAGTCAGCAATCTCCCTATCCCTATCCTATTCCCTCTTTACAATGCTGCCAGACAGCCAGAGCTGTCTTTCTAAAACATAATCTAATCTTTACAGAATAACTGTTTCAGATTCATAATAATTGTTAATCACTTACTATGTGGCCAGACACAGTTCTAAGTGCTTGACATGAATTAATTTAAAGCTCAGAAAAGCTATCATCTCCATTTTATAGATGAGGAACCTAAAACACAGACAGCTTAAGTAACTTATCAAGGGCACAAAGGTAGTAAGTTTCAGAGCCAGAATTTGATACCAGATCCAGCCCTAGGCTTTGGTGCCCAGGATCTTAACTGCTGTACTTATTGTCCATCTGCCCTGACATGTCCCTCTTAAAATCCTCCAGAATTACACAGCCTATGTGACCTTCCAGCCTTTATTCTCACCATTCCCTCCTTACTTCGTTCCCTGAATTCTAACTATTACGAACTGTTTTTATTTTTGACTGGGCTAAGTAGCTTTATTAGAGAAAGCCAGAATAAAAATTCTTTATTAGACAAAGAATTTAAGAGTTGGCATTGAAGCCATTCTTCTTGCCAAAGGTGGGCAGGATACTGACAAAGCACCAGTTGTATTTCATCCATTGCTTAACCCAGTCCATCCTCTTTTTTTTCTTTTTGTCCACCTTGAGAGTCTGACCTCTCACTTTCCCAGCACAGGCTAGGGACCATAAACTTTAGCATCAAGCACGCAGCCAGCAACTTCCACAGTGGTCAGGGCCTCCACCCTACCTGGCCCAGAGTAGCCTCATCCTCCAAAAGCAGGCCTGCTAGGAGCATGGTTTGATCTTCCACATGATGCCCTCCAACACTGCTACATGAGCTGATCTGGGCAACCATACCCTGGGTGATCACCTTGAGGGTATGTAGTTCCCGGAAGCAAACAGTTGCACGTTGGTGACCGAACCATGGTTGCTGCTGCCACTAGGGTGAAGACAGAGCTGAGAAAGAGGAAGGAATGAGGATGCACACGTCCTCACCATCTGCTGCATGCCATGTCACCCACAAACTGATTTTGCATGTACAATTACCCTTGCATAAAACACTACCTTCTTGCCAACTTCTATTCAACCCTTAAAAGCTCAGCTAAGACGTTACTGCTTCTGAGGTCTTCCCAGGTCTTTCCCACCTACTGTGAGGAGCTGACTTGTGGAGTTTTTTCATGTGGAAGTTCATCTAGTGGTTAGCTAACTCTTGGAATACCATGCACTCCTGTCTACTTGTCCAAAGAGTGAGCACCCCCTTCAAGGAAGCTCAGGGACTCTTATCCTTGCACTTGGGAGGCTGATAATGACCATCTCTTAATGAGTGAATGAGAACAATATCTAATGGCATGGTCAGGCCATTTTCTCTTACTTCTTGGCTGGGTTCCTCCTTTGAGCTCTCTCAGGCATCGGCCCAGAATCAGTCTTAATTATATTTCTTTTGAAAAAGACTTTATGTACATTTATTATTGACTATTTCTGTCCTTAATGGAATGTAAATTATAACAAATATCCACATACCTATCATCCAGATTCAATAATTTTTAATATTTCTTATTTATATTCAATCTTTAAAAAAATGTTACAGAAAAACATCTATAGCTACCAATTTCCTAGTAAACCCCAAAAGAAATTTAATCTCAGACAGTTTTTGGTTAGACATAAATTATATTTTAACAAATCTTCACATAGGGGACTACTGGAACATCAGAGTAGGACCCCCCCAAATCTACTCCTTCATAAAAGCAAAGAAAACACTGGCAAAATTGTCAAAATCAACTTTTTTAGAACTCTGGATATTGAATGAAGTCTCACTGCAACTGAAGGAGTGTTTATTCAAGAAAGATAGTTAAAACTTGGTAAGAATACTGAGCTCTGTGGCATTTTAATTTGTCCTATTCCTGTCCCCCTTCCCCAGTTCCAAGGTAGCCTTGAAAACAGCAGCCTGGCAACCACAGTCTGGTAGCCACAGAAAAGGGCAGAATGTGTTTGGAGACCCTCAAAAGCCTCACCTCCAGAGAATTGTCACTATTTGACCTCCAGGCAACTTCTCGGAAAACCCCTATTTGCAAGGCTTGTTATTATTTGACCAAATTAAGAGCTCTCTCAGTAGGAAATCCCTATCACCAGGATATCTGTACAAAATAATTAGCAGCAATTAACATCTCAGCTGCCTGAACTGGGGCAAAAGAAGTTAGCCAAAGCACTTAAGAGGAAGATTTGGGGGATTTGATGTCTATAGGAGGTTTTGATGTGCTCCAGCATATTCCTGGGGAGCTAGAGAGTCACGAGCAGGACTGTGGATATAACCAGGATAGACCTGAAAAGGTCCTAATAACTTATCTCTAGCTGCCCTGAGGAGCTGCACAAGCAAGAAGTGAAAACTATTATGAGATACATAAAGAAACAGGAAAGTATATAGCCCATACACAAGAAAAAAAGCAATTACCAGAAACTGTCCCTGAAAAAACCTAGATGTTGGACTTTGAGCCTAATTTTAAATCAACTTAAATCTCTAAGACTTTAAGCTATTATAAATATATTTAAAGAACTAAAAGAAATCAGACCTAAAGAATTAAAGGAAAGTATAAGAATGATGTCTTATACAATAGAAAATATCATAAAGAGAGAGAAATTATTTTAAAAGAACCAAATAGAAATACTAAAGTTGAAAAGTATAGCAAAAGACATGAAAAATTCAATAGAAGGGTTCAACAGCAGATTGGAGCAGAAAAAAAAAAAAAAAGAATTAGCTAACTTGAAAATAGGTCAATTAAGAGTAACCAGTCTGAAGAACAGAAAGAAAAAAGGACGAAAATAAACTCAACAGAGTCTCAGAGGCCTAAGAGATACCATGAAACAAACCAACACATGCATAACAGGAGTCCCAGAAAGAGACAAGAAAGGGTCAGAAAGGATATTGGAAGAAAAAATGGCCCAAAACTTCCAAACCTTGATGGAAAGCATTAATCTATACATCCTAGTAGCTCAATGAACTCCGAATAGGGTAAACTCAAAGAGATCCACATAGACACATCACAACCAGACTGTGGAAGAGAGAATCCTGAAAGCAGCAAGAGAAAAACAACTCATTACATACAAGTGATCCTCAATGAGATGCACAACTGTTTTCTCAACAGAAACCATGGAAGACAGTGGAACGACATTTTAAAAGTACTAAAATAAAGATGGTCAACCAAGAATTTCATAGTTATCAAAACCAAAAAAAAAGATGAAAGAGAAATTAGGACATTTTCAGATAAATAAAAACTGAGAAAATTTGCCACTAGAAGCCCTGCCCCACAAAAATTCTAAAGGAATTCTTTTAGGCTGAAATGAGAGAACATTGGGAAATAACTTGAATCCACATGAAGAAATAAAAAACACCAGTAAATGTCATTAAATAGGTACATATAAAAGGCAATACAAATGTAATTTTGTTTGTAACTCTTTTCTTCTCCCATCTGATTATATGATTAAAAAGACAAATGCAAAAAACAATATGTATAGGGCAATGGTGGCTTAGTGGCAGAGTTCTTGCCTGCCACGTCAGAGACCCAGGTTTAATTCCTGGTGCCAGCCCATGTAAAAAAAAAAAAAAAAAAATCCAATATATATAAAACTGTGCTGATGGACTTATAATAAATATAATTATATATAATATATATAATTTGATTGACAACAATAGCCTAGGGCTTGGGGTGGGGGTGGGGGCTGGGGAACAAATGCTAAAAGGCATTGTTTTCTTTTATGGGTGAAAAAATGTTTTAAAATTAAATAGGGGAGGCCTCTAGAAGCTGGAAGAAACAAGAACACATTCTCCCTCAGAGCCTCCAGAAAAGAACATTCCCTGTGAACACCTTGATTTTAGCCCAGTGAGACTTGTAGTGAACTTATGACTTTCAGAATTAGAACTCACCTTTACCTTATTTCCAAAAATTCATGTATGGATTCTTTATTTCTCCATTCTTCCTAATGATAGACTTCATCCCATATACACTGTGATTTTCAGAGACTGGTGTATTGATTTAGTAAAGGGCTGGGGAAAATGTATGCAAGAGCATAAAATCTAAGCTTCCACCTGGGCAGGGTAACAGATGCTTTGGAAACTCCCTTTGGTATAACAGATACCTAACATAATGTGAAAATCGAATTCAGGTTAATGTAAGGGCAATATCAATTCACTGAGCCAAAGGCTTCAGGGAAAACGCTGTCCAACATTTGCAGCCTCAAAGTTGAAGAGATGACTTAAAGAGTATAATTTGTGAATTTGCCAATTGTTTTTCCATTAAATAGCATCATACAATAAAAGTAGTAATTAATTTTTTTTAAACTACATAGTGGTGAAGGTTGCACAACTCTGAATATACTACAAACCACAGAACTGTATACTTGAAAAGGATGAAATTTATGGTATGTGAATTATATATCAATAAATGTGTTATATATAGAAAAACAATAAGCACCCACACTTCAGATTACTCTGGCATCTCCTGAGACTTTAGTAATCCCTACTGAGAAATAAATTAGATATCCACATCCATTCCTTTGGAAAACTAAATCTGACAAGAGTAATAATCTTGTAAATTAGAAGCTAAACATTCCAGCTAGGAATATGCGATGAGTTTCCCTTTTTTTTTTTTTGTATACTATTTGGTGGGGGTCTGCGCTGGTTTAAAAGAATTTCTGTACCCTGGAAAAGCCATGTTTTAATCCTAATCCCATTTTGTAAAGGCAGCCATTTCTTCTAATCCCTATTCAGTACTGTATGTTTGAATCTGTAATTAGATCATCTCCCTGGAGATGTGACTCAATCAAGAGTGGTTGTTAAACTGGATTAGGTGGAGACATGTCTCCATCCATTCAGGTGCGTCTTGATTAGTTTCTTGGAATCCTATAAAAGAGGAAACATTTTGGAGAAAGGGGGAGATTCAGAGGGAGCAGAGAAGAATAACAGAGCCAGGAGAAAGTCACAACAGAAAACGCCTCAGAACCACAAAGCAGAGAGTCCACCAGCCAGCAACTTTTGGAGATGAAGAAGGGAAATGCCTCCTGGAGAGCTGGAGAGGAAGCTAGCAGATGAAGTTAGTTAAATGGAGAAGGAGAATGCAAAGGATTGCAGCATCAGTAGTAGAGGTTCTACAATTAAAGCTTGGATAGCAAAATGATCTAAAATTTCCCCTTTGAGAAATGAAATGAATTAAGAGGACCTTTATGTGAAATCTTACACAGCACAGTCAGGAAAACTAATTCCTAAATAAAAGAATGCTTTTGGGAGCAGCCTCTTCATCTTCTAAATGTTTCTCCCATAGAGGCATCAAGCAATTCATTTCTGAGCACTGGTAAAGGAACAGCAATAAAGAACATCCAACCCTTGAGCCAAAAGTCAAGATTAAACTCAAGATATTATATATATATTAAGTTTTAAAAAATCTATCACCTGTGTCCAAGTGATTGGACATATATTTGGGATTTTAAAAAGCAGGAGAAAAGACTGATTTAGTTCTGTGCTTGCTTTTCCTCAACTCTGACCCATGGATGTTGATAGGACCCTATTTTTACCTGAAAATCTAAACATTGTAAACAAATTCCTTTTGATGGACGCAGCTTATTTTCACGCAATTCATCTGAATCTGTCTTTAGTTAAAATTGCCCAGGTGTGCTGTAGCTATCTAGAGATCTGCTGTAAAAGCAGATTATCTACATCCTATTTAACATGGTCATTTCTAAATGTGAGACACGGTACAGATGTAAAATATTCTAATTATAAAACTCTGGTAGCATCAACCACAGAAACAGCTGCAGGCATTAGTGATAAGTAGTTGTTTTGTACTCCTGCCACTTTTAATGGGGCTGCTATTCAGGGTGGCATTTCTGAAATCATATCCAACCGACTATTAGGACAAACAAATTCTATCGGAACATAAAACCCAAAAGAAATCTTCAATGTCCTGGCTCAGACTTACAGAGAAATGCAGACCTAAACGTCCAATCAGTTTCCTCTACTACCTGCTTTCCTTCTACTTAATGATTCACAAATCTCTAAAAAAGACTCTCATCATTTCTGAACTGCAATTTAGTGATTTAAACAGAGTGAGGATTTCAACCTCTATTGAAAGCAAAAATTTTATTAATATAGGAGGCTGATGAGCGCTCATGAGAGAATGGAGAAAGCAGGTGTGCGGCAACAGGAAAAGGAAGAATTCCAGCATAATCACCTTTTCTCTTTCACCTTTTAACTGCCTGTCTGAGAGCACAGAAAATACCATGTGGTAATTTGTCTCCACTACTAAACAGTGAGCTCCTTAAAGAAAAAGATTATGGTTTCTTTATCACTACAGGCACAGGACATGGCACAGTAGTTGCCCTGTAAATGTTTGTGGCTGGCAGGTAGGAGGCAGAAAGAGAGGGAAGGAGGGAGGAAGGAAGCTGACTTGTGTTCTCTAGTGGCTGGTATTACAGTTGCACGGGATGAAGGCTTTTCTTGGGGAGAAGTGGGGAGAGGGGAGAAAGGGAGGAGGAAGCTCAAGGATTGTAAGCTTTAAACTATGCTAATCTTCTTTCTTTTTCATGATGAAAGAGGGTATCAACTTGGGCCAGGACCCAGAAACTGATAAATTTATAGAAACATGAGGAAAGGGAAGAAAGGAGAGGCCAAAATGGGTGGGCAGCTGGGGCTCCTTAGCAGTTAGATACCATAATAGGGGGTGTGTTCGTTTCCATTGCTGTGCGACAGGTGACCACAGATTTGGCAGATTAAAACACCACAAATTTATTATCTCACAACATTGATGGGTTAGAAGTTTGGGCTGCCATCAAGGTGTTGGCTGCACTGTGGATCTTATTTGGAGCTCAATGTCTCCTTCCAAGATCATTCAGGATGTTGGCAGAATTCAGTGCTTTGCAGTTATAGAACTGAGGTTCCTATTTTCTTACAGGCTGTTCGCAGGGGACCCCACTCTCAGCTCCTAGAGATGCCCTCCTGGACAGTTCCTAACCAAATGGTCTTCTCCATCATGGAGGTAAAAGGCAGCAATAGAAACTTATATAACATAGGGTCATCATCACAGGAGTGACTACTCCATTACCGTGTTCATATGACAAGCTAATCAAGGGAGCCACTAGCCCAACACATTCACAGTCCCTCCCACACTCACAGCGAGGGAATTATATAGGATATGTACACCAGCAGGGCTCTCTGAAGATTCTGACTACCAAAAAGTAGGTTTTGACAAGTGCCAAAGGAGGACTATTGGATTCATCACTTTAATAGACAAAAGTATAGATTCATTTTCCTTGTAGTTATTCCAGATTTTTATTATTAGCCATTAAGAGGATATCTGTGACTGAAGGTCAGGAATCCATAAACTTACTGTGCTGGTTTGAAAGGAAGCATGCCCCCTAAGAAAAGCCATGTTTTAATATAAATCCCATTTCATAAAGGTAGAATAATCTCTATTCAATACTGTATGTTTGAAACTGTAATGAGATCATCTCCCTGATTGATGAGATTTAGTTAAGCATGGTTGTTAAACTGGATTAGGGGATGGCATGTCTCCACCTGTTTGAGTGGGTCTTGATTAGTTCCTGAAGTCCTATAAAAGAGGAAACATTTTGGAGAATGAGAGACGCAGAGAGGGCAGAGAATGCCGCCACACCACGAAGCAGAGAGTCCACCAGCCAGTGACCTTTGGAGATGAAGAAGGAAGATGCCTCCCGGGGAGCTTCATGAAATAGGAAGCCAGGAGAGAAAGCTAGCAGATGACGCCGTATTTGCCATGTGCCCTTCCAGCTGAGAGAGAAGCCCTGACTGTGTTTGCCATGTGCCATCTCACTTGAGAGACAAACCCTGAACTTCATCGGCCTTCTTGAACCAGGGTGTCTTTCCCTGGATGCCTTTGATTGGACATTTCTATAGACTTGTTTTAATTGGGACATTTTCTCGGACTTAGAACTGTAAACTAGCAACTCATTAAATTCCCCTTTTTAAAAGCCATTCCGTTTCTGGTATATTGCATTCCAGAAGCTAGCAAACCAGAACACTTACTTATGGACGAATTCCAGGTAAATGAGAAACTTGAGCAATGGAACTCTGGTCAATTGCCTGGAGGTTGTAGGGCATGAAACTTCTCTTTCCACACCAAAAAAATTAAAATCCTTTGTTTTTTCTAGCAAGGATTCCCAATTTAACAAAAACATCAGTTAAGCACCATAATATGAAAAGGAACCTAAGGACTGTATGAAAGCAGTGCAAAATGAGTCACCCCTAAGGATGCATGTCAGTATAACTGGAAAGCCTCTGCATGCTCTTCTCTGAACACATCCTGATGTCTTTATCATCGTTCGCTTTTGTTTATAGTTTAATCACACACAGATGGCTGTTTTAACTTTACATAAATGGATACTTTTGAATGTAGTCTTTAACTTGTCCTTTTAATTCAACATTATATTCTTGAGCTTCATCCATGTTGATGTATGTAGCCATAACTTATTCATTTTCACTGATGTATAGTATTCCATTGTTTGTGTATGCAACATTTTATTTATCCATTTTCCTGCTGATGAATATTTGACTTATTCCAATTTTTCCCTAATTGTAAATAAACAGCTATGAATGTTCTTGTACATATTTTTGATACAAATATAAACATTTCTCTAAAAGTATTTTATACCTATAAAACATTTTTTAGAGAATTTAAAAGCATAAAAATATCCTATATATTTTAGAGGGGATCTGCTGTATTATGGGACATGCACAGTTTCAACTTTACTAGAAAATGCCAAATTATTTTCCAAAGTGATTCTACCAAATTGCATGCTCAGTTGCAGAACTCTTGTTATTCTACTTCCTCAGGAATACTTTATATTACTGATGTTTTAACTTTTGCCAATGTGATATGTAGTGATTTTAATTTGCATTTTTCTGATGAATAAGGAGGTTGAGTTTCTTTTTAAGGGACATTCCTATTTTCTCTTCTCTGAAATATGATTTCATGTTAAAGTCAGGTTTCTTTAATCAGCATTATCAGAAATAAAGCTGATATTTTGATTACTACTTTACTGTCCTCTATGCCTTAATTCTCAGTTGCTTATGAATTTAAGACAGAAAGAAATGGGATTATTTTAGATGTGCTGCTAAAGAAATAGTGAACAAATATACGACAACAAGAGTTCAGGACTCATGTACATATTCAAATATTTTCAAGTGTCAGGATATTAGAGTACAAATTTGAGTTAAATGATGGCTTATTTTTGCTAGGCTTATCACAACTTTTTATAGTTAGCTTGGCTAAAATTTCAGAGATTAAACCCAACTTGCTGTATGACATCAGCTTGCTAATTTGGTTCTGTGGTCCTAGTAGTGGACAGAGATCCCATAGTATATGCACACCAAATATGAGATGGCTGACTGATGATGAGATAATGGCAGGTAATACAAACTACTCAAATTTGTTTGTGAATTTGTTCTCTAAATAAAACATTTACTGCTAACTGGTGCTTTTATTCTGTTTTACTTCAGAATTAATTTCCATGCTTATGGTATCTAAAATTCAGTTACTGACCTTATCAAGAAGTATCTAAAACTTAGCAGTTAAAAAATTAGAATTGCCAATGATGTCACTATTATTTTTCCAATGCAATTTTATTGAGATATATTCAGATATATAATCATCCAAAGTGTACAATCAGTGGTTCACAGTATCATCATATAGTTGTGCATTCATCACCACAATCAATTTTTGCACATTTTCATTATCCCAAGAAAATATAAAAATGAACATTTAAAACATCCTATATCCCTTATCCCCAGCTATTATTTATTTATTTTTTTGTTTTATTTCTTACTCATCTGTCCATACAATGGACAAAGGGAGTGTCAATCACAAGGATTTCACAATCACAAGGCCACACCATGAAAGCTATATGTGATACAGTCATCTTCAAGAATCAAGGCTACTGGATTATAGTTCGACCATTTCAAAGATTTCCTTTTAGCTATTCTAAAAGACAAAAATTAAAAAGGGATATCTATATAATGCATCAAATAACCTCCAGAATGACCTCTTAATTCTATGTGAAATCTCTCCTCCACTGAAACTTTGTTTCATTTTTCTTCCCCCTCCTGGTCAAGAAGTGCCAGTCTGGAACTATTATGCACCGCAGAAGAGCCATGTTTTAATCCTGACCCTTCATGTGGGACGAGAGCTATTATTTTAGGGAGGAAACCTCTGATTAGATTGCTTCTATGACCACTGACTCACTCAATTCTGGGTGTGACTTTTTGATTAGATGGAGATGTGACTCCACCCATTCAGGTTGCGTCTTGATTAGTTTACTAGAGTCCTTTAAAGGGAGAAATATTTCTTTTCTTTCTTTTTTTTTTTTTACATGAGCAGGCACCAGGAATCGAACCTGGGTCCTCTGGCATCGCAGGCAAGCATTCCTGCCTGCTGAGCCACCGTGGCCCACCCTGAGAAATATTTAGAAACCACAGATGCAGACACAGACAAAGATGTGTGAAGAAGCATCAGGAACTGAGAGAGCCGACAGAAGCTAGATAGGAACCAGAGCGACATAAACATAGATATTTGGAGATGCATGGAGTGCTGACAGAGAGAGCAGATGCCTAGACACAGAAGTGTGGAGATGCAGAGCTCAGCAGATGTCACCATGTGCCTTCCCAAGAGATGCTAAGGAAACCAGAACCCAGAGTTTTGCCCCAGAGAAGCTAAGTAAAGGCCCACAGACACTTAGTGAGGAAACCACTGGAATTGGAAGCACAAAGCAATGAACTGTGAGCAGTTCCTCAGATGCTGGCCACAGGCCTTCTAGGCTGACAGAGAAATCCCAGATGCCATTTGGACTTTCTTGAGTCAAGGTATCTGTAGGAGCCAGGGTTAATGGAAAACCTGCAGAATTTATTGGGCACAACTGGCTTCAGAGTGGCATTGGCAGTAAACTGTGGAGACTGCTATCTGCTTAATTGGAGGACAGTCTGAGAGGGAGAGAATGTTTGTTTTTTCTTAAGCCCCAAGATCTTGTTAGCTATCTCTTGTATGTAGGGAGTAATATACTGATAAGTAGGTACTCTGTTTTTTCATGAAATGTATGCATGCTTTTAGTCACCTAAACCCTGCAGTATATAAGCAGGAACTAGTTAAGAATAAAGTTGTTTGTTGTCTGTTATGGCTAAGCTTCAGACCCCCTGAACCTGTCTGTCTCTTTCTTTCTTTCTGGCTTTCTTTCTTTCTTTCTCATCATTCCTTAATATTGTTCAAGCTCCATTTCATAGGAAGCAACAGGTATCTTTTTCTGGATGCCTTAGTTTGGACATTTTTATGGCCTTAGAACTGTAAACGTGTAACTTAATAAATCCCCTTCCTAAAATCCAACCCATTTCTGGTATTGCATTCCAGCAGCATTAGCAAACTAAAACAATTTTCACACCAGAAGTGGGGTGTTGTGGTTTGCAAATACCAAACATGTTGGAATGTCTTTTTAAATGGATAGGGGGAAGATTCTGGAAGAATTGTGAGGAGCTTCATAGAGAAAACCTAGATTGCTTTGAAGAGACCGCTGGTAGAGATACAGACTCTAAAGATACTTCTGATAAGGCCTTAGCCAGAAATGATGCATGTGTTATTGCAAACTGGAAGGAAGGTGATTCTTATCTTAAAGTGGTGACAAATTTTACAAAACTGACTACAGTACTTGACTGAAGGCAGAATTTAAAGTTACGAACTTGGATACTCGGCAGAAGAGATTTCCAAACTAAATGCAGAAAATGCAGCCTGGCTTCTCCTTGCAGCTTACAGTAAAATGTGACATGAAAGAAATAAGTTGAGAATTGAACTCTTGGGTGTGCACACACAAACAACAACAAACAAAGAAACAAACAAACAAAAAACCAGGAATTGGTGGTCTGCAAAATTCTGGGCTTTGAGAAAGGGAGACCCCAGCAATTAGTGCCCCAAGTGAGGATTTAACTCAGCATGGAACTAGTCAGCCATTTCAGAAAAAGCCAGAATTGGAAATGGAGTTATCCAGAAAGGATTTATGGAAGACCCTATTATCTGATAGGTAAGATCCATGTATACTGCACAGAAAACCAACAAGTTTCTTATGAGACCTGTATAAACAGAACCACTGCCAGTCTGGACTAAAAAGGATAGGAAAGGGACAAATTGAAGAAAAAATTACTTCAAAGGCAGATCCATGGAAGCTAAGGATTGAAGCTGAGAAATCTCAGGCCAGGAGAGTGTACCCAACCATGCACTTGGAGAAGGTGAGTCTGCCCCAAAGGCAGAGGGCGGGCCATCCGCCTAGACGTTCAGGAAGAGTTTTGGTGTTCCAGGCCTCAGAGAAGGTAGGGCACATGTCTTGGAGATTGAGAAGAGCCTTGCTGCTGTCTTATTGTTCTGAGGGGGTTATGTGTGTGCTTAGAGATAGCAGAGAACCCAGGTGCTGCCATGATGCTTGGAGAAGGTGGAGGCAAGAAAAAGGCAGTCTTCTCAAAGTTCCCAAGGTTGCAACCCACACCCCAGCATTTGGAGAGAACAGTGCCAC
The DNA here is from genome assembly GCF_023851605.1 of Tamandua tetradactyla. NCBI lineage: Eukaryota > Metazoa > Chordata > Mammalia > Pilosa > Myrmecophagidae > Tamandua > Tamandua tetradactyla. Next base: position 57,876,871 of record NC_135331.1, on the reverse strand, counting down.
TGTGTAGGCCCTTGGAAAAGGTGGGAGTGCTGCCTTCTAATGCCTGAAGATGAATGCCTCTCAGACTTTGAAATCTAATGGAGCTTGCCCTGTCAGTTTTTGAAACTATTTAGGTCCAGGGGCCCTGGTTTTCCTTCCAATCTCCCATTATGGTAATGGGATCGTTTATCCTATGACCATCCTTCCTTTGTATATTGGCAGCAGATAACTTGTTCTGAGTTTTACAGGTCCAGAGGCAGAGGGAAATTTTGCCTTAGGAAAGACCATGCCTCTAACTGATCTTGATGAGATTTTGTACAGGTTTTGACTATGAACTGTATTTGTACTGTTACTGAGATGCTTTAAGGCTTTTGTAACATTGTAATCGAATGAATGTATTTTGTATATGGAAAGAACATGTTTTTGGGGGGTTTAGAGTGTGGAATGTGCTGGTTTGAAACTGCTATGTACCCCAGAAAAGCCATGTTCTTTTTCCTCATCCAATCTTGTGGAGACAGACCCATTGTTTAGGGTGGAACCTTTAGATTAAGTTGTTTCCATGGAGATGTGACCCACCCAATTGTGGGTAGGGCCCTTTGATTAGGTGGTTTCCATGGAGATGTGTCTCTGCCCATTTAAGGTCAGTCTTAATCGGCTTACTAGAGTCCTTTAAGAGGAAACCTTTTTGGAGAAAGCTCAGAGCTAACACACAGAATACAAAAAAAATAAAAACACCCTTGGGGAAGCTGTTTGAAACCAGAAGGCAGAGGACCAGCAGACACCAGCCTTATGCTTTTCTAGATGAGCCTTTCTTGAGTGAAGCTATCTTTCTCTGGATGCCTTAGTTTGGACATTTTTACAGTCTTAGAATGTAAACTTGTAACTTATTAAATTTCTTTTGTAAAAGCCAATCAATTTCTGGTATATTGCATTTCTAGCAGCATTAAAAACTAAAACAGAAGGCTTTCTCAATCCCGTGATGCCAATGCCAGGTTCATTCCCAGGAGTCATGTCCCACATTGTCAGGGAGATTTCTACCTCTGGGTCATGTCCCACATAGTGGGGAGAGTAGTGGGTTTACTTTCACAGTTAGCTTAGAGAGAGAGGCCACATCTGAGTAACAAAAAAGGTTCTCTGGAGGTGACTCTTGGGTATGATTTTAAGTAGACTGAGTGTCTCCTTTGCAGGAATAAGTTTCATTAAGGGGAAGCCCCAAGATTGAGGACTTGGCCTATTAAATTTGTAGTATTTATTCAATGCTTACAAGAATATCAGGAATTCTCGAGTTGGGTGGGGAAGTTTAATATTTCCACTTTTTTTCCTAGTCTCTCAAGGGGACTTTACAAATTTTTAAAAATTATCTGCCCAGATTAGTCAGGGATGTATTGGGGCATCATACTAAGCTGAACAAACCAACAAGATCTCACTCCCTGTGCTGGTTGAGAGGATGTATGTCCCCTAGAAAAGCCATGTTTTAATCAAAATCCCATTTTGTAAAAGCAGAATAATCCCTATTCAATACTGTATGTTTGAAACAGTAATCAGATCATCTCCCTGGAATTAAGGGACATTTTCATCTCTTCTGCAAAGAAAGAAGAGGAAAAAAATGAATAATAATATTAAAAACTAAAATTAAAAGGAGAAACAACAGCAACACCAGAGAGAATCCCATATTCCTCCCTTTTATCCCCTTTTTATTGACATACAGCTTTGGTATATTGTGTTTGTTACATTTAATGGAAGTATATTACAATGTTACCGTTAACTATGGATCCCAGTTTGCACTGATTGTATTTTTAATATATACCATCCCAAATTCAACACCTGACAATGTTGACATTCCTTCGTACTCCCTCATGTTTGAACATTCTTATATTTGTACATTTAATCTCCATCATTGTGTGCTCTAGATTTCACTGAGTTGTACAGTCTCAATCTTTATCTTCTATCTTTCCTTCCAGTGTCGTACATGCCTCTAGCCTTCCTCTGCAAACCATACTCACACTCACCTTTTTTCCGTGTACTTGCAATAGTGTGCTACCATCAGATAGGATTGTGCTGTCCATTATGGATCTTTACAATCAGTTCTGTTTGACATTCTGTATTCCTTCAGCATCAAATGCCCAATCTCTGCCCTCTATCTCCTGCAACCTGTGTTTTCAACTTTAACTCTCAAAGTTTGCTCATTATTGTTAGTTCATATTAGTGAGACCATACAGATTTTATCCTTTGTTTCTGGCTCAATGTAATGTCCTGAAAGTTAATCCACATAGTTACATGTGTCATGACTTTATTCTGTACCCTCACTAATAGTCTTCTATACTCTTCTCCAAACATCTCTCTCCTGTCTTTTTGTATCTGCCTGTAGTGTTCTCCTTAGTATTTCTTGTAGAGCAGGTCTCTTATTCACAAATTCTCTCAGTTCTGCTTGTCTGAAAATATTTTAAACTCTCCCTCATTTCTGAAGGACAGCTTTGTCAGATATAGAATTCTTGGTTGGCAGTTTTTCCTCTATCAATATCTTAAATATATCATACCATTACCTTCTTGCCTCCATGATTTCTGCTGAGAAATTCACACATAGTCTTATCAAACTTCCCTTGTACATGATGATTGCTTTTCCCTTGCTGCTTTCAGAATTTTATGTCTTTGACATTTGTAAATCTAACTAGTAAGTTTCTTAAAGTAGATCTATTTGGATCTGTTCTGTTTGGGATATGTTGTACTTCTTGGATCTGTAATTTTACATCTTTCATAAGAGATGGGAAATTTTCAGTGATTATTTCATCCATTATACTTTCTGCCCTTTTTCCTTCTCTTCTCCTTCTGGGACACCCATAACACGTATATGGGTGTGCTTCATGTTGTCATTCAGTTCCCTGAGATCCTGCTCATATTTTCCCATTCTTTTTTCCTATCTATTTTTTGCATGTAGGATTTCAGATGCCCTGTCTTCTAGTCACTAATCCTTTCTTCTAGCTCTTCAAATCTGCTATTGTAAGTCTCCACTGTGTTTTTCAGCTCTTCTGTGCCTTTCATTCCCAAAAGTTCTGCCATTTGTTTTTCAAGCTTTTGAGCTCTTTTTCCTGGTCACCCAATGTCTTCTTTATATCCTTCATCTGTTTTGCAACATCTTCCCTTAATTCACTGATTTGACTTAGCATGTTTGTTTGAACATTTTTAATTAGATGTTTCAACTCCTGTATCTTGTTTGAAGTGTTAGTTTGTTCCTTTGACTGGGTCATATATTCGTTTTTCCTAGTATGACTTGTAATGTTTTGCTGGCATCTAGGCATATGATTTTCCTCTTTGTTTTTTCCTTGGATGGGCAGGCACTGGGAATCAAACCTGGGTCTCCAGCATAGCAGGCAAGAATTCTGCCACTGAGCCTCCGTTACACCGCCCAACATCTGATTTTCTTGATTAATTTTTCTAGAAATCATTTTTACTCTTTTACTTAGTTCTTTCTAGTTGGTTGACTATGTTCTCTATCTGTTCTTTGGCATTCGGTTAAAACTTATTCTAGACCTCAAGCACAGTTTCTGTTGAACAGAATTTTTCAGCTCTTGCCCCATTTATATGGAACCTTATTATTATTTTTTTTGGAGGGTCTCTAAAGCAATCATATTTTCCCAGACAAGACAGGCCCAGGTGTCAGGAGGAGGTTATAATCAGGATCAAGTTTCCCTGAAGATGAGACCCAGCATGTTGTCAGGCCTCTGGTTTCTGTGCTTTTCCTATCCTGCCCAGCAGATGGGGATTGTCATCCCACAGCTATAAGCCAGTATAAAGTGGTGGTGCCTTTAAGTCTTAGCAGATCCTGTCCCTGCCAGGAGCATGGCTGAGACAGAGGCTGAGGTAGAAGGCAAACTTAAGCTGTTTCTGTTTTCCAGCCCCTGGGGTCTGAATTCTCTGAATGAGGGCTGCTACTTGAGCTGGGCCCACTCCCCCTTTTCTTGGGGAAGGTAAGCCCTATAGGGAATTATTTCCTTACTTGACTAGTTATTTTGTCTCTCATACCTCTCTTAACTCCACCTTGCTTGGAGTGGCGCTGACAACTGAAAATGCCAGAGGCTTTTTCTAATAAGCTACTTAGAATAGTTAAAAAAACAAAAAAACAAAAAAACATGCACACAAAAATAAATCTCTTTTCAGAGCCAGTCCCCAGTGCCCAAGGTTTGCCAGTCAAGAGCCAGAGTTAGTACCTGGCTCTATGTGACCCTTTTCTTGGGTCACAGCCTCTTCCCAGTATTCTGAGCTTAGATGACTCTGAAAGCCTTATTTTGTTTGTTTGCTTGTTTTTTCCATAGCCTTGCCTCCTCTTTGCCAAGCTCAGAGTTCCTTTTCTGCTTGCTCTGGATTTCTTTTTATTTTGTGAAATATAACATATATACAAAAAAGCAATAAATTTCAAAGTACATTTTAAGAAGTAGTTATAGAACATATTTTAAAGTATGGTATGGGTTACAGTTCCATGTTTTTTGTTTTTTCTTCTAGTTGCTCCAAGACACTGGAGACCCACAGAAATATCAATATGATGATTCAGCAGTCGCAGTCATAGGTTAAATCCTATCTTCTCTGTTATACTCCTCTTTCTCTTTAAATAACATATATACATAAAAGTAATAAATTTCAAAGTACATCACAACAATTAGTTGTAGAACAGATTTCAGAGTTTGGTATGTCACAATTTCACAATTTTAGGTTTTTATTTCTAGTTGCTTTAAGGCACTGGAGCTAAAAGAAATATCAGTATAATGATTCAGCACTCATACTCATTTACTAAACATGACCTTCTCTGTATAACTCCACCATCACCTTTGATCTTTCTCTCACTCTTTACCAGTTTTGGAGCTATGGCCATTCTAACTTTTTCATGTTGGAAGGGGCTGTCAACAATATGCAATAGGGAGACAGAACCAGGTGATGTTCTGGAGAGGCTGGGCCCTCTAGATTTCAGGACTTATCTTGTCCAGGGACCCATCTGGAAGTCGTAGGTTTCTGGAAAGTACCCTAGTGCCTGGGACCTTTGAGGAATCTTACATAATACCCTAGGTGTTGTTTACAGGAATGGTTTTGGTTGGGGGTTGGCAAATTATGATAGTAGCAATGTCTAACTGCAGCTTGCTTAAGAGTGACCTACAGAGTTGCCTCATGACTCTATTTGAAGCCTCTCAGCCACTGATGCCTTATTTGTTACACTTCTTTTCCCCCTTCTGGTCAGGATGGCATTGTTGATCCCATGGTGCCAGGGCCAAACTCATCCCTGGGGTCATCTCCCATGCCACCAGGGAGACTTTCACCCCTGGGTATCATATCCCATGTAGGGGGGAGGGCAATGGTTTCACTTGCAGAATTTGGCTTAGAAAAAGAGAGGCCACATCTGAGCAACAAAAGAGGTCCTCCAGAGGTGATTCTTAGGCGTGACAATAGTTAGGCTAAACTTCTCTACTACATACATAGGCTTCGCAAGAACAAGCCTCAAGTTCAAGGGCTTGGCCTACTGATTTGGGTGTCCCTAATGTTTAATATACTATCTGGCATTTGAGTATCTGCTTAATATACTCTGGGACGTATCTAGGTATTATATTTAACTATACAGGCTTGAAGACTCTCATTCTTATTCTGGGCTCCCTGTGTTTGCATTGTTTAAATGATCTATTCAGACAAGTTGAGTTAAGAGTGTGTGCTACTGAAAACTTATGTTATAGACAAAATAACTCCTTCTTCCTTTGGTCTCAAAGAGTAGGTGAAGTTCTAAAATATAGGTAATACCTTCCTTACCCCTGTATTCTGAATTACCTTAATCCTAACCTGATATGCTTTGTTCTTATCTCTAAATACCAGGTTTATACATATATAAAACAGCCCCTCAATATCCAGAATTAACAATTACCACTCCACACTAAATATGACTGCTATAAGAGCTTACAGTCTAGGCTCCAGTTTTCTTATAAGTATTTTCTAAGTGAGATCATATATTTACTCTTGCTCTGGATTTATCTGTGCTTGGTGCTTGTATTCAGTAGTCCAAATTTGTTAATTAAAACCACAATTGGAGCTTGGCTGAGCTACCTTCCCTTGCTTCTAGTAGTGACTGCTTCTTTTTCCCATAGGGAAGTGTCTCCAACACAGCATGCCATGTCAGTGGAGGATAACCACCAGCCTCCACAGTTTGGGGCTTTACTTATAGTTCTGCACTGGGATCTCAGCCTTTCCACCCATTCCAGACTGGTATATGTTGTGAATGCAGTCATGGATGTCCCCCAGGCAGCTATTCCAGATGGTTCCTGCCTATTTACTAGCTGCTCTAGAGGACTAACTAAATTCTACACCTCCCTGGCCACCATCTTACTCTGCTTACCTCTCACCAATGATATCTTAATTTGGATGGAGATTTTAGTCATCATGTCATTTAAAACTGATAGAATCAATTGACTAAATTCATCAACTAATCTTGTCTATTTCACTGTTTCCCAAAATAGTTTCCATGGAATTCCACTTCAACTGGATATAAGCATGGTATTATAAAATACCAAGTTACCAAAGTTAAATGAGTGTCTGTTCCATTGGTCTTTACAGAGTCTAAAATGGTGGATTTCAGGAGGGGCTACAATAAGCAAGATAGTCCAAACTTTTTTTCCCCCAGAATACCTGAAATGCCTGGGTTCCAAGGAACATAAAACGTGCAGCCTGCTTTGATACTTCTGACACCAGTCTTCAACAGTAATAAAATTCTTTGTTTTCTCAAAAAATTTCCTGACTCTTCAGATATATTTTAAAAGAAATACTATTCCTAGATTTAAATTTTAAATTTTAAATTTATTATACAGTGTATAATAAATATTTATAGTATAAGAAAAAATATTCACAATCCTGAAACTCCACAAAATTCCATTTTAAAAAGATATGATCAGGGCAGGCCACCGTGGCTCAGCAGGCAGAGTTCTTGCCTGCCATGCCAGAGAACAGAGTTCATTTCCTGGTGCCTGCCCATACAAAATAAATAAATAAATAAAGGGAAAAAATAATATGATTGGGGGGAGGGGCAAACAAAGATATGAAGCAATGGTAACCCATAATAAACTCTGAAATCTGTCCTGTAACTTACTGAAATGTACTTTGAAAACTATTGCTTTTCTTTCTTTTCTGTGTTTCTATGTTATATTTAACAACAAAAAAAGTGTTTTTAAAAGATATGATCTAAGTTCATTATAATGCTAATTAAATCAAACCTAGTCAATGATAATATTCCTTGTCATCAATTATAGTTCGACTTTTTATAAATACAGTGTTTTAAACTCAAATAAAATCCCAAATAATATTAGTATTTCATTTATAAAACTTATATCTGTTCTACCCTTCATGGTTGATGGTAATTTGACAGGCAATATTAAAAATAATTAGCAATTATTATTATTGAATAAACAAAATAAATTTGAAGATTTCTACTTGAAAATTCTTGTTTAGGGCCAGTTGTTTGTAAAATGAAAAGAGATCTCTTTACAATTGATGTGTCATGTATTTGTGATCTGCTAAGGTGTATTCTATAAAGGTGCCCCTCCTGATATGCTACAAATTGTCAGTACTAGAAGGAGTTCAAGAGAGATTAGAGCACTATATCACACTTTTCTTTTTAGAATAATTATGGAATCTAAGCATCTTGATTCAACTAATTATGCTGATTGGCTCTTCAGTGGTATTTCTATTTCTTCACCAAGGATTGTCAGCACTTAATCGATGATGAAGGTAAGGCACTCACATGTAGTCTGCATACAAATTTAATTTGGTTTATAATCTGCTCAGTTTCTTTTAAGATTGATAGCTGAATTAAATAATGCCATTTATTCTTATAAAGATAGGATGGCATCTTTGTGCAAAGGATAGAATGGGGCACAGAAGAGGAATTAAATGAGCTAATTATTCTCTCTCTTTGGCCACTGAAATGTTTTCAACATCCCACAACAATTCTGGGCTTAATAAAATTGTTAACATGATAGGCATAACGGGCACTTACTTCTGAGGCTGGCATTTACTTATGAAGATATAACCCAAGGGATCTTCAAGAAGGCACTGAAATGTGGGTAGTTTTCTCAACTACATGCTGGAAACTTGAAGATCTTTGGAGAATAGGAAAATTGGTGAAGAAATAAAAATACCACTGAAGAGCCAATCAGCATAATTAGTTGAATCAAGATGCTTAGATTCCATAATTATTCTAAAAAGAAAAATGTGATATAGTGCTTTAATCTCTCTTGAACTCCTTGTAGTACTGACAATTTGTTGTTTATTGTATTCTGAGATATTCTCTTCCCTCTTCAAATTTTACCACAGTGTTGCTTTAAATATGTTCTTTAAAATAACTTGGGGTCACTTGGGAGAGATATTTACCATGTTCCTTGAGATAACTGGAGATACAACCTCAACTTCCTTTTTCTAAGGTGCCATGTATAAAAACCAAGGCTGTAAATCACCTCTATTCATATTTCTATTTAAAAAATAATGAAATTGTCCATAAATCAATAAATTCCTAGCCAGAAACATTATCTGAAGTGTTTTAAATTGTTTCCTTCATGATTTGGCAAGACAGGCATAAACAGGAAGAAAAAAAGTGAATTGTGTTTGGTTCAGACATTATTCTAAATATCATCCTTTAAGAAACAGAGAAGCAGAGTTTTCTCCCAACAAATAAACAATCCATGCACACATGCTCCTTTATTAAAGACTCGCCCACTGGTTAAACTCTCAGAAAGCTTTTTAACAACTACCACTTTGTTACAGTCAGCCCCCACTATAGCAATTACATCAAGTTGTTCTTGACAAGCTTAATGTTCCCCAGCATGGTGCCCTATGATGTTAACATCACTTCCAATCTTTTAATTATCCTTTTCTTCTGTCAAACCCTATATGTACTCTTGCTTGCCCTAAGATAGGGACATGAGGTAAAACTATTGTCCCACAAGAAGCAGTTCCTCACCTATCACCAAAGCCTTATTTAGAACTGCCCAAAAGACACTTCAACCTGGGTGCCCTTGAGCATCCAAACCCAAATTAAACCTTCTTCTGTGTTTCTCCTTTCTACAACCTCAGGGTTCTATATCTTATTTAGGGCACCATTACCTACCCATTCACCTAATTTCAAAATCTGAGTGACAACTTATCCTGTTATAGTAGAACTACTTGTTTATATGTCTGTTTTATCCACAAGACTGGAAGTTTCTTAGGAATATATTTTAGTTTCCTAGGCTGCTCAAGCAAATACTTTGAAATGAGTCAGTTTAAACAATGGATATCCATTTACTCATAGTTTTGAGGCTAAAATAAAGTCCAAATCAAGGTGCCATCAAAGTGATGCTTTCTTTCTGAAGACTGGTGTTCTGGAGCTGGCTGCTGAGATCTTAGGCCCTTAGCTCGTCACATGACGGCATCTCCTGGTTTCTTCCTACTCTTCAGGGTTAAATTAATGTTCAGCTTCTTGCTTTCTGTGGCTATCTGTCTGTATGAATTTTATTCAGCTTATAAAGAACTCCAGTAATACAATTAAGACCCGCCCAGATTGAGGTGGGCCACACCTTAATTGAGTAATCTCATCAAAAGGTCCTACTTACAATGGGTTTACACACACAGGAATGGATGTGATTTAAAAACATGTTTTCTGTGGTACATACAGCACATACCACCACAGAATATGATGGGTCTCTCCCAATATAGAGTACCACACAATAACTGCAAAAGTGAATAAATGTTTGATGTGATGGAGATCATCGACTAATACAGTTAAACCCTCTAAAAAGATGTGGTGGTTTGAAACTGTTATGTAACCCAGAAAGGGTCATGTTCTTTTAATCCATTCCTGTGGATGCAGATCTGTTATGGGTGGAAACTTCTGGATAGCTTGCTTCAGTTGAGATGTGACACTCACCCCCATTCAAGGTGGGTCTTAATCCTTTCATTGGAGACATTTATGAGGGGATAAAGGACAGAAAAAGCTCAGAGAGCTCAAGAGAAACTCCCCTAGAGAAGATAAGAAGACCCACAAAAGCTCAGAGAGAGAGCCACTGAAGCTGAAAGCAATGATACCCAGGAGTAAATGACCAGCAGACACCAGCCACCTGCCTTCCCATGTGACAGAGGTGTCCTAGTAGCCAGCAGCTTTTCTTCTTCAGAGAAGGTAGCCTCCTGTTGATGCCTTAATTTGGACAATTTCACAGACTTAGAATTGTATCTTTTATGCTAAGAAATGCCCATTGTTAAAAGCCAGCACATTCCAGGTATACTGCATTCTGGCAACTTTAGCAAACCAAAACAAATATTTGATTTTTTTACTGTTAAGTGGTCCCACTCAAAGGATGACTGTTGGCAAAGCTTCCATAGATGGTTATCCACTGTTCAATGAAATCTTGATAACAGCATAAATCGCTAATACCAAATTGTCTTATGAGGTCATATGTCTTATGTGATAGAGCCACTTCTCTTGATAACACCCACAAACTTAACAACAGGACTTTCTTTTTGGAACACTCAGGCCACATCTCTCCTTTCCCCCCAAAGCCTGGGAATTCTAGGCACTCTTCATTGTTTAAAGTGGAATAAGCTCTGAAGGGGATATACTTTCACAAGGGTAAGCAATGAAAAGGCAAACACTAGGGTCAGACTGGCTGGTGGTCAGTTAACATTGCTTATCTGTTCTAATGATAAATGGCACTTGAGTCCTGTGCAGGGCAGTATTTGGCCTGGAAGGCTGACCCACCCGCACCCCCACCACCACCCCCACCACCACCCCCAGCATTGAGCTGGTTTTAATTTGCCAGTCCAAACAACAGTTAGTCTGGTAAACTGATTCCTGCTAAAGAAATAAAGTAAACCAACATGAGAACCAACAAATTCACTTGGACCAAAAATCTCAGAGCTAAATATTTACTCTGACATGAAACAGAAGCTCCCAGACCTGGCTCCCAGCTGTATACCACAAGAAAGCCTTGTCTGGAAATGGTTCCCAGGTGGTCGGTGTTGGCGATAACTCAGGGTATTTAATTAGTGAATGCAGCAGAAGCATATAAATAATGACTAGTTTGCAGATGCAACTTGCATCTTCTGATCAACTCAGTCAGCACCAGCATTAACAGAACACATCTGCTGGAAAATCCCCTTTAACATTTCAAATCACATTTGACAAATTCTTTTTCTACAATTGCATTACTTCAGGCTCTGGCAATGAGGTTTTATGAAGAACTCACACATATCAGTAGTGCGATTATATTTCAGTCTATTGCTAATTTCACAGAGGTGTCTGTAAATAACTGCTTAGTTTTCCAGCTGGTTTGGGGTCTCTGAAATGAAAGAAGGATTACCAGCATTATCTCAAATAAGAGACAGGATCTGCAATGGGATGGAATATGTCCAAATAAAAACATAATCTGATGCTTTGGGTGTGTGTGGGGGGGGGCAGGGGAATTACTTAAATTTTTCCCATTCACCTTCCCTTGCCCTACTCTCTAACAACTGCTTTCCAAACGTACTTTCCTGCTCCTTGACTTATAACTGCAATCTTTCTCCATGTAACAGCTTTCTTCTTTTCCAGTTACATATATTTGGAAGTGGAGTTGTCTACATACAGCACCAAGGAAATTTGTGCATACCTGTTTTGCTCCATAAGTGGTAGAATTCTATTGCTTGCAGGTAATATACTATAACCTCTCCCCACCAAACATTCCAAAACAAAAGAAAAAAGGCAAGGGTAGAGATATCTGAGGAGCTGGTGTTTATACTAGCTTCTGTGAGCCAAGTGTCAATTGATTGCTCCCTAATTTAGGGACTAGAGATATAAAAGCAACAATCAGGGATATTTTACATTTGGGGGCTGATATTAGACATAATTACTTCTGTTAAGATATACAGTGAATTTTAATATTTTCTGTAATATACTTTTTTTTTCAGCTATCCAGAAGCTGTGCTTTATTATTTTTTTTATTAGGGAAGTTGTAAGTTTACAGAAAAATCATGACTAAAATACAGAATTCCCACATATCATCCCTATTATTCACATCTTGCATTAGTGTCCTACATTGGCTACAACTGATGAAAGGACACTGTTATAACTGTAATATACTTTTATGAAAAGATGAATCATGGCAAGTATTGCTTCCTGTGCTTAACTAATAGGTTATAGCAAGCCAAAATGTTTGGTTTTAAAGTACAAAGGACTTGAACTGTAGAACATGCAGCTTGCAGAGGGTTTGGAGCTTTGCTTTTGTCATCTGGTTTCTTGGGTTTTTTTTTTTTTTTAAGGCTTTTTGGAAAGAATAGAAAAGGTCAGTCTATATATAGCCTTATTATCTCACCGCCTCTTCTGAAGCAGACTAATTTGTGGCCAGAGGCAAGAGAGGGAGGTGCAATAACAAGTGAAATCAATAGGTTCTTACAGGAGATTTGAAGAAGCCCTGGAAAACCAAAACTTTTATTGACTATACAGGGAGAATGATGAATGAGAAGGGGAGCAAGGTAACAAACTTCGTAGAACTGGGATTGCTAAACTTATTTTCATTAAGATGATGAGGAAAATCAATTTGCATTGTATTAAAAAAACAAACACTGCATCTTTAAGTAATATGGGTAATTTGTGGTCGCTTATTAACTTCTGGATAAATCTGCCTGATTTTAACTTCCCATATGTAAGCTTACATAATAGTAGGTGTATCATTCCAAAAAGGAAGACCAAATATTGTTAGACAGCTATGAGGAAAACATCATGGGCAAACTATCCAGCTCATCTGTCTTACCATCCAAGAGTCATTCGAAGTTAACACCACTCATTAACCAGGAGTAAAGACCATCTTGGCAACTGATGGTCTTTACTTAATAGTAATAAATATTAGCATTGAGGAATTAAAGAGTTACTTAGTAATTAAAGAGTCACTTGCAAAGGGATAATTTCTGTGACAACAATCACTCTTGGTTTTCCTCCCACTTCATGGCCCTGGTCGCTCCTCAGTCTCTGAAGCTTCTTCTCTTCCTCTACCTTAACTCCAGGGGTGAGCCCACAGAACTGTTCCTCAACTATCCTTACTCCCTAGGTGGCCTCATCCAATCTAACAGCTTTAAAGGCTATCTGTGTGCTGATGATTTCCAAACTTTTATTTCCAGCCCTGATCTTTCTACTGAGCTTCCAATTGCCTATTTCAAATCACCCATCTTAGATTTAGCAGGTGCAAAATTAAAATTTCTGATATTATCCTCCAGTAAATCTGTTCTCTGCTTCAGCTTACTGTAATTCCATCCTGACAGCTGCTTAGGACAAAGTCCTTGGAGTTATTTTTGACTCCTTTCTTTCATACATCACATCCAATCCATTAGCAGTCCCCACTGGCTCTACCTTGACAAGGTACCCAGAATCTGTCAACTCCTCACACCCTCACTGCTACCACCTAGTCTCAGCTACTATCGTCTCTCTCCTGACATGTCTTCCTGCTTCCATCTTCTCTCTCCTATAGTTTAGTATCCATACAGTAGCCAGAGACCATCTAACCTGTAAGATAGATCAGTTAGATCATGTTACTCCTCAGCTCAGCATCCTCCAATTGGTTCCCATCTCAAAGTAAAATCCAAAGTCTATAGAATGGCCCAAAACACCAGACTTCATCTGCTCTGTCACCGCTTCCCTCATCTAATCTCCTACTCATCTAGCCCTTGCGCACTTCACTCAAGCTGTACTGGCCTGCTTGCTCTTCTTAAAGCACATCAAACTGTTCCTGTCTCTGGGTCTTTGCCCCTGATGGTTCCTTACATGGGACACTCTTTTAGATAGCCACCTTTGGCACTCCTTCATTTTCGTCTTATATCTGCTAAACTATCACCTTCTAAGTGAGACTTTTCCTTAATTACACTATATAAAATCACAATCTGCATATGCCCTGCCATTCTTTTCCACCTTCATCCTACTTTATTTTTCTCTGGAGCCCTTACCATCATCTGGCAGACTATGTATTCGTCTATTATCTGTCTTCCCCTCTAGAATCTAAGTCCATAGGTATTGGAATTTTGTTCTGTTCATTACTAAATCCCTACTGTTTTGGCCAGTACCTAACACATATTATTAAGTAAATGAATAACTGGGATGGTAAGAAGAGTGACTGAAAGCGGCACATTTTCCTAATGGCAAAGTAAAGGAGTCACAGTGGAGAGGGTAGCATTTCAGAAGGTATACGATGGCATGAAAACGTCAAAGACTAGAGTGAATGGAAAAGGAATGGGGATTCTGAGGAAAAGCAATACTAAAAAAAAAATTAACAACACTGGTTAGGCCATCTCCCCACCCTATCTTCAGCATTATTCAAAGTGAATTTTAAAAATAATCACATAAACAGTTAATTAACACAAGTTTATCTTGGATGGACAACTTAATCAATTCTGCAAATATTCAGTGTTATTTCTGTGTGTGTGTTTTTAAAGTGGTTAAATTCATCAACGTTTTCATTTACAGCTTCTGGGTCTGGTGTTATACCTAAGGAATTCTTCCCTATTCTCCAATTATAAATAAATATTACCCAGATTTCTTCTTATACTATTCCCTTTATTTATATTTTAGACTCTGCTCCTTCTGAAATTTATTTCATTTTTACTAATTTTCAAACAACTAAATCTTACTTATCAAGGCCCAATCTAGGTAATAATAGTGAGCCTTATTGGAGGAATTACATTGTATTTTAAGTGCTTTACATGTCATAACTCATTTAATACTCATGAGAAATTCAGGAGCAGATATTATTATTTTCATTTCATAGATGAGGAAATTGAGTCTTGGAGAGCTTGCTGAGTATTGGGTTATTCAGTAAGTGACTGTTGGGACTTAAGCTCAGGCAAGACTGGTCAGATCATCTGCTTTTTGTTATTAAACTGTGCTTCTTCTCAAATACCACTTTCCATAAAATCTTCTCAGTCCCAGCCTGACCTAGTCCTGTCCTTTCCCTAAACTCCAGGAAACCTATATTTCTCATGGCACTTACCATTTTTCAATCTTAGGTCACAGTTAATTATGTACATGTCATGATATTTTAAAAGATAGCCTTCATATATAATTTATCATATATTTCTCAGAGAAAGTAGTTCTATCAGAAAGCTCATTAAGTATTTATTGAATGAGTAAATGATTAGGAAAATGCTTAAAAAGTAAATACCTTTGGGAGGATTCACATTAAATTCAGATTAAGTTATGAGTGGTTGATAGAAGATCCTTTCTCAATCTTAAATTCTAACAGAAGGGGGAAGTTAAAGAGCTTGGGGGTTGGGGGGGACTGATAACTAGTGATGGTGTGAAAGGAAAACAATGAAGAAAGGACAGAAGGGCGGGCCGCGGTGGCTCAGCGGGCAAGAGTGCTTGCCTGCCGTGCCGGAGGACCCCGGTTCGATTCCCGGCCCCAGCCCATGTAAAAAACAAACAAACAAACAAAATATAATAAAACAAGAAAATGTTTAAAAATGTTTCCCTTTCTTCCTTCCTTCCTTCCTTCTCTGTCTTTCCTTCCCTTCCTCCCTCTCTCTTTAAAAAAAAAAAAGAAAAAAAAAAAAAAGAAAGGACAGAAGATAAATAGTTTGTGGCTGGGCCTGATATATAAACACACAGTACAGAGTTTCATGTATTTTTCTATCTCTGCAAAAAAGGTAGTTTTGTTTGCTTTAAAACTACAGTCTTTTAGTTCCTTAGGGTGCTTTCCTGCAATACAGTTCATAAGATGTACAGAGAATTGGCCAAATAGTTGTTCTGCACTTCTTGGAAGACTAACTATTGAGAGAAACAAATGACTAGTTACTAGACTTAATCAGAAATTTCAGTTATTTACAGAAGATCTTAAAACTTAATTGTTTGAAATAAATTTAAATCATGTTCCTGAAATTAAATTCCTAGTAAGAATTTAAAATCCACTGGTATCTTAGGAAGTAAATTAATTCTTCAATGAATGGAAAGAAAGCACCCTGCATAGCTTTAATGTGGTCATTGATGGATTCAAGCAATTTCAGTCAGATGTATCTTTGAACTAGAAAACAAATTTAATAATCCATTAAAGAATGTACTCTTTACACAGTGCTACTGGGGAAAAATTTCTAAAATGATTCCAGTGAACATGGGATCAAGCCAAATGATTATTTCTAATTGGTAAATTTCTCCAATATATCTTATAAAAATGATGAAAGCTAGATATTCGGAAATAGATTTCTGTTAAAAATAATGCAATCAAAGTCCCCTTGGGGGACTGGGAAGGAAGGAGGAAATATTCAACTTCCCCATCTGCAGAATTCCTGATATTCTCACAAGCAGTAGGGACAACCATTTCAATAGGTTGAAACCTCAATCTTGGGGCTCGCCCCTTTGAAGCTTATTCCTGCAAAGGAGACACAAAGCCCATTGATAATTATGCCTAAGAGTCACTCCCAGAGAACCTCTTTTGTTGCTCAGATGTGGTCTCTCTCACTAAGCCAACTTGGCAGGTGAACTCACTGTCCTCCCCCTACGTGGGGTGTAACTCCCAGGGATGTAAATCTCCCTGGCAACATGGGACCTGACTCCCGGAGATGAGCCGGGACCTGGCCTCATGGGAATAAGAAAGCTTTGTCAGTGGCTGAGAGATTTCAAACAGAGTCAAGAGGTTATCCTGGAAGTCATTCTTATGCATTATACAGATATCCCTTTTTAGTTTACAGTGTATTGGAGTGGCTAGAGGGAAGTACCTGAAACTGTTGAACTGTGTTCCAGTAGCCTTGATTCTTGAAGAAGGCTATAAAATTATATAACTATAGTACAATATGACTGTGTGAATGTGAAAACCTTATGTCTGATGCTCCTTTTATTCAGGGTATGGACAGATGAGTTAAAAAAAATAGGACAAAAAATAAATAATAGGGGGAGATAATGGGTAAAAATTGGATAGATTGAAATACTGTGGGACAATGAGAGGGAGGGATAAAGGGTATGGGATGTATGTTATTTTTTTCTTTTTATTTCTTTTACTGAAGTGATGCAAATATACTAAAAATGATCATGGCAATGAATACACAACCATGTGACAATATTATGAGCCTTGATTGTACACCATGTATAGAATGTATGTGTGTGACAATCTTTCAATAAAAATATTTTTAAAAAATGATCATGGTGAAGAACATACAACTATGTGATGATATTGTGAGCCACTGATTGTATAACATGGTTGGAATGTATGTGTGTGGATATTTCTTAATAAAAATATTTTTAAAAAATTGAAAGGGAATCCCAAGAGCCAAAAGCGAGGGGAGATTAAAATTTGAACATATTTTTTTCTATTTTTATTGTGTTAAAATATACATAGCTTAAATGTACCCTTCTAACTATATTTTAGTGTATAATTCACAAAGTACATTCAAAATGATGTGTAAGCATCTCCCCTATTTCCAGAACTTTCTCGTCATCCCAGACAGAAACTCCATACCCATAAAGCAATAACTTCCCATTCCTTCTTTTCCACAGACCCTGGTAACCACTCTTCTTCCACTTTCTGCCTTGGGGAATCTGCCTATGCTGCATACCTCATATAAGTGGATTCATACAATATCTGTCCTTTCATGTTTGGTTTTTTTCACTCAGGATACTTTCAAGGTTCATCTACATTGTACTATGTATCAGAATCCCATTCCTTTTCATGGTGAATAATATTCCATTCTCTCTCTATATATATGCCATATTTTGTTTATTCCTTTCATCCAGTGACATGAAGTAAGTAGAGATGCAAGCCATGGAACAAAGGATTGTGGCAAGCTAGCCTCAGAATGCTGCAGAATCTGAGAGAAAGCATAGTCTGTCAAGACTGTGATTTTGGACTCCTACCTCCAAAATTTTGAGACAATAAATTCCTGTTCCTTAAGCCAAAATCAAGACAAAACAGAACAAAACAAAATACAATCATAAGTATAAAATTGCTATATTATCTTTCAATCCTGTTAAAGAACTGAAAGCAGGGACACGAATTGATGTTTGCATACCTATGTATATGGTGGCATTATTAACAACTGCAAGTGGATGGAGGCAGCCCAAGGGTCCAGTGACTGATGAGCAGAGGGTGAATTGTGGTGTGCATATACAATGGAGTATTATGTGGCTGCAGAGAGGAATGAAGTCATGAGGCATGCAATGATGTGAGTGAAACCTGAAGACATAATGTTGAGCGAAATAAACCAGAAACAGGGAAAAATATTGTATGGTCTCACTAACATGAACCATCTAACGAGCAAACTCTGAGAGTTAAAGTAGAAAGCATAGGTTATCAGGAGATAGAAAGAGGGCAGTGATTAGGCAATTGATGTTTAAGGAGTACAGAATGTTCAATAAGGTTGATTATAAAGGTTTGGAAATGGCAAGTACAATATGGTGTCAGGGTAGTACAATATTATAAATGTAATTAAGAAAGCTGAGGAATGAGTGTGGTTGAAAGAGGAAAGCTAGAATTGTGTATGTCACTAGAAGGAAAGCTAGAGGATAAAACTGGGATTGTATAACAGTGAAATCTAGAGTAGAAATGACAGTGGTTAATTGCATAAATATAAGAACGTTCTTAAATGAACTAGAATAAATGTACATCACTGTTACAAGGTATTAATAATAGGGTGGTATATGGAAAAATACAATTAATATAAACTAAGGTCTATAGCTAACAGTAACATTGTAATATTCTTGTACTACTGGTGATAAAGGCACCTTGCTAAAGCTAAATGCCAATAATAGGGGGGTGGTATAAGGTGGATGGGATTTTTTTCTCTTTGGAAGAAATGAGCATGTTCTCTTATTAACTGCAGTTGTGAATGCATAACTATATGATTATACCAAAAGCCACTGATTTACACTTAGGATGGATTGTATGGTGTATGAATAAAACTGTTTAAAAATAATAATAATGGGGGAAGGGGTATGTGATGTTTGGGGTCTTATTTTTTACTTTTATTTCTTTTTTGTGTAATGAAAATATTCTAAAATTGACTGTGGTGATGAATGTACAACTGTATGATGATACTGTGAGCCACTGATTGTATACTTTGGATGGATTACATGGTGTGTGAATGCATCTCAATAAAATTGCATTGTTTTAAAAAGCAATGCAATCAGTAAGTAAAAAATATGAAAAATATAAACCACTCCAATGAAAATGTACTTTTAAAGGTCTCTGAAAACTTTTTTTTTCTAAAGTCATCAACTTTCTCTCCCTCATATTTGTTTGTTTTCACTGGTCTCTTTCTGAAACTCTTTCTCAGCTTCTGATATGTGAATATTTTTTAATTGCTTCAAACTTCTCCAAATGATACTTCACTAATTCCTCTGCTACATCAAGTTCCTCTCCCATACTTTGTATGTGGTTTTAGGGCTCACTCTTTGTTTCCTTATTCTTCAGTGCTTTTCTCTTTAAGACCTATCTTGAATCACAGCTTCAGCTTCAAATTCTTCACTGGGGATTTAAGTATCTGAATCTGTTGCTCTGAACTTTTAACCAATTTCTGGCCTCTAACCTCTAATGACTTAAAGCAGACATATATTTGGATATTTCAGCATTACTTTAAATTGGGCGAGTCTAAAACAGAACTCACTGTACTGAAGAGTTGTCATCTGTTCATACAGCAAACATTTACCAATTGTCTATTAAGTTCTGGATTCTGTGGCTACGAAGATGAGCATGACAGTTTCTGTTCTATAGTACTTCAGATTATTGAGAGGGAAAAACACATGTAAATCAGTACTTATAATGCAAATACATAAAAGGGTGACCATCAGAGACTGGATATTAAAGATGTGAAGCCATAAAATTGCTATTTCAAGGGTTGTAAGCATATTGTGTCTTTTAAGGTAGCAATCAGAACAGAGTAGCACATCCTCTTTTGGTTCTGGGAAAGGACATTTTTGATGAACCAAAGGTTAAGTAACCTTTGCTTTGTTCTTGGTGAAGTTCTAACAGAGCAAAATGACTCAAATCTCAGATGCTTCAGATTCACACACTGGCATTGTAAACAGGACATGTGAGCATGACTACCGGAAATCACTGGTTGATCAGAACTGAATGAACGATGAGGAATTACAGAGTAGAGATATTAAGGTGGCTGCATCCAGAAAACGGTTATGCCTGCATTGCAGTAAGTCCCTAACATTGTATGGGAGCAGAAGCATGTCTGTAGGCTGAGAAGGCTGAAGAGAAACCATGAGCATATGTGAGGCAGTATCCTAGGAAGCAGTATCTTGGGAATTACACAGCTGGGGTTTGAGGTCTTATTTTCCTTAGGTAAGTCAGAGGGGCTTATGGTATAATAATCTGGCTCCCAAAAATATATCGTAGGTCATAAGTAGATGAAGATGGTGACTATGGCTTACCAAGTACATTCACAATATGATATTAAGCTTTATTAGACTATAGACTGTGGAATCAGACTGCCTGCTGTGGAAACCCAGCTTAGTGCTTTATGAGTAGCATGGTCTTGAGAAAGCTACTGAACCTTTTCTAGCCTCAGTCCCTTCATCTATAAAAATGCACATATTAATGCGCCATCCTCCAGGTTTGTTATGAAGATTAAATGAGTTGTCACATGCAGAATGAATAAAGGGATGGAGGGGCCTAAAATATGCTGAAGACTGTAGGCTGTTATTAATGTTTAGATATTTTACCCAGTGCGCTACACCAAAATTGTGTTTGTTTTGCCTAGAGGTAGCATCTATGTCATACTCTGAGTGGCCTTTAAGAAACATGGCTCACTCCATCACAAACAGCTTTTTTTCTAGACTCATAAAACTGAAACCCATTTTCACACCAGATCAAGTTCTTCATTAAAGACCTATATACTTTGTAACTCACTATTAATAAATATATTTAGGAAATAACTTTCAGATCAATTGTGTCAGTTCTGGGATTATAGAGAACGTATCATTTCTCACCTATGGTGCTTTAAAAATGATCCTTATGCTATAGTGATATAACTTAATGATCAATATTTATTCTTGCTCATGAAAATTTACCTTAAACACTTTTAACAGTGCTGCTAAAACTGTCAATACATTTATTTATTTTTGCTCAATTTCCTAAAATGTCATCCAGTGGATCCAAGACTCCCCAGATATCTCTTCGAAGATGCCTATCAAAAATCTCCTTCAAAAACATCCTTTTGAATTCTATGACCCTAATAAAGATGATGACAAAAACACCTTTATAATTTCCTGCCAAAGGAAAAAAAAAGGGGGAGTAAGGAAGGGAAGTACAAGAATAACAATGATAAGAACCACATCATACTAAATAAAAGTTGTGTTCCTGACACATTAATTTACATATACTTCTAGCTATTTGGCAAATAAGTACATACTCTATTAGGGGTGATGATTAAAACATTAACAACCAGCAAGGTATAGATGCCAACTCATTAGAACAGATGCTGGCAGTAAGCAACTGGAATAGTAAGTTCCCATTGAAAACCAATCCTGTTACAGGTAAGTATAGTGTGTATGTGTGGTCATTTTAATACAATGTTGGAGTACTTTCATTATGTTGTTTTTAATGTGGAAATTGGAATATGGAGATGTCTTTCGAAAGAGGAATTTTTGTCTTGAATGCAAAAGCTGCTAATATATTAAAAATAATTTGGCTAACAGGAACTTTTAGTTATATATTACTTTCCTTCTGTTTTATTTTTCAAAGTTTCTGTGATATGCTCTTCTTCCCAGCAGGTGAAGCACTTTTATTTCACAGTTGAATTTAAAACCACAAAGATACTAGGTTCTTCACATAAAAATAGTAGTACAGATACCCTATACTTCCTAGAAAATTATTATATACTCCCTCTCAAAGAAAAAAGTACCCATTATATAATTTCAGTTAGGTTTAATTGGAAAAAAAACTTACTTCTAGGCTGATTCCTAAAACATACTGTTTTAGTTTGTAAGCTTCAGCAACTCAATACACCAAAACAGGACAACTTTTAAAAAGGGAATTTATTAAGAGTACACAGGTAGTTCAGTGGTTAGAATGCCTGTCTTCCATGCAGGAGATCCAGGTTTGATTCTTGGACCATACACCCCCCATCCCCAAAAAAGGGAATTTATTAGGTTGTAAGTTTAGAGTTCTAAGACCATGAAAATGTCCAAATTAAGGCATCCAGAGAAACATAGCTTAACTCCAAAGAAGTTCAGGGTTTCTCTCTCAGCTGGGAGGGCACATGGTGGTATCTGCTAGCTCTCTCCTTATTTCCTAGAGCTTCCCCTGGTATATTTTTCTTCTGCATCTCCAAAGATCTCTGGCTGTGTGAGTTCTGTTGACTCTTTCCAAAATAGTTCCCTCTTAAAGGGTTCCAGAAATAACCCCGCCTTGAATGGGTAGAGACACATCTCCATGGAAACCATATAATCAAAAGTTACCACCCACAATTGGGTGGGTCACATCTCCATGGAAACAATAAAAAAGATCCCACTCAGCAATACTGAATGAGGATTAAAGAACATGGCTTTTCTGGGGTACATAATAGTTTCAAACCAGCTCACATACCTTTCTACCACTCTGCATCTTTTGATTCAAAGTATAAATTACTGTCATTCTGGTACATGGTCCTGATACATAACACACATATAGTCTGGTTTATCACTTAATGTTTGATTGATTCATTAGCCTTTACTGCAAGTTCATCAGAAGGTTGAATAAGCTGTGCTTTTCTCTTTGTCTTTCTTCAAGATCTTCCAGGAATGGAGACACATCATCACCATCACAGATTGTAAACTCTAAGACTCTTTCAACAATTCCAAAGGAAACATTCCTTGTAGTTAGGTCTTGCTCTACAGGAAGTCTCTTAAGGCACACAGACCATGTTTAACCCGTTCATTCAAATTATGTTCCATATGATGAATACACAACTATGTGATGATACTGTGAGCCATTGATTTTACACCATGTGTTCTAGTGTAAAATCAACATACCAGAGACAGATTGGCTTTTAATAAAAGGGGATTTATTTTGTTGGTTCTTCAGAGGAAAGGCAGCTAACTTTCCACTGAGGTTCTTTCTTATGTGGGAAGGCACAAGATGGTCTCTGCTGGCCTTCTCTCCAGGCCTCTGGGTTCCAATAACATTCCCCAGGGTGATTTCTTTCTTCATCTCCAAGGGCCTGGGTTCAGCTGCCAGTGCTGAGATGAGGTATGCTGAGCTGCGTAGGCTGTGCTATGTTGAGCGCTCTCATTTAAGCACCAGCCAATTAAGTCAAACGTCATTCATTGTAGCAGGCACACCTCCTAGCCGACTGAAGATGTAATTAGCAACAAACGAGTACCATTGGCTCATGTCCACAGCAACAAAACTAGGTGCCTTCACCTAACCAAGTTGACAACTGAATCTAACTACCACACCATGTATGGAATATTTGAATGTTAAGAATGTTTGTATGGTTGTTCGTTGTTTTATGAATAAAAATATATATTTTTAATTATGCTCCATAAACTCAGACATATGTCTTGCCAAGTAAGTACAAGCTGATTGAGAAGGGTTCCAATGGACAGCTCTGCAGTCAAAATGGTTAGCAGATGGACAGGTTTGGAAAATGGGAGTGCCCATATCATAACCAGCAATGAGCAGTCCTACGCCACCATATGGTTTCCAGCCATACTGTTGTGTTGGTACCTGGGTCTGGCTTCCAATTAGAGATATAAGATGAGACATGGGACGAGGTCTGTCAAATACAAATCTGGAATCCAAACATTCCTGATGCATGAAATTACAGAACAGTCAAGCATCAGCAGTAAGCTCTGTGATTGCGATACTAAGATGGTTGTTAACATGGAGCCTTTTTTTTTGATTGACTGCAAGCTCTGACTGTGCCCTCGTCAGTGTAGACTAACTGTGGTTGAACCTTGCCTGAAAGCTTCACTGCACATTTAATTTGATGAATCCCACCCTGAGGGCATCAAACAGTGAAAATTATTGTCATACTGGTTGTGAAATATGGTTCCAAAGTGGAACTGGCTGCAGCCTTCTGCAAAACTGAGTGATATGCTCTTTATCAAATGAATTTCCTTGTTTATGTGACTTAGATCCTGCTTCACATGGTTCTCAGGTGTTCTAAGTCCTGGTATGTTCTTCAGGACACACACAATTTATACATTATTAGCAATAGGCTATCTTTACCTAACCTAGAGGAGAGGAGACAATTTACAATATTAAAAACCCCAAACAAAATATACCTGTTTCTTTACTTCCTGCTTGTTTACCTGAATTGTCTGTCCGATCCAGAGAATATTAGAGCCAGAATAAGGCTAGCTATCAAGATCTAAAATTTACTTACTCTTATTCAGGTCTGCATTAACATTGCCCTTAAGGTAACAATGAGTTAGTCATTAAACCAGCTTATTCTGCTTCTCACAATGAGACTTCCTAGAACTATCCAGGTTTCTTGTGACACACTTAAATAATTATAACTGAAACAAATAAAAGAATACAAGTTGTTTCTCAATAGGGCTTCCCCTTGTCAACATCCACATTTCTGCCAACAGCATTATCACTCTTCCTTTCATTCAAGGTCAAACTCAAAAGTCATTTTCAACAGAAATGTACCATATTTGGAGATATCCTCCTCATTTTAGTATTGGTAGGAGGCAGGGACCACTTCCTGCTACAGAAACTGCAAAGTCCAGATATTCACTTTCCCAGCAACTCTTGCCAGCTAAGATGTCACACATGAGCAAGGCCTGGCTGATCAGATCACCTCTCTAGACTGTGAATCTGGACGTAAGGATGACGAGGTGAGGGGATAGGTGAGAATTCTTTCAGGCGGTGAAAGCATCAACCAGGTTCTAGGAGAAACAATGGCAGTAGTAGTGTCCAGCACTCAAAGCTGATGAGATAAGCCGCAGAAGCAGTATTGTCATTGGTCTAGTTCAGTGGTGATAGTTTAGGTGTGCTTCTGATATGTGGCCTCGAGGTATTCCTACAAATTTTTCAAGCCTATAAAATCTCCAGCCTCCTCAGTGAATGTATGCACTGTACAATTGCCCTCTAATAAATTTCGTTTTTGCTTAAATTAGCTAGAGACTGTTCTCTTGTTTGGAACAACAACCCCAATCAACAACAACGGTCCAATGTGTCATCTATGGTTCTTTTCCTTGACACTCTCTCTCATACTTGATCAAATTTTATGTTCAATAGGAACTCCCTTAGTCAGCCCATTTGAGAATGAATTCCAATACCTGAGTTCAAGTTCTCAAAGTGTGGTCCCTTGACCATTGGGAACGCATTAGAAAAGCCCATTTTTCAGGGCCCACCCTGGATTTATTGAATCAGAAACTCAAGGTGGGGCCCAGCCCTCCAGCTGATTCTGAAACATGCTAAAGTTTGAGAACCACTAATCTCAGGTTTCCAATTTTGGATTCTCTATAATAGAACAATGACATAGTAATCTGCAAACAGAATCCTAGATTTCTACAATTTTTTCCTCATTCATTCATTCAATAAATGTCAGGCACTGTTTTAAAGCACTTAGGGTATATCATTAAATAAAACAAATAAAATCCCAGCCCTGGTGAAGCTGATGTGAGGCATATGCAATAGAGAACAGCTAGCTTCTGCAAAGTTTCAGCTTCCTGTGGTGTCAGTCAGCATGTTTTACAGGAAGACAAGATAGTTAATTAGTTAGTTAATCTGACAAGTCATTTAAGTGGGGGTTGGTTAAGAAAACTTCTAAACAGCCATTATTTTTTTATATTGGTTTATTTATTTCTGCTTTCTCTTAAAGAATTTCTGATTCCTGTCTAGCCAATTATTCCTATCATGTCAAATGTGATAAGTTACAGCAACCTAAAAGTCTAATAGTCAGTGAATGATCAGTCAGAACAAATGAAAGGCCAGTAATAGGGATTAGTTGGAATAGCTGAAATATCTAAAATTAATGGATGGCTTTTATAAATCATGGTAAGTTATAAATCAGTGATTCCAGTAAGTTATAAAGAATGATTCCAGTTTTACAGAAAATAATAATATACGATTATATATGTATAGAAAAGAGAGTCTGCAAAAATATACATCATGATAGAAGTATTCGTGTCTAAATAGTTAGAAGTATGGATTTTTAAAGTATTCTTTCGGTTGTCTATATTTCCTGATTTCTTAGGAATAAGTATCCATTTGCTTTTAAAATAAATAAGATGAAATACTAAAAAAGAAACCATATCTCCCCCAAATACTGAGATTACAGAATGGTCTCTATTTTAAATATTTTTCTACATTACCTTAAAAAAATTATGTTTACTTCCCTACAATTTGTTGGCTTATATTTTCAATTCTTATGTATACGGTTGAAAGACATTTAGAGAATTCTAATTAATGTCATGTTATTAGACATTTCATTTTTTCCATCTAACTCCTTATTTGAAGTTTTTCCAATAGTGAATTTTTAGGTTATTCACAGGTTATTTTAAACCTTTTATTTACTCCAATTATTTCTTATTGTTGGGTGTACGGATTGTTTGCATTTTTGCTTTTAAAATAGCCCAGATACTTTGTTTTGCAAACTCCCTTGATGAAACTAGTACATGGCCCAGGTCTGGCAATCGGAAACACCTGCCTTAGATTCTGAACCGCCCCCCCACCCCCCCCAAGCAGTAATGCAGTGAACCACAAGGTCATATTTAGCTGGAAGGAAGGCTGGAAAATACAGTTTTTATTCTAGAAGGCATTGCACTCAAATAGAAATCAAAGGTTCCATGGGTTGAGGAGATATTAAGGAGTCTAACCCAGAGAACAATCCCTAAAAGGAGATTTTACTCCTCTTCCCCCAAAAGATTATGATTCATCACTATGTATGTCCCTGTCTACCTCACCCACCACCAAAAGTCCAAGCCACATTGCCCAGACTCATCTCAATTTGTCTCTATATATCCCCCTAGCTGTTCCTGTGGTCCATTGTCCCATTTGCCACCAACCTCCAGACCCCCACATTTCTACTATCTCTACTGGAACTTCTCAGCAACAAAATCTCCTGATCATCAAACTCTTCCTGATTGGTATCATCTTAAATTTATTACCATAAATCTCACGTGGACCCTCCATCACAGCACTTTTCCTATATTTCCCTAGTAAACTTAGTCCCTCAGTCTGAATGAACTATTTCACTCTTTTTGTAATCCAATACCACTTCCCCACCCTCACTCTCTTGCTCCTTCTACTGTTCCTTAAAGAGGTCAAATTTACGCTGATCTTGGAGCCCTTACGTTTGCTGGTCCCTATATTAGTATTTCATTTTGTTTTTTTAATTTTTCATTAGAGAAGCTGTGGGTTTACAAAACAATCATGCATAAAATGCAGGATTCCCATACGTGGTAGTTTGAATCTATTATGTACCCCAGAAAAACCATGTTATTTCAACCCTGATCCAATCTTGTGGCGCCAGACACATTGTTCAGATGGAAATTTTGATTAGATTGTTCTCATGGAGATGTGATGCACCCAGTAGTTGGTGTGAATGGAGATATGACTCTACTCACTCAGGGTGCATCTTGACTCATTTACTAGAGTACTTTAAAGGGGGAAATATTTGGAAGAAACTTCAGTCTCGGACACAGATACAGACACAGACATTTGGAAATGCAGAAGCTCCAGGAGATGCCAGGAGCTGTTAGAGCTGACAGAAGCTAGACAGGAACCAGAGCCAACACAGACGCAGACATTTGGAGATGGTTGGAGAGCTGACAGAGAAAGCAGATGCCTAGACACAAACATTTGGAGATACAGAGCCCAGCATACATCACTATGAGACTTTCCATGAGATGCTTGTTTACAAGCTAGAACCCAGAATTTTGCCCCAGAGATGCTAAGTGAAGGCCCACAGACCCTTAGAGAGGAAGCCACTGGAATCAGGAGCTGGGAATAAGGGAACTGGGAACAAGGACCAGCAGATGCCAGTCATATGCCTTCCCATGTGACAGACACTGGCCTTTCTTTCTGGATGCCTTAGTTTGGACATTTTTAAGGCTTTAAGAACTGTAAACTTGTAACTTAATAAATACTCTTTATAAAAGCCAATCCGTTTCTGGTATACTGTATTCTGGCAGCATTTAGCAATTTCTCTCTCTATTGTTGACTTCTAGTTTCATTCCATTGTGGTTGGAGAAGATACTTTGCATGCTTTCAATATTTTTAATTTATCGAGACTTATTTTGTGATTTAACATTTGGTCCATTCTGGAGAGTGATCCATGTGCATTCAAGAATATGTATTCTAGTTTCTTGTGGGTGAAATGTTCAATATATGTCTGTTAGGTATAGTTGATTTAGAGTATCATTCAAGTCCTCTGCTTCCTTATTAATCTTCTGTCTAGAGGTTCTATCCACTATTGAAAGTGGTATATTTAAGTCTCTACAGTTTATCTCCTTCAATCTGTCAGTATCCCTATATTAGTTTTCCAGCTCCCCAAATAAAAAACATACCATGGGTTAGCTTAACAACAGGAATTTACTGGTTCAAAATTTCAGATGCCAGGCTTATTTCTTCCCAGGGTTGATATCATTGGATTACCAACAACCTTTGGGTTCCCTGGCTTTTTCATCATATGGTAATGCACATGGTAGCATCTTTTCCTTTCTCTTCTGGGTTCTTTCAGCTTCTTGCTTCCTTCCTGGTGTCTTCTATTCTGTGTCCAATTTGCTTTGCTTATAAAGACTTCAGCCATACTGGATTAAGGCCCATCCTAATTAATGTACATCTTAACTAATAACATCTTCACAGGTCCTATTTATAAATGGGTTCACACTAACAGTACCAGGAGTTGGAACTTGATCATGCTATTTGTGGGAACCTGATTCAATCCCTAATAGTTCCTTTGCCAGGAATGCTCTCCCTAAAGATCTTAGAGTGGCTCACTCTTTCACTTCATTCAAGCCTACTCAGGGGCTTTCCCTGATCACCCACCTCAGCCTCCCTTACCCCGCACCCATCAAGCTCTAGTCTCTTTCCTGTTTTATTTTTTCTCCACTGTTCTTACCACCATTTTGCATCATATCAGCCATCTGTTCATTATCTTGTCTCCTCCACTATACTATAAGCTCTATATGAAAATGGATCTTGTCCATCTCGGTCACAGCTGGATATCCAGAACATAGAACTGTGACTGGCAGAGAGCATATGCTTGGCTACTATATTGTAATAACTAATTTTGAATGAGCGAATGAAATATTAAATATTTAAAGTTATTTTTATTATGAATAAGTGGAGAGAAAAAACAATATTTCCCCCAAGATAAATTTGACTAAGAATTATAGAAGAGACCAGCAAAGGTATCAGGATGAATTTGCTTATACACATGAGAAAGAGACTGTTCAAAGTAAAATTAGCTGAGCAGTAATAGAAAAGGGAGAAAAAGGAGTTGGGAGTAGCGGAGAGCAGACTTTAGGTATCAGCCATTGATGGGATAAAAATGAGGAGCTAAGTGTGCTGGTTTGAAAGGAAGTATGCCCCCTAAGAAAAGCTATGCTTTAATATAAATCCCATTTCATAAAGGTAGAATAATCCCTATTCAATACTGTATGTTTGAAACTATAATCAGATCATCTCCCTGGATGATGTGATTTAGTCAAGAGTGGTTGTTAAACGGGATTAGGTGATGACATGTCTCCACCCATTTGGGTGGGTCTTGATTGGTTTATTGGAGTCCTATAAAAGAGGAAATATTTTGGAGAAAGAGATTCGGAGAGAGCAGAGAATGCTGCAGCACTACGTGAAGCCAAGTCTGCAAGCTGGCGACCTTTGGAGATGAAGAGGGAGGGTGCCTCCCGGGGAGCTTCGTGAAACAAGAAGCCAGGAGAGAAGGTAGCAGATGATACCTTGCTTGCCATGTACCCTTCCAACCGAGAGAGAAACTATGACTGTGTTCGCCATGTGCCTTTCCAGATGAGAGAGAAACCCTGAATTTCATCGGCCTTCTTGAACCAAGGTATCTACCCCCAGATGCCTTAAATTGTTTTGGCTTGGGACAAATTGTTTAGAGTTGTTTTGATTGGGACATTTTCTTGGCCTTAGAACTGTAAACTAGCAACTCATTAAATTCCCCTTTTTAAAAGCCATTCCATTTCTGGTATATCGCATTCTGGCAGCTAGCAGACTAGAATACCAAGGAAAAACTGCACTGTGCTAAAAGCTTTGACATCAAAATGAGGGGTAGGGTGGGAATACCTACCTGTATGCAGGCACCATATGTAAAGTTAGGTTTTATAGCTGAAGAATGTTTAAACTGCTACTCTGTTCTTATTATGACATCTTTATAAATTATAGAGGTTGATTATTGCAGTTCTATGTCTGGTTATACATCAGAATCATTCTTGTGGTCTGAGCTCCTCCCTATGCACCAAATCAGTCCTCAGGGGTGAGACTCATGAGCTAAAGTCTTATAAAACTCCACAAGACACTCCAATGTAGTTAGAGCACTGCTAATGGTTTAGAATCATTGTCAGAACAATGCTTTCCGAATACCAAAACTGTTGCAAAGAAGAGGCAATTTTTCACTATCTTGTGAACAGTTCAATTTTTACCTTCCTTAGTGTAAAAGGTTGTAGTTCAGTTCCCATGTTTTCTTTCCTGACTTTCTTTCCCCCCTCTCCATAGCTCTGCTGTAGGATAGCAAGTTAATTTATCAAGATCAAGAATAATCCAGATTAGGAAATACTGCTCCATAGTTCATGAAGTCACTAATAAGCCACGTGGTATTATTGCTAAGCATCACCAGAGACAAATATACATTGTGGTAAGTTTTTATTAAATAGCTCACTATTGAGGCAATAACAGAAATACTTTTACTTATGAGCACATAGTAATAACACTATTATCCTGTGTTAGGTACTGTTTATAATTCAACATCCTCATGTATAGCAATGGATTAAACTCCTCAGTCAAAAGGGAGATATTGGCAGAATGAATTAAAAATAAAAGCATGACCCAACTACATGCTATTTTTAAGAGATTCACCTTAAATCCAAAGACGCAAGTAGGTTGAAACTAAAAGGATGGAAAAAATATTCCATGCAAACAGTAATCAAAAGAAAGTTGGGGTGACTTAGACTTTAAGTAAAAAACTGTTAAAAGGGACAAAGAAGGGCAGGCACTATATATTGATAAAAGGATCAATTCATGAAGAAGATATAATGATTATAAACTTACATGGACCTAACAATAAGACTCCAAAATATATGAAGCAAACATTGACAGATGTGAAGGGAGGAATAGACAGTTCTACAATAATGAGACCTCAATACACCACTTTCAATAATGGACAGAACATCTAGACAGAAAATTAACAAGGAAATAAAGGACTTGAACAATCTCATAAACCAAGTAGACCTAGTAAACATATATACAACTGTTCATTCAATAACCTCAGAATATGAATTCTTCTCAAGTGCATTGTTTTCAGGATAGACTAGATGCTAGGCCATAAAATAAGTCTCAATAAATTTAAAAAATGTTGAAACTACAATGGAATGAAGATAGAAATCAATGATAGAGGGAGAACTGGAAAGTTCATTTTATTTGAGTTGTCAAAGTAACTCAATCGTCAGTCTGCATTTGTAGTTGTTATACTCATGAGATACCATAAGCATCTAAATGCAAGAATCTGACAACTCCATTATGACTTCTAATGTGCTGATTCCTGAACATTTATATACTGAAATACATTTACATACTGAAGTAATTTTAAAACTTACTCTTTTTTCCTCTTTATATTGTTTGACCATCTCATGGATTTAAAAAACACTATGTATATAAGTAGATTATATTATCTATGAATTTCACTTCAGGATGATAAATAGAGTATTAAAATATTTGCTATAAAAAGAAAGCACTGATTCTGGTAAAGGTGAGAATTACTGCTTTAGAGTATTAATAAAGAAGAAAGAAATGTTCAGATTGTTTTGCTTTATGGCTTCCCATTGCAGAGGAACTTATATAGAGTAACATTCATGTTGGTTTTACAGGACTTGGTCCTAACACAATTAAAGGGGGGGAAAAAGCAGAAATGGGCAGGTAAGTAAACAGATTAAGAAATATTTTTAGGAAAGGCAGGACTTCAACCTGAGGCACAGAAGTCCTTGTACTCTTCAGGTGGCAGATTTTCCTGAGATTGTTCAGCTTGTTTCAGTCTACTTTCTCATTTCTTTCCCCCTGACAGAAGAAGAACATTTACTTTAATCAACAAAATGGTTTTTTTATCAGCTGGCTAAGATTTGATTTTTTCCTATAACAGAATCAAACCTTCTCCCATTCCACAGCAAATATTTTTTCTAGTAAAGGTTCTGATTACTAAGGTGTTATAGCCCCTAAAATTCATTGCTTATGAGAGTCACAGAACTAGTTTATGAAATCACAGACATTCTGTGGCCTCTTCTCAAGAACAGAGAATCTTACATCTTCGACTAACTACACGACCACTACAAATTCTATTAGAAAATAGGAAGCAGGTTAGTAGAGCATAAATGGTGGCTCCCAGGAAAGCTTTGGTAGCTAAAGACTAGCTATTCTATGCTAGTAAACTGTTCTGAGACACTGAGAAAGTCACTTAACTACTTCTTGAATTAATTCCTCCAAGCAAAAGGGAAGATTAGAAAATATTCTGTTTCTTTTTTTAGTGCCTGCTCTAGTAGCACACACAAAATTGGAGTCATATTTTCCCCTTGCTTACTAACCCACGATGCTCAGCTAAACTAAGTTGATCAATTAAGTAGCTTGAGGATCTCAGAGGAAAGCTGTTTCATTCAGTGTTGCTACTTACTGAATGGGACAAACAGACTAAAAGCCAAGAAAATCTCTGATATTTAGTATCTGTTTCTAAAAATCAGAAATTTATAGCAGTTGTGAGTAGTTCTCTCATTCTTTGATTTTGTTCAAGGTCAAATCTGTTCTTATTTCAAGAACAAGGTTTATTTTCTCATATCAGTAATTTACAGCTTAACCAGAATGTTTATAGGCCTCGACTGCCTGTGGAGGTTATCTGAATATAAGTAACTCATAGGTCATGTTCTTGACTGTACCTATGCCAGTAGAAACTCCCTGAGTAATAATCTCCCATGAACGTCAGTCACCCCATGGTATCCCCCATTCCTTCA
The DNA here is from genome assembly GCF_023851605.1 of Tamandua tetradactyla. NCBI lineage: Eukaryota > Metazoa > Chordata > Mammalia > Pilosa > Myrmecophagidae > Tamandua > Tamandua tetradactyla. The sequence goes on along the minus strand of NC_135331.1, from coordinate 57,843,777 downwards.
CTCTTGCCAGGTTCCCCTTACTCACCAAGCTGCCTGTTGGAAGGCAGTAATACAGCTGCCATTCTTGGCAGTGCCTACACTAAAAGATTCCATTATTTCCTCCTCAGTCATGAACTTTTGTTAGAGAATCTGACTCTTCCAGAGCCAGGGAAGGAACTTCTACTAAAAATGTAAGCCTGCCCCCTTTGTCATAGCTGAGAGAGGAACTAATCCACAGGATAAACTGAGTAATCAGATTTCCTACTTCAAGACTTAAATCAAGGAACAAAGTGAAGCTGGTGGCATAGAATGACAGTTTTTAAAATGGTCACACATTCTTTGGCACTCCTCTCAGAGAGGTGAGATAACTGTTCCTTTCACTTGAATCTGGGAGGGACTTCAACTACTTCGACCAATTAAGTTTGGCAAAAGTAGCTTCCAAGGCTGGGTTAAAAAAGACCATGCAACTTCTAGCTGCCTATTTTAGCGTGATCATTCTGTGGACATTCCCTCTCAGAATACGCCCTCTCTAACCACTGTGTTGCTCCTTAAAAAGTCTCACTATCCTGGAAAACCCCATAGGAAGGAGTTCACTTGCAGGTAGTCTGGCCAACAGTCCTAGAGAAGCCCGACTTTTCAGCTCTCCCTGCCAAGGTGCTAGAAATGTGAATGAAGAAGTGAACTTAGGAGTGGATCTTCCAACCCCAGCTATTCCCATCTCCACATTTGAACATTCCCACAGATCAAGAAGCAAAGACCAGTCATTCCCCTTATGCTTTGACCAACAGAATTCATTAGCTTAATAAAATGGTTGATTGCTACAATGTTTGGGGGGGGGGACTGTTACACAGCAGTAGTAACTACAACACTCAGTCACAAGAATGGCAGTGTCCCAGAATGAAGGTACATACACTTGTTCTGCTGAGAGTTTCTAAAACTGCCCTAGAAATTCTTCTTGAGCCCCAGCTATTTGGTTTTTCCTTAAATTCCATGAGATTCTCATCTAACAAATATCCTTTTTTTCTTAAGATATTTCAATAGGTTTCTTTCTTATAACCAAACATGCTCGAAGGGAGTGTCCATCATGAGGCTATCCAGTACAAAAATACTATCTCCCATGGTAGCCAAAGCTGCCAATACTCAAGGTGCCTAGGGATGTCAGGACAGGGCAATACAGTGGTGTGAAAATTGGCCCCCTTCTCTATACTACTGCACCTTGGACCCTTGGTCCTAAAGCAGGACCAGACTGAGTCTCACAAAGTCTCCCACAAACACAATTCTTTTATTCTCTTGCCCAAACCCCTCTCCTCACTGGGGCTCAGATTCAGGCTAGGGGATAAGCAGGGGACCACAGATGCCATCTATGATTGGAGGAGCAGGATGGAGTCCAAAAGTGACTCTGAGGGTTTGCTATGATTGTCTGGACAGTAAGCCAGTAGGGACTAAGGATTATTTCAGCAGAAAGGACTGGCCAAACTCAGCTTCCTATACTATCTGTGGCTTCTTCCTTCACTCAGAATAGCTACAACTTACTGTGGCAACAAAGGTCTCCAGGAAAACTGGTATTCCCAGCTAACAGATGCAAAGAGCAAGCATCATTCATAGAGTCCAAGCAGCTTATATGTCCCTTCACTGAGAAGGTTTTCTCATGCTTGCCCTATAAAAAAGGGGAAAAATTGAGGTGTGGAAGAGAAATTGGTAACTATCTGGAGATGAATGAAAATGAGAATACAACATATCAGAAATTATGGGATGTGGCAAATGCAGTGCTGAGAGGGAAATTTATTGCACTAAATGCCTATATTAAAAAACAAAAACAGGGTGGGCCACGGTGGTTCAGCAGGCACAGTTCTTGCCTGCCATGCCAGAGACCTGGGTTCGATTCCTGGTGCCTGCCTATGCAAAACAAAAAAACAAAACAGGGCGGGCAATGGTGGCTCAGTGGCAGAGTTCTCATCTGCCATACTGGAGACCTGGGTTCAGTTCCTGGTGCCTGCCCATCTCAAAAACAAAACAAAACAAGAACAAGCAAAAATAGAAAATGTAACTGCTCACCTGGAACTAGAGAAAGAACAGCAAATGAACCCCAAAGCAAACAGAAGAGAGAAATAGTAAAGATTAAAACAGAGTCAAATGAATGGGAGAACAGAAGAGCTACAGAAAAAATCAATAAAACCAAAAGTTGGTCCTTTGAGAAAAATCAATAAAATCAATGGACTCCTAGCAAGGCTGGCAAATTAAAAAAAGAGAAAGGATACAAATAAACAAAATAAGTAATGAGAGGGGGGTCATTACTATGGACGCCGAAGAAATTTTTTAAAAATCCTAAGAGGATACTATGAACAACTACATGCCAACAAATGAGACAACTTAGATGAAATGGACAAATTCCCAGAAACACATGAACAAGCTACACTGACTTGAGAAGAAATAGAAAATCTCAATAAATGAATCACAAATTTGATGACAATTCAATCAATCATCAAAAATCTTCCTACAAAGAAAAGTACAGGGCCAGAAGTCTTCACAGGGGATTCTGTCAAACATTTCAAAAAGAACTAATACCAGTCCTGCTCAAATGCTTCCAAAAAAATTGAAGAAAAAGGAACACTATCTAACACATTTTATGAATCTAATATCACTCAGGATATAAATATTGAGTTGCCCTATGAACCAGCAATATCAATACTCAGTATATATCCAGGAGAGCTGAAAATATGACATGAACTGACATTTGCACACCAATGTTCATAGGAGCACTATTTAAATTGTCAAAATATGGAAACAATCCAACTGTCCACCAACAGATGAGTGGATAAACAAAATGTGTTACACACAAATGATGGAATATTACACAGCAGTAAATATAAAATGAGGCCCCAAAGCAAAGGACAATGTGGATGAAGCTTGAGGACATAATGCTGAGTGAAATGAGAAAGACACAAAAGGATACATACTGTAAGAGTTTGCTATTATGATTCTGTTAGAGGTACTCTCATAGGTTACACTATATTCCAGACCTAGAGGTACGTAGATACTAGATAAGAGGGAAGGGCTACCCAATGAGGTTGAACTTAAATGCAAGGGAATGGATAGAAGTGATGCTAATTACATAGTGGGGTTATAAGTAACATTGCCACATTGAAGGTGAATATGATTGAAAGGGGATGTATAGTGCCATGTATCCCACTGATTAAATCCATAATTATAAATAAGCTCCCACATGAACTGTTTCAAAAGTTTGATGTTGGACAAAGAGTCAATAATAGAGGGTGTTCTAGTTTGCTAGTTGCCAGAATGTAACACAACAGAGACAGATTGGCTTTTAATAAAAGGGGATTTATTGTGTTAGTTCTTCAGAGGAAAGGCAGCTAACTTTCAACTGTGGTTCTTTTATGTGGGAAGGCACAGGATGGTCTCTGTTGGCCTTCTCTCCAGGCCTCTGGGTTCCAACAACTCTCCTTGGGGTGATTTCTTTCTGCATTTCCAAAGGCCTGGGCTGAGCTGTGAGTGCTGAGATGAGGTATGCTGAGCTGCTTGGGCTGTGCTATGTTGAACTCTCTCATTTAAGCACCAGCAATTAACTCAAACATCATTCATTGCAGCAGGCATGCCTCTTAGCCAACTGCAGATGTAATGAGCAACAGATGAGTTTCATGTACCATTGGTTCATGTCCACGGCAACAGAACTAGGCATGTTCACCTGGCCAAGTTGACAAGTGAATCTAAATACCACAAGGCGTATGGGTGTGGGGGGGTACTAAAATTGCATGCTATGGCCAATAGTTAACAGAAAGACATCAACAGTATCACAGCACTACCAGGGACAACTAATTGGTGGGGAGGGACAAGAGATAAGGGGTAGTTTTGATAGTTGGTGAGGCTGTGTTTGTCAGTTCTTTGTCTCTACGAACCAATGAAAATTGTCTAAAATTGAGACAACCAAGTGAGGATACTTTAAGACATGGCTTGTCTATTTTGGACATTATCCATGATGCCCAATAGCTGGAGGGAGCCGAAGGGTATAATGACTGAGAAGCAGAATGGCGAACTGTAATACATTTATTTGATGCAATATGGTGTGGCTACAAAAAGGAAGGACATCGAGAGGTATGCAATGAACTGAATAAGCCTTGGGGACAATATGCTGTGCAAAATAAGCCAGAAACAAAAGAACAAATATGCTAAGATCTCTCTCAGAAAATACAAGAAAATTGGAGCCTAGATTGTAAGCTCTTATAACAGCCACACTTAGTCTGAATTGTAGGTATATTTCTAGATTCTGAGACACTGAGCTATATGTATCAACTGGTATTTTCCTGGAACTCTGCATAACTCTGTGACACCTAAGACCCAGAAATTGAGTGCTACAGCCCTGAAAATTAGCACAGCTATATACAATAACAGTTAAACCTAAAAAGAGATCTGGCCTCAATTAAAGTTAAAAATGAAGTTAATCTGGCTGGGACTAACATAAATCAGAAAACAGGGTAAAAGATGACAGTATATGTACTCTAGATCTTCCACCTAGTGTTTGAGACCAAAGGCAGAGAGATTTATTGTGTCTAGAACCTAAATTTTCTGTACTATATAATCTAAATCAATCTGTCTGGATAGCTCATTTAAACAACCCAAACTCCTGGAGTCCAAAACTGGAATAAGGCCTTGTAACTCTGTATAGCTTAATGTAATACCCACATATATTTCAGACTATGGTGGGCTGATAATTAAAAAGTATTGGTAGAGTCCCTTGAGGGTCTAAAGTGGAAAAAAAAATGGAACTATTAAATTGTCCCATGTAGGAAACCCTGGTCACCTTCTCAACCACTGGGGACACCCAAGAAAATAGACCAAGCCCTTGATTTTGAGGCTTGTCCTTATGAAACTTATTTCTTTAATGAAGAAGCTAAGAATACCTATAATAAGGCCTAAAAGTTGCTTCCAGGAAACCTCTTTTGTTACTCAGATGTTGTTCTAGTTTGGTAGCTGCCAGAATGTAATATACCAGAAATGGAATGGCTTTTAAAAGGGGAATTTAATAAGTTGCTAGTTCACAGTTCTATGGTTGAGAAAATGTCCCAATTAAAACAAGTCTATAGAAATGTTCAATCAAAGGCATACAAGGAAAGATATCTTGGTTCAAGAAAGTCAATGAAGTTCAGGGTTTCTCTCTCAAGTGGAAAGACACATGGCGAACACAGAGTTTCTCTCTCAAATGGAAAGGCACATGGTGAACGAGGTCAGGGTTTCTCTCTCATATGAGAACATCACACGGTGAACATGGTGTCATCTGCTAGCTTCTTCCCCTGGCTTTCATGAAGCTCCCCAGGAGGCATTTTCCTTCTTCATTTCCAAAGGTCGCTGGTTGGTGGACTCTGCTTCTCATGGCTATATCATTCTGCTCTGCTCTCTCTGAATCTTTTTCATTCTTCAAAATGTTTCCTCTTTTATAGGATTCCAGAAATTAATCAAGACCCACCCAAAAGGATGGAGACATGCCTCCAGCTAATCCAGTTTAACAACCACTCTTGATTAAATCTCATCTCCAGAGAGATGATCTAATTACAGTTTCAAACATACAGTATTGAATAGGGATTATTCTGCCTTTACAAAATGGGATTTTGATTAAAACATGGTTTTTCTAGGGTCCATACATCCTTTCAAACCAGCACAGATGTAGTCCCCCTCTCTCCCTAAGACCAACTCTGCAAGAAAAATCATTACCCTCCCCACTACAGGAAACGTCAGGATGAAAACCTCACTGACAAGATAGGATGTGACTCCTGAGGATGAGTCTGGCCCTGGCACCATGGAATAGACAAGGTGTTCCTGACCAAGAGGGGGGAAAGAAGTATAATAAAATAGGCATCAGTGGTTAAGAGAGATCAAATAGAGTCAAGAGGCTATCTGGGAGGCTACTCTTATTCAATCTTGAGTTAGATAGTGCTAATTTCCATGGTTTGCTAAACCCCAACCAACATTACTCCTGCTAACTCTTAAGAACACCTAGGGCTCAAACTGAGACTCTCTAAAAGTTCATGTACTAAGTTTGCTTTCCTGGAACCTATAATTTCCAGAGGGTTCCCAGGCCAGATAAATCCTGAAACCCAAAGAGACCAGCACCTCCAAGGTTATCAACAAATTACATTCCCCTATCCTTTAATACCAACACCCCTTCTCAACATGAAAATGTCCGAATAGACATAGCTTAAAAATCTACATATATTAGGAGAAGGATCAAAGGAGAAGGAAGATTTATATCAGAGAATATAGGATTTAACAAATGAGTAGCTGAATCATTATATTAGTATTTCTTCTAGCCTCCAGTGTTTTAGAGCAGCTAGATGGAAAAATCTGAAATAGTGGAATGGTAACCCATAACAAACTCTGAAATCTGTTCTTTTACTATCTATTGAGGTTTACTTTGAAAATTATTGCTTTTTCTTTCTTTCTTTTTTGTATAGATGATATATTTCACAATTAAAAAAACATTAAAAAAAAGAATAAGCTCAGGATAACAGCAGGAGTCCTCCATTGCATAAGTCTGGGTTATATGTTTTTTGGAAATTTTGCAAAAGTTAAAATATTTTAACTATAACCGGTTAAGACCACTGGCTCTTTTCATGCTGACCTCCTCTTGGTTATATTTTCCCTCGCATAGAGTGATGTTATGTAGCTTGCAGTCACATCTATGTACAGTTAATTTCTTGCTAGCAAAGTTTCACAGGCCACTCAAGAAAAGAGATAGGATTCAAATAAGGATTTCGCTGGCTCTTCTGCTAGTGATCATAACATTACCCCATGCTGCCTTTTATATTCTTGGTACTCCACCAATGGCCCTGGATTTCTTTACTTAAAGTTATGACAGATAGACTTTCCTCAGCCACTTGCCAATTTTTGACACTCTTTCCCATACCTACCAAGATCTAGCACAGTTTTCAAGTCTTCATGCCCACTGCTGTCCTAAATGTGCACTCGATGCAACTTGGACTCCTTGCCGTCGCCAGACCACACCTTTGTTCATACCTGCACATGAAACAGCCTTACCTAGTAACATCTCAACAGATTCTTACTGATGATTTGAAACTCAAGAACACAAATAAAACTCATAACATACCATTATCACTAGTTAATGAACATTGTAAATCAAAGAGTATTTATTATTAGTCACTGCCTATGAAAACTTGAAATCTCTAAAATCTTATATCTTATATATGCAAGAAACTTTGATAGTGATTTTACAAGATTTGGTATCAATCCTAAAAATGTGCATGACATTACAAATAATAAGTGAAAAGCTGAAATAGATGTCTCAAGTATCAATTAAAAAAAACAAAAATTTGACCATGTTAGAGGAAAGACTAAGTATCTTCCTAGTCTCGCTACAGAAAATATTACAAACTCTTTGTTACAGTTGTGTACCCCAGAAAAGCTGTGTTCTTTAATCCTCATTCAGTATTGTTGGGTGGGATCTTTCGATTAGATGGTTTCCATGGAGATGTGTCTCTATCCATTCAACGTGGAGTTGCTTACCAGAGTTCTTTAGGAGGGAACAATTTTAGCAAAAAATTCAGAGCCAACAGACTCCCCACAGCCCCCAGGGAAGCCTTTTGACATGCGACAACTGGAGAGAAAGCTAGCGGATATCACCACGTGCCTTCCTTGCTAACAGAGGTATCCTGAAGCCGAAGACTCCAGCAGATGCCCCCCATATGCCTTCCCAGCTAACAGAGGTGTTCTGGATGGCATCAGCCTTTCTCGAGTATAGGTAACCTCTTGGTGGTGCCTTAATTTGGACATTTTCACGGCCTTAGAACTGTAAACTTGCAACTTAATAAATTCCCTTTTTAAAAGCCATTCCTGGGTGGTGTGACAGTGGCTCAGGGGCAAAATTCTCACCTGCAATGCTGGAGACCTAGGTGTGATTCCCAGTGCCTGCCCATGCAAAAAAAACAAAAAACAAAAAAAGCCATTCCATTTCTGGTATATTGGTCTCCAGAAGTTTTAGCAAACCAAAAGAGTGACCAAAGAGCATGCAGTCAAAACAATATGGGAAAAATATACAATATATTAGGCAATTAATTAATTAAAATATTACTTTTTTATATTTTATGATACTTGAGTATCTATTAGTTTTTAAAAATTTGTAATTTGTCATGATTTCTTGTCTCATTCTCATCCTAAATAAATCTTCATTTTTACATTTAATCTCATATTCTTTTTTCCTAAAGAGGGTTCTCCAAACTATGTAAGTTTCAGCCCCCAGAGATCTTGGGCCAGTCCCTGTCCTACTCAAGGAATATGGCTAACCTCCTACAGGGCCTCAGGAGCCTCTGGACTGTGTGATCACCAACACCTCCTTCCTCACCCCTGTTCCTTTTAGGTTACTTGCCAGGATCTATTGACAGATTTGTGAGGCACAGGTAGTAAGAAAAGGTTAATGGCCCAAATATCAGATGACTCTCCATGTGTAATATATTCTACTTCTTCAAAGAAGCTGGGTGTTCTCCAGAATTTGACAACTTGACCTCCACTAAGTTTTTGAGACAAACCTGGAAGTGGACAGTTTTATTGTTTACTTCAAAACAATAGTAAAACAATGTGATGGTTTTTATAAACAGAATAGTTTTTCATGTATAATGCATGCTAAGAATTTTCAATCTGCTGTGGCTTTAAAAAGCTTTAAGTATTTATATTTGGGGTGGGGAGGCCCTAAGCACTTGTGTCATCAACACAGCCATCTGAAATAAAATAAAATTAAAAGTTATACATTAAGGATACTTGGAGAATATTTATCTGAGTTTAGAGTCACTGTTCATACATTTTCAGATTTACTCTAGTATGAAAAGAAATGGATAAGAAAGGAACAAAAAGACCAAAATTTGGACAAAATATTTTTAGAGGGGATACTTTTGCTCCTTTGTGTAACGTATCAATTCAGGTAAATAGACAAAATGATGATACTTCTTTCATCAAGTAAGAAAGAATTATAGGAAACCTTCAAGGAGAAAAAATTGTCAGCATCCAATCATGCCAAATGTTATTTCGGAGAACTTTACTGACTAAAACTATCAGTAAATACTTGTTATCTGCACTTGCTAGAAGGAGTAAAGAGCATATATTACTAAAAAGAAGAAACCAAGTGTCATAGTCAGGTTCTTGTGTCAAGTTGGCCAAGTGGTGGTACGTGTTTGTCTGGTTGGGCAAGTGCTGGCCTGTCTGTCGCAATGGGGACATTTCATAGAATTAAATCATGATCATGTTAGCTGCATCCACAGCTGATTCCATTTGTAATCAGCCAAGGGGCATGTCTTCTGCAATGAGTGATGCTTAATCTAATCACTGGAAGCCTTTTAAGGAGGATTCAGAAGAGACAGGCTCTCTTCCTGCTTTGGCCAGCGAACCTCTCCTGTGGATTTCGTCCAGACCCTCCATTGGAATCGTCGGCTTCACAGCCTACCCTGCAGATTCTGGACTCTGCATTCCCACGGTTACGTGAGACACTTTTATAAATTTTATATTTGTGAGTGTTCCCTGTTGATTCTGTTTATCTAGAGAACCCTAACTAATACACTAAGGGACAACAAACTTCCAATGTGGCAATGAGAATAGCCATTTCTCAAATTTTAAGCAGTGGTTTCATAGAGCATAAAAACAGTTAGTAATAATTCAACTGAACCTCACAATAACACTACTATAGGACATTGTCTGATAGGTCAAATCACATTTTAATGAGGTCCTTTTGGCCACTTTAATAAGGAAACTATCTGGATAATGTCTAAACTTGTCTTGCCCTCTAAATTTTTTTACTCTAAAGTAGGGGTTCTAAATCTTGGCTGCATGCTACAATCACTTGGGGAGATTTCAAAAATATCGATCCCTAGGTCCCACTGTTCAGAGATTCTGATTTAACTAATTCGGGAACAGGATGGCCATAAGTCCCTCAAGGTAATTCTAATGAACCACAAAGGCTATTATATATATATATATATATATATATATTATTATATCGAGAGCTATTGCTCTATAGCAGTGTTTCTTCACTTCAGCCCCAACTGACATTTTGGGCAAATAATTGCTGTGGGGGCTGTCTTGTGCATTGTAGAAGGTTTGACAGTACTCCTAGACTTACTCACTAGTCCTTCCTCCCACATCCCCCCCACCTTTTGTGACAAACAAAAATGTCTTCAGAATTGCAAAGAAGAGAATACTATAAGTCAAATCAATTTTATTAATTTCAGTTTGCAGAAAAAAAATTCTGGTAAATAAAAGCAGGGCAAAACAGAACCTCATTTAAGGATTGTGGTAGTTAGGTTCAGGTATCAACTTGGCCAAGTGAAGGAGCCTAGTTCTGTTGCTTTGGACATGAGTCATTGACATGTGATGCTCATCTGTCACTGACTGCATCTGCAATCTGACTAGGGGAGTGCCTCCTGCAATGAGTGATGTTTGATTTAATTGGTTGGATGCTTAAATGAGAGCTCAACACAACACAGCCCAAGCAGCTCAGCATACTTCATCTCAGCACCTGCAGCTCAGCCCTGAACTTTGGAGATGTAGAAAAGAAACACCCCAGGGGGGTGGGGGGTGGGAAGCTGTGGGAACCCAGAGGCTGGGAAAGAAGGCCAGCAGAGATTGCCCTGTGCCTTCCCATGTAAAAGAGAACCTCAGATGAAAGTTAGCTGCCTTTCCTCTGAAGAGCTATAAGTTTTTAACTAAATAAATCTCCCTTTATTAAAAGCCAATCCATCTCTGGTGTGTTGCATTCTGGCAGCTTTAGCAAACTAGAACAGATTTGGTACCAGAAGTAGGGTGCTGCTGCAGTTTGCGAATACCAGACATAATGGAACAATTTTCTTGATGGATAAGGGGAGGATTCAGGAGGAATTGTGGGGAGTTTGATGAAGAAAGCCTGGAGTGCTCGAAGAGACTGGTGGTGTAAACAGAACCACTGTCAGTTTGGACAAAGGGGGACAGAAAAGGAATAGATTGGATATTGAAGGGTGAAAGCCATGGAAGCTCAGGTCTGAAGCCAAGAAATCTTGGACAGGAGAGTGGGCCCACATATATGCGGAGAGGGTGAGTTTGTCCTGAAGACAGAGGATGGGCCTTTCACCTCATTGCTGTGGAACAGTCATGCCACCTCAGGCCTTGGAGAAGGTAAAGCACAGTCCTGGGGGATTGGGAAGAGCCTGGCTGTCAGCACATGGACGGGTTGACTATGTGCCCTGGAGATGGCAGAGAGCCCAGATGCAGCCCCGATGCTTGGAGAGGGTGGAGCTGAGAAAAAGATGGTCTCCTCAATGTCCCTCAATGTTGCATTTGGAGACAGGCAAGCCACTGCTTAGGCCCTTGGAAAGGGTGGGAATGCCACTTTCTAAAGCCTGAAGGATAAATGACTTTCAGACTTTGAAATCCAATAGAGTTTGCCCTGAAGGTTTTCAGAACTGTTTTGTGTCTTGAGACCCATGCGTTCCTTCCAATTTCTCCCTAGGGAAATGAAAACATGTATTCTGTGACTGTCCCTCATTTGCATGTTGGCACCAGATAACTTGTTTTGAGATTCACAGGTCCAGAGTTAGAAGAAAATTTTTACCATTTGACTATCACTTAAGGTGATATGTATAGTTGCCAAGCTGACAAGGGGTGGACATGTGGTAGTTAGATTCAGGTGTCAACTTGGTAGGTGAAGGTGCCTAGTTCTGTTGCTGTGGATATTAGCCATTGCTATGTGAAGCTCATCTATAACTGACTGCATGTGCAGTCCAGCTAAGGAGAATGCCTCCTGCAATGAGTGATGTTTGAGTTAATCGGCTGGATGCTTAAATGAGAGAGCTCAACGCAGCTCAGCATACTTCAGCTCAGCACTTGCAGCTCAGCCCAGACCATTGGAGATGTAGAAAGGAATCACCCCAGGGGAAAGCTGTGGAAACCCAGAAGCTGGGAGAGAAGGCCAGCAGAGATTGCCCTGTGCCTTCCCATTAAGAGAGAATCTCAGATGAAAGTCAGCTGCCTTTCCTCTGAAGAACTATAAGTTTTTAACTAAATAAACCCCCCTTTATTAAAAGCCAGTCCATCTCTGGTGTGTTGCATTCTGGCAGCTTGAGCAAATTAGAACAAGGCTCTAGTAAGTACAGCCCAGTGAAAAGTGTACTGATCTCCAGTACCCACAATCGAGTACTTCCAAATGTTTAGAGACATAGAAAAATGCTTAAAATGTCATCAATTCAGTAAAACTTCAAAATATCCATTTAAAAATTAACATAACTTCAGCTAGTCAAGGATTTATAGATTAAAAGTAGATTTAGTTTTAACCATATTTGTCATATTTGACCTTGTCCTATTTTATAAAGCTTTCATATTATTTAAAAAAAATCTGCTAAAATACTGTCAACAGACAACTATTTTTAGACAAGCTTATTTTCTTTGGTGGCTCTGGAATACTGATTTCTACTACAGGAAAAGGAGGTACAGTCAACTGAAGAAGCCTGACATTACTCACATTACAGAAAAAAGGGAAAATGAACACATCTAATTGTACTTTAAGCCCCAGACTTTCTGCATTTTATTTGCAAATGCAATTATACCAGGCTCCTAACACTTCCAGGTGTGATTTTAAAACTGCAGATAAGTAGGTAAATTTGGCCAAGTTTAATTCTTTCTATTTATGTGGGCCAATAATTCCACAAGCTGAGTCTTGCTGAAAATCAAACGCATCTCTAATTTTGTGAGTGCATTTTAATTCTTCCTAGCTCTTTAATGCTTACTCACAGATTAAGTTTCCTGTAGATTAGAAAGCAATTAAAAAAAAAAACAACATAGTAGGTTGTGGGAATTCTGGGAAAGATGGTGAAGCAGGGAGCTTAGGATGCAGTCCTCCCACCAAAACAGCTATTAAAAAGGCAGGAACTGCGTGAAACAACTGTTTTGAAACTCAAGAGGCCAGAGGCATACTGTACAGCATCCAGGCTTTGAAGAGGTAGAGGAAGAGGCTGATCAATTATAGTAAAGAACTGTAAATTGCCCTCTCTGAGCAGAAGCTACTGAAGCCCATCCCCCACTCTCATGGCAGGCCATAATGAGGACCAGTCTAGGGCTAGCTGCTGCTAACATCCACAAGAACAGGGGTGGGCACAGCCAATCACTGATCCTGGGTTTTGGTTAGCAAATTTGGATAGGTGGTTCCTGGCTCTGAGGGCATCTATTGTTTCAACCTACTCCAGAAAAAGGCAGTGACAGTCATTTGTTTCAACCCCATCCTCTACAAGGGCAGAGGCAGTGAAGATTTAAAGACAAAACAACTCCTCAGAGCTTCAGGGAACTGTTGGCTGAATGGCTGCATTTGCTGCACAGGCCAGAAAAGTTCAGCACCGGGAAGCCATCCATGAAGATTTTGGAGCCCTTCCTGATTCCTGTCCCAGTTCACTTTGGAGACAGTCCAGGCCCTCTTCATGAGTCCCTGGCCATGTTATAGTTGGGAAAGTCCTCTCTTGAATGACCCTCCTGCTAGACTTGCCCTCCAGGCAACAGAAGCATGAAACAACCAAAGCAGTATAAAAAGCAACAGAGGGGTCAGTCAGGGACAAAGGCCTGACAACAGTGTCAGGTACCTGAGTGGGAGGTCTGTCTCATGGGAAACAGAGGGGACCACAAAGCTCTTGTAAATAAGGGAATCCAAACCAACTAACAAGCAAAGGCTCAAGACGAAGGCAGAAGCCCAGAAAGACAAGGAAAACCCTGCACACCGCATTTGCCTTGGGCAGACCTTCGTGATAGGAGAGCTGAAGCTCAAGAAAATATCTGTCCTATCACCAGCTAGTTACAAAACCAAGAAGTAGATTCCCAGGAGGTAAATACTAGAGTAAGATTTTAAAATATTAAAATGTTCAGTGTGTATCAAAAGAGTATAAGACAAAACAAAGAAACAAGAAATGATGGCACAATTTAAAGAAGAAGACAAAAATCCAGAAAACACCAATTAAGAAGAAAAAGAATGTGAATATACTGAAAAAAGCTTTAAAAAAAAAGATCTTAAAAATGCTCAAGGAGATGAGGGAAAGAACTAAAGGATATAAGGAAATTAATTAATGAACAATATGAAACTCTAAGTGAAAGAGACAGAAATTTAAAAAGGACTACTTTAGTTGAAGACCATAATAACTGGAATGAAAAATGCCTAGGAGGGTTTCAAGAGCAGATTGCAGCTACCAGAAGAAAGAGTCCGTGAACTCGAGGACAAGACACTTGAAATGAGTTGCAATGAAGAGGAGAAAGAAAAAATAAATATTAAAAGCAAAAATAGCCTAAGGCAGTGTGCCAGTTTCAAACTGTCACATACCCCAGAAAAGTAGCAGCATGCTCTTTAATACTCATTCAGTATTGCTGGGTGGGATCTCTTTTATTGTTTCCATGGAGATGTGACCCACCCAGTTGTGAGTGGTAACATTTGATTAGATGGTTTCCATGGAAATATATCTCCACCCATTCCAGGTGGGATTGCTAATGGGAGCCCTTTAAGAGGGAGCCATTTTGGAAAAAGGTCAGTGTCAATAGTGCCCACAAAGCTAGAGACTTTGGAAATGCATAAGGAAAACACCCCTGGGGAAGGCTTATGAAATGAAAAGAGAAAGCTAACAAATGTCACCATGTGCCTTTCCAGCTATCAGAGGTGTTCTGGACCCATCAACCTTTCTTGAATCCAGGTATCTTTCCATGGATGCCTTAGTTGGACATTTTTGTTGACTTAGAACTGTAAACTTACAACTTAATAACTTTTTCTTTTTAAAAGTCATTCTGTCTCTGGTATATTGCATTCTGGCAGTTTTTACAAACTAAAAGAATCAGCTATGGAACACCATCAAGCATACCCAACATATGCACTATGGGTGTTCAGTAGGAGAAGACATAGAGAAAGAGGCAGAAGGAATTGTCAAAGAAATAATAACAGAGAACTTTCCAAATTTAGCAAAAGATGTGAATATATACATCTAAGAAGCTCAGAGATCACCAAACAGAATTAACATGAAGAAAAAACAAATCTCAACATATAATGATTACACTATCAATTGCAAAAGACAAGGAGAGAGTTCTGAAAGTTGACAGAGAAAAGCAATGTGTTATTATAGGGAATCCCAATTAGACTAATTGCTGATTTTCCACCAGAAACCCTGGAGGCAAGAAGGCAGTGGGATAAAATACTTGAAATGCTGAAGGTAAACAACTTCCATTTGAGGATTTTATAATCAGGGAGAGTCTCTTTCAAAAATGAGGGCAAGATTAAGACACTCTCATATAAACAAAAGTTGAAGGAGTCAATCACCAGTAGAACTGCTCTATAAGGAATACTAAAGGGAGTTCTACAGACTGAAAGAAAAGGGCAATAGACAGTGGTTCAAAGCAGCATAAAGAAATAAAGATCAGTGGTAAAGGTAACTATTTGGGTAATTATAAATGCCAGTATTATGGTATTGTTTTTGTTTGGTCTTACTTCTTACAGGGGCTAAAATGCAAATGCATAAAAAGTAATGATAAACTTTTTTTTGAATTATGTTTTTGGAAATACACTGTACAAAGATATAAGTGGTAACAAGAACAAAAAAGTGGTGGGGAAACAGACAGCTATAGGGAACTAGATGTGTATGCTATTGAAATTAAGATGGTAGCAAATCAAATATGATTGTTATATATTTTGGATGTTAATTTTTAGCCCTACTGAAACAAACAAGGAAAATAGATGAAAAATATATCCTGATAGAAATAAGAAGGCACTCTATATGATAAAACACAAAAAAGCAAATAAATATATAAGTACGCTTTAATGGAAATAAGGGACAAAAGAGTAATAAGACTTACAAAACCTGAAGAGCAAAATGGCAGAATAAAGTCCTCTATCATCAGTAGTGACTTTAAATGTAAAGCAATTATACTCTCCAGTCAAAAGGCAAAGATTGGGAGAATGGATAAAAAACATTCTGCCCAATTATATGCTTTCGGAAAGACAGACACCTTAAAGTCAAAGACAGAAGTAGGCTGAGGGTCAAAGAATGGAAAAAATATATACCATAAAAGTAGGAACCAAAACAGAGTGATACTAATATCAGATAAAATAAACTTTAAGTGAAAAACAGTCACAAGGGACAAAGATGGTCATTACAGACTGAAAAAGGGGACAATTAAACAGGAAAATGTAATAATTATAAATATATATACACCTAACTGCAGAGCCCCAAAATATATTAAACAAAATACTGACAGACTTTTAATGTAGATCAACTGACAGATCTACATTAATAGCAGGACACTTGAACACACCATACTCAATAATGGATGGAAGATTAAGAAGGATATACAGGACTTGAATGATATACTAAAGCAACTAGAACTAACAGACATATATAGAACACTGCACCCAGTGAAAACTGAATACAAATTCTTCTTGAGTGCACATGAATCATTCTCCAGGAGAGATCATAGGCTGGGTCATAAAACAAGTCTCAAATTTAAAAATAATGAAATCATACAATGTATACTCACTGACCACAACAGAATGAAGCTAGAAATCAATAACAGAGGGAGAAATGGAAAATTCACAACTATGTAGAAATCAAGCAACATATTCTTAAACAACCAAATAGTGAAAGAGGAAATCACAAGCAAAATAAGGAAACATTTTGAGGCAAATGAAAATGAAAATAATCATACGAAAACATATGGAATGCAGTGTTGAGAGGGAGATTTATAGTTCTAAATGCTTACATTAAATAGAAGACTTTAAATCAGAAACTAAACTGAAAACTGAAAGAACTAGAAAAAGAAAAGCAAACTAAACCCAAGTGAGCAGAAGGAAGTAAATAACAAGAATAGAGTGGAGATAAGTGAAATAGAAAAAAAAATTAAGAGAATCAAAAAAGCACAAAAGTTGGTACTTTGAAAAGGCAAATAAAATTGACAAAACTTTACCTAGATTGACAAAGAAAAAAAGAGAACCAAAACAAATAATGAAAATCAGAAATGAAAAGAGGGACATTACTACTGACCCCAATGAAATAGAAAGGACTATAAGAGGATACTATGAACAACCATATACCAATAAATTAGATAATCTAGATGATAGGGACAAATTCTTAGAAAAACACAATTACTTACCTTGACTCAAGAAGAAATAGTGGATCTCTACAAATCAATTACTAGTAAAGGACTGAATTAGTAATAAAATCTCAAGAAAAGCCGAAAGCCAGATGGCTTCACAGAAGAATTCTACCAAACATCTCCAAAAGACTTAACTCCAAATCTGTTCAAAATTTTCCCAAAAATAATTCCCTAACTCATCCTTTGAGGCCAACATCACTCTCACACTAAGCTGGACAAAGATAACATGAGAAAAGAAGACTACAGACCAATAACTCCTATGACTATAGATGCAAAAAATCCTTAACAAAATACTAGCAAACTGAATCCAACTACATATTAAAAGAATGATACACCATGATCAAGTGCAATTTATCTCTGGTATACAAGGTTGGTTCAATATAAGAAAATCAATTAACATAATATACCACATTAACAGAATGAAGGGGAAAAAAAACACATGGTCATCTTAATTGACGCAAAAAAGGCATCTGACAATATAAAGCACCTTTCTTAATGAAAACACTTAGAACACTAGGAATAAAAGGAAACTTCCTCAACATAAAAAACAGCATATATGAAGAGTTCACAGCAAACATCCTACTTAATGGTTAATGAGAGAAAGCTTTCCCTCTAAGATCAAGAAAAGGACAAGAATGCTATGCCAGTGTGAAACTGTTATATACTCTAGAAAAGACATTCATTTTTCCTGAGCCAATCTTGCGGGTGCAGTCATGTTTCTTTTAATCCTGATTCAATATTGTGAGATGGAAACTTTGACTGGATTGTTTCCATGGAGATGTGGTACATTTGATTGTGGGTGTGACCTTTTGATTAGATGGAGATGTGACTGCACCCATTCAAGATGTGTCTTGGTTAGCTTACTAGAGTCCTTTAAAAGAGGTAACATTTTTGAGAAAGCTCAGAGCCAACAGGGATGCAGACATTTGGAGATGCTTGGAGTACCAACATAGAGAACAGATGCCTAAACACAGACATTTGGAGATGGAGAGTCCAGCAGATGTTGCCATGTGTCTTCCATGAAATGCTAAGTAAGCCAGAACTCAGAGTTTTGTCCCAGAAAAGCTAAGTGAAGGTCCACAGATGCTTAGAGAGGAAACCACTGGAATGAGAAATTGGAAGCAATGGAACCAGGAACAAGGACCAGCAGATACCAGCCATATGCCTTCCCATTACAGATGTCAGTCTTTCTTGAGTCAAGGTTTCATTCTCTGGATATCCAAATGAGACATTTTTATGGCTTTATAATTGTAAATCTGTAGCTTAATAAATTCCCTTTTTAAAAGCCATTCCATTTCTGGTGTATTGCACTCTGACAACATTTAACAAACTAAAACAGATGCCCAATTTTAACACTGTAATTCAATATTGTACTGAAAGTTCTTGCCATAGCAAGAAAAAGAAATAAAAGATATCCAAATTGGAAGGAAAGAAGTAAAACCTTCCTTATTTTCAGATGATATGATCCGATATACAAAAAATCCTAGGGGAAAAAAAAACTGCAAAGCTCCTAGAGCTTATAAATGAATTTAGCAAAGTAGTGGAACACAAGATCAATACCCAAAAACCAGTATTGTTTCTGTATACTAGTAATGAATAGCCTAAAGAAGAAATAGAGAAAAAAATTCCACATACCAACAGCAAATAAAAGAATCTAGCATCTAGTAATAAATCTAACCAAGAATGTAAAGGACTTGTATACAAAAACTTACAAAACATTGCTAAAAAGTATTAAAGAAGATCTAAATAAATGGAAGGAAATCCTGTGTTCAGATTGGAAGACTAAATATCATTGTCCCAGTTTGAAACTGTTGTGTGCCCCAGAAAATCCATGCTCTTTAATCCTGACTCAATATTGTTAAGTGGCATCTTTTTTATTAAGTTATTTCCATGGAGATGTGACCCGCCTAATTGTTGGTGGGACCTTTTGATTAGGTGATATCCATGGAGATGTGCCTCCTTCCATTCAAGTTGGAGTCACTTACTGGAGTCCCTTAAGAGGGAATCATTTTGGAAAAAGCTTTAGAGCCCACACAGCCAGAGAATTTTGGGGATAAAGAAAGAAAACGCCCCCAGGGAAGCCTTTTGAAATAAGAGGCCTAGAAAGAAAGCTAGCAGACATGGCCATGTGCCTTCTCAGCTGACAGAGGTGTTTCAGACTCATCAGCCTTTCTTGAGCCAAAGTAACTTTCTCTGGATGCCTTAGTTTGGACATTTTTATGGCCTTAGAACTGCAAACTTGTAATTTAATAAATTCTCTTTTTAAAAGCCACTCCATTTCTGGTATATTGCATTCTGGCAGTTTTAGCAAACCAAAATGATCATTAAGATGTCAATACTACCCAAAGCAATTTATAGATTCAATGCAATCCCAATCAAAATTCCAACAACCTTCTTTGTAGAAATGGAAGTCAATAATCAAATTTTCTTGGAAGGGTAAGGGCCCCAAATAGCTAAAGTATTTTCAAAAAGAAGAAGGAACTTGGAGGACTCACTTCCTGATCTTAAAACTTATAACAAAGCCACTGTAATTGGTTTAGTTTGCTAAAGCTGTCAGAATGCAATATACCAGAAATGGGTTTGCTTTTTCAATGGGGATTTGTTAGGTTACAAATTTATAGTTCTAAGACCATGAAAATGTCCAAATGAAGGCATCAAGAGGGAGACACCTTCCCTGAGGAAAGACTGCTGGCATATGGGGTTCCTTTGTACCATGGGAAGGCACACAGAGACATTTACCGGTCCTTTTCTCCTGGCTTCTGGTTTCAATGACTGTCTCCAAAATATCTCTGGGCAGTTATTTCTCTTTTAGTTTCTCTCCTGGATGCTCTGAGTTTCATCTGTCTTTTATTTTCTCACAAGGACTCCAGCAAGGGGATTAAGACCCACCTTGAATAGGCTGGATCACATTTGCACTGAAATAGCCTAACCAAAAGGTCCCACCAACAACTGGTCTGCCTCCACAAGAATGGATTAAAAGAACATGGCTGGGCAGTGCAATGGTGGCTCAGTGGCAGATTTCTGGCCTGCCATGATGGAGAACTGGGTTTGATGGTGCCTGCTCATGCAAAAAAAAAAGAGAGAGAGAGAGAGAACATGGATTTTTGGGGGTACATAACAGATTAAAATAGCATGGTACTGGCATAAGGATACACATATAAACCAATGGAATAGAATGAGAGCTCAGAAATCAACTTATGGCCAAATGATTTTTGACAAGGTGGCAAAGACCACTCAATTGGGAAAGAACTGTCTTGTCAACATATGGTGCTGGGAAAACTGGATCTCCATTTGTTAAAAAAAAAAAAAAAAAAAAAGGAGGACCCCTACCTCATACCATATACAAAAATCAACTCAAAGTAGATCAAAGACCTAAATATAAAAGCTAGAACTGTCAAACTCCTAGGAGAAAATAGGGAAGTATCTTTAAGAGCTTGTATCAGGCAATGGTTTCTTAGACTTTATACCCAAAATACAAGCAACAAAAGAAACAATAAACAAATAGGACCTCATCACAATAAGAAACTTTCGTGCCTCAAAGGACATTAGGAAAGAAAAAAGACAACCTACACAATGCAAGAAAATATTTGGAAACCACATATCTGATAAGGGTTTAATATCCAGACTATATGAAGAAATCCTTCAACTTAAAAACAAAAGACAACCCGATTTTAAAAGGGGGCCAAAGACTTGAACAGACATGTCTCCAAAGAAGACATACAAATGGCCAGAAGCACATGAAAAGATGCTCAACATCATTAGCCATCAGGGAAATACAAATCAAAACCACAATGAAATACCATTTTAAACCCATTAAAATGGCTACTATTTAAAAAATGGAAAAATAAGTATTGAGAGGACGTGGAAAAGTAGAAACACCCATTGATTGCTGGTGGCAATGTAAAATGGTACAGCCCTGTGGAAGGCAATTTTGTGGTTCCTCAGGAAGCTAAGTATAATTTACTGTAAAATGGGCGATCCTACCACTAGGTAGGTATATACCCAAAGGAATTGAAAGCAGGGATTCGAGCAGACATTTGCACATGGATGTTCATAATGGCTTTATTCACAATT
This sequence comes from Tamandua tetradactyla, assembly GCF_023851605.1. Classification (NCBI taxonomy): domain Eukaryota; kingdom Metazoa; phylum Chordata; class Mammalia; order Pilosa; family Myrmecophagidae; genus Tamandua; species Tamandua tetradactyla. The sequence continues at coordinate 57,822,576 of NC_135331.1, read as the reverse complement.
GCCAAAAGATAGAAGCAACCCAAGTGTCCATCAACTGATAAATAAATTGTGGCATATGGAATGGAATATAATTCAGCCATAAAAAGGAATAAAGTTCTTATACATGCAACAACATGGATGAACCTGTAGACATATTGAGTGAAATAAGCCAAACCAAAAACAGGTTAAATATTATATAATCTCACTGTTTTGAAACAATTAGAATAAGCAAACTCATAAAGTCAGAATCTAGGGGATGGGGTAAAGATAGCAAATGGGAAGTTAAGACTTAAAATGTACAGGGTTCCTATTTGGAATGATGGAAAACTTTTGGTAATGGATGGTATTGAGCGTAGCACAACATTGTGAATGCAATTAGCACTGAAATACATGGGTGAATGCAATTAAAAGGGGAAATGTTAGATTTTATATATGGTAACAGCATTAAAAGTTGGAAAAGAAAATCCATGGAACTTCACTACACAAATAGTAAACCCAAAGTTAAACCATGAACTTTAGTTAACAGTACAATTATAAAAATGTGCTATCATCAATTGCAAGAATTGTTCCTCACCAATGAAGGGCAAAGTGGTGGTGGTGGTGGGGTGGTATGTAGGAATCCTGTATTTTACGCAAGACTGTAGGCAAACCCACAGCTTCTCTAATAATTTTTTCTTTTTTTAAAGAGAGAGGTATGTTAAAAGCATGAGTTCCTCAAAAATAACATTTTCCTCAAAATATATATATTTTTAAATTAGCCATAATGGGACAGTCTCAAGGAAATGGGGCAGAGAGGGGAAGATAGTAAGTTCCAATTGCATTCCTCTTCCATTAATGCTGACACAAACTCACTTTGTTTACTGTTATTTTCTTTAGTGACAAGAATCTGAGATGGGGATTTGATAGAAAAGTGGAAGAATGCCACGAGAAAGGGAAATTATGGCACTGGAAAAAGTGGAAGAGACAGGCAAGATATTCAGTGACTTCCTCATTTTTGCTCCTTTATTCTTTCTCTGCGCTATAGAAAATTCAGCCAAAAAGCTGTATTAAAGAAGGGATAGGACACTTTTCTACTGAGGGCAACTGCTGTGTCAAATATTGAAGGTTGAATACAAAAACAATTTTATCGAGTTAATCCATTTTTAAAATTAAAACCAGAAAATGTCATTAAATTATTTAACAAATATAAAAATTCTAAGTATGATCCATTTTAGAATGTAGATAGTTAAAGGAAAGAACAAAGAGAGAAAAAATAAAGAAGTGTTTATGTTCTAGAAGGAGGGAGGGAAGGAGGAGTAAGAAAGGGAGAGAGAGAGGTGTTAACTGACTTTTCTTAACCATCCAGAGTGTATTAGTTAGGGTTCTCTAGAGAAAAAGAATCAACAGGGAACACTTGCAAACATAAAATTTATAAAAGTGTCTCATGTGACCGCACGAATGCAAAGTCCAAATCCACAGGGTAGGCTGTGAAGCCGACGACTCTGATGGAGGGTCTGGATGAACTCCACAGGAGAGGCTCACCAGCCGAAGCAGGAATGGGGTCTGTCTCCTCTGAGTCCTCCTTAAAAGGCTTCCGGTGATTAGATTTAGCATCACTAATTGTAGAAGACTCTCCCCTTTGGCTGTTACAAATGGAATCAGCTGTGGATGCAGCTGACGTGATCATGACCTAATCCTATGAAATGTCCTCATTGCAACAGACAGGCCAGTACTTGCCCAATCAGCTAAACAGCTACCATAACTTGGCCAAGTCGATACATGTCCCTAACCATGACACAGAGAATAATGTTTTAATCTTGAAGCATTTAAGATGCTGCTATGAAAAAATAAAGCTTCTAATTTACAACTGTAGCAGCATGGTGTTGAAAGCACTAGAAGGAAATAACTTCATGAGTTAAAGGAGTCATTAGTGATGTTCAAAATATTTAATAACTAGTACAGTGAGTATACTGGCACTGGCCAACTGAAATGGAAGCTGCAATTAATGGAAAGCATGCTGGGTCAAAATCATCCTGAGGCCATCCTAGTGCTAGGTACAGAGTTGAATACACCAACACTGGACTTAAGGAAAGCAGGGCCTTCATAGTAATTAGAAAATGAGAAAACAAGCCACCGATAATAGAAAGAGAAGATGAAGGAGACGGCAGGGGGAAAGATATTTTGCAATGCAGTCTGTGGCACCCAGCCTCCAAGATGCCCCAATGACCCCTACCTCCTCGTAGTCATAGCCTTGCATAATTCCCTTCCACACTGAACCAGGGTTAGTCTGTAACCAAAAAGTATACGTCAAAGTTTATGGTACATTTGGTAAAAGACTGGGACTCCTGTCTTGGTGCTCCCTTACATTCTCTCTTTCTCAGATCTCTTCACACTGAGAAAAGCCAGGTACCAAGCAGTCCATGAAGAGACCCACATATATGGTAAAGAACTGAAGCTTCTTGCCAAGACTCTCATGAATAAACTGAGAAGAAGCAGCTTCAGCCCTAGGTAAGTCTTCAGAGACTGCCCCAGCCACAGTTTACTGTGGTCTCATGCAAGAACCAACCAGAATTTCTGACTCTCAGAAACTGTTTGAAATAATAAACATTTATTGTGGTAAGCTGCTACATTTAGAAGTAATTTATAATGCAGCAATAGACAATTAATACACAGCATTAATAGAGGGAAAAACCAACAAATATATAAAAATATAGTACAAATACACATAACTCCAGGATGGCAAGGAGGCTGATGGAGCCAATAGCTTGCTCTTTTGTGCTCTGGGCAGTTAACTTGTGCAAAACCCAAGAAAGTCAATCCCTTCTAACATGGAAGGGATTGGAAAAATACCCCTGATTATCATGTCAAGTACATGCCATGCTAAAATACAGCAAAAATAATAATAAAGACTATTATTTGGTACAGTGTCACTATATGTCTACTGTTTTCCATACAGTATCTTTCAAACTCATAAAAAGCCCTATAAGGAATTATCATGAAGTCAATTTGGCTTCAAAGCTTAGGCTTTTCCCATTATACTGTACTGCCTTGCAAAAAAGTCAATAGAGGTTTGGCTCCAGTCCAGGAAAAAGAGGCTCTGATTAAAAGGCCAAGTAAAGCAGTGAGTGAGGTTATGTGTTAGACACAGAAAGATCAAGCTCTGGGTAAAGCAGAAGCAACCTTCAGGCAGTTAGATAAAAAACTATTGAATCCCCAGGGTCATGTGCCCATGAATCCTGTTCACTTTAGTGGAACTTTTTAATGCACAATAAGGTCAAATGTGCTTTGGACTCTAGGATCAGTTCTGGCTCTAGGAACTACCAGGCATCCTATGGTAGGAGCCCAGGAGTTCTTTCTTACATGGGAAGGTCTCTGCTGGCCTTCTCTCCAGGCCTCTGGGTTCCAACAACTTTCCCCAGGGTGATTTCTCTCTGTACCTCAAAAGGCCTGGGCTGAGCTGCGAGTGCTGAGATGAGATATGCTGAGCTGCCTGGGCCGTGCTAAGTTGAGCTCTCTCATTTAAGCACCAGCCAATTAAGTCAAGTATCATTCATTGCAGCAGGCACGCCTCCTAGCCGACTGCAGATATAATCAGCAACAGATGAGGTTCACATACCACTGGCTCATGTCCACAGCAACAAAACTAGATGCCTGCACCTGGCCAAGCTGACAACTGAATCTAACTACCAAAGTTATACTATAAATAAAAAAAGTTAAAATTTGAAAAAAAAAAAAAAAAAAAAGATTCTACAAGAGTTCCATGCAGTAACTTTCCAGAAACCTATAACCTCCAGATGGGTCACTGGTCCAGATAAGTCCTGAAACCTACTTCAGCCTCTCCAGAATATCAGATAGTTCCATCTCCCTACCCCATATTAGTGACAGACCTTTCCAATATGAAAAATTTAGAATTGCTATAGCCCAAACACCTGTAAAGAGAACAATGGAAAGATCAAAGGTGATGGTGGAGTTATACAGAGAAGATAGGATTTAATAAATGAATATGAATGCTGAATCACTAAATTGATATCTCTTTTAGTCTCCAGTATTTTAGAACAGCCAGAAATAAAAACGTCAAGTTGTGGAATTGTAACCCATGTCAAACTCTGAAATATGTTCTACAACTAATTGTAGTGCTGTGCTTTGAAATCTATAGCTTTTTTTGTACCTATGTTATTCTTCACAAAAAAGAAGGAAAAAAGTTTATTCTAATGATGAAAAATATTTAAGCTGTCTAGCCTCCCATTTTATGGAGCAGCTAAAAGGAAAAATATGAGAGGATCATATGGTAGCCCATGACAAACTCTGGAATCTGTCCTATAACTATTTGTTGAAGAGTACTTTGAAAACTATTGCTTTTTTATTTCTTTGCTTTGTATATTTGTTATACTATACAATAAAAAAAGTTTAAAAAAAATACACACCTTAATTTGAAAGCTACATCTCATTGTGCCACCCAAGTTTAAAGTCCCCAGTACTCAAATTCATCAGTCATAAAAATGAGGGCTGGTCAATTATTTTTGTGAGAGATGGGAAGCTGCTCTATTGAGCTGTTATGCAAAGCAAAACACTGTCTCCTCCTGTCTTCTGCTGTGTGTAAAATTTTTCTATAAATAGATTTGAAATTCTCTACATTGAACATACTCACATGCTATGCAGGACCTTTGAAAAAAAAACATAAATAATATATTGTCAGCTTTTGCAGATGGCTGATATTCAAGAAATGACCACAAGTTGAACTCATGCATTTGTCATAAAGCTGTTATAAGATTTCATCTGTGGCACTCGCACCACAAATATAGATGCAGCCTTGGCCTGAACTTTGCACCATTTGCTTCCTGCCCTGGAAAAGATGCCAAGGTGTGGAATGCACATAGAATCCACTTAGCACTCAGGTATAGGCAAACTGTAAGTGTGGGAAGTTAATGTCAGTGGAGCCACTCCTGAATGGGCCTGGGAGCTGAACGCTTTCCCTTTTACCCCCTAGTGGGTGGTTTGGGGATGTTAGTTATAAGCTTCCTTAGACTGTACCCTAGACTTGAACACAGTTGCCCTGAGATGAGCCAACTCAGTAATATGTACTCATATTAGCTTTCCCTTTCTTCCTGCTCATTTCATTCCCAATGCCCCTCATTCCCTTCATTGAGGCCATAATGCCAAATAAACTACTTGTGTTTCAGGCTCTACTTCGGAGGAACCAGGTTAAGACAATGTTGTTCAATGTCCCTTATACAAGGTGCCTTGTTATATAGTTCTTATAAACTTTAGCACCACAAGAGAAGGTATTTCCAGTGAAAACCTATTTTATTTTATCTATTAAAATAGTGACAACTGTGTAACTCATTAGTTTGCTTGCAGGTAGGGGTGGGGAATACTTATTTAAAGTAATTATATTATTCTTCATAGTTAGTATATTTGCTTCCTTCTCTTTTTATGGCTTTGAGTTTCTATTTCTATTACAATTTCATTATTGTACATATGGCACACAAAATTTTTAGGAGGCAGGAAGGGTATAAATAATAGAAATGTAATTTGTGTTACTTATCCCTCTGAATGAGAAGTAAGGACTCAGGTCAGAGGAAAGACCTGATTATAGGTAAGGAAGAAGACTATATAGTGAAAGTGATTTTGAAACAGTTCTTAAAGGATGGAGTCATAGAGACAGTAGTCAGTTTTAGCAGTACATTCAAGGGAAGCAGACTTCTAACTCAACAATCCCTCCCTATTTCTTAGATTCTCTGCTCCTAGCCAGAGCCTGAACAAACAGTAAATGTTTGTTGAATGAACAGTGTTTGTCCTAGTGACTTTTCCACAGTTGATTTATAGTTCCTTTGGACTGATTGCAGAACTACAAGAGCACCTCCAGGTGTGTCTTGAGGGTATACTGCAAAAACTCTTCATAAAATCAGCCTCATCAGAGATGGCCTATGCCACATGGTCATGAGACAAGGACATCAACTAAAGAAAGAAACACAAAGAAAATGCCTTTAGGCACTGGAAGGTGGTTTGAAAGCAGCACCTTTCAGGAGACAATTTACCCAGATGAAATTACAGTGTCTAGTAGCTTTCAAAGATTAAACTTAGCATTCTTACAAAATGACATAAGGCAGCAGCCCAGCTGCCTATGATTACAGATCTTCCATGTCTGAAAGTCAGCCAGAGGATACATTTTGCTAACATCTCAATACTACAAATGGACAATCACAGTACATTAGAAATCTTGGCGCTTTAAAAATGATCCTATTTTTCTCTACAGACTGAAGGCCTTAGCATTAACTTGGATCTCATAAAAATTTATTTCAAGCATTCCAACAATGTCTACAAAATGTTGCTTACGGACAAAAAATACAGAGAGGAAGAGATACAGATAGCATTAGTGTCCTGTCTCTGGTCGGCCAACACACTCTAAATTGTGACCATCTGGTACAATTATTTCCCATGCAGTGTACACATTTTCTTCAGTCCTTGTAATCAAACACTTCTTCAGAGGCAAGGAGTAACATTACTTCCCTTGTGGTAAACAATGGCAACTTGATTACGATAAACACAATTCCAGTTCAAATGTTTTCATCGCTGGAGGTGGCACTTCCTGATTATAAATCTCTGTATTAGATTGTGGTTCCCACTATTTTCACCAAAGTTCTTCAAAATTAAAATTTTACTTTTCCCAACACAAAACCTGGATAAAAGTATTTTCAGAGTGAATACTAGGCTGTCTCTTAATAAGTAAAATGAGAGGAACTTCCAGGGAAGATAATGGAGTAGAGACCTCCAGGACTCACTCCTCCAAAAACAAGCAAGACTGTCTGAAACAATGGTCCTGGGGCTCCAGGGCCCAGGGGAGGACTGTGTAGCAACCAGGGAAGAACAGGAAGAAAAGGGTGAGAACCCACAGTAGAGAACTGTGAGTATTTCTCTCAGCCTGGTTGCCAGCACCCATACCTACTCTCAAGGCAAGATCCCAAGAAAAGATTTGGGAGAGAGTGTGTGTTCAGAGATGGCTGAACACTGATCATGGCTTTTGATAGGTTAATTTGGATCACTGGATCCTGGCTCTGTGCTGCTGTTTCAGCCTACCTGAATTGTTTCAACCCCACCTCTGGCAGGGGTAAAGAGGGTGGAGGTTTAAAAACACTGTACTTCCTTAGGGCCGTGGGGACAGTTTGCTGAAGGGCAGCTTCTGTTAGGAAGGTAAGGAAAGCACAGCTTCCATCAGTTATCATCTTCCATGACCCTCTTCCCCTGGCTCTTTGGAACTGGTATGAACCCCCTTCATGGGTCCCTGGCCCTGTTTTGCCTCGGAAATCCTGACTTGAGAAAGTCCTTTCTAGGGTGACCCTCCTCCTGGAATATGCCCTCCAGGCAAAAGCAGCTAGAGGTAATGAAAGGAGTGTAAAAAATATATACAGAAGCAAAACAAAAACAAGCAGAACAGATCAAGATTACCTAGGCAAGAGAGAGAAACTGACCTTGAAAGTAAACCCATCAAGATAATGAGATGCCTAGAAATCAGCAAAAAATTACAAGCCATTCTAAGAAATAGGAAGACATAGCCCTGTCAAAGGAACAAATTAAAACTTTGGAGGAGACACAGAATTTGGAACAACTAATCAAAGATATTCAACCAAATCTCCTAAGTCAATTCAAAGAGATGAAGGAAAATATGGTTAAAGAGATAAAGGATATTAAGAAGACAGTGGACGAGCATAACTATAAAAATAAATCAGCATTATAGGCATGAATGTACACTAGAGATTTAAAATATATGAGAAGGCATTGAACAGCATATTTGAACAAGCAGAAGGGGGAATCAATGAAGTCCAAGATAGCACAATCAAAAGCTTACAGACAGAAAGAAAAAAGGAGAATAAAATGGATAAAACTGAGCAGGGTCTCAGAGATTTCAGTGACAACATTAGAAGCACACAAACATACACATCATTGGTGTCCCAGAAGGAGAAGAGAAGGAAAAAAGTACAGAAAGAATAGCTGAGGAAATAACAGCTGAAAATTTCACAACTCATATGAAAGTTGTATACATAGATAGATAGATAGATAGATAGATAGATATACATGTCCAAGAAGTGCAAGAGCATAAATCCTAATAGACCTACTTCGAGACACATACTTATCAGAAAGTCAAGTGACAAAGATAAAGAGAGAACCCTGAAAGCAGCAAGAGAAAAATGAATTGACATGGAACTGCAACAAGACTAAATCCTGATTTCTCATCAGACACAATGAAAGTAAGAAGGCAGTGGTATGATATATTTAAAGTGCTAAAAGAGAAGCACTGCCAGCCAAGAATTCTTTATTTTGCAAAACTGTCCTTCAAAACTGAGAGGGGACTTAAAACATTTATAGATAAACAGAAACTACAAGAGTTCCTCAACCAGAGACCTTCCCTACAATAAATACTAAAGAGAGTTGTGCAGGCTGAAAGAAGAAGATAGGAGAGAGGCTTGGAGGAGATTGTAGAAATGAAGATTATCAAAAGGGTAATTAAAAGGGTAAAAAGAGAGACAAAAATAAGATGTGAAATATAAAGCGCAAAGGATATAATGGTTGAAGTAAGTATTGCCATTACAGTAATAACACTGAATGTTAATGAATTATACTCCCCAAGCAAAAGACAAAGACTGGTAGAATGATAAAAAAGTAATATCCAACTATATACTATTTACAAGAGACTCACCTTAGACCCAAGGACACAAACAGGTTGAAAGTGAAAGGTTGGAAAAAAGATATTCTATGCAAATAGTAAAAAAAAGAGTACTGGTTTCACTATACCAATATCAGACAAAATGGCTTTAAGAGACAAATAAAATTATATACAAATAAAATGAATTACATACCGGGTGGACCACGGTGGCTCAGCAGGCAAGAATGCTTGCCTGCCATGCCAGAGGACCCGAGTTCGATTCCCGGTGCCTGCCCATGTAAAAAAAAGAAAAAATGAATAACATACCAAAAAAAAAAATGCCAACCAAAAATATTTATGCACCTAATGATGTGTCCCAAAGTACACACACACACACACACAAAAACACTGGCAAAATTGCAGGGGGAAATACACACCTCTACAATGATAGTTGGAGATGTCAGTATACCACTCTCATCAATAGACAGAATATCTAGACAGAATTAATAAGGAAAGATAGAACTTGAATAATGGAATAACTGAACCAGGCCTAACAGATGCAAACAGAACACTGTATATACATAGAACATTCTCCAGGATAGAACACATGTTGGGTCACAAAAGTCTTAATAAATATAAAAAGACTGAAATTATGCAAAGCACTTTCTCTGACCATAATGGAATGAAGCTGGAAATCAATAACAGGCAGAAAACTAGAAAATCCACAAACATATGGAAGTTAAACAATCAGTAAACCAAACAAGAAATTGCAAGAGAAATCAGTAAATATCTCAAGACAAATGAAAATGAGAACACAACATATCACACTGTAGAGATGCAAGGAAGGTAGTACTGAGAAGAAAATTTATGAAAAAGAAGAAGAAACTAAAATCAAAGACCCAACTATACACCTAGAGGAGCTAGAAAAAGGAGAGCAAACTAATCCTAAAGCAAGAAGGAGGAAAGAAATAACAAAGATTAGAATGAAATTGAGAATTAAAAAAAAAAAAACAGAGAATTAACAAAACCTAAAGTTGGTACTTTGAGAAGACCAAAACCTCAACAAACCCTTAGACTGACAAAGAAATAAGAGAGAAGATGCAAATAAATGAATAAAATCACAAGTGAGGGGGGGACAGAAATAAAAAGATTCATAGGAGATACTATGAACAACTGTATGCCAACAAATTACACAATTTAGATAAAGTGGACATTTTCCTAGAAACACTCAAGCAATCTACACTTACTCCAGAAGAAAAGCAAACCTGAACAAACCAATTACAAGATATTAACTCAATCATCAAAAAACCTCCCGACAACAAAAACGAGGTCCAGGACTTAATCATTCCAAGAAGAATTAATACCAATCCTGCTCAATTTCTTCAAAAAAATTGAAGAGGAGGGGATGATACTTAACTCATTCTATAACATCAATATCACCCGAATAGCAAAGACAGATAAAGATACAAGAAAAGAAAACTACAAACCAATTTCTTTAATGAATATAGATGACTAAAAATCCTCAACCAAATACAAATGGAATCCAATAGCACATTAAAAGAATTATACTCCATGATCAAATGGGTTTTATCACAGGTATGTTTCTTATCAAAGTAAGAAAATCAATTAACATAACAGACTAGATTAACAAATCAAAGGGTGAAAAATCACATGATCATCTTGATTTACACAGAAAAGGCATTTGGCAAAATCCAACAGCCTTTCTTAATAAAAACACTTCAAAAGATAGGAATACAAGGTTTTGTGGTCAAGTTCATGTGTCAGCTGGGCCAAGTGGTGGTACCTGTTTGTCTGCTTGGGCAAGTGCCGGCCTGTCTGTTGCAATGAGGACATTTCATAGAATTAAATCATGATCACGTCAGCTGAATCCACAGGTGATTCCATTTGTAATCAGCAAAGGGGAGTGTCTTCTGCAATGAGTGATGGTTAATCTAATCACTGGAAGCCTTCTAAGGATTCACTAGAGACAGACTCTCTTCCTGCTTTACCTGACGAGCGTCTCCCGTGGAGTTCGTTCAGACCCTCCTTCAGAATCGTTGGCATCACAGCCTGCCCTGCAGATTTTGGACTCTGCATTCCCACAGTCACATGAGACACTTATAAATTTTATATTTGAAAGTGTTCTCTGTTGATTCTGTTTCTCTAGAGAATCCTAACTAATACAACTTGGTACCAGCAGTGGTTCTTAAGAAACAGAACCTTAAAAATGGGTTTTTATGAATTTTTTTTACCCTGACTAGACTCAAAGGCACTAAGGACTCTGATTCCCATAATCAGAATGACACTCCCAATCCATGGAGTAAGTTGGCAAAAGAGATAATCAAAATATCACCACTCGATTCTCCTAATGCTTCGCTTGTACGAAGCCAGGCTCTGGAGGATAATGTTTTTGACACCTTTACAGAGTTTTGTGGAAACAAGAGGTATAGAGATATTGGCTGGTTGTTGTTAGATACAGTGGATACATTAAGGAATGAAAGGGATGGGCTTAAGGCTTCAAATGAGAAGCTTAAGTGCCATCTGACAGATGTAGAAGTTTCTATGAGTATCCTGAAGGAAAATATTATTTCCTGTAGCCTTAGACTTAAGGTCTATGAAAATCAGACTCAGAATCTTATTGTTAGAGTAGCAACTTTACAACGTACACTGAAATCTCAACGTTGCATGGTGTCTGCCGTTAAAGTGAGGGCATTGATTGGAAAGCAGTGGGACCCTGAAAAATGGGATGGTGACATATGGATTGATAATGATGGGGGTGAGGTTGAAAACCTAGGTCATGCTGAGTCTTCTCTAGATAACCCTGTAATAGTCTTCCCTAAGAACATAGCTGCCCCACCTCCAGCCTGCCTTGAGGAGTTGGCCATCCAACCTCCTCCTGAAGGGATTAGCCCTAGAGTGATTAACCCTGTTTCACCAGATGAAACTGCAAATGAATGCCCTGAGACAAACGGCTTGGAAGATATTTCTAATTCTTTCCATAACCTATTGACACCACCTTTCATTTCTTCCAGGCCTATAACTAGACTAAAGTCCCAATAGGCTTCTAAAGGTGAGGTACAAAGTATCACACATGAGGAGGTATGTTATACTCCAAAAGAACTGTGTGAGTTTTCCAGTTTATATAGACAGAAATCAGGGGAATATGTGTGGCAATGGATTTTAAGAGTGTGGGATAATGGTGGGAGGAATATAAGGCTGGATCAGGCTGAATTTATTTATATGGGCCCACTAAACAGAGATTCTGCATTCAATGTTATAGCTCAAGGGGTTAGAAAAGGTATTAACAGTTTGTTTAGATGGTTCGTTGAAACATGGATCAAAAGGTGGCTGACATTACCTGAGGTTGAAATGCCAGAACTGCCCTGGTATAATGTAGATGAGAGGATCCAGAGGCTTAGATAGATTGGAATGTTAAAGTGGATTTATCATGCAAAGCCTGCTCTTACACCCCAGGAAAGTCTGGAGAATGCACCTTTTTTTTTTTTTTTAACTTTTTTTATTAATTAAAAAAAATTAACAAACAAAACATTTAGATATCATTCCATTCTACATATACAATCAGTAATTCTTAAATATCATCACATAGTTGCATATTCATCATTTCTTAGTACATTTGCATCGATTTAGAAAAAGAAATAAAAAGACAACAGAAAAAGAAATAAAATGATAATAGAGAAAAAAAAGACTATACATACCATACCCCTTACCCCTCACTTTCATTTACCACTATTTCAAACTGAATTTATTTTAACATTTGTTCCCCCTATTATTTATTTTTATTCCATATGTTCTACTCTTCTGTTGATATAGTAGCTAAAGGGAGCATCAGACATAAGGTTTTCACATTCACAGAGTCTCATTGTGAAAGCTATATCATTGTTCAATCATCATCAAGAAACATGGCTACTGGAACACAGCACTACCTTTTCAGGCAATTCCTCCAGCCTCTCCACTACATCTTGAACAACAAGGTGATATCTACTTAATGCGTAAGAATAACCTCCAGGATAACCTCTCGACTCTGTTTGGAATCTCTCAGCCATTGACACTTTGTTTCATTTAACTCTTCCCCCTTTTGGTCGAGAAGTTTCTCTCAATCCCTTGATGTTAATTCTCAACTCATTCTAGGGTTTTTCTCAGTCCCTTGATGCTGAGTCTCAGCTCATTCCAGGATCTCTGTCCCACGTTGCCAGAGAGGTCCACACCCCTGGGAGTCATGTCCCGCACAGAGAGGGGGAGGGTGGTGAGACTGCTCATCGTGTTGGCTAGAGAGAGGGGCCACATCTGAGCAACAAAAGAGGCTCTCTTGGGGGTGACTCTTAGGCCAAAATTTTAAGTAGACTTGACCTATCCTTTGTGGGGTTAAGTTTCATGTGAACAAACCCCAAGACTGGGGGCTCAGCCTATAGCTTTGGTTGTCCACACTGCTTGTGAGAATATCAAGAATTCAACTTCGGGAAGTTGAATTTCTCCCCACTCTCACCATTCCCCGAAGGGGGCTTGCAAATACTTTTCCAGTCACTGATCAAATCTTTCTGGGATTCATCAGGGCATCACTCTGGACAAACCAACAAAATCTCATGTGCTACCTGAGATTCCAAGTACTTATGACATTCAATCAAACTATCTACATGAGTTATATTAGGAAATGCTCTAGTCAAAATATAAATCTTGTAACAAATAAACATTTTTTGCTTTAGTCTCACACATAAGGTGACATTTTAAAGTATTAATTATCATCTATTTTCATCACCCTGCAATAATGACATTCCTTTGTTCTTCCTCATGCAAAAACATTTTTAAAATTTGTACATTGTACATTTCACTATTATTATACACTCTAGGCATTCCTAGATTATACCATCTCCATCTATAACATCTATCTTTCTTTCTGATTTCATTTATGTCCCCAGCCCTCCTCCCTCTATCATTCTCACATGCAGCTTCATTCAGTGTTTTAACATAATTACATTACAGTTAGGTAGTATTGTGCTGTCCATTTCTGAGTTTTTGTATCCAGTCCTGTTGCACAGTCTGTATCCCTTCAGCTCCAATTACCCACTATCTTACCCTATTTCTATCCCCTGATGGTCTCTGTTACCAACGACATATTCCAAGTTTATTCACTAATGTCAGTTCATATCAGTGAGACCATACAGTATTCGTCCTTTAGTTTTTGGCTAGTCTCACTCAGCATAATGTTCTCAAGGTCCATCCATGTTGTTACATACTTCATAAGTTTATTCTGTCTTAGAGCTGCATAATATTCCATCGTATGTATATACCACAGTTTGTTTAGCCACTCGTCTGTTGATGGACATTTTGGCTGTTTCCATCTCCTTGCAATTGTAAATAATGCTGCTATAAACATTGGTGTGCAAATGTCCATTTGTGTCTTTGCCCTTAAGTCCTCTGAGTAGATACCTAGCAATGGTATTTCTGGGTCATATGGCAATTCTATATTCAGCTTTTTGAGGAACCGCCAAACTGCCTTCCACAGTGGTTGCACATTTGACATTCCCACCAACAGTGAATAAGTGTGCCTCTTTCTCCACACGGAGGATGCACCTTTTACCAGAACAGTGAGACATAAATTTGTGAGACTAGCGCCATCATCCCTGAAGAGCTCTATAGTTGTACTTCTCTGTAGGTCAGTAATATCCCAGATATTACTATAAGAACTGCTGTCACTGAGCTGGAATCCTTAAACACAGTGGGGATGACCTGGATCCCAAGTTGGTAGTGATAAATATGAAGCCAGGTGGCAGCACTTAATCGCCAAAGACAGGGTAGGTGTGGCTATTACAGTAGACAGCAAACTCAAAGCAGGAGTCAAAATTATATGACTTGCAGAGATTTGTGGCATTGGCTTAAATCATGGGGTACCTAGAAATACAATAGAAGGGCAGTCTACTAAATTCTTGTTTGAACTGTATAAACAAAAGAGTTCTAGGTCAAGTGAACAGAAGTCTAACCTGAATTACAAAAACACAGTCACGGTCCCTTAATCAATTTCCAGATTCGAGACAGTTTATAGACCCAGAGCCCCTTGAAGGAAAGGGAGGCCAGGTCCCTTTGGGGGAGAACCCTCTTACACTGCCACAAATTTACACTGTTAATCTTTCTCCAAGTCTTTCCTAAGGAGACCGACAGCCTTTAACCAGGGCAACTGTGCATTGGGGAAAAGGAAATGATCAGATAGTTCAGGGATTATTAGACACTGGTTCAGAAGTGACATTAATTCCAGGGGACCCAAAATGTCACTCTGATCCACCAGTCAAAGTGGGGGCCTATTGAGGCCAGGTGATCAATGGAGTTTTAGCTCAGGCCCGACTCACAGTGGGTCCAGTGGGCCCCTGGACCCATTCTGTAGTTATTTCCCCAGTTCCAGAATGTATAATTGGAATAGACATACTGAGCAACTGGCAGAATCCCCACACTGGCTCTCTAACTCATGCAGTGAGGGCTATTATGGTGGGAAAGGCCAAGTGGAAGCCACTAGAACTGCCCCTACCTAGAAAAATAGTAAATCAGAGGCAAAAATTTTCCACTGGGAAAATTCCTGTCTCTGAGACCCTGAGCTCTGCTGGTCTACAGGTTTTAGTTCCAAAAGGGGAGTGCTTCCACCAGGAGAAACAACAGTGATTCCACTGAACTGGAATCTAAGGCTGCCACCTGGTCACTTTGGGCTACTCATGCCTTTGGATCAACAAGCCAAGAAGTGGATTACATTATTGTTTGGAGTGATTGACCCTGACTATCAAGGGGAAATAGGACTGCAACTACACAATGGAGGTAAAGAAAAGTTTTCTTGGAATATAGGAAATCCCCTAGGGCGTCTTTTAGTACTACCATGCCCTGTGATTATAATCAATGAAAAACTGCAACAACCCAATCCAGGCAGGACTACCAATGGCTCTGAAACTTCAGGAATGAAGTTTTACCCCACCAGGCAAACAACCACAGCCAGCTGAAGTGCTTACTGAGGGTAAAGGGAACATAGAATGAGTAGTGGAAGAAGGTAGTGATAAATATGAACTATGACCATGTGATCAGTTACAGAAACAAGGACTGTACGCAATTTTGTTCCTGTTATACTATTTAAGTTGTAAGATAATCAAGTTTAAGAATGAATATTACCCAAGGACTTGCACCCTATTGTGGAGGGATTTAAGGTGTTTCCAGTTATATGCAGGACAGTTGAGTATTGTTCGGCAAAAGAAAAAAATGTGTGTTTTATTTTTTTTTATTCAGAAATTAGGTATGGTTTAAGGTGATATGTATAGCTGCCAAGTTGACAAGGATGGACTGTCACGGTCAGGTTCATGTGTCAACTTGGCCAAGTGGTGGTACCTGTTTGTCTGGTTGGGCAAGTGCTGGCCTGTCTGTTGCAACGAGGACATTTCATAGAATTAGATCATGATCACATCAGCTGCATCTGCAGCTGATTCCATTTGTAATCAGCAAAGGGGAGTGTCTTCTGCAATGAGTGATGCTTAATCTAAACACTGGAAGCCTTTTAAGGAGGATTCAGTTGAGGCAGGCTCTCTTTCTGCTTCACCTGGTGAGCCTCCCCTGTGGAGTTTGTTCAGATCCTCCATCACAATTATTGGCTTCACAGCCTGCCCTGCAGATTTTGGACTCTGCATTCCCATAGTCACATGAGACACTTTTATAAATTTTATATTTGCAAGTGTTCCCTGTTGATTCTGTTTCTCTAGCGAATTCTAACTAATACAGAAGGAAACTTCCTCAACATGCTTAAGGACATGTATGTAAAACTCACAGCTAACATCACACTCAATGGTGAAAGACTGAAAACTTTCCCTCTGAGATCTGAAACAAGACAAGGATGTACTCTGTTACCACTATTATTCAAAATTGTTCTAGCTAGAGCAGTTAGGCAAGAAAAAAATAAAAAGCACCTAAATTGGAAAGGAAGAAGTAAAACTTTCACTATTTGCAGATGGTATGATACTATATTTAGAAAGTCATGAAAAATCTACAACAAAACTACTAGGGCTAATAAACGAGTTCCACAAAGTAGCAGGATACAAGATCAACACCCCAAAATCAATATTCCCAAATCAGTGTATTTTCTATATACTACCAATGAGCAATCTGAGGAGGAAACAGTGGAAAAACTTCCATTTACAATAGCAACTATATGAACCTAAATAAATGGAAGGACATTCTTTTTTTTAACATGGGCAGGCACCGGGAATCAAACAAGGGTCCTCTGGCATGGCAGGCAAGCATTCTTGCCTGCTGAGCCACCATGGCCTGCCCAGAAGGACATTCTTTATTGCTGGATTGGAAGACTAAATATTAAGATGTCAATTTTACCCAAATTGATTCAGAGATTCAACACAATTTTTAAAAATTCCAACTGCCTACTTTGCTGAAATAGAAAAGCCAATTATCAAATTTATTTGGAAAGGTAAGGTTCCTAAATAGAAAGAAGAAGAATGAATTTTACTTTAAAGCATATTACAAAGCTAAAATAGTCAAAACAGCATGGTGTTAGCATAAACGTAGATGTACTGACCAATGAAATTGAACTGAGAGTTCAGAAATAGATCCTCAGATCTATGGACAACTGATATTTCACAAAGCTGCCAAGTCCACTCAACTGAGTAGAACAAATGGTGCAGGGCAACTGGATATCCTTATGCAAAAGAATAATAGAGAACTCCTATCTCACACTTTTATAAAAGTTAAAAAGGATCAGACACCTAAATATAGGACCTAGGATCATAAAATTCCTAGAAGTAAACATAGGGAAGCAATATCAAGATCCTGTGGTAGGCAATGGTTTGGTTGACTTTATACTCAAAGCACAAGAAGTGAAAGAAAAAAAATACATAAATGGTACCTCCTCAAAATTAAAAACTTTTGCATCTCAAAAGACTGTCAAGAAAGTGAAAAAGCAACGTACTCAATGGAAGAAAATATTTGGAAACCACATATCCAAATATAAGGGTTCAATATCTCTGTATAACAATATTATGTAAATAAATCCTACAACTCAGCAATACAAAGACAAACAACCCAATTTAAAAATGGGCAAAAGGTTTGAGTAGATATTTTTCCAAGGAGGAAATACAAATGGCTAAAAAGCACATGAAAAATGCTCAACATCACTAGCTATTAGGGAAAAGCAAATCAAAGTCATGAGATATCATTTCACACCTACTAGAATGGTCACTATTTAAAAAAAAAAAACAAACAGAAAACCACAAGTGTTGGAGAGGATGTGGAGAAATAGGGACACTTATTCACTGCTAGTGGAGTGTAAAATGGTGCAGCTACTGAGGAAGACAGTTTGGCAGTTCCTCAGGAAACTATATATAGAATTGTCATATGATCTGGCAATCCCACTACTAGGTATATACCCAGAAGAACTGAAAGCAGAGACTTGAACAGACATTTGCACACCAAGGTTCATAGTGGCATTCTTCAAAATTGCCAAAAGATGGAAGGAACCAATGAGTGAATAAACAAAATGTGGTATATACATACAATGCAATATTATTCAGCTGTAAGAAGAAATAAAGTCCTAATGCATGTGACCACACAGATGAACTTTGAGGGCATTATGTTGAGTGAAATAAGTCAAATACAAAGTACAAATATTGTACGATCTCACTTGACAGGAACTAATTACAATAAGCAAACTCATGAAGTCAGAATCTAGAATATGGTTTACCAGGGGACAGAACGGTGGTAGAGAATGGGGAGCCGATGCTCAATTTGTGCAGAATTTATATTTTAAGTTGATTGTAAATGTTTGGAAATAGATAATGGTGATGGTAGCACATATAGTGAGTGTAACTAACACTGCTGAATTATGTTTGTGAATGTGATTGATAGGAGAAATTTTGGGTCGTGTATGTAAGTAGAAGGAAAGTTAGAAGATAAAACATGGGACTATGTAAGACAGTGAACACTGTTATGGATGATGAATTGTAGTTAATAGTACAAATATAAGAATTTTCATTCATGAATTATAACAAATATGTGACACTATTACAAGAGGTTAATAATAGGGTGACAAATGGGAAAAAATACACCTAATGTAAACTATGAACTATAATTAACAGTAATATTTTAATATGCTTTCATCAGTTGTAAGAAAGGTACCATATGTTAATGCAAAGTGTCAACAATAAAAGGTATATGGAAGTATTCTATTTTTGACATGACTTGTCTATAAACCAACTTCTCTATTTAAAACATTAATAATAATTTTTTTAAAAAACATTGCTAGTGAAAAAAAACAGACACAAAGTACTACATATTATATTATTCCAATTCTATTAAATGTAAATATAAATAAATCTATAGAGACAGAATTAGACCAATGGTTATATAGGGCTGGGGAAAGATAGAGGGATTGAGAAGCGTCTGCTAAGAGGTATGAGGTTTATCTCTTTGGAGTAATGTAAATGTTCTAAAATTGAGTGTGGTGATGCCTGTACAACTCTGTGATTATACTAAAAGCCACTGATTGTCCACTTTGGATGGATTGTATGGTATATTGTACAGTGTTTATTTATCTCAATAAAACTGCTTTTAAAAATAATCACGAGGAGAATAAAAAGTAAAATGAATTTGGAAAATGTGATTTGTTTTAAAAACTCCCCATGAAACCTCTTTTACAAGATTCAGTCTGAATTATCATTTTTCCTTTTTGAAATCTAATAAACCATATAAGCAAACAGGCAATGCTGGTGAGATATTAATTCAAAATGTAAACATAGTAGTTGGAAAGCAGCATGTACAACATGGTAGGTGATTCTACGGCATTAGTTGAGAATAGTTATGTGTAAGGCACTGGCACATAACCAGTGTTACAAAAGCAAAAGAATGCATTCCTCAAAATAAGCCTGTCTTTAAAAATGCAACTGATATTAAAATTCAAGATTAACAGCTCAAGAGACTTATAACTTCTCATATGATTTTCTGATTTAAGAACTCTCTCTCAATCCTAAACCTAATTCCTTCTACCTCTAAGCTTCTACTGCTCAATACGTTCTGCACAGCAACTAATTCCATCGTACTCTAGTAGATTTTATTTCGACCATCTTCCTTCCACATGCCACCTCCCCCACCCCAAACACATACATACATAAATGTACACTGTGCATCTGGAGTGAATGGTCCTCTGGGCATTTCCAGTGGTGAGCACCACGCCTAGCTCACAGGAGTGCAATTAATGTTCAGTAATGATTAAACGAATGAACCAATGAATGTTAAATGAAGTGAAGACAGATCACACAGCGTTAAAGCATAAGAGATTTAGGAAAATAGCTAACCCAATGTCTTTCTTTACAGCTGAAGAAACCAAGCAGAAAGGTGATATGTCTCACCACAGACATGGAAACAGACCCCTGGGCTCTTGAACAATCTTTTGGATACATTCAAACTGTCAGAGGGGATAGTTACAAGAAGTTGGTATCAGAGCTGCACAGCCAATTGAATTTCTAAGTTTCTTTTGGGTCCCAGTTTTTCTCTTCCTTCCAAATCCTCCAATTCCTGTCAGCCAGCCCATCGTGAGGATATGTTTTTGAGCCCAGAAATGGGGTTCTAATAGAAGATAATGTAGAGAAACCCCACTGCCACCCCTTCCCTTAGGACCTGTTTGAGGAACACACTGAGAAATTCACATTTTTGTTAGAATGAAAAATTTTCTGAAAATCCCTTTACTGCATTTTTATGTTCTTGGAAAACTGAAAGGGCCCTAAATAATTCACACTCTCTTTCCTGTGTTTGATTTCTAGATATGTGTTCAATTTTTTTTCCCCCAAGACAGCAAGTGGTTATCCTTTTGAAATAACTGATTACTATGGCACTAATGGCTCAATTAAAGCATAGGTGTACTTTTTGGTACCGTCTATTTTAAGCTCAACAGGAGGTATACTCCAGCTGTTTTCTAAATTGCTTACAGAACATTCTCCCACCCTTTTTTAAAAGCTCTTTCTCCAAAAAGTACATTATAGTGCTTGGCATGTTTCTTCATAGCAGGTAGCTTTGCTCGGGCACAGCTCTCAGGAATTTCTAATGTAGAGTGGCATCAAGAAATCACAAAGCAAAGACTGAAAATTTAGTGTATTTCCTTCTTTTTCACTTCCTCCAGGAAAGAAGTATGTGAGTGCCTGACACTTGCAAATGGATCTGCCGGTCACCAGTTTCAGCTGATGCCCAAATGAACACAATAAAAGGCCAGTTGAGTTCCTTCCTTCTCCCACCTGTACTATCTGGCTTACTTTCTACTTATAAGTACTCTTTTTATGTGGTAGAAACACATGCTCATTGGAAAGCTATATGGGTTTATAGTGAACTATAGTTCAAAAGAGCCTTTGCTGGCCTTTGATTTAACTCTGAGAAGGAGATCTAAGCAGCAACTTAGGCAACTGTTGAGGCTAGGGACAAGATGTCACCACTACAGGGTGTTCCACCCACTACAGATACACTCAGCTTTTCCCAAAGGGAATACTCCTCTTTTTTCACACTCTCCTGCTTCCACAGCTTGGAGTCCTTGTGTCTGCAACAGAGATGATATCACTCACAAAGAAATAGGCCTAACCTCTCACAATTCCCCCAAACACAAAACCTATCATTAACAAGAGAATATGTAAGTTATTTAATTGTGTCCAAATTAAAAAAAAAAAGAAAAAAAAAGAATTGAGAGCAGAAGTTGAGATTATTCACAAAACATGAATTAATCAGCATAAAAATAATGAGGAAAGATTCCCTGTCCCAGTATTTACATGAATATTTAGGAAAGTTATGTTCTCTGAGAGAGGGTGAAATGCTGTTTTGATTTCTTCTCAAATCATGCCTCTGCTTTCCTTGGAATGCTCTATGCTAAGCCAAATCTATTGAAAAGTATGTGAATTTGTACTTTGATTCAAATTAAACATCAGATTAAAATACAGATTAAAAATCAGTAAGAAGCAAGGTATTAAAAGGATACCTTGCTTCTTACTTTGGATTTTGTTTAGCATTAATAAATGCTACTAAAAGAATCTAAGCTATCGTAATGAGACTCCATGAATGATGCTTCAAAAACTCCTCTTCCAAAACCTAGTTTTGCTTGGCTCATCCATACTCCCCATTCCACCAACAAATGTACATATCGGTACATTCATGTGCAGATGCTAGGAAAGCTGGATGATGGTCTTCTCTTAGTCAGATTTTACATACAAATTATGTCGTTTGTGTGCGGAGAGAGGAGAAAGGTAAAAGAGCAAGCAGAAAATCCACAGATAAATGCAACACTGGAGAAACTATGGCTGAGTTTCCCATTGTCAAAAGACCAGAATCTTAGTTTTAGAGCTGAAAGGCATCCTTGAGATCCTGTTTGTTCCTTCAATTTATAGGAACATGGGCTGTAGAAAGGTTTGATGACTTACTTCTAATGTCACACATCTGGTCAGCAACAGAGCTAGGAACAGTCTGGGTCTTCTGGTTCTAAGACCTCTTCCCATCATACCACAAAACCTCTTTATTCCTGCAATCACCACAACTTAAAAAGTAAACCATTTTGGTTGAAAATGTTTCTCAACTGTTTTACACATTCCCTGTTGTTATATAAAGAGTGAGATAAACATTACTGAACCTTTCCTCTGTGACTCCAGATCACCATTACAAAAACCAACAATGCCAACCCTTTAAAACAGTCTGCGAATGATCTGGCTTACACTAATGAGTAGTGTGATTCGGGGCATCTGATAACTACTTTTTACAGATTTTCTGCTTCTTTGCTCTCATTCCTTGCTGCTGTCAGTGTCTCTGCTCCAAGTATACTCCTTCCCCCACCTTCTAATTTTAATTCTAAACTGTTGCTTTCTGAAGTCTATTCTATAGAGTAATATGAAATGCACACAAATGCATGACATTATTTACCACAGCATTGTTTATAAAAGTGAAGTAAAACCAAAAACAAAATGCAAATGTCCCTTTTAGGAGAGTGTTTAGTGAATGGTACTTTCAAAACATAGAATAGCATGCAGTAATTAAAATTATCTTTACAAGAAGAGGTTTTAAGAAATAAGAAAGAGCTTATGCAATAATTTTAAGTGAAAAAAGCAATATTTTAGACTGAAAGACACACTTTTGAAATGCTTAGAAGGAAATATGTCACAGTGTTTACAAAGGTAGGATTACTGCTTACTGATTATTCTCTTATATCATTCAAACAATTTCTACTTATTTCTACAATGCAAGTGTAACACTCAAAGACAGAAAAAGGATTTTTAAAAAAGAAAACATTACAATGGAAAATATAACCTAAGAGGTCTATACAAAATAAAATATGCAAAATAAAAATACATAGATTTTAGGTGAAAAATCTAAAGCCTCCATTTTATTGGCTTGTTCACAAATTCAGTGACATGGTATGGTTGAACATATGTGGCTTTTGCTTACTTCCATTTCTTTGTTGAATTTCAGGTATGGCAGATAGCTGGACAGCTGAATTCTGGATGGGTAAAGTGCTAATGTACATATGTGTGTATGTGAGTGTGTGTGTATGTCTATTTATATAAAGGCGAAGAGAGAACAGAGAGAGAGAGAGTAAAAGAATGAATGGCAGGGAAGGGAGGGAGAAAAACTAAGCCTATGCTTTTAGACAAATGCCTAAGAATTCTTTTTCATTAACTGGGTTTTAGAAGTTTAGAAGCCCCAATGGTGGTAATTGTCATTAAATCACTCAGGCTGATTTATCAGTGGATGAGGATTTAAAGACAAATTAACCTCTCTAGAGGCTGGGATATCTTCCAATTAACCACTTGCTAAAACTGGGAGGGATAAAATAAGAACATGAAGAAGTCAAAACTGGGATAGTGTGTGTGAAGAAGCTAAGCAGGTAAAGCAAAGGTATATCTCAGTATATAGATGCTTATATCTGAAGGTATGGATAATATTATTATTCTATCCTAATTCCTTTGCATTATAATGAAATGTTCTGTTAAATAGTGGTATCTTTTATTTTCTCCCCTTTTACTGAAATCAAGAATATGGGTATAGAAAAGGAGACAGTGACATTTGATTTCACAACACACAATTACACTGATACACTCTTTTGTTGTTGTTAAACCTATCTTCTTTTTAAAAAAACGTTTTTTATTGTTAACTACAGTATATATATAAACAAAAGAAAGAAAAAGCAATGATTTTCAAAGTATACTTCAACAAGTAGTTACAGAACAGATTTCAGAGTTTGTTACAGATTACCATTCCACTGTTTCAGATTTTCCTTCTAGCTGCTCCCAAACACTGCAGGCTAGAAGAATTTTTTTGTGTGTGTGAAAAATAACATAGATACAAAAAAGTAATAAACTTCAGAGCACTTCTCCATACACTGGTTCATTCTTACCTATATACAGACTCCACCACATCGACCATCCTGTGTCACATGATGTAGGGATAACCAGGGGCAAATTGAGTGAATGATTTAACAAACAGATACTGCTTGAGTTCTCAAAGCTTCTAAAGATCATCTTTCAAAAGTTCCCTCTGTCTTCCCAAATACCACATGTCAAACAAATACTCTTCAAGTACTTTAAACTGGCTCCAGGCAGAGACACGATTCAAATCTGTTCTCATTCAGCATTATAGCATTCATTATCATTTGCAATATGATTTTTAAGCACTTCCTCAAGCATGATCATATTTTATTATGATAATAACCCCATGAGATATTATGAGACCAACATTATAGATGAAGAAACAGAAGCTCTAAGAGGTTACTTTGCTAAAGATCACAAAAGTATTAAGCCAGAGGGCAAAACCTAGAACTTATTCTAATGCTCAATCTTGTGGTTATTGTCACTGTTTCATGCTGCAGAGTTTATTGATAGATCAATTCTTTCTCAAAGTATTGGTCCCTCAAGGCCATGTATAAGTATACGACTGTGTGACAGTGCAGGTGAGTGGCAATAACTTTCCACTCACCTGTACTGTTGAGGTTGTTCTGGCTGATGTTCATTCTCGCACCCCTTCATTCACATAAAACATATCCCTCTTCTCTTCAGAATGCCATGGAAAGCTTGACCAACATTCAGTATTTCTTTATTCCATATCCCTTCAGCTTAATTTCAATAGCTTGTGGATATTATGGGGTGTACTTGCTCCCAAATTCCTGAAAAAATGAGATTCCCCTCCAGAGATCATATACATGTGTTTTAAATCCTCAGACTTGAAGTAAGACCTATGTTTTCTTACATGTCAAATTGCCCCCATATTTTCCATGCTATTCCTTCTTTTCTTCCAACTACCTATTGTTTGAACTCAATCAACGCTTATTGAGAGAATGAGAACCTGGATTAAGTGTGGTGAAAACCCAGACTAATAATGAGGAGGTCAGAGCTGAGTTCTACCACTAAGTAGAGCTCTGTTATTTTGGGCACGTCTATGGGTCTCAGTTTCTTTATCATAAAATGGTTATGAGGGCAAGGAGTGGACACACATATTGTGTTCCATGACTTCTAAGATACTATGATTATTTAAATATTATTTTGATTGGGGCTAAATCAAAATAACATTTCATTTATTCCTTGAGGGAGGAGAGAGGAGATAAATGAGAGTTCCAAAGTGAAGAACACTAAAAGCACACACAAAGACCACATAACTAATCATCTGGATAGAAGGAAACCAGCGTGTCCAGAAAAACCTAACGAAGCAAAGGAAAGTCAGAGAGAACAGAGATATTCTGGACAAATCTAGAAATGGGGATCCTGTCAGAGAGGGATGTAAAGGAGGTTATAGGATGAAACCTAAGCGTGGACAGCTGAGTAACTAGAGAAGCTGCATTAGTGGTTAGGCAAAAGGAGCATATGGTTTCTCTTTTCAAAAATATCTGCTCTTTATTTTTTTCAAGCTTGAAATCAAACATCAGCATTGAAACTGCTTAGCGTATGACGAGGAAAATATGATGCATACTAACAACTTCCTTGTAGAAATAAAAACAGAAGTTCTTTTGTTAAAACAGCCATTAATACTAGAAAAATTAAGAGAAAAAACACTAAAAAAACAGCCATTAATTTTGTCATCATTTGATTATTGGAAATCTATTTTCTTGTGCTTTTTCCTCCATTATTATTATTATTATTATTAATAAATATTTCTGCGACGTTAATTTTGCTAATTTTATTAAAGATTGTAAATAATTTCAATTAATATTATACTGGTCTTATTGAAATTGGGTATCAGCTGACAGACTATGTAATAGATAAGAAGGTGTTATAAGGAGGACTGTCCATGACTTCATTAGTAAGCTCTCTTGGAAAGAATATAAACCTATGGCAGGTAGTAAATGAAGTCTCTGGTGTGGTATTAGAACTAGGATTCATTAGTCTGAGGAGCTAATGGAAAAGAAGACAAAGTTCAGCTTGCTACCACAAGAAAACAAAAGTTCCTCTAATTTAAAAAAGAAATTTCTGAAATTAGAAAAAAAAAGTATATGAATTGAGTAATAAATTACTTGAATTATTAGATGTAAAAGTTTTCAGCTAGTATCTAAAATTGAAGGGAAATTTTAAAAGATTAATATCGATAGAAGTGTATAGTTGATAAAAGGTGAGAAAAATTTCATTGAAAAAGAGCAAAAATTTAAAGGGAATTTGATATTTAAGAGCCAGTTTTAGGAATCTCCTGATAAGGTTTGATACTAAAACTACAGAGAAGAAACTTGCTGTTAATTTACATTATATAACTTTGAATCCAGTTTGCCCTCAATCTTCTACCTCAGAAAAGGGCCTACATTTATTCAAGGTCTATAAAGAAATTTCCACAGGAAAAAATATTTGTGCGTGTATGTATTTAAGGCAAACATACCTGCTTCATCATAGGATACAGTCAATTTTTCTAGCATTTCTCGGTCAATTGACAGAATCTGCTGCTCAAGGATGGTCTGGTAAGACAATACGCTGTTTTCTTTATCTTTCTCATAGTCCTGAAGATGCTGTTTCAGGGCCTCTGGGAGTCGAGATTTTACATATTCAGCTGCAGTCTACAGATAAAACAGACAGAGAACCCCATTAGCATTTATCTTCTTAAGACTTGCACTTAACTAGTAGGTGCTGCAGAGACAGCTCAAAACACTGTGAAAACAAATCTCTGGATACATATGTCCCTATCACTGTCATTTTTGATTCCACTGTACCCAAGTGAGGTGGATTTTTAAATAGACAGAATCACCTCTAAGAGTCTTCTATCAGATTTAAAAGTGTGGAAGATGATGGATTTGACTTGCATTCACAGAATTAGTATTCAGACTTCGAACTACTCAAGTGAATTCCAAAGGTCTCGTAAGGGTAATTTTGCTGGATACAAACCCGACTTGCCTTTTCTAGAACACAAAGGGTTAGTCACTCATCTCAGAAGTGAGCTCATCCATGGGATGGCATCCATATCTCTGTTAATGCTTGTACAGGAACTCTCCTAGAGTGAACAGGAAGAACCCTCTGCTAGTGCTGATAACAAATGTAAAGTAAAAACAAAGAGATCTAAGACAGGAAGGCTCTTAACCTGAAAAAGAAGAACTCTTCACCACTTGACCTTTATATATATATATATATATGTATGTACATATTATTAACAACACACACCCAAACTAGGAAACCTCTAAAATTATATTCAGTGCTCTTCAACCGGGTCACGAGTCACACGTGAGTAAGAAGAAATGACCTTCCCAAAGGTTCTGATATGTCCTTCTGCTGAACTGGGATGGTATCATATTCTTCTCTAAACCAGCTGAGAATCATGGTTTCAATTAATTTTAAGGGAGAAATTAAGTAATAGAGGGAAATTCTGAAATTCTTAACATACCTCTTGCAGATTTTATGAGTTTGGTGTCTCCTTGCAATGTGGTCTTATATTACCTACACAGTGTCTAATGTCAATAAACCAATAAATGGAGGTATACATATACTGCTTTAAATTATACTCAACCAGTAGGAAACTTAAATAAAAGAAACTAATAAAGATTGTCTATGGGGTATGAGGCCTAGAATTATGTGAAGACCTGTCTACCTAGCTTACTTTTGTTTGTTTTGTTTTCCTTTACTAATAGCTATAAAAATAAGTTTGAATAAAGCACATGCAAAATAAGTTAATATTAAACACATAGACATATGCTTATCAACAGGAGCTCAGTTTTTCTCATTTATAGAATAAAATGAGAATCTGAATAATATATATGAGAGCCTTTGGGGAAAAAAAGAAATAGGCTTGTATGTCCTGACAAGGAAAGACATCCATGCTATGTGGTTAAGCTGAAAACAAAGGTACAGAACAGAATACAAGGATAATATATCCTTTTTATATAAAAAAGTACATATATGCATATATTGTAGTTATTATCACATATGTATGGAAAAAGACTTAGAAGGATAAACCAGTTGGGGAAAACACTCACTTTCCACATTTCCATATTGTTTGAATGTTTCTTACTATTATGATATTTAAAAATCATCTTTAAGATGTTTCTTTATAACTTTCACAGTTTTCCTTTTAAATATTAGCACAATTAAGGATGAAAAAAGTTTTGCCAGAACAGTGGAAACTCTCTTCCCAGAAAAAGTCCACTGGGAAATGGTGGGGAAAGGTTGTATTTCAGTCTTAAGTAGCCAAACATAGCACACAATGCTTTTTATTTCAGGTTTACATTTGGATTCCCTAAGTCAATTGCTGATGAAATTAAAACTTTAAAATATCACCAAACATTGCTCAATTTCTCTGCCAACCAGCTAGTACAGAACAAACAAAATTATTCCATAAAATGTAAACAGACTCAGTACATTAGGACAACATATTTAATTCTGAAGTTCAATAACAACTTTCTCCTGACAATAGAAAATGAAGAGACACACTGCAGAACAACTTCTTTATAAAAAGCAATTTACTGTGGTGAAATTCACATAACATAAAATTAAGCATTTTAAAGTGAATAATTCAGTGTCATTTAGTATACTCGCAATAAGAGCAACTATTTTTAAATTCACACTTTAAAAATAGTTCCAGGGTGGGCCACGGTGGCTCAGCAGGCAGAGTTTTCACCTGCCATGACAGAGACCCAGGTTCGATTCGCGGTGCCTGCCCATGAAAAAAAAAAGGTTCCATAATTCACATTTCACAAAAATTGGTATACTCTATATTACTGAAAACACATCACACATTACCTTCGAATTGTGCCTACTGATTGTATTGAAATGAAAGTTAGTTTTGTAATTAAAATCATGATATACATCTTTGAACAGGCCTATAACCAAATTAGAGTTATATTTTGGCATATTATTTCTAAAACAGTATAATTTCATGTATAAAGTTTGTTCCATTGAGAAAAGATTCTTGAGAGGAACAGGAGGAAACAGCTCTAGGCACAATATTAGAATCTGTCAAAATATTTCAAGAAATCATGTTATACCGAGGTGATACTCTAAATATATTCTGATGGCAGCATTAATAAAATAGTGGCAGGCTAACTTACCAGCTTGTATGTAGGGTAAAATCAAATCTGAAACCTGACCAAGGACATTAATAAACCTAAGGATAGATGGAGGGGACTTTAAATGTACTTGTTTCAGTTTGCTAAAGCTGTCAGAAAGTAACATTCCAGAAGTGGAATAGCTTTTACGAAGGGAATTTATTAAGTTACAAATTTACAGTTCTAAGGCCAGAATAACGTCCAAACTAAGGCATCCAGGTAAAGATACCCTGACTCAAGAAAGGCCAACATTTGTCACATGGGAAGGCACATGCTGGCATCCACTGGCCCTTGTTGCAGATTCCCTTGCTTCCAGTTTCTGATGCCAGTGGTTTCCTCTCTAAGGGTCTGTAGGTCCTCACTTAGCTCCTCTGGGACACAACTCTGGGTTCTGACTTGCTTAGCATCTCATTGGAAATCACATGGCGACATCTGTTGGGTTCTCCCCATGTCTAGGCATCTGTTCTCTCTGTCAGCACTTCAAGCATCTCCAAACATCTGTATCTCTGTCAGCTCTGAAGCAACTGTTCTCCAAGTATCTGCATCTGAGGTTTCTCCAAAATGTTTCCCCTTTTAAAGGACTCTAGTAAATTAATCAAGACCCACCTTGAATGGGCAGAGTCACATCTCCACCTAATTAAAAAGGTCACACCCACGACTGGGTGTGTTACATCTCCATGGAAACACTCCAATCAAGGTTTCCCACCCTAAACTATAGGTCTGGCCTCACAGTAATGCATCAGGATTAAAACATGGTTTTTCTGGGGTACATAATATTTTCAAACTAGCACAGCACTGTTAATATTTTATTTCTTAAGCTGGATGATAGATACCTGAGTATTCATTTAATTATCCTACACATTTTTGTTTATATTAATATTGCACAAGGAAAAAGAAACAATATGACAATCAGAACAAGGACTCTTTGGGAATGAAACCTAGAAAAATAAGGTATGTCAGTGGAGCAAATGTTGGTAGCTCCCAAACAAGGGCTCTTTAAAGAGGTCTATGGTAAGCAGACATCACTGTACATTCCAGTTGTGGAGAAGGGTACAATGGGTTATTAGAGCTGGAAGTCAAATATCAATGCTTAATACATAGTAAGGACTCCTTATTGTTATTATATAGAATAATGGTAATAACCAATCATCTTTTTTTTTCTACTCCAGGTTTATCAAGTAACCTCTTTAGTTTTTACAGAGAAAAATACATTGCACAATTCCATGGGAATATGTGTTCCGAAAGGAAAGCGAATTTATAGTTAAGAAGATTATGAGTTTGGTTAATGAGTCAACTCAAGTGAATCCATTCATCTCTGGAGCTCACAAGGCAAAGTAAGTTCATTTAAAACTTTGATAGCTCTGCTTAAACTGCTTTTCAAAAATGGTATAGCAATTTCTACTTCCACCAACAGTATATGTAAGAGCTACTGCTTTCCACACACTGGACAATATTAATTCTCTATACTCATGTCGATTTGTTAGATAAAAGTATTTCATTACTAATTGCACTTTTCCTAATTACTAATGAAACTGCCTTTTTCATGTCATTTGTGTTTCTTCTGTAAATAATTTGTTCATATCCTTGGTCTTTTTTTAATGGATTTCGTGTGTGTGTGTCTTTTCTTATTCATTGGCAGTCGCTCTCTATAGATTGGTCAATTAATCCTTTGCCTATTATATACATTACAAATATTTTTTTCAGTCACCTATTTAATTTGCTTATCAAATTTTTCTATCACAAAGAAGCTTTTGATTTTTATGTAGCTAAATCTGTCAGTTTTTCCTTTATTGTTTTGTGATTTGCTCAAAAAGGCCTTTCCCACCCCAAGACTATAAAACTATTAGTCTACATTTTCAAATACTTCATATTTTATGTTTCACTTTTGGATCTTTAGTATAGCTGGAATTTATTTTTGTGTATGGAGTGAAAGTGATCTACCTCTACTTTTCAATTTATCAAGTTTCACAATAATACTCCCAGGATTCAGTTCAGGATTATACTGAATTTATAAATTCCTTTGGCTAGAACTGACATATTCACAATATTGAAATTTCCAGTCAGCAATATAGTGTATCTTTTCATTTGTATTTTCCATACTTATTATTTAAAAAATATTTTTCTATAGTTGTATTGGTTTGCTAATGCTGCCAGAGTGTAATATAGCAGAAATGGGATGGCTTTTAAAAGGAGAATTTATTAAGTTGCAAGTTTACAATTTAACATCCAAATTAAAACATCCAGAGAAAGATATCTTAACTCAGGAAATGCTGATGGGTCCAGGACACCAGCCAGGTAAGTATGTGGCTGGTGTCTACTGGGGTCTTTGGCTTCCAGTTTCAAATAGCTTTCCTAGGGGTATTTACTTTCTGTATCTCCAAATGTCTGGGTCTTGTGTTGGTTCTACTGGTTCTTCCAAAATGTTTCCCCTTTTAAAGTATTCTAGTAAACTAATCAAGACGTACCCTGAATGCGTGGAGTCACATCTCTAGCTAATCAAAAGGCCACACCCATAATTGGGTGTGTCACATCTTCATGGAAGAAACCTAATCAAAAGGTCACACTCACAGTTGGGTGGGTCAATCTCCATAGAAACAATCTAATCAAAGGTTTCCATCCGAAACAACAGGTCTGGCCCCACAAGATTAAGACACGGCTTTTCTGGGCTATAATAGTTTCAAACCAGCATAACAGTCCTTATATATTTCTTGCATGATTTATTCCCAAGTATTTTTCAATGTGCTTCTTTCACATTCTTACTGCCTAACAGATAAATTTTAATGTGTACATTATTAAAAGTTTTAAGTATATTCTGTTGGTTTCCAATTCCCCTAAATAATTCTCAAAATTTGGAAAAAGCCACTTTTCTTGTTGCTAGAAGGCATATCTATCTCCAAACAAAAAGTTATGATATGCAAACCACAATATAACATAGCTTACCATTTTATTATACAAATATTATATGTATAAACACATGATCTCTTTATTCAAGACTATCAAAAAGCAATTCAACATTTTTCACATCCCCCCAAAATAGCTGTTATTGTAATGTAAGGTGTTTATTTCATTTTGAATTAGAAATTTGGTTGATAATAACAAAACCAACCATGAGGGTCCCAAGTATATCAAAAAACTTATACTTAAGTTCAAGTATATTGCATGTAATTTTATATAAATAGGTATTTTATTTGACAGGGATATTTTGATGAGTTCAAAATATTTAAGATGATACTGTATTAAGCAATTTTCAAATTTCTGTGCACTAAACATCCTGGATGGTCACTGGCACCACAATTCTAACAAATTATGAGAAATTCCAATTGAAACTCATTATTTCCTCCAGCCCCACCCCATTCTTCTTACTTTATCTCTTACTGAGATATCTCCTATCTCACAGAATGGTATCACCATTCATCCAATTAACTAAGTCAGGAATATAGGTGCTATTATTGACTTCTCTCTCTCTTGCCTTAAATATCCAGTTAAACATAAAGAGTATGGTTGATTCTGTCCCCTAAATTTCTCTTGTCTCTATCTCTGTCCACTAACTTACTTTAGACTACCATCTTCTAGATTACTAGATCTAAATTTCTAGAACATCATGATCTGGTTCACTGCCACAGTTTCCAGCTTCTTTAAGTGGTCTTTCTGCCTCTAGTTTAGACCTCTCCAAGTCTATTCTCCATAGAGTTGTGTGCTGGTTTGAAAGGAAGTATGCCCCCTAGAAGAGCCATATTTTAATCAAAATTCCATTTCATAAAGGTGGAATAATCCCTATTCGATACTGTATGTTTGAAACTGTAATCAGATCATCTCCCTGGATGATGTGATTTAGTCAAGAGTGGTTGTTAAGCTGGATTAGGTGATGATCATTTGGGTGGGTCTTGATTGGTTTATTGGAGTCCTATAAAAGAGGAAACATTTTAGAGAATGGGAGATTCAGAGAGAGCAGAGCAGAACGACATAGCCACAAGAAGCAGAGTCCACCAACCAGCGACCTTTGGGGATGAAGAAGAAAAATATCTCCCGGGGAGCTTCATGAAACAAGAAGCCAGGGGGAGATGACGCCATGTTCACCACATGCCCTTCCAGATGAGAGAGGAATCCTGACCGTGTTCACCATGTGCCTTTCCAGATGAGAGAGAAACTCTGTGTTTGCCATGTGCCCTTCTACTTGAGAGGGAAACCCTGAATTTCATCGGCCTTCTTGAACCAAGGTATCTTTCCCTGGATGCCTTAGACTGGACACTTCTATAGACTTGTTTTAATTGGGACATTTCCTCAGCCTTAGAACTGTAAACTAGCAACTTATTAAATTCCCCTTTTTAAAAGCTGTTCCGTTTCTGGTATATTGCATTCTGGCACCTGGCAAACTAGAACATGTGGCCAGAGAGAATAGTTCTAAAAACCACTTAAACTGAGAGATCTTGGGACAAGTTACATATCTTTTTTTGTGCCTCTTTTTCCTCATCTATACTATGTGATGATAATAACAATACCTACTTCACTGAATGTTGTGAAGAGTAAATGAGATAATTAATATATTTCCAGAACCTAACACAGTACCTGACACATAGTAAGTGTTCATATATTTGTTAACTAATTGAACCTTAGAAGACAGGAAAGGAATGGGAGGTTGACTTGCTCCGGAAACAATGAAACGATGCAGCTTTAAAATTTTTACTTTTTAAATGTACAGTTCTATGAATTTTAGCACATGTATAGTTTCACTTGCCACCACCACAGTCAGGATACAGAACTGTGTTCCATAATCCAGAAAACTCCCTCTTGCTATCCCTTGAGATTCACACTCTCCCCTGCCCCTAACCCTGGCAACCAGGGAACAAAGGAGTTCTAGACAAAAGTTTGAAAAGAGAAATCGTTTTAACATTAAAAACTGTCAGTGTTGACAATGCTTCTCTTTTATTAGGGTAATATTTTATTTTCAATGCAACCATAAACAGTAACAACCTCATTAAAATAAATCCTTCCAAACACTTTGGCCTTAGATGAGTTCTCCCAAAACAGCAGCTACTTCTGGAGATGAAGGCTTGCATAAAGGTAGTTTATTTTTTAAAGTGATCCCAAGGAACAGGAAACAGGAGTTGGAAAGAAGGTAAAGGTTCATTATTAAGCTGATTGCTCCTGTGGCGATGAGGTTCATTTCTGCTGGAAGCACTCTTGAGGAGTACTATAAAATGTCCCTCAGAAGTGTGTCCTGAGTTAAGGGCTGGCTCAGAGGTGTTAACTGCCTGGGATGTATAGGTTTGTGTTTATCTGAAATGCTGATTGGGTTTCCAAATATATTCCAGGTGGTGGCGGAGAAGCCCCATGGCAGAAAGCGGTTCCCTGCAGTTATATCTGAGGAGCTGGTGAACCCAGTAACAGCTAGAGTACAAAGTGGACGAAAAGCTTGTGAAGTAGGACACAAAGGGTGCCTAAGGACGGAATTTACATTCATTTATATTAACCATGCCAGCTTCAGTCTGGAAGACAGTAAAGGGCTAGAACTGACTCAAGACAGAACTCATTGGGTGAAAAGGATAAAAGGAAAGAAGTAGAATGATTAAAAATCCAAATTCTGAGAACCTAGTAGGTAGAATGCTGACACTGATCAATAGGACAAAAAATCATTTACTACTACAGTGTTATATCTTTAAGAAATCATCAATATATGTGAAAGAATTTGGGATGGGGCAAAAGTATATT
This sequence comes from Tamandua tetradactyla, assembly GCF_023851605.1. NCBI lineage: Eukaryota > Metazoa > Chordata > Mammalia > Pilosa > Myrmecophagidae > Tamandua > Tamandua tetradactyla. Next base: position 57,787,756 of record NC_135331.1, on the reverse strand, counting down.
TTAAAAGCTAAGTGCTTCACAATTCATCTTAAATAGAAAACCTGTCAGCCAGCCAATTCCAATTTATTAAGTGTCTGCTGAATAAAGACTCAGACGTGACACTGTTGGATGAACAAACCTCTACGAGAATACAAAGTCAGCATGCAAAGAAAACACACAGGAAATACTGGGAATACATTTTATAAAGCATTATTGAAGTAGGCAGATGTAGTCCGTAGGTCTTCAGAAAAATCAACATATATTTATTTAACACTGAGCTCTGCCAAGTGCTGAGAGGTTTCTTGGGAGAGAAATTAAGATGAGAGAGGGATCACAGAAAAAGAATCAGGAAATCATTCTGGTAGAGTTTAAAGACCAATTGTGAGGTAAGACACTGGAGGAAAGAAAAGCAATCTAAAAAGTAGTACGTGTGAACTCATATGGAAAAATAAGGAAAAAAGTTGGTAAAATTAGGATTAGCTGGAGAAGTCTTAACATCTTGTTAAACCAGGGAGTTCTGATTTGTAGGTAGTTAGGAAACAACTATAAAATTGTAAGGAGTAAAATAAATGGTCAGCTTTTGCTGGAGGAAGAATGTGTTTGGAGCTGAATTTAAGATGCACAGAAACAGAATGAAAGCAAAGTCAGAAGACAGGTAAAAAGTCTGGAGGAAAGGAAAACTGGCCTTCTTATACCTTGTGATTGGGGTAGGGATCAATCTTTTTGGACAGCAAATGAAAAAAATGTAACAAAAACTTTAAAATAGTTTATACCTTTTTCCTAGCAATTGATTTTCTAAGAATTGTCTTAAGGAAAAATTAAAGATGAGCACAAAGACTTGTGTGCAAGCATGCTTATCAAAGTAGTATTCATCATAATGAAAATTTGTTAACAGTTGGAAGCTGGTTGATTAAATTATGGAATATCCATGCAACGGAATAAAATGCAACTATTCAAAATCATGTTATGAGAGAATATTAAATGATGGTAGGAAAAAATTCATGATTAAAAGTAGGTTACAAGCCTGTATCTACCTGTATGAGAAAAAATTAGCTGAATAATGTTAACAGGTATCATTAGGTATCTCCAAGTAGTAAGAGTATGAGTGATTTTTGTTTTCTCTCTGTAGTGTTTTATAGTTTCCAAATTTTCTAAACTAAAAACAACAAACAGAAAAACAATTGATCACTTTCTATGTGCTAAGTATGTGCTGAACTCTTTACATATGTTTATTTAATCTTCAGAACAGCACTGGAATGTTTTTATAGATGAGGGAACTGAGACTTAGAGAGGTTAAATAATTTATCCCTTGGCTATCCAGTGAGTGGTAGAGCAGAAAACAGCAACCACTTTTGTACTAGAAAAGAAAAAAAAAATCTCAGAACATTAATTTTTTTTTTTAAAAAAAGAAGGTGTTTACTATGGTCATTTCTTTATGCCCTAACCCCTAGGACAAAGCCCTCAAGAAGAGAAAAAGAGAGCCCCTGAGCAAATCTTCGCGACATGGGATTTCAATATAAGCATGTAAAACGGCTTTGATATTGAAAATTAGAAGCTAAGGATGATGGTGGTACTACTGGGAATAATGGGAAATTTGAGTAAAATGCAAAATAAGATATTAAATTTAATTCTGAACATTTAACTGTAAGCCAGAAAACTATCTGCCTCCTCTAGTTTATGAAATTTCTACCATCACAACCACTCCACCTCAGGAAGAACAAAAACAAAACAAAACAAAACTCTCTATAAAGAAAAGGTGTTAGACTTATTATCTAGAATTCCAAAGAAAAATACCAGACTGGAATTTTGGTGCAAGTTCCAGAGAGGTAAATGCTGTTTTCAAGAAAGGCTACTGAATGATGTTGAGTTAAATTATAATAAAGCCTCCATTAGAGAAAGATTACAAGTAAATTAGACCTATTTCAAATCACTTTTAGCATTTTCTGTGGTATCTGTAAAGAACTACTTTTTGATCTTTAGTGACTTAGAATAACAACAGACTTCTGATATCCTTAACTATGAAAATATGCCTGAAAATACTATACTTTATTTAATACTGCATATTTCATAGTTGTGACTTTCGTGGGTTCTCCCTATTCCTTTTAAATCAAATGTTCTAATTTATTATCAAGCCTAAGGCTTAGTCCAGAGCATGTAATTTTATATTTAAAATTTTTAGGCATGGTATTTTTAAAAACGCCTCCCCCCATACTCAATAGACTCTCATTCTGAAGATTTTTTAAAACCAAGATATGGATGCGATCACTGATGGAACTGACAGGAAGCAGAAAACTGACCCGACCTGCTGGAACTGACCTAACCTTTCGCGGCTGATTGAACTTCACCCACCCTGGCAAACTAGAGAGCCCGACGTGCCTATTCCAAACAATTGCCAAAGCATACCAAACGTCTAACCACAGACGTGTAACCACAAAGACATTGTTCTTTTGTCTTTCATTTTTCTCGATTTCAACAAAACCTGCTCTATAAACACGCCACTCTCCCACCCCTTAGCATGGCTCTCGGTTCAGTCCGTCCTCCAGGCCTGACAGCTCCTGGGCGCCCCTCTCCAGCTCTCTAACAAAGCTTGCCTTGATCCATGGAGGTCTATCCTTTCCTTCTTTTCAGGAATTCTCCTCCTCTACCCTCCTTCACGTTCCTTTCAATCATTATTTGTAGTGAGTTGTTATAAATGTTGGTCCTGATGTAGAGACCCAATTTTAAAGAAACTTTGAAAAACCAAGAGCTGAGATTACAAGATTACAAAGCCTGGGAAATGTATCCTAAGAAGAAAAACCTACTTTTGCCTAAAAAATCGTCGAGTGTAAGATGTGGCCTCTCTCAGCCAACACGACAAACTCATCGCCCTCTCCTTGTTGAAGTGAGACATGACTCCCAGCAGTGTGGACCTTCGTGGCAACGTGGGACAGAAATCCTAGAATGAGCTGGGACTCAGCATCAAGAGATTGAGAAAACCTTCTCGACCGAAAGGGGGAAGAGGGAAATGAGACACAATAAAGTGTCAGTGGCTGAGAGATTCCAAACAGAGTCGAGAGGTTATCCTGGAGGTTATTCTTACACATTAAATAGACGCCACCTTTTTAGTTAAGGCATAACAGAGAGGCTGGAGGGAACTGCCTGAAAATGTAGAGCTGTGTTCCAGTAGCCATGTTTCTTGAAGATGATTGTATAATGATACAGCTTTCACAATGTGACTGTGTGATTGTGAAAACCTTGTGTCTGATGCTCCTTTTATCTACCTTATTAACAGATGAGTAAAACATATGGATTAAAAATAAATAAATAATAGGGGGAACAAATATTTAAATAAATTTAGTAGATTGAAATGCTAGTGATCAATGAAAGGGAGGGGTAAGGGATATGGTATGTATGAATTCTTTTCTGTTTTCTTTTTATTTCTTTTTCTGAATTGATGCAAATGTTCTGAGAAATGATCATGATGATGAATATACAATTATATGATGATATTGTGAATTACTGATTATATATGTAGAATGGAATGATCATATGGTAAGAATGTTTGTGTTTATATGTTATTATGTTTACTAAATAAATTTTAAAAAATGGTTGAGCATAATTTGTCCAAAACAAAAAGAATTTTTAGAATTTTAATATTTTCCAAATTCTCTGATTTTATAAATCAATCCTCCCATTTTATTTAACACACAGACAGTTGTAATTTGAGCAGAGATAAATCCTTGAACTTCACAGGACTGAATGGGACAAACCATTGATGGCAGGTGCTTTTTGGTTTATATTTACAACACATGGGTGTCTGTGGTAGCACATATAAGGATACCCTTTGGAAAAGGTGTGTTGATTGCAAATGGATACAGGCTTCTAAAGTCAGATCAAAAGGAGGCTTAAAGCAAAGGACTCAGGGTATGGGCAAAGTTACCACTGTTCTCACACACAAGATGTGAGATCTGGCTCTCAGGGCATCTGATCTCCTCAGTGGGACAGAGACTTTAGCACTGAGGAAGGGCATAGAAGGGGGGTAAGATGGGAAATCAGTTCTGTAAATTTTAGGAAGTGGTAACTCAGGGATGACTGCTGGGTATGCACAAAATAAATGAGAAATTATAATGGGAACCCTTCAAAATCCATGCCAGAGGAAGGCAGGGGAGAAGGGAGTAATATTTCACCGCAGACAAGGTTTCCCTGCCCTTGAATGTGCATGTGCTGATTTGGCAGCAGCCGCACACAGACCACACGTTAATTTACTTAGGCCCACCTTGAAATCGATCTTTCTTGTGGTAACATTTCGTTAACTTCTGACAGCTGATCTTTGGCTCCAGGCACTTTAAAACAAAGTCAGAGTATATGTCCTTGCTCACCAGGAAGAGGACATAGGTATTAAATTAGAGAACACCAAAGTTTCGGTGGAGTCATCCTTCTCCCAGGCCTGCCAAGACTGTCATTTCTTGCCATTTTTAGACTTCCCAATTTCTACCCTGGAGAGCTTATTTAAATAAGAAAAGCATCTTCAAGATGACCATCCTTTACTCCTGAATTCATAATTCTGCCTCAAAGAAAGCAAATCTGATTCTTTAAAGAGAGACTGCGCCAGGAAAAAGGTCCCAGGTGCAAATCAGAAGCATATTAATGAAATCCTATGCCCATTATGGAGATTTAAAATTGCTCTGGAGAACAACTGTGGATGTGCAAATACCGGTCAACTGCATGGCAAAAAAAAAAAGAAAACTCCACAGAGGGCACAACATTCAGCATGTGAGGAACATGAATCATATAATCGACAAGATGGAGATTGAAATTGTCATTTAGTGCAATCATTAAGGTGATGACTACTAAATTTACACATTATTTAGGATAATTCCTTTGGGATTCCTCAACTGACAACCCTTTTTAATTTTATCAGTCATCTGGTTAGTATTTAATCTGAGGTCATATTCACATGGTAGCACCAAGCACGTCATAATGTAAATATAACAACCCCCCTTCTGGTATGATAGCTTTCCTGACTGCTCCCAGTGATGACTCTCTCCCTTCTCAGAGCCACAACCACCTGTACTCAGGTTCACCATTTGACATATCCTCTTCTATATCATTCTTTTATTGGGTCATAGATATATGAATTGTGTTACCAACAAGAATATGAAATTTTCAGGGGCTGGAATCTTATTTCATACCAAAGATATAATAGAAACATCAATAAGTAATATTTTTCAAGTTACAAGTTTTCAATTAAGGATGATTACTTTAGTGCCCAGTTTCTGGCTGAAAAATGGCCCAGTGTATTTTCCATTAGGAAGATGTTGGGTGAAAATAATTTAAAAGTGTCAATATTACTAAAAGAAATGTTTCAACAATAGAAATGTTCTCATTCCAGAAATTTATGGTGTTCATTACTTCCTACTCTTTATTCTTTGCTTTTTCTCTTGGCCCAACTTGAATTTTTTTATAATTATGCTTACGTTTTTTATCATTTGTTTACAGGGTTTCTTTGAGTACTGGTAAAAACTTGATTGTGTTTCCTTTCTGTGGACATTGATTTTTTATAAGGGTAGAGCCACTATCAACAATTAGCCCTATAATTTGCATAAATTTTTTTTCTGATACATTGTTACCTACTACCTAAATTTTTACCTACTTACCTACCAGCCATTTTACTTCTTATTTTCAAAAGAACTTCAGAGAGCTGTTTTCTAGTTAATAGTTCACATTTCAGTACGCATTCATCCCCTAAAATAGAACACTTTGACCTAATCTTCCTTGTAATTTTAAGGAACCTTAAAATAATTCAAGCAAGGGAAGATTAGATTATATAGAATTATGCCTTCAAATTTAATGAAGAATAACCTGTTATAGCAACAGGACTTATCTGGACCAGGGACCCATCTGGAGGTTCTAGGTTTCTGGAAAGTTATTCTAGTGCATGGAATCCCTGTGGAATCTTATATATTGCCTTAGGTGTTCTTTAGGATTGGCTGGAATGGTCCTGGTTGGAGGTTGGCAGGTTATGATAGGTAGCACGGTCTACCTGAAGCTGGCATTAAGAGCAACCTCCAGAATAGCCTCTCGACTCTATTTGAACTCTCTCTGCCACTGATACTTTCTTAGTTACACTTCTTTTTCCCCTTTTGGTCAGGATGTAATTGTCGATCCCACAGTGCCAGGTCTGGATTCATCCCTGGGAGTCCTCTCCCATGTAACCAGGGAGACTTTTACCCCTGGATGTCATGTCCCACATAGTGGGGAGGACAACGATTTCATTTGCAGAGTTGGGCTTAGAGAGACTGAGGCCACATCAGAGCAACAGAGGTCCTCCAGAAGTAACCCTTGAGCATACCTATAGGTTGTCTAACCTTCTCTGCTACCTACATAAGCGTCACAAGAGTAAGCCTTATGATCGAGGGCATGGCTTATTAACTTGGCTATCCCTAAAGTTTGACACAGTATCAGGAGATTCTCCAATGGTAAGGTTTAATAGTTACATAGTCTTTCTCCCCTCCTTCAGCAGACTTTGCCAGTACTTTCTGATTACCTACTTAACATACTCTAGGATATTTCCAGGCATTACAATAATCTATACAGGACTAAAGGACCTCTTTCTTATTGTTTCCTGTGTTTCAGTTGTTCAAATGAGCTATACAGATAGGTTGAATTTGATTATGCACTACAGAAAATTTCAATTCCAGACCAAATAAATCTTTCTTCCATTGGTCTCAAAGAGTATGTGTGGTTCTAAAATATAGACACTGTCTTCCTTACCCCTATGTTCTGAATTACTTTAACCCCAACCTATTCGGCTTCATTCTTATCTCTAAATATCAGGTTATATATATAAAACAGCCTCTCAAAATCCAGAAATAATAATCACCACTCTGGACTTAATGTGTCTGCTCTAAAAGTTCACAATCTAGGCCCCTGTTTTCTTATAAACATTTTCTAAAGGTGACCATATCATTCTTGTTTTTTTGTTTCTGGCTTATTTTGTCTCATCAAATGTCCCACATGTTCATTCACATCGTTGCATGCGTCACGACTTTGTTCCTTTTTGTAGAAGCACAACCTTCATTCATAAGTATACACCATCATTCACCAATTTACTTCTCCATCAGTGCATCCTTCAGCCACCTGTATTCATTGGGCATCATGCAGAGAGCCCAAAGTTCAAGTCCATCAACATTCTCAATTTCAGATAATTGCATTGTTCACAAGAGTCAGAAAACCAATGAACACCCCTCACCAAATAAGAAATCTAAACCTCCTCTTAGCTCCCGTCCCTCATACCATTATTTACCTCTGCTGTTGCTATGGTAGTGCTGATGATTTCCTTTTGAACATAGCACATAGCATGCAATAGCAGTTTCCCCCCTGTACCCTGGACTTAAACACTCTTTATACAAGAATCATATCTTTGAAGTAATTCCTATGAGAACTCATTCATATTTCTGGAGTGAGTCAGTGGGGCACATAGATCTATACAACCCCTTTCAATCTCGTTCATCTTCAGCATGGTAATATTACTTCTAGACCCATTAGAGAATCACCTTCACTCCTACCTATTCCCTTACATTGGAGTTCAACCTCATTAGCTAACAGTTCACCCATCTCTAGCTTCTATGTATCTCAAAGTCCCCTATATTTTACAATATAAGCCTCTGATTATACTTTTATGGTGGTCATAAAAGTGGAATCATACAGTATCTGTCCTTTGGCATCTGGCTAATTCACTCAGGATTATGTCCTCTAGGTTCATTCATCTTCTCATGTGCTTTAGAATGTCATTTTGTTTTACGGCTGCATAATATTCCATCATATGTATATAACACATTTTGTTGATCCACTCTCCTGCTGATGGGCATTTGGTTTGTTTCCATCTTTTGATGACTATGAATAATGTTGCTATGAACATCGGTGTGCAAATGTCTGTTTGTGTCATTGTTTTTAGCTCTTCTGGGTATATACCCAGAAGTAGCACTATTGCTGGGTCATAGGGCAACTCAATATTTAGTTTCCTAAGGAACCGCCAAACAGTCTTCAATAGTGGCTGCACCATTATACATTCCCACCAGCAGTGCATAAGTGTCCCGGTTTCTCCACATCCTGTCCAACATTTATAGTTTCCTGTTTGTTTAATAGCAGCCATTCTTACAGGTGTGAGGTGGTATCTCGTTGTAGTCTTGATCTGCATTTCCCTTACAGTCAATGAAAATAAGCATTTCTTCATGTGCTTTTGAGTCATCTGTATTTGCTCTTCAGAAAAATGCTTATTCATATCTTTAGCTCATTTTATAATTTGATTGTTCTTTTGTTGTTGAGTTGTATGATTTCTTTGTATATACAGGAAATCAAACCTTTGTCTGATATGTGATTTCCAAATATTTTCTCCCATTGAATTGGCTTCCTCTTCACCTTTTTTGAGAAAGTCTTTCAAGGTGCAGAAGCATTTGATTTTGAGGAGTTCCTATTTATCTACTTTTTCTTTTTTTGCTTGTGCTTTGCATGTAAAGTTGAAGCTACCTCCTATTACTAGGTCTTGAAGATGTTTCCCTACATTTTCTTCTAGAAGTTTATGGTACTAGTTCTTATATTTAGGTGTCTGATTCGCTTTGAGTTAATTTTGTGTAGGGTGTAAGATAGGGGTCCTCTTTCATTCTCTCAGCAATTGATATCCAGTTCTTCCATGGCCAATTATTGAAAAGACTATTTTGTCCAGTTCAGAGAATTTGGGGGCCTTATCAAAAATCAGTTGACCATAGATTTGGTGGCCTATTTCTGCACTCTTGATTCAAATCCATTGGTCACTGCTTCTGTCTTTGTACCTGTACCATGTTGCTTTGACCACTATGGCTTTATAAGAGGTTTTAAAGTCAGGAAGTGTTAATCCTCCCACTTCCTCTTTTTTAGGATGCTTTTAGCTATTTGGGGTCCTTTTCCCTTCCAGATGAATTTAGTAGTTAGCTTTTCCATATCTTCAAAGTAGGTTGTTGGAATTTTGATTGGTACTGTGTTGAATCTGTAGGTCAATTTGGGGAGAATGGTCATCTTAACTATATTTGGCCTTTCTATCCATGAGCAGGGAATGTTCTTCCACCTATTTAGATCTCCTTTGATTTCTTTTAGCAATGTCATATAGCTTTCTGTGTACAAGTCCTTTACATCCGTAGTTAAGTTCATTCCTCAATACTTGATTCTTTTACTTGCTATTTTTAATGGAATTTTTTCCTTAACTGACTCCTCATCTAGGTCATTGCGTGTGTATAGAAACGTTCCTGAGTTGTGCACATTAATTTTATATCCCGCCACCTTGCTAAATTTGTCCATTAGCTCAAGTAACTTTGCTGTAGATTTCACAGAATCTTCCAAGTATAGTATCATATCACCTGCAAATAATGAGCATTTTACTTCTTCCTTTCCAATTTAGATGCCTTTCATTTCTTTGTCCTGCCTGATTGCTCTAGCTACAACTTACAGCACAATGTTGAGTAATAGTGGTAACAGTGGGCATCCCTGTCTTGTATCTGATCATAGGGGGAAGGCTTTCAGTCTCTCTCCATTGAGTATGATACTGGCTATTGGTTTTTTCATGTATTCCATTGCTTCATGTGAGAAAGGGAAAGAAGTAGTTACCTTTGATTCCTATCTTTTGGGGTGTTTTTATCTGAAAAGGATGTTGAATTTTGTCAAATGCTTTTTCAGCATCAATCGAGATGATCATGTGATTTTTCCCTTTTAATTTGTTCATGTGCTGTATTTCATTATTTGATTTTCTTGTGTTGAAACATCCTTACATTCCTGGTATAAACCCCACTTGGTCATGGTGTATAGTTCTTTTAATGTGCTGTTGGATTTGAGTTGCTAATATTTCATTGGGAATTACTGCATTTATGTTCACTAGAAAGATTGGCCTGTAGTTTTCCTTTCTTATGGTATCATTACCTGGTTTTGGTATCAAAACGATATTAGCTTCATAAAATGGATTAGGTAGAGTTCCTTTTTCCTCAATTTTTTGAAAAGTTTGAGCAGAATTGGTATTAGTTCTTTCTGGAATGTTCGCCTGTGAAGCCATCTGGCCTTGGGCTTTTCTTTGTAGGAAGATTTTTGATGACTGATTGAATCTCTATTTGTGATTGGTTTGCTGAGATCTTCTATTTCTTCCTGAGTCAGTGTAGCTGCTTTCTATGTCTCTAGGAATTTGTCCATTTCATCTAAGTTGTTTAGTTTGTTGGTGTATAGTTTTTCATAGTATCCTCTTATGATTTCTTTTATATCTTCAGAGTCTGTGGTAATGTACCCCTTCTCATTTCTGATTTTGTTTATTTGCATCCTCTCTCTTTTTTTCTTGTCAGTCTTGCTAGTGACCCATCAATTTTATTGATTTTCTCAAAGAACCAACTTTGGGTTTTATTGATTCTTTCTATTGTTCTTTTGTTCTCCCATTAATTTATCTCTGCTTTAATCTTTGTTATTTCTCTTCTCCTATTTGCTTTGGAGTTAGTTTGCTTTTCTTTCTCAAGTTCCTCCAGGTTTGCTGCTAAGCCCTCCATTTTTGCTCTTTCTTGTTTTTTTAATATAGGCATTTAAGGCAATAAATTTCCCTCTCAGCACAGCTTTTCCCGTATCCCATAAGTTCTGATAAGTTGTATTTTCATTTTCATTCATTTCCGGATGGCTAGTGATTTCTCTAGCAATTTCTTCTTTGACCCACTCATTCTTTAAGAGTGTGTTATTTAATCTTCATATATTTGTGAATGTTCTTGTTCTTTGGTGGTTATTGAGATCCAGCTTCATCCCACTGTGATCAGAGAAACTGCTTTGAATAATTTCAATATTTTTAAATTTATAGAGACCTGTTTTGTGTCCCAGCATATGATCTGTCCTGGAGATGTTCCCTGAGCACTAGAGAAGAATGTATAACCGTGTGCTTTGGTGTGCAATGACCTATATATGTCTGGAAGGTCTAATTCATTTATCAAGTTATTTAACTTCTCTATTTCCTTGTTGATCTTCTGTCTGGTTGTTCTATCTATAGAGAAGAGTGGTATAATGAAGTCTCCTACTATTATTGTTGAAACATCTATCACTCCCTTCAGTATTGCCAATGTCTGTCTCATATACTTTGGAGCTCCTTGACTGTGAGCATAAATATTTATGATTGTTTTATCTTCTTGGTGAATTGACCCTTTATTTACTATATAGTGTTCTTCTTTGTCTCTTATGATGTCTTTATATTTAAAGTCTATTTTGTCCGATATTAATATAGTACTCTTGCTTTCTTTTGGTTACAACTTGCATGGTAAATCTTTTTCCATCCTTTCACTTTCAATCTATTTGTATCCTTGTGTCTAAGATGAGTCTCTTGTAAGCAGTATATAGCTGGATTGTGTTTCTTAATTCATTCTGCCAATCTGTATCTTTTAAATTTAGTAAATTTAGTCCTTTAATATACAGTTATTACTGAAAAGGCATTTCTTGATTCCACCATCTTTTTTATTTGTCAGATCTATATATTCTTTTCCCTCTTTCTCTGTGTATCATTTAAATTACTCTTAGTTGTACTTTTCAATTATGTGCCCTCCTCCAGACCCCCCTCTCCTATTTTTTTGTTCAGCCAGCAGAACTCCTTTTAGGACTTCTTGGAGGGCCCACACTCCTTTTTGATCAACATTTATGAGGCTGATGGTTGTTTTTTATATATGACAAATAAATTGCCTCCTTTTCCTAGATTCCTGTTCTCTATCACAGCATGGTATAATGAGCAAAAATATCAAATACAGTTTAGCCATGTGGTCCCTTTTTCTCATCTTGCTATTTTGGTCAAAATCTACGCTCAGGGCGGGCCGCGGTGGCTCAGCGGGCAAAAGTGCTTGCCTGCTATGCCGGAGGACCTCGGTTCGATTCCCGGCCCCAGCCCATGTAACAAAAACGGAGAAACAGAATACAATAAAAACAAGAAAATGTTTAAAGATGTTTCCCTTTCTTCCTTCCTTCCTTCCTCCTATCCTTCCTTCCTTCTCTCTGTCTTTCCTTAAAAAAAAAAAAAAAAAAAAAAAAAAAAAAAATCTACGCTCAAACTCTACGGAATTAAAAATGTATCTGTTCACAGTGTGAAGAAAAATTGAGGTTATTTCCCTCAATTACCACACACACCATAGGCCAGGGAGAAATAATGGGAGTCAGAGCAATAGATCATACTAGTTTTATGGTCTTTCTTTAATTTGGGTCTGTAAAAGCACACATACACACCCAGATTCTCCTGAGAGGTGGCAACAAAGCAACATCCTAAATTTGTTGAGAAAACAAGCAGCCCTCAGCCAAAGCAGTCTTGCTAAATTTCTGTGGTAGCTGAATTTCTATCTTTCCATTAGTTATAAAAAGAAGTAAGAAATTGTTTCACATTCTATACACTTGGGATATAGTAAGGTTTATTTTCAGAGAGAAAAAATGTTGCATATTTCAAAGAAAATTGTGGTTAATAACTGACCAAATTCCCTTCCACTTCTGAATCTTGGGCTATATATAGAGCTTGGGAAAATATCAGCGTCCATCAATACCATCTAAATGTGTTTCAGAAAGTTCCATGCTAACTACAAATGCCCTTGAGGGTCCAGGAAGCCAATAGGGCCAACTGTTACGAATGAATTATAAAACACTCTTGAGTTATTAATCAAAAAGAACTCTGTAGCTATGACAATAGAGCAGCCCCTCAGGGAGGCAGCCAAAACAAAGTCAGACAAAATGTCCCTTGGCTGGCATCTGTCATTTATGAGAAGCAGTGCCAGAGAACCCCTCTTGGGCCTCACTTGGTTTCTGCCCTGCAGCTACCTGTCAAGTGTTTTTAAGGCTCCCCTCTTGAGAGTAGGGTGCAGCCAGGGAGGCAAGGAAGCTCCAGTCGGACTTGAGTCCCCAGCATGAGATCACTTCAAGAACTGCCTTTAATAAAACCAGGCTTAGATTTAGGTTCCTTATATGTGCTGGGGTGGGGGTGGAGAAAGCTCAGTCTTTCTGTGCATGAAGCTGATAATACCTTATGTGGTGTGATCTGAGTAACCCAAAAAGGGTCTCTGCCTCCAAATCATTTTTCCTTTCAACTTTCTTTGATATTTGAAATTCTGCCCTTTCAGAATTCTGTCCTTTCAATCTTTGGTCTATGCCAGTTTTTCCCTTATCAAAAGGCAAACATTTTACAGAGGAATAATACACTAAGACATGTTCAGTCAAAATAATAGGCTAAAGTAGACAAGTTGATCAGATTTTTACTAGTAGACAACTAGTTAAAGTCAGTGAGGAAAGGTGTACAGGGGATAGTAAGGAAGGTGGAATGAGAAACAGTAAAATTCAGAACATTTAGTACTGCCTAAGACACCTAGGGAAACCCCTGAGAATGGGATATAAACTGGGAAGAGGAAAGTCCAGAAAAACAAACTGTCTACTCTGAAATTTAACCTTGAGCAGCAAAAAGTGTAGAAAATCATAAAGATATGAACTGCTTGAAGCTTAATTTGCTCTTCTTTATCTCTGACCCCACCTTCAAGATCTATCCTGAAAGCTGTTTTAAGACTATCCTAACAAAGAAAGATTAATTTGTGGCATCTCACACATGAGCAAATAAAGAATGCATTAAGTAGCATCGATTGCTTGCACATGCTTTTACATTTCTGTGCAGATAAAAATCATCTCTTAAGTTGCAAAAGCAATCTTCCAAAATAAAAGTATAGCCACTGCTCCCTCTCCTGCATTACCACAGCACTATTCAAACCTCTATAATAGTTCTGTCTGGTCACCTATTTGCCTTTCTGCTAGTTTATAAACATCTAGCAGGAAGAACAAACCCTTTCTCATATTTGTGTGCATTTCCCTAACACCTATTCCAGTACAGGCATGCCAGAAGAAAAGGATGGGGAAAAGGAGGTTTAAAACTAGGGTCAATATTCTATGAGTGATAATTCTACTTGACAAGAAAGAAAGCTAAAAGGACCACACCCACAGTGTTTCTTCCTATCATTCTGACATTTGCCTCTCTTCTGCCATAAAGTATACATATGCCATACTATTTTATACTTCCTGAGTATCACATCCTGTTTAATATCACAGGAAACCAACCACCTGCAAGGATAGCTAGTTCGAATAAAGCCAGAGCCTCTTGTATCTCATACTAAGAAAGTGACTCCTAATATTTTTGTATAATTTTGAACCTGACAGAAAATCTAATGAGAGTATTGGATCCTCCTTCCAGAAAAATACACATGTACAATATCTTGCCCCATTGTAGGAACCCAGGTATGAAGTTCACAAACTGGGTTACAATGAAGCCTTATCAGGTTCATGCATGGAAAAGGCACTAAGAACAGAGCTTTAGTTTTCTCTGTAAAATTAGGCAGTTGGACTTGGTCAGTGTTCCTGACACCACTCACATGTCAAGCACCTAGGATGGAGGTGGTGGGTTGCTTCTTTAAAATGAAGATGTTTTCCTGGAGTAATGAAAAAGTTCTAAAATTGATCATGGCAAGGTATGCACAACTATGTGATAGTACACTTTGGGTAGTCTGTTTGATGTGTGAATATATCTCAATAAAATTGGGGGGAAAAAAAGCAGATGCATGGACCCTGCTGGATATTTAATAAATCAGGATTTTTTTTCAGGATAGGATCCTAAAATTTGTTTTAACTAGTGCTGCATTTTAACAGTTCACTAAAGAGTGAAACGCACTAGATTATATCCACTAGAGATTCTGATTTTATAAGGTCTAGGCATATATATTTTTATTAAAACTACACGATGAATACATCCAGAGTTGTTCCTAACTTCCCACAATAACTCCTTCTGCATCCCTAGGACTCAATTCAGCGAGTCAATACTTTCAATTCCTGTTATAAAAACTCTGTCAGTGCAGTGACATTCCCACACGTCTTATCCTCGGTGCCACAGGCTTTTCTTATCGTATGAGTGCCAATCTGCTCACACTCCAAAAGGCTCAGCTCTTCCCTAAAGCAAACTAACTGACCTTAATACTTTGGATGCCAGGGAGCACCTGGAACCTTTTCCCAACAGCTTGTGGGCAATCAAGCAAGTCTCAACAAGCTGTGTGAACCAGGACACAAAGTGATCCGTGACAAAGCACCTTGAAAATACATTTCCCCTGACTGTCTCCAGAAATGATTAATACGTTTACCTGACCTCTTCCAGGGACTGCCGGTGGAATTTCGAATTCTGGAGAGCTGCAGCAAAATGTAGCAGAAGAGTAGTTCAGCGGTAGAATTCTCACCTACCACACGGGAGATTCTAGTTTGATTCCTGGTCTATGTACCGCACCCCACCCCAGCCCACCCACTAAAAGAAGTTGTGAACAAGATTCCCTATGATATTCATATCACATATCTGCTTCTGCATGTGTACGTCTAGGTATAGAAATACATATATGTAGGAAGACACATTCAAATGTAGCAGAAGGAAAAGCAAGTCAGCATCACCAGCAGTGTTGTATCACTCTGCATGCAGGGTTTGAAAGGGTACTTTAGCAAGAGGGGAAGAAAATATGATGCTAAGAAAATGGGGAAGCTCAGCAGTGAATACACCTGCTTTTGAAAATATAAAATGACACATTTTAAAGCTTGAATGGCAGATGGCCCATGAGCCTTACAAAGAAAAATACATCCTTTCCCAAGTCCTAAAAGTTCTGCTTCAATTCCAAAGACAATAGCCAGATGAGCAAGGCACACAGTCATGGGCTAGGACCACGTCCTTCCAACTAATACTTATTGTCTACTAAGAGCCAGGCATTTGTTAGGTATAAATGGTGGGCAAAAAATAGACATGTTTCTGATCTCATGGTACTTATAGTCTAGCAGGGAGACAGAAAGTTAACCAAATAAGCACTTGGGTAATTGTATAAATATAAATAGATGTGCTGTAAGTTCTACGAGGGGATATAACAAAAGAAACTTAAGGGTAGGGAGAGGGTGGTTCCTGAATGATACTAGAACTGAGATTTATTGTGAACATATTTAACAGCATTGAATTATGTATATGAATGTGGTTCAAAGGGGACACTTTAAAAATTTAAAAAAATCCATGGGGCTGTACAATCCAAACAGTGAGCACTAGAAAAACCATGGACCAGAGTTAATAGTACGATTACAAAACTGTGCTTTCATCAATTGTAACAAATGTAACACATTAATGTAAGGTGTTAATAATAGGGTGGTGTATGGGAATCCTGTATTTCATGCATGATAGTTCTGTAAACCCACAACTTCTCTAATAATTTTTTTAAATGATTTTGAAATTCACAGGCAAAGGGCTAAGGGGGAAGAAGAGATCAGTATAGGTGGGGAAGAGAACACATTTTATTGACATGAATTTTCAAATTTATAGATAAATTAGAGCCATGGGTAAATAAAAGTTGTAGTTTTACAGAAGAGAGGCCTCAAGATGGACTTCTGTTCTGAGGTGTTAGATACCAGTCCTTGGGTCTATTGAGGAACCTAAGGAAGGAAGCAACATACACGACTATACTTGCCCAAATAAAGCCAATATTAACATATATGTTGTGAAAAAAATTTTAGTTTCTGAATTTATTTTCATTAAGATGGGATTAGTATAAGGAATCTAAGTTAAGAAAAATGGTAAGCTCTTGAGCTCTCAGTAAACGTCTTGCATATTTTTTGTTCTTTCTCTTTCTCACCTAGCCCTTACAGTCTAGTCCATATTTCTTTAGTGTAAGTGACTGATAGAGCCTTAGCCCTTTTCTAGCATTTCTCTCAAGTGTTAAATTTATACGATGTTTTCTCCTTTTTTTTATTATTATTATTTTTTTACATGGACAGGTACTGGAAATCGAACCCGAGTTTCCAGCATGGCAGGCGAGAACTCTGCCACTGAGCCACTGTGGCACCACCCTATACCATGTTTTGATCTTTCTGCAAAGACATAACACATCTGGGTATCTTATACTACTCAGACTTTTTTTTTTTTTAATCAGAAAAGCTGTTCTTTTATGGAGAAAACTGTGGCTAATATAGCACCGACCAATAAGCAGCAACCAGCCCATAATCGTTCATCCCAAGTTGTAAAATTCTTTTCTCTTTTAAGAAATGTATGGAAGATGCCTGAGCATTGTAGGAAAGTAGCACTTTCAAAGGAAGGAGCTCAATGGTTCCCCCACTGCTAATCAATCCCACCTCGTTATTCTCTGGATATACAGTCATATTCCATGAGGAAAGCTCTTCACAGAGAAGTAAAAAAAAAAAAAAAGATCCACATGTATAGTGAGGCCTAGTATTTCCCAGCAGAAGAGACTCAATTCAGAAAGATGAAATCTGGCTAATCCAGAGAGATCACTCACATCTCCAAAGGTTTTTCCCACCTACCCTGGAGAAATCATATGTAATATAATTTACCCTTCTAGGTGGGCTTGCCCAACCCTCTAGCAGGCATACCTTTAATAGCCACCACTTATCGAATACTTAACCATGTGTCAGGTACTATGCTTGGTATAAATTACTCCATTTAATCCCTACAATAACCCTGCAAGGTAGGTATGATTATAAATTTTTTGCAGATATGCCCCCGCACATCCCCAGAAATCTACTGCTCTTCAGCAAAATCTACAATTTCATAAAAATTCTCTTAAAGCAAGTTTTTAGGACTCAGCTTGACACGACTGGCTTTCAAACCAGGTCACGTAGGCAGCCTCTAGAAGGTGGGGAAAAGGCAAGGAAACAGATTCTCCTAGAAAGGATGCCGCTCTGCCTGTGAGTCTGATTTCCCACTTCTGATCATACTTCTCAAATTCTAAGATAATAAATTTGCATTGTTTAATCTTATACGTTTTTGGTCATTTGTAATGGCAACAATAGGAAACGAATACACAAATCCTAAATGCTAGAGAATCAGTAATCTTAATTATACATTTGTTGCTGCATCCTAAGATCTGATATTACAGATCCATGTTCCATAAACCCAACTATAAATCTAATTTATGATAACAGAAAATAACTTGAAACTGTAAAATATCAAGGATAACCAAGCATTTAATAAATGTTATATCATACCTCACCAGCTACGTGTTGAAGAAACATTACAAAAATTCCCTCTGGGAGAAGCTATAGACATTTCTGTGGAGGAAGTGGAGGAAACCAATCCATACAAACTGCAGACAGTTGACTGAGATTTCCTACTTATCAACAATGGCAAAGATCTGTCCACAGTATGAAACATTAATAATTTTTACACAATTAGGACATTTCATTACTAAAAAATAATAGCTATTATTCCATTCAAGAATCTATTACACTTTTATTTTCACTTTTATACACAGAACTTGAAGACAAGACACATTTTCTAGTGGATAACCATGTACATATCTGAAGTAAAAATTATTTTTGTTCATAAGGATGTTCTTAGGGATACAATTTAAGTATCTTCACCCACCACTTTTCTAACAAGTGACCTAAGTGGTCTACGATTCACCTACCTACATGCACAGCACACTTCCTTTCATCCCATTTGATAGGACCCGCAGATTTCAATCAAGGTAGCATAGGTCAGTTCCTACCTGAGTGCTAACGTCAACTGCAATGAATTAAGTAAATAAATAAGTGCGTACTTGAGTGGAGGGGAAGAAAACCTCAAACGTTGTTCCAATCTATCTTTTGTAACATCTTCAGTAAACAAAGCTTTCATTTCCGAACTTCCAAGCAATTTAGCAATTTCAAGGATACCATTGCCCTAAGACACATTTTTAAGGAAATGTATTTCTGCAGGGATACAGAGTGAAACCAGGAATAAATCAGTCCATTGGCCTGGGGACATCCAATTTATGGGTTACTGAACACTCTCCAATAAAATAGAAGGAAGCCAGAGATACGGTTGAGACACAAAATACACATCTTAAGAGTCCTTTTATTTGTTATTTAAGCAAAAACTGATGCTGAGTTTCCCAGCTCCCAATGTGAAGAAATAAGGACAACCATCTCCACAAGTCACAGTGCCTTTAAATAAATTATAGGAGGGGTCAATATAATACCTGTGGCAGACATTACTAATCAAGGTATTATTTGTCATTGAGCTCTCACCCAGACTTAGAATCCTCCACACAGTATACCAGGTTGCCACCAATAAATCAAAGTCAGCATATGACATGAAACCTGTTTATAAGCCTCAATCTAAATTAGGGACGGTAAAGTACAGCCCAAATGCTTATTTTTGTAAATGAAGTTTTACTGAAACACAGACCTGCTCATTTGCTTACACACTGCATATGACTGCTTTCTACTACAACAGTAGAATTCAGCAGCAGACAGAGACCCTGTGGTATGCAGAGTCTAAAAAGCTTACTCTATGGCTCTTTACAGAAAAGGTATGCCAAACCTTGTGATAAATGAATTGAAGTAAAGCAAAATTAACAGGCATATGTAGATGTATATAATTTATACTGTTTACCTGGCATTTATCATGTGCCTACATTATCAGGCACTGTGCCAGCATCCAGTTCGACAAAAAATAAGTTACACCTAGTCCTCACCTTGAAATAGTTCACAATGTAGCTAAAGAGATGGCCTCTTATATAGATACTTACAAAACAATTTATGTTCTAAGATATAAGTATACACAATTTACTATGAGAATAGAACAATGGGATTTTAAAATTCTAACATCCCAGAGAGATACTGTAAGCATTCTATCATTTTCCACTTGACCCAATACAACCTCAAATGTCAGAAGGAGACTTCGAAATTGTAGCCCTGTAGCAATCCACTGGGGAAAAGGGATGGATAAAAGTGCAACCGGCTATTATAGAGAGTGTCTGCTTTGCTTGATTTAAGACATTATAGAGAATGGCTGCTTTGCTTGATTTAAGATTAAAAGTGAAGAGGTCATTAAGCATTCTAAAAACAACAGGTAAGTAAGTGGTGATGTCCCGTTTAAAAAAAAAACTTAAGCAACGTTAGATTCTTGAAACTGTCATTTATCAGGAACCACAAAATCACAAGAAAATTAATAAGGTTCCACAGAGACATGTAAAGTTTGAATTAGGATTCATAGTAGATTGACAGGGACATAATAAATCCATAATTATAGTAAAACATAGCTGCTTCAACCTTATAAAATAATGAGTGCTTAGTGAGATTCAGTGTCTCTGAAAGGAAAAGAAATAAAAAACAATCTCCTACGGAGCCATGTCCTAATCTTTCTGGCCTACACTCATACAGTCCATATTCACGGGAGAGACATTCAACATTTCTAAAGATCTAGTGTTGCAACAAGCAATTTCCAAATGTAATGAATCATAACAGAAACAGTGGAAAAAGTATAAACTTTGCCATATAAAATACCCAGCTATTTATTTCCTTTTATTTCCCAAGGTAGTACCTGTGATTCTTCTTTAAAACATATTGTGTTGATTTAAGTGTCCTAGGATAAAGAAGTCATTAAATAAGTCAACACAACTTACGAGACAAAAAACCAAGATTTCTTTTCTAACACTAATCATTATGCCCACATTCAGGTGATTAACTAGTGAAGACTATTAGAATTTTTGGAAGGCAGGTGTTTGGCCATTTTTGCTTTGAATAGCTCTTTATAAATTGAGTTCCCTGGTTCTGCTTGACATCTTTCCTTCAAGAGCAGTACAAAAACAAAATTTTGTATATAACACATGTTTGATAATATTTTAATGGTATTACTCTCTAGGAAGTAGGTAAATTCTCAGGGCTCCTTTCAGTTCTTGAGTGAAAAAGAAAATTAAAGTTGAATATATGTGTGTGTCCTATGTAATTTTTCAAATGAAAGTTCTAGGAATAACAGCTCAATTCCATAATACGTCATTTAACAAGTGCCATCAGGGACTGAGGAGTTCCACATAAGTGAATGCCCCATTTAACTCAACTTTACTGCTCTAAATGATGAAAAATTATTTTAACCTCTTTTGATGGAAATATTTCTAAACTGGAACAACACATATACAATTTTTCAAAGAGAACACGCTGAAGAAATCCAACATTTCTTGATGATTTAAGGCCCTCTTTAGAATACGATCAAGGATTGTAAGGTGCATGTCTTTAAGTAAGCAAGCTGGTTCACCCACCAAATCACTCCGACTGCTGTGAAAAGCTCTGCAGTTTCCCTTCGAAGACAGAATAACCCTTCTTCTACAAGCTATTTTATTTTATTCACAATTATCCAAGCCTAAGACTTGGAAAATTCACCTTCTCATTGAAGAAAGATGCATGGATTTTGTGACTGTGGTTTATCGCTTATTTTTACAACTAACTGGTTTACTCACTGGTTCACTGCTGTGCTCCAGGTAGCTGAGATGAACAAAAAGTCTATCCTTCAGATAAGGGAAGAGTGCAGAGACGTGAATACTTAACCTGTATCTACTTCTTATCATAAAACATAAATGATTTCCCTTTAGGTTATATACAAGAAAACCCATGAGAATGGCATGAATAAAGGCGGTTACTTTACATCTATGATGATTGTAATGCACATGGATGGGGTCAATGAACATAAGCAATTCTGAATCTACATGAAATTGTATTCTTTGTCTTATGAAAACTCTGACTATGCTTCTGGAGACCACCATGAAACAGTGGAAATTTCAACATTAGTGAACATCATCATCTTAACTTTCACAGTTCTGGTTTAGCACACATCTGTAGTTACTCTTTTCTCCGCCAGATGGCAACCATGAATCAAACAAAATGCCTAACCTCTATGCCATTCACGAGGGAAACTGAATAAATGTAGTGAGGAATGGTAGTCCTCTTGCCCACTAGATGAGCAATTCACAGCCTTGAAAAGCAGAGAGCTGCATGTACTGGGTTACAAAGCAAGATTAAGAATTCACTGAAATATTCGTTCTTTCAACATCTATTGTTTACAATGCTCCAAACATCATGATGAGCATTAAATGTATAGAAACGAAAAAGACTCTTTGCTCTCAAAGAACTTGTGATTTAAGGAAGTAGATGATTCATAAAGATAACTATGAAAGAGTCCAATAAATTCTCTAATTGAGGAGCCTTGGAGACACCATGTCAGAAGAGATGTAAGGGTGAGTCTTGAAGGATGTAAGGAGCTTGCTGAACAGAACAATGGACTGGACAACCATTCAGGCAGAGAACACAGCCCCATACAAAGACACAAAGGCATGAAAAAGTAAGGTATGTTTGAGACTAATGGGGTTACAGGATCGGGGTGAAGTGTGTGAATATGCTGGAATTTAAAGGGGGAGGGAAAGGTAGAGGAAGTGGCAGGAGATAAATAACTAACAGCAGACTGGAACCATGTATGCATACTTAGGAACTTTAATTCTACAATAAGAAAAAACAGCAATAGCTAACATTTCTTGAACCCATTCTAGATACGAACAATGTGTTAAGCATTTAAAGGCATTATCTTATTTGCTCCTCATTGTGTCTCTCTGAAATATGTGCTATTTTTATATCCTTTTTTTCAGATAAGGCTCAAAAAGATTAGGTAACTTGCTCAGTTTAGAAAATGGAAGAGCTGGGATTTCAAGCCATCCCCATCTGACACTAGAACCAAATTATTACATCCCCAGCTTGTAAAGAATTTTCTTGTAGGTTACAATGTAGACAAATCTCTAAAGTGTTTTAAACAAAGTACTGAACTACCAGACATGTTTTAAAGCAGCAACTGGGGCAGCAGTAAGAAGGATGTGTTGATTCCCAAAAAAGCCTGGCAGAAGAGAGATCTGAAATAGATAAGATTAAGTTCAGCATATTAAATCAGATGCAAACAACAACAAAAAATATTTTCAACACAATTTTCTACCAGGGCCTTGAATTAACTTCATCATACTGAGATTAAAAGTTGATTTTTTTAAATTGCTTTTGTTTTTTCTTTTTAACAATTTCCAGGCTAAAGAGTTAAGTATTTTATGCTTCAGGGCCCTGTATACTACATCTTACCCAGAGAAATTCCAAGGTATGATTGGGTCAAGTTTCAGATGTTCTTTAAGTACACAATAAACAAGGAAGGGGTGACTTAGAACAATTTATATAACTTACTTTTCTAATGTACTTGGAGGAAAAAGAGAGAGATATACCATTCTATTCGGGCAATTCATTATATTCCATAGAAAACTATGGGCCAATAAAATTCTCCCTTGTGCTAGCTTCTTCTGGAAGGAGTCCTGAACAAGACCAGGAAACCTGAGTTCCAGGTCACACTGCAATTGGCCAGCTCTGCGGCTGTGCTCTTGAACAAATCCTCAATCTCACTGGCTTTCAGTCCCCTCATCTATAAAACAGGAGAGTAGGCTGGAGGGAAAATAGTGGCTTAGAGGATCTTCGAGATCCCCTTCTGTCTTAAATCTTATTCTATGGCTTTTTTTCCCCCTCTACCATATCATACTGTTTCATAGGTGTTAATGAGTAATGTAATGGCCAAAGGCAGGCTATAATGAATCTGTAAAGTCCCCAATCTGGAAAACCTGTGAATTAACTGTAACAGTGAAAAACTAATAGCAGAGGAAAAATAACAGTTCACAGAATTCTAATGTGACTGTTTTGCAGATAACATGAAGTGGTAATCTCTCAGTTAAACTACATGAGTTTAACAAGCTAAAGGCATACTGGTTATCCAAGTTAAAAATACTCTCATATTTTCATGTATCATTGGAACAGAAGTTGTTCCAAAACCTTGATCTTAGCTTTCGTGACTTAGCAGCTATCAATTGGCAGTATGAAGTTAAGAAATCAGATGGCTTCAAATTCTTGCTGTCACATTAGTGACAATGAACAAATCCATTTATTAAATAGCAATTCTCTTGTTGAGTTGTAACTAAGCCAGCCAAAATGAGACCTCATGTGATTATTTTTCAATGTTACAAGAATGTAGTGATAATAAGCAGTCATGATATAGTATGAGGCAAAAGTATTTGTATGGCATTCCTGTCAAGAACTTACAAATATTTAACACTTGAGGACAAGCACTCTTAATGGCTGGCTTTTTAAAAAGATTTAAATATGTAAAACTTAAACCAACAATCTCAATTTTATATAGCTCTATATATGTGAAAAATACTGTTGAACAATAATTTACAAACTGAAATGCACACACTTAGAGGGTATCCAGAGCTTGTGGCATAAGTTTCTACCATTCAGTGACTTTTTATGCTAATTCATTGCACTGTGGAATATAAACATTTGAGTCCTAGATAAACAAGGAATTTTAAAAATAGCACAAAGTATTGAAACATTTTCCCCAAAAACAGGCATTTTATTCCTGTTTCAGATTTCTGTTGCACCACTTTGTATTCTTTTAATGTTAAATGAAATGTACGCTAAAGGAGAAGAGTTTTCATTCACAGACCACTATAAAATGAATTTAAATTATTTCACTAGCTCCTAGGAAACACTTTATTAAAATTTATTCACAGAGTTTACTTTCCTTTTATTTCTGTGAGACTTTGTTAACACCAGAGATTTAATTATTTTGACCAAAATTATGCCACCTAACTACTAGAGGTAAAAAATGAACTGAAATATTTTAGTGAGTATAATAAGAAATATTAAAAAGTGCTAGAATTTATTATTGAGCATTTACTATGGGCCAAGCACTGTGCTAAGAACTACACATGTGTTATCTCAATTAAAATGAACTTAAATTAGGAGAAAAAAATTCTTCAGTACCAAAATTTACACTGGATTGATTTTCTCAAGTGAAATTCATTCACTTAAGAGGTATTCTATCAAGCACTGCAAAATCATTAATACATATGGGGTCCACCTATGGGGAGATAATGGAAAATGTAAGAAATAAATTTAAAATGTCATGGTCAACTAAATAATTATAATGGTGATAAATGGATTAAAATATCTTTAAAAAGAAATATAATATTAGGTAGGATTTAATAAACCCACTTGGGAAACAAAGTTCTTTCTAATGCTTCCTAGTTTAGGGTCTTTTGCATTATAATGTTTCTACCATTATCTAATTGGTATAATTACAGAAACATAGTACCTAATATGTTAAGAAACAATTTTGTTGACACTGAAAACATATTTCAAAACACAAAACAAAATACAATCTTGGGAATACTAAAGGAAAACAAAACATCTGAGAAACTCTGTTCTTGATGGCTATTTAGAGAAGATACTACACAAGTTCTTCACGTATCATTAAACTGATACTTAAGGTCAAATTTATCTTGGACCATTAAAATAATGTCAAAAAATTAAATAAAAAACTCTCCCACATACCACTCATAGAGAAAGCAAGAACAGACAAATGAAACACCTAGGTCAAGGACTCATTTCAAAGCCCTAACACAAATTTGACCCAAGTGAGTTTTAGGTTATTGTCAAATCTTCAAATGCATTTCTTTTACAGGCCTCACTTGCAGTCAGCCATGGGCCTGGGAGAGTAACCTCAGCTGAGGAAACCACAGCTGGCACCTCCAGCTTTCGTGAATTGTCAAAACATTTCTGTTTTTTCTATCACACAATAAAACATGAACAATTCGAAGGAAAAAATGCGTCCACCCCTTATTTAGGAGCAGATTTTGTAGAAGTGCTTGATGATATTTTCCAGCAGTGGAGCAGCCACTGATTAAATATCAAGGAGTTAATGACCTGCTGACTCAATGAGCTTTAATTTTGTGCAATTAGGGCTCCTTCACTGAGGCACATTCTCCTCTCAGATCTGTAAGGTGCACAGCTGTGGGCCCCAGGGCGTCAGGTAGGAAAAACAAAATACAAAAAACAGAGGAACTGCAGCATCCACCATTTATGCAAAGCTAGTTCTTCACTGGCTAAGCATATACTATCTTCACATTTCCAGTGTCTGTGCTGCAGTGCAGTATTTCTAGCCCAGGAAACTGTAACTGATAGATCATTACTTTTTTGAATACACTAACCCGAATACAAGAAAGAGGCATTTATATATATGTATAGGTATATGCACACACACACACACACACACACACACACACACACCCCGACGGACTCCTCTCCTCCAGAAAGGTTAGTCTGGCTGTCACAAATTACACAATTCTTTAAAGAAGATGGAAATCAGAGTAGAGATTAGTTTAATAGATTAGAATCTAAATCTCATCCTGCAGGATGAGAGAATTAAATGATTGCCAATGTAAAGTTCAAAAAGGTCATTATTTGTAATTAAAAGGAGTTGAATAGTCCCTGCAGACTACGCATACTCATGGCTTTCAAGAAAAGAAGGAAATCATACGTAAGTGATCATGTTTGCTTTGAGCAATGATAGCTCTCACTTCCTTGGGTGGCTTTTTTAAGCTTTTTTAAGCCACCCAAGGAAGTGAGTCACCAGGTATGAAAAAGCAAGGGTGGAACAGTTCAGATCTTTCTTGAGATCCTACAAGTCATCTGCTGATCCTATAGCAGCCAGGCCTTGTGTAAGCAATGCCAATGTTCCTGGGCGAGACAGATTATGGCTTACTTACTGCATTTGGGGATTGAAGGCTTTTGTCCTCAAAAAAATAAATATCTTTTGTCCCTAGCTGGATTCATTTAAATGACAGAGTGAACAGCATGAAAAGTGATTACGTAAAAGCAGTTTTAATGATATGCAAATGTGTACAGTATATAGCTAACTGAAAACATACCCTAATGTACACTATGGACTATAGTTAATAGCACAATTAAAATATTCTTTCATCAGTTATAACAGAGATACCACACTAAATCAAAGTGTTAATAACGAGGAAGGTAAGAGAACCCTGTACTTTTTACTTAATTTTTCTGTAAACCTACCACTCCTCTAATTAATATAGAAAATTTTAAAACACAAAACTGCTTTTTGATGCCAGCCTACATACACATAAAATATGGATGTCTACCCAGAAACGCTGTTGGTAGTGGTTCTTTCTGAGTAGAGAAATTATATGGAATTTTTTTCTTCTTTTTTTCTTTTTTTTTTAGGATTTCCACAATGAATATATATTAGTTCTATAATTTTTTTTTAAAAAAGCAAATGTTGGATGGGAAGAAGGAAGAAAGGAAGAATAGATTTCTCCCAAAGAAGAGTGAGCAAGGGAACATAAAATGTGTAATCTTCTCTTAAATTTAACCTTCCCTCCTTTCCAATCATTTGACTGTGGTTGCAGCAGGAAACCTACCAAAAAAGAACTTGGGGGTACAGTGGGTCCAGACAGGCACAGATATAACCCACAGAAAATCAAATCCTAAAAATGGAAGATACAGCAAGACGCTGTTTTACACTAATGCCAACAAAGGAGAGGGATGCTGTAAGGCATTCTTTTTGAATAAACACAGTTTAATAGTTTCCACTTATAAAAAATTGATCATCTAGATTTCTTATTATTCATTTCCTCAACTTGTCAACTTACATTTAAAATGAATAATGTGTTAGGGTGAAAACATTTGCTCTTGTTACCCTCTAGCTTTAAAGGAAAAAAAAAGACAAATTCCCTGTAGGAATAGGATTAATGACATATGGTAATTACACTATTAAGTTGGAATATCTATAATAGCATAAACCTCCATTAAACACATTCTTCAAGAGCCACTTTATTCTAGAGAATTTCAGTCGTTTTAAATTTATAAACAGAAAGCTATATATCAAAATCCTTTTTTATGTATTCAGATGTTTGCAACCATTTGTTCCACATTTCCTGGCCAAGAAACATTTCAGAGAAAGAGAAAAAGGAAGTCAGGTCATTATCTCATGAACTAGGCAAGAAATAACACACTGCAGACACAATATTGGAAGTTCTCCATTCAAAAAATGTCAAGGCAAAAAAAAAAAAAGGATGTACACTTCATATTTGTGTGTCCCTAATTCTTGGTCAGCTCTGGCTCATTTTCCACCAACCTCCCAAGCTTCCATGTCTCTCTTTCAAATAATGAGAGGTCGGGAAGAGGGCAGAGGTGGGGACACCCAAAGAGGAATCATTAAATGCTGGTGGAATGACAAGAAATGCAGCTGAACCAGTAGGGCGCTTGCTCTCCTCTTCCCCTAGAGGTATTTTACATCATTATTATAAGGCATCTGAAGATATTTATGTGTTTATTTTATTTTTGTTTCAATTTCATTTTTATTTGCTTCATTTTCTATTGGCCTTACCTTTGTAAACAACATTAAAATGTTTCTGGAGATAGATAGGGTATAATAACAAAAATCATTTACTCAAGTTACAATATCTGAAATTGTAATTAAACAAAAACAGTAAGTTGCTTCCTATAGCATGTCTATCATAAAACAGCTGTACTCAGTTACCTATAAATAAAAGGTATACAATACAAAAAACTTAAATATTTTAAAATATGATTTTATAGGAAAAAAGGAGTTGTACTTTACTTTCTCAACTGCAACAAAATTTGAATAGAAACTGAATTTGTGCTGATCATAATCCCTCATGGATTATTTTATAAGGAAAATCATCTGCTTTACAAATACTGTTTGATTTAAAGGGGAAGAGAGCTAGCACTTACTAAAAGCCTACTATAATACCTGGCAGTGTGTTAACTGCTTTCATAAGTTTTGTCATCTAGTCATCACAGCAGTTTCAAAGATGAGGAAACTGAAGCATAGAAAAATTAAATTCTCACAAGGTCATTTAGCTAGTGAATTATGGGGTTGAAACCCAAGCCCAGTTCTCTCCTGCTTTAAAGGACATACTTTTCCAACACACACACAGCTACTAGGAATACCTGAATGAGTAGCAGGTATGTCATAAAAATTTCACCCAGCCAGGTACTAAAGTAAACTGGCATGAATCCTGGCCTAAGGATAAATGAACTTGGAGACTATGGTTTTATAGGGTAAAATTGATCAAGAATATAAAACTCAAAAACAGACAAATAGCAATAATAATCATTCATTAAATTTGGA
Organism: Tamandua tetradactyla; assembly: GCF_023851605.1. Taxonomy (NCBI): domain Eukaryota; kingdom Metazoa; phylum Chordata; class Mammalia; order Pilosa; family Myrmecophagidae; genus Tamandua; species Tamandua tetradactyla. The sequence goes on along the minus strand of NC_135331.1, from coordinate 57,758,928 downwards.
AATTATCATAAAAAAATTCTTAATATTATGATACTTTTATTGTATCCCTGCAATAATCCTGAGAGGCAGCGATACTGGCCTACCTAAGGAAACTAAGGTACAGGGACTAAAGTGACTTACCTAAGGATGGCCATTGATTAGTGGCAAAAGAGAAATCAGAATCCAAGTTTCTTAATGCATAATCCAGTACTAATTCTTTTATGTCATGCAGTCTTTTGGGACATAATTTTTATCAAAACAAACCTAAAACTGATAATCTGAACAAGTGTCAAGCATTTCCTACAGCCCACACTTCAACTAGGTATTTTATCACAGTAGAAATACAGGCTTTTTTGTACCTTCCCTTTCAGTCAAGCAAACTGTTCTGTGTTCACAATATTGCTCATAACCACAGCCCCTTCCTTGCCCTCTTGAACAAAACCTTAGGCAATTTGTTTTGGAAAAAACATTCTTATAAGTAAATGACTCTTAGCCAAAAAGGCTTTCAGGAACAGCGAGTTTTCCTCACTCATCCTTCTAACCCCTTCCGCTTGTCCTGGATCCTGCTTTGGCATGGAATAAATAAAGAGAGTGATTAACCATAGAGAAGGAGAAAGAGCAGAAAACAGAAGAATGCTTCCTCGGCAAGAGCTCTTCAGCTTTGGATAACAAAGAGCCAACAGATCTTGGACTCAGAAACCACTTCTGGCTTTTTTATTTTTATTTTTTGGACACATACTGGGTTTGTAGCTACTAACCTTCTCTAACAGTGCTATTGAGCAGATATAAGAAATGGAAAATTTTTAGGCAATAGTGGAAAAGACAGAGTATGCCTTCATTGTTTTCCCTTTGGGCTGAATCGCCTTCATTCAGAACCGCCAGACTGCCCCTACATTCACCTTTGGGCTGATTCCTTCTATCAGGGAGAAAAGCAATCTCTTCACTTCCCAATGCCCAACTGAAATATTCCCTATGTCTCTTGGAACCTTGAGTTAAGGGGATTTCCTTCTCGATTGCCATTAAACATTCAATATATACTTATCTGTATGGAATAATATTATATAAATAATATTAACGTTAAAAATAGTCCTTTTTCCCCCCAGGAAGCCAAGTTGCCTGTAGTCTCAAGATTAATGACAAATAGAATCACAACATTGAAATATCTGGCTGCCCAACCTCAATTTGTGTGACAAAAGCAAGAGACAAGGACCTTTAGGACAGAAAACACTGATCCACCTAAAATTTATTCTGGAATTCCTATTAGATAGGTACTGGAATGTCAAAATCTACCCTCCAACAATGTTAGTTTGCTCTTTGGCATCACATTCTCTGAAAATGTCTTAGGTACATCTTCCAGCTCATGAATTTGTCGTTTGGCTACATCAATTCTGTTATTCAATTTTTTTTTTGATGATCATTATAAAATTTCCAAGATGTCTAATTTCTTCTTTGTCATAACAGTCCATTTTGGTTTAGTTATAAAATATTCCAACAAATAATTTAAATATTATTTTACAGATTTACTATTTTAAATAATAGTATTTGCTCAATTAATCTATTTCTTTACATTTTAGCTTTTGGGTTTGCTGAGTTCAGTGTTTCCCTTTCATGATGATGGCTCTTCTCAAATGCTTGATGATTCTTAGTTACCGGCCTATCTCTGTGTTTGAGAATCTGTTTTCCTAGTTGCAGACTCTGATGACAGACGATGCCTTCTGTGACTATAGTGGAAGAATAGAATATATGTCAATAATTCTTTTTCCTATAATATAGTCCTTCCTGAAGGTCATGGGCTGACCAGGATATAGTGCTACATCTCCATTCTCAGCACCTATCCTTACCCCTTTACCTTGGGCACAAAAACCAGAGATGCCAGCTTCTCAGTAGAAGTGGAGAGATGAAAAAGCCAAATATCTGTTCTATATACTATTTTCCAAATAAATATCAGCCATTTTTTAGGTGTTAGACCCTGGAGAACTTACTGACCTTTCTCTCTGCCCCCATTTCCTCCATTAAGTAGGTGGATAAAATATGGTACCTACCCTCTACAGCTATTGTGAGAATTAAATACATTCAGAGAAATGTGTTCATATTAACAGTTTAGAACAATGTCTGAAATACAGTGTGCATTCAATTAATGTTTGCTAGTATTATCTGCTTTCCATCAGAAATCCCTTAATATGATATTGTCTGTTGGTAGAGTTCTTATTTGGTTTCTAGAGCAGTTATGTATTTATTCATTAAAAATGTATATCATTTCATTGGATTTTAGGTGGGGAGGGAAATATATATGCATGGAATCAGTATGCCAAATTGTTCCAATAGCACTTAAATAACTATCTTTGCTTGTTAAAAAAGAACTCCACTAGAGTAGATAATAATAAAATAAGCCCTAGTTCTAGAGGATTTTTTTTAAATAACTGCAACTCTTAATGTATTGGAGATCACTTAGTGTTAACCTAATCTAGTATTTACTGAAAATATTTTAATTCTCATGTAAACTCAGATCAAAAATAACAAAGCCTTTAACCTTGTAACTGATGATGGTTACTAGAAGTAAGTTAAGGCATGACATACTGGGCAATTCAGAATTTGGAAAGAAGTGAGATAACTTATATATAAAAATACAAACATGGTACATGCACAGTTTTTGCCTAAACCTGTAATTTTGTGCATTATATATTATTAATTATATAATGCAGTTATACACAGCAGCAACAAGAGTAAACCAAGAAAAAAAAAAAAAAAACTCTTCATAATGAGCCTAGGCCCAGAGAGAGTGAAGCAGAAGCTGGGAATCTGCTCTTTCTTCATTTGGTCTTGGTTTCTAGTTTTGCTGTGCTGAGTATGACTTGAGCATCGCAAGATATAATACATATTATTTCTACATTGTGAATCTAAAACACCAGCCAAGTACTGTATTTCATCTTGATCTCAAGCACTGAAAGAAACAGCAAACTGTTTAAAGCTGGCAGAAAAACTGGTTTGGAATTAATGAGTGGCATTTACCCTGCTAAAACACTTTCAAAGTTAATTTTCTCTAAACTCATTTTTCTCTTTTGGCAGTAATTTTAGAACTTAACCCTAGAGAAGATATAATCCCACTACACTTTTCTTACAAAAAGAGCATTTTCTTCATCAGGCATTTATTTGGTTTATTACTACCCCACAGTTAACAAGTTCATCCATTCTCCAACTCAACAAAAGCATTCAAGTGTCACACCCTATTAACAGCACATTAAATTCAGTCATTCTTACCCAAACAGTTAGGAAGGGACCGTTCACTTTTTCACTTTTCCTTTCTTGTTTTTTATTTTTGTATGTGTTTTTTTCTTGTTTTGTTTTCCTATTCAATACCTCTCTCTGTCCAGAAAAGCTGGTCATGAAAAAGAAACCATAAACATAGCCCATAAGAAATTAATACGTGTAGCAACTGCATTTACTTAGAAATCTTATCTAGAATCCATGTTAACTCAGGGAAAAGCATTTCAATTATCAAACAAGAGGGAGATTTCTACATGAATATTAAATGTCAAACCCAAAACTATTTTATAATAATAACTCTTTACAGATATTCTACTCGCTTGCTCTGAAAGGACAGAACTGACTTCTTAGAGAAAATTTTATACGCAACTCTTCTAATAAACAGTGATGTTTCCCAAAGCAGTGCCCGCCGGCCACCCCACCCTGCCCTCCACCCCATGCATGTCTACCCATACACTGGATAAAGGGAGTGTCAGTTACACAGTTTTAGTAATTGCATGGTCACATGATAAAAGCAATGTAGTTATACAATAACCATCAAAGATCAAGACTATTGAATTACAGTTCAACAATTTCAGGTATGTCCCTCTGGCCACCTAGATACACTAGAAACTAAAAGAAACATCTATATAATGAGTCATTAGTCATAATCATTTGTTAAATTCTATTTGTCAGTTACATCTCTCCCTCTCATATGTTCATTCTCTCAATCTTCAGGGTTATCTGGGCAATGACCATTTTACCAAAGCAGTCTTTTAAAATAAATTATCCATCCTACTTGAAAAAAGGCTCAAGAAGCATCTGAGTGAGGAAACTACAATTCGGAAAAAAAGACCTGTATCATACCTCTGAAAAATATGTAATTATGTCACTTGGAATTACTGACTTTGAGTAATTATGAATACATGAGAACTGCAAACTAGGACAAATAGTGGAATCCTCCCTTTATATATATCTGTGTAAGTGGTTAATGCCTGCCTCCCCCATTAGATTGCTCTGTAATAAAGGCAGGGGCATTGTCTGTTGTGTTACCCAATATAGAGCCGGTGGTTAACGCAGTAAATGGGAAAACAGTAAGTATTCAGTAAATAATGGTTGATAAACTAAATCGATGAATACAGACTTGCGGATTCCAAGTGATAAGTATGGCTTCCCATATTCTTCACTGATAGTTTCTCTGAGTTTCTTCAGCTCTTAGTAAAGAAAGAGCTTCTTTGAATGGAGCTCAGGATGGTCACTCATTTGTGCACACCGGTAACATACTACAACTACAAACATCAATGTGAGTACATAGACATGGTGTGAGTGTGTGTGTGTGTGTGTGTGTGTACACAAACCATAGACTGCTTAAACTAAAAAGAAGAGAAATGATGGCTCTCTGGGTGACTCTGATTTTTCATTTCAAATATTGGCACCCTACTGTCTTTAAAATTGCCATTTATACATTTACTTAGGAGAGCAGCACAAGTTGGAAGCTGTTTATTATTTAACAAATCTACAACTAAATAATGAAGTATATATTAACTAGACACAAAACACAGTCATCCCGACTAGCCTATATAAATTTCTTGCAAATGTTTACTGCTTCAGGGAAGACAGTATTTTATTCTGTTTTGTCATATTCAGTCCCTGTACCTTTTCTAAGCAAGGCAAGTTTCTCACATTTGTGTAGCACTTCACAGCTTACAAAACACTTTTTAAAGGTGTGTTATATCAGAAATTTCAACTGAGATATGAAGATAATATAGTCATGAAATTCTAATTTGAGGTTCAAGACCAACATGCACAATTTTAAAAGAAACATTTAGCAACAAAAACATTTATGATTCTAAAAGGCCCTAAGCCACATTCAGAAATGAAAGGGGCAAGAGTAGGGAAATTAAGGGAAGGTTTCTGAGGAAGATTCTTGAGAGAGTGCCATGGTGTGTGTGTCCCTTCTCACACACTACACAAGGGAGGGAGGAGTGGAAGTGTGCTTTTCTTTCAGCTCAAGTCAGGGAAGAGAGAAACTTCAAAGGAGCTCCAGAAAACCTGGAAGGTGCCGCCATGGTGAGGCGTACACCGCGGATGGATATCTGACTCTGGCCAGAAAACACTGAAAGGGTAAGAGCTGAAGGACCGGTGGGAAGGCGCAACGACTGCACTAGACTGCCCTGCACTCCTGGCACCTGTCTGCACAAGGATCTCTAGTATTTCCTGCGGACAGATGTGGACCCCATGGCTGGTCTGAAGCCACTTAGGTCCTGCCCAAGAGAATGGCCTAAGGTTGAAAGGACCCCACAAAAGTGACGATATGGAACCGGTTACTGAACAAACAGAGGTTGAGGAAAGAACTGCCAGCTGGAAAAACAAATGCAGTTACATTACAAGTATAATCAAATTGGCAGTGAGGCTGAGGGTGCGGTGGCTGAAAAACTCACAAAAAAAATGGCCAGAAGAACCAACTTTAAATAGTTACCAGGAACTGAGAGCATGAAGCCATTTTGTGGTACTGCCTGTCAGGTAAGCACTTCCCTCCCTGCCTTCTCTTTTTCCTCTCCTTCTCTTTTGTTCTTTTCCTGCTTATACCCTGGTAAGGTAAGTTTCTCTAATGGAAACTTAAGGTGAGATTTTCAGTTGTCCTTAGCTGGATGAGGGAAACAGGAAGAAGATTTAAGTTCAGTTCAAGTTCCAAATTTGTATTACTTCATAAAACTGTATTTGCAACCTAAAAGTCAATGTAGCAAAGTATAATACCTAAAGATTATCAGAAAAGTCATAGGAGTGCCAGAATTTTCATCCTAGGGTAGGGGAAAATCTTTCTGTACTCAAACGTTCTAATTGGACAGTGAGAAACAAAAATAAAAATGCTTTCTGATTAGATCCCATGAATCTTACTTGTTTGATTTATTGATTAGAAGATTAAGCATTCTTCTAGCAGCAATTCATAGAAATCAAACAAACTACCTTAACCCTCTAAGGGAATCTTGAAGTTAAAAGCAAAACAAAACAATAATAATAGCAGCAACAAATACCATGCTAGAAAGAGCTAGATTTGCTTCAGGACCAAATGAAACCAGAAACTAATCCCTATCTGCCTTGCATCTCTGCCTTCTATCTCTTGCAATCTTTATTTGCATCTTATTCTCTCCTGCAGCAGTATTAGGAAAGTAGAGATTGGCTACTAGCCGCTCGATGCTCAGATCCTTACAATCTACAATACTAGAAGAAAAGTCTTTGTCAGTTGGGTTTGAAAATCCCACAGAAAGACTATTCTTAGCCCTGCTTCAACAATATGTCCACGTCCTTGGTCAATCACTGCAGTCGGGTGGGTAATGTGCCAGGAGAGGCCCAGCATGGGCCTTGTGCCCTGTGGTCAGGATGGTTATGTGGTCTGGAGAAACAGAGAAGGGTGCTGGGCAGATTTAATGCATGAAATCTCACCTTTTAACAACCATTGTCTCAGTTTACTCTTACCTTACAGGAGAAAAATTGAGGATCTGAGAGATGGAGTAACGTATTCAAGGTCATACAAAAAAAAAGCAAGTGGTTAGCCAATGACGGAGTCCAGATCATCTAAAATTATAAATCCAGTGTGCTTTACAATACTCAAAACCTTCTCTTAAAAGATTTTCTAAACTCTCACGCATTGCTGGTAGGAATGCAAAAAGGTACAGCCATTTTGGAAAACAGTTTGGTAGTTGCTTACAAAGTTAGGCTTACCATATAATCCAGCAGTTGCACTTCTAGGTATTTACCCAAAAGAACTGAAAACTGATGTCCACACAAAAGCCTATATATAAATGTTTAGAGCAGCTTCATTTACAATTGTCAAAAATTAGAAGCAACCAAGATACCCTTCAATAAGTGAATGGATAAACTGTTGTACCTCTGTACAATGAAATGCTATTCGGCAAAAAAAAAAAAAAAAAAAGGAAGAGGAAATGAGTTGTTAAGCCAAAAGAGGAACTTTAAATGCCTATTACTAAGTGAAAGAAGCCAGTCTGAAAGACCTATATAGTGTATGATTCTGACTATAAGAAATTCTAGAAAAGAAGAAACTACAAGGACCTTCAAAAGATCAGTGGTTGCCAAAAGTTCACTGGGAGCAAAGAAAGGATGTGTAGCACAGGGTATTTTTAGGGCAGTGAAATCAGAGTGTATGATATTATAACGGTGGATGCATGACATTATGAATTTGTCAAAACTCAAAGAAATACAGAACACAAAAAGTTAACCCTGATGTAAATTATGAACTTTAGTTAGCAGTAATTCATCAACAGTGGTTCATCAAATGTAACAAATGTACAATAGTAATGCAATATAATAGGGGAAATTGCATAGTGGGGCAGAGAGGGATTATTTGGGAGCGCTGTGCTTTCTGCACAATTTTTTTTATGTCAATCTTATACTGCTGTACAAAGTAATAAAAAATATATATCTTCAAGTAACTGTCACACTGTATAATCCTTTTATGTACCATACCTTATATACTAAAACATTCTTTTAAAATATCATTGTGCTGTTTTAAGATAGAGATTTTGTACATGGGGGACAAAGAAAAGATTTTTCTAGAGCAAACAGAGGACAAAGAAAAGATTTTTCTAGAGCAAACAGATCTAATTCATTTGATATCTCCCAATAGGGAACTAGAGTAAGTGCCCTCTAATGCTACTCCTAGCGCTAACGTTCACTGATTCTAAAATAGGTCACTATTTGGTTTATTCCTGGTTTTGTATATGGTTTTGAATCATCCATTCCTCTATTTATTCGGTTTAGTTACACCTTGATTGAGCAGCGACTACCCTACTCTGTGCCAGGCACTCTTCTCTTACAGTATCGTTCATCTAAGTGCCCCAACAGCAAACAAAAACACTGAACCACATAGCAACTGCCTGACAAGAAAAGGAAAAATCAACAAAATAAACTGACCTAGTCACTAATTAAAGCTAGTCTTTGCTGAGCAATTTCATTTGATCAGCCACAGGAGGAGACAGGGGCAAACAACTTTTCCATAGACATGTGATCACTAGCACACATACAATAGGAACAATAGATTCTGTAACAATGTGTAACTGCATGGTAAGAAAATCACATAATGTGAAACAGTTTCACCACCGGCATGCAGAGGTCTCTAACTTAAAAGGGAAATTCATCAGCATCAGAATACAGATACAACTACATAGCAAAGGAGGAAAAAGAAAAGTTTATGTACGTTATAGTTTAGGCCTCAAATACAGTTGTTCAAACACTTCCTTTATGTTATCATTTTACAATTTCTCAGTATTTAAAAAATACTCACATCAGGTATTAAACACCCATGATATCATGCCAGAACACTTCAAAAACACAACTAGAAATATTTTTTGCTTTCCCAGCTGCACTTTCTTGAGAGAGCTTCTGGTTAGAAGAGATAACACAGCTCAGCTTTGATTCTATGGCTTTGCTGATACTCCACATGTTGGTGTATTAAAGTGGCACAGGTTTGGGCTTTCTATCTTTACTTTCAAGCATGGAATGTTCCTTGTACACACATCAGGCAAAGGCAAAGATGCAGAAAAGAGCCCCCTGCCCCATCATCCTTCAGAGCATCTATTTGCATGATATCGCCCCATTAGCCTTAGGTAGAAATTTTAACAGTTCTGGCTTTCTTGATTCCTCTGCAAAACAGAAATAATATTTCCTGTGAGGCATCCTACGGGAATCAGTGATTATTTATAGAGCTATACCAAGCTTCCTGGAATAAACTTGAAATAAATATGCTTGAAATAAAACAGGAATGAATGCCTTGCCTTTTAGAGAAGTCCCTCTAACTATCAATGCATGCTCTATACAGTACTCCAAGGAAGTCAGGAGGGCTCAGGTGAACACTGTCATGAATGACTATCTCTCTACAGTCAGTGAACAGTCACGTGACAACAGTACATTGATTTTGTAACCACCACCCACAGCTACTGCCACAGCATATGCATAGCAGAACCTGGAAAACATATTTCTTAAATAAAAGAGGCAAACTGCCCCTTACTTATTCGGTGGGGGGGGGGGGGTGTGCATTGCCAACCCAGGTAGCAGAAATATTTTGCTCTAAAGTCAATTCGATATGTATTTTTGTGACCCTTCAATGTATTCAGCACTGTGTAGTTATTATGGGTAGATATAAGACGTTTCATTCTTAAAATTCCTTAAAGGACTTAAATTGTCCTTTAATTCTTGGTGTGAAGTTAAGCTTATCAAAATGAAACAACTGGAGAACAGTCATGTAGTGTAAAGAGACCTACAGAAGGCATTCTGGGGGTGGGGAGGGGGGGCAGGGACAAGTGATAAGAGGTCCAGGTCTACTGTTTATTAGCTGTTTCATCTCAAACAAGGCAGTCCCCCCACTCCATTCATCTTCTATCAAAGGGCCTGGCTAGATGATCTGTAAATTCCAGTTTCTAAAGTTTATTATTCTAGGGCAGTGCAAGGGAAGCTCAGTGGTAGAATTCTCACCTGCCATGTGGGAAACCTGGGTTCAATTCCCAGAGCCTTCACATGCCCACTCTGACCCCCCCCCCCCCCCAAAAAAATACCTTTCTTTAAATTCTGTTATACTAATAAAAAAAGTCAAAATGCATGGTGCAATCTATTAAGGTTCAGAAATCATAAAAGGGGAGGAAGTGCCCTGCAGAAAGGGTTATGATGTGAATTGGCAGGGGAAAGGAATCCACAGAAAAAGGGCAAGGGGGCAGGTAGTTACAGAGCCAGCCTATCTGGCTGCAGCTACATTGGTCACTAAAGGAGGCCATCAATCAGGACACCTTGTCTCAAAGTTCCTAGAAATAGGCTTTCCCTGGATATAACCTATACATGTATCCCTCTCATCCACCTCTCTCTTTACTTTTGCTATCAACAGCATTCTTTGATGCTAAAATTCTGAATCCCGAAGTCTGTGGCTGTGAGATTAGCTTGCCTTAAAGCTACAGTAGGTTTAATCACCTACTACCAACAGCCCTTTCAAGACGATCCTTTAAAGAATGCTATCACCCAGTAGTAGTGGAATGAGCAGAACTAGACAGAGGGTTTTATGTCTTCTGCTTCTCTGTCTGGCCCTGCTCCTAACTAGTTCTTCAACCTCAGACCAGTCACTTACGTGTCTAGATTTAATTTCCTCGTTCAAAATACCTGCTTTACAATAGGCTAAGCCCCCAATCTTGGGGTTTGTTCATATGAAACTTAACCCCACAAAGGATAGGTCAAGTCTACTAAAAATTAGGCCTAAGAGTTACCCCCAAGAGAACCTCTTTTGTTGCTCAGATGTGGCCTCTCTCTCCAGCCAACGCAATAAGCAAACTCACTGCCCTCCCCCTGTCGACGTGGGACATGACTCCCAAGGGTGTGGACCTTCCTGGCAACGTGGGACAGAAATCCTTGAATGAGCTGGGACTCAGCATCAAGGGACTGAGTAAACCTTCTTGACCAAAAGGGGAAGAGCGAAATGAGACAAAAATAAATTGTCAATGGCTGAGAGAGTCCAAACAGAGTCAAAAGTTATGCTGGAAGTTATTCTTACGCATTGAATAGATATCACCTTGTTATTCAAGATGTAATGGAGAGGCTGGAGGGAACTGCCTGAAAATGTAGAGCTGTGTTCCAGTAGCCATGTTTCTTGAAGATGATTGTATACATTGTGATACAGCTTTCACAATGTGACTTTGTGGTTATGAAAACCTTGTGTCTGATGCTCCTTTTATCTACCTTATCAATAGACAAAACATACGGCATAAAAATAAATAACAGGGGAAACAAATGTTAAAATAAATTTAGTAGATTGAAATGCTAGTGATCAATGAAAGGGAGGGGTAAGGGGTATGGTATGTATGAATTTTTTCTGTTGTCTTTTATTTCTTTTTCTGAATTGATGCAAATGTACTAAGAAATGATCATGATGATGAATATGAAACTATGTGATGATATTGTGAATTACTGATTATATATGTAGAATCGAATGATCATATGTTAAGAATGTTTGTTGTTATTTTTTTAATTTAAAAATTAATTTTAAAAAATCTGCTTTACTTATAGCAACAATTTCATTCAAGGAGATTATATGAGATAAGTGTAAATAAAACTTAGGGTAGAATTATTTTAAGGCCCTCTAAAAACATAAGGTAGGTTTATTTTTACCCTTATTATGAACATTATAGATGCGAGCATTTATTGAAATAAACTAAAATAGTTTGGGCATTCTACTTTCAGTAATGGTCAACTAGTTAATAGCAAACAGCCTCCTGAGAACATAAGGATTCACTGTATAATTAAACTGCTGTAAAAAATTCAAAACCAAGAGGGATATAGGGGGAAAACTAAAAATGCATGCTAAGATGAATAGTTAATAGGAAGACATCAACAGTACCACAGCACTACAAGGGGCAACTAAGTTGGGGTGGGGTAAGGCACAAGCGATAAGGGGTATGCTGTGTTTGTCAGATCTTTGTTGCTATAACCAATGAAAATTATCTAAAATTGAGAGTGCTGCTGACTGTACAACCAAGTGCAGATACCATAAGTCATGGTTTATTTTGGACATTATCCATGATGCCCAATAGATGGAGGGAGCTGAAGAGTACAAAGACTGAGAATCAGAATGGCAAACTGTGATACACTTATACAATGGAATATGGTGCAGCCACAAAAAGAAAGGACGTTGAGAAGCACACAATGAATTGTATGAATCTTGGGGAAAATGCGTTGCACAAAATAAGACAGAGACAAAAGAACAAAATATGTGAAGGTCTCTTTCAGAAAGTACTTATAAGAAAATTGGAGGCTAGACTGTAGGTCCTTATAGCAGCCACACTTAGTCTGAAATTGTAAGTGTATTTCTAGATTCCGAGACATTAAGCTATTTGTGTATCAGCTGGTATTACCCTGTAACTTTGAGTAACTCTGTGATACCCAAGACCCAGAAATGGAGTGCTGTAGCTCTGAAAGTTGGCATAGCTATCTAAAATAACAGTTAAAGTAACTAAAAAAGAGAGCAGGCCTCGATTAGCATTAAAAACAAAGCCAATCTTGCTGGACTAAGGTAAATCGTAATACAGGGTAAAAAATGATAGTGTATGTACTCTAGACTTTCACCTCCTGTATGGGATCAAAGACGGAGAAGTTTATTATGTCTAAAACCTAAATTTTCTATAACACATAATCTAAATCAACCTGTCTCATTTAAACAACCCAAACTCCTGGAGTCCAGAACAGGAATAAGGGCTTGTAATTCTGTATAGCTTAATGTAATCCTGGATACATCTCAGACTATGATAGGGTGATAATTAAAATGTATTGGAGGATCCAAAGGGGAAAAAAATTATATATATATATAATATGGAACTATTAAACTTTCCCATCTAGGAAACCCCTGGTACCCTCTCAACCATTGGGGACTCCCAAGAAAATAGGCCAAGCCCTTGATTTTGAGGTGTGCCCTTATAAGACTTATTTCTGTAGTGAAGAATATAAGACTACCCATAATAAGACCTAAAGTTGCTTCCAGGAAACCTCTTTTGCTGCTCACAAGTAACCTCTCCCTCACCAACTCTGCAAGGAAAATCATTACTCTCCCCCTTATGTGGGACATGACATCAGGGGGAGAATATTTCCCTGACAACGTGGGGTGTGACTCCTGCAGATGAGTCTAGCCCTGGCACCACGGTATCGACAATGCCTTCCAAACCAAAAGGGGAAAAGAAGTATGATAAAATAAGGCTTCAGTAGCTAAGAGGGATCAAGTAGAGTCAAGAAGATATTTGGAAGGCTACTCTTAGGCAAGCTTTAGTTAAACAGTGCTAATTGCCCTGGTTTGCTAAACCCCAATCAACATCACTCCTGATAACTCTTAGGAACACTTAGAACTCAAACTGAGACTCTATACATTTCATGTACTGAGTTTGCTTTCCTGGCACCTGCAATTCCAACAGGGTTCCTAGGTCAGATAAATACTGAAACCCAGAGGGACGAGCCTCTCCAGGGTTATCAATTAATTACATCTACCTATCCTTTAGTGAACACCCCTTCTCAACATGAAAAAGTCAGAATGGGCGTTTTCTAAAGATCCTTATAGATTTGGAGAAGGATCAAAGGAGAGGGAAGAATTATAGAAGATAGGCTTTAACAAACAAGCATAACTGCTGAATCCCTATATTAAAATTCTTTCTAGCCTCGAGTGTTTTAGAGGACCAGAAGAAAAAATCTAAAATAGTGCAATGAATAACAAGACTCTGAAATCTGTTCTATAAGTACTTGTTGATGTGTACTTTGAAAATTATTGCTTTTTCTTTCTTTGCTTTTTGTATATATTATATTCCACAATTTAAAAAACATTTTAAAAAGATGAAAAAAACATACATGCAAAAAAATTTCAAAACCACAAATTTTATTAATGACCCAAAATAGAACAATATGACAAACGCGACTAAATTGTTTTGATCACCAAAATGAATAGCTTAAAGTAAAACTATATGATATTTCCTTCTTTGTGCTCAATACCAAATACATTTTCTTAACTCTGGAAAATTTAATGATTCTTACTTCTAAGTCTCACTGCCAGGATGAATTAGAATGAGAAGTTCAATTTTATGCATGCAAATGTGACACATAAACTGAGGTTTTAGTGAACTGGTAAATCAGATTTGCAGAACAGCAGCTGTTGCAAATGGTCATGACTGCCTCTGTTTGACAATAACATGCAGTTTCCATATTAGAATTCTAAGAGCAGTTTTCAATGATTAGGAATGGCTTCCTGATTTTCTGATTTTTACAAGTTGAGTTTGTTTGGCTATGATGCAGCTTATTCTTCAAGGGAATTTTAAACAAATTGGAGAGAATAGTCATTTTACATGTTTTTGCTGAGCTAGGTAAAAATGAACCTCCAGCACTTCTAAATGGGGTTATATGTCAACAAAGATCTGTCAGGAGGGTAACAAATCTGAAAAGAGATCTAAAAGTGAATTATTTCCTATCATCAAACATAAATTAGAATTTTGCTGTAATTTTAGGTTCACTTTGCAAAACTGTCAAAACTGACCTATCTTTGTTCAATATGGAGAAATCAGCCTAAATACAATTGCTCCCTCTGCTCGAGAGTTTTTACTCTGTGACAGGTCATGAGGCACTACACATTACACTTAAATTGAGGAGGCATGTACCAATACCTCTATCATACCTTGAATCAGCAAGTATTAACCAAGCATCAACTATAAAGAGGATGCTGCATTTTTCTAACATTTAAGTTCTAGGATTTATTAACCTATCTTCTGTTTTCTAGAGAACAATGGGAGGGGGGTGCTGACTTCCACATTCGGAAGTTGCCCAATTCATTATCAGGCTGTATTTGGCTGGTTAGGCTTAATTCTCTCACTCTCTGTTATAGAACCTGCCAAAATTAGGGACTATATCCATTCTGGAATAGACTTTTTTTTTCAGTTCTTTTAACTGGAAATCACAGAATATAAAGAGACAAAAAAAAAAAAAAAAACAGCCAAAAGTTTTTATGTCGCTATCAAATACACTATATAGCTATTACCTATACTGCTTCTAACCCTCTGCAGAAGATGGGATTCTTCAATGCATACAAAATTTCTAGGCTTCAAAATGGTATGGCTAGGTTTGCTCATAGCCTATATAGCCAGACTGTAGTGGAACAACCAACTGACTGTGTCAAAGAGGGTAATTATTTTCCTTGGGACAGAAATTGTGGTTCAATAGTGGCAATAGTGGCAATAAGGGAAAGAGTAAAGCTTGTCACTGTTGTAAAAGAAATAGAAACAAATAAATAGAATTTCTGCATGAAGAGGACATTTAACAGATTATTTGCAGACACATTTCTATCCTTTTTTGCTTAAGTAGCTCATCTTCTGGTGCAACTTGTCTTAGAACAGCAGATAAAAGAGTATGTGAATTCCGATCTGCTTCCCCTAAGAAAAAAATCATTTTGTGGAGGTATCAGAGGTTCCAGAGGCCAAATAAAGGCCTGTTCCAAGATTTTATCACTCCCAAAGTTTCAAATGCACTCCTACATGCTTTGTTGAAAAAGCCTATCTTGCCCAGTAGAGAATCATTCTTGAGTCGTATCATACAGGGTGGCATCCTAGCACTGTATTAATTTCCAGTCTCAATATTCATTTAAAACTGCAGGATGACTGAATAAGAAATTGATATATTTCTTATGATTATTTTTTAATTTAATGTTCTAGGGCCCATTTCAATATTCTTCGATGTGATGCAATTTGAGGGTAGTGGTAAGAGAAGAATACAGTTATTTCCCAAGTGTTGCCAGTGAGTTGAGCCTAGTTAACCAATCAGCTGCATATACTATTCAATGACCTAAAACCTGCCAAAATAAGGCCACACTTGCTAAGTTATCTTGACAGACAAGAATAATAAATTTGAAAGCTTTTTCTTAAGAATCAGGAAATAAAACATATGGTTTTCATCCAGCTCTTTCAGAACAATAAAATATTCATGCAGAAAACTATCTTCAAGTGGAAATTGAGCAGGAATAAGCCTAGCTGGTTTCTGTAATGTGTTATTTATTCCAGTTTCCTGACTGGCTTCAAGGGAAGTGGCCCAACTTCTTTATGGTCAAGATATCTACTGGATCACACTGTTTAAATGATTAATTAATGTTCAGTTAAATGTTTTGTAAATGGACCAAACATTATTTAAAGGCCCCACAAATTACTAAAACTCACATCACTCACTGCGTCCATTTCTGTCATCTTAATATCCAGCCTGTCGAATGGTAATTACCACAACTGGTCTTAACTATAAAGAAGTGTCATCTAGCAATTAAAAATAGTATGTATATGCAGGCTCTATCTTGCACAATTTTTTTTCTGTTTTTGCTTTCTGACATATTTTATAGAAATATTCTACAGTGAAAAACAGAGATTGTCTAAACTAAATTTCAGGAGTTTTGATACATTTTGACTGGTGAAATTTAACTAGATTTCTTCACTTTTGGCAAAATTGGGGTAAGAAAAAGCAATTCCGTAAATTTCATATTTAGGCTCAGCAGTACAGAGCTGGAAAACTGAATAAAAACAGAAGGAAACACTGTCACAGTCACCACTGTGAGGCTGTCTCACAAGTGTGGCCCTCTAATGATGAGGGACTTGTAGTAACACACTCTAAACTACTAGTGTTACTGGATATGCTAAATCCCGCACTACAAATGCACCACATAATAGTCTGTTTCTAGAGTATGAAGAAACTTTGGGGATGAGTAAAATCTTCACAACATTAACATTCTGAGAAAGAGACTCTCTTCTCGCCACTATTCTTCAATTACTAAAAGGGTCTGGCCAAAACAAATATTCCCAAGTCTTTCAAAAGTGTATGTTCCGGGATATACTCCAGAGTATGTTGCGCAGATATTTACAGTTTTGGCAAAGTTCCTTGACAGACTGGAGGAAAAAATATGGAGCTATTAAACTTTCCCACTGGGAAAATCCCTGGTACTCTCTCAAACATCAGGGACTCCTAAGTTCATAGGCCACGCTCTTGATCTTGAGGCTTACTCTGATGAAGCTAATTTCCGGTAAGGAGAAATTCAGCCCTACCTATAACTATGCCTAAGAGTTACTTCCAGAGAACCTCTTTTGTTGCTCAAATGTGGCCTCTCTCTTTCTAAGCCCAACTCTACAAGGAAAACTTATTACCCTCTCCCACCACGTGGAACATGATGTTCAGGGGTGTAAGCCTCCCTGTCAACATGGGACATGACTCCCATGGATAATCCTGGCCCTGGCACCAGGTGATTGACTTGCCTACCTGACCAAAGAGGGGGAAAGAAAGGTAACAAAATAAGGTACCAGTGACTAAGAGATTACAAATAGAGTTGAGAGGCTATTCTGGAGTCTACTCTTATGCAAGCTTCAGCTAGATATTGCTAATTGCCATGGTACTCCAAGCCCCAACCAACAATATACCTGTAAACCCTAAAGAATAACCAGGGTTCTATCTGAGGCTCTATAAAACTCACTCACTAAGTTTATTTTTCAGAAACCTAAAACCTCTAGATGGTTCTTAGGACTCTCCGAGAACACCTAACAGTTGCATACCTCTGCCCCATAATATCAACACCCTTTTTCAACATGAAGAAGTTAGAATGGTCATTGTTCAAATATCCCTAAAGATTGGGAGAAGAAACAAAGGAGAATGAGGAGTCATAACAGAGAAGATAAGATTTAGCAAATGACTATGACTACTGAATCATTATATTGATACTTCTTTTTAGTCTCCGGTGTCGTAGAGCAGCTAGAAGTTAACACCTGAAATTGTAGAACTGTAACCCATACCATACTTTGAAATTTGTTCTATGTTAACACTGTTAAAATGTACTTTGAAATTTATTGCTTTCTTGTATATACGTTATATTTCACAGTAAAAATGCTTTTTTAAAAAAGCATATGTATGGGGGTACTATAGGTACAAAGAGACCCAGACAAATTTATTATATTGCGGGTTTTTTTTTTTTTACGTGCTATTTTAAGAGAACACTGGCAAAGCAGTGACAACCAAATAACCTATTTTGGAAGAAAGCCCAGTTCTTAAGTGGTTGAACTATGATCTCAATTAAGTGAAAACTGAAAACATAGCTGACACTGAGGTCAGATAGAGGGAGAAAAGGAAGGAAAAGAAATTCTCAGAAAAGACTTCTAGGGTAGTTAGCCTGATGAATCAAGGGTTCACAGAACTGGTTCTAAAAGTACTCAGTCTAACTGGGCTCTTCCTAATCTTAGTGGGTTTTACCAATTGTATTCTAAAAAATAAATAGTATTAATGGTTATGTTTTTCATTCATATAAATAAAAGGGATTTCAAAGTGATTACTTTAGTATGAAAAGATTTCACAATCTTTTTCACTAACCATCCCAGTGTTTCATAACCCTTCTCTTCAATCTTTATTTTATTCCTGGTATTGTACTACCCCCACCCCCCACCACCACCACCCAAGGAAATAGAATAATTTTCAGTTTAGTGGGTTTGTACAGGTTTCATTATTTTTTCCCAAAAAACTTCATGATTTTGGATGTTACATTAAATTTGAAATTGCTGATAATATTTTCCAATTGTTTGCTGCTACTACATAAAATGCAATGAATTTTTAGAATTAATCTTGTATCCTGTGGCTTTCCTATATTCACTTTTTAATTCTAGTAGTTGTTTTAAAGATTTCTTGGTATTTTTGTCACAGTCATTACATTTAATAATAAGGAATTTTTATTCCATACATCCCTCTCATTATGTATCTCATTTCTAGTCTTCTTTCATCTATACACTTATCTTTTTATCAAATTTGGGGGCTTTTTAGTCAATATTCCAATGTGTACTTCTCCCCTATTCTCTCTCTATTCTTCTAAGATTCCAATAACACATTTTTCAGTCCAACAAAGCATCCAACAGGTCACTGTAATTCTGTTCATTTTTACCAGTATTTTTTCCTTTATAATATATTGGCTGTGGTAGCCATTATCCTATGATGACTACAAAATTCCTGCCCCCTAATGTGTATTCTCCCCATAATTCTCTTCCCATGAGTGTAGGCATAACCTGTGAATAAAGCTGGATATTATTTCTGTGATTACAATATGCTATATGGCATAAATGAAAGAATTTTTTAAATGTAATTAAGGCCTAGACAAGGACATCATGCCGTGTAGCTCTGATTTAATCAGGGGAAATTTTACCAGAAGATCTGGAGGTTCAAGGGAGAAAAAGTTATAGAGACAAAGCGATAGATATACTCTCCCATTGTCTCCCATTGTGTAGGCTGTCTTTCTGCTTTCTTGATGAAGTTCTTTGATGCACAAAAGTGTTTAATTTTGAGGAGCTCCCATTTATTTATTTCCTTCTTCAGTGTTCTTGCTTTAGGTTTACGGTCCATAAAACTGCCTCCAATTGTAAGTTTCATAAGATATCTCCCAACATTTTCCTCTAACTGTTTTATGGTCTTAGACCTAATGTTTAGATCTTTGATCCATTTTGAGTTAACTTTTGTATAGGGTGTGAGATATGGGCCTTCTTTCATTCTTTTGCATATGGATATCCAGTTCTCTAGGCACCATTTATTGAAGAGACTGTTCTGTCCCAGGTGAATTGGATTGACTGCCTTATCAAAGATCAAATGTCCGTAGATGAGAGGGTCTATATCTGAGCACTCTATTCGATTCCATTGGTCAATATATCTATCTTTATGCCAATACCATGCTGTTTTGACCACTGTGGCTTCATAATATGCCTTAAAGTCAGGCAGCGCGAGACCTCCAGCTTCGTTTTTTTTCCTCAAGATGTTTTTAGCAATTCGGGGCAACCTGCCCTTCCAGATAAATTTGCTTATTGGTTTTTCTATTGCTGAAAAGTAAGTTGTTGGGATTTTGATTGGTATTGCATTGAATCTGTAAATCAATTTAGGTAGGATTGACATCTTAACTATATTTAATCTTCCAATCCATGAACATGGTATGCCCTTCCATCTATTTAGGTCTTCTGTGATTTCTTTTAACAGTTTTTTGTAGTTTTCTTTATATAGGTTTTCTGTCTCTTTAGTTAAATTTATTCCTAGGTATTTTATTCTTTTAGTTGCAATTGTAAATGTGATTTGTTTCTTGATTTCCCCCCAGCTTGTTCATTGCTAGTGTATAGAAATGCTACAGATTTTTAAATGTTGATCTTGTAACCTGCTACTTTGCTGTACTCATTTATTAGCTCTAATAGTTTTGTTGTGGATTTTTCCGGGTTTTCGACATATAGTATCATATCGTCTGCAAACAGTGATAGTTTTACTTCTTCCTTTCCAATTTTGATGCCTTGTATTTCTTTTTCTTGTCTAATTGCTCTGGCTAGAACCTCCAACACAATGTTGAATAATAGTGGTGATAATGGACATCCTTGTCTTGTTCCTGATCTTAGGGGGAAAGTTTTCAATTTTTCCCCATTGAGGATAATATTAGCTGTGGGTTTTTCATATATTCCCTCTATCATTTTAAGGAAGTTCCCTTGTATTCCTATCCTTTGAAGTGTTTTCAACAGGAAAGGATGTTGAATCTTGTCAAATGCCTTCTCTGCATCAATTGAGATGATCATGTGATTTTTCTGCTTTGTTGATATGGTGTATTACATTAATTGATTTTCTTATGTTGAACCATCCTTGCATACCTGGGATGAATCCTACTTGGTCATGATGTATAATTCCTTTAATGTGTTGTTGGATATGATTTGCTAGAATTTTATTGAGGATTTTTGCATCTATATTCATTAGAGAAATTGGTCTGTAGTTTACTTTTTTTGTAATATCTTTGCCTGGTTTTGGTATGAGGGTATGTTGGCTTCATAGAATGAATTAGGTAGTTTTCCCTCCACTTCGATTTTTTTGAAGAGTTTGAGGAGAGTTGGTACTAATTCTTTCTGGAATGTTTGATAGAATTCAGATGTGAAGCCGTCTGGTCCTGGACTTTTCTTTTTAGGAAGCTTTTGAATGACTAATTCAATTTCTTTACTTGTGATTGGTTTGTTGAGGTCATCTATGTCTTCTTGAGTCAAAGTTGGTTGTTCATGTCTTTCCAGGAACCCGTCCATTTCCTCTAAATTGTTGTATTTATTAGCGTAAAGTTGTTCATAGTATCCTGTTATTACCTCCTTTATTTCTGTGAGGTCAGTAGTTATGTCTCCTCTTCCGTTTCTGATCTTATTTATTTGCATCCTCTCTCTTCTTCTTTTTGTCAATCTTGCTAAGGGCCCATCAATCTTATTGATTTTCTCATAGAACCACCTTCTGGTCTTATTGATTTTCTCTATTGTTTTCATGTTTTCAATTTCATTTATTTCTGCTCTAATCTTTGTTATTTCTTTCCTTTTGCTTGCTTTGGGATTAGTTTGCTGTTCTTTCTCCAGTTCTTC
Source organism: Tamandua tetradactyla (assembly GCF_023851605.1). Taxonomy (NCBI): domain Eukaryota; kingdom Metazoa; phylum Chordata; class Mammalia; order Pilosa; family Myrmecophagidae; genus Tamandua; species Tamandua tetradactyla. The sequence goes on along the minus strand of NC_135331.1, from coordinate 57,737,773 downwards.
CAAGTGGACAGTTAATTCTTGCATTTTTGCCTTTTCTTCTTTTCTGATATAGGCATTTAGGGCAATAAATTTCCCTCTTAGCACTGCCTTTGCTACGTCCCATAAGTTTTGATATGTTGTGTTTTCATTTTCATTTGCCTCGAGGTATTTACTAATTTCTCTTGCAATTTCTTCTTTGACCCAGTCGTTGTTTAGGAGTGTGTTGTTGAGCCTCCACGTATTTGTGAATTTTCTGGCACTCCATCTATTATTGATTTCCAACTTCATTCCTTTATGATCCGAGAAAGTGTTGTGTATGATTTCAATCTTTTTAAATTTGTTAAGACTTGCTTTGTGACCCAGCATATGGTCTATCTTTGAGAATGATCCATGAGCACTTGAGAAAAAGGTGTATCCTGCTGTTGTGGGATGTAATGTCCTATAAATGTCTGTTAAGTCTAGCTCATTTATAGTAATATTCAGATTCTCTATTTCTTTATTGATCCTCTGTCTAGATGTTCTGTCCATTGATGAGAGTGGTGAATTGAAGTCTCAAACTATTATGGTATATGTGTCTATTTCCCTTTTCAGTGTTTGCAGTGTATTCCTCACATATTTTGGGGCATTCTGGTTCGGTGCGTAAATATTTATGATTGTTATTTCTTCTTGTTTAATTGTTCCTTTTATTAGTAGATAGTGTCCATCTTTGTCTCTTCTAACTGTTTTACATTTGAAGTCTAATTTGGTGGATATTAGTATAGCCACTCCTGCTCTTTTCTGGTTGTTATTTGCATGAAATATCTTTTCCCAACCTTTCACTTTCAACCTATGTTTATCTTTGGGTCTAAGATGTGTTTCCTGTAGACAGCATATAGAAGGATCCTGTTTTTTAATCCATTCTGCCATTCTATGTCTTTTGATTGGGGAATTCAGTCCATTAACATTTAGTGTTATTACTGTTTGGATAATATTTTCCTCTACCATTTTGCCTTTTGTATTATATATATCATATCTGACTTTCCTTCTTTCCACACTCTTCTCCATTCCTCTCTCTTCTGTCTTTTTGTATCTGACTCTAGTGCTCCCTTCAGTATTTCTTGCAGAGCTGGTCTCTTGGTCACAAATTCTCTCAGTGACTTTTTGTCTAAGAATGCTTTAATTTCTCCCTCATTTTTGAAGGACAATTTTGCTGGATATAGGAGTCTTGGTTGGCAGTTTTTCTCTTTTAGTCATTTAAATATATCATCCCACTGTCTTCTAGCTTCCATGGTTTCTGCTGAAAAATCTACACATAGTCTTATTGGGTTTCCCTTGTATGTGATGGATTGTTTTTCTCTTGCTGCTTTCAAGATCCTCTCTTTCTCTTTGACCTCTGACATTCTAACTAGTAAGTGTCTTGGAGAACGCCTATTTGGGTCTAATCTCTTTGGGCTGCGCTGCACTTGTTGGATCTGTAATTTTAGGTCTTTCATAAGAGTTGGGAAATTTTCAGTGATAATTTCTTCCATTAGTTTTTCTCCTCCTTTTCCCTTCTCTTCTCCTTCTGGGACACCCACAACACGTATATTTGTGCGCTTCATATTGTCCTTGAGTTCCCTGATACCCTGTTCAAATTTTTCCATTCTTTTCCCGATAGTTTCTGTTTCTTTTTGGAATTCAGATGTTCCATCCTCCAAATCACTAATTCTATCTTCTGTCTCTTTAAATCTATCATTGTACATATCCATTGTTTTTTCCATCTTTTCTACTTTATCCTTCACTTCCATAAGTTCTGTGATTTGTTTTTTCAGTTTTTCTATTTCTTCTTTTTGTTCAGTCCATGTCTTCTTCATGTCCTCCCTCAATTTATCGATTTCGTTTTTGAAGAGGTTTTCCATTTCTGTTCGTATATTCAGCATTAGTTGTCTCAGCTCCTGTATCTCATTTGAACTATTGGTTTGTTCCTTTGACTGGGAACATATTTTCAATTTTCTGAGCGTGATCCGTTATCTACTGCTGGCATCTGGGCATTTAGTCAGATTTCCCTGGGTGTTGGACCCAACAGGTTGAAAGAAATTTCTGTGAAATCTCTGGGTTCTGTTTTTCTTTTCCTGCCCAGTAGGTGGCGCTCCTGGCACACGTTAGTCTGCGGGTCCCACCAGCAAAAGGTGCTGTGGGTCCTCTAACTTCGGAAAACTCTCGCCGTGGGGCAGGTTCGCCAGCTGAAGCGGCTTGGAAGAGTGCCTGCCGGTTTGGGGGTCCGAATGCCGGGAGGGTCGCCGGCCGCCGCAGCCCATGAGAGCACCCGTCCGAATTTCCTAGTCGGCCCAGGGCACCAAGCGTGGTGGGAGGGCGCCAGCCGCCGCGGCCCGGGAAAGTGCACTGTTCCCAGCCGGGCCGGGGAGACACATGTTTGGAAGGGACCCCCCCGGTCACCATTCTCCGCGTCCTGGGTATTTCCGATCCAATTCTCTCAGTTGGTCCGGGGGGCCGCGCGTGGTGGTGGCGCCAGCCGCCGCGGCTTGAGGGGACCGCCTGTCCAATTGTCCCTGCTGGCCCGGGAAGGAGGAAGGGAGGGATTCCAGCCGCTTGCCACCCCACCCGGGGAACCCCGCGCCCCTCGGCGATCTCACTGAAGCGGGTTCTCTCAGCCAGTCAGCTGTTCCAGGATGGGGTACGCTGTATTTTTGATCTCTGTCGTGGCTCCAGGAGCTGTTCTGTATCATTTCTACTCCCTTAGTAGCTGTTCTGGAGGAGGAACTAAGATCCGCGTGTCTTACTAAGCCGCCATCTTCTCCGGAAGTCAGTAATAAAATTTTTAAAATACATTAATAATAGCCTCAAAAGGAATGGAATATTTGAGAGTAAATTTCTAAAAAATGGAAAATGTGTACTCTGAAAGTAAAAAAAACATTGAAAGAAATTAAAGAAGACCTATATAAACAGAAAGATACCTGAGGCTTATGAATAGGAAGACTTAGTACAGTGGAGATAGCAATAATCCCCAACTTCTTTGCAGACACTGACAACTGATCTGAACATTCATATGAAAATGTAAGGAATCAAAAATAACCAAAATATCTTGAAAAAAGATATACAAAATTGGAAAATCATCACATCTCAATTTCAAAACTTACTACAAAACTACTAGAATTAAGACAATGTGGGCTTTTTTTTTTCTTTTTTTCTTTTTTTTGTGCATGGTCTGGGAATCGAACCGGGTTTCCCACATGAAAGGCAATAATTCTACCACTGATCCACCCATGCACCCAAGACAATGTGACTTTGACAATTTTCTGGCTGTCAAAGCAAATAGTTACAATGGACTGGCTTGAAGAAATATTAATTACAAAAATTATAATAATATAATCTACCCAATTTTGTAACTTCCTATGATATTTTCATATCAAGCAAAATTCTTAAAGATACATATAATCCATAACTATTCTATTAGGCTGGAATATTTATGCATAGCTCTACTGTTTAGATTCAGTTTTATTTTTCACATCTTTAAGACACCACTGTTGTTTTAGTTTGTTAAAGCTGCTCGAATGCAATATACCAGAAACGGAATAGTTTTTAAAACAGAAGTTATTAAGTTGCAAGTTTACAGTTTTAAGGCTATGAAAATGTCCAAATTAAAGTGCCAACAAGAGGTTACCTTCACTTCAGGAAAGGCTGATACCATCTGGAACACCTCTGTCTGCTGGAAAGGCATGCGGCTGGCGTCTTCTGGGGTCTTTGGCTTCTGGACTACCTCTTTCAGCTGGAAAGGTACTGGTGTCTGCTAGCTTTCTCTCCTCATTTCATAAGGTTTCCCAGGGGCATTTTCCTGCACCTCCAAAGATCTCTGGCTGTGTGGGCTCTGTCAGCACTAAAGCCTTTCCCAAAATGGTGCCCTCTTAAAAGACTCCAGTAACTGATTCCACATTGAATGAGTGGAGACACATCTCCAAGGAAACTACCGAATCAAAACGTTACCATAACCCACAATTGGGTGAGTCACACCTCCATGGAAACAATAAAAAAGATCCCACCAGCAATACTGAATGAGGATTGAAGAACATGGCTTTTCTGGGACACACAGCAGTCTCAAACTGGCACAACTGTGATGCCATGTAAAAGAAATTTCCAAACAGATGCGAGCACAAATTTTCAAATTTGTGAGCATGCTTCTTTTCCAAAATACTGTACAGACAAATCTTGGCTATCCAGAAGTTATTCTGGATTCATTCAACATTTATTCCAACATTCATTTATCCAAGAAATACTAAGTATTTATTGTTTTCCAGGTACTACTGTGATAAGTGCTATGGATATACAACAGCAAATGAGAGAAGCTTTCTGCCCTTGAATAGCTTTTGTTCAGTAAGAAAGATGAGCAAGTAAATAGGCAATTACCATACGGGGTTGTGAATCCATGAAAGCACAAGTAAAGGGTGCTCAAAGAATGAGCAACTAGACTAGCTTTTCTCAGAGGAAGTGGCATAAGCAGATGAATCCAGAGGGTGAGAAGAAGGTAGTCTTCAACTGTAAGTGTGGGCATGCTCTGTATCAGAAAGGGTATACAGTCATCATGCCAGGAAAGAAATAATTTTCCAGATAGTCAAGGCCTTAAATCTTGACATGTAACAACATTTATTTTAATCATTGTGCTTCAGAATCTACCTAGAATTTTACTGTAAGCAGGAAACAAAAAAAGAATACTAATCATAATTTAATATTTTCTTTATAATTCAAGGCCATCAGAGTTGTTGGTATGACTTATAATAGAGATGATCTTGGGGTCTACTTATATTTGCTACATGTACACCAAACGGCCTAAATTGGCCTTTGCTTTGAAACGAAAGATCTTTTTTACATGTGGTCTCTTCTTCCGATCTGCTTTCAGTATGTGTACATATAGGAGTTCCTTTCTACCCCACCCTCCTTTTGGCTTTTAATAGCTGTAGACACAGACATCAGATAACCAAGTTTATGAAAATTATGTCTAATATAAAAGTACACTAGCTCTGGGTAAGGCTGGAGGAATTCTGCTTGGTGAATAAAACATACAATCTATGAAGAATGCACCTTATGATATCTATTTCAGTCACCCAAAGATCTGCTTTGCTTACTCTTCACTGATTATATTCAAGGTAATTAAGGCTACCAGAAATACAAGTTCTAAATAGGTCAACAGTTTCTATAAGTAGAAACACTTTCACTGGCCTGTCATTCTATAATATGCATAACAATATAGGTTTAGGTGAATCTATACAACTAGCTAGAATAGGCTACTTATAATGCTGGTAGACTGGGAGATTTCTTTACTACATTTAAGCAACAATGGGATTATGAGAACAAATTTTGTCCCACTAATTCATTTGCAGAATGTCTACATGATGTCACCAAACCAAATAAATGTCATGTGAGTCTTAAAATCAATGAGAGCAGACGATTAATTATGTGAGCTTGTGGAAGACCAGAAACAAATGGCATTAGAAGCACGGAGTCACAATTCCCTCTTCTCCTCAGCACCTGTTCCATACGCTCTGGAGAGTACTGCCTGTGTTCTCCTCCCTGAAACTCAGCTTGGAACTATCAAAGATAAACTGAGGCATTTTTTTAAATCTTGTTAAAGTTGGTTTGGGCAACAAATGATTGGAGTTCTCTGGAGGGAATGGAGAGGGGAAGCTCATACGACGAAAACATAAGTAAACAAGGAAATGTTCTGACTGATGTTACGTTTGCATTTTATTCAGGGGGGGTTCTTGCAGAGTCGGGAGCAGATATACACTTATTATTGTGGTGTGCTTGTCCATTCTGATAAGCTGTCTCTACTGGACCAAAACTGATTTATTGCTAGGTGTTGCATATCTGCATTTCTGTAGGGTACATTTCATTGCGCCATTTTCTTGGAAAGCAGTTGTAGGGCAATTGTTTTTGTTTTCTGGACAATCCTTTCTCAGAAAGGTGTCCCTCTGAGCCATGTTCAATGCGGCAGCCATTTTATTTTACTTAACAGAACAATGCACAGAGATGCCAAAACATATATCTGATGAGCACATGTTTGTATAACTTAAAAATTGAAGTCACTGGCAGAAAAGGATTTGGTTCTGTATGTTTCACAGTCACTTTTAAACTGGTGGCAGTTAGGTTCTTTCAGTCTTAATCACACCCATGTTCAGTTCAAATGCCTTCCTGACACCTAGGAATGGAATAAGAAGCATATGGAGCAAGAAGCAGTACGTGAAGTTAGAAGCGTATGTTTCTCAAAGGGTTGCCAGAATAAAATTGGAATATAAAATTGGCATTCAACTGGCAGCTGTCTAAAAAATATATATTTTAAAAGGTAAAAAAAAAAAAAAAGGTGGATTGCAGAGTGTTCTGCCAATATGTAGGCAGGCTTCTTGGGTGAAGTCTGAGATTATGAAAGTTCAAGTGACAAAAAAAATAACATTTTTTTAGTCTATATTTTTCTATTACCCTCAAATTAGCTACATCACAGCACATATGTTCTATTTTAGCACCTAGACCATTATATTTATTTCAACTGTGCACTGAAACCATTACAGTAGCTAGATTTTCAATAAATTCTAGTGGTCAAAAATTACTTTCAATATTTTCAACACATATCTGAAAAAGACCTTGTATCCAGAGTCTATAAAGAACTCTTACAACCCAATAAGAAAGCAAACCACACGATTTTTTAAATGGCTCAAGATTTAAACATATTTCACAAAGATAGAAAGATGGCCAAAAATACATTATTAGTCATCAGGGAAATACAGATTAAAATCAAAATATATACCACTACACAACTAAAGAAAGGCTAAAGCTAAAAAGGCTGACCATAACAATGTGTTGGCAAAGACATGGAAGAAACTGAACTCTGCTAGTGAGAATGGCAACTGGTGCAACCATTTTGGAAAACAGTTTGGCAGTTTCTTATAAAGGTAAACACACATTTAAACATATGACCCAGGAATTCATTCCTAAGGCATTCATCCAAGAAAACAAAAACCTAATTCTACACAAGATTTGTACATGCATGTTCATAGCAACTCTATTCACGGTAGCCAAAAACTGGAAACACAGCTATATAAATTTATAAAAACTTGCCAAAATATACCTAAGATGGCATCAATTATTGTAGGTAAATTATAGCTCAATAAAGTTGATTTTTCAAATTAGCTTCATGCTAACAAAATTGGAAAATATTACTGAAATCTGATTTTCCAAAAATTTAAATGCTATCTGCATGGACTTTATCATAGAACATCCTAGCTACCGACATCCCAGTCAGCATCTCATCTATCTTCTGGGAATGTGCTTCACATGCAACTGCCCCATTACAGTATGCAATGCCATGAAATCAAATTTCAACTTTCCTGAAAGGAAGTTTAGGGTTATTCAGTATTCTTCACTTTCCACAGCCAACTGTTTCCAAAATCCCTTCCTCTCTTCACTGGAGTATCTCATATTAAATTGTAAAATCTCTGGGGAAGGGATGATTTATTATTTGGCATTTTATCCCTTATAGTACATACAGCAGTGCCCTGCACGTCACAATTTCTTAATAACTGTCAAATGCATCAGTAAATCAATAATTACCACTTCACCAATTTCTAGACACTTCACTTTGAGTAAGTAACCCTCCCACACAGATATTTATAATGTAATAGAAGATCCTATGAGATTCAGAAAAGTGAATTGCTCGAGTTTGTGGAATTTTCTGACTTCATGAAAGAAAAGGAATGTCTTCAGAATTCCTCGGGCACCTGCCTCCTTGTATCTTTTTCCCTAATTTGAAGGATTTGCTCTCCTAATAGAGAATCCTATTAAGAAAAAGCAGCCCCATCGTGATGATAAAGAAAACTGACCCTGGGGAGATGCTTCATCCTTAACATGCCTCAGTTTCTTCCTCTGTGACTAATGGGCAGGGGTAAATATGATAATAAGTGTGGAATTCCTTTGTAAATGCAATACACCAAATACAAAGGAATACTTTTTAATCTATAAAAGGTTGAGGTAGGAAGAATGGATTTGTTCAAGGATGGCGAACAGATCCCCCCCTTCATAACAATTTTCTGAAGTAGTACTTCTGGAAGAGCTAAAAGAAAAAGTTGTCCTGGGCTCAGAAGGAGCCTTGCAGACTATGTACACCAGATGACCTCTAAATTCACTTCAACTTTCAAGGTGTGTAATTCTAGCCTTACCAAAAGCATGGATTTCAAGGCACTGAACATAACATGATCATCATTATTCAGGCCTTCCTAAGCCTTTACACCCCAACTCTCCCTTCACAATATTCCCCTGAATTAATGCAGATTAAATCTCATAAACTGGGAAGCCTTTTCTATCATCTCCTCTGCTTTCCCTCTTGTACACAGAGATACGAATTACCCTCAAGGGGATTTCAAAGCTCCCTCTCCATCACTCCAAGAAGCAGAATTGGTATAGGTGGATGATCAATGAGAGATGGCACACATGCTAGGGAGTGGGACAGTTAAAAGTTATTGAGCCACTATGCATGCTCCTTTTGGATTCCTCTATTAGAGTCATTAGTGGCTCCTGGTCTCCTCCTGTGAATATCTGCCACTTGTGGTAAAGCTGCCACCTGTTTGGTATGACTCCTATCCTATAAAGGCCTAGGAACAAGTGGCCTAAGCTAGGAAGCAATGTTAGTGCATTCTCTCTTTCTCTCCAGGGGTTTGTCTTTCCCATCCCATAAGGTTGGCAGTAATCAAGAACAAAAATTAGAAAGTTAGACCTAGTGAAAGGGGCCCAAAGAGCCTACAGTTAGTCTGAGTCATAGATCAATGGGGTGTAAGGAGTTCCCACTCTCAAGTGATTGAGACCAGCCCACCCCAGCCCACCAGAGCTAGAGTTTCCACAGAGAACTTTGGGGTTAAAGTCCAGCAACAATGAAGAGTGCATTTGCTTGGAAGGTCCACACTCAGAGCACTGTGTGAAATCTTTGGCACTGCTAGATGGCTGTGGTTGAAGTCTGGGGTTGGTTTGGCCACTCCTCAGACTCTCTCCATCAGAAATATACATACAACTTCACTCTAATCTCATCACCCAGACAGTGGCATATACTTCTATCAAGAACACACTCAATGACATTAATTGTTACTCATATATTTCACTTACATTCTGCCAAACCTACCAAAGATGCTAGGGATGGGGCTATTAGTATCAGAACAGTAGAGTATGGTAGGAAAATATCAATAGAAATCCTAGTTGCACAGGAAGCTACAGATGAACATACCTAATAACCAAACCAGCACACATGAAAGCTAGTTTTCTTCCTCATTATAGGTGACTGGATATTTTCCCTGTTAGGTCAAGTTTATTAACCTTCAGAATGGGTATAAAAACACCAAAAAGTTGAAGTAGTTAATAGAGGCAGGGTAAGTTCAAATTTCAGTACTCCAAGTTAAATCCCCATGTTCAAGAAGTCTCTGAGTCCCAAAAGGAATGGCTTACCATGAAGCATGTCACCTTGGTTACTTGCTGTTGCCTGCAACCAAGATACACCATTTGAAACTACTTACTTCCATTTCCCTGGGGCAGGGGAAGGAGCAAAAAACCCACAAGAAATACTTCAGAGGAGCTCATTTGGCATATGTGGTCGTTAAGAAAACTTTTAAACACACATACACACACACACACACATATATATATATACAAAAAAATTAGTAAATTAGATTTAGGAAACAACTCAGTCTATAAAAGAAAGTCCATGGAATTAAACTTAAAAAAAAAGTCAATTTTTTATTAAATTTCAAGATTCAGGATCCATATAGAAAGCATTATTACTCTTCCTATGTGGTCAATGTTTTAATGGACCAGCCAGGCTCTTCTTTTATTTATGAGTTGAAGAGGGAAATGGTTAATATTTTTTATAAGATCAGATATGACATGACAAGACAGATCATGAAAAAAAAAACGGATTCTTCAACCACACTCCCTTTTTTCCTCCCAGGATTAAGCAATATAAACTAGGCCAAAGCTTTGGCTCAGCTCGTGTTTTCTACAGACCTAGAGTTGCTCCTGCAAATGCTGAGGACACCTCAACCAATCTAAATGGGCAAAATTTAGTGTCCCTTGGGGGGGTGGGGGGAGCCTAATTAGCAAGTTACTATAAGCATAACTCAATGTCACATGGTTAACTTCTCCTCCTGAAAATTCCCTTCGCCAGCCCCCCCTTAACAACTGTACTCTGATTTTTTTCTGGATCTTTGTTCACTCCCTTGTCAGTCTTCCTTATGGCCTTTTGTTCAACTTCTTGTTAAATGGCTATCCTTTTGGGCCTTTGTTTACTCCAAACTCCTTTTTTATGAGAGGGATCCTTTATTCTCATGACTTTAAAACTACCTGATGTTCCTAGATTTCTATGCTAGGCCCACACAACTCCTGAGCTCCAAACTAAAATTTCTAATTGACATTTATATTAGGCCAACATTCCAATACCTCAAACTCAACAACTCTAAAACTGAACTTGTTAACTTCCTTCCAGAGCCAACACTTTCTTATCTACTGCCTCTTAACTAACATCACCTTCTATAATCACCTCAAACGAAAATTAACAACCCCCCACATCTATTATTAGCACCTATGATGTCTCCTATCTATGGTCTGCATTACAAAACCATTGCCATGGCCTTCATGCAAATCCCTCCTCATCCTTTCTCCACTATTACCAACAGCCACTCTGAAACATTCTCTACATTTCCAGTTGATACCTCACTTTCGCCACTATTTGTTTCCTCTTCACCCCAAAAAGCAAGCAAACAAACAGAACACACACCCACACCCTTAGAGGCTAAGTAAAAAACATAAAGTTCTTAGCAAAGCATTCAAGGATCTTGAAATTCCAGCCCTATTCTCTCTTGCCTCATCTTCAACCACATGTTTCTGAGCACCCTTCACACTTGCCATTGCTTGTACATGTAGGAGTTCACCAAGGTTCCATATTGAGAGCCACCTGCACATTTGTATTTTTATTCAACTATGCCTTATTAATGTCATTCCTTAGGCTCAAAATGAATTCTTCTCTCCTATACCATAATATTCAATTCATCATTCAAGGCTCAGCTGAAACACTGGCTCCTCTGAGTCTGAATTCCTGGACTATTGCTTTCATCTCTAATAGAATACTTATGGGTCTCTGCCCACCATTACAAATGGGTGATTACATGTTTTCTTCCCTACTTGGTGGTGAACTGCTTGGGAGCAAAGACTCTATCTTGGTAATGACCATATCTCTGCAGCATTTATCTCCGTGCATTCACATAAGTAGACAGGTCTCCATAAATATTTGGTGAATAAATTTCATCAATCCTTTTGGCTTCTGTGTTATGATTACAGTTTCTAAAAATAAGACTGCTTTTTTAAGAAGAAACTAGTGATAAGTAAATTACATATAGTCTCAACTTCTATCAAGCAGATTTTTCTCCCCAAGTTTATGGGTATTTATAATATAGGGCACAAAGGAAACTGATAAACAACTATCCAACAAAAATTATGTGTTTGTGTGAACAACAATGGCAACTATTTCTTATTGTTCTAAATATAGCAAGGATCCATATTTCTTCTTTGTAAGTCATTTAAGATCAAACATCCACAGTAAAAATAACTCTGATCATAAACAGAACGTAATATAAATATAATCTAACTTAAAATTTAACTTTAAAAAGAAAATCTAAGGCCACATTTCTTGAAACGTTTATCATAACCATTATAGGTTTATTCAAGTAAAAAGACTAGCAAAAGCTCAAAACATTTTAAGTTAGACAGGGGGTACATTCAAATAGATCCATAGTTCAAACAAAGATAAACACAAGGAAATAAAAAGGGTTTTCCTTCTTTATAGAATATTCTCCTTTTGCCCTCCAGATCCATTCTCCCTTCATCTCTACTGTGCTATGTCCCAAGAGGTTGACCCATTCACTCCCTTGTCTTCTGACTTCTGGTTGGGTTTGCTCAATGAGAGATAGGAGGACATACAAGGAGAGTAAAGTTGAAACATTTATCTTCTTGGCTTTGTCCCTGGCGGGTCACAGGATGGCAAGGACTGTGTTCCAGCTCCTGTTGGGTGCTTCCTCTTTCATATCTTCAGCTCTTGCTGGTATCCATTAACATAATTTCCCAACTGGTCCCATCAGACCTAGGAATGGTAATAGCTTCCTACCGCTGCTATTCCAGGGGTGAGTTCCAATTCCATTTTAATTTTCCTTAACCCTGCCACATCTTTGTAAATAGTCCTTTCATTAAACACAGTGACAATACTTGAAAAGGAATTTGGCAAGATACTTTATGATGAAACATAAACATAAAATCTTGAAAATACTGAATTTCAGCAATTAAGCATAATACACTAATATACCCAAGAGAGAAAGCACTATTTTGTCAATTAAGAGAAATGAAGAAGTGCATAGCAAATACAACTACAAACTTGAGAGAAAAGAAGGAAAATATACAGTTTTTTAAAAATTTTATAATAAATTCCTAAATATAAATTGCTTGGCTACCTTAACTTTCAATGTGATTTTTTTTTTTTTGCTACTTTATAAATTCTAGGTAGTTTCAACAAATAGAAGCTAAATAATGATAAGAAAGTTTTCATCTTCATTCTAAACTATTTATTTCTCATCCATATTTTTACAAAGCCCTGCTACTTTTATACTGTTGAAATACAATGTTATTACCTCAAACTTATGTTTTTACCGCCTTCCACATTCCATGGAAGCTATGCTTTTGTTGCCTCCAATTATGTATCACATTCTGTTCCTAAAGAACACAGACTGATAAGCAGCCCAAAGATGACCCCCAAATAAATTCTGCCTCCTGTTATTCACTCATGCCCTTATGTAACCCCCTCTTCTTTAATGTGGGTCGAACCAAATGACTTGCTTCCAACAAATAAAATTCAGCAAAAGTGGTGATTCTGGAATTACTAAAAGACTACTGCTTCCATTTTTGTGCTCTGCCTTGTCTCACACTTGCTTGCTCTATGGAAGTCAGGCACCACGTTGCAAGCTGCCCTATGGGAGCCTATATGGCAAGGAACTGAATGAAGTTTCCGGCCAACAGGCAGTCAGGGACTGGGACCCTCAGTCCAAGAATCCATGAGGAAATAATCCTGCCAATAACCACCTAGGTGATCTTGGAAGTGGATCCATCCAGTCAAGCCTTCAGATAAGCCTTCAGCCTTAGATCTCAACACATCGTGAGATCTTGAGCCAAAGGCAACCAAGAAGCTGTGTCTGAATCCCATCAAAAGTGTAAGATAATGTTAGTTGTTTTAAGCCACTAATTTTTAGAATAACTTGTTAAGTAGTAAAAGATAACTCATACATACTGAGCCAGACATCTTTGTCGGTTCCTTTTGCATTAACTGATATTCCTATAGGGATACAGTCTGCAAGAACTAGCAGAAAGAGCACCAAGAGAAGAAATAAAAAATTTTAAAACATCAGAACATGTGGGTTTTTTGTCATAGAAAAATATTAATGTTAGGAAGAATAAAGTAGAAAGAAATCTAATGTAAATTAGGAATTGTTCAATGAATATAAACTCTAAAGGACAGAGAAATGAGAGGCTAAAATTGAATAATAAAGGAAAACTAGAGAACTAGAGCTAAGATTTAAAAAGGCTTACATGAGAAATTAAAACACAAAGCACCTAAAAAATAGAGAAAAATATCATAATGTGATCTTTTAAAAGGTTTATAAAAATGTTTATATTTTTAAATGTATTTTAATAAAATAATATATTTTATTAAAACCAGAATTTTAATAACTGAGAATTGTGTTGGACTAAGAAAGGGAAAGAACTAAAGAAAGATAATGTAATAAAGCTAGTTAGATTTAAATCTGTAGGTATGATGACTTGCTTTTATAACAATGACCACTTGTTATAATTGTTTAAAACAAAGGATCCATTCATGTATAGAAATTACATATTTGTTTAATCTTAGGATTAAGATTTTAATTATGATTATTAGAAGATAGTCCTAGAGGGCAGGCCACGGTGGCTCAGCAGGTAAGAATGCTTGCCTGCCAAGCCCGAGGACCCGGGTTCGATGCCCGGTGCCTGCTCGTGTGAAAAAAAAAAAAAAAAAAAGAAGATAGTCCTAGAAATTACTGAGTTTTGAACTTAACTTTAGTGAAGAGAGGAAAAAAAAAATCACCAAATAACTAGGAAAATAAAATACAGATTTCAAAAGTATTAAATGGGCACTCAAGTGATTTAAAGGTCATATTCTGAGTTTACCAATAAATCAGGACCAATTTGTAAGAACATACTGTTCCAGACTTAGAAATGACTGATCAGCAGAATATGTTCTTTATAACTGGACAGTGGTATCAAAATTGGTCCACAATAGTAATAGCACTTACTGAAAGAGACAATAAGAACCAGTATTAGAACTGATAGGGAAGACGTAAAAAAATAAATCACTCTGAAGATCCCTTGGAAAGACCTGAAAAGTCTCACAGATTCTCTCAGTAAGCCCAACCTAGCTAGTCCTCCTTCAGTGCTGGAACAGATCTTTGTTTTTTCTGCTGAGAACCAAATGAAGAAGTTAGAGCATGATGGAGCAGAATCACACCCAGCATGGCAAGAAGCTCACATCATTAGAGGCACATGGCAACTGAGATGACTTAGGAACAGTAAGTTCACATCGCACATCTCAGGCTTGCTCCAAGAATAGCACAGGGAATCATTCATATGATAGAAGATATGTTTAGCTCTCCCTCCTTCTGTCTTTCTCTCCACTCTCATAACAGAATGTGCTACAACAAGATACCACCACAACTGAACATGATGGAAAAGACTTAGTTTTTATGGCACCTGTCAGCAATATAGCACTGATGCTTTTAAAACACAAGGTCAGAAAGAATTTGACCCATTGGCTTGAGCTCACCTTCCCAATATAATAGGCTACAGCCCTCCTATACAGTGGGATTATACCAAGAACTCACCTACCACAGAAGATAGACACATCAAGGGCAGATAAAAATAGGCAGGAGACCTGGACTGTAGGACAACACTATCCTACACTAGCAGTGTGACCATGAGCACATCACATAACTTCTCTAGGTCTCAATTTTCTCCTTTTAGAAACATAAGCATATTATCCTAGAGGGTGGTCTCTTTAAGGTAATTTTTAGCTCCTAATTATGTTTCTATTTTCTACTATAGCAAGTTTAGAAATCTTTTTATCTGGCACCATAACAAATTTCTTGTGAAGTGTTGCAATTTAATGTTTAAGAGTATGGGTTCTGCCTCCACATGGGTCCCAGGACTAGATAAGCCCTGAAATGCAGAGGGGCCAGCCTCTCCAGAATATGTACAAGTTTTATCCCCCATCCTATATTATTGACAGCCCCTTTCAACATGAAAAGTTAGAATTGAGCATAGCCCAAATACCCCTAAACAATGGGAGAAAGATCAAAGGTGATAGTAGAGTTGTACAGAGAAGGGTAGGATTTAACAAATGAGTATGATTGTTGAATCATTATATTGATCTTTCTTTCAGCCTCCAGTATCTTAGAGTAGCTAGAAGTAAAACCCTAAAATTGTGGAATTGTAACCCATACCAAACTCTGAAATCTGTTCTAAAACTAACTGTTGCAATGTGTCTTGAAATTCATTGCTGTTTTTGTACATATGTTATTTTTCACAAAAAAGAAAAAAAGTCGATTGTCATGATAAATGCAGAGATATGAAAAAATAAAATAAAGGAATTCCAGTCCCCCCCCCCAAAAAAAATCTACTTAAAAAAATAAAAAAAATTTTGAGTGTGGGTTCTGAAGTCCAACAAACCTGGGTTCAAGGCCCAATGCTAACAAGGGGCAAGTTGCTAATCTCTCTGAGCTTCTGTTTTCCCTTCTGTGCTGGTCTGAAAGTGCTGTGTACCCCAGTAAAGCCATGTCCTTTCATCCTGATTCAATATTGTAGGATAGAAACCTTTGATTGGATTGTTTTCATGGAGATTGACCTACTCAATTGTGGGCATGACCTTTTGATCAGATTACTTCCATGGAGATGTGACATGCCCAATTATGGATGTGGTCTTTAATTAGACAGAGATGTGACTCTGCCTATTCAAGGTGGGCCTTGATTATTTTATGGAGTCCTTTAAAAGGAGAGGCATTTTGCAGAAAACATAGTTGCTTCAGAGTTGACAAAGACAGAGACTTTTGGATATGCAGAAAGAAAACACCCCTGGGGAAGAAATTTGAAATGAGAAGCCAGTTAAGAAAGCTAGCAGACATGGCCATGTGTCTTCCCAGATGAGAGAGAAACCCCAAGCATCATTGGCTCTTTCTTGAGTCAAGCTATCTTTCTCTGGATGCCTTAGTTTGGACATTTCTATGGCCTTAGAACTGTAAACTTGTAACTTAATAAATTTCCTTTATAAAAGCTTACCTATTCCTGGTATATTGCATTTGCAGCGAAATTTAAAAACTAAAACAATTTCTATAAGGGGGACAATAATATCCCTTATTATAATAGGATTGCCATGAAGGTAAATCAGATAATATATATAAATCATCTAGCACTGGGTCCAGCACATCGTAAGCTATAAATAAATGCTGTTGTTACAGGAAGCCATTACCCTTGCCTCCTTGGCTCCTTCTTCCAGTTCATAAAACTCTCCCAAACAAACCCTATCCAAGGAACTGTGTCTAATCTGGGCTTCACAGTCTAGTCTAGTATGGATCGTGATCTGCACTTACACAAAAACTTTTTTTAAAACTGTTTAAAAATAGATTTGCTTATATGAGAAAAAGTAAGGAAGGTTATCTGAGATTTTATTCTCTTATAAAAATTGCACCCCTACTTTCTTACCAATCTGAAAAAAATAAAGTTTAAAAGGTACATTTAAAAGGGAAGGGAAGAAAACAGAGAAGAATGCCTACTATTAAAATTCTACTTATAGAAAGACTGAAGGCCAGAACTTACATATTATACAATAGCTAATTTAAAATAAATTATTAGAAAACATATTATGATAAAAAATAATTAACATGTTCATTTTGGTTAGCTTTGGTCTTTCCAAAACACAGAACCACTTTAAGGATAGAAAATAGACCTTTAGGACAGTGGAATGATTGTTTTTGAAAAGCCTGTTCTTCTGATGGATATTAACCAAAGATAGCTATATATTGTGTTTTGATTTTGTGCAAGAAAGTGGATTACCTGGCTAATAAACTGCTTTAGCTGATGAGCTTTCTGCTCATTTCTGCTTCTGGAACATTCTGATTCTCAACTATTCTGTCTTATCTGTTTGCTTTATTCTGTCTTATCTGTTTGCTTTAAGTCACAAAGCATTTCAGTGTTTTTTATCCACACGTTGTGCTGCCCTACCTCTGGACTGATTTTTATCCTCAAATACCACATTCTTGATTTTTTTGTGGGCTTTCACTTCACCACAGCTACCAGAAAATAACCTTAATTTCAAAAGAAATGTGACATCAAATAAATATCTCAAAGCACTGATCTTGATTTATGTTTCTCCGAAGAAATGAGGGGGATCAGTTGAAAAGTAACCAGTAGAGGACCCTGGTGGCCTAGACTCAGCAAAGTTTTCTTTGCCAGTATATGGTACCTAGAACTAAGAATAAACAGCGATGAAATGTGAGAATATAGCCTATAAAACAAACCCATCAATCAACTTTTGGATAATTAAAAGAAAAAGAGAAAAAAACATCAACAAAAAACTTCCATGATTAATTTTGACAATTTGTCCGTTAGTTGACAAGAAAATCTGAGCATTTTTTGCTTCAGTGGACAGAGTTCTGAATCTAGAATTTGAAGATGGTGGTAGTTGAGTTCATGTGCAGCGTGACTAGGTTATGTTGTCTAATTGTTTGGTCAAGCAACCACTTGCCTTACTATTACTATGAAGGTATTTCATGGATTTAAATCATTACGCAGTTGACTGCATCTATGGCTGATTTACACCTGCAATCAACAAAGGAGATTGTCTACAGCAATCAGAGTGAATTCTCACCCAATCAGTTAAAGATTTTAAAGGGAGAACTGATGGGAAGTGGAGAATGGGGTGAGTGGGCTCAGTTGTTACTCCAGCAGGGACAAAAGGCCACACACAGGAAAATGCCTGCCCAGGCAGCTAGCTTGGGAGATCAGCCCCCTCAGCTCCACAGCCTGTAGCTCCTGTGGGAAACCTAGAAACCAGAAAAATTACTTTCCCTGCTCATAGACACTATTCAACTAGTGAACAGAGCCTATCACTCCCCTTTCCATACAGAGGCTCAGAGCCCTCAGAAGAGCATGGATGGGGCACAGGAATGAAGAAGGAAGCCACGCTGTGGTCTATGCCCCCACACCCAACACCACACCCCCATAACCTCGCGCCTATGCACCCAGCGATGGACAACACGAGGCACACAAATGTAAGAATCATTGGTGTCCTAGGAGAAAAGAATAATAAAGGGCTAGGAAGAGTAGTTGAGGAGATAATGGGGAAAGACTTCCCAACCCTTATAAAGGACACAAATATGCAAATCAAAGAAGCCCAACGAACTCCAAATAGAATAAATCCAAATAGGCCTTCCCTAACATACATACTTATAAGTCTGTCAAATGTTGAAGAGAAGCAGAAAATCCTGAAAGTGGCAAGTGAAAAACAATCTGCTACATATAAGGGTAACCACATAAGACTGAGTTCAGACTACTCAACTGGTACCATGGAGACAAGAAGACAGTAGTGTAATAAATTTAAGATCCTGAAAGAGAAAGACTTTCAGTCAACAATTATTTATCCAGCCAAATTGTCCTTTAAAAGTGAGAGAGATATTAAAATTTTCACAGACAGAAAAAGGCTGAGAGAATTTATCAACTAGAGACTGGCCCTATAAGAAATAGTAAGGGAGTTCTGACAGCTAAAATAAAAAAAGACAAGAAAGGGAGGTCTAGAAGAGGGCACAGAATTCAAGAGTGTTAGTAAGGGTAACCTAAAGGATAGAGAGATAAAGAGGGAAAAATATATATATAGATCTGACAAATAAAAACCAAACGATAAGTTGGTAGAGTCCAGAAGTGCCTTTACAGTAATAACTTTGAATGTTAATGGACTAAACTCACCGAATAAAAGATACAGATTGTCAGAACAGATTAAGAAATATGATTTAGCTATATGCTGCTTATAGGAGACTCATCTTAGACCAAGAATATAAATACATTGAAAGTGAAAGGATGGAAAAAGATGTAACCAAAAGAAAGCAAGAGTAATAGACAAAACAGACTTAAAATGTAAAGACTTCCTAAGAGATAAGTAAGGAACCACGTATTGGCTACCTATGTGACACCTAAGGCTCAGAGTTGGAATTCTGCATCTCTCAAAGTAAGCACTGCTACATACAAAACCTCTTAAAGAAATCACAAAGGAGATCGGGCTTCAATTAGACAAAAGAACGAAGCCCATATGGTTGGAACTAAGGTAAATCAGAATACAGGGGTAAGGATGACACTGAATTTTAGAACTTCATCTACTATATGAGACCAAAGGAAGAGATGTTTATTTTGTCTAAAACCTAAATTTTCTGTAGCACATATTCTAACTCATCTGCATAGTTCATTTAAACAGCCCAAAGACATGTAGTCCAGAATGGGAATGAGGCTTCTAACTATGCACAGCTTAATGTGATAGCTGGATACATCCCAGAGTATGTTGGACAGATAATTAAAAAGTATTGCAAATCCCTTGAGGGACTAGAGAAAAAATACAGAACTATAAAACTTTTCCACCTGGGAAATCCCTGATATTGTCTCAAACATTAGGGACTCCCAAGTCAATGGGCCAAGCCTTTAATCTTGAGGTTTGCTCTTATGGAGCTAATTTATGTAACAGAGAAGCTAACCCTACCTATAGTAATGCCTAAGAGTCACTTCCAAAAAACTTCTTTTTCTGCTCAGACGTGGCCTCTCTCTCTAAGCCCAACTCTGCAAAGAAAATCATTACCCTCCCCACTACATGGGACCTGAGATCCCAGGGTACAGTTTCCCTGCAAAGTACAATCTGATTCACAGGGATGAACCTGGTCCTAGCACTGTGGGATCAAGAATGCCTTCCTGACCAAAAGCGGGAAAAGAAAAGTAACAAAATAACAAAGTAACTGACTAAGAAAGTACAAAAAGAATCTAGAGGCTATTCTGGAGGCTACTCCTACAGTAGCTTCAGCTAGACATTGTTAATTACCACAGTTTGACAAACCCCAACCAAAACCATTCTTATTAATCCTAAAGAACACCTAGGGCTCTCTATCTGTGATTCTACAAAAGTTGCACACACTAAGTTTACTTTCTAGAAACTAACAACCTCCAGATGGTTCCTAGGCCAGATAAGTCTTGAAACCCAGACGTGCCAATCTCTCCAAGAACATCATCTAGTTCCATCTCCCATCCTATATTATTGACACCCCTCTCCATCATGAAAAAGAGAATGGGTATAGCCCAAAAACTACTAAAAATTGGGAGAAGGATCCAAGGAGAAAGAGTTATAACAGAGAAGATAGGATTTAACAAATGAATATGACTGATGAATCATGATACTGATATTTCCTTTAGTCTCCTGCATTAGTCAGCCTTCTCTAAAGAAACAGCACCAACAATAGAGATCTGTAAATATGAGATTTATAAAGGCATCTCACGCACCAGTGGTAATGGAAGAGTCCAAAATCCATCTGGCGAGCTGTGAAGCTGGCGACTCCAATGAAGGGTCTGGGCGAACTCCACCAGGGAGGCTTGCTGGCTGAAGAAGCAATGAAAGAATCTCTCTTCTTCCCTAAAAGCCTTCAACTGACTGAATTATCTTGGGAGATGCACCTTAGTTGATCACAGATGCAATCAGTCACAGATGCAATCACTTTACTGATGATATAATACACTAGCCCTCCAGCTTATCAACCAGCCACTAAATAAATATCCTCGAAGCAATGGTGAGGCCAGTGCTTGCCTCACCAGACAACTGGGCATAATTACATCACCAAGTTGACATCATAGTCTCTAGGGTCCTAGAGCAGCTACAAGGAATCACCTGAAACTGTGGAACTCTAACCCATATCAAACTCTGAAATCTGTTCTGTAACTACTTGTTACAATGTACTTTGAAATTTATTACTTTTTGTATATATATTTCACAATAAAGTTAAAAAAATAAAAATAATTTCATATGAGGCTGCCTGCTGGATAAGTTGTTAGTAATCCATTTATTTCATGAACTTAGTTCATCAAAACTATACCAATGCAATCTCTGAGTCAGCCCTAAGCAGGTCTCAGTCCTCATTAATATAAATAAAAAACCTCAGAAGATGTTGTCAGTCTCCTCACCTGACAAACAGTGTTGACGTTTACTGGATTTCCCTCTGAACCTTCTGGACTTAAGAACTACCTCCAAATATTAGCTGTGGATAGGCTATTTTGATTTTTACTTCACAAATATCCTGGAGAGTAGAGCCATTTTGTCTACTTTATTTTTCAGAATGACCCTTCATTAAATGTGCTACCCTATATTTTATGCTTAAAAGCATATGAGATTCTGCATGCCAAAGAGGAGCAAGTGTGACATGAATAACAATTTTAGGGAGTTATTCTTTATTAGAGATCTTTTTTCCTCTATTAAATAAAGAAGGTTTTCTTTTTCTACCTTAAAAGTCAAAACTAAAAATCTTTCATTGGGTTCTCAAATACTAGGAGAATATTAAACCCACACTCCATATATAAAAATTTCACTGTTACTCCATTTTATTGTTACTAGTGAATTTCATCAAATGATAGAGTTGCAAGAAGAGAAAGGGGAGAAAGGTTCTTCCTAAGTGAGTGATGGGGTGCAGGTGGGAAGCTGAGAAGAATAGTTATTAAAATATACAAACATGATTGAAATGTTAGTGATCAATGAAAGGGAGGGGTAAGGGGTATAGTATGTATAAATTTTTTTTCTGTTTTCATTTTCTTTCTTTTTCTGAATAGATGAAAATGTTCTAAGAAATGATTATGATGGTGAATATGCAACTATGTGATGGTATTGTGAATTACTGATTATATATGTAGACCGGGATGATCAAAATAGGAATGTTTGCATTTGCTTTGTGTTTTTTGGTATTTAAAAAAATAAAATTAAAAAAATTAAAAATATATATATATATATGCAAACATAAATGTTCACTAGGGACACAGTGTAGACTGGAGCTTTTAGTCCTGCCATTTCCATGCATCCAGTTGTCAGTCTATCTAATTATCACAGTGCCACTCTGGCAGATGAGTTTTGATGAATTACAGAACCTTAGAATCAGAGGCAATTCATCTAATCCAAATCTTGTGTTACAGATCAGGAAAATGAAGTCTGGAAAGGAGAACTCATTTTCTCAAAGTCTTAAAGCTAGTCAGCTGTCAGAGCCAGCGCTAGGCATTGAACTCTCTCGGTCTCTGCCACACTCAAAATTTCCTTAGATTCTAAGTAAAGGTAAGGACCAGATAACAGGAGCCATATCCACTACAAAAGTGCATGAAAGGATTATGGCAGAATAAGTAAAAAGCAAAGAGTTACCACCTCATCAGCAACTTCAGGAGCACTGTCAGAACTTGTGATGACTCTTAAGTCAGTAATAATCTTAAATCAGTAATAATTGAAAAATCAGCTATGTGCTGTGACTAGGCTAATAATCATTACAGCCATAACAGTCAAAGGGAGGGTGCACACTATATCTACACTTAGTGGAAGCATATAATGATTAAAACACAAAAAATGAAGCACTATTTCTACATGATCACAGGATCGTCTGATTATCTAAATTTTCAAATGACCTTGTAAGAAGGCTGGACTAGATCATAGTGAAATGATTCCCATTAATGGCAACTGGAGTTATAATCTGTCAAAATCTCTATCACTCCTATTTCTTTTCTAATAAAAATAATTTTTTAAAAGTGAACTGAAAAAAATTTTCTATAACTCCAAAGCCATCAGAGGCACAAGGCTCCCAGCCAACAAAAGCTTTTTCTTTTCTACTATAATATTTTAAAGAATGACTTTTCACCATTTAAAAGCACTCTAATAGTTGAAAACAAAAATGTGAAGCATCATTACTCACAATAGCTTCTATATTTACTTTTTACAAGGAGTAGGAAGGCTGTGGTTACCATCTTGTACATGTTATCAATTTTTAAGACAACACATTTTTATCCTAAAAATTTCCTTTTAAAACATAAATTAGGTTGAGTTCTAAGAATTATTTTCCCAGGCCTCAGTTCTTAAGTTTGGATAGTTAATATGAAATATGGTTACTAGAAAAAAAAATATGAAATGGGAAAAAAATAGATTGTAACACTTAGGCTCTCCAAAAAAGATGTGCAGCTGAATCGATTTATAAAATAAACCATAACCCTCAAAAATATATTTTGTTTTTCCAGCTTCTCAAATTCTGGTCAGTTAAAGAATATATACTAAAAGGCATTTGAAGTTAAATTTTTTTTCCACATCTTAAGGCTATTGTTTTAACTCTAAGTGAATAACTCAAAGTAAAATTATGACGAAAGAACTAAAAAACAGTATTTAAAAATATATTTCCTACACACACATTCCAAATCAATTTAACATATATTACTCAGCAACTATAATGGACAAGGCCTTCAGCTAAATGTTGCAAGAGAGCAGTCCCTGAAAGAGCTTTCATTCTAGTTTTGCACTAAGTAAAAAATAATAATAATCATGATATTTTATCTAATATGAGAAGGAAACGCAAATCAGATAAATTTAAAGAAGCAGCAGCATTTGAGATGGGCCTATCAGAAAGGATAAGATTTTGAAAGACAAGAAGGGATGCCAAAAAGCAGAGTGGAGCAATTTCTTGATTATAAGGATGAGCTAAATTAATAACAATTTGGCAATTTCTGGGGATAACTGCCAACATCAGACCATTTTACACTACCTTTAGAATGCATTTTTCAATTTATAAGACATTTCATCCTTGCCCTTTCCTCTCCTCCCCTTCCTCTTCCACCTCCTTCTTCTTTACAGATACTGGAGGTTTGAGGTGATACTCTTGATGCCCATATGAGAGACTATACCCAAAGGATCAAGGGCCCCCAGTGAAACAAAGTACTCCTTTATAAATTTCACATTCCCAGACACAGGATAGACCAGTATTATTCTCATTTCACCTGTCAGGAAATACGGTCAGTGGGGTTAGTGATGACCCATATTTAGAAAGGGTGGGAAGAGGCACTGCAGGAACTCAGCCAGGTCTTCCAATGGTAGATCTTCCTACTGGCTCACCAACGTGAGGACTTCAGTCAGGCTGTACCACGGTAAGCTCCCCAGTTGCACAGAATCCTGTTCTTACATTGATGTGACATCAGATAAATGCTATGAAAATTCCTTTTCTCTCCCAAGGCACAGTGTGATAAAAGGCATAACAGAAAGTAGAAGAGATGTAGTTTAGCAAAAAGGAATAAAACAGGAAAAAATATAAAACACCACAGGAATCTGGAATTCCAAAAATCCTTAGATCACAGTTCTCAAGTGATTGCTGGTTTTTACCAATTTTATTGAGATGCAGTCACAACCCACAAAAACCACCCAAAGTATACAATCACTGGCTCACCATATCATCGCATAATTTGCATACATCCCCATGATCAATTTTAGAACATTTTCGTTAATCCAGAAAAGAAATAACAATACAAAACTATTTCAAATCCTCCCATATCCCTTTATCCCCCTTCATTGTTGACCCATAACATTGGCGTAGTAAATTTGTTACTGTTGATGAAAGAATATTAAAATATTATTGTTAACTATAATCCATAGTGTGCAATAGCTATGTTTTTCCCATATTTCCCTCTACTATTTATTTTCACATTTGTAGTAGTTCATGCAAGAACTTATTTACATACATGACTTTAAACAATCATGTTCAATCAAATTTATCTAGAATTCATCAAATTTATTTATAATCCCAATAATGAGCTACCACCTCTATCTATGGCCAAACATTTAAGTCCAACCTTGTTAACAATGCTGTACATATTAGGTAACTGCTCCCCCTTCCCTAGCTTCTGTCTACCTCTGGGTACCCTATATTCTACATTTTAAGACTCTGAGTTTACATGTTCTAGTTAGTTTGTATTAGTGAAATCATTTACCTACCCTTTTGTGTCTGTCTTATTTTTACTCAGCATTATGTCCTAAAGGTTCATCCATGTTTTCACATGCTTCAGGACCTCATTTCTTCTTACTTTAAAGTGATCTTGATGCCGGATTATTGGAAAATACTGAAGGCAGGCATATCTTCAAATATATTTAATGCACCAAAAAAAGTATACTAACAAAATGTGCAAAACAAACCCAACATGCTTTGTGGTAGTAGATGTTATTGCGAAGTTATTAACATCTGCTGAACTAAAGAATAAATAATGAGCAGGGGTTAAAGAGTTCCTACCTCAGCTCTACCACCGAGATCAGCTCTGTGATCCTGGGCAAGGCATCTATTCCTGGTCTGAAATATGAAGCAGCTGAACTAGATAATATTTATGGGTCCCTTTTTCTCAAACTGTTTTGAGTCTATTAATTCCCAAGCTTTCGGACATAGGAGAGGCAACTCAAAGGTCTACATGTGCTATTTTCCCTAACAGAATAAAATGAAACCTGCACATTTGAAAACCTAAAAAGCATACAGAACAGATAAGTCAAGCCCCATAAAACTACTATAATACCTAATACTTACATAGCACTTTGATATTTCACAAAGCGATTTCACATATTTCCTCCACATGTTAGACTCAAAATGTAATAAGTGCTGGCAACAGAAACAGAAACCAAGCATCTAAATCTTTTTTACAGTGCTGGAGTTATTAAAATAGCAACAGAGCTTCAGTATTTATTTGTTTGTAAAGGCCCTAGAAAGCATTTGTTAAAATGATTATACTCTGGCAAAATTTATAAAAATTATATAACTCAGCTAAAATGGCCTCAAAGTATAGCATATTTTTTATGTTTTAAATCACAATGAAAGTTGAAGATGATATAAGAACCTCATAGGATCATGCCTTTACTTTGGGACCCCTAGCCTATTCATTGAGGCCTGGTGAGGCATGGTGGGTCATGGCAGGGGGGGATAATGTTGGTCTATTTGATTTGATTTAGGGAGCTCTGTAAATAAAAACAATTTCATTCATTTTCATCTTCATATTTTGACATCTGCAGACTGATTTGTGGAACCAGGAAAAACATGTATACTAGCACCTTAATACAGTGATTAGATTTTTAAGAACACCCAGCAAAAGCTGAATTCTATCCAAGTTTAAGACTGCTTACTTGGTAATAGTGTCATAGTGATTATTAAATGTACTGGTCTATTCTAAAGCCATCATCAACACTGATGAAATTTTCAATGCCATTGGGTCCCTTACGGCACACAGCACACAAAGTTTTAATGGTTGCTTAATGTCTACTATCTCTGGAGAAATGAGGCCACTTAAATGTCTTTCCTTTCTCATTTCCATAACTTATGGTCAACAGCTAGTAAATGGCATTTCTGGGATTCACACCAGATCTGCCTAACCCCAAAGCCCAGGTTCTTTCCCTTACCCTCCATCCTCTCCTCTCTATCAGGGAGCAAGTCAATGGGCCCTATGGCAATAAGAACATAGGGCATTTCCTACTGGAGGCAAGTGGAATAAAAGTTCTATTTTTAAGTCCTATCTCACTGCCTAACTTCTGACTCAATGGTCTAACAACTCTATGTTCAGCTTCTATAACTTCATTTCTCAAAATGTGTTCTGGGGAACAAAAGTAACGTAAAATGTAATTAAAAAAAAGAGCTTGGGGCAGGCAACGGTGGCTCAGTGGCACAGTTCTTGCCTGCCATGCCAGAGACCTGGGTTTTTTCCCTGGTGCCTGCCCATGTTAAGAAAAAAATAAGAGCTTTATGGGAAACTGTGGGCTACACAAATATTGGTTGCTTACTACAGAACTTAACAAAGCTTTTAATATGCTAAAATGTAGCATTATATATAGTCTTTTTTATTTATAATATGTTTCACATTTTTAGAGGGCCCAAGACTTTATGTCATCATATTTTGTTGACTCTTATGGAACAAAAGTATCCTCATAAATTTTATCTAATTCAACAGATCAGCATCTCGTATAAAGTTTTATTTTAGCAGCATCATTTGCACAATATGACACATAAATGGCAACAAAATTATGTCAAAACTATTTAATAACACTCTTTTAAGTA
The DNA here is from genome assembly GCF_023851605.1 of Tamandua tetradactyla. Lineage (NCBI taxonomy): Eukaryota > Metazoa > Chordata > Mammalia > Pilosa > Myrmecophagidae > Tamandua > Tamandua tetradactyla. Next base: position 57,710,558 of record NC_135331.1, on the reverse strand, counting down.
AGAAGTCTCACAATCAAATTCTATAGGATTTAATGTTGCTGGGATTTAAAGTCAGCAATAATCTACTACTGTGCCAGCAAATGAATAAGTACTACCCCTACAATGTCTGAAATTTAATGAGGGAGTCACATGAATGTTAGAATATGTTTCACTCAATGATTAATACAGGTTCACCATTATTCAGTTTCTACTTGAACACACCACCTTATTTTCCATCCCTGAACTCAGCCAAGGACGTACGATAAATTTGAGGGCTAAAAATCAGAAGTTTTGATGAATGAAACAGATGAAAATAAGACCGGCTATTGCAGAAGAAAATGAGACTTTTTCCCCTTGAAGTACATTTTAGACTAGTTCCAGTTATTTAAAGTAACAATGGTGACCTCTGAAGAAGGCAACTTGTGACCTGGGAATAGCAGAGAAACAGAAACTTCTCATTTACACTCCTTTATGTTTTAAAATTTTAAAATTTAACTATATCACATACTCAAAAAGTAAACAAAGTAAAAGGATACAAACCAAAAGCTCAGCCCTTTTTTATATTATACTTTAGTAAGCATCTTCAACAGATAACTAAAATATGCACACTTTTTTCTCCAAACTTTAAATACTCATTAGTTTGTTCATTCAAACTTTAAATGCTTACTCAGTACCAGATGTGGTAGCCTGTGAAAGGTTCTGGAGAATCCAGAAATTAGATACTTCCTATTCTTCAGGATTATGCTTACTCTACTAAGTAATCATAGAGGAAATCAATTACATCAGCCAATAGTGAAAGCATTATTCATGTAGTTTGGGGAATTAAGATTAAGGTCAAGCCTTTAATGGTATTCAAGCACATATATGAGGTAGATGATCTTTCTCCTTCCCTGTATTCAAAGATTAATGATAAGGAATATACATTAATTATGTGATTGACTCAAGGAGTACCACTTGAGTACTTATTATTTCCACTTATTATTTCCTAATAAGACACAAATTACAATAGAGTAACATCATTGAATACATACCATGGCATGAAAATTCTATCAAGACTTTTGGAAGGGAGGAATAAATATAACAAACACTCAAGAGAATAGTTGAAGACAGAAGCAGATTCTGAAATCACTAAAAATCTAACATTAAGAAATAGAATGAAAACTGGAGACAAATGAGTCATATGGTAGAAGTCTGCCATACTAAGAAAGAAAGATGGATAGGGCTTAAAATTATTCAGAAAAGATATAAGCCAAGAACAGAATTACGTGCAAATGAGGTTCAGCATACTTTCCCACACTAGCCTCTCTTGCCTACCCCTCTAATTAAGCAAAAACTGATAACTGTTTCCAGAAATTGATAACATGATCCAGTTGTTTCTTTACTATGAAAACAACTGTAAGAAAACATTTAAAAGAAACGCTGTCCTCTCTTGGAATCAATCTTCTTAGAAATAAAAATAAAATTAGCAACAGACGCTATGTAAATGTGTCTTCACATCCAAGGAATGATACTACAAATCCTGAACTTAAAATCTTTGAAGTCAAATGATGCAGTACATGCCTGCCTATGCAAAAAAAAAAAAAATGATGCAGTACTCCTTAGTGCCTAACCTTATATATGCACTGGTATGCTCCAACATAGAAGAACATCACCTTAGAGCTGCATTTTTTAAATGCTGCTTAAAAAGTGGAAAAAAGTAGTAAGTTGCTCTTTATATTAAGAATCATTTACAACCAAGCATTTGGTAAAACAAAGAACTATTGACCTATAAAATGCATACTGAGTTTCACTATATCCCCAAATTCTAATATCACTTTATTTAGGAGAGGGTAGAATGTATATCACCGGGAGAGGATGGAGGAAAGGGCTAAAATGGCAAAATCAGGTAGAGAGTGGGAGATACTGTTAACTTATTCCTGCTTATAATGTCCAAAACCCACCTGATTAGGGTAAACTTTAAATAACTGACACTTTGGGAGCTGGTTTCAGCAGAGATATTTTAGGAAAACTTTTTATGCTATTTCTACTTGTATTTGATAGAAACTTCAAATAACATCCATTTGAGCAAGGATTACTTGGTTGTTTTTTTTTTTTAACTTCAGAATGCCATTTCTTCAGTTATAAAGTATGGTAGGAACACATATTTGGAAGTAGAATAGTTCCAATTGCTGCTAACGTAATAGCAACAAACCTCCCACTAAATTGCAGTAAAATATTATGACAAATACCCATCCAAAGGATAGGAAAATGCTATTGTATTTCGTCTCTTAGAAATGGATATCCTCAATCAGTAAGTGCTCTTCTTAAAAGCACCAAATAATCCCTTTCCAAGAAGTTTGCTTTCTGAACCCTTCACCCTACATCATTTCTGAATTTTTTCTCCTATTTTCCTAATTTTAATTTATTGGTTATAAATCTGAAAACATGTGTTACTTATTTGCATTTGGCTACAGAAAAAAAATCTTAATGTACATTAGGGACTGAGGGGCGAATGCTGGAAGCAAGAAAGCAGTGAAAGATAAAATAATAATGATCAAAGCAAAAACAAGAATATTATTCCTCTCCTCCTAGTGGTGCCAGAAAAATGGTGTAAATTTCCTCTCCTTGAGGAGAATCACCTAATTATAGGAAGAGCATATGCCCTGCCTATGATAGCATAAATGTATGTTTTAAAGACTGTTAAAAGCTGCCCTCTTAAAATGGGGGCCATCTCAATACAAGTCAATCATTCCTTTGCCATCATCTCTCTATTCCCTTATCTTGGAGTACAGTGGTTCCCAAATTATAGGCTGCGGATCAGAAGCATCAGCACATCTGGGAACTCATTAGTATTCCAAATTATGGGGGCCCCACACTAGACCTACTAAATCAGAAACTTTAGGGGGTGGAACCCAAGAGTCTGTTTTAACTAGTGTTACAGGGGATTTTCAGGCATGCTAAAATTTCAAACCACTGTCCTAGAAGAACATATGATCTGTCAAGTTATTCTGGCTTTTAATCACATGCCACCTTAAATTGTCATTAAACATTTTCATGTGTATTCATTCTCAATCTAACTTATGAGAGCTTTGGGGGTAAAAAATTCTCTTTCTTTGTCCCCTCTGCTTTCCCTCACCTACCAGTAATTCACACAGAGCTAATAAGCCAAAGGAAACATATGGAGCATTCATAATGACAGGATTTGGGGAAGGAACCCCCTCTTTCTGAATATGATAATCCCATTCACCTGAGAGATCTAGTCCCCTTAATTATGGCATAAAAAACCCAAGTTCTCCAATTTTTAGTCTCCGGGGGGGGATTGATTTAGTCTCAGAACGAAACTGCTCAGCTTCAGAATTTGGTTAATTCAACTGAAAAACAAATTAAAAGTTGCATAAAATATTTCTCCCAAAAGGTTTAGCAACCTTAAACAGGGAAAGGGGGAAGAAGCAGCAGCATTTCTTTCTCAGAAGTACACAGTATAGGTCATATACATGGGAAGGTTCATTAATTGCCCCTGTGGCAGTATATAACCTTTTAAACTCTTTCAATATCAAAGCCTTGTTTTGCTTGCCAACTCTTTCTTTGCTACATACAAACCATAAAAGGTAAATATTCCCATTCACATGCAGTGTGTCCTCACTATTCTTGAGCAAAGAACGAGTTGCTCAGCTGCTAATGATCCAGGTTCTGAGTTTAACACATGTTGGGCGCTTAATGGTGGTGCCTAGGGAGGATCTAACCACAGGGCATTCTTCTACCCCAACATACATACATTAAATGTGCTCACCTGTGTTCTGTTAGCACTGAGCATGTACCCTGTTAAACTGAATGCACAGAAATATTCCTTACTATGATGAAAAGTAAGGAGTATCACTAGTGCCTACCATGTCCTAACACCGATGTATGTTCAAAGTGGCTGCACACTTCAGGGTGAGGCTTTTCCTAGGTTCTGTGACTTCCAAATAATGCATTTGTAGGTTCTTCAAACCCACTTAAGAAAGGAACCTCAACCGTTGAACTTCTCTTCCATGTCATCTCACTACAACTCCAAACCAAAAATCCTTATTAAAGCCGAGAAAATCTTTCATTTGTGTATGCCAATGCATGTGTGTGCTTAATTATCTGCATGCAGTCCATTTGGCCAGCATAATGGCCTAGGATGAGGAGATGGCAGGCACTGGATGTTCAGCCTCAAAAAATAAAATGATTTCTAAGAGCCAAGCATGACCTGAAAGAAACAAGGAGTTGCCAAATCTGAAGAGGATGTGCACTTGGAGGCAAGAGGCTTCTCAGCTAAAATGACTGCTCTTCTCATCATGCCGTGAATATGGAGTTGGAAAGCACTCTAAAGATGAAAAAGGTCAAATTTCTCTCCAGCCTGATGGGGACGGGGTTGGGGTGGGGGGTGTAGGGAGGTTTTCAGGGAGGTCATCTATTAGAAATTAAGTTATCCAAAATTTTAAAATAAAAAATTGTGATTACTTCTTACATGAGTTTAAAGACTGAGACTTACACATTTGAAACACACAGCTCATGATAAATAATCCTTAGAGGAGTATTTAAATTAATCTAGGTCTCTGCAATAAAACATCAGTGCAAATATTAGACTTTGAAAAAAAACAAAACAAAAAAAAGCAAACCTTTCATGCTTGTGAACCAGACTCTAGAATATGGTGAGACCCCTTTCCCTGTGGTTAATTACTATAACTTTCCTTTATCTCTATAATTGGGGTCCTCAGCCCATGACTGGTTGCCTAGGTGCAAAAATGATTCCCCAAGGGTATAAAAATAGCAAAGGCTTTTTGTCACATGCTAGGCTCAGGCTGCTATTTGCAAGACTAAAAAACAACAGGAAGCCTTTTTTCTTCTCTTCTGTGTCATTAGGGAAAATGGGACATCCTCCCTTCAAATACTGAGCTCCAGCCATTATAGTTGTGCCCACACAGAGCCTCTACATTGAAAGGACTTCCAGTAACTCACTGCAGAGTCTATGGGAGAATTGGGTTTCCAGGGGGCTATTGTTAGCTGGGAAATCAATTCCTTTAAATATAAAATTCAGTGGTGCCAGCATGTAATAACAGCATAATGTCTGTACTAATGTACAGGAAAAAGAGTTCGAAGCCTTGGTGAGGAGTACAGAGATGAATTTCTTCTAATGTCCTGTTTGCCAAATGCCCCCTACAAATCATCTGTGCTCATGAAGTTAGGCATGATGTACATATAAAACACTGAAGTAATGAGGATATCATTCGACATCAGTATAATTTTCCTTGTTCTCCTTCTACTCTCGGGCAGCATGGGTTGCTACCATTCCATGGAAACAAGTGTTTCAGAGTATATGCACACACAAAAACAGAACGGTCTCCAAATTCTTCCTTCAGAAGCCCTCAAACCCTGGAATTACTGTCACAAATCACTCAAATTTGAAATATTAGAGATGGGCATCTTCTACTTTAAAAACTGAATAATTTGTGTTATGACAAAGAATAAATTATTTTGTATCATTTCTGTGCAACTTGTGCACTTTCTATGAAAAGTGGATTTGATGTAAAGAACTGATGGAAACAAGGTGCCACAGAGACCATAAAATTCCCATGAAACTTATGTTCTGCGAGTTTTCCCTAATAGAGCAAGTGGAGCCTCTTAAAACACTTCCAGGCCCAAGCTTATTCAAAATGGTAGAAAAGTATGAAAAATGTATCCTTGCCTGACTCTGAAAGGGAAATATGCAAAGAGGGCTAGAGTATAAGTGTGCGGTCATTAACTATTAGGGGCCTTATGGATAACCCAGAAAAAAATAAAAGAAAGGCAGGAGGTAACATGTCAAAGTATCACTCAAAGTTATTCTGGCTGTACAGTATAGCAGTTACAAACACTCTGATCCTAGAGTCATATATACTCCTGGGTTCAAATCTCACTACTAAGTTATGTGACCTGGGTGAGTATTACTTTAATATATATGTGTTTCCTCACCTGTAAAATATGGACAGTAAGTGTGATGATTAAATGAGAAGACCTGGAAGGCATGTAGCATAGTGCCTGGCACATAGTAACTTTTAGCTTTTTCATTTCTAAAGTTCCTTGTAAATTCCTCTATTGGGTGAGGCATACAAACCCAAAACTAAAGCAGTATTTTCATCTTGCTTCTTGAAAGATATGTTAAGAGTCTCAGCTGATAGTTATATTTAGATGGTTATATTTATATTATATTTAGAGACATACTTGAACAGGGATCTGCCAAGCAACATCTTGTCATGGCCACAATGGAATCAGATGCAAAACTACTATATATATTCAGAAAACTAACATTTTTAAAAGCATCTCAGTATTGAAGATAACCTTGATATTTTGCATTTCCAACAATAATAAAACTCTAAAATGTGATTCCAGCCCAGTAATTCTACAGTACACCAAATAAGTGCCAGTCTGTTAATCTGTAAAATGAAGAAGAGGGAAAGTAGATCAATAAATCCATTCCAGATTAACAATCCTGTCTTTTAAGAACCCGATAGCATGATTCTATGCTAGGGACTGCAATTTAGGTGTTCTAATTTGAACATTTAAAATAGCTGTTCAGATATATAATACTGCATAACAAATCATTCAGAAACTTAGTGGCTTAAAACCATGGGCAACATCTATTTTGTTCATGAAGCTGTAATTTGGTCAGGGCTCAACACAGATAGCTCATTGCTGCTCAAGTCAGCATCAGCTGGGCGGGCTCAAAGGCTGAAGGCTAAACTGGGAAAATTCAGATAACTGCAGACTGAACAGTTGAGGTTCTACTTGCATCCTCCTCTGGGGTTGGCAAGGCTAAGGAAAGATTATTCTAGGTTCTTATGAGAATATGGGCATCCCTCCCCCATAAAAGCCACATTATAAATGCTGCTTATATTCAATAAACAATATAACCAGCCAGAGTCTCCTGCATAAGTTTTCAGACTAATTGGGCTCTTATGTGCTAACCTGGTGTGGCAGCCCAGGGGTCGGGAGCCCCCTCCTTGAGCACGCAGCAGTCCGTAAGATCAGAGCACAGAGTGTATGTCACTGAGCCTAATCACTGTTGGTAATCAACTTTCACAAGACTCAGCTGAGACTTCTTTGCGGCCAAGTCTTGCAAGGCTCTGCTATGTAAGGCACTCCCCTTCCTCTTTTTTTTTTGTGGATCATTGATTTCCATTTCCCAGCCATCTGCACTGGGAAAGAATACACTCCTGTTAGTAAGTCCCGCATTAAATTCATGGGAAACTTTTTGTGTAGTGTGCTCTTTGGGCTCGGGCTTGAGCTGGGCTGGAACACCTGCCCATTTAGTCATAGTTTGGAAAGTTTTGTTTTGAATTCAGAGCAGGTGACCTACAAGTGGATTTGGACTACTACTTAGACTTGCTCTGGGTATATACAAGTCTGTCCTCTGTGAAGAAAGCAAACAAATTTCTGTACCTCCATAGGGTTAGAATTTGACCTTCAATAGGATTATGATCTTGGTTAATTTAATATACTTCACTGTCAGGAAATGAAGTTGCATCATGGATTAAGGATTTGACCTTTATTCCAGGTCAAAACCTAGTTATTAAACAAGCTCTGTTCTTCCCCTTTGCTGCCAAGAAATGGTGTGATCTTTCATTTGAGAATTTGCAGAAGCAGACTATTCATTTTTTGTGTTACTGGACATTTGATGGCCTTTTGGCTACCCAGTGTCTGAACCCCTATGCTTTTGGGGGGTGAATTCTTTGTTCTACAGGCCTTGGGGGAAGGCAGGATTCCCCCTCCAGAAGGGGCCAGATCCTCCCTCTTCTAGTCCTCTGGAAGTTAGGCCTTGGACTCAAGACTTAGGTAGGCTTAGCCAATTAGATTTATCCACCCAGAACTTTGAATTCTGAGGGTATGACTCCAGCATATAGCAACAGTTTATTCCTATTAACATTGGTTGTGTTGAGAGGCCAGCAAAATCACCATCCAGTCGTGGCAATGTTGATGAAAAAGGTTCTCTGTAGCTGAGACTCCCATCTCCCAATCTCTCTATAGCCTCCCTTGATTCTGACTCATTTTCCAGGCCTAGTTCTCAGCTTTTCCCTTGGGTCCTGGAGTTCTCGATATATACCCTTCAATAAACTCCTTTCTTTTCCTCTTTAAGTCAGCCAAAGTTGGTTTCTGTTGCTTGTAACCAAGAACCATGACTGATACATTGTGTGAAAATTAAGACAGCTGGGCCAGATAATATTTTCCAAAGATGGTCTCACCAATATGTATCCTATCTCTCACATACTCTTTTTACAGTGTGATCTTGACCCTCCTCTGTGGAGAGATGGGTCTGTGTTTGATTTAAGGGAGCATAAAATGGTGGAGAAAATGTAACCTTCATGATGGCAGAGACTTGAACTCTCTGCCTTGTTCACTGCTATTTCTCTAGTTCCTAATACACAGCACACGGCAGGTGCTCAATAATTATCAGTTGTTTTTGAACTTTTAAAAAGAAGGAAGAGGGGGAGGATCAGAAAACAGCAAAAAAAGAGAAAGAAAATAGTCATGAATTATTTTATAAAAGACATTCTGGCCAATAATATGTTCTCTAATGATTGTTCATTAATTTCTTCTGGATTGCTGGATGATCTAAATCACCTCCTTAAACTCTTCTGTGACATTTAGATGCCTCATCTCTTTGCTCCCCAAAACTGACATAAAATGGACAACATATCCTTCTTAAACCACTGAGAGATTGCCGACTGTTAGCTTCAGTGCACACTATCGCCTTTCAACTCACAGGGATGTCTCACTTTGAGCAAAGATTTATTTCTCTAGAAATAACTGTTCTGGATAGGATGGAGAAATGATCTGGATTGTACATAACATAATTTTAGTGTTCATGGACTGCTAGAAAAAATAATGGAGAAAATGATACTTTAATTAAAACACAAAAGTGGACATTTTCTACTCAATAAAAATGGCCCAATTACGCTATCTGAATACGAACATGAACCACAGTGGAAAGGAACACTTTAATATGAAAAATTTTAAAATAGCACCTCAATGTAAAATGTTCTTCAATATTATACAAAATAAGAAAGGGGAAAGAGGACAGGGCAGAAAGGAGAGAGGAAAGCATACAATGTAGTTATAGAACTTGCTGAAATGAAATGGATCACTGAGTCTTAGCCTTGGCTATAACCTTAAGACAGAGCTAACCAATATCCCAGGTATGGTTTAAAAGATATCCAGGAAAGATTGAAGATTCCACAACTTAGACAAAGGGGTAGAATTATTGGTATACCTAGTCTTATAATTAGATGGTCGATGTACTTAGTTTAACAAACAAATATTTAAAAAGGATTCTTTGTCTAATGTTAATCTCTTCATGTTTTAGTCTTAAAACCATTTCCTTTTATTTTTGTCCCTAGCAGAGATGAAGAACAGCTAATCCCCAACAGTCGAGAATAGAATGCTTCATGTGCATGAAGACCTTTATGATGATAAATCACCTATGTTGACCTCTGGAATAAATCAGATGTATCCCTTTTAACCTCTTTTTCTTTTCTTTTTTTTTTTTAAGATCTCACTGTTATATACTTCTTGATTCTTCCAAACCATCTCTTCTTCCCACTCAAGTTCAAATCCTATTACTAAAAAGATTTGAATGAGCCAATTATAAGAAAATAGCTTAGAGAAGTATAACAGCAGACTCAAAAACTGAATTCTTGATATTCGTATATATTTACAGCTGGAGTGAGAAGGGACTAAAAATTCTAAAGCATCCCAGAATAAATCCTTGGATTTCAAGCCAATTGCTTTAAAGTTATCTATTTAAATATCCAGCTTTGGATTCAATCAAATGATCATGCTGTTTAATTTCTGAAAAATGAGAGGTGTGCTCAATAGATAATTGAGCAGTTCCCCTTGTCTACAAAGATTTAAAAATAACTACTCATTCTTACAGCTGCCTTCACTCTTTTCTTTTTCACTATTATTAATTCAGGACTTCCCAGGAGCTAAAACCATGTTACAACATGTGTTTAAGTGAAATACTACAGAAGAAAATTTAATTCTCTATTAATTATTCTGTTTTCATAAACTGTGTGTAAAGAACTGCCTTACGTGGAAGGACCTCAGTAGGTCTAATTATCAGCTTCAGAACAATTAAGTACAATTTTAAGGCTTTAAATTCAATGGCTTTAATGCTCTCATTATCAGCCAAAACACAGAAATGACTGAGAGCTGTTGCAGCTCACAAACTACCATGGAGTCACAGCAATGAGGCTACGAACTCCCATCACATTTCCCGCCACCGGCCCGTACCATGGGTCTTAGGCCACTGGACATCATTAACCAATGACTCCCAGGTGATCACTATGCCCCACACCATAGCAAGTGGCTCGATTATTACTTTTAAAAGTCATGCCATGGTAATAATGCAATGAATTTAAAACCCATTTAGATAATTCTGGTGTCTTGACACCCAAATAAGCAATCTTGTGCTATATTCTTATATTCTTGGATTATTTTAGGAGGAAATTACTACTTGTCCTTAGAGCAACTTTTACTCTTTTGAAGGGGAAGGTAGAACAGCTTTTTTTTTTTTTAACAGTGGTATAGGGATAGTATATTAGCAGTACAATAGACCAGAAAGGACCGGCTTTATAAAAGCTATATAAAGGGAAATCATTCAGTTGCAAGTTTACAGTTCCAGTGCCAAGAAAATGTCCAAACTCAGGAAGCAACAAAAGGTAACTTTCACTCAGGAAAGGCTGATGCCATCTGGAACCCCTCTGTCAGCTGGGAAGGCACGTGACTGGCATCTGCTGGTCCCTTGCTCCTGGACTCTGTTGCTTTTGGCCTCTGTATGCTGTGGACTTTCACTTAGCTCCTCTGGGACACAACTCTGGGTTCTGACCTGCTTAGTCATCTCATGGAAGGCATGTGGCAACGATTGCTGGTCCCTGGGTCTCAACTTGGCTCTGAAGCAACTGTTTTCCAAGTGTCTACATCTGTTCTGCTCTGAACTCTCTCCAAAATGTTTTCTCTTTTAAAGGACTCCAATAAACTAATCAAGATCCATCTGGAATGGGTGGAGTCATACCTCCATCCAATCAAAAGATCACACCCAAAATTGGCTGTGAGATAATTTAATTAAAAGTTTCTGCCCTACAATATTGCATTAGGATTAAACGAGAAGGCTGCACCCATAAGACTGGATCAGGATTAAAACATGGCTTTTCTGGGGTACATAATCTCTCAAACTGGTACGGATACTTACAGCACTCTGTCTCAAAAATCTTTACCTACATTTGATTTTATTGGTGGCCATCTTAAAGGGCATGTTGACCCATCCCTCCATGCCCCACCGTCAGTGTCTGGAAGGGAAAGCTGGCAGGTGCTGGCAAGAAATACTAGTCCTGTCATCAGGGCAAATTTTAAATTGCTGCTATCACAGAGATAGGTATCAGGAGGGAACAAGTTACAGTGACAGCTGGACAAGAGTAGCAGCCAGGGCAGCGTGTAATTCTGGCAGCAAAGGACAAGCCAAGAATAAAGCATCCTACACCAATGCCTGGAACACATGTTAGGGTTTCTAAGCTCTGTGCAACTACATTCTTCCTAGAGTTTCTTGGCTGGACAGAACATTCCAATACCCAGTCATGTTTGCAATAACGTTTCCTTTGAGTACTGAAAATGAACCCAATTTACATACAAACATTTGTATACACCCATACAATGCCAAAGGCTGGAACTATAAAAGAAAAGCTTAATATCCTATTTCAGCAAATCTAAAGACTTCATTTTTTCACATTTTGACATTTCTGAAATCAGCATGTCACACAATGATGGTTCTTAGTTTCAAAGGAAAAAGTAGATCCGGGGGGTGTAAGGGTAGCTCAGTGGTAGAATTCTCACCTACCACGTGGGAGACCCGCTTTCTATTCCCGATTCATCCACTTCCCGCAAAACAAAAAAAAGGATTCAACGAAATGGAAATGTGACCCAGCCATACAGTATACCAAAAAAGAAAAAAAGTAGATCCGATGACATGAAAATAAAACTTTAAAACTTCTGTATGGCAGAAAACACCATATACATATATACTGTTAAAAGGCAATGCTGAAAATAAGGAGATTTTACATATCAATCCACAGTTGAACAACAGGGAAAGGACAAAGGTTATGAACAGAGAATTCACAAACAGAAGGCAGAAATTTTTTACATCTGAATAGTTATTTGTTACTATTATTAGAGTATTCATTTTATAGCTCTACCTTTACCCTAATGCTTCTAATTTAGGCTAGAGAAAAGGGAAAAATGAAAGAACCCTCTCTGTTTTAGACATTGTACTTCTAGTTTCACAAACATAAGCTCATTAAAGCCTCTGTGAGGTAGAAATCATTGTATTGATGAGGAAAACAGAAGCTGAATATTTTAAGAAATTCTCAGAGCAAGTATAATAAAGTTCAGTTCCAAGTTCAGAGCTCTTTTACTTCTTCTAATCACAACCACAATTTTAGAAACACTATTCATATGAAAGATGTTTCCCTAAGAATAAGGGGCTGGACCTTGGATTTTTAAACCCAAAGCAGCAAGTATTACTCTTAGGGCCAGAAATATCACATTTCATGAATTAGCAACATTTGTATCCAGTGCATAGGAGATTTCTTAAGGTTCTGTTTGCATTTATCTCACCTTGGGAAAGGAGAAATATCATAGTAAATATGTTTAGATTCAAAGATGAAGAGCATTTGATTTAAAACATAGATAACTTTATACTAATACTGAGACCATGACTGGAAAAAAAAAAACTTAATTCCTAAGTATGATTAAACTCTGTGACCTCAGTAACAATAAAGTAGTATTCTTGCATCATCAAGAATAACTAAATCACTATTCTCAGACCGGGTTTTAGGAGGAAATAAGCCACTGAAAAACAAAACCCTCATTTTTATTGAAATACATCCAGGAAAGGGGGCCAATGAACAGGAGGCCCTGCTCTGGTGGCTAGGAAGGAAGGAATGTTAAACAAAGTATCTGACACATGCCTGGGGTTAACTGCTGGGGTTAATGCTATAGTTATGCTAGACAGGTGAGTCCCTGAAACCTGACCTAATCCTCCAGCTCCCCCCACACTGAAGCCTCGGCAGCAAGCCTTGGATACAAGCCAAGTTCAGGAAAGTCACTAATGATGCATCAGCTGCCAGCCACCTACATTCATCCCCATGTGAAAAATGCCAGGATACTCCTTCTCTGAGATTAGAATGGGGAGAATAGAGAGGACATGCAATAGGTATCACTTTTCTTACCTGTCACTGTATACAGACAAACAGGTCTCTCACTTACTCTTTTTAAAAATACCAGGTATTGAGAGTGTTCAGATTGACGCACGTGGCTGGATTACAGAGGATTAAAACAAAATGCTTCCAATTCCTCAGTCTTGGAAGCCATTCTACAATATCAGCTTATATAATACTTCTCAAATTCCATTAAAGGCTAATATTTTTTCATAGCCCTTTTTCAGACCAACTTGCTCTTTAAAAAACCAATTTTTATTTTTACCCAAATCAATTTTATTTTACTTCCTACCAAAATGTAATCGGGTAGGACGTAAAGTACTTTCAGTCTTTTAACTTGAATTTGAACGTTTTTGAGAATGTGTTAAATACGGTAAAGTGTTATAGGCAGTGTGTCATGGAATTCACCCTCCATAATGTTCAGATATCCAATTAAAAGGATTAAACCAAAATGACTTTTCTCAGTACAGCTGTTTAACCTTTAGTTCTACATGTCACCAACTGCACTGTCAGCTGCATTTCCCCAGCCATTCATCAAACCATCATGACTATTTTTTAACCCTAATAATAAAGGGGAAATTAATCCTATTTTCAAGTACTTCATCAACAAAAACTTTTACAACTGTCTCTGATGTTGACTAAAAACAAATTATTCAAGACAAAATGTTCTCCTAGATTTAAAAATCTAAGGAAAAGGGAGAGAGGGAAGGGAGATCAAGAAATGCAAAGTGCCAAGGAAAAGTTACCTATAACTAATAAAATTTTAGTAAGAACATAATAGCCGAGGTGGGGGGTGGGGAGTGCCGGAGGAAGCAGAGAACCCTGAAGAACACTTAGATGTCCTTAAAATCTGAAACAAAAGGATAGAACTATCAAAATTTAACAAGCCTGTTGAACTGATCACAAGAAATAGGACATGGAAATGATTTGGGGGCAACATAGTAAATGCGATTAGATTCTAAGATTCCTTCTAAGTCAGTTAATGCTACCATACTTTTAAGAGTTCAATAAAAATTCAAAACAATCAAATAACTTCTAGTAACTAAATTTCTAGTAACTATGAATTGTTTGATCATCTTTTCTCTCAATTCTTTTAAACGCTGTAAGAAAAATTAATTCTGAATATATAAAGGCAATGGGAAAAAAGCTTCTGTTTGAGTCCAAAAGCTAGTCCAAGAAATTATGGTAGAGAAATAGAGGTAATCAGATACCATATTTAATTGCTCAAAATATCTCATGAATAAAGATAAAACACCTAAAATACAAGGGAGGGTGGGGTGAGTTATTTATTTTGGAACAGATGGTTAATGAAGACAACACTTTGGCCCAGTACCATGGGAAATTATACTCAACTTTTAAAAGAGAGCTACCAAAGTGGTTGTAAATTGAAAATCTTAAAATTCAAAGACATTTGATGCTTTGAATTTTGTTGTGATGCATGTCATTTTTCGGTAATATTATTCTCATCCTGGGCACATCATCATCTAATACTAAGAATTAAATAAAATGGTAAGAATTAAATATCAAATGCTGACTACTTCTAAAGGAAACGCGAATATATATATATTAAAGTGTGTGCATGGGACATGGCTCTTTCAGCAAAGAGAATGAAATTGTAGAGATAGTTATGTTTTCATGGACTAAGGCTTCACTGGCTTAAGCCTATGATAAAATCTAGCAAACTGTTCCACTGGACTTTATAATGTATAAAACTAATAAAGTGAAACCATCCCATTAGTATTCAAAGCTCAAAGAGCATATCTGCATGGTTATTCTACAAAGCACTAAATACAAAGCAATACTTTGTAGGTAGGAGGCGTTACTCTCTTGGAATTCAGAAAAGCTTTACCTAAGTACCATTCTAGGCACTGAGAGGAGAAAAACTTCATCACTGTGTCTAATGGGGGTGGGGAGCCACAGCAGCTGTAATACAGGACAAGATACAAGAGATGCCTTACTGAGTAAGATCAATTGTTGGCTTGGTATTTAGTCTCTACAAAAATACCAAAATATATTTTAAGAAAAAGACAGCCATCTTCCATAATAAGAAAGTCCAATGCTAAAGGATACACATGTAACATTACATGTTTCTTTAATAACCCACAATAAATCAACTGCCCAATACTTAATGGTATTAATTTGATGTCTGTATCACTCATTGAAATAAAGAATTTCCTACCTCTATCTGAAAATTTGCTTAAAAAAACACATTTCCCTTATAAACAGATTCAGAGAAAGGCAAAATAATTTTGAAAGCCATCAAAATTACTTTCAAGGTAAATGTGAAAGTAATTAGATCCATTAAGGACTAATCATTACAATAACAAAAGTTATTTTTATCTTAAAGCAGCTACATATTAGATGATCCTACAACATAGACATTAATCACCAATAAAATGCAATTTCTGTGACCTTCCATCTACCCTAAAATTACTGTTTCAAAGCTTTAAATGGTTCTAAGATTTGATGAACAGGTTCACATTTATCCCTCTCACATGCCTCATGATTTCATAAACCTCAATCATTTCTCCTCAGAATTTTTTTTTTTCTGGAAAGTCAGTCTTCCTTGGTCAGTTATTACATTGTAGCTACCTTATATACTCAATTATTGACTTTTCCAGTACCCTTTAGCCCTCTGCATTCTAATATTTGGCATCCAAACTGGATACATGATAAATAAATTATGGCTATGACTAAGACACTAGAATATTTTTTGTTTTTCAAGATACTCTTCTTCATTTAGCTAGTTTTTACTGACCTTTAATAACTGCTACAATGAGTTGTCTTCATCTAGGGCCCACACACCTGAACTTTGGATACTTGGTAGATTAAAGTTCATCTTTTTGTACATATAATTGGAGTTTTCAGTATATGCATTTATTTACACTTACAACTCTCAATCCATTGCTGATTTTTCTATCCATTTACAAAATATAAGCTCTCTGGACCATTTTGGTTAATAACATCATCAAAAAATTTCTACTTACTTCAACACTTTATTTCCTATTGAGAATAAACTCCAATGAACACTGAACCTTAGGCCATTCTTGGAGTCAGGTAGGCTGTTTTGGGAGAAGTGGTACCATGTCAGTAGTAGTGGCCATTCAAGAAGCCAAGACTCATGTCTTACTCACCCATTTATTCCTGGCACCTAGCAAATAAAAAATGTTCAAACAACCTTTGCTGACTACAACTTAACAACAAAAAGAAAATCAACCCTGTTTAAAATGGGCAAAAACTTGAAAAGACATTTCTCCAAAGATATAACAAAAGGCCAATAAAACATGAAAAGATGTTCAATATCATTATTCATTAGAGAAATGCAAATTAAAACCAAAGTGGGTTATCATTTCACACCCAACAAACTGGCTATTATTTTTAAAACAAACATATTGGCAAGGATATGAAGAAACAGGAACATAATGCATTGTTGGTGGTAATCTAAAATGGTGTAAACTTCTGTGGAAAATAGTTTGGTTGTTCCTCAAAAAGTTTTAGAATTAATATATGACACAACAATCCCACTTCTAGGTATATCCTCAAAATAACTGAAAGCAGGGACTTGAACAGTTTTTGTACACCAATGTTCATAGCCACATTAATCATAACAGCCAAAAGATGGAAGCAATTCAATGTCGTTCTACCTTGCTAGCTGCTGGAATGCAATGGGACAGCTTTTAAAAGGGGGAATTTAATAAGTTGCTAGTTTACAGTTCTAAGGCTGAGAAAACATCCCAATTACAACAAGTCTATAGAAATGTCCAATCAAAGGCATCCAGGGAAAGATACCTTGGTTCAAGAAGGCCAACGAAGTTGAGGGTTTCTCTCTCAAGTGAGAAGGGACATGGCAAATACAGTCAATAGTTTCTCTCTCATCTGGAAAGGCACACGGTGAACATGGTCAGAGTTTATCTTTCATCTGGAAGGGCAAATGGTGGACATGGCATCATCTGCTAACTTCTTCTCCTGGATTCCTGTTTCATGAAGTCCCCCAGGAGACATTTTCCTTCTTCATCTCCAAAGGTTGCTGGCTGGTCGACTTTGCTCCTCGTGGCTATGTCATTCTACTCTGCTCTCTCAGAATTTCTTTCTTTCTCCAGAATGTTTCCTCTTTTATAGGACACCAGAAACTTATCAGGACCCACCCAAATGGGTGGAGATCATGTCGTCACCTAATCCAGCTGAACAACCAGTCCTGATTAAATCTATCTCCAAGGAGATGATTCAATTACAGTTTCAAACATACAGTATTGAATAGGGATTATTCTGCCTTTATGAAATGGGATTTAGATTAAAACATGGCTTTTCTAGGGGACATACATCCTTTCAAACCAGCACAAGTGTCCATCAACCAAAGAATGGATAAACAAAATGTAGAATATACATACAGTGGAACATTATTCAGCCATTAAAAAAAAAGAAAAGACGTTATGATACATACTACAATTTGTATGAGACTTGAAGACATCAAATTGAGTGAAATAAGCCAAACAGAAAAAGACAAATGTAAGTCCACTTATATGAAATAATTAGAATATGTAAATACATAGAGACAGAAAATAGAGTAGAGGTTACAGAGACAAGAAGGGGAGTGGGGGGTGGGAATGGAGAGTCAATGCATAAGAGAGTTTCTGTTTGGGGTGATGGAAAATTTTGGTAATGGAGGGTAGCACAACATTGTGAATGCAATTAATGTCACTGAATGGATTGCTTGGGAGAGGCTGAGAGGGAAACTGTGTATGTTATCTATACGTTACCACAATTTTTAAAAAGAAAAAGACTAAGAAACAATGACAATTAAACACAAAACATGATTCTGAAATTGATCTAATAATGGAGGAGAAAGTATTCAAAAGGATATTATTGGGGTAACTGAAAAAATTGGAATATAGACTATATGCTTTATATCAATGTTAAATTTCTTATACTTGATCATTGTACTTATGGTGTTTATATAAGTGGATATACCTATTCTTAGGAAATATACATGGAAGCATTAAGTAAGAGCATGATTTACTCAATCTACTCTCAAATGTTTAGGCAGAGTAAACATTTAGGCAGAGTACAGCTTACTCAAAGAATCAGGCTTATCTGTGTGACCCTACAATCTAACTACTGAATATAAATTATTGTTTTAAATTTCAGCAACATTCTTCATAGTTGTCCAACCTATAAAATACCCTCCACAAAGTCTCATAAATTCAGAGTCTTTGTACAAGCATTTGTCACTTTTCACCACAGCACATGGCTTAAATCAGGACAAGAACTTGCAGCTGGAATTTTAATGAAAGATTTCAACCTGTTTCAATACTGAATATGCAGAGCAAAGCTTTCTTCAGAGATTAATAATGAAGAACAAAGCTAAGTTTCTGAAACAATAATTTAATCACAGAAAGCACTCAGTGGGGGCGAAGGAAAATACACAAGTGCCAAGCTGAAAGAGTGAATTTAGCCAGGTGACAGGTAGTGTAAGTGTTCTAGTTTGCTAGCTGCCAGAATGCAATATACCAGAAAATGGAAAGCCTTTTAAAAAGGGAAATTTAATAAGTTGCAAGTTAACAGTTTGTAGGCCATGGAAATGTCCCAGTTAAAGCAAGTCTATAGAAATGTCCAATCAAAGGCATCCAGGGAACAATACCTTGGTTCAAGAAGGCTGATTAAGTTCAGGGTTTCTCTCCCAAGTGAGAAGGCACATGGTGAACACAATCACAGTTTCTCTCTCTCATCTGGAAGGGCACATGGCAAGCATGGTGTCATCTGCTAGCTTTCTCTCCTGGCTTCCTGTTTCATGAAGCTCCCTGGGAGGTGTTTTCCTTCTTCATCTCCAAAGTGCTGACTGGTGGACTCTACTTCATGATGCTGCAGCATTCTTTGCTCTCTCTGAATTTCCTGGCTTTCTCCCTTGTCATTCTCTTTTATAGGATTCCAGTAAACTAATCGAGACTTACCCAAATGAGTGGAGACATGTCTCCACCTAATCCAGTTTAAGAACCACTCTATTGAATCACATCTCCAGGGAGATGATCTAATTAAAGTTTCAAATATGCAGTACTGAAAAGGGATTAGAAGAAAAGGCTGCCTTTACAAATGGGATTAGGATTAAAACATGGCTTTTCTAAAGTGGGTACATCCTTTCAAACCAGCACAATAGGTATCCCAGCAATTAAGAAAAAAGGCTAGAAAAGTAAGGTAGGGCCAAATACTTGAGGACCTCTTGTTGAATGTGGAAGGGTTTGAATGTGGTCTCCAGGTCTACATTTTAAAATTTCTACACTCTTCAGTTTCAAATCACTATTTCAATCAATAATATTTATTTGAAGTAAAAAAAAATTCTAATTTACACTTGTCATAAATTAACAAAAATGTGTCAGTGAAAATGTCTGGAAAAATAGAAGCCACACAGGTATGGTGTCTGAGAAAGGCCACTAAATGAATTCATTGAGTGGCTGTCAAAATTAGCAGAGTATCCTCCTGCTGTGTAACAATTTGTCTGATTTGTGTCTGGAAAGGAAATGACAGCTTGTTCTTTTCTTTCTCTCTTCGGCAGACCTATAATTTATAATAAATTAGAGGTAAAATTAAAGCAAGAGTTTTTCTTTACACTAGAGTTTTTTTAAAGCTGACAAGCATTTCATTCTGTATCCACTTCACTCAAAGCATTTTTTTTCCTTACTACTTTCCTTAATATGATCTCTTCATTTTTAACCATAGTTTTCCTTGAAAATTAAGAATCATTTAAGGATTTGGCAGTATTATGATTTCAGAAATTGTGGGGGGGGGTCTAATATTTTAGCTTTTTCATTTCAAAGATATTACTTTCTTCAGAGTTGTGTCCAATTTCCTTTGTTTATAAGGACTTCGACCATATTGGACTACAGTCACCCTCATTTGGTTTGGGTACACCTTAACTAAAAATATCTTCAAAG
Source organism: Tamandua tetradactyla (assembly GCF_023851605.1). Classification (NCBI taxonomy): domain Eukaryota; kingdom Metazoa; phylum Chordata; class Mammalia; order Pilosa; family Myrmecophagidae; genus Tamandua; species Tamandua tetradactyla. Next base: position 57,690,403 of record NC_135331.1, on the reverse strand, counting down.
GTCCTGTTTACTAAAGGGTTTATGCCCACAGGACCACGGGTTGGGAACTGAGCATGACTATCGTGGGGTACATGATACAATTCCCAACAACCACCTATGTTGATAATCTTGGATTTTATTAACCTGTGTTGCACTGTTTAGTAACCTTTCTAAGGTCTTGCATTTTTAGTCAAAATACAGTAAGATTTAGAGGGAGAAATTCTCCTCTTTTTGAGGGTAATAGATCCTCTTTCATTTAAAAATTATATATAAAAACAAGGCAAAGGTGGGCCATGATGGCTCAACAGGCAGAGTTCTAGCCTGCCATGCTGGAGATCTGAATTTGATTCCCGGTGCCTGCCCGTGCAAAAAAAAAAAAAAAAAAAAAAGGTGATAAAACTGAATAGTGATTCATTCCACTTGAAGTTGTTTTGAAAGTTAAATGCCCTAAAAGGGAGGCATTGCTGTACTTACTGCATATATACAGTGTATATATAAATCCATACACACCTGGCTACATATTCTACAAACAGTTCACATTATAATAATATGAATAACTTTCCTTTTAGGACAATAGGCTTTGCCATTTTTTGTATTAACTGAGATACCCTGCTTCACAAATAATGAGGCACATTATTTTTTCTGTTACTATTTAAAGGCAAAATTGGAGTATTGGAGGGAGCTTTTCTGTAGGAAAGGAAGTAGTCACAGCAGAAGGCTTTCACAGCCAAAGCAGGAAAACCTGGAAGCAAAAATGAGGAAGTAAGCAATATGTATGCACGTGTATATGAAAAAGAAGTTGAGGGATAAGGAGAAAGATCCACAGAAGAAGAAAATAATCAGTTGGGAAATGTGGGTTAGAGTTGAAGTCTCTAAAAGACTTTGAGTTGAAGACTCTAAAAAGGGACTTTGTGTTATTACTATAATAGCATTCATTATTTTAAGCTACAATTATTTGTCCACATGCCTGCCCCTCCCACAAGCCTGTAACCTCCTTAAGGGCAGAGATTATGTCTTGCATTTTTTGTATTCACAGGACTGGCAGAGATTAAATACTCAGTATGGAAGAATGCATGAATAAACAGTAGAATACAATAAATGGAGTGTACAAATAAAAAGGACTGTTATACATTTAAAGTTTGAAAAACTATATGGTCCCAGTTGGAAGACAAAAGACAAGAGATGCTGTTTTTATGCATTATATTTTTAAGGCAACCATCTTAATCACGCCACGTGGTTACAAAGTCTGATCTTGATGATCCACCAGAAACACAACCAAAACAATTTTAGTTGTGTTTCAAAGCAGGAATTTCATTTTTTTGATTTTTAAACTACTGGTTTTTATTAAAATAGTTTAGGTCCTAAGAACTATTGAGGTTAAAGATGAAATGTGAATTTCTATGAAAAGTATATTTAAGAGTTATGATAATAGAATTTTCAGGACCCAGACTGTCAGAATTTTAAAGACTGTAATTAGAAAGGAGAAACACATTACCTTTTGGCAGCAAAATTTCCATATTTTGTTTGGAAAGAAAAGGCTTTTTTTCCGTTTTTTAAGAAAAGGAAGTGTGACATCAGGAATATTAATCTTTCTTTCTTTCTTTCAAAGTGTTAAAAACTTTTAAAAAATCAAAGTCCAGATTTTTTTGTTTCCTTTTGTCCAAGTAAAGGATAGAAAACTTAGAATCAAACACGAAAATACATTTTGGGAAAGGAGTTTCAAAAATTTGTTTAATACTACAGAAAAGAAAATTTTATTGAACAATCAATACCAAAAATAATCTAAGAAAAGCCACCCCATCTAAAATAAAAGAAATAGAGAGAAATAGATGAAATGAGAGGGAGAGGATCAAAAAAAGAAAAAAAAGGAAGAAAATCCAAACTTTTAAGCCTGTTATTCAAAAGCTTTCTAAGATTTAGGATTCAATTAATGGTTCTACCCATATCTTTCACTGTCCCTACACACTGCCTCTGCAGTATCCAGAGAGACCACACACTATTCTAAAAACACTTTCCCTTATACATTCTACCTCCCTCATCCCTCTTCAGAAAGACTGGGAACACTACCCAGCCTATAGAGTCTAGGAAAGTCCCCAGATATATACCAACTGGTTCTGGCTTCTTCAAGATAACTTCCATGAATTTTAGGTAAGCCATGCACCAGTAACAAAGGTAACTATTCTCTATGTCCTAGCCTTTATTTTTAAACTAACTAAACCATATGTTGGGATCAAGACATCTTACTGGTATACTCATATAAGATATATCTGAAGTCTGAAGACCCTCTAATTTGGCAATGCCTACACCTTATGCCAAGATGATCAAACATTTATCTGACCTTACTAGTTGGTCAGCTGTCAGTGACTGATGGATGTATGGGGATTCAGGGTTATAATATAAATACCTGCTTGTGTAGTGAAAGACGAGGTATAGGCAGAAAAAGGTTAAAATTTGACTTTGTATGCTCTCCTCCTACTGAATACTATGAAAATCTGAAACATTTTGTTGGCATCTGTCAAAAGAAATTAAATTGGAAACAAATGCACTGCAAACAGTTTTTAGTTTCAAAATACTTTGTATTGATGTCAAAAGAAATTAAATTGGAAACAAATGAGGTACAAAGTCTTTAGTTTCAAAATATTTTGTATCAAAATATTCCTGCTAGCTTATTCATAATATGTGCACCTTAAGTATTATTTCATGGACAAAATTTCAACCCCAAATAAATTATTTTCAATATTCATTCAGCAAAACCCAAATGCACGCTTTTTTTGCTCAGTACTTTCTAGCTAATTTATAGTAAAAACTGACTTTAATCTTTTAATTATTTTTAAGGATTTTTATCCTTCTATATTTGACCAGAGTCAAACAGAATTCACCCTGGGATTATTTCCCCTTCCATATTTTCTATTTTACTGGTATGGTCCATGGCCTGAATAATCAAATTTAGGTTCATTGTGGGGAATGATAAAGTTTATATTTTTTTTTCTATAAAAATTAGGATTACTGAAAGATTATGATGATATATTTACTCTTTATGCAGGTAGACTGAACTTCCTAAATCTTATAGAACAATAAGAAGGGACAAAATACCTGTAATGGGCTAAATGGTGACCTCCAAAAGATATGTTTACATCTTAACCCTCGGAACCTATGAATATTACCATATTATCTTATATGCAAAAGAGTGAATATAACCTTTTATAGTAAAAGGTATGACTAAATTAAGGATCTTGGGAGAGGAAGACCATATGTTGGAGAACTCTACATGTAATCACATGCAAACTTTTAAGAAACAGGAGTTTTGAGACAGAAGAGGAAGAAGAGGAGGAGGAGGAGGCAATGTGACCAAAGAAGCAGAGACTAGAATGACACAGTTACAAGGTAAGGAACACCTACCTGGCGCCACCTGAAATTGAAAGACACAAAGGAACAGATTCTATTCCAGAACGTTGGGAGGGAACACAGCCCTGGCAACATCTTGATTTCAGACTTTGGCCTCCAGTACTGTTAGAAAATAAATTTCTGTTGTTTTAAGACACCAAGTTTATGGTAAATGGTTACAACAGCAACAGGAAATTAATGCAGTACCCTAAAGATGATTTGTTTTCAGATAATTGGAGAAATGACACTGATTTTGGTGAACCCCAGATGAAATAAAATATAGCATTGTATCATAAACATAAGTTCTGCGATAAACCATCTGTGCTGGTTTGAAAGGATATATGTCCCCTAGAAAAGCCAAGTTTTAATCTAAATCCCATTTCATAAAGGCAGAATAATCCCTATTCAATATTGTATGTTTGAAACTGTAATCAGATCATCTCCCTGGAGATGTGATTTAATCAAGAGTGGTTGTTATGCTGGTTTAGGTGACAACATGTCTCCACCCATTTGGGTGGGTCTTGATAAGTTTCTGGAGTCCTATAAAGGGGAAACATTTTGGAGAATGAGGGGATTCAGAGAGAGCAGAGAATGCTGCAGCACCACAAAGCAGAGAATCCACTAGCCACTCCCAGGGAGCTTCATGAAATGGATGCCTTAGATTGGACATTTCTATAGACTTGTTGTAATTGGGACATTTTCTCAGCCTTGGAACTGTAAACTAGCAACTTATTAAATTCCCCTTTTTAAAAGCCATTCTGTTTCTGATATATTGCATTCCGGCAGCTAGCAAACTAGAACAGATTTTGGTACCAGGAGTAGGGTGACCCAAACCTTCATTCCTGAAGTTTCAGAGCCATTGGGAGTCTTGCCTGGATTGGGTTGCTGCAGTTTTCCATTAATTTTAATCACAGGGCATGGTAGTACTAAAAGACACCCTAGGGGATCTCCTATATTCCAAGAAAACTTTTCTTTACCTTCATTGTGTAGCTGCAGTCCTATTTCCCCCTGATCGTCAGGGTCATCACCCCAGACAATAATGTAATCCCCTTTGTGGCTTGTTGATCCAGGGGCATGATGAGTAGCCCAGAGTGACCAGGTGGCAGCCTTAGATTTCAGTTCAATGGAATCACTGTTGTTTCTCCTGGTGGAAACACTCCCCCTTTTGGAACTAAAACCTGTAGACCAACAAAGCTCAGGGTCACAGGGACAGAAAGCAAAACTTTTCCTAGCGGATCACTAGGGGTAATAGTGAGTGGTACCACTCCCATTTCCACCCCTTGGTTCTTGGACCCATGGATCCTGGCTATAAGAACCACTCCTGGTAACAAGTTGTATTAGTTAGGGTTCTCTAGAGAAACAGAATCAACAGGAAACACTCGCAAATAAAAAATTTATAAAAGTGTCTCATGTAACCAGGGAATGCATAGTCCAAAATCCGCAAGGTAGGCTGCGAAGCTGATGATTCCAATGGAGGATCTGGATGAACTCCACAGGAGAGGCTCACCAGCCAAAGCAGGAAGAGAGCGTGTCTCTTCTGAATCCTCCTTAAAAGGCTTCCAGTGATTAGATTAAGCATCACTCATTGCAGAAGACACTCCCCTTGGCTGATTAGAAATGGAATCAGCTGTGGATGCAGCTGACATGATCATGATTTAATTCTATGTAATGTCCTCATTGCAACAGACAGCCAGCACTTGCCCAACAAGACAAACAGGTACCACCAGTTGGCCAAGTTGACACATGGAAATGGCAGAGTCCAGGTGTGGCCCCAATGCCTGGAGAGAGTAGAGCCGAGTAAAAGGTGGTCTCCTCAATGTTCCCTGAGGTGGATTTGGAAAGAGGCGGGCCACCTCCTAGGCCCTTGGAAAGGGTGGGACTGCCACTTTCTAAAGCCGAAGGATAAATGACTTTCAGGCTTTGAAATCCAATGGTGTTTGCCCTGCAGGTTTTCCTTCCAATTTCTCCTGTGGATCCTGTGACTATCCTTCCTTTCCATATTGGCACCTGATAACTCATTTTGAGATTCATAGGTCCACAGTTAGAAGAGAATTTTTTGCACTTTAATATTGTTTAAGGTGATGTGTGTAGTTACCAAGTTGACAAGGGGTAGACATGTGGTAGTTAGATTCAGTTGTCAACTTGGCCAGGTGATGTTACCTAGTTCTGCTGCTGTGGACATGAGCCACTGTTACATGAACCTCAGCTGTTGCTCATTTCATCTGGAGTCAGCTAAGAGGCGTGCCTGCTGTAATGAATGTTTGATTTAATTGACTGGTGCTTAAATGAGAGAGCTAAATGTAGCACAGCCCAAGCAGCTCAGCATACCTCATCTCAGCAGCTCAGCATACCTCATCACAGCTTTTTCGGGCCAGGACGTCAGAAATGCAGAAAGAAATCACCCCGGGGAAAGTTGTTGGAACCCAGAGGCCTGGAGGGAAGGCCAGCAGAGATCACCCTGTGCCTTTCCACATAAGAAAGAACCTCAGTTGAAAGTTAGCTGCCTTTCCCCTAAAGAACTAATGAAATAAATCCCCTTTTATTAAAAGCCAATCCATCTTTGATGTGTTTGTTACATTCTGGCAGCTAGCAAACTAGAACACCATCTGAATTACCTTTAGAGGTGACCAATTGCCCACAGAAGATAATTAGAAAAGTACAATATTAAAAGCATCATTGCTGATTATATAGTCAGTGAAAAGTTGGGACTCATCCAGAGAGTTTGTTTAAAGGGGATATACTCCACCTACTTAATTGTATGGGGTATTGCAGCATTAGGATCTGGGGAGTTTTTGTTTGTTTTTTTGGCATTTGTGTCACCTGCTTCTTTGGATGAAGGAGATCAAGATAAAATTACCAACCCTCTCAGTCCTGAATCAACAGATTATTCACATGTAATTATTCGATCAGGTGGGAAAACTAATATGTCTGAAATGGAAGATGCTCTCTCACTGCCATCCCCTTCCACTGAAGTATCTCTGTTGAGCATTAACATTTTCCACTAAAATAGAATATAACTTTTAAAGAGTAAATATTTTCCCTAATTGTTTTTGGGGAGGCCATACTAAAATAACTTTTCATTTGTTTTTTGTTTTTTGGTTTTGTAAGAGGAAAAACTGCACATGGAAAACTCGGTGGTCCCAGTCACCCTCATCGCCCCAGAGGCCTGGTGCCCTGGCTGGTCTAGCTTCTGATGTTGCTATAAATCTTCCATCGCAAAATTGTTTTTTATCAACAATTTCTTTCCTGAGGAAGAATAATGGCCAGCATTTTCCTTTATGAAACACTTGTTGTGAACACTAAACTCAAAAAGTTTAATACATCCCAACTAATCTTCATTTGCCCTGAAGATTGAAGCTGAATTTCACTTGATGGTTTAGAAAATGATTATCTATAAAACACACACAGGACCTTTTCTTCATCAGGGAGTTCTAACTATGTATCCCTTAGGGGAAAATATCAACATGATGTCAAAAACAACAATAAATTCATTTTCTATGAAGGGCAAAGCCACAGAATGGAAGGTCTTGGCTCAGATAATATAGGCTCCAGCAAAGCTCACTTTAAAAAATTCCTGTAGTGTTTCTCTCGGGTGCCTTCCAGTCTTCTACCTTCCATCCATTCCCTAGTTTACCTCTCTATTCCCCAAGTATCTGTGTCTTCCCCACTAGCTAACTAATGTTCCTACTAACCACTTTACCTGACCTTTTCTCTATAATTTATCTCTTTTCTTCTCCCAAAAAAGTTTCATGCTAGGTGTTAAAAAATACTTTCAATATTTCAGTATGCTATTCTTCTCAAAAATGAAGTGTTTACTCCTTTCAGGAAAATCTAACTTCCTAAAAGGAATAATGTACCTCAGTTTTGAAACCACTGTACTGGATGCAAATTATCCCTGCCCTGTAAGTCATGCAATCTACTGGCAGAGAAAGTTTATTTCTAAGAAAAATCAGGCATCTAAATTACCTATTTTCACCATTTTGGGGCCTCACATTTGGACATGGCTTTCAGCTTTTCAAAGAAAGAAGGCACATCTCTGAAACCTTTTTTTAACCCTACACAATAGACAAAAATATATCTACTTAAATAAACATATATTAATCTTGAAGCTGATGCTTCTCTTATTTTTAGTTAACTCTAGGGACCATTCCTCTGGTTTTCCAAACAGTGAGATTTTATCAACCTTACTGGCCTTATTTTTAAAAAATTAAAACGCTGTCTACAGCATCAAGTGAAATTTAACATATATCAGATCTTACTGCTGTGTAATATTTCAAATCCTTTGTGACAGTAGGCAGAAGATAAAAATAAATATGTAAAATAACAGTATTTACAAGGATCTATTTTAGAAAGAGATGCCCACTGGGGCATAGTGACATAGAAATTCTTGCAGGAATGATTGGAGAAAGAAATTACTCTCTCCCCAGTATGGGAAAGAACAGAGAAAGAACAGCAATAAGGACAAAAAAAGGAACTTTCCTTTAAGTGAAATAAGGTCCCCTCCTCCAACGGAATCGGCTATGACATGGATCACAAATTCAGAACTGGTATACCCTACTCAGCACCCCCAACCCCCAAACTAGATTCTAGCTCTGCACTTAGATGCAGGCTGTGCTGAATGTGAGAGAAGGTTTAGAGAACATTCCCTGATGGAGATGCTGTGTGAGCTCTGGAAAAAATTCAAGTCTTCATAAGTAAGTCTAGAGCAATCCAGGAAGGGAGGAAAACTGAGGCATGAATCAAGAAACGGCACATCACTCAAAGCTGTCTGTGTATTTAAGGAGAAAAGGATAACATGGTCCAGGAAATGTCAAAACCAGAAAACAACACAGATATTTAAGATATGAAATATTCCCATATAACTGATAAGTCCTGAATTACTACACTGAGGTTAAAAACGGGGTCACTGGGATGGATAATGCCAATTTCTCCATAGATCCACTCACCACCCTACACCAGTACTGAAGAAAGAAGGCAGTAGTTTTGGAATAAGATAATTAATTGGCAAAATACTCGGGAATAAAATTGAAAGGTCTTCATGGTTAATTTGAAGGGAGTGATGAGGGAGAAAAGGAGACCGGAGAACTGTTAAATTTCTAGCTTCAGTAACTGTGTAAATGGTGCTCTTACTAAATGAGAGAAAGAGAATATAGAAGTGGTTCAGCAGGCAAAAAAGGCAAATTTGTACAGACATGTAGATTGTGTAAAGCTCTGGACGACCCTAGTGGCAATGCCGAGAAGGCAGCTGCAGAGATAAGAAGGAAGCGTCCAAAACAGGACAAGACTAAGAACTTCAATCTAGGAGTGATGACCAAAGAACAGAAACAGAGAGAGGGCTGAGAGATCCAAGCAGAGGTGAAAGGAAAAGCAAGAGACTACGAACAGAAACTTGCAGCCCAACAAACAATCTCTAGTCAAAGAAAGAGGAGCCCGTGGATGTGATGGTTGATGGGAGGAAAGAGAGAATGCGCTGCTGTAGAAATCAGAGAGTAAAGAGATTCAAACATTGAAAAGGTACCATAATGCCAAACGCAGCAGAGAGCTCCAAAAAGATAAGCAATAGAAGGGGAAAGATACACTGGATTTGGAAACTGGGCCACAGTTGAATTAGCAATAGCAATTAGACAGTGGTGATTGCTACACAACTTAGTGAAATACTAAAAACTACTAAACTGCTTATTTTAAAAGGGTGACTTTTATGGTATATTATAAAGGTACATGTCAATATTTTTTTAAAAATAAGGGCTTCACAGAAACCAACATGCACAGTGTCAAAATATACTTTAAAACTCACCAACTGACTGAGGTTAACAGTAACATACTTACGATATATATATGGTAATAGTTATTCGGCTATTCTAGAAAACAGGAGATTGTTGTAGTTGCCTCATATATAATATTCATTTTTCGAAATACATCTTTCAAACTGAGGAATGTAATGTTATACATTTTTAAAGGAGCACAATGAGGTATAAAATACCTAACACACACTGCAAAACTTAAGGGTCACTGTGTAATTTAAAACAAACAGAAAATGCCTGCAGAGATTTCCTTACATGGAAAGATCAAACCTAAAGCAAAAGTTTGCCTTAAAGCACAATAACTGCAAAGAAAGAGATAACAAAATCACATGGAAGATTTATATTTTATTAATGAGGTATCACTTCACCGCAGGTCCGCCAACTGCATGGGCGACATAAAAGCCATGGATGAACAAAATTCGAGATAAAAAACACCTGAAATATGAAATACCAAGTTTGTTCATCTGTTTTTCTGTTACGGCTCATTACTTTAGTTTGAAGATTTTAGAACTTTTATAATATGTGTTTTCACCTTCAAAACTCTAGAACTCAAAAAAGATGAATAACTCAAAAATTTCTTTTCTATTTTCCTTTTCTGCATGGTAATCTTATAAAATACTATCCTATTTGTAAGTCTTTTAAATGGTATTAAAAAGTATCTTTATAACCAGATACTGGTATTTCTTACTTTAATCATCATATTTTGACCTTGTCAATTAAGTATTATCTTTCTTTTGTAGGTGGAAAAACTGAGGTACACCTACTTCTTAGTTTCTTAATACCTCTACTTCCTATTTATTTTTCTTTTTGAAGGCTATTGAAGTGAGAGATACCTTCTGAAATATACTTCCTTCTCTAGAGGAAACCCAACTTGATGCCTGACTACATATGGGGCAAAGTTTAACTTAAAATTCAATTTAAGGTAGCCAAATGGTGCTGGCACAATTGGCTATCTATAGGCAAAAGAAAAAGAAATAGAAAAAAAGAAAGAAAGAGAATCTCTACTTAAACCTTACACCTTTTACAAAAATTAACTCAATTAGATCATAGACTTAAATATAAAACATAAAACTATAAAACTTAATCTTAAAAAAAAGCAATCTTTATGCCATATACAAAAATTAATTCAAAATGGATCACGGACCTAAATACAGTAGCTAAAACTTATAAAATCCTTAAAGGAAACAGAAATAAGTCCTTATGAGCTTGTATTAGGCAATGGTTTCTTATAAATGATACCAAAAGTACAGGGGACAAAAAAAAGACAAATTGAACCTCATCAAAATTAAAAACTTTTGTGCTACAAATGATATCATTAAGAAAGTGAAAAGACAACCTGAAAAATGGAAATACTTGTAAATCTCATATTCATCCCACAATATATAAAAAAAATCTATAGCTCAATAAAAAGTTAACTCAAAAAATGGACAAAAGATCTGAGTAAACATTTCTCCAAAGAAGAATTTATAGCAATAATTTGTGTGCGCATCTGTATATGTAGCCAATAAGTTCATGAAAAAAAGCTCAACATTAGCCACTAGGAAATTGAGGTACTTAATTCAGTTGTCAACTTGGCCGGGTGACGTTACCTAATTCTGTTGCTGTGGACATGAGCCAATGGTACGTGAACCTCATCTGTTGCTCATTACATCTGCAGCCGGCTAAGAGGCGTGCCTGCTGTAATGAATGATGTTTGATTTAACTGACTGGTGCTTAAATGAGAGACCTAAACATAGCACAGCCCAAGCAGCTCAGCATACCTCATCTCAGCACTCGCAGCTCAGCCCAGGCCTTTGGAGATGCAGAAAGAAATCACCCTGGGGAAAGTTGTTGGAACCCAGAGGCCTGGAAGAAAGGCCAGCAGAGATCACCCTGTGCCTTCCCACGTAAGAAAAAAACCTCAGTTGAAAGTCAGCTGCCTTTCCTCTGAAGAACTAATGAAGTAAATCCCCTTTTATTAAAAGCAATTCATCTCTGGTGTGTTGCATTCTGGCAGCTAGCAAACGAGAACAAATTTATAAATCAAAACCACAAGACACTACTTAACCACTAAGACAGCTATAATCAAAAAAAGACAGGTAATAAAGCATTGGTAAATACATCAAGAAATTGGAACCCTCATATATTACTGGTGGGAATGTAAAATGGTGTAGCTAGTTTGGAAAACTGTTTGGCAGTTCCCCAAAAAGGTAAACATAGAGTTACCATACGTCCCAGCAATTCTACTCCTAGGTGTACCCAAGAGAAATGAAGATGTGTGTCCATGATAAAACTTGTACAGAAATTTTCACAGCAGCATTATTCACAATAGCCAAAAAAGTGAAACAATACAAATGTCAAATGGATAAACAAAATATGTATATCCATATGGTGGAATATTATTCAACAATAAAAGAAATGAAGTAATGACATACTAGAAAGTAGATGAAGTTTGAGGATATTATACTATATGAAAGTGTAATCACAAAAGGCCCCATAATATATGCTTCCATTTATATGAAATGTCCAAAACAGACAAACCCATAAAGACAGAAAGTAGATTAGTGGCTGCCTAAGCCTAGCGTATATGTAGGAAGGTGAAAGGAATATAGAATAACTATTAATGGGCACTGGGCTTCTTTTGGGGGTAATGAAAATGTTCTAAAATAAATTGTGGTAATGATTGCACAACTCTGTGAATATAACTTAAAAATTACTTAACTGTACACCTGTATACTTTACATGGGTGAAATGTATGTTATGTAACTTCTATCTCAATAAAAAAATTGGAGAAAATCTTCAGAATCTAGGAGTAGATTCAAAACCAAAGCATTCTTAGACTTGACATCGAAAGTGTAATCTTTCATAAAATTAAAAACTTTTGCTCTGCAAAAAGTACCCTGTGAATTTAGTGTGATGTCCTGATATATCCCAGAGTAATTTGGGCAGAGAATAAAAAAGTATTTGCAAAGTCCCCTTGAGGGACTGGGGAGAAAGAAGTAAATATTAAACTTCCCCATCTGGAAATGGTAAAGACTGAGATGGTAAAATTTAGGAATGGCTAGAGTGTACAATGATAGTGACTAAATGTACAAATTTAAAAATGTTTTTGCATGAGGGAGAACAAAGGAATGTCAATATTGCCATGTGTTGAAAATAGACGGTCATTCATATTTTAAAACTTTAACTTCTGTATGTGACTAAAGCAAAAAATGTTTATTTGGTACAAAATTTATATTTTGACTAGGGCATTTCCTATATAACTTATATGGACAGGTTAATTGAACACTATAAGTACATGGAACCTTGAATAGGGCATGGAATTTTGTAGGCTTATCCAGTGTGATGCCTAGATAAATCCCAGAATGATTTAAACAGTGAATAAAGAAGTATTTGCAAAGTCCCCTTGGGAGAATGGTGAAAAAGGGGGGAAATTCAACTTCCCCATTTGGAGAAGGTCTAATATTCGCGCAAGCAGTGGGGACAACCAAATCAATAGGCCATGCCCCTCAATCTTGCGGTTTGTTCATATGAAACTTATCCTGCCAAGGATAGGCTAAGCCTACTTAAAACTAGGCCTAAGAGTCACCCCCAGGAAACTCTTTCATTGCTCAGATGTGGCCTCTCTCTCTTAAGTCAACTTGGCAGTGAACTCACTCCCCTCCCCACCACATGGGACATGATTACCAGGGGTATAAATTTCCCTGGCAACATGCAACCTGACTCCCAGGAATGAGCCAGGACCTGGCATCCTGGAAATGAGAATGCCTTCTTGACCAAAAAGGCTAAGAGAAAAATGAGACAAAATAAAGTCTCAGTGGCTGAGAGACTTCAAATAGAATAGAGAGGTTATTCTGGAGGTTATTCTTATGCATTATATAGACATCCCCTTTTTAGTTATGGTGTATTAGAGTGGCTAAAGGAAAGTATCTGAAACTGTAGAGCTGTGTTCCAGTAACTACGTTTCCTGAAGATGACTGTATAATGATATAGCTTTTGCAATCTGACTGTGTGACTGTGAAAACCTTTTATCTATGGTATGGACAGATGAGTAAAAAATATGGATAAAAAATAAACAAATAATAGGGGGAACAAAGGTTAAAATGAATTGGGTAAATGAAAATATCAGTGGTCAATAAGAGGGAGGAATAAGGGTATGGCATGTATGAGTTTTTTCTTTTTTCTTTTTTCTTTCTTTTCCTGCAGAGATGCAAATGTTCAAAAAAATGATCATGGTGATGAATACACAACTATGTGATGATATTGTGAGCTGAGCATTTCCAGCTATCCAATTTATTTTAACCTCTTCATGACTTTGCCTATTTTCTAATTGCATTATTGGTTTTGAATTTTGGAGGTATGTCATATGGTGTAGGTTCTAGCGCTTTCTTGGGTATGTGCGCACCATGTATAGAATGTTTGTAGGTCAAGAATGTTTGTATGTTTGTTTGTTGTTTACAATAAAAATGTTTTTATAAAAAATACCCTGTAAAGAGGATGGAAGGAAGAAAATATTGGCAAATCAAATCGTAGTACATCCAAACAAAGGAATACTACTCGGTAACAAAAAGGAATGAACTATTGGTATACACAACTTGGTGGAGCTCAAGGGAATTACACTGCGTGAAAAAAATCAATCTGAAAGCTAACATACAGAATTATCTCAATAAAAATTTCAAGTGAAAAAAAGACAATCATACATGTCAGATTTATATATCTTCATACACATCGGTGAGGTAAGGAAGGGAGGTATTCACAGACTGGAGGATCAGCTGTTCTTTAACCTTCTCTCTGACCAGAATGACAAAGCTTTAACGGCCTAGAATATATACCAGAAAGAAAAAGAAAAAAAGCTACATATTATATGATGCCAACCATATAAGAGTGTTGAAATGACGAAGATGAAGAACAGATAAGTAGTTGTTAAGGATTAAGAAATGGGGAAGGAGAGAGATGGCTGTAGCTATAAAATGATAGCACAAAAGAGCCTTGAATTGATGGAACAATTCTGTATCTTGACTGTGGCGGTGGTCACAAGATCAACACATGCAACAGAAACTATACACACGAACACACACACACACAAATGAGTTCATGTAAGACTGACGAAATTGAATAAGTGTTGTGCTATCAATGTCAGTTTCCTGGTTGTGATTTTGTACTTAGTAATGCAGGATGTTAGCATCAAGGAAAACTGGGTGAAGAGTATAAGAGATCTCGCTACATTATTTCTTACAACTGCATGTGAATATACAATCATTTCAAAATAGAAAGTTTTTAAAATTCAAGTAAGGATCCAGGTAGACTGATGATAAAAACAGAAAGAAAAAAAACACAGTTTTTAGAATACCAGGTTTACAGAATCACAGGATGCTATTTTCAGATATGCGATAACTGTTTATATATAAATTAAGTGTGGTTATTTGTGGTATACATTTTGCTGTATCTGACCCTCCTAATTCTAGAAGTAATGAGCAGTAACGGTATGCAAAGCAGAAATTGGCATAAAGTGTATGTCAATTGAGGATGCAGGTCTAGGCTCTGTTGAAAAGATATCTCAATTTCTCAGACCTCAGTACTATAAAAAGGAATAATGATAATAACAGACTGAATAAATAAAATATTATAAACAAAATATTAATCTTTTAAATTGGTAACTCAAAAGGCTTTACACTAGATGAAAAACTGACAGTAAAAATTCTACGTTAAAATATCAGCAAAATGGAATCACATTAATAGAATATTTAAAATGACTACGTGTCCTTGAGAAAACATCCTAGTTGTTTTGTTTCCATGGGGACACTGACATGTCACAGAAGCATACTGAATTCCTTGGCAGAGACTGTTGCTTATCCATCAAATTCTGATCCTCTCTTCCATAGTAATGGCTACCAGACAGCAGACTACATTTCCCAGCCTCCCTTGCTGTTACGTATGTCCATGTGACTAAGTTTTGACCAATGGGATGAAAGTGTAAATATCACATGGTTGATTCTGGACACCGTTCCTAGTACTCAGATCCCTAAGGTTTGCTCTTTTTTTCCTTCACCTAGTTCAAGACTTCTAGGTGCCAAACACATTCACATCCTCTAAGGCAGCAGGGAAGGAAATGAATAAAGGAAAGAGAGTGACATGATTTAAAATTGTTAATTAAATTAAGCCCACCCAAATCCTACCAACCAGCAATAATGACAGCTACCGTTTTACTGAGTGCTTAAAAAATGGTCTGGCATTGTGCTAAATTATCCACATTTATCTTCATAACAATTCTGCGAAGTAGAGTTCTCCATTTTAAAGATGTAAAAGCTGAGGCTCAGGAAGGATAACTGCCTAGAAGCTAAAGAACCATAATCCTTAAATCCCTTTTTTTGTCCCAGCACTCTCCCCTTTTTCCTCTTCTCTGTAACTCAGAGGTCTCAGAAGGTCAGTAGGCCAAGAGACATCTTTAAGAGTCTATGAATGTTTTTATCCATACTTTTATTACCGTAAGTCTCGAAACAGAGACCAGTCATAAAGTGAGAAAAGAACATGCTTTAAGTTTTAGCCATGAGACTTGGAAAATTTCATGTAGTCACAAGTAATACACTCGAGTCACCCAGACAGTAAATGGCAGAGGAAGTTTTAAAACCAGTTTTTTTGTTGACTCCAAAACTTACACTATGTTCTACTTCTCTACAACCACAATTCTTGCTGCTAATAAGGACACTGCCATTTAGACCTAAATATTGGACGCTTTATTAGAAGGCTAAGTTCTATCAATGGCTCACACTTAAAAAAAAAAAAAATTAAGCTGCATTTCAATCATGTCAGATATGGGATAGGAGGGGGGTCAGGCATAGAAAAATTTAAAAATTCTTTTTTAACAGTTGAAGACATTTCTTAAAATTCCATAACCTTATAAGAATAGAGAAGCCAAAAATTACTCTGGAAAAAAAATGAATGGGTGGGAGGGGAATCTAAATATTCTTGGCTCTGAGTTATATGCCTTTGGAGTCTGAAAGAGCCTGACAAATATTTAGGCAAAGAAGAAAAACACATATATTTTTAGTTATATGGTAAGTTAGATCTAGGCCACATTTCATTTTTCTGTCCCAAAGTGCTTAATTTAGAATCAGATTTTAAAAACAATCCTCCACAGGCCAGGTTTGGCCCTTCCAGTTAGTACCTGGATATCAAACTCCTGTGACAATCTGGCACAACTGAAAATAGCTTTAGGTATTCAAATTATCAAGCAGTCAGGAAGGTCAGATTTGCATTAATGCATTTTAAGGCTGAAAAAAAAGTTTTACACAAACCTTAAAAGAGGAAAGGAAAAATAAAGGGAAGAGTGAAAATTAAGCAGCTAACCCTACGTATATCCTCATTAGAAGAGAAGGCAGAGCTTGCTCAGTTATTTTTGCTCTTGTCTTCCATCATGAGGCACTGCAGTTCAAAGCTATGTGCTGCCTCGGCTCTATCTAAACTGTAAAGTCACTTCTTCCATTTTTACTTCTTCCTTGCCCAAGAACCTTCATTGTTCATTCATTTTCTACAGAATAAAAGCCAAATTCCTTTGCCTGGCATTCAAGGCACTTTGTGACTTAAGTTCAAATTACCTTACCAGTTTTATTTCCCATTATTCCCCCCTCTTGAATCTTCTACTAGAGCTAACCAGATCTATTTCCTACTGAAAAAGCGGGTACATTCCAGCCTAGCCACTTCACCTCGCTCAATTTTGCCACCTCCAGGACCCAGCTCAAGTCCCAGGTCCTGCATGAATCCTTCCCAACTACCTCAAGATGCACAGTCTCTCTCCCTCTGAAATCCTGTACTTGTTATGTTATATTCCAAATCACTCATTTGGAACTCATCAAAACTCTTATACGAATATGTCTTAACTCTTTAAATAGATTTTAAGTTTCCTGAGGGCAAGGACCTCAGTTTTCTTTATCCTTGTATTTTACATAAAATCTAACCAGGAATAACTTAATGTTATCTGAACATCAGCTAAAAGGATTTTAAAGCATTCATGCAAAGATGCTAAATAAATTGCTATTTATAAGCCAAAGTGAGGATTACATATATCATCAGAGAATGTCAATATCCCATTGTTTTCATATTTCATAATAGAAAACAAAAGTCTCCTTAAATCTTCTTAATAAAAATAAGATGAAAGAAGTCCTGGAGTGTTATCAAGCCAGGAAAGTGTAACTACTGAAAACAAAGCTATTTGCTCCTGCTGAAAAAAGAAGCAATAAAAGTTTAATCGCTTCAAGTAGGTTTCTTTGCTTGACTCCACATAAAATATGACTGTGCTGCACCCTGCAGTCTAAGGAAGAAAAGGAATATAAGAAAGTCCATTCAAACACTAATCAATGTTTGGGCAGAAAGTAATTTTCCTGATGTCTTAAAAATACTAATCAATTTTCCTCTCAATGTTGACATTACACACTGCGAATACACAATTGATTGTACCTGCAATCACCATTTCATATTTGAAAATGGAGTTCCATATTTATTTTCCTTATGTTAGAATCAAAGAAAATAACACAAGTGTCTAGAAAACATCATTATGCTATAATTGGATCTCTGATCCTCTAAAAATAGTCTTAATAAAAACAATCTGTATGTTCACTGAGTCTTATCTGTAAAGATTGGGTTTAAGGATGGGATGGGTTTAATAAGCAACTTCCCAAGTTCCCTTTTCAGAGATGAACTGTCAGGAGTAGAGATACACAGATAAAGGAAGTCCTGGACTCTGGAAATTCCAGGCTAACTCACACATGTGAATCCAAACCAGATTCCCAAGGTCTGTTTCTGACCTAGAGTCCAGACTGGGATAATTACAATTTTAGATATCTAGTGAATAAAAGGCCATACTCAGTCATTTCTGAACATTCCAGAACACTGAGGTAGGTCTTACAGAACTCAATGCAAAATGGGATTCAGCAAAAATTTCTCCAAACTGATTAGATAAACACACCTCCCCCAGGAGAATTCCAGAAATACCTCAATTTCTTAAGACGATGCTTTGCAAATATTTCATGGAGTTTTCCTAAGGCATTTCCAATAGAAAAAAATTTTAAGTACCATTAGCAAATGAAGTTGAGAAATGCTGCTTATCATGTGTGCCTCTTAATTAGTCATCAAAAGATTAAAGATTCTGAAAAAGTCCTCTCATAAAAAAAACAATTACCTTTACTTAAGCCAGCACTTCCCAAGCTTACCTGAAATTGTATTAATTCTTCCGTGGGAATATCCCTCTCTATCCCATGACTTTTATGGATCCTATGTCTCATCTCTATTATTAGAGAAATTCAAATAGGAAAAACACAGTCAAGGCATTTTTTGGCACTACCTAGGGAAAGGCCTTCCAAGGGGCCTCTAAAAGTGATATTCATTATCTTGGCAAACTTGCCATACTCTGTGGTCTGGTCCTGAGCCTCACAAATTCAAAATTGAATTTGTCAGCACACCAAAGAGATTCCAAATTCCACTGGAAGACTCACAGCAACCACAGTCACAAGACTGCTATACAACAACAGAATGTCCATTTATTAAATTACAATAACAATTGTCAAAGAAATTCTTATAGCTAACCTGAAGAACCTGCCCATCCATTCCCTCCTTCTGGTAGATCCACTTGGGAAGCCAAATCATATGCAAAAAGTGAGCACATAATCAAGGAGGAAAAAGCAATGAATTACATGTTTAATGGCATAAAGCTAAGAAACCCTGATGTGTCATTTCAAGATAAGAGATAACCTCACTTTAACAATAAATCATAACAGTGGTAGGGAAAAGACTCACCTGGGGTTGTGAGAAACCTTTACTTCCCTCCACCTTGATCCCAGGAGCCCTAACCACCAGCCCTGCATCCCTCCATCCTGGACATAAGCAACCTCTATTTTTTCAATCTTACCTAAAATATGAATGAAAAGCATTAGAAGGCTTGGTTATTTTTTATTATCTATGCCATATAATCTAAAGAAAAACACTGATTTTGCTAGAACAGTACAAAATAAGTCCTCAAGAACCAATTCCCTTTGTAAAACCTAAGCCCCTCCCATATAGAAAATGTGAGTTCCATATCATAATACTCAAAATCCACTGGCAACTTTTACCCTAACTCCATTTCCTTAGTAGAGGTGGTGACATCAAAGACAGCAAAATGAAGTCCATTGCTATGGTTTTCTCTCCTCATTTAAATGTCCACCTCTCATATTTATCTTAGAGAGGAAGTGTAAAATAAATATGTCTGCTTAAGGATTGAAATGAATTCAATAAACACGTTTTATTTAGCCTACTGAGTTCTGCTTTGTTTTTAATTAGAAATGTGACATTCAAAAAAAATCTATTCAACATGACATCCATGGATGAAGGTCACCGTGGCAACATGGAATATGACTTCCAGGGATAAGCCTGGCCCTGGTACCATGGAATTGACAATGTCATCCTGAACAAAAAAAGATGGAAAGAAGTGTAACAAAGTTATCAGTGGCTGAAAGAGTTCAAGTAAACTTGAGAGGCTACGCAAGAGGCTATTCTCATGTAGCTATACATTACTACCTATGACTGTTTGTCAAACCCCAAACAATATTCCTGCTAACCCTAAAAAACATGTAGAGCTTTATATGAGGTTCTACAAAGGTCCTTGCATTAGGATTACTTACCAGAAACCTAAAACCTCCAGATGGGTTCCTAGACCAGATAAATCCTGAAATACAGAGGGCCCAGCCTCTCCAGAATGTCAACTAGTTCCATCCCCTTATCCGAAATTATCAATAGCCCCTTTCAACATGAAAACCTTAGAATGGGAATAGCCCAAATACCCCTAAAGAGTGGGAGAAAGATAAAAGGAAATGGTGGAGTTATACAGAGAAGGGAGGGTTTAATAAATGAGTATGACTGCTGAATCATTATACTGGTATTTCTTTTGGTTTCCACTGTCTTGGATCAATTAGTAGTAAAAAACCTACAACTGTGGAATTGTAACCCTTACCAAACTGTGAAATCTGCTCTACAACTAATTGTTGTGGTGTGCTTTGAAACTTACTGCTTTTTTGTATATATATTACACAAAAAAGTCAATTGTGGGGCGGGCCGCGGTGGCTCAGCGGGCAGAGTGCTTGCCTGCTATGCCGGAGGACCTCGGTTCGATTCCCGGCCCCAGCCCATGTAACAAAAACGGAGAAACAGAATACAATAAAACAAGAAAATGTTTAAAAAAAAATGTTTCCCTTTCTTCCTTCCTTCCTTCCTTCTATCCTTCCTTCCTTCTCTCTGTCTTTCCTTTAAAAAAAAAAAAAAGTCAATTGTGATGATGAATGCACAGCTATATGATGATAATGCACTGCTCTATAATGATTGTACCCTTTGGATGATTACATGGTATGTGAATATATGATATATTAACAAAATTGCATTAAAATTAAAACAACTTTTAAATCCATTCAAAAAAGATACTTGCTAGCATTTGACTAGACTGTGGACTCTTTAAAGGCATGGACCAGGTCTCCATTCATTTATCCTCAGCACCTGGTATGTAAAATGGCATATGGGAGGCACTCAAAAAATATTATCTAAATAAGGTAATCAATCAATTAATGAGATGATCTAAACAGTCTTAGTGATATGAAAAAAATCCAGATTTCTAGGTACTCAAAAACTCACTGGAAAGTTCAGCCACACTACACAATAACATGGCTGAACGTAACATAGCAATAGAAGGCTGACATAGAATACAGCTTCTCCTTTAAGCAGGTCATGCTCCCTCTCCAGTCCACCACCATCCCCACTACCCACCACTCCCTATGGTCTTACAGTCGTCCTTGGTGGGCATTTAAATCTGCAGCCTCTGCTTGATCCATGATGGGCTGATTTTATAGTTTAACTCAGAAAGGACAATCTTTACTACATGATTTTTCTTAGTTCTTCATTGCATTTGCCAAAATCTCTCTGTATATGAAAGTGGCTTAGTGAAGTGTGGGATTTAGTTCGTCCTCCAGAGCAGCTAGTAAATAACCAGGAAAGTACAGAACAACTGCTGGGGCCACATCAGTGACCAGACATACAACATACCCCAGTCTGGACCAGCTGGACCATCTGCAAGCACTCCCAGAACTGTGAGTACCCCAAGCTGCAGTGGCTGGTGCCCCTGCCCCACCGTCTGCTCCCCAGAGGGGAAAGGAAAGGGACTTTACCAGCAGCAGGGGCTGAGTGCAACCAAGCTCCAATTGTGGAATTAATTAACAAATTCTGACTACCAAAAATAGGCCCCCAGCTCAGCTAAACCTCAAATAAAAGCTAAAGTTATTAGTTTTTGCCCTGGTGAAGAAGGGGCAGGACTGATGGGGGAAAAAAAAAAAACAAAAAAAACCCATGTTTTTTTTGGATCAGATAGCACAAAATACTTGAAAAGGCTGGACCCTAAAAAAAAAAGAGGGAAACATAGGACCTGCAGCTACATAAAGCAGTACTAACTTAAGATCTTGACCAACAAACCCAAGAGGGTCATGCTCTGAAAAGGACATTTTTTCTTTTGTTTCTATGGCTTAACTGCTCTGAGGCTCCACCTGCCCCAGGCAAGGGCAGAATTAAGCTTATCTGAGAGACAAAGACAATGGTCAGGTGAAAGGAGATAATTCCCTGGAGGCAGTGCCTTCCCCAGGGGAGGGGTGGGGTCCAGCTCAGGTGGAATTCCTCCCTCAAGGAATTCAGACCCCAAGGTCAGGAAAACAGAAGCAATTAAAGCCAGCCTACAACCTCTCCTCTGTCTCCACCATGCCTCCAGCAGGGAGAGTTTGCTGAAGTTAAAGGTACCTCATCACTTGATGCTCGTTGGACCCACAGGCACAAAAGCACCACATACTGGATAGGATAGTAAAAACACAGACTCTAGAGGCTTCATAGGAAAATCTGTCAACCTGCTAGGTCTCACCCTCAGGGAAAACTGATGCACGTGATTCTTTCCTCCCGAGAGGAGGCCAGTCTGGTCTGAAAAAATCTGACTGGGGTCTAAAAAACCGAAGTAGAACCTCCTAAGAAAAAAAAGAGAAAGAAAGAAAGGCACCATACAGATAAGGAAAGAAACAAGAAAATAAAAACTGAAAAATTCTGATCCAATAGACAAAACCTATGCTAGAGATCTAGAATAAGCTGAACTGAATGTCAAAGAACAGATAGAGAACAAAGCCATTCAGCAAGGAAATCCAAGGTAAAAGAGTGAAAACAATCTCCAAAATAAACTAATTAAGGAAATTAAATGCCTAGACACTAGCAAAAAATTATGAATCATACAAGGAAAACTGAAGATATGGTCCAGTCAAAGGAACAAACCAACAATTCAAATGTGATACAGGAGTTGAAACAATTAATTCAGAATGTTCGAACAGACATGGAAAATCTCACCAAAAATCAAATCAATAAATTGAGGGAGGATATAAAGAAGGCAAGGAATGAACAAAAAGAAGAAATCGGGTGGAGGGCCAAGATGGTGGCTTAGTAAGGTACGCGCGTCTTAGTTCCTCCTCCAGAGCAACCACTAGGTGACCAGAAACAGTGCCGAAAGCTCCCGGGGCCACGGCAGGGACCTGACACACAGTGTACCCCAGTCTGGACTGGTTGGACTGGCTGCGAGATTCCGTTGTGGTGAGCTCCACGAGTGGCGTGCGCTACCCTGGGCCGCGGCGGCTGGCAGCCAGCGCCCCTCCCTCCCTCCTTCCTGGAATGGCTGAGAGTCTCAGATCAGCGAGTTCCCCAAGCCGCGGCGGCCAGTGACCGGTGCCCCTCCCCCAGAGGCGGCTTCCTGGTCCGGCGGTGAGTCTCGGATCAGCGAGATCCCCAAGGAGCGGCGGCCAGTGGCCAGTGTCCCTCCCCAACAGGCGGCTTCCCAGTCCGGCGGCGAATCTCAGATCAGCAAACTCCCCAAGCCATGGCGGCCAGTGACCGGTGCCCCTCCCCCAAAGCGGCTTCCTGGTCCGGCGGAGAATCTCGGATCAGCGAAGTTCCCAAACTGCGGCGGTCGGCGGCCGGTGGCCCTCCCCCAAAGGCGGCTTCCCTGTCCGGCGGTGAGTCTCGGATCAGCGAGCTCCCCAAGATGCAGTGGCCGGCGACCGGCGCCCCTCCCCCACAGGAGGCTTTCCGGTCCGGCCGCGAGTCTCAGATCAGCAAGCTCCCCAAGCCGCAGCGGCCGGCAGCTGGCGCCCCTCCCCCACAGGCGGATTCCCAGTCCGGCGGCGAATCTTGGATCAGTGAGCTCCCCAAGCCGCGGAAGCTGGCGGCCGGTGCCCCTCCCCCACAGGCGGCTGCCCGGAGGGAGAGGAGGGAGTCTCCGTCAGTGGCAGGGACTGGGTCCAACCAAACACCAATAGTGGCATTAATAAAGCAGCCACAACATCTTTTGCTGGTGGGACCCACAGACAGACAAGCGCCACATACTGGGCAGGATAAAAATAACAGAGCCCAGAGACTTCACAGGAAAGTCTTTCAACCTGCTGGGTCTCACACTCAGGGAAATCTGATTAAATGTCCAGACACCAGCAAAAAATAACAACTCATACCAGAAAAACTGAAGATATGGCCCAGTCAAAGGAACAAACCAATAGTTCAAATGAGATACAGGAGCTGAGACAACTAATTCTGATATACGAACAGAAATGGAAAACCTCTTCAAAAACTAAATCAGTAAATTGAGGGAGAACATGAAGAAGTCAAGGGATGAACAAAAAGAAGAAATGGAAAGTGTGAAAAAACAAATCACAGACCTTATGGGAATGAAAGATACAGTAGAAGAGATGAAAAAAATAACTGAAACCTACAACGGTAGATTTCAACAGACAAAGGTTGAATTAGTGAACTGGAGGATGGAACATCTGAAATCCAAAAAGAAACAGAAACTATAGGGAAAAGAATGGAAAATTTTGAACAGGGGCTCAGGGAATTGAATGATAATATGAAGCACACAAATATACGTGTTGTGGGTGTCCCAGAAGAAGAGAAGGGAAAAGGAAGAGAAAAACTAATGGAAGAAATTATCACTGAAAATTTCACAACTCTTATGAAAGACCTAAAATTACAGATACAAGAAGTGCAGCGCACCCCAAAGAGAATAGATCCAAATAGGCATTCTCCAAGACACTTACTAGTTAGAATGTCAGAGGTCAAAGAGAAAGAGAGGATCTTGAAAGCAGCAACAGAAAAGCAATCCATCACATACAAGGGAAACCCAATAAGACTATGTGTAGATTTCTCAACAGAAACCATGGAGGCAAGAAGACAGTGGGATGATATCTTTAAATGACTAAAAGAGAAAAACTGCCAACCAAGACTTCTATATCCAGCAAAATTGTCCTTCAAAAACAAGGGAGAAATTAAAACATTTTCAGACAAAAAGTCACTGAGAGAATTTGTGACCAAGAGACCAGCTCTGCAAGAAATACTAAAGGGAACACAAGAGTCAGATACGAAAAGACAGAAGAGAGAGGTGTGGAGAAGAGTGCAGAAAGAAGGAAAATTAGATATGATATATGTATAAGACAAAAGGCAAAATGCTAGAGGAAAGTATTACCCAAACAGTAATAATACTAAATGTTAATGGACTGAATTCCCCAATCAAAAGACATAGACTGGCAGAACGGATTAAAAAACAGGATCCTTCTATATGCTGTCTACAGGAAACACATCTTAGACCCAAAGATAAACATAGGTTGAAAGTGAAAGGTTGGGAAAAGATATTTCATGCAAATAACAACCAGAAAAGAGCAGGAGTAGCTATACTAATATCCAACAAATTAGACTTCAAATGTAAAACAGTTAAAAGAGACAAAGAAGGACACTATCTACTAATAAAAGGAACAATTAAACAAGACATAACAATCATAAATATTTACGCACCGAATCACGATGCCCCAAAATACGTGAGGAATACACTATAAATACTGAAAAGGGAAATAGACACATCTACCATAATAGTTGGAGACTTCAATTCCCCACTCTCATCAATGGACAGAACATCTAGACAGAGGATCAATAAAGAAACAGAATTTGAACATTACAACAAATGAGCTAGACTTAATAGACATTTATAGGACATTATACCCCACAACAGCAGGATACACATTTTTCTCAAGTGCTCATGGATCATTCTCAAAGATAGACCATATGCTGGGTCACAAAGCAAGTCTCAACAAATTTAAACAGATTGAAACCATACACAACACTTTCTCAGATCATAAAGGAATGAAGTTGGAAATCAACAATAGGCAGACTGCCAGAAAATTCACAAATACGTGGAGGCTCAACAACACACTCTTAAACAACCAGTGGGTAAAGGAAAAAATTACAAGAGAAATTAGTAAATATTGCGAGGCAAATGAAAATGAAAACACAACATGTCAAAACCTATGGGATGCAGCAAATGCAGTGCTAAGAGGGAAATTTATTGCCCTAAATGCCTATATCAAAAAAGAAGAAAGGGCAAAAATTCGGGAATTAATTGTCCACTTGGAAGAACTGGAAAAAGATCAGCAAACTTACCCCAAAGCAAGCAAAAGGAAAGAAATAACAAAGATTAGAGCAGAAATAAATGAAACTGAAAACAATAGAGAAAATCAATAAGACCAGAAGTTGGTTCTATGAGAAAATCAATAAGATTGATGGGCCCTTAGCAAGACTGACAAAAAGAAGAAGAGAGAGGATGCAAATAAATAAGATCAGAAATGGAAGCGGAGACATAACCACTGACCTCACAGAAATAAAGGAGGTAATAACAGGATACTATGAACAACTTTATGCTAATAAATACAACAATGTAGATGAAATAGACAAGTTCCTAGAAAGGCATGAACAACCAACTTTGACTCAAGAAGAAATAGATGACCTCAACAAACCAATCACAAGTAAAGAAACTAAATCAGTCATTCAAAAGCTTCCCAAAAAGAAAAGTCCAGGACCAGACGGCTTCACACGTGAATTCTACCAAACATTCCAGAAAGAATTAGTACCAACCCTGCTCAAACTTTTCAAAAAAATTGAAGTGGAGGGAAAGCTACCTAATTCATTCTATGAAGCCAACATCACCCTTATACCACAGCCAGGCAAAGAGATTACAAAAAAAGAAAACTACAGACCAATCTCTCTAATGAATATAGATGCAAAAATCCTCAACAAAATTCTAGCAAATCGAATCCAGCAACACATTAAAAGAATTATACATCATGACCAGGTAGGATTCATCCCAGGTATGCAAGGATGGTTCAACATAAGAAAATCAATTAATGTAATACACCATATCAACAAATCAAAGCTGAAAAATCACATGATCATCTCAATTGATGCAGAGAAGGCATTTGACAAGATTCAACATCCTTTCCTGTTGAAAACACTTCAAAGGATAGGAATACAAGGGAACTTCCTTAAAATGATAGAGGGAATATATGAAAAACCCACAGCTAATATCATCCTCAGTGGGGAAAAATTGAAAACTTTCCCCCTAAGATCAGATAAGATCAGGATCAAGGATGTCCATTATCACCACTGTTATTCAACATTGTGTTGGAGGTTCTAGCCAGAGCAATTAGACAAGAAAAAGAAATACAAGGCATCAAAATTGGAAAGGAAGAAGTAAAACTATCACTGTTTCCAGATGATATGATACTATACGTTGAAAACCCTGAAAAATTCACAGCTAAACTACTAGAGCTAATAAATGAGTACAGCAAAGTAGCAGGTTACAAGATCAACATTCAAAAATCTGTAGTGTTTCTATATACTAGCAATAAACAAGCTGAGGGGGAAATCAAGAAACGAATTCCATTTACAATTGCAACTAAAAGAATAAAATACTTAGGAATAAATTTAACTAAAGAGACAAAATACCTATACAAAGAAAGCTACAAAAAACTGTTAAAAGAAATCACAGAAGACCTAAATAGAAGGAAGGGCATACCATGTTCATGGATTGGAAGACTAAATATAGTTAAGATGTCAATCCTACCTAAATTGATTTACAGATTCAAAGCAATACCAATCAAAATTCCAACAACTTATTTTTCAGAAATAGAAAAACCAATAAGCAAATTTATATGGAAGGGCAGGGTACTCCGAATTGCTAAAAGTATCTTGAGGAAAAAAAACGAAGCTGGAGGTCTCACGCTGCCTGACTTTAAGGCATATTATGAAGCCACAGTGGTCAAAACAGCATGGTACTGGCATAAAGATAGATATATCGACCAATGGAATCAAATAGAGTGCTCAGATATAGACCCTCTCATCTATGGACATTTGATCTTTGATAAGGCAGTCAAGCCAACTCACCTGGGACAGAACAGTCTCTTCAGTAAATGGTGCCTAGAGAACTGGATATCCATATGCAAAAGAATGAAAGAGGACCCGTATCTCACACCCTATACAAAAGTTCACTCAAAATGGATCAAAGATCTAAACATTAGGTCTAAGACCATAAAACAGTTAGAGGAAAATGTAGGGAGATATCTTATGAATCTTACAATTGGAGGCGGTTTTATGGACCTTAAACCTAAAGCAAGAGCACTGAAGAAAGAAAGAAAGAAATGGGGGCTCCTCAAAATTAAACAAACACTTTTGTGCATCAAAGAACTTCATCAAGAAAGTAGAAAGACAGCCTACACAATGGGAGACAATATTTGGAAACGACATATCAGATAAAGGTCTTGTATCCAGAATTTATAAAGAGATTGTTCAACTCAACAACAACAAAAAGGCAACCAACCCAATTACAAAATGGGAAAAAGACTTGAACAGACACCTATCAGAAGAGGAAATACAAATGGCCAAAAGGCACATGAAGAGATGCTCAGTGTCCCTGGACATTAGAGAAATACAAATCAAAACCACAATGAGATATCATCTCACACCTACCAGAATGGCCATTATCAACAAAACAGAAAATGACAAGTGCTGGAGAGGATGTGGAGAAAGAGGCACACTTTTCCACTCTGGTGGGAATGTCAAATGGTGCAACCACTGTGGAAGGCAGTTTGGCGGTTCCTCAAAGAGCTGAATATAGAACTGCCATCTGACCCAGCAATACCATTGCTAGGTATCTACTCAGAGAACTTAAGGGCAAAGACACAAACGGACATTTGCACACCAATGTTTATAGCAGCATTATTTACAATTGCAAAGAGATTGAAACAGCCAAAATGTCCATCAACAGACGAGTGGCTAAACAAACTGTGGTATATACATACAATGGAATATTATGCAGCTTTAAGACAGAATAAACTTATGAAGCATGTAATAACATGGATGGACCTAGAGAACATTATGCTGAGTGAGACTAGCCAAAAACTAAAGGACAAATACTCTATGGTCACACTGATGTGAACCGACATTAGAGAATAATCTTGGAATATGTCATTGGTAACAGAGACCATCAGGAGATAGAAATAGGGTAAGATAATGGGTAATTGGAGCTGAAGGGATACAGACTGTGCAACAGGACTGGATACAAAAACTCAGTAATGGACAGCACAATACTACCTAATTGTAATGTAATTATGTTAAAACACTTAATCAAGCTGCATCTGAGGTATAGTTTTTTTTTATTTTTTATTTTTTTCTATTATCATTTTATTTCTGTTTCTGCTGTCTTTCTATTTCTTTTTCTAAATCGATGCAAATGTACTAAGAAATGATGAATATGCATCTAAGTGATGATATTAAGAATTACTGATTGTATATGTAGAATGGAATGATTTCTAAATGTGTTAGTTAATTTTTTTAATTAATAAAATAAAAGTATCAGAATTTCATTGTAGAATATTGTCAACCTTTTAATACATTTCCTTTTTTATATATATACATTTTCTATGTATAAAAATTTTCTACATATAGAAATGAAGAGAGTTGAAATCAAAAAAAAAAAAAAGAAGAACTCGAAAGTGTGAAAAAACAAATCACAGAACTTATGGGAATGAAAGGCACAGTAGAAAACATGAAAAAACAATGGAAACCTACAACATCAGATTTCAAGAGGCAGAAGATACAATTAGTGAACTGGAGGAGGGAACATCTGATATCCAACAAGCAAAAGAAACTATAGGGAAAAGAATGGAAAAATATGAGCAGGGACTCAGGGACCTGAATGACAACATGAAGCACACAAATATACGTATTGTGGATGTCCCAGAAGGAGAATAGAAGGGAAAAGGAGGAGAAAAACTAATGGAGGAAATTATCACTGAAAAATTTCCCAACTCTTATGAAAGACAAAATTACAGATCCAAGAAGTGCAGCATACCCCAAACAGAACAGATCCAAATAGACATACTCTAAAACACTTACTAATCAGAATGTCAGATGTCAAAGAGAAAGAGAGAATTTTAAAAGCAGCAAGAGAAAAACAATCCATCACATTCAAGGGAAGCCCAACAAGACTATGCATAGATTTCTTAGCAGAAACCATGGAGGTGAGAAGACAATGGGATGATATATTTAAGATTCTAAAAGAAAAACTACCAATGAAGAATTCTATATCCTGCAAAATTGCCCTTCAAAAAAGAGGGAGAGATTAAAACATTTTCAGACAAAAAAAAAATCATGGAGAGAATTTGTGACCAAGAGACCAGTTCTGCAAGAAATACTAAAGGGAGCACTAGAGAAAGATAAGAAAAGACAGCAGAGAAAGGTATGGAGAAGAGTGTAGAAACGAAGACTATCAGTAAAGGTAAAAAGAGGAAAAATTACATATGACATATAAAATCCAAAAGGCAAAATGGTAGAAGAAAGAACTGTCCTTACAGTAATAACACTACATGTTAATGGATTAAGCTCCCCAATCAAAAGACATAAACTAGCAGCATGGATTTAAAAACAGGACCCATCTATATGCTGTCTAGAGGAGACGCATTTTACACCCAAGGACAAACATAAGTTGAAAGTGAAAGGTTGTGAAAAGATATTTCATGCAAACAGCAATCAGAAAAGAGCAGGAGCAGCTATACAGTTATCCAACAAATTAGACTTCCAATGTAAAGCAATTAAAAGAGAAAAAGAAAGACATATATTAATAAAAGGAACAATTCAACAACGAGACATAACAATCATAAGTATTCATGCACCAAGCCAGAGTGCTCCAAAATACATGAGGCAAACACTAAAAAGAGAAATAGACACATCTACCATAATAGTTGGAGACTTCAATTCCCCACTTTCATCAATGGACAGAACATCTAGACAGAGGATCAGTAAGAAACAGAGAATATGAATGATATAATAAATGAAATAGACTTAACAAACATTTACAGAACATTACACCCCACAACAGCAAGATCTCTGTATAACTTACCATTCTTTCTACTATCCTACAATCACACAAGCAAGGCTAGAAAGGGAGCCAGCCAGCCTAGGAATTTAAAGCAAAAGGTATCCTGGGGTCCAGTGTTGGACCCTTAAACTACAATTAAGGTCAATCAGAAAGAATCCCATTAGGTAAAAAATCTTTTTGCTACCCATCTAGTTCTCACTCTTACAGTTCTATCCCATGAACCTAAACCACAAAGCTTTCTATGAGCACTAAGGACTGGCTACAAAACTTGTGGATATCAGTGCAAAATGAAAATGCAGGGCTCCATTTCCAAAAATCATTAAGAATTTCAAGACAGTGACAACAAAGTATTAAACCAAATACAGGCACCTGCTAAGCCTGGGGCCCTGTGTACCCCATGCCCATGAAGCTGGCCCTCCCCACCTCCTTCCTCTTAACCAAACTCTCCAACCTGTTTTCTGGTCTGTCAATCCTGTGGCTTGACAATCTGAACCTGATCTCATTTGCTTCTGACTCCGTTTTACCTTCCTATAACAAGGACAATCATTCCTTTCTCTGACACAGAGAATGGCCTTCTTGACAAGATACATAACATAGTATTTACATCTATATGGACTTATGACCCCAATTATATTCACTGAAGCAAGAGTCATAACAAAGAAGGGAGGGCAAACATTTAAGACCCAAAATGGAATATTTCATAAGAACTCCTTCTTTACACATACAGCTTTACCTTGATAATAACAGGGCTTTGAAATCAAGGAAAGTCATTTGTTTGTCCTTTACAACTAATTCTTCCATTCTCATTTATCACGCATATAATTTATAACAGTACCTTTTTTTTTTTAGTTTGAGTACAGGTTTTATTCTTTCTTAATGTAACATGGGATAACTATGTCTTATAATCAATGGCATCTCAAATTCAGTGAAATACAACAGTCATTATGAACCCGTGGCTGCTGTGATTTCCACTTTCCCTCTTCCAGTCAGGACTGCCTGTGCTGACATAGGCTCTCTGGATGAGAGAGGCTGAAGAGTATTATTTATTTTTCTTATATATTTTTATTCCTCTCTCCCTTTAGTCATTCCACCTATAGACCTGCAGGGTCTTAAACAGATTTTCCAAAGCATGATACATACACATGAAATCACTTCAGATTCTTTTGATGTTCCTCCCTTTATCCTCCACCATATCCTATACACCCAACAGAATGCAGTGCACTTATTTATGAGTACAATAAATAGAATATACAACTATAAGCAGCAGAAAAGAAGGGACCAAATCTCAATTTATCTTTGTATTTCCAGTGCTAGGAATAAAGAAAATGCTCAAAAAATGTTTGGTGAATGGCAGCTCAAGTGAATGAATAAAAGAATGAATGGAGAGAGAGAAGTGTAAATTTTTGTGCTGACTGGGAATTCTAATAGGCAATCTAATACATCTCTGATTACCAAGAGAAGAATTCGGAAGTGAAAAGATGAGGAAAACTAGTACAATCTGAGATTTATAAGAGTATCAATGAGAAAAAATTGTTTCAGTAATGCTTCTGGGTCTTCTGTAAAATTAAGGTTGATGATATCTACTGTTACCATAATTTCTTATAGAGAGAGTCAGGTTATAAATTATTCCTTGAATTCAGTGCTAGGAAAATTTTTATCTTACTAAAAGACTTTGGTTTCTTTTCTTCAGACAATGAGGACAATACATTCCAACTCATTTGTCATCTAACAGCAAAGCCAGAATTAAAGTCGTGACAAATGCATAGTAATAGTAACTTCTATTTCTCTTTGTCATTTTTTTCAATTTTATGGTAATTTTGTACTATGTCATATCAGTCTTAACTTTACAGTGTTGCTTTGAATTTTCTCTTTTCAAATATAAAGTTATATTAGGTTACTAGCTGCCAAAACAAATACCATATGTGCATAACCTTACAATGGAAATTTACTGACTCATGGTTTAGAGATTAGAAGTCCAAAATCAATTCATAGTTGAGACTTGGGCGAAGATGGTGGATTAGTGAAGTATGGGATTTAGTTCGTCCTCCAGAGCAGCTAGTATATACCTAGGAACAGAACAGAACAACTGCTGGGGCCACATCAGTGAAGGGACACACAGCATACACCACTCTGGACCAGCTGAACCGGCTGTGAGGCCACCCAGAACCATGAGTTCCCCAACATGCAGCAGCCAGTGCCCCTCCCCTACAGGCTGCTTCCCAGAGGGGAAAGGAAAGAGAGTTTACCAGCAGCAGGGGTTGAGCACAACCAAACTCCAATTGTGGAATTAAATAACAAATTCTGACTACTAAAATTAGGCCCCCAGCTCCACTAAACCTCGAGTAAAAGCAGAGGTCACTGGTTTTTGCCCCTGGCACAGAGGGAGCAGAGCTGACAGAAAAGAAACAAAGAAACAAAAACACATGTTTTGGGATTTCAAAGGTCTGGGTCCTGAAGGAAAGGAGGGGGCACACAGGACCTGGAAATACGTAGAGCAACATACCAACTTTAGCTCTCGATTGGCAAACCCAAGGAACAGGGGTCCTGCTCTGAAAAGGATTTTTCCCTTTCGTTTTCCTGTCTGTGTTTCTATGGCTTGACTGCTCTTTGGATACAGCTGCAAGGCTTCTCCGCTCCACTGCACGAGGCATAGGCAGAATTAAGTTTGAGTGTTTTTCCAGAGCCTGTACCTTCCCCAGGAGACAGCTGTGGCCCAGCTCAGGTGGAATTCCTCCCTCAAAGAATTCTGACACCAGGGTCTGGAAAAGTAAGCAATTAAAGCCAGCCTACACCTCTCCTCTGTCTCCACCATGCCCCCAGCAGGGAGAGTCTGCTGAAGTTAAAGGTACCACATCACCTTATGCTGGTGGGACCTGCAGGCAGAAAAGCACCACATACTGGGCAGGGCAGGAAAAACACAGAGTCCATAGACTTCATAGGAAAGCTTTTCAACCTGCTGGGTCTCATCCTGAGGGAAAACTGACACAGGTGACTCTTTCCTCCTGCCAGGAGGCCAGTTTGGTCTGGGAAAATCTGGCTGGGGTCTATAATACATAAGACCTCCTAAGACAGGGTAAAAAAAAGGCACTGTAGAGGGAGGGAAAGAAACAAGAAAATAAGTGAAAAATTCTGATCTGTTAAACAAAACCTAAGCTAAAGGTCCATAATAAGCTAAACTGAATGTCAAAGAACAGATAGACAACAAAGTAATCCAGAAAGAAAATCCTAGGTAAAAAAGTGAAAACAATCTCCAAAATAAACTAATTAAGGTAATTAAATGCCTAGACACCAGCAGAAAATAATGAATCATAGTAGGAAAATTGAAGATATGGCCCAGTCAAAGGAACAAACCAACAATTCAAATGAGATACAGGAGTTGAAACAATTAATTCAGAATGTTTGAATGGACATGGAAAATCTCATCAAAAATCAAATCAATAAACTGAAGGAGGATATAAAGAAGGCAAGAATGAACAAAAAGAAGAAATCGAAAGTGTGAAAAAACAAATCACATAACTTATGGGAATGAAAGGCACAGTAGAAGAAATGAAAAAAACAATGGAAACTTACAATGTCAGATTTCAAGATGCAGAAGATACGATTAGTGAACTGGAGGAAGGAACATCTGAAATCCAACAAGCAAAAGAAAATGTATGGAAAAGAATGGAGAAATATAAGTAGGAACGCAGGGAACTGAATGACAACATGAAGTGCACGAATATATGTGTTGTGGGTGTCCCAGAAGAGAAGAGAAGGGGAAAGGAGGAGAAAAATAAACAGAGAAAATTATCACTGAAAATTTCCCAACTCTTATGAAAGAATTAAAATTACAGATGCAAGAACTGCAGTGTACCCCAAACAGATAGACCCAAATAAACATACTCTAGGACACATACTAATCACAATGTCAGATGTCAAAGAGAAAGAGAGACTCTTGAAAGCACCAAGAGAAAAGCAATCCATCACATACAAGGGAAGCCCAATAAGACTCTGTGTAGATTTCTCAGCAGAAACCATGGAGGTGAGAAGACAGTGGGATGATATACTTAAATTACTGAAACAGGAAAACTGCCAACCAAGAATTCTATATCCAGCAAAACTGTCCTTCGAAAATGAGGGAGAAATTAAAACATTTTCAGACAAAACATCACTGAGAGAATTTGTGACCAAGAGACTGGCTCCGCAAGAATACTAAAGGGAGAACTAGGGATGGATAAGAAAATACAGGAGAGAGAGGTGTGGAGAAAGTATAGAAATGAAGACTATCAGTAAAGGTAAAAAGAAGGAAAATGAGATATGACATATAAAATCCAAAAGACAAAATGGTAGAAGAAAGTGCTGCCTGTACAGTTATAACACTAAATGTTAATGGATTAAACTTCCCAATCAAAAGACACAGACTGGCAGAATGCATTTAAAAACAGGATCCTACTATATGCTGTCTACAGGAAACGCATCTTAGACCCAAGGATAAACATAGGTTGAAAGTGAAAGGTTGCAAAAAGATATTTCATGTAACTAACAAACAGAAAAGAGCAGGCATAGCTATACTAAATCCAACAAATTACACTTCAAATGTAAAACAATGAAAAGAGATAAAGAAGGACACCATGTATTAATAAAAGGAACAATTCAACAAGAAGACATAATAATCATGAATATTTATGGACTGAGCCAGGATGCTCCAAAATACATGACGCAAACACTGAAAAGAGAAATAGACACATCTACCATAATAGTTGGAGACTTCAATTCCCCATTCTCATCAATGGACAGAACATCTAGACAGAGGATCAATAAAGAAGCAGAGAATTTGAAAAATACAATAAATGAGCTAGATTAACAGACATTTATAGAATGTTACAAGCCACAACAGTATGATACACCTTTTTCTCAAGTGCTCATGGATTAGTCTCAAGAATAGACCATATGCAGGGCGGGCCTAACAAGGATGTCCACTATCACCACTGTTATTCAACATTGTGTTGGAAGTTCTAGCCAGAGCAATTCACCAATAAAAAGAAATACAAGGCATCAAAATTGGAAAGGAAGAAGTAAAACTCTCACTGTTGGCAGATGATATGACACTATATATCAGAAATGCCGAAAAATCCACAGCAAAACTACTAGAGCTAGTAAATGAGTACAGCAAAGTGGCAGGTTACAAGATCAACAATCAAAAATTTGAAGTGTTTCTATACACTAGTAATGAACTATCTGAGGGGGAAATCAAGAAAAGAATTCCATTTACAATTGCAACCACAAGAATAAAATATTTAGGAATAAATTTAACCAAAGACAAAAGACCTATACAAAGAAAACTACAGGAAATTGTTAAAAGAAATCACAGAAGACTTAAATAGATGGAAGGGCATACCATGTTCATGGATTGGAAGACTAAATACAGTTAAGATGTCAATTCTACCTAAATTGATTTACAGATTCAATGCAATACCAATTAAAATCCCAAAAACTTACTTTTCAGAAACAGAAAAACCAATAACCAAATTTATCTGGAAGGGCAGGGTGCCCCGAATAGCTAAAAGTATCCTGAGGAAAAAAAAATGAAGTAAGAGGTCTCACGTTAACTGACTTTAAGGTGTATTACGAAGCTATAGTGGTCAAAACAGCATGGTACTGGCATAAAGATAGATATACTGGCGAACGGAATAGAATAGAGTGTTCACATATAGACCTTCTCATCTATGGACAACTGATCTTTGATAAGGCAGTTAAGCCAACTCACCTGGGACAGAACAGTCTCTTCGATAAATGGTGCCTAGAGAACTGGATATTCATATGCAAAAGAATGAAAGAGAACCGATATCTCACACCCTATACAAAAATTAACTCAAAATGGATCAAAGACCTAAACACTAGATCTAAGACCATAAAACTGTTAGAAGAAAATGTAGAGAAATATCTTATAAATCTTATACTAGGAGGCAGTTTCCTAGACCTTACACCCACAGCAAGAGCACTGAAGAAAGAAAGAAATGGGAACTCCTCAAAATTAAACACTTTTGCGCATCAAAGAACTTTGTCAACAAAGTAAAAAAGCCTACACAATGGGAGACAATATTTGAAAATGATAGATCAGATAAAAGTCTAGTATCCAGAATTTATGAAGAGTTTGTTCAACCCAACAACAAAAAGACAGACAACTCAATTACAAAATGGACAAAAGACTTGAACAGACACTTCTCAGAAGAGGAAATATAAATGGCCAAAAAACACGTGAAAAGATGCTCAACTTCCCTGGCTATTAGGGAAATGCAAATCAAAATCACAATGAGATATCATCTCACACCCACCAGAATGGCCATTATCAATAAAACAGAAAATGACATATGCTGGAGAGGATGTGGATTAAAAATAAATAAATAATAGGGGGAGCAAATGTTAAAATAAATTTAGTAGATTGAAATGCTAGTGATCAATGAAAGGGAGGGGTAAGGGATATGGTATGTATGAATTTTTTTTCTATTTTCTTTTTATTTCTTTTTCTGAATTGATGCAAATGTTCTAAGAAATGATCATAATGATGAATATACAACTATGTGATGATACTGTGAATTACTGATTATATATGTAGAATGGGATGATCATATGATAAGAATGTTTGTATGTTGGTACATTTAATAAATAAAATAAATAAAAATAAACAGACAAAAGAAATTCAAAACCAAGGCATTATCTAGGTGATGCTGTCTTCAGAAAACTATGGGCATTCTTGAGCTGGGTGCCAATGATCCTTAGTCCTTGGCTTTTCCTGTCACATAGAAATGCATATGGCAGTATTCCCTGGCTTATCCCCCCTTCCCATTCCCCCCCACCCACTCTCTCTCACCATTCCTAAAAGGTAATGGGATTAAGACCTATTCTGACTCAGCTGGGCCATACCTTAAAGAAATAATCTCATTAAAAGGTCCTACTTACAAGAGTTCTCACCCACAAGAATGGGTTACGTTTAAGAACATGTTTTTCTGGGGTACATAGCTCCAAAACATGACAGAGAGTTATGACTGTTTTTTTTTAAACTCTTGAGAGAAGTGTTTCCTTTGAACACAGGTGGAAGGGACCTATGGGTTCTTTTCTTGAAAAATAACAAATAAAAATGTTTGTTACAGTTACCACAATTTAAGCATGTGATTTCTCTAAAAAATATATTAACGTACAGCCACTCTGGAAAATAGTTTGATGGCTTCTTATAAAAATTAAACATGCACTTACCAGACAACCCAACAATTATACACTAGGGCATTTAGTCCAGAGAAATGAAAACCTATGTTAGTACAAAACTTCTACACAAATATTCACTGTAGCATTATTTGCAATAGTCAAAAACTTGACACATCACAAATGTTCCTCAATGAGTGAATGGCTTAACATCTCTGGAACAATCACACAATGGAATAGTACTCAGCAATAAAAAGCAATGTAAGAACTAATGACTATCATTAACTATATAAGTACTACTTGTTTAACAATACAGCTTACCTGCTCCAACAGCATTTCCCAGCTGGAGATCACCAGGGGTTTAGAAGAGATGGCAAACCTGGGCTGGTACATGTCCAGCACTGGGCTAGGCACTTTGAATTTAATCTTTATAACAACCTGTAAAGTACTATTATTAATTTTCCTGATCAGAAAACCAAACCTCAGACAGATTCAATGGCCTTAAATTCACATAAAAATAAAGTAAATAAAAGGGGCCTGGGACTCAAATGTAGATTTCCAACACCTCTGGTCATTGCTTCATGTAGATCTTAAGCTTCTCACAAGCAGCTCATCTGACCCCAGAAGACGGCCTAACAGATTGTTAGGGAAAAAACCTTATTAGATCCCATGAACTGACCATCTGGAAGGCCTCAGCCACCTATCACTCATCCTTTATGTACCAGCCTTTGTGAAGCAGAGATTATGCCAGCTGGCTTGGATTCATTTGTACTAGTATTTGAAAGAGATTGTATTAACTATATAATGTTGAGCTATTTTAGGTTAATTCCACTCAAATTGGATCATGACCCTGGGCCATTATGAAGGATTACTGACAGAAAGAAAATATAGATGAACAAAACCTCAACTGCCTTCAATTCACATTCAAATCATACCCAATACTCCCTTGCCCCCAACTTGTCACTAATTTCAATTAAAAAGTTAATTTGGACCACACATAAATCAATGCTTAATCATGTGGCCACTAATAAAAACTCTGGGTTCTCCCTGGCAACATATGAAACATGTTTAAACAAGTGCATTCCAATGCATGCAATATTAAACCCCCTGGGTGCTGTCCAAGGTAGGTGTAGGCTATAGTTGGTATTGAGTGACTGAATTTGGTTATCAACATGTAATATAGTTCCTGGCATAGAAGAGGAATTTGAAAAATGTTTGTTGATTTATAATCTGTGCTAAAGTGGGCAATTAGAAAGCTGCTTTAACCAGTTCTTAAATATACTTAAATCTAATACTGCTATAATCTTATGCACACTTACAAGGAGCAGACTTAACGGTATTCTTAAACTATTTAAAGTAGTTTTGAAATTGCATGAGAAAAAGCTTTGAGTACAATTTTTAAGTCTTAAGTTTCTCCAATGTGCAATTATAGACTCAGGATGGAATCTAAGCTATCAATCTCACGAGGATCTAAAGACCATAAAATTCATAAATAAATCGAAAATCATTAGAGTCTAATTTTCAAAGCAACAAAGTATAATTATGACTTGACTTGTTTCTCCACTATGTAAAGCCAAACTTCTCTAGTTATTTAGAAAATCAAATACTAAACTTCTAAAGTCAGAAGGGAAGAATATAAAAAGTTCTCAATCCCAGGAAGATGTCTGTGAATGACTTCCCTTCATAGCTGCATCTAGTTCA
Organism: Tamandua tetradactyla; assembly: GCF_023851605.1. Classification (NCBI taxonomy): domain Eukaryota; kingdom Metazoa; phylum Chordata; class Mammalia; order Pilosa; family Myrmecophagidae; genus Tamandua; species Tamandua tetradactyla. Next base: position 57,651,094 of record NC_135331.1, on the reverse strand, counting down.
AGCTGAGGCTTTCACTCAGAAAATGTATGTGGTTTCTGCTTCTGATCTAGTACTAGATTAGAAAAGTAAAAGTACTAAGTCAATCCTTCCTTTATAAGGTTACTGAGGGATTAAATGAGCCAATCCATGTAAAGCATAAGGACAATGGCTGGCTCAGAGTTCGCATTCAATAAATAACAACCATAATGATGACGATACGGATAGTGGGAATGAGAACAATGATGATAATAAAAGAAAATCCTTAGGTTTTGTTTTAAATTAAGATAAAACCCACTCTAACCAAAGAAATGCTTAGGAAGAGAACAAAGTCAGCCTACAAGACCAAGATTCATCATGCTGGGCTTTTGAGATTTCCTCATATTTTCTCCGAGGCCCTAAGGATTTCCCTGTGTAGGTGACAAGCCAACCCACTCATGTTTCTCAGGACTGAGAAGCAGCCACCAGGCTGACTCTCTGCAGGTCAAGGTGCAGGAAGTGTGAAGGACACCATAGGGTGTCAGGAAACAGGCCGAACATGGTGGGCCAATGGTACCAAAGCTCAGGAATTTTGCTCTTATGAACTCAAAAAATCCACGTTTACCCCAGCCCCCACCACCCTGACTCCACCACAGACAGGTAATCTCCAAAGCTTCTGCTCCCTTAATAACTGTACCTCCCCAACACCCCTTAATGCTCAACCATATTTCTGCCATCTAACAAGAAGAGCTGTCAGGCTACAAATGAAATCCTGTTTCAGCCTGTCTACCTGCAGGATGAGAAGGAGGTTAGTGAGGCAAGAAGAGAACAGAAGACTTCAATAAAAGCAAATCAGCCGTTTTTTTTAAAGTTAAATGGGGAAAAGAGTAAATTGTATCTGATTCCACTTAGAAACATGAAAGGAAAAGGGTCACTCTCTCCGGTAGTTGAGTGAGTTGTCTGGCAGCCTCCTTAACCACAGTTTTGCTTTGTTTTAATCAGAGTAATGTGAAAGGAAGGAAAGCGTTAAACTAGTCAGAGAGGAGACAAAGCCTGGAAAGGCAGCTTCTAACAAGTTACTTGTGGAGAGAAAAATGAGGTGTTACATGCCAACTGTGCGGGTCTCTTTTACTCCACTCACTCATTCATGTTATTACATATTTATTGAGACATTTACTGTAGGTACAAGATATTGTGGAAGCTATTTAGAAGATAGGGATGAAAAGCAGGGTCCCAGTCCTCCAGGGGATGGGTAGAGTTTTGATAAACAAAAAGGAAGAGAGGGTATTCTAGGTAAAAAAAAAAAAAAAAAAAAAAAAAACCTAACTCACCAGGTAAGGGAAGCAATGTAGACAGAGCATGTTCTGGGATAGAGAGAAATGGAAGACTTCCTTCCACTACTTGCTCTTCTTCTGGATAACACATGACAACATGTATCATATTCTCATTGTGTGATTTCCCTATCCTGGAATTACTACTTCCTTTTAATCACTGCTCTCCTTAACTAATCTAAGAACATCAATCCTCCTGGAGGTAAGAGTTCCAGACTTAAAAGTTTGAATTAGGGGAATTTTTTAAAAATTATGATCTCTCAGTATATCTGGATATTTGTTATTTAGTTGCTTCAGTTGCTTTTAGCAACCTACTATAAGTAAAAGGCATTTGGGGTGTCTTGTTTTGGTTTAGTTTATAAGGGTTTGACCTTCCTCTCTACAGGCTGAAAGGTTCTCTTTTCTTGAGTTCTGAGCAGTTTACAGAGTCTAAAGAAACAATGCAGCAGGCTCAAGAGCTGTGGTTGGGCAGACAGAGTATCCCTCTCTACCAAAAACTGAAATCCCTACAAGATACTAGCAACACTTGCCACCCCTCTTTTACATTTTATTCTCTCCATAGTACCTATCACTATCTAACCTACTCTATTCTTTGCTTTTATCTATTTAATATCTATCTCCTCTCACTACAGTATAAGGGATTTTTGCCTATTTTGTCACACCACTGCATTCCCCAGGACCTATAACAATGCCTAGTATATAGCAGGCACTCAATAGTATTTGGTAAATGCATGCTGCATATATGAATTCTATGGGATAGTTCCAATTCTAAATATCCTATTGTACTGTCCCCCTAAACATCCCCCTTCTTATAGTATATGTTATGTCTTAGAGTTTGGTAAATATGGTCATAAGGCATAGATTACAAACACATGTTCAATGCTTAAAGCAGTTTAATACTTGCTATTTGTCGAGATGCTTAAGCACCATACATACTTAGCATCAAAAAGCACCGACCCACTAATCCACAGAGTTACTACACCTATTAATCTGTTTCAGTCATTAGCTGATTAAAAGAAGCATAGAGTGTGAAAACAGATTAATAGCCTCCTTGTCAGGCATTTTGATTTAGCCACATACTTTTATACTTTGTACCCTATTTCTCATAGCCTCTTCTTTAAAAGTAGAAGTCTTTCTGGATAGTCGAGTATACATACATTTTCCCCAGTTCTGCAACTTCTACCCTTGGAGTTTAAAACACATACACACACACCAAGCTTACACCAAAAGACGTTATTAATAGCAGTTTATATATCAAAGTATGCACATCCCTAAAAGGGGAAGGGGGAAGGGAGAGAGTGACAAGAAGGAATATTATTGATCTAAGAAGTCCCTATAAACATTAAGATTAAAAAAAGAAATCAGCCAGTGAAAAAGTACATCAGAAAATATTAGGAGGACTTCTGATGAAAGCCAGCCCTCGCAGAGGCTGACTATATTTGCAGATGCAAAATCCCCTTATTTCCCCCATCAAACTCTACAACATTAGTTTCTGGTCAAAGAATTAGAGGGGGAGGGAAGGCAGCTGTCCTCCTTCCAACTGAGAAAGAAAGTAGCCAAGCAAGAGTTTGAGAAAGAACAATGGCCTCCTACTGCGAAAGTGTGTTAAGTAGGCTGGTATTGGAATCTCATTTTCTTGCACACAAATCCATCATTGTTCCTTTCCATTTTCTTTTCCTTTTCTTTCCTTCTTCTTTTCTCTCCTCTGACCTATCACCATTACTGTCATCTCATTTAAGTATTTTAAACCATGATATATTTGTTCAGTTATCTGCAGACTTATAACCTCTTCATCAAATTAGCTGTCATCTATTTATAGCTGATAATTCTGTACAGGGGATCTAATGAAAGTTTCTGAGAGTGATAAAACTAAATCAAATTTTGTACTGCTGTTCTCCACCCAAGAATTGTTGCCATTATCCAATGTGTTTCAATGAGTGTTATAAATATAAATTTTCTTTTAAAGAGTGTTATAATTATATATTTATTTTAAATAAGAAAAACCAGGCTGAGCAGCATCAGGAGACAACACTTCTACTTGCTTCACTCTGTACTCTAAGATCACATTACCAGAGAAAAATAAACTTTAAGAGACAAACAGAAAAAAACATATCTATACAGACACTGAATAATGACTCTATCAGGCAGGGAATTCATCTATACCTGATTAGTATAATCACAAAATATGTTGAAATATTTTTAGCAATTAATGTGCAAAACTGCCAAAGAAACTCATCTATAATACTCAATACTCAGTTCTTAAGACTTATTTTGTTGCTGTTAATATATCTTCATATTCCTTAATTTCACATTTTTATTTCATTTACTTCACTTAATTTATCCAAAATGCTAATGGCTTCTAAGTAGGCTAAAAAGCATTGTAAAGAAAAAAAATTAAAGTAAATAGCATCATTAAGCCAGAGTTTAACAAAGACCACAATGATATTCTGAGCCATGGATCAAACTCCACATTAAAACCCAAGCTGCACTTCATATTCTTTCAACAATTAAAGTTTGAAAACCACAATGCCAATGCACTCAAGTGTCCCCTGGAAAGGTCCCCAGTTTGACTCATATTAGAGGCAAGACTACTACTTTTACTTACTGTGGAGCCATGTCTGAAAACAATGGGATCCTGACAGTCATGTCAGAGTGTGGGTTGCCAGGCTACCCTATAGGAGCAAGATTAGGTATTATCTTGCTGCACAGGGTCTGTCAAGTACAAGTCTAGACAGAAAGTGGTCAGAGCCATGCAGAATGCTAGGCAATTAGGAGCAACAGGGCTTCAAAAGTCTAAACAGATCAGCAAGCTCCCACCTAGAAAAGTAGAAGGTTGGCAAAAGCAACCAGACTGAGAAGGGACAATAAATCCTGCTCATATGGCAGAAGCTGTCGGCACTCTACACTGTCTTATAGCAGTTACTGATTATGGATATTGAGGGATTACAAGTATCACACAGAGTCAAAGAGAAGTTAGGAACTTTTGTGTATGTTTCAGTTTGCTAATGCTACCAGAATGCAATATACCAGAGATGGACTGGCTTTTACAAAGAAGATTTATTAGGTTACCAATTTATAGTTCTAAGGCCATGAAAATATCCAAATTAAAACATCAACGAGAGGATGCCTTCACTCAAGAAAGGCCAATCACGTCCAGGATTTCTCTGTCATATGGAAAGGCACGTGGTGATATCTGCTGGCCCTTTGCTCCTGAGTTTCACTGCTTTCAGCTCCTAGTCCCAGTGCCGTCCTCTGAGTTTCTGTCTGTTTCCAACCATCTCCAAATGTCTGTGATTTGGTTTCATCTCTCCTCTCTGTGTGGGCTGTTTTAAGGACTCCAGTAAACCAATTAAGACCCACCTTGAATGGGAGGGGCCGCATCTCCATGAAATAATATAATCAAAAGCTCCCACACACAGTAAGTTTGCCCCCACAAGACTGGATAAAAGAAAATGGCTTTTCTGGGTTATACAACAGTTTCAAACTAGCACATTCAACCTGTGGACCCCCCCAAAATATATATTCTTTCCATATATAAAATACATTCATTCTCTCATAATATCAAAAAAGCCTTAAACCATTTCAGTAATAATACAAATACAAAGTCAAAAACAGTACAAAATCTCATCAAAGTCAGTTACAGGCATGCTCTGTACTAAGACAAAAATTCTCCTCTGGCTGTGGACCTGTAAAACTTAGAACAAGTTTCCACAAAGGAGGTATAGTCATAGGATAAACATTTCAATTTCTATAAGGAAGAACTTGAAAGAAAAACAGGGGCCACCAGATCTAAACAATTTCTAAAACTTACGGGGCATACTCCATTAGATTTCATAGACTGAAAGTCATTTAAGAATGACGTTTCATCCTCAGGGCTTCAGAAAGCAGCAGTCCCATCATTTCCAAGGGCTTAGGCAGCGGTCCTGTTTTCTTCAAAAGCCGGATGATGGTTTCAACATTGGGGGATACTGGGGAGACCAGCTTGTTCTCAGCCCCAACCTCCTCAAGTATCTGGGTGGCACCCCAACTCTCTGCTATCTCTAGAGCACACACTGAAACCCTTCAGAGCAGTGGAGTGGTGTCCAGGCTCTCCCCAATCCCCAACCTCTCTGAGGCCTGAGGGGGCAACACTCTTCCAGGGCAAAAGCAGAAGGTCCATCCTCTGCTTCCAGAGCAAACTCATCCTCTGCACATGCATGGATGGATCTGCCCTCCTGCCCAAGATTTCCTGGCTCCAGACCTTTAGCTGCCCCGGTTCTGCCTTTGAAGTAATTTTTTTCTTCAATTAGTCCCTTTTCTCTAAACTTTGTGTCACCAAAGACTATACTGGAAACCTTCCAGGAATCCAACACCCGTACAAGTTGTACATACTTATTTATGTCTATCAGGCTTCTTTTGTTTCCCTTGTGGTAAAAGAAGGTAGTTTCATTTTATTATGATGAGCAGTAACTTTTTTAAAAAAAAGCTTTGCCTTCTAGGATTCACTTTTCACTCCCTTTTTGGTCTCAGTTTTTGTTCATATGTTTTACCCCTTTCGATCTCATTTTATTTTCTCTACACCTTATCTTATGTTTTTTTTATATTCTTCCTTTTAAGTATTCTAATCCAACTTTCCTTAATTTAGCATTCAATTTTATTCACCAAGGATTAGGATAGTGCCTTGAACATAACACACACTCAACTATTGGTTAAATAAACCTAACAAAGCATCATTTGTAATCAGCTCAGCCAATTGCAGCATTTGTGGATGCTGATGCATGCTAGTTTTCTTTACTCCTGATATATTTACACCATTCTGGGACAGTAAAAATTATTGCTTGAGAGGGTAATTTCTAGTTGACAACATTTCAAAATCGAAATACGCTTTCCAATTATATTGCTCATGGAAAATTACTATCATGATATTATTTTGCTCAATAAAGCCAGAAAGAAGTTTATTTATGGAGAATAAATAATAAAAACAAAAAACAGAATTTTAAAGCCCTAAGGACAATTGTATAACATTAAATACCCAAAGCACAAATCAAAATTTGAGGCCCAGAAACAGTCTTGTCCTCTATATATCCCTAGGGACTTTTTCCCTCGAGGACCTTGATCATGGCAGAAGTTCTCTAAGAACAGCAATAACTAGAGAAGCAAAAGTGAGAGAAGATACACAGTTTGGTTTACTCACACTATAATTCATAAGCAGTTCTTCAGAGCTAGAATCTTAGGATAACTTTTTTTTTTCATTAAAAGAACACTAATTTCTTCATACAAAGAATATCTCATTTTATGATTCTCTGAAAAAGTCAACTATTAGGGAAAAAAACTAAGAGAAAAAAATTTTTTTAAATGATCATTATGTTGGGTAGTTTCTCCTTGATCTTAAATAGCTTACAAATTAACAGTGTTACAAAAAAATGCACACACACACACACACGCATGTCGAAAGACTGTGCAGTTTGGTGGAAAGTCTAAAGGTTTTAACAGCCAGATATCCTCAGTTCTGATCCCACCTTTGCCTCTTTAATGCTATGGCTATCACAAGAATTAAAAGAGATTACATAGGTAATATACTTAACACAATACCTGACACATACATAATAAGGACCCAATAAATAATACTGTCACTATTATTAAAAGGAGGCCGTAAAAGAAGCCACATTAAATGCATATTAAGTTTTGTCCCCTTCCAAAATTCTGCTAGATTGTAATGTGATTAAAAAATAAGTAAACCCTCAAATACAATGAAAACAAGAAAGATGACAACAACAACAACAAAAGTTTGGAAGCTGGCAAACTTAGGAAAGCTGAGAAAGCTGAATCCTTTGGTCCATTCCAGAACACTTAGTTGCACAGTTTTAAACTAAAATTTCCCATAGATACCTGCTTATTTATTGTGGTGGTTTCATATATATATCTTAAAGATACATTCCTGTCTTCTTTAAGATGTCAGCTAAGAATATGTTTTGGTTTTTTTTTAAGACTACATATGAAAACTGTAATTAATTGCTTCAGACAGTATATGGCAATAACACTGGAGACATGGATTCTAAAATATTTCCATTCTTTTAACTGCAGAAATAAAAAACATATTATTAGTATTGGATAGAATAGCCAACAAAATGAAATAAATGAGAGTGAGGGGTTGTAAGGGCTTTAAGGATAATAATGTGCTATTAAATCAATTAACCACTGAGTTGGTGTTTCTCAAAGAGCAAATGAAGCTTACCATTAAGACTTTTGCAACTAATCTTTCAATTTCCTAGTATAAACAACACATACATCTGTGCTGGTTGAGGCTGTTGAGTACCCCCAAAAAATATGTTCTTTTTCTTAGTTCAATCTTGTGGAGGCAGACTTATTGTTTGGGTGGGATATTTTCTATTAAGTTGTTTCCATGGAGATGTGACCGACCCAATTGTGAGTGGAACCTTTTGATTAGGTGGTTTCAATGGAGATGTATCTCTACCCACTCACCGTAGATCTTAACCCACTTACTAGAATCCTTTAAGAGGGAATCAGTTTGGAAAAACCTCAGAGTGGAAATGCAGAAAGAAAATCTTCCGGGAAGCTGTTTGAAACCAAAAGCCAAAGGACCAGCAGGTGCCAGCCACAAGACTCCCCAGCTAACAGAGGTGTTCCAGACACTATCGGCCTTTCTTGAGTCAAGGTATCTTTCTCTGGATGCCTTATTTTGATCATTTTAAGGCCTCAGTACTGTAAAATTTGTAAATTAATAAATCCCCTTTATAAAAGCCAACCCATTTCTGGTATACTGCAATCCAGCTGCATTAGCAAACTAAAACACATGTCAAGGGATCAAAACCTAGAGAGGAACAGGGGAGAAAAAGGTATGTGCTTTGGAAGGTGATTCTCATACACGGCACTGCCTTGCCCTCTGAAGAAGCGCTAGTCTACAAAACAGGTTCTCTTCTCAGTTGTAAAATTCAGGAGAATTCTCTACAATACACTACTGGTAGGAGTATAAATTGGTCCAATACTTTAAAGAACAATTTAGCAATATCTAGTAAAGTTTAAGGAGTGCATATTTTATCACCAAGCAATTTCACTCCTACAAATGTATGCTAAAAAATTCTTACATATATAAAAAAGGAATCGGTACAAAAATATTCACAGCAACACTGTTTACAGTACCAAAACATATGTGGTAAAAGTTGTTGCTATTGTTGTTTTAAGCAAGGGAATAATAAACAGCAAATTTAAATAGTGGAGTTACTACTGGGACTGAAGACGAGATGAAATCAAGGAGGGAAAGATAAGGGATAATGTATTTAATTTCCTACACTAGATAGTGTGTATATGGAGGTTCAATGCATTAAAGTTTACTTCCTTTTGTATATCTTTTGTGGGTGTGTGTTTTGAATATCCTTTTATGTCTTAAATATTTTAGCATAAAGTTTTAACCTGAAATAAAAATTCTGAGATTCTCAATAAATGCTGAAAGCATAAAAGAAAATAAACCAAGTATGATTTATTACATTATTGTTCACTTTATCTAAACACATCCGAAGGGCTGATGAATACCTCTGAGGTATGATGACAATGCAACATGTTGTTTCTCAAATCCAACCCCATCCAATTCTTTATTTCACTGTCATTGTTAAGATTACTCCTCACCATCTCTCACCTCAACTACTACCTCCAACCAGTCTGGTCACCTCTTAGTCTTTGCTCCCTTCCTGTCTAGACTCTACTTTGTCCCTAGTCCCCTGTTTTAAAACTCTTTTCACATTAAAACACCAACAGAACTAACCTAGTAAATAAAAAACTACTGCCATTATTCTAGAATGTTCTTGGCAGTCATGATGGGTTCACGGGTATTCCTTGCAGTATCAGGACATAAATAAACTAATAATACAATGACAATGATGCAGTATGTCATGAAGCAAAGATCATAATTAACTGGATTCTATATACCTGTGGTCTACTTAAAGAATAACAGTCATTAATAATAATAAAAATGGTGCCAACCTACCTCTCCAGGTTACTCTCCATTTCCTCACAGAGTTTACATGCTAGTGGCAGGTTAAAAAAAAAGCAATTAGCCTAATAAATATTTAAAACAAACAGTAAGTTAGTAATAATTTATTTACTTTGTTTACTGCCCTGATACTCTCTCTAAATGCCCATATGGGCAAGGATTTTTGTCTGCTTTTCATTGCTGTAGTCCCATCACTGAGAACCCTGCCTGACACATATTAGATAATCAATAAAAATTTGTTGAATGAATGAACAATATATGGTAAAATTAGGTTCTCAATAAATGTTAGCTATCGCTGTCATTATCATTTTATCTGTATTGTGGCATTCCCCACTTTTCTCGTGGAAAATGAATTTTGGAAAGGATAAACACTTTGCCTTCAAAAACATTAGAATCCAAATGAAAACTTAGGTATAGAGTCTAAACCTTCATCTGGTGAATGCTGTGACTTGAAATTTCTTATGCTATATTAAATGAGACTATCACTTTTTTTAAAAATGCCATAATTTGAATTAGACCTATTAAAAATTGGTTTAGAATTCTTAGATTCAGAATAACATTTTTGGCTCCATGTACCATACTTTACTGCTTTTCATCTAGCATAACTACAATAAATAGCTTATACTACTGTATTTCTTTTCATCTGCCATTCAAGTTTACCAACAAATGAGTTGAACAGCAATATATCAATCACTTTCGACCAAACTCTAAAGATCAAGGCAAGACTTCTGGCAGTTTATCCAAGAGACAGGGCAACAGAATTTAGAAAGTAAAATAAAGGAAGGTTCAGGTTTTTTTGTTTGTTTTATTTTGTTTTGTTTTAATTTTTATTAATAAAATTGATCAGCATACAACATAAACATTCTTAACGTATGAACATTTTATACTTGGTGTACAATCAAGTATTGAATGGCTCACAGTATCATCACATAGTTGTATATTCATCACCATGATCATTATCAGAACATTTACATCACTCCAGAAAAAGAAATAAAAAGAAAAAACTCATATATACCATACCCCTTTCTCCTCCCCCTCATTGACCACTAGTATTTCCATCTACTCAATTTATTTTAACATTTGTTCCCCATTATTTATTTATTTTTAATCCATATTTTTTTACTCATTCATATATTTTACTCATTTTTTTAAAAGGGGCATCAGAACAAGGTTTTCACAATCATATAGTCACTCGGTAAAAGCTATATCATTATAAGATCATCTTAAAGAAACATGGCTACTGGAACACAGCTCTACAGTTTCAGGTACTTCCCTCTAGCCTCTCTAATACACCTTAAACTAAAAAAGGGTTATCTATATAAGGCGTAAGAATGAACTCCAGGATAGCCCCTCGAATCTATTTTAAATCTCTCAGTCACTGACACTTTATTTTGTCTCATTTCTTTCTTCCCTCTTTCAGTTGAGAAGGTTTTCTCAATCCCTTGATGCTGAGTCCCAGCTCATTCTGGGATTTCTGTCTCATGTCGCCAGGGAGATTGACACCTCTGGGAGTCATGTTCCACATAGAGAGGGGGAAGGCAGTGAGCTTGCTTGCTGTGTTGGCTGAGAGATAGGCCACATCTAAGCAACAAAAGAGGTTCTCTGGGGGTGAGCCTTAGGCCTAATTTTAAGTAGGCTTACCCTATCGTTTAGGGGGATAAGTTTCATATGAACAAACCCCAAGTTTGAGGGTTCAGCCTATTGATTCTGTTGTCCTCACTGCTTGCGAGAATATCAGGCAGAAGGTTTGTTTTTGCTTGTCCCAAAACATAGCAGAAGATACCACAAAACGATAACAGAGGAAAAGCAGTCTGACAAGACCAATGGAAATTGGAAGACAAGGAGAGTAAAATGAACCTAGCAAGTGAATTCACATTTTTAATAGTACAAACAGGCTGTATTTTTCTATAAGCTATATATATGATTTTTCAGAGTTTTTTAAAAAACTATTAATTGATTTAGTCAATATTTTTATATACAAGGAATTGAAAGAAAATGTAGGGCAAGTGAGCTCAATAACTCAGATGGACATCGGATCAAAAGCATTCCAGTTTACTAGGACTATGACGTAAACACTAGACAAAGACTTTCAAACAAACACACTTTCACAGCAATCTGAGTGAGGTGCTGATTTCACACAAAACAGGTCCTGGACTATTCTTTCCACTAAATTTATATTCACCACGAACCTTTCTTAAGATGCAGTTTTGTCTTTGCCCTATAACCTTTCCTTTGTATTCAATAATGCTCTTGAAGATTTCTAAATTTCTTAGCAATCCACGGTACTTACTAGTACTCTTGAATAACTTTGCAGCATCTGGCAATATTACCTTTCTTCGTCAAATTCTTTCCTCCTTAAGCTTCGCTGGTTTTCCCATGAAATGATTCCCTCCCTCTTTGATTACTCCTTTTCTTCTACCAGCTAACTGATGGTTCCCCAAAACACAGTCTCTTGGTAAACAGACTGTATTCCATGGTTTTAAACAAAGGTTCCACGTGGTTGATTCTCAAATCTCCAGTTCCAGTCCCTATCTCTACTATTCATTACAGGCTATAGTCAATAAGAGATACTCATTTATCTGTTCAACTGTCTCCTCAATTTAATTATATCCAAAACTAAACTTGCCCTCTTCCATATCACCCCCTGCAATCAAACCAAATCCCTTTCTCAACTTTTTTGTCTTCATCAATGGCACCACAGCACTCTTAGTCACTAAGGCACAGATTTTCAGTCACTTTTGCCTCTTATGCCTCCCTCAGTCCATCAAGCTATTGATATCATTACTCATGGAACCAAAAATTAGGATATGACCTCAATTTTTTTTAAAGAAAAGTACCAGCACGATAGCAAAGTGATTAAAAGGTCGTCTGAATATTCAAATATTAGGATTTCCCAAATATTAACACAGGTTAAGGATAGAATATCTGAAGTAGGTGTTATGTCAAAAATATAAAATATATGGTTATCATACACATCCAATTATTTTCCCCCATCTTAGCAATGCTTGTCTTCGCAACTATCGCTTCCTCTAGACTCACCAATACCACTGCTCTAGTTCAGGCTTTCATTCTCATATCTCAACAAATTTTGCCTCATTTCCAAACCATTTTGTCATCAACTTCTGTCACCTATCTGTGCCTAAAACACAAATTATATCATGCCATTCACTTACCAGAACAATTTTAATGACCCCTTAAAGCTATCGTATAAACCTTACATTCCAGTCTTGGGGGTAGAGGGTGGGGGGCCCTCCCATTTCACATCTATCCTCACAGCTCACAGATTGAAAGCACCCATGCAGCTAAGAGCTAAACCATAATAATGGCTTCCTTTACATTTCCTCTCTCTCCTCGTATTTTTCTCTTCATAACTTTTCTTCTTTTCTGCCACTTTCTCAAATTTAATTTCTTTTAAACCTCCTTCTTGTCTGTGCCAACAGCACCAACAGGAATTTCTTATCCCTAATAACTCTAAGAACTAAAGAGATTAACATTCATTATTCTAATCGAGTTACCAATAAGAAAGACTCGGGCATAACAGAATGGGAAAGTGGAAGGAAGGTGACCTTAGCTGGGTAATAACTGTGCATCCAAAGTTCTCGTTGCAATTCTAAAAGAAGGTCAGGGGTGAAGCCAAATGAGGCTCTCAGATCTGACCACGGAGGCCTCACTAAGAGATGAGTAGTATACTTGCTGCTATACAGAGTAGCATGAACATAGCTTCTCCCATTACAATTTCCTAGATTTTCCCCTATAGTTCAAAAGAAGTTAGACAATGTCCTGAGTTTTCTTTCAATGCAGAAAAATAACAAATTGGGAGGGGGGGTGGGGGAAGAAGCCTATTATCAACATCTCGATATAAAACTAACGAATCTTGGGAAGTATTTACAATTACTACTCCCATCAGCCTAAGGATATCTTGTCTTTACAGAGCCTACACTTGGATTTAAAAAAAAATAGCTTCTTTGTCTTTCTAAAATCTCACATTTAAGCTGAATTTTCTTAGGCCATATTTACATCTTTCAAGGAAGATGAATTTTCTTTCCATTTCATAAAATGTTCTGTTTTTCACAAAAAAGAAATGTAATAAGCAATTCTCACTGTACTTACAAGTATTTAAAGCTTCAATCTGAGGTCTATGGGTTTCACCTAAAAGCGAAATTGCTGTTGATTGCAGAAATATCATACTCAAACATACAATACACTCCCTTCTCCCTGTACCTGACACTTTTTTGGTGTTAAGAAGGAGGGGAGAATCAGTTTAATTGAAATCTAGATATTCTAAAACTTCTCCCTTCCTTTGCCTCTTCCTCCAACAAAGGAAAAACTGGGAGGTCTATGCAAAAGGGAAGCCTCTATGAATTCTGACAGTATATTTTTGTGAGAATGCAAAAAGAAGAGGAGAAGAAAGAGGAAGATGAATTTCCGTTAACTGTATCATCTACCTACTCCACCTAGTTCAGTCCTGCCCTGTGCTCCAGGCTGAATCCACTCTGGGGCAATGTCCATTGTTCAGACTCCACCAGGCCCCCAACTGCCCAAAGAGAAAGGAAAGACAGAGCCCTGCAGAGGAGGGGAAGGCGATGAGACATTATTTGGAGAAGAGAGGCAACTTCCTGAACATGGACGGTTATGAGACCTTAGGAGATAACTTCTCGTCCCTTCCCTACTCCCTACTCCCTTCCAAATATTTTCTTACTTTAACTCTATTTTGTTACAAGCCAGTTATTGAGTTTTACTGTTTTTAAAAGATAAAAACCCTTGAGAATAAAAATCTCTTTACTATTCCATGGTTCTATAAATAAACTATCTCAAACATGTAAACGAGACTATTGCCCCACTTTACTTGTGGCAGATGTACAGATCTACTACTGGCAAGTAGTCAAAAATCATTGTTTTCTAGAGTAAGGCAGATATGCAGTATATGTAGATTATTTCACTAAATCAAACTCATTTCCTTCTCTCCTGAATCTATGATGCAAGGATTATTAGAGAATAATATTTTCGGGTTTATATATGGAAAAAATATATATCCATTTAAATGCACACAAGAAGCTAAACCAATGTGGTTAAATTTGCAACATAAATAATGAAGGGTGGTGGGTACTGTTGTCAGTGTTCTTAGAACAGTGATAATTTTTTTTTTGGATCATGAGTGATGCATAATTTTTGTTAAAAAATTTGAAAATGAAAAAAAGCCAAAGAAGAAAATTAAAACTACCAAGAGATCACTGTTATTTAATAATTTCTTTAAAGATGAAAATCTGTTGCCTCTCCATTTAATTTTGAGAATTTAAAATAGATTATTATGTCCAGAAAACTTGGATTTCTCAAGTCAGTTCATGAAAAAAATTGCCATTTGGACCTTAAAAAACATCATGAAACTATTTATTAATATCTGGATTTCCAGGCTGCTATGATAAATATCACAAAATGGATTGGCTGAACAACAGGAATGTATTGCTCTTGGTTTCAGAGTCTTCCTCCAGGAGGTGGTATCGTTCTGGACAGACAGGAATCCTTGGTATCCTTGGCTTTCCCATTTCCTTTCTCTTCTGTGTTCCCCAGACTTCATGCTTCTTGCCTTTCAAATGCCTTTCTATAAAGCCTCCAGTAGTAGGATTAAGGCCCAATCTCATTCAGCTGGACACACATCAACTAAAAAATAGCATCATCAAAAGGTCCCATTTACAATGGGTTCTCACCCATAGGAATGAATTAAGAACATATTTTTTTCTGGGGTGCATTATTCAACCTACCAGAATACCCAAATGGATAAAAGGAATAATGCTTACAGAATATTTAAGGGACATCTTAACAACGTCATTATGTCCTTAAAGGAAAAATGCTATATAAACAAAGGTCATTATAAACATCATCTATTTTCTTATAGTTAGTAGGTTCTTTCTCATATTCAGGTTTCTTTACTTTCTTTGAAATACAGCCATGTGCTATGGATACAGAACCCAAATTTAACATTTGCTACCTGTAATCACAGTGTTAGAAATCCTGGCTAGTAGCCCCAGTCCCTGACGTCACACACTAAACACTTCCTCTAAAACCAAACTTGCCAAGCAGTCCCACCCTTCCAGGGACTAGACGAATGGCCTGATCTTTTCATAATCTCTCAGTCACAGTCTCTCAGAAGCTCACAGACTGAATATGCAGGGCCCCAAAGGAATAATAATACCAGACTTTTCCTTGGAAAATCATGCAGTGTATAACTATACAGACAGAGAGCTTCTCCATCCCTGTCATTTTCAAATAGCAAGACAAAACCACACCCACAGATACAGCCTCCATTCAAGTATCCAGGCACTCTTGTCCCAGAATGCAATGCTTGAGTCCTTCTGGTATAAAGTAGGCATATTGTTAATCTCATTTTATGAAGCAGGAAAAAGAAACAGTCAAAATGCTTTGCCTGAAGACACTCAGAAATCAGTGCTGAAGTCAAGAAAGAGACAGTTAAGAAGGATCAAATTCTTCTTTTTGACCCAATTAATGCAAACATTATCTTTAAAATAGAAACACAGGAAGGGAGAAAGAACAGTGCTTGGCAGGAAATCACCACCAAAAGGCCAAATGTTCACATTACTTGGACAAATGCCCAGTCCTTAGGCTCAAAGACATGAACATTTTCAGGCAGGTAAAGGGCAGAGAAGGCACCAAATAAATGAGGTGAGAGAAAAGTGCCCTCATCAAGACCTGAAAAGTAGGATCAACTTCGAAGAAGCAACAGCAATTCCACATTCTAGGAGAACGTGCTTTGAGACTCAAGTAAAGAGATGCCAGAGGGTCTGGCATGTCCTAGGTGTTTACAAATGCTTTCTTCCCTCTTTGCTCAAGACAGCTGCAATCCTTATGGGCTGATCTACTATCTTGTGACTGAAAGCAAACATTTGTGGTATTCCTACTAAGTGCAAGGCACTGAGTTACAACTCTGAGGAAGCTGCGGTGTAGAAGTGTTGAATAGCTTTTCAGCGGTCTTCCAAGTAGAAAATCACAGAGCCAGAATCCAGAACCAGGTCTGCCTAGCTCTGACTCTTCCCACTCTTCTACTGGGCTGACATCATCCTAGAAGACTCAATTTAGAATGTTCAGCTTAAGTTCATAAACTGAGAAAGTTCTCATTCACAATATATTAAAACAGGAGTTGGCAAATTTTTTCTGCATTGTCAGAGAGTAAATATTTTAGGCTTTGTGAGCCACATAGGGTTTCTGTTGAATATTTGTTTTTATTTTCTCTTACAATTCTTTAAAAGCATAAAAAACCATTCTTAACTTGTGAGGACATACAAAAACAGGCTGCAGGCCGTAGTTTCCCTAGCCATGTGTTAGAAAACAGCATCCAAGCCTGGCTCAGTAGTTCTGATGGGTGACATTTGCAGCACTGAATGTCTTGATTTACTACAATGCTTTTCATTTCAGGATGGGGAGAAAAGAAGGGGATAGAAGAGCTAGTCATCCAAGTTAGTCACTTCACACACATTCCATTTCAGTTCTAAGTAAAGAGTAAGGAATAGCATCCCTTTACTCAGACCCCTTTGATAGAATAGTTTTAGAAACTATCAGACATTTATTTCATTTATTTTCTCTTCCTATTTCCATTTCTTTGCATATTCCAACTTAAAAATTAATCTGCCACCAAAAATCAATGCATTCTGTAGTCTAATTAACACTAATTTAGAGGGCCATAATATAATGAACAAAAACCTAATGAGGTTTGAGCTGACCATAGGCTCTTTCAATATGATCAAAGGCCTTTGGGATTCTATTATTTGAAAATATTTTCCATTCATTTTATGACACTCCTTAAACAGGCTTCTGAACACTCCCTACAACTTACAATAACCATCAAGTCAACCTAACAGATGTTACAAACTGAAACCAGTTCATCTGATACACTAGAGCACATAATAGGCATTTTAAATGACATTAAGATTGTGCTGTGCAAGGCAAAATAATCTATAATTTATGACCTTCTTAATTTTCTCTTTAGATACTGAACTTGCATCCAGGATTTGCTCCCTCTCCATTTATAAGTAAATGCTGCAAGGTGCCCTGTCAGTTGCCTTCATCTGGGCATTATGACTTTAGCACCAGGTCCAAGTGTCTCTGGTTTAAATATTTTTGACTCTGCTGATTCATGTCCCAGCTGCTTGGTAGCTACAGAGTGGAAAGAGAAGATAGCCACTAGGGATCAATTTAACTGCAGCAAATACTATTTTCATTGCCAAACTAAACAAGCTGGAAACCAGAAGACTCCAGATTCCAAAGGCCAGTACACCTTAGTTCACAAAGCTGCATGCAGAACCATACAGCCCATTTTACAGTTAAATATATACTGGCCAATTTCTAATCACAGGAACAGCTAGCTAGCAATTTGGGACAAAGTGAAAACCAATAAAAGCTGCTCCCTTCTTGGATTTTGCCCTTTCTATCCAATTACTTAAATCCCTCTTGAGGAAACCCATGAGAGTCAGGAAGAAGACCTGGCCTAAGACCTACTAATACAGGTAATATAGAGGCTGGGAAAGTGTCCAGTTGCAAAAGCTAAATACAGAGGTGTAGTAGTCAAGCAAGGAAAGTGTTTTTCTATGTACAAAGGGCATGGCTGTCAGTCATGATGCAAGACAACAAAGTAGAAATAGCAGAGAAAGGAAAGAAATTAAGTTGTGAGTACCTACTTAGGGCTTAAAACTCTGATAGACATTATATATATATATGTCTAGAAAATAAATGAAATAAACGTCTGATAGTTTCTAAAACTATTCAAACAAAGGGGTCTAAGTGAACGGTTGCTACTCCTTGCTCTTTATTTAGTACTGAAATGGAATGTGTATGAAGTAACTAGCTTGAATGACTAGCTCTTCTATCCCCTTTTTCTTTCCCCATCCTGAAAAGCATATACATATATATATAATCATAATAATCATACTCAGATATAGTTATCACAAACTTGTAAGATAGTAAATAGCATTCCCTTTTTACAGTCGAAGAACTGAGACTAAGGGAGAAATTTACCCACAATCACACAACTAAAGAAGTGCCAGGCCTGGAATCTGAATTGCATCTCAAATCCACCTTTTTCATTCCATCAGGTTTTGTCCCCTATGGAAGAAGTACCAAAATTGAGCACCAAGTGGATGGCATGCAGGAGTCAACAGGTAGGTGGTATCATAAGCAGCAGAGCTCCAAGCTCAGTCCAAGCTCAGGCCAGGACTCCACAATCCCATGGGAGAACTAGCAAGAGTATTCCAGGACACAGGCGCCATAGCTGCTATTGACATCGTATCTGACACAACAGTCGTCCCAAAGTCAGCTCCCAAGGCCCAATGCCATCAATGCAAGACTTGAAACTAGTACACAAAGTGGTGAGGGGGGAGAGCTGAGACTCAAATGACACCATGGGAATCCAAGGTAACCTGGACCTCAACCGCTGGCTAAGGGATTGGAGCTGTTTAAATATTCTGTGTTGGCTTCAGATTGCTCTGGGAATTAAGTTGAGCCTTCAGGTGAGAAATGCAATGTGGGGGAAAGGGGTGTAGAAGCAGGGATTATGACATAGGAGCCAGAGATTTTTTACATCAGGGCCATGGCAAATTCAATCAACTTTCCATTTCTTCATCTATCAAACTGCAAACATGGCAATGCTGATGACCTTCACAGAAGGCTAAATCTCCACAATCAAAGGACAAGGGGAATCAGGATAACAATCTAAGCAACACAAGTAAATAAAACCGTTCTGCCAGAATTAGATCAGAATCTTCTATTTCCAAACAGCAGCTTCATGCTGACAGGGCTGAGCCTAGGGAGCAGATTTTGGGAAGAACACAGGTGCCAGGCAGGCCGATATTAGCAACCAGCATCCCTCCCCTGCCCTTGGTGCCAGCATTCTCACTCTTCTGCAGGCTACTACCGTCACTGCTTCCTTACTTAAGTCCTCTAATCAAATGTGTGAAGCCAGTTCCCAGATCATGCAAAACAGAAGGGAAGGAAGTTGGCAGCAGGAACAGTGGGCAGGAGGACAGGAATCCAGGAGGGCAGAATGTCCCCACTAGTGACTTTCCTCTCCTCCCCAGAAAGAAAAAGCTGCTCTACAAGTATGGGAGGTGGGGGGTGAAGGAGGCAGAAATTTAAAATTCAACCCGATTCATTAGGCTATGAATGTGAAAAGAGATCTGGCTGAGTGCGCCAGACTGACTGGATGATTAATCAGTCCCCATTTTCTGCTCTGTGACAGAAGCCACTGTCTCAAGGCATGTAATTATATTCTGAGCGTCCTCAGGTACCAGAAGGTGACAGCCACTCTGGGCAGAGCTGCAGCTCTGGCCTTCCTGGGCTCGCTGCCGCTCCCTCCAGGTCATGTGACACCCCTGCTCTCGCCTGGGAACGAGCCAGCTGGGGTCCTGGGGTGGGGCAAGAAGATGGCGCCTCCTCCAACAGCACTGAGATCACATTAATGAGATTCCAGCAGCTCTCCTACAGCCCAGCATCCCTCCTCCCCAAAGGAGGAGAATCCCACCCAAAGGGGAAAACGGAGTTGAAAAGGCAAAAAAACCCTTAGGAAATCTAAAATGCTACACCCAACAAGTACTACTGCTGGATGACATCTAGGTAAATCAGCTTTCTCAGCAAGATAAATGGACAGTTTGGAAAAGATCATTTGTTTCAGATACAAAAGATTAACTGGAAGAGATTTTTCAATTCTGATGATAAAAGAAATCTCAGAAAGTTTCTGATCTGGAACAGTCAGTAGTTAAGTCTTCATAAAGCTCTCCAAGAAATGAGAATACACAGTTAATACCACTGTTTTAACAGTATTTGTAAATAAGAAATGATTCTTTAGAAATAACCTCTAACAGTCCCTTAATTTTAAACCAAGCCTATTAACTCATTCTCAATGGAAACAAAATTTAGTTACCATATACAACAAAATGCCCATACAGAAATTTTCTCACCTCTGTCTGCTACTTTCCAAAAGAAAGACAATCCTAATTCATAAATTTCCTTACTCTTACTATTTTCATTTTCCTCTGAACCCTCTCCAAACTAACTAGGAATTTAGGACAGATTATTAGATTACGCAGCTAGTGATAGTTTTCACCAAGGTAAAACTGCTTTTACCCCAAGCATGTGTTCCACACCAGACACTAGTTATTATTTTAATTTTGTTTGTCTATTTTCCAACTAGCAATCCCAAGATAAAACAAGCAAGAATATGTATGCACACACACAAAAAAGGGTTAATGTTGAAATCTCAACTAATGCATAGTACCTGAAAAAAAATTCTTTAGAATTTTAGATCAAAATGCAGCAAGGTGGAAAATGGCATATGACTACACAATATAAACTACCAAAATTATAAAAAGCTCCTAATGTACTGTATATGACATCACTGATTAGCTACTTGTTATTATAATGGCCTGCAGAATTGTCTGACTGTTATGGGAGAAAATGATTTCTTAAAGATAGATTCACACTTGTTTAAATATCCCTGTGCTAACAAAATTAAGTAAATATGTTCATCCCAAGTGGTCATTCCTAAAATCATCACCAAATGTTCTAATTCCAAACTACAACGAGTTGCTTTTCTTTTTATTACCTTAGTAAAATACCTTAGACCAGTGGCTCACAACTTTCACTATACATTGGAATCACCTGGGAGCTTTAATAACCGATTGATGAAAAAAACAAACAATCAAACAAAAAAAGACGACTGATGCTTGGGGGGCACCCTCAGAGATTCTGATGTAATTGGTCTGGTATGTAGTCTTGAGATCGGGATTTTTAAAAGCTCTCCAGGTGATTCTAATGTCCAGCTAAGGCACAGACCACTGCCTTGACAGTATTAAAGATATCAATTAAAAGAATTTACGAGCCTACCAAGTGTGAAGAATTATGAGTCAAAGAGTAAACAGGAAAGTGTGGGACAGACCCTGCTATCTTAATCTCAATCTAAAGAGGAGAAAGACATGTAACCAACAGTTAGCATGCAGTGTGCTATGTGCTATCATGGATGTGCAAAGGGCACTGAAGGGAGTGCCACAGAAAGGCAATTTGATACAACAGGGCAGAGAAAGGGGGGTGTTAGGAATGGTTTCCCAAATACCACGAACAAGGTAAATCAAAGCTAAATAAGAGTCAGCCTGGATGAGGAAGTGAGAGAAGGTATTCAAGAAAAGGGACTAGATTGTGCAAAGGTCCACAAGTGGGAGAGCATGACCCATGGTGCTCTGCAAGTTGACCTTTACAGGTACAGAAAGGGGATGTAAACACGAGGGAAATGAGCCTGGAGAGGTTTTCAGTGTGCCTAGGGGGCCAGACTGGTCATGTAATGGACCAAGCACGCTGAATGTAAGGCCACAGTTGGTCAGGCAAACTGCCCAAACCAAAGTGCAGGTAGAAGGAGTGGGAATGAGGGCCCAGTATTGACACATCTTCCATATTTTCAAGGGATGCTGAAAATCTAGCTCTTATGTGAAATTTACAGGTTCTTAAATGATGAGCTGGCCAAATAAACAAGTATGCAGGCCAGATTCTGCCTATGGGTTTCAACTATGGACTATACTTTTTCTCTACATTATGGAAAACTAGCGAAGAATTTTAAAGTGAGGGGAGAGGGCATACATTTTAAATTCAAGCACATTTTTACATAAGTTGAAGGGCAGCATTGCAGACAGCAATCTAACAAGACCAGTAATACAAATCATTCTCTGCCCAGTAATGCTATTCCTTGCCCTTCTAAAGTGCATATCTGCCTCATCCCTCACATTTGGGAAATTGACTTTGGGGAAGAGTTGAGTCAGGACCCAAATGGAGGAAGGAAAGTCCTCTCTGGGGTCTGGCATCTAGGTTCTCCCCCTCTGCTCTTAGGCTGTCCTGCTTGGGCAGGACACTGGAAACCCCTCCAGCTCGTTTCCCTCTTGTGTTTGCATTCCCCATCTGTACCTGTAAAGATCAACTTGCAGGGGGCACCATGGGGCCATGCTCTCCCACCTCTGGACCTTTGTACATTTTAGTCTGTTCTTGAATGCCTTTTCTCACTTCCTTATCCAGGCTGACTCTTATTTAGCCTTGATTTACCTTGTTTGTGGTATCTGGGAAACCATTCTTAACACCCCCCTCTCTCTGCCCCATTGTATTAAATTCCCTTCTGTGGGACTCCCGTCAGTGCTCTTTGCACATCCATGATAGCACATAGCACACTGCATGCTAACTGTTGGTTACATGTCTTTCTCCTCTTTAGATTGAGGTTAAGAAGCAGGGTCTGTCCCACACTTTTCTGTTTCCTCAGTGACTCATAATTAGTTCTGAAATCAGGCCCCTAACTTTTTCATTTTTCTGGTTCAGGCAGGACCTTCTTTTAACAGTATGGGAAAAAACAATTTGGCAAATGTTAAGATGCAGGTAGAGACCACATTTATTAAGTTTCAAGGTGATGAAAATCACAGTCAGATCTGAATTACATATGCAGGTGGAGGACAAGGAAGGTAATCTAAAAATCACAGATGATCTGTCAAGCTGGGCTAAGGCTCTAAAGCCCTGGACAGCAATCCTCTGCTAAGCTGGGAACACAGTCAGCTGCCGAAGCAGGACAGCCTGACAGCAGAGCCAGTCACCAGAGAGGACTTTGCTTCCTTCACTTGGGTCCTGACTCAACCTCCTCCCCAAAGTCAATTTCCCAAACGTGAGGGACAAGGAAGATATGCACTTTAGAAGGGCAAGAAACAGCATTCATTTCTGGGGTGCACTCCAGGTAACGATACCCTCAACACAATGATCAGTCATTAAATGCTGTAGAGACCAACTGCAATTGTGAACTGTCTAAGAAGTTTGTATCACAAGACAAAGCTGGAGTGTTTATTAACCCCACATGGCAAACAGAGCACTTACAAAGATTCTTACTATCTGTAAAAAGGCACTTGGCTTAAATTTGGCAAAGGAATATTTCACATAGTTACCTATATACAAAATTGGGAGATAAGAACATTTGCATGACCTCATAGATTTGACTAGTGGGGGAGGGGGGCAGCAGGAAGCCTAAATAAAAAAATGGGCCGTGATAAGGAAGACATCATAAATATGTAGCTATAACTGAATCTCAAATCAAATAGACAGAAATGTTGTCCAAAGAAAGACAGACTATTGGTAAAGAACTAACTGCTTGGTTTTTTTTTCCTTCAAGTTAAAAAAAGAAAAAGAACGAAACATATAATTACTGTGTCTGGTAAAATGCCTGTAGTCTCTACATGTCATTTCTAATTTTAGATATGGAAATGGAATTCTCCCAGGCATTCCAACTTTCAAAGAGGGGTTGCTGAACTGTGAGATAGTAGAATCTCTGGGAGCTTGAAATTACACAATAGCATTTATAATTCAGCAAAAACAATGGTTCTTTCTTTGTGAGGAAAGAGGCTGTTTAAAAGTTAAATTACATTTATCAATCATTAGGCTAAGGATCTCTCAAATATTTTTAACTATTAAATATTATATAAACTCAAAACAGCTATATCAGAGCACTATAGGCAGAGAAGGGAAAATACCTTTTGAACATGAAGGCTCAAAACTTAGTGCGGCCTCCAAAAGATCTAATTGATAAATGAAAATTCAAGCAACACTTGAAGAAATTAGCTGAGCTTTCTCCTCAAATTAGCTTCATTTCCCACCAACTTAGCCAGAATCCTGTAGAAACAGCCATTGCATAACAAGAACCAGAGGTCACGTGCACTGGACTGTGTATAGATATCTACAGTCGAATTTCAGATACAGTTTCAGAAGAAGAAAGGAGTGGTCCCTCTCGTCTGGTTTTGATTATGAGTACAGACAATAAGGCTGTAGTCTTCCATGCTTTGTTTCCTAGAATACCACATGTGAAATAAGAACTGCCATGGTGGTGGGGGCCCAGATTAAAATCAGTTGTGAAAATTAACATTTTAAGAAGGGCGAACTGTGGTGTATACATGTGATAGGATGGGCATTGCCCAAATATCCCTAAAGATTGAGAGAAGGATCCAGGGTGAAGGAGGAGATATAGCAGAGAAGATAGGATTTAACAAATCAGTAGTATGACTGCTGAATCATTGTGTTGATATTCCTTTTAGTCTCCAATGTCTTGGAGAAGCTAGAAGGAAATATCTGAACTTGTGGAACAGTAACCCATACCATATTTGAAATTTGTTCTATAACAACTTGCTAAAATGTGCTTTGAAATTTATTGCTTTTTTGTATATATTTCATAATAAATAATGTTTAAAAATTAAAAAAAACAGTGTAGAAAATAGATCTCCATCACTCAATTGTCATGCATAATTAAATAGCTAAATAAAAAAATAACAGCAGAAAAATCATTAGAAGAGGCTTTTTTGCAGGAAGAAAAGAGTCACCACAGTGAACCCATAAAGTATATACATATGTTAGAAAAGTATGCATCAATAACATTTTTCATTAGTTTTTATTCTAAACTTGCCTATCATAGTATTTTAATTTTTTTCTTGATACAGAAATTAATATTTGTGGAAAATTGCCAGGATTTCTTTAAGTATGGCAGAAATCCTTAATTTTGGACTTATTCAAAGAAAATGTAATTTTGGTTAAACAAATCATCAAATGGCTGGTTCTGCCAAGGAGAAAGGCCTGGATTAGAGATACCACATAGGGAAGTAGGAAAAAAATGAGTACAGGATTGCATATCGAAAAACAAAACAACCTCTTTCTACAGTTCCTGGATCTCCCCATGCATATTTTATACTGAAGTGTTGAGCTCTACCCAGGGTTTCACTTTTATACCACAGCCAGATCAGCTGGCCAGGCCTATCTTCTATTTTCCCCTCTTTGTGCTTCTCAGAGAGTCCAGGGATTTTGTAGTTAATCCAAGAGAATTTTGCCATTCTTTTTCCTAACAAAGTCCACGTTCTACTTCCACAGAGCCTATAAAGCCACACCACTGCTATGGGTAGTAAGATTTTTTTTTTACTTTAAAAAAATTTAATTATATCCACTGTGCTGGTTTGAAAGGATGTATGTCCCCTAGAAAAGTCATGTATTAATCTAAATCCCATTTCATAAAGGCAGAATAATCCCTATTCAATAGTGTATATTTGAAACTATAATCAGATCATCTCCCCGGAGATGTGATTTAATCAGAGAGGTTGTTAAACTGGATTAGGTGACGACATGTCTCCACACATTTGGGTGGGTCTTGATAAATTTCTTGAGTCCTATAAAAGAGGAAACATTTTGGAGAATGAGGAGATTCAGAGAGAGCAGAGAATGTTGCAGCACCACGAAGCAGAGAGTCCACCAGCCAGCGACCTTTGGAGATGAAGAAGGAAAATGCCTCCTGGGGAGCTTCATGAAACAGGAAGCCAGGAAAAGAAGCTAGTAAATGATGCCATGTTTGCCATGTGCCCTTCCAGATGAGAGAGGAACCCTGACCATGTTCACGATGTGCCTTTCCAGCCGAGAGAGAAATTCTGACTGTGTTCACCATGTGCCCTTCCACTTGAGAAAGAAACCCTGAATATCATTGGCCTTCTTGAGCCAAGGTATCTCTCCCCGGATGCCTTAGATTGGACATTTCTATAGACTTGCTTAAAATTGGGACATTCTCTCAGCCTTAGAACTGTAAACTAGCAACTTATTAAATTCCCCTTTTTAAAAGCCATTCTGTTTCTGGTATATTGCATTCTGGCAGCTAGTAAACTAGAACATCCACTTATATTACCAAAACAGTGTCTTTGCTTTTGCCGAGATGAAAGTGAGATTTAAACTAAGGTCTCTGTGACTTTCTAAAGCCCTTGCTCTTTCTGCTATACTACTTGTCCTCTAGTGTGATTTTATTAGGCACATTTAGAATTTACAGTTTAAATAATATGTGTACATGTGTGCATCCATATCCATGTTTTCTTAAATGCCTTTGCCACTCACTTGCTTCAACACAGGATCACTGTGTTGAACTCCAGCTTGTAAGGTGGCTGACCACAGCTTTGCCCTAACCAGACCCTTCTCTCCTGATCACAGGACCAGGCTCCCAGAGATCCAGGCAATCACAGATCCCAGAGAATACCTGGTATGGATCAGGTGCTCCAGGAAGATTAAAAAAAAAGTAGGGTGACACTATGTGCTTTCTGAAACATTGTGGTATGGATAAGACATTGATGAGCCTTTCCAATGTAAAGAGTAATTTAGACTGGAATTTAGTTACTAGGACAGCCATGTGAAGTAGGGAATACAGAACAGAACCTGGGTTAGCCACACAATGCCTTTTGTGAGGTTATAAGCAAAGTACTTCTAAAGCAAAGGACTAGGTTGGGGGAGAAGGGTAGGCTAGCTTTCACAGTGACCAAGGCAATGGAGAGGAATAGATATACCCAGATTAGACAGTGACTGAAAATAAGGACAAACTGGTAGGAGGGCTGGAAATGACCATATAAGTTCAAACTATGTATGTCACTGAGCCAATCAGGATTGAGCAATGTGAATCCATTATCTAGTCTGTAGATAATATAAACCCTAAAACTTCCATATACTGCAGAAAGTCTGTACATTTTTAATTAAAGCAGGCCAAGATGCTGTGGTAGAGAAAAAAATAGAAAAAGAGAAATGCACTGGAGGCAGGGGACACAGTTTGGAAAGGGAAAAAAAAGCTGCCGAAGTCCCTGCATAAACACAAGTCCCTAGGAACCAGTGATTCCCCTGTTGGAGGACTGTGTTATGCCAAGTTTCACCACATCAGCACACAAACTGCTTGGCACATGGGGACAAACACAGTTTAAATCATTTACTGATGTACATGAACTTAGAAAATATAGGTGGGTTCTACATTAAACACTTCCCACTGTGTGACCTGTGGGCTGGTAATCTCAAACTGGACAGTGTTCTCTGTCCAGGTTGCCAGAAATACAGTATTACTATTTCTTCAGTCCTACACGATATAAAATCCACTTATTTAACAAATTTTGCTTTGTTCCAACTGCAAAATGTCCTTCAAAGCAAAGTTTTATGTTCATATTCAGAAAATAATGAGTTTGGCCCTAAAATGGAAATCCCTCCCAGATAAAAATCACCACTGTTTGGGTTAGTTTAAGCACATACAGTAAACAACCAGGGTAAATATTTTTGCTTTCTCTCTCATCATTATTAAAGGGAAAAAAATTGTCTCTTGACTACTGGTAAACATTTAATATGCCTCATCATTCCCCCATTGAAGAGACCTATTTATAGTTCTATATTTTCTTAAATAAATTGTGAAAGCTTACCTATAACAAAATATAACACTCTGTGAACAAGCATTATATCAATAATCAATAGAAAATGAAATTTTATTTAGTCTTATTTTTTCAAAAAAACACGAAGTAAATTGGAGCATATAAAAAATACATCTTATCAAAGTTTATTTAAAAATTTGTTGAAACTGTTAATCATCGTTCCCTATCTGAAATAAAAATACAGATAATAATATGTGAAAGCCATAAAATTATAAGGATATCAGGCATTCCTGTTTTTAGAGGACTTTATCAATCCAAGAAAGTGTAGGTACAGAATCAGAGGTCAAGTACTAGCAATTAGGGCAGAAATAAAACAGCCTCTTAGGTGACAGTTTTCAAAAAGATACATGACAAATCACCTGACTGGCAAGTATCATCTCCAGCCTTAATTATCATCAGAATTGTTAAAATTAAAATGACCAAAACTGATTGTTTAAATATAGCATGCTATTGTTTGACAGAAAACAAAGACCTTTTTAAAAATCAAGTTAGGTAGATTTCACTCCCAGCAGTTAACTGGTTTTTGGCCACAAAACATCTCAATACCATTTTAGGATATTGAGGAAATCTACCTCAAATATTGTGTATTTTCAAGTTCTCCATAAGAAAAGTACTAAAGATTTTGACAGTCAGCTGAAAGTCACAAAAGACTGATAAAAGTAGAACATAGGTCTCTTCCTGTTTTCCCAATTCACCACACAACAGTGACCTACAGACAAGAATGTTAATGATACAATTAAAAGTTCTCTAAAACGAAAACTATATAAAGGAAAAAAGCCTCAGAAGAAATCATCTTTAAATATAAAACACTGTAGGCTAAAAATGGTCACCTCTAAATTGACTAATATTCTGAGATGACAATAAGAGACTATTTAAATCATTTATTTTTAAAATCAGTACACACAAGTTTTTCTTGAAAAATATAAGGAAAATGTAACATGAATATACAATAATGTTCATTTACTCATGCATTCAACAAATGTATATTGAGTACCAAATGCAGGTCAAGTACTGTCTCAGTCTCTGAGGATACAGCAATTAACAAAGAGTCCTGACCATTTGATGGTTATATTCTAGTGGGGAGAGACAGATGATACACAAATAATAAGTAATGGAGAAAAATAGTACGAGAAAATGGAAGGTTAACTCCTATTTTATATAAAGTAGTCAGAGAAGGCCTCCCTGAGAGGTGAAATGAATAGACCTAAAGGAAGTAAAGGAGCAAACCATGTGGGTATCTGGGGGAGCATGCTCTTGGCAAATGCAAAAGCCCTGAGGCTAGAAGGTACTTACTTTGTTGAGGATTAGAAAGGCTGGCAAAGTGAGCACGGGGGAATGGTAGGAGATGAGGCCCTCCCTTATTGTATATTCCAGACTGTCCCATGTATTTGGAATTAAGTAGCTGCAATAGGTAAAGGATAAGAAAGGAAGAGAGAGTGATAAGACAGAAACCATACTTTATTAAGGACCCACCAGTGCTAGATAAAGGACATTATCTCATTTAATCCACACTCCAGTTCTATGAAGCAGGCACTGTTACACCTGTTTTATAGATGAGGCACAGAGAAATTAGGAGACAGAACTAGGAAGGGACAGAATGAAATTTAAAAGCAGATCCTCTGAGTCTAGAGCTCAAACCCTTAGTCACTATGCTCCTCTCCTTCCTTGAGATAGTCAAAGGTACCAGACGTAAAAGGGAGAAGATTTAAACTAGCTGAAGACCCACAAAAGAAAAAGTGAAGTTATGTAGCTGATCCCCTGTGATACTTCTATGTATACATTCTTCTCAGGGTTTCTTATTTTTTCAGATTACCCAAAATAAGACACTTAACATGAATTCATGTAAAAGATACCTTCAAAAGTCGGAGGTGATAAGCAGAGCAGGAAAAGAGGCAGCAGAGATTAAGCCCAGAAACACTGGTCAAAGCCCAGGCCTTTCATTCCACTCCCCAGCCCACACCCACACCTCCCAACCCTCCCCAGAAACAACACATGCCTCCCAGAGGAAGAGCTATAAATATGAGAAGCCAAAAGAAGACAATGGAGACAGGAGGTGCTTGTGGGTTTTTCTCGCTTTATTCCATTTTTACACCAAGGGATTCAAGTAAACGTCATCTAACTTTGTCCATAATGTGCATAAAATGTTCAAAGAATGTAGAGATTAATTCTTTTAACTAATTCCAGGCCAGCAATCCCAGGTGGGAGAAAATAAAACACTTGGGTTTTCCTAGACTCCCAGCTTTGAATTGGGAGGAGGTGTTTGAAAGAAGTCCCTGGTTGCAGATTGGTTCCCTGATTGAAAAGAAAGTATTCCCTTTATTCACTTTGAACATGGATCTAGGGGAAGGCAGTAAAGGGATTTCCCTGAGATTGGCCCCATCAGATCTTTCTCAGGGGAAATAACTAGTTTAAATCATGAACATTGAGCACCAGTTAGTAGAGCCACTCTGAGACCAAAGAGCTGCAGATAAAAACTGCTGCAGAGCCCTATGAGGTTTCATAACGAGTCAAGTAGGAAAATTTTGCTGTTTCCTTAAAAATTAAAAAAACAAAAAAACAGGAAATTAAGAAATGACTGAAGATCGCTTAAATTCACCTGAGGGAATGTATTTCACAAGTAAATATGATTTCAATTACTTTAAAATTCTTCAATATTGTGCCAAGAAAAATTTGCCAAACAAAATTATTCTTAATATTTATCTTCTAAACCAGATCTAGAGACATGATAAAAGGCAAAAATAATGTCCCCATCTTAAAGCCAGGGAAAAGGAGACTGGCAGTGAGGCATAGCACTGGTAAGTGGATATATCATGGCAAAACTGGGGTCTAAAGGTTGTTAACCCTAGAAGCAGTCATTCCCACCTAGGAGCAAATTGGCAACATCCGAAGACAGTTTTGGTAGTGGCAACTGAGGAGTTGGTCAGTTGTATTACTATTAGCATCTACTAGGTAGAAGCCAGGGAAGCTGCTGAACCTCTTACAATGCATAGGACTGACCACCACAACAAAGAAATTATTTGGCCCAAAATATTAACAATGTTGACATTGAGAAATTCTGGTCTACAGTTACTTAGAAATGCACCAAGCCTTCTATATAAACAAGTAGTATCGTTTTTTTTTTTTTTTTGCAATGCAGGCACTGGGAATAAAAACCAGGTCTCCAGCACAGCAGGCAAGAACGTGACACTGAGCCACAGTTGCCCTCCCATTTGTTTTAGTTTTTTTTTTTTTAATGATAAATTTGGAAAAATTACTGGAAAAAATTACTTATTGATAGATCACATTTTGCAGAAAAGATAAGGTAATGCATTTACATCATCTGCTATTTAGGTGGTATCTGCCCATGTTTATCTGGTTTTCCAGTCCATAAGTAATATTATTTCTTCCTCCCGCAAAGACACTATTCCCTGCATGATGGGTAAGGTTCACCTGCAGAAGGTAAAGAAGCAACTTTAGTTTTATTATGTCAGATATGGACCCAGTGGAAGCCAACCAAGTCAGCCTGGTTATGGACCCAGGTTCAGCCACAGCCTCAAATTAATCATTTCCTACTACCCACCTGGGTTTCTTCTTTCCAAAAAGTAAAGAATGAAAAAAGTAAACAGAGCCTAAAAGACCTATGGGACACCATCAAGTGGATCAATATATTCATTAACGGAATCCCAGGAAGAGAAGAAATAGAGAGAGGAGCAAGAGGAATATTCAAAAAAAACAATGACAGGAAATACCCCAAATTTAACAAAAGACATGAATATATACATTCAAGATACCCAATGAACCACCAACAAGATAAGCTCAAAGAGAAACAGACTCAAAAACACAGTAGTCAAATTGCCAAATGCCAAGAACAATGAGAGAGAGAGAGGTCTGAAAGCTGGAAAAGAAAAGCAATGTGTTACATACATGGAGCCCTAATAAAACCAAATGCTGATTTCTCAACAGAAACTATGGAGCCAAAAAGGCAGTGGGATGAAATATTTAAAGTGCTGAAAAAAAGCAATGGCAACTAAAAATTTTATATCTACTGAGACTGTCTTTCAAAAATTAGGGAAAAATTAAGAAATTCCCAAATAAACAAACGCTAAGAGAGAACATCATCTCATCTAATGGGAGATCTTTATATTGAAAGGAAAGGATATGAGATAATGGATCAAAGTGGCATAAAGAAATAAACAGCTCCAGTAAATGTTCTAAAATTCAAATACATTAAAAGCAATAGGTTTATGCTTTGCGGCATATAATGCATAAGGAAATAATCTGTAATTAATAAAACAAAAAGGGGGGGATTGAGAGGTATAGGAACATAGTTCGTGTATGCTATTGAATAAGGTGGTATGGAACCAAACTTCATTATGTTACATTTAAGCCCCATGGTAATCACAAAAAAAAAAGAATCTGAAAAATATGTACAGAAGGAAATGAGAAGGGTACACTACAAAAAATTAAATGAAGATGAACATAAAATTAACAGAAGAATTGAGGACATAAGCCAACATAAAACTTAAAAGGACCAAATAACAAAATGGTAAAAGAAAGCCCTGCGTTAGCAGTAGTAACTTTAAATGTAAATGGATTAAACTCTCTTGATTTGACAAGAGTCTGTCAAATGACAGAATAGATTTTTTTTAAATAGCATGACCTAACTCTACATTGTTTACAAGAGACTCACCTTAAATTCAAAGACAAAAGTAGGATGAAAATGAAAGGATGAAAAAAATATTCTATGTAAATAGTAACCAAGAAAGCTGGGGTAGCTATAATATCAGATAATATAAACATTAAGACAAAAGCTCTTACAAGTATATATGGATAAAGGAGTAAATTCAACAAGAAAACAATTATAAATATATAAGCACTAAACAGAAGAGCCTCAAAATATATGAAGCAAATATTTAGATTTGAAGGATCTGTCATTTGCAAATGACATGATCCTACATATACATCCACTATAAAGCTACTACAGCAAATAAATAAATTCACCAAGGTGACAGGGTACAAGATCAACACACAGGAATTAATAAATTTTATATACACTAGTAACAATTTGTAGAAATGGAAAAGGCAACCATCAAATTCGTATGGAAGGGTAAGGCCCAAAAATAGCTAAAATCACCTTGAAAAAGGAGAATGAAGTTGGGGGACTCACACCTCCCAATTTTAAAACTTATTACAAACCCACAGTAACCAAAACAGCATGGTACTGGCACAAGGAAATAAATACAGATCAATGGAATTAAATTAAGGAGTTCAGAATTAAACCCTCACACCTATGCCTGTTCTAGTTTACTAACTGCCAGAATGCAATATACCAGGAACAGAATGGCTTTTTAAAAGGGAAATTTAATAAGTTGCTTGTTTACAGTTCTAAGGCTGAAACAATGTCCCAATTAAAGTAAGTCTATAGAAATGTCTGATCAAAGGCATCCAGAGAAAGATACCTTGGTTCAAGAAGGCTGATGAAGTTCAAGGTTTCTCTCTCAACTGAGAAGGCACATGGTGAATATAATCAGGGCTTCTCTCTCAGCTGAAAGGGCACATGGCAAACACAGCATCCTCTGCTAGCTTCCTCTCCTGGCTTCTGGTTTTATGAAGCTCCCCAGGAGGCATTTTCCTTCTTCATCTCCAAAGGTTGCTGGCTTGTGGACTCGCTGCTTCGTGGTGCTGCAACATTCTCTGCTCTTTCTGAATCTCCCTCATTCTCCAAAATGATTCCTCTTTTACAGGACTACAGAAACTTATCAAGACCCACCCAAATGGGTGGAGACATGTCATCACCTAATCCATCTTAAAAACCACTCTTGATTAAATCACCTCTCCAGGGAGATGATCTGATTACAGTTTCAAACATACAGTATTGAATAGGGATTATTCTGCCTTTATGAAAGGGATTTTGATTAAAACATGGCTTTTCTAGGGGACATACATCCTTTCAAAGCAGCACAATGCCCAACTAATATTCGATAAGGGTACTAAATCCATGAAATGGGAAAAGAATAATCTCTTCAATAAATGGTATTGGGAAAACTTGATATCCATATGCTAAAGAATGAAAGTGAACACTCTGTGCATAAATTAACTCAAAATGGCTGTTCTATATATGTATAATGTGGCATTCAGAGATAAGAACAAAGGTGATCTGGTCAGGATTAAGGTAATTCAGAACACAGAGGTAAGGAAGACATTGTCTATATTTTAGAACCTCACCTACTATTTGAGACCAAAGGCTGAAAGGTTTATTTTGTCCAGAAACTGAGTTTTCTATCGCACATAATCTAACTCAACCTGTCTAGTTAGCTCATTTAGGTAATCGAAACACAGAGAGCCCAGAACAAAAATGATGGCCTTTAATCCTATACAGTTTAATGTAATGCCTGGATAAATCCCAGAATATATTAAGAAAATAATCAAAAAGTATTGCCAAATTTCTTTGAGAGATGGGAGAAAAAATGCAGAACTATTAAACTTTACCACAGGGGAAACCCCTGATACTGTGTCAAACATTAGGGACACCTAAATAAATAGGCCAAGCCTTTAATCTTTAGGCTTGCTCTTATGAAGTTTATGTATGTAGCAGAGAAGCATAGCTTACTGATAGGTGTGCCTAAGAGTTACCTCCAGAGGACCTCTTTTGTTGCTCAGACATGGCCTCACTCTCTATAAGCCCAACTCTGCAAGTGAAATCATTGCTCTTCCCTCTAAGTGGGACATGACATCCAGGGGTGAAAGTCTCCCTGTTGGCATGGGAGACGACGCCCAGGGATGAGTCTGGCCCCAGTACCATGGGATCAGCAAAAGGGGGAAAAGAAGTATAACAAATAAGATATCAGTGGCTGAGAGAATTCAAACAGAGTTGAAAGGCTATTCCAGAGGTTGCTCTTACACAAACTTCAGTTAGACATTGCAACCTATCAGAACTTGCCAAACCCCAACCAAAACCATTCCATTCAATCCTAAAGAAAACCTATGGCAATATATAAGATTCTACAAAGTTTCCATGCAGTAAGGTAACTTTTCAGAAACCTACAACCTCCAGATGGGTCCCTGGACCAAATAAGTCCTGAGACCTAGAGAAGCCAGCCTTTCCAGATTATCAGCTAGTTCCATCTCCCTACTCCTTATTATTGACAGCCCTTCCAATATGAAAAAGTTAGAATGGGCATAGCCCAAACACCCCTAAAGAGTGAGAGAAAGATCAAAGATGATGGTGGAGTTATAAGAGAAGGTAGAAGATAAATGAGTATTTTTGCTGAATCATTATATTGATATTTCTTGTAGTCTCCAGTATCTTAGAGCAGCTAGAAATAAAAACTAAAATTATGGAATTGTAACCCTTACCAAACTCTGAAATCCGTTCTACAACTAATTGTTGGGTGGTGAAATTTATTCTTTTTTGGATATATGTTATTTTTCAAAACAAGAAAAAAAAGGTGATGATAAAAATATGTATATTCCTTCTAGCCTCCAATGTTCTAGAGCAGCTAGAAGGAAAAATCTGAGAGGATCATATGGTAGCCCATGAAAAACTCTGGCATCTGTCCTGTAACTACTTGTTGAAAAGTGCTTTGAAAACTACTGATTTTTTCTTTCTTTGCTTTTTGTACATATGGTATATTAAACAATAAAAAAGTGAAAAAAATTAACTCAAAATGGATCAAAGACCTTAAGATAAGAACCAAAATTATATAGTCCCTAGAAGAAAATATAGGGAAGCATTTTCAGGACCTTGTGTTAGGCAATGAAATCTTAGACTTCACAATAAAGGCATGAGAAACAAAAGAAAAAAGAGATAAATGGGACTTCATCAAAAATTAAAATTTTTGCTCAGAAGACTTTATCAAGAAGTGAAAAGACAACTCAAAGAATGGGAGAAAATATTTGGAAATTCCATTTCTGATAATGGTTTAATATGCAAATTATATAAAGAAAGGCAACAACTCAACAGCAAAAAGACAACCCAATTTAAAAATGGATAAAAGATATGAACAAACCTTTCTAGAAATAAGATGTACAAATGGTCAATAAGCATTTGAAAAGATGTTTAAACATAATTAACCATCTGGGAAATGCAAACCAAAGTCACAATAAGATACCATTTCACACCCATTAGAATGGGTGCTATTTTTTTTAAATGGAAAATAACAAGTGATGGAGCAGATACGGAGTTTTAGGAACACTTGTTCATTTTGGTGAGAATGTAAAACAGTACAGCTGCTACGGAAAAAATTTGTGAGTTCTTCAGAAGGCTAAATAAGTATAGAATGGTAATATGACCTGGAAATCCCACTTCTAGATAAATACCAAAAAGAACTGAAAGTAGAGACTCGAACAGGTATTTTCACACTGATGTTCATAATGGCATTATTCACAATCGCCAAAAGATGGAAGCAACCCAAGTGTCCATTAGTTGATGAATGGATAAACAAAATGTGGTATATACATACAATGAAATATTATTCAGTGCTGAAAAGCAATGAAGTCCAATATACGCAACAAGATGGGTGAACCCTGAAGACGTCACATTGAGTGAAACAATCCAGAGACAAATGACAGTGTTATATGATCTCACTTATATGAAACAGAGTTGGAAACAATAATGTAGGTTAAAAGAGGCTGGGTGAGAGTAGTGAAGGAGGATTAAATGCTTAATTGGTACAGTTTCTGGATGAGGTGATGAAAAATTTTGGTAATGGGTAATGTTGGTAGTACAGCATTATGAATGTAATTAACACCAATGAATTATATATTTATTGTGTTTAAAAGGGAAATTTGGGGGGTTATATATGTTACCAGAGTAAAATTTTTAAGAAACCAAAGAATTGTATAACACAATGAACCTTAATGTAAACTATGGACTATAGTTAATAGAATAATTATAATTTTGTTTCATCAATTGTAACAAAGGTATTAACTAATGCAAAGTGTTAATGAGGAAAACTGTATGTGTGAGATGAGTACATGAGAAATCTGTATTAAATTTCTGTATACCTACAACTTCTCTAATTTAGGGAAAAAATAATCAAAGAGAACATCTGAAAAAAAGAAAGAAAGAAAAAACAATCCTGGAAAGAATGTGTAGATTCAGGCACTGTTATATAGCTCTAATAGAAACAAAAAGTGGTCAGCCCTCATGGAGCTTCTTTTGGCAGCATCTATAGATAAGAATTACACATACTCTTTAATCTAGCAATTCTACTTCTAGGAGTTTTTCCTAAAATATATACTCATATACATGGGCAAAGACGTGTATAAAAATATTCAGTGCAGTACAGTCTTGTAAGAGTAAAATACTCAGAAAAACATATATGTCCATCGGCAAAAGAAGGTTAATTAATGAATGAGTCACTCATACAATGAAATGCTGTATAACCAGCAAAAAGAAAGCAGTAGATCTGTTTGGATTAATCTCTATAACACATTAAGTGAAAACATGGAAGGTGCAGAACAGTTTGTATAACACGTTAACATTTGTATGAAAAAAGGGGGCTAGAAGCACATAGATATGTCATTATATGCTGTGATGATCTGAGTATTTCCTTCTGGTTTTGTTATGTATATGTATGTATTTGTACATAAAGCAAATATCTTGTTTTCTTCTTATCATATGGCTTAAGTTGTACTGTTCATGATATAGTATTTAGGTTATAAGATACCAAGTTTAAGAGTGAATGTTACCTAAGGACTTACCTCCTATTCTGGAGATTTAGAATGTTTTCTGTGTGTATGCAGGGCAGCTGAGTATTGTTAGGTGCAACATATGTCCATTGTTGTATTCTATTTAAAAATTAAGTATGGTTTAAGGTGGATGTGTATAGCTGCCAAGTTAACAAGGGTGGACTGTGATGGTTGGGTTCAGGAGTCAACTTGGCCAGGTGATGTTGCCCAGTTGTCTGGGCAGGCAGGCACTGGCCTAACCATACTGCAAGGGTACTTCAAGGCTGGTTGATAAACTAGAAGGCTGCTTTATTATTAAATAATTAGCCAGGCGCGCTGCAGCTGGTGTCGATGGTACAAACCGCTGAGCCAGAGCAGCCCTTGATCCCTGCTCCCGAGGGCCTTCGCCCCCTCCTCTTCCCCCTCTAGCCAAAGTGCAAAAATTCGTGTGGACCCTTTACCTACTTGGGGCAATTACACTGGGTATAAAAGGCTATTGAGGGGCCATCTAGCCCTCCTCTTCCTCTTTCTCCACCGCCGGCGCTCCCGCCGCCATCTAGCCCTCCTCTTTCCCCTTCTCCGCCGGCACTCCCGCCGCCATCTAGCCCTCCGCTTCCTCTTTCTCTGCCGGCGGCGCTCCCGCCGCCATCCAGGCCTTCTCTTTCTCTTTCTCCGCCGGCGGCGCTCCCGCCGCCATCTAGCCCTCCTCTTTCCCCTTCTCCACTGGCGCTCCCGCCGCCATCTAGCCCTCCTCTTCCTCTTTC
The DNA here is from genome assembly GCF_023851605.1 of Tamandua tetradactyla. Lineage (NCBI taxonomy): Eukaryota > Metazoa > Chordata > Mammalia > Pilosa > Myrmecophagidae > Tamandua > Tamandua tetradactyla. The sequence goes on along the minus strand of NC_135331.1, from coordinate 57,613,137 downwards.
TCTGCCGGCGCTCCCGCCGCCATCCAGGCCTTCTCTTCCTCTTTCTCCGCCACCAGCGCTCCGCCGCCATCTAGCCCTCCTCTTCCCCTTTCTCCGCCGGCGGCACTCCCGCCACCATCTTGCCCTTCTCTTTCCCCTTCTGCTCCGGCGGCGCTCCATCTGCAATCTTATCCTTCCCTTTCTCCTCCTACTCGAGCGGCTCTCCAACCACCACCGTGCCCTCTTCCGCCTTCACCGGCTCCTCCGCCACCGTCCTCGACAGCCTTGCCATCCTCACCTTTCCTCCTCCAGAACAGCTACTAGGGGAGTAGAAACGATACAGAACAGCTCCCGGAGCCACGACAAAGATCAAAAAGATAGTGTACCCCATCCTGGAATGGCTGACTGGCTGGGAGAACCCGCTCCGGTGAGATCACAGAGGGGCGCGGGCTTCCCCGGGCGGGGTGGCAAGTGGCCGGAGTCCCTCCCTCCCTCCTTCCCGGGCCAGCGGGCAGAATTGGGCAGGCGGTCCCCTCAAGCTGCGGCAGCTGGCGCCCCCACGACACGCGGCCCCCCGACGAACTGAGAGAATTGGATCGGAAATTCCCAGGCCATGGAGAACGGTGACCGGGGGGGGGGCCCTTCCAAACACGTGACTCCCCGGTCGAGCTGGGAACGGTGCACTCTCCGAGGCCGCGGCGGCTGGCGCCCTCCCGCCACGCTTGGCGCCCCAGGCTGACTAGGAAATTCAGACGGGCGCTTTCCCGGGCTGCGGCGGCCAGCGAACCTCCCCGCATACGGACCCCCGGGCTGCCTGGCACTCTTCCAAGCTGCTTCGGCTGGCGAACCTCCCCCTCAGCGAGAGTTTTCCAAAGTTGAAGGACCCACAGAACCCTTTACTGGTGGGACCCGCAGACAAACGTGTGCCACGAGCGCCACCTACTGGGCTGGATAAGAAAAACAGAACCCAGAGATCTCAAGAAAAATCTTTCAACCTGTTGGGTCCAACACCCAGGGAAATCTGACTAAATGCCCAGACGCCAGCAGAAGATAATGGATCACGCTCAGAAAATTGAAAATATGGCCCAGTCTAAGGAACAAACCAACAGTTCAAATGAGATACAGGAGCTGAGACAACTAATGCTGAATATACGAACAGAAATGGAAAACCTCTTCAAAAACGAAATCGATAAATTGAGGGAGGACATGAAGAAGACATGGGCTGAACAAAAAGAAGAAATAGAAAAACTGAAAAACCAAATCACAGAACTTATGGAAGTGAAGGATAAAGTAGAAAAGATGGAAAACACAATGGATACCTACAATGATAGATTTAAAGAGACAGAAGATAGAATTAGTGATTTGGAGGATGGAACATCTGAATTCCAAAAAGAAACAGAAACTATCGGAAAAGAATGGAAAAATTTGAACATGGTATCAGGGAACTCAAGGACAATATGAACCACACAAATATACGTGTTGTGGTGTCCCAGAAGGAGAAGAGAAGGGAAAAGGAGGAGAAAAACTAATGGAAGAAATTATCACTGAAAATTTCCCAACTCTTATGAAAGACCTAAAATTACAGATCCAACAAGTGCAGCACAGCCCAAAGAGATTAGACACAAATAGGCGTTCTCCAAGACACTTACTAGTTAGAATGTCAGAGGTCAAAGAGAAAGAGAGGATCTTGAAAGCAGTAAGAGAAAAACAATCTATCACATACAAGGGAAACCCAATAAGACTATGTGTAGATTTTCAGCAGAAACCATGGAAGCTAGAAGACAGTGGGATGATATATTTAAATTACTAAAAGAGAAAAACTGCCAACCAAGACTACTATATCCAGCAAAATTGTCCTTCAAAAATGAGGGAGAAATTAAAACATTCTCAGACAAAAAGTCACTGAAAGAATTTGTGACCAAGAGACCAGCTCTGCAAGAAATACTAAAGGGAGCACTAGAGTCAGATACAAAAAGACAGAAGAGAGAGGTATGGAGAAGAGTGTAGAAAGAAGGAAAGTCAGATATGATATATATAACACAAAAGGCAAAACGGTAGAGGAAAATATTATCCAAACAGAAATAACACTAAATGTTAATGGACTGAATTCCCCAATCAAAAGACATAGACTGGCAGAACGGATTAAAAAACAGGATCCTTCTATATGCTGTCTACAGGAAACACATCTTAGACCCAAAGATAAACATAGGTTGAAAGTGAAAGGTTGGGAAAAGATATTTCATGCAAATAACAACCAGAAAAGAGCAGGAGTGGCTATACTAATATCCAACAAATTAGACTTCAAATGTGAAACAGTTAAAAGAGACAAAGAAGGACACTATATACTAATAAAAGGAGCAATTAAACAAGAAGACATAACAATCATAAATATTTATGCACCGAACCAGAATGCCCCAAAATACGTGAGGAATACATTGCAAACACTGAAAAGGGAAATAGACACATCTACCATAATAGTTGGAGACTTCAATTCACCACTCTCATCAATGGAGAGAACATCTAGACAGAGGATCAATAAAGAAATAGAGAATCTGAATATTACTATAAATGAGCTAGACTTAACAGACATTTATAGGACATTACATCCCACAACAGCAGGATACATCTTTTTCTCAAGTGTTCATGGATCATTCCCAAAGATAGACCATATGCTGGGTCACAAAGCAAGTCTTAACAAATTTAGAAAGATTGAAATCATACACAACACTTTCTCGGATCATAAAGGAATGAAGTTGGAAATCAATAATAGGCGGAGTGCCAGAAAATTCACAAATACGTGGAGGCTCAACAACACACTCTTAGACAACGAGTGGGTCAAAGAAGAAATTGCAAGAGAAATTAGCAAATACCTCGAGGAGAATGAAAATGAAAACACAACATATCAAAACTTATGGGACGCAGCAAAGGCAGTGCTAAGAGGGAAATGTATTGCCCTAAATGCCTATATTAAAAAAGAAGAAAAGGCAAAAATTCAGGAATTAACTGTCCACTTGGAAGAACTGGAGAAAGAACAGCAAACTAATCCCAAAGCAAGCAAAAGGAAAGAAATAACAAAGATTAGAGCAGAAATAAATGAAATTGAAAACATGAAAACAATAGAGAAAATCAATAAGACCAGAAGTTGGTTCTATGAGAAAATCAATAAGATTGATGGGCCCTTAGCAAGATTGACAAAAAGAAGAAGAGAGAGGATGCAAATAAATAAGATCAGAAATGGAAGAGGAGACATAACTACTGACCTCACAGAAATAAAGGAGGTAATAACAGGATACTATGAACAACTTTACGCTAATAAATACAACAATTTAGATGAAATGGACGGGTTCCTGGAAAGACATGAACAACCAACTTTGACTCAAGAAGAAATAGATGACCTGAACAAACCAGTCACAAGTAAAAAAATTGAATTACTCATTCAAAAGCTTCCTAAAAAGAAAAGTCCAGGACCAGACGGCTTCACATGTGAATTCTATCAAACATTCCAGAAAGAATTAGTACCAACTCTCCTCACACTCTTCAAAAAAATCAAAGTGGAGGGAAAACTACCTAATTCATTCTATGAAGCCAACATCACCCTCATACCAAAACCAGGCAAAGATATTACAAAAAAAACAAAACTACAGACCAATCTCTCTAATGAATATAGATGCAAAAATCCTCAATAAAATTCTAGCAAATCGTATCCAACAACACATTAAAAGAATTATACATCATGACCAAGTAGGATTCATCCCAGGTATGCAAGGATGGTTCAACATAAGAAAATCAATTAATGTAATACACCATATCAACAAATCAAAGCAGAAAAATCACATGATCATCTCAATTGATGCAGAGAAGGCATTTGACAAGATTCAACATCCTTTCCTGTTGAAAACACTTCAAAGGATAGGAATACAAGGGAACTTCCTTAAAATGATAGAGGGAATATATGAAAAACCCACAGCTAATATCATCCTCAATGGGGAAAAATTGAAAACTTTCCCCCTAAGATCAGGAACAAGACAAGGATTTCCATTATCACCACTGTTATTCAACATTGTGTTGGAGGTTCTAGCCAGAGCAATTAGACAAGAAAAAGAAATAAAAGGCATCAAAATTGGAAAGGAAGAAGTAAAACTATCACTGTTTCCAGATGATATGATACTATACGTCGAAAACCCTGAAAAATCCACAACAAAACTATTAGAGCTAATAAATGAGTACAGCAAAGTAGCAGGTTACAAGATCAACATTCAAAAATCTGTAGCATTTCTATACACTAGCAACAAACAAGCTGAGGGGGAAATCAAGAAACGAATTCCATTTACAATTGCAACTAAAAGAATAAAATACTTAGGAATAAATTTAACTAAAGACACAAAAGACCTATACAAAGAAAGCTACAAAAAACTGTTAAAAGAAATCACAGAAGACCTAAATAGAAGGAAGGGCATACCATGTTCATGGATTGGAAGACTAAATATAGTTAAGATGTCAATTCTACCTAAATTGATTTACACATTCAACGCAATACCAATCAAAATCCCAACAACTTATTTTTCAGAAATAGAAAAACCAATAAGCAAATTTATATGGACGGGCAGGGTGCCCCGAATTGCTAAAAAAAATCTTGAGGAAAAAAAACGAAGCTGGAGGTCTCGCGCTGCCTGACTTTAAGGCATATTATGAAGCCACAGTGGTCAAAACAGCATGGTATTGGCATAAAGACAGATATATCGACCAATGGAATTGAATAGAGTCCTCAGATATAGACCCTCTCATCTATGGACATTTGATCTTTGATAAGGCAGTCAAGCCAACTCACCTGGGACAGAACAGTCTCTTCAATAAATGGTGCCTAGAGAACTGGATATCCATATGCAAAAGAATGAAAGAGGACCCGTATCTCACACCTTATACAAAAGTTAACTCAAGATGGATCAAAGATCTAAACATTAGGTCTAAGACCATAAAACAGTTAGAGGAAAATGTAGGGAGATATCTTATGAAACTTACAATTGGAGGCGGTTTTATGGACCTTAAACCTAAAGCAAGAGCACTGATGAAGGAAATAAATAAATCGGAGCTCCTCAAAATTAAACACTTTTGTGCATCAAAGAACTTCATCAAGAAAGTAGAAAGACAGCCTTCACAATGGGAGACAATATTTGGAAATGACATATCAGATAAAGGTCTAGTATCCAGAATTTATAAAGAGATTGTCCAACTCAACAACAAAAAGACAGCCAATCCAATTACAAAATGGGAAAAAGACTTGAACAGACACCTCTCAGAAGAGGAAATACAAATGACCAAAAGGCACATGAAGAGATGCTCAATGTCCCTGGCCATTAGAGAAATGCAAATCAAAACCACAATGAGATATCATCTCACACCTACCAGAATGGCCATTATGAACAAAACAGAAAATGACAAGTGCTGGATAGGATGCGGAGAAAGAGGCACAATTATCCACTGTTGGTGGGAATGTCAAATGGTGCAACCACTGTGGAAGGCAGTTTGGCGGTTCCTCAAAAAGCTGAATATAGAATTGCCATACGACCTAGCAATACCATTGCTGGGTATCTACTCAAAGGACTTAAGGGCAAAGACACAAATGGACATTTGCACACCAATGTTTATAGCAGCGTTATTTACAAATGCAAAGAGATGGAAACAACCAAAATGTCCATCAACAGAAGAGTGGCTAAACAAACTGTGGTATATATATACGATGGAATATTATGCAGCTTTAAGACAGGATAAACTTATGAAGCATGTAATAACATGGATGGACCTAAAGAACATTATACTGAGTGAGACTAGCCAAAAACTAAAGGACAAATACTGTATGGTCCCACTGATGTGAACCAACATTTGAGAATAAACTTGGAATATGTCATTGGTAACAGAGTCCAGCAGGAGTTAGAAACAGGGTAAGATAATGGGTAATTGGAGCTGAAGGGATACAGACTGTGCAACAGGACTAGATACAAAAACTCAAAAATGGACAGCACAATAATACCTAATTGTAAAGTAATCATGTTAAAACATTGAATGAAAAAATAATAATAATAATTAGCCAGTTAATTGCATCTGTGGCTGATTACATCTACAGTCAACTAAGAATATGTCTTCCACAAATGAGAGAATCCATTCTGTTGGATTTGATCTGATCAGTTGAAGACTTTCAAGGGAGAAAATTTTCGTCAGCCAGTGAGCCTCTTCTATGGAGTTCCTCCGGACCCTTCATTAGAATTCCACTTCGCCCGCAGCCTGCCCTAGGGATTTCGGACTCTTTTGTCTCCATGGTTGCATGCATGAGATATTTTTATAAATCTCATATTTACAGATATTTCCTGTTGGTTCTATTTCTCTATAGATCCCAGACTACTACAAATGCTTAATATATGACTTAAAGATGCAATAAGAAATAGACAATGATGGTTGACTCTGGAGAGGGGATTTAGAGATCTAGAGTGGAAGAGAATTTAATTTTTTTATCAAACTTACTGTGACACTTTGAATTTTTAGTTTGAGCATTTTTAAAGTTATAAAAAAAAAGGTAATATTTTACCTTCAGACTTATGGTATTACAAATCACCAACTTTCCTTACCATTTATAATTTCTTATTCAAAGCTTAAAATTATATAGACCATTCAAAATGTCCCAGGAAGTGAACTGTTCAAATTCTTTGCTATAAAAACTTAAATAGATGCTGTGGCCGCGGCTGCTGGGGTCCAAAGGCATGGCGGGGGCAGGGCCAGGGAGGTGTGCACCAAGCAGGCCGGGGGCCCCCTCGCCCCCACCTTTTGAGTCCAGATCCAACAGGATGTCAGGAGATACACTAAATTGATTTCGAGACCCCACTAATGGGTTATGACTGGTAGCTGGATAAATCTGATTTGTTCAGCCATGGAGGGATGTGATAATGGATTATCATGTTTCCACCATCAAACCTCGAAGAATCCAAACCAAACTGTCATTCATCGCTGGGAACGCCAGCAGATCAGTTCAGGCAAGGCAGGTACCCATTGGCATCAGGTCCAACTGTTCCACCATAATGTCTTCCCCAACTTCACAGTCATCAATGGTGAGAAGCCTCCTTGTTTCTTATGTAAATTCTCACCTGATGGGTGCTACTTTATTACTTTTTCTTCAGACCAGACTTCTCTCGAAATCTATGAATACCAGGACTGCCAGGCAGCAGAGGACCTACTCTAGGGATATGAGGGGGAGATCCTGTCCAGTGGCAATGACCAGTTGTTCTAGTTTGCTAGCTGCTGGAATGCAACACACCAGAAACAGATTGGCTTTTAATAAAAGTGGATTTATTTTGTTAGTTCTTCAGAGGAAAGGCAGCTAACTTTCCACTGAGGTTCCTTCTTACATGGGAAGGCACAGGATGGTCTCTGCTGGCCTTCTCTCCAGGTCTCTAGGTTCCAACAGCTTTCCCCGGGGTGATTTCTGTCTGCATCTCCAAAGTCCTGGGCTGAGCTGTGAATGCTGAGATGAAGCATGCTGAGTTGCTTAGGCTGCGCTACATTGTGCTCTCTCATCTAAGCACCAGCCAGTTAAGTCAAACGTCATTCATTGCAGCAGGCACACCTCCTAGCCAACTGCAGATGTAATTAGCAACAAATGAGGTTCATGTACCATTGGCTCATGTCTGCAGCAACACAACTGCAGATGTAATTAGCAACAAATGAGGTTCACGTACCATTGGCTCATGTCTGCAGCAACAAAACTAGGTGCCTTCACCTGGCCAAGTTGACAACTGAATCTAACTACCACACCAGTGGTCAGTCAACATCCGTTGCTGGCTCTTTGAATGCTTTTTTGTCTTGCTGCACATTACCAATGTGGCAGCAAATGGTGAGCACCTGAACCGGGAGTGCAGCCTCTTCACTGAGACTGGCGCTGTGTCATTATGGACTCTGCTGCCTACCTCCTGGATGAAACCTCATCCTTGTTTCTATGAGGTCTATCGGAACAGTGAGTCAGTGACTTCCAACCCACCATCCCCTCTAGAGGACTATTCCCTCCACATCACTGACCTTCACACTGGCCGCTTATGTGATACTTGTACTTTCAAGTGTGACAAAGTGGTTCTGTCACACAACCAAGGGTTGTATTTGTACAAGAACATCCTGGCCTTCTTGTCAGTGCAGCAGCTGACCATCCACATTTTCCAGGTGACTCCTGAAGGCACTTTCATCGATGTGCGGACTATTGGCTGCTTTTGCTGTGAGGATGACCTGCTGACTGTGTAAGCTGTTTTTCCTGAGGTACAACGGGACAGTCAGGGACAGGCATGGCAAATCCCTTTAGGGATCCTTTCATCAATTCCCTGAAACATCGGCTGCTGGTATACTTGTCGCGTATCACCAAAGCCAGCTCCTGTGGTCTTCCAAGACTTCCAGGACTTCCAAGCAGTCTCTGACTACCAGACATGCTCCCCTGGTTCCCAACTGGTATATCTTGAATGAGAGAGCTGGGGGATAGGATTGAGGTGGCTCAGCCTAACTGAATTCTTTTATTACTACAATTCAGTTGCTGATTGATTTAAAGTCCTCTTGTCTTTCCCCTGTGGGAATGCCCAAATTAATTAAGTCCAGTTAATTTTTGTTTTATTTTGCATTTCATTGCTGTGAAGATGATAGCATTACAACTGTACCCCCTTCATGACACTGCTCTGACATTGTGGTTTGCAGCCTGAAACAGGTAAATCCTGTTTCCTCATGAAAGTAAGGGCTGTCTAATAAGAAAATAAACAAATAAACAAAGCCTTGATATTTTCTTAAAAAAAAAAAAAAGCACTTAAATACTTAGACCCTTAAACACTACTAATGATTAAAACCAAAGGTTTTAAATACCTAGCAGGGAGTAAGCAAACACTTTATAAACACTTGTTGGATGAGAACTTTTCCCCAATACCAGTCTTCAAATATGAGAAATAACTTCCTGGTTGTGCCAAGAAGAAAAAAAAGTTTCCAGACATCCACTGAACAACCACAGACCCAGATATACTGGTCAGAGCCATTTCTCAATGACATACTCTTTCCCAAACAATCACCACTTTTGTCTTTCCAATCCTAACTTGCTGAACATTCCTTTCCTTCAAACTCCCAATTTTTTCTTGGATAACGTTCATCTTGGACAGAAAAAGGAAGCACTTGCTTTTAAACAACCAACTGTCCTCCGAGCTATCCAAATTTTCTGGAGGTCACCATTTTAGTACCCACCACACAATGGGAACATAATCATAATAAAGATTTCTTGAGATATATTAATGTTCGACAGGATGACTACACAAGGAAATGAATTTGCCTTCAGATAAGAGAGTATATGGGGGAGAAAAAACAAAAACTATTTTTAAAAATATCATTTAATAAGTATTAAGTCAAACTTTTTGTGAACTGTTGAACATACAAGGTAAACTTCAGAGCCTACAAATTTTTCTCTATCTTACTGGAAAAACAGAGTATAAGTAACGTGACCTCATTTTATACTGTGTGGCACTTTTCTTCCCATTTTCTCTTCAAATAGACAATGTGAATATCCATTAAAGTTCTAGAATTGTCTGCAAGATACTCTTATTCCTGATTAACCATTTATATAATAGAAGATGGTTTCCTTTGCTTTTTAACTTTTTCCATTCCATTATAAATATCAAGTTACATTCCAATTACCACATAAGCTGTTAAACCCCAGTATATGATACTGTATGTGAATGAAACAGTATGGCTGATAAGAACAATATTAAAGAAGCCTAAAGACATATTAAATAATAAAACCAATACAGTGAAGATACATACATACATACACATGTATATGTATGTGTGTATATATATATATATATATATGTATATATATATATACACACACACACCACATACATACATATTCTTTTTAAAAGGCAAATACAGCATTGTTAATTATTAATTTTGCTACAAGTTAGACTATCAGAAGTAAAATATATTGCACTTACCAAAGATCTTAAATCCGTTACTAGGCAGCTGTTTAGGCAACAGCTGAATCTAACTTGTTTATTTTAAATAGTAGTTCACATACATTATTGTCTTCCTAGCTCCTAGATACTTCTGACCTAAAATAAATTTAAGTTTCAAATATCTTTTTGGAGTCCTCAAAAGCTTCCTGCCAGAGCCATCTCATTTCCCTTTAAGATACTGCTTCAACCCTAGGAATAAATCCCTGGATTTATTCAATCTAACCAAATTCTAAAGTCCGGCATCACTACATAATTACAAAGAACCTTCGAAAAACTCCAGGAGGCAATACAGAAAAACTAGGATTCAAGAGTGGGAAAGAAGAGGCATACCCACATAGAGGGGCAAAGGAACTACTACTTTTCCTATTAAATCTATCCACTACAGAATTTTGAATGTCTCCATAGTACATGATAAATGTCATTCTCTTCCTGAGAATTAAGAAAAATGTATATGTACAACTGCTGGCAGCATCAGCGTAATAAAATATTTGTGCCTGAAAAGAGGCAGATGTAAATTTGGAAGTCAGCTGGTCCTGAAGTCTTTGTCTAAAAGCTGTTCTGAAGCAGAAGGTCTTTGTAAGGGTTCTGCACTCACGCAGTCTTCTCTGATGATAAATAGACCCAGCTCTTGAAGTATGTTCACTTCCATAGTTGCTCAGAAGTTCCATTGGCCCATGAACTGACTAAAGTAAATTTTAAGAAAAATTATTAGTTTTGTTTTTTTTTAAACAATTACCACATTAAAGGAAAAAATTTAAAGCCTTCCGGCAACTTTTAAACAGCGCAAAATTAGATACAATACAATTCAATAAACAAGTATTTCTATACCACATTTTAAAATTAAATGAAGATTAAGCAAGTTACATGATTGGGAATTGAAACTTGAAGCATAAACTCTAAAACATCAGTAGTTCGTAGAACTGTAACCCATACCAAACTGTAAAATCTGTTGTATAAACTACCTGTTAAAATGTACTTGGAAATTTTTTTTTAATTATTTTAAATAAAACATCGGTAGGATAACAAAGAAAGTTATTTTAACTCAGGAACTCTTTTAAATCTTGCATCCTTAAATTTTTTTTCAGCTAGGATATGTTTGTTTTTAGATTATAAATTACACAGATTCAAAAGCTTTTTAAAATCTAGACAAGGAAAAGGGTTATCATGTTGGCTTAGAAATAACCAATTACAGTTCTCCAGAAATCAATTAAATATAAATATAAATATATTTTATCCATTTTTTCAAAAACAAGTTAAAGAAACTAATAAACCTAAACCTTACAAGCCAGAAGATTCTCAATCCATTAAACTTTTTTTTAACATTTTTTATTATGAAAAAAGCATATACAAAAAAGCAATAAATTTCAAAGTATTTTTTTTCAGAGAAATTATTTTGTATGATTTCAATATTTTTAAATTTATTGAGACTTGCTTTATGACCCAGCATATGGTCTATCCTTGAGAATGATCTGTGCGCCCTTGAGGAAAATGTATATCCTGCTGTTGTGGGATGTAATGTTCTGTAAATGTCTGTTAAGTCTAGTTCATTTATTGTATTATTCAAACACTGTTTCTTTATTGATTCTCTGTCTAGATGTTCTGTCCATTGACGAGAAAGGGGAAAGGAAGTCTCCAACTATTACAGTAGAAGTGTCTATTTCTCCCTTCAGAGTTGTCAGTGTTTGCCTCATACACTTTGGAGCACTCTGGCTTGATGCATAAATATTTATGATTATTATATCTTCTTGTTTAATTGCTCCTTTTATTAATACATAGTGTCCTTCTTTGTCTGTTTTAATTTTTAAATTTTTTTTTTAAACATAACAACATACAATACAAACATTCTTACCATATTATCATTCCATTCTTGGTATATAATCAATAACTCACAATACCATCACATTGTTGTATATTCATCACCACAATCATTTCTTAAACATTTGCATCAATTCAGAAAAAGAAAGAAAAGGAAAAAAGAAAAAAGCTCATACATACCATATCCCTTACCCCTCCCTCTCACTGATTACTAGTATTTCCATCTACCCAATATATTTTAGCCCTTGTTTCCCCTATTTTTTTTCAAAGTACATTTTAACAAGTAATTATAGAACAGATTTCAATGTTTGGTATGAGTTACATACAGGTTTTTCCTTCTAGCTGCTCCAAGGCACTGGAGACTAAAAAGAAGTGTCAATATAATGATTCAGTAGTCATGCTCATTTGTTAAACCCTAACTTCCCAAATATAATTCCTCCTTCTCCTTTTATCCTTCTCTCAACCTTTAGGGATCCTTGGGTCATGCCCATCTACATTTTTATGTTGAAAAGGTATGTGGACAACATGGGATGTGGTTATGGAACTGGTTGATGTTTCTGGAGAGACTGGCACCTCTAGGTTTCAGGACTTATATCTGGCCTAGAAAACATCTGAAGGTTTTAGGTTTCTGAAAAGTAAACTTAGTGTATGCAATTTTTGCAGAACCTTAGTAGAGCCCTGAATGTTCTTTATTTTAACAGTTTTTGTTATGAAATATAGCATATACACAAAAAAGAAATAAATTCCAAAGTACATTGCAACGAGTAGTTACAGAACAATTTTCAGAGTTTGGTATGGGTTACTGTTCCACAATTTTAGGTTTTTCCTTCTAGCTGCTCCAAGAAACTGGAGCCCAAAAAATATATCAAGATAATGATTTAGCAGTCAAAGTCATTTGTCAAATTCTATCTTTGTTGATATAATTCCTCCCTCTCCTCTGATCCTTCTCCCAATTTTTAGGGGTATTTGGGCTATGCCCTTTCTAACCTTTTTGTGTTGGAAAGAGGTGTCAGTAAGTTGATGTTCTTGGAGAGATTGCCCCTCTGGGTTTAAGGATTTATCTGGAAAGTATTCTTAGTACTTGAAACTTTTGTAGAAGCTCAGATAGAGCCCTGGGTATTCTTTAGTAAACAGGAATGATTTTGTTTGGGGTTTGGCAAAGCGTGGTAATTAGCAATATCTACCTAAAGCTTGCATAAAAGTAGCCTCCAGTATAGCCTCTCAAGTCTATTTGAACTCTCTTGGCCACTGATACCTTATTTTGTTACATTTCTTTTTCCCTTTTTGGTCAGGAAAAAAATGTCAATCTTGTGGTGCCAGGGCCAGGTTTACCCTTGGGAGTCATATCCTATGTTGCCAGGGAGACTGTCACCCATGGGTGTCATGTCTCACGTACGGAGGAAGGTAATGATTTCTCTTGCAGAGTTGGGCTTAGAGAAAGAGAGGCCACATTTGAGCAATAAAAGAGGTTCTCTGGAAGTAACTCTTACACATAATTATAGGCAGGCTAAGCTTCTCCGCAAGCTTCAAGATCAAGGGCTTGGCCTATTAACCAGGGAGTCCCTAATGTTTGAGACAGTATCAGAAGGTTACCCAGGTAGAAACGTTTAAAGTTCCATATATTTTCTCCAATCCCTCAAGGGACTTTGCCAATACTTTTTAATTATCTGCCCAACATACTCTGGGATGTATCCACTTATTACATTAAGCTATACAGAATTGCAAGCCCCCGTTTTCATTCTAGGCTCCATGTATTTGGGTTCACTCCATTAAACTTTTAAAACACAGGCCAACTTTAGCAGAGAGCCACAAATTCTCACAATGCTGAGTTAGTGCTGGGTGAACCACTGTTGTTTATTTGCACAGAAACTTTCACAAGTAACTGCAGCAAGCATACTATCATTTCATGTCCTAAAACATTTAGTCAACGTGGTATTGGTGCTAGCACTGATAAATGCACCCCAAAATCAACATTAGAACAGAAGTTTGATGGGATCAAATCTATGAGAAAAGTCAAACAACTGTCACAATACGTTATGGAAGAAAGACTTCTATGAAATAGGGATAATTATGACATTTATTTAGCAAAACTGAAAAAAACAGAATCGAGAGTGACTGCTAAAGGGCAGAAGGTTTCTCCTTGGAGTAAAGAAAATGTTCCAAAATTAGATACTGGCAATGGTTGCACAACTTGGCAAATATAACAAAAACCACTTTAAGGAGATACATTTTACTGTAGGTAAATTACATCTCAATTTTTTAAAAAACTAAAATAAACAGATTTCAAGAACAAGCCAAAAAATGAATAATGACATTTAGAAATGCATGCACAATATTTTATCAGAGATATTAGCTGAGCATAGAAAGTTAAACAAGATGCAAAAGCAAGGCTGGTTTCAGCATCATACCCAGGTGATTCCGAAATAATGTGCTGTTTTAGTTTGCTAAAATTGCTGGAATGTAACATACCAAAAATGGGTTGGCTTTTATAAAGGGGATTTATTATGTTAAAAGTTCACAGTTCTAAGGCCATAAAAATGTCCAAACTAAAGCATCCAAAGAAAGATACTTTGACTCTGTAAAAAGGCTGTCAGCTCAGGGTTTCTCTGTCACATGGGAAGGCACATGGTGACATCTGCTGGCTTTCTCCTCTGGCTTCTAGACTTCAAATGGCTTTCCAAGGGGCATTTTCTTTCTGCAGTTCTAAATGTCTCTGTCTATGTTAGCTCTGAGCTTTTTCCAAAATGGTTGCCTTTTGGTTTTTTTTTAGCTATTCTTTTTGTTAACATGCATTAAACAGGACTTGCAAACTCATTTGCCACTGAAGGTAACATTTGCTTAACTGGAGATAACACATATTGACTGAAAACACTGAAAGCTGGTTAAATAAAACCTTCAGTGGGACCCCAGTTTGCATCATCTTCACCAAAACTTATAATATGAAATTTGGAGCCTGAGAAATTAGATTGAAATCCTGGTTTTTGGCAGCTCTCTTAATCTCTGTTTCCTTATCTGTTTATTAGGAAAAAAAACACACCTCACCAGATGGTGGTTAGAATGAGACTGCATACATAAAGTGCCTATCATGGTACCTGGCACAAGTATGTTCTTTTTCTTTTTTTTTTATTAATAAAACCAATCAACATACAACACGAACATTCTTAATGTATGAACATTCCATACTTGGTGTGCAATCAATGGCTCACAATATCATCACATAGTTGTATATTCATCACCATCATTTCTCAGAACATTTACATCACTCCAGAAAAAGAAATAAAAAGGAAAAAGAAAAACTCATATATTCCATGCCCCTCACCACCCCCCTCACTGACCATTAGTATTTCCCCCTACTCAATTTATTTTAACATTTGTTCCCTGTTCTAGTTTGCTAGCTCCTGGAATGCAATATACCAGAAATGGAATGGCTTTTATAAAGGGAATTTAATAAGTTGCTAGTTTACAGTTCTAAGGCCAAGAAAATGTCCCAATTAAAGCAAGTCTATAGACATGTCCAATTTAAGGCATCTGGGGAAAGATACCTTGGTTCAAGAAGGCCAATGACATTCAGCATTCCTCTCTCAGCTGGAAGGGCCCATGGCAAACATGGCGGTGTCTGCTGCTTTCACATGGCTCTACCAAAAGGGAACTCTCTCCAAAATGTTTCCTCTTTTAAAGGATTCCAGCAAGCAACTCCACTTTCAGAGGGTGGAGACACACCTCCATGGAAATCATCGAATCAAAAGTTATCACCCACAATTGGGTGAGTCACATCTTCGTGGAAACAATCAAAATGCTCCCACCCAGCAATACTGAATGAGGATCAAAGGGCATGGCTTTTCTGGGGTCCACCACAGATTCAGACCGGCACATTCCCCCTATTAATTATTTATTCTTAATCCATGTTTTTTATTCACCTGTCCATCCCATAGATAAAAGGAGTATCAGACACAAGGTTTTCACAATCACACAGTCACTTTGAGAAAGCTATATCATTATACAATCATGTTAAAGAAACATGGCTACTGCAACACAGCTCTACAGTTTCAGGCACTTCCTTCTAGTCTCTCTAATACACCTTAAACTAAAAAGAGGATATCTAATAATGCATAAGAATGACCTCCAGGATAACCTCTCAACTCTATTTGAAATCTCTCAGCCACTGACCCTTTATTTTGTCTCATTTCTCTCTTTCCCCTTTCGGTTGAGGTTTTCTCAATCCCTTGATGCTGAGTCCCAGCTCATTCTAGGATTTCTGTCCCATGTTGCCAAGAAGGTTTACACCCCTGGGAGTCATGTCTCACATAGAGACAGGGAGGGTGGCGAGTTTGCTTGCCATGTTGGCTGAGAGATAAGGAACATCTGAGCAACAAAAGAGGTTCTCTGGGGGGGTGACTCACAGACCTAATTTTAAGTAGGCTTAGCCTATCCTTTGCAGGGATAAGTTTCACATGAACAAACCCCAAGATTGAGGGTTCAGCCTATTGATTTTGTTGTTCTCGATGCTTGCAAGAATATCAGTTCTTCTCCAAATGAGAAAGTTGAATTTTCCCTCTTTCTCACTATTCCCCCAAGGGGACTTTGCAAATACTTTTTTATTCACTGTTCAAATCACTCTGGGGCATCACTCTGGACAAACCTACAAAATCTCATGTCCTACTCAAGGTTCCATGTACTTCTGGTGTTCAATTAAACTGCCCATCTAAGTTATATTAGGAGATGTACTAGTCAAAATATAAACAAAATGGTTCCCTCTTGAAGAACTCCAGTAAGTGGATTAAGACCTACCTTAAATGGGCAGAGACACATCTCCATGGAAACCATGTCATCACAACTGAGTATGTCACATCTCCATGGAAACAACTGAATAAAAAATACCCCACCCAAACAAGTGGGGTCTAGTCCCCCACAGATTGGACTAGGAAAAAGAACATGAGTTTTCTGAAATACACAACAGCCTCAAACCAGCACATGTGTTCTATGCTTTGAGTTCAAAAAAAAGATATATAAAAGAGCTTCAAACTCAACCTCTTAATCTTTATTCTTCCTCTGAGAAGCTACCTTCTGAAAAGTTACAAATGGTTTTCTAAATATGTCCAGACAAAAGCAGGGTAAATGCATGTAGTACATACTTATACATTTCCAGTCCTTCAGCTTAATCACCTCATGCTACTCCAGGGAATAAGGTTATACAAGCATACCTAGCATTGTGCAGCCTTCATTCACCATAGGATTTTTTTCACGTATACTCACTGAGCTCTTTTTTTAATTTATTGTTAACGCAATTGCTAAAAAACTTCTTTGTCTATATTAAAATTATCAGATATTTAAAGGGAAAGTACGCTGATGTTCCTTCAATTCGTTTGTATTATGAACTCACATTTCAGTTTGACCAGAATTCTAAACTGGAAAAAGAATGAAATTTTTTATTTAGGCAATGCCACTTCTGAAAAGATTCTTGGTTCTTAGATTATATAACCATTTTTATTGCAATTCTTAGTGGAGAGAACTTATATATCACTTGGTACAGTATTTAGAATTCATACATTAATTTCTAATGGGAAGAAGATGATGAAAACAATAACCTTTAGGAAAAGTGGATTTTAACATTACTAAGTCTTTGATTAATTTTTCTTCAACTATTTTTTATTGAAATATAATCAGCTAAAGTATACAATCAGTAGTTTGCAGTATCATCATAAAGCTGTGCATTCATCATTACAATCAACTTTTTAAAATTTTCATTATTCTAAAAACCATAAAAATAAAAGTGAAAAGGAACACCTAAAACATCTGTAATCCCCATGTCTTCCTATTGTTTATTTTTTGTTGTTGTCTTTTTAACTCATCTGTCCATATACTAGATACATGGAGTGCTAGTCACAAGTTTTTCACACTCACATGTTCACACCTTCAAAGCTCTTTGGTTATTCAATTATCTTCAAGAATCAAGGCTATTTGATTACAGTTCAACAATTTCAGGTATTTCCTTCTAGCTAAACCAATACACAAAAAATCTAAAAAGGGATATCTATATACAGCATAAGAATAACCTCCAGAAAGTCCTCTTGATTCTATTTGGAATATCTCAGCCACTGAAACTTTATTTAATTTATCTACCCCCTTTTGGTCAAGAAGGTTTTCTCATTCCCACAATGCCAGGGCCAGGATCATCCCTGGGATTCATGTCATATGTTGCCAGGGAGATCTCCGAGCGCTTTTGAATCTTTTGCTTTTAGAGAGGACATCTAAGAGGCCCATGCCCCAAGCCATTTTCCTTTACTCCTAGTGAAAAAGACAACAGTTTGGTTTCAATGGACTTCTATAGTATTAGCAAAAAAGCAAAGAGCACATCAGTTATTTGTAGAGAAAGACCTGCAAAATCATTCGGCCTATTATGTTCAAATGTAACAACCTGGATGACTGAAATCCCTTTCCAGGAGTCCTGTTTTTGAAGCAAAAGAAAACAAAAGCATATTATAAGGGTTTGACTAGGCTATAACTGTCAGCTACAGCTATTAGGAGTTTACAGAAAGATACAAGTAACTTTAAATGTCACTAAAGGGAAAAACAATTTTTTTACTAAAAGCAAAAAAAGAAAGGGGACAAAGTAATCAAAAGGAAACATGGGTAGGCCTCTGGAAAACTGGGATTGATGTTTCTTGAGCTGTTGAGGTGTTGATTGCTTAAGTGCATTCAGTTGTGAAAATTCATCAAGTTGTATAGTTATGAAATGTAAATAAAAGAGAAACAAATTTGCTGAATGAAGACTTTAGCTGCATTAGTTTCTTAACTAAACTAAAACATAACATTTAATAGCTATGATGATGATGATTGAAGTCAATTCTTAATAAAACACTACAATGCCAGGCATGGTGCTAAACCCTTTGCATACACTGCATATTACACTGAGATAATAAATTCTTGCATTTGAAGATAGGACTGAATCATGTGTACCCTATAAAAATACATGTCTACAACCCAATATCTGGCAGGAACTGGTACAACCTGATGTTTGGCTCCACTCTAAATTACCTTTGGCTGAGCCTAAACCTTCTATCATGTCTAGATGGAAAGGAAGGCTCTTTAACCATTCTCACACATACCTACACCCCAACAATAAACAAGAAGTTATAAAACAATCAAACTTTTTCCTGCTATTTCTCCACTTCCTCTCCAAGATAGGAGGGTTCATAAGAGCTGCACTAGAAGAATAATTATTTTCAGCCCAAACCACTCTCACTCAAGAGATTGTTATAGTAGCCTTCAATAATTGCACAGAAATCTGGGAAGACCTGCAATTCTTTAAGCATATTTTGAACAAGGATCCAAAGGAAGCTTTGCCAGGTACAATAAGTAGGAAGCAAAAGAATGACGAATTGCCTTTTCGCATCCTTAAGACTTCTTAAAATCAAATCCATAAATGGCTCTCAGACCTTGAAATCTAATGGAGTTTGCACTTCCAGGTTTTGGAATTGTTTGGGACCCAAGGCCCCTGTTTTCCTTCCAAAAACTCAGTACTAGAATGGAATTGTCTATCCTGTCCTGTCCTTACCTTGCATACTAGAAGTAGACTAACTTGTTTTCAAGTTTTACAGGTCCACAGACAGAGAAGAATTGTGACTCAGGGCAGACTACACCCATAACCAGTTTTGATGACTTTGTACTTAACATTGTTACTGAAATGACTTAAGGCTTTAGGGATGCTATGATGGAATTAATGTATTTTGAATATACAAAGAACATGTCTTTTTGGGTCCAGAGGGTGGAATGTGGTAGTTCGGAGTTGCATACGTACCCCAGAAAAGCATGTTCTTAAACTTAATCCATTTCTGTGCATGTGAATCATTGTAAATAGGACCTTTTGATGAGGTTACTTCAGTTAAATTGTGCCCAGACCAATCAGGTTGGGTCATAATTTATTTCTGGTACCTTTTATAAGTGAAATGAAATTCAGACAGATAAGGAAAGGCTTAGGAAGAAAGAATCTGAAATTCAAGGGAAAGAGAAAAGGAACATCCAGGAGAGGTCATCATGCACACTGCCATGTGACAGAGGACCAAGGATCATGGGCAGCAGACCCCAGAATTCCAGTTTTCAGGAAGAAAGCATCACCTTTATGACTCCTTGATTTGGACTCTTAACCTAGCCTCAAAACATAAGCTAATAAATTCCCATTGTTCAAGCCAAACCATTGCATGATATTTGGTTGAGCAGATGAGGAAACTAAAACAGTGGCATTTTATTATAATAAACACATTTTTTTAATATTTTTATTGAGGTATCTTCACACATCATACAGTCCATCTAAAGTATATAGTCAATGGCTCACAATATCATCACATAGTTATATATTCATCAACATTATCATTTTTAGAACATTTGCATCTCTCCCGAAAGAAATAAAAAGAAAAAAAACATATATCCCATCCTCCTTAACATTCCCTCTCACTGACCACTAGTATTGCAATCTACACCTTTTTTTTTCCTGCATGACCAGGAACTGGGAAGCAAACCAATCTACCCAATTCTACAAACAAAATTTTAAAACCACCTATCAAGTCTATTTGCTAGACACTAAAGAGTTCTTTATATCCTTTATCTCAAATTAATACTTAAAAACAGTTAACATTCATTGAATGCCTACCATGTGCCAGGTACCATTTTAAGACTTTACATTTATTCAATTCATTTAATGTCATAACAACCCTATTATAATCATTCTCATTTGACATATGAAGAAACTGAAACATAAAAAGGTTGAGAAATTTATCAAAAGGCACATAATTAGAAGGCAGCATAGTCAGGATGTAAAGTCAATTAGGTGTGAGAGCCACTACATTCCACTGCCTCTCACAATTCAGTAAGGTAGATATTAAACCCATCCTGGGACAGAGAACTAAACAGTGAGTTCAGACTTTATAAGTTACTTGCCCAAGATCAGAAAGATTCAAATCCAGATCTACAAAACATCCACAGCCCACAATATTTCTAGTGGTTTCCCAGCCAATTAGAGTTAGTGATAAAGCAGAGCTGACATCTAGCTTTTCTGCAGTGAACTGAAAGTTAAAAGGAAGTCATCTAAACCACATTCCACCAACACAGCCCCTTTCTTCCTCTAACTTTCAAGATCTTTTTCTTGTATAATGGTGTTTGCTTTTTTCAGAATTTAGGTTTTTTTTTAACAGCAAAAGGTGGCAAAGAAAAAGGGAACTGAAGGGTAATTCTGTGTGATAACAGGAATTAAACCTGTAGCTATCAGCAACTGTAACACAAAATAAAACCAGAGAAAGCATTTTTAGACTGTTTATTGTTGAAATTTTTATAGTGCGTGGATTAACTAAGCCCTTTTACTTTGGGTTATGCACAAAAGAGAATACTTTTTCATATCTTATTCTTTACTGACATGATCTTCACTGTCTTATCCAAGTGCTTTGGGTGGGTTTGTGAAAGTTTCTGGAGCCAAAGCCCTTAAATGTCTCAAGATAGATTTTTCTGCAAAGTGTGTTTCCTGAGGCTAGGGTCCACTACTGAGCTTTCTGGGCTAGATAACTCTTTGGTGTGTAGAGCTATCCTATGCATTATAAGATGTTAGGCAGCACTCCTGGCCTCTATCCACTAGACTGCAGTAGTATACTTTCCTCCATGCCCTGCACAGTTATGACAACCAACAATGTCCCCACACATTGACAAATATAATTCTGAAAACCCCATTTTGAGAACCACCAGGGCAGGTCTCCAGTCCTGGCCCGTCACATTCAAGTTATTCTTACTTTTGGCCCTCTGTCATTTTTGTTCTCATCTCTGTTATTCTCAAGTGTACTTGTTTATAAACAGTCTTACTTTTTTTGCACATTCAGACAGGGATTATGTTTATACTTTTGTAGCTTCCACAGCAACAAGTAATTCATTCTGTGTTTAGAGGGGCTCAGTGGCCAGTAATCCAGGTACTCCTCAAAAAAGCAACTGGTGCCTCTTTACAGGAGTTCCTTCTACTAGTCTTGCAACTTTTCTGTAAGTTTGAAATTATATCAATATAAAAAGTTATAAAACCAGAAATAATTTAAATGAAATAAAATGGAAAAAGTTACCAACAAACTTTCTCTGATTCCATGAAAAGATTAATTTGTCAGACATTGACCTCACTGGGGACTTATTCTTCTATGGGACCCACCAAGAACTGTGACAGATATAAAGATATATATGACAACAATTTTTTTTTTACAGAGAGATAACATAAAGGCTCCCTCAAGCAGCTTATGTTCTAATGGTCCTATGAGACCATTTCTTTCATGGTAATGGCAATAATTTCATGGATGAAAACAAACACAAAGCAACTTCTGTTTTTCATTGTTGAAAGAGCTGGGAAAGAGGTAGCTATTGATATTACCTGCAAAGATTGAGCTACTATGGTTTTCAAAGATTCATAAAGCTCTTTGTTTTGGTTTGCTAAAGCTGCTAGAATGCAATAAACCAGAAAAGGATTGGCTTTTCATAAAGGGGATTTAGTAAGTTGCAAGTTACAATTCTAAGGCCGTGAAAATGTCCAAATTAAGGCACCAACAGGTGGGTACCTTCACTCAAGAAAGGCTGACCAAGGACGGGCCATGGTGGCTCAGCAAGCAGAGTGCTCGCCTGCCATGCCGGAGACCTGGGTTAGATTCCCGATGCCTGCCCATGTGAAAAAAAAAAAAAAAAGAAAGGCTGACTGAGTCCAGGGTTTCTCTATCACATGGGAAGACACATGGCAATGTTTCAGTCCTTCTCTCAGAGTTCCTGGTTTCAAACGGCCCTCTCAGAACCTCCAAACATCTGTGTCTGAGCTTTCTCCAAAATGTTCTCCTCTTAAAGGACTTCAGTAAGCTAATTAAGAACGACCTTGAATGCGAAGGATCACATCTCCATGGAAACAACCTAATCAAAAGATCCCACCCAACAATATATCTTCCCTACACAAGACTGGATTAAAAGAACATGGCTTTTCTTGGGTACATAACAGCTTCAAACCAGCATACTCACCAAAGTAGAAAATGTCCACCTTAGTTACAAGAATTCAATAAATTCCTCATGTTGGACTTTTCCTAAATTGCCATTCCTTTAACTCAATAACTAACATTAAGGAAACAAACATATGTTATGATAACAAGATAAAAGTTTACTATTTTTCTTTCTTTCTTTCTTGATTGATTGATCTCACAATATCAGTAACATGTTTTCTGTTTCGTCTTACAATTTACTGATGACTGTTCTTTGAATGAGTACAAACCAAGAATGTCTGAGTTCCAAATTTCAGATTATGAATCACTGCTTCGACCCCCAGGCAGCTGAAATTGTTCATTTATATTTCTCCACTCTTTGATACTTACTAAATACTACGTATAATTAATTGCATTTTGCATGATGTTTTTGGGAGGGAAGATGGAGAATGAACTTTTTTCTCAAATGAGCTCTCATAACATGTTCTTGTACTAGCAGTTGAAACATGTCTGATGTACTGTAATCCATAACACTCCTAACCAAATAACTGAACCACTTTTTGAAGAGCAAACTGAGTTCAAGTTTTCTGAGAAGGTTGCCTGACTTCCCCTGAGGATCCAAACCAAATTCTCAAAACTCCTGCCTTACACTAGAAACAGAGTTAGTTTTTCAGACTGTTAAAAGTCACCTGCTTAGGCTAAACTTCAGAATTAACTATATATCTAATTGGTATTTTCCATGGTTATTATTTAAAGGGCTTCTAGATGGACCATACATCACACAACCTGTGATAGCTGATGAAAAAAACAAAGAGTAAATAAAGAGCAGATGATATAAATAAGTTATTTTATTTCCTCAACTTAATTCCATTCTTATGAACTTGAAACATTTAAGATAGTCTAAAAGTGCCAGAAACTGAGTGCCAACAGTATCTAAGAAATAATCCCCATGGGACAAACAAGCTGTTGTTTCACAGAAGAAGGCAGCATGGCACAAGGAAGAGAACGTCTTTTGGAATCAGGCAGACATGGGAAATATTTTAATCCTAGTTCTGCCACTTAATAATTATGTAGTTTGGGCACACATAGTCTAAGCTTCTCCAACTATAAAATGAGGATAACAATAGCTGTCTCAAAAGACCATGAGGGATTAATAGATAGACAGATACATGGAGAAATACAGAGATAGAGAAAGAGATAGATAGATAGATGGATGAAAGACAGAAAAAGTGAAGAGAAAGGAAAAAAGGGAGGGAGAGAGGGATGGAGGGAAAGAAGAGAAAGAAAAAAATGTGGCAAAATACTAATAGTATGATGCTCCTTTTATCTACCTTGTCAACAGATGAGTAGAACATATGGAATACAAATAAATAATAGGGGGAACAAATGTTAAAATAAATTTAGTTTGAAATGCTAGTGATCAATGAAAGGGAGGGGTAAAGGATATGGTATATATAAATTTCTTTTCTGTTTTCGTTTTATTTCTTTTTCTGAATAAATGCAAATGTTCCAAGAAATGATCATGATGATGAATATGCAACTATGTGATGATATTGTGAATTACTGATTATATATGTAAAACGGAATGATCAAAATAGGAATGTTTGCATTTTCTTGGTGTTTCTTAGTATTTAAAAAAATAAAATTTAATTAAAAAATGCTAACAGTAAATCTGGGTAACTGGGCAAGGGCTATATTGGAGTTATATATATTTATTGTCTCTATATTATTTTTGCAATTTTCCTATAAGTTTGAAATTATTTACATAGTTAAAAAAAGACTATGAGGATTTCTGAGAGCAACAGTGAAAATACCTCATATTGTGGGCACTCAATAATCAGAATGAGCACAGCCTTTTGGTTTTCAACAGATAAAAGTGAGTAACAAATGCAGCCATACAACTTAGTGTTTCCTTTTCATTTTTTAGGCCTCATTATTTTTAGGATTATTGTTAGACCATAAGTACCTGGAACAGTGCTAGGCACACAGGAGGGGCTTTAAAGAGATATAATACTCAAGGAAAATGAACTCTGGTTAGAGAGGAAAAGTAAAATGAATAACACATGTTTTATTGCCTGTAACAGAGCATAAATTCAGAGGAGGGAATGATTATGTAAAGATGACATGATCAAACAAGACTTCATGGAAGAGTTGTAAACTGAGAAGAGCCATGAAATAAGGACAGTATATAGCTGTGAGGAAGAAGAATTGAAAGAAAAGTCTCTCAGGCAGGACGGAATAGAATTAACAAAGCAACAGCAGTGGGCATGTGTATCCATCAGGTATTCAGGGAAAAATAAAGAAATCAATTTTGCTATACTGCATTTTTGTGTAGGAGAACAAAAAAAAAAAAAGACAAAGTTGAATGAGGTAAAGTAATCAGGAATGCTATTATGAGAATCCAAAAAACAAATTTCAGAGAAATAAATTATGGTTGCTGGAAAGCAGAGAAGATTTTTGAACAAGAAATACTGAGTAGTGTTCCCACCCCAATCAAAGTGGAATGAGAAGCTTCAGAGCTCTATACCCCACAGAAGCTTTGACCAACCAACAACTGGCAAAAAAATCTTTCTAAAGTCTCCAGAAAACAGTTAAAGGACTGCAGGAACAGGGAAAGCA
Source organism: Tamandua tetradactyla (assembly GCF_023851605.1). Taxonomy (NCBI): domain Eukaryota; kingdom Metazoa; phylum Chordata; class Mammalia; order Pilosa; family Myrmecophagidae; genus Tamandua; species Tamandua tetradactyla. Next base: position 57,587,732 of record NC_135331.1, on the reverse strand, counting down.
CTGAATCAAGAAAAAGCTGGCCCCTCCCCCACACCCCACCAGCTCTGCAGAGAGCCAGCCCTACTGAGCACTCTTGGTCCTGGTTCCCGAGGAAGAAAAAGAACCCTCATATAGGAAGCACAAAAACCCTCATAGACTCAGCATCAAGGCACCGAGAAAACCTTCTCGACCAAAAGGGGGAAGAGTGAAATAAGACAAAGTGTCAATGGCTGAGAGATTCCAAACAGAGTCGAGAGGTTATCCTGGAGGTTATTCTTACACATTAAGTAGATATCACCTTGTTATTCAAGATGTAACGGAGAGGCTGAAGGGAACTGCCTGAAAATGTACAGCTGTGTTCCAGTAGCCATGTTTCTTGATGATGACTGTATAATGATATAGCTTTCACAATGTGACTGCGTGATTGTGAAAACCTTGTGTCTGATGCTCCTTTTATCTATCTTGTCAACAGACGAGTAGAACATATGGAATAAAAATAAATAACAGGTAGAACAAATGTTAAAATAAATTTAGTTTGATATGCTAGTGATCAATGAAAGCGAGGGGTAAGGGGTATAGTATGTATAATCTTTTTTTTTCTGTTTACATTTTATTTCTTTTTCTGTTGTCTCTTTATTTCTTTTTCTGAATTGATGCAAATGTTCTAATATTCATATTCTAGATGAATATGCAACTATGTGATAATATTGTGAATTACCAATTATATATGTAGAACAGAATGATCATATGGTAATGTTTTTGTTCGTTTGTTGTTAAATTTTTTTAATTAATAAATAAATTAATTTTTTTTTAAGTGGTCAAACCCACAAGCTATTTTTGTTTGATATTTTGAATTTTGTGACTGCATGAATCTAATGAAATCTCCAAGTTTTAATGTGCTCTTTTGGTAATTATGTTTGGAATAAAGTTTGATTTAAAAAAAAAAAACCCTCATATACATACTGAGAGCATGTACATCTGGACCAGGCTGTCTGGCAGTAGCCTGAGGGACTCGCTGTCCCAGAGCTTATTAAAGTTGTAGAAATGGCTCACCAAGCTCTCTTTCAGAATGCTGTGGGAGACCAGTCAGTTGTGCAACCTAGGGCAAGGGATTGCTGGGCACACTGTGTAGTGCCCAGGACCCTGAGGAAACTGATTCTTAGGGAGAAGGGGACATTCATATCCATATAAAGGGGAACTCCCTAGAGACACACAGGCATACCCAAGACAAGAGGCACACTTAGAGTTCAAAAAGGATCAGGGAAAACCCTAGTCTTTGGCCTGGAGCTATTCTCTAAAGGCACTGTATGGATAAGCCCTGAAGAAGAGCACTTTCACAGTTCAATCTGCAAAATACAACCATAACACACTAAAATATCAAAACATCCAGTTCTTCAGCAAAAAATTACAAGATATACGAAGAAACAGGAAGCCATGGTCCAGGCAAAGAAGAAGATTAAAGCATTAAAAGCCATCAACGAGGAGGATCAGACCTGGGACATTCCAGACAAAGACTTTATATTCAAGAGCTAAAGGAAAACATGAAGGAAGAACTCAAGGAAATCAGGAGGAAAGGAATCAAGGAAAGCAGGAAAATGATAGATGAATATAAAAAGAATATCAATATAGAGATGGAAATTATGAAAAGGAACCAAACAGAGCTGAACATCACAGCAACAGAAATATAAATTCCCTGGAGGGCTTCAACAAGAGATTGAATAGATTCTTCTGGCAGAAGAAAGAATCAGTGGATTAAAGCTAAGGCAATGGAAATCATCCAGTATGAGAAGAATAAAGAGGAAGGAAAGAAGAAAAGTAAAAAGAACCTGAAGAACCTGTGGGACCCCATCAAGTTTACCAGTCTATGTATTGTGGGGAGTTCCAGAAGGAGAAAAATGAGAGAAAGGGGCAGAGAGAATAGTCAAAGAAATAGTGGCTAAAAAAAAAAATTCCATGAAAGACATTAATACACATATCCAAGTAGCTCAACGAAGTCCAAACAGGATAAACCCAAACAGACCCACACTGTGCCATGCTGCAATCAAACTACAGAATGTCAACGATAAAGAGAGAATTCTAAAAGCTACAAAAGAGAAGCAACATGTCACATACAAGGGAGCCTCAAGAAGATTAAATGCTAATTTCTCATCAGAAACCACGGAGGCAAGAAGGCAGTGAATGGCACATTAAAGTGCTGAAGACCAAAAAAAACCAAAATGCCAACCAAGATTTGGTATCCAGCAAAATCAACTTTCAAAAATGAGGGAAGATTGGGGGGTGCAAGGATAGTTCAGTGGTAGAATTTTCGCCTGCCCTGCAGGAGACCTGGGTTCAATTTCCAGTCCATGCACTTCAAAACACACAAACAAAAATTCAACAAATCGTGCTGCAGTAACAAGATACTTACATGGAAAAATAATGAACTGTGACCCCCGCCATACAGCATACAAAAAAAAAAAAAGAAAAATGATGGAAGACTGGCTAGGTCATTTAAACAATCCAAACACAGGGAGCCCAGAGTAAGAATGCGGTCCTTTAGAAGAACATCTAGGGAAATACGTAAGATTCCACAAGGGTTCCATTCACTAGAGTAACTTTCCAGAAACCTACAACCTCCAAAAGGGTCCCTGGACCAGATAAGTCCTGTAACCTAGTGGGTTCAACCTCTCCAGAACATCAGATAGTGCCATCTCCCTACCCTATATTAGTGACAGATCCTTCCAACATGAAAAAGTTAGAATGGCCATAGTCTAAACATCCCTAAAGAGTGGGATAGAACGATCAAAGGTGATGGTGGAGTTATACAGTGAAGATAGGATTTAACAAATGAATATGAATTCTTGAATCATTAAATTGATATCTATTTTAGTCTCCAGTATCTCAGAGCAGTTAAAATTATAAACCTAAAGTTGTAGAATTTTAACTCATGTCAAACTCTGAAATATGTTCTACAACTAACTGTGGTGCTGTGCTTTGAAATGTATTGCTTTTTTTTGTATATATGTTATTTTTCACCAAAAAAAAAGAAAGATAGAAAAAAGTCAATTGTGAGGACAAAAAATATATTTAAGCCTTCTCACCTCATATTCTGAAGCAGTTAGAAGGAAAAATCTGAGAGGATCATATGGTAGCCCATTACAAACTCTGGAATCTGTCCTGTAACTACTTGTTGAAGGGTGTTTTGAAAACTATTGCTTTTTTATTTCTTTGTTTTCTATGTATGTTATACTATACAATAAAAAAGTTAAAAAAAGAATGGACCTTTAATTTTGTATAGCTTAATGTAATGCCTGGATACATCCCAGAGTATATTAAGAAGATAATCAAAAAGTATTGGCATCTGTGGCAGAATTCTTGCCTGCAATGCCGGAGATCCGGGTTCCATTCCCAGTGCCTGCCCAGGCAAAAGAAAAAAAAAAAGTATTGGCAAAGTCCCTTGAGGGAGGGAGAAACAATATGGTATTATTAAACTTTACCACCAAGGAAACTCTGGATACTGTGTCAAACATCAGGGACACCCAAATCAATAGGCTAAGCTTCTGATCTTGAGGCTTGCTCTCGTGAAACTTATGTAGGCAACAAAGAAGCTTAGCCTACCTATGGGTATGCCTAAGAGTCACCTCCAAAGGACCTCTTCTGTTCTCAGATGTGGCCTTGTTCTCTAAGCCCATCTCTACAAGTGAAATCACTGCCCTCCCCTCTACATGGGACATGACATCCAGGGATAAAAGTCTCCCTGGCAGCATGGAAGATGACTCCCAGGGGTGAGTCTGGCCCTAGCACCATGGGATCAACAATGCTATCCTGACCAAAAGGGGGAAAAGAAGTGTAACAAATAAGGTGTTAGTGGCGGAGAGAGTTCAAATAGAGTGGAGAGGCTACTCTGGAGGTCACTCTTATGCAAGGTCCAGTTAGATATTGTTACCTACCATAACATGCCAAACCCCAACCAAAACCATTCCACCCATTCCTAAAGAACACCTAGGGCATTATATAAGATTCTACAAATGTTCCATGCACTAGAATAACTTTCCAGAAATCTACAACCTCCAGATGGGTCCCTGGACCAGAAAAATCCTGAAATGCAGAGGGGCCAGCCTCTTCAGAAAATCAACTAGTTCTACCCCTGTTCTAGTTTTCTAGCTGCTGGAATGCAATATACCAGAAATGGAATGGCTTTTAAAAGGGGGAATTTAATAAGTTCCTAGCTTACAGTTCTAAGGCTGAGAAAATATCCCAATTAAAACAAGTCAATAGAAATGTCCAATCAAAGGCATCCATCCAGGGAAAGATATCTTGGTTCAGGAAGGCCGATGAAGTTCAGGGTTTCTCTCTCAAGTGAGAAGGCACATGGCAAACACAGTCAGAGTTTCTCTCTCATCTGGAAGGGCACATGGCGTCATCTGCCAGCTTCTTCTCCTGGCTTCCTGCTTCATGAAGCTCCCCAGGAGGCATTTTCCTTTTTCATCTCCAAAGGTCGCTGGCTGTGGACTCTCTGCTTCGTGGTGCTGCAGCATTCTCAGATCTCTGCAAATCTCCTTCATTCTCCAAAATGTTTCCTCTTTTACAGGATCCAGAAACTTATCACCTCTTTTACAGGATCCAGAAACTTATCAAGACCCACCCAAATGGGTGGAGACTTGTCATCACCTAATCCAATTTAACAACCACTCCAGGGAGATGATCTGATTACAATTTCAAACATAACAGTATTCAAAAGGGATTATTCTGCCTTTATGAAATGGGATTTAGATTAAAACATGGCTTTTCTAGGGGACATACATCCTTTCTAACCAGCACAAACCCCCCATCCCATATCATCAACAGCCCCTTCCAATAAAACAGTTAGAATGGGCATAATTCAAATATCCCTAAAGAGTGGGACAGAAAGATCAAAGGTAATGATGGAGTTATACTGAGAAGGTAGGGTTTAAGAAATGAGTGTGACTGCTGAATCACTATACTGATATTTCTTTCAGTCTCTAGTACCTTAGAGCACTAGAAATAAAAACCTAAAATTGTGGAATTGTAACCTATACCAACTGCTGAAATCTGTTCTACAACTAATTGTTGCAATGTGCTTTGAAATTTGTTGTTTTTTAGTATATATGCTATTTTTCACAAGAAAGAAAAAATACATATTTCTTCTAGCCTCCAGGGTTTGGAGTAGCTGGAAGGAAAAACCTGAAATAGTGGAATGGTAACCCATAACAATTCTGAATTCTGTATCTACTTATTGAAGTGTACTTTGAAAATAATTGCTTTTTTTTCTTTTCTTTGTATATATGTTATATTTAACAATTAAAAAGTTAAAAAAAACAAGAGATATGTAAATAAATAAATAGAAGGAAGAATTAAGATATTCCCAGATAAACAAGAAGCTAAGGAATTTTGTCACCAATAGCCTGCCGTAAAAGCAATGCTAAAGAGAATGCTGCAGTTTGAAAGGAAAGGACACTAGACAATTGACGGAAGCCACATGAAGAAATAAAGATCTCTGGTAAAATAATAACATGGGTAAATAAATATGCCAGAACTATTGTATTTACTTTCTACAGAAACTAAAAGGCAAATGCATAAAATGTAATGGTAAATCAACATATTTGGATTCATAATGTATAAATATGTACTATGTGACAAGAACTACATAAAGGTGGGAGGGCAGAAGGCTATGTATGCTGTTGAAGTATCAAAGCAAATGAGACCGCTGTAGATTTAGGATGTTAAATTTAAGTCCCATGGTAACCACAAATAAAATGTCCTAGAATACGCAAACTCAGAGACAGAAAATAGAATACAGGTTATCAGGGGTGGAGGGCAGAGGCAATGGGGAAGGTATTAATGCAAAGTGATGGGAGGATTTCCGTTCCAGATGAAGAGAAAGTTCTAGAAATGGATGGTGGTGAAGGTACTTCAACATTGTAAATGTGATTAATCCCACCAAATGGTATGCTTAGGAAAATCTGGAATAGGAAGAATCATATAATTTCCACAATTCAAGAAAAAAGAAAGAAAGAAAAAGAAACTAAAGAGATAATGATAATAAATGCAATACATGACACTGGATAGGACTGAGAAGGGAGGAGGAAAGTCTCAAAAGGACATTACTGGAACATAAGAAAAAATTGTATACAGAATATAAGCTTTATATCAACATTTAATTTCCTGATAACTGCTCTCAAGATGATTACATAAGAAAATATCTTTGTTCGTAGGAAACGTACATGCAAGTATTATATGTTCAAGGCGTATGAAGTGTTCGAACTGCTTTCAAATGTTAAAAAAATAGAATAAGTGATAGATAAATAAGCAGATGATAGAGTGACTTGGCAAAACTGGCAAAATATTAAAATTTGTGATCTGGAGTTTGTTGGAGTCCTCTGTGGGATTTGTATTATTTTTGCAACTGTCCTATAAATTTGAAATCGTTTCAAAATAACAAGTTAAAAAAAAATTTAAAAAAAAGAAAGAAAGAACACGTAACCCAGTTGGTTTAGAAGATTGATCTATCAACAAATGGACCAAAGAGGAAAGACCTGAGACTAAGTGATCAGTCAGGAAGCCACTGCTGAAACTGCTGCATAAAGTAATGAAAGCAGTGTGACTAGAAAGGTAAAAACAGAGCTGGAAGACCTTACAGAAAGTCTCAAATTCTTGAATTAAGAAGGAACAAGCAAAAAATGACATGACAGTTTCAAGAGTGGGAGAATAAGAGAATGACAGCATCATGAGAAGAACAGACAAGTCTAGAGAGGAAATTCAGTTTCAGATAGGTTGTTACAAAGGTAACAACCAGAAACAAAATGTTAAGTCACCGCTTAAAGAGCTGGGCTGAAAGGAGGAACTTGGCTCTAGATGGGGAGTTCCCTGCTCAGAAAGAACAAACAGATCCATGAAAGCTATAGAAATTCTGAAGCAAAGAAACAAATGCAACCAGCATATTCGTGAACGAAGTAATCCCTCAGAGAAGTCAGAGGAGTAAAAATATAAGTGGTGTCACTACAGACAAGGAAATGAATCTCAGGAAGATAGAGGTGGTCAAGAAAAATCAAAGAGGAACAGGGCTGAAAAGACCCTCACACATGGCAGTTATGAGGCCCACTGAGACCTTCAAAAAAGCAGGTTCAAAAAGTGAAGAAGAGGGCAGGCCACGGTGGCTCAGCAGGCAGAGTTCTCGCCTGCCATGCCAGAGACCCGGGTTCGATTCCCAGTGCCTGCCCATGCAAAAAAAAGTGAAAGGACACAAGCAGGAAAAATGCAAAAGCAGAGTATATAGTCTATGCTTTCAAAGCCACGTTTCTAAGAAAAATCTCATTTAGATTTTCAATCTAGAATACAAGAACAAGTAGTTTTGAGAAATTGAGAGAATCTGATAATACAAACCGTCTTTGGTGGTCACAGGCCCTAAACTTTCTGAGCTCTTCTGCCCTCCTTGATTCATCTGATCTTTTCATTATCTTCCACAACTGACTTCTTGACACCTTTTATTTCTAGGCTGTACTGTGGGCTTCTCTCCTTTCAGTATGAAAGGGCAATGTCGAATCACTTTTGTCCCTTTCATCGCCTTCTTTTTTTAATTCACAACACTGAGTCAAGGATAAAAGCCAAATTGTACCAGCGAATCAAAATCTGAAAACTGTTCCTCTTTCATGTCATCAAAAAGAAGGCCATCTTCAAAAACAGCATGTGAAAAGACATTCAACATCATTAGTAAAATGTAAATTTAAACCAAATTGAGGCTGAAGGATACACTGAGAAGCAGAGTGGCGAACTGTGGTGTATACATATGATCAAATATTGTGCTGCTACAGAAAGGAACAAAATCGTGAGGCATGCAACATTATAAATGAACCTGTGGGACATTTGGTGAAGCAAAATAAGCCAGAGCAAATATTGTATGACCTCATTTAAAAAATACTTGTAAGAAAACTGGGGCCTAGATTGTAAGGCCTCATAGAAATCACATTTAGTCTGGAGTGGTAATTGTTATTTCTGGATTTTGAGGGGCTGTTTTATATAATGTATAACCTAGTATTTGGAAATAAGAACACAGATGATCAGGTCAGGATTAAGGTAATTTAGAATACAAGGGTACAGAAGATATCGTCCGTATTTTAGAATTTCACCTACTCTTTGAGACCAAAGGAAGAAAGGTTTATTTTGTCCAGAACCTAAATTTTCAGTAGCACACCATCTAACTCAACCTGTCTGGATAGATCATTTAAACCATCTAAACACAGGGAGCCCAGAATAAGAATGAAAGCCTTTAATCCTATAATAGTTCAGTGTAATGCCTGGATACATCCCAGAGTATATTAAGAAGATAATCAAAAAGTATTGGCAAAGTCCCTTGAGGGAGGGAGAAACAATATGGAACTATTAAACTTTACCACCAGGGAAACCCTGGATACTGTGCCAAATATGAGGGACACCCAAATCAATAGGCCAAGCACTTGATCTTAAGGCTTGTTCTTGAAGCTTATGTATGTAGTAGAGAAGCTTAGCCTACCTATACATATGCCTAAGAGTCACCTCCCAAGGACATCTTTTGTTGCTCAGATGTGGCCTCTCTCTCTAAGCCCAATTCTACAAGTGAAAGCACTGCCTCCCCATACATGGGACATGACATCCAGGGGTGTCTCCCTGGCAGCGTGGGAGATGATTCCCAGGGATGAGTCTGGCCCTAGCATCGTGGGATCAACAATGCCATCTTGACCAAAAAGGGGAAACGAAGTGTAACAAATAAGGTTTCAGTGGCTGAGAGAGTTCAAACAGAGTGGAGAGGCTACTCGAGGTCACTCTTATGCAAGGTCCAGTTAGATATTGTTACCTACCATAACATGCCAAACCCCAAGCAAAACTATTCCTGCCCATTCTTAAAAAATACCTAGGACACTATATAAGATTCTACAAAGGTTCCATGTAGCAGGATAACTTTCCAGAATACTACAACCTCCAGATGGGTCCCTGGACCAGAGAAATCCTGAAATGCAGACAGGCCAGCCTCTCCAGAACATCAACTAGTTCCATCCCCCTATCCCATATTATTGGCAGCCTCTTCCAACATGAAAAAGTTAGAATGGGCATAATCCAAATACCCCTACAGAGTGAAAAATCAAAGGTGATGGTGGAGTTATTCAGAAAACGTTGGGTTTAAAAAATAAGCATGCATGCTGAATCAGTATATTGATATCTCTCTTAGTCTCTAGTACCTTAGAGCAGCTAGAAATAAAAACCTAAGACTGTGAAATTGTAATCCATACCAAATGCTGAAATCTATTCTACAACTAATTATTGTGATATATTTTGTAATTTATTGCTTATTTCATATATATGTTATTTTTGACAAAAAAAGAAAAAACAGAAAGAAGAGTATAATAAAGAAGATAGTATTTAACAAATGAATATGACTGCTGAATCAATAAATTGATATTTCTTTTGGTCTCCAGTGTCTTGGAGCAACTAGAAGAAAAAATGAAGAATCATGGAATTGTAACCCATACCAAACTTGAAAATCTGCTGTATAACTACATATTTAAAATGTACTTGGAAATTTATTGCTCTTTTATATATATGTTTTTTCACAATAAAAACAAATGTTAAAAAAAAAACAAATAATAACCCAGAAATAAAAGAGCAAATAATGTATGGTCTCATTTAGAAAATACTTATAAGAAAATTGGGGCTTAGATTGTAAGCTCTTACAGCAGTCACATTTAGTCTGGAGCTGTAATTGTTATTTCTAGATTTGAGAGGCTGTGTTATATATGCATAACCTGGTATTTCCATTAAACTCTGAGTACCTCTGTGATACCTAAAAATGCCAGTAGGTGTTCTGCAGGTCTGAAGGTCAGCATTATCATATACAACAACTGTAAAGAAATTGAAAAAGAGATTAGGCTTAATTAGAGATAAGAATGAAGCAGATTGGATCAGGACTAAGGTAAATAAGAACGCAGGAGTAAGGAGGACATTCTATTTTAGAACTTCACCTACTCTATGAGACCAAGAGAAGAGAAGTTTATTTTGTCCAGAATTTATATTTTCTGTAGCACATAATCTAACTCAATTTATCTGGATAGATCATTTATACAACCCAAACACCTGGAGTCCAGAATGGGAATGACGGCTTGTGATTCTATACAGCTTAATGCAATGCCCAGATACATCCCAGAGTATGCTGAGTAGATAATTTAAAAGTTTTAGTGAAGTTCCTTGAGGAATGGGAGGAAAAATATGGAACTACGAATCTTTACCACTGGGGAAACCCCTGAAACTCAAATATTAGGGACTCCCAAGTCAATTGGCCAAATCCTTGATTCTGAGACTTTTCTCGTGAAGCTTATTTATGTGGCAAAGCTAAGCCTACCTATAACTAAGTCTATGAGTTACTTCCAGAGGCCCTCTTTTGTTGCTCAGATGTAGTGTCTCTCTCTCTCTCTCCCTCTCTCTCTCCCCCTCTCTTTCTAAGCCCAACTCTGCAAATGAAATCATTACTCTTCCCCAATATGTCCCCCAACATGGGACATGACATCCAAAAGTCTCTCTGGCAACGTGGGATATGACTCCCAGGAATGAGCCTGGCTCTGGCTCAACAATGCCTTCCTGACCAAAAATGGGAAAAGAACTGTAACAAATAAGTATCAGTGGCTGAGAGAGTTCAAACAAAGTTAAGAGGCTACTCTGGAAGCTACTCATACTACTTATCATGATTTTCCAAATCCCAACTAAAACCATTCCTGCCAATCCTAAAGAATACCTAGGGCTTCAACTGAAATTCTATAAAGGTTTCATGTACTATGATTACTTTCCAGTAACCTACAACCTCCAAATGGGTTCCTAGGCCAGAAAAAATCCTGAAATCCAGAGGGACCAGCCTCTCCAGAACATCAGCTAGCTCCATCCCCCTATCCCATATTAGCCTCAGTCCCTTCCAACATGAAAAAGTTAGAATGGGTATAGTCCAAATACCCCTAAAGATTGGGAGAAAGATCAGAGGAGAAGGTAGAGTTATAACAGAGAAAATAGGATTTAATAAATGAATATGATTGCTGAGTCATTATATTGATATTTCTTTTAGTCTCTAGTGTCTTAGAGCTGCTAGTAGGAAAAGTCTAAAATGTGGAATGTAACTCATACCAAACTCTGAAATATGTTTTATAACTAATTGTTGCAGTGTGGTTTGAAATTTATTGCTATTTTGTATATACGTTATTTTTCACAATTTAAAAAAATAAAATAAAAACACACTGAGCCACTTTCACCTAGTAACATGGCTAAAATTTAAAAGTCTGGTGAGAAAAAAAAATGTCTGGTGAGGATGGGAAGTAACTGGAACTCTCAAATAGTACTAATGGAAATTTAAATAGTATAACCACTTTGTAACACAGTTTAACAGTTTCTCAAAACTTTAAACATGTACCTGCCATACAATCAAGTCATTCAACTCCTAGGTTTATCTAAGAGAATTGAAAATACATGTCCATACAAAGACTAGTACATGAATGTCCATAGCCAAAAACTGGAAACAACCTAAATAACCGAACACAAGTTAATGGATAAACAAATTGTGGCATATCCATGCAATGAAATACTACTCAACAATAAAAAGGAATAAAGAACTAACAGATACAACATGGATGAATCTCAAAATAATTATGCTGAGTGGGAAAAGAGTACATAGGGTATAATTCCATTTCTAAAAAATGTTATATAGTACAAGTTAATCTACAGTGACAGAAAGCAAATCAATGGTTGCCTGAGAATTGGGGGAATGAAGAAGAAGAACCAAAGAGAGGGATTACAAAGAAGCACAAGGAAACTATTGAGGGTAATGGGCATGTTCAATATCTTATTTTGGATATATACAGATATTTACAAAATGTATCAACTTGTTAACATTAAATATGTGCAGATAATTGTATTACTATCTGTGCTGGGTTGAAGCTATTATGTATCCTGAAAGGTCATGTCCTGGGTTCGTTGCCCAGTGCCTGCCCATGTTAAAAAAATAGAAAAGAAAAGAAAAGCCATGTCTTTCAATCCTCATTCAATATTGCTGGGTGAAATCTTTTTTACTGCTTCCATGGAGACATGACCCATCCAATTGTGGGTGGTAACTTCTGATTAGATGGTTTCCATGGAGATATGTCTCCACCCATTCAAGGTGGGGTGGCTTACTGGAACTCTTTAAGAGGGAGCCATTTTGGAAAAAGGTTTAGAACCAACAGAACCAACAGAGCCCATGCAGCCAGAGTCCTTTGGAGAAGGAGGAAAATGCCCCAGAGGAAGGCTTATGAAATGAGGAGAGAAGGCTAGCAGACATTGCAATGCGCCCTCCCAGCTGAGAAAGAAAACATGGACTTCAACAGCCATCTCTTTGGAATTAAGGTATCTTTCCATTGATGACTTAATTTGAACATTTTCACAGCCTTAGAACTATATACTTACAACTTAATAAACTCCCCTTTTTAAAAGCATTCTGTTTCCAGTATATCACATTCCAGCAGCTTACAGACTACAACACTCTCTGTGTTGGTTTGAAATGATATATGTACTCTAAAAAAAGGCCATGTTTTAATCCTAATCTCATTTGTAAAGGTAGCCATTTCTTCTAATTCCTATTCAGTATTGTATTTTTGAAACTGTAATTAGATCATCTCCCTGGAGATGTGACTTAATCAAGAGTGGTTGTTAAACTGGATTAGGTAGAGGTGTGTCTCCACCCATTTGGGTGGGTCTTGATTAGTTTCTGAAGTCCTATAAAAGACGAAACATTTTGGAGAATGAGAGATTCAGAGAGAGCAGAGAAGTACAACATAACCACTAGGAGCAGAGAGCCCACAAGCAAGTGACCCTTGGAGATGAAGAAGGAAAATGCCTTGTGGGGAGCTTCATGAAACAGGAAAGAAAGGAGAGAAAGCTAGCAGATGATGCCTTGCTCGCCATGTGCCCTTCCAGCCAAGAGAGAAACTGTGACTGTGTTCACCATGTGCCTTCGCACTTGAGAGAGAAACCTGAATTTCGTCAGCCTTCTTGAACCAAGGTATCTTTCCCTGGATGCCTTTGACCGTATATTTCTATAGACTTGTAATTGGGACATTTTCTCGGCCTTAGAACTGTAAACTAGCAACTTATTAAATTTCCCTTTTTAAAAGCCATTCCATTTCTGGTATATTGCATTCTGGCAGCTAGCAAACTACAACACTATCATACCTCAATAACGCTGTTTTAAATAAGAACAGTATTAAGACAATTGGTGTAATATGAATATGGACTGCATATTACATAATATTATATCAATGTTAATTTTTTTAACTTTTATTTTGAAATAATTTCTAATTTATAAGACAGTACAAAAATAATATGAAACTGGGTAATGCAATGGTGGCTTAGTGGCAGAATTCTCGCCTGCTATGCTGGAGACCCGGGTTTGATTCCCAGAGCCTGCCCATGCAAAATAAATAAATAAATAAATAAATAATATTAATAATATGAAATCCACAAAAAGAATACCAACATACACCTCCCCCCCAGATACCCAAATCCACCAATTTTAACATTTTCTCACATTTGCCATTTCATTGTATCTCTCCATCCATCTAACTAGCCATCTATTTATTTTCTAAACAATTGAGAGTAGTTGTTTACATCATGCTCCTTGAACACATATTTCCATGGACATTTCTTAAGAACAAAGATACTCACTTATATGACCACCTTAAGTATAATCATCAAGTTCAAGAAAGTTAACATTGATAAAAAGTTTACAATCTACATTACAATTTTTTTCATACTTCTCAATGTCTTTTTAAGTCTCTTCTCCTCCATTATGAAATCCGGTACAGGGACATGTATTGCATTTAATTGTCATTATCTCTTAAATTCCTCCTTCTCTTTTTTAAATTGTGGAAACATATTTACAACATAAACTTTCCTATCTCAACCTCTCTCAAGCATACCATTCAGTAGGATTAATAATATTCACAATATGGTACTCCCCTTACCACCATCCATTACCATAACTTTCTCATCACCCCAAACATAAACCCTAGGCCTTTTATGCATTAGCTCCCCATTCCACCCACCCTACTGTACCCACCCCTGGCAATCTGTATCTACTTTCTGTCTCTACGAGTTTGCATATTCTAGTTATTTTATATAAGTAGAATCATATAATTTCTATCTCTTTGTATATGACATATTTCACTCAACATGGTATCATCAAGGTTCATCCATATCACGGTATATATCAGAACTACATTCCTTTTTAAGGCAGTGCAATATTCCATTGTTTGTATGTACCACATTTTGTTTATCCATTCATCTGCTGATGGACACGTGAGTTGCTTCCACCTTTTGGCTATTGTGAATAATGCTGCTATGAACACTGACATACAAATACCTGTTTGAGTCCCTGAATTCAATTCTTTAGGATATATACCTAGGTGTGGGATTACTGGGACATATGGTAATTCTATATTTATCTTTTTTGAGGAACTGCCAAATTGCTTTCCACAGTGGCAGCACCATTTTAAATTCCATCAACAACGTATGCAGGTTCTGATTTCCCCACATCTTTACCAGTACTTGTTATTTTCCTTTTTAAAATAAATAAATAAATAATAGCCATTTGAAATGAGTATAAAATATTATCACATTGTGGTTTTGTCTCATATTTTCCTAATGGCTAATGATGTTGAACATCTTTTCATGTGCTTACTGGCCATTTGTGTATCTCCCTTGGAGAAATATCTTCTTTGGAGAAATTCCTTTGACCATATTTTAGTCAGGTTGTTCTAATATTTGTTGTGTGAATGCATGTTAAATTTTTTTTTTAAGTGTGTAGACATACTAAATCCACTTACAAAAAGCTACCATGGAGGCTGGAGTAAGGACTTCTTTCACTACCAGGCTGGAACAGCCTCTTATAAAGTGGGAATAACATCAAGCAGGGACTCCCACTGCTATACTATTTTTGAGTAAAATTAACAAACAAACAAAAAACTAGCTGTCCTTTTCATCTAAGAATTCCCTCTTAAGCAATGATTCCCCAAAGTACATACCTGCCTGTACTCTTTCATGCCCAAATCTGTTTGCATTACATAATCCTTTGGGGATAAACAATTTCTGTCTCTATGTACCTTTGTGAGCCAAGGCAGATTCTGCAGCTCTACTAGGAAGGTATACAGAGCTTCTCTGGCAAATGCCAAGATCTCAATTCTTTATTCCTGTGAGTTCTTTCTTAGCAGCCACTTGGATCCCTTAAATTTTAAAAGTATGAGCTTCCTTTCCAAGAATGTTTTTGCTGCTTTGTAAATCTCACTCTTAGAGAAACTCCAGACCAGACATTTACCAAAACAGTTTAGGCTTCAAAGTAACTATCAGATGCTTCAGGAGGGTTGCCAGGAAGGAAAAACCAGAATCCCTAATGGGTCTCTCTTCTGAAATCACTGGAGAATAAAATCCCTAAGGTCTCCAACCATATTTCTAGCAAGAAAGAAATAGCAAGAGTAATTTTTTTCTATGTATTTTTGGGTATAAATTACCAGGCTTAGTGCCCATGTCTATATTCCCATCTGGTGCTAAAGATATGGCTGGCACTTAAATTAAAAATAAAGCACTCAATATGGCATTATAATTATCTTTCTAAAATTGAGTTAAAAATAATCGGGATAAATTAGTCTTTTTCCTAACTCCAAAGAATCAGAATTAATTCTGCTTTGTATTTTTAAAGCTTTAACAGACTAAATCTTCCCAAAGTGCTCATACATCGAAATATACAATATACTCTTCTTAAAAAAAAAAAAAGTTCCTCTCACCACCTGAAAAATCTCAAAATATTCTTCAGTTTCTTGTTCTATTATTTTATAGAAAATACAGTGGAATGTTACCATTCACAAATTCAAATAGTCTTTTATATCATTTAGACCACCATAAAAACATTTTGACTGTATATAACTTATGTACTAAACATTACTTCAGATACTTTTTTTGTATGCTGCATGGTGGGGGTCACATTTCATTCTTTTTCCATGAGACTATCCTGTTATTGCAGCACATTTGTTGAATTTTGGGGGGGGAGGGGTGCATAGGCCAGGAATCGAACCTGGGTCTCCTACATGGTGGGCAAGAATTCTACCACTGAACTACCCTTGTACCCCCTCCCAATAATATACATTTTTAACTACAAATTACTCTACTGGTTAAGATGTGCAAAACCATGTTTACAGTTCCTTATAGGCAATTTGAGAGATCTTTCAAGGGAAATTTTCACCACACTTGATTTTGATTTCTATGCCAATTTATGATTTAACGCCATTGAGCAGGAGTTTTCTTGTGGCCAGCCAATCTCCTTATAAGACAGGAAGTAGACATTAGGGAAAGGATTTTATGCATAGGAAGTCCCACATAAAACAAGGACAACCTCCACCAAAACCAGCCAGGGTGAGACAGTTCCAAACCTCTCCACTCCTCTGGATCCTAGGAGGGGATTCCTGTGCATATCTTACCAGGTCTTCCCCAACCTGCAGCATCAGCAGCATGTGCAGTTGAACATTCTGCTTATTCCTTAGCCTAATGCTTCCTAGGATACTTGATGGATCTAGTGATGTCAATTTTTCCCAAACAAACGAGCCAACGTTGTTCTTTACTTTGAATAATCAATGTGTTCTGGTTTTCAACATCACATCTGCACTAAACTCCCCTCCATGTGGAGATTATTAATTTTGTACATTAACATACCTTGAATATTCATTCTTCTTTAGCTCTTACTTTACCACTGGTCCTCATTTTTCTTCATACCAATAAAGATACTTTAACCCAATTTAACCCATTATCCTTTCCCCTCATCTTAACCTTTTTGAATAATCTTAAATATAGGAACATGATTATACCCATATCATCAGTATTACAGAATATTATTTTATTAGTTCTAGTTAATGCAAAGAGGCAGAAAGCAAAAATGAAAAATGTAAGTATTTAGAAAGTAGGAGACAAGATTATCTTATATACTGTACATCTTCAAAAAAAAAAAAAGTAGAGAAAGAATGAATCACCAGAAAAGCTACTAAAGCTAAACAGGCAGTCCAGTCAGTAAGCATTTCTATAGACTGGCAATAATCAGTCAAAAAAAAACATAACAAAAAGATGGCCTCATTGTAATTAATTTACAGAAAGAGTAGCAGGATGGGTACTTCATACTCACAAGCAGGATTCACTCCAAGTGCATTCATATGACCTACAGAAAAACCTGGAAGCTTTAACCTCCTCTCCACTTACTACAGCCTGGACCATGGGGTTCCCCTACAAAATGAGAACCTCCCAGGAATCCCCTCTCTTTGGCCTACAGTAGATTACAATATTTTAAAACAAAATAACAAAACTTATAATATCTAATAATATAGGGAGAAAAACCCTACTAAATTCGCTAAATTCATTGTCTAAAGACCAAAGACAGTAAAAAGAAATGGATGGCCAAGAGAAATAAATGCTGTGATATTTCTACCTTCATTAGTAATATCAACTATACTGCCTAGTCACATATTAGAGATAGAAATCACCTTACTGTTCTCCAAATACTCAGGCTCGTCCTTGTTGCTAATTTACCCAGAAGAGAAAGGAAACCTGAGTCAGAAAACTATTAATAATTCCTTAAAACTTAAGACCCTAAAATTTCAAATTTACATTTCAACTCCCAGGCAAAGCCATCC
This sequence comes from Tamandua tetradactyla, assembly GCF_023851605.1. Lineage (NCBI taxonomy): Eukaryota > Metazoa > Chordata > Mammalia > Pilosa > Myrmecophagidae > Tamandua > Tamandua tetradactyla. The sequence goes on along the minus strand of NC_135331.1, from coordinate 57,570,042 downwards.
GTCAGCTAATCCAAAAATAAACTATCCTTTTCTAAGTGCTAATTTTTTGACAGGGCAGTGTCATATATCCTGCAGAAAAATTCTCCAATGAACTTGCTAACATGCAAGCCCCCTTGTCTGAATCCCTTTCCCACCTGTGTGCCCCTCACAATAACCATTCCTACTTTTGCTTCTTCTTAGCTAATAATATTCTAGCCTTGTTCATTTTCATAGGCTGGCATGTCCTTCAGAGGAAGCCAGGCTCCTTCTCCATCCCAGGGGAGAATTAAGTCGGGTCAGAGTTAATCACGGTAATCATATTCCATGACCAAGTCATTGGCCATGGGACACAATTCTGGCCTAGGAGATGTTTCTTTTTCATGTCTCCAAAAGTAGTTGTGCAGAGATGGCTACAGTAGTTCTAAACATCACATCTTGTAGCCATGAGGAAAAAGCAAGGGAATCTCTGACACTGAACAAGAGCCTTGAAGGTACTGAGCTGCTATAACGACTAGCCCTGGGAAACACCCAGCTTTTTTTTTCATGTGAGATGATAAATGTCTCTAGTGTTTAAGCTGTTTCCACTTGAATTTTCTGTCACTTTGTAACCAAAAACTTACAAAAAATGAAACCATATAGATGGTCAGCTAGAACATACTCCACCTATAGGTATAAGCCTCTAACAAAGGACATAAAAGAGAAAACCAACAAATTTGTAAAGATGGAAGAGGAGGTGGTCCTTTTTTTTCTATACTAGTTCTTTACTAAGAAGAGTTCTTTTTGACCATCTGGAAAGTGCTCTGTCTTTGGTAGAAACTACTTTTTAACTCCTTTTGTTTGGGGGGGTGGGAGATGAGTATCTCCTCCAACAATTTGATGTATTTATTTAATATAGGGGAGGAGATTTTCAATTACCATAATTTTACTGATTTAAAAACAGTAACAGGAAATGGTTCAAGATGGTGGCTTACTGACGTGTACAATTTAGTTCATCCTTTAGATCAGCTAGTAAATAGCCAGGACCATACAGAACAACTGCTGGGACCACAGCAGTGACCAGACACACAGCACACACCAGTCTGGACAAGCAGGACCAGCTGTGATCCCATCCAGAACTGTGAGACCCCCATGCCCCAGAGGCTGACACCCCTCCCCCACAGGCTGGTTCCTGGAGAGGAAAGGAAAATGACTTCACTAACAGCAAGGGGCTGAGCTCAACCAAGCTCTAATTAATTAACAGATTCTGGCTACTAAAAATAGGCCCCCAGGTCAGCTGAACCTCTAGTAAAAGCTGATTGCTGGTTTTTGCCCTGGCACAGAAGGAGCAGGGCTGACAGAAAAAGAAAAAAAAAAAACAGGGTTTTTTCAGATCTGACAACACAAAATACTTGAAAAGGTATGGTTCCTGAAGGAAAGGTGGAGGCACACAGGACCTGCAGATACACAGGACTTAAGCGTTCTTAATTGACAAACCAGAGGACCCTAGGTCCTGATCTGAAAGATCTTTTTTCTTTTCTTTTCTTGGCTGTATTTGTACCACTTGACTGCTATTTGCATACAACTGCAACACTTCCCAGGCTCCAACTGCCCCAGGCAAGGGAGGAATTAAATTTGTCTGAGAGGCAAAGAGGCTGGTCAGGTGAAATGAGCTAATTCCCTGGAGCCTGTACCTTCCCAGGAGAGGGGTGGGGCCCAGCTCAGGTGGAATCCCTCACCCAAGGAATTCATCCCCAGGGTCTGGAACACCTATGTGATTAAAATCAGACTACGACCTCCCTTCTGTCTCAGCCACGCCCCCAACAAGGAGAGTCTGCTGAAGTGAAAGGTTCCACATCACCATATGCTGGTGGGACCCACAGGCAGACAAGCACCACATACTGGGCAGGATAGGAAAAGAACAATCTAGAGGCTTCTTAGGAAAGAAAGCCATTCAACCTGCTGCATCTCACCCTCAAGGAAAATTGATGCGGGTGACTTTTTCCTCCTGAGAGGAGGCCAGACTTGTCTGGGAAAATCTAACTGGGTTCTATAATACCTAAGTAGACACTCCTAAGGAAAAAAATGTAAGACACCATTCAGGCAGGGCAAGAAACAAAAAAACAAGAACTGAAATACTCTGATCTGAAGAAAAAAACTTAAGGTAGAGGTCTAGAATAACCTGAAATGAATGTTAAAGAACAGATTAACAACAAAGTCATCCAGCAAGAAAATCCTAGGTAAAAAAGTGAAAACAATCCCCAGAATAAATTAATTTAGGAAATTAAATGTCTAGATGCCAGCAAAAAATAATGAATCATACTAGGAAAATTAAAGAAATGGCCCACTCAAAGGAACAAACCAACAATTCAAATGAGGTATAGGAATTGAAACCATTAATTCAGGATGTTTGAACAGACACGGAAAATCTCATCAAAAATCAAATCAATGAATTGGGGGAGGATATAAAGAAGGCAAGGGACAAACAAAAAGAAGAAACAGGAAGTCTAAAAAAAAACAACTTACAGAACTTATGTGAATGAAAGGCACAGGAGAAGAGGTGAAAAAAACAATAGAAACCTACAATGCTAGATTTCAAGAGGCAGAAGATAGGATTAGTGAACTGGAGGGCAGAACATCTGAAATCCAACAAGCAAAAGAAAATATAGGGAAAAGTATGGAAAAATATGACTCAAAAATTGGATGACAACATGAAGTGCATGAATATATGTGGTGTGGGTGTCCTAGAAGGAGAGGAGAAGAGAAAAGGGGGACAAAAACTAACGGAGGGGGCGGGCCGCGGTGGCTCAGCGGGCAAAGTGCTTGCCTGCTATGCCGGAGAACCTCGGTTCGATTCCCGGCCCCAGCCCATGTAACGAAAAACGGAGAAACAAAATACAATAAAACAAGAAAATGTTTAAAAAATGTTTCCCTTTCTTCCTCTCTTCCTTCCTTCTATCCTTCCTTCCTTCTCTCTGTCTTTCCTTTTAAAAAAAAAAAAAAAAAAAAAAAAAAAAAAAACTAACGGAGGAAATAATCACTGAAAATTTCCCAACTCCATCAAAGACTTAAAATGACAGGTCCAAAAAGTGCATCATACCCCAAACAGAATAGATCCAAATAGACGTAATCCAAGACACTTATTAATCAGAATGTCAGATGTCAAACAGAGAGAGAATTTTGAAAGTAGAAAGAGAAAAGCAATTCATCACATACAAGGGAACCCCAATAAGACCATGTGTAGATTTCTCAGCAGAAATCATGGAGGAGAGAACACAGTGGAATGACAGATTAAAGAAATTAAAAGGGAAAAACTGCCAACCAAGAATTTTATATCCAGCAAAATTATCCTTCAAAAACTGAGGGGGTAAAAAAGAAAAAAGAGGGAAATTAAAACAATTTCAGACAAAAAAATCACTGAGAGGATTTGTGACCAAGAGACGGGATGTGCAAGAAATATGAAAGGGAGCACTAGAAACAGATAGGAAAAGACAGCAGAGAGAGGTGTGGAGAAGAGTGTAGAAATGAAGACTACCAGTAAAGGTAAAAGAAGGAAAATTAGATATGACATATAAAATCTAAAAGGCAAAATGGTAGAAGAAACTGCTGCCCTTACAGTAATAAGACTAAATGTTCATGGATTAAACTGCCCAATCAAAAGACATGGACTGGCAGAATGGATTAAAAAACAAAACCTATCTATATGCGGTCTACAGGAGACATATTTTAGACCCAAGGATAAACATAGGGTGAAAGTGAAAGGTTGGGAAAAGATACTTCATGCAAACACCAATCAGAAATGAGCAGCAGTAGCTATACTGCTTGTCTAATCCAACAAATTAGACTTCAAATGTAAAACAATTAAAAGAGACAAAGAAGTACACTATGTATTAATAAAAGGAACATGTCAACAAGAAGACATAACAATCATACATATTTATGCACCGAGCAAGAGTGCTCCAAAATACATGAGGCAAACACTGAAAAGAAAAATAGACACATCTATCATAACAGATGGAGCTTCAATTCTCTGCTCTCATCAATGGACAGAACATCTGGACAGAGGATCAATAAAGAAACAGAGAATTTGAATAATACAATATAAATAAGCTAGACTTAAAGGACATTTATACAACATTACACCCCACAACAATAGGATACACCTTCTTCCCAAGTGCTCATGGATCATTCTCAAGGATAGACCACAGGGGTCACAAAGCAAGTCTCAACAATTTCAAAAGATTGAAATCATACAAAACACTTTCTCAGACCATAAAGGAATGAAGTCAGAAATCAATAATATGCAGAGGGCCAGAAAATTCACAAATAAAAGGAGGCTTAACAACACACTCTTAAATAACCAGTGGGTCAAGGAAGAAATTACTAGAGAAATCAGTAAATATCTTGAAGCAAATGAAAATGAAAACACAACATATCAAAATTTATGGAATATAGCAAAGGCACTGCTAAGAGAGAAATTTATTGCCCTAAATGCCTATATCCAAAAAGAAGAAAGAGCACAAGAAACTAAAGAAAAAATAGATAAATGGGAACTCCTCAAAATAAAATGCTTCTGCACCTCAGAAGGCTTTGTCAAAAAGATGAAGAAGCAGCCAACTCAATGGGACAATGTATCTGGAAATCACATATCGGACAAAGGTGTGATTTCCTGTACATACAAAGAAATCATACAACTCAACAACAAAAGAACAAACAATCCAATTAGAAAATGGGCTAATGATATGAATAGGCATTTTTCTGAAGAGTAAATACAGATGGCTCAAAAGCACATGAAGAGATGCTCATTTTCATTAGCTATTAGGGAAATGCAGACATAGACTACAATAAGTACCACCTCACACCTATAAGAATGGCTGTTATTACACAAACAGAAAACTATTAATGTTGGAGAGGTTGTGGAGAAACTGGGACAGTTATGCATAACTGGTTGGGAATGTATAATGGTACAGCCACTATGGCTGTTAGGCGGTTCCTTAGGAAACTAAATATTGAGTTGCACTATGACCCAGCAATAACACTATTTGGTATATACTCAGAAGAGCTGAAAGCAATGACACAAACAGACATTTGTATATCAATGTTCATAGCAACATTATTCACAATTGCTGAAAGATGGAAACAAACCAAATGCCCATCAACAGACAAGTGGATCAAGAAAATGTGATACATATACATACAATGGAATATTACGTAGCAGTAAGACAAAATGACATCCTGAAGTACATGACAAAATGAATGAGCCTTGAGGACATAATGCTGAGTGAAATTAGCCAGACACAAAAGTATAGGTACTGCATGATTCCACTGTTATGACTAGCATAAAGGTATAACCAGAGGCTTATAATACAGAATATATGGGACTTAGAGATACAAAGAAGTAGAGATACATATTAGCTAATGAGGTTGCACTCCAATGTAAGGGAATAGATAGGAGTGAAGGTGGTTCTCTAGTGGGTCTAGAAGTAATATTACCTTTTGAAGATGAACAAGATTGAAAGGGGTTGCACAGACCTATGTGTCCCACTAATTAACACCAGAAATATGAATTAGTTCTCACAAGAATTGCTTCAAAGATATGATTCTTGTATAAAGAGTGTTTAAGCCCAGAGTATAGGGGGAAAACTGTTATTGCATGCTATGAGAAAACCATCAGCACTACTACAGCAACAGCAGAGGTAATTAATGGGGGGAGGGATAAGAGTTAACAGGTTTAGATTTCCTATTTGGCAAGGGTGCATTTATTGGTTTTATTTCTCTTGGGAACAATGAAATTATCTAAAATTGAGAATGTTGATGGACTGTGGACATTGGGCTCTCTACATGATGCCCAATGAATGCAGGTGGCTGAAGGATGCACTGGCGGAGAAGTAGATTGGTGAATGATGGTCCTGAGATCCAGATGAGAAGTAGGTCTGAAAGAAGGATGTGCTGCTATGAAAAGGAACAAAGTCATGAGGCATGCAATGATGGAACGAACATGTGGGACATCTGGTGAGATAAAATTAGCCAGAAACAAAAGAACAAGAATGGAATGGTCACTGTAAGAAAATGCTTATAAGAAAACAGGGGCCTAGAATTTAAGCTTTTAGAGCAGACATATTAAGTCCGGAGTGGTCATTATTATTTCTGGATTTTGAGAGGCTGTTTTATATATATAACCTGATATTTAGAGATAAAAATTAGGCTGAATACATTGGGGTTAAAGTAATTCAGAACACAGGGGTAAGAAAGACAGTGTCTATATTTTAGATCCATACATGCTCTTTGAGACCATTGGAAGAAAGGTTTATTTGGTCTGGAACTGAAATTTTCTGTAGTGAATAATCTAATTCAAACTATCTGTATACTCATTTGAACAATTGAAACACAGGAAGCACAGAATAAGAAAGAGGTCCTTTAATCCTGTATAGATTATTGTAATGCCTGGATACATCCTAGAGTATATTAAGCAGATAATCAAAAAGTATTGGCAAAGTCCCTTAAGGGATGGGAGAAAGAATATGGAACTATTAAACCTTACTATCAGGGAATCCACTGATACTGTGTCAAACTTTAGGGACACCCAAATCAATAGGCCATTCCCTTGATCATGAGGCTTACACTTGTGAAGCTTATGTAGGTAGCAGAGAAGCTTAGACTACCTACAGGCATGGCTGAGAGTTACTTTTAGAGGACCTTTTTGTTGCTCAGATGTGGCCTCAGTCTCTCTAAGCCCAACTCTGCAAGTGAAATCATTGCCTTACCCCCTACGTGGGACATGACATCCAGGGGTGAAAGTCTCCCTGCGACATGGGAGATGACTCCCAGGGATGAATCCAGACCTGGCACCATGGGATCAACAATTCCATCATGACCAAAAGAGGGAAAAGAAGTGTAACTAAAAAAGTATCAGTGGCAGAGAGAGTTCAAATAGAGTCGAGAGGCAACAGTGGAGGTTGCTTTTACACAAGCTTCAGTTAGACCTAGCTACCCCAGGTTTGGCTATCATAACCTGCCAAACCCCAGCCAGGGTCATTCCAGCCAATCCTAAAAAACACCTAGGGTAATATATAAGAATCTACAAGGGTTACATGCACTAAAGTAACTTTCCAGAAACCTACAACCTCCAGATGGGTCCCTAGTCCAGATAAATCCTGAAACCTAGCCCAGCCTCTCCAGAACATCAGAGTTCCATCTCTCTACCCCGTATTAGTGAAAGATACTTCCAATATGAAAAATTTAGAATTGCAATAGCCCAAACACGCCTAAAGAGAGGGATGGAAAGATCAAAGGTGATGGTGTAGTTATACAGAGAAAATAGGATTTAACAAATAAATATGAATGCTGAATCATTAAATTATCTCTTTTAGTCTCCAGTATCTTAGAGCAGCTACAAGTAAAAACCTTAAATTGTGGAATTGTAAGCCATGTCAAACTCTGAAATATGTTCTACAACTAATTGTGGTGCTGTGATTTGAAATGTATCACTTTTTTGTATATATGTTATTTTTCACAAAAAAAGAAGGAAAAAAAAGTCAATTGTGATGATTAAAAAAAATTTAAACCCTCTAGCCTCCTATATTCTGGAGCAGCTAGAAGGAAAATTCTGAGAGGATCATATGGTAGCCCATGACAAATTCTGGGATCTGTCCTTTAACTACTAGTTGAAGAGTGCTTTGAAAACTATTGCTTTTTAATTTCTTTGCTCTGTATATATGTTATACCATACAATAAAAAAGTTAAAAATAAAAAGTAAAGACCCAACCTGAGGGTTGAGAGTGGAAGAAGTCTTCTCTTGCTGTAAAGGGGAAAAACACTGAGCAGATCTGTGGTTAAATCATAGCCCCACCCCATAACTTAGGATTCTTGAAGCTGGATACTTTTGTGTGCAGCAGTTTCCTCATTTATAAAGTGGGAGTATAACTGCCTTTTGAGATTGGTGTGAGATTTAATAATATAATCTCTACTAAACTGCCTAGCAGAGCACACAGCACAAAGTAGATACTAAACAAAAAACAAACAAAATTCACAAAAAAACCTGGTCTTTTTCTTTCCCCACCTCTAGAGTATTCTAGAGACTTGGTGAAAGGAAGCTAAAAAAATAAAACGCTTTATAAGAGTAAGAGGGGTAGCTGGATGTGAACAGGAGAGTCTTGTTTGAGGCCCTGGAAAAGAAGACTTCCCGTTTTTACAAAAGCATGAATTAAGGAAACAATAAATAATGGAGCAGTAAATAAAGAGGGGGAAAAAAGAAGAAAAAGCTAAAATCGAGGAATTAACTGTTCACTTAGAAGAACTAGATAAAGAAGAGCAAACTAACCCCAAAGCAAGTGAAAGGAAAGAAATAACGAAGATTAGAGCAGAAATAAATGAAATCGAGAACAGGAAAACCAACAAAATCAGAAAATGGTTCTATGAGAAACTCAATAAGATTGATGGACCCTTAGAAAGGCTGACAAAAAGAAGAGGAGAGAGGATGCAAATAAATAAAATCAGAAATGGAAGAGGAGGCATAACAACTGACCCTGCAGAAATATAGGAGGTAATGAGACGACACTATGAACAACTTTATGCTAATAAACTAAACAATGTACATGAAAGGACAGCTTCCTGTAAAGCTTGAACAGCCAACATTGACACGAGAAGAAATAGATAGCCTCAACAAACCAATCACAAGAAGCTGAATAGTCATTAAGAAGCTCCCAAACAAGCCCAGGACCAGATGGCTTCATATGTGAGTTCTACCAAACATTCAAAAATTAGTACCAATCCTGCTCAAACTCTTCAAAAAAACTGAAGAGGAGGGAAGTTTACTTAACCATTCTATAAGCCAACATCACCCTCAAACCAAAGCCAGACAAAGATACCACAAGAAAAGAAAATTACAGACCAATCTCTCTAATGAATATAGATACAAAAACCCTCAACAAAATTCTTGCAAATCAAATACAGCAGCACATTAAAAGAATTACACACCATGACCAAGTAGGATTCATCCCAGGTATGCAAGGATGGTTCAACATAAGAAAATTAATTAATGTAATACACCATATCAACAAATCAAAGCAGAAAAACCACATGATCATCTTGATTGATGCACAAAAGGCATTTGACAAACATCAACACCCTTTCTTGTTGAAAACTCTTCAAAGGATAGGAATAGAAGGGAAAGTCCTCAATATGATAAAGGGAATATATGAAAAACCCACTAATATCATCCTTAATCGGGAAAAACTGAAAACTTTCCCCCTAAGATCAGGAACAAGACAAGGATGTCCACTGTCACCACTGTTATTCAACATTGTGTTGGAAGTTCTAGCCAGAGAAATTAGACACGAAAAAGAAATACAAGGCATCAAAATCGGAAAGGAAGAATAAAAACTGATACTGTTTGCAGACGATATGATATTACATGTTGAAAACCCCAAAAAATCCACAGCAAAACTACTACAGCTAATAAATGAGTAAAGTGGCAGGTTACAAAGTCAACACTGAAAAATCTGTAGTGTTTCTGTATACACTAGTAATGAGCAATCTGAGGGAGAAATAAAGAAAAAAATTCCACTTACAACTGCAACCAAAAGAATAAAATATTTAGGATTAAATTTAACTAAGGATACAAAAGACCTATACAAAGAAAACTATAAGAAATTGCTAAAAGAAATCACAGAACACCTAAATAAATGCAAGGGCATACCATGTTCATGAATTAGAAGACTAAACATAAGTAAGATGTCAATTCTACCTAAACTGATTGATAGATCCAATTGCAATACCAATTAAAATCCTAAAAACTTACTTTTCAGAAATAGAAAGACCAATAACCAAATTTATCCGGAAGGGCAGGGTACCCCAAATAGCTAAAAATATCCTGAGAAAGAAAAATGAAGTTGGAGGCCTCATGCTGCCTGACTTTAAGGCATATTATAAAATTACAGTGGTCAAAACAGCATGGTACTGGCATAAAGATAGATATACTGACCAATGGAAATGAATAGAGTGTTCAGATATAGATCTGCTCATCTATGGACAATCGATCTTTGATAAGGCAGTCAAGTCAATTCACCTGGGACAGAACAGTCTCTTCAATAAATGGTGCCTGGAGAACTGAATATCCACATGCAAAAGAATGAAAGAGGATCCATATCTCACACCCTATACAAAAATTAACTCAAAATGGATCAAAGACCTAAACATCAGATCTAAGACCATAAAACTTTTAGAAGAAAATGTAGGGAAATATCTTACAAACTTGTAATAGGAAGTGGTTTCCTAGATCTTACACCCAAAGCACGAGCATTGAAGAAAGAATAGATAAATGGGAACTCCTCAAAATTAAACACTTTTGTGCATCAAAGAACTTTGTCAAGAAAGTAAAAAGATAGCCTACAAAATGGGAGACAATATTTGGAAACAATATATCAGATAACGGTCTAGTATCCAGAATATATAAAGAGACTGTTCAACTCAACAACAAAAAGACAAACAACCCAATTACAAAATTGCAAAAGACACAAACAGACACTTCTCAGAAGAATAAATACAAATGGTTAAAAGGCACATGAAAAGATGCTCAACTCCCTCCTTACGGAAATGCAAATCAAAACCACAATGAGAAATCATCTCACACCCACCAGAATGGCCATTATCAATAAAAAAGAAAATGATAAGTGCTGGAGAGGATGTGGAGAAAGAGGCACACTTATCCACTGTTGGTGGGAATGTCAAATGTTACAACCATTGTGGAAGGCAGTATGGCAGTTCCTCAGGAAGCTAAGTTAGATTTGTCATATGATCCAGCAATACGACAGCTAGGTATCTATTCAGAGGACAAGAACATAAATGGACATTTGCACACTGTATTAGTTAGGGTTCTCTAGAGAAACAGAATCAACAGGGAACACTTGCAAATATAAAATTTATGAAAGTGTCTCACGTGACCGTAGGAATGCAGAGTCCAAAATCCACAGGGCAAGGCTGCGAAGCCGATGACTCCAATGGATGGCCTGGATGAACTCCACAGGAGAGGCTCACCAGCCAAAGCAGGAATGAAACCTGTCTCCTCTGAGTCCTCCTTAAAAGGCTTCCCATGATTGGATTTAGCATCACTAATTGCAGAAGACACTCCCCTTTGACTGATTACAAATGGAATCAGCTGTGGATGTAGCTGACGTGATCATGACCTAATCCTATGAAATGTCCTCATTGCAACAGACAGGCCAGCACTTGCCCAATCAGATGAACAGGTACCACAACTTGGCCAAGTTGACACTGTCCCTAACCATGATAGTTCACCCCTTGTCAACTTGGCACACATATATATATATATATATCACCTTAGACCATACTTAATTTCCAAATGAAAACAAATAAGCACACATTTTTTCTTTTACCTGACAATACTCAACTGTCCTGCATATAACTGGAAACACATTAAATCTCTCCAGAATAGGGTGCAAATCCTTGGGTAACATTCATTCTTAAACTTGATATCTTACAACTTAAATAGTATAACATAAACAAAACAGCATTACAGTCCTCGTTTCTGTAACTGATCACGTGGTCGAAGTTCATATTTATCACTACCTTCTTCCACTACCCATTCCATGTTCCCTTTCCCCTCAGCAAGCACTTCAGCTGGCCGTGGTTCTTTGCCTGGTGGGGTGACCCAAACCTTCATTCCTGAAGTCTCAGAGCCATTAGTGGTCCTGCCTGGATTGTGTTGTTGCAGTTTTCCATTGATTTTAATCACAGGGCATGGTAGTACTAATAGACGCCCCAGGGGATCTCCTATATTCCAAGAAAACTCTTCTTTACCTCCATTATGTAGTTGCAGTCCTACTTCCTTCTGATAGTCAGGGTCAATTACCCCAGACAATAATGTAATCCCCTTCTTGGTGTGTTGATCCAGAGGCATAAGTAGCCCAAAGTGGCCAGGTGGCAATCTTAACTTCCAGTTCAGTGGTATCACTGTTGTTTCTCCTGGAGAAAGCACACCCCGTTTTGGAACTAAAACCTGTAGACCAGCAGAACTCAGGGTAGCAGGGACAGGAAGCAAAAATTTTCCTAGTGGATCACTAGGAGTAATAGTGAGTGGCACCACACCCATTTCCACCCCTTGGTTCCTGGACCCATGGATCCTGGCTATGGGAGGAACAGCACCATACAGCGGACGCTGATTCAGAGCACACACAGCTTCCTGGAGAACATTACCCCAGCCTTTCAAGTTTTTGCCACCTAGTTGGCACCGTAATTGAGTTTTCAAAAGGCCATTCCACCGTTCTATCAATCCAGCTGCTTCTGGATGATGGGGAACATGATAAGACCAGAGAATTCCGTGAGCATGTGCCCATTCCCGCACTTCATTTGCTGTGAAGTGTGTTCATTGATCCGAAGCAATGCTATGTGGAATACCATGACGATGGATAAGGCATTCTGTAAGCCCACGGATAGTAGTTTTGGCAGAAGCATTGCGTGCAGGGAAAGCAAACCCATATCCAGAGTATGTGTCTATTCCAGTTAGAACAAATCGCTGCCCCTTCCATGAAGGGAGTGGTCCAATGTAATCAACCTGCCACCATGTAGCTGGCTGGTCACCTCGGGGAATGGTGCCATATCGGGGGCTGAGTGTAGGTCTCTGCTGCTGGCAGATTGGGCACTCAGCAGTGGCTGTAGCCAGGTCAGCCTTGGTGAGTGGAAGTCCATGTTGCTGAGCCCATGCATAACTTCCATCCCTACCACCATGACCACTTTGTTCATGAGCCCATCGGGCAATAACAGGAGTTGCTGGGGAAAGAGGCTGACTGGTATTCATAGAACGGGTCATCTTATTCACTTGATTATTAAAATCTTCCTCTGCTGAAGTCACCCTCTGGTGGGCATTCATATAGGACACAAATATCTTCATGTTTTTAGCCCACTCAGAAAGGTCTATCCACATACTTCTTCCCCAGACCTCTTTGTCGCCAATTTTCCAATTATGGTCTTTCCAAGTCCCTGACCATCCAGCCAAACCATTAGCAACAGCCCATGAGTCAGTATACAAACGCACCTCTGGCCAGTTTTCCTTCCAAGCAAAATGAACAACCAGGTGCACTGCTCGAAGTTCTGCCCACTGGGAGGATTTTCCCCTCACCACTGTCCTTCAAGGACACCCCAGAAAGGGGTTGTAATGCTGCAGCTGTCCACTTTCAGGTGGTACCTACATATCGTGCTGAACCATCTGTAAACCAGGCCCGAGTTTTCTCTTCCTCAGTCAATTCACTGTAAGGAACACCCCAAGAGGCCATAGCTCTGGTCTGGGAAAGAGAAGGTAATGTGGCAGCAGGAGTGGAAACCATGGGCATTTGTGCCACTTCTTCATGTAACTTACTTGTGCCTTCAGGACCTGCTCTGGCTCTATCTCGTATATACCATTTCCACTTTACAATAGAGTGCTGCTGTGCACGCCCAACTTTATGGTTTGGTGGGTCAGACAACACCCAACTCATGATAGGCAACTCAGGTCTCATGGTAACTTGGTGGCCCATGGTTAAGCGTTCAGTCTCTACTAAGGCCCAATAGCAGGCCAAAAGCTGTTTCTCAAAAGGAGAGTAGTAATCTGCAGCAGATGGTAAGGCTTTGCTCCAAAATCCTAAGGGTCTGCGTTGTGATTCTCCTATAGGGGCCTGCCAAAGGCTCCAGACAGCATCTCTATATGCCACTGACACTTCCAACACCATTGGATCTGCTGGATCATATGGCCCAAGTGGCAGAGCAGCTTGTACAGCAGCCTGGACCTGTCGCAGAGCCTCCTCTTGTTCAGGTCCCCACTCAAAATTAGCAGCTTTTCTGGTCACTCGATAAATGGGCCGGATGAGGAATATGTTGTCGCCAAAATCCAAAAAGACCAACTAGGCGTTGTGCCTCTTTTTTGGATGTGGGAGGGGCCAGATGCAGCAATTTATCCTTCACCTTAGAAGGGATATCTCGACATGCCCCACACCACTGGACACCTAAAAATTTTACTGACGTGGAAGGCCCCTGTATTTTTGTTGGATTTATCTCCTTTGCCAACTCAGTCCATGGATTGGGAGTGTCATTCTGATTACGGGAATCAGAGTTCTTAGTGTCTCTGAGCCCAGTCAGAGTAGAAAACCATTCATAAAAACCCATTTTTAAGATTCTGTTCCTTAAGAACCACTCCTGGTACCAAGATGTATTAGTTAGGGTTCTCTAGAGAAACAGAATCAACAGGGAACACTTGCAAATATAAAATTTATGAAAGTGTCTCACGTGACCGTAGGAATGCAGAGTCCAAAATCCACAGGGCAAGGCTGCAAAGCTGATGACTCCAATGGATGGCCTGGATGAACTCCACAGGAGAGGCTCACCAGCCAAAGCAGGAATGAAACCTGTCTCCTCTGAGTCCTCCTTAAAAGGCTTCCCATGATTGGATTTAGCATCACTAATTGCAGAAGACACTCCCCTTTGACTGATTACAAATGGAATCAGCTGTGGATGTAGCTGACGTGATCATGACCTAATCCTATGAAATGTCCTCATTGCAACAGACAGGCCAGCACTTGCCCAATCAGATGAACAGGTACCACAACTTGGCCAAGTTGACACCTGTCCCTAACCATGACACACACCAATGTTTATAGCAGCATTATTTACAACTGTCAAGAGATGGAAACAGCCCAAATGTCCATCAACAGACAAGTGGCTAAATAAGCTTTGGTATATACATACAATGGAATATTACACAGCTGTAAGACAGAATAAAGTCATAAAGCATATAACAACATGGATGGACCATGAGGACTATGCCAAGTGAAATAAGCCAGACACAAAAGGACAAATACTATATGGTCTCAGTGATATGGAATAATATCATGAATGAATGAACTTGGAGAATTTCAGGTAAGAACAGGGGTCATCAAGAGATAGAAAAAGGGTGGATTTTGGGTATTTGGAACTGAAGGGATACAGATTGTAAAACAGGACTGATTGTAAAAATTCAGAAATGGATAGCAAAATACTACCTAATTTTATCACAATAATGTTAGTACACTGAAGGAAGCTGAATGTGAGAATGATAGAGGGAGGCGGGCTGGGAGCACAAATGAAACCAGAAGGAAAGATAGACGATAAAGACTGAGATGGCATAATCTAGGAATGCCTGTAGTGTACAATGATAGGGCCTAAATGTACAAATTTTAAAATGTTTCTGCATGAGGAAGAACAAAGGAATGTCAATATTGCAGAGTACTGAAAATAGATGGCAATTTATATTTTAAAACTTAAATTTATATGTGAGACTAAAGAAAAAATGTCTATTTGTTACAAAATTTATATTATTACTAGTGCATTTCCTAATATAACTTATATGGACAGGTTAATTTACCATCATAAGTACATGGAACCTTTAATAAGGCATGAGATTTTGTAGGTTTGTCCAGAGTGATATGCTGATAAATCCCAGAGTGATTTGAACAGTGAATAAAAAAGTATTAGCAAAGTCCCCTTGGGAGAATGGTGAGAAAGGGGGAAAATTCAGTTTCGCCATTTGGAGAATTCTGATATTCTCACAAGCAGTGGGGACAACCAAATCTATAGGCCAAGTCCTTAATTTTTGGGTTTGTTCATACGAAACTTATCCCGCAAAGGACAGACTAAGCCTACTTAAAATTAGGCCTAGGAGTCACCCTCAGAGAACCTCTTTTGTTGCTCAAATGTGGCCTAGCTCTCTCTCAGTCAACATGGCAAGCAAACTCCCCACCCTCCCCCTCTCTACTGGAACATGACTCCCAGGGGTGTAAACCTCCCTGGCAACGTGGGACAGAAATCCTAGAATGAGCTGGGACTTAGTATCAAGGGATTGAGAAAATCTTCTCAACCGAAAGCAGGAAGGAAGAAACGAGACAAAATAAAGTGTCAGTGGCTGAGAGATTTCAAACAGAGTCCAGAGGTTACCCTGGAGGTTATTCTTACACATTTTAGAGCTATCCCCTTTTTAGTTTAAGGTGTATTAGAGAGGCTAGAGGGAAGTGCCTGAAATTGTAGAACTATGTTCCAATAGCCATATTTCTTGAAAATGAATGTTTAATGATAAAGCTTTCACAATGTGACTATGTGATTGTGAAAACCTTGTGTCTGATGCTCCTTTTATCTATGATATTGACAGATGAGTAAAAAATATGGATTAAAAATAAATAATAGAGGGAACAAATGTTAAAATAAATTTAGTAGACTGAAATACTAGTGAACAATGAAAGGGAGTGGTAAAGGGTATAGAAAATAATAGGAGGAACAAAAGTTAAAATCTATTGAGTAGATGGAAATACTAGTGGTCAATGAGAGGGACAGGTAAGGGACATGATGTGTGTGAGGTTTTCTCTTTTTATTTCTTTTTCTGGAATGATGCAAATGTTCTAAAAAAAAATGATCATGATAATGATGAATATACTACTATGTGATGATACTGTGAGCTACTGATTGTACACCACACATGGAATGTTTGTATGTTAAGAATGTTCATGCTTGTATGTTGTAGTTTGATAATACAAAATAAATTGAATTAAGAAAAAAATGGTAACAATCTAATCCTAATTTATCTTCCACTGTTGAAGCCAGACTGAGGTCAGACTAAAAGAATCTAGTTCATGTGTAAAGATGAATTTTCTGAGAAAAAGGATTATAAAGAAATGATTTTCCAGGGACGATGTGAAATCTCCTTGATGAAAGTCTTTAAAAACAGATTATTCATGTAGCTGTGAAGGCTTAGGCTCTATACCTTATATGACAATTCAAGATCCCTGCCAGACCCATCTAAACAGAAAATTTGTCTTTTTTTCTCTAAACAGAACTTTAGAAAAATATCTAGTGTTAAAATTAAAAAAAAGCAAAAACTTCTTAATCCCAAATTCTAGGACAGTCATGTCATATTTATTATGAACCTATGCAAACCAATAGTTACAGCAAATTCACTTCATCGTTCCAGGGGCAAAAAAAAGGTAAGCAGTATAATCAAAGATCCTGCTATGTCACAATTTCCATAAAATTTTGAGTGTCAGCAAACACTTATTTGGCCAGAAAATATCCAGTGACTAATTTAGCTGAAAGTTAATTTATTTGATTATAAAGAGAAATGAAAACACTTATTAGATTAAAAAGAAATGGTATATTGTGCATTACTCATTATATATGTAGAACGGAATGATCAATAAATAAAAAAGAAAGAAATGGTATGTACTTATCAGGAAAAACAGTTTCTGCCCTACAGCAATTCCTTAACTAAGAGAATATTATTTTAAAATGTAGTTTTTACATTAAAGCCTTTACTATCCAAGAGTAGTGCTGAATACAGAATGTCCTATTAAAAATACAATTTGAAATATTTAAGATCTACCGCTATAGGGCACTAAAACCCCACTTACATTTATAATGACCAAAATCTGGAATATTAACTTTGAAAAGCAAATACAGTAAGTTTCATTTCTCAAGGGAAGTCACTTGGTTTGCTGACATAATGTGCAATGGATAACTGGTCATTGGTTTAGCAACTAAGACATATAGATCATCTGTCAGCTGGTCACATAGTTAGAAGTAGGACAAGGGGGCAATCATGACAGATGATGGTAATATGTCTCAGAAATATGGCCTACTGCTGTGGTGGGTGTACCTCTGCATGAATTAGAAAAATGCACCTTCTCTGAGTGTAACTGCATATCTACAGATGCCTAGCTTAAAGAACAGAAAGTTCTTTTTACATATTAGAGAAAGGTGTCTCTCTACCTGGTATCATTGTACGATGTACATTTTGCTTAACTCTAAGCAGTGGGCCTGAACTTACATTTAAGAACCCCATGCCTAGTAGCAGACAGGAAATCCCTTATCTTCTAGGAAGGAAGGAAAGTAGATAAGTCTCATTCTCCACAGACTCAACTACCTACCAAGCCCTCCCTCATTCTAGAAAAGTTGGAGGTGGCTACATTTCCATTAAATTGGGCTTTATTTTCAGTCATCAGGGGAGAAAAAAAGGCAAAATATCTCCAAAATGATCAAGTAATAAAGCCTTCAAGATTTGCTCTGCAGATGTAAGGTATTATAGCTTCGCTTTTTAATCACAGCTTCCCTTAGCACAAACTTCAACTTGATTGAAAGGACAGAAGCTTACCAGTATACAGGATATTTACCTACGTGAATATTTACTAAAAAATGCTCTGTACTTTGAAGGAAGGGCCTTTAACTGTAAAAGAGAAACTATAAAGGGTACTACAGTTCCATTAATTATAAAAAGAAAAATGATGGCTTCCTTTGTTTATTTCAATTTTGCCTTTAAAGATTTACATTCAAAACAGATTATAATTAGCAATCACTAAAGCTTTGGCTTGACTTAAACTTAAGAGAATAATACATTAAGGAGCTCTCTGGAATGGAAACACAGAACGAAATTCTACTCAAACTAAACATATCAATTCAGTATTATAAAAAAATGAGAAAAACAACATTTTACTGTTTAAAATTAACAATGATTTATGTATTAGGAAATTACTTTGACCATTAAAGAAAAAAAACCCGTGCTTCAAGATAAAGAGAAATTATACAAACACATACACACCCTACATACACTTATCCTAAAGTCAAGGCTTTGGCATTTTAAAGTAAAATAAAACATTATAAATCATTTTTGTTTATTGCAACTGGCTATGTTAAAATCAATACGGGGCAGTGCAACAGTGGCTCAGAGGCAGAATTCTCGCCTGCCATCCTGGAGACCTAGGTTCAATTTCCAGAGCCTGTCCGTGTCAAAAAAAAAAATCAATATGACTCCTAATGCAAGCCTGTCATTAACCCAACAGGCAAAAATGATAGGGATTCACTATAATGGAAGGAAGATACTGCCAGCAAAGAAGGGTGGATGAGAATGTCTATCATAATATGAGTAGCCACCTGCTTTAACTTCTGTCCTCAACTTTCCTTTTAACTTTAGGACTTGCTTAGGTAATTATAAGATCCACCTACCAAGGTGTCTAGCATACTTTTCAAGAATAAAACTGCCTGGCACAGAGAGAGAACTGTCAGAGACACACACAAAACCCAAAGGCATACTGAACAACACAGGAAGACCAAGAAGTATCCACTTGTGATGGTTAGGTTCTAGCATCACCTTGGCCAAATGATTATGCCCAGTAGCCTAGTCAAGCAAGCATTGACCTTACCATTCCTGCAAGGATATTTCATGGCTGGATGATAAACCAGAAGACTGGTGTATTAAATCATCAGTCAGTTGATTGCATCTGTGGCTAATTACATTGGCAATCAACTAAGGCATACCTCCCACAATGAGATAATCCCATCCGTCAAGGCTTTTAAGGAATAAGAGAGCATTTTCACTGCTTCTTCAGCCAGGACGCCTCTCCTGTGGAGTTCATCCAGACTCTTCACTGGTGCCACCAGCTTCACAGCCTGCCTTATGGATTTTGGACTCTACCATTCCCACGGTTGCATGAGACATCTTTATAAATCTTCGATTTACAGTTCTTTCCTGTTCGTTCTGTTTCTCTGAAGAACACACCACCCAACAATGCTGTCAGCACTTTTTTACCCAAAATTATGAAATTTATAAACCTTCAACCTACAACTGATAGTACTGGCTTTGGAAACTGATCTAAGTGTGATTAGCAGTTTCAAATGCTAGTTCCACCACTTTCACACTGTGGGAAACCTTCAGCAAATAACTTCTGTGTTAATTCCCATATCCATAAAACAGGAATAACATAGGACCTACTTCCTAAATTATTAAGAAAATTGAAATTAGGTAATATATAAAAAAAACTTAGAACACTGCCTAGCATACTGCATACACTCAATAAATGTCAGCCATTATTATTATTATTACTATTACTATTATTACCAATAATGGTAGTTTTTTTACTTGCCCTTTGGTCCAGAAATGCTACTTCTGGAAATCCACCCTGGAAAAATAATCTAAAATACAGGAGAGAAACAAAAATATTTATTACAATGTTATTTTATAATGGTGAAAAGTTAGAGGAACCTAAATGTTCACCAACAAGGAAGCAGCAGGGTATTTTATCAAATATCCATTCAGCGAAATGTAACTTCATCACTAAAATATATATTTGAAATGTAATAAAGAATTATGAAGCAAAATAAGCATGTTTATGGGATTACACAAAGTGGAAAAACAAGATAAAAACTGTATGTATATTGCTATAATTATGCAAAATTATATTTAAAATATAGATAAAAAAGAACAGCAAGCAATAAACAATCCAAAAAGGAAATAAAGAAAACAATTCAATTTACAATAGGCACTAAAATAATCAATTATTTAGGAAAAAATTTAATCAAGCATCTAAAGAACTTGTATGCTTTTGTAGTTTCTGTAGCAAACTACAAAACATAGCAGAGAGATATTTAAGAAGGCCTAAATAAATGAAAGGACCCTCCATGTCCATGGATTGGGAAACTAAACACCATTAACATGTCAATTCTCCCAAAGCAATTTATGGATGTAACATAATCCTAATCAAAATTCCAATACCCTCCTCTGCAGAAATGGAAAAACCAATCATCAATTTCACATGGAGGGGTGAAGGACCCTGAAGAGCCAAAATCATCTTGATAAGGAAGAACAAAGTTGGAAGACTCATACTTTCTGATTTCAAAACATATGACAAAGTTACAATAATTAAAACAGTGTGGGACTGTCACAAGGATATACATACAGATCAATGGAATAAAATTGAGTGTTCAGAAATACTCTCATATCCATGGTGAACTGATTTTGACAAGGCCACCAAGTTCACTTAATAGGGAAAGAATAGGCTCTTCAATAAACAGTGTTGGGAACACTGGACATATACATGCAAAAGAATGAAAATGGGCCCCTACCTCACAACACACACAAAAATTAACTCTATATGGATATTATTTTAGTTTGCGAAAGCTGCCAGAATGTGATATACCAGAACTGGGACAGCTTTTATGAAGGGAATTTAGTAAGTTGCAAGTTATAGTTCTAAGGCCATGAACATGTCAAAATTAAGGCATCCAGGGAGACACCTTAACTCCAAAGAAAGGGTCAATGAAGTTCGTTTCTTCAAAGAACATATACAAATGGCCAATAAGTACATGAAAAGATGCTCAATCTTTAGCCATTAGGGAAATGCAAATCAAAACCCCAATGAGATACCAGTTCACACTCACTAGAATGGCTATTATTAAAATTTAGAAATCTAGTGTTGGTGAGGATGTGGAGAAATAGGAACACTTTTGCACTGTTGGTGGGAATGTACAATTGTGGTGCTACTACGTAAGACAGCTTGGTGGTTCTTCAAAAAGTTAAACATAGAAACATCATATGAGCCTGTAATCCCACTTCTAGATATATACTCAAAAGAATTGAAAGCAGGGACTTTGAACAGCAATCCCTACACCAATATTCACAGCAGTATTATTTACAATGGCCAAAATGTCAAAGCAACTCAAATTTCCATCAGCAGATGAATGAATAAACAAAATGTGGTGTATATATATATATATATATATATGCATGTAAACCTCAGCCATACAAAGGAATGAAATTGTGATACTTGCTACAACATGGATGAACCCTGAAGACATTTTAAGTGAAATAAACTAGACACAAAAGGACAATATTCTATGATTTCACTTATATGAAATAATTAGAATATGCACATTCATAGAGACAGAAAATAGATCACAGGTTACCAGGGGTGGGGGTAGAGGAGAGAAATAGAATGTTAATGCTTAATGAGTACAGAGTTTCTGTTGAGGTGATAGAAAAGTTTTAGTAATGGATGGTGGTGATGGTTGCACAACACTTTGAATGTAATTAACACCAGTGAATTATATACTTGAAATTATCTACTTGGTTAAAACAGGAAATTTTATGTTGTATAAATACTACCACAATTTAACTAAAATGGATAAGTAATAAACCAAAACATAATAATGCATGTAATAAGGTAATAAGATTTAGAGTGATTATTTTTCCTTTTCTTTTTTTAATCCATCATGTAGTCATAATACTTCCATAATTTTAGAATTTATTTTTAAAAGTTTTAAATGTTTCAGATTTTAATACATATTAAATAGGCCTGTTAAAATGTAATAAAAGTTAAACCAAAAAAATATATTACTACCATGGTAACAGTTCAAAATAAAAACTAAGAATAAAAGAAATGTTTCAAATATTAACACAAAGTAAAAATATTACTTTTGATCCTCTATAAATATTAAAGGAACAGGATTCCTAAAGCATGGATATTATGCCATTCCTTTGTTCAAAAATAACCAATGATTCTCCAAAATCTATAAAACACAGCCCAGGCTCCTCGTGTGGCTTTCAACTGCAGTACCGACAAGAGTTCCAAACGCATCTTCTACTCTTCTCACCTAAATCCCAAGCCAGGGATCCTCAGTGTGGGTTCCAGCACACTGATGTATCTTGTCCATTGTAAGTATGTCACAAACAGCTTGTGACCAATAATGACTCATATATCCAAACTTGTGAATCATTTACTTTTTAAAAATAAACAAGAAAGGATTCATATAATGTCTTCTCACTTACCTGCATTAGAAAGAAGGGGTGGAACTTCTGCTAGAACATTAGGAACTGCCCATAATCCAAGGTTCCCCATGGAAATATTTTACTCTCAAGATCTTATCTGTCACCTGAGTCAAAGTAAAAAGAGATGCTTCAAACCAGGATTTTAAAAAAAGAGTGGCATCCTTAAAGGTACCTATTAAACTTGTAAGGGGAGCAAAAGACCGTCTCACTTCAAACTATGGTTGGCAATTAAAATTTAAAAGCCATCTTTCTGCTCATAAAACTCAAGGAGAGGGGACAGAAGGACCCTAGAGGCAACCACAAACTAGGAGAGGAACCTTTTTATAATCATTCTTCTCTATCAAGATGGAAACAGCTGCTTAGCAGGTGAGAGTCCAAAAATGTCATTGTATTGATTTTCCATTCACAGTACTGATATTGTCTCCTTTTTAAATATATTTAAGTAAAACAAATTCAGTCAATCTCAAAAACAATATTAAGTATACCAAAATACAGAGGGTATTCAAATATGGAAAAAAAAACGAAAGGGCTTCTGGAATGAACGAGGGTGGGGAAAGCCTGCTCTAAACAAATGGAGCTAAAACTATGCCATTTTATTTCCTTTGTACCATTTTCACACTTTTTCTCTCACCTGAAATGTTTTACTCTCCATCTCTCTCCATCTAAACTCTGTCTATTAAAAACCTAGGATACTACCAAATATCAGTTACTCCTCTAAATTATCTGAGATTCCCACACTCCCTCAATCAAGCTACTGCATTCTCACCAGTGGTCTGACAGCGCATCTTGCAGCTCCACTATTTCTTAAAAGCTCATCTTTCCAAGTAGATGGAACGTTCTCTGAGGGCAGAGAATGCACTGATTCATCTTTGAGCATCAGATCACAGGCTTAACACTGTTTTCCATATGTGACAGACTATGTATAAAGTGTTGACTTGTAGTATCCAGAATTTATAAAGAGATTGTACAACTCAACAACAAAAAGACAGCCAACCCAATTACAAAATGGGAAAAAGACTTGAACAGACACCTACCAGAAGAGGAAATACAAATGGCCAAAAGGCACATGAAGAGATGCTCAATGTCCCTGGCCATTAGAGAAATGCAAATCAAAACCACAATGAGATATCATCTCACACCCACCAGAATGGCCATTATCAACAAAACAGAAAATGACAAGTGCTGGAGAGGATGCGGAGAAAGAGGCACACTTTTCCACTGTTGGTGGGAATGTCAAATGGTACAACCACTGTGGAAGGCAGTCTGGCGGTTCCTCAAAAAACTGAATATAGAATTGCCATACGACCCAGTAATACCATTGCTAGGTATCTACTCAAAGGACTTAAGGGCAAAGACACAAACAGACATTTGCACACCAATGTTTATAGCAGCGTTATTTACAATTGCAAAGAGATGGAAGCAGCCAAGATGTCCATCAGCAGACGAGTGGCTAAACAAACTGTGGTATATACATACGATGGAATATTATGCAGCTTTAAGACAGAATAAACTTATGAAGCATGTAATAACATGGATGGACCTAGAGAACATTATGCTGAGTGAGTCTAGCCAAAAACTAAAGGACAAATACTGTATGGTCCCACTGATGTGAACCGACATTCGAGAATAAACTTGGAATATGTCATTGGTAACAGAAACCAGCAGGAGTTAGAAACAGGGTAAGATAATGGGTAATTGGAGCTAAAGGGATACAGACTGTGCAACAGGACTAGATACAAAAACTCAAAAATGAACAGCACAATACTACCTAATTGTTATGTAATTTTGTTAAAACACTGAATGAAGCTGCATCTGAGCTATAGTTTTTGTTTGTTTGTGTTTTTTATATATATATATTTTTTATTTTTTATTATTTTTATTTTTTTCTCTATATTATCATTCTATATCTTTTTCTGTTGTTTTGCTAGTTCTTTTCCTAAATCGATGCAAATGTACTAAGAAATGATGATCATACATCTATGTGATGATATTAAGAATTACTGATTGCATATGTAGAATGGAATGATTTCTAAATGTTGTGTTAATTTTTTTAATTAATTAATTAATTAATTAAATAATAGGGGGAACAAATGTTAAAAATAAATTTAGTTTGAAGTGCTAGTGGTAAACGAAAGCGAGGGGTAAGGGGTATGGCATGTATAATCTTTTTTTCTCTGTTATCGTTTTATTTCTTTTTCTGTTGTCTTTTTTATTTTTTTCTAAATCAATGTAAATGTTCTAGAAATGATGAATATGCAACTATGTGATGATATTAAGAATTACTGATTGTATATGTAGAATGGAATGATATCTTAATGTTTTGTCTGTTAATTTTTTTTTAATTAATAAAAAAAATTTTTTTTTAATATTCACTTGATTGAACTGAATTTTTAAACAACTTGTTTGGAAGGTGTACTAAGGTAAGCAGTCAAGATCCTACCTTAAACATATAAAGAGATTCCCTAAGCACAGGAAAGGGGGATCGTAAAACCAAAACAAAGCAAAAGCCTCATATTTTGGTGGTAGAATGCTTGCCTTCCACGTGGTAGACCCAGTTTCGATTCCCAGACCAGGCACCACCCCACCCCACCCCCAAAAAAAGCCTCAGATTTTGGAAGAAATTCTAATGGGCCATTTCAAACCAAAATTGGGATCTTCTCTTAAACATAAGGCATTTGTCCACACTAAATCCCAAGACCTCTTGTACAGCAGTAATGTGGAGGTCAAACACTAACCAACAGCAGCTATAACATCTCAAAAGTAAATCACTCACTGTACCACTCAGTATATCGTATTTCGGGAAGGTTCCAAAGAAACTTAAATAAATACATATATTACAACAAGATAAAATGGCATACATAAGAGATGAAAAGAAAAATGGGACAAAGGAAAATTGAATGTAGGAAAGACAAGCTGTCCTGGGAGTTGGG
Source organism: Tamandua tetradactyla (assembly GCF_023851605.1). NCBI lineage: Eukaryota > Metazoa > Chordata > Mammalia > Pilosa > Myrmecophagidae > Tamandua > Tamandua tetradactyla. Next base: position 57,544,551 of record NC_135331.1, on the reverse strand, counting down.
TTAATGTACCAAATAAATGTATTCTATAAAATTCTGCACATCTGCTAGAGGTAGGTCAGAGATTTGGTTCTAACACTTCCAGCAGTCAACAAACACAGGGTGACCCATTCAGTTACATGATTCAGCATAAGTTAAGGTAAAAACAAAAAGCTATCAGAGAACTATTTCTCCCAGGTCCTTATAAAAAGGATACTATACAATGTAACAAATGACGTCCTTCATGCAGTTGATTTGTCAGAGAGCTTTGAAAGACTCTTCTCATAACAACACTCACAGGAATATGAAGGCCCATACATCAATAAATGCAAATGGATGTAGGAGGGTGGGAGGGCCAAGGAAGGGGGCCAGGTACACAGCTCCCAGCAGGTCTAGATTTATCACACAGAGATTTTATTCTATATAAACTAATCTCAGATCCAGAGACTTCAAGGCATCCACCGATCTTTGAAATTATAAACAAAATTTGATGTGCATGTGCATTTTTCTAGGAGAATATGTCTTATAGTTTCATAATATTCTGAAAGGGAAACATGGCCCAAGAAATGTTAAGAAACACTAATCTAAAGAACTAGACTATATATATATCCTGCAGGCAACCCTCCATTAGCAGCTTCTCTTCTGAGCTTCTGAGAAGAGCTGAGCCTCAAGACTGCAAGCCCTGCCAAGCATCTGAAGTATGGCTTCTCTCTGACATGAAATGTGGAGCTCTGAGCCTTAACAGTCAGCCAAGCTGTATGTTAACTGTTGATATACGACCTTTAATTCAGTAATATCCACTAGCATATGGAGAACAAAATAATCCATTCTTCTAGATAGATTTCAGCCATTGAACACTGGCAAAATTGCCTCAAAAAATTGGTGATGATATTTCTTCCAGCCCATATAAAAAAATTAAAACCTTCCTCAAAGGGGAACTGTGGTTAATACAAACAAAGGACTACTGCATGGCTGCAAGAAGGAATGAAGTTGTGAGGCATGTAACTAGGTGAGTGAAACTTGAGGACAGTATTTTGAATGAAATGTCAGAAACAAAAAGGCAAATATTATCAAGCCTCAATCATATGGATTAGCCATAATATACAAACTTAGAGAATTGAAGTCGAGAGTATGGGTTATCAGGTTAGGGCCTACTGTATAGGTTCCTAGATTGTAAGCTCTTACAGCATCACATCTGTTCTGGAGTTGTAATTGTCATTTCTAAATTCTTAGATACTGAGCTATTTGTATATAACCAGGTCATTCCCTGAAACTTCAGCTATTTATGTGATACGTGAGACTCAGAGTTAGAGCTCTGAAGCTATGAAAGTCAACATTACCCCATATAGCAACTGCTAAAAAAGCTGCAAAAGTAATCGACTTTGACTAGAGATATGAATTAAGCTGATCTGGATAGGACTAAGGTAGGTCAGAACACAGGGTAAAGAATGATATATTTAAAACTTTAACTTCTGTGTGAGACCAAAGGAAGAGATGCTTATTTGGTGCAAAATTTATATTCAGGATAACACATTACCTAATTTATCTTGCATCGCCAGTTTATCTGAACACCACAATTACATGGCATCTTGAATAGGGTGTGAGATCTTGTTGGTTTGTACAGGGTTAGCGTGATACTCAGATATATCCCAGAGTAATTTGGGCAGAGAATAAAAAAGTGTTCGCAAAGTCCCCTTGGGGACTGAGGAGAAAGTAGGAAATACTCAACTTCTCCATCTGGGGACTTCTTGATGTTCTAACAAGCAGTGGGAGCAACCAATCCAATAGACTGAGCCCTCAATCTTTGGGTTTGCCCCTATGAAACTTATTCCTGCAAAGGAGAAGCTAAGCCAACTTATAATTATGCCTAAGAATCACCCCCCAGAGAGCCTCTTTTGTTGCTCAGATGTGGCCTCTCTTTCTAAGCCAACTCAGCAGATGAACTCACTGCCCTTCCCTCATGGGGGACATGACTCCCAGGAATATAAATCTTCCTGGCAATGTGGGACACGACTCCCAGGGATGAGCTAGGACCTGGCATCATGGGATTGAGAAAGCCTTCTTGACTAAAACGGGGAAAAGAAAGATGAGATAAAGTCTCAGTGGCTGAGAGATTTCAAACAAAGTCAAGAGGTTATCCTGGAGGTTCTTATGCATTATATAGATATCCCTTTTCAGTTTATGGTGCATTGGAGTGGCTAGAGGGAAGTACCAGAAACCGCTGAACTATTTTCAAGTAGCCTTGATTCTCAATAACAAGTATATAGCTATAGCTGTAACCACGTGAATGTAAAAACCTTGTGTTTTATCCAGGGTATGGACAGATGAGTAAAAACATATGGACACAAAATAAATAAATAAATAATGTGGGAGGGGGTCAGGGTTAAAAAAAATGGGTAGATTGCAATATCAGTGGTCAATGAGAAGGAGGGGTAAGGGATATGGGATGTATGGGTTTTTTCTTTTTTCTTTTATTTCTTTTTCTTGAGTGATACAAATGTTCTAAAATGATCATGGTGATGAACACACAACTATGTGATTATTTTGTGAGCCACTGATTGTATATTTTGGATGGACTATGTGTGCATTAAGATATCTCAATAAAAATTAAAAAAAAAAAAAAAACCTTTTACCTATGGATAAAAATTACAGATAAGAACAAAAACAACCATTTTCCTAGGCAAACATTTTTCATGAACTTTAAAAATGACAATCTTTCCACACCAATTGATACAATTTGAGCTTTTTTTTTTTAACCCTTTTGTTATTTTTATTGTATGCTATATAGCAAAACAATGACTCATCTAGCTTTAGACACATACACAGTCAGCTATCCTTTCAGAGTATGGTGACTGAATGTTCCAAAGGCATCAAGTGAGGATGCTGGCCCATAGGACCACTAAGACAAGGCTCTTTAAGATGTCTTCATCTAGAAGTCATAGTCGTCCAGAGTCTGGTCCTCAGCATAACAAGTCCAGAGACTTATCTTTGTCAGAGAATCCACAGTCAAATAGGCTCAAGAAGACTAACTCATGCTAACCTAACTCATAAGAGGCTGAAGTCCAAATCAAAATATCAATTTATTAATTAATCATAAGGAATATTCATTTTCACTAGTCAGAAAACTTGTACCTAAAGCTAAGATGGTACTTTCTCTGTGCCAAGATATACAGAATATTGAATTAGTAATCAGAAGTTAGAACAAAGACAGTTAGAGGGTTTTGAGGATACCTAATGAATTATTTTTGCCCAGCATATAACATTCTAGTGATCCAAGTTGTGGCTCCCACATAGAGTCTCTTCCTTGAACACTTGCCCCAGCATTGCAGACCTCCTGCTCTCTGAGCTTTCTTCTACATTCTTCTCTCCATTCAATACTTAATATAAGGCATGATGATACAGCATTATTATCCCTATTTTCCAAATAAAGAAACTCCCTGATAAAGTTGCTTAAACAACTTGCCCAAGGTCACAAAGCTAGTATAAGGTAGAGCAGAGACTTAAACCCAGATCTCAAGCCAAAGTTTATATTCTTAATCATAGACTAAATTATCAAGATGTCATTCCCTGGGTCTCCCACCTCCCATTTTGATTTAAATGCCTCTCCTCTGTGTTCCCATAAAACCTTAAGCAACCATGACCACAATTTTTGATATATGGATCTATCTCTCTTACGAGATTGAAACTTTTTGAGAATAGGGGTCATGTTTCATTCACCCTTGTATCCCCAGGGAATTATCTGTCCAGGTAACCATGCAAACTACTTTGTTGAGTAGTCTAATATAAACATTACCAAATTGGAGGCTTCGAACTAGCCATGTACTCTTAGGGAAGTCACGACTTCTCCAGCCCTCGTCTAAAACATGGGATGAAATGGATGCACAAGATGGCCCAACTGCAGATGGGCAATAGACTTTAATGTCATATTTTATTAATCTGAGTTATTAGAGATAAAATCAAATCTTAATTTATTCTCTGTACCACTCCACAGACAGCATATGCATATAAATAAGAGAGTCCAGAAAAATCTTCTTTTCTAACTGCAGTTAACTATAATCTATACTAAAATCAAACAGTGGCACCCTCATCTGGTGAACATTAAACAAATGTTAAAACAAAACAAAACAGACAGGAATTAGATGGTGAAATTTTCTTTCAATTATCTATAAAGAAAAAGCAAGAGAAACATTAATATTATTTATTATCACATTCTCAATATCAACTAAAAAATTCCTATTTATAGCCCTTTCCTTATCAAAATAAGAGAGAACAATTATCCTATTTTTAAGGGTACAGATAATATTATTTTGAAAACAGCAGGCTTTTAAGATAAGGTACAATGAAAAACATTTCATGCTTTGGCTAACAATGATCATCTCCTTTATTAAAAAAATTTAATGAAAAGTTATGTACATGTAAAATATTTTTAGCAAAATAAAACATTTACTGGCTCCCTTTTCCAGATGGCACATTTGCCATAATTTAGTACTAGAAATTTTTAAACTTCAAAACTGTTTGGATTTGCAACTTTATATTAGAATAACTTAAAAGAAAAAAATTTTTAAACCACCCATTCACTGCAAAGTCCTGGCTCAAAGCATGCCAATACAAAACACCCAGAAAACCACAACCCCAAGGTTTCAGATTAATAGAACATCCAAATCTTCATATTACAAATAAATCTGTGCTTTCTAAGACCAGAATCTCATTATCACCTGCCAACAATGTAATATAAAAAAATAAGCATATTAAAAATTTACAGCAGTCTAGACACATAAAATCAAAATACAGACATTCTGACTCAAGCCAAGAAAACAAATCACTCATTATACCACAGGCTTGCCGTTCAGGTGTATTTTTGCCCAAATATAGAGCATCTCTTCCCTTAAATAACTTTACATTTTTCATCTACCTGATGACCAAAGGGAGGGAAACTCCACACTATACAAGAGGCCACAAAATTACAACATGTGAGAACTTTCATTTTGAAAGATTATAAAAAGGACCATGATTGATAGAAAATAGTAAAAACTGATTTCAGGTCTACCACATAAGTTTTCTTAAATTGATCATTCATTCATGACAAGGAGCAATTACTTTGTATCAAAGAGATGATGTAAGATAAGATAATCAATTGAAAGTTTCTCAAAGCTCATCCAAAACAAAGGCCAAAGAAAAAGCAAAACGCTTGAAAGTGACTGATGTCCTGTCACCTACAGCCACCCAAAGAATAGAAAGGCCCTGAGAAGAAAGCTGGCGGAAAAGTAGGATGGGAGCAAGGGAGGGTAGGGCTGGGGGGGTTGGACGAGGAGGGAAATAGGGGTTTAGGGACCGGGAAGATAAGGGTTAGAATGTATACTGCTAAAAAACAAAAAGTATGCAGCAATAAAACCCCGTTACAAACTGATTTAACAGAGATAAGGTAGCTTGATGCTCTTTGGAGTACTGCGCTGGAGACACATGTCCCACCCAGCCTGAGCCCTTGCACTGGGACCGGAGCCAACCCACGCCCTGTCCTCCAGGAAACCTGAGCCCTAGAACGCACTCCAGCGGAAAATGCAAGAGGCATCTAAACCGTCCCCTAGCACCATCTCTTGCTCCCAGTCAATCCCAAAAGTCTCACTAAGCCGGGAGATGTCTGCGCCCCAGGCCGACCGGCATGCAGGGTGAGATTTGAGCACCGCCTCCTCTGCGGTCACTGCCACTCTGCAAAGGCCCAGGGCACCTTGGTCCCGCGCAGCGAAGCAGCTAAAACCAGGCAGCCAGCGAGACGCTCCTGTCAGTTAGCCGGACTGCACTTGCAAAGTTGATAGAGTAGGGAAGAAGTGCAGAGCTGCCCCTTGGGTTCCTCGCGAAAGGGAAGGTGATGGGAAGGGGTCAAAGCTTCGCTCACTGAGCGCCACTCTGCTCTGCAAATTTGGTCTCTTCCCTAATGAAGCATCAAAGATTATTTTCTTTCTCCTTTGTGCATAGTCTGGCCTCAAACCTTAGAACAAGGGCAGTGAGATTCGGCGCTAAAGTTCCCTGGATATGCTATTAATTCTTGTGATTAATACCTCGCAAAACTGTCATTTGCTGGGTTCTGGCCCTGGAGCCTCACTAATTAAAAGGCACCATATAAGCTGCGAATGACACTTACTCCCACAAATCGGACCTTCCGCTCCAAGAGGTCTGGATCCAGCAGTGTTTTTACAACTTGAGCCCCATTTGGAACGAGTGGCTTTGTCCAGTCCGGCACCAGGTCATCACCACCCCCTCGTACCTGGGTCCTACCCGGCAACGCACAAAACGTCCTGTTGTTTACGTACACACAACACACACTATAAAACAAAGCCCTAGGAACTCCTACCTCGCCCCCGTGCCCGTCGAAGATCCCGAAGATGGACGGGTGCGTCTTGTTGACCAGATCAGTAAGAACTTCAAAGCGGTCCTCCATGTGGTCCCTCCGGCCTTGGATGGAATACACCGCCACGTTGTGGCTCTTGAACTCCCAGGTCTTGGAAAACTCGGCTTCGAGCACGTCGAGCCCCCCGAGCCCATCGTTCTGCATGATCTCGGCCACCTTGCCCTTCACCATCTTCACGGCGTCCCGGCTGGACTTGACGATGGTCTTCACTTCGTCCGTGTGGAAGAAGTAACTCCACAGCGCCAGACTAATGCACAGCAAGAAGAGCGTCTCGGGTCTCAGCAAGAAGTAGCGCATGATGCGACCCAGCAGAGACAGCAAAGTCATTGTATCCTCTATCATTTATTATCGATAGAATCCCAACCACCAGCAGCGACGCGCGCCCGGAAGGCTGGCCGGGTCCCGGAGCACTGCGGGGACAGCCGGCGGGGAAGGAGGCGGAGCGGTGGCCGAGGGTGGCTAGGGCAGGCGCGCAGAGCCGGGCGGGTGGCGGGAGAGAAGGCTGCTCCAAGCGGGCACCGCAGGCAGAGGCAGTTTCCCTTTTGTCTCCCTGCTTTCGCGGCTCTGAGGCCCGGGCTCTGAGGCCCGCGCCCTGCGCACCGACGCCCGTGCCCGTCGCCCGCACCGCCTCTCCTCCCTGCGCCCCTTTATGAGGCGGCCGCGGCGAGACAGCTGCAACAGCAGGAACAGAAGCCGCCGCGGGTGCCCGGGCTGGGCGAGTGGAATCAAGTTAAAGTTGCGCCGGGCGGGTCCGCCACGAAGGGCGGGGGAGAGAGTTCGGGGCGCCGGCGCCCGCGCGGCCCCTTCGGCGGTGCCCCCTCGCGGCTTCGCGGAGCTAGCAGCAGGTGAGGAGGCGCTGGGCACGAGAGCCCGGCCGGCGAGGGATGCACGTCCCCTCGGCCGCTACTGCAGGGGAGCGTGGAGCCGGCCGGGAGCTCCGAGTCCTTCACATACCCTAAGGAGCCCCAGAGAATAAAAGTTTTGCAGGAACCTGGGCAAAGGCGGGGAGTACGCCGAGCCCAGCGACGCGGCACAATCGGCTGTAAGCCGCAGGCGGGCAGCCGGGCTCTGCCTGCCTCTCCGCGGCGCCTCCCGGCTCGGCTTGGCTCGGTTCGATTAGGCTCGGCTCCGCTCGCGCGCTCCCTCCTCGCGCCCTGGCTCGCGCTCGCCCCGCCCCGTCCCGCCCTCCCCGCGCCTGGGCTCGCGGCCCGGAGGTGCACCCGCCGAGCTGTCAAAGGCTGAGGAAGGTCTGGGCGGCAGCTGGCGCGCGCTAAACACCGGAGCGGTCTAGGCGAACCGAGGGGGAGTGAAGGGGCGCATCCGCTGCCTAGTTCATGCGGATAATCGTCCCTGCCTCCTTTCAGGACTTGCAGGTCAATGTAATACAGACCCTGGTGATCTTATCGTAGGTTTCCTGGGAGCCACAGCTGCCCGCTGGGAAACAGAGGGCCGCACGTGAGCGCCCTCCCCTTCGGCTGGCGGCACGGTAGTGCGGTCTCCGCCTCGGCAAGCCTAAGGCAAGCGAGAAGGGACGTAATTCTTACGGCTCGCAAAGCGACGCGGAGAAGAGCGCGCTGGGCCGCTAGTCACCTCCTGGTGCTTTTATACCACGGTGGCTTCGGCTGGGAGCTCTAGAGAGACCGAGAATGGGCCTGAGGCCTAGCAGCCCTTTCGCGACCAGAAAAGTCCGGCCCAAAAGCAACAGGGTGGGGGGAATCGGAGCCACATGGAAGGGCGCTCTGATGAGGAAGGGTTGGTCTCCCTGCCCAAGGCCTGGGGGAGAGCAGCCGCAGCCCCTGGGGCAGATGACTTCGCTGCCACAAAGGCTTTCCCTGGGCGCAACCCTTCCTCTGGAATATTCGGAGTGGAGCCCCGGGGCGCCCCTGACCCTACCGGGCCAACCTTGCAGCTGGGCGAGGGCTCTAACTCTGCTGCTCAGGTTTGAGGGTCCCTTTGAAGCTCCTACTAGTGACTTTCCAGTGCCTCCGTCATCGCAGGAGAAGGTGAGGGAGCGTGTGGAGGGATCTTTCGCTAAGCACAGGTTGAAGGTCACAGGGAAGAGTGCGGGCTTCCAGAAGCTATCAGAAATAACGTTGAAATGTGGGCTGGGGGTCGGGGGCCTTGAAACACTGGAAACCGTACATGGAAAGAACAATGGACGAGTCCGCTTAGGATGCAGAAAAACATGAGCTTTAAGGGAAAATACTCACTTTTGCTACTCCTCTTCTGGAAGAAGAGTACCGATTGGCACCTTCGAATCCGCTGTGCTTGGAGAGAGTAGCGGATTCCTGATCCTAGCCGAGCCAGTGTGTGTCTCTTCCCTCAAGTACTTCTGCCTTGGTATGATCCCTATTACGTTTTTTTAAAAAAGGAAACCACTGGAAATAAATACACCAAAATGCTCACGGTTTTTAACTGTAGTATATTATGCGTGGTTTTTATTTTCTGCTCTAGACTTCTATTTTTCTAAAACTTTTCCAAAGTTTCTACAAAAGGCATGGATTTCCATCATAATCAGAACAGAAATTAGAACTTTGACATTTAAATGGCATATTCACAATGATCTCTACGATAAAAAACGCGCAGAAAAGACATTAAAGAAACATGTAGCACTGCTAACAGTATTTTTGACAATTGGGATTATAGCCTCCTATATGCCTGGCACGCTTCCATATTTTCCACCCGATAAATAGATCAAATAAACACTTTACAAATAATTTGGAGTAGTCATGATGCCGGAGATTCCAAAACGAGATAATGAATATAAAAGTTTTTAGGAACTGCAAAACTAATGTAATACATTAGGATTATTATGAAGATGAGGTTATAGTTTTTCTTACTGTAAATTAGCAAATGACTTTTGGATGCACTTTCAGTCTTTCTGGACATGAAGCTCTTTCTCTGTGGCAAAGGCAACTTGCAGAAAGCCTGATCAAGATTCTAGAACTACAAGTCAAACTAGGCCTTGGAGTAAAAGTAAAGTTCCAAATTGCCCATCCAGCCTGTTCACACATTATTGTATGGATGGTAGAATAGATATGCTTGAGAGACATGACCCCTCTTTCCCCCATAACTAAATAAAGAAGAGGGAGGGCCATACTGTTCTCTCTAGAAGTTAAATATCAAAAGGAGGGCTTGACTTGATTAATTAATAAATCTAGATATGCCACAGATTCTGAAGATATGCCTTGACATTTACATCTAAGTAGTTTATCTGAAAATCAATAAAATGATTTTTTAAGCAGACCCTATAGGCATTTTCCTGCTTCTATTAAGAAACTCATGTTTACATATTAGTTTCAAATAAAAGTCCCAAGCAAGCTTTTTGTTATTATTTACTGTGAGTTTTAATATTTAGAGAAACAAAATAATACTTTCCTCTAGTGACAAACTGACATTTGTATATTCCCTAAGATTACAAAGGTTTTCATGTAACTTATTTTATCTCAGGTTGAGAAAAATGGAGAAAGTGAGCCAGAAGGATGTTAAGTGAATATTATAATTCAGCAAATAAAAAATTGGAAACTCAGATTCATGTCTTTTGACCACTAGCTCAATACTATAATATCCATTAATTGCCCAATGATACTGAAATGATTAAGCTAATTTTTATAGCATTTTAGTAGATCTCTATTACGGAAATCTTAGAAAGAATACATGGATTCTTATTCCACAATTCTGATTCTAGTCTTTGGGACAAGCATTGCACTCAGTATTTGCATCACCCAGTGGGAGGTACATAGGGCAGAAGACAATGCAAATAAACTGGCTTTAATCTTTACATAAAGCCTAAAAGATCTGCTGCTAAAGTAAAATTATATCTGAATTTCCCAGGAGAAAAGAAGTACCATATAATGAACATTATGCAAATACTTTAGCACACAAGTGACATGGTAATGACAGAGAGCTAGCTAATTGCAATCTTAAATTTCCATGAGATACATACAATAGTGATAAGATAGTTGCCAAGTAATTACCATTTTCTACTGTGCAATTAACTCATGTCAGCCTTGCAAGTATATAAAGAACATAAAATATAGCTTTTTAAAAATATTCTCAGAAAAAACTTCTAGGGCTGTAACTATTAGGTATAAGAAATCTTTTTAAAACAAAATTTGATAAATCCATACTCCAGTTATGATATTGTTCCACGAAGTCCTCATTTCATTTTTTTGGTCATCTCTCACAAAGTTAAGAAGGCCAAATTTAAATGACTTATCAGCTGAGCCCCTGAATGATGACTGTGTTAAAAATCCCCAGAAATAAGCTTTAAATGAAACTTTTATACATATAGAAAATCTCTGCACATTTTAAAATTTCCCTATTAGTTTGAGTTATATTTATAAATTAGTCTTGTGATCTGCATACAGATATATACAGAGTATTGATATTAGTACTCTTTTAAAAAAAGATTCTATCAATAAACACTTTTATATTATAACCTTTTAAACTATACAGTTTAGAAGAGTGCGTACAAGTATTGTCATGAATAAAACTCTAAATGCTACAACCATGGTGTGGTAGCCCAATGCCCTTAAAAGCCCTTAATAAACCTGCTTTAGCTAAGGACAAAGGACAAGAAAGTAAACAGTCCCCCCTGAGGAAGAAGAATGCAACTACAAATGGCCTTGATTATATTTTAGTCTTAAACACTGACCTTAGTAAAACATCAGGCTTTAGGTACCCTTTAATCATTATAATGAGACCCAATGTCATCATACTATATGGAATGTCTTTATTCTGAAATACATTGCCTCATGCATTTCTGTTCCCTTCACGGGGCATTAACACCTAGTTGGCCGCCACCAGAGAACTGTTCGTAAGTCCCAGTATCTCCATGTCTGATTCCGTGCCTGGTGTGTTTTTTGGTCTAGCAGGTACACCCTCCTGTGGACTGCATGAGCTCAGTCTGGGCCCAAACAGATGGTAGGAGCATAAAAGTTCCTTCCCTATCCCCCCTCTCTACCTGTCTGCTACAAGTAGCCACTATCCTGAATTTTGTTTTGTCATTCCCTTGCCTTTTTAAGAAATAACTTCATCACATATGTCTGCAATTGTAAGTAATAGATTTTTTTAGTTTTGCTTGGCTTTGAGCTCTATAAAAATGGTATCTTACTGTATATAATAGTCATATGGCACTTTGTTTTTTCACTCAATATTATATTTCTGTATTCTTCTAGGTTGTCACATATAGCTTTTGTTCAATCATTTTCACTGGTATATAGTATTTATTTAATTTTTTTTAATTTTTATTGATACAACAACATACAAGCACATACATTCTTAATATACAAACACTCCATACATGGTGTACAATCAATGGCTCACAATATCATCACATACTTGTAATTCATCACCATGATCATTTTTTAGAACATTTGCATCACTCCAGAAAAAGAAAAGAAAAAAGAAAAAACTCATACATACCAGACCGCTTACCCCTCCCTCTCATTGACCACTAGTATTTCCATCTATCCAGTATACATATTTTTTAATTTTAACATTTGCCCCCCCTATTATTTATTTTTAATCCATATGTTTTACTCATCATAGATAAAAGGAGCATCAGACAAGGTTTTCACAATCACATAGTGACACTGCGAAAGCTAAATCATTATACAGTCATCTTCAAGAAACATGGCTACTTGCTATATAGTATTCTCCTGTGTGACTATTCCATAATTTATGTATTAATCTTCCTTCTGTGAATGTTTGTGCTACCAGTTTTTTATTATGAGCAATGATTCCATGGATGATTTTTGTTCAGTCACTTGGTGCACATATGCAAAATTTCTCTTTGGTTTATACCTAAGAGAGAAATGCTGGATAGTAGAGTTTGAAAAGATTCAACTTTACAATTTAGGATCAAACTGTTTTTGAAAATAGATTGTACCGCTTTACACTAGCATCAACATCATAATCAAAGCTCCTTAGTGTAAGAAGACATTACTATAAATACATTTCTGCTTTAAAAGTGTGTGCTAGTTCAAAAAGCCATGACCTTTAATCCTCATTCAGTATTGCTGGGTTGGAATTTTTTTAATTATCCATGGAGCTGTGATCCATCCAATTGTGGATAGTAACTTTTTTTTTTTTTTAAATATAACAAAAACATTTTTAACATATGATCATTCAGTTCTACACATAATAATCAGTAATATCATCACATAGTTGCATATTCATCATCATGATCATTTCTTAGAACATTTGTATGAAGTCAGAAAAAGAAATAAAAAGACAACAGAAAAAAATTCATACATATCATACCCCTTACCCCTCCTTTTCATTGATCACTAGCATTTCAATCTACTAAATTTATTCTAACCTTTGTTCCCCCTATTATTTATTTTTATTCTGTATGTTTTACTCGTCTGTTGATAAGGTAGATAAAAGGCGGTATAGTAGCATACTTATTTGGACTTATAATTTTAATATCTCAGGTGCACTGTCAAATGGAGAACTAATGTGGCAAACTGATCATGTTTTAGTATAATACAGTTTTATTTCACTAGGCTGCAAGAACACCGAGTGCTTTTCCAACACCCAAATTTTTGTATTAACTGAAGAGATATATCAAAGATGATACTTCTATTTTTTAAATAAAAATGTCAGTCTTGGCCCAAATCTGTTTATATAAGTCATACCCCAGAATCCTTAATCTAATTGCCCTAGGTTTTTCTCTGATAATCTTCAAACAAGCTTACTAAATTCTAGTGTTACTCCAAAGCATTTCCTGAATTTTTTATTCTAATTAACATTCATCTTTATTATAGCCACTTTATAATGTGAATTATGATAAATAATTGGATAATTGTTTTATAGTAGATCCAAGGCCGACAAGGAATAGCATAGATGGGAAGAAAAAAGATGAAATTTTGTTTCTCTAGCAGGTAGGGGTATTTTTGTTTGTCAGCTTCTTTTCTTTACCTTCAAATTTCAGTTTTAACTGTAGTTAGGGGGAATACAAGTCATCTTCCCTCATAACTTGGTTACAAAACCAGAAAATAGTGTGTGGGACTAGGATTCAGGTTTTTTTGTTTATTTTGTTTTTTCAGAATTCCACAGTCAATTGTAAAAGTTATGTCTTTATATAATCGTCTTCAAGAATCAAGGCTAATGTTTCTTGTATAATAATATAGCTTTCACAATGTGACTGTGTGATCGTGAAAACCTTGTGTCTGATGCTCCTTTTATCTACCTTGTCAACAGATGAGTAGAACATATGGAATAAAAATAAATAATAGGGGGAACAAATGTTAAAATAAATTTAGTTTGAAATGCTAGTGATCAGTGAAAGGGAGGGTAAGGGGTATGGTATGTATAAATTTTTTTTCTGTTTTTGTTTTATTTCTTTTTCTGAATATATGCAAATGTTCCAAGAAATTATCCTGATGATGAATATGCAACTATGTGATGATATTGTGAATCACTGATTATATATGTAAAACAGAATGATCAAAATATGAATGTTTGCGTTTGGCGTTTTTTGATATTAAAAAAATGGATAAAATAAATAGATAATAGCGGGGACAAAGAAATTGTGTAGATGGAAATACTAGTGGTCAATGAGAGGAAGGGGTAAAAGGTGTGATATGTATGAGGTTTTATTTTTCTATGCATTTCCTTTTCTGAAGTGATACAAATATTCGAAAAAGTGATCATAGTGATGAATACACAACAATGTGGTGCTGTTGTGAGTCACTGATTGTATACCATATATGGAATGTATGTGTGGGAAGATTTCTCAATAAAAATATATTTTAAAAAAAGAGTCAAGACTACTGGAACACAGCTCTACAGTTTCAGGCACTTCCCTCCTGTCCCTCCAATACACCATAAACTAAAAAGGGATATCTATATAATTCATAAGAATAACCTCCAAAATAATCTCTCAACTCTGTCAAGAAGGCTTTCTCAGTCCCTTGATGCTGGGTCCCCGCTCATCCTGGAATTTCTGTCTCACGTTGCCAGTGAGATTTACACCTTTGGAAGTCATGTCCCATGTAGCAGGGGAGTGCAGTGAGTTCACCTGCTGAGTTGGCTTAGAGAGAGAGAGGCCACATCTGAGCAACAAAATAGGTTCTCTGAGGGTGACTCTTAGACCTAATTTTAAGTAGGCTTAGCCTATCCTTTGCAGAAATAAGTTTCATAGGGGCACACCCCAAGAGCGAGGGCTCAGCCTTTTGATTTGGTTGTCCCCACTGCTTGTGAGAATATCATAAACCCTCCAAATGGGGAAGTTGAGTATTTCCTTCTTCCCAGCCCCTCAGGGGACCTTGCAAGTACTTCTTTATTCACTGCCCAAATTACTCTGGGATATATTGGGGCATCATACTATCTGGGACAAACCAACAAGATCTGACACCCTTTTCAAGATTCCATGTATTTATGGCGTTCAACTAAACTGACCATACAAGTTAAAATAGGAAATGCACTACCCAAAATATAAATTTTGCACCAAATACACTTCTCTCCCTTTGGTCTCACACAGAAGTTGATGTTTTAAAATATGGACCATATCATGCGTTATTCTGTATTCTGACTCATCTTAGTCCTATCCAGATCAGCTTCATTTATATCTCTACATAAATTCTGATCACTTTTTCAACTTTAAGACAGTTAGGATTTGGTTATTAGAACAGAACATTTGGGCAGTGTGACAGTGGCTTAGTGGCAGAATTTTTACCTGCCATGCCAGAGATCAGGGTTGATTCCCAGTGCCTGCCCATGTGAAAAAAAAAAAACAAAAAAAACATTTGGGAGTGCAAGGGTAGTTCAGTGGTAGAATTCTTGCCTACCATGTGGGAGACCCAGGTTTGATTCCCAGTCCATGCACTTCCCCCCAAAAAAACAAAACAAACGAACAAAAATTCAACAAATGGTGCTGGAATAACAGGATACTCAACATGGTAAAATAATGAAATGTGACCCTGCCATACAGTGTACAAAAAAAAATTACTTTTAAATGGCACCTTTGGACCTCACAATGGTGTAAGCATGCATTCAATCTGAAAATTCTACAATGACTCATTACCGTGAGTGATGGTTAGGTTCTGGTGTCAACTTGGCCAAATGATTATGCTTAGTTGTTTGGTCAGGCAAGCACTGGCCTGACATTCCTGCAAGGATATTTCATGGCTGGTTGATAAACCAAAAGGCTGGTGCAATAAATCATCAGTCAGTTGATCACATTAGTGGTTGATTATATCTGTGATCAACTAAGGCATGCTACACACACACACACACACACACACACATATACACAAGATAATCCAATCAGTTGGAGGCTTTTAAGGGAGAAGAGAGACTCTTTCATTGCTTCTTCAACCAACAAGCCTCTCTTGTGGAGCTCATTCAGACCCTACATCAGAGTCACCAGCGTCACTTCCTGCCCTACAGATTTTGGACTTTCCCATTCCCATAGTTGCATAAGACACCTTCATAAAACTCATATTTACATATCTCTCCTGTTGGTCTGTGTTGCTAGAGAACTCTGACTAACACAGCTTGGTACCAGGAGTGATTCTTGAGAAACAGAATTGTTTTTCCAATTGGTTTTCTATTCTGACTAGACTTAGAAGCACTAATGACTTAGTTTCCAGTAATCAAGATGGTACTGACCATCCATGGGGTGAGATGACAAAAGAGATACTCAAAATATCACCATAAGATTCTGCTAATTGTATGCTTATACAAGTCAAAGCTCTGGGTGATAATGTTTTTCATTTCACCAAATGAAACTGCACTGGAATACCCTGAAGTAACTGGCTTGAAAGACATTTCTATTTCTTTTCATGACCCACTCCCACCACTCCTCTTTTCTTCAAGACCTATAACAAGACTAAAGTTCCAACAGGCCCCCAAAGGTGAGGTACAAAGTATGACCCATGAGGAAGTATGCTGTATTCCAAAAGAACTGCATGAGTTTTCCAATCTGTACAGAGTTTTGTGGAATTAAGAGGTATAATGATGTTGGATGGTTGTTATTAGATACACTAGCTACAGTGATGAGAGAAAGGGATGAGCTGAATTATTTCAAATTTGCACCTTGATTGTCATATAAATGATGTAAAAGTTTCCATGTGTGCCCTGAAAGAAAATCTTATTTCCTGTGGTTGCAGACTTGAAATCTCTGAAAACCCAACACAAAGCCTCAGTGTGCAAGTAACAGATTTACAACTTAAGCTAAAATCTCAACCTTGCAGGTGTCTCTTGTTAAAGTAAGGGCTTTGATTGGAAAAGAATAACATCCTGAAACATGGGACGGTGATATATGGCTTGATAATGATGGCGATGGGGAGCTGAGATCCCTGGAATCTGTTGAACCTTTGCTAGATAGACCTGTAATGGACTGCCCTGAGGAAGCAGCTTCCCAGCCTCCATTCTTCCCAGAGGACTCTGCCACCCAAACTCCACCTAATGAAATTAGTCCTTCAGTGCCTGTTAACTCTGTAA
Organism: Tamandua tetradactyla; assembly: GCF_023851605.1. Taxonomy (NCBI): domain Eukaryota; kingdom Metazoa; phylum Chordata; class Mammalia; order Pilosa; family Myrmecophagidae; genus Tamandua; species Tamandua tetradactyla. Next base: position 57,527,714 of record NC_135331.1, on the reverse strand, counting down.
CGACCTCCCTGGGGAAACAGCCCTCACTCTTCTATCTGGAGCAACTAGTCCTGTTTCACCAAATGAAACTGCACTGGAATGCCCTGAAGTAACTGGCTTGAAAGACATTTCTATTTCTTTTCATGACCCACTCCCACCACTCCTCTTTTCTTCAAGACCTATAACAAGACTAAAGTTCCAACAGGCCCCCAAAGGTGAGGTACAAAGTATGACCCATGAGGAAGTATGCTGTATTCCAAAAGAACTGCATGAGTTTTCCAATCTGTATAGACAGAAATCAGGGGAATATGTGTGGGAATGAATATTAAGGGTGTGGGATAATGGCAGAAGAAATATGAAGTTAGATCAAGCTGGATTTATTGGTATGGGCCCACTGAGCAGAGACGTTAGGACATTAACAGTTTGTTTGGATGGTTGACTGAAACATGGATCAAAAGGTGGCCAACATTACCTGAAGTTGAAATGCCAGCAGTGCCCTGGTATAATGTAGATGAGGGAATCCAGAGGCTTGGAGAGATGGGAATGTTAGCGTGGATTTATCATGGAAGACTTGCTACCCACCTCAGGAATGTCCAGAGAGCACATCTTTCACTGGTACCTTAAGAAATAAATTTGTGAGACTAGCTCCTCATCCCAGAAGAGCTCTATAGTCGCCCTGCTCTGTATGTCAGATATTACTACAGGGACTGCTGTCACTCAGCTGGAATTCTTAAACACAAAGGGATCCAAAGTTGACAGAAGCCATGTGCCAACAGTTAATCATGCAGACAAGGTGGACATGGCCACAGTAATGGACAGAAGACTCAAAACAGCAGTCAAAATAATCTGAGTTGCAGAGATTTGTGGCATTGGCGATCATGGGGTACCTAGAAGTAAAATAGATGGGCAATCTACTAAATTCTTGTTTTGAGCTGTATAAGCAGAAGAATTCTAGATCAAGTGAAAAGAAATCTAACTTGAATTACAAAAACAGAGAGTCACAGCCCCTTAATCAATTCCCAAACTCGAGACAGTTTACAGACCCCAAACCCCTTGAATGAGGGAAGAGCTGGGTATCCTTGGGGAAGGACCCTTTTATATTGTCCAAAATTTACACTGCTTTCCTCCCAGCCTTCCCCAAGGAGACCTACAACCAGGGTGACTGTGCACTAGAGAAAAGGAAATGATCAGATATTTGGGGGATTATTGGGCACTGGCTCAGAATTGACACAAAATGTCACTCTGGTGACTGTCCATGACTATCAACTTTGGATCCCTTTGTGTTTAAGAATTCCAGCTGAGTGACAGCAGTCCCTGTAGTAATATCTGACATACAGAGCAGGGCGACTATAGAGCTCTTCTGGGATGAGGAGCTAGTCTCACAAATTTATTTCTTAAGGTACCAGTGAAAGATGTGCTCTCTGGACATTCCTGAGGTGGGTAAGCAAGTCTTCCATGATAAATCCACGCTAACATTCCCATCTCTCCAAGCCTCTGGATTCCCTCATCTACATTATACCAGGGCACTGCTGGCATTTCAACTTCAGGTAATGTTGGCCACCTTTTGATCCATGTTTCAGTCAACCATCCAAACAAACTGTTAATGTCCTAACGTCTCTGCTTAGTGGACCCATACCAATAAATCCAGCTTGATCTAACTTCATATTTCTTCTGCCATTATCCCACACCCTTAATATTCATTCCCACACATATTCCCCTGATTTCTGTCTATACAGATTGGAAAACTCATGCAGTTCTTTTGGAATACAGCATACTTCCTCATGGGTCACACTCCCATTCTGTCCCAGGAGACACAAAATGTCACTCTGGTCCACCAGTCAAAGTAGGGACTTATGGAGGTCAGGTAATCAATGGACTTTTATTTAGCTCAGGTCCATCTCACAGTGGGTCCAGTGGGTCCCAGGACCCATCCTGTGGTCATTTCCTCAGTTCCAGAATGTGTAATTGGAATCTACATACTCAGCAATTGGTAGAATCCCCACATTGGTTTTCTGATTCATGGAGTAAGGGCTATTATGGTAGAAAAGGCCAAGTGAAGCCACTAGAACTGCCATTGCCTACCTAGCAAAACAGTGAATCAGAAGAATCACAATATTCCTGGAGGTATTACAGAGATTAGTGCCACTCTTAAAGACATGAAGGATACGAGAGTGGTGATTCCCTCCACATCCCCATTCTACACTTCTGTTTGGCCTATGGAGAAAACAGATGGGTTGTACACTTAACCATCTCCAATTGCAGATGCTGTTCCAGATGTGATATCATTGCTTCAGCAAACCAACACATCACCAGGTGCCTGGTATGCAGGTATTGATCTGGCAAATGCTTTTTTCTCAATAGCTGCCAGTAAGGACCACCAGAAAGTTTTCATTCAGGTGGCAAGGCCAGCAGTATACCTTCACTGTCCTGCCTCAGGGGAATATCAACTCTCCAGCCCTATGTCACAATCTTGTCCATAGGGACCTTAATCATTTCTCCCTCCCACACAAAAAAATCACACTGGTCAATTATATTGATAATATAATGCTGATTGGACCTATGAGCAAGAAGTAGCAACTACTTTAGCTTTATTGGTAAGGCATTTGTGTGTCGGGATGGGAGATATATCCAACAAAAATACAGGGGCTTTGCACCTCAGTAAATTTCTAGGTGTCCACTGGTGTGGGGCATGTTGGGATATCCCTCCTAAAGTGAAGGATAAGCTGTTGCATCTGGCTCCTGTTATGACTAATAAAGAGGTGCCACATCTAGTTGGCCTCTTTGGGTTTTGGAGACAATATATTCCTCTTTTAGGTGTGCTACTCTGGCCCATTTACTAAGTGATCAGAAAAGCTGCTAGTTTTGAGTGGGGAATGGAACAAGAAGAGGCTCTATGACAGGTCTAGGGTTCTGTGCAAGCTGTTCTGCCACTTGGGTCATATGATCCAGCAGATCATGGGATGCTGTCTGGAGCCTTTGGCAGGCCCCTAGAGGAGAATCACAATGCAGACCCTTAGGATTGTGGAGCAAAGCCTTACCATCCACTGCAGATAACTACTCTCCTTTTGAGAAACAGCCTGCTACCAGGCCTTAGTATAGACTGAATACTTAACCATGTGTCACCAAATTACCATGAGACCTGATTTGCCTCTCATGAGCTATGTGTTGTCTGACCCGACAAGCCATAAAGTTGGGCATGCACAGCAGCAGTCCATCATAAAATGGAAATGATATATCAGAGATGGGGCTTAAGCAGGTCCTGAAGGCATAAGTAAGTTACATAAGGAGGTATGTTCATATGGACCTGCTTAATTAATTCAGTCCTCGCAAATGGGCTAGTTAACTTTTTTAAAATCCAGTTTTATTGAGATTCATTTACATACCATACAATCCATCTGTTCTAGTTCACTAACTGCCAGAATGCAATATACCAGAAGTGGAATGGCTTTTAGTACAGTTCCAAGGTCGAGAAAATGTCCCAATTAAAACAAGTCTATAGAAATGTCCAATTTAAGGCATCCAGGGAAAGATACCTTGCTTCAAAAAGGCCGATGAAGTTCATGGTTTCTCTCTCAAGTGAAAAGGCACATGGCAAACACAGTGAGTTTCTCTCTCATCTGGAAAGCCACATGGTGAACACAGTCAGGGTTCCTCTCTCAGTTGGAAGGCACATGGCAAGCATGGCATCATCTGCTGGCTTTGTCTCCTGGCTTCTGGTTTCATGAAGCTCCCCGGGAGGCATTTTCTTTCTTTATCTCCTAAGATTACTGGCTGGTGGACTCTGCTTCTTGTGGCTATAGGACTCCAGAAACTTATCAAGACCTACCCAAATGGGTGGAGACATTTCATCACCTAATCCAGCTTAACAACCACTAAATGACATCATCCAAGCAGATGATCTGATTATAGTTTCAAACATACAGTATTGAATAGGAATTATTCTGCCTTTACAAAATGGGATTTAGATTAAAGCATGGCTTTTCTAGGGGACGTACATCCTTTCAAACCAGCACATGATCCAAACTGGATAACCAGTGGCTTTTAGTATAATCAGAGTTGTACATTAGCCACAGACAATTTTAGAACATTTTCATTACTCCAAAGAGAAAAACCACATACCCCTTATAGCAGTCACCTCTCAATCCTATCATTCCCCAGACCTACATAACCACTAATTTAATTCTAACTCTATAAGTTTGTTTATATATATATCTTATATAAATGGAATCATACAATATAAAATAACTGGGTCTGGTTTCTTTCACTTAGCATAATAGTATTTTTTTAATTAGAGAAGTTTTAAGTTTACAAAAAAGTCATATAAAATATGCAACATCCCATTATATCTCCCTGTTGCTGATACTTTGAATTAATGTGGCACCTTTGTTACAACTAATGAATATTAAACTATTACTGTTAACTATAGTCCATAGTTTATTTACATTAGGTGTATTTTCCCATAAGCCACTCTATTATTTTATTAACACCTTGTAATAATGTACATTTGTTATAATTCAAGAAAGAGCATTCTTATATTTTGTACTATTAACCACACTCCATTGTCCAAAACATGGTCAACTGTATTATATACTCCCGTGTTTTATCTTCTAACTTTCCTTGTAGTAACATATATGACCCAAAACATCCACTTCCAGACACATTTACAAGCATAATTCAGCACCGTTAATTATACTCAGTATGCTACCTTTACCACTAACCATTTCCAAACATTTACAACCAACCTAAATAGAAATTCTTAAATTAAGTATCACCTCCTCATCCTCCACCCTCCTTCTTTTCCCTGGCAAACTATATTCTGATTCTAACTGTATGAGTTTGATTATTATAATTAGTTCATATCAGTGAGATTATACCATATATATCTTTTAGTGTCTGACTTATTTCACTTAACATAATGTCCTCAAGGTTCATCTGCATAGTAGCATGCATCATTTACAATTTAACAATTGTAAATAATGCTACTATGAATATCAGTGTGCAAATGTCTCTGAGCCTCTGCTTTCAGTTCTTCTGGGTATATACCTAGTAGTGGGATTGCTGGATCATATGACAATTCTATACTTAGCTTCCTGAGGAACTGTCAAACTATGTTCCACAACCACTGCACCATTTTACATATCCCACCGGTAGCAATTAAGCATTCCAGTTTCTCCACAACCTCTTCAATGCTTAAGTTTTCTGTTAATATTGGTTATCCTAGTAGATGTGAAATGATACATCCTGTGTACAAGTCTTTAACTTCCTTGGTTAAATTTACTCCTAGATATTTGATTATTTTAGTTGCTATGGTAAATGGAATTATTTTCTTGATTTCCCCCTCAGGTTGCTCATTATTAGCGTATAGAAAGACTGCTGATTTTTGTGCGTTGATTCTGTATCCTACCATTTTGCTGAACACTTTTATTAACCCTAGTAGCTTTATTGTAGCTTCTTTAGGACTTTCTATATATAAGATCATGTTCTCTGCAAAAAGTGAAAGTTTTACTTCTTCCTTTCAAATTTGGATGCCTTGTATTTCTTTTTCTTTCCTAACTGCTCTGGCTAGAACTTCTAGCACAATGTTGAATAACAGTTATAACATTGGGCATCCATGTATTCCAGATCTCAGAGGGAATGCTTTCAGCCTTTGACAATTGATTAAAATGTTGTCAGCTATGTTCTTGTCATTTATGCCCTTTATCATGTTGAGGAAGTTTCCTTCTATGCCTACCTTTTGAAGTGTTTTTATCAAGGAAGGATGCTGGATTTTGTCAAATGCCTTTTCTGTGTCATTTGAGGTAATCATGTGGCTTTTCCCCTTTTGATTTGTTAATGTAGTATGCTACATTAATTGATTTTCTTGTGTTGAACCACCCTTGAATACCTGAGATAAAACCCACTTGATCATGGTGTATAATACTTTTGATGTGCTATCAGATTTGATTCGCAAGTATTTTGTTGAGGATTTTTGCATTTATTAAACAGAGAAATTGGTCTGTTATTTTCTTTTTGTGTGTGGTATGATTATCTGGCTTTGATATTAGGGCAATTTGTTGACTTCATAGAATGAGTAAGGTAGTGTTCCCTTCTGTTGAATTTTTTGGAAGAGTTTGAGAAGGATTGGTATTAATTTTTCTTGCAATGATTGGTAGAATTCCCCTGTGATCTATCTGGTCCTGGGCTTTTCTTTGTTTGGGAGGTTTTTGATGACTGACTCAATCTCTTGTAATTGTTATGTTGAGGTCTTCCATATCTTCTTAAGCCAGTGTAGGTTGTTCATGTGTTTATAGGAATCTTTCCATTTTATCTAGCTTTCTAATTTATTGTCATACAGTTATACATAGTTTCCTCTTCAATGGACTTGATATCTGAGTGGGTTCGTACCCCACTGCTGGTACCAAAATCTGTTCTAGTTTGCTAGCTATTGGAATGCAATATACCAGAAACAGAATGGCTTTTAAAAGGGGGAATTTAATAAGTTGCTAGTTTACAGTTCTAAGGCTAAGAAAATGTCCCAATTAAAATAAGTCTATAGAAATGTCCAGTCTAAGGTATCCAGGGAAAGATACCTTGGTTCAGGAAGGCCAATGAAGTTCACGGTTTCTCTCTCAGGTGGAAGGACACATGGTAAACACAGTCAGAGTTTCTCTCTCATCTGGAAAGGCACATGGTAAACATGGTCAGGGTTCCTCTCTCATCTGGAAGGGCACACGGTGAACACAACATCATCTGCTAGCTTCTTCTCCTGGCTTCCTGTTTCATGAAGTTCCCTGGAAGGCATTTTCCTTTTTCATCTCCAAAGGTCACTGGCTGGTGGACTCTGCTTCTTGTGGCTATGTTGTTCTGCTCTGCTCTCTCGGAATCTCCTTCTTTCTCCAAAATGTTTCTTCTTTTATAGGACTCCAGCAAACCAATCAAGACCTGCCCAAATGGGTGGAGACATGTCATCACCTAATCCAGCTTTACAACCACTCTTGACTAAATCACATCATCTAGGGAGATGATCTGATTACAGTTTCAAACATACAGTATTGAATAGGGGTTATTCTACCTTTATGAAATGGGATTTTGATTAAAACATGGCTTTTCTAGGGGGCATACATCCTTTCAAACCAGCACATTCCACCCTCTGGCCCCTAAAAAAGACACATTTTTCCCATATACAAAATACATTAATTTCATAACAATATCAGAAACCTTAAACCTTTCAGTAGCAATACAAATGAAGTACAAAATTAGAGACAGCATGAAATCTTATCAAGTCAGTTACAGGCATGGTCTGTCCTAAGGCAAAATTTTCTGCATTTGCTCTGGACCTTTGAAACCTCATAACAAGTTATTTGCTGCCAACATACAAAGGAGGAACAGTCATAGGATACATATACACATTTCCATAGGGAGGAAGGGACACAGGGATCATTGGACTCATACAGTTTTGAAAACCCACAAGGCAAAATCCATTGGATTTCAAAGTCTGAGAATCATTTATCTTCAGGGCTTTAGAAAGCGGCAGTCCCACCCTTTCCAAAGACCTATGCAGAGGTCTGCTTCTCTCCAAATGCAACCTTGGGGGATACTGGGGAGACCACCTTTTTCTCGGCTCCACCCTCTTCAAGCATTGGGGCCACACCCGGGTTCTCTGCCATCTCTGGGGTACGTGCTCAACTCCTCTATGTGGTGGCAGCCAGGCTCTCCCCAAACCCCAAGTAATGTGCTTCACCCTCTCCAAGGCATAAGGCAGCATGACTCTTCCACTGCAACAGGTGGAAGCCCACTCTCTGCCTTTGGGGCAAGCTCACCCTCCCCACGGGTTTGGGTGAGTCCACTCTCCTGGCTCAAGGCTTCTTGACTTCAAATCTCAGTCTCCATGGTTTTGCCTCTGAAGTTATTTTTCCTCCAATGTGTCCCTTCTCTAAACCCTTCAGTCCAGACTGGCAGTGGCTCTGTTTATACAGGTCCCACAGCACTCTCGTTGGCTTTCTATGCAGTAGCCTCGGATCATGCCCATCAGACATAAGGAGTTCCACAAATCCTTCCTGGATAACTCCATGTGCAATACTGGCTTTCTCTGAGAAGGCTGACTGGTTCCACATCTGGTCAAATCCTCACATGGAGCACCATTCTCTGGGGTCTCTGTTTCTGGAGGCCCAGAATTTTCCAGGACCTCAATTTCTGGTTTCTTTTTACTCAAGAGTTTAGTTTTCAGCTTATCTCTCTCCTGTTGCATTTCACTATAAGCTGTGAGGAGAAACCAGGCCGCACTTTCGACATTTAATTTGGAGATGTCTTCTGCTAAATATCCAAGTTCATGGCTTTTAAAATCAGCCTTCCAACCAAAGCCACTAGTCAATTTTGCCAGATTATCTGTCATTTTAAAACAAGGCTCTTCTTCCTTCCAGTCTATAATAACACACCCTCATTTCTGTCTAAGTCTTTATCAGAAGTGTCTTTAGAGTTCACATTTCTACCAACAGTCTCTTCAAAGCATTCTAGGCCTTCTCTATCAAGCTTCTCACAACTCTTTCAGAATCTTTCCCTTATCCATTCAAAAAGCCATTCCAACATGTTTGGTATTTGCAAACTGCAGCAGTAGCACCCGACTTCTCTGGTACCAAGATGTATTAGTTAGGGTTCTCTGGAGAAACAGAATCAACAGGGAACACTCGCAAATATAAAATTTATAAAAGTGTCTCACGTGACCACGGGAATGCAGAGTCCAAAATCCATAGGGCAGGACGTGAAGCTGACGATTCCGATGGAGGGTCTGGACGAACTCCACAGGAGAGGCTCACCAGCCAAAACAGGAAGAGCCTGTCTCTTCTGAATTCTCCTTAATAGGCTTCCAGTTATCAGATTAAGCATCACTCATTGCAGAAGACACTCCCCTTTGGCTGATTACAAATGGAATCATCTGTGGATGTAGCTGACATGATCATGATTTAATTCTATGAAATATCATCATTGCAACAAACAGGCCAGCACTTGCCCAACCAGATAAATAGGTACCACCACTCGACCAAGTTGACACATGAACCTGACCATGACAGATCCTTTTTATTTCTGTGGGTTCAGTAGTCATGTACCCTCTTTTATTTCTGATTTTATTTATTTGCATCTTCTCTTTTTTTTATTTTGTCGATTTAGCTAAGGGTTTGTCAATTTTATTGATCCTCTCAAAAAACCAACTATTAGTTTTGTTAATACTCTCTATCGCTTTTTTATTCTCAATTTTATTTTTTCCTGCTCTAGTGTTGGTTATTTCTTTCCTTCTTATTGCGTGGGATAAGTTGGCTGTTCTTTTTCTAGTGCCTCCAGATATGCAGTTAGATCTTTGATTTTATCTCTTTCTTTGTTTATGATGTAGGCATTTAGGGCTGTAAATTTCACTCTCACACTTTTGCTACATCCCATAAGTTCTGATATATTGTGTTCTCATTTTCATTCATCTCGAAATCTTTACTGATTTCCCATGCAATTTTCTCCTTTGACCCACTGATTGCTTAAGAATGTGTTGTTAAAGGCATTATGCCAAAACTAAATGTCAACAGGCAGAAGACATGGAGAAGGGGTATGGATATTTTGCAGAAGAAAAGAAAATGTTTTCATATAGATTATGGTGGTGAAAGCATGGCTATTTTCTTAGGTTAGATTGTATGATGTGTGAATAAAACTGTTTAAAAATGAACAGAGAGAAACAAGTGCTAGAGAAAATGTGGAGAAAGAGATGTACATATTCACTGCTGGTAAGAAAACTGAGAGTTGTAGCCCCACTGGAGGGCAGCATGGTGGTTCCAAAGGAGGCTGGCATTGCTTAGCGTATACCTGGAGGAACTGCGTATGGGGACCCTGATGGACATTTGCACATTGGTGTTTATGGTGGCAGTGTTCATGAGTCACTATGGATGGTGGTAGCCTAAGGGTACAATGATGAAGGGAAGAAAGGGGGAACTGTGGTGTATATGTACAATGGACTACTGAACAGTAGCAAGAAGGAATTAAGTTGTGAGGCATACAACTAGGTGAATGAACCTTAAGGACTGTATGCTGAATGAAATGTCAGGAAAAAAAAAGGACAAATATCATGCCTCATTCATATGGACTAACTATAATATATTAACTTTGTCAATTGAAGTTAAGAGTGTGGGTTATCAGGTTGGTGCCTATTGTAAAGAGTCCTAGATTGTAAGATCTTACATATATTCAGGATTTGTAACTATTTCTAAATTCTGAGGTACTGAGCTGTTGTATATAACGTGGTCATTTCCAGAAACTTTGGGAATTTATGAGACAACTGAACCTCAAATTAGAGCTCTGAAACTATGTAAGTCAGCATTACCCCATACAGAAACTGTTTAAAAGTTGGAAAAGTGATCAGACTTCAACTAAAGATATGAATAAAGCTGATCTGGATAAGACTAAGGTAAGTCCGAATACAGGGGAAAGAAGATACGGCCCTTTCTTTTGAATTTGAATACAGAAAATTTCAACGTCTGTGTGAGATCAAAGGAAGGGGTGTTTATTTGGTGCAAAATTTGTTTTCATTACCTCATTTAACTTGTATGGTCAGTTTACTTGAACACCATAAGTACATGGATTCTTGAATAAGGCGTGAGATTTTAGTCCAGATTACTGTGATGCCCTTATATATCTCAGAGTAATTTGAGCAATGAAATACTTACAAATTCCCCTTTGGGGGACTGTGGAGAAAGGAGGAAATATCCAACTTCCCCATTTGGAGAATTTCTGATATTCTCGCAGGCAGTCGGAACAACCAGATCAATAAGCTGAATCCTCAATCTTGGGGTTTACCCCTGAAACTTAAATCTGCAAAGGATAAGCTAAGCCTCTTTATAATTATGCCTAAGAGTCACCCCCAGAGGACCTATTTTATTGCTCAGATGTGGCCTCTCTCTCTAAGCCAATTGGGCAGGTGAAGTTACTGCCCTCCCCCCCTGTACGGGACATGACTCACAGGATGTAAATCTCCCCGGCAATATGGGATAAAACCCCTGCGATTTGCCAGGACCTGACATAATGGGACTGAGAAAGTCTTCTTGACCAGATGGAGGAAGAGAGCAATGAATCAAAGTTTCAGTGGCTGAGAGCATTCAGACAGAATCAACAGGTTATCCTGAAGGGTATTCTTATGAATTATATAGATATCCCTTTTTAGTTTATGATGTACTGGAGTGGCTGGAGGGAAATACCTGAAACTGTTGGGCTATATTCCAGTAGCCTGCATTCTTAAAGATGATGGTATAACAATATAGCTTTTACAGTGTGACTATGTGGTTTTGAAAACCTTGTGTCTGATGTTCCTTTTATCCAGGGTATGGACAGATGAATGAAAAAATAAGGATAAAAATAAATAAATAATAGAGGGAATAAGGGATAAAATAAAAATTGAGTAGATTGAAATACTAGTGGTCAATGAGAGGGAAAGGTAAGGGGTATGAATGTATGAGTTTTTTCTTTTTATTTCTTTTTCTGGAGGAATGCAAATGTTCTAAAAATTATCATAGTGATGAATATGTGATGATATTGTGAGCCATTGGTTGTATACCGTGTACAGACTGTGTGTGACGATTTCTCAATAAAAATATTTTATTTAAAAAGGAGTGCCATTGTTTAATTTCTGTATATTCTGTGAATTTTCCAGTTCTCTGCCTGTTATTGATTTCTAGTTCCATTCCACTATGGTTAGAGAAAGGCTTTTGAATAACTTTAATTGTTTTAAATGTATTGAGACTTGTTTTGTAACCCAACATGTGGTCTCTCCTGGGGAATAATCCATGAGCACTTGAGAAGAATGTTTATCCTGCTGTTTTGGAGGCAGTGTTCTGTATATGTATGTTGTGTCTAGTTCGCTTTTCTTATTATTCAAATTCTCTGTTTCCTTATTGAGCCCCTGTCTTGGTGTCCTATCTATTAATGAAAGTGGTAGATTAAAGTCTCCAGTTATTATTGTAGAGACATCTATGTCTCTCTTCTGTTTTGCCAGTGTCCGTTTTATGTATTTGGGGGCACCATGGCTAGGTGCATAAATATTTATGATTGTCATTTCCTCTTGGTGGATTGCCCCTTTTATTAATATATAGTGTGCTTCTTTGTCTCGTATAACAGTTTCACATTTAAAGTCTATTTGTCTGATAACTAGTGTAGCTACCCCAGCTCTATTTTGGTTACAGTTTATGTGGAATATCTTTTTTCAACCTTTCACTTTAAAACTATTTGTGTCTTGAGTCTAAGAAGGGTCTCCTATAGACAGCATATAGTTAGATCAAACTTTTTGTCCATCCTGCTACTCTATGTCTTTTGATTAAGGAATTTAATCCATTAACATTCACTGTTATTACTGTAAAGGCAGTACTTACTTCATCCATTTTATCCTTTGATTTTTATGTCTTTCTTTTTTATCCTTTTAGTTACCCTCACTGCCAATCTTCATTTCTATACTCTACTCCAAACCTCTCCTGTTTTTTCCTTTCAGCACTCCCTTTATTATCTCTTGTAGGGAAGGTCTCTTGTTAACAAACTCAGTTTCTGTTTGTCTGTGAATATTTTAAACTCTCCCTCATTTTAGAAGGAGATGGCTGCCCGATATAGAATTCTTGTCTGGTGGTACCTTAAATATATCATACCACTGCCTTCTGATTTCTGATAGGAAATCAATGCTTTCCTATTGCAGTTCCCATGTATGACAAATTGCTTTTCTTTTGCTGTTTTCAGGATTCTCTTTATCTTTGGCATTTGACATTCTGATTAGTATATATCTCAGAGTAGGATTTATTCTGTTTGAAGTATGTTGTGCTTCTTGGACATGTATATTTATTTCTTTTCATAAGAGTTGGGAAATTTTTTACCATTATTTGCTCAAATATTCTTTCTGTCCCTTATCCCTTTTCTTCTCCATTGTGTATGTATATATATGATGATATATTTGTACACTTCATGCTGTAATTTAGATCCTGAGACCTTACTTGTTTCCCTTCTTTTCTCTATCTGTTGTTCTCTCTGTAAGATTTTGATTATACTGTCTTCTAGTTCACTGATTCTTTCTGCCATCTGTTCAACTCTGCTTTTGTATGTCTCTAGCATATTTTTAATCTCTTCTGTTGTGCCTTTCATTCCTATAATTTCTGTTATGTTTTTCAGACTTTCACATTCTTCTTTATGCTCATCCAGTGTCTTCTTAATAACCTTTATCTCTAGCCATATTTTCCTTCCTCTCCTTGGGTTGATTTAGGAGATTTGTCTAAACATCTTTGTTTTGTTAGTTCTTCCAAATTCTATGCCTCCTCTGAAATTTGAATTTGTTCCTTTGAGTGGGCCATATCTTCCTGTTTCTTAGTATGACTTGTAATTTTTGCTGATGTCTAGGCATCTGGTTATCTTGATGAGTTTACTCTGAAGGTCAGCCTCTCTCTCTTGCTTAGGGTTTTATTGTTTATTGGCTTTAAGTTGAGGCTCTTCTTTGACTATTGGTTCCAATTATTCAAGACCTTTAGAATTTCCCATGTTTGATCAGGTTTTTTTCAGTTATTCTTCATCTTATTCTTGCCCTGGATATGCAATATAATATCCAAGATTGCAGTATTTGTGCAATTGTTTCATCCCCAGTGGAATGTTTCCTTTCTTCTGTTCCTTCTTGACCCATTCTGCTTTTTGTTTTTACCTCTAAAACATTTGTTTTTTAATTCTCCTTTCATCACCTCTAGCTGCTTTTGCCTGGAGGGAAAAACCTGGGAGCGTGGTCACCCCAGAGAAGACTTTCCTGAGTCAGTAATTCCAAGCCAAAATGGGGACCCATGAAGGTGGCACAGACCCAAAGAGTCCTGAGTTGAGAGTCAGGAAAGAAGCCCAAAGCCTTCTTGACAACTCCCTGAAGCTGCACTTTCTTGTCCTTCCCAGCAGATGGCATTTTTCAGCAGACTGTTCCCCACAGCCCTAAGGAAGTACTGTGTCTTTAAAATTACATATCTATGACCCTGTCAGAGGCAGGGTTGAACCAATAACCAAAGGTACTCTCTGTGCAGGGCAGGCTGGGGCAGCAGCTCAGAGTAATTCCAAATTCACCAATCAAAAGCTATGATCAGTGTTCAGCCATGACCCTCCACCCCTGGGTTTGGGGAATAGGACTTTTATTCCCTCTCTGTCCACAAAAGACAGCCAAGTACAGGACACTGGGACAGACTGCCTCAAGAGTCAAGGATGAGGTCCAGTAGCCGCTATGGAATGAGTTACATTTCTTTACCATGGTTTCTCAGCCTCTTCCTCCCATTCCTTCCTGTGTGCTATACAATGCTCCCCTGGCCTCTGGAGCCCAAAACTGTTGTTTCAGAAAGTTCCTGCCTATCCACTAGTTTTTTTCAAGAAGGAGTGAGTCCTGGAGCTCCCTACTCTGCCATCTTCCTGGAAGTCCTTCCAGGATGTTTTTCCTTAGAGAAATTCAAAAAGAAAACCATTATAGCCAAGGTCGAGAACAAAAGTTACTCAGTTTGGTAGCCTGGTAAAGCAATAAGAATAGGGCCCTTGAGAAGTATTGGAACTAATTCAAGTTTGAAATCCACTTGTATTATACCAAGGTGGACTAATGTTAATATATCGTTCTTATACCCAAATTCTTCAGGCTTCAGGCTTATCCAGGCTCCCTGAGAATAATCTAAGTTCCCTTCAGTTTTCCTACATTTCCCAAGTGTTTCCATTGAAACCATTTGTTTTATGTCGGGAGCACTGTTAGAATAAATTTGGGAGTCTGAGTAGTGTGAATATTAGATTATTTGCAAAGCCTTTCCTATTTTTAATCCCCTTGGTGGGGAGGGGACTTGATCTGCCAGAAAATCTTTAACTACATGGCATATAACTTGGAAGTTGATGCCTATAAATGATACTTCATGTAAAAGTTATGACAAAAAAAATTATGTATTCTGAGGTGATACAGAGGTAAAGTTAGGAAATTTGTCCCAGTTCCATGCTCTTTCAAGTAACTTCCTTTTCCTAGTTCTTATCCTGCCTCATTAGACTCCAACATTCATTCATTTCTTGAACGTTTCTGCTCAGTCTATTGTCTCCAGCCATACCTGTGCTGGTAAGTAACTCCTTAAAAGTCTCTCTCCTTCTCTCCATCTACTCAAAACACACATCTCTACTTCCCAAGTTTTATACTCCATAAATATCATAATTTAGAAGGCTTTTGCTCCTCACAAACCCTTCAGACAAATCCTAGAGATGAAGAGGTTGACCAAAGAGCTGAAATCCCATTCCTGGGACTAAACAATATAATTTCTAAGATTTCAAATGACAGACACTAATCAAAGTCAGAAAAAAACAAATGCTTATTTCACTGAATCTAATTATCCGCGGCTCTTTTCTACTCCCAGTATTTTTTTCTTGGTCATGAACGATAAGTCAAATTTTGACCATCCTATTTCTACTGAAAACTTGCTTTTCTTATGTTCTAGTTTGCTAGCTGCCAGGATGCAACACACCAAGATGGGTTGGCTTTTAATAAAAGGGAATTTATTTCATTAGTTCTTCAGAGGAAAGGCAGCTAACTTTCAACTGAGGTTCTTTCTTACATGGGAAGGCACAGGGTGATCTCTGCTGGCCTTTTCTCCAGGCATCTGGGTTCCAACGACTTTCCCTGGGGTGATTTCTTTCTGTATCTACAAAGGCCTGGGCTGAGCTGCGAGTGCTTAGATGAGGTATGCCAAGCTGCTTGGGCTGTGCTAGTTGAGCTCTCTCATTTAAGCACCAGCCAATTAAATCAAACATCATTCATTGCAGCAGGCATGGCTCCTAGCTGACTGCAAATGTAATGAGCAACAGATGAGGTTCATGTACCATTGGCTCATGTCCACAGCAACAGAACTAGGTACCTTCACCTGGTTGACAACTGAATCTAATTACCAAATGTCTACCCCTTGTGAACTTGGAAACTACACACATCACCTTGAACGATATTAAGGCGCAAAAAATTCTCTTCTGGCTGTGGACCTATGAATCTCAAAACAAGTTATCTTGTGCCAATATGCAAAAGAGGGACAGTCACAGTATCCATAGGGTGAAATTGGAAGGAAAACCTGCAGGGCAAACACCATTGGATTTCAAAGTCTGAAAGTCATTTATTCTTCAGCCTTAGAAGGTGGCAGTCCCACCCTTTCCAAGGGCCTATGCAGTGACATGCCTCTTTCCAAATCAACCTCAGGGAACATCGAGGAGACCACCTTTTACTCAGCTCCATCCTCTCCAGGCACCGGGGCCATCCCTAGGCTCTCTGCCATTTCTGGGGCACACGCTCAACCTCTCCATGTGGTGGCAGCCAAGTTCTCCCCAGTTCCCAAGGAGTGTGCTGTACATTCTCAAAGGCCTGAAGCAGCACAACTCTTCCACTGCAATGAGATGGGAGACTCATCCTCTGTCCTCAGGGCAAACTTACCCTCTCCATGTATATGGGTGGGTCCACTCTCCTGGTCTAGGTTTCTTGGCTTCAGACCCAAGCTTCCACGGTCCTCACTCTGCAAACTCCAATTTGTCCCTTTTGTGTCCCCCTTTGTCCAGATTGGCAGTGGTTCTGTTTACACCAACAGTCTCTTCAAGCACTCCAGGACTTCTCCATCATTCTCTTCACAGTTCCTCCAAAATCTTCCCCTTATGCATCCAAAAAAACTGTTCCAACATATTTGGTGTTTGCAAACTTCAGCAGCACCCTACTCTCCAGCACCAAATCTGTTTGCTACCTTAGCAAAATAGTTTGCTAGCTGCCAGAATGCAACACACCAGAGACGGATTGGCTTTTAATAAAAGAGGATTTATTTCATTAATTCTTCAGAGGAAAGGCAGCTAACTTTCAACTGAGGTTCTTTCTTACATGGGAAAGCACAGGTGATCTCTGCTGGCCTTCTCTCCAGGCCTCTGGATTCCAACATCTTTCCCCATGGTGATTTCTTTCTGCATCTCCAAAGGCCTGGGCTGAGCTGCGAGTGCTGAGATGAGGTATGCTGTGCTGCTTGGGCTGCACTACCTTGAGTCTGAATGATGATCAAACATCATTCATTGCAGCAGGCACGCCTCCTAGTCATCTGCAGATGTAATAAGCAACAGATGAGGTTCACATACCATTCATTCATGGCCACAGCAACAGAACTAGGTATCTTCATCTGGCCAAATTGACAACTGAATCTAACTACTGC
This sequence comes from Tamandua tetradactyla, assembly GCF_023851605.1. NCBI lineage: Eukaryota > Metazoa > Chordata > Mammalia > Pilosa > Myrmecophagidae > Tamandua > Tamandua tetradactyla. The sequence continues at coordinate 57,510,543 of NC_135331.1, read as the reverse complement.
ACCTTATTATACAACTCCTCTAGTATTTTTAATCAGTGGTGTGGGATGTCAATCAGTACAGATGTGTACTGATTGACAATTCCTGCGATGTAAATACTCCCACCATGACTGATTTCAAGGTATGCTGCTGAACATGAAGTTGGAAAGAGCTGCACAGTAGCACAACATTGTATGGTATTTCAACATGTAGATAAAGTAGTTGTAAATAAATTCAAGAACATATACAATATTTATAAAGTAGTAAATAATTAGGAAGTGATGAGTTTTGAGTATTTATTACTTTTATTTTAATATAACTTATTTTATTGCAAATTTATATAATTTAATTTTTAATAGTACTTGTGTTTAACAATAGGCTCAGTAAAGTCCTTTCTACTAGAGGAATAGATGTGGTCTAGATATTGTTTATGGGACCTCAACATCCATTTCCTCTCCTGTCTATATTTCCTCCCTTATAATCATGGGAAATGGAAGAATGAAAACTACATTTCCCAGAATCTCTTGCAAATGGATTTTGGATGTAATTTAAATCCTGCTGAAGAGATGAACTTGTGCAAGATTTGGAAGATAAATGGGATAGCTAGGCTAGCCAATGGTGAGGCTCTGGTAAACTGAGTGTTTGCATGGCCAATATCGTGTTACCATTTTTAGTCTCCAACTTTGTAGAAGTTGGGGTAGCTATCTTATAACAGTCCCCTGACTTCAGCTACTGAAGGCCTTCCAGGGCCTTTTAAAGTACCTAATTCCTTATTTTAAACACCTTTCTACCTGAAGTACCTGAAGTGTTTTGTGTATGTGTGTGTGTGTGTGTGTGTTTGTTTGCTATAGTGAACGCTGACCAAGATAACACATATCCTTGGTGACTGATTGTTTCCTTTATGTGACATCAAATGGTAACACATCTCAATAATCATCAACATTAGGTATAGTCTTTTTACCTACAGGGTTTCACATTCTAAATTTTCCCTGATAGTACTTTACATTTCAGTCACATTCTGAGATTGATGCTGTGGCGTTAAGCAAGTCCAACCTATAACTTATTTTCAATAGATCTTACTGGAAAGAATCAAGGTAATGAATGCTCAGATACATAAGGGAAGAAGGAGAATAACAACTCTTTGTTTATTATTACTCTTTTTATAACCAAGCCCTAATGGTGAAGAATGACTACTTATTTTCTGTTTGTTTTTAATCTATATCTAAGCCTCTTTGGTCTATTGGAATGTAGCCATATTTCAAGAAAAGAAAAACAAAATTGCTTCTTTTAAGGATACCTAGAGAAAGGAATTCTGGCTTTTCTTTATGAGCCTACTACATTATTTAATAACTTTTTCTCCACCAGAAAATATTCCTTACAACTATTTTAAATCTCTCTTGCTGCATTGTTTTGTTTGTCCTCAGTTTGTCCCCAGGAAGGTTGGGAGGAGGGATATGGAAGAATATTACTCTGAGATAGAAGCTAGTTTTACTTGTTTACTATTAACCTATTTTTATCTTTTGGAACTTTATCCTTTTCTTCAGGGCTGTCTTACAGCCATGTGATTTTTGTTGTGGGTTTTTGTTTGTTTGTTTGTTTGTTTCTCTTCCAATTCTATCTAGTATCCCCTTAGCACATCTCCTTGCCAAAATTTTCTTAACAACAGAACAGTTTTTGCTCCTGAAGAGAGTTTTCTGCTTCAAACAAACAACCATATTTGTAGGCAAAAATTTTCAGATATTTTGCCAGATATTCCCCTTGGCTTTCCCATCTCATTCCTTTTTGCTTTTTTGTGTGCATGATAATGCATTTGTCCACTCTGAGTTATTACTGTCTATACCACTCTGAGTTATTACTGTCTATACCACCTAATGTTAGACACTCTGAAGGCTCATTGTGCTTTAATTTCTCTTACAATGTCTACTTAGAGAATAGCAAAATCTCTGAAGCAATGCAGCATATAAAGAAGCCTATGGATGGGCAATTAAGTGTTCTATTCCCGTGCTCACCTTGCAGATTAATGTACTGATCTGTTTTATTTCAATTAATGGAACCAAACCTAAGCAAATAAGTTAGGGCTAAAGATAATTTACTGAACTATATATTATAACTCAAAAATGAATGGCCTCATTTTTTAAGTAGTTCACCTCAGGGAGAAGATACCTGGTGGACCAAGGCATTGGATTATAGAAATAAGAGAAAATTCAAATAATTTTAGGAAAAATAGCTCAACTATGAGAATAGTAATTATCTCTATTTTAATTTTAGAGTGACAAATAAAAAAGGAAATACAAAAAGTAAGGAAAAAGTATACACTAATAGGAGTCGAATGTTCTCAGATTCGGCCCTCTTCTCTCACTCCGTGTTATCTCCCTAGAACTTTCAATCCATGCCCAAGACATCAGTGCCCATCTTTATATTATTGACTCCTTAATGTATTTCGGTCATCAGATGTGGGGAGGATATGTTTAAAGCATTTATAAAATTGGTCTGTGTTTGAATGTCTTCAAGCAGTGGAAAACTCCTGCACTTGTCTGCCTGATTGTTTGTTAAACTGAAAACAGCTTAAGATGTTTGTCTTCTTTGCCTATCTGTGTCATTTACATATCCACCTGCTTTGCATTTGCTTATCTGGAATATATCCTCCTACTCATGGGGAAATTCCTGCTTTGTTCTTAAAATTAAAAATACCTCCTCTAAGCTAACAGGAACCCCCTTCTGGTGTTCAATGGATAGCTTAACTCCAGATGGCTCCTTTACCTGATAAATAGGTAGCAGAAAATAAACTCGAGGTACTGGCTTGAGTCAGAGACTTCTTTGCTTTTTAACTTTGGTCATAGGTTTTTTTCTTCTTGAGCCGATGCTCTGCGGGACAAAGAATACTGCCATAGGTGGTATGGCCCATAATTAGACCTTTCTTCTTGATCTGCTTCTAACTATTTACTCAACTCCTCTGCTAATATTACCTCAAAATTAACACATTTCAAACAAAACTGGTGGTCTCCCTCCACTGTCATCCGCATCCAGTGTTCCTTCTTTCATTGAATACTTCGACTCATTCAACTGCGCCTGCCAGAAACCTGGGAGCTATCCTTGATACCGCCATCTTCTTCATTCCCTCATATTCAAATCCTATTGATTTTACCTCCTCTACATCTGTAACCTGTGGTGGTTTAAGCTATATGTACCCCAGAAAAACATGTTCTTAAATCTAATCCATTCCTGCGGGTGTTCAACCATTGTAAGTAGAATATGCTATAATTTTTTTTATCAATGTCTGTCTTCCTACCTTTCTCAGTATAGTTTATGTGCTGCATGGAAGCAAGAACTGTGTCTATTTTGCTCCCCGTTGGAACTCCAAAGCATAATACAATGTCTAGCACATAGTAGGCCTACTACTATAAATAATTGTACATGAATGAATGTAATTATTGTGAAATAATTATTTCAACCCCACTCAAATTCTCTCTATTACTGCTGCTAATAAGTGGCATTAATCACTGTGCCTTTGAATCCTGCATAGCAATAAAAACGAAAGAAAAGTCAAAGAAAAGGAAATAAACTACAAACTGAGAACTTCTCCATGGATAGTTGAAAATCAATTATGCTAGTGGATAGAAAATATTAAAGGCCCTAGGTTTTTTAAAACTTTTTTTTTTTACGTTGCTGCTCACATTTTCTTAAGATCATGCTTTCGTTACAACATGGGAAATTCTTTGCATGAGCAAACATCTTTGCTCATTTTCTTTCTAGGATATTTATCTCATGTTTTTTTTTTTCTAAAGTGTTAAAACTTTTTTATATTACAGTCATTCAGAATGTAAGTATTTTCCCCATCTTATCATTTACTTTTCCATTTTGTTTGAGATGTTTGAAAATAAAAGGAGTGGTTTTTGATTTTTTGTGTATGCTTTATTTTTGTAAAGTCAATATGATCATTTCCATCATAATTTATGCTTTTTCTATTATGCTTAGAAAGGTAAGTAGATTTTTATTCCTCCAGTACACCAGAATCTCCTATACACCAAGGGTTCATTTCTCTTGGTATTTTTCTTCCCATACTCAAGAGACTGCAAAGTATAACTCATTCATTCATTTATTCTATTTATAAATGCATTATTTATTCAGCAAATACTTTGTGTCAAGCACCATGCTAGCAAACAGACAAAACTGCCACAACCCTATCTTCATGGACCTTACAGTAGGAAGGACAAACCTTTATCATATAGTCATATAATCACTCATAAATATATGACTAGTAAATGTTGTTAACAAAAACATAAGCATGCAGAATATAATTCCGGCAGTGAATGTTCCAGTTTGTCCAACTGTAAAGTCAGGCAAATGGGCCAGCAGCCCTTCTGTAATGGAGGAGCCTGCAATTGGGCCTGGTGCAGTGGATTTCTAGGGCTGACTGTGTGGACTTCTGCATATTGAACATCATGTTTATGACTATGGGAGCCCAGGCTAGGCCCTGAGGTCCAGGCAGAGGGTGGAGAGAGTGGATACAGCCATCAAATGATGCCTGCTGCCTCCGTGCACAGCAGACTGTGAACCGGCCTGAGCCCAGAGTCAGGAGAGCACGATAAACTTCAGGTGGGAGAGTCACTGTGTGGCCTCAAGAAGGCTGCTTTTCTAGTCATAATCCTCTAAGATTTTGGTAAACAGGGCTGTTTTAAAATTATTATAATCCCAAGCACTTTGGGAGCCCCCACCCCACTTCATATAAAGCATGACGCAATACACCCACCCATAACCCTCACTAAATAAACTTTGTCCCCCAAAAATTGTTTAAAGAATTTTTATGATTTTGCTCTTGAGATTATTTTTCTATGTTTCATTCATTTAATTTATGTTTGAATCTAATTTCTGAGAAAAATATCATGCATAATACAAAATGTTTTTGAACTTCTCGTTGCTTTCAAATGGGATAGAGATTTCCCAATACTAAATTATTAATAAATATGAAACCACAGAACATTTTGTAAAAATCCTATTAAACATTCACTAATTTTGATTTGGCAAGTTTTTTTTAAAACAAGTAGCCTTCTTTCCCCTTAAACATTATCTTAGGCCCCTGAAAAGCACTCAGGTCTTTGCACTCTGACTGTAGGACTTAGTGGATGAAACATTTCTGGATGTGATCCAGGGAAGAGGAGGGCTAGAAAAATGACCAGTGTTAACTATATTACCAACCTTGTTGAATATCAGCTCAAATCAAAGTGATTTAGTTTAGAATATTAAAGAAATGTAGCATTTTTTGTCTTCAGGTGTCTTAGAAGTGGTCATGCTTAAGACTCACATTGAAAAGGGTAGCTATAGGGAATATGGATTTTAAAATTTTGAGAAGTCTAAAGCAAAACAAAATTTGAGAAATCTGATCTACCCAATTCTTGTTCCTAGGGTCTTTGGGCAGCTCCAAATGAAGTTGCTAATTGGAAGGACCATGTTACTCTGGGGTGGGTTGAAGAGGATACTAGTTCCCAGACTGTGTTGAAAGATTGCTTAACCTTTGAAGGGATTAGCCTCCAAAAATAAACATTTTAAAGGACAAATCTTATTTAGCTGAATCGTTTCTGATGTGTTTATATTTTATTTCATTATGTTAGGTTGTTCTTTTGTGTGCCTGTGTTGTACATAGGTTAAAATACTGGTTCACAATAGACAAATTGGCTTTGGTCTCAAGTTTCTTCTTTACAAAAAAAGTATAATGAATTAAAAACAAAATACGAGTTTGGCACTGTCCTGATGCTTCAGCATCTCACACTCTGTCATTAGTAACACAAGGACTTTGTTCTAATCTCAGCATCTTAGACCCTGTCATTAGGACCCTCAGTGACCACCCCTGACACCTGCTGATACAGGATAAAGTTTCTCTGTCTCCCTCTCCCCCACTTCTTACCTAGGTTTTTGCCCCCACAAAAGTCAAATGCAAACCCCCATTCCCCACTCTTGCTTGACCAACTGCTATAGCCCCACCCCTAAAACCTATACAGGTCTGGTCCATGTAACCTTTCGCTCCTCATCTGCTTGGTTGAACCCGCATTCCTGTGTTTCCCTAGGTGACACTGCAAGTTGTGCTGCTCCCTTCTGTTCTAGGACTTGTGATGACTAATAAACTTTTCTTTATGGGTCTCTGGTGTCACTTGTTCTTGCCACACCTGCCTATCCATAAAGATCTTCACCAAACACGATTGGCGTAGTTGACCAGATGTGCTAGTTACAGCCGACGGAAGATTCCAGGTAAGTCTCATGCTTGCTTCTGCTTAACAGGCTGGCTTTCTCCATTAAGTGAAACTGTTTGGGAGGGCTCTCTGCTGGTGAGAGTGTGCACTGCATACCATATAAAAAGAAGTGGTGGGCTTGAGGAAATGACCTAGATGGTCTTGTTTATCCTAATCAATTTATTACATAACAAAAGTCTGTTATCCTCCACTTCCACCCCAGTGTGTGCTAGTCCCCTGCTCTCAACACGCTATGCTTCTTTGTAAGAGAAAAAGATACACTGTCTTAGGCCAGGTCCCCTAGAAAACAGAGTGAGGCAGAACTAATCTGCAAATCCTTTATTTGGGGATGCAGCACTGTTAAGCAAGTGTAAGCAGAAAAAGGAAATGAGGATAGAAAGGAAGGGGGCAAAATACAAGGCAGGTCATTACCCAGCTGGCCACACACAGCTTCCCTGGAAAACCTAGCTGGTTGCTCAGTCATGACGCTCATCTCTTAAGAAGCGGTACAGACCCCTTACATCTCACAAAGTTCGTGGTGGGAGAGGTGGAGGAAGGGAAAACAATGCCTGCTCTTCCATATCTCCTTTTATTGGTCAAAGTTTGCCCCAAGGGACACCAATTCCCCATAATTCTGCAGCCTCGTGGCCTGACTGGTCAAACCAGTGAGTGTGGGTGGGTGCTGAGTGGGGCCTGCATTGTTTGTGACTCAGTGATGATGAGGAAGCCCCAGGGGAGGTGAGGAATGATGGGTGAGGCATGAGGCTGGGTGCTGACAGGTTGTGCTGTGAGCAACATAAGGAACTGGGAACAACTACCGCAGATCATGGTGCTCCAGAACACCCGGGTCTTCACGTGAGCAGCTCACTGAGACCCTCACTCTACTTCAGTAATGGTCAAAACCTCCTCTCTCTGGCCTGCAGAATGTGGTTGGTGCCAGGTAATGTTCCCAGAGGGTCATCAGTAGAACTGAGCAGAAAGCCAACCCTCAGAAAATCTGGGAAAGTTGCCAGAAAACTGGGAAGTTGTCTGGCACATAATCACCTAGAAAATAATTAGGGTTTCATGCACGATAGTTCAGGCATATCCTACAAAACACCCTAGTTCATGTTTTCCGGGTAGGATGCCTCTTGAATTTTTTTTTTTTATTAATTAAAAAAATTAACTAACACAACATTTAGAAATCATTCCATTCTACATACACAATCAGTAATTCTTAATACCATCACATAGATGCATATTCATCATTTCTTAGTAATTTGCATCGATTCAGAAAAAGAAATAGAAAGACAACAGAAAAAGAAATAAAACGATAATAGAGAGAAAAAATAAAAATAAAAAAATAAAAAATAAAATAAAATAAAAAAACCTATACCTCAGATGCAGCTTCATTCAGTGTTTTAACATAATTACATTACGATTAGATATTATTGTGCTGTCCATTTCTGAGTTTTTGTATCTAGTCCTGTTGCACAGTCTGTATCCCTTCAGCTCCAATTACCCATTATCTTACCCTGTTTCTAACTCCTGCTGGACTCTGTTACCAATGACATATTCCAAGTTTATTCTTGAATGCCGGTTCACATCAGTGGGACCATACAGTATTTGTCCTTTAGTTTTTGGCTAGACTCACTCAGCATAATGTTCTCTAGGACCATCCATGTTATTCCTCTTGAATTTTTCAATACCCAAGCTTCATATAGCATCATGTCTCTCAAGACAATGTTTTTTTGGCCCTGTTTCTATGAGCAAATATATTTCCATACCCCAAACTTAATATAATATTTTACGCAAAACGATGTAGGGGAACAGTCACGATTTACCTCCCAAATAAAATTGGTAGAATGTCAGAATCACATTTAGATGTTTTGAAAAGCACACTGAGTACAATAAAGGGATTGTGCATCTGGAATATCACTGGAGCTGAGAGAGCAATCAAAGCATTATACTCATCCATCGTGCATAAAGTTTACGGAGTAAAGTCCTAGTCTGGAGCCTCAAAAGCTGTAACCTAGAGAAGGATTTGAGTGCAAATTATTTAATTAATGATCCCAGAAATCCAATAAGGGAGCCAGTGTGAATTACACGCCTCTGAGCTGTGATCTTCATGTACCCAATTCTCTTAAATTCTTGGCTGAGGATTGCTCCCCAAGGGCATCAATTGGAAGGCGTTTTACCTTGAGACAAAGGCCTAGTGGGCTCCAGTGGATGTGGTAAGTCCTCAAGCAAAGACTCTTAGGTACTGGCATCTAGACATCAGCTAGCCTGCAGGAAAGGCCCAGGAAGTCAAGGGCAGGCACACACGGCATCTGCTACACAGGACCTGCACACTTGACACATTACTGCATACAGAACAGGAGTTTGTTAATGATCATAGTGACTGTTTGGTAAGCAGGAAGCGATACTTTGAGTGATTTGCATCCTAACGTGAATATTTCGTTTATCATATTTATGCTTTTTTTTTTAACCATGTTATGTTGCCGTTTTGGAAAAGCTTAAGCAGTGAGCAATAGCCATTATAATTTTTTCCATTTAAGTAATGGCAAATGAGGAGTGTTTTTGTTGCATGTAACATCTGATTTTCAGGAATGAACTGCTGACGGTCAGAGGGAGATGCCAAATGTAATCAAGTGCATTACTCTAGGTCAGATCAGCTATTACCACAGTGGAAAAAGAATAGTGTCTGTGCACTGGAGCTGTCAGACTACAATATTTCAGTGAACAGGAACAACAGCAAACCGGGAGAGGGATGATTGAGATGTCTGCCTGGGTGGGGGTGCATTTATGAGTCTCCTGTAACAGCTACGTCAGTAGCTACAATGGACTCTTTACTGAGCTTCCTTTCACCCGCAGGCCCTTAAACTGACCTTTTGCTGACATGTTCTTGAGACTTCTCCAGCCTGGGCTCTGTCCGTGTGAGCATGGATGCTGTTTGCTGAGCAGCTGTGTGCTCTTGATTTTTAGAAAACATTCAAAGATAAAGCTGTAGCAATTTATCAGCTACTGAGTAATTTAGGGGCACATCCTTGGTAAGCCATGAAATAGCTTTCCCAACATTGCAGTCATAAAATATACATCAAAACAATAAATTTTGTTTCTATTTTCCATGGTCTCAACCGATTTTACCACCTCAACATACACAAGGTAAATGACACAACCCCACGAGTTTCTGGCTACCTGGGAGGTGCTTCTCCCCTAGGAAGGAGACCCCCGTGGCTGCCGATGATGCCCTCAGTTGGGGCGGAGGCGCTGTGGCTGGAGGCGGTAGAAGATGTGCAGCGAGATGGTTCCCAGGTGATTCCGAGACCCCTTGGTGAATAGCACCTTGCCGGTCTCCAAGCACAGGGAGTATAACCGACCAAGGGCCCCACACTAATATCCATCGCTGACGCCAGCCCATCACGGAGCACTATGGGGAAACCAAGTCCCAAGGCCGCCCCGTTCCTGGGAGACAGAGGACTCCTCTGATGGCGAACCTTCCTTAGACAGCACAGCAATCTAGGACATTTCCACCGAACATTCCCTCCATGTCTCCTTCATACATGGATGGCTGTTTGAGGGCTCTCCCAGCCTATCTGGCTTCCTCCCCTTTTTCTCTCACATGGGCATTTCCCCTAATAAAGTCCTTTCACATTTAATCCCGCCTGATTCTCAAAGGGCCCAGAATAACATGCTTTCTAAATTGAGAACGACTGATTTAGATTCTCTTTACTCAGAATTTCTGGCACTGCCTCAGAAATAGAAAGCTTACGAGGCTCAGTGGTGCACGCTTTTCAGAATATTCCTCTAGCGAGGCAGCTCCTTTCCTGTGACATTATCCGTTACTCTTTATAATTTGCCTCAAAATAGCTCTTCCAGACTTAGCTCCTCAGTTTTAATCCAGCTAATTAGTGATTATTTTCCAAATGGTGCCATACCTACAATATTTGGGGAGGGGAGGGGAATCTCCTTTTTTACTTCCCTTTTCAAATTAAGAAAATCGAAATACATTTTTATTACATTTTTACTTATTGATTTTTTTTCTTTAAATAAAACCAAAAATCCTTCTGGATTCTAAAACAATGTTACCTGGAATGGTGATTCCTAATCCTTTGTGGAGTCGGGTTCTGGGAAGATAGGCATATAAAATTTTACATGTAAAAAAAAATTTTCTTTTACACCTAATTTTAGATATTCTTGGCTAAGCTATTTTCTAATTTTTGTATCAGGATGTCCTAATTGCTGTTTTTAATTTAATAAGTTTTGCTCACACTAAGTCAAGCATCTTGTCCACACCAATTCTTTGGGATTCATGCGTACGTCCACATAACATAAAACACCATATTTAACTGTGATGATCATTTTTTCATGTAATGGAATCAAAATGAAAAATCTTCCTTTCTGAGTTTTATGGAGAAGTATGCTGAAGAGAATGTTGAAATATAAATACAATCTCCAGAGTCATTTACTGGGTTCAGATTCTAGCTCTATATCTTACTACTAACCAGGTATAAATAAAATAAATTACTTAACCTCTCCATGCTTCAATTTCTTATCTTTAAAATGGGGATAATGATACCTACTTCATAGGGTTTTCTGAGTGTTAAATTAGTTAGCATACATAGCATAGAACCTGATCCTCAGTAAGTTAAGATGATGATGATGGTGATAGATTTTGAATATCACTGTAAGAAATTTGGACTTGACTCTGTCAACAGTAAGGATCATTATACATTTTTAGGCAACGTAATATACTCTTATGTAGTCGCATGGTTTTGCATATCTTTCAGATGTTGGTGACTTCTGTATTTATATCCTCAGCCCTAAACTTTCCCTGGAAATCCCAACATCTTCCTATGCAACATCTCCACTTGGATGCTTAGTATATATATATCAAACTTACTTTGTCCAAAATAGTCTCCTAATTTCCATCCTAAAGACTGCTATCCCTAGCCTTCCTCAACTTACTAATGGCAGACACTTGCTACCAATTGCTGAAGTGAAAAATCTTGGAGTCATCTAAATATTGTTAAGATGTCAATTCTACCCCCAAATAATTCATAGATTCAACACAATCCCAATAAAAATTCCAACAGCCTACTTTGCAGAAATGGAAAAGCCAATTATCAACTTTATTTGGAAGGGTAAGAGACCTTGTTTTAATTTGCCAGTGCAACACACCAGAAATGGACTGGCTTTTATAAAGGGGATTTATTGAGTTACAAATTTACAGTTCTTTGGAGGAAAGGCAGCTGGCTTTCCTTTGGCTTTCTCTGTCACAGGGAAGGTACACAGCAACATCTGGCCTTCTCCCATCTTCTGGGTTCAAATGGCTTCCCTAGTGGGTATCTCCTTTCTGCCTCTCCAAACCTCTGGGTCTGAGCCAACTCGAACTCTGAGCTGAGCTGGGCTGCTGAGCTCTGCTGAACTCTCTTCCAGTCTCTTTTTTTAAGCCTCTAGCTGATTAAATTAAACATCACACATTGTAGAAGACACTTCCCTTAGCTGATGGCATACATCATCAGCCATAGATTAATTTCACATGCTGATTTTGTGAAAAAACCACAACAGAGCAACTGGACACCAACACCTGAACCTAACCACTACAGACCCCAAACACCCAAAACATCTTGAAGAAGAATTAAGTGGGAGGACTTACACTTCCTGACCTTACAGCTTATTTCAAAGCCATAGTAGTCAAAACATCATGGGACTGGCACGAGGACATGTATAATCAACAGTATTAAACTGAGAGTTCAGAAATAGACCCTCACATCTATGGTCAATTGATTTTTGACAGGTTGCCAAGTCCACTCAACTGGAAAAGAATAGTCTCTTTAACTAATAGTGCTAGGAGAATTGGATATCCATATACAAAAGAATGAAGAAGATCCCATATCTCACTTCTCATACAAAAACTAACTCAAAATCGATCTAAGATGTAACTATAAGAACGAGGACCATAGAAATCCTAGAAAAAAACATGGGAAGCATCTTCAAGACCTCATGTTAGATAATGGTTTCTTTGACTTTATATCCAAAACACAAGCAACAAAATAAAACATAAGTAAATGGGACCTCATCAAAATAAAAAACTTTTGTGCATCAAAGGACTTTATCACGAACGTGAAAAGACAACCTACTCCATAGGAGAAAACATTTGGAAACCACATATCATAAAGAAATCCTACAACTCAACAACAAAAAGATAAACAGCCCAGTTAAAAAAAAAATGAGCAAAAGACTTGAATAGACATTTCTCCAAAGAGGAAATACGAATGGCTAAAAAGCACATGAAAAGATGCTCAACATCATCAGCAATTAGGGAAATGCAAATTAAAACTACAAGATACAGTTTCACACACATTAAAATGGCTACTATTAAAAAAACAGAAAAGTACAAGTCTTTGGAGAAGAACATGGAGAAATAGGAACAGTCAGCTACTCATTGCTGGTAGGAATTTAAAATGGTGCAGCTGCTATGGAAGACAGTTTGGCACTTCCTTAGAAAGTTAAGTATATAATTACCACATGACCTGGCAATCTCTTTACAAAGTACATATCCAGAAAAATTGAAAGGAGGGACTCGAACAGATAGTTTCACATTAATGTTCATAGCCACATTATTCTCAGTTGCCAAAAGATAGAAGCAACCCAAGTGACCATCAACTGATGAATGGATAAACAAAATGTGCTATATGTATACAATGGAATAATATTCAGCAATTAAAGGGAATGAAGTTTTGGTTCATGTGACAACATGGATGAACCTTGAGGACATTATGTTTAGTGAAACAAAAGGACATATACTGTATTAGCTCACTGATATGAAATAATTAGAATAAGCAAATTCAAAAATTGAATTAGAATCTAGAATATAGGTTACCAGGGGCTGGGCTGGGGATAGGGAATAGAAGTTAGTACTTAATCTGTACAGAATTTCTAGTTAGGTTAACTGTAAAACTTTGGCAGTGGATGGTGGCAATGGTAACACAACATTCTGAGTATAATTAACAGCACTGAAATAAGCACATGAACATAGTTAAAGGGGAAATCTTAGGACAGATATATGTTTACTAGATATATGTTTACCGTATCAGGACATGACATCCTGGGATGAAAATCTCCCTGGTGGTGTGGGAGATGACTCCCAGGGATGAGTCTGGCCCTGGTACCACAGGATCAACAATTCCATCCTGACCAAAAGGGGAAAAGAAGTGTAACTAATAAAGTGTCAGTGGCTGAGAGAGTTCAAATAGAGTCAAATGGCTACTCTGGAGGTCACTCTTATGCATGCTTCAGTTAGACATTGCTACCTATCATACCTTACCAAATCCCAACCAAAACCATTCCTGCCAATCCTAAAGAATACCTAGGGCATTATATAAGATTCAACAAAGGTTCCATGCACTAGGGTAACTTTCCAGAAACCTATAACCTCAGATGGGTCCCTGCACCAGATAAATCCTGAAACTCCAGAACATCAGCTAGTTCCATCCTTCCATCCCATATTATTAACAGCCCCTTCCAACATGAAAAAGTTAGAATGGACATAGCCCAAATACCCGTAAACAGTGGGAGAAAGATCAAAGGTGATGGTGGAGTTGTTCAGAGAAGGTAGGGTTTAACAACTGAGTGTGAGTGCTGAATCATTATACTGATATTTCTTTTAGTCTTCAGTATCTCAGAGCAGCTAGAAGTAAAAACCTAAAATTGTGGAATTGTAATCTATACAAACCTTGAAATCTGTTCTACAACTAATTGTTGCAATACGCTTTGAAATTTGTTGCTTTTTTCTACATATGTTATTTTTCACAAAAAAGAAAAAAAGTCGATTGAGATGATAAATGCACAGCTACATGATGATATTGTGAACCATTGATTATACACTTTGGATGATTACATGGTATGTGAATATATAGTATATATAAATAAAAAATTTAAAAAGATAAAACATAGGACTGTACAGCACAGTGAATCCTATTGTAAATGATGGACTATATTTAATAGTACAATTATAAAAATGGTCTTACATGAATTGTAACAAATGTACCACCCTAATGCAAGGTGTTAATAATAGGGTGATATATGGGGGGGGGGAATACACCCTAATCTAAACATGTATAGTTAATAGTACAATTATAATGTTCTTTCATCAACTGTTAACAAAGGTACCACATTAGTGCTAATAATGGAGGTGAGGTTATAAGAGAACGTTATATTTTTTCACTTAATTTTTCTGTAAACCTACAACTTCTCTAATCAAAAAAAAAATTTTTAATACACATAAAAAAAAAGTCTTGGAATCATCTAGGGTTTTCTCTCACATCCCATTCCAACCCATCAGTGGGTCAAATTGTTCTATTAAATACATTTAGGATTCCACTGCCTCTCACCATCCTCCACTTCTACATCTTACTCTAAGCCATTTATCCTTTTGCCTGGACAATTACAGAGGCTTTTAACTCCTCCGCCTGTAACTATCCTTTTCCCTATAGTTACTGTTCCGCCCAGTAACCACAGTGATCCTGATCAAACACAAGTCAGATGATACCAATGTTTTGTCAAAACCCTCCAGCTGCTTCTCCTCTTATTGCGGGTGACTTCTGAACTCCATACAATAGCTCTAAAAGGGTTCCCAGATACCTCTTTGACCTCATTCCTTACCCACCACCTCTTCACCTGCTCTATTGCAACCATACTTAAACACGGCCATTCCTTAAATATACCAAGCACTCCCACCCAGGCTTTTGCACTTGTTATTTGCTCTTCCTGGACTGCCCTTCCCTCAAATATCCATGTAGTTAATTCCCTTACTTCCTTTAGGTCATTTCTCAAGTGTGCCTTATCAGAGAGGCCTTTCCCTCTGGGCACCTACTCTCCTTCATTCTAACTCTGCCCTTGCTTTGTATTTCTTCATAGTACTTATCACCACCTGACATATATTTGTTTATTTACTCTCTGTGTCTTTCTAAAAGGGCATAAGCTCCATGTGAGCAAGGATTTTGTACCCCTCACCATTGCCCCCATGCTAGAACAATACCTTACGCGTGCTACGTACTCAATAAATGTTTGTTGAATAAATTTTACACTTGGTCTTAGTCAAAAGGCCGAGAAGCGATGTTGAATAAATTTTAAAGCCTTCAAAGAATACACATTTTTGGAGTGTTTGTAAAGAATCAAGACTATTTCTTATACATCATTCCAAATTACTTTAAACAAACTGCATGCTATTCATTTTTTCATTAGATGGTTAAATGACTTTTTAAAGCAGATACTTGTGTCTACATATAGTTTGGAGGTACTGGGATTCCAATAGAATTTCCAATAAAAATTCCAATAGAATTCCAATAGAATTTAGTTAATGTTTCTGAAACTTCATAAATAATTATAGCTAATGCTTAAATGGTGCTTACTGCTCTAAATGCTCTCTCTATATTAATTCATTTACTCCTCCAACAGTCCGGTGACACAGGCAGTTATTATCCCCATTTTACAGATCAAGAAGCCAAGGCACAGAAAACTTGTAATCTACCCAAGTTATCCAGTGTCAAAGTCAGGATTCAGCCCTCAGCAGTCTGGTCTAGATCCAAACCCTTCGCCACAATTCCACACAGCCTTTTTAGCATGCAAAAGAGGAAAGCTGGAGTCTAGGGTGGTGGAAATATGGATGTTTTCCATTACTTGCATTTTCTACCTTCCGATGTGAACATAGCACTGCTGAGGTTATTTAAAGCACCCAAATAGTCTTTTCTAAAACTTCAAGAAAACAAACAAAAAAAAAGGTTAAGTGCTTAAGTCGTAGACAATCTCAAAGCAATAGTAGGGAACTGTCATTGGCTGTCTCCTTTCTCACCCATCCTAAGCAGCATATTTATATACATATTGCATTGCACCGAATTTTCAAAATCACCCCTGTGGTTCAGTTCAGGAATACATTTCCATAATAAAAGCAATTAGCTTATAGACTGGCTTTCTGAGAGAAAGTGGCCGAGTGGTCTTGGATAGCCTTGCCTGGCTAGGAATGTTTCTGAGGGGAATCAGGGCAAGCAGACACTGGGATCACAGCTCCTCTGACTGGAGTTTGTGCTGCTTTGCTCAAAATAAAGACTTCTGAGGGCATCGGACTCCTGTCTGAAGCAGGCAATACATTTTATTACTGATTCCAGGTGACTAGTAAATTTGAGAAGTAGTTCCATTGTGCTCTATAATTTTAGAGAGATGTTGAATTTTTTGCAAAATCCATCTGGGAAAACAAGTTGGCACTAGTTTCAGGTTTCAAGAGCAGGTGTGAAGTAAATTTAAGGTGTATAGGGTGATGAATACCCTATCGAGCCAAGTCAGGCTTTCACATCACCTTGGTGCCACTTAGCACCATGTCCAAGCACAGGCCATGGATTTCAAATGCCTCTGCACATAGCCGGTTGTGTATCCTGCCAATTTCATTTCATTTTCTGGTTCAGATGGCAGCTGTGCCAGTAAGTGTCTGTGGACTTGTCTAAGTTGCACTGCATTCTTTTTTTATACTAGTAATTTTGGATTTTAGAAAAGAGAAGGTGTTGAAAAGAGTTCACAGATTTTTGAAATTTTCCTTAACATTTTCAAAGAGCAGAGAGTTTGACATTTCTCCTGAAGCAGCTGCTTTAAATCACTATTGATTGCTTTGACATCTAGTTCAGGAAATAAACAGATGGCTTATCTCACAAATGTTATACCATGACTTAGCTGAGGTTCTCAGATAATCAGGTCTATTCTCAGTTCCCAAATAGCTAACCAAATTTTGTGCTTCATTGCTAACCCATGGAGCTACCATTATTGGTTATCCCCATCCTCACATTCTTTTGAGAGTAAGTAGAGTATTAATAAATTCCACATATTTTTTTAAAAAGTCATTTTACGTTATAATTCTCAAGCCACGGAGTGACCCCTTTTTGGTTGGCTTTGCAGCACTTTGTTTCTCTTTTCCAAACCCCAGCTTCCATTTAAGGACCTGTTTGGGTTGAATTGTGTTCCCCCAAAAGACATGTTAAAGGCCTAGTCTTATAAATATGACCTTACTTGTAAATTAAGTCTTTGAAGATGTTATCAGTTAAGATGAAGTCAAACTGGATTAGGGTAAACCCTTACTACGACATAACTGGTGTCTTTATAAGAAGATGATATTTGGACCAGACCCAGAGACAGACAGAGGAGAGAATGCCATATGACAACTGAGACACAAAATGCCATGAATAGTCAGCAAGTCATCACCAGAAGCCAGGAGAGCTGTCTTCCCCATAGACTTTAAAAGGAATATGGCCCTACTGACCTTGATTTTGGACTTGAAGATTCCAGAACTGAAAGATAATAAATCTCTGTTGTTTTAAGCCACCCAATTTGTGGTACTTCATTGCAGCAGACCTAGGAAATTAAGACAGGACCCACAAGACAGAAATCCTGGAATGAGCTGGGACCTGGCATCAAGGGATTGAGAAAATCTTCTTAACCAAAAGGGGGAAGAGAAAAATGAGAAAAATTAAAGTGTCAGTGGCTGAGAGATTTCAGAGTTGAGAGGTTTTCCTGGATTTATTCTTACGCATTATATAGCTATCCCTTTTTAGTTTATGGTGTATTGGAATGGCTAGAGGGAAGTACCTGAAACTGTAGAGCTGTGTTCCAGTAGACTTGTTTCTTGAAGATGATTGTATGAAGATATAACATTCACAGTGTGACTGTGTGATTGTGAAAACCTGTGTCTGATGCTCCCTTTGTCTAGGGTACGGACAGATGAGTAAAAAATATGGAGAAAAAAATAAAAAATGGGGGGAACAAAGGTTAAACTATATTAGGTAGATGGTAATACTAGTGGTCAATGATAGGGAGGGGTAAGGGGTATGGTATGTATGAGGTTTTTTTTTTTCTTTTTATTTCTTTTTCTGGAGTGATGCAAATGTTTTAAAAAACGATTATGGTGATAAATACACAACTATGTGATGATATTATGAGCCATTGATTGTATACCATGTATGGAATGTTGTATGTTAAGAATTTTTGTGTTTGTATGTTGTTTTATCAAAAAATGCATGCATATATATTTATATATATAAGACAAGACCTACAAGCTTCTATATTTGTATTTGTATATTTGTATCTATACCCAGCTCCTGGGATTGTGCCTGTGATTTAGGGAAAGCTAATTAATCAGTGCATTCCAATCCAATTAGGTGGCTCAATCAGAGTGTATCTTAGGACTTAGAATTCTAAGACAAAAACTGCTTTTCTTCTCCTAGAAGGAAGGTGGGACGTGGAGATGTGAAAACTGGAACTACTGCAAATATTTTTGCTACTGTTTTAGCTAGGGTTCTCTAGAGAAACAGAAACAACAGGGAACACTCACAAATATAAAATTTATAAAAATGTCTCACATGACCGTGGGAACACAGAGTCCAAAATCCACAGGGCAGACTGTGAAGCTGACAATTCCAGTGGAGGGTCTGGACAAACTCCACAGGAGAGGCTCACCAGCCAAAGCAGGAAGAGAGCCTGACTCTTCTGAATCCTCCTTAAAAAGCTTCCAGTGATTAGATTAAGTATCACTCATTGCACAAGACACTCCCCTTAACTGATTACAAATGGAATCAGCTGTGGATGCAGCTGACATGATCATGATTTAGTTCTATGAAATGTCCTCATTGCAACAGACAGGCCAGCACTTGCCCAACCAGACAAACAGGTACCACCACCTGGCCAAGTTGACAGATGAACCTGACCATGACAGCTACCATGAAGAAAGTCAACTGAAAAAGCAGCTAACACATAGGAAGAACAGAGCTGAGAAAATCATAGCGAAACAGAGCCAGATCCCTGATGATATCAAGAATTTCCAGATCAACCTCTCGAAACCTGCCCTGCCTCTGGATTTCTTATTGACATAAGCCAGTGAATTCCTTTTATTCTTTAGGTCTGACTTGTAGCTTTTGTTACCTTTACCTGTAATTAAAAGCTTTCTAAAGACAGGCTTCTGAAAGGTATAAACTGGTGCACAGAGACATTTGCTTAATATTGGAACCCCATCTGTCCTACTTTATATTTTAGGATGCTTTTGGCTGCAGCAATGGAATATCTATTCTCAAAGTCGCTTAAACAACAAGATTCTAGTCTGCTATGTTGCACAATATAAATGGTTCTCTCTGGAGTTACACAGCATAACAGCTCTGATAAGGCTATTTACACTATCTCATACTTAGAAGTTCAGAGGAACGACTGATGCAGATTTGGTTAACTTTTGCAGCTAAACAAGGTCATTAAAGACCTAGATTCTGTCCTCTTTCAACTCTGCATTCTCACTGCATTGACTTGTTTCCTTATAGTTTCTTATAGCCAAAAGGGAGGGAAAAAATTTCTCAGAAGTGCCCTGCAGACTTTCCCACATATTTCATTGACCTAAACTGGGTCACCTGCCTACCTAAAAGCAAAACTGAATAGAATAAGGCAAATAGTAGTTTATCTTCTGGGATTTGAAGAGATCCCACCTTCCCTGTAGTAATCAGCATCCTCAACAAGATTGCATTGGCAACTAACAGTGTTTGTCGTATCCAAGTTTATCATCAAAATATCTATTGCAAATCTGTATATGTTCTTTCTCAAGAGAACTTTCTCTGTCAAAATGTACAAAATGCAATCATATCATAAAATTTAAAAATGACATTCAAATCCATGTTTTTGTGAACAGTCCATTGTATGTCAATTAAACCTCAATAAAACTCATTTATACCAGAATAAAAATGAAAATTTGTAAGTTAGTAGTAGTAGTAATATCATAACATTCATGCTTGTTCAATGTCTTAATATTAAAATGAGAAGTCCCTTATAATTCAACCATAAATAGGAATAATTTACTGATACAGGCTATAACACAGAACCTTGAAAACATTATGTTATGTGAAGGAAGCTAGCTACAAAAGGCTATGTGTTGTAGGATCAGTTTATAAGAACTGTCCAGAATAGGCAAATCTATATGTGCTGATTTGAAAAGATTTATGTACCCTAGAAAAGCCATGTTTTAATCCTGATCCAATCTTGTGGGAGCAACGCTTCTTTAATCCCTATTCAAGAATGTAGGTTGGAATCTTTTGATTAAATTATCTCCACGGAGATGTGATTCGCCCAATTGTGGGTATTAACCTCAGATTAGAGAGTGATGTGACTCCACCCATTCCAGGTGGGTCTTGATTACTTTACTGGAATTCTTTAAAAGAGGAAACATTTTGGAGAAAGTCCAGGAATGATGAGACCCAGAGCTCATGCAGCCAGAGAGCTTCGGAGATGAAAACGCCGCTGGGGGAGTTTCATGAAACAAGAAGCCTGGAGAGAAAGGTAGCAGATGCCACCATGTTCACCATGTGCCTTTCCAGTTGAGAGAGAAACCCTGAACGTCATTGGCCTTCTTGAACCAAAGAATCTTTCCCTGGATGCCTTAGATTGGACATATCTATGGACTTGCTTTAATTGGGACAATTTCATGGCCTTAGAACTATAAATTTGCAACTTATTAAATTCCCCCTTTTAAAAGCCGTTCTGTTTCTGGTATAACACATTCTGGCAGCTAGCAAACTAGAACACCATAGCCACTGAAAACAGATTAGTTGTTGTCAGGGGCTGGAGAAAGGGATAATGTATGACTGCTGGCTGGGTATGAGGTTCATTTTTGCGGTGATGCAAATGTTCTATAATTAGATACTGATGACCTGTGTGACATCAAGAATGTATTGGAAGTCACTGAATTATATATTTTTAAATAGCTAAAATTATTAATTTTATGTTACCTGAATTTTAACTTAATAAAAAGAAATTATTTATTCTTAAAAAGAAAGAAAGAAAGAAAAGTCCCTGGACCTAGATGAATGAAACATTAAAGATATTAAGGAGAAGAAGGCGCTTAATAAACCGGTTGTCCTAATAAGGTATATCGGAGTGAAAATTAACATTCTCTCTATATCTTCTCTTGAAGAAAAGAAACTGTGGCTAGGTAGTAACTAAAATTTTTTTCATATCATGCTGTCTTGTGAGTCAAGATATATTAGTGCAAAACCTGGTGATATTTTTAAGACCAGAAGCAAGTTCAACCAAAAATAATTTAGGAAATAGCAAATTGAAGAAAAAAAATTCAATAGGCAAAGAAAAGGAAATTAAACTAAAGAAAAATGAGAAATAGAGAAAGGAAAGTGTTCTAGTTTGCTAGCTGCCAGAATGCAACACACCAGAGATGGATTGGCTTTTAATAAAAGGGGATTTATTTCATTAATTCTTCAGAGGAAAGGCAGCTAACTTTCATCTGAGGTTCTTTCTCACATGGGAAAGCACAGGGTGATCTCTGCTGGCCTTCTCTCCGGGCCTCTGGGTTCCAATAACTTTCCTCAGGGTGTTTTCTTTCTGCAACTCCAAAGGCCTGGGCTGAGCTGCGAGTGCTGAGATGAGGTATGCTGAGCTGCTGGGGCTGTGCTACATTGATCTCTCTCATTTAAGCACCAGCCAATTAACTCAAACATCATTCATTGCAGCAGGCACATCTCCTAGTCAACTGCAGATGTAATGAGCAACAGATGAGGTTCACGTATCATTGGCTGATGTCCACAGCAACAGAACTAGACACATTCACCTGGCCAAGTTGACAACTGAATCTAACTACCACAGGGAGTGTTCTAGTTTGCTAGTTGCCTGAATGCAATATACCAGAAACAGAATGGCCTTTAAAAAGGGAAATTTAATAAGTTGCTAGTTTACAATTTTAAGGCCAAGAAAATGTCCCAATTAAAACAAATCTATAGAAATGTCTGATCAAAGTCATTCAGAGAAAGATACCTTGGTTCAAGAAGGCCGATGAAGTTCAAGGTTTCTCTCTCAAGTGAAAAGGCACATGGCGAACATAGTCAGGGCTTCTCTCTCAGCTGAAAGGGCAAGTGGCCAACACGGCATCATCTGCTAGCTTTCTCTCCTGGCTTCAGGTTTCATGAAGCTCCCGGGGAGGCGTTTTCCTTCTTCATCTCCAAACGCAACTGGCCCATGCATTCTCTGCTCTCTCCCAATCGCTTTCATTCTCCAAAATGTTTCCTCTTTTATAGGACTCCAGAAACTTATCAAGACCCACCCAAATGGGGGGAGACATGTCGTTACCTAATCCAGTTTAACAACCACTTTGATTAAATCACCTCTCCAGGGAGATGATCTGATTACAGATTCAAACATACAGTATTGAATAGGGATTATTCTGCCTTTACAAAATGTGATTTTGATTAAAACATGGCTTCTCTAGGGGACATATATCCTTTCAAACCAGCATAGGGAGTAATAAAATAATTACTTTTTAATTATGCCTAGCCACCATTAGGAATCAACCAAATATATGATATCTATATTTTAGAGGTTTTGCTACTTACATAATACATAGTTTCTTTGAGTTTTTTTTAATGTCATCAGCCTTTCATGGTTGAAATGTCTTTTGCCACACATTATGATTTATTCTGTAATAACTTTCCTAGCAATAATCAAATCCATACTGGGTTTTTGAATGTCCCAATATACAGTTTCCCTTCAGTTATATTTTTTCCTGTGATACCAGAATGGATACTAGTAATGGAGAATTCGGCTTTTGCTTAATATTTAGTACTTTCATTTTTCTAATAACGTGCTCTTAGGCCCCACATTTCAACACACAACTCCTACATTTCCACTGTTTGGTTGTTTATAATGTCAAGTGCCAACTCCTAGGGGGGAAAGAGTAGGTCTGTAATTACTGCAGTAGAATAATAACAATTGTATTACAGTTTCTCTTTGATGTAATTCACTTTCTATGTGTTAATCAAAACTTTAAAAACAATATGCTTCAAATCATTGCTTCTGGATGCATTGTTTTCTACTGTTATGACCTCTATGTGTATCCATCTTTGATGGGAATTAATTTGATGCTTGTGTTTTTCTGTATTCACATGTGCTGAATGGATTAAAAAAATGTGGCTGTAGTGATTCGAGACAAATTTTTTCAATAGCATTTTAAGTTGATGTTTATATTGGAAGAAATCTTATGTGATAGTTATGAGAGGCAGCCTCTGAAATGACTCCCAATAATCCTGTCCTCCTGATAGTCATGCCCTCTTGTAATTACTTCCCCTTGAGTGGGCTGGACACAATGACTCCATTGTAGTAAATAGAATCTGGCAAAAACAATGGACTGAACTCAACAACAAAAAGACAAACAACAAAACTGAAAAATGGGGAAAAGACATGATTAGATATTTGTCCAAAGAAGAGATACAAATGGCCAATAAGTACATGAACAGATGCTCAACATAAGTAGCCATTAGGGAAATGCAAATCACAACCACAAAGAAATACCACTTCACATTCACGAGATTGGCTATTATTTAAAAAATGGAAAGTAAGTGTCAACAACAATGTAGAGAAATAGGAACCCTCATGCACTGTTGGTGAAGATATAAAATGGTACAGCCACTGTGGAAGACAGTTTGGTGATTTCTCAAAAAGTTAAGCATAGAATTACCATATGATTTGCAATCCCATTTCCAAGGATATACCCTAAAGAAATTAAAAGCAGGGACTGAAACAGATATCTCTACACCAGTATTCATAGTAGCATTATTCACAATAGCCAAAAGGTGGAAGCAAGCCATGTCCATCAATAGAAGAATGAATAAACAAAATGTGGTATACACATACAATGGAATATTATTCAACCATTAAAAGAATTGAAGTTCTGATACATGTGACAACATGGGTGAATCTTGAAGACATCACGTTGAGTGAAGTAAGCCAGACACAAAAGGATATATATTGTATGACCTCACTTATATAAAATAACTAGAATATGAAAATTCATAAACACAGAAAATAGATTACAGGGCATTACATTGGGGTGGAAGTGGGTATTGGGAATGGGAAACAATACTTAATGGGTGCTGAATTTTTGTTTGATAATGGAAAATTCCAACCCCCCCCCCACACACCTTTCTTATAGGAGCTGTGGATTTACAAGACAATTATACAAATCAGGATTCCCATTTACCACCCCATCACCAATATCTTGCATTGATGGTAGCACATTTTTATAATTGTAGTATTAATTAAAGTTGATGATTTAACAGTTACAACTCTGGAATAGATGTGACTTCTATAAGAGCTTACAATCTAGGAACCTTTACAATAAGCCTTAATGTGATAACCCATGCTCTCGATTTCAATTCTCCAAGTCTGTAGATTATATATAGCTCATATGAGTAAGGCATGGCATTTGTCTTTTTTTTGTTTCTGACATTTCATTCAACACACTGTCCTCAAGTCTCATTCACGTAGTTGCATGCCTCACAATTTCATTCCTTCTTGCAGCAGCTCAGTAGTCCCTTGTATGTATACACCACAGTTACTCCCTTCCATTCCTCAGTTGATGTACCCTTAGGTCACCTTCATCCACAGCAAATCACAAACACTGCTGCCATAAATACTAGTGTGAAAATGTCCATTAGTGTCTCCACTCTCAGTTCCTCCAAGTATACACCTAGCAACGGAGTTGCAGGGTCATATGGCAACCCTATCCCTAGCCTCCTGTATAGTCACATTGCTCTCCAGAGGGGCTACACCACTCTACTTCCTTACCAACAGAGAATAGGTACTCTCTCTCCTCATTTTCTCCAGCACTTGTATCTCTCTGTTCTTTTTTTTCTTTCACATGGGCAGGCACCAGGAATCAAACTGGGTTCTCTGTTCATTTTAAACAGTTTTATTCATACATCATACAATCCAACTTAAGTTTAAAAATCAATGGTTCCTCCTCTTCTATTGCTCAGATGTGGCCTCTCTCTCTCTCTCTCAGCCAACACAGCAAGCAAACTCACTGCCTTCCCCCTCTCTATGTGGGACATGACTCCCAGGGGTATGGATCTTCCTGGCAACATGGGACAGAAATCCTAGAATGAGCTGAGACTCAGCATCAAGGGATTGAGAAAATCTTCTCAACCAAAAGGGAGAAGAGTGAAATGAGACAAAATAAAATGTCATTGGCTGAGAGATTCCAAACGGAGTTGAGAGGTTATCCTGGAGATTATTCTTACACATTAAATAAATATCACCTTTTTTAGTTAAGGTGTAATGGAGAGGCTGGAGGGAACTGCCTGAATATGTGGAGCTGTCTCCAGTGGCCATGTTTCTTGAAGACAATTGTATGATGATATGGCTGTCGCAGTGTGACTGTGTGGTTGTGAGAGCCTTGTGTCTGATGCTCCTTTTATCTACCTTATCGCTGGATAAGTAAAACATATGGATTAAAAATAAATAAAGAATGGGGGAACAAATATTAAAATAAATTTAGTAGATTGAAATGCTGGTGATCAGTGAAGGGAAAAGGTAAGGGGTATGGTATATATGAATTTTTTTTCCTGTTTTCTTTTTATTGCTTTTTCTGAATTGATGCAGATATTCTAAGACATGATCATGATGATGAATATACAACTATGTGATGATAGTGTGAGTTATTGATTATATGACAAGAATGGAATGATCATATAATAAGAATGTTTGTGTTTGTATGTGGTTATGTATCATAAATAAAAAATAAATTAATTGATAAAAAATCAATGGTTCCCATTCTAATCACATAGCCATGCCTTCAACACCACAATTTTATATGAGGACATTTTCTTTTCTCCCACAAAGAATTCCATACACCTTCCCCATATCCCCCACTTATTGATGTTTGGTTTTGGTATAATACCTTTGTTACATTCAATGGAAGCATATTATAATGCTACTGCTAACTATAGACCCTAGTTTTCATTGATTGTATTTTTCCCCATATACCATCCCATTTTCAACACCTTGCAATGTTGACATTCATTTGTTCTCCCTCATGCAAAAACATTCTTGTATTTGTACATTTAATCACCATCACTGTCCACTCTAGGCATCCCTAAGTTATACTGTCTCAGTCTTTATCCTCTATCTTTCCTTCTGGTGTCATTCATGCCCCCAGCTCTTCTCCTTCAGCCATATTCACACTCAGCTTCATTCAATGTGCTTATATTATTGTGCTACCATCAAATAGTATTGTATTATCCATTTCTGGATCTATACAATCAGTCCTGTTGCACATTCTGTATTCCTTCGGCACCAACTGTCCAATTTCTACCCTCTATCTCCTGATAACCCGTATTCTTAACTTTAACGCTCAAAACTCACTCATTAACATTACTTCATATTTGTCAGACCATACAGTATTTGTCCTTTTGTTTGTGGCTAATTCTTTCAGCATAATGTCCTCAAGGTTTGTCCATATTGCTACATGCTTCATGATTTTATGCTGTCTTACAGTTGCATAATATTCCATCATATGTCTATACCACAGTTTGTTCAGCCACTGTGGACATTTGGGCTGTTTCCATCTCTTGGTAATCATAAATAATGCCACTATAAACATCAGTGTGAAAACATCCATTTGGGTCCTTAATTTCAGTTCCTCTGAATATATACATAATAATAGGATTGCTGGATCATATGGTAATTCTATACTTAGCTCCCTGAGCAACCGCCAAACTGCCTTTCAGAGCAATTGCATCATTCTACATTTCCACCAACAATGAATAAGTGTGCCTCTTTCTCCACATCCAGCACTTGTCATTTTCTGTTGTTTTTTTTATAATGACCATTCTAATGGGTGTAAGATGATATGTCATTATGGTTTTGATTTGAATTTCCCTAATAGCCAGTGAAGTTGAATATCTTTTCATATGCCTTTTAGACATTTGTATTTCCTTGTCTGAAAAGTGTCTGTTCATGTCTTTTGCCCATTTTTATATTGGGTTATTTGTCTTTCTGTTGCTGAATTGTAGAATCTCTTCATATATTCTGGATATTAAACCCTTATCTGATATGTGGTTTCCAAATATTGTCTCCCATTGCATAGACTGCCTTTTACTTTCCTGACTAAGTTCTTTGATGCACAGTGTTCTAGCTTGCTAGCTGCTGGAATGCAATATACCAGAAAAGGAATGACCTTTAAAACGGGGAATCTAATGAGTTGCTAGTTTACAGATTTAAGGCCAAGAAAATGTCTCAATTTAAAAAGTCTATAGAAATGTCCAGTCTAAGGCATCCAAGGAAAGATACCTTGGTTCAAGAAGGCCAATGAAGTTCAGGATTTCTTTCTCAAGTGGAAAGGCACATGGTGAACACAGTCAGGGCTTCTCTCTCAGCTGGAAGGGCACAGAGCGAACATGGCATCATCTGCTAGCTTCTTCTCCTGGCTTCCTGTTTCATGAAGCTCCCTGGGAGGTGTTTTCCTTTTTCATCTCCAGAGGTCGCTGGCTGGTGAGCTCTGCTTCTCATGGCTATGTCGTTCTGCTCTGCTCTCTCTGAATCTCCTTCTCCAACATGTTTCCTATTGTATAGGACTCCAATAAACCAATCAAGACCCACCCATGTGGGTGGAGGCATGTCGTCATCTAACCCAGCTTAACAACCACTCTTGACTAAATCACATCATCCAGGGAGATGATCTGATTACAGTTTCAAACATACAGTATTGAATAGGGATTATTCTACCTTTATGAAATAGGATTTTGATGAAAACATGGCTTTTCTAGGGGGCATACCTCCTTTCAAACCAGCACACACAGAAATATTTAACTTTCAGGAGATCCCATTATCTATTTCTTTTATCATTATTTGTGCTTTAGGTGTAAGTCTAGGAAACCACTCCCAATGACAAGATTTATAAAATAATTCCCTACATTTTCCTCTAAAAGTTTTATGGTATTAACTCTAATGTTTAGGTCTTTGATCCATTTTGAGTTAATTTTTGTTATAGGGTGACAGATATGGGTCTTTTTCTTTCTTTTTCATATGGATATCCACTTCTCCAAACACCACTTATTAAAGAGGCTATTCTGTCCCAGTTGGGTTGGCTTGACTGCCTTATCAAAGATCAATTATCTGTAGATGAAAGGGTCTATTTCTGAGCACTCAGTTCAATTCCATTGGTCAATATATCTATCTTTATGCCAGTCCCATGCTGTTTTGACCACTGAATCTTTGTAATATGCTTTAAAGACAGACAGTGTGAGACCTCCCACTTCATTTTTCTTTCTCAAAATATTTTTAGCTATTCAGGGCACCCTGTTCTTCCAAATAAATTTGGTTATTTGTTTTTCTATTTCTGCAAAGTAAGTTGTGGGGCTTTTAATTGACATTGCATTGAATCTATAAATCAATTTATGTAGAATTGACATCTTAATTATATTTAGTCTTCCAATCCACAAATGCAGTATGCCCTTCAATTTATTTATATCTTCTATTATTTCTTTTAGCAATTTCTTATAGTTTTCTGATTATAGGTTTTTTATCCTTAGTTAAATTTATTCCTAAATATTTGATTCTTTTTGTTGCTATTGTAAATGGACTTTTCTTCTTGATTTCCTCCTCAGATTGCTCATTACTAGTGTATAGAAACACTACTAGCTTTGGAGTGTTGATCTTCTATGCTACCACTTTGCTGTACTCATTTATTAGCTCTAGTAGCTTTGCTGTAGATTTTGGGGGGTGTTCGACATATAGTCTCATGTCATCTGCAAACAGTGAGAGTTTTACTCTTCCTTTCCAATTAAATGCCTTTTATTTATTTTTCTTGTCTAATTGCTCTGGCTAGAACTTACAGCACAATGTTGAATAACAATGGTGACAGTGGACATCCTTGTCTTGTTCCTGATCTTAGAGGGAAAGCTTTCAGTATTTCACCATTGAAAGTGGCATTGGCTGATATACACCCTTTATTATGTTGAGGAAGGTCCCTTCTATTCCTATTCTTTGAAGTGTTTTCTTCAAGAAAGGATGTTGAATTTTGTCAAATGCCTTTGCTGCATCAATCAAAATAATCATGTGGCTTTTCTGCCTTAATTAATTGAGTTTCTTGAGTTGAACCAGCCTTGCATACCTGTAATAAATCCCACTTGGTTGTGCTGTATTATTTTTTTAATGTGCTGCTGGATTCAACTTGCAAGTGTTTTGTTGAGGATTTTTGCATCTATAGTCATTAAAGAGATTGGCCTGTAATTTTCTTTCTTTATAGTATCTTTGTCTGGCTTTAGTATTAGTGTGATATTGGCTTCATAGGATGAGTTAGGTAGTTTTTCCTCCACTTCAATTTTTTTGAAGAATTTGAGCAGAATTGGTACTAATTCTTTCTTGAATATTGGGTACAATTCACATGTGAAGCCATCTGGTCCTGGACTTTTCTTTTTTGGAAGCTTATTTATGACTGATTCACTCTCTACTTGTGATTGGCTTGTTGAAGTCATCTGTTTTATTCTCAAGTCAATATTGGTTGCTCATGCCTTTCTAGGAAGTTGTCCATTTCATCTACATTGTCCAGTTTATTAGCATATAGTAGCTCACAGTATCCTCTCATTACCTCCTTTATTTCTGCAGGATCAGTCGTTATGTCCCTTCTTCCATTTTTGATTTTATTTATTTGCATCCTCTCTCTCTTTATTTATTTATTTATTTTTTTGGTCAGCCTAGCTATGGGTCCATTGATGTTATTAATTTTCTCAAAGAACTAATCTCTGGTTTTGTTGATTCTCTCTGTTGTTTTCATGTTGTCAATTTCATTCATTTCTACTCTAGTCTTCATTATTTCTTCCCCTTCTCTTTGTTTTGGGGCTAGTTTGCTATTTTTTTCTCTACTTCTTCCAGGTGAACAGTTAATTCCTTTATTTTTGCTCTTTCTTCTTTTTTAATATAGACATTTAGGGCAATAAATTTCCCTCTCAGCACTGCCTTTGTTGCATCCCATAAGTTTTGATATGCTGTGTTTTCATTTTCATTTGCCTTGAGATATTTGTGACACTTTGATTTTAACCTAAATAGATCCATTTTGGATTTCTGACCTTCAGAACTATAAGGTAATCAATTTTTGTTGTTCTAAGCCACTGAATTTGTGGTAATTTATTACAGTTGCAATAGGAAACAAATTCAGTGATCTCAAACCTTTTTTCTTTTAACTTTTTTTATTGTATAGTATAACATGTACACAAAGCAAATAAATAAATAAATAAATAAATAAATAAGCAATAATTTTCAAAGCACTCTTCAACAAGTGATTACAGAACAGATCCCAAGTTTATCATGGGCTACCAAATGATCCTCTCATATTTTTCCTTCTAGCTGCTCCAGAATATAGGAGGCTAGAGGGCTTAAATAGTTTTTTATCATCACAATCTTTTTCCTTCTTTTTTTGTGAACAATAACATATATTCAAAAAAGCTAAAAATTTCAAAGCACAGCACCACAATTACTTGTGAACATATTTCAGACTTTGACATGGGCTACAATTTCACAATTTTAGGTTTTCACTTCTAGCTGCTCTAAAATACTATAGACTAAAAGAGATATCAATTTAATGATTCAGCATTCATATTCATTTGTTAAGTCCTATCTTCTATGTATAATTCCACCATAACCTTTGATCTTTCCATACCTCTCTTTGGGGTTGTTTGGACCATGGAAATTCTAAATGTTTGATATTGGAAGGGTCTGTCACTAATATGGGGTAGGGAGATGGAACTATCTGATGTTCTGGGGAGGCTGGGCTAAGTTTCAGGACTTATCCAGACCAGGGTCCATCTGGAGTTTGTAGGTTTCTGGAAAGTTACTCTAGTTCATGGAACCTTTGCGCAACCTTATATATTGCCCTAAGTGTTCTTTAGGATTGGCTGGAGTGGTCCTGGTGGGGGATTGCCAGGTTATGATAGGTAGCAAGGTCTACCTGAAGCTTGCATAAGAGAAACCTCCAGAGTAGTCTCTCAACTCTAGTGAACTCTCTCTGCCACTGATACTTTCTTAATTATACTTCTTTTCCCCCTTTTGGTCAGGATGTAATTGTTGATCCCATGGTGCCAGGTCTGAATTCATCCCTGGGAGTCATCTCCCATGTTGCCAGGGAGACTTTCACCTTTGGATGTCACGTCCCACGTAATGGAGAAGGCAATCACTTGCAGAGTCTTCAACCTTTTTTAACAGATAAGAGTACCCTCAGAGTAATTTTTCTAAAACCTTCTTTCCTTTGGAGTGACCCTCATGTCATTTAATGCCACTCTCCCCAGTTATAAAATTTAATTCTAATCTGTATGTAGTTGCTTTCAAACAAGTCCTTTCTTTCCTCAGAGGGACTTAATGAAAGGCTTTAAAGTCCTCAAAACTCTTGACAAGGAAACAAAATTTTACGGCATACTACAAAAGCCACCTGAATTGGTCCCTGCAATCCTAGAGGCATTGGAATGAGTTAGAATATGAACTATTGTTTGCTGTCTAACGGTAACTGAAAAGGGAGATATGGAACAGAGTTTTAACTGTTTAGAAGTTTCCCTTGTGAGATGCCAGGATGTAGAAGTAAATGTATAGATCCTAACCCTCTTTTTAGACTTTAGCATCATCAGTTAGAGTCCAGGGTTTTAAGAAATTAATTCCTTTCTAATAAATTTTCAAACTCTTCTTGTTTTATTTTGTCATCAGACAAAACAATTTTGAGAACAAATGAGCAGCTAAGTAGACTGATAATTTCAAACTACTTCAATTTTCTGTTTTTCAATTGTTGACTAACCATTTCTTTAGAGAGACTGATTGTTGTATGCAGGAAAGGCCAAGAAGGACAGTGGCTGGTGGCTTCCCCTGCTCTGAGTTGTTCCCACTCAACAAAGCAAAAGCCTCACTCAGGGAAAACAAACCACGCAGACCCACGCTTGTTAGAGGGAATTTTAGCAACAGTTTGTTGCTCCTTGAATATACCTCTTTGGAGGTCGCATATCCTAGCCTCACCAATTTATAAAAGTGCTTTGACTTCAGCTTCTTCTTCTGGTTTCCTCTACTATCACCTCACTGTCCTCATTCCTATTCCTTAAACTCCCCAGCAAGCCCCTGCCTCAAAGTCTTTGTGTTTCTGTTGCCTTTTTGTGGTATGTTCTTCTCTCTAATCCTTCATTTCTTTTTCAGCTCTCTACTTGAAGTTATTTTTGCAGAAATGTCTTCCCTTCCCACCCTATGTAAAATGCTCTGTCTCCTTAATCCACTGTAATCTTCTTCATAGCCCTTGTCACTCTCTGAAATTTTATATATTTATTCTTTATTGTCTACACCCCCTAGTAGAATGTAGTCTCTCTTAGAGGAGACACTCTGACTCTTTCTTCGTTACTTATCTCCAGCATCCAAAACAATGGCAGGCCTCGGAAAGCATCCAGTGAATATGTATTTATTTATTTATTTATTTATTTATTTATTTATTTATTTATTATTTTTGCATGGGCAGGCACTGGGAATCGAACCTGGGTCTCCGGCATGGCAGGAGAGAACTCTGCCTGCTGAGCCACCGTGGCCCGCCCCACCCAGTAAATCTTTAATGAATAAATGAACGAATGCTTTCCACTTACCTATAGTCATCTACCCCAGAGAAGTTTTCATAGATAGGCTTTTCTCCATCTCCTTATGCTTTCAGCCATGTATATATAATCCAGTGATGTTTGAGAGTTCCCTTGTACCCTGGGCAGCCCTTTGATGTCCCTCTGCTTCATTGGCCTTTGTGTAGATATAAGTTTGACCTGTACACACTTGCCAGTGTCAGTCAAACCTGTTACTAGAGCTTACTTTTCCCAGTGCTAATCTAGTTCTTTAATAAATAGTAGGTTTCAGTGTTGTGCTTTCAAATTTATTTTAGCTCCAATTCACTTGTTCAACGGATGAGAAGACTAATGTGTAAAAAAAAAAATAAAGCAGCTATGCTCTGTGTCCACTCCAAAATCACCCCCTCCCTGCTGCCTAAAACTCTGAAGGGGCTTCCAGGGACCCCCCAACTCCTCTGAGTCTGTGCACCTTGAAGACATCTCTCTCTAGGCATATATTATATTTGCTGATCTTCTAATTCAAGAGTCAATAACTATAAAGTCCGCTGAGCACTATATACTCTGAGCATTTATTACCAATTTGTTACTATTGGAGTCATGGCAATACGTTTAAAAGGTAAGAATTTATAGTGTTCCACTGTCCCTTCACTTTGTCAGAGATATTCCCTGGGTCTAGGTAATCCAGGGTCTGCCAGAAAAGGTGTGAATCTAGGTAACATTAAGGAGATAATATCATTAATGAATCAGAAGGAAAGTCCTGCCCACCCTGTCATTTTATGTTACAAAAATCATAGATGGTCATTGTAAGAAAAAAAATTTTTTTCATCAAACATATAGAAATTAATGGAATTGAGAAAACCTTCTCAACTGAAAGGGGGGAAGATAGGAAAGAGACAAAATAAAGTGTCAATGGCTGAGAGATTCCAGAGTCCAGAGGTTATCCTGGAGGTTATTCTTATGAATTAAATAGATATCACCTTGTTAGTTAAGACGGAACAGAGAGGCCGGAGGGAAATGCCTGAAAATGTAGAGCTGTGTTCCAGTAGCCATGTTTCTTGAAGATGATTGTATGATGATATAGCTTTCACAATGTGACTGTGTGATTGTGAAAACCTTGTGTCTGATGCTCCTTTCATCTACCATGACAACAGACGAGTAGAACATATGGAATAAAAATAAATAACTAATAGGGGAAACAAAGGTTGAAATAAATTTAGTAGATTGAAATGTTAGTGATCAATGAAAGGGAGGGGTAAGAGGTATGGTATGTATGAATTTTTTTCTGTTTTCTTTTTATTTCTTTTTCTGAATTGATGTAAATGTTCTAAGAAATGATCATGATGATGAATACACAACTACGTGATGAAAAAAGAATGTTCATATTGTATGTTGATTGGTTTTATAAATAAAAATTTTTTTTAAAAGATTTAAAAAACAACAACAAAATATTATGCCAAGTGAAAGAAGCCAAACACAAAATGTATGATTCCATTTATAAGAAATGTCCAGAATATGCAAATCCATAGAGACAGAAAGGAGATTAATGGTTGCCTCGGAATGGTGGAGTGGGGAGTGGGGAGTGCTGTTAATAACTGTAGGGTTTCTTTTTGGGATGATGAAACAATGTTCTAAAATTTGGTGGTAATGATGGTTGTACAACTTTGTGATTATACTAAAAACCATTGAATTGTTCACTTTAAATGGGTGAACTATGTGGTATATTAATTATATCTTAATAAAGATGTTTTTGAAAACTCAAAATAAAAAATAAATGAATGGAATAGATATGACCCACTTCACTGGACCACGGTACAACTACAATAACATCTCTTTCATTTTCCACTCAATCACTTGGACCCCTATATGTTCCTACTAGCAGGAAGCCCAATATTTCCCTCTTTTCTCCCCTCATTTATCCAAGAACCCCAGGCTTACTCAGGCATAAGTGTCAGGCCTGCTGCCTCCAAATGCCAGGACAGTGTCACCAGTGAGTAGCACATTTCTTTTTTGGCTGATTTGCTTGTATTGCCACCTTCAGGACTGCTGTGAAGGTGGTTCTGCCAATGCACTGTGTCCTGGCCTGTGGTGGTTGCTCCATACTCTTGCCCAAGCCACCTAGGTCCCTGGTCCCTTCCCCAGCAGTGGTGCCCATTTGCCTTACACACTTGCAGCCAAGTGTGGCCCTCAAGCAGGACAGGAAGACTTAAAGGGGAGCTGCTCTACAAAACAGTTCCTAATCTGGGGCTCACAGATTCCTTGTCTTTCAATATAATGATTTTATTTGAAAATTATATGAATTTAATTTTGTTCTTTTCAAAATGTTATTCTGTGAAAGTTTCCATAGGCCTCCCCAGACTGCCTTAGGAATCTATGACACAAAAATAGTTAAGGAGCTCTCACTCCTGAGAATGGCAATTCTCTTGCTGAGTAAAAAAAGTTCTGTCTCTCCAGAATGAAATCACATATAGTACATAAAAAGCAAAAGTATCCAGCAATTCCTGTGCCTCATCTTCTCCGCCAAGCATGGTTCTCCTCTAGCATTCCCTGTTAAATTTTAGGACTCTTCCTTGACCTCTTCTCTTCCTCACCTCAATCCCAGAGCCCATCAAATGCCAACTCCTATGGAATGCACTTCTTAAATATTTATTGAATCCATCCACTTCTCTACATGTCCCCCGACACTACCATAGACCACCACTCATCACTTCCAAGGAGTATTGCCATCACCTCTGTTTTGGTTTGTTAAGCTGCCAGAATGCAATATACCAGAAACAGAATGGCATTTTAAAAGAGAATTTATTAAGTTGCAAGTTTACAGCTTTAATGCCATGAAAATGTCCAGATTAAGGCACCAACAAAAGGTTACTTTCACACAAGAATGGCTTTGCCATCGGGAACACCTCTGTCCGCTGGGAAGACACATGGTGACAATTGCTAGCTTTCTCTCCTCGTTTCATAAGGCTTCCCCAGGGGCGTTTTCCTTCCACATCTCCAATGGTCTCTAGCTGCATGTGCTCTGTTGGTTCTGGTGGCTCTAAAGCTTTTTCCAAAATGGTTCCCTCTTAAAGGGATCCAATAAGACCTTGAATGGGTGAAGATGCATCTCTATGGAAGTCACCTAAATAAAAGATCTCAACACAGCAGTATTGAAACAGGATTAAAGAATATGACTTTTCGAGGGTACAAACAGCTTTAAATCAGCATAGCCTTCCAGCTTATCTCTCCAAATCCACTCTCTCTCCACTACTGTTCATTCGCACCCTGCATTTCTGGCATTTGAGGAGAGATCTGAAAAAGGTAGGGGGGTTAAGTCAAGCAGATTGTGGGAACTATACTAGAGAAGTAGTGGTCAGGCAGAGAGAAGACAGGTGCAAGGACCATGAGAAGGGAGTCTGCCCGGGAATGGGGAATCAGTGTGGGGGAGGAGGAGGAGGAAAATAGGAAGGTAGCGGATGACAGCAGATCACTTAGGGCCTTATAAGCCACTAGAAGTTTCTGAGCAAAGGAGTCATGAGATCTGACTTCCAGCCATTGTGTTGACTTCAGGCAGACCAGGATGGAATTAGGGAGACCAGTTAGATGTCTGGATTGCAAAAATCCAGGTGGCCCAAGGTGGTAACAGAAGTGCTGAAAAGTGGTCAGATTCTGCACATATTTTGACAATAGGATTTACTGATGGATCAACTGTGGGTTTAGAGAGAGTGGAGTCAAGGATGATTCCTAGGTTGGAAATAAGATGAAAATGGCACTTTTTTTTTTTTTTTTTTTTTTTTTTTTTTTTTTTTGACTGATCAAGAAAGATTTTTTTTTTTTATTAATTAAAAAAAGAATTAACAAAACAATTAGAAATCATTTCAATGTACATGTACAATCAGTAATTCTTAACATCACATAGTTGCATATTCATCATTTCTTAGTACATTTGCATCGATTTAGAAAAAGAAATAAAAAGACAACAGAATAAGAATTAAAACAATAATAGAAAGAAGAAAATGGCACTTTTATCTTGTGGACTTCTTCCCCAAAACCCATAAATCCAATCTAATCATGAGAAAATTATCAGACAAATTTCAATAGAGGGGCATCTTACAAAATACTTGATCAGTACTCTTAAAGTTTGTCAAGGTTATCAATGTGACAACCTGAATAACTGTCACAGCCAAGAAGAAATTTTCCCCAGAAGATACAAATTTTAGAATGCTTTTACTTGTCCCTTTTCCACTACCCCTCTCCTCACTCCTCTACTGCACTATTTCACAAATTTTATATCTAAAGATCTGAATCTAAAATTACAGTTTTGCTTCTAAGTTTTTACATTATCCTTCTTTTGTTTCAAAAAACATTTTTAATAACTACATTAAACTCTACAACCATACTCTGAACAATTACTTAGATTTAATTATAAATATTACTGTTTTAATGCTTACCATTATTTCTTACAGATCATGATTCCTTTTTTTTTAATTGACCCTTTCTTTCTGAATCACAAGTACATTTTTCTTAAAGGGAACATAAGTTTCTGCATATTTAAAATTGCCTTTTCTTCCCCCAAAATGTGAATGATGGTTTAGTTGGGTATAGATTTTTTTTTTTTTGCATGGGCAGGCACTGGGAATCGAACCCGGGTCTCCAGCATGGGAGGTGAGAACTCTGTCTGCTGAGCCACCATGGCCCACCTGGGTATAGAATTCTAAAAATACAATTGCTCCCTTCATAATATTATAAAAACATTGTCCCATTGCTTTCCAGGATTTAACATTACAGATGAGAATTCCAGTACTAAAAGGTTCACATTACTTTGTATGGAACTCTTCCTCTAAATATTAATATAGTTGGTGCCCTTAGCTCCTTCAACTCTTTTGCTCAAATGTAATTTTCTCGGTGAAGTCTTCGCTCAAATATAATCTACTCAGTAAGGATGTCCCTGATTAACTCTTTAAATTGCAATCTCCATATCACCATCCCCCCATTCTAGTTTGCTAGCTGCCAGAATGCAACACACCAGAGATGGATTGGCTTTTAATAAAAGGGGATTTATTTCATTAGTTCTTCAAAGGAAAGGCAGCTAACTTTCAACTGAGGTTCTTTCTTACATGGGAAGGCACAGGGCAGTCTCAGCTGGCCTTTCCCCCAGGCCTCTGGGTTACAACAACCTTCTCCAGGGTGATTTCTTTCTGCATCTCCAAAGGCCTGGGCTGAGCTGTGAGTGCTGAGATGAGGTATGTTGAGCTGCTTGGGCTGTACTACATTGAACTCTCTCATTGAAGCACCAGCCAATTAAATCAAACATCATTCACTGCACCAGGCACGCCTCCTAGCCAACTGCAGATGTAATGAGCAACAGATGAGGTTCACGTACCGTTGGTTCATGTCCACAGCAACAGAACTAGGCACCTTCACCTGGCCACATTGACAACTGAATCTAACTATCACACCCCCAAACCCATCCAATTTAAGATTTATTTTCTTCATAACACTTATCGCCTTCTAACACACAATATGATTTACTATCTATTTTGTTTAGGGTATATTTCCCTCTACCAGGATATAAACCTCAAGAGGGAGGAAAGTTTTTCTTCCCTTTAGTTTTGACCCTCCCATGAGAACTAAAGTTCTAAGTCTCAGCATCAGGAGGCTGTTCTGAACCATTAAATGTCTCTCATTAATCACCTGGTCTTCAGACTTGCCAAGGCATCCACCAACAGGGAATGCATTTCTTGATCCTTAACTTCCAGATGTACTTCTTTGCAAAATTGATCTGTCAGAGAATGTGCCTGTGTTCACTCTTTAAGACCCACCTCTCATCTATCCCAAGTCTTACAATAGGAAATTGCCCTGAGTATAAAAATCTCCAGGGAACTAAACAAAGTGACAGACTCCTTTAACGATTAATCAGAACATAATAAACCCACAGTGCTTCTTATCTTTCCCAGTATGTGAAAAGTAAAGCATTGCATTATAGACAGAGTATTTTGGTCTAGGGATTCTACTCTGTGCTACAGCAGGGTAGAAGGGGGAATAATTTTTTCCATCGTCTCTCTGCCATCAAAAAAAGAAAGAAAAATGGAAGAGTTTCATGAGAACAAGTCAAAGAAATCCATATATTAAACTTTTTTTTTTTTTGGCAACTGCTGGGTCCAGGAATCGAACCTAGGTCTCCCACTTGGTAGGGGAGAATTCTACCACTGAGCTACCCTTCCTCTCCCTTAAACAGTTTAAAAGGCATTTTTCCCTCCACATGTTTAAACAAAAGCAGTTCTTTTCAGCTATCACTTTCACTCATTTCTAGGATTTATCATTATTATTTTAGAGCCCCTTTAAAATACCAAAGCCAAATAGGGTAGTGGATTATTTATCTCTTGCTTCATAGCAAATCACCACAAGCTTAGCTGCTTAAAGCAACATGCATTTTTTTTTGCATATTCATCATCATTTCTTGGAACATTTGCAACTATTCAGAAAAAGAAATAAAAAGAAAACAGAAAAAAATTCATACATACCATACCCCCACCTCTCCCCCTCACTGATCACCAGCATTTCAATCTAAATTTATTTTAACATTTGTTCCCTCTATTATTCATCTTTATTCCATATGTTTTACTCGCCTGTTGATAAAGTAGAAAAAAGGAACATCAGACACAAGGTTTTCACAATCACACAGTCACATTGTGAAAGCTATATTATTATACAATCATCTTCAAGAAACATGGCTACTGGAACACAGCTCCACATTTTCAGGCAGTTTCCCCCAGCCTCTCCACTACATCTTGACTAACAAGGTGATATCTATTTAATATGTAAGAGTAACCTCCAGGATAAAACCTCTCAACTCTGCTTGGAATCTCTCAACCATTGACACTTTGTCTCATTTCACTCTTCCCCTTTTGATCAAGAAGGTTTTCTCAAACCCCTGATGCTGAGTCTCAGTAATGAACTGAGAATGCTAGGGGTTTTCTCAATCCCTTGATGCTTGCGTCTCAGCTCATTCTAGGATTTCTGTCCCACATTGCCAGGAAGGTCCACACCCCTGGGAGTCATGTCCCTTGTAGACAGGGGGAGGGTGGTGTGTTTGCTTGTTGTGTTGCCTGGAAAGAGAGCAACAAAAGAGGTTCTCTTGGGGTGACTCTCAGGTCTAATTTTATGTAGGCTTGACCTATCCTTTGTGGGGTTAAGTTTCATATGAACAAACCCCAAGATTGGGGGCTCAGCCTATAGCTTTGGTTGTCTGCACTGCTTGTGAGAATATCAAGAATCCAACTTGGGGAAGCTGAATTTTCCCCCTTTCTCACCATTCACTGAAGGGGACTTTGCAAATACTTTTTTACTCACTGTTCAAATCACTCTGGGATTTATCGGCGCATCACTCTGGACAAACCAACAAAATCTCATGTCCAACTCAAGGTTCCATGTAGTTATGGTGTTCAATTAAGTTGTCTACATAACTTATATTAGGAAATGCACTAGTCAGAATATAAATTTTGTACCAAATAAACATTTTTTAACATGCATTTATTATTTCACAGTTTCTGTGGGTCAGGAGTCTGAGCACAGCTTAGCTGGATTCTCTGCTGAAGTTCTCACAGGGTTGCAATCAAAGTGATAGCAGCCTGGGTTCTCACCTGGAGATTTGATGGGAGAAGAACTTGCTTCCAAGCTTACTCAACTTCTCTGCAGAATTTATTTCCACACAGCCATAGGACTGAGACCTCAAGCTTCTTGCTGCCCATCCACTGAAGACTATCCTCAGCTTCTCAAGCAACAATCAGCTCCTAGAGGCCATGCAAATTTCCTAAATTCCTTGCCAGATTAGCTTCTTCAACATGGCCAATTGCTTCACCAATCCAGCAAAGCAAGTCTCTAGAGCAATTCTGCTTGCAAGGCAGAGTCCTATATAACGTTACATAATTACAGAGTCACTTCCCATCACCTTTATTCCATGGGATAAAATCAAAGACAGGAGATTACATAAAGATGTGAACTCCAGGTGGCAGAGACATGGAGAGTCACCTTGGAGTATGTTCGCTATAGTTAATATGCAACTTTTAACGTAACGGAAATGTTATCTTGAACTATCAAGTTTTTTACACATACTATTTTTAGAATTGGTGCAAATCATTCCATATGGAGTTTTAATCAATTTTATCAAATTATGCAGTGAAATAATTACAAGCACTCTTGCTGTATCTTATTTCATCTTATGAAATATTTAATATATTCTATTTCTTTAAAAAATATATGCCACTTGCGGGACTGAATATTTTTAATTGTGCTATATAGCTTTCTCTTTTTTTTACACACAAAGGAAAGCTTGATCATGATGTCTAACAAAATTAACAATTAATGGAGTTAATTATAATTTCATACATGACTCTTTAGTTGTTTCCAAAAGCTGAAGACCAGCAATCTAAGTCTGTGTGTTTACATACATATATATCCTTTTTATAATACTGCCTATCTCATAAATAACTAGGATTTTAAGTTATAAGTTGCATCATTTAGAAATTAAGTAATGAGAAAGAGCATCTTGATTTATTAGCTCTCTATAATTCGTTACAACACTGACGAATTAATTATGTTATATCTACCTCATGTAAATCTTGACTGCTTTTAGTTTTCTATCTTACAAAATGTGCTCTATAACTTTTTTCCAGTGGTTTTTATGCTATTCTTTGAAATTCATAAGGCACATGTAAACTGAAAAACTGGGTCAGATTTTTTTTAAGATAATAAATCTCTTTGGGGCTGATGGGACTGGTTTGCCATTAGAACATTCTACCACCTGAATGAAGACAAATTTCAGCCCCATCTTCAGCCCCAAGATTTAGATGAAAATAGATTTAAATTATGTGACAAGATAAAAACATTCTATATGTATTGTCTTGGCAAAGGTATAGGAAACATAAAATATTTCAATTCTCCCAGTCTTCTCTAGGTATATTGAAGTAATCAAGATGCCTCAAAGTAGAAGAGCAATAAGTACAATTAATTATCATTTTCTAAGTCTTCATAAAGCCATTTCAATTTACTTCCCATATATTTGAGAAACTGAATGTCTCTGATGACTGAGCAACAAACCATCTTGCAAGTCATTTAGTTTTCAGTTAATTTCATTCATCAATTTGAAGGAGGGCCTAATTAAATTGTCGGGCACTAGAGGAGTTTAAAAAATACATTTATTATTTATTTTTGGCACCTAATTCAGAAGGATCTCAAAAAGTTAGATGACATCAAATGACTTCTTCCATTTTTATGACTTAGTTATGTGAACAGTAATTCTCAGCACTTTTATTGTTAAAAAAATGATAAAGAGTAATAGAATTAACATAAAACTGTCTCATTCCAGCAATAAACAATAATCATTCATAGATATGGACAGATTGAGGAAAAAACAGTAGTCATTTCATTAGGAATTGGATTTTCAATAACATTTTTCATTTTATATTTACTAATCATGTATCAAAATTTATTATAATCATGCTACTTTCATTATGTACTAATAGTAACTATAAATAACTCAACCCAAAATGAAAAAAAATTTAACCCTCCAAACTTTATGGTTATTTTCAAAAAGACAATTTCAAAATTTTTATTTCTAAACTTTTTGCAGAGAAGGAGGACAGAGTAAACAATGAAGACTTTTTTCTTTTTTTAATAAAAAATAACATATGAAAAAGGAATAAATTTCAAAGCACACCACAACAATTAGTTGTAGCACAGAATTCAGAGTTACAAGGAAGACTTTTGTGCTTTAAAATATATTACATTAGGGCTAAATTCCATGGAAGAATTAAACCAAAAATATGAGTTTAAGGAGGAAAAACGAAATATGGAAAATTTCCAACCATTTTTCTTTTTTTATTTTTACATGGGCAGGCACCGGGAATCGAACCTGGGTCCTCTGGCATGGCAGGTGAGCATTCTGCCTGCTGAGCCACCGTGGCCCGCCCCCAACCATTTTTAAAGAAGAACTTGTTCATGAATATATAAAGAGGTGGTCATGGATATCAAATCTTATAGCACTTAGATTCCACTGACCTCATTTAAATGATGATGAAAGAGTTTTACTTTCAAATGCCATTACATTACAAAATGTCAGAAATTATATTTTTTGCAATTATTTAAACTTATGAGATAA
Source organism: Tamandua tetradactyla (assembly GCF_023851605.1). Taxonomy (NCBI): domain Eukaryota; kingdom Metazoa; phylum Chordata; class Mammalia; order Pilosa; family Myrmecophagidae; genus Tamandua; species Tamandua tetradactyla. Next base: position 57,467,796 of record NC_135331.1, on the reverse strand, counting down.
TTTTAGATGTCAACTTAAAAATATGTGAGGGGTTTACAGTTTTCCACAATTAATTTGGAAAGTTTGTTAGTAAAAATGTGAACCGTATTGCTCTCAACAGCCACCAGACACTAAGAACTGCTCCTGCCCCTTCTCCTAAAAGCTCTCTGGTGCCTTGATGGGGTGCCCGGGTCACTGACACCTACTTGGATCAGAAATCCACTAACCACACTTCGTGAATGAAGGTCAACCATAAAAAGGTGCATGCCACCCCAGACCAGCTTTTTCCTTCCCAATCAGAGTAGTGTGTCTCTACTAATACATGTTGCTCAACAGGCACTGAGGGCACCAAGCTACCTTAGCAAAATAAAGCAGGACCAGTTCAAGAGGAATTGGCCTCCTGGGCAGGTGCCCAAAGGGCCTTAGATATGACAGGGAAAAGATAGTGACCCACGTACTAGAACCTGTGTACAATGCAGTGGCTGTGTTCCAGAGAACATGGAAAGAGGCTTTATGGAACTAGAGCTAAAAGGTCAACACAAGGTGACTTGATACAAAAGAGCCGTGATAAGTACATGGAGTGCCTGAAATCCCACCTGGCTAAGAACAGGATTTTTTCCCAGCACCTGGGGATGCAGAAAGTCTTTTGGCAAGGCCAAGAAGTCATCAAGGACTAAATTATCTAAAGCAATTCAAACCCAAGACCCACTGACTCCAAATCCCACCTATTGAAAACTTTTAGGAAATCTTTGGGAATCAGCCACTTATCAACTATTTGATTCTATGCAAAACTCATAGAACAAACATTTACTCACTATACACTTTGTGCCTGTCATTGCACATAATATGCTTGCTTATTTCACAATGATGAAAAGACAGGCACAGCCAGCCCCTCAACCCAGGGGGCTCTCAGTCTATAGAGAAAGAAGCTGGAGTTCTACAAGAAATAAGAAATAATCTTTACTTCACATCCTTTCAGTGTCATGTTGGACCATTATTTAACAGGCTTGCCCAAAGATTGTTTGATTCTTTAGAATTGTTTGACTTTACTATTTGATATTTGATTAGAGCCCAGACATAATGCATTACATGTTAATTTGTAAACTTCTGACCAGTAGAAAAGATAATACTAAAGGTTATGGTTCTGTTGTTTGATTTTTTAAAAATGCCTTTCCTGATGAGCAAATGCTCCCAGCTTTACCATCTGTGCCTGTTTGAAGCTATTATGTACCCCAGAAAAGCCATATTTTAATCCTGATCCAATCTGTGGGGGCAGTCATTTTTTTAATCCTCATTCAATACTGCTGGGTGGGATCTTTTTGACTATTTCCATAGAGATGTGACCCATCCAATTATGGGTGGTACATTTTAATTACTTGGTATCCATGGTGATGGATCTCAACCATTCGAGGTGGGCTTGCTTACTGGAGCCCTTTAAGAGGGAACCATTTTGGAAAAAGCCTTAGAACTCCCAGAGTCCACACAGCCAGAGATCTTTGGAGATGCAAAAGGAAGGCACCTCAGCAGGTTACAAGATCAACACTCAAAAATCTGTAGTGTTTCTATACACTAGTAACGAACGATCTGAGGGGGAAATCAAGAACACAATTCCATTTACAGTTGCAACCAAAAGAATAAAATATTTAGGAATAAACTTAACTAAAGATGCAAAAGACCTATACAAAGAAAATTACAAGAAATTGTCCAAAGAAATAACAGAAGAACTAAATAAATGGAAGGGCATACCGTGTTCATTGATTGGAAGACTAAATATAATTAAGATGTCAGTTCTACCTAAATTGATTTACAGATTCAATGCAATACCAATTAAAATCCTAAAAACTTACTTTTCAGAAATAGGAAAACCAATAACCAAATTTATCTGGAGCAGTAGAGTGGCCCGAATAGTTAAAAATATCCTGAGAAAGAAAAATGAAGTTGGAGGTCTCATGCTACCTAACTTAAAGGTGTATTATGAAGCTACAGTGGTCAAAACAGCATGGTACTGGCATAAAGAAAGATACACTGACCAATGGGATCGAATAGAGTGTTCAGATATAGATCCTCTCATCTATGGACAATCAATCTTTGATGAGGCAGTCAAGCCAACTCACCTGGGACAGAACAATCTCTTCAATAAATGGTGCCTAGAGAACTGGATATTCATATGCAAAAGAATGAAAGAGGATCCATATCTCACAGCCTATACAAAAATTAACTCAAAATGGATCAAAGACCTAAACATTAGATTTAAGACCATAAAACTTTTAGAAGAAAATGCAGGGAAATATCTTATCAATTTTATGCTTGCAGATGGTTTCCTAGACCTTAAACCCAAAGCACAAACATTGAAGAAAGAAAGAAAGAAATGGGAACTCCTCAAAATTGAACACTTTTGTGCATCAAATAACTTCGTCAATAAAGTAAAAAGACAGCATGCACAATGGGAGACAATATTTGGAAATGATATATCAGATAAAGGTCTAGTATCCAGAATATATAAAAAGATTGTTCAACTCAACAACAAAAAGACAGACAACCCAATCACAAAATGGGCAAAAGACTTGAACAGACTTCTCAGAAGAGAAAATACAAACAGCCAAAAGGCACATGAAGAGATGCTCAAGTTCCCTGCCTAATGGGAAATGCAAATCAAAACCACAATAAGATATCATCTCACACCCACCAGAATGGCCATAATCAATAAAACAGAGAATGACAGTGCTGGAGAGGATGTGGAGAGCAGAGGCACACTTATCCACTATTGGTGGGAATGTAAAATGATACAACCACTGTGGAAGACAGTGTGGCGATTCCTCAGAAAGCTAAGTACAGAATTGCCATATGACCCGGCAATACCATTGCTAGGTATCTACTCAGAGGACATGAGGGCAAGTACACAGACAAACATTTGCACACCAATGTTTATAGCAGCATTATTTACAATTGTGAAGAGATGGAAACAGCCAAAATGTCCATCAACAGACGAGTGGCTAAACAAACTGTGGTATATACATACGATAGAATATTATGCAGCTGTAAGACAGAATAAAGTTATGAAGCATGTAATAACATGGATGGACCTTAAAGACATTATGCTGAGTGAGATTAGCCAGAAACAAAAGGACAAATACTGTATGGTCTCACTGATATGAACTGACATTAGTGAATAAACTTGGAGAATTTCGTTGGTAATAGAGACCATCAGGAAATAGAAATACGGTAGATATTGGGTAATTGGAGCTGAAGGGATACAGATCATGCAATAAGACTGATTGTAAAAATTCAGAAATGGATAGCACAATACTACCTAACTGTAATATAATAATGTTAGTACACTGAATGAAGCTGAATGTGAGAATGATAGAGGGAGGATGCCTGGGGGAACAAATGAAATCAGAAGGAAAGATAGACAATAAAGACTGACATGGTGTAATCTAAGAATGCCTAGAGTGTATAATGATAGTGAGTAAATGTGCAAATTTAAAAATGTTTCTGCATGAGGAAGAACAAAGGAATGTCAATAATGCAGGGTGTTGAAAATAGATGGTAATTAATATTTTAAAACTTAACATATGTGTGAGACAAGAAAAAATGTTTATTTGGTACAAAATTTACATTTTGACTAGTGCATTTACTACTATAACTTATGTGGGCAGCTTAATCGAACACCATAGTACGTGGAACCTTGCATAGGGCATGAGATTTTGCAGGTTTGTCCAGAGTGATGTCCAGATAAATTCCAGAGCGATTTGAACAGAGAATAGGGAAGTATTTGAAGAGTCCACTAGGGGGAATGGTGAGAAAGGGAGAAAATTCAACTTCCCCAAGTGGAGAATTCTTGATATTCTCACAGGCAGTGGGGATACCCAAAGCAATAGGCCAAGACTCCAATCTTGGGGTTTGTTCATATGAAACTTAGTCCCACAAAGAATAGGCCAAGCCTACTTAAAATTAGGCCTAAGAGTCACCCTCTTTTGCTGCTCAGATGTGGCCTCTCTCTTTCTCCAGCCCACACAACAAGCAAACTCACTGCCCTCCCCTTGTCTACATGGGACATGACTCTCAGGGGTGTCAACCTTCCTGGCAACATGGGACAGAAATCCTAGAATGAGATGAGACTTAGCATCAGGGATTGAGAAAAACCCTAGAATGAGCTGAGACTCAGCATCAAGAGATTGAGAAAACCTTCTCTACCAAAAGGGGGAAGAGTGAAATGAGACAAAATAAAGTGTCAATGGCTTAGAGATTCCAAACAGATTTGAGAGGTTATCCTGGAGGTTATTCTTATGCATTAAATAGATATCACCTTGTTAGTCAAGATGTAATGGAGAGGCTGGAGGGAACTGCCTGAAAATGTAGAGCTGTGTTCCAGTAGCCATGTTTGTTGAAGATGATTGAATAATGATATAGCTTTCACAATGTGACTATGTGATTGTGAAAACCTTGTGCCTGATGCTCCTTTTATCTACCTTATCAATAGACGAGTAAAACATATGGAATAAAAATAATAGGGGGAACAAATGTTAAAATAAATTTAGACTGAAATGCTAGTGATCAATGAAAGGGAGGGGTAAGGAGTATGGTATGTATGAATGTTTTTGTTGTCTTTTTATTTCTTTTTCTGAGTTGATGCAAATGTTCATTATGATAATATGCAACTATGTGATGATATTGTGAATTCCTGGTTATATGTGTAGAACAGAATGATCATAAGCTAAGAATGTTTGTGTTTGTTGTTATATTTTGAAAAAGAAATTTTAAAATTATATAAAAAAAAAGGAAGGTGCCTCGGGAGAAGCCTTATGAAATTAGGAGAAAAAGCTAGCAGGTGTTGCTGTGTGCCTTCCCAGCTGACAGAGGTGTCCAGAAGCCAAAGACCCCAGCAGATGCCAGCCATGTGACTTCCCACCTACAGAGGTGTTCCGGATGGTATCAGCCTTTCTTGAATAAAGGCAACCTTGTTGGTGCCTTAATTTGGACATTTTCACAGCCTTAGAACTGTAAATTTGCAACTTAATAAAGTCCCTTTTAAAAGCCATTCTGTTTCTGGTATACGGCATTGCAGCAACATACAAAATAAAGCACCGTCTAACTAGCTCTTTCATTCATTAATATGTTGAATATATTTTTGACAAGTGTTCATTCCATTTTTGTATAATGGTCATGTTTTTTAAGTCTTTTAAAGTCGTACTTTGACATGAAGCTGTAATAAAGCTTAAATGATATAATATACAAAAAGATTTAGTATGGTTTCTGGCACACAGTGGGTACTGAATGAATGAGTGCGCTCTCCCTTAACTGAGAAAAATCCAGGAGATGCATAAGGAACCTCTTAGAGACTCTCTGCATTGGCAACAGACCAGGATACACCAAAATCCTTGCGCCTTGTGCCTCACTCTTTTCTTTCTTCTCCTCCTATCTCCTCTACCTTCTTATTCTTGTCTCGTCTGTTACTAATGCAGACATCTGTTTTTTCTTTTTTTGTATGCTGTATGGCAGGGGTCACATTTCCTTCTTTTTCCATGTGAGTATCCCCTTATTGCAGCACCATTTGCTGAATTTTTGTTTATTTGGTTTTTCGTTTGTTTGTTTGCTTATTTGGAAAGTGCACAGGCTAGGAATCGAACCCGGACTTTCCGCATGGGAGGCGAGAATTCTACCACTGAACTACCCTTGTACCCTCAAATGCAGACATCTTTTTTTTTTAATATAGACATCTTAACTGAGAATTTTAAAAATTCTTACATTCTTCTATTAAAAAGCTGAAACCATGAGACCCATATCTCCTTTCCCCCCCCCCCCCCCCCCCCCACTCTAGACCTCCAGCGTGCTGTCAGCCTCCTCTTCACCTTCAGGATTCATTCCGGGCCCAGCCAGCTGCTCCCATGGCTTCTTATTGGTCTTTTGTAGAAACCCTGTGGTTATAAAAAGTTTCCTTTTACTTAGCATTCTTGTTTTTAATCTCTTGGACATGGTTTTATTTTTAACGTTACAAGGCAAAATGTATGCTAAATTCAGAATTTTTGGTGAATTGAAGGCAGGTTCTAACAACTTTGCTGCAGTGCAAAAACAGTGAAAATGTAAGCAAGATTCTTCAAGTTGAAAAAAAAAAGCAGGAATGATGTTGTTGATTTCTAAGTCATTCAGGAATTATAGGCACAATCTCACTGGGACATCATTATCCCTGAGCTTGTAAAAAAAAAAAAAAAAAACGCCCAGTAACAATTGTCTAAAATGGTACCCTTTTCTGAAGTTAATCTGAGCTGAAATACTCAATGAGTTCAGACACACAGCCCAGTATAAGAAGCATAATGTATGGTCTCTGCACAGATTGATGTGGCTGAAAAGAAAAAAGGAAAGAAGCAAGCTGCCTGGGAAACTAGAACCTGCGGAACTTTTTAACCTTGTGGGTGAGGAACAGAGCATGGTCCGCTGACAAAACCTGGGGGAGTGATTTTGGATTAACTAGGCACCACACTGAGCAGAGATAATTCATTTGTTTATCTAACCTTTGCACAGAGGATGATCTTTATTTCTTCCAGAAATTCAATAATGTTTTCAAGATGCTTTTTAAAGTAAACTTTACAGTGCCATATTTAATGATATTAGTCATTATAAATGTTTATGTCATTTCATTTTTTCTTTTCCCTATCATTATTGGATTATTCTTTCCTTGAAATAATGATTTTTAAAATAGACAATGTATTCACAAGACCATAGATGAAGATATGTACCTGAGTTTTACATGTAAAAAAACTGGACCATGGTGATTGCTGCCACCTTGTGGGAGAGTGAATGAAATTCAAGACACTGCTGTCACCAGAAAAATTGTTAGCAGTCTCATTCCAGCACTCATACATTCATTCTTTCATCCTTGCAGTCAACACTTGGTCTGTAACAGGCTTGGCCAGGCTCTGGGAACATAAGACAAGTAAGGCACAGGCTGTATTCTCAAGGTATGTAAATGCAGTGTCCAGACACAATGTGTTCTGAACATATTGTCACAGGAGGGAGCACTTTCTTCTCTTGTAAGGGTAGGAGAGGAACCACAAAAGGTTTTCTCAAATAGGAATTGATCTATATAAGTATTAACTTATTAATATATATTAACTAATTTAATCCTTATGACCATCTTAAATAATAGGTGCTATTATTAGACCCATTTTAGAGATGAAAAAATGGAAGCAGAGAGAATTCATTTTACTTTCACAAAGCAAGAAATTGGTGAAACTAGATTTTGAATCTAGGCATTCTGGTCCTGGACGAAGATCATAAAGCCATGTCGTATCACCTCTATACAATTAAAATTCTATTTCTCTTTATTGATGAGGAAAGTTGCCTACAAAATATCAATCTAAGAAAGCAGGTTGCGGAACAGGACACATAGCCAGATCCCATGCATGTGAAATTATCCAGACAAGCAGAGAAGGACGTCTGATGAATGGTCACCAAAGTGGTAAGGGTGGGATTCTCTGGTGAGAGACTTTTACTTTTTTGAGGGATTTTCTATACTGACTGAATTTTTTACAATGAGTACGAGTGATTGAAACAAATTTGATAAAGCTAATGTCACAAAATCAAAGACTCCCCTTAACAGGATGCTCATCCCCTCAGAAGTCGGAGCACCGTGATCTTTCAATCACTGTATAGATATGGTAGGTCAGGGCGCCTTGATTGCCACTCTGGCTTCGCTGCAGTAATTGTACCGATTTACCTCTGATGCTTAAGTGCTGCCTTGGGGACTCTGTCATTCTAGAATCCCAACACTTGTACATAAAGGAGTCCCATTTCTCTTGCTGTCTGCAGAGAACAGTGACTCTCCAGCCTGGTATAACAGTGGCTACCAAGCTTTTCAAATAAATGCCGATGGTCTCTCACCTGTGCATTCCTTATTGCCTCAGGAAGGGAAGTGTCCCTTGGCCCCTCTAGAGAACACAAGTAGACGATGAATTCTTAGACTTTTCATAATAAACCCATTCTAATATTACCCTATAACAAGACCCAAGTCAACATGTTGTCAAGGAAATTCTGGAAACTCCACTCATTTCCTGTATATTTGCATCATGTTCAGCATTCAATGGGTCATCCCAGAAAACCAGTTCTGCCTCCCTGCAGAACATTAAACCCCGAGTTATAGGAGAGTACCCCCATGTCAATGGGTTTCCCTTCTCCAGCCCATTTCACCATCTCCCCACTAGAATAACACCTCTGGGGTCCTCTCACGCAACTTTTGCCACTCTTCTGCCTGTGTAAATTAGCAATGTTCTGCAATTCCTTTGGTGCGTAAACTGTTTATTCCCAGCATAGGGCCTGTATTTCACTTTGAAGGCTGGGATGAGAGCTGACTCAGGTTATCAGCCTGGAGGTAATCAGGCTTGGTGGCAGAAGGTCTCAGAGAATCAGGGTCATCATGTGAGGTGTGCACTTCATGTAAGGTCAGAGCACACACCATGCATGGGAGCCTGTTTCTTCAGGGGAATGCGCTGCTTCTGACAGGCATGTTTAAGACTCTCAGATTCATCCACCCAAATTTCCCCATTCTAGGTCTTAGGGCCCCTTTCTTTCCTAACAGGGCTCTGACTTTGATGTAGGAGACCTTTTTTTGAGGCTGGGCAGGTAGTCTTCTTTGCAGCTTATAATCAGATTTAGGTATGATTTTCAGCACAGTCTGCAGAAGATGAGTCTACTTTTTAGTCCCAGTAAAGGCTGTCTGACTTTCAGAGCATCATTTAGGTTGGCAATTGACTAACCTAAGTCTATTGTTTTATTTTTTCATGGTCTCCTATTAGTTATAAGGAAGTATCCCACTCACAAACCTAAAAATTATCATTTACACTACTGATTCAGAGAAGCAGGGGCCTGGTTTTTTGACATCTTGCCTTCCATCTATATCCAATCCTAATTAATCATAGATGAAAACATTAGTAATTTTGATGCTACTAGATGTCAAGAGATATTGTCATCCCACTTACCACCTGTGATATGTAGTAGTCCAACTCTTAAATCCCAATCTTCTTACCCAACTTGAGTTTGTTAGAAAGAGCAGATTCTAGGCAGTTATGGATATAGATGCCAACACAGAACTCCCAGCTTTGGGAAACCAAAGTCAGTGGGTATCAGGCAAAGGATTGTGAACAATTTACACATGATGTCACTCAAACCTCAGCCACTGTCCTCCTGTGGATTAGAAGATGGTAATATCTACCTCCTGAGGACACTACAGGCATTTCATGTATGATGAAAGCTTTACAAAAGGGTGATGCCTCACCATTAATAGCAGTGAAAAAAATAATACGAGATATAATTTTTTACCCTTAAGACTGAGAAAAAGAAAATGTTGGTAATAATCAATGTTGATAAGAATGTGGGTGGAGGGATCCAAACACAGTTGATGGGCTTGTCAATTGGCACAACACTTTTTGAGACCAATTTGCTAGTCTGTCAAAATTTTAAATGCCCATAGCCTTTGGCCTAATGATACCAGTTCTAGAGATCGAATCTACAGAAATGAAAGCAAATGTGAGCTATGCATATACATCACAGAAAGATGTTTATCACAGTGTTATTCTAAGAAAAAAATCAGACACTCCCTGGCAATCCATCAGTAAGGAAATGGCTAGATAACTTATAGTAAATTCATACTATGCAACCAGTAGGCAGAATGAAATAGGGCTAAATTTCCAGAAAAGTGCTGAGTGAAACAGCAAACATTGAGCAATACATAGAAAATAACCCTAGATATGTAAATCCCCCCCCCCACCCTTGCTTTCTCTCTCACTCTCAAAATGTTTAAAGGATACTACTGAGGAGGAAAATGAGGATTGGAGGGGTTGCTTGTTTTAAAGAGCATGTATTATTATAAAATTTCAAAAAGAAATGTAGGGAGGTGGGGCAAGATGGTGGCATAGTGAGATGTGGAATTTGTTTTGTCCTCCAGAGCAACTAGTAAATAGCCAGGATCTGTACAGAACAACTGCTGGGGGCATCAGTGACCAGACATACTGTATACAGTATACACCAGTTTGGAATGGTTAGCATGACTGAGAGCACATACAGACCTGCAAGTCTCCCAGTCGGCAAAGGCCAGCACCCCTCCCCAAGAGTATGGCAGGCTGGTTCCCCAAGGGTAAAGGAAAAAGACTTTACTAGTTGCAAGGAGCTAGCTCAACCAAACTCCAATTGTGGAATTAATTAGCAAATTCAGACAGCTGAAAACAGGCCCCTAGCCTGGAGATAAACCTGGAATAAGCTCTAAAGGGACCAGAAGTTTTCATCCCAGCACACAGGGAGTGGGAATGATGTTGGAAAAAATATATATCCAAGGGCTTTTTTAGTTGGACAGCACAAAATCCTAGAGAAGGACTAGGACCTCAAGAAAAGGGGACATATAGAGCCTGGGGACACGTACAGCCATGTACCAACTTAAAAGCCCTTGATTGGCAAACCTGGGGACCTGGAGTCTGGCTCTGAAAAGGCTTTTTGCTTATTCTTCACTTCCTAACAGCTCATTAGATAGTACTGCAAAGCACTGTCAGGCTGCAGCATTGCCCTAGGCAAGGCATGTCTGAGAGACAAAGTAACTAGTCAGGAGGAAGGGGGTGATTCCTTAAAGGGCATATCTCCTCCAAGAAAAGGCGTGTGTGGCCCAGCTCAAGTGGTGGCCCTCCTTAAAGGTATTCAAGCCCCAGGGGCTGGAAAACAGAATCAATCATAGCCTGCCTACTGCCTCAGCCTCTGTCTCAACCACACCACTGGCAGGGAGAGGCTGTTGGAATTAAAGGCACTGCATCACTTTACACCAGTGGGGACCTGTGGGCAGAAAAGTGCCACAAGCTGGGCAGGATGGGAAAATCACAGAGTCCAGAGGCTTCATTGGAAATAGTGACAACCTGCTGGGTCTCATCCTCAGAGAAAACTGATGCTGTCCACTCTCTCCTGAAACATGGGCGTGTCTGGTCTGGGAAAATCTGACTGGGGCCTATAATCTCTGAGGAGCCCCTCCTCAAAACAAACAAACAAACTCCGTATAAGCAGGACAAGAAGCAGAAAAACAAGAACTGAAAAATTCTGATCAGTTAAACAGAACCTATGCCAGAGGTCTAGAATAAGTTGAACTGAATGTCAAAGAACAAATAGAGAACAAAGCCAGCCAGCAAGAAAACTCTAGGTAAAAGAGTGAAAACAACCTCCAAAATAAACTAATTAATGTAAAAAGTATGACTAATAATAAATAAATAATACTGGAGATAAGGAATAAAATAAATAGGGTAGATTGAAATACTAGTGATCAATGTGACAGATGGGTAAGTGGTATGGGATGCATGTATTTTTTTTTTCTTTCTATTTCTCTGGAGTGATGCAAATATTCTAAAAAATGATCATGGTGATGAACACACAACTATGTGATGATATTGTGAGCCATTGATTGTACACCATGTATGGACTGTATGTGTGTGAAGATTTATCAATACAAATAATTATAAAAAAAAAAAAAGGTGCTGATTTGGAAGAGCTCATCTCTGACTGGAGTGCTTAGAAGAGTTCCATATAATTCTATCTTAGCTTTAGGGGATGAGCAGGATTTGGAAACCTCTTGGGCAGCAGAAGCTCTCCAAGGACAAGACCTCCATCTCTTCCCCTTTTCTTCCTTTGGCACTCTGCACCCTGTAATTTGTGCTTTTGGAGACAGAAAACACCATTTCCTCAGTGCCTCATCCAGTGTTGGGTAAACAGACTGGAAGTACGGACCCCCCTCTCTGCAGATGCCTTGATTGGGGTCAAGTACGCTTAGCTGGTTCAGACCAGTAAGGGCCACATTTCTCAGGGCCACAGTTCAGATTTTCCCTGGCATGAGTTTAGGGCTTTGCCTTCTTCCAGTCCAGGACTCAGGAAGGACATTTTAGATGTGGGGATGAAGGCAGTGCCTCTCCCTGCAGAGACCTCCTGCAGATGGGAGCAGAGGGTTGAAAGGAGGAGCAAGGAGACCCTGGGAGGAGCCAGGGCTTTGCAGCAGACATGGCTGAGGCTCCTCCTGCCCTGTAGGCTCCAGCCACCCTCATATTTTCTCTAGTCCCCTAACTATCTGTTTATACTATTTGTGCTAGTTTAAAGCTGTTAGGTACCCCAGAAAAGGTTATGCTCTTTTAATCCATCCCTGTGTGTGCACACCTGCTGTGTGTGCACACCCCCAAACTTCCTGGGGGGAAGTTTTGGCTAGGATATTTCAATCTGAGATCTGCTCCATTCAAGATGGGCCTTTTTTTAAAAAATATTTTTATTGAGAAATCTTCACACACATATAGTCCAACCACATTATACAATCAATGGCTCACAATATCATCACATAGTTGCGTATTCATCACCACGATCACTTTCAGAATATTTGCAACACTCCAGGAAAAGAAATAAAAAGATAAAAGGAAAAACCTTGTGCATCCCATACCCCTTACCCCTCTCTCTTATTGACCACAAGTATTTCAGTCCACCCAATTTTTTACCTCAAGATATGTCTTCATCCTTTTGCTGAAGTCCTTTATGAGAGGATAAAGGACAGAAAAAACTGAGCGAGCTTAGAGAGAAAAGCCCTGGAAAAAGCTAAGAGAGGACCCACAAGGAAGTCACCAGAACCAGAAGTTGAAAGCAATGAAACCAAGAGCTACATACCAGCAGATGCCAGCCATGTGCCTTCCCATGTGACAGAGGGGTCCCAGATGCCAGCTGCCTGTCTTCAGAGTCCAGGGATCATCTTGCTGATGCCATAATTGGGACATTTTCATGGCCTAAGCACAGTAAATAGTATGATAATAAATCCTCACTGTAAAAGCCAATCCATCTTTGTGGAAGAAAAGGAAATGTCTTCATATAGGTGACGGCAAAGGATGTCTATATCCTTAGATTGGATTGACTGATGTGCATATAAAACTGTTTAAAAATGAACAGAGAGAAACATGTGCTAGAGAAAACGTGGAGAAAGAGATGTACCTATTCACTGTCGGTAAGGAAACTGAGCGGTGGGCCCTTGGAGGGCAGTGTGCTGGCTGAACAGGAGGCTCTCACTTGGGAGCCTGCTAACGGTTTTCGCGGTATTCATGTATTCAGAGAGATCCTCACCCCTGTCTTCCTAGATATTCCTGTGGCTTTTCTTCTTTCAGCCCCAAACCATCCACATCCAAATCATAGCTCCGCATCCATGCTCTTAATGCTTGTTTACTTCTCTATACACTCCCTGCACAAAAGGCACCAAAGGATTTGTGTGTATGTGCGTGGGGGTGGGGGCGGGGAATATGGAGTGAAAATACCTGGAAGAACAGAGTAGATATCCTGTGTCGGCATGCAGGGAAAAGTCCTGAAGGCTTTCCTTCCCCACTTCCTTCCTCCCTCCTTTCCCAAGGGCTAGTCCTTATCCTGGGCAGAAATTGTTTACGAGGCAGCTCACATGATCCTAGAGCATTGCCCATCTCTTTCCAAGAATTTGGCTCAAAGTTATTTTCTCGTTTTATAGAAGAAAACATTATCATTCTCTTTCTCACCCTTTCCTTCACCTTTACTCCCAACTACTTTGCAAAGTTTCCCTGTAACAAACAGTTCCTTAAACTGTATCTTGTAGGACACTTCTGTTTATTCCCCTTTAATACAAAATATTACTAAGAATATATATAAGAAATAACATGCTTTGGAATTACTTTTTTTTAAATAACTGCCCAAAGAGACAATCGATCTAATGTGAATGAACTGATTTATCTTTTAAAACATATTGCTAAAGGATTTGTTTTTTTAATAAGGTAAAATCATGGCTTTCATACAACTATAAAATGAACATGTGTTAAAGATTCTATTTAACCATTTAATTCATTAATTAATGAGGGAATGAATAAAATGTTTTAACTGGTTCAAAACAAAATTCACAGTGATATGGATAGATAGAGACATAGATAGATATAGATGGATAGATAGATAATAGAAAATGAATGCTGAAATGAATTTACAAAAAAGATACAAAATTGACTTTTCCCCTGGAGCAGGGAGGGAAATCAATTGCTCCTCTACTGAACAAAATTTATTTGCATGTTTATGAACAAGAGTTATTTGCATTGCTTTCTGTTATCTATAATTTACAGAGCTGTAAATAGCTTAAATGAAATAAAAGGAGATAATCAGAAGGATGCACAAGACAGAACACTCAGAAATCTTTTTTTTTTTTTTTTGGTCCATTTCAAAGTCTTTCACAAATTTTCCTGACCATTAAACCAGGTGTGATAGTTACATTCAGGTGTCACCTTGGCCAGGTGATGATGCCCTGCTGTCCTGCTGCTATGGACTTAAATCAACAGCATGCAAAATTCATCTATGGCTGATTACATCTGCAGTCAGCTAAGGGGCGCGCCTTCTGCAATGAGTGACGTTTAATTTAATTAGCTGCAGGCTTAAGATAGAGGTCAGAAGAGAGCTCAGCAGCTCAGCATATCTCATCTCATCTTGGGACTCAGAGTTCAGAACCAGACATTTGGAGATGCAGAAAGGAATCACCCTGGGGAAAATATTTGAACTCAGAAGCCAGGAGGTCCACTGGGGGCCTTCTCATGTGACAGAGAAAGTCAGAGGAAAACTAGCTGCCTTTCCTTTGAAGAGCTATAAATTTGTAACTAAATAAATCCCCTTATTAAAAGCCAATCCATGCACTTCCCCAAAAAAATAGCAAACAAGTAAAACACACAAACAGACAAAAATTCAACAAATGGTGCTGTAATAATGGGATACTCACATGGAAAAATAATGAAATGTGATCCCCACCATACAGCAAGAAAAAAAAAGCCAATCCATCTCTGGTGTTTTGCATTCTGGCAGCTTTAGCAAACTAAAACACCAGGATACTCGATTCTTTGTCCATAGTAAATAGTTTATGTTTGTTTAAAATAATCTGATACTGTTGGTACTGCTTTTTGTTACATATAGAGCAAAAGTATGAGGAGGCAGAGGATTTGTATTGGTTTGTGCAATTTGTTAGCTGTAAGTGCATGCCTGACAGGAAAATTTATCACTGTAAAAATACTTTTTTGCTGATTTGAGTATGTTTATATAAGTATATGTTACTAAAGAATATGACTATTGGGTATATCAGTTTTAGGGCTGCCAAATAAAATACAGGATGTCTAGTTAAATTTAGTGTAAGTAACTGCCAACTGTTATGAGAAAAACAGGAAAAATGACTGTTGGGCAGGTGACTATAACTTCTACCTCACTAAGCTAGGTCTTACTTTAATTTTTTTTCAATTTCAAAGAGATGGAAGTTCCAGGACATAGAATAAAATGGAAGGTCTGTTTGTTTACATTAACTTTACTTTTATAACCTAGCCAAGACAATGTCAAACAGCAGTTATTACCTGATTTCTGCAAAAGGACAATGAGGTTCACCTACCCAGGATGGAGGTGACCTTGGTTCTATCTTTTCCTGAGGGAAGAATGATGAATTTGTGGCAGCATCTTTTCATGCCTTTCTTAAGTCTTCTCTTCTTTTCTAATAAAAACTTTTAACTAGCCAGCACAACCTCTGAACATAGAAGGACATGTCAGAGGAATCTGACAAATATGACACGTTTTCTTCCCTATTGTATTATGCATAATTCATCTTTTTCGATAGGGTCACATAAACCTTGTTTGCTCAACAGTCAGAGTTTCAAAGGTAGAGTCAGATGTTTGGTGTGTGATTACATAAGAGCAATAAATAGAAGCAGGAATTGAGAATGATGCCAAGACTTCTGGTTGGGTAGCTGAATGAATGGTGGGGCCAATATAAGCTAGAGTGTTAGGGAGAAGAATGTTTGGTTTATATATCAAAGAGACTGTATAAAAGTAATTATCATTCAATGGGGAGGAAATATGAATTTCACTACTTTTTCCTTCCTGAATATTCCCCTTCTCTTCATCACTTTTCCATATTCTGAACATTTGTACTTAGCAAACTACTTCAAAGTTCAGTTCATTCTATCTTTTTAAAAACCTGATACTTATATCATCCCAATAGAGCTTCTGATCAGCTTTAGATGATGTGTTCCCACAATTAATTCCTATATTTGTAACACAAAGCAAATAAACGTGACATTTTTTAAGTCCACTTTTTTTTTGTATGCTGTAAGGTGGCGATCACATTTCATTATTTTTCCATGTGAGTATCCTGTTATTGCAGCACCATTTGTTGAATTTTTGTTTGTTTGTTTGTTTGCTTATTTGTTTGTTTTTGAGGAAGTGCATGGACCAGGAATCGAATCTGTATGGCAGGCATGAATTCTACCACTGAACTGCCCATGCATGCCCTAAACATGACATTTTAATCACTCTATTCAGTCTTGTTGAGGGAAAATGTACAATTTCCTTTTTAGATGTTTTGATGTACTGAAAATAGCTTCAGGATGTCCCCATGTACCTATCATGGTTGGTACCCTGTAAACAACTGCTGAAGAATAAACAAACATTTTAAATATCTCATTTAGTGCTAGCAAATAATTTTAAGATTTACTAGAAGCTCCTTTTGTTTATAATCATGGAACCAAGCATGTATTGATTTTGATTTTACGAATGTGAGGTTTATTTTAATCTTACATAGCTAATGTTGGATGATTATTTGCAATTTTTTTTAAGAATTATTTTTGGCATTTAATTTTTGACAGCTTTATTGAGTTCACTTACCATACAATCCACCCATTTAAAGAATACAAAAGAATGTTTTGTTTTTAGGTTTTAAGTATTTTATTTTAAAATTTTTGTAAGTAACCCAGTATATGATATTTTTTTTTGAGGGATATTCAATTCAATTCCATTCAGTTCAACAGGTCTTCATTATTTTTGCCATTCTTTCTTTCTTCCTTTAGTCATAGGGTTTGTTCTTTTTATTGTGAAAAAATAACATATATACAAAAAGGCATAAATTTCAAAACACACTGCAACAATTAGTTGTAGAACAGATTTCAGAGTATGGTATGACTTACAATTCCACAATTTTAGGTTTTTCATTCTAGCTGCTCCATGGCACTGGAGACAAAAAGAAATATCAATATGATGATTTCAGCAATCATACTCATTTGTTAAATTCTATCTTCTCTGTTATAATTCCACCTTCTCCTTTGATCTTTCACCCAATCTTTAGGGATATTTTGGCTATGCCCATTCGAACTTTTTCATGTTGGAAAGAACTGTCAATAATGTGGGATAGAGGATGGAACTAGTCGGTGTTCTGGAGAGGCTGGCCCCTCTGCTTTTCAGGACTTATCTAGCCTAGGAACCCATCTGGAGGTTGTAGGTTTTTGGACAGTAGTCTCAGGGCATGGAACCTTTGTAGAATCTCAGATAAAGCCCTAGGTGTTCTTTTTTAAAAAAACAAAAAAAAAACTTTTTTATTGTACAAGATAACATATATACAAAGCAAAAAAAGAACAAAACAATAGTTTTCAAAGCACTTTTCAACAAGCAGTTACAGGACAGATCCCAGAGTTTGTCATTGGCTACCATACCATCATCTCAGATTTTTCCTTCTAGCTGCTCCAGAACATCGAAGGCTAGAAGGAATAAATATTTGTTTTTATCATCACAATCAACTTTTTGTTCTTTTTTGTGAAAAATAACATACTTACAAAAAAGCAATAAATTTCAAAGCACATGCAATAATTAGTTATAGAATAGATTTCAGAGTTTGGTATGGGTTACAATTCCACAATTTTAAGTTTTTATTTCTATCTACTAAAATTGAAGAAATATCAATTTAATGATTCAGCAATCATGCTGTTTGTTAAACCCTACCTTCTCTGTATAACTCCACCATCACCTTTGATCTTTCTCTCACTCTTTATGGGTATTTAAGCTATGCACATTCTAACTTTGCCCTAGGGGTTCTTTAAGGTTGGCAGGAATGGTTTTGGTTGGGGTTTGGCAAACCATGATAGTAGCAATATCTTGCTGAAGGTTGTGTAAAAGCAGCCCCCTCTCAACTCTACTTGAACTCTCTCAACCACTGATACCTTATTTGTTACACTCCTTTTCCTCCTTTTGGTCAGGATGACATTATCAATCTCATGATGCTGGGGCCAGGCTCATCCCTGGTAATCATAACCCATGGTTCCAGGGAGACTTTCACCCCTGGATGTCATGTTCCACATAGTGGAGAGGGTAATGATTTTACTTGCAGAATTGGGCTTAGAGAAAGAGAGAGAGGCCACATCTGAGCAACAAAAAGGAGGTCCTCTGGAAGTAACACTTAGGCTTAACTATAGGTAGGCTTAGCTTCTCTGCTACATAAATAAGCTTCACAAGAGCAAGCCTCAAGATCAAGGACTTTGCCTATTGATTTGTGAGTCCTTAATGTTTGAGACAGTATCAGAGGGTTTCCCTGGTGCTAAAGATTAATATTTCCATATTTCTTCTCCCATCCCTCAAGGAACATTGCCAATACTTTTTAATTACTATGAGATACATACTCTGAGATGTATCTGGGCATTACACTAAGCTATACAGAATTACAAGCCTTCATTCCCTTTCTGGGCTCCACATGTTTGGGTTGTTTAAATGATCTATCCAGACAGGTTGAGTTAGATCATGTGCTACAGAAAGTTTAGGTTCTGGACACGATAAATCTTTCTTACTTTGGTCTCATAGAGAAGGTGATACAGTGGTTTTTAATATATTCACAGATATGTGCAACTATCAACAGTAAATTTTAGAGCATTTTCTAAAAGAAACCCCTTAAACTGTCATCCGCTTCTCACCAACCCTCAGCCCTAGGCAACAACTAATCTACTTTTTGTTTCTGTGAATTGGGCTACTGGAGACATTTTGTAGTAATGGAATAATACATTGTGTAAATTAGTCACAATTTTATGTGTTACAATAACACACTAATGCTATTGGACAAAGGCAGTGCATTATTTTGCCTGATGCACTCAAATGAACAATTCCTGAGACACCAGGTGTTCTAGTTTGCTAGCTGCCGGAATGCAACACACCAGAGATGGATTGGCTTTTAATAAAAGGGGATTTATTTCATTAGTTCTTCAGAGGAAAGGCAGCTGACTTTCAACTGAAATTCTTTCTTACATGGGAAGGCACAGGGTGATCTCTGCTGACCTTCTCTCTAGGCCTCTGGGTTCCAACAACTTCCCCCGGGGTGATTTCTTTCTGCACCTCCAAAGGCCTGGGCTGAGCTGTGAGTGCTGAGATGAGCTATGCTGAGCTGCTTGGGCTGTGCTACGTTGAGTCTCTGATTTAAGCCCAGCCAATTAACTCAAGCATCATTCATTACAGCAGGCATGCCTCCTAGCCGACTGCAAATGTAATCAGCAACAGATGAGGTTCGCATACCGTTGGCTCATGTTCACAGCAACAGAACTAGGTGCCTTCACCTGGTCAAGTTGACAAATGAATCTAACTACCACACCATGTTTTCAAAGAGAGAAAAAGTTTATTATGAGGTACATAGCAGGAGATCAGATGGCCTATCAACCCAAAAATCTATCTCCCCAGACTGCAGTAATTTGGATAATTTATAGCATCAAAAGATAGGCAAATCTTAGGATAATGAACACAATAGCTCCAGATGATTATAATGAGAGGTGATTTAATTATTGAGCATGTGCAGATTGATTATGTGCTTAGTCACAGAATGTATGTAAGGAAATGGTGGCCTTAATATCATGATGGGCATGATTTTATTATTATAATGAAATATAGGCGATGTTTTAGTTTGCGAAAACTGCCAGAATGCAACACCCCAGAGATGGATTGGCTATTAATAAGGGGGTTTGTTTAGTTAAAATTTTATAGTTCCTCAGAGGAAAAGTAGCTAACTTTCATCTGAGGTTCTTTGTTGCATGGGAAGGCACACGGAATGTGTGCTGGCCTTCTCTCCTGGCTTTTGGGTTCCAAGGGCTTTCCCTGGGGTGATTCCTTTCTGCATCTCCAAATGGCTGGGCTGAGCTGCAAGTGCTGAGATGAGGTGTGCTGAGCTGCTGAGCGTTCTTCTGACCTCTCTCTTTTAAGCCTCCAGCTAATTAAGTTAAACCTCACTCATTGTGGAAGGCATGCCCCTTAGCAGACAGCAAATGTAATCAGCCATAGATGAATTTCACATGCTGATGTTTTAAGTCCCCAGCAATGGAACAACAGGGCTTCATCACCTGGCCAAGTTGACAGCTGAACCTAACTACTGCAAGTGACTTGGAGGTTATAGTCAAAGCTACTGCACATGTCAGACAGGCACATTTTGGTTAGCTCTACTTTTGGTTATTGTGGTAGTTAGGTTCAGGTGTCAACTTGGCCAGGTGAAGGTGCCTGGTTCTGTTGCTGTGGACATGAGCCAATGGTACATGAACCTCATCTGTTGCTGATTATATCTGCAGTCAGCTAGGAGGCATGCCTGCTGCAATGAATGATGTTTGATTTAATTGGCTAGTGCTGCAACGAGAGATCTCGACATAGCACAACTCAAGCAGCTCAGCATACCTCCTCTCAGCACTTGCAGCTCAGCCCAGGCCTTTGGAGATGCAAAAAGGAATTACCCCGGGGAAAGTTGTTGGAACCCACCCAGAGGCCTGGAGAGAAGGTCAGCAGAGATCACTCTGTGCCTTCCTAAATAAGAAAGAACCTCAGTTGAAAGTTAGCTGCCTTTCCTCTGAAGAACTATACCTTAACTAAATAAATCCCCTTTTATTGAAAGCCAATCTGTCTGTGGTGTGTTGCATTCCAGCAGCTAACAAATTAGAACAGTTTAAGATGACTTTGGATTTGGGGTGGGTTACTCCTGGGCTGACACAGGACCTTTCATTAATAAATGTCAGGGGCTACCTTTAGTGATCACAACTTCTAAACTTGAAAAACTGGATAAATGGGTACAAGTGAAAGTTAGTCACAAGCTTTTTCCAATCACAAGATCACAAGATAAAGGTTATCAGATCAAGGCAGCTGGATTACAATTCAAAGATTTCAGGTATTTCCCTCTGTCTACTCTAATAGAAAATAAAAGAGGACATCTATACAACAATTTAGTAATCAAAATCATCCCTTAATCCTAATTTCTAGGTTATATTAACAGGATCCTGGCAGAACTGTTTAAAATCTCTTTTGGCTTCCCACAAATAGTAAGGTCCAAAATCCTCAGTTTTATGGCCCTTGACAATTTGGCTTCTGTCTACCCTTCCAGCTAATTCACACACTTTACATTTCAGATGCTCAGAACTACTCTTTGGGTCTCCAGAACATACCTGAATTTACATCCCTGCCTAACGTGTCAGTTTCTTCCCTTTTCACCTGGCTAACCTTTTCTTGTATTGAAAGACCAAACTCAAATATGACCTCCACCAGGTCTTATTTTGAATCCTCCAGTAAACAACATACAGCCTACCCAGAGACAGGAGCAAAAAATGTTCGCCAAATAAATTATTTTTTAAAGTTTCACTCTAAGAACTTTAAACTGGATTACAAACTCAAAGGTTCTCTTTCTAGGTTACAAACTAAGCAATGGTGAAAAGAAAGAAAACAAAATAGAATTAGTATGTCTAAGAGATTTAAAATGGAATGGACGGTCATTCTGGAGGTTATTTTTAGGCAAATCTCAGCCTGTCAAAGTATGCGTAGCCAGAAGCAACAGTATTCCTCAAGATGGTAAAGACATCCCAACACTGGAACAAACCACAAGATAAGAAACTCAGTAAACTATCTAACCAGAAAGACATTTGGAGTGCCCTGAATAACCATCAATCACAAATAAGTTATGTAATCTCTTTTTCTTTAAAAATCCTTGCCTGGAAGCGCCTAGATACACACAATTTAAGTTACTACCTGAACCTGTGCTCCTCAAGTTGCAATTCTAAGACCTGAAATAAACACTTCTGTGGCCTTGCACCTCAGTTTGTTATTTCTCAGTCAATACAACCGGGGAAAAAAAAAAAAAGATTGCTAGCATCCTGGGATACTACAGAAATAAAATTTACAGTATTTTCATTACCCCCTAATCCAAAGCATTTTTCACATGGAACGACTCCAAATATTTTGTAAATACATCTCAAGATAAACTTGTTTTAAATAATTAAGCCATTTTTTAATGACAATTTAAATGATAAAGCTCCAATTGGGAGAGGAGGAATGCACTGAACTCATTGTGTTCTACCAGCTGGGTATACACGGTGAGCTGCACATATCTGGGTTCTTCTCAAGGAATTTACATACTTACTATTTAACTGGGGTGGGGGATAGATAATAAACAAATCAGTGTCATGTATCGAAGTGATAATGGCTGTACAAATAATTAAACTTTAAAACAGAATGATTGGGTGGCCACCTTAGACTAGAGGATAGGGGAAGGTGTCCCAGGGAAGACAATATTCAAGCTGAAATTTGAAGCTGAAGCATGAAAAGGAGCCCACAATGCAAAATTCAGGAGACACCACATTCCAAGCAGTGTCTTGGAGGACAGTGGGGAATGGGTTTGTAGAAAAGTTTGGAGAAGAGGCACGGGCTAGATCACACAAGGATGTGTAAGGAAGGGTAAGGAGTGTGGATTTAAATGTTCATGCAAAAGGAAACTCATTGAAGGGCTTTAAGAAAGGGGAGCAACGTAATCTAGTTTATTTTCTTTTTTAAAAAAATATTTTCTTTCACTCTACTAGTTATGTAGAGAATGGATTTGGGGGATAAGGCCAAATGGAAGGCGCTAGTACTATCCACAGATGATATCAACTCAGATTAAAATGTTGTTCGTGAAAATGGAGAGTAGAATCCAATTTTGGAGGCTGAGTCAAAAAAAACTTGCTGAATAATTGGATTGTAACAGAGAAATCAGGATTTAAGGTATGATTTTGATTATTGAATCGTTAAATAAATATTCTGTTTTGCTTTCTGGCATATTGGAGTAGTCAGGGGACTACTTGAACGCTCTGAATCGTAATCAGCTGTCTTGATTTCTGATCATTGTTGTATATCCCTTATCTTCTGTTGTGATCGTAAAAGCCTTGTGACTAACCTTCATCTGTACCTAGTCATGCAGTTTTTCAACTTTGGAGTCTTGTAATCCCTAAAGACAGCCCCTAATGTTTGTTAATGAAGGGTCTTGGGCCCACCTGGAACTACCCTGCCCGAAGTCCAAAATTATCTTGATGACCAAGACTGCATTTAACCTAAGTGGGCCCACCTGACATGTGCAGTAGCTTAGACTTTAACCAAGTCACCTATGCCTCATTCCGCCATTTTCTTTCATATATTCTATGACTATGCATGGAATCAATCTGCACATGGTCAATAATCAGATCACCTCTAATTACATCATCTGGGGCCACTGTACTCATTATCCTAAACCCTGCCCTGTGGGTGTAGGATAATTCAGAAAATACAACTATCCGAATTACTGCAGTTTAGGGAGACAGATTCTGGGCCACTAGGCTGTCTGCTCTCCTACTATGTGCCTAGTAGTAAACTC
The DNA here is from genome assembly GCF_023851605.1 of Tamandua tetradactyla. NCBI lineage: Eukaryota > Metazoa > Chordata > Mammalia > Pilosa > Myrmecophagidae > Tamandua > Tamandua tetradactyla. The sequence continues at coordinate 57,444,362 of NC_135331.1, read as the reverse complement.
TTTCTCTCTCTGAAACCCCCGTGTTTCAGGGATTGGTTATTGGGTGCATCTGGCAGAAGAATCCACAGCTTGTAACAAGATGCGAGGATCCAAACTCATTTTAGAATGCGTTACTGCCTGTTTACTTGGTTTTTCAGCTTTTCCTTTGGCACTGTTATAACATCTTACTGCGTCTTCATTAATTAATGGTAAACTCGAGGACTATACTCATATTTGTTCATTTGCATACAAATATATTTGACTTAATTTATACGGCTTTACCGTTTTTAGTAATTATCGGTTAACAGACGGAATGGGTTGAAGAGTAAACAGGAAATGAGTAGAGAGAACACACATACATAACTCTTTATAGAAGTTTGGACTAGAGTCTTGCTGATCTTCCTTTCCTCCTTTAGGAGGCAAGTGCCTGCCTACACGGTTCTGGGGATCTACCCAGTTCCTACTGCATGTCTCAGTGCAACCATCAGACAGATGCCTCTTAATTTATTCTCCTAGGCCAAAGACAAGGGTCACTGCAGGGAAACGCCGTCACACTGCTACCCACTTAGAAAACAAGCTTCCTCCCTGAGGAAGAGAACTGCCGGCGCAGTGACGTCAGCACGCAGCGCAAGCCGCGCGTACACCGCGCAGGCCAGAGGCGGGGCCGAAAGCCTGGCCTGCCTGCGGGTCTTCTGGATTCTTAAGGTGTGTGGGGTGAGCAGGGGCGCATGACGTCAGCGCGCCCCGCGGGCCCGGAATAGGCTCAACTCACTGCTTTCTCCTCTTCCTCTCGCGGGCGTCTCCAGGAGGGCGGGGGCGGGACGCCGCTACCCTGTGCGGACCGGGGGCGGGGCCAGGTAACACCTCGTGAGCCCGGGCAGGTGTGAGGGGAGGGCGGGGCGGTGTGGGCGCTCGCGTTATCCGTGTCCCGGCCCTTTCCCGACTGTACGTGAATCCTCACAACCCTCGGTGTAGGGAATAGTCACTTTTTTAAAAATTGAAGTAACAGAGACCTGGAGAATGAAGTAGCTTGCGGAAGATTATACAGCAGAACTGCTTCTAGACGGTCTAATAAGTAATTATTTTCTCTATTGAGAAGTAATATCTTACTCATGAAATGTTTTGAAGGTATATGTAAATGAGATGATCCTTGTAAAAAACGCCATATATATCCCTAAAATTCTTTCATATCCTCTTCTCTGTGGGGAGTATGCCCATCCGCTCCAGAATCGGGACCAATTCTGATGTCTAGTTGAGTCCCCAGTGCCTGGACACAAGGGAGGAACACTCTATACTGAGCAAAAAGACCTGAAGCCGAGATAGCAAAAGTGAGATCAAAATGCAGGTATCTCGACTGCATTCTACCGAGCATGCACATTGGCACACATCCAAATCAGTGCTTTTTCACTTTGTTCTTTAGTCAGCACCTTCCCTGCACTCAGCCAGACTGAAAATCTGATAGTCACACTGCTGTTTCACAGCCTTCGCAGATGATTAGCCACCGACTCCCCTCCTATCTCTGATTCCTTCCCTATTCTCTATTTTCCGGGTAAGGCTTTATCAAATGATCTCTAACTTGCTTCCTCAAATTGATTCAGTTGTGCAAATCATAAATATTTACTGATGCTTAGTAATTATTTAGTTAACCAAACGTTTCCAATTTTACCCCTTTCCAGCACTTGGTGGGAATATTCTTCCTGGCCCCTGATTGATATGACCTCTGTTATTTTCAAACAGAGTTTTGAATTGCCTGTTGGACAGTTCCAGAGCTCGTTTCCGTCTCCCTTGCTCAGCAACCATAGCTTGGTGAGCCTGTATCCCTGAATGGCTAGAGTTGACCCCCATTATAACAGAAGGTATCTTCTTTTGCTTTAAAACACTAAGAGTTTGGAGGTTGGTTGTTACCAAGATATAACAGCCTATTCTGGCTGATACAAATGCATGTAGTGGGGAGAAAAAATTCGATTTCTGTCCTCATAGAGCTTATAAAATACATATCTGCCCCTGCCCCCTGCCCTGATTTAAAACTTTCAACATCTTCCCATTGCTTGAAGGATAAAATCCTTACTCAAATTGTTGTTCTAGGCTTTTTAACCACCTAGTTCCAAACCATACTTCAGGTTCTATTCTTTCCCCCATCCATCTTTTGGTCCAGCCAAACTGTGCTATTTGACTATTGACTGCCTAAATCCATATCCTTTTAATCCCTTGCCTGAACTTCTGGCCATGCCAAACCTTGAACCTGGAATTCCCTCCACGCGTGTTTGCATGTCCTGGTATACTACCTGATCCCTGTTAAATATTTCATACCACCCTCTACTAGCCCTTTTAGAACGCTCATAATCCTAATTGCATGTCTCAGTGATGTTCTTTCTCCAGGGCTGTAAACACCTTGAGCAGTCATTTTCTTCATCATTAAGTTAGGCACATATATGAACTTAAATATTTGTTCAATGAATAGATAGCTCATTGGATCCTTCAAGGCTTAAAATGCTGTCAGTTCTGTGTATTGGTTTCCTAATGCTGCTGTAACAAATTACTCCAAACCTAATGGCGTAAAACAACACAAATTTATTGTTTTACAGTTCTGTAGATATTAGAGGCTCTAGGGAAGAATCTGCTTCCTTGTCCTTTCCAGTTTCTAGAGGTTGCCCACATTCCAAGCCAAGGAATAATAAGCTCTTGGCTTCTATCTTTAAACTTAACGATGTTGCTTCTCTCTGATGATTCTTCTGTAGTTACAGCTCCCTCTAACTCTGAGCTCAGCTGGGAAAGATTTTCCAGTTTTAATGACCTATGCAGTTAGATTGAGCCCAAATGGAAACTCCAGGAAAAGTTCCCTATCTCAAGGTCCTTAAGTTGGTCCCATCTGCAAAATTCTTTTGTCAATAAGGTAACATATTCATAGTTCTGGAGATGGTGGAGAAGTGTGCGCTATTCTGACAAAAATCTTTCTTTGCTTCTCTCTCAACTTGGTATTTACACCTCAACATCAGTCAAATGAAGTCTTCCCTAAAAAGAATCATGGGTCTCCCAGAAGCAACCATATAGTTTATAGTCCAAACGGACTCACTTTTGATAGTTAAAGGAAACACTGTTAATATTTATACCAGGACAACAGGTGTATTCTGGACTGCTGTAACATAGCAGGATGAAATGGGTATATATATCTTGTAGAGACTATCCTAAGTTGGGAGCAGCATAATTATGGACCCCCTGACCTGGTCTTGTAGAGATCAAGGTGATGTTCGAAAGCTTTACTTTCCTCAAAAAACTTATGCATTAGGGTGGAGATGGGACACTTGACCTTTCTTTATAATTTTGGTTTAACTGGGTCTTTTTCTCCACTGATTTAGGAAGCCTCCTTTAGCAAGTAGTTCCGGTACATCTTGTAGACACATGACAAAAAAAGAATTTATGGTCAGGAAACATGATCTGCTTCATATTGGACATGTAAATGGTGATTTTTCAGCTTTAGGGAGAAAGGAAAAAGAAGAGCCCAAAGTTTTTCTCATAGATAATCAAGATTTTTCATTTCTAGGACCTGTTAATCCTAGATCATAGATAGAGCTAGAATATGTTTCAGTAAACCCTTGACTCTTGTGATCTTGTTATACAAATAGATTAAGTATTGTCCCAGGCTGCTATTATATTGCAGTTTCAATGTGGTGATTCTCCAATTCTATCACACTTTCTATGTTTTTCTGTGTAGAAGAGTTTTCCTTTCTATCCCCACTTTTTAAATTTCCTTTTGTTCTTATGTTTTAAATGAATATTACTTTGGATTTATGATTTTTTTGTTGTTATTGATTCAGTGTGTTATAATCTGTTACCAACCATATTCTTTTCTGATGTTCAAATTATCTCAAATTTGGCCAGTGGGAGCCCCTTTTAATCTGATCCTGTAACCTTTTCACCTGTCTCCATCAGACTTCTTCCATCTGAGTTCTTTCTTGCTCTGTGGCACAAGATATTTCAGGCTCATCTTGTTTTTTTTTTACCTACTCCACACTTGAACTGCCATTTCTCCAAGGAACTTTTATTCCTTTCAGTGAAGAATAACATTCAGAAACCAAGATTTGGGCTTTAGGTGTATTCATTGCTTCTGGAGTGACATCACCTCTTAACCATTGGCGTTTCCCTTTAGCATGACCCCTTTATCATTCTTTTGTTAAACTGAGTAGTATTTCACTCCTTGAATATACTTTTTTTTAGCCAGTCACATATGGAAGAACATTTAGATTATTTCCAGTATTTTGCTATTATACATACTGCCATAATGAATAACCTTGCCTATATATTGTTTCATATCTTTAGTGGTGTATCTTCGGGGCAAATTCCTGTAAGTGAGATTGTTAGATTAAAGGGTAAGAGCAAATGCAGTTTTACTAGATACTGTCAAATTCTTCCCCACAGGTTTAGACTATTTTGTATTTCCACCAGTATTCTTTGAGAGTACTCACTTTCTCATAGTCTTATCAACAGAATAAGCTGTCAAACTCATGCATTTTCCCAAATATTATAGGTGAGAATTGGTATCTAAATGTAGCATTAATTTGCATTTGTCTAATAGTGCAGCTAAAGATTTTTTCATTTGTTTAAGGGCCATTTGATTATCATTTATGGTAAAACGTGTTCATGTCTTTTGTCCTTTTTTCTAAAGTTTTTTTTTGGATTGATTTTTTGTGTTCTTTTATATTAGGCACATTAGACACTTATCTATGATATATATTGCAAATATTAACTCCCAGTTTGACATTAGTCTTTTGACTTTGTTTATAATGTTTTCCAGAATATTTTTCATTTTATGTAGCCGAACTTGTCAGTATTTTATTTTATTATGTCTGGATTTTAAGTCATAATTAAGAAAAAACTACTATAAATTTAAGCATTAATTTTTCCTGTCGTAAGTAATTTGAACTCTGTCATATTTTTTATGTCTTCAACACATAATGCTGTGCTCATCCATTATCTAATGAATACAAAGCTTTGCACCTCTTTTATTCTTTCTTTCTTTTTAAATAATCCATTTAGAATAACATTATGCCTTTCTAGAAAGCAGTTCAACAGTATGCATTGAGGCTAAAATGTTCTCTCTTTTCAACCCTGAAATACTATCTTAGGGAGAAAATCCTAAAACCAGCACCTAATACAGTGCCTTGTGTTTATTAGGTATTATATTCAGTCAATATTTGGTGGATAAAGGTATGGGGAGAAAGAAGGTGCTTGAGGATGTTTGTTACTGGATTGTATCAACGTGAAAAATTGGTTATAGTGTTTGCTTCAGCAGCACATATACTAAAATTGAAATGATACAGAGATTAGCATGGCCCCTGTGCAAGGATGACATTCAAATTCGTGAAGCATTCCATATTTTTTCCATAATACTTGGAACCTTGAGTAGGGCATGAGATTTTGTAGGTTTGTCCAGCGTGATGCCCCCAGTAAATGCCAGAGTGATTTGAACAGTGAATAAAAAAGTATTTGCAAAGTCCCCTTGGGGGAATGGTGAGAAAGGGGGAAAATTCAACTTGCCCAAGTGGAGAAGTCTTGATATTTTCGCATGCAGTGGGGACAACCAAAGCAATAGGCTGAGCCCCCAATCTTGGGGTTTGTTCATAAGAAACTTAACCCTGCAAAGGATAGGCTAAGCCTACTTAAAATTAGGCCTCAGAGTCACCCCCAAGAGAACCTCTTCTGGTACTCAAATGTGGCCTCTCTCTCTCAGCCAACACGACAAGCAAACACACTTCCCTCCACTTTTCTATGTGGGACATGACTCCCAGGGGTGTGGACCTTCCTGGCAATGTGTCAGAAATCCTAGAATGAGCTGGGACTCAGCATCAAGGGATTGAGAAAACCTTCTCGACCAAAAGAGGGAAGAGGGAAATGAGGCAAAATAAAGTGTCAATGGCTGAGAGATTCCAAATAGAGTTGAGAGGTTATCCTGGAGGTTATTCTTATGCATTAAATAGATATCACCTATTTAGTTAAGGTGTAATGGAGAGGCTGGAGGGAACTGCTTGAAAATGTAGAACTGTGCTCTAGTAGCCATGTTTCTTGAAGATGATTGTGTAATGATAAAGCTTTCGCAATGTGACTGTGTGATTGTGAAAACCTTGTGTCTGATGCTCCTTTCATCTACCTTATCGACAGATGGGTAAAACGTATGGATTGAAAATAAATAATAGGGGAAATCAATGTTAAAATAAATTTAGTAGATTGAAATGCTAGTGATCAATGAAAGAGAGGGGTAAGGGTATGGTATGTATGAATTTTTTTCTGTTTTCTTTTTATTTCTTTTTCTAAATTGATGCAAAGTTTCTAAGAAATGATCATGATGAATATACTAGTATGTGATGTTATTGTAAGTTATTGATTATATAACAAGAATGGAATGATCATATGGTAAGAATGTTTGTGTTTATATGTGGTTATGTTTCATAAATAATTTTTTTTTAATTGGCTACAACCTAATAGCCAATAGTAGGGAAATAGTTAAATAAGCTATGTTATATCTACCTCATTTAAAAAGATATAACTGAAGAATGATAGCTCTCAAAACATAACATGGTGTAAAGATATATGGTAATATGGATGTGATACCTCAAAAAGCAAATAATTATGATATATATGTAATATATACACACATTGAAGAAAAACTCTTCCAACAGAGTTGTATTTCCCTAAATTCCAAATTTTCTGATGTATTTCTGTATTTTTTTTAATTGAGAAATCTTCACACACATACAGTCCATACATGGTATCATGTGGCTAACAATGTTATGATGTATTTCTGATGAAAAACTTAATTTTGTTAAATGACCATTCTCTATTCCCTAGTTCTTAGACTCTGAGTGATGAGATTTGGATTGTGAAGTAGGGCATGACTTTAGGGAGAATTAAACCTTTGCACAGAGGTACAATATAGAATTCTCACCAAATAACCTATAGTACTGGTGTGATTATATACCAAAGACCACAATAAACACTTTTCACAATTTTTGGTGGCTATGTGGCTTTGAGTGTCAGATCTCTCCTTTGTAAATGGGAATAATAACCCCCAGAGAGTTAATGTGAGGATTAAATGAGATAATGTATGTATAAATGTTTAGATTAGAACCTGGCTCAATACATGTTAGCTGTTTGCTTTTTTTTCCCTCTTAAATTATGAAAACTTTGTTGCAGTGCCCTCATGTGTCTGTACATTGCTACATTTCTGGTGGTATTTAAAAGGATTTATTACTTTAGATCCATGCATTTGAAATGGCAGTTCTAGGGTCATTCTTCATTATATAGGCAATGAAGATTAAACTGTCCTTTTAAAAATAATGTTCTTTTTCCCTGACTGTAAAAGTAACACATACTCACTATACAAAATTTAGAAACTACTGAGAACTGTATAGAATTCTAGTCATCTATATTGCAAGAACCCAAACATTTTTGGTGTATTTCATATATTCTATGTAAGTGTAAGTATATGTGTGTATAGATAGGTGGGGTTTATTTTACAAATTGAGATAATGGCAGTTTTTACAAAAAATTAAATATTAGAATAAATCTAAAATATATTTTTTGAAGATGCATATTTGAAGTTTTAATCATTTTGTGAAACTTAGAGAAAATTCTGCTATGTAGCATTTAACATTGCCACCTCCCTGAGATCTTCCTGAAATCAGAAACTTTCTCTTTTTGTCACAGTATTTCAGCAAGTTTCTTATATTACTGTTACTGCACTAAATTTATTCTGCCTGGTTTATTTTTTCAAATAACCTTTTTTATTATAAAAAAAATACATGTTGGCCTCGTTTTTTTCTTAATTGTGAGTCGTGAGCTCATTGAAGACAGAGAACATACCTTATTTTCATGTATATCATGGCACTTAGTAGCACAGGCCTTGGAGTCAGATAGATTTGAATTTTAATCTTGTCTCAGTTAAAATACCAAATTTTTTGTGGTGGTGGTGGTGGTCTTGGTGAACCTTCTTAGCCTTAGGACCCTTATCTTTGTAAAATCAAGATAATGCCTATACCTGGCGCATACAAATGTTCCAAAGGCAATTACTATTATATGTAGCCTACTTTATTATTTGAATCCCTACTTTGTAGCATGAAGTAGGTGTTCAGATCCTTGCCAAACAAATAATACCTAAGATGGAGAAGACAACCATGAAAAGTACCCAGGGACTGTTGCACCTTTGTCTACTGTACCTATTTTTATCTCTGCAATTTTAAGACTTGGAATCCCAGGGGCTGCTGTTGAAGCTTGAGGCCTATTTCTGGCCTAAAAGAGTTTTGTTGGGGGTGGAGTGGGATGAAAGAGTGTCATGTGTTAGTACCAGAACCTCTCTGGGAGTTCTAAGCCTCTTAGGGGAATTCCAATTCAGTCTCTAGTTTCTTCTTCTCCTTCCCTCCCCCGCAACACCTCTGGAGAGTCTCCTAGTGATGGGAACTTCCAGTGACTAATTTACACTTTCCTGGGGGCCCCTGAGAGTTGGGGAACCTTTCAAACACCACCTCCTGCATGAAGCCCTTCCTATTTTCCCCAAGTCAGAAGAAATCTCTCCTTCTGTTATAGCATGCAGCTCTTACTGCCCTCCTGTAGCTACTAGCTTTTATGTTGTTTGCTCTGTGATTCGCAAGGCCTCTGAGAGCAAAGTCTGGGTCTGGTTCCTGCTTGATTAGTACAGTGAGCTGTACATAAGGTCCCAAGTAATAACTATTATGTTGAATTCTACTGAAATAGTTCTTGCAGCTACTGCCTTGAACTGAGCTCTAAACCCAGACCCTTGAGCTACTGTAAACACCTTGTGCTACCCTGATTCCCAAAGATTTAAAATAAAAACTTCTCACTATGGGAAAGCACAACCTCTGGGCAAATAAACAGCCAGAGTTCACTGATTTAGTGATCACAGGAATTCCCAGCAATAGATTTTAAAACCCTGGCAGGAGTCCTGATAAAAAGTTTTATTTATGAGGTAAGAATTTACAAAATGTTAGCATCAAACTTTTCCTCTCCATAATTTAAATTTTTCATACCACCCAACCTCTACATAGAAGCATGGTAGAAATATAATACCTCTATAATAACAGCCGAACACAGTGCGAAAGCATCCTGGCTCTATCAGCAGACAGTTTACTTAAACTTTGTTCTAATAGTCATATAAAATTAATAAAACAAAAAAATTTAGTACAAAGTTGCAAATTTTTCATTGCTCCGTTGTCATTACCATACAGTTTGCTAACATGCATGGCTCAAAGTAAATATGTTTTAGATTTTATTCTGCGTTGTTTAATAGAGTTTAGGTGAAATAACAACTTGGGAAAATTTGCCAATGTAAGAACACAATAACTTGCTTTTCTCACTTGGCATGGGAAAGAAAATACCTTTTCAACTTCATCAGTGTGTCTTTCACTTCTGGGTCCTTTTCACAGTCTCAGTTCTGCTTGAAGAATGTGAAAGTGTCTCCTCTTGATTTCATGTGGCTTTTCACAAATCCAGCTAATTGCCTGAACCCCTCCGCCAGCCCGTCCCCCGTGATGGCACAGCAGGGCTGTACATACCAGTTGCGGTCACCACAGAGCTTCTTCATTTTGAACATTCTGGTGATGTCCTCAGCAGTCAGAGCTGCAGGTATGTCTTGCTTGTTGGCTAGTAGGACAACTGGAATGTTTTTAATGTGTTCGTTCTTCAATATGTGTTCGAACTCTCTTCTGGAGTCCTCCAGTCGCTGTTTATCTGTGCTGTCCACGACATACAACAGCCCATCCGTGTTCTCACAGTAACAGCGCCAAGCTGTTCTCATTTTTTCCTGTCCCCCAACATCCCAGACAGTAAGCAAAAGACCCTTTTCTACCTCGATCATCTCCACGTTGAAACCTATTGTTGGCGTGGTTGCAGTATCCTTAGCAAGCTTGAATTTATAAAGGAGAGTCGACTTCCCAGCTGAGTCAAGTCCCAGAAGAAGAATTTGGGCTTCCTTGGCTTTGGAGTTTTTAGAATTCAACAGACCCATTTGAAGCTTTTTTTTTTTTTTCTTTCAAAGGCCTTCTCTTTTGGCCAGAGACGATGTTTCTTCTCTGCCTCTTTCATAAAAATGTTAGGAGAGAAGAGAGCAATCACTTCATGTTATGTTCTGTGAATAGAACCTGTGTGCATTTATGTTGTAATTTATCTGCTTGATTATAGGTAAACAGTGTTTTATTTGCAGTTCCAGCCAATCCAGACGTATCTGTGGTGTGAGTAACTAGTCAATGTCATGGTAGGTCCAAAGGGAAATTCTTTGTGAGTGAGTGGGACTTAGGAGGGGCCTGCCTGGGTGATGCCTCAGTTTAGTTCTCTTTCCGGTGCCAGGCATCTGGAGGTAATAGAAGGTTCAGACATGCACAGGAGTGGAGTTTGCAACTTAATGAAAACTAACTTCATAAGTGATTTGTAGAATTTCTCTAGTTATTTGATCATTTATCTTATCTTACTTGTAAATGAGTAACCAGACTTCTTAAGTAGGAAAACTTATCTCAAACGCTACTCCAGGGTATCTTAAGTACTTTCCCCTTGTCCTCATTACTCAGTGGGAAACTTCAAACCACCAAGATTATCTGTACCTTATGCCCATAATCATGGGAGAATCACATATTTCATCTTCTAGAAAGACAATTTATATTAGTTGCAAGACCAAACTTTCAGTAGAGAAATTTGCACACAAACACTTTATATTAAGCAGGCAGCCTGGGTAAAGATGGCAAATTGAATACATGTTATCTCCTCTCCTTCCCAGGACTCCACCAAAATGATGGTAAAATACTAAAACAGAGCTTATAAGCCTATAGCAACAGTAAGAACACGAGAGACCATCAGAAGGTGAAAGATTCAGTAAAGTTCTGAAAGTTGGAAAACAGATGGAATGTGAGTGGTAGCTGATGCAGCAGGATTTGGCGAGGCTTGGAGTGCTGTTGTGCAGGACAACGACAAGAGATGCCAGGCAGGAGAAGAGGTGAAAGGAGGAGGTTAACTAAAAGTCTGAATAAGGCACAGAAATCACACCTACACCCCTCGTGGGGTGACCATTCAGCAGCCAGATGTTTACTTCCCAGGTAAAGACCAGAGGGTTACCTTCTAAAGAAACTGAATGGTTTAAAAAACAGATCTCTGTGTTTTGACAGTTGGAAGTTCCCACAGCATAATGCCTAACTCTCCATTTAATTAACCTATAGCAAACTTGGCAGTTGGCAGACCTTGCTGACATTCACAGAGTTCCTAATCAGCATTTTAGTGCACAGAGGTTCCTATTCTTTATATATAACATGCCTTTGATATGGATGAGAGAGAGAGACCAAGATTACAAACAAGAAGGCTTTAAGAAGATTTAAGCAGAGGCAATACAAGGAACAGAAGGAAATTTTCAACAAGTCCTAATTAACATTTTCATAGAGATTTGAAAATATTGCATCTATAAAATAAGAAACAGATGCTTTTAAAAAGATCATTCAGAAAGCAAAAATAGAGCTCTTGAAAATTAAATATATAATTCCAGAATTTTTAAAGATCAGTGAAAGGTTGGAAAACAATATTAAGGAAATTTTTCAGAAAGGAGAGGAGAGATAGAAAGTAAGGAAGAAAAGATGAGAGCAACTCAGTAGTTTCAATGTTTGACTTGTAGAACTTTATCATAGAGAGAAGAGAAAATATGCAGGCAAGAAATTATTAGAGAAACATAGACCATTTTCCAAAGTTGAAAATGAACTCTTCAGATTGGAAAGTTTCTTTCAATGTTTAGCATGATGATTTGTGAAAGAACTGTATCAAGGCATATAATATATGCTTTATTTTTACTAAAACTAAAAATTTATTTTTTAAAAAATTAGGTAGACTATTTTAGGTGCAGAAAGAAGGCTTATAAAAACATTATGTTCTTAGCCAGCTATCTATCTCAGAAGTCAGAGATAGAATTTTCATTTATTCATTCTTTTATTCATCCATCCATCTATTCATGCATTCATATTGATTGCTTACCATGTGAATGACCATGTGCTAGATTCCAGAAAGGTCACAAAGATATATTAGACATGCACTGAGGTGGCTTCATTAGGGAGAAGGTAAAAGGTATGTGAACAAATAAAAATAATAATTCAAAGTTTAAAAATTGCAAATGCAATAAGAAAAGAAAAACTAAAGCACTCTGGATATTCAAAGATTATTTCAGGATGGAGGACATCAGGGAAATCTTCTTAGAGTAGGTAAAATATTGAACCAGGCCTTGCAGAGATATGATGGGGGAAGGTCATTTGGTAGGAGAGGGATTGTGTGAACAAAGTCTCAGAAATGGGGAAATGTAGGAGGGGATGAAAAAACAATAGAAATGCACACTTCATACACAAATGGGTTTTTTTTTTCCTATTAAAAAATATTTAACTATCATGAGAAAACAATTAGACAAATCTAGATTGCAGGCCATGTTACAACAAACCTAGATTTTTCAAAATATGCCCATATCATGAAAGACAGAAAAAAAAATGGGAAAAGGAGGGGTTGGGGGAGGTCTATTTTAAATTAAAAGTTACGTGGCTCCTAAATGCATTGTGTGATATTTGACTTAAAAAATAAGTGATTAAGGAAATTATTTTGAAAATTGGGACTTTAACATGGACTATATATTAGATGGTATTATTTATCAATATTAATTTTCTCAAGTGTGATGATGGTATTGTGTTATGTAGGAAAATGTCCTTGTTCTAAAGATATATATGCTAAAGTATTTAGGGGTGATGATATCAGAAACTTAATTTTCATTGTCTTAGCAGAGAGAGAGAGTAATTTGCAAAAGATGGCAAAGGTTCATTGGTGGATTTAGCTGTAGGATATTGAGTGTTCATTTATTGTCCTTTTAAATTTTCTGTAGACTTGAGATATTTCAAATACCATGTTGGAAAAAGAAAGATTATAATAGAAATAAGCTAAATTTGGCTACAGTCTATAGTAATATAAAGAACTTAGCTTACAAATATATTAACACTGCATTTCCAAAGGTAAATTCAGAGACTCTGTACTACCATTTGAGCTTTGCTTCACCCCCATATTTTTCAATAAATTAAATTTTAAAAGAAAGGTTTAAACATTTATTTCACATTAAACCTGATGACATGTTCCTTATGAGATCAACTGTCAGTACTGGGAGCACACTTTCATTTATTTTGCCTATAATGAGCGAATCATACACATAAGCTTTCACTCTGTTTCCCATCCAACAGGTTGCATCTTGTTTTCAGGATAGCCGAGCAAATGAGGGGTTAAATTCTGGTTGAATTATTTTATAAATTATTTATTTATTTTTATTGATATAGTCACATGCCATGTAATCATCCAAAGTGTACAATCACTGGTTCACAATATCATCATACAGCTGTGTATTTATCATCACAATTGACTTTTTTTCATTTTCATGATAACTAACATATATCCTGGAAAGCAGTAAATTTTAAAGCACAGCACAACAATTAGTTGTAAAACAGATTTCAGCATTTGGTATGGGTTACAGTTCTACAACTTTAGGTTTTTACTTCTAGCTGCTCTAAGATACTGGAGACTAAAAGAAATATCAATATAATGATTCAGCAATCATACTCATTTGTTAAACCCTACCTTCTATGTATAACTCCACCATCATCTTTGATCTTTCTCCCACTCTTTAGGGGTATTTGAGCCATGCCCATTCTAAAATTTCCACATTGGAAGGGGCTGTCAATAATATGGGATGGGGGATGGAACTAGCTGATGTTCTGGAGAGGCTGGCCCCTCTGCATTTCAGGACTTATCTGGTCAGGGACTTATCTGGAGGTTGTAGGTTTCTGGAAAGTTACCTTAATGCATGGAACCTTTGTAGAATCTTATATAGCACCCTATGTATTCTTTAGTATTGGCAGGAATGGTTTTGCTTAGGGTTTGGCAATTTATGATAGGTAGCAAAGTCTAACTGAAGCTTGCATAAGAGTGACTTCCAGAGTAGCCTCTCGACTCTATTGAAACTCTCTTAACCACAGACCATCTTATTTGTTACGCTTCTTTTCCTTCTTTTGGTCAGGATAGCATTGTTGATCCCATGGTGCCAGGGCCAGGCTCATCCCTGGGAGTCATCTCCCACGCTGCCAGGGAGACTTTCACCCCTGGATGTCATGTCCCATGTACAGAGGAGGGCAATGGTTCCCCTTGCAGAGTTATCTAGTTGAATATTATATCCAAAAGAAAATGTCTTTCTGTTCTGTGAAAGGAAATAAAATTATTTCCTTCTCAACGTTAATTTTCATGAAAGAGTCTATAAATGTTCCAACACCTTTTTCTACTATCCTAAAACATTTATGGATCCATTTATTCCAGCTAAACCTGAGGTTGGGCCAGATATTTGTTGTCTGTAAATTATTCTAACATTATGCAAATAATGGCAGTATTGTGAGAAAGTCACTGGCAGGCTCTGTGGGGTCACAGGAAGTTTGTTTTAAATACAGGAATGAAAGAAGCATTTTCTTTAATTTTTTACCACGATGTAGCAGGCAAGAAATAGCCCTATGTTAGAAATTCACCCATGTACTGTAAGACCAAAGGAAAATGTAGAAACTTATCTCTTGGAAGAATGTGGCAAGTTATTCCATTATCTTTATTTTTCACAGATAAGGAAGAAAAAAAGTACGTGACTGTATGTCTTGCCTAGCTTATGCATATAGGAACTACCCCTATTTTTCCTACAAATAGCCCTTTTTTTGTCTTTTTAAAACTGAACTTTTGGAAAATTGAAGTAAATCATACCTAGAGAAAAATGCAAAAACCAGAATGTATGCCTCAATGAATTATCACAAATTGAAAACACCTATGTAACTACCACTGCTACAAAGCTTAATTTGGCAGGTTAAAATTCCAGATCTCGAGTCTTTTTACATGCAGTTATCTGAAATATATTCTATTCTGGAACATGGAATGTAAACAACAGTCACGCTTTGTTCTAGTTGAGATTGATACTGTGAAGAATGATATCCTCTATGAATCTTTTCCAAGTGCCATTTCTTCCAAGACAGAAACAACGCTACTGTCTCCATCCACAAAGATGGGAAGACTTTTCTCTCTCTCACATGGTTAGATCATTCCATCTGAGTCCAAGCCCAGCATCTTGCACTTCGTGTTAAATGATGATAAAAACAGCGATGTTGGGATATTAATTAATCATGTTATATAAAATAACATGTAGAAACACCTTTCACAGAACATGGCTCCTGGCTGATGCTTAATAAGTGTGAGCTTTTTTCCCTCTCCTCTCACAATTTTTATATATTAACTAACATTTTGAAAAACCTGCAACTCTTAACCTTTTCCAGAGGAGGAATGATCTGAAATTATCATCATATTATTTCCTTGAGTGTATAAATCACTGTCTGCTGGACTCCTTCTCCAACACCTTAGAAGTACTCCATATACAACCTTCCTTTTTGCAAATAAATATTTTATTATAAAAACAATATTCCAGAAAATTTCAAATCATCTGTAAGTTTTTTCAATGTAACATGCACATGCATTTCACTTTTGCTTATTTTCTTCTTGTCTTTGCTCTTATACATATATAATTTTTACATAGTTCATTCATTCATTCACTTAGTACATTTGTTTTGAGCTGTAATTGGCTGGGTATAATGCAAGCCACTAGGGATATGGATATAATCAAAACACCAACAGATGCTAACATGGCAGAAGATCGCTATAAATTTAATAGAATTTTAAGGAAGCACAGAAGTCACAGTAAAGGAAAGTGAAATAGCAAATTGTGTCGAGGGAACTGAAAGTGGTTCCATAAGTGTGCAGATGAGAAATGTGATTTAGAAGAGTAATAGAGGAGAATGCAGGTTAGTGTCAGGCAAACATGGCTTGTGCATAGGGTGCTCACTAGAACATTTATCATCCAAATCTGGACAGTTTTGGGAATGGAAGTAGTGCTAATAATGAGTATGCCCTGCAACAGGTGTAAGTAGGATTGTCCTGGGAAAACTGGGCTGTATGGCTGGTAATCTAGGCCCCATGAGAGGAAGCGCAAGTTGGTTTCAGGATGCAAGAGTTAAGTGCTGGCATAACTACTTCTCAAATATGTTGTGCTGGTCTGAATCTGTGGTGGACTCCAGAAAAGCCATGCCCTTTGATCCTCATTCATTATTGCTGGGTGGGAGCATTTTGATTATTTTTATGAAGATGTGACCCACCCAACTGTGGGTGGTAACTTTTGATTAGATGATTTCCATGGAGGTGTGTCTCCACCCACTGAAGGTGGAGTTGCTTGCTGGAATCCTTTGAAAGGGGAAACATTTTGGAGAGAGTCCCCTTTTGGTAGAGCCACTAGAAAGCCAGCAGACGCGCCGTCATGTTCACCATGTGCCCTTCCAGCTAAGACAGAAACATTGAATATCATCAGCTTTCTTGAACCAAGGTATCTTTCCCCGGATGCCTTAAGTTGGACCTTTCTATAGACTCTGTTTTAATTGGGACATTTTCTCAGGCTTAGAACTGTAAACTAGCAACTAATTAAATTCTCCTTGTTAGAAGCCATTCCGTTTCTGGTATGTTGCATTCTGGCAGCTAGCAAACTAGAACACATGTCCACTGTAACTCATTCTAGTCTATCTGAAGGAAAGGCAAGGAAATCAAGTTGTAAGTGGACACAATGAAATAACAACATCTGTGTGATATAATAGTTATGACTTCATGCTGCCTCCAAGGAGAATGGGCAGCAATGGGGAGGAGGGTGGTTAGGGTTCAGGTAATTTCATTTTTCTCTTTTCATCTGCTTGCCCTCCTTCTACCTCTTTGCCATTCTCCTTCTTCCTTTTCCTTTACAATTTATTTTCTTCCCCATTCTTCTTTTCTATCAGGTTAGGTTAAGTTAGTGAAATCCTAGGGTAGGGATAAGGAAAAATTACTATTGTTTAGAAAAAGTATTGAACTATTATTATATATTATAGCCTAGATAAACATGCTTCTTAATTCATAAATTGGATTTTTTGTTTTTGTTTTACTTTATGATTTTGTATAATCTGAGTCAGTGGTTTCCTTGTCACTAACTCTTATTGTCTGCATTCCCCAACTCCAAACCACAAGATTGAGGGGAAGAAATCACATCAACATTCTCCTGGATGTTTGTACCAATTAACTTTAAAATAAGTAAAACAGTTTTGACCAAATTTGCAACATGACTAAAACGTTTCAAGATATAAACTGAAATCCATGTGGGTTTCAAGGTTCCATCTTGAAATAAAAACAAATGCTAATATGGTCATAATGGAAATGTTCATTTTTTGTCATTTTTAAGCTAGAGTTCATATAACAACAACCTTAACTCTTCCCTTAGTCTTTTTTTCCTCATTTTTAATGTTTTAAAGAATTACTCCCTACAATAAGCATGAAAGTAAAAATGATGAACAAAAATAAAAGTACTTAATATAATCCATTTCTCACTTCCAAAAAGGATAAAACAAGTATATGACCAAGTTAAATACTTGTGTAAATAATCATCCGGGTGCTAATTTACCCAAATGAAAGTTTTTGAAACATTTCAAAGGGGTGTTTTAAGGAAGCGAAGATGAGAGGAATGGTAGGATGAGAGAGAAAAGGAACTGGTATCATAATTAAAGTGAAAAGTGATAAAGTAAGTCAGGCCACCCAGAGACAAAGGCAGCCCCTCAAAACTCCCCAGGCCCTGTCCCATTGCTCTAAGATCCCAAAGTTGGCTTTCCAGGATAACCAATCAAGTGTCAGTTGAGATAATATTACTTCCACCAAAGGTTTTGGTTTTGTACTTTTATTCTCCTTAAATAGTGCATCCTAGGACCTACAAGTGGCTCAAGTGCATAGCTAACATGAACTCCAGCGTGAGAAATTTCAGGGACCAGATTAAATACTGTAGAGGTAAATCAGTCTTTAGCTTAATGTAGGCTTTAAGCATTAAACCTTCCAGATTTAATTAATCAAGCACATATTCTGGTATCAGAAAGACCTGGTATATTAGTCAGGGTTCTCCAGAGAAACAGAACCAAGAGGATATAAATGTAAATATTAAGATATTTATAAACAGGAATTGCCTCATGTGAGTGTGGGGATTGGCAAGTCTAAATTCTGTAGAGCAGGCTACGAGTTGGAAACTCAGTGACAATGAAGTTCCCCAAGAGACGCTGGCTAGTTAAAGTGAAGATGGAAATTCTGACTGCTGAAATCTTCAGTTTTTGTTTTAAGGCCTCCTCTCATTGCTGAAGGCAGTCTCCTTTGTTGCCATAAATGCAATCAACTGACTAATGTTAACTTAAATCCATCCACAGAATATCCTCAGAGTAACAATCAGGCCAGTGCTTGTTTGATCTAACAACTTGACACCAAAACCCAGTCATGTTGACATGAAATAAACCATCCTACTTGGTTTCCAGTCATAACTGCAACATTGTCTTTCTGTACGAACCCAGGCAAGTTACTTAAACTCTCACATTAATTTCCTCATCTGTAAATTGGGGAATAATATTATTTACTTCACAGGGTGTTCTAGTTTGCTAGCTGCTGGATTGCAACACATCAGAGACAGATTGGCTTTTAATAAAAGGGGATTTATTTTGTTAGTTCTTCAGAGGAAAGGGCAGCTAACTTTCCACTGAGGTTCTTTCTTACATGCAAGGCACAGGATGGTCTCTGCTGGTCTTCTCTCCAGGCCCCTGAGTTCCAACAACTTTCGCTGGGGTGACTTCTTTCTGCATCTCCAAAGGCCTGGGCTGAGCTGCAAGTGCTGAGATGAGGTATGCTGAGCTGCTGGGGCTGTGCTACATTGATCTCTCTGATTTAAGCACCAGCCAATTAAGTCAAACGTCTCTCATTGCAGCAGACACACCTCCTAGCCAACTGCAGATGTAATTAGCAACAGATGAGGTTCACGTACCATTGCCTTATGTCCACAGCAACAAAACTAGGTATGCTCACCTGGCCAAGTTGACAACTGAATCTAACTAACACACAAGGTTATTATAAGGAATAAGTGAGATATATCACAGCCAAGTACATGAGACATGGTAGGCACTCAGTAAGTGGTAACTTATATTTTTACTGTTTATCATAGGGATAGCAGATAGGTTTATATTTGCTGGACAGACTAGATTTATTGTTAGCATCTATTTTGAGAGGAGGTATAAAGTTGCATCTTGACTCTGTGGGAGAGAGTACTATGATCAATTAGCAATGTCTGCCATAGGAGGGGGCATGATATACAGTATTGTCATTCTCAGTTGATCTTACAAGGCACAGCATGGTTCCCCAGCCTGTAATTCCTCTTCCCCACAGTTGAGACCACTTGATCCTGTTTTAGTAGCTAAATGTAGTCTCAATTCTGACTGAGACAAGCGTTTAAGGAACTCCAATCCTACTTTCTAAGACCCATCACAGATTCATCATAACCACTAATAGTCATAATATGGTATCTTAAAATTTAACAACTAGGTAATTGCCTTTGTTCCTAAGTCCCAGTCCCCAGTGTCATATATATAATATATAAATATATATACACACAAGTTTGCATGAAAATATTTATAGAAATATATGAAATATGAATTCTTAGAAGTAAGGGAAAGTCAGTTTCACAGAAACACAGAAAAATTATAGGACATAGTTTTCTCTTGAATTCAGTATTGAAAGTTTTGTCTTTTAAATTCCGTGGATAGACAGAAATCAAATTTATTCATTCAGAAACTATTTTTCTGCCAGCGGTTAGACAAATATTTATTCCTTCCCATGTGCCAAGCACTGTGGCAGGTACTAGGAGGGGAATGGGTGCAGACATGACTAAGAAAGCCCAGTGGAAGAAACTGTGAGTCATTCTCCCTGCCCAGGGTGGTTGTATTGGTGCTGAGTCTGAGGCCGGGTACTGATGCCATCAGGGGGCAAAGGGTAACCCATTATCCTCCAGGAAGATCTGGACCTTTCTTGGGGAGTACAAATTAGTGGGATCCCTTCACGAAGGCCCCAGCTTTCTTTCAATACAATATTCCTCCTTTGTGATGCTGCTTCCATAGCGAGGAGTTGGTGTTTGGGCAGAAAGCACCCTGAACAGGGTCTTGATATCGACTCTTTTTCAGCCATCTACCAGAATTCCCATTTTGGAGAAGCATTTTGGTTGGAGGAGCATCTCCACTCCTTGGATAATGTGCAGGAGTTAGCTGGCCAACTTTACTCAATTTGATTATCTGGTCAAGCTTGCCTCTAGCTTAGGTTATTAGTCCTTGCATTTCCCCAGATGTTTACTGTTTACTCCTACCCACATACAAGCGGTCTCCTGAATCTTATCATTACAGGTTTATAGTAATCCAATATCTGACATAGCCTACTAAAACAACCAACATATTTTCTCTTAGGAAAGAGGAGGGATTTATCCTCTCAAATGTAATCCAGAACATGAAATAAATAAATTCATAGTATAAAAATTGCCATTAAATATTCACTTAAGTAACCCCCAGGGAGTCAGAAGATATGACTGTAATTCCAGAGTCCCAAATTGGAGGGAAAGGCAGGAAAAGTTATAGATGATATGATTGTCTACCTAGAAAGCTCAGAGAATTGGATGACAAACTAAGAACTTAAACTGTGGCCAGACACAAGAGCATCATAGAATTAAATAGGATTCCAGTTAGCCAGCAACAAATGATAAGGATTCCATTTTCAATAGCAATAAAAACTGGAAAGTATCTAGGAATAAACTCAATAATATATACACAAAGCCTGTATGAAGAAAATAAATCTTTACTGCTGGTATTTAAAAAATAAACAAATAAAGGAATATATATAGCATTGTAAAAATGCCAATCAGTTCCTAATTTAATCTGTAAATTAAAATTAGCACTATCAAAATGAGTCAGTTAAATATTTGTAGAACATCTGATTATGAGTCAGTTACTATTTTAAACATTGGTGATATGGTTGTGAATTCCACAGAAAGATTCCTTGCCCTCAAGTTTATATTCTAAAGATGAGGGGAAGGGGAATAAACAAGATAATTTCTGATAATCTTAAATTCTAAAGAGAATAGATAATTGATAGATACTGACCAGAGCTACCAGAGTCTCTATTTTAACCAGAATGAATCAGAGAAAGTGTCAGAACAGAAAACATGAAAATGGAAGCTGAATTAAGAGATTAGGTCAGCTATGCACATATTGGGGGAACCTCAGCATTCCAAACAACAAAAGGAGCAAGGACAAAGGCCCTGAGTCAACAATGAGCGTGTTGGTTTGAAAGTGTATGTACCCCAGAAAAGCAAGTTGTTAAAATTAATCCATTCCTGTGGGTGTGAACCCATTGTAAGTAGAATCTTGTGATGAGGCTACTTCAGTTAAGGTGTGACCCACCTGTGGTGGTTTGGAACTGTTATGAACCTCAGAAAAGGCCATGTTTTTTTAATCCATTCTGGTGGGTACAGGCCTGTTGTAGTTGGGACCTTTTGATTAGATTATTTGAACTGAGATGTTACCCACCTCATTCAAGTGGGTCTCATTCCTTTTACTGGAGTTCTTTATACTAGGATTAAAGAAAGAGAGCCCCAAGCTAGAAGATGAAATTAAGAGCTTACTGAGAAATACCCAGAGAAGTTTAGAGAAAAGCCCAGAGAAGCTAAGGGCAGATGCACAGAAAACAGAGAGGAAGCCACTGAAGCCAGAAGCTGAAGCAGTGAAGCCCAGAGGAGAAGGACTGGCAGACATCACCATGTCCCTTATTATATAACAGAGGAGCCCAAGCTCACTGGTAACCAGCCTTCCGAGAAGGTATTGCCCTCTTGATGCCTTAATTGGGACATTCTCATGGCCTTAGAACTATAAACTTGTAAGCTAATAAATATGCATTGCTAAAAGCCTGTCCATTTCTGGTATACTGCATTCAAGCTGCTTTAGCAAACCAGAACACCACCTCATTCAGGATGGGACTTAGTCCTATTACTTAACCCTATTCATCTGAGAATCAATACACAAAGAGAGAGAGAGAGAAACCCAGAAAAGAAGGGAGAGACTGGAAGATGCCACCATGTGCCTTGCCATGTGTCAGAGGAGTCAGTAATCACCAGTAGCTAGTCTCCAGGAAGAAAGCAAAGTGATGCCTTGATTTGGACATTTTCACAGCCTTAAAACTGTAAGCTAATTAATTCCCATTGTTTAAGTGGAGACCATTTAAGGCGAGGCTGATCTGTTTTAATCGGCCTAGCAAACTAAAACAATGAGCATGGCCAGTTAAAAGGAACGAATGAAGAGACTATAGTCAGAACACAGTGAAAATGAGAAAGGAGTGGGGAAAATAGGTAGAAGTTTAGCAAAGCCAATTGTGTAGGGATTCTAGGCCTTGGTAAGTAGCTTTAATTTTGTTCTAGATACAGTGGATGGTTCTAAACAGGGAGGTGACATGATCTGAGGGTTGTTTGGCTGTTGTGTAGCAGAATGACTCATGGGTTGGTAACAAGACAGAAGACTCACAAAAGATACTAGAGATTTGAACTAGGGTAGTAGAAGAGGAGGAAGTGACAAGTGATCAGATGCAAGATATAATTTGGAGGCAACAGCCACAGAACTTGCCAATGGATTAGATGTTGGTGAGAGAGAGAGATAGCCAAGATGACTCCTAGGTTTTTAAACTAAACAACTGGGAAAGTGGTGATGGACTTTAAGGAGAAAAACCAGAGTTGAAACAAATAAAACTTGAAAAGCTGATTAAAATTTGACATGAAAGAGAAAATGGGCCAGAAGAGCCAAAAATAATCATGAAAAGGGAACAATACAAAATGAAGCAGGGTAGAAAGTACAGAAGTACATATATATGTATGTGTATTTGTGCATGTGTGTGTGTTGTTTGTGTGTATATATATATTTTTTTTCACTCGATAGATAGATAGATAGATGTTCACTAGTGACGGCAACATGTCCAGATTAAAAAATTTTTAAAAACCTAACTGTCGTACCCTCCTTTATACGTAGAGGTGGACATACATTAGGGATGGCTGCATAACAAGTCTGGGTAAAACAAGGTGAAGCCTGGGTCCACGATGTCATCGTGGGCACCATCCTTGACTGTGTCCCTCCAGACTCTTTGTATTTGAGCAAAATTAAAACTCTAATTTGCTTAACCCTCTGAAATTTTTTTTTTTTGAGTTTTGTTTTTCTTGTTGTTTCAGCTTGCTAAAGCTGCCAGAATGCAATATCCCAGAAATGGAACAGCTTTTTAAAAGGGAATTTATTATGTTACAAGTTTATAGTTCTAAGGCCATAAAAATGTTCAAACTTAGGCATCCATAGAAAGATACCTTGACTCAAGAAAGGCTGATGTGTCATGGAAAGGCACATGGCTGGTGTCTGCTGGTACTTGTTCCTGGTTCTGTTGCTTCCAGCTTCTGATACCAGTAGTTTTCTCTCTAAGCATCTCTAGGCTTTCACATAGCTTCTCTGGGACACAACTCTGGGTTCTGACTTGCTTAGCATCTCATAGGAAGGCACATGGCAATGTCTACTGGGCTCTGCACCTCCAAACATCCCTGTCTAGGCGTCCACTCTCTCTGTAGGCACTCCAAATATCTCCAAATGTCTGCATCTCTGTCAGCTCAATAGCAGCTGTTCTCCAAGCATCTGCATCTTAGGTTTCTCCAAAACTCCAAAATGTTTCCCCTTTTAAAGGACTTTAGTAAACTAATCAAGACCCACCCTGAATAGGCAGAGTCACATCTCCATCTAATAAAAAAGCCACACCCACAATTGGGCATACCACATCTCCATGAAGGTGATCTAACCAAAAGGTCACCCATAATTGAGTGTGTCGGTCTCCATGGGAACAATCTAATCAAAGGTTTCTACCCTACAAATTGAGTCAGGATTAAATGAAACATGGCTGACCCCACAGGATTAAATTGATCAGGATTAAAACATGCTTTTCTGAGATGTTTTTACAAACCAGCACTTGTGTTTTGTGATGTTTTGTTTGTTTGTTTGTTTCTGTCTTTGTTGCTCATAACCAAACAAAATTCTTGACTAGTATAGGGGCCTTTCAAATGAATGGTGTTGGAAAAATTCATTATACCTTTGGAAACCAGATACATTGCTCATAAAAAAGAAATTCCAAATGGCAAAAGATCTAAACCTAAGAAAATAGAATGATTTGAAGAAAATCAGGCCTTCAACAGGGTGAGGTAGTTATTAATGCTATTCACCAGATACATTGTTTGCTCCCTTTCTGAGTGTGCTTCCTCCCTCCTTCCAGTTAGGTAGACCATGCAACTGATTCTAGCCAACTAGTTGTGGGTGGAAGTGGTAGGTGCCTGACGCTGTGCAAGACCCTGCAGAGCTCTCTCCCCTACGTCATGGTGACTAGCAGTAGGTAGTGGTTGCTCCATCAGCCTGGGACCCAGAACGAGGAGACATGGAGCAGAGTTTTCAGCAACTCACAGTGAACAGTTAGCATGAGCATGAAATAAATCTTTCTTATTATGAACAACTAAGATTTTAAGTTTGTTACTGTAGATGAACCTAGCCTAATCTGGATGATAATAGGAGACAGATTAAATAAATAATAATGTACCCAAATGTGCTGGTTTGCAACTGTTGTGTACCCCCAGAAAAGCCATGTTCATAATTGTCATTCAGTATTGTTGGGTGGGTTCTTTTGATTAAGTTGTTTCCATGGAATTGTGACCCACACAGTTAGGGGTGGGACCTTTTATTAGGTGGTTTCTATGGAGATGTGTCTCCACCCATTCAAAGTGGGATTGCTTACTGGAGTCCTTTAAGAAGGAACCATTTTGGAAAAGACTTTAGAGCCCACACAGCAAGAGACCTTCGGAGATGCAGAAAGGATATGCTTCAGGGGAAGCCATTTGAAAGAAGAAGAGAAGCCTGGAGAGAAAGCTAGCAAATGTCTCCACATGCCTTCCTAGCAGACAGAGAAACTCCAGAATGTTATCAGCCCTTTCTTGACTCAAAGTATCTTTTTATGGATACCATAGTTTGGACATTTTTTATGGCCTCAGAACTGTAAATTTGCAACTTAATAAATTCCCTTTTTAAAAGCTGTTACAGGGTACATGGGTAATTCAGTGTTTAGAATGTCCGCCTTCCATGCAGGAGACCTGGGTTCGATTCCCGGACCATGTACCCCCCCAAAAAATAAAAAAAGCCATTACATTTCTGGTATAGTGTACTCTGGCAGCTTTAACAAATGAATGTATGGAAGGATTGCTAAGATGTGTTATTCAGGGAAGAAAACAAATTCTAAAATAGTATAGTTGGTATAATACAATTTAGGTTAAGATTTAAAAAACAAGATTGTATATTTCTACAGATGTATGTGTATAAATGCATAGAAAAAAGTCTAGAAAGGTATACAAAAACCATTAAAAATGGTTATTTCTGGGGGATGGTTGGTTAAAAAGAGATTTTTGCCTTATCTGTATTCTTTGAGTTTTTTAACTTTAAAAAATGAGACATCACATATATAAAAGAAATTGTATAATATATATGTACATTTTAAAGAAGATGAAAAAAAATGTAAATGATCTCTGGTGTACCCACCACTCAGCTAAAGAAATCGAACATGAGCAACACCACTGAAACAAAAACTGTTAAGATTTTTATTGGAATTCCTTTGAATACATAGATTAATTGAGAGAAAAATGATATCTTTATAATATTGAGACCTTCTATACATAAACATGTTTTTCTACTTATGTCTTCTTTAATATATTTCAATAAATTTAAAAAGTTTTTCATAAGTCTTGCAAGTCTTGTATTAGATTTCTATCTAAGTATCTTTACTTTTTGTCACTATAGTATGTCTGTAGTAGTCAACCTATATAGTAACTCCTAATGACCCTTGCCTTCTGGATCCCTGTTAGTCCCTTCCCACAACAAATATGGCTGACCAGTGTAACCACAAGGATATTGTGAAAATGACAGTATGTGACTTCTGAAGATAGGTTATAAAAGAAATTGTGGCTTCTACCTTTCTCTCTTTTGGATCACTTGCTCTGAGGGAAGCTAGCTACCATTGCATAAGGTCACTTGGGTAGTCATATGGAGAAGTCCATATGGGGACAAACTGAGGCCCCTCACCAACATCCAGCATTATTTGCTAGCCATGTGAGTGAACCATCTTGGAAGAAGATCCCCCAGCCGTAATCAAGCCTTCAGAGGACAGCAGACTCATCTGATGTCTTACTACAGCATTTTAAGATACCAAAAGCTAGAACCATTCAGCTAAACTGTTCTTGAATTCCTGACTGTATGAAATAATAATTTTTATTGTTGTTTTAAACCATTAAGTCTTACAGTAATTTTTTATGGAGCAACAGAAAACAAGTATAACATCACATATCTTTTTTTTAATTAAAATGCATTATTATTTGTAGTATTGCTTAGAAAACCAATAGACTTTTCTATTTTGATCTTATATCCAATAACCTTATTTGCTTTAATAATGTGTAAATTATTTAGGGTGTTGTGTTAGTTTGCAAGCTGCTGGAATGCAATATACTCAAATTGAAATGAATTTTAAAAGAGGAATTTAATAAGTTATAAGTTTACAATTCTAAACTTAGGAAAATGTCCAAATTAAGGCACCAATAAGAGAATACCTTCACTCAAGAAAGGCCAATGGGTCTGGGACTCTCTGTCAGCTTAGAAGTCATGTGGCTGGCATCTGCTGGTCCCTTGTTCCTGGGCTCCATTGCTTTCAGCCTCTGTTCCTGTGGGGGTTCTCCACTTTGCTTCTCTGGGGCTGGCTTTCATCTCTTGGCTTCCCTTGGCTCTCTCTAGGTTCTGGCTTGCTTAACATCTCATGCAATGTCTGCTGGGCTCCAAGCATCTCCAAATATCTGTGTCTCTGTTCTCCAAGTATTGGCATCTATGTCAGCTCTGCTCTGAAGTTTCTGTCAACTCTGTTGTTTCTGTCATGTCCGTGGTTTCTCCAAAGTTTTTCCTCTTTTAAAGGATTACAGCAAACTAATCAAGACACAACCTGCAATGGGGGAGTCACATCACCATCTAATCAAAGAATCATACCCACAATTGGGCATATTGCACCTCCATGTAGATAATCTAATCAAAAGTTTCCAACCTACAGTATTGAATCAGGATTAAAAGTAACAGCTGCTCTCACAAGATTCGATGAGGATTAAAACATGGTTTTCTGGGGTACAATACTTTCAACCCAGCACAGGTGTGCTATGTAAAAAATCACATCTGTGAATAAAGACTGCTTTGTGTTTTCTTTCCAGTCTCTATAGTTTGTATTACATTTTCTTATCTTATTGCTATGACTAGGACTTCCAGTACAATTTTGAATAGAAGCGGTAACAATGGGCATTTTGAAGGGAATATGTTTAATGTCTCACTCTTGAGTACAGTATTACATGTGCAGTAAGTTTTTGGTAGAGACCTCTTTCTGCTTTCCAAATATGTGAGTGCATCTCATTGGCAAGGAAATCTGGTAAATATAGTTCTCAGTATTTAAGCACCTCAGATAAAAAGGAAAATATAAAATAAATAGAAATGGGTGCCCCAAACCAACATTTGTGTGTGTGTATGTGTGTGTGTTTAGTATAGTATAGGGGTGTGCTCTCTTTTTCTATTATTTGAGGCTTGCTAAGAATGGAATGATCATTACTTAAATATACAATAGAACTTTCTGATACAGTAAATTGGCACAGTGTTTTCTTTGTGGAAAAAAAAATTTAGCCATTGTTTCAGTTTCTTCAGTTATTATAAGACTACTAAGTTTTCTAATTGTTTTTGAGTCAGTCCGGTGATTGATACTTTCTATAAAATTATCCATTTTATATCAATCTTCAAATTCATTGTTATGAAGTTATTCATAATAGTGTCTTATGAAGTTATGTCCAGGAGAATATCATGACCATCCTCTGTGTACATAATTCATTCTGACTTTGCTTCCCCTCCCCACCCTATTCCTTCTTTGCTATCTCCATATTGACCCCTAGAATTGTTTTCCTTCATGGGTGCTCCTGGGAGAGTAGAAATTTAGTAAGGGGTAGATTGGGTTGTGAGAATCTACTAGACTTTAGTGTCAGAGACATGATACAACAAAGAACAAAGAACTTCATCTAGCTTTTGGGTTTGGTATGATTGACCTCTCCAACTCACACTCCCTGCTTCATTCTCAGGTTTGGGGCTGTTGTCTACTCCCTGGCATGCACCTCATAAAACTTTTTTCAGAGCCCAGGTGCCTTGGGCACAAAATTTAAGGGGGTACTCACTCTCAAGGCTGGCCCTGAGAATGAGTGCCTCCTTAACTTTCATACTCTAAGTGTCTCCCTTGGTCTTACCCTAGTCTAGGCCCTGAGGCTTTCTCACATGTGGAAATAAAAATTCTTCCTGCCCCTGAGTCCTCTTGGGTCTGTTATGGTGGACAGCCGCCTTTGTGCCTCTGCTGCCAGAATGCACACGTCCTCACAGAACACTGAGATACCTTGAGGCAGCAGGAGGGCAAGTGAATTACTTTCCACTGGGTTGGGGCACATAAGAGCTGCCAGAATGATTTTTTTTTTTCCTTCTTCTCCTTCATTAAATTGTAAAGTTTAGACACAGAAGAGACTTCAGTGATAATATAATTTTATGTGCCTGCTAATATTCAGGATTTTGAGGCTTTGTGTTTATAGCTTGTTTTATTTTGGAGATTCTCAGAACCTCCTAAAGTAAGGTATATCTGTAACAGGTGGATTCGAGAGGAAAAGTTATCTTCGGGACTGTTGTCACCTATTTGGAAAACAGTAAAACCTATGTAACCAGATCAGCTCAAAAACTGAAGCTCTCAGCAGTCAGTGACAGGCTAGGCAGAGCACTGATAATAAAACAATCAAAGCTAAGCCAACTGGTAGTGGGGGCATTTACAGTTCTGTGATTGGATTTAAGCAGCTATCTCTCTGCCCTTAAAGATTGGATGTGACCAGAAATAATAGTAAAATATATCATTTGAAGCTGAGATTATGAGCTCTTCAGAGGACCCATTTGGAAGATAGCAAATTAAGTAAAATCAAGTACATAAATCTGCATCCATGCTACATTAGAGATTGACGTCCTGATGCTCAGTAAGTCCAACATAGCAGTTTTCCCTCCAAATGCAGCAACTGGGCTCTATATTTGGTTAAGTACATTTCCTAATCTTAAGAAATCCATTCAAACATGACACTAAAGGGAGAACAGCTTTTCAACGCTCTATCTACACTATGTATTGTGATATAATATTCAGAATTTGTAACCTGCTAGGCATTTTACTAGCACTTGGTAAAATACGCTTCATCATCCACCTAAGTCTAAAAATATCATTATAATATCTCGTGGGTGGGGACCCAGTGTACACGCATTCAGTGACTCATCATCGACCGAGCCAGGGTTCAGACCCAGTCATTCTGGGTCCCCAGTCAGTGACTACTTCATGTGGACAGCCTCACTTCCTCTGCCAAGAAATGAGTCAACTGACAAATCCAGGAGCAGAAGTATCATTCTGCTAATTCAATCTTTTCCCCATTATTTCTGTAAAGACTAAAGTACATCAGACTAAAGCTGTCAAACAGAAAGGTTTAAATTTATGTTTACATATGTTTTAAATATATTCTTTGTTTCTTGGCTGTAAACATTTATTTCCATTTCATTGGGATTTCCCAAGAAATCTGACCTAACAGATATTTTTAAAGAGGTGGTTTAATTCAAAAATTAAATTTAATTAATTAAACAAAATATCATTGTAAGTTAATTTTAAGAAAACGTCCTTAAAGTACAGTTCAGAGAAAAAATTAATTGCAAAAGCAGTTGCTAATATTTATCAAGTAATGAAATTACCTCTCTTCCAAAATGTCTAAATTGTATTTCAGAGAACTCAATAAGTATCCCATTTGTAAAATTACCAGTAAATGAATCTGAAGATTATTGTTGGATATTACTTGATAAATCTACTAGTGCTCTCTGTTACTGGAATTTTTTAAAATTCCAAGTGTTCAAGATGACACAGCTTCTTAAATAAATTCTGTTGATGTTTCATTTTCTTTGAGGCTATTCAAAATTATTGTCAAATTATCATATGACCCAACATAAAATTTTAAATAAAGCTGGAATTTCACAGCTAATATGATGCTGGAGAGTCTATTTATTAACTCCAAATTAAGAGTATCAAGAAATCAAATGTAAAATACCATGGTTATTTTTATTAGCCACATAGCAAAGATTTACTGCCTTCTCTTAGTTGTATAGTTTTTCATCCAAACAAAAACATATCAGCTTAGTCATCAGAAAGGTTACAAGACAGAAGTCCCTCTTGCCGAGAGTGAAAAGTAAAATGAATCAGAAAATATTGATTAAATAACAGGGACCTACGTTCAGGTGGTTCTGATTAGAAATTAAATACAGGACATCTTCTATGAGAAGAGCAGTGGCTTCTCTCACATTTTTTTTATTTTAATAATTACTCATACGGTTACTTTTACCACAGGCCTTTTTTCTTTTTTTAAAAAGTTGTTTATTAATTTAAAAAATTAACAATTGAAATAAAAATTAACATAGATAATCAGTAATTCACAATATCATCACTTAGTTGCATATTCATCATTTCTTAGAACATTTGCATCCATTCAGAAAAAGAAATAAAAAGACAGTAGAAAAAGAAATAAAATGAAAACAGAGGGAAAAAAAAAACAAAAAAAACATTTATACCTACCATACCCCTTACCCCTCGCTTTCACTGATCACTAGCATTTCAAACTAAATTTATTTTAACATTTGTTCCCCCATTATTTATTTTTATTCCATATATTCTACTCGTCTGTTGACAAGGTAAATAAAAGGAGCATCAGACACAAGGTTTTCACAATCACACAGTCACATTTTGAAAGCTATATCATTATTCAATCATCTTCAACAAACACGGCTACTGGAACACAGCTCCATTTTCAGGCATTTCCCTCCAGCCTCTCCCTTACATCTTGAAAAACAATGTGATATCTACTTAATGCATAAGAATAACCTCCAGGATAACCTCTCAAATCTGTTTGGAATCTCTCAGCCATTGACACTTTGTCTCATTTCACTCTTCCCCCTTTTGGTCGAGAAGGTTTTCTCAATCCCTTGATGCTCAGTTTCAGCTCATTCTAGGGTTTTTCTCAATCCCTTGATGCTGAGTCTCAGCTCATTCTAGGATTTCTGTCCCACGTTGCCAGGAAGTTCCACACCCCTGGGAGTCATGTCCTACGTAGACAGGGCGAGGGTGGTGAGTTTGCTTGTTGTGTTGGCTGGAGAGAGAGGCCACATCTTAGCAACATAAGAGGCTCTCTTGGGGGTGATTCTTAGGCCTAAATTTTAAGAAGACTTGACCTATCCTTTGTGGGGTTAAGTTTCATATGAACAAACCCCAAGACTGGGGGCTCAGCCTATAGCTTTGGTTGTCCACACTGCTTGTGAGAATATCAAGAATTCAACTTGGGGAAGTTGAATTTCTCCCCATTCTCACCATTCCCCCAAGGGGGCTTTGCAAATACTTTTCCACTCACTGATTGAATCACTCTGGGATTCATCGGGGCATCACTCTGGGCAAACCAACAAAATCTCATGTCCTACCTAAGATTCCAAGTACTTATGGTATTCAACCAAGCTATCTACATAAGTTATGTTAGGAGATGCTCTAGTCAAAATATAAATTTTGTACCAAATAAACATTTTTTGCTTTAGTCTCACACATAAGGTGACATTTTAAAATATTAATTACCATCTATTTTCAGCACCCTGCGGTAATGACATTCCTTTGTTCTTCCTCATGCAAAAACATTTTTAAAATTTGTACATTTAGTCCCTATTATTATACACACTAGGCATTCCTAGATTATACCATCTCAATCTTTAACATCTGTCTTTCTTTCTGATTTCATTTATGCCCCCAGCCCTCCTCTATCATTCTCACATGCAGCTTCATTCAGTGTTTTAACAAAATTGTATTACAGTTAGGTAGTATTGTGCTGTCCATTTCTGGGTTTTTCTCACATTTTTTATACAGCATTAAGCCCCATGATAGTATAAGAATTTAAAAGAGCAAGCCAAAATTGTAAAAAAATAAAAAAGGAAGATTATTGTGCATAAAATAGCATAGTCTCTCATTTTGAAGTAAGTGCAAAAATTAAAGATAAAACCAGAGATAAAAGCTAAATTTTTATCTATTTACTTAAAGGAAAACATTTGAAAAGCACCTGAAAAATCAAGTGAATCAGTTCTGGGTAGCTAATTGGGGACTCTAGGTTTTTTTTTTCCAGGCATCTCCATCACTGATCCATTTTCAACATGAAGTGGGCTGTTCTTCAGTTATAGGCTCTGGATAGTGCAGTCAGGGTAATTGTTAAATGTTAGCATTCGAAGAGCAGAGTTTCTATCCTAATAATTCAAGACAGCTTCACTGCTCCCTTGGCTAATTGAGTTTCCAACCTACAGTGCTTAATAGGGATTAAAAGAAACAGCTGCCTTCACATGGTGGCTCAGGATAAAAACATGGCTTTTCTAGTGTACACAATCCCTTCCAACCGGTACAATGTGTTTATCAGTTATTTTTCCCTCTGGAGCAATGAAAATTGTCTAAAATTGAGAGTGTTGATGATTTTACAACCAAGTGAGTATAATATGAGTCATGGATTATTTATTTTGGACATTATCCATGGTATCCAATGGATGGAGGCAGCAGAAGGATACATTGACAGAGAAATAGAATCACGAAATGTGATGTATACCTATGAAGGAATATTGTGCAGCTACAGAAAGGAACAAAGTGAATGAAATTTGGAGACATTATATGGTGCAAAATAAGCCAGAAACAAAAGAACAAATATTGTATGGTCTCTTTTAGAAAATTCTCATAAGAAAATTGGGGTCTAGCTTGTAAGCTCTTATAGCAGTCACGTTTAGTCCAGAGCTATAAATGTTATTTCTGGATTTTGAGATGCTGTGCTATATAGTATTCCCTGGTGTCTCCCTAGAACTTTGGGCACCTATGTGACATCTAAGATTCAGAATTGTAGTTCTTCGGCTCTGAAAGTCAGCATTGCTACATACAGTAACTATTAAAGAAACCAAAAAAAAAAAAGATCAGTTTTCATTTAAAAATAAGAATGAAGCAGATCTGGTCAAAACTAAAGTAAATTAGAATACAGTTGTAAGGATGATATTGTCTGTATTTTAGAACTTCACTTACTGTATGAGATCAAAGGAAGAGAGGTTTATTTTGCCCCCAAAATAAATTTCCTGTAGCACGTAATCTAATACAGCATGTCTGGATGCCTCATTTTAACAACTGAAACACGTGGAGCCCAGAATGGGAATGAGGGCTTGTAATTCTGTACAGCTTAATGTAATACCCGGATACATCTCAGAGTATATTGGCTCAGTGGCAGAATTTTTGCCTGCCATGCCAGAAACCTAGATTCAATTTCCAGTGCCTGCCCATGCAAAAAAGAAAAAAAAAACAAAAAAAGTATTGGCAAAGTCCCTTAAGGGACTGAAGAAAAAATATGGAACTATTAAGCTTTACCACCAGGGAAATCTCAAACTATCTCAAACATTAGGGACTCCCAAGTCATCAGGCTATGACCTTGATCTTGAGGCTTGCTCTTGTGAAGGTCATTTCTGTGTTGGAGATGCTAAACCTACTGATAGTTATGTATAAGAGTTACTTCCAGAAAACCTCTTTTGTGGCTTAGATGTGCCTCTCTCTTTCTAAGTCCAACTCTGCAAGGAAAATCGTTACTTTCTCCCCTACATGGAAACTGACATCCTGGGGTAAAAGTCTCCTGGCAACATGGGACATGATTTCCAGGGATGAGCCTACCCCTGTGTGGTAGTTAGATTCGGTTGTCAATTTGGCCAGGTGAAGGTGCCTAGTTCTGTTGCTATGGACATGAGCCAATGATACGTGAACTTCATCTGTTACTCATTATATCTGCAGTTGGCTAGGAGGCGTGCCTGCTGCAATGAATGATGATTGACTTAATTAGCTGGTGCTTAAATGAGAGGCTCAACATAGCACAGCCCAAGCAGCTCAGCATACCTCATCTCAGCACTTGCAGCTCAGCCCAGGCCTTTGGAGATGCAAAAAGAAATCACCCTGGGGAAAGTTGTTGGAACCCAGAGGCCTGGAGAGAAGGTCAGCAGAGATCACCCTGTGCCTTCCCACATAAGAAAGAACCTCAGTTGAAAGTTAGCTGCCCTTTCCTCTGAAGAACTAACGAAATAAATCCCCTTTTATTAAAAGCCAGTCCATCTCTGGTGTGTTGCATTCCGGCAGCTAGCAAACTAGAACACCCTGGCACCATGGGATTGACAATGCCATCCTGATCAAAAGGGGGAAAAGAAATGTAACAAAATAAGGTATCAGTGGCTAAGACAGTTCAAATAGAGTTGAGAGGCCATTCTGAAGGCTACCTTTACACAAGCTTCAGCAAGATATTGCTACTCTCATGGTTTGCCAAACCCCAACCAAAACCATTCTTGCCAATTCTAAAGAACACCTAGGGCTTTATCTGAGATTCTGCAAATGTTTTATGCACTATGATTACTTTCCAGTAACCTACAACCTCCAGGTTGTTCCTAGGCTAGATAAGTCCTGAAACCCAGATGGGCCAGCCTTTCCAAGATCATCAACTAGTTCCATCCCCCTATCCCATATTGTTGACACTTCTTTTCAACATGAACCAGTTAGAATGGGCATAGCCCAAATACCCTTAATGATTGGGAGAAAAATCAGAGGAGGAGGAGGCATTATAACAGAGAAGTTGGATTTCACAAATGAGCATGACTGCTGAATCGTTATATTGATATTTCTTTTAGTCTCCAGTGTCTTAGAGCAGCTAGAAGGAAAAACCTAAAATTGTGGATTTGTAACCCATACCAATCATTGAAATCTGTTTTATAACTACTTGTTATAATGTACTTTGAAATTTATTGCTTTTTTGTATATATATGTTATATTTCACAATTAAAGAATATTTTTGGAAAATAATTTCAATTCCCTACATGATTTTGCTGGCTTTGATCACACTAAAAAATCATGGCTAGGATATGAGAAATTAGGTCAGATAAAATGTGATTATTATAATAAAAGGAATATTGATATTAATTAAATCCCATGAAAAGGGTCTATGAAGCAGGTTATGATGAAGGAAGAATGGACTTTGGATTCAGACATACCTGGGTTGGAAAACTGGCTGCCCCACTTGCTAGCTGTAGGAGTTTTTCTTTAATGCAATTTTATTGAGATATATTCACACACCATAGAAACCATCCAAAGTATTCTATCCTGGCTGACGACATCATTACATAGTTGTGCATAGAACCCCATGATCAATCTTAGAACATTTTCATTACTCCAGAAAAGAAATAAAAAAGAAAACCCAAATCCTCTCATACCCTTTATCCCCCCCATAGTATTGGCTTAGTACATTTGTTACTATTGATGAAAGCACATGAAAATATTAGTTAACTACAGTCCAGAGTTTGCAATAGGTACATTTTCACCCATGTGCCCCACTATTATTAATTCCTTGTAATAGTGTCATACATTTATTCTAGTTCGTGAAAGAACTTTTTAATATTTGTCCAGTTAATCATGGACATTATCCACCACAAGATTCACTGTTATACATTCCCATGTTTTAACCTCCAGCTTTTCTTCTGGTGACTTACATGACTCTACAGGTGCCCTTTCTACTACATTCGCATATCTTTCTAGCTGTAGGACTTTGGACAAGTGACTTAGACTTCTGCATTGCAGTTAGCTCGTGTAAAATGAGATAACGCCTCTAGTTGCTATAATTAAATAAGATTATATTTGAAAAGTACCTTGTACAGAGCCTGGCTCAAAAATAGTAAGTATTCTCTTTTAATTAAATCTTATACTTAAAATGAGCCTAAATGATCCCATTTGAGAAAATCTTATCCAGTGTTTCATTAGCACTTTGACAGAATCTAAGCACATCAAAATATTTACTGCTTCAAGTGCAGGAACTGAGAATTTGTTGCAACTGGGAAGCTACTGCTGTCACTGCCAACCCCAGAACTATGACATTGAAGCCATTTAAGCCAGTAAAATGGACAGCCAGACCCTACCTGTTTCTTCAGGTAGTTTCTGACCAGGTGTAACTGCATGGCAGAAGCTAAGTTCTAGGACCTTATGCAGACTCCTGGATCTTAAGGAATAATTGTTCTTTTAATGATTACTGCTAAGTTTCTATTAGTACTTCATGAATTTTATACAGCATACTCATTTTGTAAATTTTCTCAAAGTAAATATCATCTGCGTGTGAATGTATGTATACGTGTATATATTTATTATTTATTATTCTTATTTCACAGAGAACCACTCAGCCTGTGATGTAATACATGCATTTACAGGTAGGTAGAACTAGAAGAAATCTGAGCTCTCATATAGCCTCCCAGTCTTTGTTTACTGATGTGGAAGCTGAGGCCCAGAGAGTTCGGGTAACTTCTCCAAAGTCACACAATGCTAGAATTGTGAATAAATCTTGTCTCCTGATAACCAATCCAATGTGTTTTTAGTACTTTGAAATGAAATTTAAAAGGCAGTACAATATGTTACTGCTTAAAAAAAAAATAGTTCCTGATAACAGATTTTAACTGTCTTCTTGGCAAGAATCATATGTTATAGATTTCTGTGTTCACATAGGGCCTAGCAGAGTCCTTTGGTATAGTAAGTGCTCAATATATATTTTTAAATAAATGAATGGACTTTTCTCAAGGCTATAGTGCCTTGAGAATATAGTGTGACTTTTTTTCTGGTATAGTTCAACAAAATTGGATTTTGCTTTATATGATATTTAGAAACCATGGTAAGTTTATGATTATATAAGCAAGTGAATAATGAAACAGCTATCTGGAATTTTAAGAAATTATCTGACCTTACATAAAGGGAGACTGATGCCAGTATGGATGGCATATACTAAAAGTCCCCTTTTCTAAATAACAAAGATTATGTTTCTGTACCTAAATAAGGTTATTATCTAAAATTTTCATTCTTTTTCCTATCTACATTGAGTTTGGAGTGTGTCTCCATGAGGTCACACATTTTTATTTTTTTCAAGCTGAGATGATACTTTTATTTTTTTTAAATATTTTTATTGAAAATATCCACACATATACAGTCCAACAATATTATACAATCAATGGCTCACAATATCATCACATAGTTGTGTATTCCTCACCATGATCATTTTTAGAACACTTGCATCTCTCTAGGAAAAGAAATAAAAAGAAAAAAAAGGTGTATATCCCATACCCTTTACTCCTCCCTCTCATTGACCCACAGTATTTTAATCTACCCAATTTTTACCCTTTATCACCTGCTATTATTTATTTATTTATCCTTTTTTTTTTTTTAACTCATCTGTCCATATTCTGGATTAAAAGAACATCAGACACAAGGTTTTCATAATCACACAGTCACATTGTAAAAGCTATATAGTTTTACAGCCTTCTTCAGGAATCAAGGTTACTGGAACACAGTTCAGTAGTTTCAGGTACTCTCCTTTAACCACTCCAATACACCAGAAACTAAAGAGGGATATCTATATAATGCATAAGAATAACCTCCAGGATAACCTCCCAACTCTGTTTGAAATCTCTCAGCCACTTAGACTCTCTTTTGTCTCAGTTCTCTCTCCCCACTTTTGGTCAAGAAGGCTTTCTCAATCCTATGATGCTGTGTCCTGGCTCATCCCCGGAGTCAGATCCCACCTTTCCAGGGAAATTTACACCTCTGGGAGTCATGTCGCACACAGGGGGGAAGGCGTTGAGTTCATCTGCCAAGTTGGCTTAGAGAAAGAAATCACATTTGAGCAATAAAAGAGGTTCTCTAGGGTTGACTCTTTGGCATAATTATCAAGCCTCTGCTTTGCAGGAATATCATCGCCCTTCTTGGACCAAGGTTTCTTCTCTCTAGATTGAGGACTCAGCCTATAAAACTGGTTGTTCCCATTGCCTGAATATCAGGCAGCCTTCCTGATATTCCTGCTAGAATATCAGGAATTCCCCCAAATGGGAAAGTTGAATATTCCCTCTTTTCTCCCCAGTCCCCTAGAGAATTGCAAATACATTTTTAATTCTCTGCCCAAATTGCTCTGGGATATATCAGGGTATCACACTAACCTATACAAACCAACAAGATTTCACACCCTATTCAAGATTCCATGTAGTTGTGGTGTTCAAGTAAATTGACCATACAAGTTAAATTAGGTAATGCGCTATGAAAATATAAATTTTGCACCAAATAAACATCCTTCCCTTTGGTCTTGCACAATGGTTAAAGTCTGAAAATATGGACCATGTCATCCTTTACCCAGTATTCTGATTTACCTTTGTCCTATCCAGATTAGCTTCAATCATATCTCTACATGATTGAAGTCTGATCACTTTTTCAGCCTTTAAAACAGTTGCTGAATGGGATAATGTTGACTTTCATAGTTTCAAGAGGTCATACATCTTGATAAAAACTGGAAATAAGTTAGCCGTCTAGATGTCAATATAATTACAGCATAACTGAAGGACTAAACATATGATGGTAATCTGAGAAGTTATACCTATTGACTTAGATCACAATATTATATTTATACAGTGATCATTCCAACTGTCTCCAACAAAAATCATTGTTTTGAAGGTAATGCGGCAATATGGGTGTGCTGGTTTGAAGTTATTATGTACCCCAGAAAAGACCATGTTCTTTTAATCCATTCTTGTGGGGGCAGACCTATTGTGGGCGGGACCTTTTGGTTAGGCTATTTCAATTGAGAAGTGACCCAGCCCATTCAAGGTGGATCTTGATCCTTTTACTAGAGTCCTTTGTGAAGAGGGTAAAAGACAGTGAAAGCCCATAGAGCTTAGAGAGAAATGCTCCAGGAGAAACAAGCAAGGGCCTGTGGGAGCTCAAAGAGAAAGCCATTGAAACCAGAACCCAGAAGAGAAGGACCAACAGATGATGTCATGTGCCTTCCGTGTGACAGAGGAGCACTGGCTTTTCCTGAGAAAAAGGTATCTTCCTCTTGATTTCTTAATTTGGACATTTGTGTGGCCTTAGAACTGTAAATTTGTAAACTAATAAATCCCCATTGAAAACAACCCATTTCTGGTCTATTGCACTCCAGCAGCTTAAGCAAACTGAAACAATGGGGAATATATTTGCATTAGAATATTTCATTAAAAATCAGTGTTCATTGCCTCATGATTTTATATGAAGAATTCTACACTGAAGAAGTGGGAAAAGGAAATATACCAAATTAATAACAGTAGCTATGTTAGGATTGTGACAATATGAATGTTTCTTTCCTTTCAATTATATTAACTGTAACAGAAAAACAAATTTTATAAGTACAAAGAAAATGGGTTGTATAAAGTATAATAATTGTTTGTTATTCATGGCAGCCCCAAATCTTTTGAAAGACCGCTCCACATTTTGAAAGAACCCCGAATTATGTTTTCCGTCTTCCTGAAGTAAATTCCAACATTAGCATTTTCTAGTCTCCTTAGCCTCTGGAGTCTGCATGAGATCCTATATCTTAGTTCCTGCCATGCAGTTATTCCCTGAAGCTACTAAAGAAATAAGCAGGGTCTGGATATCCACTTTTTTAAAAAACATATAAACATTCCATGTATGGTGTACAATCAGTGGCTCACAATATCATCACATAGTAGTATATTCATCACCATGATAATTTTTTAGGACATTTGCATCACTCCAGAAAAAGAATAAAAAGAAAAAAGAAAAAAAAATCATACACCTTACCCCTCCCTCTCATTGACTACTAGTATTTCCATCTACTCAATAGATTTTAACCTTTGTTCCCTCTATTTTTTTCTATACGCCTCACCACTCCCTTTCATTGTTCACTAGTATTTCAATCTACTCAATTTATTTTAACATTTGTTCCCCCTATTATTTATTTATTTTTAATTACATATTTTTTGCTCATCTGTCAATATCATAGATAAAAGGAGCATCAGACACAAGGTTTTCACAATCACATAGTCACATTGCAAAAGCTATGTCATTATACAATCATCTTCAAGAAACGTGGTTACTGGAACACAGCTCTACAGTTTGAATATCTATTTTACTGGCCCAAGTGGCTTCAGTGTCATAGTTCTGGGGTCAGCAGTGACAACAGTAACTTCCCAGTTGCAACAAAGACTTTTGGGTTCTAAGTGCATAGTAGTTCAGCCTAGAGTGTTCTCCTCCAGCTTTCCAATGATTACCTGAGCTTTCTAATATACCTTAAAAATCTCTCCCACTTAAACAAGTCAGAGTTTATTCTGCTGTCTGTAACTAAGAATGCTAAAAGATAGAAAAGGCTAAAGAAACCGGAGTTCCCCCAAGAAGAGATGAATGAAAGGTGACATCATTAAAGAGAAGATCATTCAAGCAGAGGTTCAGAATTAACTGACTATCCAGACTTTAAATATCTTAACTTCAAAAGGACATTGTTATTGAAGAAAAGCAAGTACATGTCACAAGGGTCACTTTTGGGTCAAAGCATTTAAGAATCAACTTGTGACCCTGCAGCTCTCTCTTCTACTGAAGCAACCTTAGGAGACTCAGGTTCCAGGTGAGGCAGCCTCAATATATCGGAGTCTCCATCAGCCCAGGTCCTTAAGAGAAGAAAGTCTTCCACTTATCTAAATGGAACATGTAACGTGAACAAGAAATAATCCTCTTTCATTAACCACTGAGATTCAGGGTTGATCATTGGTATGATCAATGTTTAAAACAAACAAATGCGTGAACTTAAAAGGCTTGTATGTCTTAGAGAACATTTTATTTAATACAAGTGAATTTTTAAAAAAAGAGTTAGGATTTGTTTTCATTTTGCATTAAAGATGTCTGGGTTTACCTGAAAAAAGCAGCAACAAAAAATTATAAAAAAGTGTAAATACTTAGTGATGTTAAAAACAAATGGATTGATTATCAAGATCAGAAAAGGGGGTCAAGATGGCGGCTTAACAACATGCGCGTTTTAGTTCGTCCTCCAGAACAACTGCTAAATAACCAGAAACAGTACAGAACAGCTCCTGGGGCCACGTCAGTGACCAGACACACAGTGTGCTCCAGTCTGGACCAGCTGGACCGGCTGCGAGCACCCCCCAAAACCGTGAGTTCCCAAAGCTGCGGCGGCCAGCACCCCTCCCCCACAGGCCGCTTCCCAGAGGGGAAAGGAAAGGACTTTACCAGCAGCAGTGACTGGGCACAATCAAACGCCAATTGTGGAACTAATTAACAAATTCTGACTACTAAAAATAGGCCCCCAGGTTAGGTGAACCCGATCAAAGCGGAGGTTGCTCATTTTTGCCCCGGCACCAAGGGGGCAGGACTGACAGAAAAAGGGGGAAAAAAAGAAGGAAACAGGTTTTTGTGGCTGTGTATCTACAAAGGCTTGACTGCCTCTGGATACAGTGGCAGGACTTTTCAGGCTGCAACTGCCCCAGGCATAGGCAGAAGTGAGCTCTTTTGGGGGCTTATCTGGAACCTGTGCCTTCCCCAGGGGAGGGGTGAAGGCCCACCCAGGTGGAATACCTCCATCAAGGAATTCAGACACCAGTGCTTGGTAATTTGAAGCCATTAAAACTAGCCTACAACCTCTCCTCTGTCTCCAACAAACCCCCAGCCAAAATTAAAGGTACCGCATCATTTTATGCTGGTGGGACCTGCAGTCATACAAGTGCCACATACTGGGCAGGATAAGAAAAACAGAGTCCAGAGACTTCACAGGAAAGTCTTTCAACCTGCTGGGTCTAACCCTCAGGGAAAACTGACGCAGGTGACTCTTTCCTCCTGATAGGAGGCCAGTTTGGTCTGGGAAAATCTGGCTGGGGTCTATAATATCTAAGTAGACCCTCCTAA
The DNA here is from genome assembly GCF_023851605.1 of Tamandua tetradactyla. Classification (NCBI taxonomy): domain Eukaryota; kingdom Metazoa; phylum Chordata; class Mammalia; order Pilosa; family Myrmecophagidae; genus Tamandua; species Tamandua tetradactyla. The sequence goes on along the minus strand of NC_135331.1, from coordinate 57,402,422 downwards.
GTGTAGGGGGGGAAAGGTACCACACAAGCAGGGCAAGAAACAAGAAAACAAGAACTGAAAAATTCTCCTCTGTTAAACAAAACCTAAGCTAAAGGTTCAGATAAAGCTGAACAGAATGTCAAAGAACAGATAGACAACAAATTCATCCAGCAAGAAAACCCTAGATAAAAGAAGTGAAAGCAATTTCCAGAATAAACTAATTAAGGTAATTAAATACCTAGACACCAGCAAAAAATAACAAATCACACTAAGGAAATTGAAGATATGGCCCAGTCAAAGGAACAAACCAACAATTCAAATGACATACAGGAGCTGAAACAACTAATTCAGAATATATGAACAGACATGGAAAACCTCATCAAAAACCAAATCAATGAATTGAGGGAGGATATAAAAAAGGCAAGGAAGGAACAAAAAGAAGAAACTGAAAGTCTGAAAAAACAAATCACAGAACTTATGGGAATGAAAGACACAGTAGAAGAGATGAAAAAAACAATGGAAAAGTACAATGGTAGATTTCGAGAGGCAGAACATAGGATTAATGAACCAGAGGACAGAACATCTAAAATCCAACAAGAAACAGAAACTATAGGAAAAAAAATGGAAAAATATGAGCAGGGACTCAGGGAATTGAAAGACAATATGAAGCGCATGAATATACGTGTTGTGGGAGTCCCAGAAGGAGAAGAGAATGGAAAAGGAGGAGAAAAACTAATGGAGGAAATTATCACTGAAAATTTCCCAACTCTTATGAAAGACTTAAAATTACAGATCCAAGAAGTGCTGCATACCCCAAAGAGAACAGATCCAAATAGACATACTCCAAGACATTTAATAATCAGAATGTCCAAGATCAAAGAGAAAGAGAGGATCTTGAAAGCAGCATGAGAAAAGCAATCCATCACATACAAGGGAAGCCCAATAAGACTATGCGCAGATCTCTCAGCAGAAACCATGGAGGCAAGAAGACAGTGGGATAATATATTTAAATTATTAAAAGAGAAAAACTGCCAACCAAGAATTCTATATCCAGCAAAATTGTCCTTCAAAAGTGAGGGAGAAATGAAAACATTTTCAGACAAAAAAATCACTGAGAGAATTTGTGACCAAGAGACCAGCTCTGCAAGAAATACTAAAGGGAACACTAGAGACAGATATGAAGACAGAAGAGAGAGGTGTGGAGAAGAGTGTAGAAAGGAAGACTATGAGTAAAGGTAAAAGGAAGGAAAATTAGATATGACATATAAAATCCAGAAGGCAAAATAGTAGAAGAAAGTACTACCCATACAGTAACAACACTGAATGTTAATGGATTAAACTCTCCAATCAAAAGACATAGTCTGGCAGAATGGTTTAAAAAACAGGACCCATGTATATGCTGTCTCTACTCAAAGGTCATGAGGCCAAGGACACAAATGGACATTTGCATGTTTATAGCAGCATTATTAACAATTACCAAGAGATGGAAACAGCCAAAATGTCCATCAACAGATAGTTGAATAAACCAACTGTGACATTTACATAAGATGGAATATTATGCAGCTGTAAGACAGAATAAAGTTATGAAGTATGTAACAACATGAATGGACCTTAAGGACATTATGCTGAGTGTGATTAGCCAGAAACAAAAGGACAAATACTGTATGGTCTCACTGACATGAACTGACGTTAGTGAATAAACTTAGAATATTTCCTTGGTAACAGAGACCATCAGGAGATAGAAATAGGGTGAGATATTGGGTGATTGGAGCTGAAGGGGTACAGATTGTGCAACAGGACTGAATATAAAATCTCAGATATGGACAGCACAATACTACCTAACAGTAATGTAATTATGTTAAAACACTGAATGAACCTGCATGTGAGAATGATAGAGAGAGGAGGACTGGGGACATAAATGAAATCAGAAACAAAGATAGATGGTAAAGATCGAGATGGTATAATCTAGGAATGCCTAGAGTGTATAATAATAGTGAAATGTACAATGTACAAACTTAAGAAATGTTTTTGCCTGAGGAAGAACAAAGGAATGTCATTATTGCAGGGTGTTGAAAATAGATGATAATTAATACTTTAAAATGTCACCGTATGTGTGAGGCTAAAGCAAAAAATGTTTATTTGTTACAAAATTTATATTTTGACTAGAGCATTTCCTAATATAACTCATGTAGGTAGTTTGAGTGAATGTCATAAGTACTTGGAATCTCAGGTAGCATATGAGATTTTGTTGGTTTGTCCTGAGTGATGCCCCAATGAATCCCAGAGTGATTTGATCAGTGACTGGAAAAGTATTCGCAAGCCCCCTTTGGGGAATGGTGAGAGTGGGGAGAAATTCAACTTCCCCAAGTTGAATTCTTGATATTCTCACAAGCAGTGTGGACAACCAAAGCTATAGGCTGAGCCCCCAGTCTTGGGGTTTGTTCACATGAAACTTAACCCCACAAAGGATAGGTCAAGTCTACTTAAAATTTAGGCCTAAGAGTCACCCCCAAGAGAGCCTCTTTTGTTGCTCAGATGTGGCCTCTCTCTCCAGCCAACACAACGAGCAGTCTCACCACCCTTCCCCTCTCTGCATGGGACATGACTCCCAGGGGTGTGGACCTTCCTGGCAACGTGGGACAGAGATCCTGGAATGAGCTGAGACTCAGCATCAAGGGACTGAGAAAAAACCCTAGAATGAGCTGAGAATTAACATCAAGGGATTGAGAGAACCTTCTCGACCAAAGGGGGAAGAGTGAAATGAGACTAAGTGTCAATGGCTGAGAGATTCCAGAGTTGAGAGGTTATCCTGGAGGTTATTCTTATACATTAAGTAGATATCACGTTGTTGTTCAAGATGTAGTGGAGAGGCTGGAGGGAACTGCCTGAAAATGTAGAGCTGTGTTCCAGTAGCCATGTTTCTTGATGATGATTGAACAATGATATAGCTTTCACAATGAGACTCTGTGAATGTGAAAACCTTGTGTCTGATGCTCCTTTTAGCTACTATATCAGCAGAAGAGTAGAACATATGGAATAAAAATAAATAATAGGGGGAACAAATGTTAAAATAAATTTAGTTTGAAATGCTAGTGGTAAATGAAAGCGAGGGGTAAGGGGTATGGTATGTATAATCTTTTTTTTCTCTGTTATCATTTTATTTCTTTTTCTGTTGTCTTTTTATTTCTTTTTCTAAATTGATGCAAATGTTCTAAGAAATGATGAATATGCAACTATGTGATGATATTAAGAATTACCGATTGTATAGGTAGAATGGAATGATCTCTTAATGTTTTGTTTGTTAATTTTTTTAATTAATAAAAAAAGTTAAAAAAAAACAAATGGATTATATTTTTCAATTGTCACATTAAAAATATAGAATTTGTGATACATACTAATTTATTTAAAATAACTCACTCCAAAGCCAATATACAATAATAAAAAAGTAAACCATTTTTATTAATTTGAGTCCGTGTTTGTCTGTAGAGAGAAATGTGAGAAAATCACTTGCCAGGATTTGTCAAAATAGCTTTCTGGTAAAACTAAGAGAGGTGAATACAGTATTCATTTGAACAGTTTCATCAATATCTGCTTACTTTTGTAATTCTTTTCCTTTTCAAACATCTGTTTTAGCCTGTACAAAGAGTAATTTTTTTCTTCTTGGTAGTTGTTTTAATATGCTAATACTGCCATAATGCAATATACCAGAAATGGGTTGATTTTTATAGAGGGGATTTATTAAGTTACAAGTTTACAGTTCTAAGGCCATAAAAATGTTCAAATAGGCATCTAGGAAAAGATAACAATATTGGGGAGAAAAAGGCCAATGTCGGGGATGCACGGGTGGGTCAGTGGTAGAATATTCACCTTCCATGCAGGGGAACTGGTTTTGATTCCCTGACTATGCATCTCCCCCCCCAAAAAAACAAAGGCCAATGTCTGTCACATGGGAAGGCACAAGACTGGTGTTTGCATCCTTTCAGGCTTCTGGTTTCAAATGTCTCTCTCAGCCCCTTGTAGATCCTTCTGGCTTCTGGCTTGCTTAGCATCTCATGGGAAGGAACATGGTGACGTCTGCAGGGCTCTACATCTCCAAATGTCTGTATCTTTCTCTATTGACACGCCCAGCATCTCCTTTGGCACTCCAAGCATCTCCAAATGTCTACGTCTATGTTACTTCTGAAACTCTTTCCCTCTCTGTGAGCGCTCTTAAAGACTCTAGTGAACTAATTAAGACCCACCTTGAATGGGTGGAGTCACATCTCCATCTAATTAAAAGATCCAACCAACAATTGGGTGTGCCACATCTCCATGGACACAATCCAAACAGAAGGTTTCACCCACAGTTGAGTGGGTCAATCTCCACGGGAACAATCGAATCAGGTTTCCACCCTAAATAATAGGTCTGTCCCAGAAGATTGGATTAGGAAAAAAAAAAGGCTTTTCGGGGGTACATAATAGCTTCAAACTAGCACAGTAGTAAATAACTTTTCTTTCATAAAATGGTATGAGATTCTTTCAACCTGAAATAGCCACTGACAAAATTATTTTCTATTTGTCCATTATCATCTGCTCCACCCTGTCTGCACTAAGTGGTTGAGGGCACTGAGCCAACACTGATATATGGAACCATCATCACAGTTCTATTATTGGATGTTCTCAGTGTTCTAATGCCCTAATAAATGACCCCCTAAAATATCTTAAAGACTATAAGAAGTTTTAGAAAGGATTGTGGATTTTTTTTGTGGTTGTTTGCTTTTGTCTATAGCACAGAAGGTTAAATAAGAAAAAATGTGATTGAAGTAGGAGAGATTTCTATTGGACATAAGGAAAAAATTCCAGACCACCAGAATGAAAATATATATATACATTGGAAGGGATTATTGATGGAGAATGCCTGGTCTTTTCTCTACAGACCAACTTTTCAAAGTAGAAGACTAGATCAGATACTCTATTACAGTCCTTTCCAGTTCTATGCTTTTATGATCCTAAGACTATATTCTAGTTTGCTAACTGCCAGAATGCAATATACCAGAAACAGAATGGCCTTTAAAAAGGGGAATTTATTAAGTTGTTAGTTTACAGTTCTAAGGCCAAGAAAATGTCCCAATTAAAACAAGTCTATAGAAATATCCAACTAAGGTATCCAGGGAAAGATACCTTGGTTCAAGAAGGCCAATGAAGTTCAGGGTTTCTCTCTCAAGTAAGAAGGCACATGGTGAACACAGTCACAGTTTCTCTCTTGGCTGGAAGGGCACATGGTGAGCACAGTGTCACCTGCTAGCTTTCTCTCTTGGCTTCCTGTTTCATGAAGCTCCCCAGGAGGCATTTTCCTTCTTCATCTCCAAATGTTGCTGCCTGGTAGACTCTCTGCTTCTTGTGGCTATGTCATTCTCTGCTCTCTCAGAAATCTCCTGGCTTTCTCTCTTATCATTCTCTTCTATAGGATTCCAGTAAACTAATCAATACTCACTCAAATGGGTGGAGACATGCCTCCCCCAATCCAGTTTAACAACTACTCTTGATTAAATCACATCTCCAGGGAGATGATCTAATTGCAGTTTGAAACATACAATACTGAATAGGGATTAGAAAAAACATTTTGCTTTACAAAATGGAATTAGGATTAAAACATGGCTTTTCTAGGGTACATACATCCTTTCAAATCAACACAGACTAGTATCATCACATCAGAATTGTCTTGGCCTCTCTTGTTTTCATTTACACCATTCAGTGTCTTTGATGTCTGCCATTGACTGTTGGGACTGGAGGATGATATGGCCAAGTGAATACAAATACATACACATACAGAAGGGTCCAAAAATTATTTACTCAAGTATTCTAAGAGATAGATCCCAAGCTGTATGAGTAAAGTAGTGGAAAGTAGCTCATTGTTGCCCTCCTAGTTCAATGGGTTCATCTCTGAGCATGGTCCATGAGAACAGGCCTCACTGATCAGACCTTGAAGGTGTTCCCATATGGATATTCCCTTGGCAATGGAAAGTATCCTCATAGAGCTTTAGTCTTTCATCACACCACTCCCTTCTCCCCTACCCTCAGCGTGCTTTCACTTCTTCTCTTCCCCTTTTTTGCCCCCCACCTTCCCTCTCCATGACTGGTCCTTCCCTAATAGTTAGCAAGCCCTTGGCTTCTTCCTGTGACCTAGAAACCCTCAGTCCCTAACACAGGCTATCTGCCACAAAAGCTTTCCCCTACATATTCCTGTTGCTGGATGAAAGAGGGAAGGTTTACATCCTGATAATGGAAAAGGACATGGGCTGGAGTTCTGTTTTCTTTTTCTTTTGTTGGCCCCTCTCTGCTTCAGTCAAGCCATTAAAAAATACAGACATCTTGCACCAGAGAGTTAATCTCCTACTAGCAACCCTCAAAAGGTCACATATGGGATTCAAATTCCCCTTGCTACTATAACTTAGGACCTTATCAATCAAAAGAGCAGCACCACGTTTAAATAAAAGGGCACCACTTTGCAAGGCCCTCATTTAAGAACTCATCTCAGGACTAGCCACTGCCCTCTACTAAGAGTGAGGGAAGGGCAAACTCATCACGTATGTAAGGGATTTTGATTTAATTTGCTAAGGTAGGCAAATTGACTGGTCCATGAGGAAGCTAGTCTTAAAAGACATGGTTTACTGGAACCCAGTCATGCTCATTCATTTACCTAATGTCTATAGATGTTTTTACTCGGAAAGAGCAGAGTTGGGTAGTTATAACAGAGACTGTATAGTCTGCAAAGCCAAAGAGATATACTATCTAACTTCTTATAGAAATCTCTGCTATTGTGTATTACATATGAAAGCAAACCCAGCTCACCCACAAGGATCTGTCTTAGCTTCTGCTTTAGGGTTTTGGATACCTTTTTATTTCCTGTTTTTAAGAAAACAGAAGTCTTAGCCTCTAGAAAAGTTTATCCTTCCATGTTCCTATTCCCACTGTGCATGCCTGTATTGTGACTAAAAAAGTGGTCATATTTAGAATGACAAAATCTATAAAATTAATATCTTTATATCACGACCAAAGTTGTAACTTAGGTATTCAAATTCAAAAACTTAGCACTTGGAATGGCTTTTGACTCCACACCCTTTTAACCATATCCAACTGGTCAGCAAGTTTTATTTATTCTACCTCCAAAATGTCTACTACATTAATCCCTTCATCTCTATTCCCAGAACCTTACTTGAGGTCCAATGTCTTACCTAAACTATATCAATGACCTCCTACTTACTTTCCCTCCCTCTAACCTCATCCCACCACCATTGCTAAGTCAGTCATTCTCATTATATATATAGATACCTCCCAATCATTCTCACCTCATGTATACCTCTGGTCTCAGAATAAGGGTTCTTATATCATTATATAGCACCACTATATACTTACTCACTCAAGTCAGAAACCTAGAAATCATCTTTGGTTTCTAATTTTCCTTAATATCCCTCATCTAATTAATCATCAAATCCTATTAGCTCTACCTCCAAAAATATATAATAATTGTAACAGTCAAATTTAAAGATGGCTCGATAATTTACACTCTGTTCCCAGCCCTCATTAGGAACCAGCTAAAAGAGAGGCACAGGAGTCAGACAAATCAAGATTGAAATATCACCATTACCAGTTATAGAGCTAATAGCAGTAGATATAGAATATGGAGCTGATGTTCTTCTATCTACAGGTGAGAACACATCCTAGTAGTGAACCCACAGCTGCAGGCTTTCTATCCAGTCACAGGCTGAGTAGACCACTGCCAACCTCCCAGTGTAAACAGTGAGTGCCTGTTCCTGTAATACTCAGAAGCATGGAGGGAACAGGGTGGAATGGATAAGAGTGGCAGACAGGCAGATTGCAAAGACAAAGGGAGAAGAAAGGGTTGAGGGCAGCTACTGGCATTGAAACTGCCTGTGGCTGGTTGTAAGTTTGACAACTTCTGGGAGGAGTGAGTTAGGATGATGAAAGAGGCAACAGGGTTACCAGGAAGGCAAAGAAAAGAAATTCCCCCTCCCCCAATATTCCCCAGATTTTTGTTCTTTCACTCCATTAGGCTTAACCATTAGCTAATGGTGTGGCTGTCCTCCCTGGGGGACAAAGTCAGCAATCTACCAGGATAATCCAGTTCCCACCATCCACAAAAGAACATATCCCCAACAAAGCTCTTCTGGGACTACTGGCAGAGTTTTATTTTTAACTCTGGGAGGTGCTAAAATGGATCACAAAAGTACAGTAATGAAATTAATTCTAAACCTGCATCCAAGGCTGAAAGTTCTTTCTCTATTCTATTTCCCACCCCAAATTATGTCCAGTTACACTGTCCAATATAGCTCATCAAAAGTTTGGCAATAAGATTAAAATAACAACATAAAAAATATTCCAATAATAAAAAAAATGCCAGCAACATAAAATGTCATAGATTTGAATATATATGGCCTCATTTATGGATTTTCCAGGGAGGAAATTAAAGTTAAAAATTAAACCCCCTTGCCAATTAGTCCAAAGATTTTAGAAGTCAATAGAATTAAATTCCAAAGTTACATTTTCTTGGACTTATGAATTAAAAATCCAAAGAAATTAGATCCAAACCTCATCCTCTCCAATTTCTTTCCACTTCAGGAATGAATGTTATCTGTGCCACAATTTTCTCTCTTGGGCTCAAAATAATATATACTAGAATAAATGTTGGGAAAGCTAATCTAACACTGCCTACCTAGAGCTGGGGTTAATAACTTAAGGCCAGCATCTCATCTACCATCCAAACCATCATCATCTTTTGCCTGCATTACTGCAATTATTCTTATCTTATTTTCCTGACTATTCTTGCCTCCCCAATAGTCCATTTTCCACATACCTGTCAGAATGATCTTTCAAAAACTCACATCAAGTTGAAGAACACCTATTAAGAAAATAAAAAATGAGAGGACAGGAGCAAAATGATTGAGTAGGAAGTTTTACAAATCACACCCTCCACTGGAAAAATGAAAGAGCTGGAAAAGGAGACTGTTGGTAACTCTGGAATCAGAATGGACATTTAGAACAACTGCAGGAGTACCAGAGGAAACAAGGCTGCCAAGCGTCCAGCTGTTGTAAGTGAAAACAGGAACCAGGGACCAGCTCCCGTTGCTCAGCCATGGGGTAGCAGCTGCTTAAATGGCTACAGTTGCACCAATGCAGCAGGATTCCAGGAGTGGCCAATTGGGGCCAGGGCTGGCAGAGGAAAAATCTTCTTCTAAAGGTTGTGATTGAGCACTGAGGTTGGACAGAGGGTATACCTGAGGGACCAGTGTAGAAGCTGCCTTCACTTTTGGCCCTCTGGGCAGCACTTCCAGCCTCTCACCAAGCATCCAGAAGGACCCAAAGCTAATCCACCTTCTCTGGCTGTTTTTTTGTTTTTTCCTTTCCCTTCTGTGTGTGTACTTTTCCTCATATGGAAGATCCCTAAGAACACAGTAACGGCTCCTGGCCTCATACCAGCATCTACCATGACTAAAAGATCCAGTTGAACTTTCTCATTGGTTGGAATTCATCTTTCTCTTTTTTGAGTTATTTAGCCTGGTGGAGCCCTTAGTGTCTTATACTGATGCTAACCTCAGTTCCTCTCAGAAGCAGTGTCTCCTGGCCTTACATCAGCTTCTACAGGGACATAAAGAACCAGAACACTTCTTTTTCTTGTATTTCTTTTTTATTTCCTTTGTTTTTCTTTCTATATTTTAATATTTTAGTGTCTGGCATATCCCTGAGGGACAAGAAGGGACACTGGCATAGATTTCAGCCTTGACAGCAACAGCTTCTGGCTTCCCATAGGCACATAACAAAAGACTTGGAGAGACAGTGCACTTCATCATTTTTTTCTTTGTTTTAATATGTTTTGGTGAGTGTTTTGTCTGTTTGTTACTATCAATCTCCCCTCCCATCTTACTTCCCTTCTGCTTTTCCCTTTTCCTTTCTTTCTTTCTTTTTTTCCTTGTTTTTTAGTGTGGCAGACTGAAGAGTAGGAGGGTTCAATTTCCAGAATGTCTACAATTTAATATTCAGAAAGTTGGTTCTTAAAAAAAAAAAGAAAAACAAGACATACAAGAAGACAGGAAAGTATGGCCTAGTCACAGAAAAAGAATGGAATATGGCAGAAAATATCCTGGAGAAAGCACAGCCTCTGGAATTACTAATAATAGATTTTAGAATAGCTCTCATAAATGCAATCAATGAACTAAAGAAAAACATACAAAAAAGACTAAAGAAAATCAAGAAAACATATGAAAAATGAGAATTTCAATAATGAGAAAGAAATCATAAAGAATTACCAAATAGGAAATCCTGGAACTCAAAGGTACAATAACTGCAGTGGAAAATTCCATACAGGGGTTAAGAGCAGATTGGAGGAAGCAAAAGAGAGGATCAGAAAACTCAGAGACAAAATAAATGAAATTTTCCAGGTTGACAAGCAGAAAGAATAAAAGATGAAAATAAAATTAACAGGGCTTGAGAAACCTGTGGAACACTATCAACCATACCAATATATAGTTGTCCCAGAGGAGATGTAGAAGAGAAGAAAGAAATGAAGAGCCAGAAAAATATTTGAAAAAATAATGGCAGAAAACTTTCCAAATCTGATGAAAGATATGAATATACGAATGCTCAACAAATGCCAAACAGGGGGAACCCAAACAGATCATCACCAAGACACAGTATGATCAAGCTGTACAATGCAAAGGACAAAGACAGAATCTTAAAAAGAGCAAGACAGAAGTAACATGTTACATATAAGTGATCCTTGCAGTTAACATCTGATTTCTCAATAGAAATCATTGAGGCCAGAGGTGGTAGGAAGACCTATTTAAAATACTGAAATGAAAAAAAAAATTACCTGAGAATAATATAACAGGCAGAGTTGTCCTTCAAAAATCCAGCAGAAATTAAGACACATCCTGACAAACAAAAACTGAGGGTGTCCATTACCACTAGATTTGCCTTTCAAGAAAAATGAAAGGGAGTCCTCCATGTTGAAAGGAAAGGTCACTAAGCAATATCTTGATGCTAGATGAAGAAATAAAACTCTCTGGTGAGGTAACAATATAGATAAATGCAAATAACTGTATTATTTCATTCTAATCCTGTTTTTATTCTTGTAAGGCATAAGAGTTAACTGTATTAAAAGCAAGCAAAATCTTTGTTACTAGACACACCAGTGCATAAAGTTTTAATTTGTGACAAGAACATGAAATGGAATGTTGGAGGAATATAGGTACTGTGTATGTGTAGGCTACTGATGTCAAGTTGGAATCAACATGAACTAAATTGTAATAGATTTAGTATGTTAAATAATCCCAATGGAAAGCATAAGGAACATATCTAAAAAAAATCGACACAAAAGGAAAGGAAGAGTGATTCAAAATGTCATTATAAAAGATCATCTAAACAAAAAGGAAGGCAGTAATGGAGGAAAGAAGGAACATAAAAGTTATAAGACTTACAAAAAACAATAAGCAAAATGGCAGAAATAAATCTTGCCTTACATTAATTTCCTTAAATGTAAGTGGATTACAATATCCATACAAAAAGCAGAGATTGACAGAATGGACAAAGAAACATGACCCAACTATATGCTGTTTATAAGAGACCCACCTTGGGGCCATAGATTGAAAGTGAAAGGGTGGAATGGATGCATACATAGGTCCAAGAATTTTATGAACTTTAAATATTAATATTTGATTTTTCTTTATGGGTACTCAAATATGTCAGCATGTATAGCCTGAAGATAATTTTAGCTACCTGTACATTTTTTTTGTGGAAATGTGTTTATGTACACTTATATTCTTCAACATGAATATAGGGATAAATATATAAAAAGGTGACATTAAAAAATATTGTCCCCCTACTCTTGGCTTAAATAAAATAAAAAACTGCTCTTTTTATTCAAAAAGAAAAAGAAAGAAAGTGAAAGGTTGGGAAAAAATATTTCATGCAAATAGTAATCAAAAGAGAATGGGGGTGCCTTCTGGCCAACCAAGATGGCAGCCTAAGATGCACCAGAATACTGTCCACAAAAGAATCTGTGAAAAACTAGCAAAAACTGGCAGAGCCATCATCTTTAGTAATCAGGAAAAAGTTAAAAGTGTTCACTTAATGGACTAGTGCCAAATCAAGAAAATGCAGCATTAAAAAAATGGTAGGAGAAGCTCATGACACCCTTAATGGTCCCTCCCTCAACACCTCTCTGGCATGACAGAAGCCACCTTGTGTGAATCTCTGACCCTGTTCTAGAAGCAGCAGAGAAATCGCTATGCACAAACTGTAGGTTGTGTCAGTCTAATAGGTGGCAACATGAAAGACTAAAGTAGGAAACTTGCCTCTGGCTACCTCTCCCAGGACTTGCCCAGCAGGCAGAAGCAGCTTGCCAGACAGTGAAAGCATTGTGGAAAGAATTAAGTAAAGTAATAAAGTAAATGAATACTAACATTAATTCATAAAATAGAGCACCCTGACTGGGGAGAAATTCTGTTTCATAGGGAGTAGAGGGGGCATCCAAATTCCTTTAAATGGAATAATTGCTAAGACCAAGAGCAAGGACAAGCCCAGGGGAAAAAAGCATTCAGAAAAGTTAGAAGAGATCCTGCACTTCACATTTACCTCAGGCTGTTGTTCTTGATGGAAGAGCTAAACACCAATGTAGAGCCAATTTGCAAAGGTATTTTCTGCAATGGTTTGATTGTTTATCTTAGCTCCTGAAAGCCAAGGAAATCTATGTCATATCAAGAGCTGGATACAAACTTAAGAAACAGATAGCTCCAGGACTAAACCCCAAAATTAGCATGTTAAAATATTAAAATGTATGCTGTGAAAAAAAAAAGATTACAAGACAAAGGCCAACGCAAAAGAACAAGATAAAAATACAGAAACCACTGATGAAGAAGACCATACTGTAGACATATGGATAAAGACTTTTAAAAAATGATCATCTTCATATAGTAGCCCACAACAAACTCTGGGAATTATCCTGTAACCACTTTTTTGAAGAATGCCTTGAAAACTATTGCTTTTTTATTTCTTTGCTTTGTATATGTGTTTTACTATACAATAAAAAAAGTTAGAATGGGCATACCCAAATACCCCTACAGAGTGTGAGAAAGATCAGAGGTGATGGTGGAGTTATATAGAAAAGATTGGGTTGAACAAATGAGTGCGGAATCATTTTACTGATATTTCTTTTAGCCTTCAGTACCTTTGAGCAGCTAGAAATAAAAACCTAATATTGTGGAATTGTAACTCATACCAAACTGTGAAATCTGTCCTATAGCTATTTGTTGTGATGTGCTTTGAAATGTATTGCTTTTAGGTATATAGGTTATTTAAAGAGAAGGAGTATAACAGAGAAGATAGGATTTAACAAATAAGTATAACAACTGAATAAATATATTGACATTTCTGTTGTCTCCAGTGTCTTGGAGGCGCTAGACAGAAACACCTGAAGTTGCGGAACTGTAACCCATACAAAATTGTGAAATCTATCCCATAACTACTTCTTAAAGTGTATATTGAAATTTATTATTTTTTGTATATATTTCACAATAAAAAACATTAAAAAATGATCTCATGAGGATGTATGCACAACCATGTGCTGATACTGTGAGCCATTTATTGTATACTTCAGATGGTTTCTATGGTGTGTGAATATATCTCAATAAAATTGCACTTAAAAAAATGATCCTCAGTATCCTTAAGGAAATGATGTAAAACACAGAGATAGAACTAAAGGAAATAAAGAATCAACATAGGAACAATATGAGAGTGTCAATAAAGAGATAGAAATTTTAAAAAGGAATCAAACCTGTCCAAGGGTTGGAGGTGGCTGAAGGGTACACTGACTGAGAAGTAGAATGGTGAACAATGGTGTATACATATGATCAAATATTGTGCTGCTACAAAAAAGAGTTTTATCATGGGGCATGCAACATTGGGAAGGAACCTGTGGGACATTATGTTATGCAAAATAAGCCAGAAAAAATAAGAGCAAATATTGTATGCTCTAAAATTTCTAAATTTTCTCATTTAGAAAATATTTATAAGAAAATTGGGGCCTGTACTGTATGCTCTTATGGCAGTCACATTTACTTTGGGGCAGTAATTGTTATTTCTAGATTTTGAGAGGCTGTGCTATATATGTATGACCTAGTATTTACCTAGAACTTTGGGTACGTGTGTGACACCTAAGACTCAGAGTAGAAGTTCTGCAGTTCTGAAGGTCAGCATTGCCACACACAACTGTTAAAGAAATTGAAAAAGATCAGACTTCAATTAGAGATAAGAATGAAGGCTGGCAGGTTGGGGTTGAATTAGAATACAGGGGTAAGGAAGACATTGTCTGAGCTTTAGAACTTTACTTACTCTGTGACACCAAAGGGAGAAAGGTGTATTTTGTCCAAAACCTAAATTTTCTGTAGCACATAATCTAACTCAATCTGTCTGGATAGATCACTTAAATAACCCAAACACAGGGAGCCCAGATGGGGAATAAGGGCTTGTAATTCTGTATAGCTTAATGTAATGCCCAGATGCATCCCAAAGTATGTTGAGCAGATAATTAAAAAGTCTTGGGAAGGGAGAGATGTTTATTTGGTATAAAATTTATGTTTTGGGTAGCATATTATGTGATTTAAGTTGTATAGTTAGTTTACTTGAACACCATCATTACATGGAATCTTGAATAGGGCATGAGATTTTGTTGGTTTGTCCAGGTTAGTGTGATGTCCCAATATTTCCCAAAGTAATTTGGGCAGAGAATTAAAAAAACAAAATTTTCAAAGTTCCTTTAAGGGACTGGAGAAAGAGAAAGAAATATACAACTTCCCCACCTGGGGAATTCTTGATTTCTTGCAGGCTGTGGGGACACCAATTCAATAAAGCTGAGCCCTCAATTTTGGGGCTTGACCCTATGAAGCTTTTTCCTGCAAAGGAGAGGTGAAGCCTACTGATAATTATGCCTAAGCTTATTCCTGCAAAGGAGAGGCTAAACTTACCGATAATTATGCCTTAGAGTCACCCCCAAAGAGCCTCTTTTGTTGCTCAGATGTGGCCTCTCTCTCTAAGCCAACTTGGCAAGTAAGCTCACTGCCCTCTCTGCTATGTAGGACATAACACCAAAGTTGTAAATCTCCATGGCAATGTGGGACCTGACTCCAAGGAATGAGATAGGATCCAGATCATGGGAATAAGAAAGCCTTCTTGACCAAAAGGGGAAAGAGAGAGATGAGACAAAACAAAGTTTCAGTGACTGAGAGATTTCAGACTCAGGAGGCTATCCTAGAGATTATTCTTATGCATTGTATAGATAACCCTTTATAGTTTATGGCATATTGGAGTGGCTAGAGAAAAGTACTTGAAATCATTTAACTGTGTTCCAGTAGCCTTGATTCTTGAAGAAGACTGTATAACTATGTAGCCTTTACAGTGTGACAGTGTGATTATGAAAACGTTGTGTCTGATATTCTTTTATCCAGGGTATGGACACATTAGTAAAAAGAAGATAAAGACAAAGAATAAAGAAATAGTAGGGGGGTGAAACAGATAGAGAGGGTTCCAAAATGGTGGCTTAGTGAGCTGTAGAATTTAGTTCATCCTCCGGAGCAGCTAGTAAATAGCCAGGACCAGTACAGAACACCTGCACACATCAGTGACTGGGTACACAGTGTACACCACTCTGGACAAGCTGGATCAGCTGCAGTTCTGCACAGAAGTCCCCCAAGCCATGGAGGCCAGCACCCCTCCCCCATGAGCACAGCAGCCTAGTTCCCAGAGGGGAAAGGAAAGAGACTTTACTAGTAGCAGAGGCTTAGTTCAACCAAGCTACACTTGGGGAATAAATTAACAAATTCTGACTGCTGAAAATAGCCCCCCAACTCAGATAAACCTTGAATAAGTGCTAAGGGTACTAGGAGTTTTTGCCTTTGCACAGAGAGGGTAGGGCTGACAGGGAAAAAACAAACAGGTCTTTTCTATCAGAAAGCACAAAATACTTAAAAAGGGCTGGACTTTTAAAAAAAAGTATGGGGCACATAGGACCTGGAGATATATAGAGTAACTTATCAACTTAAGTTCTTGATTAACAAACCCAAGGAATGAGGGTCCTGTTCTGAAAAAGTTTTTTTTTTGTTTTTTTTTTTGCTCTGTTTCTATTATTTAACTGCTCATTAGATAGGACTGCAAGGCTTCTCAGGCTCCAACTGCCCCAGGCCTGGGCAGAATTTCCCCTTAGGGGGAAAGCTTTCAAAGGATAGGAATAGATGGGCACTTCCTTAACATGATAAAGGGAATGTATGAAAAACCTACAGCTAACATTATCCTCAATGGGGAAAGACTGAAAGCTTTCCCCCTAAGGTCAAGAACAAGACAAGGATGTCCACTGTCACCATCGTCATTCAACATTGTGTTGGAGGTTGTAGACAGAGCAATTAGACAAGAAAAAGAAATATAAGGCATCAAAATTGGAAAGGAAGAAGTAAAACTCACTGTTTGCAGATGATATGACATTATATGTTGAAAACCCCAAAAAATCCACAGCAAAACTACTAGAGCTGATAAATTAGTACAGCAACGTGGTAGGCTACAAGGTCAACACTGAAAAATCTCTAGTGTTTCTATACACTAGTAGTGAGCAATCTGAGGGGGAAATCAAGAAAAAAAATTCCATTTACAATTGCAAACAAAAGAATAAAATATATAGGAATAAATTTAACCAAGGATGTGAAAGACTTATACAAAGAAAACTGCAAGAAATTGCTAAAAGAAATCACAGAAGACCTAAATAAATGGAAAGGCATACTGTGTTCATGGATTCGAAGACTAAATATAGTTAAGATGTCAATTCTACCTAAATTGATTTATAGATTCAATGCCATACCAAGTAAAATCCAAAAAACTTACTTTGCAGAAATAGAAAAACCAATAACCAAATTTATTTGAAAGGGTATGGTGCCCTGAATAGCTACAAATATCTTGAGAAAGAAAAATGAAGTCAGCGGTCTCACACTACCTGACTTTGAGGCATATTATGAAGCTACAGTGGTCACATAAAGATAGATACACTGACCAGTAGAATCAAATTGAGTGTTCAGCTATAGACCCTCTCATCTATGGACAATTGATCTTTGAAAAGGCAGTCAACCTAACTCACCTGGGACAGTACAGTCACTCAGTAAATGGCACTTGGAGAACTGGATATCCATATGTAAAAGAATGAAAGAACATCCATATCTCACACCTTATACAAAAATTAACTCAAAATGGATCAGAAACCTAAACATTAGACTAAGACAATAAAACTTTTAGAAGAAAATGTAGGGAAATATTTTATAAAACTTGCAATAGGAGGTTTCCTAGATATTACACCCAAAGCACGAGCACTGAAGAAAGAAAGAAAGAAATGGAAACTACTCAAAATTAAACACTTCTGTGCATCAAAGAACTTTCCAAGAAAGTAGAAAGGCAGCCTACACAATGGGATACAATATTTGGAAACAATATATCAGATAAGAGTATCCAGGATAGTGCTAAGAGTATCCAGGATATATGAAGAAATTGTTCAATTCAACAATAAAAAGACAAATAACTCAATTTAAAAATGGGAAAAAGACATGAACAGTCACTTCTCAGAAGAGGAAATACAAATGGCTAAAAGGCACATGAAAAGATGCTCAACTTCCCTGGCTATTAGGGAAATGCAAATCAAAACCACAATGAGATATCTCACAGCCACCAGAATGGCCACTATCAATAAAACAGAAAACGACAACTGCTGGAGAGGATGTGGAGAAAGAGGCACATTTATCCACTGTTGGTGGGAATGTAAAATGGTACAACTGCTGTGAAAGGCAGTTTGGCAGTTCCTCAGGAAACTAAGTATAGACTTGCCATATGATCCAGGAATACCATTGCTACATATCTATTCAGAGGACATGAGGGCTAGAACACAAACAGACATTTTCACACCAATGTTTATAGCAGCATTATTTACCATTGCCAAGAGATGGAAACAGCCCAGGTGTCCATCAACATATGAATGGCTAAACACACTGTGGTGTATACATATGTTGGAATATTATACAGCTGTAAGACATCATCAAGTCATGAAGCATGTAACAATGTGGATGGATCTTGAGGACATTATGCTTAGTGAAATTAGCCAGAAAGAAAAGGACAAATACTGTATGGTCACATTGATATGAACTAACATTAATGAGTGAACTTGGAGATTTTATTTTTACGCATTATATACATATCCCCTTTTTAGTTTATGGTATAGTAGAGTGGCTGGAGGGAAGTACCTGAAACTGTAGAGCTGTGTTCCAGTAGCCATGTTTCTTGAAGATGATTGTATAATGATATAGCTTTCACCATGGGACTGTATGATTGTGAAAATCTCGTGTCTGATGCTCCTTTTATCTATGGTATGGACAGATGAGTAAAAACTATAGATAAGAAATAAATAATAGGGGGGACAAAGCTTAAAATAAATTGAGTAGATTGAAACATTAGTTGGCAATGAAAGGGAGTGGTAAGGAGTATGGTATATATGAGTTTTTTTCTTTTTTCATTCTTTTGCTGGAGAGATGCAAATGTTCAAAAAATTATCAATGTGATGAACACACAACTATGTGATGATATTGTGAACCATTGATTGTAACCATGACAAGAATGTTTGTATGTTTGTTCATTGTTTATAATAAAAATATTTTTAATAAACAATTATAATGGGGAGATAAAGGGTAAAATTTGGATCATTAAAATATATTGGGTACGGAGGAGGCGCTCAGAGCTCGTGGAGTACTTGGGCCACGTGCATATTGCACTAGTGGGATCTCCTGCAAGATCATTCAAGTGAGGCCTCAAGCAGGCACCAGGAATTGGACCCAGGTCTCCAGCATGGCAGGTAAGAATTCTGCCACTATGCCACCATTGCCCACCCTAAATACAGAGGATTTTTTCCACTAAAAAATTATTCTGGCTCTCTCTATTGCACGCGGAGCGGTAGGGCTTTTCTCACACAAGTGCTTCCTCGTGGAGAGATTGGAGCTGCTGCAGTCGCAGGCCTGGGCGGTCCCTTCTCTGCTGCCTGCTTCGCTTTCTTGGTTTGGTCACCCTCCAACACTGCCTAGGCCTCAAAATATTTTTCCTGCAAAATTTATTGTGCACACTTTGAATTAGTACTTAAAAGAAGCAGAAATGTGTACTTGCAAGGGACTTCCGGAGAAGATGGCGGCTTAGTAAGATGTGCGGGTCTTAGTTCCTCCTACAGAACAGCTACTAGGGGAGTAGAAATGATGCAGAACAGCTCCCGGAGCCATGACAGAGATCAAGAAGACAGTGTACCCCATTCTGGAACGGCTGACTGGCTGGGAGATCCCGCACTGGTGAGATCGCCGAGGGGTGCGGGCTTCCCCGGGCCAGGGCGGCAGGCGGCAGGAGCCCCTCTCTCCATCCTTCCTGGGCCGGTAGGGAGAATTGGACAGGCGGTCCCCTGAAGCCACGGCGGCTGGCGCCCCCCCCCACGCAGGGCCCCCCGGACCAACTGGGGGAATTGGATCGGAGATCCCCAGGGCGTGGAGAACGGTGACCGGTGTCCCTTCCAAACACGTGGCTTCCCGGTCTGGCTGGGAACAGTGCACTCCCCTGGGCCATGGTGGCTGGTGCCGTCCTGCCACGCTTGGCACCCCAGGCCGGCTAGGAGATTCGGATTGGCACTCTTCCAAGCCGCTTTGGCTGGCAAACCCCCCCACACACACGGCGAGAGTTTTCCAAAGTTAAAGGACCCACAGCACCTTTTACTGGTGGGACCTGCAGACAAACGAGTGCCACAAGCGCCACCTACTGGGCAGGATAAGAAAAACAGAACCCAGAGATTTCGCAGAAAAATCTTTCAACCTGTTGGGTCCAACACCCAGGAAAATCTGACTAAATGCCCAGATGCCAGCAGAAGATAACGGATCACGCTCAGAAAATTGAAGATATGGCCCAGTCAGAGGAACAAACCAATAGTACAAATGAGATACAGGAGCTGAGACAACTAATGCTGAATATACGAACAGAAATGGAAAACCTCTTCAAAAATGAAATTGATAAATTGAGGGAGGACATGAAGAAGACATGGGCGGAACAAAAAGAAGAAAGAGAAAAACTGAAAAAACAAATCACAGAACTTATGGAAGTGAAGGACAAAGTAGAAAAGATGGAAAAAACAATGGATACCTACAATGATAGATTTAAAAAGACAGAAGATAGAATTAGTGATTTGGAGGATGGAACATCCGAATTCCAAAAAGAAACAGAAACTATCCGGAAAAGAATGGAAAAATTTGAACAGGGTATCAGGGAACTCAAGGACAATATGAACCGCACAAATATACGTGTTGTGGGTGTCCCAGAAGGAGAAGAGAAGGGAAAAGGAGGAGAAAAACTAATGGAAGAAATTATCACGGAAAATTTCCCAACTCTTATGAAAGACCTAAAATTACAGATCCAAGAAGTGCAGCACACCCCAAAGAGAATAGACCCAAATAGGCGTTCTCCAAGACACTTACTAGTTAGAATGTCAGAGGTCAAAGAGAAAGAGAGGATCTTGAAAGCAGCAAGAGAAAAACAATCTATCACATACAAGGGAAACCCAATAAAACTATGTGTAGATTTCTCAGAGAAACCATGGAAGCTAGAAGACAGTGGGATGATATATTTAAATTACTAAAAGAGAAAAACTGCCAACCAAGTCTTCTATATCCAGCAAAATTCTCCTTCAAAAATGAGGGAGAAATTAAAACATTTTCAGACAAAAAGTCACTGAGAGAATTTGTGCCCAAGAGACCAGCTCTGTAAGAAATACTAAAGGGAGCACTAGAGACAGATACGAAAAGACAGAAGAGAGAGGTGTGGAGAAGAGTGTAGAAAGAAGGAAAATCAGATATGATGTACATAATACGAAAGGCAAAATGGTAGAGGAAAATATTATCCAAACAGTAATAACACTAAATGTTAATGGACTGAATTCCCCAATCAAAAGACATAGACTGCAGAATGGATTAAAAAACAGGATCCTTCTATATGCTGTCTACAGGAAACACATCTTAGACGCAAAAATAAACATAGGTTGAAAGTGAAAGGTTGGGAAAAGATATTTCATGCAAATAACAACCAGAAAAGAGCAGGAGTAGCTGTACTAATATCCAACAAATTGGACTTCAAATGTAAAACAGTTAAAAGAGACAAAGAAGGACACTATCTACTAATAAAAGGAACAATTAAACAAGAAGACATAACAATCATAAATATTTAGGCACTGAACCAGAATGCCCCAAAATACATGAGGAATACACTGCAAACACTGAAAAGGGAAATAGAAACATATACCATAATAGTTGGAGACTTGAATTCACCACTCTCATCAATGAACAGAACATCTAGACAGAGGATCAATAAAGAAATAGAGAATCTGAATATTAGTATAAATGAGCTAGACTTGACAGACATTTATAGGACATTACATCCCACAACAGCAGGATACACCTTTTTCTCAAGTGCTCATGGATCATTCTCAAAGATAGACCATATGCTGGGTCACAAAGCAAGTCTTAACAAATTTAAAAAGATTGAAATCATACACAACACTTTCTCGGATCATAAAGGAATGAAGTTGGAAATCAATAATAGGCAGAGTGCCAGAAAATTCACAAATACGTGGAGGCTCAACAACACACTCTTAAATAGCGAGTGGGTCAAAGAAGAAATTGCAAGAGAAATTAGTAAATACCTCGAGGCGAATGAAAATGAAAACACAACATATCAAAACCTATGGGACGCAGCAAAGGCAGTGCTAAGAGGGAAATTTATTGCCCTAAATGCCTATATCAGAAAAGAAGAAAAGGCAAAAATGCAGAAATTAACTGTCCACTTGGAAGAACTGGAGAAAGAACAGCAAACTAATCCCAAAGCAAGCAAAAGGAAAGAAATAACAAAGATTAGAGCAGAAATAAATGAAATTGAAAACATGAAAACAATAGAGAAAATCAATAAGACCAGAAGTTGGTTCTATGAGAAAATCAATAAGATTGATGGGCCCTTAGAAAGACTGGCAAAAAGAAGAAAGAGAGGATGCAAATAAATAAGATCAGAAATGGAAGAGGAGACATAACCACTGACTTCACAGAAATAAAGGAGGTAATAACAGGATACTATGAACAACTTTATGCTAATAAATACAACAATTTAGATGAAATGGACAGGTTCCTGGAAAGACATGAACAACCAACTTTGACTCAAGAAGACATAGATGACCTCAACAAACCAATCACAAGTAAAGAAATTGAATCAGTCATTCAAAAGCTTCCTAAAAAGAAAAGTCCAGGACCAGACGGCTTCACATGTGAATTCTATCAAACATTCCAGAAAGAATTAGTACCAACTCTCCTCAAACTCTTCAAAAAAATTGAAGTGGAGGAAAAACTACCTAATTCATTCTATGAAGCCAACATCACCCTCATACCAAAACCAGGCAAAGATATTACAAAAAAACAAAACTACAGACCAATCTGTCTAATGAATATAGATGCAAAAATCCTCAATAAAATTCTAGCAAATCGTATCCAACAACACATTAAAAGAATTATACATCATGACCAAGTAGGATTCATCCCAGGTATGCAAGGATGGTTCAACATAAGAAAATCAATTAATGTAATACACCATATCAACAAATCAAAGCAGAAAAATCACATGATCATCTCAATTGATGCAGAGAAGGCATTTGACAAGATTCAACATCCTTTCCTGTTGAAAACACTTCAAAAGATAGGATACAAGGGAACTTCCTTAAAATGATAGAGGGAATATATGAAAAACCCACAGCTAATATCATCCTCAATGGGGAAAAATTGAAAACTTTCCCCCTAAGATCAGGAACAAGACAAGGATGTCCACTATCACCACTATTATTCAACATTGTGTTGGAGGTTCTAGCCAGAGCAATTAGACAAGAAAAAGAAATACAAGGCATCAAAATTGGAAAGGAAGAAGTAAAACTATCACTGTTTGCAGACGATATGATCCTATACATCGAAAACCCGGAAAAATCCACAACAAAACTACTAGAGCTAATAAATGAGTACAGCAAAGTAGCAGGTTACAAGATCAACATTCAAAAATCTGTAGCATTTCTATACACTAGTAATGAACAAGCTGAGGGGGAAATCAAGAAATGAATCCCATTTACAATTGCAACTAAAAGAATAAAATACCTAGGAATAAATTTAACTAAAGAGACAAAAAACCTATATAAAGAAAACTACAAAAAACTGTTAAAAGAAATCACAGAAGACCTAAATAGATGGAAGGGCACACCGTGTTCATGGATTGGAAGACTAAATATAGTTAAGATGTCAATCCTACCTAATTGATTTACAGATTCAATGCAATACCAATCAAAATCCCAACCACTTATTTTTCAGAAATAGAAAAACCAATAAGCAAATTTATGTGGAAGGGCAGGGTGCCCCGAATTGCTAAAAACATCTTGAGGAAAAAAAACGAAGCTGGAGGTCTTGTGCTGCCTGACTTTAAGGCATATTATGAAGCCACAGTGGTCAAAACAGCATGGTATTGGCATAAAGATAGATATATCGACCAATGGAATCAAATAGAGTGCTCAGATATAGACCCTCTCATCTATGGACATTTGATCTTTGATAAGGCAGTCAAGCCAACTCACCTGGGACAGAACAGTGTCTTCAATAAATGGTGCCTAGAGAACTGGATATCCATATGCAAAAGAATGAAAGAAGACCTGTATCTCACACCCTATACAAAAGTTAACTCAAAATGGATCAAAGATCTAAACATTAGGTCTAAGACCATAAAACAGTTAGAGGAAAATGTAGGGAGATATCTTATGAAACTTACAATTGGAGGCGGTTTTATGGACCTTAAACCTAAAGCAAGAGCACTGAAGAAGGAAATAAATAAATGGGAGCTCCTCAAAATTAAACACTTTTGTGCATCAAAGAACTTCATCAAGAAAGTAGAAAGACAGCCTACACAATGGGAGACAATATTTGGAAATGATATATCAGATAAAGGTCTAGTATCCAGAATATATAAAGAGATTGTTCATCTCAACAACAAAAAGACAGCCAACCCAATTACAAAATGGGAAAAAGACTTGAACAGACACCTCTCAGAAGAGGAAATACAAATGGCCAAAAGGCACATGAAGAGATGCTCAGTGTCCCTGGCCATTAGAGAAATGCAAATCAAAACCACAATGAGATATCATCTCACACCCACCAGAATGGCCATTATCAACAAAACAGAAAATGACAAGTGCTGGAGAGGATGCGGAGAAAGAGGCACACTTATCCACTGTTGGTGGGAATGTCAAATAGTGCAACCACTGTGGAAGGCAGTTTGGCGGTTACTCAAAAAACTGAATATAGAATTGCCATACAACCCAGCAATACCATTGCTAGGTATCTACTCAAAGGACTTAAGGACAAAGACACAAACAGACATTTGCACACCAATGTTTATAGCAGCATTATTTACAATTGCAAAGAGATGGAAATAGCCAAAATGTCCATCAACAGACGAGTGGCTAAACAAACTGTGGTATATACATATGATGGAATATTATGCAGCTTTAAGACAGAATAAACTTATGAAGCATGTAATAACATGGATGGACCTAGAGAACATTATGCTGAGTGAGTCTAGCCAAAAACTAAAGGACCAATACTGTATGGTCCCACTGATGTGAACAGACATTCGAGAATAAATTTGGAATATGTCATTGGTAACAGAGTCCAGCAGGAGGTAGAAACAGTGTAAGATAATGGGTAATTGAAGCTGAAGGGATACAGACTGTGCAACAGGACTAGATACAAAAACTCAAAAAGGGACAGCACAATAATACCTACTTGTAAAGTAATCGTGTTAAATCACTGAATGAAGCTGCATCTGAGCTATTGGGTTTTTTTTTCTGTCTGTCTGTTTGTTTGTCTTTTTTTTCTTTTTCTTTTTCTTTCTTTTTTTTTACTATTATTATTATTTTTATTTTTTTCTCTATATTAACATTCTATAACTTTTTCTGTTGTTTTGCTAGTTCTTTTCCTAAATCGATGCAAATGTACTAAGAAATGATGACCATGCATCTATGTGATGATGTTAAGAATTACTGATTGCATATGTAGAATGGAATGATTTCTAAATGTTGTGTTAATTTCTTTTTTTTCTTTAATTAATAAAAAAATTATTCTGGAAAAAAATATATTGTGTAGATGTAAATACTAGTGGTCAATGAGAGGGAGGGGTCAGGGATATGGGATATATGAGGATTTTTTTCTTTTATTTCTTTTTCTGGAGTGATGCAAATGTTCTAAAAATGATCATCGTGAAGAATATACAACTATGTGATGATATTGTGAGCCACTGATTGTATGATATGATTGGACTGTACATGTGTGGATGTTTCTCAATAAAAATATATATATATATTTTTTATTTATACACACACATATATATATATATATATGTGGCATAATTTGGGGTTAGCCTATAAAATGCCCAGGTTCTTAAAAGCTATACTGCTGCTGAAAAATAATCCTTAGGAAACAATTTGAAATCTGGAAAAGAGGTATGTATAAAGTTGGTCATAATAATAACAATAAAAGTAATAATAGTTAAAAAAAAAAAGTATTGGCAAAATCCCTGGAGGGATCAGAGAAAAAAATATGGAACTGTTTAATTTTATCACCAGAGAAACCCATTACTGTCTCAAACATTAGGGACTCCCAAGTCAATAAGCCAAGCCCTTGATTGTGATGCTTGCTCTTGTGAAGCTTATTTATGTAGCAGAGAAGTTTAGCTTACATATAGTAATGAGTACTTCCAGAGGACCTCTTTTGTTGCTCAGAAGTGCCTCTCATTCTCTAAGCCCAGCTCTGCAACTGAAATTATTACCCTCCCCACTACATGGGACATGACATCCAGGGGTGAAAGTCTACCTGGCTATGTGGGATATGATTCCCAGGGAAGAGCCTGGCCCTGACACCATGGGGTCAACAATTCTTTCCTGACCAAAAGGGGGGAAATAATTGTAACAAATAAGGTATCATGGCTGAGAGAGTTCAAATAGATTTTAGAGGCTACTCTGGAGGCTACTCTTATGCAGGCTTCAGCTAGATATTGCTGCTATAATGGTTTGCAAAACCCCAAATGAAATCATTCCTCCCAACCTTAAACAACACCTAGGGCTTTATATGAGATTCTCAAAGTCTCCATACACTATGATTACTTTCCAGAAACCTACAACCTCCAGAAGGGTTCCTAGGCCATATTAAGTCCTGAAACCTAGAGAGGCCAACTTCTCCAGAACATCAGCTAGTTCCATCCCCTATCCCATAGTATTGACAGCCTCTTCCAACATCAAAAAGTTATGGTGGGCATAGCCCAAATATCCTTAAATATTGGAAAAAAGATCAAAGAAGAAGGTGGATTTATAATAGAGAAGATAGAATTTAACAAATGTGTATGACTGTTGAATCATTATATTGATATTTCTTTTAGTGTCCAGTGTCTTGGAATAGCTATCAGTAAAAACCTAAAATTGTGGACTTGTATCACATATCAAATTCTGAAATCTGTTCTACAACCAATTGTTGTGGTGTGCTTTGAAATTTGTTGCCTTTTTTAAAAAAATGCTTTTAATGCTTCACACACATACAGTTCATACCTGGTGTACAATCAATGGCTCACAAAATCATCAATAGTTTATACTAAATGAAAGGGAGGGCTAAGGGTGTAGGATGTATGAGGTTTTTTTTCTTTGTTCTTTTAATTTCTTTTTTGATCTGATGCAAATGTTCTAAAAATAATCTTGTTGGTGAAGGCCTTCTTTTTTTTTTTAAGAAACCAAACAATACACCAAAAAATGGTATTTTAACTTAACCATAGGCATATTTAAATAAAGTATCCATATAATTGTAAAGCCTGTGTTTGTACAGTAAGTTTCATAAACCAATTTAAAATTAAGTATTGTCCTTTTTAAATATATGTTGTTTTTCACAATAAAAAATAATTGAAAAGAAAAAATGAATCATTCAGAAATACTGGAGTTGAAGATCACAGTAACTGGAAAGCAAAATTCCTTAGAAGGTTTCAATAGTATACTGTAACTGGAAAAAGAAAGAATTGATGAACACTGTTCTAGTTTGCTAGCTGCTGGAATGCAATATACCAGAAACGGAATGGCTTTTAACAAGGGGAATTTAATGAGTTGCTAGTTTACAGTTCTAAGGCCGAGAATTAAAACAAGTCTATAGAAAAGTCCAATCAAAGGCATCCAGGGAAAGATACCTTGGTTCAAGAAGGCCGATGAAGTTCAGGGTTTCTCTCTCATCTGGAAAGGCACATGGCGAACGTGATCAGGGCTTCTCTCTCGGCTGGAAGGGCACATGGCAGACACGGCGTCATCTGCTAGCTTTGTCTCCTGGCTTCCTGTTTCATGAAGCTCCCCAGGAGGCGTTTTCCTTCTTCATCTCCAAAGGTCGCTGGCTGGTGGACTCTCTGCTTCGTGGTGCTGCAGCATTCTCTGCTCTCTCTGAATCTCTCTTTCTCCAAAATGTTTCCTCTTTTATAGGACTTCAGAAACTAATCAAGACCCACTCAGATGGGTGGAGACATGTCATCCCCTAATCCAGTTTAACAACCGTTCTTAACTAAATCTCATCAACCAGGGAGATGATCCCATCACAGTCCCAAATACACAGCATTGAATAGAGACTATTCTACCTTTAAGAAATGGGATCCATATTAAAACATGGCTTTTCTTAGGGGGCATACTTCCCTTCAAACCAGCACAAACACAAACACTAGAATTTGAATTGAATTAGGCTGAGGAACAAATAGAAAAAGTAATTTAGGAAAATGAATAAAGTCTAAGAGAACAGTGGAGCATGATCAAGCATACCAATATATGCATTATGGAATCCCAGAAGGAGAAAAAAGAGAAGAAGGGGCAAAAAGTATATTCAAAGTAATAATGTTAGAAAACTTCCCAAATTTAACAAAAGACAAAAATATGCATATTCAAGAAGTCCAGGAAACCCCAAACATGATAAATTCAGAGACCTCCATCCAGACACAAGTAATCAAATGGTCAAATGACAAGGACAATGAGAGAGTTCTGAAAGCTGAAAGACAAAAGCAATATGTTATGTACAAAGGATTACCAATAAGATTAAGTGCTGATTTCTCACCAGAAACCATAGAAGCAAGAAAGCAATGAGACAAAATATTTAAAGTTTTGAAAGAAAACAAGTGCCAAGCAACACCATTGTATGCAGTGTAACTGTTCCTCAAATGAGGGAGAGATAAAGACATTCCCAGATTTTTTAAAAAGGTGAGGGAATTCATCACCACTAAGCCTGCTCTATAAGCAATGTATATTATAGAGCAAATATATATATATATAGCATGCAAATAATTACTGAAAGACAGCTGGGATAGCTATCCCAATATCAGATAAAATGAACTTTAAGTAAAAAATTGAGGGACAGGGCAGGCCATGGTGGTGCAGTAGCAGACTTCTTGCCTGCCATGCTGGAGACCTGGGTTTGTTTCCCAGTGCCTGCCCATGTGAAAAAAAAAAAAAAAACAAAGAAAACCTGAGGGACAAAGAAGGTCAATATACACTGATAAAGTAGTCAATTCAACAAAAAAGCCTAACAATTATAAATATATATGCACCTAATAACAGAGCCCCCAAAATATGAAGCAAATACTGACAGATTTGAAGGAAAAAAAATAGATGGTTCTACATTTATAGTAGGACACTTCAATACATCAATTTCAATAATGGATAGAACATCTAGATAAAAGATGAGAAAGGAAATAGAAGATTTGAACAATACTATAAACTGACTAGACCTAACATATATATGTAGAATGCTTCATTCAACTTCATCAGAATACAAAGCCTTTCTAGTGTGCATGGATCATTCTCCAGGATAGATCATATTTTAGGTCACAAAACAAGTCTCAATACATTAAAAATATTGAAATCAAAGCAATGTATCTTGTCCAACCATAATGGAATAAAGTTAAAAATCGGTAGCAGAGGGAGAATTGGAAAATTCAAAAATAGGTGAAAATTAACCAACACACTCTTAAATAATCAATGAATCAGAGAAGAAATCATAGGGAAGTGAGGAAATATCTTGAGACAAATGAAAATAAAATACCATATGACAAAGTTTAAAGGATGCTGCAAAAGCAGAATTCAGAGGGAAACTTATCGATCTAAATTATTACATTAAAAAGGAAGAATGCCAGAGACCTGGGTTCAATTCCCAGTGCCTGTCCAAGCAAAAAAAGAAGAAGGAGAAGGAGAAAGATCTTAAATCAAAGGCCTAGCCTTACAACTGGATGATCTAGAAAAAGAAGAGCAAACCAAACCCAAAATGAGCAGTAGGAAGGAAACAACAAAGATTAGAGCAGAGTTAAATGAAATAGAGAATTTTTAAAAATTGACTCAGTAAAACAAAAAATTGGTTCTTTGGAAAGATCAGTAAAATTGACAAACCTTTAGCTAGACTGACAAAAAAAGAGAAAGGACAGATATAATTAAAATCAGAAATGAAAGGGAGAACATTGCTACTGACACCACAGAAATAAAAATGATTTAAAAAGGGCATAATTAACAACTGTATGCCAACAGTTAGAGAACCTCAATGAAATGGACAAATTCCTAGAGACACACAAACTACCTACACTGACTCAAGAAGAAATATATCTTTGCAGACCAGTAACAAGTAGAGAGATTGCATCAATCATCAAAACCTCCCAATAAAGAAAAGACCAGAGCCAGATGGCTTCACTGGTGAATTTTACCAAACATCCCAAGAAGCATTAACATCAATCCTTTTTAAATGCTTCCCAAAAACTGAAGAAGAGAGAACACCACCAAACTCATTCTATGAGGCCAACATCACCTTAACACCAAAGGTAGATAAAGACACCATAAGAAAAGAAAATTACATCCAACATCCCTTCTGAAATAGGTGTAGAAATCTTCAACAAAATATTAGCACACTGAATGCAATAGCACACCATTATCAAGGAGTATTTATTTATCCCAGGTATGCAAGAATATTTCAACATAAGAAAATCAATAATGTAATTCATCACATTTACAAAACAAAGGGAAAAAAAAAACATGACTATTTCAATTGATGCAGAAAAGATGTTTGACAAAATCCAGAACTGCTTTTTGATAATAATACTTAGAAAACTAGGAATAGAAGGAAAATTCCTCAACATGATAAAGGGTATATATGAAAAACCCACAGCAAACATCATACTTCATGATGAAAGACTGAAAGTTTTCTGTTTTGGTTTGCGAGCTGCCAGAATGTAATATGCCAGAAATGGCTTTTTAAAAAGGAAATCTATTAAATTGCAAGTTTACAATTCTAAGGCCATGAAAATGTTCAAATTAAGGCAAGGCTATAAAAATGTCCAAACTAAGACATCCAGAAAAATATACCTTGGCTCAAGAAGGCCAATGATGTTCAGGGTTTCTCTGTCAGCTGGAAAGGCACATAGTGACATCTGCTAGCTTTCTCTCCAGATTTCTTCAAAGGCTTCTCTGTGGGTGTTTTCTTTATGCATCTCCAAAGGTCTCTGGCTATGAGGGCTCCGTTGGTTCTTTAGCTTTTTCCAAAATGGGTCTCTCTTATAGGGCTCCAGTAAGCAATCTCACCTTGAAAGGGTAGGTCACATCTCCATGGAAACAATTAAAAAACCTCACCCAGCAATATTCAATGAAAATTAAAGGACATGGCTTTTCTGGAGTACATAATACCTTCAAAGTGGCACACCTTCTCTTTAAGGCCAAGAACAAAACAGAATACTCACTGTCACTAATGTAATTCAGCATTTTATTGGGAAGTTGTAGCCAGAGAAATTAGGCAAGAAAAAGAAATAAAAAGCATCATTTGGAAAGGAAGAAGTAAAACTTTCCCTTTATAAAGATCATATGATGGATAGATTAAGCAAATCATGAAAAATCCACAACAAAGCTACAGAGCTTAAATGAACCCAGAAAAGTGGCAAAGTACTAGGTCAATATGCAAAAATCAGTAGTGGTTCTATATACGAGTAATGAACATTCTGAACATAAATATTTTAAAAATACATTTAGTAGAAACTAAAACAGTCAAATATATCTAGCAATAAACTTAACCAGGGATGTAAGGATTGTGCATGGAAAGCTACAAAATATTACTGAAAGAAATCACAGAAGACCTAAATAAATGGAAGGGCATTCTGTGTTCAGGGACTGAAATACTAAATATTGTTAACATGTCAATTCTACCTAAAGTGATTTACAGATTCAATGCAATCCCAATCAAAATTCCAACAGCCTTCTTTGCAGAAAGGTTAAAGTCAATCATCAAATTTTTGGAAGGTTAAGGGGCCGCAAATAGCCCCAAACATCTTGAAATAGGGGAACGAAGTTGGAGTACTCAATCGTCCAATTTTGAAAACTACGATAAAGCTACAGCTATCAAAATAGCATGGTACTGACACAAAAAAGACACATAGACAAATGGCATCAAATTGAGATTTTAGAAATAAGCCCTCAATCTATAACCAGATGATTTTTTTATTTTAATATTTTTACTGCAAAGTGTAACAAAAATATACAAACATTCTTGACATGGAAACATTCCACACATGGTATACAATCAATGGCTCACAATATCATTATGTGGTTGTATTTTCATCACTATGATAATTTTTTGAACATTTGAATCACTCCAGAAAAAGAAATAAAAAAAGAAAAAGAAAAAAATCTCTTACATACCAGGCCTGTTACCCCTCCCTCTCATTGTCCACTAATATTTCAATCTACTCAATTTATTTTAACACTGTTCCCCCTATTATTTATTTCTTATCCATATTTTAATTTTTTACTCCTCTATCCATCCCTAGATAAAAGAAGCATCAGACACAAAGTTTTCACAATCACACAGTCACATTGTAAATATTTTATCTTCATACACTCTTCTTCAAGAAACAAGGCTACTTCCGGAGAAGATGGCGGCTTAGTAAGACGCGCGGGTCTTAGTTCCTCCTCCAGAAAAGCAACTAAAGAAACAGAAACAATACGAAACAGCTCCCGGAGTCACGACAGAGACCAAAAAGACAGCGTACCCCATTCTGGAACAGCTGAACAGGCAGGGAGAATCTGCTGCGGTGAGCTACCCGAGGGGCGCGCGTTTTCCCGGCCAGGTCGGCTGGCGACTGGGGTCCCCTACACGCACGTGGCTCCCCGGTCTGACTGGGAACGTTGGATAGCGGGGCCCTCCCGTCACGCTTGGCGTTTCGGGCCAGCTGGGCAATTAGGACCGGCACTCTCCCAAGCCGTGGCGGCCAGCGACCCCCACCTCCACGCGCGGTTTCCCGGGCCGACTGCTGTGCAGACAGACGAGCGCCACGAGCGCCACCTACTGGGCAGGAAAAGAAAAACAGAGCCCAGAGATTTCACAGAAAAAGCTTTCAACCAGCTGGGTCCCACACCCAGGGAAATCTGATCAAATGCCCAGACACCAGCAGAAAATAATGGATGACGCTCGGAAAATTGAAGATATGGCCCAGTCAAAGGAACAAACCAATAGTTCAAATGAGATACAGGAGCTGAGACAACTAATGCTGAATATACGAACAGAAATGGAAAAATTCTTCAAAAACCAAATCAATAAATTGAGGGAGGACATGAAGAAGACATGGGCTGAACAAAAAGAAGAAATAGAAAATCTGAAAAAACAAATCACAGAACTTATGGGAGTGAAGAACAAAGAGGAAAAAATGGAAAAAACAGTGGATACCTACAATGGTAGATCTAAAGAGACAGAAGCTACAATTAGTGAACTGGAGGATGGAACATCTGAATTCCAAAAAGAAACAGAAACTATAGGGAAAAGAATGGAAAAACTTGAGCAGGGGATCAGGGAACTGAATGACAATATGAAGCGCACAAATATACGTGTTGTGGGTGTCCCAGAAGGAGAAGAGAAGGGAAAAGGAGGAGAAAAACTAATGGAAGAAATTATCACTGAAAATTTCCCAACTCTTATGAAAGACCTAAATTTGCAGATCCAAGAAGTGCAGCGCACCCCAAAGAGAATAGACCCAAATAGGCATTCTCCAAGACACTTACTAGTTAGAATGTCAGAGGTCAAAGAGAAAGAGAGGATCTTGAAAGCAGCAAGAGAAAAACAATCTGTCACATACAAGGGAAACCCAATAAGACTATGTGTAGATTTCTCAGCAGAAACCATGGAAGCTAGAAGACAGTGGGATGATATATTTAAAGTACTAAAAGAGAAAAACTGCCAACCAAGACTCCTATATCCAGCAAAATTGTCCTTCAAAAATGAAGGAGAAATTAAAACATTTATAGACAAAAAGTCACTGAGAGAATTTGTGACCAAGAGACCAGCTCTGCAAGAAATACTAAAGGGAGCACTAGAGTCAGATATGAAAAGACAGAAGAGAGAGGTATGGAGTAAAGTGTAGAAAGAAGGAAAATCAGATATGATATATATAATACAAAAGCCAAAATGGTAGAGGAAAATATTATCCAAACAGTAATAATACTAAAAGTTAATGGACTGAATTTCCCAATCAAAAGACATAGAATGGCAGAATGGATTACGACCCAGCAATACCACTGCTAGGTATCTACTCAAGGGACTTAAGGGCAAAGACACAGACGGACATTTGCACAGCAGTGTTTATAGCAGCATTATCTACAATTGCAAAGAGATGGAAAGAGCCAAAATGTTCATCAACAGACGAGTGGCTAAACAAACTGTGGCATATACCTACGATGGAATATTATGCAGCTTTAAGACAGACTAAACTTATGAAGCATGTAATAACATGGATGGACCTAGAGAACATTATGCTGAGTGAGTCTAGCCAAAAACTAAAGGACAAATACTGTATGGTCCCACTGATGTGAACCGACATTCGAGAATAAACTTGGAATATGTCATTGGTAACAGAGACCAGCAGGAGTTAGAAACAGGGTAAGATAATGGGTAATTGGAGCTGAAGGGATACAGACTGTGCAATAGGACTAGATACAAAAACTCAAAAATGGACAGCACAATAATACCTAAGTGTAATGTAACTATGTTGGAACACTGAATGAAGCTGCACCTGAAATATGGTTTTTTGTTTGTTTGTGTGTTTGTATCTTTTGTTTTTGTTTTTTTTCTTTTTCCTTTATATATATATATATTATTAGTATTATTATTTTAATTCTCTTCTCTATATTAACATTCTATATTTTTTTCTGCTGTTTTGCTAGTTCTTTTCCTAAATCGATGCAAATGTACTAAGAAATGATGATCATACATCTATGTGATGATACTAAGAATTACTGAGTGCATTTGTAGAATGGAATGATTTCTAAATGTTGTGTTAATTTCTTTTCCTTTTTTTGATTAATAAAAAAATTTTTAAAAAAAGGGAACCATTTTGGAAAAAGAAAAAAAAAAAAAGAAACAAGGCTACTGGAACACAGCTCTGTAGTTTCAGGTATTTGAATCGTTGGCTTCACAGCATGCCCTGTGGATTTTGGACTTTACATTACCATGGTCATGTGAGACACTTTTATAAATTTTTTATTTGTGAGTGTTCCCTATTGATTCTGTTTCTCTAGAGAACCCTAACTAATACAACTTGGTACCAGGAGTGGGGTGCTGCTGCAGTTTGCAAATACTGAACATGTTGGAACAGCTTTTTAAATGGATAAAGGGAAGAATCTGGAAGAGTTGTGAGAAACTTGATAGAGAAGGCCTAGAATGCTTTGAAGAGACTGTTGGTAGAAACGTGGACTCTAAAGATACCCTTGACCAGGCTCTAGACAGAAATGAGGCATGTGCTATTACAGACTGGAAGGAAGGTGACCCTTGTTTTAAAATGGCAGATAATCTGGCAAAATTGATGAGTGGCTTTAGCTGGAAGGCAGATTTTAAAAGCCATGAACTTGGATATTTAGCAGAAGAGATTTCCAAAGTAAATGTGGAAGGTGCCATCTAGTTTCTCTTAGCAGCTTATAGTGAAATGCGACTGGAAAGAGATGAGCTGAGAACTGAACTCTTGCGAGAAAAGAAACCAGAAATTGATGTTCTGAAAAATTCTGGACCTCCAGAAAGGGAGACCCCAGAAAATAGTGCCTTGTGTGAATATTTAACCAAATGTGGAACCAGCCAGTCATTTCAGAAAAAGACAGGATTGGACATAGAGTTATCCAGGAAAGATTTGTGGAAACTCCTTATGTCTGATGGGCATGATCCAAGGCTACTGCATAGAAAGCCAAAGAGAGTGGTGTGAGACCTATATAAACAGAGCCACTGCTAGTCTGGACTGAGGGGTTCAGAGAAGGGACACAATATAGGAAAAATAACTTCAGAGGCAAAACCATGGAGACTGAGGTCTGAAGTCAAGAAACCTTGGGCCAGGAGAGTGGACCCACCCAAGTCCATGGAGAGGGTGGGTTTGCCCCAAAGGCAGAGGATGGGCCTTCCACCTTGTTACAGTGGAATTGTCATGCCATTTCTGGCCTTGGAGAGGATGAAGCACATTCCTTGGGGTTTAGGGAGAGCCTGGCCGCCACCACATGAAGGGGTTGAGCATGCGCCCTGGAGAAGGCAGAGAGCCCAGGTACAGCCCCAATGCTTGGAGAGGGTGGAGCCAAGAAAAAGGTGGTCTCCCCAGTGTCCCCCAAGGTTGCGTTTGGAGAGAGGCAGGCCTCTGTGTAGGCCCTTGGAAGGGGTGGGGCTGCTGCTTTCAGAAGCCCCAAAGATAAATGATTCCCAGACTTTGAAATCTAATGGACTCTGCCCTGTGGGTTTTCTAAAATACATGGGTCCGGTGACCACTGTGTTCCTTCCACCCTATGGAAATTCCTGTATGTATCCTATGACTGTTCCTCCTTTGTATGTTGGCAGCAAATAACTTTTTATGAGTTTTCTAATTTTGATGAGACTTTGTACTGGTTTTAATCTTGTATTGCATTTGATTATTACTGAAATGCTTCAAAGTTTTCTGATATTGTTATGAAATTAATGTATTTTGTACATGGAAAAACATGTCATTTTTAGGGTCCAGAGGGTGGAATGTGCTGGTTTGAAAGGATGTGTGTCCCTAGAAAAGCCACGTTTTAATCAAATCCCATTTTGTAAAGGCAGAATAATTCCTATTCATTACTTTATGTTTGAATCTGTAATTAGATCATCTCCCTGGAGATGTGGTTAAATCAAGAGTGGTTGTTAAGATGGATTAGGTGACGATATGTCTCCACCCATTTGGCTGGATCTTGATTAGTTTCTGAAGTCCTATAAAAGAGGAAATATTTTGGAGAATGAGAGATTCAGAGAGAGCAGAGCAGAATGACATGTCCATGAAAAGCAGAGTCCACCAGCCAGTGACCTTTGGAGATGAAGAAGGAAAATGCCTCCCAGGGAGCTTCATGAAACAGGAAGCCAGGAGGAGAAGCTAGCAGATGACACCATGTTCACCATGTGCCTTTCCACATGAGAGAAACTGACTGTGTTCACCATGTGCCTTTCCACTTGAGAAAGAAACCCTGAACTTCACCAGCCATCTTGAACCAAGGTATCTTTCCTTGGATACCTTAGATTAGACATTTCTACAGGCTTGCTTTAATTGGGACATTTTCTTGGACTTAGAACTGTAAACTAGCAACTTATTAAATTCCCCTTTTAAAAGCCATTCCATTTCTGGTATATTGCATTCCAGTAGCTAGCAAACTAGAACAACATGCAAACATTCCATACATGGTATACAACCAATGGCTCACAATATCATTACATAGTTGTATATTCATCACCATGATAATTTTTTGAACATTTGAATTATTCCAGCAAAAGGAAGAAAAAATAAAAAAGAAAAAATCTCATATATTCCAGGCCTGTTACCCCTCCCTTTCATTGTCCACTAGTATTTCAATCTATTCAATTTATTTTAACATTTGTTCCCCCTATTATTTATTTCTTATCCATATTTTTTGCTCATCTGTCCATTCCTAGATAAAAGAAGCATCAGATACAAGGTTTTTACAATCACACAGTCACATTGTGAAAGCTATATCATTATTCAATCATCTTCAAGAAACATGGCTACTGGAACACAGCTCTACATTTTCAGGCAGATCCCTCCAGCCTCTCCATTACATCTTGAATAACAAGGTGATATCTACTTAATGCATAAGAATAACCTCCAGGATAACCTGTAGACTATGTTTGGAATCTCTCAACTATTGACACTCTGTCTCATTTCACTCTTCCCCCTTTTGGTCAAGAAGGTTTTCCCAATCCCTTGATGCTGAGTCTCAGCTCATTCTAGGGTTTTTCTCAATTCCTTGATGCTGAGTCTCAGCTCATTCTAGGATTTCTGTTCCACATTGCCAGAAAGGTCCACACCCCTGGGAGTCATGTCCCATGTAGACAGGGGGAGGGTGGTGAGATTGCTTGTTGTGTTGGCTGGAGAGATGGCCAATTGATTTTTTACATGGGCTAATTGATTTTATCAAACTGAGTAGAACTCCAGTCTATTCAACTGGAAAAAAGAATAGCATCTTCAACAAATGATTCTGGGGAAACTGGATATCCATATGAAAAAGAATGAAGGTAAATCCCTACCTCAATCCTATACAATAATCAACTCAAAATGGAAAAATAATCTAAATATAATAACCCAAGCTATAAAATTCCTAGCAGAAAACATACAGAAGCATAGGATCTTGTGTTAAGCAGTGGCTTCCTAGACTTTATACAAAAGCATGAGTAACAAAAGAAAATATAGATAAGAGGGACTTCATCATAAATAAAACTTTTGTGTTTGCAAAGGACTGCAAATGGAAGAAAACAACTTATAGAATGGGAGAAAATATTTGGAAACCACATATTCAATAAGGATTTAATATCAAAAGTATATACAGAAATCCTTCAACTCCACAACAAAAAGAAACAACCCAATTTAAAAATGGGCAAAAGACTTAGATATTTCTCCAGAGAAGAAATACAACTGGTCAAAAAACACATGTAAAGATGCTTAACATCATTAGCCTTTAGGGAAATGCAAACCAAAACCACAATGATAAATCATTTCATGTCCACGAAAACAGGTACTATCAAAAGAAAATTAGCAACAGAAAATAACAAGTGTCAGAAAGGATAAGGCAAAATAGTCACACTTGTTCATTATTGGTGGGAATATAAAATGGTACAGCCACTGTGGAAGATGGTTTGGCAGTTCCTCAGAAAATGTAGAATTACCATATGACCCAGCAATCCACTACTAGATATAAACCCAAAATAAATTGATAGCAGGAACTTGAACAGTTATATGCACACTGATGTTCATAGCAGCATTATTCACAATTGCCAAAAGATGGAGGGAATCCAAGCGTCCATCAACTCATGAATGAGTATGTAAAATGTGGTATATGCATACAATGGAATATTATTCATGTGTAAGACAAAAATGAAATTATGAGGCATGCTGCAACAGGGAATAACCTCAAAAACATTATTCTCTGTGAAATAAGGAAGACATATATGGACAAAATGTAATGGTTTCACTTAGGTGATTAGAAATAGCAAATTCACAGAGCTAGAAAGCAGATTAGAGGTTACTGGTGAGGGGTGGCAGTTGAGGCAGGATGGGTGAAAGGGGAATGTTTGTTTATAAAAAATATATAAAATAATAAACAGTAAAATAAAAATTTTTAAAGACACTAATTATAGTTGATGCCACATCAAAACAATACCCAGGGGCCTTAAAGAGCCTGGAATGAGAATGAGCCTAATCTGGAAATGGAACAACCTGAAAGCTGAGGGCACACCACAGGACTAGTTAGAATTCCAGAGGACAAGGGTAGAGATAAAGTTCAGAAATGTCAGATGTTCAGTGCCCCTGAGCCCTTAAAAACTGCTGAAAATCTTATCAGAAACAGAGCATCAGTGTCCGCTTTCAGGTACTAGAGGAAGAATATAGCCAGAACCCAGGGACACAAGGAGGGAAGTAAAGGAGAAACTACTCACACTGCCAATGGCGAAATAGGAGACCTGGAGAAAACATCCCAGGAAACAGAAGGGACTTTCATATAACACATGCCTTGTCCTCTCACAGAAAAGAAAAGGCAGGTGGCCTCCATGAGAAAAAAAGAAAGTGAAAAGACAACCCAAAGACTGGGAGAAAATATTTGCTAATCATATGTCTGATAAGGATTTACTATACAGAATATATAAAAACTCTTAC
The DNA here is from genome assembly GCF_023851605.1 of Tamandua tetradactyla. NCBI lineage: Eukaryota > Metazoa > Chordata > Mammalia > Pilosa > Myrmecophagidae > Tamandua > Tamandua tetradactyla. Next base: position 57,363,050 of record NC_135331.1, on the reverse strand, counting down.
ATCTCAACAACAAAGAAACAACCCAATTTTTAAAATGGGCAAAGTATTCGAGTAGACATTTTTCCCAAGAAGATATGTGAAAGGCCAATAAGTACATAAAAAGATGCTCCACATCATTAGCCATCAGGGAAATGCAAATCAAAACACAGTAAGTTACCATTTCACACACACTAGGATAGCTACAATCCAAGTGTTGGTGAGGATGTGGAGAAATTGGAGCCTATATACGTTGTTGGTGAGACTGAAAATTGTTGCAACCATTGTGGAATACAGTTTGGCAGTTTCTCAAAAAATATAAAGTTACCATATTTTTTTTTGGTAAGTGGATAAGTGGAATTACCAGCATTTCCACTCCTACGTGTATACTCAAGAGAACTGAAAAGGTGCTCATATAAAATCTTATACATCAATGTTCATGGCATGCATCATTTATAACAGCCCCAAAGTGAAAACACCCTAACATCTATCAGCTGATGAATGGATAAACAAAATGTATATTCATAAAATGAGGTATTATTTGACCATAAAAAGGAACAAGGTACTGATACATGCTATAACATCTTGAAAAATATTATACTAAGTAAAAGAAGTCAGGCATAGCAGGTCACACATTCTATGATTACATTGATGTGAAATGTCTAGAATAGACAAATCCATAGAGTCAGAAAGTAGATTATTGGTTTCCAAAGGCTAGGGTGAGGGAGGAATGGGGTGTGACTGCAAACAGGTGTGTATTTCTTTTGGGAGTAATGGAAATTTTTGGAATTAGGTAATGGTGATGGTTGCACGCACTGTGAATATACCAAAACCCACTGAATTGTACACGTTAAGATGGTAATATTTGTATTATTTGAGTTATGTCTCAATTTTAAAAAATTAATACGAAAAAACTTTACCTCAGACCAACTTCTACTGCTTAAACTCCTCTGTGGCTCCCTAGAGTACTGAAATCCAACCTCCTCGGCCTACAAAACCTTATATGAAATGACCCTTTCCTGTCTCTTGTCTCAGTCCTCAGACCCCATTTTTGTTACATAAAATTCTCACTGGCCTTCTCAATTCCAATTCGGGTGTTTATACTCAATTTTCCTCTTGCCTGCAGTGTTCCTTCCTTAGGGCTTCTCTTGGCTGTCTCCATGTAGTGGAGGTCTCAGATCAAGGCCACCTATTCAGGGGGTCTCCCTGACCATCCTCCTCACTGCCCCTCTTAGTGCCTTGTATTATTTTCTTCATAGCACTATCACTATCTGAAATTATTTGCATGTTTATTTACTCTCTCTCTCTGCTATAAAAATATACATTCTCTGAGAGCATAAATTTTGTATGTCTGTTTACTGCTATTACCCAGTGCCTCAAACAATGCCTGGCACAGAGTAGATGCTTCAAAATATATTTTGAAAAGAAGAAGAATAGTGTTTTGTAGGATGTTGACTTGAAGATTGATTTCAAGATCTTTTTTGGTAATTTAAATATGTATAGTAAACAGGAAATGTTTTTGTTAAGGAGAAAGAAAGTACTTTTTCCCCTAAAGTAAAATAACTGATTATTGCAGAATGAAAAACAGGAATGTGTAGGACAAAATGGATGGATACAGAAAGTTGTTGAAGTCCTGTTGGAAGTGAATTTTATTGGTTGTGCTTAAGGTTGGCTAAGATTTTATAAGATTTCTAATAGTTTTCTTTGTTGCATCTTCATGCAAAACAAGAATTTGGTTATCACTCTGTTAAAATGACAAATAATCTTCTTGTTATTTGTTTGCTCTTAGTAAGGAGCTATGAAGTGTTTTTAATCATCTGAAGAAAAAAAAGCAGTTTGGTGGCAAGGACTAACAAGATTGAGGTCCAGTTGGTTGAGAAGAAACAATAAATGTACATGGTCCAAGACACTGTCAAGTCACTGTTCCCGCAGTAAGATTTCTGGTTAGATGAAGTCTGAAATGTGGATGATAAAACTAGAGGAAGACACATTCCAGAAAGTGAACTGCAGTGCCAAGACCATGGCCATCGTCATGCTTACATATTATTTAGAGAATCGAAAGTCCTGGAAGATGTTTGAGGTGTGCACATGGGCAGTTGTGAGTGGTTAATGGAAATGGCATCACCACATGTTCTCTGTGCCCATTTTTCATGGCACTATGTTCCATCCCCCTTGCTTCTGGTATCTGCACAGAAGGCTGGGAATTACTTAACATGAGCTTGTAGATACATGCTGTACTCTTTAAAAGTCAGAAACCCCTATGGTCACTGAGTTATGCTGAGTTAGAGTTTCTTCCTTCAGTTCCTACTTTCTGTGTCTATGGTTTTCCAAATGCATGTTCTTAGACCCCTGTTATTGAAAATAGCTCCTAAATCATGAAAGCTTACTTAGCCCTTGGTGCTCACCTATTCATTCACCCCATTATTTATTAAAATTCTTTGCTGGGTTACATCTTGCAGTAGTTGGTAGAAAAAAGAATCTCAACCATCAAGAAGTATAAGGTCTATGATGGATGGTGGTGATGTAATTAACATTACAGAACTGTATACTTGAAAGTGGTTTAAATGGAAAACATTATTTGGTAGTTAGATTCAGATGTCAGCTTGGCTAGGTGAAGGTGCCTAGTTCTATTGCTGTGGACATGAGCCAATAGCATGTGAACCTCATCTGTTGCTGATTACATCTGCAGTCTGCTAGGAGGTGTGCCTGCTGCGATGAACGATGTTTGATTTAATTGGCTGGTGCATCGATGAGAGATCTCAACGTAGCACAGACCAAGCAGCTCAGCATATCTCATCTCAGCACTCTCAGTTCAGTCCAGTCCTTTGGAGATGTAGAAAGGAATCACCTTGGGGAAAGTTGTTGGAACCCAGAGGCCTGGAGAGAAGGTCAGCAGAGATCACCCTGTGCCTTCCCATGTAAGAACCTCAGTTGAAAGTTAGCTGCTTTTTCTCTGAAGAACTATACGTTAACTAAATAAATACCCTTTTATTGAAAGCCAATTCATCTCTGGTGTGTTGCATTCTGGCAGCTAGCAAACTAGAACAATTATGTTGTATAGATATGACCACAGAAATTTTTTAAAATAAGTGTTTTAGCTTGCTAGCTGTCAGAATGCAATATACCAGAAACACAATGACTTTTAAAAAGGGGAATTTAATAAGTGGCTAGTTTACAGTTCTAAGGCCAAGAAAATGTCCAATTAAAACAAGTCTATAGAAATGTCCAATCAAAGGCATCCAGGGAAAGATACCTTGGTTCAAGCAGGCCAGTGAAGTTCAGGGTTTCTCTCTCAAGTGAGAAGGCACATGGAGAACACAGTCAGGGCTTCTCTCTCAGCTGGAAAGGCACATGGCGAATAGGGAGTCATCTGCTAGCTTTCTCTCCTGGCTTCCTGTTTCATGAAGCTCCCTGGGAGGCATTTTCCTTCTTCATCTCCAAAGGTCACTGGCTGGTGGACTCTCTGCTTTGTGGTGCTGCAGCATTCTCTGCTCTCTCTGAATCTCCCATTCTCCAAAATCTTCCTCTTTTATAGGACTCCAATAAACCAATCAAGACCCACCCAAATGGGTGAAGACATGTTGTCACCTAATCCAGTTTAACAACCACTCTTGACTAAATCACATCATCCAGGGAGATGATCTGATTATAGTTTCAAACATAAAAGTATTGAATAGGGATTATTCTACCTTTATGAAATGGGATTTTGATTAACACATGCCCTTTCTTGGGGGCATACATCCTTTCAAACCAGCACAATAAGTATATGGTCTAGCGGGTGGAAAGCGACCAAGGAGACCAATAGGTTGTAGCGCACTGTGATGGGAGTCAGTACTACAGTACAGAATGTGTATCTTGGCCCATTTTGGGGGGGTAAGGAAGGCTCCCTGGATGAAGGGTCATTTAAGCTAAGATGTAAAGAAAGAACAGGAATTAAGGTGAAAGAGGAAGCCATATGTACAAAATCTCGAGGCATAAAGAAACATGCACAGGACTGCTTGCTACTGAAGCTGCAAGGAAAAGCAGAAGAAATTTTCTTTTTAAATACTTACCTCTTCACTGCTCACTTTACATCAGTTAAAAATAAATAAGTACATACTTGCCTTAAGAATATGAACCATTAAGCACATACTTGTATTATGAGTATGAGTTACTGAGTATATCATTTATTGAAACTCAGGAACCTGTAAAAAAAATATATATATATATATATATTCTGAATGAATGAATGAATGGAGTCTAATTGTGTACATTAGTAATTAAGACATTTTGTGGTATTGGGGTGTGGACAGAGGTGGTAACTTTTAATGAAAACCTCAGACACCCCATTTCTGGGTACACTGAGGTCATGCATATAGAATCTAGAGGGTGATAAGAACAGCGGGAGTGAGGAAAATGTACCTACCTCATCATCATTTCCAAATTTCCCGAAGGGAACATTTTGTAGTTGTGGAAACCATGATAAAACTGCCCAAAGCTTATGAACTCAGCTCTAGATAAATCATGCCATCTAATTCATGATTCTGTTTGTTCCCTGAGAGGCAAGGTGAGGTGCACGTGCTTAATCTGGGAACATCGGAGGAGATCAAAGGGAAGATGGCCGTAAAGCAGCACAGTGATGTGTCCGCTGACTACTGTACAGCCCAGCCGCCGGGCTCGGGTTTTGTCCTTGTAAAGGGCAGTAATGTAGAACAAAGGCCCTGTAAACCACAGAGCACAAAGCACATCTGCTTTGTGGCCCAGTAAGAAGGACAGCAGGAGGGAAGGGTGGCACAACAGCTGTTGTGAATGGAATTAGAAGCAACCGTGGTGGTGTCCATGATGGGAGGGGAGGGGCATGTCAGGGTGGTGGGAGCCACATGGCTGATGTCAAGAGAGGCAAATGGTGGGAACCAGAAGGACAGCCCTTAGAAGCAGACACCCCGAGGATTCTGCAAAGGATCTGAGTCCTGGGGTTGCCACATTTCGCTGGTGAACACTGAGGCACATGCCACTGTACAGCCTAGGGAAAGGAGAGTTACACAAATGACATAGAGGATTGTGTTCATATCCTGTTAGTCAAATGAAGAAAATATCCTGTTTTTATTCTCAGATGATCTATGAATCATATATGACATAAATTAAGTGGTAGCAACATTGGAGAGCAAACCATCTGTCACTGTATAATGAGTTTCATCATATGGCAAAAGAAAATTCTTACCTCTAAGCTAAACTGGGTTCAAAAACAACCTAAAGATAATTTAGGTTTAGATCATCAAATTAGGAGCAAACGTTATTCTTTTATTTTTTTAAATATTTTTATTGATAAATCTTAACATGCAAACATTCTTAACATACAACATGTACATCATAACATGGTGTACAATCAGTGGCTCACAGTTTCATCACATAGTTGTGTATTCATCACCATGATCATTTTTTTTAACATTTGCATCACTCCAGAAAAAGAAATAAAAAATAAAAAACTCATACATACCATACCCCTTACCCCCCTCCTCATGGACCACTAGTAGTTCCATGTATCCAATCTTTTTTATCCTTGTCCCCCCATTATTTATTTATTTTTATACGTATTTTTTCACTCATCTGTCCATACCCTAGATAAAAGGAGCATCAGGCACAAGGTTTTCACAATCACACAGTCACATTGTAAAAGCTATGTCATCATACAATCATCTTCAAGAAACAAGGCTACTGGAACACAGCTGTACAGTTTCCGGTACTTCCCTCTAGCCACTCCAATATACCATAAACTAAAAATGGATACCTACATAATGCATAAGAATAACCTCCAGAATAACCTCTCAACTTTGTTTGAAATCTTTCAGCCACAGAAACTTTATTTTTTCTCATTTCTCTCTTCCCCCTTTTGATCAAGAAGATTTTCTCAATCCCTTGATGCCAGGTCCTGGCTCATCCTGGGATTTCTGTTGCACTTGCCAGAGAGATATCCCACGTAGTAAGGGGGGCGGGGGAGCAGTGAGTTCACTTGTCATATCAGCTTAGAAAGAGAGACCACATCTGAGCAATAAAAAAGGTTCTGTAGGGGTGACTCTTAGGCCTAATTTTAAGTAGGCTTAGCATATCCTTTGCAGAATAAGTTTAATAAGGGCAAACCCCAAGATCAAGGGTTCGGCCTATTGATTTGGTTGTCTCCACTTCTTGTGAGAATATTAGAAATTCTCCAAAGGGCAAGTTGAATATTTCCTCCTCCCCCCCCCCCCCCCCCCAGTGCCCCAAGGGGACCTTGCACATACTTCTCTATTTACTGCCCAGATTACCTGGGGATATATCGGGGCATCATACTAACCTGGACAAACCAACAAAGCCTCATGTCATATTCAAGATTCAGTTTAGGATGTTCACCTAAACTGACCATACAAATTAAATTAGGAAATGCACTACCTGAAATATAAATTTTTCACCAAGTAAACACCTCTCCCTTTGGTCTCACACAGAAGTCGAAGTTTTAAAATATTGACGATATCATCCTTTACCCTGTATTCTGATTTACCTTAGTTCTATCCAAATCGGCTCCATTCATACCTCTACCCAAAGTCAGATCCCTTTTCCAACTTTTTAAATGGTTCCTGTATGGGGTACTGCTGACTTTCATAGTTTCAAGGAGCAGAAGTTATTGACCTAAGAAAAGAAAAGTTTGGAAGAATTAGAAAGTTAAGTGGTACAAGGAAATTAAAGGCTAGTTTGGAAATAATAACCAAATGTAATAGTGTAGAGTTTAAAACTTGAAAAGGTAAGACCTTTGGTAAAACAACAACATCAACAAATACACACATACACACACAGGTACCATACATATCAGCTTGAACAATTGCATGAAAAGCTGTAAGTGAAAGTGATTTTTAGAAAGTTTAAATATAAGAAGGTAAGCAGAAACGTTATCACTCAGCTTGACCAGACACACTGATGTAATATTTAGGTATGTCTTAGACAGTTGATTAGACACATTTTAGGTTTATAAGAAGGAGCCGACATCACTCCAGAAAATAAAAAAGAAAAAATTCATACATACTGTATCCCTTACCCCCTCTTCATGGACCTCTAGTATTTCCATCTATCCAATTTATTTTAGCCTTTGTCCCCCCACTGACAAGCTCTTGATCTTGAGGTTTGCTCTTATGAAACTTATAACTGTACTAAAGAAGCTATGCCTACCCATAATAATGCCTAAGAGTTGCTTCCAGAGAACCTCTTTTGTTGCTCAGATATGGTCTCTCTCATTCTAAACCCAGCACTGCAAGAAAAATCATTCCCTGCCCCCGTACGTGGGACATGACGTCCAGGGATGTAAGTCTCCCCAGCAATGTGAGACATGACTCCTGTGGATGAGCCTGGCCCTGGTACCGTGGGATCGACAATGCTTTCCTGGCCAAAAGGGAGAAAAGAAATGTAACAAAATAATGCATCAGTGGTTAAAAGATTTCAAACAGAGTTGAGAGGCTATTCTGGAGGCTACTCTTATGCAAGCTTCAGCTAGTAATATTGCTAATTGCCATGATATGCCAAGCCCCAACCAACGGTATTCCTGTAAACCCCAAAGAATACCTTGAGCTCTATCTGAGACTCTATAAAAAGTTTCAGTCACTAAATTTATTTTTCAGAAACCTAAAACCTCCTGTTTGTTCCTAGGCCAGATAAGCCCTGAAATCCAGGGTTACCAGTCTCTCCAAGAACACCAGTTGCATCCCTCTACCCTATAATGTTGACACTCCTTTTCAACATGAATAAGTTAGAATGACCATTGCCCAAATATCCTTAAAGAATGGGAGAAGGATGAAAGAAGAAGGAGGAGATGTCTCAGAGAAGATAGGATTTAACAAATAAGTATGACTAATGAGTCATTATAGTGGTATTTTTTTTTCAGCCTCCAGTGTCTTAGAGCACCTAAAAGAAATCACCTGAAATTGTGCAACTGTAACCCATGCCATACTGTGAAATTAAACTACTTTTCAAATGTGCTTTGAAATTTATCACTTTTTTTGTATATATGTTATATTTCACAATTAAAAAAAAAAAGGTTAAAAATTTAAAAAGGAGGAGGAGGAGCCTAGTGTTGGCTTGTGTGGGTTTGGTTTTGCAGAACAGCCTGCTGTGTGGTCTCCTCTGTCAAGCCATCCCACACACTCCATCACTAGCTAATCTTACCAAAATGGGCCTTTAATCACTATAAGACCTTCAGTGCGTTTCCATGTCTTACTAAATCAGCTCTGAACTCTGCCTTGTTTTTGAGCTCCACCCTACCTATTTAACCTTCCTCTTAGTACTCCCCAGGTTCCACTCCTCTCTCAGTCCTGTCTATCCAAGCTTTTGCCCAAGATGCTGCCTTTGAAATATATGCTGTCTCCTGTCGGACTCGCCAAATACCACCCTACCTTCAGGGTCAAGCCTACATTTCAATTACACCAGGGATCTTTCTTGATTGCCCCTTTCTTTGAAACCCTAAAACAATGGCTCAATTTTCTTCTGCCATGTAATAGTCTCTATTTGTTTATACATATCAGTGAATAGAGGAAAGAGAAGAAAGAAATTAATAACAAAGAAAAAAGTGTCAAGAAAAATTAGAGTCGAGAGAAAAAGCACCCATTTTAGATTCTGATATGGAGGTGGGTGTTGGGAGATGGATGGAGAGGACATGCGCCAGGGGATAAGAGTGGTTCCAGAAACCTTTGACGCAGGAAAGGAAGTACGGTCAGTTATAATGAGCACTGTACTTTCCAAGTCCCTTGACACTAACATCTTAAATTCTGCAGTATTATAAGGAATAAGAAATTCACTTCATGCATGTTCCAGATAACAGAAGTTTTTGCAAATTCTCAGGCCCCACTCCAGACCTACCTTATCAGAAACTCGGGGTGGGCCCAGCAATCCATGTTTCAATAAGCACTCCAGGTGGTTCAGGTGCACAGTAATGTTAGAGAACCACTAATATGCACAGAAACTTTTAAAAAATGATACATTATATGAAAATGCTTCTATAATGTATTACATACTTCCTTGCCTTCTGGAACAGACTGTACTACATACAAAGTGCTCCTTCCTGGTGGGGCCAGAGTCACCATGATAAACATCACTTCTTGCCCAGGTACACTGTAACAATTGGCACACCCAAGGGAGAACACTCAGACACCATACTGCCAGGGACGCTGTCCACCTGAGCGCCTCATTATGGGCAACTGACGGCACCCATAAGTTTGGGTCCACTAGCTCTGCTCAGTACCTATAACAACACTGTGCAGAGGCATTCTGGTGTCATATTCCAATGTCTTTTTACTAAAGAAGTAGTGGAAACTCTTAAGTAACTCTTTTCTTAAGTGGATTTCACTTCTTATATTATCCAGGATTCACTGAATCTCCTCCAAGTATCACAGTGTTCTTGTCACATACCAGTTTGCCCAGGAACAACTACTTCCCCTTTTGAAAGAATTCTCAAAATCTGCATCTGAAATTGCTCAAAGGTCAGGTTTTTAATAAGACATCTCACAAACCAATGACTGTGGGGCTTAGCTTTACTTGAATATATTGTGCTGAACTTATTGCCATCCTCATACTAGTTGAAATTAGCTTCTCTTTCCCCATTTGCAGCTTTTTGTTTGTTTCAGACCAATGGCAGCCAGCCTCAGGATCACAGTCTTCGAGAAGAAAGCATCACCTTGATGACACCTTAATTTAGACTTTTTTTCTAGCTTCAAAACAATGAGCTAATAAATTCCCATTGTCTAAGCATGTTATTTGCTTTGGCAGCCAGAAGACGAAAACATCATGAATCCAAGAGTAAAAATATATGAAAATTTGAAAGATAGTTCTAAAAATGACTTTCAGAGGAGTTATATCAATGTTTCCCAGACATGGATGATGGAATCTTTTTAAAGATACCATTAAAGAGAAGGAAATTTCTCTTTACTTTGGATTTCCTAAGGTCCTAAGACATCCTCACAAGACAGTCACCATTAGAAGAACTTCAAGCATTTCTCTTCAGATGCTGACCTTATACAGTTTTCTTTTTCAATTCAATTTTAAGACTCTAACTGAAAACTCGCTTTTGACCTAGTTTCTCAGTACGTATGAAATCACAGAACTTACAGTCTTACTATGATATTTGTAAAGGCTCTGTTCTTTTTTTTTTTATTGAAAACAAGAGTCAAGAATCATGTGAATCAATGTAACTGTGTGATTGTGAAAACCTTGTGTCTGATGTTCCTTTTATCTACCTTATCAGCAGATGAGTAAAACATACGGAATAAAAATAAATAATAGGGGGAACAAATGTTAAAATAAATTTAGATTGAAATGCTAGCGATCAATGAAAGGGATGGGTAAGGGGTATGGTATGTATGCATTTTTTCTGGTTTTTTTTCTGTCTTTTTATTTCTTTTTCTGAATTGATGCAAATGTTCTAAGAAATGATCATGATGATGAATGCAACTATGTGATGATATTGTGAATTACTGATTATATATGCAGAATGGAATGATCATATGTTAAGGATGTTTGTGCTTGTTCATTGTTACATTTTTTAAAAAATTAATAAAAGAAAAAACAAACAAAAAAGGATCGTGTGAATATATTTGATAAAATTGCATTTAAAAAGAAAGTCAAGAGTCTTAAAATCAGAAGGAAAGACAATTCTGAGTGAATCAACCCCTGCTTGTATAATAGAGCTTGGTGTCTTGTGGTATCTATCTCTGTATTCTGAGACATCTCTTTGCTCATAGAAAAGCACTATTATTTACTGGGAGTCAAGAGGCTCCCTTACCATGTGCGCAGTCCTGGCCTTCATTTCTAAGACAGTCGAATTTCAAAAGTTAACCATTTAAACTTTTATGTGGCCTGGGAATTCATGTTTTAAAAGACTACCTCAATTCTCAGCCCATGCACCCCACCCCCACCCTGAAAAAAAAAACCACACACACAGAAAACAACTACCTTAAGCCCTCAATCTTGGGGCCTACCATTATGAAGCTTACTCCTGAACAGGAGAAGCTAAGCCTACTTACAATTACGCCTAAGGGTCACCACCAGAAAACCTCTTTTGTTGCTCAGATGTGGTCTCTCTCTAAGCCAATGCTGCAAAAAAAAACTCACTATCTTCTTGTTACATGGGACATGACTCCCAGGGATGAGCCTGGCCCTGGCACCATGGGATTGAGAATGTCTTCTTAACCAAAGAGGGAAAATAAATGCAACAAAATAAAGTTTCAGTGGCTGAGAGATTTCAAATAGAATTGAGAAGTCATTCTGGAGGTTATTCTTACACATTATAGAGATATTCCTTTTTAGTTTCATATAATATTCTTTTTCTTTGGCTTTTATAAAGGGGATTTATTAGATTACACATTTACAGTTCTAAGGCCATGGAAATGTCCAAATTAAGGCATTAACAAGAGTATACCTTCACCTGATAATGTCCAGGGTCTTTCTGTCAGCTCAGAAGGCATATGGCTGACATTTCCTTGTCCTTTGCTCCCGGATATTGTTGCTTTCAGTATCTGATTCCAGTGGCTTACTATGTTGGCTCTCCAAGCATCTCCAAACAGCTGTGTCTATCTGCTCTCTAAATGAGTTCTGTGTTCTTTCTCTCTCAGTGAGCTTCTTTAAGAACTCCAGTAAACTACTTAAGACCCACCTAGAATGAGTGGGTTCACAACTCCATGAACATAATCTAATTTAAAGGTCCTACCCTAAATGGCAGGTCTGCCTCCACATGATTGAATTAAGATTAAAAGACCATGGCTTTTCTGGGGTACATAACAGTTTCAAACCAGCACACCAGTTATATATTTGCAAATATCTTTGGCCATTCCCTACATGGGACATGACATCCAGGGGTGAAAGTCTCCCTGGAGATGTGGGAGAGGACTCCCAGGGATGAATCCAGACCTGGCATTGTGGAATCAACAATTACATCCTGACCAAATGGGGGAAAAGAAGTATAATTAATAAAGTATCAGTGGCAGAGAGAGTTCAAATAGTGTCGCGTAAGCACCTCTGGAGGTTGCTCTTATACAAGCTTCAGTTAGACCTTGCTACCTATCATACCCTGCCAACCCCCAACCGGGACCATTCTAGCCAATCCTAAAGAACACCTAAGGCAATATACAAGATTCCACAAGGGTTCCAGGTACTAGAGTAACTTGCCAGAAACCTACAACCTCCAGATGGGTCCCATAAGTCCTGAAACCTAGCCCAGCCTCTCCAGAACATCAGATAGTTCCATCTTCCTACCCCATATTAGTGACAGACACTTCCAATATAAAAAATTTAGAACTGCCATAGCCCAAACACCCCTAAAGAGAAGGATGGAAAGATCAAAGGTGATGGTGGAATTACACATAGAAGATTAGGACTTAACAAATGAATATGAATGCTGAATCATTAAATTGATATCTCTTTTAGTCTCTGGTATTTTAGAGCAGCTAGAAGTAAAAACCTAAAATTGTGAAATTGTAACCCATGTCAAAGTCTGAAATATGTTCTACAACTAATTGTGGTGCTCTGCTTGGAAATTTATAGCTTTTTTTTGTATATATGTTATTGTTCACAAAAAAAAGAAGGGGAAAAAAAGTCAATTGTGATAATAAAAAAGTATTTAAGCCCTCTAGCCTCCTATATTCTGGAGCAACTAGAAGGAAAAATATGAGAGGATCATATGGTAGCCCATGACAAACTCTGGATCTGTCCTGTAACCACTTTTTGAAAAGTGCTTTAAAAGCTATTGCTTTTTTATTTCTTTGCTTTGTACATATGTTATACTATACAATAAACAAAGTTAAAAAAAAAATTCCTTTGGCCATTACATGGCTTGTCTTTTCCTTCTCTTCATAGTGTTATTTGATGAATAGAAACTCATAACATTAAATAGTCCAAATTATCAATCTTTTCCTTAATTCAGTGCTTTTTATACTCTTTAAGAACTCTTTTCACACCCCATCTGGGTACTTTGAAAGGGGATAATGAATAATTATTTTTCCTCAGAAGGTTTACTCACTGTTGTTTGTTTGCAAGTAATAAGAAATTAACATGGGGGTAAGTCTCTTTTGGGGGTTCAAGGACACTTGGATTTATACAAACTCAGAATGGTTTGTTTCCTTAAAGAAATTTTGTCTGAGAAGCAGGCATTTTCTGTAGTCATTTAATCTATCAATGCCATCTTCTCTACCTGAGTCCTGCAGAAATCAGACATCTTCAGTCGATATTTAGATTGTTTGATCTTCCTCCCAAGAAATAAGGGCAGGTGGAAAGGATTTTGCTTATCCAGAACAAGTCCTATATTTAGGTCCTCTTTCACCATCAGTGGGGTGCAAGAGACAGCACTGCCCTCGCTGCCTCACCATGGTGTGTGCCTTCCACTAGTGGTTTGGATTCTCAGCTGATACTGCATCGGACTGGCTCCTGAGACCTCTGGTTAAAGGTGACCACATGCCTTGTGTCTGATGGGCTTTAGAGGCTCTGGTATCCTCCACCTTTAAACAAGTTGTGTGCTGTTGACCTAGTTACGGTGTTTTGGTATTATTGGCAGCCAGTAAATTGCTATTTCTGCATGCTGTGGTTACTGTTGTCCAGGCCCCCACACTTGCAGCAGGCCGCGTGGGGCCCATCCCTGGCTAAGCTTGCTGGTGTCAGGAAGGGACACAGAAATCCACTTCTCCAAGATCTGGGGTTTGTGCAGGCCAATTGCTAATCACAATTTTGATAAGCTACTTTGGATCACCAGGGACCTGGCTCTGAGAAGGGTCCTTGTTCCAGCCCACCCCAGATGAGAGCAGCAGAAGAGACTTAGAGACGCGAGCCCTCCTCAGCTAAGTGTGAGGACAGCTGAAGAACTGCATTTGCTGGGCAGGTCAAAAAAGCACAGCTTTGGGGAGCCATAAAAGAAGCCCCTGGTTCCTTCCTGGTCCCTCCCTCATCCCCTCTCCAGAGCAGTTTGGAGCTGGCTAGAGCTGCCTTTGCAAGTAGATGGCCTTGTTTCAGCACTGAAATACTGAAATGGGAAAATCCTCTCCAGCATGCCCCTTCCCCATCCCAGAATTTGCCCTCCATGCCCATATAATATTCTTGATATGATAAAATCATGGACAAAATTTTTAATTTAGAGATGTCAGATATTGAGAAAAAGGGAAATAGGGTGTAAGATATGCAGGAGCTCTCTGTACTCTTTGCCACTTTCTTATAGATCTAAAATCTTCTTAAAATATATATATGCATATATATATATTTTAAGGTTCTAACTTACCAGGTGCTTATAATGTATTTAAAAAACAGAAATCATAGAGGAGAAATACTCCATACAGATTTACTAGAAGAGAAAAAAATTGTTACTTATTATTTGCTTTAGTTATTATAAACTTTCTTTATAAAAAATAGCTCTGTGACTACACTAATAATTGTTGTAAATGATGAACGATGATAGAGAAATAAAAGAGAGTAAGAGGCAAGGTCAGAGATTAGGATGAAGGCTGAGGAAGCCCAATTGTGAGTTCAGAAGTTGCTGAGCAGGCCTAGCAAGCTCAGAGAGCTCACAGCAAGGCTGGGCAACCTGCTCAGCCTCATTTCCTGGCACCTCCCATCTTGACCAACACTGTGTCCCAGTGGCATTGAGCTCAGTAATCCAGAAAGGGAAATTTTGATGTATAAGGGAAGTTATAAAAATCTGAGAATATAGAATATAGAGACTCCCTCTCTACATCCCAGACTATCCAGAACTGTCTGTGTCAAAATCTGGGCATCGATGAGGGTGAAAAGCTAAGCTACTTAGGGAAAAATTCAAGTCAGATTCTATATTCCCTTTCCCCTCCAGGAGCTCACCGTGGTGCTGGCCAATTTTTCTCAGATGAAAGATGTTCAGATACATACAAACTGCAGAGTCATTTTCCCTTTCATGGATGGTGGTGCTGATTCATATCCATAACCTACCTGAAAAATTACTCCCATCAATAACACAGATTTTAATAGATCCCTGTAGACTAAGTAACCATATATAGTACTGTAGATGAAATGAAAATACTTAAATAAGAATTAAAAACTTAGCTTAAACTTACTTTCACATTAGGAACTGATAATCATAAAATTGATCATTAAAAAAACTCTTAGCTGGTTTTATTCTCATATCAGTCCAGTGAGGCAGATAGAACACATATTATTTCCATTTTATAGATGAGAAAACATGACAGTCTGATAAGTAAATTGTTGAAGGGCATGCAACCTGTAAGTAGCTGAGCCAGATTTAGAAATTTAAACCCAGGTCATCTGGCTTCAAATTTTGACTCTACCTACCATTCCATGTAGTTTTCTATGCTGGCCACTCTATATGCTCAGTCTGCCTGGCACTGCCAGGTCCCTTCATAAGCTCCAAGCTTGCAGCTTGAATGAGGTGAAGGTAGATTCTGGGTATGTTCTGGAAATAAGTTGTGGCTTTCACACTGGCAGGGGAGCTTAACCTTACATCTCTCACTGTCATCACCATATGTTGCCAAGTGATGAGAATTGGCCTTTTTCACAGCGATATTTCACAAAAGGAATGGGTTCTAGGTAACATGGAGGAGTTTTCTTCCACAGCATTTAAAACATCTCCACTGACATGACATGATCTCTGAAATTCTGAGATTTGCCTTAAAATAATCCAGCAGGACACAGAAAGAAAAGGGAAGATGGATGAAATAGGGAATGGTCATATACTGATAAAATCTGAAGCTAAGGGATAGGTGCATGAGGCTTGATTATATGATTTCCTCTACTTATGTATAAGTTTGCAAATTTACATACTAAAATATATAAATAGCAATAAATAACTTCAAGCCTCCCTGGGTGAACAAAAGTTATCTAAAGTTTAAAGAGTTAGGGTAGGCTAAACAATTTTAACATATAGACCTTAAAAGATAACCACACCCAACACAATAAGAGCATATTTCTCCCCAACAAAATATGTCAGGGTAGGTTTTCCAGCCTGGAGGCATGGAGGTTCCGTGAGGTCATTCACTTAGCCTGATGGAGGTTCTACCATCTTCAGTATGTGGCTTGCGTGTTACTCTGCCTGTCACCATCCCAGCCAATGGAGAGGAGGAAAGGAACACGATATCCAGGCTCTTGAAAGCACAGTCCAGAAGTGGTACATACTTACTCCACTCACATGTTATTAGCAGGAGCTTAGTCAGATGAAACACCTAGCTGCAAAAGAGACTTACTGGGAAATGTGATTCCTAATTGGACAGGCATCAATCATCCTGCTAGAGCTGCTGTGGAAGACACAGAGAACAGATTTTGGTGCTAAACTAGCTGTCTCTGCCACGCAATCTGGCAGACTTGGCCATTAACATAGACTGAGGACAATTTTTCATAAAGCTTGTGAAATTTCACAGCCTCTTACACGTTTAGGCCTCTGCGAAGGCCCTGAGAGAAGCCTGTATTAGTTACCTATTGTTGTATAACAAATTACTCCAAAACTTGCCAGCTTAAAACAACAAACATTATCTAACACAGTTTAAGAGTCAGGAATCTGGGAGTGATTCAGTTGGATGGTTCTGGCTCAGGATATCTCATGAGGTTGCAGTCAGCTGTTGGCCAAGCCGTGGTTATCTGAAGGCTTGACTGGGCCTGGAAGATTCATTTCCAAGATGGCTCACAATGAGGAATTGTATTAAGTGATCCATAAGGACACTTTCAGCCAGCTCTTGAAGTCTATGATTTAATGATATGTCTCTCTATGCCTTAAATTCCTCAACCATAAAATGTGGGTAATAGTCCCTACTTTCTAGAGTTGTAGAGATGATGAAGTAAGTAGCTTACATAAAGTGCCTAGCATTTTATTGTTAGCCATTCTTATTGTTTTATCCCTGAAAAGTGACCAGCCTCAGAAAACCTATTTGAATGCTTTTACAGTGTCACAGTAGTTTGTAATTTCAATTTTCACCTCAGATGATAGTATACATTTCTATAAATTGGAAAAGGACAAAATGAAGTGATATTGAGATTATAGAACAACAGGAACTCTATGTATTACTAATAAGAGTATGAATTAAAATTACTTTGGTAAAATACTTGGAAATTTATATACTTAAGCTAAATATATATGTATCCTTTGAGGCAGCAAACCCTCTCTGAATATAAACCCAAAAGATATCAGTGCTTAAGTCCACCAAAAGACACGTACAAGGATATTTATAATTTCTTTATTAATAATAGACAAAACTTGAAACAACCCCAATGTCCTCCAACAGTAGAATGAAATAAATATAGCAATGAAGAAAAACCAATATTACCAACATGGTGTTGATTAAAAGAAGCCAAGCATTACAAAATGCATAATTTATGATTCCATTATAAGATGTTCAAAATTGATAAAGGTCAGAGTGGATATTACCTTTAAGGTGATACTGCCTGAAAGAAGGGTTCAGGAATTCTGCTGGAGTGCTGGAAAAGTTCCACATATTGATCAGTGTAGTGGTTATACAGGTGTGAAAAGCAACATGTAAAACTCGGTCAAACTTAAGATTTGTACATTTTATTGTAAGTTGCACCTCAATAAAACTTTTTTTAAAGATGTTAATGGTATAAAGAAATACACTACTGGTATCACTGATGTAGGGTAAAAGGCTTAACATTGATTAGATCTGTACAACTCTGTTTCGTTTTAGCTAATATCCTTGAAAATTAAGGTCACTAGGCAGCAATTAATGAACAATTATTTGTCACCCCTGTATTATATACAACCCTATTCATTATCTCAACTATTCATTTATTTCAGAAATAATTGAATAAATAGTACAATTCTAGGAAATGGGACCATTAACTATGAACAAAATTGATGAAGCTCTTGCTAAGATTTTTAGGACAAGATAGAAAATTAAATCAGTAGCCCAGTAAGTGCATGTCACAAATACTATGATAGGGGAAGTAGAAGGTACTTCCTACTATTGGAGCACATAGTAGGGGCAACAACCCAGAAAGGAAAGACTTCTAAGAAAAATAGACGCCGAAACTAATAACTTTCAAATAGTAGTTGCCTTTTATTTCACAGACCAAAGGGAATATGGCATATTCTAGGACCTTAGAGAAGCTGGACATAAAATGTGTTGAAGAGGGAGCTAGGAAGTATCATAAGTGATGCTAGAGAAGTCAATCCATGAAGGGCCCTGTTTTAGTTCATAAGATGCCAGAATGTAATATACCAGAAATGGAACAGCTTTTAAAAAGGAAATTTATTAAGTTGCAAATTCACAGTTCTAAGGCCGTGAAAATGTCCAAATTAAGGCATTGAAGGAAAGATACCTTGGTTCAAGAAGGCTGATGATATTCGGGGTTTCTTTCTCAGCTGGGAGGGCACATGGTGATGTCTGCTAGCTTTCTCTCATCTCATAAGGCTTACTGCAGGACTGTTTTCCTTCTGCTCTGAAGGTCTCTGCTTTTTTTTTTTCAAAATGGTTCCCTCTTAAAGGGCTCCAGTAAGCAACCCCACCTTGAATGAGTGGAGACATATCTATATGGAAACTACCTGTTCTAGTTTGTTAGTTGCCGGAATGCAACACACCAGAGACAGATTGGCTTTTAATGAAAGGGGATTTATTTCATTAGTTCTTCAGAGGAAAGGCAGCTAACTTCCATCTGAAGTTCTTTCTTACATGGGAAGGCTCAAGGTAATCTCTGCTGGCCTTCTCTCCAGGTCTCTGGGTTCCAACAACTTTCCCCAGGGTGATTCCTTTCTGCATCTCCAAAGGCCTGGGCTGAGCTGCAAGTGTTGAGATGAGGTATGCCAAGCTGCTTGGGCTGTGCTACATTGAGCTCTCTCATTTAAGCACCAGCCAATTAAGTCAAACGTCATTCATTGCAGCAGGCATGCCTTCTAGCCGACTGCAAATGTTATCAGCAACAGATGAGGTTCACATGCCATTGGCTCATGTCCACAGCAACAAAACTAGGTGCCTTCACCTGGCCAAGTTGACAACTGAATCTAACTACCACACTACCTAATCAAAAGATTACCACCCACTCTAGCCTCCTATATCCTGGAGCAGTTAGAAGGAAAAATATGAGAGGATTGTATGGTAGCTGTGCTGTTTTGAAAGGATGTATGTCCTCTAGAAAAGGCATGTTTTAATCTAAATTCCATTTCATAAAGGTAGAATAATCCCTATTCAATACTGTATGTTTGAAAGTGTAACAGATCATCTCCCTGGAGATGGATTTAATCAAGAGTGGTTGTTAAGCTGGATTAGGTGACAACATGTCTCCACCCGTTTGGGTGGGTCTTGATAAATTTCTGGAGTCCTATAAAAGAGGAAACATTGTGGAGAAAGGAGATTCAGAGAGAGCAGAGCAGAACAACATAGCCACGAGAAGCAGAGTCCACCAGCCAGCGACCTTTGGAGATGAAGAAGGAAAATGTCTCCTGGGGAGCTTCATGAAACAGGAAGCCAGGAGAAGAAGCTAGCAGATGATGCCATGTTCTCCACGTGTCCTTCCAGATGAGAGGGGAACCCTGACCGTGTTCACCATGTGCCTTTCTAGATGAGAGAGAAACTCTGACTGGGTTCGCCATGTGCCTTCTCACTTGAGAGAGAGACCCTGAACTTCATCGGCCTTCTTGAATCAAGGTATCTTTCCCTGGATGCCTTAGATTGGACAGGTCTGTAGACTTGATTTAATTGGGATTTTCTCAGCCTTAGAACTTTAAATTAGCAATTTATTAAATTTCCCTTTTTAAAAGCCATTCTGTTTCTGGTATATTGCACTCTGGCAGCTAGCAAACTAGAACAGTAGCCCATGACAAACTCTGGGATCTATCCTGTAACCACTTTTTGAAAAGTATTTTGAAAACTATTGCTTTGTATATATGTTATACTATATAACATATTAAAAAGTTGAAAAAAAAAGGTTACCACCCACAATTGGGTGGCCACATCTCCATGGAAACAATAAAAAAAACTCCCACCCAGCAATATTAATGGGATTGAATGACATGGCTTTTCTGGGGTACAATGACGTGTTCAAACTGGCATAGGTCCAAACCTTGAAAAAGGGATTAGATGTTATTCCATGGACAGGAAAAGGCATGATCTGACATATGGTTTAGATTTATTAGTCTTTCTTCAGAGTGAAGAATGAATTAGGGGAGGCAAGATTGGAGGCAGGGAGATTGGAGGCTTTTGCAGTAAACTAGACTGGAGATAATGGTATCTGAGACTAAGAAAGTAGAGGTGACTTAAGAAATATTTAAAAAGTAGAAATGGTGAGACTTTAAGACTGGTTGGCTGAGCAAAAGAAGAGTCGGTGTTCATGCACAGTTTCTGGCCTGAGCAACTTTATGGACATTGGTGCCATTCCCCGAGGTAGGGAATACAGTAGAAGAGTAGTGTGCCTGTTTGAATCTGCTGTGTACCCCAGAAAAGTCAAAGCCAAGTTCTTTAGTTCTCATTCAGTATTGCTGGGTGGGAGCTTTTTTTATATATATATTTATACCTGTATGGTAGTGGTCACATTGCCTTCTTTTTCTGTGTGACTATCCTGTTATTATGGCACCATTTGTGGAATTTTTTTGTTTGTTTGTTTGTTTTGGTAGGGGACTGCATGGGCCAGGAATCGAGCCTGGGTCTTCTGCATGGCAGGCAAGAATTCTACCACCGAACTACCCTCGCACCGCCCCCAGTAGAAGCTGTTTGATTGTGCCCATGGAGATGTGACCCACCCAATTGTGGGTGGTAGCTTTTGATTAGATGGTTTCCATACAGATGTATCTCTACCCCATTCAAGATGGGGGTTGCTTACTGGAGCCCTTCAAGAGGGAACCATTTTGGAAAAAGCTTTAGAGCTACAAGAGCAACCAGAGCCCACGCAGCCTTTGGAGATGAAGAAGGAAAATGCCCCTGGGGGAGCTTCATGAAACAAGAAGCCTAGAGAGAAAGGTAGCAGATGTCGCCATATTCGCTGTGTGCCTTTCCAGTTGACAGAGAAACCCTAAATGTCATTGGCCTTCTTGAATCAAGGTATCTTCCCCTGGATGACATAAAGTAGACATTTCTATAGCCTTGCTTTAATTTAGGCATTTTTATGGCCTTAGAAAATTTAAACTTGCAACTTAATAAATTCCCCTTTTTAAAAGCCGTGCTCTTTCTGGTATATTGGATTCCTGTATCTTGGAACTAAAACCAGTAATTTGCTAGTTTGGGAGATTTTGAGGAAGGTGAGAGGAGGAAGCAGGTGAGTTTTGCTTGGTCTGTGCTATGTTTAAAATGTTTATAAGACGTTGAAGTAAAGATATTCAGAATGCAGTTGGTGCTCAAGATAGGTAATTCTCTTATAAGTTTGGAAAGCAATATTGTATAGATATTAATTATAGCTATAGGAGTAGAGAAACTCTAAAACAACTGTTGACTAAAATGTAGAGTAAGAAGAGAAGCAAATTCAGTGTAGAACATTGAGGAACATTCATATATAAAGGATCAGCAGCAGAGAAAGGGGTTCCTCAAAGAATATTGAGAGGAACAGAGAGGAAGGAAGGAATGAAGACAAAAGAAGGGAGATTTTGGGGGATTAAATATTAGGAGGGAACAGAGTCAAATGCTGCTAAGAGGTTACATCAGGGAAATTTTAGTGACCTTAACAAAAGCAGTGGCAGAAGAGATAGGTGCCAAATTTCAGTGGTCAAGGTATAAATGGGAGATGATGTGGTTAATATGTCTGATTCCTAAACATTTGACTTTCCCCCACAAATTAGGGAATCCCATTATTTTTGCCATTGACTAGTTTAGAAACATTTTAGTTAATGTCCTATTTTTAGACAACAGTGTATAGTCTCACAAGCCTAAGTAGAAAGGGATTTATTATAGAGTATTGGTTAAACTGACAGGATGCCTGAGAAGGCTAAGGAACCAAGCTTGGACATTTTACAACCACTGATAACACTGCCAGGTGAAGTGACCAACCATATATGTGACCTTTCCAGCAGATATGATGTCCCTGGTAACTGAATCCCAACACTCTAGAATGTGGTCACCAGAACCTCTCCAACAGCTGTAGGGGGAAAAACAAAAGCCTCCACAACAGTGCTTGCCAAAAGAACTGCATGGTCCCTGCCTCCTGATGCTGCCTTCTGACTGCCTATTCTGGCAGGGGTGTAACTGTTTTTCAGAAAGCATGAGTAACCCTAGCTACACTTCAAGAGTCTGGAAATTATAGTCTTTAGCTTTCCAGATTCCAAAGCCCAGAAAGACATGCTACAATGTGATTGGGATGATGTGGAATGAGCCAATTGGTCATATCTGCCACTCTCAATCCTTTTGGCTACACAGCATCCATTCACCCTTCTTCCCAAACTTGAATTTTCAAACCACAGCAATTGCACCAAAATGTTTCCACTTCTCATAATGCAATTATCCCTTGAACAAAAGAAGTTAAATCCATTCTGTCCCTGAACAGGACACAGAATCTCATCAATAACTGCATTTATCTTTGGGTAGTTTTCATTCCTATTCTGGTTGAGTCACAATTCAGTATTGATATCTTGGAATCTATGGACTAAATTATGAAGTTAAATGCTGAATGACCAGGGCAGGGGAGAAAAGAACATGGCAAGGAAGAAAGTAAGATAACTGCAGGCCATGAGGCTGACGCTGAGGTTGGTGACTTACCTCCTCATTCCATGCTTTCCTTGCCCCTGTCAGAAGCACCAATGGTTGGAATCATTTACCTGATGGAATGACCCAAACCTTCCTTCCTAAGAGGTCTGACTCCTTCATGACCCTGACATGTATGTTTCTGAGATTTTTCCATTGGCTTTTACTACTGGACGTGATAGTAAAAGGCATAGGATGACCTAGGTTCCAAATATTTGTATTCTTGCCTTCAATGTGTGGTACAAACCCTAAGTCCCCATATAAAATCAGAATTAAACACCCAGCCAATAAATCACCTTCTTCTGTTCCTTGTTCGTGAGGCATGAGAAGTCCAAAATGATCAGGTGTTAGTCTCAACCTCCTATTCAATGTAGCTACTTTTTGTGTCTACTGATGGAATCATTTCTCCCTTGGAAAAGAAAAATGCTAGACCAAGAGAGTTAAAAGTTGCCAGGACAGGAAGCAAAAATCTTGAGTATGGCTCTTAGGTTTATTTTGAAAAACACCACTCCTGCCTTACATCCATTGTTTCTTGAACTTACGTATAATTGCAGCCATGGAAGAATTAAATTTACTGCACCCAGATTGATAGCATTGCAACTTTAAAAAGTGGTGTTCAACAGCTGGTATTTTTTTTTAAATATTTTTATTGAGAAATCTTCACACACATATAGTCCATATATGGTATACAATCAATGGCTCACAATATCATCACATAGTTGTGTATTCATCACCATGATCATTTTTAGAACATTTGGATCATTCCAGAAAAAGAAATAAAAAGAAAAAAGAAAGACTTATACAACCCATACACCCCACCCTCTCATTGATCCACAGTATTTCAATCTACCCAATTTTTACCTTTTATCTCCCACTATTATTTGCTTTTCTTTATAATTTTTTTCTTTTTTTACTCATTTGTCCATATCTTGGATAAAAAGAGCATCAGACACAAGGTTTTCACAATCATATGGTCACATTGTAAAAGCTATATAGTTATACAGTTGTCTTCAAGAGTCAAGGCGACTAAAACACAGCTCAACAGATTCAGGTACTTCCCTCCAGCCACTCCAATACACCATAAACTAAAAAGGGATATCTATACAATACACAAGAATAACTCCAGGATAACCTCTCAACTCTATCTGAAATCTGTCAGCCACTGAAACTATCTTGTTTCATTTCTCTTCCCCCTTTTGGTCAAGAAGGCTTTCTCTATCCCATGATGCCAAATCTCAGTTTATCTCAGGAGTCCTGTCCCTTAAATGAAGTAACCGCATCAAAAATACTACTTAAAATGAGTTCACATCTCAGGAATGTATTAAATTTAAGAACATGTTTTTCTGGGGTACACACTGCTCCAAACCACCAGACTCCTCCCTCTGGACCCCAAAAGACAAATAATTTCTACATGCAAAATACATTCATGCCATCACAACATCCCAAAAGCTTAAGTCCTTTCAGAAACAATGCTTAGTACAAAGTCTGCTCAGAATCAATTGTGGGCCTTGTGTCTGATGCTCCTTTTATCTAGGGTATGGAGAGATGAGTAAAAAATATGGTGTGCTGGTTTGAAAGGAAGTATGCCCCCTAAGAAAAGCCATGTTTTAATATAAATCCCATTTCATAAAGGTAGAATAATCTCTATTCAATACTGTATGTTTGAAACTGTAATGAGATTATCTCCCTGGATGATGTGATTTAGTCAAGAGTGGTTGTTACACTGGATTAGGGGATGACATGTCTCCACCCGTTTGAGTGGGTCTTGATTAGTTTCTGAAGTCCTATAAAAGAAGAATGAGATTCAGAGAGATTCAGAGAGAGCAACACTACGAAGCAGAGAGTCCACCAGCCAGCGACCTTTGGAGATGAAGAAGGAAGACACCTCCTGGGGAGCTTCATGAAATAGAAAGCCAGGAGAGAAAGCTAGCAGATGACGCTGTGTTCACCATGTGCCCTTCCAGCTGAGAGAGAAGCCCTGACTGTGTTCGCCAAGTGCCTTCTCACTTGAGAGAGAAACCCTGAACTTCATCGGCCTTCTTGAACCAAGGTATCTTTCCCTGGATGCCTTTGATTGGACATTTCTATAGACTTGTTTTAATTGGGACATTTTCTCGGCCTTAGAACTGTAACCTTGCAACTTATTAAATTCCCCTTGTTAAAAGCCATTCCATTTTTGGTATATTGCATTCCGGCAGCTAGCAAACTAGAACATATGGATTAAAAAATAAACAAATAATAGGGGGGACAAAGGTTGAAATAAATTGGGTAGATGGAAATCCTAGTGGTCAATGAGAGGGAAGGGTAAGGGGTATGGTATGTTTGCTGGTTTGAAATGATGTATGGACCCTAGAAAAGCCATGTTTTAATCCTAATCCCATTTTGTAAAGACAGCCACTTCTTCTAATCCCTATTTAGCATTGTATGTTTGAAACTGTAATCAGATCATCCTGGAGATGTGATTTCATCAAGAGTGGTTGTTAAGCTGGATTAGGTGATGACATGTCTACACCCATTTGGGTGGGTCTTGATTGGTTTACTGGAGTCCTATAAAAGAGGAGACATTTTGGAGAATGGGAGATTCAGAGAGAGCAAAGCAGAACAACATAGCCACGAGAAGCATGGAGCCCACAAGCCAGCTACCTTTGGAGATGAATAAGGAAAATGCCTCCCAGGGAGCGTCATGAAACTGGAAGCCAGGAGAGAAAGCTGGCAAATAACGCTGTGCTCACTATGTGCCCTTCCAGCTGAGAGAGAAACTGTGACCCTGTTCACCATGTGCCTTCTCAGTTGAGAGAGAAACCCTGAACTTCATCAGTCTTCTTGAACCAAGGTATCTTTCCCTGGATACCTTTGATTGGACATTTCTATTGACTTGTTCTAACTGGGACATTTTCTTGGCCTTAGAACAGTAAAGTAGCAACTTATTAAATTCCCCTTTTAAAAAGCCATTCCATTCCTGGTATATTGCATCCCAGCAGCTAGCAAACTAGAACAGTATATATGAGTTTTTTTCTTTTTCTTTATTTCCGTTTTCGGAGTGATGCAAATATTCTAAAAAATGATCATGGTGATAAATACACAGCTATAATGATGATATTATGAACCATTGACTGTACACCATATATGGAATGTTTGTATGATAAGATTTATCAATAAAATTTTTAAAAAAAAATCAGTTATGGGTGTGGCCTGGCCTGGGGTACAATTATTCATTGTCTGTAGACCTGTGGAACCTAGAGAATAAGTTATCTGCTTCCAATATACCATGGAGGGATAGGCATGGGACACACATTCCCATTCCCATAGGGATAAATTGGAAAGAAAACAGGGGTTCTGGTCCTAAACAATTCCGAAACACAGCAGGGCATACTCCATTAGATTTTAAGATCTGAGAGTGATCTGGAACAATTTCTGTTCTTTAGGCCTGATGAAGTAGCAGCCTCACCCCTTCCAAGTGCTTACACAGCAGCTGTGTTCTCCTCAAACACTGGAGTGAAGGCTTCACCCTCTCCAGACATTGAGATGGCAGTCAGGCTCTCTGCAAATAACTGGAATACTGGCTCCACATTGTTAGAGCACTGAGGTGGCAGCACTCTTCCTGAACAACAGGGTGGAAGGCCTGCCTTCTCCTAGTGTTGGGGCAGACTTAACCTCTCCATACACATAGGTGGATCTACTCTCTTGGCCCAAGAAGATGCTGGTTCAGACCTCAGCTTCCACAGTTCTGCCTTTGAAGTGATTTTCCTTCAATTTGTCCCTTCTCTGTCCCACTGGCTGGCAGTGGGTCCACTCAAAATATTATGCAAAGAACTTGTTGGTTTTGCTTGTAATTCACAGGAGTCCAAACCATCAAAAAGAGCTTTCCACAGATCCTCCCTGGCTAACTGATTCCCAAACCTGATTTCCATGGCAATTGCTGACTGGTTCCATGTTCAATTAAACCCTCAGCTGGAGTGCTATTCTTTGGGGACTCACTTTCTGGAAGCTCAGAATTTTCCAAACCATCAATTTCTGGTTTCTTTGTGCCCAGGAGTTCAGTTCTCAGCTTATTCCTTTCCTCTTGCATTTTACTATACGCTACAAGAGAAACCAAGCTGAACTTTGCACACTTAGTTTGGAAATTTCCTCAGCTAAATATCCAAATTCATCACTCTTGCGTTCTGCCTTCCTTCCAACATCAGAACTCAAGTTAACCAAATCATCTGCCACTTTAAACAAGGATTGCCTTCCCTCCAATTTCCAGTGCTGCATTCATCATTTTCTTCTAAGGCCTCATTGGAAGTACCTTTAGTATCCATGCTTCCACCAACAGTCTCTTCAAAGCAATCTAGGCCTTTTCTATCAAATGCCTCACAATTCTTCCATCCTCTACCATTACCCAATCCCAAAGCCATTTCTACAATTTTGGTATTTGCAATAGCAGCACCCCTCTCTGGTACAAAAATCTATTTTACTTTCCTAGGCTGCTCAAGCAAATACTATGAAATGGGTTGGCCTAAACAATGGGAATTTATTAACTTACAGTTTGAGGCTAAAAGAAAGTCTCAATCAACGCATCATCAAGATGATGCTTTCTTCCTGAAGAATGGTGTTCTGAGGCTGGCTGCTGGTGATCTTGGCTCCTCTGTCACATGACAATGCACATGGTGGCATCTCCTGGTCTCTTCCTTCTCTTCCAGGTTCCATTGCTCTAACTTCTTGCTTCCTGTACCTTTCTCTCTGTCTGCCTGAATTTTACTCCACTTATAAAGGACTCCATTAGTAATATTAAGACCCATCCTGATTGAGGTGAGCTGCACCTTAAGTGAAGTGACCTCATCAAAAGTTCCTACTTACAATGGGTTCACACCCACAGGAATGGATTAAATTTAAGAACATGTTTTTCGTGGGTACAGACAGCTTCAGGCTACCACAGATAACAGTGAATAAGCTAAAAATCTATGGATAGTCAGGTAAAAATTGGACAGGCAGGCAAAGTTAACCTATATCCACAATAAATATATATTATAGTGAGAAAAAATTGCTGTCCCCTCCATGACTTAAGGAGGCCTATGTAATAAACCTGGCACTAAACATCTGGCTGATTTTCCAGGAATGGGGGCTGGATCAGGGGCTCAGACCTGGTTGCTTTTACAGATATGTTAGGCACTCAGGAGTGGAAGTAACAAAGTAAGCATTGGTTGGGGAAGCTAATGTTGAACCTATACCTAATCTCCTTCCCTACTACCATATGGAACTTTTTAATGAGCCTATTGAACAAGCATTTAGATGCCAGGGGAAGGGTCATCTTGACCACCTAATTATTAAGAATCTCCTCTGCAGAAGGAATCCTTTAACAAGCATCCACATGGTACCGTTTTTCTCCTGCTCTGGGCCCAATCATATCTTCTCATCACAAATTTTCAATCTGTTCTTTCCATAACTTAACTTAGCTCTGCCTATGAGCACAGATCCATACATTGGTCATCTCCTTCTGTAAAAAATATACTATTAGTGTTCCTATGAGATAATGGGAGGTGAGGGGGATAAAAGCTTGTTAAATGTGAAAACCTTGATGATGATTACTTTTCCTCTGTGAGGTAGGAGGCAAGGTCATCTGCTGACGGTAAGGAAGAAAGTGACAGGGTCAGAGATTTGAGGAATTTAGGTTTGAAATAGCCACTTATGAGAGAGAATTGATTTTAAAAATAAAGAAAGGATTTGGAGGCAATTTTACAGGAACACAATTATATGTTTGTATGATTTTTCTCAAGCAGCCCTACTGTAAAACACTGAAGACACAGAAACCACCACAATATATAAAAATACAGCATGTTTACTACAACCTCAAGACTATTCATTTAATTGTTTAAAAATACTGGTTAGTTCATAAAATCAATTTGCTGGTATGCTAGTAAATCAAGGTTATCATTTAGATATTTGATTTTTTATAGTAGCCTTTGTCCAAGGCATAAGAGTAAAGTATAAAAATTATATTTTCCAGATAAGTATTATTTAGAACAACCATCTTTTAAAATCTGCCAAGTTGATGGATAGCAATGGTTGCCTCTAGGAAAGGAACTAGGTGGTTGAATGTCAAGATATATATTGTTTTGTACTTTTAAAATTTTATGCCTATACATAAAAATACCTATTCATTTTTTTAATACGTCAGCCTCACCTCACACAAGTACACCTCTCTGCAAGATGGTAAGAGGACAGTATCTGTGTAACTGTGGACCTTCTGCATATGAGGCCCAACCTATACCAAATTATTACTATTAGTGTTTTTCCAAGTCATTTGTGTGACATCAACCAACCTGAAGTATATTTACCAAAATCTATTTGATGGGAATATGGCTATCTCTTTGGTCATATTATGAATTACTTATTTTCCCCTATATCTTCCAAACTTTCTCTAATGTACATTTATTATATTATAATCATTAAAAATATTATAATTTTTGTCATGTATTCAATCATTCATTTACCCATATACTCAGTCAAGTTTTGTTGAGTGTTTTTTAATAGGTTCTAGAAAATCCTATGATGTGTGTCCTTGGAAATTCAGAGCTAAAAAGCGGAAGCCTGTAGCTGTCTTAATTTTTTTTGGAATAGAAAGAATATAAATAAGAAGTAATCCTTGCCTTCCAGGTATTTTCAAAACTGTTGAGGAGGGGTGCATGGGTGGTTCAGTGGTAGAAAATTGCCTTTCATGTGGGAGACCCGGGTTCGATTCCCAGACCATGCACCCCCCCCCCAAAAAAAAGTCAAAGAGATGGATAACTATTCAATAAATAGAATGATCTGAAAGCCATATATAATGAACGATGTGCTATGGAAGTATAGAAGAAGAAACATTGCATCCTCAGCATTTCACATATCAGTAGAAGTTTCACTGGGAAAAAAAAAAGGGCATTTGAGCAAAGTGTTGAAGGGGAATAGAATTTTAGAGAAGAAAAAGAGATGGAAAGTGTATTCCAGGTAAAGACAACAGCATAGACACAGGCATATAAACATGAATGTGCATGGCAAGTTTGGAAAAATAGTCAGTCCAGAGAGATTAGAATGCAGGGTACATGGAAATATTTAGTGGGAAAGGATGCCAGAAAGGAATGGACAGATCATTCATGACCTTGAAGAGTACATGAAGCATTCATGGGGGAGCCACTGGAAGTTTACAGGAAGATGTTATGTTTTAGGCAGTCTGATGACAGAAAGAGTCCAGGCTTTTCAGTTAAAAAGATCTGAAATTAAATCTTGTCTTTTACTCACTAGCACTGTAATTTGGAGGGAAGTCACTTAACTTCTCTGTTTCTCAATTTTCTTCATCTCAGACTAGAGTTGACAAATGACACACTCAACACTTGCATGACACATAGTAGATACTAAATAAATTATTGATATTTGTGCTGGTTTGAAGCTATTATGTTCCCCAGAAAAGCCATGCTCTTTTAATCCAACCTTGTGAGGACAGACCTATTGTGAAGTGGGACATTATGATTAGGTTGTTTCCATGGAAATGCAAACCACCCAAATGTGGGTGGGATATTTTGATTATGTTGTTTCCATGGAGATCTGACCCACCCAATTATGGGTGGTCAGGTGATCTTTTGATTAGATGGAGCTGTGATCCCACCCATTCAAGGCGGGTCTTGATCCACTTACTAAAGACTTTTAAGAGGAAGACCTTAAGAAGAAATCATGGATGTTTAGAGAGTCAACATAGACAGCAGAGAGGTGAAACCAAGACACAGATGTTTGGAGATGTAAGCTAAGAGATGAAACCCAGAGTGTGCCCTGGAGAAACTAAGTGAGGAGCCACAGATGCCTAGAGAAAAAGCCACTAGAAACAGGAGCTGAGAGAGCCATTTAAACCAGAACCCAGAAGAGAAGGCCAGCAGACGTTGCCATGTATTTTTCCCCGTGACAGAAGAACCTGGATGCAATCAGCCTTTCTTGAGTGAAGGTATCTTCTTGTTGATGCCTCAATTTGGACATTTTCATGGCCTTAGAACTGTAAATTGTAGCATAATAAATCCCCTTTGTAAAACCTAATCCAGGGCAGTGCACCAGTGGCTAAGGTGGTGCAACAGTGACTCAGTGGCAAGAATCCTCGCCTGCTGAGCTGGAGATCTGGGTTCGATTCCCGGAGCCTGCCCATGCCAAAAAATAAAACAAAAGAAAAAGCTAATCCATTTCTGGTATGTTGCATTTCAGCAACTTTAGCAAACCTAAATAATATGATTTTTTTAAAACTTCACCCTGTTTTCTTAATGCAATTTTATTGCTATGTATTGTATACTCGCATACCACACAATCATCCAAAGGGTACATCAATAGTTCGCAGTATTATCGTACAGCTGTGCAGGTATTATTCTTGTTATGGCAATGTGGAGAATATATTAGGAAGGAAAGTGATAGACACATGCTGTGCTGGTTTGAAAGGATTTATGTACCCTAGAAAAGCCATGTTTTAATCCTAATCAACCTTGTGGGAGCAACTGTTCAATAATGTACGTTGGAAACTTGGTTAGGTTAGGTGGGACTCACCCAATTGTGGATATGAACTTTTGAATAGAGAGAGATGTGACTCCACCCATTCCAGGTGGGTCTTGATTAATAGAATCCTTTTTAAAAAGAAGCATTTTGGAAAAGTTTTGAGATTCTGAGAGAGCAGAGAATGACAACAGAATGATGAGAACCATGAAGCAGAGGGCCCATGCCACCAGTGACCTCTGGAGATGAAGAAGGAACATGTCCAGGGAGGAGCTTCACGAAAGGAGAAGTCTGTAGAGAGCTAGCAGGCCTCGCCGTGTACGCCACATGCCTTTCCATTGAGAAAGAAACTCTGAACTTCATTGGCCTTTTTTGAGTGAAGGATTATTTCTTGTTGGTGCCTATTTGGACACTTTTATAGACTTGCTTTAATTGGGGCATTTTCACAGCCTTAGAACTGTAAACTAGCAACTTATTAAATTCCCCCTTATAAAAGCCATTCCATTTCCGGTATATTGCATTCCAGCACCTAGCAAACTAGAACACATGGATTAGTTCAGGAACTAATGTGGAGTCAAGGAGAGAAATGATGAGAGCTCAAAATAGGTATGACTATGGGAATAGAAATGAAAGAACAACCACAAGATTCTGACATCTAGCCAGTAGAGGTCAGGAATCTCATTATACATAGGACAGTCCACACAACAAAGAATTATCTGACCCCAAATGGCAATAGTGCTGAGATTTTAAAATGTTGTATTAAGGAAAAGAGATCAGAAAGGTTGTAGGCCTCTCTTTCTTTTAAAAAAAAATTTTAATTATGAAATATTTAAGACATACATAAGTAAATGTCACA
This sequence comes from Tamandua tetradactyla, assembly GCF_023851605.1. NCBI lineage: Eukaryota > Metazoa > Chordata > Mammalia > Pilosa > Myrmecophagidae > Tamandua > Tamandua tetradactyla. The sequence goes on along the minus strand of NC_135331.1, from coordinate 57,331,115 downwards.
AATACTATGATAGGGGAAGTAGAAGGTACTTCCTACTACTGGAGCACATAGTAGAGGCAACAACCCAGAAGGGAAAGACTTCTAAGAAAAATAGACGTCGAAACTAATAATAAAACAGCCACCCACATACTTACCACCACCCAAGAGAGAGAGGTAGGGCATGAGTCTGGATAATCCTTGAGAACAGTCTAGAAATACTCTGGCCTTGGATGACTGAGAGACAATGGATCTGACGAAAGAGTATTTAACCTCAGGTAGAGGCCCTTCATTCCTCCTTCATGGTCCTTTAAATTGGAAAGTTTTTAAAAGCAGTAATTTATTAAACTAGGAGTAAGAATTTTCTATCTGGCTCATTAAACAACGATGTTAATAATATCCTTAAGGTAGCATTATATCTGGAAAAGAAAGAAAATATGCAGTATGCTCTGATGAAACTTCTAATGAATGTGGCATAACATTTCTTTGTGTAAAGGGTCTCAGACAGGTGAATCTAGTCTTTCAAACCCTCAAAAGTTTGACATGTCATGTCACGAATCCCAGTCTGTATATTCCATTAGAGCATGTGATTTCTCTCATAAGATACTACAAACATAAATAAAAACTTAAGTAACTCCTTCAGGTTCTTAGTAAGCATTAATCCTATAAGGTAAGTAGAGCAATACAGGCAAGGGCGGTCTGACAGGCTTACTCACAATCCAAGGAACTGATCCTGTACTTGGGCTGCTTCAAATTCACACCACAGCAAATGCACAAGATCCACATTTCAGGATCTTTTAAATGAACTCAAATGTAAATTCTGCACTTTCTGAGGATCTACTGTGTGTCTGTTAAATCATCGTACCTACCAAATTCCCTCCTTTGCTCCACACCTACACACTCACTCAGGACTCATAGTGCATATGATATGTATTTTTCAATCCAGAAGGATCTAGTTGCCTTGAGCAGAGTTTTATGCATTTTTAAATGTTTTCTTTTTTATTATTCTTTTCTTGTTGTTTGTTTTTTATTTTTTCTCTTATGCATGCTATTTTATGTCTGTCATCTAACGTGCTTATATAACCATTTAAAGCTACACGAGCTAATCCAATATCCAAGAACTACATATGATTAAACACTTTAAATTTAACTAGTCCAAACTGAAATGTGCTGTGAGTGTAAAACACACATGGAGATTTTGAAGACTTGGTTAGAAAGAAAAAAGATAGATATCTCATAAATTTTATTACATTGGTTACATGAGACAATGATAATAGTTTGACTATCTTAGGTATCATGAATATTCATGAAATTAATTTCACCTATTTCTTTTTAAAAAATGTTTCAGTTTGAAATAGCTTCAAACATAAAGAAAAGTTGTGAAATTAATACAGAAACTCTAATAAGCTCTATCCCTAGGAGACTGTTTCCTTACATTACTTGGAACTCCACTCTGTGACCTACAGCCTGAAAACCTTTGTCCCAGACAGCTGCAATTTGACGGTACTCCTACAGTGTTCTGAAATGAGTGTCCTGGTTCAGTCTTTCAGTATGCCACCAGACGCACAAGCCGTCAGACGCACAACCATTAATTATGCTCCAAATATGTGTACAAAGGTTACTCTGCCCCATCTGGAACTGGGATCAGGGACTCATACTAGGAGTGTGGGCTGGCTCTGGACTAAGGTGGTGAGGAGTAAGGGAAAGGACAAGGCAGTGCCCATGAGATCCTACCATTTTTAAGTTGCCTTTTTCTTGATTTTGTACTTGCCCTGTTACTGTATCCCTTTAATGTTTTCTAGAGCCTTGAAAAAATGGTTCTGCCAGCTCTTATTTGTTGCTTAATGCATCTATGGGAAGATAAAGGTCTGGAGTGGCTTACTCTGCCGCCATATCCTTTGAAAGAAACACTTATCCCCTGTAACATCAAGGCTTGGATTTCTGAAAACCAAACCCAGGGTCTCATTATGGGAATGGCTGAGCAGCTAAACGTAATGCAAATTGAATCCCCAAGTTCTCAAGAGTTCTTCTGTTAAAATGAGGTCATTGATTGGGAAAGAAAAGGATCCCAAAAATCAGAATAGTGACACATAGGCACATCCCAATGAAACTGGAGACATGGAACTTCTAAATTCTGCTGAATCATCATTGCCAGTAGAGGCAGCCTTTCCACACCTGTCTGATGATGTTAAAACTGCTTTGCCTGAAGAAACTGTAACAGCCCTTTTGAGATAGTAGCCTTACAAGACATTGTTATATCTCCTCAGGACCTACCCCCACCATGCCACTTTGATTCTAGACCTATAACTAGTCCCAAGATCCAGATGTTCCAAAGGGCACGATCCAAAGTGTAACCCATGAGGAGGTATGCTGCACTGCAAAGAGTTGCATGATTTTTCTCCATATTTCACAGACAGAAATCTGGGGGGTATCCATGGGAATGGAAATTAAAGGTGTGGGATAATGTTGAAAGGAATGGAAGTTGAGTAAGGCTGAATTTGTTGGTATAGGGCCATTAAGCAGAGATTCTGGATCCCACATTGTAGCTTGAGGAGATAGAAAGGGCTCTAACTGTTTGTTTGGTTGGCTGAAACACTGGACCAAAATATTGCTTATATTAAATGAAGTTATAATGCCAGAATTGCCTTTAGATTTTATATAGGAAGGTATCCACAGACTTAAGAATATTGGAATGTTAGAGTGGATTTATCATGTAGGGATTGATTATCCATCCCAGGAGGATTCAGAGGACATAACTGAGAAATTTTTGAAGAGAGCCACAGAACACTTGAAGAGTTCTGTGATCACTCTTCTTTCTGGGTCAGAAGGTACATTGGGAAAATCTGCCAACGAACTGAGATCCTTAAATGCAATAGGGATTATTGGATATTGGGTGGCAGGGGCCAAGTGGTGGCAGTTAATTGCAAAAAAATAAAAATATATGAGTATGAGTAATGGACAGCTGATTCAAAGCAGAAACCATAATAGTTGACTTACTGAGACCTATGGTGTTGGCCAGTTGATCATGGTGTCCTTATAAGAGAAATAGATGGGCAGTCTACTAAATTCTAACTTGATGTGTATAAGTGGAAGAACTCTAGGTCAAGTAAATATAATAACAAAACAAAGAGTCACAACCCTTCAATCAGTTCCCAGACTTGAGCCAGTTTACAGACCAAGTCCCTTAAATGAAGGGGAAGCTGTGTCCCCTTAGGGTAGACCCCACTACACTGCCAAAAATTTATACAACTCATCTTTTTCCCAGCCTTCCCCAAGGGACATACAAACTGTGCATTGGGGAAAAGAAATAATTAGATTTTGGGGATTACTGGACACTGAATCTGAACAGACATTAGTTCCAGGAGACTCAAAATGTTACTGTGAAGCACCAGTCAGAGTAGGGGCTAATGGAGGTTAGGTGATCAATGGAGTTTTAGCCCAGGTTCATCTTATAATTGTTCCCTGTGTCCACAAACCTATCCTGTAGTTATTTCTTCAGTTCTGGAATGCATAATTGGACTAAACGTGTTGTGTGGCCTTTTCTACCACAGGGTAGTAATCCAGCATGTAGTTTTTTTTTTAAGTGTTTAAAGGCTAAAATTGAGTTACAAAAAGTACTAATTTATCACGTGCTCATCAACCTTAGCTACAGAAACTGTGATTGTTTCTGCACAGGGAAACTTTCAGATTGCGGACCAGTTCTGGAGGAAGATTTGGTTTTCACTGGATACCCTTCTATTGTTTGATTTATTTGCCTATTTATTTTTACCACATGCATGTATTACCTTAAAATAGCCACAAACCACATTTTAAAAAATATATATTAGCTACATAAATTCAGTGAATGTCATTTTTTGTATCTGCCTTGAAGATAGTCAATGCTTTTCCCAAAGTTCCATAGAACTTACTGATAATCTTACAAAATTCTCTATTGTATTATTTAAAAACAAAGCTGAATCTCCACATAGCCATTAGAACCAATCTACTTTTCTGTATTCTCAGGGACATGATATCAAAAATAATTGAACTCTCCTAAATCCAAAACCCGTTTTAATCACCGGTTTGATCCCACCTCAAATGACTTTTTGTTAAAGCTGCTAAGATGAAATATAATGGACTGAGTCAAATTGAGTCAAATTGTCTCATTTCTTAACGTCCCAGCTCTGATGAATGTCATGAGTAGTAAAAATGTATTAAAATTGGAGAAAAAAAAAGGAGAGGAGAAGCAAAAGATTTGGACAACCCATGAAAGGCGTCAGTCACTGAGTAAGATAAGACTGGCTACGTGCAGTATTGAGGTTAAGGTGCTTGGAAATAAATCAGGCAGACTTGTCTTAGATCCAGGGTCCAGGTTTATCCCGGTAATATGCCAAAGAAATTTGGCTAATTATATCTGGGCTCATCTATGACTGAGTTGTACTAGTAAATTAACTTATTAACGAATAGTGGGCAAAGAGATCTAGGTCACATCCATAGGTTTTTCTTTCTTGGTGAAACGTGTCCATTTAGAGCTTTAAAGTGAAGATCAGAAATTACTCTGAAGTCCACGTCAGAACCTTGGGTGTATTTGATCATCAAAATCTGGATTAAGTTTTGTTTCTGTTTTTATTTCCCCTCCTTCAGCCCTATGTTGGTTGAAAGAACTAGGACCAGTTATAGAGAATTTAAAACAACTTCCTGACAAAGCCATCTGTTTTCTTTCTAAGGCTATTTCAACATTCATTGAACTTGTTATTTTTCAAAACATTTTTTATTGGGAAATATAACATATATACAAAAAAAGCAATACATTTCATGTATGTTGTAACAAGTAGTTATAGAACAGATTTCAAAATTTGTATGGTTTAAAGTTTCACAACTTCAGGTTTTTCCTTCTAGCTACTCCAAGATACTGGAGACTAAAAAGAAATATCAATATAATTATCCAGTAGTCATATTCATTTGTTAAATCCTATCTTCTCTGTTATAGTTCTATCTTCTCTTTTGATTGTTCTTATGAAGCTTACATAAATAAGCTTCATAAGAACAAGCCTCAAGATCAGGGCTTGGCCTATTAACTTGGGTGTCCCTAGTGTTTAAGAGAGTATCAGGGGTTTTCCGGTGGTGAAGTTTAATAGTTCTATGTTTTTTCTCCCATCCCTCAAGGGACTTTGCCAATACTTTTTAATCATCTGCTCAACATACTCTGGGATGTATCTGGGAATTGCATTAAGCTATACAGAATTACAAGCCCTTGTTCTCATTCTGGGCTCCGTGTGTTTGGATTGTTTAAATGAACTCTTCAGATAGACTGAGTTATATTGTGTGATACAGAAAATTTTGGACAAAATAAAGCTCTCTTCCTTTGGTCTCACACAGTAGATGAAGTTCTAAAATACAGACAATGTCATCCTTTAGCCTATATTCTGCTCCACCTTAGTCCCAACCATATCAGCTTTGTTCTTATCTCCAATTGAAGCCTGATCTCTCTTTTGGTTTCTTTAACAGTTGTTGTATGTGGCAATGCTGACTTTCAGAACTGCAGAACTCTTACTCTAAGTCTTAGGTGTCAAATAGGTACCCATGTTATATACAAATATAGCACAGCATCTCAGAATCTAGAAATAACGAAGTGCAGGACTAAATGTGAGTGCTACAAGAGCTTACAGTTAGGCCCCAAATTGCTTATAAATATTCCCTAAAAGATGCCATACAATATTTGTCCTTTCATATCTGGCTTATTTTTTCTTAATTTTTTTTATTGTGAAGAATAATATATATACAAAAAAGCAATAAATTTTAAAGCACGGTACAACAATTAGTTATAGAACAGATTTCAGAGTTTGGTATGGGTCACAGTTCCACAAGTTCAAGTTTTTCCTTTTAGCTGCTCCAAGACACTGGAGAGAAAAAGAAATATCAATATAATGTTTCAGGAGTTATGCTCATTTGTCAAATCCTATCTTCTCTTTTATAACTCCATCTTCTCCTTCGATATTTTTTAAATTATTTTTTATTGATATAGATCATATTTTCATATACCATGTAATCATCCAAAGTGTACAATCAATGGTTCACAATATCACCATAGTTGTGCATTTATCATCACAATCGACTTTTTTTTTCTTTTTCTGAAAAATAACATATATACAAAAAAGCAATACATTTCAAATCGCATCGCAATGATCAGTTGTAGAACAGATTTCAGAGTTTGGTATGGGTCACAATTCCACAATTTTAGGTTTTTACTACTAGTTTCTCCAAGACACTGGAAAGTAAAAGAAATATCACTATAATGATTCTGCAATCATACTTATTTATTAAGCCCTATCTTCTCTGTAAAATTCCACCATCACCTTTGATCTTTCTCTTACTCTTTAGGGATATTTGGGCTATGCCCACTCTAACTTTTTTACATTGGAAGGGGCTGTCAATAATATGGGATAGGGGGATGGAACTAGTTGATGTTCTGGAGACACTGGCCCTCTGCATTTTAGGACTTATCTGATCCAGGGACCCATCTGGAGGTTGTAGGTTTCTGGAAAGTTACCCTAGCGCATGGAACCTTTGTAGAATCTTATGTAATACTGTAGGTATTCTTTAGGGTTGGCAGGAATGGTTTTGGGTGGGGTTTGGCAAGTCATGGTAGGTAGCAAGGTCTAACTGACACTTTTGTAAGAGTGACTTCCAGAGTAGCCTCTTGAATCGATTTGAACTGTTTCAGCCACTGATATCTTATTTATTATACTTCTTTCCCCCCTTTTGGTAAGAAAGGCACTGTTGTTCTCACAGTGCCAGGGCCAGGCTCACCCCTGGGAGTTGTCTCCCAAGCTGCCAGGGAGATTTTCACCCCTGGATATCATGTCTCATTAGTAGGGAGGGCAATGGTTTCACTTGCAGAGTTGGGCTTAACGAGAGAGAGGCCACATCTGAGCAACAAAGGAGGTCCTCTGGAAGTAATTCTTAGGCATATCTATAGGTAGGATAAACTTCTCTACTATATACAAAAGCTTCACAAGAGCAAGCCTCAAGATCAAGGGCTTGGCCTATTGATTTGGGTGTCCCTAATGTTTGATACAGCATCAGGTGTTTCTCCGGTGGTGAAGTTTAATAGTTTCACATTTTTTCTCCCATCCTTCAAAGGACTTTGCCAATACTTTTTTATTATCTGATTGTTTAAATGATCTATCCAGACAGGTTAAGTTAGATTATGTGCAACTGAAAATTTAGGTTCTGGATAAAAATAAGCCTTTCTTCCTTTGGTTTCAAAGAATAGATGAGATTCTAAAATCTTCCTTACCCTTTGTTCTGGATTACCTTAATCCCGACCTGATCTGCTTCATTCTTATCTTTAAATACCAGGTTATACCTGTTTAAAACAGCCTCTCAAAATCCAGAAATAACAATTACCACTCCAGACTAAATGTGACTGCTATAAGAGCTTAAGTCCAGGCCCCTGTTTTCTTATAAGTATTTTCTAAATAAGACCATCCAATATTTGCTTATTTTGTACAACACAATGTCCTCAAGGTTCATTCACCTTGTTGACTGCATCATAACTTGATATTTGTGTGTGAAATAGTTTAGGGGTAGGAATATTTCCCAGGATGGTCTATACCAGAATATACAATCTTCGCACATAGTGCAAATATCTCCCTAATCCACCTTAATATTTCATATTAGTGATTTTCAACCAGGGCTGAATGGGCTTGATGTGTGTACTGTTGTTTGAAAAATCTACCAGTGTGATTTAAATACATGGACTCTGTACCTGTCAACCTCCAGCATAAACATTCACATAAACACACACAGGCACACACACATGCACACACACACTCAGGGTCTGTTGCTGTAACTCAAATATTATCCTATTGCATTATTGTGTCTTCTTACAGTAGAACAACACATTATATCAAGCTTAACTTTCTTGGTTTGCATTAGGAAAACAATAGTCAGATTGACTAACTTTCTAAAATTACACATTCTCTCCCACCTTGAGAATCGTTGTTCTAAGTTGACCATTCAACTCTTCAGCTCACCTATTCCTCATTCCCTTTTGATGGCAAGATTTCAATTTATAATAATTCATGTGTGACATTACAAAAGATTGCTTTAATAAAGTTTGGGTGTTTCCACACAAGGAAAATGTCTCCATAAATGTTGTGACATTTGCTGTCACTTATTAAATTCACTCTTATGGTTTTGGCTTCCCAACAATTTTTATTCACTTTTCAAGAAATTACACTTAAGGTAGTAAGGCACCATGGTTTTTTTATTGCACCTACAGTTCCTGAGGTTTAAATTCTAAATGTCAATTTTTCATACTTTATTTATATAAAATAATTATCTTTATTAAAATCATTCAGTACCATTTATTATTAAAAATATTTTTCTAAAACCACTTTTTTAAAGTAAAGAAATTCAGTGCCTTTGTTAATAAGCCTCGGGGACTGTGGTGTCTCTGATACTTTTTTTTCTCATTCTTTCTTGAGTTCTCTCATTTCGTTTTTGAATTCTCATTCTAATTTATGTCGTTCTTTCATTTCTTATCACATTTTCTTAATGTCTTTTACCACTGTTTGAAATAGTACAGTATTTTGATGTGTGGTTTTTTTTCAGTATGTCTTTCTAGAGTACTTTCATTGTCTATAGAGATTATATTTCTTCTCTCTTTTTTTCTGATAATAATTTGTATGGCATTTGACTTTGACATTTTCTTTTACATTTTCATATAAATTTAGTTCTGAACTTTTTAGAGGGAAGCTTGGTTAAGATAGCTTTTACAACTGGTTGTTGAAAATATGGCACCTTGTTTACATAGGTCTACCGCCTTCTATTCTCCTTTCCCTCTTTCATCTGGACTTTCTCTTTTTTGCTCTCATTGTACCTATCTTTTTCAATTTTTATTCTACTCACAGCAATTTCTCCTCAGTGTGAGGCTCTTAGCTCTGGAAAAGAGGCTTGGTGAGTTGAGTTTAGATAGTTCATGGGATTTGACCCCTCCTGCCCCCCTAGTTCTCCCCGCAAGGCTCACTTTCCTAACTCTGCATTGACTAGCTGTGTGACAAACTGCTCGACTTCTCTGTGCCTCTGTAAAACAGGGACCAAGTAATAGGATATTAGTTTTCATTTTTGAGGTGCTTAAAATGTTGCTTCACAGACAGTGAGCACTTTTTGAATGTTTAATAAATACATCATTCATCTCCTTTATGACCTCAACTTTAAGTTGTAGAAGCTCTCATGTCAGTAGGACAGGTATGGCCTTCCTCAGGACCTCAGAGGGTCTATTCATGCACTAATCACAGATGAAGCTTTAATTTATCCTATCAACATACCTAGCACTTTGGTTTTTTGTTTTGTTTCATTTTGTTTTGCATGGGCAGGTGCCGGCAATCAAACCCGGGTCTCTGGCATGGCAGGTGAGAACTCTGCCTGCTGACCACGGTATCCCTAACACTTTGTTTTTAATAAAAGGTTCAAGAAAAAAGAAAGCTGCTTGGTGTCATTCTGCTAAAAATACAAATGCCCTTGTCTCCAGTATTGAGAAAGAAAGTTATATTACTCATTACATTCTCTTTCAATTTTCCCCTTCTCTAGGCTCTCTTGGGACTGAGCAACTATATTTACATTTGCATATATTCAAACAGGATTTTAAAATTTCTAGTACCTTTAGCAAAGGTCGCAAACATTCTTTTGAATGTTTCCTTGGGATCAATTTCCTTAGGGCCAGAAAGCCCTCAGGAAAAATTTTTCTTAAAAGTCCGTAAAATTTTTTAAAGGCTTTTTAAGTTTTCATTTTTACAGCTAATTTTTTACTGCTGTAAATTTCTGTTATCTCTAGTTCAGAGTGTGCCATATCTTTACCTGCTGGGTCTTATTTTTCCCTTTTTAAGCAAATTTTCTTGGCTTGACAACATATAAATATAAAAAGCTAACCAACCAGATTTTTGGAATTCAGGTTGCCAAAAAATATTCCTCTACATCATTCTTTGTAGGATTTACCTGTATAAGTTTGCATATTACCACTCCATGCAAAAAAAAAAAAAAAAAAAAAAAGATTCACGACAATGAAAATGTAATGTGCAATTATGGTTTGAAATCTATACCAGGAAAAATTTTTTTTTCTTTTTCTATAAAAAACATTTGGAGACAACTGATGAAAATTGAACAAGTTCTGTAGATTGGATAACAATTTTGTATTAATGTTAATTTCCTGATTTTGATCATTACACTGTGATTACATAAGAAAATAAACTTGAACCATTTGGGGTAAAGAGCCATTATGTTTGCAAGAATTTAGAAAGAAAGAAGTTGCGAAAGCAAATGCTATAAAATGTTAACATTTGGAGAACCTGGGTGGAGGTATATGGGAATTCTTTGTACTATTCACTTCCAACTTTTCCAAAAGTCTGAAACTGTTTTAAAATAAAGACACTATTGAGAAGTTAGGGACAGAGCAGAAAGTAAGACTGGGTCGTCGAGGAACTCCTTGAGCTCTTGAGGCATGCCCCCCAGATGGCTACCTCTGGATCATGAGGAAACAAAAACCTTATTAGTTTAAAAGAAAAGTTGAGGGATTAGAGTCCCTCAAATATTTGGCTAGGAAGACCAGTACAAAATCACTTCCTTGAAAGTTACTCACCTTGACAGGTGCACTAATGTTTAATTCAATAAACTCTCATTCCACATTAGCAGAATCAATGATATATTAGTGAGCTAATAATACAAGCTAAGACCATCAGAAATATCAGACACTGTCAAATTTTAAAATGTTGCTATCCTTTGATTCAGCAATCCTACTTCCAGAAATCGATCCTAAGGAAATAGTAGGGCTGATGCACAAAGAGGTATATTCATCTCTCTGTCACAGCAAAGAATAGGAAACAATACGTAGCTATCTGTAAGAGATTGATTAAATAATGGTTTATCCATACAAGAAGAGAACAGTCACACGAGAATCCATCACCAAAGAATGAATAAGTATAGATTGACAGAGAGCAATGTCCCCAATATATTAATGAAAAAGCAGGTTGCAGAATCATGTATATAGTATGATCCTATCTAATTATTTTGTATGTGTGTGAAAAATAACATATATACAAAAAAAAGCAATGCATTTTGAAGCACAGCACAACAATTAGTTATAGTACATATTTCAGATTTTGGTATGGGTTACAATTCCACAATTTTAGATTTTTAGTTCTGGCTGCTCTAAGATACAGGAGTCTAAAAGAGATATTTAATGATTCAGTGATCATCCTCATTTGTAAAATCCTATTATTTCTGTTACAACCCCACCTTCTCCTTTGATCTTCTCCCACTTTTTGGGGTATTTGGGCCATGCCCATTCTAACTTTTTCATGTTGGAAGGGGTTGTCAATAATATAGGGTAGGGAGATGGAAGTAGCTAATGTTCTGGAGAGGCTGGGCCCTCTAAGTTTTAGAACTTATCTGGTCCAGGGACCCATCTGGAGGTTGTAGGCTTCTGGAAAGTTACCCTAGTGTATAGAAACTTTGTAGAATCTTATATATTGCCCTAGATGTTCTTTTGATCCTATTTAAATTTTAAATAGTAATATTATATAGGCATTTTTTTAAGATGGAAGGAAGGCATGCCTTCACGGTAAATTCGGATAAGGGGTTGGATGGACATATACTACACTGTACACAGGACCAGCTATATAATTTGTGAGGCCCAGTGCAAAATGAAAATGCAGGGCCCTTGTTGAAAAAATTGTTAAGAATTTCAAGATGGAGACAGCAGAGTATCATTAAAAGCAGGGCCCTTCTAAATAGGGAGAACTGTGCAACTGCACATGTTGCACTCCCATGAAGCCAGCCCTGGGTAAACACTCTGCAAACTACACTATACTATGCATTACACCATAAAGTGTCCACTAAGATACATACTACACTATTTAACCACTTAGATATAGACTAGGTGCTGTATGTGGGCAGGTGGGTGGAAATACATATGTTGTCTATCTCCCCAAACACACACAGCTTTTTTTTGCTATTTTGCGTTTTGTAATAAAGGCAATACCTTGTGATAAGGTTAATACAAGGTGTGTTTAAATTATTCTTTTAAAGGGCTAGCACATTAAAGGTGCTGAAATGAGTGCTTTGCTTGTGACCCTTTGGATCACTTTGTTGCAAAAGTGCTTCCAAGAGGACCAACAGAGATCCAAGCAGTAGACAGAAGCGAGGTTCTTAAAAGAGATTTCTATTCAAATTTCAATTACCCTTTAAAGGGCTTTTCATGTTAACTTTCTGGACAGATAAATGTTGGGTAATTTCTTTCCTCTTTTTATGTGGCAAGAAGAAATAAGAAAAACAAAAACAGAGGTAAGATTTAAACAAATTTCCTATCTCTAAAATTAAATAGCTTTTCTAGGCCACTGGGGTATTGATAAATATTTTTCAATTGCTCTAAATGGTTCCATGATATCCTAGAATTAGCCAAATAATAGTGTTACCGGTTATTAGTTGACTTGATCTTTCTACAGTTGAAATGTTTCCTCTAATGCTTCTATTTATAAGTAGAGCTAAAAACCCAGGAAGTCTAAATTGGGATCAGCAGGGTAGCTTATGTTCTGCCATGTAGAACATCAAAGTTTGATTAGGCAGATCTTAGGGTTGTAGCCAAAAGGCAAGAGTACAAGACATTTTAATACCTGATGGGCTCTAAAGAAGATGGTCTAACACTTGCCAGACTCCAGTTCTCATTAGTTATCAGTTATAAGGACAGCAACCATTAAGAGAGCCAATGAGAGTGTTGAGTGTTGGGATAAGTGTGAAGGTGAAAGAATGAGGGTTTCCAGGATTTCAAGAGAGTAGAGAAAGGGTGAGAAAATCATTAAAATATTTGTTGCTAAAAATTTTTCTTAATCATAAAGAACCAAGGTAGCTAAGTCTAAATAACACACCAGGAACATAGGCCTTTGACTTCTTAGCTATCTAGAGAATCCATTGAAACTCATTTTGAGATATTATTCAAGAGACTTCAGGTTTTTGCATAATGTGCTGACAGAACTATAAATAGAAAGCTGATAAATCATATGAGATATGTATTCCAAGACTAATTTGTGCCTTAAAAGTGTTCAATGTTGCACTGTTTTTAATTTATGTTCCAGAATTGTGATTATATGTGTATATATGGTGCCATATGTCACATATAATTTGTAGCTCAGTAATGGTGAAAAACACATCATAAGAATTCTACTTATATATAATTATCCAAGGCAGTCATCTGTTTTAGATCATCAGTTCTGTCTTCATTAATTAAAGCCACTAATATTCATGATAATTAATTTTCACCAGTCTGACTAACACCACGAATCTCAAATTTCATAAAGAACCTATAATTCCAGTGTAAAATACTATTGAAGGTAAGAGTCTGTTATTCATTTCGCAAATAGAGATAGAGCCCTATTTAATGCATTCGCTCTTTATTCTCATAAATACTTGACCACTTCTACCTAAAATACCACACCTTTTTTTTTTAATGATTGTATTTTATACTCAGGTATGTTTGGTACAAAAAATTTTCTAATGATGTCCTCTGAAGACTAAATAGACCATGACTCAAGAAATATTGAGTTCCTCATTAATGAATGGGTTGTATGTAGAGGTTGGAAAACCACTTGATGGGAAAACTGAAATGAGGATTCAAGCATAAAATGGTGGTTGAACTAGATAACATTTCTGTCCTTTCCACTTCTGAAACATCATGAATATGAAACAAACAATCCTTCCACGTCTCGAACAGGGCAGAGAATGGTAGCAATGGGAATGGAGAGAAGACAAATGAGAGACACAGAAGAGATATCCTGTTTATTCAATACAATTTAGATTGGACAAGGAATGAGGGGGAAAGGATGAAGAATTAAAGACACGATATTTTCAGCCCCAGAAACTAAGTAAAGTAGTACTGATAATATACATGAAAAATGAGAAAGGTTAAGAATCAACAGGTTTTTCTCTTTTTGTTGTTTTGTGAAAGGATCCCCTTGGCCAGGGTAACTAAAAATAGAGACGTTAACTGTGCAGTTCTGTTGTGTTTGTTGGTACCAGAGATGATTTCAGAAGGTTAGTCAAGATTTAGTAGGAGGTCCCACGACTGGCTGGACCTATGGGGACAGGCACCTGAAAAGGAGGGTAGTAGAGGGAAACCAGAATTCCTGGCAAATGGGCTAGAATTCAGGAGCAGAGGAAGAACTGTTAATGGAGACACATTCTGTCTCTTTGGGGATTGACTCAAGAACTAGGACAGGCCTGAGCTTTCAAGCAGGTAGAAAAGGTAGCCGCAGAGTACGTGAGACTCAAACTAACACCTAGGAACTCAGAATAGACTTGACAGGTTCAATGGAGCCAGTCTTTGAGGAAGTCATTAAAAAAACACAACTGTATTTTAGAAAATTCAAGAGAAAAAGTAGAAGCAGAGAGGGACCCAGGAAAATATTGCTTAAATCTTTTCATAAAGTAATAAAGAATTGGATATCACTGTCCTGCAAATTCTGTCCTTGAAGCACTAATTTCTTGGTACATTTTTCAAGTAAGAGATATATAAATATTATTTTAAATATGCATTACTTTGAAATTTTGCATGTCATATATATCATCTATTACTGTGGTACCTAATTACCCTTAATTTAATTCTGTCTTTATCTGAAGGCTGAGACCACTTTATCACGGGATCTGTTAGGCCAGATGCTCTCAAATGTGTTCTGGGACCAGCAGCATTTGCATCATCTGAGTTCTTATTAGAAATTCAAATCTTCAGGCCCAATCCAGAACCTACTAAAACAAAAACTCTGGGGATAGAATCCACCAATCTGTGTATTAATAAAGCGCTGTAGGTGATTCTGGTGTACTCTAAGGTTTGAGAACCCCTGCATTATGCGTGTAAGAACTAGATCTTTTTAGAGGTCCAGCAGAGACCTGTATTATAGGTCAATGAGGCAGCACTGTCAGCTGGAAACAGTGGGGGTTTTGCAAATAGCCAGGCCTGGGATCAGACTGGGGCTTTAGCATTTGGTAATGTAGGGTCTTGAACAAATTGCTTAGCCTCCCTGAACCTAAATTTCCTCATATAGAAAATGGAAATAATGGTACCTACTTTTACGAGTTCCTGTGAACACTGAAGTTTATGTACCTACATAATTAGGAGTGTTGACTCTGTTGTCAGACCCAATTCAAATGCCAGCATCACCACTTACTGTCTAATCTTGGGCAGGTTACTAAACTTCTCTGTGCTTCAGTTATCTCAACTGTAAAATGGATAATGATATTCTTACCTCATTGGACTGTTTGAGGATTCAATGAGTCAATAATATAAATTGCTTAGAAGACTGCCTACCACATAAATTCTCAGTAACTATCTGTTTATCATGGTAATAATACTAACAACAACAATAATAATAAAACACCTCACATTGATAAAATACCCAGACCTAGAATATGGTAGGTACTCAACATTTGGTGACAACTATTATTAGTTTTGTTATATAATTCTTTCCCATAAAGCACTTATAAGAGGTTCCAGTATATGGACAACCCCTGATATTTTTATATATCCTTTGCATGCTATTACCTTCCCTTCTCTCTCTGATATTGTTGATTGCAACAAGAAAAAAGATATGGGTAAAATATGTGCTAAAATTGCATTGAACTACATTTCCCCCTCCATACACATTCATACACAAGTGCAAATAAAATTGGTAAAATCTGAATAAGCTCTGTGATTGTTACCATGTCCATTTTTTTAATGGTGGTTTCGATGGTATACTACACTTAAGCAAGATGCTACAATTAGGGGAGGTTGAATGAAGGGTGTATGGGACTTCCATGTGTATTTTTCAAATCCCGAGTGTATAATTATTTAAAAATAAAAAAATTGTGAAAAGGGGTGGGTGTGGGGTAGTTAGGGAGCTTGCCTGAAGTGAGAAGCATTTGGGGAGGATGTTGGGCCTATACTTCATCCACCCCGCTTCTTTATTTCCCACTCGCTAGAATCCAAACTTCCCTCTTTACCAGTTTGGGCCACTGGAAACCAAGGGAGCCTGGCTGATTATGGAGAGCTAAACCAGGTTCTCAGGACAGCAGGGTGGTGTGAATTTACAGACTACCTGATCCATGGAATTCTAAGTGTAGGTACCATTGTCATTTTTTTAACCTAACATCCAACACAATTCCCAGCACACAGTGCAAAGATGAGAGATATGCTGCTGCTGCCCCAAAATTGTAAATCCAAATATTTTTTCTCATAGAAATATTGCCACATTTTGCGACTAGGTTTAATGATATCTATATAATGCTTATATAAGCATTATATAGATATCATTAAATAGGCCTTTGTGGACAAACTGGAACACCTAATCACTAGTCATGACCCATGTTCTTATGCACATATTTCAGAGAATGAATCTTCAAGCAAACTTTTGAAACACCACTGTTGTAGTTTGTTAGCTGCTGGAGTGCAATATACTAGAAATGGAACGGCTGTTAAAAGGGGGAATTTATGAAGTTGCAAGTTTACAGTTCTAAGGCCATGAAAATGCCCCAATTAAAGCAAGGCTATAGAAATGTCCAATCCAAGGTACCAAAAAGAGGTTACCTTCACTTAGGAAAAGCCGATGAAGTTCAGGGATTCTCTCTCAATTGGAAAGGCACATGGTGAACATGGCTATGTTCGCTAGCTTTCTCTCCAGAACTCTAGTTTTATGAAGCTCCCCCAGGGGCGTTTTCATTCTTCATCTCCATAGGTCTCTCGCTGCCTGGGGCTCTGACATGACTCTTGCTCTCCAGCTTTCTACAAATGCTTCCCCTTTTAAAGGATCCTAGTAAACTAATCAAGACCCACCTGAAATGGGTGGATCACATCTCCATCTAATTAAAAGTTAATACGCAAAATTGGGTGTGTCACATTGCCAACGTTATTGAATAGGGATTAAAAGAAACAGTTGCTCCCACAAGACTGGATCAGGATTAAAACATGGCTTTTCTAGGTTACATAGTCCTTTCAAACCAGCACAACATCTATTCCTAAATCACTATAACTTGGTTGATGCTGTATACACAGAACCTTAAAACTGAGAAGCATAGTTGATGGATCTAGGCTTACCAATTTAAAGTTCCCAAATAATGTTCTGCTTGATGCTAATGTGTTAAAGTTTCCCTCCCCCACTCTGCCCACCCCAGTTCCTAAAATTATTTGAACAAGGAAACTTTTTTCAAAAATAAAAATAGGAAAAACTTCTAAAATCTAGTTTGGGGGAACTCTTTGTTTGAGAAACACCACCCTACATTAAAAATATGAGTTTCCTTGACCATTTGACTTCTTAAGTATCTCTTTCTATGGTATTTATTTTTAAAAAATTAAAGACAAAAGTACATATCTTTTATTTTCAAAATATATATATTTTTTATATTTCGACTAGTACAGTTCCTAATATAACTAATATAACCTAATATAACAGCTACATATTTTTAAATATATATATATATATCCTTTAGTTTTCAAAAAATTCAGACCCAAATAAAACTTAATTAAAAAAAAACTTTAGAAAATCTAAGTATGTTTGCCTGGTGACAATACAAATAGATATCAACTAATAATCAACAGTCTCTACACAAGAACTGTAAGTTATTCTCCCATTAAATAGTCAAAACTAAGTTTAAAAAAAAACAGTATTAGAGAAAAACTGAGTGGCTTATCTCTCTCAGTCGAATTAATATCAACTGTTAGACTTTTAATTCATTATCTATCACCATTTGAGGATTTCAGTCAAAATAAAGTAGTTTTCTCTGTTTCTCAAGCTATACATCAGAAAAGTCATGGCAATCAAGAGGAATGAATGAAGTCTCCCAATACCTGATCAAATGTGTTTTTTAGAGAAAATAAAGGTATACTGCCAAAGGCCCCATGTTTTCTTCCCAAGAAAGAACCAGTACAACTTTAACAAACACAAATTATGCTTCAGTAAGATTTAGAACATATTAAATTCTTTGTTTCAGCAAACACTATCTAGTATTTATATATATAATCCAAGGTATTTCCCAAACAGTAACAGAAACCATAAGATCCACATTATAGATTAAAGAGAGATTCCACAATCTCTAATTTAATGTTATGTATCAGGATAATTCACTGACATGCTTAATGAAACAATTATTAATTACAATTATTTTTGAGATTATATTTGGTCAACTTAAATCCTGTGTAAGACTTCACAAATCCCCTACAAATCTCTGCCATGGAACAGAGAAGTTCTCTTTATTCAAAAAGTAACTCGATGTGGGGACTTTCATGACACATTGAAAGCAAGTATCTATCTTCGACTTTCCCTATACCAAAAGTAGTAACAAAGTCAGGACATTAAATAACCTAATAGTGACTAGCCTATTTAAAAACAGGTTTCATAAATAGAAAAGGTTTCATGGTGTTTGGTTATAGTAACTATAATTCATATGGCAAAGTATCTCTGCTAAATAGTATATGTTGAAATGGTATTAATGGTTCTGCATTTTACTACTTCCTTACTTTAGCAAATGAAACTTTTGAAACCTCCTAACCATAGTTAGATCTGCCATATCTTGCCAATTATGTTGCCCATCTGCCTTTTAAAGCTAAAAGCTTTTTTAAAAAGCTTTAAAAGCTATTACTAACTCCCTGAAGATCTTCTTTACCCCTTTGATAAATTCTGTATCTGGGAAGAACTGGAAGTACAAACATATGTGAACATGTAAACTGGGTAGCAAACTGTGTGTGTGTGTGTGTGTGTGTGTGTGTGTGTGTGTGTGTGTGAGAGAGAGAGAGAGAGAGAGAGAGAGAGAGAGAGAGAGAGAGAGAGAGAGACCATTTCAAATGAAGAATTTAGACCAGCAAACAGACTACCAAAGAATTGTAATTAAGGATAATTGTCTTGGCAAAGTGTATCACAACTACTTTTTAAACGTGTTAAATATATGGAAGGTTTTATCCTGAAACCCATGTCTGTTCTACTTCCTTAATTATTTTTTTTAATGGTTCATGCTTTAAAAATTTTTTTATTGTGAAAAATAACATATACACAAAAAAGCACACCACAACAATTAGTTGTAGAATAGATTTCAGTTTGGTATGGGTTACAATTCCACAATTTTAGGTTTTCACTTCTAGCTGCTCCAAGACACTAGAGCCTTAAAGAAACATCACTATAACAATTCAGCAATCATACTCATTTGTTAAACCCAACCTTCGCTGTACAATTCCACCATTTCCTTTGATCTTTCCCCCAATCTTTAGGGGTATTTGGGCTATGCCCATTCTAACTTTTTCATGTTGGAAGGGGCTGTCAATAACACGGGATGGAGGATGGAACTAGTTGATGCTCTGGAGAGGCTGGCTCCTCTGGGTTTCAGGACTTATCTGGCCTAGGAATCCATCTGGAGGTTGTAAGTTTCTGGAAAGTAATCATAATATATAGAACCTTTGTAGAATCTCAGAAAATGCCCTAGGTGTTCTTTAGGGTTGGCAGGAATGGTTTTGGTTGGTGGTTGGCAAACTATGATAGGTAGTAATGTCCAGCCAAAGTGTGCATAAGAGAGCCTCCAGAGTAGCCTCCCAACTCTATTTCAACTCTCTCAGCCACTGATATATTTGATACACTTCTTCTCCGCTTTTGGTCAGGATGGAATTGTCAATCCCATGGTGCTACAGTCAGGCTCAGCCCTGGGAGTCATATCCCACATTGCCAGGGAGACTTTCATCTCTGGGTGTCATGTCCCACATAGTGGGGAGGGTAATGATTTCACTTGCAGAATTGGGCGTAGAGGCCATCTGAGCAACAAAAGAGGTCCTCTGTAAGTAACTCTTAGGCATACCTATAGGTAGGCTAAGCTTCTCTGCTACATAAATAAGCTTCACAAGAGCAAGCCTCAAGATCAAGGGCTTGGCCTAATGACTTGAGAGTCTCTTAATGTTTGAGACAGTATCAGGAGTTTCCCCAGTGGTAAAGTTTAACAGTCATATTTTTTCTCTCATCCTTCAAGGGACTTGCCAATACTTTTTTGATTATCTGTTTAATATACTCTGAGATGTATGCGGGCATTATATTAAGCTATATAGGATTGTAGGCCCCCATTCCCATTCTGGGCTGCCTGTGTTTGGGGTGTTTAAATGATCTATCCAGACAGGTTGAGTTAGATTATGTGCTATAGAATATTTAGGTTCTAGACAAAATAAACCTTTCTTCCTTTGGTCTCATAAAGTAGGTGAAGTTTCTATAATATAGACAATGTCTTCCTTATCCTTGTATTCTGAATTACCTTATTCCTGACCTGACTGGCTTCAGTCTTAACTCTAATTGAAATCTGATCTCTTTTTTTCAATTTCTTTAACAGTTGTTGTATGTGGCAACGCTGACCTTCAGAACTGTAGAACCTCTACTCTGAGTCTTATGTGTCACCAAGGTGTCAAAAGTTCCCGTACTCCTTAACTTTAACCCTGGAATGAGCATAATACCACATTGAGAATTTCTAGCAAGGAATCCAGAGTAAATTAGAAAGCAATAACAACATAATCCACATTTTTGTCTTGATTTTCAACTGTAGGGCCTATACTTGAAGAAGTTTAGATTTAGGTCATTCATACTCTTGCATTTGACAAATAATCATGGAGTGCATACTATGTGCCAAGCACTACTATTAGGTGCTAGAAATACAGAAGTGACCAAAACAAATATGGTCCTTGACTTCAGGGAGCTTACTATCTAGAGAAGGAGACAAACCTTAAACAGACATTGAACAAGTAAAACAAAATAAAATTGCAAGTTGTGGTTATTTCCTGTATATATTGTATCCTTCTCAGTTAACTGTTGTAATCACACCATTTTTTTAGAAGTATCTGTGAGAAAGATCCTTGAGCTGTTTACTCATCAGATAAAATCAGTTGTAGCTTGAGAGACATGAAGCCTTGTATAATGGCAGATAATTCTATAACCTTCATCATGAACATTATTATGGAATTTATTCCAAGAAGCAAAATATTCATTTATATGTGCATGTTGGCAGTATAATGTCTAATCACAGGATGGGAATTCGTCAGTAATGTCTTCTTGAGATCTGCTCATGACGATTTGTTGGAAAACACACATATACTTCAGCTTTTCAACTGAATTTTCTTATCCTAAACTTATTTTGAAAAATACCAGTGCTCCAGCATGCAAATATTATGCTACATCAATTAAATGACTCTTTGAAGAACAAAGATTTATAATGAACTTCATAATCTGCATTTTTAAATTTGTATTAAATTTACATTCAGGTTAACATTACTTCCAGGCACATTTTGTTTGCCACCGCTCAGCTGAAAGTATACAAAGTATACAAAGGACTTAAAAGTTTTTACCTTTTGCTCCATACTCTAACACCTTCTTACGGCTCCTAAAGTCCAGCTCTCTTCATTCCACAGCTAAAGGGCGCTCAGTCGTTTATATGGGTAGTACCTCTGACTTCTTCCTCTTTACTTTTTCCCTTGTTTGACTTTTAAGTGTTTTCTCATTGAACAGTCGCATTTTATTTTATTTTATTTTCAACTCTGCATGTTGTTCTACTTAAAAAATATCCCACTAAGGAAATCGGAGGGAAGGAGACTAGGAGCCAAAGTTCTTTCAGGAGAATGTGTACAAGACTCCTGCCTTTACCTCGCCAAATTTAAACACATCCAACCCCTCCTTGCGAGGTTCAGTCGACCACTCACAACCCTGTACATTTGAGGAGCTATTCGTTGGTATTTACATATATTTAAAACTGTTTCCTTCTCTCTTTTTCAGAATTATTTGAATATGTTCTTTTGTGATTTGTGTAATTTGTTTCTGATAATGATGTTCCTAGTAAAGATACGTATCCTTGGAATTCATGTCCTTTCACAAGTGAGTTACACCATTACGTTACTAAGTCAGGTGTCACGGTCCTCGCTCTCCAGAAATCAGTGTTTCGTGGCCAAGCAGCTTCTTCAACTTTCTAAGACCAATCACTAGGAGGTGGTATCATCACAGGGTTACCACCTTCTCCCAAGTTTTACCTGTTACGAGTACCAAATCGGAGGGATTTTATCAGATTTGTCTAACGCGCCCCTTTCCTTCTCCACCCACCCGTTTTGGGCCCTGATGCACAGCACCCCTGCCCATCCCGGCCCCGAGGCTGGACCTTTATGGCAGCCGGGATCCCCTGCCAAGAAATGGAACTAGGGGCTCCCCAACCCTAAATATAGGCGAGGCAAAGTCAGAGGAGTGCCTTAGGAGTGCCCTGGCAGAAATGACCCACCGGCGGAGAAGAGAACGTACTTTAACTCAGCTTTGGCCCTGGACCCCCGTCGTCTGGGACTACCCCGGCAAAAAGAGAAAACAACTGTCGGCGATTCTCCTTTCCGTTCCCGGCCTCCCCTCAGCTCTCCTACTTCTCTTCCGCTCCCTCCCCTTCGCCCGGGAGGCACGTGGTGCGGCTCTGCCCAGCCCTGCCGGAGCCGTTCCCCTCCTCCCTCCGCCCTTCCCCGCCCTCGCGGCCTCCGGCCCTTTCCTCCCAGCGCCTCTCGCTTCCTCTTTCCGTTCGCTTTTTCCACCCCCGCTCTCCATCGCCCTTCCTTATTGGTTGAGCTCGCCGGAGCCTGATTGGCCAATCAGTGAGCTGGGCTGGCGGTGATGGGCGTGGCCGCGGCGCCGGGGCTCTCAGATCGAGGCCGCCTCCCCCTCTCTGCCGGCAGCGCATTCCGCCGCCGTTGCCGCCGCCCGGCCCCGCAGTTGTCTTTGCCCGAGCTGCAGTCGCGCTGGGGTTAGGGCAGGGGGGGCGGGCGGGGAGAGGAGAAGGCCGCGGCTGAGGCAGGTGAGAGGAGGAACGAAGAGGCGGCGCGGCGGGCACAGCAGCTCAGGCGGCGGCCCGGTTCCTGGGAGTGTCGGTGCGGCGCGGAGGTTGGGGCGGATCCCGCGGGGCCCGGGCGGGGGAAGGAGTCACCGGCCCGGCCATGGCGGACAACGAGAAACTGGACAACCAACGGCTCAAGAATTTCAAGAACAAAGGCCGCGACTTAGAGGTAAACTCGGGGATACCGGAGGGGTGGGGACCTTGGGCCTCGGGCTGCTCTCCACCCGGACTCTGAGTGTGGGGAGTAGGGGCGGGAGCCGCCGCCGGGCCGCGGGGGAATGGCGCTGGGGGCTGGCCCGTCCGTGACGCCTTTGCTAATGCGCCGGGAAGTTTGTGTCGGGCCTGGTCCGCCTCCGCCGGGGAGCGAGGTGCCTGGGAACGGCCGGCGCGGCCTAGGCCTGCCGGCTGAGCCAGCCCGTCGCGGGTCCGAGGGGCTGGGCCGCGCGGCGGGAGGCCGGGCGCGGCTGTGCCCCGGCCGGACCGCGGCCCCCTCCCCGGCAGTGGCGGAGATTCCGTTTCTCGCTCGGGCCCCGACGTCTGGCGCCGGGGCAAGGAGGGTGGTGGGGGATGAGGGCTAGTGTGTGGCGACCTAGTGGGGCTCGGAACTTCCTCGGCGAGGAGGCCCGAGGCGTCTTCACTTAAAGGCATTTTTTCTGGTCTTCCCGACTCCCGCTTTACCCCTGCCTCCCCCTAATATCCAAACTACAGGAGTCAACTTCTCCGTTGAAAAAACACCCCCGGCGTGAGAGGCCATCCTGGTGATGCTAACAGTGCCTTCCAGCGGCCTGTGTTTTACTCTGCATATAGCTGAATCAAGATGTGGCTCACGGTGTGCCCTCTTCCAGGCAAAGGATTTCCCTTATTTCAGCTTGTCCACAAATCTTTTATCCCCTCCTGAGAGGAGACCACCAGCTGCATTCTTACATATAAAGCCCAAGGGTTATACAAAGCTGTCATCCTCTAGTCTACAGTATCCTTTCCCTCCACCTGCTGGTGGTGGTAGTGGGGGATGGGTGGGCTATGGAATGGCACCATCAAGTTTTATTTGAAACAAACAAAAAAGGCTTCATTGTCTTAGATACAGCTGCTGCAGAGGTTCTCAGTCTACGTAGTGTGTGGGTTAAACACACAAATCACTGAGATTTTTAATAGAAAACATCCCTTCAGCTTTAACACTCTAGGTGAATAGATTTTTTTTTTAATACTACCATTCTGCGTCTGAATCGAGTTTATTTTTTTAAGAAGAGGGGTCAAGTGATATGTTTTGTATTGTCTTTGGCATATTTTATACTGAGCTCTTAAAATTCTCATCACCTGTCTCTGAACCTTGAGCGTTTGCTTGGCTAAGATAGTAACTATACTGGGGGCTTTCCACATAGCCATTCAATCTTACTATAAGGGAGTTGGTGCTGTTTTAGTGGGTTTCATAGGGGATATTAGGTGTTTGGGGAGGTGGCTGTTAATTCTGTGGTTGTTTTAAGGTTAACATGAGTCACTTTTCTTATAATTCCCTTTTTTATAAAAAAAGAAAAGATTAACTTTGAGATATAACTTACCATAAAAGCCACCCATTTTAAGTGCACGATTTATGATTTTTAGTAAACTTATCTAGTTGTGCAACAAGGTGATGAAAAACTTTTTTACTAACATGAATATTTACTTAGAATGAGAAAACGCCCCAAATTACTAATTTAAAAAGCCGACAACTACAAAGTTACAAAGTCCAGAAAAATAATAATTAAATGCTTGATAAGGTCCTATAATCCTTTTTTCTCCTACATTTTTGTTTAATTTAAAAAGATAGCTTCATTGAGATATAATTCACATATCCAAAAATTCACCCGTGAAGTATATAATTCAGTGGTTTTTAGTATAGTTTTAAGTTGTGCAGCCATTACCACACTCAATTTTAGAACATTGTCATCACTCTCAAAGAATCTGTACCGATTTTCAGTAATTCTCCAATTTTCCCCGCCTACCCCAGTCCTGTTTTCCCTATTCTGGACATTTAATATCAATGGCGCTATAGAATAGTGATCTTTTATAACTAGCTTCTTTCACATAGAATAATATTTCCAAGATTCATTCATGTTATAGCATATATCAGTACTTTATGTCTTTTTTGGCGGAGTAATATTCCATTGTACAGATATACAACATTTTGCTATCCATTTAGGAGTTTATAGACATCTGGGCTGTTTCTACCTTTTAGCTGTTATGCAGAATGCTGCTATGAACATTTGTGTACAGATGCTTATGTGAACAAAGTTTTTCATTTCTCTTGGTTTTATACGTAGAAGTGGAATTACTTGGTCATATGGTAGCTATGTTTAACCTTTTAAACATATTTTCTACATATGTTTTCTATTTAGATTGTTTTCTAAAGTGGCTACACCATGATCCTCCCCCCATGTCATTTTATGAGATATATTCATGTGTCATACAGTCCATCCAAAGTATACAGTTTTTTCCAAATGTCATTTTATTGAGATATATTCATACACCATACAGTCTGTCCAAAGAATAAAATCAATGGTTCACATTTGGTTGCTTTTCCATTTGGGGTATTTCTTTAAATGGTTTTGTGGAAAATGAAATAACCTCAGTATTTACTCCTTTTGAAAACAGTGCCTCCCTGAGGCAAAGAGCATTTGAGGTTTTATGTGGAATTTTCTTTATAGTAATCTAAGTTTATTTTGGAGTTTCTGGCTGCACTCAGTGTCATGTTACATATTTAACTTTCTAAATGTGAGAATAAAAAGATAGTATTTCCTTCCTTTGAAAGAATAAAGACTTCGTATTAGTTAAAAAAAAAAAAGAAGTGGTTCACAGTATTATCATATGGTTGTGCATTCATCACCATGATAATTTTAGAATATTTGCATTACTCCAGAAAAAGAGATTAAAAGAAAATCCCAAAAGCTCATACCCTTTATCCCCCTCCTTATTCTAATATTCTAGGATGCAGTACTATTGTAAGTCTTTAAACTGCGACTTTTAAAGACTTACAGTAAAGGTAAGTTAAGTAAGAGAGTATAGTACGTTAGAGATAGATACATAGATCACAGGGAACACAATGAAGCATC
Organism: Tamandua tetradactyla; assembly: GCF_023851605.1. NCBI lineage: Eukaryota > Metazoa > Chordata > Mammalia > Pilosa > Myrmecophagidae > Tamandua > Tamandua tetradactyla. Next base: position 57,305,175 of record NC_135331.1, on the reverse strand, counting down.
ACCATACAAACATGGGCAAGTGTCTTTTTTTTTTCTTTCCTATATAGCTATCAATCATTATCAAAGATCAGGGGTACTGGATTACAGCTCACAGATTTCCACTATTTGCTTGTAGCTCTTCTAATACACTTGAAACTGAAAAGAAATGTCTGTATGAGTCTCCTGATCATTAATCCTAGTTTCTCAATTGCATTTCCTCCCCCTCATCATTCAGTCGCCAGGGATATCTGGCAATGACCATTTTAATGCTGGAAAGTGGTGTTGACCTTATAGGATAGAGATATGAAACTGGTTGATGTTCTTTGAAAGACAAGTACAGCTGGGTTTTAGGGCTTCTCTGGCCTAGGAACGATCTGGAGACCTTAAGTTTCTGAAAAAATAACCTTAGTAGCTAGGACATTATAGATTCTTAGAAAGAGCCCAGGGTGTTCTTTAGGGTTTTTAGAAATATTGGTGGTTGAGGCTTGGCATACTGTGGCAATTTGCAATATCTGGCTGAAAGTTACATAAAAGTAGCCTCCAGAATTACCTCTTGATTATTTCAAATCTCTTAGCCACTGATACTTTTTTTTATTTCACTTCTTTTCTCCCTTTTAGTCAAGAAGGCATTCTCAGTCTCACAATGCCAGGGCCAGGCTTATCCCGGGAAGTCATGTCCCGTGTTGCCAAGGAGACATACATCCCTGGGAGTCCTGTCCCACCATGTAGGGTGGGGAGGGCAGTGAGTTTATTCAGAGTTGGCTGAGCAAGAGAGAGGGGTCACATCTTAGCAACAAAAGAGGTTCTTTGGGGGTGACTCTTAGGCATAGTTATATGTAGGCTTAGCTATGCCATTGTAGAGATAAGTTTCATAAGGGCAAACCTCAAGATTGAGAGCTTGGCTTATTAAATTGGAAGTCCTAATGCTTGAAAGAATATCAGGAATTCCTCAGATGGGAAAGATTAATAGTTCCACAGTTTTCCCTGGTCCCTAAAGGGGACTTTGCAAACACTTTATTTTCTGCTCAAAATACTCTGGAATGTATCAGGTTTTTACTTTAACCTGTATAGAATAACAAAATCTCATTCCCTTTGCTAGGTTCCATGTAATTAGGTTGTTTGGGTAAACTGACCAGGCAGGTTAAATTAGAGAGTGTGCTATAGAAAATTTAAATTTTGTACCAAATAAACATCTCTTCCTTTGGTCACTCACAGAAGTTGGGAGTTTTAAAATACAGTATCATCCTTTTTCTTGTGTCCTGATTTACCTTAATCCTAACTAGATTCTAGTATCTTATGGGCATTATCTGGATGACGGATATCCCTCTAGGTACATTAGGAATAGGAATATTTTCATTTTTGCACCTAAGAAAGTGACATATGACTAATGGGAAATCATTTCTCCTTATTTGTGAGTCACATATACCTTAGTGGAAGAAGTCTCTTTTATTAGCATTAGAAGGGTCTGTAATTGTGTATCTTTTAATTACATGTATGCCTCAGATAATCAATTATGTCTATTTTCTATTCAGAAAATATGACTATACTGTCTACAACAAATTCTAGGGAAAAATACTTTTTGGTTTAGGTCTTAACTATGACATTTGTTTTTAGGAGATGTTTAGAAGAAAGTGCAAACCAGTGCTGCCCAGTAAAAATATAATGGAAACCACAAAGTAATTTTAGTTTTCTAGTTGCCACATTTTTTAAATGTGAAAAGAAGTTAATTGTATAATATTTTATTAAATCTAATATATACAAAATACCATTTCAAATGTAAACAAAGTTAATGAGATATTTTATAATCTCTTTTTCGTACCCAGCCGTCAGCATCCAGCTGTATTTTACATCTACAGCATATCTCAGTTTGGACCAGCTACTTTCAAGTGCCTAATAGCCACATGTGGCTAGTGATTACTTTTTGGAAAGCACAGATCTAGAGGATAGGATATAGAATGAAGTAATTGTAGCAATTTTTGGTTTGATCTGTTATTGTTTGTTTCTTTAGAATTAGTGAATAGTACAAAGCCTCAGAGTTTAGTTTAATCTGATCTCTAACTTTGTGTGTGACCTTGGGGGGATCACTTAGTCTTTCATCTGTAAAACTAGAGGTACTTGACATCTGCTTTATGAGTGTTGTGAAGATTAATAGGTTAATGTTAGGAAGATGCCAGGCAATTCTCTGAGCATTTTATCACCTTCAGCTTCTGTGTTTGGGGGGAGGGAAGGTGCTTAATAGGATTCAGTGTAATTGATTCTCTTACTCCCTTATTTGCAGTTGGTTTGTTTTTCTCTCTGTGTGCATATATAACTTAAGTTAGATTGAATTTAAAATTAATGAAAAAGGTTTTTAATATTGAGACATATAATTGATCGTATTCTTATTATTGAAGGGCAGTTTGGCCTCAGGAAATCAGTGACCCTTCTGAAAGTCATAATTTCTGAGTTTTAGAACTAAAACGGATTCATCGCTTTCAATCTGGATATGCATTGCTATCTTTAAACTGCCATTCTGGCTACTCCAAAATATAGTCAAACTTACTTTCTTTAAAGACAAAAACATCTTAGAAGGCATATGTGAGTATTTAAAATAATTTTCAGGACCTGTCAGATGATACCCACTACGGCTTAGCCTTTTGCCTTCAGTGTGATAGGACATCACTGTTAATAGTTCGAGAATAGTAACCGTAGAGAGGATATGCAAAGCAACATGGGAAATACTGACTTATCATCAAATAAAAAAATTGACAGTAAAGCAGTTAAGTTCATCTGTATAAGAGTAGAGGAAAATTCTCTTGTAGACTTTCTAGTAAACTTGCCAAATTTTTTAGAGTAGCCAGGTTCACATAGAGCAGATACATAAAACCTAACTTATGTTAGAAAAATAATAAGGTCTGACAAAAACACAATTTTAGAAAACAACTTAGCCTAAATATAAATATATTAAAATGCTACAAAATTAGAAACATGATTGTCCATACAACATAAAGATATCAAGTTAGCTTCTTATTTTGAAATAATTTCAGGAAAAGTGAATACTTCATTTGCAAAAGTTTAATAAATTGGTCGGTTCTCTTGTTAAGACAGCCTTGGGGAGTTTTAAATTATACAGTGAAAAGCATTGTTGAGGTATTAAGTCTTGTTGACTTTTAGAGACTGACCTCTCTCATCACAAATCTTGGAACATATGTACTATACTTAAAATAACTACTGTCTAGTTTTTTATATAATAGTTCAAGCATGTGACAATATGAAATACCTGAGAAAAATATAGTTAGGCATTATATGATTGTATTTGTGCTTCCTGCCAGTTTTCCCAGTTTACAAGGCAACCAATTTCAGAATTGTTTTGTTGATAATTTTTTTTTAAGAGATAGCAAGATGTCTTTGTTTTTTCATAGTCACCAGTATGTCAAATGAATATAAAAAGTTAGGAAGAGCTATAGGAGTGATTTAGGTTTAAAAGAACAAGACTATTTTCAGAAAGAAATTTGTAGGTAGGTTTTTTAGTATTGGTCCCTAATAACTGATAGTGGTTTGGGATCATTAAAAATATTTCCTGAAACAGCATTAGTTTCTTTGAAGTCTATAGAGCTTATAGTGAAACCTAGCCTTGAATCCTGATTTTGAAACTGTCTAGTTTAGTTTTGTAGTAGAGAAAACTAATTTTTGAAGCACATACATATCCTTCTTTTTTTTTCTCCCCACATGTGCACGCACCGGAAATCGAACCTGGGTCTCTGGCATGGCAGGCGAGAACTTTGTCTTCTGAACCACAGTTTCCCGCCCACATACCCTTTTAATATAACTATTGCATGTGCTTTTTTTGGTATGCTGTATGGTGGGGTCACTCTTCATATTTTTCCATGTGAGTATTCCGTTATTGCAGCACCAGTTTGTTGAATTTTGGTTTGTTTGTTTTTTGGGAAGTGCATGGATCAGGAATCGAACCCAAGCCCCCACATGGCAGACTAGGATTCTACCACTGAACTACCCTTGCACCCCTGCATGTGCTTTTAACTGTATTCTAATTACTCTGTCTCATAAGTAGAAATTGTTACTGAGTCCATTTTAAAGGAGAAAACTCTAGAGTTAAATGTCTTAATAGCATACATTCAAGAGAATGATTTTAGTTGCAGTGTATCAAGGTAAAGTCCATACTTTTGTACTAAACCACTCTACCTCCTTTGAACTTCTCAGACATTCTCATTAATATTGGCCTCAAAAATTTTTTAAAGGCTGTAGGTAACAGCACCTACCACAGTACATGGAATATATGTATCTGAGGTATTTAGTAAATGTTTCGTTTTCCCAGAGAGGTTTTTGGAAATTGTGTATCATTTGTGGACTGTGAGCCCTGGAGAACATAGTTTTCTTGGCTTTTAATTTAGGTTTAGCTACATTGTATTTGCAAAAACTAGGAGTGGCAGAACTTTTTTTTTTTTTTTTAACAATTAATGTAAGAAAAATCTTTATAGTGACATTTACAAAATAAGGACAATATATATTTGTAATAGCCTTTGTTCATACGTTTTCAAACTTTTAGGGTTCAAGACCCGTTAATACTGTTAAACATTAAGACTCCTCAGAGAGCTTCTGTTTATGGGTTTCTATCAGTATTTACCATTTTAGAAATTAAAACTAAGAATTAAAAATTAATTCATTCAATTATAATAAACCATTTATATTAATAATAAATAACATTTTTAATGAAAAATGACTGCTATTTTCCAAAAGCAAAAAACATTAGAAGAGTGGCCATGTTACAGATTTTTTCAGGTGTCTCTAATGTTTGGTTTAAGAGAAGAAAAACGAATTCCCAACTACCTCTGAAGTCAGACTTTTGTGACATACTATTTTGGGTGACATATATGAATATTATCTACCTTTACACAGGCAGTTGAAAGAATGTTTTTAATAGTCAGTAATTGTGGAAATTACACTTTCATACTATACCATAACTGTACAGAAGTATTTTCTAAAAGCTTAGTTGCAGTGTGGAATCAGAAGCCAGATCAGTGAACTTACTTTGTTATATCAAATCCATTGGTCTGTCTTATTATTATTATTGTTTTATTGGTATTAACCTTGTAGAGCCTCTCATAGGCCTTGCAGGTCCCCACGAGGACCAATAGACCATGCTTGATAACCACTGTCTCAGTTTATTACTCTTCTGTTCCAGGTGACTGTCACTTTTAATTTGTACAGTCTGTTAAAAGACTTCATAATATAGACGTTAAAGAGCATGGACTATGGAATCAATCAGCGTTGATCCTGGTTCCTGGCTCCTTAATCTTTCTAACTCATTTCTTCACTTGCAAAATAAGAATAATAATTCCTACCTTATAAAGTTGTTGTAAGAGACTAAATGAGGCATGCATAAAAGCATAATAGTGCCAGTGTATAGTACATGGAGGCTTTTATTATTTCTAGCAACTTCTAAGTTTACATCCAAGTCAACTCATGTTCCCTGTCAGAGTAACATTTTATTTACAATTCCTTTTGTACAACTGTGCACTGTAATCCAAATCATCACATTTTTGCATTTGCGTTAACTATAAATTTCACAAGATTGGGTTTCTGACTCCATTTCTCAAATTCAGTGTTCTATCTAAGTTTGTGTAGATTTTGTAACTTTTCCCAAAGGATTGCAAGTTAATAAGAAACAGCTTTAATTCATAGTCTTTAATATCCATACTGGACAGTGATTTAAGGTCACAGGCATTTGCTGGAAATGCAAGATTTGCTTGATTATTTAAAAAGTGAAAACTTTTTTCCCTATTACTATTAATTCACTATTAGAACAAAATTTGGACACCTGTCACTTTTACCTTAAATCTTATTTCTGTTAAGGTTACTATACATTATATTTTTAGTGTATTTTGGCAAACTTGGAATTTCATTGAAAATTTTTTTTTTATAAGAAGCATTTTTATTGTTAAATACAACGTATATACAAAGGAAAGAAAAAAAGCAATGATTTTTCAGAGTACACTTCAATAAGTAGAAACAACAGATTTCGGAGTTTGTTATGTGCTACCATTCCACTTTCTCAGATTTTTCCTTCTAGCTGCTCTAAGGTATTGGAGACTAAAAGAAATATCAGTATAACAATTCTGCTATCATACTTGTTTATTAAACCCTACTTTATATAACTCCACCATTACTTTTGCTCTTTCTCCCACTCTTTCGGGGTATTTGGGATGTGCCCATTCTAACTTTTTCATGTTGGAAGGGGCTGTCAGTAATATGGGATAGGGAAATGAAGCTAGTTGATGTTCTGGAGAGGCTGAGCCCTTTGCATTTCAGAAATTGTCTGGTCCAGGGAGCCATCTGAAGGTTGTAGGTTTCTGAAAAGTTACCATAGTGTACGGAACCTTTGTAAAATCTTATATAATGCCGTAGGTGTTCTTTAGGAGTGACTGGACATTTTTGCAAAAGTTTGGCAAAAAATATGGTAAGTAGCAGTGTCTAACTGAAGCTTGTATAAGAGTGACCTGTAGAGTGGCCTCTTGACTATTGGAACTCTCCCAGCGACTGATACTCATTAGTTACGCTTCTTTTCCCCCTTTTGGTCAGGGTGACATTGCTGTTCCCATAGTGCTAGGGCCAGATTCATCCCTGGGAGTCATTTTCCATGCCGCCAGGGATACTTTCACCTGTATGTCATGTCCCACTTCGTGGGGAGGGCAGTGATTTCACTTGCAGAGTTGAGAGGCTGCATCTGAGCAACGGAAGAGGTCCTCCAGGAGTACCTGTTAAGCATATCTATAGGTCGTCTAAGCTTCTCCACTACCAACCTAAGTGTCACAAGAACAAGACTCAAGATCAAGGGCTTATAGATGGTTACATCCGTACTGCCCTTTGCAGTTTAGTTTACAGACTTCATTTAATCTTCATAGTAGCTCTGTGATGTCATTGAATTTTTATTAACAGTAGTCAGAATCCTAAAATGATGTGGTGCTTCCTGATTTGGTAATAAGCAGATTTTATAATATAGGGATCAAATCATATTCTATCTCAGTTTCCTGTTCTCTAGTGAAAACTTCTAGATACCTAGTATCTACAATTAATACTTAAGTTTTTATAGTATATTTTTGTAGTTCCTTAAGTATACGTTTCTAAATTTATTTAGCTTAATAGTTGTATTTTGAAAGTATTATAATAGTTTTCACTTGGTTGTCTTAAATGACCCTGTCCTATTTGCCACTCTTCTTGCCTCTTCACCCTGTTCCTCTGGCTACTTTCAGGTGGCCCAGAAAAAACAAGCAAAACATAATTTTAAGATTGTCAAATAAGTGTTACATTCCTCCTGGTTCTTAAGTAAGCTATGAAGCCCGCATAGTTTATGGCTTTTTGGAATAGTGACTCTAAGGATGCTGTTAAGTCCTTTTTGGAATGTTGCTATTAAAAGGTAGAACTTTTACTGGATCATGCACCCCAAAACAAAAACAAAAAGTTAGGACTGACATCTTTAAAAGAGCAGATTTTTATGCTATATAGTTATGTTTAGGGAACAGAAACCTAGCTAAATTAGTTTTAAGCATAATGGGAAATTTGGTTCTAATAAATGGGTAATTTCAGGGCCATAGCTGGCATTAGATATGAGTTCCATTGAAAGTCTAGGGAGAGTCTGATGGCCCAAGCTTTGACTGCATGCTTTTATCTGACCCTAATCACTGTTGGCCGGGAATATGGTACAATGATTGACCGAGACAAGGTCATGTGCCATGTCTTCATCTGTGTGTGTGTATGTGCGTGTTGGACTTGACACAAAAATGAGGGTTCAATCAAGAAAGAAAGAAAAAGCATATTGAAGATAAAGTGCCACTGTCCAGTGCTGATGTAGAATGTTCCTTATTTCACTTTTGAATATAATGTAGAGATGTTCATTACATTGCAAGTATATCTGTAGAGTTGGGTTCATTGTTGAGCAGCTGTTTTACATCAGAGTATTCAGATTTAGTCTATTAATTTTTTCTATTGAATATTTTTTCCCAATTCTCTATTGTTCACCAGTTTTAAAACAGTAATACTACTATCTTTAAGTGATGAAAAGCTTAATACCTATAAATAAATGAAAAGGATACTTGGCATCCTTAGTCACTATAGAGAAATGCAAGTTAAAAACACTGAGCCACCTCTTCAAACCACAAGGTTGGCTAAAATAAAAAAGACCTAATAACAAGAGTTGGGGAAGATAGGGAGAAATTGGAACCTTCATACGTTGTTGGTGGGAATGCAACCTGGTTCAGCTGCTTTGTAATACAGTTTGGCAGTTCTTCAAAAAGTTAAACATAGAGTTAGCATGTTACCCAGCAATTCCACTCCTAGGTATATAACTAAGAGAATATGGAGATATGTCCACACAAAAACTTGTCCAGGAAACAGCAGCATTATCCATTGTAGTCAACATATAGAAACAATGCAGATGTCTATCAGCCAGTGACTGGATAAACAAATTGTGGTATATCCTTACAATGGAATATTATTTGGTTGTGACAAAGATATGAAGTACTGACACGTTACAGCATGGATTAACTTTGAAAACATTATGCTGAGCTAAAGAAGCCAGATGCAGTAGACCACATGTTGTATAATTCCACTAATATGAAATGTCCAGAATGAGCAAATCCAGAGAGACAGAAAGCAGATTAGCAGTTGCCAGGAGCTGAGATATTGGATGGGTGGGAAAGGAGATTGACTGCTAATGGGTTTCTTTCTGTGGTGATGAAAGTATTCTGAAATTCTGGAATTAGTGGTGACATATATAACTTTGTGAATATGCTTTAAAAAAAAACAGCACTGAATATTACACTTTACATGGGTGAATTGTATGGTATATGCATTTTAACTCAATAAAATTAGTAAAACTACAACAAAACTTAAAAGGCATGAGTGGAAACTGTGACAGTTTTCCACTATCTAAGGCTCACAGTGGTATGCTGGGCAGCTCTTTTCGCTGATTTCCTCTTCTGGTATTCCCTGAATTGAATTCATTTGTTCATCAAATATTTATTCAGCATCTGTATTCCGATTCTGTTCTAGGCAGTGAGTATAGAGCAATGAATAAAATAGGCCAATTCCCTTTTGTTTTGGAATTTACATTCTAGCAGGTGAAGCTCTCTTAGATTCCCAGCCTTTTCTGTAGGAATGTTCAGTTATCGTGAACTAGGGTTGTAGCAGCTCCCTTAGCTTTTTATCCAACACTCTATAATAAATAATAAATCCTAAGTTTGAAAAGAAAGAAAATATTTTCCTAGAATTCTAGGATTGTACGATATTAGCTACATGCCATTAGGAAACTTTCATAAATTTTTTCAGCTTTTTTTTTTAATGCTAAACCTATATATTTGGTATTGTAGGTACATTTATGCATGAGCAAGCAATGGATTCACAGTGAGAATATACAGCTGCAGAAGCTTGAAAATAATTTACAAAAATTGTTAAATCATTAAAAAATGGTTCAAAAATATACACTTCTTGTTGTAGATCCCCTGCTGTACACAACTATAAACATTATTCCCTATGTAAACAAAAAAGGAAACATGTAATAAGAGATTTGAAAAGTCTGGACATTTCCTTCCCAACAGATATTAAAGGGCAGTGTCTTTAAGACATTTTACTAAAAGGACTATCATATTTTAAAGACAAGATCATTGTCTCCTCAGGTTTTTCAAAAATTAAAAAGCTGTATAGTTGCATTAATCAGAAGAGCTCGTTTTGTACAATACAATGATAATGACCTTGAATTTCTTTAAAAAAATTATAATCTACAAGTATCAAAGCAAAGTTATCTGGCATAGTCTATATAGGAACTCTTTGGACTTTCATTAAGCTAAAATAGAGGTGCTTTTAGGATTTACATTATTGTACACTAATGTTTATGGGGTGTGTTAAAGTGTACATGTATAAAAATCATGTACTGTATGCTGTAGATGAATATCTCTTAAGCAGTAAAACTGAATATAGCCTCTGGTTTTACCGTTTGCATGTTCTAGGGCTATTATATAAATAAAACTCTCTTTTGTGATACTGGGAAGTGATTAGAATGTGCAGACTGATGTAGTAGCTTTCATCCATCTCTTAAAGGGCTACCACCACAGGAAAGTCCATTTAAGATGGTAGGTTTAACACAGTTGGAATGCTGGCACTGGTGAATTGGGCTAAAGTTCTTCAGATTTGGCTCAGAGCTGCAATGCATATAGTCAATAAAGCAGCTGACATGATGTCTTTTTGCAGGCCTTTCAGGCACTGGAGTTTTTCTGTTAATTTGCCTTACTCTAGGTCATAAAAGGTCTCATTAACATTTATTTTTGATTTTGCAGAAGATTTAAGGAATGGACAGTTGTTGCATTGTCTTGCTAGATTTTGGCCTTGCTCCTTTCCTACAACTCTTTCATTCTCCAAGTCACACTTGTTACCAGGCGGAATCATTGGAACATTATCAGTGTCTTTTACTCGAAGAATCTGTACTCTCAGCTCTTGTAAAGCATTAAATGTGAAGTGTGCTGTGACGGAATAAACTAATGCAAAACATTGTCCATTTTTCATGTACAAATCCCTCATTGCTGTAAATTGTTCTGTTACTGCAGTATCCAAGATATCGAGCGTACACTATTATGCATCTACCTTAACTTGCTTTTTATAAGAATCTTCTATTGTAGGATCATATTTTTCAACAAAAATTCTTAGAATAAACTGCATGGTCAGAGCAGACTTTCCAGCACCTTCTGAGCCAAGAACAAATGGTCTATACTCACACATGGTGTGAAGCTGTCAAAATCTAGTACTCATACTGTCACCTGGTCCACACAGCTAGCATCTTCCCATGCCTCGTGCTACCTCTGGGTCACTGCTGTACTGCCCAGCCTCAGTTTTTACATCTGTCAAAGTCCACCTTAGTGTTTCTTATGCAGTAGACTCTTAAGAATGCAGGGATCACCATTTTTCAGGCTAGCTCATGTAAGGGGTTGGGATGTTAGGAAAGTTGAGACCAATTCTGACATGATCCACCATAATTCAGGTAGGAGTGTCTTGGTGGAAGAAATTCATAGATCTTCACTATACTGCTCTGTCTCCCAATAACTTGGCTATTAAGTTTTCTTTTTCCTGAGTACTGACTGTTTAAGTCTTCATGTAATTTTGTGTTATATTACTAAGGGAGAGATCTGACCAATTTACTAAGCTCTGCTCAAGCTGAAGCAAGTTTTGCTTTTTGACCTGCTTATGTATTGGCTTTCACTGAGTCAGGAGTGTTTTCCCTCACCTCTGTCATCAGTCTGCCATCTGTGGTCAGTGTGTATAGGGAGGGTGTCACATGGAAAGCAGTATCTGACTCCTTCTGCAGTAGCATCCTTGGAAAGAGCAATTTCTCTTAGACAAGATTTGTAAGCATAACATTAGTTAATGTTTTCCATTTTTACTTTACTTTTAACTTTCTACTCATTGCTGTAATCTAGGGAGATCATTATTACCTCTTTCTTATTTCCACAGTGGTCACCTTGTTTCTGATATTGCCCCTGTCTGATTCATGAAAACAATTTTGGTTCTTTTTTTTTTTTTTTTTTTTTACTTTTTTATTGTATAGTATAACATATATACAAAGCGAAGAAATGAAGAAATGTAAAAAGCGATACTTTTCAAAGCACTCTTCGCCAAGTGGTTACAGGACAGATCACAGAGTTCTGCTCCTCCAGACTAGAGGACTTAATTACTTTGATATCATCCCAATCAACTTTTTATTTCCTACTTTTTTTGTAAGCAATAACATGTATACAAAAAAGATATAAATTTCAAAGTGTAGCACCACAATTAGTTGTAGAACATATTTCAGACTTTGACATGGGTTACAATTTCACAGTTTTAGGTTTTAACTTCTAGCTGCTCTAAAATACTGGAGACTAAAAGTTATCAATTTAATGATTTAGCAGTCATATTCATTTCTTTTTTTAATTTATTTTTTAATTAATTTTTAAAAAATGTAACACAAATATTCTTAACATATGATCATTCCGTTCTACATATATAATCAGTAATTCACAATATCATCACATAGTTGCATATTCATCATCATGATCATTTCTTTAGAACATTTGCATCAGTTCAGAAAAAGAATTAAAAGACAACAGAAAAAAATTCATACATACCGTAGTCCTTATCCCTCCCATTCGTTGATCGCTAGCATTTCAATCTAAATTTATTTTAACATTTGTTCCCCCTATTATTTTTATTCTGTATGTTTTACTCATCTGTTAATAAGGTAGATGAAAGGAGCATCAGACACAAGATTTTCACAATCACACAGTCACATTGCGAAAGCTATATCATTATACAGTCATCTTCAAGAAACATGGCTCCTAGAACACAGCTCTACATTTTCAGGCAGTTCCCTCCAGCTTCTCCATTACCTCTTGACTAACCAGGTGATAACCTATTATATTCATTTCTTAAGTCCTATCTTCTATGTATAATTCCACCATCACTTTGGATCTTTCCTTACCTCTCTTTGCGGTTGTTTGGGCTGTGGAAGTTCTAAATTTTTGATATTGGAAGGGTCTGTCACTAATATGGGGTAGGGAGATGGAAACTATCTGATGTTCTGGAGAGACTGGGCTAGGTTTCAGAACTTATCTGGACCAGGGACCCATGTGGAGGTTGTAGGTTTCTGGAAAGTTACTCCAGTGCGTGGAAGCCTTGTGGAATCTTATATATTCTCTTAGATATTCTCTGGGATTGGCTGGAATTGATTGGGGATTGACATGTTATGATAGGTAGCAAGGTCTAACTGAAGCTTGAATAAGAGCAACCTCCAGAGTAGCCTCTCGATGCTGTTTGAACTCTCTCAGCCACTGATACTTTATTAATTACACTTCTTTTCTTTGCCAGGTTTGGATTCATCCCTGGGAGTCCTCTTCCATGTCACCAGGGAGATTTTCACCCCGGGATGTCATGTCCCACATAGCAGGGAGGGCAATGATTTTACTTGCAGAGTTGGGCATAGAGAGAGTGAGGCTACATCTGAGCAACAACAGAGGTCCTCCTGAAGTAACTCTTAGGCATTCCTGTAGGTAGTCTAAACTTCTCCACTACCAACATAAACTTCCCAAGAATAAGCCTCATGATCAAGGGCATGGCCTATTGATTTGGGTATCCCTAAAGTTTGACACAGTATCAGGGGATTCCCTGATGGTAAGGTTTAGTAGTTCCGTATTTTTTCTCCTCTCCCTCAGGGACTTTGCCAGTACTTTTTGGTTATCTGCTTAATATACTCTAGGATGTTTCCAGACATTACAATAATCCATACAGGATTAAAGGACCTCTGTCTTATTCTGGATTCCCTGTGTTTCAGTTGTTCAAATGAGCTATACAGATAGGTTGAATTAGATTATGCACTACAAAAAATTTCAGTTCCAGATCAAATAAACCTTTCTTCCACAGGTCTCAAAGAATATGTGTGGTTCTTACCCCTATGTTCTGATTTACTTTAACCCCAACCTGTTTGGACTTCATCTTATTTCTAAATATCAGGTTTTATCAGCCTCTCAAAATCCAGAAATAATAATCACCACTGTGGACTTAATGTGTCTGCTCTAAAAGCTTACAATCTAGGCCCCTGTTTTTTTTATAAGCATTTTCTAAAAGTGACCATACCAGTCTGTTTTTTTTGTTTCTGATTTATTTTGTTTCACCAAATGTCCCGCATGTTCGTTCACATTGTTGCAGGTGTCACGACATTGTTTTTGTAGCAGCACAAACCTTTGTTCATAAGTATACATCATCATTAGCCAATCTGCTTCTCTGTCTATGCATCCTTCAGTCACCTGCATTCATCGGGCATCATGTAAAGGGCCTAAAGTCCACAGTCCATCAACATTCTCAATTTTAGATAATTTCATTGTTCCCAAGAGACAGAACACCAATGAACACACCTTCACCAAATAGAAAATGTAAACCTCCTCATAACTCTGGTACCTTCCCTCATTATTTACTTCTGCTTTTGCTATGGTAGTGCTAATGGTTTCCTTTTGAACACAGCTCATAGCATGCAATAGCAATTTTTCCCCCCATACCCTGAACTTAAACACTCTTTATCGACGAATCGTATCTTTGAAATAATTCTTACAAGAACTCATTCATATTTCTAGTGTCAGTCAGTGGGACATGTAGGTTTGTACAACCCCTTTCAATCTTGTTCATCTTCAATATGGTAATATTACTTCTAGACCCATTCGAGAATCACCTTCGCTCCGTCTGTTCCCTTACATTGGAGTTCAACCTCATTAGCTAACGGTTCACCCATCTCTAGCTTCTATGTATCTCTAAGTCCCTTATCATCTGTATTATAAGCCTCTGATTATACCTTTATGCTGATCATAAAAGTGGACTCGTACAGTATCTGTCCTTTTGTGTCTGGCTAACTTCACTCAGTATTAAGTCCTCAAGGCTCATCCATCTTTTCACATGCTTCAAGACATCATTTTCTCTTACTGCTGCATGATATTCCATTGTATATATATATATAGCACATTTTGTTGATCCACTTGTCTGTTGGTGGACATTTGGTTTGTTTCCCTCCTTTGGCAGTTGTGAGTAATGCTGCTGTGAACATTGGTGTGCAAATGTCTGTGTCATTGCTTTCAGTTCTTCTGGGTATATACCAAGTAGTGCTATTTCTGGGTCATAGGGCAACTTGATATTTAGTTTCTTAAGAAACTGCCAAACAGTCTTCCATAGTGGGTGCACCATTGTACGTTCCCACCACCAGTGCATAAGTGTTCCAGTTTCTTCGTATCCTCTCTAACATTTATAGTTTCCTGTTTGTTTAATAGCAGCCATTCTTACAGATATGAGGTGGTATCTCATTGTAGTCTTTTTTTTCTACTTTTTTTATTCAACATAACAATATACAAACACAAACATTCTTACCATATGATCATTCCATTCTTGATATGTAATCAATAACTCACAATATCATCACATAGTTGTATAGTCACCATCCTGATCATTTCTTAGAACATTTGCATCAATTCAGAAAAAGAAATCTACTAAATTTATTTTAAAATTTGTTCCCCCTTATTATTTTTAAAAAATTTTATTAATAAAACCAATCAACATACAATATGAACATTTTTTCATCACATAGTTGTATATTCATCATCGTGATCATTTTTCAGAACCTTTGCATCGATTCAGAAAGAGAAATACAAAGAAAACAAAAAAAATTCATATATACCATACCCCTTACCCCTCCCTTTCATTGATCACTAGCATTTCAATCTGCTAATTTTATTTTAACATTTGTTCCCCCTATTAATTCTTTATTTTCAGTCCACATATTTTACTCACCTGTCATAAGGTAGATAAAAGAAGCATCAGACACAAGGTTTTCACAATCACACAGTCACATTATGAAAGCTATATCATTGTGCAGTCATCTTTAAGAAACATGGCTACTGGAACACAGCTCTACATTTTCAGGCAGTTCCCTCCAGCCTCTCTATTACGCCTTAACTAAGCAGGTGATATCTGTTTAATGCATAAGAATAACCTCCAGGATAACCTCTAGGCTCTGTATGGAATTTCTCAACCATTGACACTTTATTTTGTCTCATTTCTCTCTTCCCCCTTTTGGTTGAGAAGGTTTTCTCAATCCTTTGGTGCTGAGTCCCGGCTCATTCTAGGATTTCTATCCCACGTTGCCAGGAAGGTCCACACCCCTGGGAGTTATGTCCCATGTAGACGGGGAGGTCAGTGAGTTTGCTTGTCATATTGGCTGAGAGAGAGGTGCCATATCTGAGCAACAAAAGAGGTTCTCTTGGGGGTGGCTCTTAGGCCTAATTTTAAGTAGGCTTAGCGCCTATCCTTTGCAGGGATAAGTTTCATAAGAACAAACCCCAACATTCGGGGCTCAGCCTATTGCTTTGGTTGTCCCCACTGCTTGTGAGAATATCAAGAATTCTCTACTTGGGGAAGTTGAATTTTCCCCCTTTCCCGCTATTCCCCCAAGTGAACTTTGCAAATACGTTTTTATTCACTGTTCAAATCCTTCTGGGATTTATCAAGGCATCACTCTGGACAAACCTACAAAATCTTATGCCCTACTCAAGGTTCCATGTACTTAGGGTGTTCAATTAAGCTGCCCACATAAGTAATATTAGGAAATGCACTAGTCAAAATATAGATTTTGTATCAAATAAGATTTTTTGCTTTAGTCTCTTCCTCTACTTGGGGAAGTTGAATTTTCCCCTTTCCCGCTATTCCCCCAAGTGAACTTTGCAAATACGTTTTTATTCACTGTTCAAATCCTTCTGGGATTTATCAAGGCATCACTCTGGACAAACCTACAAAATCTTATGCCCTACTCAAGGTTCCATGTACTTATGGTGTTCAATTAAGCTGCCCACCTAAGTAATATTAGGAAATGCACTAGTCAAAATATAAATTTTGTACCAAATAAGATTTTTTGCTTTAGTCTCACACACAAGTTAGTTTTAAAATATTATTTACCTTCTATTTTCAACACCCTGCATTATTGACATTCCTTTGTTCTTCCTCATGCAAAACATTTTTGAATTTTTATGTTTAGTCACTATCATTATACACTGTAGGCATTCCTAGATTATACTATCTCAGTCTTTATCATATATCTTTCCTTCTGATTGCATTTGTGCCCAAGGCCACCTCCCTCTATCATTCTCACATTCAGCTTCTTTCAGTGTTCTAACATTATTATGTTATAATTAGGTAGTATTATGCTATCCATTTCTGAATTTTTACAATAAGCCCTGTTGCACAGTCTGTATCCCTTCAGTTCCAGTTACCCAATATCTATCCTATTTCTATCTCCTGATGACCTCTGTTCTTAACTGAAATTATCCAAGTTCATTCATTAATATAGTTCATATGAGACCATACAGTATTTGTCCTTTTGTTTTTGGCTAATCTCACTCAGCATAATGTTCTTAAGGTCCATCCATGTTGTTACATACTTCATAACTTTATTCTGTCTTACAGCTGCATAATATTCCATCATATGTATGTACCACAGCTTGTTTAGTCACTCAGCTGATGATGGACCTTTGGACTGTATCCATCTCTTGGCAATTGTAAATAATCCTGCTATAAACATTGTGCAAATGTCCATTTGTGTCCTTGCCCTCATGTCCTCTGAGTAGATACCTAGCAATGGTATTGCCGGGTCATATGGCAGTTCTATACTTGGCCTCCTGAGTAACACCAAACTGCCTCCCACCATGGTTGTACCATTTGACATTGCTGCCAGCAGTGGATAAATGTGTCTCTTTCTCCACATCTTCTCCAACGCTTATTTTCTGTTTTATTGATAATGGCCATTCTTGTGGGTGTGAGATGATATCTCATTGTGGTTTTGATTTGCATTTCCCTCTTAGGCAGGGAAGTTGAGCATCTTTTCATGTGCCTTTTGGCCATTTGTGTTTCCTCTTCTGAGAAGTGTCTGTTCAAGTCTTTTGCCCATTTTGTAATTGGGTTGTCTGTCTTTTTGTTGCTGAGTTGAACAGTCTATTTATATATTGTGGATACTAGACCTTTTTCTGATATATAGTTTCCAAATATTGTCTCTCATTGTGTAGGCTATCTTTTTACTTTCTTCATGAAGTTCTTTGATGCACAAAAGTGTTTAGTTTTGAGGAATTCTCATTTATTTCTTTCTTCAGTGCTCATGCTTTGATTGTAAGGTTTAGGAAACCACCTCCTATTGTAAGATTTATAAGATATTTCCCTACATTATCTTCTAAAAGTTTTATGGTTTTAGATCGTATGTTTAGGTTTTTGATCCATTTTGAGTTAATTTTTTGTATAGGCTGTGAGATGTGGATCCTCTTTTATTCTTTTGCATGCGGATATCCAGTTCTGTAGGCACCATTTATTGAAGAAACTGTTCTGTCCCAGGTAAGTTGGCTTGACTACTGTATTAGTTAGGGTTCTCTAGAGAAACAGAACCAACAGGGAACACTTGCAAATATAAAATTTATGAAAGTGTCTCACGTGACCGTAGGAACGCAGAGTCCAAAATCCACAGGGCAGGCTGCGAAGCCGATGACTCCAATGGATGGCCTGGACGAACTCCACAGGAGAGGCTCACCAGCCAAGGCAGGAATGGAACCTGTCTCCTCTGAGTCCTCCTTAAAAGGCTTCCCATGATTGGATTTAGCATCACTAATTGCAGAAGACACTCCCCTTTGGCTGATTACAAATGGAATCAGCTGTGGATGTAGCTAATGTGATCATGACCTAATCCTATGAAATGTCCTCATTGCAACAGACAGGCCAGCGCTTGCCCAATCAGATGAACAGGTACCACAACTTGGCCAAGTTGACACCTGTCCCTAACCATGACAACTACCTTATCAAAGATCAATTGTGCCTAGATGAGAGGGTCTATATCTGAACACTCTTCTGTTCCATTGGTCAGTATGTCTCTCTTTATGCCAGTACTGTGCTGTTTTGGCCTTCGTAATACAACTTAAAATCAGATAGAGTGAGACCTCTTATTTCATTTTTCTGTCTCAGGATATTTTTAGGTATTTGGGGCACCCTGCCCTTCCAGATAAATTTGGCAATTGGTTTTTCTATTTCTGAAAAGTAACCTTTTGGGATTTTGCTTGGTGTTGCATTGAATCTATAAATCAACTTTATGTCTCTTATGATGTCTCTACATTTAAAGTCTATTTTGTCCCATATTAATATATCTACTCCTTCTTTCTTTTGGTTACAACTTGCGTGGAAAATCTTTTTCCATCCTTTCACTTTCAATCTGTTTGTATCCTTGTGTCTAGAATGAGTCTCTTTTAAGCAGCATATAGCTGAATTATGTTCTTAATCCATTCTGCCAATCTGTGTCTTTTAATTGGTAAAAAAAAAAAGTTTTTTAATTTTTAGTTTTATTTGTCAGACCTAAATATTCTTTTCCCTCTTTCTTTTTCTGTTCGCTAAATTACGTTTAGTGAAAGTCTTCGATTCTGTGCCCCTCTGCTGACCTCCTTCCCTGTCTTTTTTTTTTTTCAGCCAGCAGAACTTCTTTTAAGTATTTCTGGTAGGGCTGATGTCTTGTTGACAAATTCTTTCAGGACTTCTTTGTGCAAACTTTAATCTCTCCCTCAGTTTTGAAGGACAGTTTGGCTGGGTACAGAATTCTTGGGTGGGAGTCTTTGTTTTTCAGCATCTTGAATATATTGTACCACTGCCTTCTTGCCTCCAGGGTGGTAGTTGAGTAGTCTGAACTCAATCTTACTTGATTTCTCTTGTATGTAGTAGATTGTTTTTCTCTTGGCTGCTTTCAGGATTTTCTGTTTCTCTTCAACATTTGACAGATGATCAGTATGTGTCTTTTGGAAGGCCTGTTGGGATTTATTCTGTTTGGAGTTCTTTGAACTTCTTTAACTTGTGTATTTATGTCCTTTATTAGGATTGGGAAGTTTTTCCCCATTATATCCTCTACTACTCTTCCTAGCTCTTTAATCCTCTCTTTTCCTGGGACATCACTGATTCTAATATTTGTGCACTTTGTTTTATCTATCATTTCTCTGAGTTCCCATTGAATTTTTTCCATCTTTTTTTTGCCATTTGCTGTTTTGAGTCTTCAAAGTCAATTACCCTGTCTTCTGTATTGCTTTTTCCTTCTTCTGTTTCTTCAGTTCTGTTGTTGTGTGCCTGTAGTGTGTTTTTTATTTGGTCAGCAGAGCCTTCAATCTCTCTGACATCTGCTATTTTTATGTTTATTCTTTCAAATTCCTCTTTGTGCTCTTCTGTCTTCTTGATCTGGTTTATATCACTTGCTAGCCTAGTTATTTTATTAAGTAGAGTTGTATGATTGTTTTTGATTTGTTGTTCCAATGTCTGTGTCTCCTCTGATGTTTTAGTTTGGTCATTAGGCAGGGCTATATCTGCATTGTGATATACTTAGTGATCTTCTGCTGTCTTCATTGCATGTAAATATCTTGATTGATTTACTTTGGGAGTTGATTTCTTTCTGTAGTCTGCCTTATGTTTGCAGGATGGTTGCACAGCAGGGCATGGGATGGAGCATTCAGTATGGTGTGTTTCAGGCCAGATATGGTACAGGTTGGAGATGTTACACTGATGGTTGTGAACATGGGTGCCCAGTGACCAGGGAGGATGTAGCTGTGTGGATGCACCAGTCTTGGGGGGGGGGGGGCATAACCCTGGTTTGTGTGCATGAGTAGAGCTGTGGCAGCAGGTCGGCGTTATGCCTTCATGGATTGGTGGCAGATGTGACCCGACTGCTCAGGTCAATACTTTCTCGGAGCTGGAAAGTAAGGCTGAGGGATGTCTGCATGCGTGGTTCTAGGACTGCTATGAAGTGCAGTTCTCAGAGGCAAATGACATGATTGGGGCCTGTAACATGTGCGGGCGTGAACGTGGGGTAAAGGGGTGTGCTCAGCTCAGGGTGGGCTGGGTGAGGCTGTGCGACACTATAGGCAGGGGTTGAGGGTAGCCTAATGTGGAGGTTAGTGCCTGCAACCTTTATACACTGTCAACAGCCTGCAGGAAACATGGAGGAAGAGGCAGTGCTTGGAAGGTGTGCAGGAGAGGTGGGTTAGGCTGCAGTTGGAGTGGGGGTGTGTGGCAGGTACATGCACTGGGGGCTGATGGGGTGGGGGCACCTGGAGCTTGGGGAATGGAGAGGGTGATGGGGTTCAGGTGTGTGGGGCATGGGATAAGTTGCCAGTCATGCGGCTGCGCTGGTGAGGGTAGCATACCAGGGTACATGGCCTGGCTTACTTCCTAGTCCTGCACTCCAGGCCATGCATTCCCCTGGGCTTTGTGGCTCTGCGCCTCCATGCCAGTCTTCAGCCTTCTGCCTCTCAGTTCCTCGGCTTCCATAACCAGGGCTTCCACATGCAGAACACTCTCCCAGGTCAGCCACACTCCCAAATTGCTACCACAGTTGCCCTCTTGTCCCCTCTCTGACCTTTCTGTGGAGCAGGGCTAATCTAGAGCCACTCTCTACTTGATTCTTTTAGTTGCTATTTTGAATGGAATTTTTTCCTTAACTGACTCCTCAGCTAGGTCATTGCTTGTGTGTAGAAATGTTACTGATATTTGCTTATTAATTTTATATCCTGCCACCTTGCTCATTTGTTTATTAGCTCAGGTAACTTTGTTGTAGATTTCTCAGGATTTTCCAAGTATAGTATCATGTCTTCTGCAAGTAATGACAGTTTTACTTCTTCCTTTCCAATTTAGATGCCTTTTATTTCTTTGTCCTGCCTGATTGCTCTTAGCGAGAACCTCTAATGCAGTGTGTAATAATAATGAGAGTGGGCATTACTAGTATTAATTTTCTTGGAATGTTTCCTTCATCTTGCATATATTTTTAAAAACATAAATAGGTTTAATTTAGGTTTTCATATAACTAACTCAGAATACAGCGGCTTGGTTTCTCAACCTTGGTGCTGTTGGTATTTTGGGCCAGATCATTCTCTGCTATGGAGGTCTGTACTGTGACAGTTATAGAATGTTTAGCAGTATCCTCGGCCTCTACCAACTAGGTGGCAGTAGTATCCACCCCTCCCCTTACAGTTGTGACAATCAAAAAATGTCTCCAGACATTGCCAGTTCTTGCCTGAGTGGCAAGGTTACCCTGGATGTGAACCACTAGGATGAGTTACTTCTATAAATTTCTCCAAACACCATTTCATTTTCACTTTTCTACTCATGGCTTCCTATGGTATGTGAGAGTCATGGTTGAAATTTTTTAAGACTTTAAGTTCATTCTTGTATAACTGGTTAATTTGGGAAAGTATAAGTTAAAATGTAGTCTACTTCATTGACTACATTGGTAAAGGGGAACTTTTAGGGCCAGTTGACACAAATTTAGTCAAAAGCTTTTCTCTAGAAATACCCTGACTTAATCATAGAATGGGTCTCTGCCTACCATTTGTCAGAGAGGGCTGCAAAGTGGCTTTTCATTAGGAGATACCTTAATGTTTTGTAGATACCAGAGCTCACTTTTAGTTCTGTAACTTACTTGATTATGGTACTATATAACAGTAAATGAGATGTAGGTTAGAAGCTTTACATAATATCTTGGATAATATTTTTCAGTTATTAAGTGTTCAGGGGTGAAAATAAATGATAATGGAGAACTTTAGAATTCATAGTAGATGGAAAAAACATTGGAACTTTTGTTTCTAAAATGATGATTAGCCATATTAAATTACTGTATAAAGTAAGTAAATGTATATTTAGTAACCCAGTGATTAATTCTCTATCCTCATCTTACTTGACTTATTAGCAACATTTACAGTTACCCATGCTTCCTTGAAAAATAGTTTTTTTCACTTAGTTCCATTTTATCACAGATTTCTGGTTGCTTTCGGTCTAATTTACTATTCCTTAATCTCCCTCTTAGTTTTGGAGTATGTGGGGTTGTAGTCACACCCTTGGTTATCTCATCCATTTTCCTGGCTTTAAATACCATTTATATATTGACAACTTTCTAAATTTATATTTCTAATTCCAACCTTTCCCTAGAATTCCATATTCAACTATTTTGACATCTCATTTTGATACATTATAAGCATCTTAAGTTTAGCAATTCAAATCTGATTACCTCCCAAACCTCCTAATCATTCATTCTTCCCCCTTTCAGTAAAAAGCAGTTCCATTTTTTAATTGCTTAGGTCAAAAACCTTGAAGTCATCATCTCTCTTTCACAGTCCCAACCAGTCTATTAGCAAATTTTGTAGGTTTAAAATACATAAAAAAATCCACACATACGTCAAAATTTGGTCCAAGACATTATCTCTTTTCTGAAATACTGCAGTAACCATATAATCCCAACCAGAAACTGGAATGATTGTTTTAACTCAGAGTATGTCTCTTCATTGCTCAGAACCTGCCAGTGGCTTCCAATCTCAGAGTAAATGCCAAAATTTTTTCAGTGGTCCATTCATTTCCTACCACTCTCTTCTTCATTCGTTGCATGTCAGCCACACTGGCCTTTTCATTTTCTATCATGTATGGGTCATTTTTACTTCATAATCCCTCTACCTTTCAGTTCTTTCTGATAAATATCCACATGGCTTGCTCACTTACTGGATCCTTGCTTAAAAAGACCTTTATTTAAAACTACTCCCTTTGCCTGCTTCTCCTTAATATGTATGACCATTGAGCACACTATATATTTTAGTTGTATTTATTGCCTTTCCCTCGCACCCCCTCAAGTGTAATTTTCATGAAGGAAGGGATTCTGATTTTGTTTCCTGCTGTATCCTTAGCGATGAGAAGTTTGAGGCATGTAATAGGTGGTCAGTAAACATTTGTTGAGTAAAATGAAAGGCTTTCCATGTGTTCTAGTTTGTTAGCTGCCGGAATGCAATATACCAGAAATGGAATGGCTTTTTAAAAGGGGAATGTAATAGATTGCTAGTTTACAGTTCTAAGGCTGAGAAAATGTCCTAATTAAAACATGTCTATAGAAATGTCCAATCTAAGGCTTCCAGATAAAGATACCTTGGTTCAAGAAGGCCGATGAAGTTCAGTGTTTCTCTCTCAGCTGGAAGGGCACGTGGTGAACATGGCGGCGTCTGTTGGCTTTCACATGGCTCTGCAAAAGACTGTCTCCAAAATGTCTCCTTTTTTAAAGGATTCCAGTAAGCAACTCCACCTTCAATGGGTGGAGACACACCTCCACGGAAGTCATCTAATCAAAAGTTAGCACCCACAATTGGGTGGGTCACATCTCCATGGAAACAATCAAAATGCTCCCACTCAGTAATATTGAATGAAGATGAAAGGACATGGCTTTTCTGGGGTCCACCACATACTCAACCTGGCACACCATGAAAATGTACACAACATTCGTTTAGTTATAAGAGTGTAACTAAAAAGTTATGCTTTAAAAATACTGCTCACGATAGTGGGCTACCATCGCTTCTCCATTTCCAAACATTTACAGTCAATCTAATTAGAAATTTTGCACAATTAAGCATCAGCTCCCCATTCTGTTCATTCTGTTTCCTGTTAGCTTATATTCTATATTCTAACTCTATGAGTTTGCTTCAGTGAGATCATACAGTGTCCTTTTTTGTCCAGCTTATTTCACTGAACATAATGTCCTCAAGGTTCATCCATGTTGTCACATGTAACAGGACTTTATTCCTTCTTACTGCTGAATAATATTCTATCATATGTATACACCACATTTTGTTTATCCGTTTTCCAGTTGATGGGCACCTTTGTTGCTTCTATCGTTCGGCAGTTTGGATAATGCCTCTGTGAACATTGGTATTCAAATGTGTACCCGCATCCCTGCTCTCACTCCTGGGTATATACCTAGTAGTAATATTGCTGGATCATATGACAATTTTATACTAAGCTTTCTGAGGAACCACCAAACCATCTTCCACAGTAGATGCACCATTTTACATTCCCACTAGCAGTGCATAAGCGTTCTGTTTCTCCACATCCTCTCCAATGCTTGTAATTTTCTGTATAATAGTGGCCATTCGGCCAGGCAGCCAGCCCTCCTCTCCCTCTTTCTCCGCAGGCGGCACTCCCGCCGCCAGCCAGCCAGCCCTCCTCTCCCTCTTTCTCCGCAGGCGGCGCTCCCGCCGCCAGCCAGCCAGCCCTCCTCTTCCCCCTTCTCCGCCGGAGGCGCTCTTCCGACATCTTGCCCTCCCTTTCCCCTCCTGCTCCTGCGTTGCTCCATCCGCCATCTTATCCTTCCCTTTCTCTTCCTGCTCCGGCGGCTCTCCAACCACCAATGTGCCCTCTGCCGCCTTCACCAGCTCTTCCGCCACCGTCCTCGACAGCCTTGCCACCCTCACCTTTCCTCCTCCAGAACAGCTACTGGGGGAGTGGAGACAATACAGAGAAGCTCCCGGAGCCACGACGGAGATCAAAAGGACGGCGTACCCCATCCTGGAATGGCGTACCCCATCCTGGAACGGCTGACTGTCTGGGAGAACCAGCTCCGGTGAGATCGCCGAGGGGTGTGGGCTTTACCGGGCGGAAAGGCAAGCGGCCAGAGTCCCTCTCTTCCTCCTTCCCAGGCCAGTTGGCAGAATTGGGCAGGCAGTCCCCTCGGGCCGCGGCGGCTGGCGCCCCCACCACGAGAGGCCCCCCAGACCAACTGAGAGAGTTGGGTCGGAAATCCCCAGACCGCGGAGAACGGTGACTGGGGGGGGGTCCCTTCCAAACACGTGACTTGCCGGTCCGGCTAGGAACGGTGAACTCTCCCGGGCTGCGGCGGCTGGCGCCCTCCCGCCATGCTTGGCGCCCCGGGCCGACTAGGAAATTAGGTCGGGCGCTCTCCCGGGCTGCGGCGGCCGGCGACCCTCCCCGCGTTCGGACCCCCGGGCCGGCTGGCACTCTTCCAAGCCGCTTCGGCTAGCAAACCTCCCCCACGGCGAGAGTTTTCCAAGGTTAAAGGACCCACAGCCCCTTTTGCTGGTGGAACCCGCAGACAAACATGTGCCACAAGCGCCACCTACTGGGCAGGATAGGAAAGACAGAACCCAGAGATTTCACAGAAGGATCTTTCAGCCTGTTCGGTCCAACACCCAGAGAAGTCTGACTAAATGCCCAGACACCAACAGAGGGTAACGGATCACGCTCAGAAAATTGAAAATATGGCCCAGTCAAAGGAACAGACCAAATAGTTCAAATGAGATACAGGAGCTGAAACAACTAATGCTGAATATACGAACAGAAATGGAAAACCTCTTCAAAAACGAAATCGATAAATTGAGGGAGGACATGAAGAAGACATGGGCTGAAGAAAAAGAAGAAATACAAATACTGAAAAAACAAATCACAGAGCTTATGGAAGTGAAGGATAAAGTAGAAAAGATGGAAAGAACAATGGATACCTACAATGATAGATTTAAAGAGACAGAAGATAGAATTAGTGATTTGGAGGATGGAACATCCGAATTCCAAAAAGAAACAGAAACTATCCGGAAAAGAATGGAAAAATTTGAACAGGGTATCAGGGAACTCAAGGACAATATGAACCGCACAAATATACGTGTTGTGGGTGTCCCAGAAGGAGAAGAGAAGGGAAAAGGAGGAGAAAAACTAATGGAAGAAATTATCACGGAAAATTTCCCAACTCTTATGAAAGACCTAAAATTACAGATCCAAGAAGTGCAGCGCACCCCAAAGAGATTAGACCCAAATAGGCGTTCTCCAAGACACTTACTAGTTAGAATGTCAGAGGTCAAAGAGAAAGAGAGGATCTTGAAAGCAGCAAGAGAAAAACAATCCATCACATACAAGGGAAACCCAATAAGACTATGTGTAGATTTCTCAGCAGAAACCATGGAAGCTAGAAGACAGTGGGATGATATATTTAAATTACTAAAAGAGAAAAACTGCCAACCAAGACTCCTATATCCAGCAAAATTGTCCTTCAAAAATGAGGGAGAAATTAAAACATTCTCAGACAAAAAGTCACTGAGAGAATTTGTGACCAACAGACCAGCTCTGCAAGAAGTACTAAAGGGAGCACTAGAGTTAGATACGAAAAGACAGAAGAGAGAGGTATGGAGAAGAGTGTAGAAAGAAGGAAAGTCAGATATGATATATATAATACAAAAGGCAAAATGGTAGAGGAAAATATTATCCAAACAGTAATAACACTAGATGTTAATGGACTGAATTCCCCAATCAAAAGACATAGACTGGCAGAATGGATTAAAAAACAGGATCCTTCTATATGCTGTCTACAGGAAACACATCTTAGACCCAAAGATAAACATAGGTTGAAAGTGAAAGGTTGGGAAAAGATATTTCATGCAAATAACAACCAGAAAAGAGCAGGAGTGGCTATACTAATATCCAACAAATTAGACTTCAAATGTAAAACACTTAAAAGAGACAAAGAAGGACACTATATACTAATAAAAGGAACAATTAAACAAGAAGACATAACAATCATAAATATTTACACACCGAACCAGAATGCCCCAAAATACGTGAGGAATACACTGCAAACACTGAGAGGGAAATAGACACATATACCATAATAGTTGGAGACTTCAATTCACCACTCTCATCAATGGACAGAACATCTAGACAGAGGATCAATAAAGAAATAGAGAATCTGAATATTACTATAAATGAGCTAGACATGACAGACATTTATAGGACATTACATCCCACAACAGCAGGATACACCTTTTTCTCAAGTGCTCATGGATCATTCTCAAAGATAGATCATATGCTGGGTCACAAAGCAAGTCTTAAATTAAAAAAGATTGAAATCATACACAACACTTTCTCGGATCATAAAGGAATGAAGTTGGAAATCAATAATAAGGCGGAGTACCAGAAAATTCACAAATATGTGGAGGCTCAACAACACACTCTTAAACAACGAGTGGGTCAAAGAAGAAATTGCAAGAGAAATTAGTAAATACCTCAAGGCAAATGAAAATAAAAACACAACATATCAAAACTTATGGGACGCAGCAAAGGCAGTGCTAAGAGGGAAATTTATTGCCCTAAATGCCTATATCAGAAAAGAAGAAAAGGCAAAAATGCAGGAATTAACTGTCCACTTGGAAGAACTGGAGAAGGAACAGCAAACTAATCCCAAAGCAAGCAAAAGGAAGGAAATAACAATGATTAGAGCAGAAATAAATGAAATTGAGAACATCAAAACAATAGAGAAAATCAATAAGACCAGAAGTTGGTTCTATGAGAAAATCAATAAGATTGATGGGCCCTTAGCAAGATTGACAAAAAGAAGAAGAGAGAGGACGCAAATAAATAAGATCAGAAATGGAAGAGGAGACATAACCACTGACCTCACAGAAATAAAGGAGGTAATAACAGGATACTATGAACAACTTTACGCTAATAAATACAACAATTTAGAGGAAATGGACGGGTTCCTGGAAAGACATGAACAGCCAACTTTAACTCAAGAAAAAATAGATGACCTCAACAAACCAATCACAAGTTAAGAAATTGAATTAGTCATTCAAAAGCTCCCTAAAAAGAAAAGTCCAGGACCAGACGGCTTCACATGTGAATTCTATCAAACATTCCAGAAAGAATTAGTACCAATTCTCCTCAAACTCTTCAAAAAAATCAAAGTGGAGGGAAAACTACCTAATTCATTCTATGAAGCCAACATCACCCTCATACCAAAACCAGGCAAAGATATTACAAAAAAAGAAAACTACAGACCAATCTCTCTAATGAATATAGATGCAGAAATCCTCAATAAAATTCTAGCAAATCGTATCCAACAACACATTAAAAGAATTATACATCATGACCAAGTAGGATTCATCCCAGGTATGCAAGGATGGTTCAACATAAGAAAATCAATTAATGTAATACACCATATCAACAAATCAAAGCAGAAAAATCACATGATCATCTCAATTGATGTAGAGAAGTATTTGACAAGATTCAACATCCTTTTCTGTTGAAAACACTTCAAAGGATAGGAATACAAAGGAACTTCCTTAAAATGATAGAGGGAATATATGAAAAACCCACAGCTAATATCATCCTCAGTGGGGAAAAATTGAAAACTTTCCCCCTAAGATCAGGAACAAGACAAGGATGTCCACTATCACTATTATTCAACATTGTGTTGGAGGTTCTAGCCAAAGCAATTAGACAAGAAAAAGAAATACAAGCCATCAGAATTGGAAAGGAAGAAGTAAAACTATCACTGTTTGCAGACGATATGATACTCTATGTCGAAAACCCGGAAAAATCCACAACAAAACTACTAGAGCTAATAAATGAGTACAGCAAAGTAGCAGGTTACAAGATCAACATTCAAAAATCTGTAGCATTTCTATACACTAGTAATGAACAAGCTGAGGGGGAAATCAAGAAATGAATCCCATTTACAATTGCAACTAAAAGAATAAAATACCTAGGAATAAATTTAACAAAAGAGACAAAAAACCTATATAAAGAAAACTACAAAAAAGTGTTAAAAGAAATCACAGAAGACCTAAATAGATGGAAGGGCATACCGTGTTCATGGATTGGAAGACTAAATATAGTTAAGATGTCAATCCTGCCTAAATTGATTTACAGATTCAATGCAATACCAATCAAAATCCCAACAACTTATTTTTCAGAAATAGAAAAACCAATAAGCAAATTTATCTGGAAGGGCAGGGTGCCCCAAATTGCTAAAAACTTCTTGAGGAAAAAAAACGAAGCTGGAGGTCTCACGCTGCCTGACTTTAAGGCATATTATGAAGCCACAGTGGTCAAAACAGCATGGTATTGACATAAAGATAGATATATCGACCAATGGAATCAAATAGAGTGCTCAGATATATACCCTCTCATCTATGGACATTTGATCTTTGATAAGGCAGTCAAGCCAACTCACCTGGGACAGAACAGTCTCTTCAACAAATGGTGCCTAGAGAACTGGATATCCATATGCAAAAGAATGAAAGAAGACCCATATCTCACACCCTATACAAAAGTTAACTCAAAATGGATCAAAGATCTAAACATTAGGTCTCAGACCATAAAACAGATAGAGGAAAATGTTGGGAGATATCTTATGAAACTTACAATTGGAGGCGGTTTTATGGACCTTAAACCTAAAGCAAGAGCACTGAAGAAAGAAAGAAAGAAATGGGAGCTCCTCAAAATTAAACACTTTGTGCATCAAAGAACTTCATCAAGAAAGTAGAAAGACAGCCTACACAATGGGAGACAATATTTGAAGATGACATATCAGATAAAGGTCTAGTATCCAGAATTTATAAAGAGATTGTTCAACTCAACAACAACAAAAAGACAGCCAACCCAATTACAAAATGGGAAAAAGACTTGAACAGACACCTACCAGAAGAGGAAATACAAATGGCCAAAAGGCACATGAAGAGATGCTCAATGTCCCTGGCCATTAGAGAAATGCAAATCAAAACCACAATGAGATATCATCTCACACCCACCAGAATGGCCATTATCAACAAAACAGAAAATGACAAGTGCTGGAGAGGATGCGGAGAAAGAGGCACACTTATCCACTGTTGTTGGGAATGTCAAATGGTGCAACCACTGTGGAAGGCAGTTTGGCGGTTCCTCAAAAAGCTGACTATAGAATTGCCATATGACCCAGCAATACCATTGCTGGGTATCTACTCAAAGGACTTAAGGGCAAAGACACAAACGGACATTTGCACACCAATGTTTATAGCAGCGTTATTTACAATTACAAAGAGATGGAAACAACCAAAATGTCCATCAACAGAAGAGTGGCTAAACAAACTGTGGTATATACATACGATGGAATACTACGCAGCTTTAAGGCAGGATAAACTTATGAAACATGCAATAACATGGATGGACCTAGAGAACATTATGCTGAGTGAGTCTAGCCAAAAACTAAAGGACAAATACTGTATGGTCCCACTGATGTGAACCAGCATTCAAGAATAAATTTGGAATATGTCATTGGTAACAGAGTCCAGCAGGAGTTAGAAACAGGGTAAGATAATGGGTAATTGGAGCTGAAGGGATACAGACTGTGCAACAGGACTAGATACAAAAACTCAAAAATGGACAGCACAGTAATACCTAATTGTAAAGTAATCATGTTAAAACACTGAATGAAGCTGCATCTGAGCTATAGGTTTTTGTTTTTTTTTGTTTTGTTTTTGTCTGTCTGGTTGTTTGTTTGTCTTTTTTTTTTTTCCTACTATTATTATTACTTTTATTTTTTTCTCTATATTAACATTCTATATCTTTTTCTGTTGTGTTGCTAGTTCTTCTAAACCGATGCAAATGTACTAAGAAACGATGATCATGCATCTATGTGATGATGTTAAGAATTACTGATTGCATATGTAGAATGGTATGATTTCTAAATGTTGTGTTAATTTCTTTTTTTCCATTAATTAATAAAAAAAAAGAAATAAAATAAAATAAAATAAATGTAAAAAATAGTGGCCATTCTAGTAGGTGTGAAGTGATATCTTATTATGGTTTTAATTTGTATTTCCCTAATAGCTGCTGATGTTGAACATCTTTTCCTGTGGTTTTTATTTTTAGCCTTTGTAGTTTCTCTTTGGGTAAAAGAACTGAACAGACATTTTCCCAGTTTTTAATCAGGCTGTCTTTATTGTTGAGTTGTAAGATTTCTTTGTATATGCTAGATGTCAAAACCTTATTATGTAGTTTACAGATATTTTCTCCTATGGAGTAGGTCGTCTTTTCACCTTTTTGAGAAAGTCCTTTGAAACCCAAACTCAACTTTAAAAAAAAAATTTTATTAAGAAAAATCTTCACACACATACTTTCTGTACATGGTACGCAATCAGTGGCTCACAATGTTATCACATAGTTATGTATTCATCACCATGATAACTTTTTATAACATTTGCCTCACTCCATTAAGAGAAATAAAAAGAAAAATCTCATACATACCATACACATTATCCCTCCCTCTCAATGACCACTAGTGTTTCTATCTACCCAATTTGTTGTAACCCCCCCTTAATTAATTTTTTTTTTTTTTTAACATGGGCAGGCACCAGAAATCAAACCCGGGTCCTCGGGCATGGCAGGCAAGCATTCTTATCTGCTGAGCCACCGTGGCCCGCCCAATTTTTTAACCATATTTTTTACTCATCTGTCCATACCCTGGATATAAGGAGCATCAGGCACAACGTTCTCACGACCACAGACAACATTGTAAACATTGTATCTTTACATAGATAGTCACCTTCAGTAGTCTAAACTACTGGAACACAGCTCAACAGTTTCAGGTACTTCCCTCCAGCCACTCCAGTCCACCATAAACCAGAAAGGGATGTTTATATAATGCATAAGAATAACCTCCAGAATAACCTCTCGACTCTGTTTGGAATCTCTTGGCTACTGAAACTTTATTTTTTCTCATTTCCCTCTTCCCTCTTTTGGTAAAGAAGACTTTCTCAGTCTCTTGATGCCAGGTTCTGGTTTATCCCAGTCTTTCTGTGCCATGTTGTAGGGAGATTTACACTTCTGGGAGTCATGTCTTACATAGGAGGGAAGACAGTGAGCCAGAACTCAATTTTGAGGCAATCCCATTTATTTTCTTTTGTTGCTTGTGCTTTGGGTGTAAGGTCTAGGAAACCATCACCTATTAGATAGTTTCCCTACATTTTCTTGTAGGAGTTTTACGATACTGTCTCTTAATATTTAGGTCTTTGATCCATTTTGAGTTAATTTTTGTATAGGGGCTGAGATAGGGATATCCAGTTTTAGCACCATTTGCTGAAGAGAGACTGTTCTGTTCCAGTGAAGTAGACTTGGGAGTCTTGTCACAAATCATTTGACCATAGATGTGAGGGTCCATTTTTGAATTCTCAGCGTGATTCCGTTGATCAGTATGTCTATCTGCTCTAGTTTGCTAGCTGCCGGATGCAATATACTAGAAACAGAATGGCTTTTCAAAAGTGGAATTTAATAAGTTGCTAGTTTACAGTTCTAAGGCCGAGAAAATGTCCCAGTTAAAACAAGTGTATAGAAATGTCCAATCACAGGCATCCAGGAAAGATACATTAGTTCAAAAAGGCCGGTGAAGTTCAGGGTTTCTCTCTCAAGTGAGAAGGCACATGGTGGACGCAGTCAGGGTTTTTCTCTTGGCTAGAAGGGCACATGGCAAACATGAGGTCATCTGTTAGCTTTCTCTCCTGGCTTCTTGTTTTATGAAGCTCCCTGGGAGGTCTTTTCCTTTTTCATTTTCAAAGGCCGCTGGCTGGTGAAGTTTCTGCTTTGCGGTGCTGTGCATTCTCTGCTCTCTCTGAATCTCTAGCTTTCTCCAGAATGTTTTCTTTTTTATAGTATTCTAGTAAACTCATCAAGACCCACCCAAATGGGTAGAGATGCTTCTCCACCTAATCCAGTTTAACAACCACTCTAAACAGATTAAGTCACCTCTCCAGGGAGATGATCTAAGTACAGATAGTACTGAATAGGTATTAGAAGAAAGGCCTAGATATAGCAAGTGGAATTAGGATTAAAACATAGCTTTTCTAGGGTACATAACATCCTTTCAAACTGGCACACTGTACTTATGCCAGTATCATGCTGTTTTCACCATTGTGGCTTGATAATATACTATAAAGTCAGGAAGTATGAATCCTCCCATTTCCTTCTTTTTCAAGATGTTTTTGGCTGCTTGAGGTCCCTTCCCCTTCCAAATAAATTTGATAATTAACTTTTCCATTTTAGCAAAGTATGTCCTCTGACTTTTTAATTTCTTCCTTTGACAGAGCCATATTTTCCTGAGTCTTAGTATGGCTTATAATTTTTTGCTGAAATTTGGGTATGTGATTCTCCATGAGGTTATTCTAAAGTTTGACTGCTCTCTCTTGTCTAGGTTTTTGTTGTTGATTGGGGTTGTATTAAAGGCTCTTCTTTGGCAGTTGGCTTATAAGTATTTCCTGTCCAAAACAGGGCTAAGTACCCATGCAGGACACACAGACTAGATTCAGAGGGCCCAGGGAGAGGGTTAGGAAAGATTCCAAAAAGACTTATTTTTTTCCTTCCAAATCACCAACGCTGCACTTTTCTGTCTGCCCAGCACATGTTGCTTTTTGGGAGCCCATTCCCCTCAGTCCTATAAGGCAGGCTGTTACAGCCCTTTGCCAGTTGAACGCGTTGAAAACAGTGGTGGCTGGTTATGTCTGACTGGGACAGGCTAGAACAGCAGGATCTTGTGTTCTAAATTTGATGGCCAATACTGACTCAGTACTGGGCTGTGCCCCACTCTGTACTTGGGGCAGAGTCCTATGGCCATCCAGTTTGTAGCAGCCTATGAGGCAAGGTTTGGGCAGCTGACACTTCTTCTCTCAAGGGTGGGGGATGGGCTCCAGGAGCTGTAAACAGAATTTTAGTCTCTGACCAGTTTCTCAGTCTCTTCGTTCCACACTTCCTTTGATGTGCAGAATTCCCCTGGTTTCCAGAGTCCCAGAACATTCTTCCAGACAGTTTCAGCCTATCTACTCACTACTTTTAGGAGAAGAGTAAGTTCTGCAGCCTGCTCCCTATTCCTCCGTTTTCCTGAAATTTCACACGTCTCTTGCTTGGTATTCTCATGTAATCTGAAGCAAGAAAAGTAAGAGATGTAGTTAATACTGAACAACTATATTAGAGCCACAAAACACTCTTCATTGCTTACAATTTTGAGGTGTGACTTTTTTCAGGATTCTTCACATAGAAAATTCATGGCTATACATAGTAACAAATGGCAATTAAATATTTTGTCATTGCTTTTTTTTAAATGTGTCTGATAATTTATTGAACATAGGACATCAGAATTGGTTTTCACTTAAAATTTTTTCTTTTCTCTGCTATAAACATTGGTCTGTGAATAATATTTCCTCATAATTCCCAGGCTATGGCATTGAATTTTAAAAGAGAGAACTATGCATTGGGGCACGAAGTTCTTAGGATTTGTTCCAGTAATTCTAGAGATAGAGGTTGAATATTCAGCTATAACTGGCAATGTCCTTTCTGGTTTTTCTTCAGTGATTTTTTTATTGCGATATAATCATCTAAAGCATACAAGGGATGGTTTGTGGTGTCATAAAGCTGTGCATTCATCATTACAATTGAGTTTTGAACATTTTCATTACTCCAAAAACCAGAAAAATAAGAATGAAAATAAAACTAAGAACACCCAAAACATCTCATAACCCCCATACCCCCATTGTTATTTTTTTTTACTTTTTTTTTTGTGCTGATCTGTCCATACACTGGATAAAGGGAGTGTCAGTCACAGGGTTTTCATACTTACACATTCACATCTTAAAAGCTCTATAGTTATTAAGGCATCTTCAAGAATCAAGGCTTTTGGATTACAGGTCAACTGTTTCAGGTATTTCCCTCTAGCTACTCCAATACACCAAAAACTAAAAAGGGATATTTGTATACTGCATACGAATACCCTCTAGAAAGATCTCTCAACTCTATTTGAAATCCCTCAGCCACTGAAGCTGTATTTTCTTTCATTTCTCTTCCCCATCTTCGTCAGGAAGACTTTCTCATACCCATGATGCCAGGGCCAGGCTCATCCCCAGGAGTCATGTCCCGCGTAGATGGAGAGGCAAAGGGCAGTGAGTTGACCTGCAGAGTCGGTTTAGCGAGAAAGGCCATTCTCTTGGGGTGACTCTTACGCATATTCGTAAGTAGTCTTAGCTTCTTACAGGAATAAGTTTTCTGAGGGAAGCCCCAAGATTGAGGGTCCTTTGGTCTCACACAGAAGTTGTAGTTTTATAATATATTCAATAGCATTCTTTACCCTTTAGTCTGATTTACCTTAATCTTATCCAGATCAGCTTCATTCATATCTCTAATTGAAGTCTTATCACTTTTTCAATGTTTTTAACAGTTGCTATATGAGATACTGCTGACTTTCATAGCTAAAGAACTCTAGCTCTAAGTCTCAGATGTCACACAAATACCCAAAGTTCCAGGGAGTGACCAGTTTATATAGAAATAGCTCAGCATCTCAGCATTTAGAAATAATAGTTCTAACTCCTGTATAGATGTGACTCCTCTAAGAGTTTAAATCTAGGAACCTTTACAATAGGCCTTCACTTGATAACCCATGCTCTTGAATTCAATTCTCAGAGTTTGCACATTATACTTAGTCCATATTATTGAGGCGTTATGATATTTGTCTTTTTGTTTCTGGCTTATTTCATTCACTATACTGTCCTCAAGGTTTGTTTGCCTAGTTGCATGACCCACAACTTCATTCCTTCTTGAAACTCAATAGTCCATTGTATGTATATATGACAGTTCTCCCTTCCATTCCTCAGTCATACACTTAGACTACTTCCATCCATTGCAGACCACTGCCACCATAAACACCGGTGTGCAAATGTCCATGTCTGTCCCCGGCCACATCTGAGCAACAGAAGGGGTTCTCTTGGGGGCAACTCTTAGGCCTAATTTTAAGTAGGCTTAGCCTATCCTTTTCAGGGGTAAGTTTCATAGGGACAAACCCCAAGATTGAGGGCTTTTTTTGTTTGTTTGTCCCTATTGCTTGCAAGAATATTAGAAATTCTCCAAATGGGAAAGTTGAATTTTCCCCCCTTTCTCCCCATCCCCCCAAGGGGACTTCGCAAGTACTTTTTTATTCACTATTCTAATAACTCTAATTAACGTAATTATGTTAATTAGGAAATGTTCTTGTGAAAATATAAATTTTGTACCAAATAAACATTTCTTGCTTTAGTCTCACACAGAAGTTGAAGTTTTAAGATATGAATGACCATCTGTTTTCAGCACCCTGCAATATTGACATTCCTTTGTTCTTCCTCATGCAAAAACATTTTTTAATTTGTGCATTTAGTCACTAGCATTGTTCACTCTAGGCATTCCTGGATTATACCATCTCAGTCTTAATTCCTTTCTGGTTTCATAGTGCCCCCCGCCCTCCTCTCTATCATTCTCTCATTCAGCTTCATTCAGTATACTTAACATTATTATGCTACAGTCAGGTAGTACTGTACTATCCATTTCTGGATTTTTTACA
This sequence comes from Tamandua tetradactyla, assembly GCF_023851605.1. Taxonomy (NCBI): domain Eukaryota; kingdom Metazoa; phylum Chordata; class Mammalia; order Pilosa; family Myrmecophagidae; genus Tamandua; species Tamandua tetradactyla. Next base: position 57,268,658 of record NC_135331.1, on the reverse strand, counting down.
GTCAGGCTTGTTGCACAATCTGTATCCCTTTAGCTCCATTTACCCCATCTCTACCCTGTTTCTGTCTTCTGGATAACCTCTGTTCTTAACTGAAATTCTCCAAGTTCACTCATTCACATTGATTTTTGAAGTGGATAAAATTGAAAAAAAATTAAGATCTTAGAGGCCATTGAATTCCTTCACTTTATGGATGAAGAAGTCACTACTCTTACAGGTGGTAACTCATCAGTGATTGCATTTATTAAATGTAGTGTTGGGACTGGTAGCCATGTACTAATCGAATATAGAGTAGCGATATAGTAGTAACCCATTTTGGAGGAGACATTCAGGATGCATACCCATATGTAACCCCCTGCACATGATAGGTAAATAAAAAAATCTTGACATGAAGGTTTTCACCCCTCTTCTTACCTCTATTTTAAAGTTTTAAAATATGAGTTACCATCTATTTTCAATTTAATATATATCTCTGTTGTTTAAATGTTGGGTAGATAATGGAACTCTACTGTGATCCCTTAGCATTAACAGCTGTTAACAGTTTCTTATTTTTCATTATATTCATATATTAATACATTAAATTTTAATTCTTATGATTCAGATGTGGATCATTTTAAGGTATAGTTTCTATAGACTAGAATTATTTCTTAAAACTGCAACAGTAGCTTGCCAAAGTTAACTTTATTGCCTTCTACTCTGAATTTATTTAAAAATTCCTCTTATACTTACTCAATCTCCAATAATCTTTTCACTTGTTTAAGAGTGATAAGAACTTTATTTTGCTTATAAAGACTTTGGCTCATCACAGGTAGTGCTATTTAGATCTTTTCTCTAATACTGTTACTAATAAATACCATCTCTGAGGAAATATGTCCACAGTTTAAAAATAAGACCTAAATTTATTTCTTAAATGAATTTTTCTAAATGAAGGATTAGAATAAGGGTTTTTATTTATAGCAGACATCAGTTTTATTTTTTATTTTTTATTTTGTCTTTTGTTTTTTGTGTTTGCATGGCAGTCACTGGGAACAGACATCATCAGTTTTTGTTGTAATTTTGTTCTGTGGGAGGTCTTCGAGCTGCAGCTGTATCTTCTTTTTTAATTTTGGTAAAATGTACACAACTTACAATTTTCCACTTTGACCACTTTTTTGTGTGTATAATTCAGTGACATTAAGTGCATTCACAGTGATGTGTGACCAACACCACTATTTCTATAACTTCAGGTTATCTCATATAAAGTAGAATTATATAATACTTGTTTTTTTAATTTTTTCATATCTGGCTTATTTCCCTTAGAATATTGTTTTCAAGGTTCATCCATGGTGTAGCATGTATCAGAAGTTCGTTGTTCTATACCTGTAGCTGAATAGTGTTTCATTATATGTATGTACCATATTTTGTTTATCCATTCAACTGTTGACAGACAGTGTAGGTTGTTCCCACCATTTGGCTATTGTGAAAAATCCTATTTTGAGCATTATGTGTAAGTATCTGTTTCAGTCCCTGCTTTCAGTTCTTTGGGGTCTATACATAGAAGTGAAATTGCCAAATCACATGGTAGTTTGTGTTAACATTTTGAAGAACTGCCAAATTTTGCAGATATTAATTATTGACCCACCTGAATAAGCATTTAAAATATTGCACATTTTACATTTCTTCTTTTAATGTCATAGTTATTAACTTGGGTTTTATCTATAATTATATGTAGTTGCCAACACATGTTATTTGGCAAAAATGTAAATAAGCACTATGATGACTGATGGGGGAGGGATCTGTAAGAGGAGATAAAAGAAGGGAGAAATGGGAAAAGAAGGGGAAGACAGACTTTTGTTGTTATGCTGTCTTTAGCTTTGCTTTATTTTATTAAATGGGTTGAATAACTTTACTAACTACCAAGTATGTTTAGGTTATGATAATCATTTGGGTTGAAGCATTACTTAATTACATTTCTCCAAAATGCTGGGTAGCTTAACTTTTCATAACCTCATTACTCAGTTTCTTTGCCTACTTTCTTATTATTGACTTCTGACATGCCATCTTTTATAGTTCCCTCTTTTTGTATATTCTATGTTTTCCACCTGGAATGCCATCCACCATATGAACTTTCATTAATTAAGTCTTGAATATGCAGCTTACATGTGATGTTTCATACTTAACCGCTCTGTGCTGTTAGAGTACCTTTTGTACACATTATAACTTACTACATTTATTAAATGAGTTAAGTAAAATAAAATGCCTAGAATTGTGTTTGGCACTTAGTAGATATTTATGAAATGTTAGGTATTATTACTTTTTCATTAAATTATAATTTATAGGTTTTTTGTTTTTGTTTTTTATAGGTTTTTTGTTTTTGTTTTTTTTTGTTTTTTTTTTCTTTCTATTATTGTTTTAATTCTTATTCTGTTGTCTTTTTATTTCTTTTTCTAAATTGATGCAGATGTACTAAGAAATGATGAATATGCAACTATGTGATGTTATTAAGAATTACTGAGTGTACATGTAGATTGGAATGATTTCTAATTGTTTTTTTAATTCTTTTTTTAATTAATAAAAAAAAATCAAAAAAAAATTATAATTATATTTCTGTGTCATAAGAATGTTACCTCCTTAAAGGTATGGATATGCTATATGTGGTCCATCTTTTATTTCTAGTGATCTAGGTGATTAATAAAGTGTTTGAATAATTAAATGAATGCTGTCTAGCAGGTTGTAAATGGTATAGTGATATAATAGCAGTGCATTTCAGGAGGGCATATATGTGTGTATATGTATAATAACTTAAAAAAAGATTTATTGAGCTGTAACTAACATATCATAAAATTCACCCATTTTAAATGTACATGTCAGTGATTTTTGGTAAATTTTCAATGTTGTGTGACCATTACTACAGTCCAGTTTTAGAATATATGACATCACAAGATCTCTTGTGCTTAATAATTTTTCTTTTTATTTTCTTCTGTTTGTAGTGGTGATAATTAAGTATTATCTTTCTAGGGTATGAATGCCAGTCAGACCTGATGAAATATTTCAAAGTATTACATTCCTTATCCTTTGTGTGAATAACTTTAGAACTTTGTTTAAACTTATCTAGTGAAATTGATTCTGTCCTAACTAATCTAAATCCTGTTAACCTTTTGTTCAAGAAAATTTAAAACATCTACATTTTATCCAGTAAATTATTTTATTTGTATGTTAAATGAAAACTTTTCAAGGGTTTTTTTAAACTATGCATTGGTAACAACTGACTTAAAAATTAGCAGAAATTAAGGTACTGGGTACTACCTAAATATACCCCATAAGAGCGGGGGGGGGGGGGGGGGGGGATGTTTAATCCCTAGCAAAGTGCTGGTTACATAGTATAAATATTTAGGTCATTAGTAAATGTTTGCTATATAAAACAACATTCCTTTTAAGTAGAAAGATTCACTTGTTTGGATTTTTTTTGACAATTTCATGTCCCCTTTTGTCTGAATTTAGAATTTTGTAACTGTATATCAAATAAATAGAAAAATTTTAGGTGATATGCCTGAGCTTTGCTCCCTCTGTTTCTGTGGCCCTCATTTATAGTGCTTGTCTTTTAGATAGCTCTTGACTCAAAGGTTTTGGCCAATTTGGCAGCTTCTTAAAATTCTAATTGATAGCTTATTACATCACTTTAAATGTGAATTCACAGCTATTATATTTGCATATAGGATACAAAGTCCACTGTCTTCTAAGAAAAACGCACACTTAGAAAAAGAAGCCATGTTTACCCCTTTCATGACATCTAAGAAAGAAAGTTCTTTATCCTGGAAGCAATATAATAGCTTTTTCTCAAAGAGAAGAAAACTTGTTCTGTAATAAAGGGATTGTCATCTTTTGTTTTTCAAAGAATAAGGATAATAATAGTCCCAGTCTTATGTTGTAACCTATAGTGTGATTGGTTTGATAAATCCTTTATTCATAGTTCTAAATTATAAAAAATTCATATTTATAAATAAGATTTACTGTAGCAGGGAAAATTCTTTTTGGAATAATCATAATATTATGAAAATTTGCATACTTGTTTTGGATTTATTTAATAGTTTGCTCTATTGAAAATAAGTTCATCAAAGCCCATTATACCTTAATCCTTCCACTTCAGAAAGAACAGTCACTAATTTAAACTTCTCTTATACTAGAAATACTTGTCTCTCAGAAATCCACTTTATTCAATTTATTAAAATCTTTTAAGTAATATGTTTTGGAGATTTTGTTTTCTATGCATGAGGCCCAGTTCTTTTGTTTCCTAGTTTTCTGTTTTTGTTTCATGATACTATACAAAGCCCAATGTCTTAATAAAGATAATTTTAATTATGAACCATAGGCTCTGACTCTATATATTTGCTTATTGTACATATTTCTTAAAAACGAGATCATACAATAATTTGTTTTTTGTGTGTCGGCTTGTTTCATTTAACATAACTTCTCAGTTCATCTATTCTGTAGCATTTATCAGAACTTCATTTCTTTTTATGGCTGATTAATGCTCCCACTGTGTGTATATACCTCATTTTGTACATCCATTTGTACAGTTGTGTCATTGGACACTTGGGTTGATTCTGTCTTTTAACTATTGTGAATAATGCTGATTTAAACATTTGTGTGCAAATATCTGTTTAAGTACTTGCTTTCAGCTGTTTGACTTTAAGACATGGGAAAAAATATGACTTAGGTGGTTAAATGGCTTTTAGCAGACTGTCTGGATTCTCATCTTAGCTGTCCCACGTTTTAGCTGTGTGACCCTGAACCAAGTAACTTAACTTATCTAAGCCTCAGTTTCCTCACTTGTAAGAAGAAACGTTTATTTCTTCTTACATCTTACGGCTATAATGCTTAAATGAGATAATGGGTGTTAAGTAAAGCTCTAATTGTACTGCTTGGCTAATTATTTTTCATTCATTTTGCATCTTATTAGTATTCTTTCAGTTAAGTCCTGGTATTTTAAAAATCCATGTCCATACCAAAGATCAAAAGATCTTTTTAGCTTCCCTTAAGCAAAGATAGACCAAATTGATTTGGTCGAAAATTGCGCTAAAGATTTATATTCATGTAGATCTAGTCAGGACATTCTGAGAAAGAATAAAGCACTGTTTCATCATTAAGCTGTTATAAAACTGCTGTAAATAAAATAGAATGGTATTGGTTCTTGAATAGACAAAGTAAATAGGATACAGTCTAGAAGTAGACCCTTGGCTATAGGAATTTATTGTACAGTAATATTGGCATTTCAAATCAGTGGGGAAGGAAGAACTATTCACTAAGTAATGTTGGTTATCCTCTTGGAAAACTATACTTGAACAAAAATAAATTACAAATGTTAAAGAATTAAATGAGAAGAAGGAATACAAAAAATAAAGTATTGTAAGAAAAAAATAGACTTTTCTAATCTTGGGATGGAGAAAAGCCTTCCTAAATAAAATGCAAAACACAGACTCTGTAACAGAAAAGACCGTTAGATTTGGCTTTGTAAAAACAACTACCTCTAAAAACTTATGAGTGTTGGAGAGGATGTGGAGAAATAGGAACACTCATTCATTGTTGTTAATAAGGTAAAATAGTACGGCTGTTATGGAAAACTGTTTGATAATTCCTTAGAAAGTTAGGTATAGTATCACCATATGACCTGGCATTCCCACTTCTGTATATCCAAAGAATTGGAAGCAGGAACTTGAGCAGATATTTGCTGCCGCCCCCCCCCCCCCCCCCCCCCCCCCCGTGTTCAAAGCAGCAGTAGACAAATTCACAGATGTCAGAAGATGGGCACAACCCAAGTGTCCATCAACCAGTGAATGGATAAATCAAGTATGTGGATACACACAATGGCACGTTATTCCGCTGAGAAAAGGAATGAAGTTCTGATACATGTGACAGCATGGATTAACCTTGAAGACATCATGTTGAGTGAAATAAACCAGACACAAAAGGACAGATATTGTATGATCTTACTGATAAGAAATAGACTAAGCAAACTCAGACTCAGAATCTGGAATGTAGGTCACCAAGGGATGGTGTGAGGGTAGAGAAAAGGGAGTTAAGGGCAAAATATTCAGGGTTTCTATTTTGGGTGATGGAAAATTTTGGTAATGGGTGGTGGGTGGTAGTAGTACAATGTTGTGGACATAATTACACTGGGTATATATTAGAGTGTGGTTAAAATAAGAAATTTTAGGTTGAGTAAAAGTTAAAATAAAAAATACATGGAACTGCACAACACAGTGAACCTTTAAACATGATCTAAGTTTAATAGTATAAAATTGTATTTTCATCAGCTATAACAAGTGTACCACACCAATGTGAAGTGTTATTGATAGGTTGGTATATGGGAATTCTGTTTTATGCATTATTGTTCTATAAACCCGCAGCTTCTCTAATAAAAAAAAAGTAGCATTGGACTACAGATATTAGAATTCAGAATTTATGCAACAATAGGATGAGATGTTAGGGAGAGGAAATTTTTTAAGTCAAAGACCAAGGCTACCAGCTTAACTAGCTATAATCAGAACATTGTTCCTTAACTTCTCCTGAGTCTTAGTTATCTGAGCTAAAGTTAATGTATGTGTTTGGTGGGAGGGGGGTGGTGGCACAGATTTCACAAGAATCCAGATCTCACATTTCTCTTGGAAACATAAACTGAGTTCACTTTCCTCCTAGCAACAGTCAGTATAGGTAACTCCTTAGTGGGAACATGACTACTACTTCAGTTAATCACAGTCTCCATGATTCACACCATTATTAATACATATTGATGTAAATTCAGGCCACATTTCTCATTTCCCTTACTTTCTTGCCCCTGTAGACATTTGAGTTAGGCAGATACTCCTCTACTTGACTTTAGTTTCCTCATAGTTCTCCATTCTTTCAGTTGCTCAGGACAAATACCCTTAAGTTACCAGTGATTTCGTATATTCTCTCACATCTGCCATCATGAACTAAAACATCATCAAACCTGCTTGCTTTATCTGCAAAATACAGATATAATCCAACCAATGATTATTACCTTCTCCATCACCGTACTAGTCCAGGTCATCTTCTCTGACTGCTTCACTCGTCTTAATCTTCATCCATTTAGGGTTTTCTGTTTTGTTTTGTTTTTTTTTCTTTTTAATTTTTTAATCCTCTGGTGAAATATCTGCACAATCACAGATCAGTTCACTGGAGAATCTTTACTATTTCTGTTATCCAGTCTCCAGCTCACTTTTTGCCAGCCCCAGTATTGGCCTTTTCAGGGCCCCTGACTTTCTTCATTCTGTTCTTGAGTTACTTTTGCTGTTTTCTTGAGGCTTTTTCTTTTCATATAGGCCATATCTTGCAAGTCTGTGTTTGTTATCATTTTTCTTTGTGTAATCCAAGGAATCAGCCAAAGCCGGTTATCTTGGCACCACGAAAATGTGTTTTGAGTCCAAATACAAAGATGACATCTGGTTTTGCCTTGTACATTTTGGCTAGTTTTCCCCCAGTTTCTGCCTTAGATACCATTTGTTTCAGCTGAAGTAGTCATTTGGTCATGAACTTCCTGGTCTGGATAGTTACTGCCATTCATGATGGTGGGTGATCCTTAGGCAGCCAGGGAGGACTACAATTCATTCATTTTTTTTTTTTAATTAAAAAAAATTAACAAACAAAACATTAATACAATTCATTCTTAATACATCAGACAGAGTGATTGTAGCAAAATTTAAATCATTGCAGCCAAGTCCATGTTCCAAACCTTCAATAGGCTTTTTTTTTTAACATGGGCAGGCACTGGGAATCGGACCTGGGTCTCCAGCATGGCAAGTGAGAATTCTGCCACTGAGCCACCATCACACACCCCTCCAATAGCTTTTTTATCTTTAGTAAAATTTTATCTTTTGTAAAATGGTCTATACTTTCTGCAAATTCTATTCCTGTTTTTTCCTCTGCAACTACTTTTCCCACTACTCTTCAATATTGCTGTGTTCTAAAATCTTGGATCTCTCAGTATTCTTAAAAACAAAAACAAACCTTTATATACAAAATAATAGTAAAGTCCATTGATAAGGAATGGCATCCAACATGTAATAGAAGTTCCTAAAAACCAGTAACAAAACATATCACACATATACAAACAAACAAATTGGTAAAGGTCCCTAATAGACAAGTTATGTATGTACTTCACTTGTTGACAATAGGTACATGTAAAGATGTTCAGTCTCACTAGTCATTAGGGAATGCAAACTAAAATACAAGATGGGCAAAAATTGGTATCAGATTAGCAGGTTTTTTTTTTGTTTTTTTTTTTTTGCATGGGTGGGCAGGCACTGGGAAACGAACGCAGGTCTCTGATATGGCAGGTCAGAGCTCTACCAGTGAGCTACCGTGGCCCACCCCCCAGTTTTTTTTTTTAATGATGAGAATATGGAAAAAATGGGTCCCATGAAATAATACTAAGAGAAACCATTTGGTATTGACATTTCAGAGGGAATTTGGCAGGCTCTTTTTATTTAAAATGTGTTTTTAAAATTAATTTTTAATTAACTTTAATATGTTCATATTTAAAAACATTTAATATGAACATTCTTACCATATAATCATTCCATTCTTTATATATAATCAGTAACTCACAATACCATCACATAATTGTGTATTTATCATCATGATCATTTCTTAGAACGTTTGCATCAATTCAGAAAAAGAAATAAAAAGTGAACAGAAAAAAATTCATATATACCATACCCCTTACCCTTCCCTTTCATTGATCACTAGCATTTCAATTTGCTAAATTTAACATTTGTTCCCCCTATTATTTATTTATTTTTAATCCTTATGCTTTTTTACTCATCTGTCCATAAGGTAGATAAAAGAAGCATCAGACACAAGGTTTTCAAAATCACACAGTCACATTGCGAAAGCTATATCATTATACAATCATCTTCAAAAAACATGGCTACTGGAACACAGCTCTACATTTTCAGGCAGTTCCCTCCAATCTCTCTGTTACACCTTAACTAAAAAGGTGATATCTGTATAATGCATAAGAATAACCGGAGAGAGAGGGCACATCTGAGCAACAAAAGAGGTTCTCTGGGGATGATTCTTAGGCCTAATTTTAAGTAGACTTAGCCTATCCTTTGTAGAGATAAGTTTCATATGCACAAACTCCAAGACTAAGGGCTTGGCCTATTGCTTTTATTGTCCCCACTGCTTGTGAGAATGTCAGGAATTCTCCACATGGGAAAGTTGAATTTTCCCGCTTTCTCACCATTCCCCCAAGTGGACTTTGCAATACTTTTTTATTCACTGTTCAAATCTCTCTGGGATTTATCAGGACATCGTGCTGGACAAACCTACAAGATTTCATGCCCTACTCAAGGTTCCATGTACTTATGGTGTTCAAATAAACTGTCCACTTAAGTTATATTAGGAAATTAAAATAGGCATATTTTTTGACCTAGAAAATCCACTTAAGGGACGTATCTTAAAAATGCTTGAATGAATGTAAAGATTTATATACACAGTACATATGTTCATGCACAATATTTTTTGCGTGGATGAGATTATTTTTTCATTTATTAAGTATTTGTTGAATACCTATTTGCCGGTCAGTGCCTAGAACAAAAACATCTCTCTCCTTATAGAGCTTATATTCTAGTGGGGTGGAGGGGGGGGCAGTAAAAGTGAAGTTATTTAGTATATTAGAATATGATAAAGTTGTATGGAGAAGAGTAAAATGGAAGAGGGTAAGAAAGTATCCAGATGGAGAGAATTTCCAGTGTGTTAGAGAAATAGCAGAATTAGTGTTTAGGTGCAGCAGAATGAAAAGAGAAGAGAGAGGTATAGTTGGCTGAGGTCTGAGAGGTTGTAATGAGGCAGCAATGAAGTGAGACAATTTTGCTGGACTTAAGCCATTGTAAAGACTAGGCTTTTACTCCTAAGTAGTTTGGGACAGAGGAGTGACATGATCTTGACTGACTTTTTAAAAAGAGTTCCTTCTGGATTCGTGGACCCTTTTTCTCAGAGTTCATGGGTAGAATTCAGGAGGATCTGGGAGCTTAGAGAACTTATTAGGTCCTTATTTTCACTAACTTCTGACTGAATTTTAGTATTTCCTTCATTTAATAACGTAGCCAGTAAAGCATAGTAGTATTAAAAGTAACTGTGTCTTTGTTGCCACCAATAAAAAATCTCATGATTGTTGTTGCAGATATCCTGAAATTCCAGTTAGGCTCATCATTACTTTGAGATTATGGTAGTTATTAGATGTTCTGCTCAGTCTGATTTAGTGTTATAATAAAGAAGTACATGCATTACAATATGTTTTTTTAATATTTATAGCTTTTATTTTTGTATTTTGATTATTTAATCATTGTATTTGGTTTTTTTGAGTAATCTTATGTATCCATTTTCATGTTTAAAAACGCGATTGTCAAGACTTCTGGGAAGATGGCCGAATAGAGTAGGTCGAGCTCTGCCCTGCTCCATGGAAAAATTATAGAAGGAATGGGAGGGTGACTGAGGCGATGATTTCAGAGTGTGACTGAGCTGGGAGAGCCTTCTGCACCACGTAGGATAGCCCTGGTTGCAGAGGCTGAGAAACTGAGAAGCAGAAAGCTGGTGCCTGGCACGGAGGTGCGGAGCCCCTGGGAGTGCATGGATGGGAGCCAGGGACTAGAAAGTAAGCTAGGCCACATTCCTTGAGCGCACTACCCTCACCAGCGCAGCCCCGTCACCCATGACTCACCCCACAACCTACACAACCAAACCCCTTCACCCACCCATTCACTGCGCTCCAAGCACTTCCTGCCCCACCAGTCCCCAGCGCATGTAGCCGCCCCACACCCCAGCCCACATGCAGACCAGCTCACCTCTCTTGCACCCCTCCCAAGCAATACCTCCCCCTCCCTGTTCCCTGCAGGCTGTTGCCAGGGCATAAAGGCTACGGACACTAACCTCTAAACCCAGGCTAACCCCGCTCCCGCCCATAGTGTCGCACAGCCTCACTCTGACACCCTGAGCTCTGCACATCAGTTTACAGCTCTCATAGACCCGCGCATGTGCACAGGCCCTCAGTCATATCCTTCAGCTCTGGGAAATTCTACTTAGACCACTCTTAGACCTGCACATGTACACAGGCCCCTACTCACATCTTTCAGCTCTGGGAACATCAGTTTATGGTAGTCCCAGACCGCGCATGCACACGGTCCTAAGTCATACTTCCTAGCTCTGAAAAAGCGCTGACCTGTACAACTAGGTCACATCTACCCCCAACAAACAAAGGCGTAACACCAACCTGCCTCCAAAAAGCTCTGCGCATGCACACAAACTGCCCTGCGCCCTAGACAAGCGCACACCAGGGTTAGGCCCCTCCGACCGGTGCACTTGCACAGTTATATCCTTCTTGGCTGCTGGGTGCCCACGTTCACAAGTACCAGTGTAACATCCCCAACCTGTGCCTATACTGGCCCTGAAATGAATCACTGCACTGAGTTGCCCGCCCTGTACCCTGCTCCTTGCTGCACATCCATCTCACAAACACGAGGCCTTAGACAACTGAAAGAAATCAAATATCTTGATTGATATTTACATGGACAAAATCAACGAAAGATCACTAAGTATTTCACAGTGCAGACATATACAGCTCTGCCTAATGACCAAATTAAAACACCAGAGGAGACACAGACCTTGGAACAACTAATCAAAAATGTTCATACAAATCTACTTAATAAAATAAGTGGGATGGCAAATGAGATAAAGAAGACAGTACAAGAGCATAAAAAGGAATTTGAAAGAATAAATACAAAATTAGCAGATATCACAGAGATTAAAGACTCTGTTGACCAAATAAAAAACATACTAGAGGCATACAACAGCAGATTTGAAGAGACAAAAGAGAGAATAAGTAATATAGAGGACAGGATAACTGACTGCAAATGGCAAAAAAGATGGAAAATTTTGAATTGGATCTCAGGGAAATGATGGACAAAACACAGTGCACAAATATAGGAATCTTTGGTGTCCCAGAAGGAGAAGAGAGGAGTAAATTGCTATAAAGAGTTATTGAGTATATAATAGGGGAAACCTTCCCAACCCTTCAAAAGGATGTATATATTACAAGTCAAAGAAGCCCAAAAACTCCAAACAGAATAAATTCAAATAGGCCTTCCCAAGACAAATACTAATCAGTCTGTCAAATGTTGAAGAGAAGTAGAAAATTCTGAAAGGAGTGAGAGAAAAACAATCTACTACATAGAAGGGAAACCACATAAGACTGTCTTCAGACTACTCAACTGGCAATATAGAGGTGAGAAAGCAGTGCTATGATATATTTAAGATTCTGAAACACAAAGACTTACAGCCAAGAGTTCTGTACCCAGCCAAGTTGTCCTTCAAAACTGATGGAGAAAAAAAAAAAGCTAGAAAAAGCAAAAATTGAGACTTAGCAGCACACTTGGAGGAACTTGAGAAAAGAATCCCTAAGCAAATAGATGAAGAGAAATAACAAAGATTAAAGCAGAGTTAAGTGAGTGGGAGACCAAAAGAACAGTAGAAAGACTGAATAAAACCAAAAGTTGGTTAGACCTTGCTACCTATCATAGCCTGCCAATCCTAAAGAACACCTAGGGCAATATATGCAATTCCACAAAGGTTCCATGCACTATAGTAACTTTCCAGAAACCTACAACCTCCAGATGGGTCCCTGGACCAAATAAGTCCTGAAATCTAGAGGACCTAGCCTTTCCAGAACATCAGATAGTTCCATGTCCCTACCCCATATTAGTGACAGACCCTTCTATTATGAAAAATTTAGAATGGCCATAGCCCAAACATCCCTAAAGAGAGGCATGGAAAGATCAAAAGTGATGGTGGAGTTGTATTGTGAAGATAGGATTTAATAAATGAATATGAATGCTGAATCATTAAATTGATATCTCTTTTAGTCTCCAGTATCTTAAAGCAGCTAGAAGTGAACACCTAGAACTGTGGAATTGTAACCCATGTCAAACTCTGAAATATGTTCTACAACTAATGATGGTGCTGTGCTTTGAAATTTATTGCTTTTTGTATATATATTATTTTTCAAAAAAGGGGGAAAAAGTCGATTGTGATGATAAATATTTAAGCCTTCTAGCCTCATATTCTGGAACAGCTAGAAGGAAAAAAACCTGAGGATCCATAACAAACTCTGGGATTTGTCCTGTGAACTACTTGTTGAGGAATGCTTTGAAAACTATTGCTTTTTTATTTCTTGCTTTGTATATATGTTACAGTATACAATAAAAAGTTAAAAAAAAAAATAAAACTGTATGGAATGGGAAACAACATAAACACCATTGTCAGAAGGGATCCATAGATTTCACCAGCATGCCAAAGAAGTCCTTGGTGCACAAAAAATTAAGACTCCCTGTAAGGATAGCTCTAGTTGATGTGATAGAAGTGAACAGGGGAAGAAGGTGTAGGACAAGAGTGGAAAGAAGGAAACACATTAGGCGGCTTTTAAAGTTCGGGTTTTTTCCCTCAACTTTTTTTTTTAATTCTTACAAATTAGCAGGACAGGAAAATAATGCAGACCTCAGAGAATTCCAGCGTACCCCTACACCCACAAATACCCAAACCCAACAATTTTAACATTTTGCCACATTTGCCATAGTATTCCATTTACCATTTATCTGTCTTGTGTTGTCTTTATTTATCAACCCATTTTCTGAATATTTGAGTATAGGTTGTATATATCATGCTCCTTGAACATACACTACCATGAATCCTTTGTAAGAACAAGGATACTCACTTATATAACCACCCTAGGTACAGTTATCAAGTTTAAAAAATTTAACATTGATATGAAGTTTCCACTCTATATTTCATCTTTTTCATCTGTCTCAATAATGTCCTTTATTTTTTTGGTACCTGGGCTGGGTCTCCCACAAGGCAAGCAAGCATTCTAACACTGAAATACCCATACACTCAATAATGTCCTTTTGAGCCTTTTCTCCTTCCTTTCTAGATGCCAGTGAGGTTTATGAATTGCATTTAATTGTCATCCCTTTTCTTGCATTTTTTTAAATTGTGGAAACATATACAACATAAACATTCCCATTTCAGTCACTGCTACGCACAGTGCTGAGTGAAATTAATCATATTCACAATATCGTGGTGTGCTCACCACCTTCCATTACTAAAACTTTCTCATCTCCCCAAACAGTAATCCTACATTCATTATGGATTAATTCCCCATTGCTTCTGCCCCCTACCTTGGCAACCTGCACCATTAATTTCTGTCTATGAGCTTGCATATACTTCAGTGTTTTCTTTGTAGTTACCATGGGCTTAAATTTAACACTCTAAATCTGTAACAATTTCATTTGCTTTCATAGCTACTTAACTTGCGTAGTATACACAAACTATGTTACTATACCTTTTCTTCTTTATTAGGGATTGGTATAAATTACATATAAATTACATATTTATACATTATGAATCAAAATCACTAATTTTAGATCCTGTAAGAAGTAAAAAGTGGAGTTATAAACCAAAAATAATAGTAATGACACACATGTTTACCCGTGTCATTACCCTGCCTGGAGATCTTGATTTCTTCATTCAGTGTCAACCTGTTGTCTGTTCTTTCCTTTCAACCTGCAGGACTCTTTTTTTTTTTTTTTAGCATTTCTTAGGGCCTGGTCTAGGGGTGATGAACTCCTTTTGTTTATCTGCTAATGTCATTATCTCTCCTTTGCTTTTTTTCGGGGGGGGGGGGGCAGGTGTGCATGGTCGGGGTGTCACACCTGGGTCTCCCACATCGAAGTTGAGCATTCTACCATTGAACCATCTATGCACCCTCTCCTTCACTTTTTTTTTTTTTAACTTTTTTAATTGTATAATATGAACATATACAAAGCAAAGAAAGAAAAAAGTAATAGTTTTCAAAGCATTCTTCAACAAGTAATTACAGGACAGATCCCAGAGTTTGTCATGGGTTACCACACCATTATCTGAGTTTTTTCTTCTAGTTGCTCCAGAACATTGGAGGCTAGAAAAATAATTTTTAATCATCACAATCGACTTTTTCTTTTGTGAAAAATAGCAACATACAAAGAAGCAATAAATTTCAGGACAGTGCAACAAATTTCAGAGTTTGGTATGGGTTACAGTTCTACAATTTTAGTTTTTTACTTCTAGCTACTCTAAAGTACTGGAGATTCAGAGAAATACCAGTGTAATTGTTCTAGTTTGCTAGCTGCCGGAATGCAATATACCAGAAACAGAACAGCTTTTAAAAAGGGGAATTTAATAAGTTGCTGTTTTGCAGTTCTAAGACCAAGAAAATGTCCCAATTAAAACAAGTCTCTAGAAATGTTCAATCAAAGGCATCCATCCAGGGAAAGATGAAAGATACCTTGGTTCAAGAAGGCCACTGAAGATCGGGGTTTCTCTCTCAGCTGAAAGGGCTCATGGCAAACACAACCAGGGTTTCTCTCTCACCTGGAAGGGCACATGGCAAACACGGCATCATCTGCTAGCTTTCTCTCCTGGCTTCCTGTTTCATGAAGCTCCCTGAGAGGCGTTTTTTTCCTTCTTCATCTTTAAAGATCGCTAGCTCGTGGACTCTCTGCTTCATGGTGCTGCAGCATTCTCTGCTCTCTCAGATTCTCCCATTCTCCAAAATGTTTCCTCTTTTATAGGACTGCAGTAAACCAGTCAAGACCCACCCATGTGGGTGGACACATGTCGTCACCTAATCCAGTTTAACAACCACTGTTGACTAAATCACATCATCCAGAGAGGTGATCTGATTACAGTTTGAAACATACAGTATTGAAAAGGGATTATTCTACCTTTATGAAATGGAATTTTGATTAAAACATGGATTTTCTAGGGAGCATACATCCTTTCAAACCAGCACAATAATGATTCAGCAGTCATATTCATTTGTTAAACCCTACTCCTTCATTTTTTTTTTTTTTTTGGTATGGCAGGGGCCACATTTCATTCTTTTTCCATTTGAGATCACATTATAGCAGCACCATTTGTTGAAGTTTTTGTTTGTTTTTCACGAAGTATGTGGGCCAAGAATCAAACTGTGGTCTACCACATGGCAGGCAAGAATTCTGCCACTGAACTACCCTTGCACCTCCATCCTTCACTTTTTAAAAAAAATTTTTTTTTTATGATCATTCCATTCTACATGTATAATCAGTAATTCACAATGTCATCACATAGTTGTATATTCATCATCATGATCATTTCTTGGAACATTTGCATCAATTCAGAAAAAGAAATAAAAAGAAAACAGAAAAAAATTCATACATACCATACCCCTTATCCCTTTCATTGATCATGAGCATTTCAATCTAAATTTATTTAAACATTTCTTCCCCCTATTATTTATTTTTATTTCATATGTTTTACTTGTCTGTTGATAGGTAAAAGGAGCATCAGACACAAGCTTTTCACAATCACACAGTCACATTGTGAAAGCTGTATCATTATACAGTCATCTTCAAGAGACATGGCTACTGGAACAAAACTTTAGATTTTCAGGCAGTTCCTTCCAGCCTTTCTGTTATGCCTTAACTAAGGAGGTGATAATCTATTTAATGCATAGGAATAACCTTCAGGGTAACCTCTTGACTCTGGAATCTCTCAGCCAAGAGAGCCATTTTGTCTCTTTTCACTCTTCCCCCTTTTGGTCAAGAAGATTTTCTCAGTCTCTTAATGCTGAGTCTCAGCTCATTCTAAAATTTCTATCCCACTTTGCCAGGAAGGTCCACACCCCTTGGAGTCATGTTCCACTTAGACGAGGAGGAAAGTGAGTTTACTTGTTGTGTTGGCTGGAGAGAGAGGCCACATCTGAGCAACAAAAGAGGTTCTTTTGGGGGTGACTCTTAGGCCTAACTTTAAGTAGATTTGACCTATCCTTTGTGGGGTTAAGTTTCATATGAACGAACAAACCCCAAGATTGGGGGCTCAACCTATTGCTTTGGTTGTCCCACTGCTTATGAGAATATCAAGAATTCAGCTTGGGAAAATTGAATTTCCCCCTTTTCTCGCCATTCCCCGAAGGGGACTTTGCAAATACTTTTTCACTTTTCAAATCATTCAGGGATTTATTGGGGCATTACTCTGGACAACCTACAAAATCTCATGCCCTACTCAAGGTTTCATGTACTTATGGTGTTCAATTAAGCTGTCTACATAAGTTATATTAGGAAATGTACTAGTCAAAATATAAATTTTGTACCAAATAAACATTTTTGCTTTAGTCTCACACATAGGTAAAATTTTAAAATATTCATTATCATCTATTTTCAACACCCTGCAGCAATGACATTCCTTTGTTCTTCCTCATGCAAAAACATTTTTTAAAATTTGTACATTTAGTCACTATCATTATACACTCTAGGCATTCCTAGATTGTACCATCTCAGTCTTTATCCTGTCTTTCTTTCTGATTTCATTTATGCTCCCAGCCCTCCTCCGTCTATCATTCTGACATTCAGCTTCATTCACTGTTTTAACATAATTGTATTACAGTTAGGTAATATTGTGCTACCCATTTCTGAGTATTTAGTCAGTACTGTTGCATGATCTGTATCCCTTCAGCTCCAGTTACCCAATATCTTATCCCATTTCTATCTCCTGAGGGTCTCTGTTACCCATGGAGTTCTCCAAGTTTATTCACTAATGTCAGTTCATATCAGTGAGGTCATGGAGTATTTGTCCTTTTGTTTCTGACTAATCTCAGTATAATGTTCTTAAGGTCCATCCATGTTGTTACATACTTCATAACTTTATTCTTAACAGCTGCATAACGTTCCATCGTATGTATATACCACAGTTTGTTTAGCCACTCATCTGTTGATGGACATTTTGGCTGTTTCCGTCTCTTGGCAATTGTAAATAATGCTCCTATAAACATTGGTGTGCAAATATCTGTTTGCGTCCTTGCCTTCATGCTGTCTGAGTAGATACCTAACAATGGTATTGTCGAGTCGTATGACAGTTCTATACTTAGCCTCCTGAGGAACCGCCAAACTGCCTTCCACAGTGGTTGTACCATTTGACATTCCTGCCAGCAGTGGATAAATGTGTTTCTTTCTCCACATCCTCTCCAACACTTATTTTCTGTTTTATTGTTAATGGTCATTCTGATGGGTGTGAGATGATATCTCACTGTGGTTTTGATTTGCATTTCCCTCTTAGGCAGGGAAGTTGAGCATCTTTTCATGTGCCTTTTGGCCATTTGTATTTCCTCTTCTGAGAAGTGTCTGTTCAAGTCTTTTGCCCATTTTGTAATTGGGTTGTCTGTCTTTGTTGTTGAGTTGAACAATCTCTTTATATATTGTGGGTACTAGACCTTTATCTGATATATCTTTTCCAAATACTGTCTCCTATTGTGTAGGCTGTCTTTTTACTTTCTTGGTGAAGTTGTTTGATGCGCAAAAGTGCTTATTTTTGAGGGCTTCCCATTTCTTTCTTTCTTTCTTTCTTCAGTGCTCGTGCTTTGGGTGTAAGGTCTAGGAAACCGCCTCCTATGATAAGATTTATAATATATTTCCCTACATTTTCTTCTAAAAGTTTTATGGTCTTATATCTAATGTTTAGGTCTTTGATCCATTTTGAGTTAATTTTTATGTAGGGTGTGAGATATGGGTCCTCTTTCATTCTTTTGCATATGGATATCCAGATCTGTAGGCACCATTTATTGAAGAGACTGTTCTGTCCCAGGTAAGTTGGCTTGACTGCCTTATCAAAGATCAATTGTCCATAGATGAGAGGGTCTATATCTGAACATTCTATTCTGTTCTATTCCATTGGTCAGTATATCTATCTTTATGCCAGTACCATGCTGTTTTGACTACTGTAGCTTTATAATACGCCTTAAAGTCAGGTAGCATGAGACCTCCAACTTCATTTTTTTTTTCCTCAGGATACTTTTAGCTATTTGGGGCACCTTGCCCTTCCAGATGAATTTGGTTACTGGTTTTTCTATTTCTGAAAAGTAAGTTTTGGGGATTTTAATTGGTATTGTATTAAATCTGTAAATCAGTTTAGGGAGAATTGACATCTTAACTCTACTTAGTCTTCCAGTTCATGAACCTGGTATACCCTTCCATCTATTTAGGTATTCTGTGATTTCTTTTAACAATTTCTTGTAGTTTTCTTTGCATAGGTCTTTTGTCTCTCTAGTTAAATTTATTCCTAAATGTTTTATTCTTTTGGTTGCAATTGTAAATGGAATTTTTTTCTTGATTTCCTCCTCAGATTGTTCATTACTAGTGTATAGAAACACTACGGATTTTTGAGTGTTGATCTTGTATCCTGCCACTTTGCTATACTCATTTATTAGCTCTAGTAGTTTTGCTGTGAGTTTTTCGGAATTTCAACATATAGTATCATATCATCTGCAAACAGTGAGAGTTTTACTTCTTCCTTTTCAATTTTTATGCCTTGTGTTTCTTTTTCTTGTCTAATTGCTCTGCCTAGAACTTCCAACACAATGTTGAATAACAGTAGTGATAGTGGACACCCTTGTCTTGTTTTTGATCTTAAGGGCAAAGTTTTCAGTTTTTCCCTATTGAGGATGATGTTAGCTGTGGATTTTTCATATATTCTCTTTATCATTTTGAGAAAGTTCCCTTCTATTCCTATCCTTTGAAGTGTTTTCAGCAGGAAAGGATGTTGAATTTTGTCAAATACCTTTTCTGCATCAACCAAGATGATCATGTGGTTTTCCTGCTTTGATTTGTTGATATGGTCTATTACATTAATTGATTTTTTTTAATGTTGAACCATCCTTGCATACCTAGGATGAATCCTACTTGGTCATGGTGTATAATGTTTTTTTGTGCCGCTGAATTTGATTTGCTAGAATTTTGTTGAGGATTTTTGCATCTATATTTATTAGAGAGATTGGTCTGTAGTTTTCTTTTTTTGTAATATCTTTGTCTGGCTTTGGTATGAGAATGATGTTGGCTTCATAGAATGAGTTAGGTAGCTTTCCCTCCCCTTCAATTTTTTTGAAGAGTTTGAGCAGGATTGGTACTAATTCTTTCTTGAAATCCACGTGTGAAGCCATCTGGCCCTGGACTTTTCTTTTTTGGGGAACTTCTTAATGACTGATTCAGTTTCTTTACTTGTGATTGGTTTGCTGAGGTCATCTGTTTCTTCTCGAGTCAGTGTTGGTTGTTCATGCTTTTCTAGAAGGTTGTCTATTTCATCTACATTGTCAAATTTTTTAGCATGAAGTTGTTCTTAGTATCCTCTCAATATCCTTTATTTCTGTGGGGTCAGTGATTGTGTCTCCTCTTCCATTTCTGATTTTATCTGTTTTCATCCTCTCTCTTCTTTTTGTTAACCTCACTAAGGGTCCATCAATCTTATTGGTTTTCTCATAGAACCAACTTCTCGTTTATTTTCTCAACTGTTTTCATGTTCTCAATTACATTTATTTCTGCTCCAGTCTTCATTATTTCTTTCCTTTTGCTTGCTTTGGGGTTAGTTTGCTGTTCTTTCTCTAGTTTTTCCAAGTGGACTGTGAATTCCTTGATTTTGCCCTTCTTTTTTGATAAAAGCATTTAGGGCAATAAATTTCCCTCTTAGCACTGCCTTTGTTTCATCCCATTAGTTTTGATACATTGTGTTTTCATTTTCATTTGCCTTGAGATATTTACTGATTTCTCTTTTAATTTTTTCCTTGACCCTCTGATTGTTTAAGAGTATGTTGTTGAGCCTCCACATATTTGTGAATTTTCTCACACTCTGCCTATTACTGATTTGCAACTTCATTCCTTTATGATCTGAGAAAGCTTTTTTATGATTTCAATCTTTTTAAATTTATTGAGACTTGCTTTGTGACCCAGCATATGGTCTATCCTTGAGAATGATCCATGCGCACTTAAGAAAAAGGTGTATCCTGCTGTTGTGGGATGTAATGCTGTATAAATGTCTGTGAAGTCTAGATCATTTATTGTATTATTCAAATTCTCTGTTTCTTTAGTGATTCTCTGTCTAGATGTTTTATCCATTGATGTGAGTGGGGAATTGAAGTCTCCAACTATTATGGTAGATATGTCTATTTCTCTTTTCAGTGTTTGCAACATGTATTTTGGAGCATTCTGGCTTGGTGCATAAATATTTATGATTCTTATGTCTTCTTGTTGAATTGTTCCTTTTATTAATACATACTGTCCTTCTTTGTCTCTTTTAACTGTTTTCATTTGAAGTCTAACTTGCTAGATATTAGTATAGCTACTCCTGCTCTTTCCTGATTGTTATTTGCGTGAAATATCTTTTCCTAACTTTTAACTTTCAACCCATGTTTATCCTTGGGTCTAAGATTTGTTTCCTGTGGACAGCATATTGATTGTTCCTGTTTTGTAAACCACTGCCAGTCTGTGTCTTTTGGTTGGGCAGTTTAATCCATTAATATTTAGTGTTATTGTTGTATGGGTAGTACTTTCTTCTACCCTTTTGCCTTTTAGATTTTATGTGTCATATCTAATTTTTCTTCTTTTTACCTTTACTGATAGTCTTCACTTCTACATTCTTCTCCACACCTCTCTCTCTCCTGTCTTTTCATATCTGTCTCTAGTGCTCCCATTAATATTTCTTTCAGAGCCGATCTCTTGGTCACAAATTCCCTCACTGATTTTTTGCCTGAAAATGTTTTAATTTCTTCCTCAATTTTAAAGGACAATTTTGCTGGATATTGAATTCTTGATTGGCAGTTTTTCTCTTTTAGTAATTTAAGTATGTCATCATTGTCTTCTCGCCTCCATGATTTCTGCTGAGAAATCTATACATAGTCTTATTGGGCTTCCCTTGTATGTGATGGATTGCCTTTCTTTTGCTGCTTTCAAGATTCTTTCTCTTTGACATCTGACATTCTGATTAGTAAGTGTCTTGGAGTACGTCTATTTGGATATATTCTGTATTGGGTACGCTGCATCTATAATTTTAAGTCTTTCATAAGAGTTGGGAGATTTTCAGTGATGATTTCCTCGATTAGTTTCTCTCCTCCTTCCCTCCTGTTCTCCTTCTGGGACATCCACAGCACGTATGTTCATGCGCTTCCTATTGTCATTCAGTTCCCTGAGTCCCTGCTCATATTTTTCCATTTTTTTCCCTATATTTTCTTTTGCTTGTCGGATTTCAGATATGTCCTCCAGTCACTAATCCTGTCTTCTACCTTTTGAAACTGATGTAGATTTCCATTGTTTTTTTCATCTCTTCTTCTGTGCCTTTCATTCCCGTAAGTTCTGTGATTTGTTTTTTCAGACCTTTGATTTCTTCTTTCTGTTCATTCCTTGCCTTCTTTATCTCCTCCCTCAATTCATTGATTTGATTTTTGATGAGGTTTTCCATGTCTGTTTGAACATTGTGAATAATTGTTTCAGCTCCTGTATCTCATTTGAATTTTTGGTTCGTTCCTTTGACTGCCGTATCTTCAATTTTCCTAGCGTGATTGGTTATTTTTTGCTGGCATGTAGGCATGTAATTACCTTACTTAGTTTATTCTGGAGATTGTTTTCACTTCTTTTAGCTAGAGTTTTCTTGCTGGATGACTTTGTTATGTATCTGTTCTTTGACATTCAGTTCAGCTTATTCTGGACCTCTAGCTTAGGTTTTGCTTAACAGAGCAGAATTTTTCAGTTCTTATTTTCTTGTTTCTTGCGTTGCCATTATGGGCCTTCCCCGCCTCACCCCCTCTTAGAGGGTCTGTTTAGATATTATAGACTCCAGCCAGATTTTCCCAGACCAAACTGGCCTCCTGTCAGGAAGAAAGAGTCACCTGTGTCAGTTTTCCCTGGGGTGAGACCAAGCAGGTTGAAAGACTTTTCCTGTGAAGCCTCTGGACTCTGTGTTTTTCCTATCCTGCCTAGTATGTGGTGCTTTTCTGCCTTCAGGTCACACCAGCATAAGGTGATGCCATACTTTTAACTTCAGCAGACTCTCCCTGCTAGGGGCATGGTGAAGGCAGAGGAGAGATTGTGTAGTCTGGCTTTAATCGTTTCAATTTTCCAAACATTGGGGTCTGAATTCCTTGAGGGAGGAAATCCACCTGAGCTTCCTCACCCTTCTCCTGGGGAAGGCAAAGGCTCTAGGCAAGCTCTCAAACAAGCTTGTTTCTGCCTATGCCTGGGGCAATTGCAGTTGCAGCCTGAGAAGCTTTGCCACAGTATCCAAAGGCAGTCAGGCCTTTGTAGAAACACAGCCACAAAAAGAAAGAGAAAAATGCTTTTCAGAGCAGGACCCCCGTTCCTCAGGTTTGCCAATCAAGAGCATAAGTTGGTTTGTTGCTTTGTGTACCTTCAGATCCTGCATGCCCCCTCCTTCCTTCAGAGCCCAGACACTTTCAAGTATTATGTGCTATCTGACCCCAAATACCTCTGTTTCTTTTTCTTTTTCCGTCAGCCCTGCCCCCTCAGTGTAAAAATCAGCAGCCTCTGCTCTGACCAGGTTCAGCTGAGCTGGGAGCCTATTTTTCGTAGTCATAGTTTGTGAACTAATTCCATAATTGAAGCTTAGTTGTGCTCAGCCCCTGCTGCTGGTAAACTCTCTTTCCTTTTCCCTTTGGTAAGCAGCCTGTGGGGGAGGGATAACGGACGCCACGGTTTGGGGAGCTCATGCTTCTGGAGTCTCACAGCTGGTCTAGACTGGGGTACACTGTGTGTCCGGTCACTGATGTGGCCCTTGCGGTGGTTCTGTACTGTTCCTGGCTATTTAGTAGCTGTTCTGGAGGACTGACTAAATCCCACACCTCGCTAAGCCACCATCTTGGCCTTCTCCACTCCTTCACTTTTGAAAGCAATTTTAGTTATAGAATTCTTGGTTGGCTGTTTTTTGCATTCAGCTCTTTAAATATTTCGTCCCACTGCCTGCTTGCTTCCATGGTTTCTAATATGAAATCTGCATCTAATCTTTTTGAGGCTCCCTTGTTGTAGACATGTTGCTTTTCTCTTGTGGCTTTCAAAATTCTCTCTTTATATTTGGCCTTGGAACAGTTTGATTAATATATGCTGTGGTGTGGGTCTGTCATTTGACTTTATCCTGTTTAGAGTTCATTGGCCAGGGGGCCTGGTGATCCTGCCATTTTTAAGTATTTAACATGCCTTTTGTTAAATTTGGGAAGTTTCACCCTTTATTTCTTTGAATAGTCTAGCTGCCCCTTTCTCTCTTCTTTTGGGACTCCCACAATGCATATGTTGGAATATTTGACCATGTCCCAGAGATTCCTCAGGCTCTCTTCACTATTCTTCATTCCTCTTTCTTCCTAGACTAAATGGTTTCAGTTGTCTTATCTTCACATTTTCTGATTCTTTCTTCTGCCAGCTCTGTTTGGCCTTTTGAACACTTCTAGGGAATTTTTAATTTCTGTTACTGTGGTCTTCAGCTCTCTTTGACTCCTTTTCATAGTTTTCTTCACTCTATTGATATTATAGTGTGTTCATCCGTCATTTTCCTGATTTCCTTTAGTTCTTTGCCTATGTTTTCCTTTAGAAGTCTTTGTCTAGTATGTCCTGGTTCTGGTCCTCTTCTTAATCATTTCTAATACTTTAATTTTCTCCTTTGCTTGGGACTATCACTTCCTGTTCCTTTTTAGGTCTTGTAATGTTTATTGAAGTCTGGAAATTTTAATATTTTAAGGTGTTATGTTGGAATTTAGACTCTGAGGCGTCTGTTCTTTAAGCTTGTACCTTGCTAGTGTTATGACAAGATTTTCCATGAATACCAGGACATAATCAAGAAAAGAAGAGTGGAGGGAGAAAATATTTTCCCAGTGTTTGCAGATTGACCTGTGTGAGTGATCTCACTCAGGGCTTATCCATTCAGTGAGTTCATAGAATAGCTCTAGGCCAAAGGTTAGGGTTCTCCCTGACCCTCTTTTTCTGCACAGTTGCTTGATTTGGGCATGTACGTGTGGCCCTGGGATTCCCCGAGATGAATTTCCCCTTTTCTGTAGGGGACACTTCCTACCTTCGCAGCCTGCAATCAGCCACCCTATGGAGCATAACTTTGCTCTCCCAGAGCATTCTGTAGAATTGCTTTCTAAGCCGTCATCTACACACAGGGGAAGTTCTGGGACATTGAGTCCCCCAAGCCACACCAGACGAATTGGGCCAAACACATATGTTTCCAAGATGTGTGCAAGGACTAATCTTCCCCCTCTGGAACCAGGATCAGGGATCCATACTGTGCATGGGCCAGCGGGCCAGCTCTGTGCCAGGCCCGTGAGGGTGGGGCAGAGGCAAGCCAGGGGGCCAGGTGATTCTGCTTATTTTAAGTAGGCCCACCCCCTTTTTGGGGGGGGGTGGGGGCGCTTACCCTGTTACTGCATCCCTTTGACTGTTTACTAGAGATTTGAGAAAGCTTTTTTTTTTTTTTTTTACCAGTTTTTGCTGGTTGTTCAAAGTTTCTCGTGTGGCACTGGAGCCCTGAAGTGTCACACCTTGCCATCTTGATGGGGTGGGGCCCAAAGTTCAATATTGAATGTAAGTTTGAGATATTTAGTAGATACCTAAGTATCACTTTGTGGCTTGCAATTTCCACTATATCTTGTCATATGTATTTATTAGCAAAGGATGAGGTGAACCTGCAAATAGGAAAAGCTTGAATGATGTATTGTTCAAATGAGAATTAGTCTTATGTTCAAAAATAAGAGAATGGTTACAGTATATGGTAGAATTTATATGGTCATTACAACGAATGAAATAGGTTTATATATGCCACCATAAGCAGATCTCTGATCTGTAAATAAGATAAACAGAAACAAGGTAAAGAACAGAAAAAATGGATATGTGTCTCAAGATCAAAGTAAATTTACGTTTACTTATAGGGAAAGAAAGAGACAACTGTGGGTAGACAGGAAGGCCCCCTCCCCCACTCACACACCGTTTTTTTAACAGTTGAATTTACTAACTTTGTACATATATTGCTTTTTAAATGTCAATTGGTTCCTCTGGTTGGTGAGATTAGAATTGTTTTTTAGTCCTTTGCGCCTTTGTATTTCAATAAGCCTTAAATTACAGGTTTAAAAATTTTTTTTGACATATGCAATTCTGCAGAGCTATTTATCATTTCAAAGAAGCTTTCAATATTGGGAATACAAATGTGATAAAATGAAGATGGAAAATCATCTACATAGTATGAGGTTTATGAGTAAAATTAGACTGTATGTTTATGACTAGGAGAAAAGATTAGGATTTGCTTCTTAAAATACTTGTAGTGGTTTTATTTGATTGATGAGATTTGAAGTGATGTAAAAATTTATTTTCTTTAATTTCTTGTAGACTATGAGACGACAGCGAAATGAAGTTGTAGTTGAGTTAAGGAAGGTGAGTCTGATTAATATTGGGTACTTCAGGTGTAATTCTAACATATATTTTACCAGAAAGCTATTAAATGTATATTATATTTCATGTAAAATGTGTAATCTCTTGTATAACTAAATTTTACTTACTAAATATGATTAAGCTTTTTTATCTTAAATGCTTAATATTTGTTTTCCTGTTGAAAAAGGAAAGATTTTGACTAAATTTGACAAGGTATTGAAGTTGGCAAAATACTATTTGTCGACTCTCCTGAAGCAGAGATAACTCACAAGTTTTCACATGGTTTTATCTTCTATAACTATTAATGATTTATATAAAGGGTGAATCATAGAGATACAGTTATACTACATAGTTGTATTTATAGGTATAGGTATACCTTGGAGATATTGTGGGTTCAGTTCTAGACTATTGCATTAAAACAATTATTGTAATAAAATGTGTCATACAAATTTTTTTGTTTCCTAGTACATAAGAAAATTAAGTTTACTACAGTGTACTGTAGTCTATTAAGTATGCATTATAGCACTATGTCTAAAAGAAAAAAAATCGGTATACATACCTTAATTATAATGTGGTGTAGAAACATGAAATGAGCACATGCTGTTAGAAAAATGGTACTGATAAATTTGCTTGATGCAGGCTTGGCACCAACTTCAGTTTGTAAAAAAACAATAAAGTGAGGTGTGCCTGTATTAGTAATCCTTGAAAAGAACTTTTTCCTTAGAAAAACTTTCAAATTTCAATATTGAAGTTGGTTATAGTTGAGAATATATTCACAAATTTGACCCAAATATTTTTAAGTGAAATTCAGATAATCTTTGACTTTTATAAGGCATTGTTGGTTTTTGTCTAATTTTGAACTGCCCAACTTTTGCTTTGACTTTGCTTTTAGGTGATAAAGAGAAGCTCCCAGATGATGTGTAAAGTGGTTTAGTACTTTTAAATAAATATGTATGTTTGGTTCTGGCTTAAATTATACACTCCCCCCCCCCATTAACATAGTTCACGGTTTGTTAAAAATGTACATTTTGGAGTTTGGGGCTCAAATTAGTTTGGCTTAAGTGTTTAGTTCACAATTTGGTTTACATTTCTGCATTTGAGTTCTACTTTTAAAACACAGTTGGTATTTAAATTTGTAGGCACAGGATGGCCTAACCTTTCCATGAAAGTATTTAGCTTTTTTTTTTTAAACTTAATTTCCTTTGTTCATTTTTTCTTTTTTAAGAATAAAAGAGATGAACATCTCTTAAAAAGAAGAAATGTACCACATGAAGATATCTGTGAAGATTCTGATATAGATGGTGATTATAGAGTGGTAAGTTATTGTTATTCTGGTAATTTAAAATTTCCAAAGATTTTTACCTAAATGTTCATATTTCAAGGTGACCTTTTTTTTTTTTTGGCACTGGCAGGATCCAGGAAATGAATTTAAGATGACTTTTTAACTTAGTTTTCTCTTTTTTCCCTCAGCAAAATACCTCTCTGGAAGCTATTGTTCAAGTAAGTTTTAGGGTTTCTTCTCTCATCATTTGTAATTTTGGGGGCTCAACG
Organism: Tamandua tetradactyla; assembly: GCF_023851605.1. NCBI lineage: Eukaryota > Metazoa > Chordata > Mammalia > Pilosa > Myrmecophagidae > Tamandua > Tamandua tetradactyla. The sequence goes on along the minus strand of NC_135331.1, from coordinate 57,240,795 downwards.
ACTAATTATTGTTGTTTATCATAAATCGTTTTCCTTTTTATAGAATGCTTCGAGTGATAACCAAGGAATTCAGCTAATTGCAGTTCAAGCTGCTAGGTAAGTTTAAAAAAAATTTTAATATTATTTATACACAGTCCATATCCACCAAACATACGTTCTCCCCTTTGCTCTATCCCTCGGTAACCTCTGCTTTACTTTGTTTCTGTGGATTATGTGTCTTGCTGATTTCACTGAGTATGATGTTTTCACAGTTCTTCCATGTTGCAACATGTCTCAGAATTTCATCCTTTATTCTGGCTAAATAATTTTCTACCATGTGAAAGTACCGTATTTTGTTTATCGGATCATTTGTTGATGGATACTTGGGTCATTTGTGTCTCTTGGGTATTGTGAATAATGCTGCTGTAAACATTGATGTGCAAGTATTCGTTTGAGACCCTGTGTTCATTTTCTGTGGGTATAAACCTAGTAGTGGAACTGCTGGGTCATATGATAATTCTGCATTTAACTTTCTGAGGAATTGCCATATTGCCTTTCATAGTGGCTGTACCAGTTTACATTTCAATTTGCAGTGCCCTAGATTTCCAATTTCTCCATATTCTTCCTCCCCAGCACTTACTGTTTTTGTTTTTTTTTTTAAATAATAGCCATCCTTGTGAGTTTAAAGTAAATTTCATTATGGTTTTGATTTACATTTTCCTAGTGGCTAATGATGTTGATTGACCATTTGGAAAAATGTCTATTCAAGGCTTTACCCATTTAATTGGGTTGTCTTTTTGTTGCTGTGTTGCAAAGGTTCTGGATCATTAGCTCTTATGTATGTTTTTGGTTTTCAAATACTTTCCCTTATTCTGTAGATTGTCTTTTCACATTCTTGATAGTGCCTTTGATGAGCAAAAGTTTTGTCATTTTGATGAGGTTGGTTTTATTTCTCTTGTTGCTTGTGCTTTTGCTGTCATATCTCGGAACCCCATTACCAAATCCCAGGTTATGAAGATTTTCATCCTTGTGTTATCTTCTAGAAGGTTTATGATTTTACCTCTTATATTTAGGTCCTTGGTCTGTTTTGAGTTCATTTTTGTATATGATATGTGAGGTAAGGGTTAACTTCATTCTTTTGCATGTGAATATCCAGGTTTCCCAAAACCATTTATTAAAGAGACTATTTTCCCGTTACATGAGCTTAACATCCTTGTCGAAAATCAATTGGCTATAGGTGTGTAGGTCAGTTTCAGGAATTTCAGTTGTTTCATTGTTCTATATGTCTGTCTTTATGCCAGTACCACAGTTTTGATTACTGTAGCTTTATAATAAGTTTTAAAATCAGAAGGTGTGAGTCTTCCACCTTTTTTTTTTCCCCTTTCCCAAAATTGTTTCGTTATTCCCAGCCACTTGCAGGCCCGTATAAATTTGAGGATCAGCTTTTCCATTTCTGTAAAAAAAGACTGCTAGAATTTTGATAGGGATTGCATTGAATTTGTAGATTGCCTTGGGTAAATAGTGACATCTTAGCGATACTAAAATTTCCAATCCATGATCATGGAATGTCTTGCCATTTATTTAGGTCTTTTAAATTTTCTTTCTGCTGTGTTTTGTAGTTTTCAGTGTACGAGTCTTTTATATCTTCAGTTAAATTTATTTCTAGTAAGTTAAATTTTGAGGACGTATTTAAATTTTATTACTTACACAGGATTTCTATTTTCGCTATTTACTATAGTAGGCTTACTAGTCAGATTAAACTTTGATGACAATACAGAACAGTTGTAGGCCAACTGAATTTATTCATTAAGTCATTCTATAATTGAGAGTATTAAAATTGGTGGCAGTATTTAATATTCATATATGCACTGAAGCTTTATTGTACATAAGAAAAGTGATGTTAGGAAAAAGTTGATTTGACATTAGCCCCATGGGTTAATGGAAAACATTATAAAGCCCTACTTTTTACTATCAGTTTAACTTTATGAAAAGTCAGATTCTTAAATCCTGCCCAGGTAGCTAATTTTTCTCACCAAACCCATATTATTGATCAGACAAGTCAAGAGTTATATAACTTGCTTCAATGTATAGGCAAGCAGGTATTAAGAGTTGGGACTACAAACCCTCCCAGTCTCTTTCCAGGTGGGAAGACCAAGTTACTTTTGTATGTTTCTATTATGAAACCTTATACTATAATAGCTTATTTAAGGAAAAATCCAGAAAAGCTAGATTACTGAGACCTTTGTCTTAACAAATAGTTTGGTGGAGACATGATTATATTAAAGTACAATATGGTAGTTGTTTGGGGTAAAATATCAGAATAATATCTTACATTGTGATTATCAGTGGGAAAGAGCAAGAAATTAATCCTAATTATAGAATTTCAAAATGGAAAAGGGTTTCACAGTTTCATTCACTGTTTTTACCCATTGCATGAATTCCTCATATTCACTAGACTTTTCCTACTTTTTATTATTTAACCTTAAATAACCTGGAAAAAATAGGAAATTATAGAATTACAGGGTTGTCCACTGCAGTTGTAAAAAATTCTTAGAGAAGACTTCATTATGTAGGCAGAAAAATCATAAAAGTATTCACATCTCAGAAAGGAAAATTGTTTATAGGAAAAAAGAATGATTAAGAAACTGATAAATTATGTTCACCATTATCAGGGTTGATTACTTGGTAGTTTTCAGGCAGCTCTTCTCAGCCTGGCTTCAACAAGAAAATTAAGCCGTAATTCCTCTAAGGTAGAGATTTTCAAAGTGTGTCTAGATACCTGGGAGACCCTGAGACACCTTCAGGGGATATGTGATATCAAAGCTGTCTTCAGGGCGGGCCACGGTGGCTCAGCAGGCAGGAATGCTTGCCTGCGATGCCAGAGGACCTGGGTTCGATTTCCGGTGCCTGCCCATGTAAAAAAAAAAAAAAAACTGTCTTCACAATAATTCTAAGACTTTGTTTACCTTTTTTCATTGTATTAAGTTAACATTGATATTGGCAAAGCAATGATGGGTAAAACTGCTGGGACTGTGGCATAAATTAAGACATTGGCACCAAACTGATATACATATATATTTTCATCATCATGCTTGCAAAGAAAAAAAAAGCCACTTCTCATTAACAGGGTCCTCCCTGAAGTAGTACAATCTTTTCTTTTAGTAAATCTTGACCCTTGGTTACATGCCTTTAATATTATGCATAAAATAATGAGAGGAGCATAACAAATGATCACTTATGCATCTGGAATGGTACTGGTCATGGATCATCCTTGGGAAGGTTAGGGAATTGTCACTCAAATAATTTTCTGTAGGGCTTAATTGTCTTGTGGAACTTGAGTTGAGAAAAATTGGATAAGACTTTTTTAAAGTGATTTTTCCCAATTTGTGCTAAAACAGTGCCATGTATTACAGAAAATACTGTGAATGTGGTGATACAATTCTTGCTCTTTAAGAAACTTATTATCGAATTGGGAAGACGAAACTATATAGTATATATAGTGATACTCATTAGTAAATACAGGCTATGCTGTATAAATACCATAGGAGTTCAGAGAAAATACTTTGAAAAACATAGAACATGAAATGGACTTTGAAAGTTTATTCACAGTTTGGATGTAGAAGGGAAGACATTCCAAATGAGGGGAATAGAATATGAAAAGCCTGGAATTGAGATTGAAATTGTGCAATAAATAATGGATCTGTGGGTGAGTTACTGAGAATTAAATAAGTTAGATAAGATGAAACCAACTTGAGGAACGGTTTAAAGCTAGGTCAGAGACTTTATATTGATAGCTGGCTTATATAGGGCAATGACTGAATAAGGTTTGTTAAACATTGCTTTTATCTTGTAGTGCAAGGAACTCAAATGTGTCAAGATTTGTATCAGGCCATGTAGAGGGCTTATGCTGAACCAGCAGCCTACCCTAAGTGTAAATGGACACTATGGTTTTTGTTTTCTTTAACTTTTAAGCTCCTTGAGGGTGGGGATGTGTGTCTCTTGTTCACCTCTTATCTCTAGCACCCCTCTGGATATTTTCCTCTGTGTTACTGTTCTTACTCTATGTCACTTATTTTGAGATGAGAATGTTGTTAGGCTTTTGTGACCTTTAATTTTATTTTATTCAGTGTGCAGAGTAGGGTGAAGAATTGAACACTAATATTAGCAACAAACTTTAAGCCAGCAGTCCATTATTACCAAATACAGGTAGGCTGATCCTACCTGTATTTTCCTTTTGACTCTATTGTGACCTAGTATGAGTAATTGTGAATGTTTTAGTGATCTCTTAATTCTTTTCTTAGCAAGGTAAATGCCATGTTGAAGGAGTCTGCCCACTAATTTTCTCTGAGCTCAAAATTAAGTCCAAAGGTAACACATTTAAAACGTTTAGTTGTCTTTTTATAAGTCATATTTGGGACTTTATTGAGCGTGTAATATTACCGTAGTAGTAAAAAAAAATGTTAGGTTTTTTGCTATTTTTAAAAATTGATCATCTGTAAGTCTACTTTATAAATATTTTTATAATTAGAGAAAAGGTTGCATTATGGAAATTATAAAAAAGTAAGTTTCAGAAAAGGTACTTGTGCTAAATATTCAAATGTATGATTACATCTTTATCAAATATTAATTCTAATTTAATTACAATATTGTATGCCATTAAGTTTCACAAGGGGTATTTATATATCTCTTATAGGAAACTTTTATCCAGTGACAGAAATCCACCAATTGATGACTTAATAAAATCTGGAATATTGCCTATTTTAGTCCATTGTCTTGAAAGAGATGACAAGTAAGTATATTATTTAAAAAATGATAATTTAAGATGTATTCTGTGGAGAAGACAAGGATTTTCTAGTAGTTCATTCAATCTTTAAAGAAAAACAAAAGGTGCTATGGGATAAAGTTTGAAAACTCAAAGAAATAAATAATGCAAGCTGTGTTAAACCAAGAGATGAAGGGTAATACAAGTAAAAAAGGAAAAAGGAACTTGAGAATGAAACATTTAAATTCACTTGTGGGCTTTGAAAATTGGCGAGAACTAGACTAGCCAGATACTTAAAAAAATATTTGGGGGTGATATATGCAGGTGTCTTTTCTTCTTCTTCTTCTCCTCCTCCTCCTTTTTAAATTAGAGAATTTGTGGGTTTACAGAACAGTTATGCATAAAATACAGGATTCTCATGTATCACCCTATTTTAATACCTTGTGTTAGTGTGGTACATTTGTTAGAATTGATGAGAGCACTTTTTTTTTTTTTGAGAGCACCTTTTTATAATTGTACTGCTAACTATAGTCCATGGTTAACTTAGAGTTCACTCTTTGTGCAGTTCGATGGATTTTTTTTAATTGAGAAATCTTTACACACATACATTCTGTACATGGTGTGCAATCGATGGATCACAATATCATCACATAGTTGTGTATTCATTACTGTAATCGTCTTTTAGAGCTTTTGCATCACTCCAGAAAAAGAAATAAAAAGAAAGAACTCATACATACCATATACCTTACCCTTCCCTTTCATTGGTCACTAGTGTTTCCATCTCCCTGGTTTATTTTACCTTTTGTTCACCCTATTATTTATTTATTTTTTAATCCATATTTTTTACTCAACTGTACTGTAGATTTTCACAATCATAGAGTCATATTGTAAACCTTATATCTTTATTTATCTTTATACAATTGTCTTCAAGAATCTAGGCTACTGGAGCACAGCTCAACAGTTTCAGGTACTTCCCTCTAGCCACTCCAATACATCATAAACTAAAAAGGGTTATCTATATAATGCATAAAAGTTCCATGGGTTTTTAATTTTATAATTTTAAGATTTCCCCCTTTTAACCACATTCAAATATATCATTCAGTACAGTTAATTACATTCACAATGGTGTGCTACCATCATCACCAGCCATTATAAACTTTACCATTGTCCTGAGTAGAAACTCTGTATATATTAAACCTTAAGTCCCTCTTCCCTACCTACTTAATAAAGAGTTCTTTTAAAAATAAGAATGACACATGAGGAGGTTGTATGCTTGTTATATTCAAGAGGTTGTTTTAAGTAATCGTTAGAGGTTAAAAAAAAAGCTGGACTGATATCTTTTTAGACAGAATATTTAGTGTCTTTAAAAAGCAAGAGTGGACCCCAAGACAACCTCTTTTGTTGCTCAGATGTGGCCTCTCTGTCCAGCCAACACAACAAGCAAACTCACTGCCCTCCCCCTGACTATGTGGAACATGACTCCCAGGGGTGTGGACCTTCCTGGCAACGTGGGACAGAAATCCTAGAATGAGCTGGGACTCAGCACCAAGGGATTGAGAACACCTTCTTGACCAAAAGGGGGAAAAGAGAAATGAGACAAAATAAAGTGTTAATGGCTGAGAGATTCCAAACAGAGTCGAGAGGTTATTCTGGAGGTTATTCTTACACATTAAATAGATATCACCTTTTCAGTTAAGACATAACAGAGAAGCTGGAGGGAACTGCCTGAAAATGTAGAGCTGTGTTCCAATATCCGTGTTTCTAGAAGATGATTGTATAATGATGCAGCTTTCACAATGTGACTGTGTGATTGTGAAAACCTTGTCTCTGATGCTCCTTTTACCTATCTTATCAACAGACGAGTAAAACATGGAACAAAAATAAATAATAGGAGGAACAACTGTTAAAATAAATTTAGTTTGAAATGCTAGTGATCAATGAAAGGGAAGGATAAGGGGTATGGTATGTATGAATTTTTTTCTGTTCTCTTTTTATTTCTTTTTCTGAATTGATGCAAACTTCTGAGAAATGATCATGATGATGAATATGCAACTCTGTGATGATATTGTGAATTACTGATTATATATGTAGAACCGAATGATCATAAGATAAGAATGTGTTTGTTGTTACATTTTTAAAAAGAAAAAAGAAAAAAATAATAATAATACCTTTGGAACCTTAAAAAAAAAGCAAGAGTGGAGAAATGGTTGATAGACATTTGGGACAATATAAAAAATCCCTCTTGTTAAAATTATTTGGTTTTTTTTTGAAGTCCTTCTTTACAGTTCGAAGCCGCCTGGGCTCTGACAAACATTGCATCTGGAACCTCAGAACAAACTCAAGCAGTAGTTCAATCCAGTAAGTTGATTATTTATAGACAAAATTACTATTTAAAAAATTAGGAAGAAAGTAAACAGTGATTCTTCTAAAAGAATATAGTTGTTGATAGTATAAAAGTATAGCTCCTCAATAGCACTTAGGATAGTTGAAATCAACCAATTTAAGTGTGTTACTTTACTTACTTTGTTCTGGTATGGACATTTTCTGTTTCCAAAAATTCATTTGATTCCTTTCTAAATCTGAGAACACTTCCTAATTATAGTAGCAGATTAAATTATTGTGGTTATACTTGATTCATAGGATAACATTTGGAATAAAGGGATTTTTCCCTTTGCTCTATTACCTTTAGGCATCAGTGAGATTACCCATCATACATTAGAGAAATCTTTTGTAAATTAGTCCTGTTGAAAGAATGGTATAAAAGTTTCTTTAATTGTTACTTTTATAAGATTGCTTTTCTTTTAGGCTTTAAGAAATATAAATTATTATCAGAAATAATAATCTGAGTGTATTGTTTTCATGTATACTAGTTGATTTCTACCAAAGAAATGAATATATTAAAAATAGGTAGTCTCCCAAATCCTCTAAGTCTAAGCAGTATACTTATCTAAGCTTGTTAAAGTCTCAAGCACTAACATACATGATTTTGAAGGAAACAAAAGTGTCGTGCAAGTAAGCATTTTACTGTGTAAACACTTGTGTTAAAATATTAGAAAAGCTAATTACCTTAAGTCTTAAAAAAAAAACTGGTTTAGTTTTAGGTTGAGGTGGGTTTTGTAAGATGATAAAGAGGCTTAGAAAATGTTTTAGCATTGCTAGCTGTTTTAATATACCAAAATTATTTTAAATATGACTCATCTACATATTCAAAAATAGAATATTACAAAGCAATATCAGAAGAAAGTAGAAGAGTCACTTATTCAGTGGAGTATTATTTCTGTTCACATATGGAGTGCTTTCTATCTTCTCTTGAGCCAGTAGGGTTATCATCTAATGTGAATAAGTGGCCTGCTAGTCAAGATTCTTCCACTAATGTTTTTCTGATGAAAATCACTTAATGATAAATATTTTGGTAGATTTCTTTATTTTTTATTTTTTTTATTTTTTTATTTTTTTTTTTTTAAAGGAAAGACAGAGAGAAGGAAGGAAGGATAGAAGGAAGGAAGGAAGGAAGAAAGGGAAACATTTTTAAACATTTTCTTGTTTTATTGTATTCTGTTTCTCCGTTTTTGTTACATGGGCTGGGGCCGGGAATCGAACCGAGGTCCTCCGGCATAGCAGGCAAGCACTTTGCCCGCTGAGCCACCGCGGCCCGCCCTATTTTTTATTTTTGAGGACTCAATACAAAACAAGATTTTTAGCTTGCTTATAGTATAAAATGAATAGTATTTTTTTCAGCTTTAGTTGATGGCTCCTTTTTTCCCCTCTTTCAGATGCTGTGCCACTTTTTCTGAGGCTTCTCCATTCACCCCATCAAAATGTCTGTGAGCAAGCAGTGTGGGCACTGGGAAATATTATAGGTTCGTATAAAACTTGTTATACTAGTCCAACAAGTGTAGTTATCAAATATCAGATAATAAAAACAACTGCTAGTAGTCTTCAAAGTAGTTTGCCTTCTTCAAGTTTTTGTGAAATTACTTACTGAAGTTTTAGGATGTGTTTGAATATAAACCTGTAGTAAACAAAGTGAACATTTTTGTAACTTATACCATTATATCGTTTTATGTATAGTTCTCAGTTATTTTGAATAATTGTATTCTTTTGTGTTCTTTTCTTTTTGGGTGCATTTAAAAAGGATACAAAATTTAAACTATTTAATTTTCAACTCAGCAATATGAAGAACTATCTTCCACTGGAGAATGGAAAAAGTCTGGAATCTGAATTGTATTGTGTCCCCTGATAAAGCTCAGAGACCTGTCAGTAGGGGGAGGGAGAGTGTTTCTCACTAATTTGGTAAAGAAGAAAGATTCTATACTTCGTTTTTGCTACAGCTTCTTTCTTATTCTTGCATAGAAATAATCAGTATTGCTTTGATATACTTCCTTTTTATTGCCCTCTTTGTGGGACCACAATGAAAGACAGGGATTCCATGATTGTGAGTTTTTAAGCGGAGGCTTTTTCTCTAAACTGTTCCTGATACAGGGTATATTGCTGTTAGAAATGCTTTTGTTTATCTGAGTTCCCTCAAATCACCTTGGTACAGTGTTCCACACTCCTTTGTTTTTATGCCAAAATTTATGTTTAAATCTGTTAAAGAGGCATCTTATTTTTTTATTTTAGTCCCAAAAACATTCTAGAGTTGATTAGAATACAGTATACAAAGAGAAAGCTTTTTATCTCAGTATTATATAATACAAGGAAAAATATTTTCACTTATGGGATGTAATACTTCAGAATGGCTTTGCCCTAGAAATTATGATGATTTTCTAGATATACAGAAATTAAACTTAGCAATACTCTAGGGTAGTGGTTCTGAAACATTAACCAGCTGTCAACATTACCTGGAGGACTTGGTAAAACAAAGAACCTTGGATCCTTTCTGACTCAGCATCTGGGAAAGGGCCTCATGAGATGCTCCTGATGCTGTTGCACACTGCATTTTTGGAAACTACTGCTTTAGGGCTATTGGTTCTTTTTTTTTCTTATGAAGTTTTCTAAGTGTATAGAATAATTTATAGTTGATACTCTTGGTGTCCTGATACTGGATTATCTTTATGAATTCTAGAAATATTTTTTCTTCAATAGTAACTTTTTGGGTCGGTGGAGGGGAGGGGGCGGAGTGCATGGTCCGGGAATCAAACTCAGGTCTCCTGCATGGAAGGCGAGCATTCTACCGCTGTTAACCACCCATCCACTCTCTTCAGTAGTATTTATTTATTTATTTATTTTTTGCATGGGCAGGCACCAGGAATCAAACTCGGGTCTCTGGTGTGGCAGGCAGGACCTCTGCCTGTTGAGCCTCCGTGGCCTGCCCTTCAGTAATATTTTGACTTTTCTTTTTATTACATGAAAATTTGCTAAACTGAGAGTACGACTGATCCAGAACAGTTATCTACTCCATATTTTAAAGGAGCCATAGGTTTCCAGAGCTTAACTGGGATAAAAATATTTTATAAGTGAGGACTTATAAACCTGAGGATATGAGTAAAGTGCAAAATGTTCCTTAGCACCTTAGGCATTTCTTTTGGTCTCTAAGACCTAGAATGTGAACTTAGTTATCATTGCCTAAAACTTTTATATAGAACTAAATTTTGTGCCTAGTTAAAATACAAAAAGCAACACATTAGACCCAGTACTTTGTGTTTTCTGACTTATTTATTGTTAATATATTTTATTAAATTATTAAACCTTCTTCCTATAGGTGATGGGCCCCAGTGTAGAGATTATGTCATAAGTCTTGGAGTTGTGAAACCTTTACTTTCCTTTATAAGTCCATCTATTCCTATTACATTCTTAAGAAATGTTACATGGGTTATGGTCAACTTATGTCGCCACAAAGACCCACCACCCCCAATGGAAACTATTCAAGAGGTAAACAAGTTTTTTTGTTTTTTTAATCACAGTAGATCTAATTGTACATATGTTTTTATTTGTGTATGTTAAAAAAAAATACATTTTTTTCTCCTCAGATTCTTCCAGCCCTTTGCGTTTTAATTCATCACACAGATGTAAATGTGAGTAAATGCATCCCATCATGTATTTATATATGTATGTGTGTATATCCAGGGCTGCCCTTGTGACAAAAGTAAGATAATGTTGCACTAGACATTGCCACTTTATCTGATTTTTCCACTTCCAGAGCTGTATACAATATTTTATATTTGGTATTTAGTCTGTTTATGTTACAAAATATAATTTCAGTGAAGAAATCAAACCTGTTTCTTTCGTCAGTTGTATAATGTATGTGTGCATGTATGTTAGTGTTGTAAAAACTAACATCGAAAGTTTTCAGTATTGCCAATTAGGGATCTTTCTCACTAAAGTTGTCTTTGATTATTCATGAACTTTTTATTGGAAACTCATTTTGACAGGCTGGCCAGTTAACACACATGCACATAGTGCTATTTTTGTTTTTGAGAGATATGAGAGAAATATCTGTAAATGTGTTCATATATCTATATGTATATATATCAAACCATGAACTTCAGTTCTTAAATTATATTTTTACTCTATTTTTCCAATTATAGTGATATTGGTAGTAGCTTCATTTAGTATGTAGATAAGTCTTGATTACTCAAACGACAAGGAGGAAGAATCACTGTAGAAAAAATTTTAAATGTGATAAATGTTCTGTTCATTATTACTAACACAGATGGCAAAGGAAAAAGCAACTCAGGTAATGAATGAAGTGGAAAAACTGCCCCGTTGGCTTATAGAAGCCAGTCCAGCCTTCAGGGTATTAGAGAAGTAAAGAATGTGATGGGTAAGGGAAAGCACACAGATAAAATCTATACCAACTACCAGGAGCTTTGTGTGGATCTTTAAAAACAGTTTGGTATGTTGACCAGTGTTTGGTGAGCTGCTTCATTTCTAGAGTAATACCTTTTTGTCAGGACTTCTCTGAAGTATATGAAACATACTAAAGTTAGAAATTAGAATTAGGTATTGAGCAGTAACATCATGTACAAAATTTCATAGATGAATATGATCCTTGTGCTAAGGAATTTTTCTCCACATTGCAGAAGAGCATTCTACCGCTAAACCACCTGTGCACCCTCTAATGATTTTTTTTTTTGCATGGGCAGGCACTGGGAGTTAAACCCAAGTTTCCAGCATGGCAGGTGAGAACTCTGCCTGCTGAGCCACTGTGCCTGCCCTCTAATGATATTTTTTAGTTACAGATTTTCTAGAATCTTAAACAAGTAAGCAGTTTTTTGTTTTGGTTACTTGTAGCTGACATTTTTACTAAATTATAAACTGCAATATTTTTCTTTTGAAAGATTAATCTGAGTTTGCAACTCTGCCTGAAAACTGGACATCTATATAGACTTAATTCAGAGATATATTGTGTTCTTTCCATATCTTTGCTTACCCCAATCCACTTGAGATATTTGACTCCCATTTTTCTTGCTTTTCATGTATTTTGAAGAATTCCACAAGCCAGTTTGCTTTTTTCATTTTAGTAACATGTTTACTAAATTATATTTACTAAAAATAAAATCTTTTTAGGTATACTTAGCAGCAAGTTCTTTAACCGGCTTATCAAAGAAGTGAAAACAAACAGCCAAAAATGATCTTAATAAGAATGCTCCCACAAACCAAAAATGAAACATCGTTACACTATAGTTATAATTAATAAACTTACCATGGTTATATAGGCTTTCCTGAATCAAGTATATATGAGATCTAATCTGATTTGAATTGTAAACATTGATTGGAGCATATTAATGACATATTTAGCAATGGGCCTTTCACAAATATGCACCCAGTTTTTGTTTTTTTTTTTACATTTTTTATTGTGAAATATATATGAAGAAAAGTGATAAATTTCAAAGTATAGTTTATAAGTAGTTATAGTGCAAATTTCAAAGTGTGATATGGGTTATATTCTATAATTACAGGTATTTCCTTCTAATATACTAGAAACTAGCAAGAAATATCAGTATAGTGATTCAATTGTCACAATTGTTTGTTAAATCCTGCCTTCTATTACAACTTCCCCTTCTCATTTGATCTCCCAGTCTTCAGCGAGGAAGGAAAAAAAATTTACGTAATTTTTATGTACAGCCATAAAGACATTTCTCAAAAATTTTTGCCTATATTAACAAATTTTAGCATATGTTGATACACCAGGAGAAAAAATCCTAGTTACAATCTCAAGTTAAAATTTAATTGTTTCACATACATTGATGCCGTTCTATATGTGTAAATTATTTGGTTTGATGTCTTTAAACATTTAAATTATCCTTAGAGCTTTTGGAGATTTCTGAAGGAATACTTGCAAAATGATGTTTTCTCCTTCCAGGAACTTCTAGGGTGTCTTAACGATAGTATTGATTTAGAATTTAGAAGATTTTAAACTTTTCTACTAAATCTTTTGAGCCAGAATTCGTATTACAGAAAGGCTTTGGAATTTAAAGTTTCAGCCACAATTACTGTTTTTGCATCTTTCTCAATAATGGTATTATTTATGTAGCAATTTAACAGTTAGACTTCTCTGGTCATTACTTCTAATAGGACTTAATATACAAAGGAAGGTCACAACACAGTGACCTACTATACTTCAAATTTGTAATTATTAAAAATGGAAGACTAATTAGCATAAAGTCTGTTACAAATGTTTCTTTTTTTTCTTGTAAGTAGTATGGCAGCTAGTGAAATGTATTTCTTTAAAAACTAGAGCTTTTTTTTATTGGAGCTCTTATAGGTTGACATAGCTGCAGCTGTGGGGAATTTCCACTGTTTAGGAAGTTCCCTCCAGTTTTGCAAGGCAAGGCAAACTGGTAGGAAAGATTTAAGTATTTTAATTCTAATACTGGGATACTGGATTTAGATATCACAGGGTAGTGAGACTACTAAATACCTTGGATATATCCAACTATCTATATATATATTTACCACAAAGTCCTATTGTCCCTCAGCCTGAGCATTTGAGAAGGAGAAAAACTTTTTATCCTTCTCTCTTGTGCTATGTCGTATGTCAGTCTTTTTTTTTTTTTACATGGGCAGGCACCGGGAATCGAACCCGGGTCCTCTGGCATGGCAGGCAAGCATTCTTGCCTGCTGAGCCACCGTGGCCTGCCCCGTATGTCAGTCTTGATGAATTAAAATTGGATGCCAATCTGAGAATTGGTAAAGAATTAACTTACATATCCTAAATATAGCCAAAAGATTGCATATATTTGATATATTCATAGATGATGATGTTTAAACAATAGAAAGGATCAAGATTCCAGTAAATTGCAGTGAAAAGAGAATGGAAGAGAGAAGGTAGTAGAAGATCTTAGTCTCTTAATCTGTGTGGTTAAGAATTATTGAAATGAAAAAGGTTATGTGAATTTTCATTTTATTTATTAGATATTGGTAGATACTGTCTGGGCCCTCTCTTATCTTACTGATGCTGGCAATGAACAGATACAGATGGTAATAGACTCTGGAATAGTTCCTCATTTGGTTCCTCTACTCAGCCACCAGGAAGTAAAAGTTCAGGTAAGTTTGCTCTTAATCAAAATGTAACATTTTCTTATAAGCTTGGCGTTAGAAGATGGACAATTTCAGTAGTTGAAAGTATATTCCTAGACGAACATATCTGTGATGAAAAGAGTGAATTGTTATATCACCATTTTAAGGATAGAGAAAATTAGGGATGATTACTGCAGTTGAGCAAAAAAATTCCCCCTCTCCTGATAAAAAGGGTAGTAGACTCCCTTGTAGATTATCCCTTGTAGATTACTGATTTCTAACACTGACCAGGGCAGTTCAGTATTGCAACTTGGGTGGCATCTGAAACAAGTAATCATACTTTTATTTTTCCTACCCTTTTTATTTTTCTTCTACTACCAGTCTCCTACTCCTTTTCCCTCTATACTGACGTTTTTTATTCTCCTCCACTGTACCTGGTAAGATTAGTTAATTCTTAGCTTCAGTGACATTAAGATAAAGATTATTCACCTTATACTGAAGCAGTGCTGCTTAAGGACTTCCTAAATTTTTTCCTTTCCAGTATTTAAAATTTTTTCTTTAATTATTATTATTTTTTAATTCTTCCGAGTAATATTTACCTCCAAGAACCTGCATCTAGAAGGAGCCGAGAAGATCAGGGTAAGAAGGTCATGCAAAATATTGTAAGCAGTAATTGTCAAAATACAGTTGTAAAGGAAGATGCAGCAAGATCTCCCTACCCTCCTGAGGTAGTGTTTAGTCTGATGATGGCTTAAAGTCAATAAAGTATAGTGATAACATAAGGAAAACTATGAACCTAGGTCATTGTTTCTTTGTTGTTGTTTTTTTAACAGAAGTTTAGAAAATCTTTTAAAATTTTTATAACACTTTTGAAAAATTACTTGTGCAATTTATAATATTAAATGAACAAATAACCATTTTTAGTACTTCATTTTTACAAGGTGAAAGAATAAATTTTTTGCAACTGTTAGGGATAAAAAGATATCTTTCAGGGTTTGACTTTTTTTGCATTAAAAAATATTTTTATTGAGAAATTTCACATATAGTCCATCTACAATATACAATCAGTGGCTCACAATATCATCACATAGTTGTGTATTCATCACTGTGATAATTTTTAGAACATTTGTATCACTCCAGAAAAAGAAATAAAAAGAAAAACGTATACACCCCATACCCCTTACCTCTCATTGTCCTCTAGTATTTTAGTCTACCCTTTTTTTTTTTACTCCTTATCTCCCACCCACCCCCCATTATTTATTTATTTTACCTTATTTTTTTTACTCATCTGCCCAGACCTTGGATAAAAGAATCAGACACAAGTCACAGGATCACACTGTAAGAGCTGTGTAGCTATACAGTCTTCAAGAATCAAGACTACTGGAACACAGTTCAGTAGTTTCAGGTACTTCCCTTCAGCCATTCCAGTGGAATATAAACTAAAAAGGGTTATCTATATAATGCATAAGAATAACCTCCAGAATAACCTCTCGACTTTGTTTGAAATCTCTTAGCCACTGAAACCTCTCTTCCCCCTTTTTGGGGTCAAGAGTCAAGAAGGCTCTCTCAGTCCTGTGATGCCAGGTCTCGGCTTATCCCAGGAGTCCTGTCCCATGTTGCCACGAAGATTTACACACCTGGGAGTCATGTCTCATGTAGTGAGGGGAGGGCAGTGAGTTCTCCTGCCCAGTTGGCTTAGAGAGAGAGGCCACATCTGAGCAACAAAAGAGATTCTCTGGGGGTGAAGCTAAGTAGGCTTAGCTTCTCCTTTACATAGGGATAAGCTTCATAGGGGTGAACCCCAAGATCAAAGGCTCAGCCTATTGAATTAATTTTACCCACTCTTGTGAGAATAAAAGAAATTCTGTAGATGAGGAAATTGAATATTTCCTCCTTTCTTCCCAGTCCCCCAAGGGGGCTTTTCAAATACTTTTTTATTCTCTGTCCAGATTACTTTGGGATATATCAGGGCTTCACACTAACCTGTACAAACCAACACGATCTTATATCCTATTCAAGATTCCATGTATTATGCTGTTCAGATAAACTGACCATACAAGTTAAATTAGATAGTGTACTACCCAGAATATAAATTTGTATCAAATAAACATCCCTTCCTTTGGTCTCACACAGATGTTGAAGTTTTAAAATATGGACCATATCATCTTTTACCCTGTATTTTTGTTTATCTTAGTCCTATCCAGATCAGTTGCATTCATATCTCTAGTGGAAGTCTGATCACTTTTTTTTTTTAATTTTATACTATAACATATACAAAGCAAAGAAAGGAAAAAGCAATAGTTTTTAAAGCACTGTTCAACAGGTAGTTACAAGACAAGATCCCAGAGTTTCTTATGGTCTACCATACCATCATATCAGACTTTTCCTTCTAGCTGCTCCAGAGTATAGAAGACTAGAAGAATTAATACTTTTTTATCATCACATTTGACTTTATTTTTGTTTTTATGAAAAATAACATATATACAAAAAAGCATTAAATTTCAAAGCACAGTACAACAACCAGCTGTAGAGTAGATTAGTTTGGTATGGGTTACAATTTCACAGTTTTAGGTTTTTACTTCTAGCTGCTCTAAGATACTGGAGACTGAAAGAAATATCAATTTAATGATTCAGCAGTCATATTCGTTTGTTAAACCCTACCTTATCTGTATAACTCTACCATCACCTTTGATTTTTCTTTTCCACTCTTTAGGGGTATTTGGGCTATGCCCATTCTAACTTTTTCATGTTGGAAGCAGCTGTCAATAATATGGGGTAGGGTGATGGAACTGTCTGATGTTCTGGAGTGGCTGGGCCCTCTAGTTTCCAGGACTTATCTGGTTCAGGGTCCCATCTGGAGGTTGTAAGTGTCTGGAAAGTTACTCTAATGCATGGAACCTTTGTAGAATCTTATATATTGCCCTAGTTGTTCTTTAGGATTGTCTGGAATGGTTTTGCTTGAGGTTTGGCAAGTTATGATAGGCAGCAATGTCTAACTGAAGTTTGTATAAGAGTGACCTCCAGAGTAGCCTCTCAACTCTATTTGAACTCTCTCAGCCACTGATACTTTATTAGTTACACTTCTTTTCCCCCTTTTGGTCAAGATGGAATTGTTGATCCCACGGTGACAGGACTGGACTCATCCCTGGGAGTCATCTCCCACACCGCCAGGGAGACATTCACCGCTGGATGTCATATCCCACGTAGTGAGGAGTGCAATGATTTCACTTAGAGAAGCTTAGAGAGAGTGAGGCTACATCTGAGCAACAAAAAAGGTCCTCCAGAAGTAACTCTTAGGCATACCTGTAGGTAGGGTAAGCTTCTCAGCCACCTACAGTCTGATCACTTTTCTACCTTTTTAAACAGTTATTATATGGGGTAATGCTGATTTTCATAGCTTCAGAGCTCTAACTCTTGAGTCTCAGCTGTCACATAAGTACCCAAAGTTTCACAAATAACTCAATTTCTCAGAATTTAGAAATAATAGTTACAGCTCCAGAATATATGTGACTGCTGTAAGAGCATTCAACCTAGGACCCTTTACAGTAGGCCCCAACATGGTAACCCATGCTCTCGACTTCAGTTCTCCAAGTTTGCGTATTATAGTTAGTCATTGTGAGTGAGGCATGATGATATCTTTTTGTTTCTGTATTTCATTCAACATGCTGTCCTTAAGGTTCATTCATCTAGTTGCATACCTTACAACTTTGTTCTTTATTGCAGCCACTGCCTAGTCTGTTGTATATATACACCACAGTACCCCCTTCCAATCCTAAATTGTTGTACCCCTAGGCCAACTCCATTGATTGTGAATGAAGAACACTGCCGCCATAAACACCAATGTACAAATGTCCATTCATGTCCCCACTCTGAGTTCCTCCAGGCATATCATATGGCAACCACCCCTAGGCTCCTGTGGAACCACCACACTGCACTCTGGAGGGGCTGCACCTCTCAGTTTCCCTACCAGCAGTGAATATGTACATCTTTTTCACCATATTTTCTCTAGCATTTGTTTCTCTGTTCATTTTTAAACAGTTTTATTCACATATCATACAGTCTTACCTAAATAAATAGCCATGCTTTCCCACCATAATCTATATGAAGACATTTCCTTTTCTTCTACAAAGAACCCATCCCCCAATTGTTGACATTTGGTTTTGGCATAATGCTTGTGTTACATTCATTGGAAACATATTACAAGATCATTGGTTCTTAGCCCTGGCGGCAAAAAAGCATTGAACTTAAAAAGAAAGTTTTGTTTTGTTTTTTTAATTCTCTTGCTTAACCTCCAGAGATTCTGTTTCAATACATCTGGGATGTTTCCTAGATAGCTGAGCTTTTAAAAAGTTCTTGCAGTAATACAGAGGTGTAGCTAGAATTGAGACCATTTTAAAGAAAGGGAGCGTTAAGCAAATTGAGAAAGAATTGTTTAGTAATTTTTCATATGAGGATATTTGTGACTTATTTTAACTGTTCTGGCTAGATGTTTATCATTGTTTGCTTTTCTTAAATATAATGCCCTTTTATAGATTCTTGTTTTTTGTTTTTGGGGGTGTTTTTTTTTTTTTTTTTTTTCAGAATGCATCTTGAGTTTTAATACTGGGCTTCTTTGAGAAGATAGGGCTTAGAATTTTTCTTTAGCCAGCTCCCAAGGAAAGTTCTGTACTTCATCTAACACTAATAGAGTTTTAGGAACATTTTCACTTTCATGCTGAATTTAGGAAAGTAGAGAGAAGAGTGCAGTGAAGCTTTATGTATGTTTCCTTTACATCCCCATTCACTCTCCCCCACCTCTCCAAAAGTATTTTGACACAAAGTCATGTACTCATTTCATCTAACTCCATCTCTAAAAATTAAGGCTAAGTTAGAAAAAAAAATTTTTTAATTCAGTGTTATTGAGATATATTCACACAGCATAGAAATCATTCGTAGTATATAATCACTGGGTCACAATGTCATTATATAGTTGTGCATACAGCCCCATGATCAAATTTAAAACATTTTCATCACTCTAGAAAAGAAATAAAAAGAAAACTGTAATCCTTCCAACCTCCTTATTCTCACGTATTATTGACCCATGGTATTGGTATGGTACATTTGTTACTGTAAGATTATTAAATACTAAAAGAGTATTAAAATATTAGTTTACTGTATCATATATTACTGTTACCTATAATCTATTTGTGATAGTTACATTTTTTTCCCATATACCCTTCTATTATTACCTCCTTTTACTAGCGTTGTACATGTGCTCTAGCTCATGAAAGAACTTTTTTATATTTGCACGGATATTGTCCACCACAAGATTCACTGTTTTATACATTCCCATGTTTTAACCTCCATCTTTCATTCTGGTGATATACACAACTCTAAACTTCGTTTTCCGCCACATTCACACTACATTCATCACTGTTAAGTATTCTCGTAATAATGTGCTGCCATCACCTCTGTCCATTTCTAAACGTTTAAGTTCACCCTGGTTAAACATTCTGCACATATTAAGCAACCACTCCCCATTCTTTAGCCTCATTCTTTATCCTGGTAACCTATATTCTATATTTTATGTCTATGAGTTTACAAATTATAATTTATATCATTGATGTAAAATATTTGTCCTTTTGTGACTGATTTATTGCACTTAACATAATGTTAAGGCTAACTTTTAATAAACCACAATACCATTAACAAATCGTTAAAAATTCTTAATGTGAAATCAAGATCCCAACAAGATACAGGCATGCATTTGGTTGGTATGTCTCTTAAGTCTCTGTTACTTTGCAAGTTTCCCCTCTTTCTTCCTTATTTTCCCCACTTTAAATTTTTTTGGTTTCACCTAAAACTTTTATTTTGAAATAATTTTAACTTTACAGGACAGTTGCAAAAATAATACAAAAGCCAAATTGTTCTGTATCCTGTTTGTGGTGTGGTGCTGGTTACAGGAACTTCTGCACCATACTAACGTTCAATGTGAGGGAGGGGTAAGGGGTATGGAATGTATATCTTTTCCTGGAGTGATGCAGATTTTCTAAATATGATCACAGTGATGAGTGCATGATTATGTAATTATATTGTGAAATATTGATCATATATTTTGGATGGACTATATGTGTGTGAAAATATCTCCATAAAAATATTCAAAAGAAAAAATAATAATACAAAAGCCATGTCGAAAACTCCATCATATCCCCCTGTACCAGTTTTACAATTTTGCCACATTTGCTGTATCATTGTATTTGTCAATCCACCTATTTAGTTTCTAAACATTTGAGAGTAGGTTTGTATACATCACACTCCTTGAACATAATAGTTCCCATGAACATTTCCTTAAGAATAAAGATGTACACCTTTTATGTTATATAACCACCTTAAGTACAATTATCAAAGATTAGGAACTCTGATATAAATCTCAGTCTGTATTCTGATATTTTCATATGTCCGAATGATGTCCTTTTGAGCCTTCTCTCCTTGTTAGAACCCACCCAGGATCATGTATTTCCATTAATTGTCATTGTCTCTTTAGTTGCCCCCTTTAAACCTGTTAAAGAAGTGAGGTCACTACAAACGATTTTTGAAAGAAATTAAAGATCTAAATAAAGAAAAGGTGCTTTTTTGCAGAAATTCACAAGCTGATCCTAACATTTATATGGAAATGGTGACCCAGAATAGCCAAACAATTTTGAAAAAGAATGAAGTTGGAATACTCTGACTTCTTCTGATTTCAAAACTGAATACAAAACTATAGTAAATAAGACTTTTTGGTACTGGCATAAGGTTAGACATATAGATCAATGAAATAGAATCAAGAGTTCAAAAATAAATCTATGCATGTATGTTCAGTTGATTTTCAATAAGGGTGCAAGATAGTTCAAATAGTAAAGACTAGTCTTCTCTACAACTGGTGTTGAAACTGCTAGATATCCACATGTAAAAGAATGAAGTTGAACCCCTACCTCATACTGAGTACAAAAGTTAACACAATGTAGATCAAGCCCCTAAATTTAAGAGCTAAAACTGTATGCTTAGACGAAAACATAGGCATAATTCTTTTTGACCTTGGGTTAGGCAGTTTTTTTTTCAATAGGACACCACAAGTAACCAAAGAAGAAGAGATAAATTGGATTTCATCAAAATCACAAACTTTTGTGTTTCAGAGAAAGTGAAAAGGCAACCTACAAAATGGAGGAAAATATCTACTATATGATCATATATTTGAAAGGTGACTTTTATCCAAAATATATAAAGAATTCTTACAGCTCAGTAATAAAGAGACAATCCAGTTTTAAAATGAGCAAAGGATTTGAATAGACGTTTCTCCAAAGAAGACATACAATTAGCATATGAGAAGATCACAACATCATTAGTCATTAGAGTAATGCAGATCAAAACTACAATGAAATGCAATTTCAGACACACACTAAAATGGCTCTAACCAAAAAGAAAGACAATAACAAGTATTGGTAAAGTTGTGAAGAAGTTGGAACCCTCATATAATGGTGGTGCAACTATTTTGGAATACAGTTTGACAGTTTATCAAAAAAGTAAACATAGTTACCTTAAGGCCCAGCAATTCCACTCCTGTGTGTAAAAACAAGAGAATTGAAAGTACGTTAACACAAAAACTTATATATGAATATTCGCAGTAGCATTATCTACAATAGCCAACGAATGGAAACAATCCAGATGTCTGTGAACTGTTGAATAGATAAATAAAATGCATCCACACAATGAAATATTATTTAGCTATGAAAAGAAATAAAGTATTGATACATGCTAACATAGACAAACCTAGAAAATATTATGCTATCCATCCATATAGATGCAAAATAGATTTGTAGTTGCCAGGGGCCTGACGGTGAGGGGCATGGGTGAGTAACTGCTAATGGGTTCAGGATTTCTTTCTGAGGTGATGGAAAGGTTCTGAATTAGATACTGGTAATGGTTGCACAACTTTAAATATACTAAGAACTACCGAATTGTATACTTTAAAAGTGTGAATTTTATGTTATATGAATTATGCCTCAGCTTTTTAAAAGGCCCAGGTCATCTGTCTTGTAGAAGGAAAAATTAGAGGAAAAAAATTTAACTTGACAGAAAATTACCTAATGTAGCTATGGAAAAATAGTTGATAAATAAAATCAATTTATAGTGAAATCTCAAATATTAAGCAGCTTCCTACTAAATTTTAAAATAACAGTATATAAATACTAATTCAGCACTTATTCATACATATATACACA
Source organism: Tamandua tetradactyla (assembly GCF_023851605.1). Lineage (NCBI taxonomy): Eukaryota > Metazoa > Chordata > Mammalia > Pilosa > Myrmecophagidae > Tamandua > Tamandua tetradactyla. The sequence goes on along the minus strand of NC_135331.1, from coordinate 57,218,352 downwards.
TTAATACTGAATCTGAAACCTAAACTACTGTTTTTCAAGCACCCAGAAGGTTTTTGGCCCACTCGTCCAGCTGGTAGCCAGTAGTGAGTTAGGATGCTAACAGAAAAGGTTCTCCAATTGAATAGCCAGATGAAATGGGTTTTCCTTCCATCACTACCAAATGAAAAAGGGGTGAAGGTACAATACTTTACATGTTGGATATATTTTGATAAGAGGCATTAACATTAATGTAACTTCAAATTATTGAGAAGTAAAAAACACCAGTTTTCGGTTTGTTTTAGAAAAGTATTAAATTATGCTATTGATTGGTAATAGCATCACCAGCTATGATGATGCTATACTCCTTCCAGACATGCTATCATATTCCTCTTTATTCTCTTCATGGCACTAATTACTGTCTAAAATTATCCTTTACGTTTGTTAGTTTTGCTTATCACCTCTGCTGTTGTTATGATGCATGGTATGTAAGAGATAGGGCTTGTGTCTGTCCTGTTCACTACTCTGTTCTTAGATCAATGCCTGACACAAAATAAGTGTTCAGAAAGGATGGGTTGGCTGAGCAAGTGAGTGACTGAGTGAATGAATGAATGCATTTAACTTTCATAAGCTGCCTTACATACCTTTGTGATAAGAAGAGTATTTCATATAACAGCTCATGAAATCTTTTTTTACATTTCAGACTGCTGCACTTAGAGCTGTTGGCAATATTGTTACTGGAACTGATGAGCAAACACAAGTAGTTTTGAACTGTGATGCTCTTTCACACTTTCCTGCACTTCTGACACATCCCAAAGAAAAAATTAATAAAGTAAGTATTTATTTAATATATTTAATAAACATCTTATAAAATACCTACAATTTTCATTTGTAAAATCAGGGTCTCAAAACTCTCTAAAATATTGATTGCTGATATAAATTGTCATCTAGGCTTTAAGAGGCAGTATATTTCTCTATAAGATAGATGGGTTAATCTGTTATTAATCATATGTAAAACAAACCAATTATAAAGTGCTGATTTGGCTCTCTTGGAAATGATGAAATAGAGATAATTGGGTGTTGAATGTTGTATGATTGGAAATTATTAGTATATATGTTAAGTAATTGTTAGTAGAGTGTGTGTGTGTGTGCATGCGTGCATGCATGTGGAGGCTGTGGAAAGGGGGCGCTGACTGGTGATGCTGATATTGGAGTGCATCTGAGGCTGTTGTAGAAATACGTGGGTGTTAATTACAACATTGCTGATGATTATAACCCAAGAACAGCTCACCTAACAGCCTAGCACCCTAAAATCTCTAACAGGTTCATTAAATGTGGTCCTGTAATCTGATCCAAAAGAGCCCAGTATACACTAGCCAAGAATAATATATTTTGGAATAAATATACTTGATTACTAGTTTTTAAACTAGAGAAAATATTTTCCCTTTAGTATATTTAATAAATTTATTAATTTTGATAAATTATCCTGCATAAGGTTTTGAATGGTTTCTGTAATTTGGTAACTGGTTTCGGTGTACATTTAACTTTTGGCATGACTGTTGCCATAAGGGCTAGGCATAGAATGATCATTAAAGAAGACCAATAACGCAAGCAGACATCTGGTTCCACATTAGCTCTCCAGAGAAGTGGTGCAACATGAATGACTCTTACCAAATCAGAACATTAAAACAACCCACCATTTAATTAATTTTTCATGTCTCCATTGTCATGGATACTTAGAATTTATCACTTTGGCTAGTAATCTTGATCAGAGTAGAAAATAAAGCATATTATGGAGGAGGAGATAGATCCCATTTACAGCAGTCTTAGAGGATTTGTGTTTATTTTATAGCTCACTGTAGCATTTGCTCAGTCAAGGTACTGAATATTCTTCAGAAGGTTAGTTCGTTGTGACTTGTCGTTGGGGCTATTAGCAGTTTGTACAAAGTAAATAAGGAAAGGGGTTAGCGGAATTGAGAGTCCCAAAAAAACTTCTATGAAACCCATTCCATAATACAATCATTTGGACAATATAGAGAATTTATTTTCCTGTAGTTCAAATGAAGATGTTATTTTTTAATGAGAAATATTGAAGGGGTCTTGTTCCACAGGAAGCAGTGTGGTTCCTCTCTAACATCACTGCAGGAAATCAGCAGCAGGTTCAGGCAGTAATTGATGCCAACCTCGTACCAATGATAATACACCTTTTGGATAAGGTAAGGAAATCATCTTGTATGTATCTGAGTAAGTGAAAAAAATTTAAATTTAACAAATTATGTGAGTGTGTACTTTTCTGTTCATTTAACTAGGACCTGTAGAGTGGTATAAATACTACAGTAAAGTAGTATTAAAACTTTTAAAACCAGCGGTTTATATATAAGAAAAATTTCTTTTTGTAAACCCCTGTCCTTCTTCTATATAATACTTTTACCAAAATTGCCATGATTTTGGAATTTATTAGAAAATCAATAGTATCACTATTAATAATAAATGCTCATATAGTGTTTTAAGCACTTTATATAAGGGTTATGAGATGTTAGGTACTACTTTATCCTCATTTTATAGATGAACTATGATGTAGACAAGTAAGTTGGCCAGGATTGAATAGCCAGTAGGTATGCTAATAGCTATACTGTATTATCTCTCATACTCTTATTAACATGTGAGAAAAAGTAATTTACATTGTCACAGTCACAGCATAAGGGTTTGTTCTGAATACTGATCTGAATAAAAGAGAGCATCTCTCTATTTTTCTTCCATGGTTCCTATAGATTGATAGGGAGAGGCTACTTTCCCATATACTGGAAGATTACGTTCAGTTTTTTAGGCAAGAATATATCGTGCATTGCTCTGTACTTCCTAGTAGTTCACATCAGGAAGCACATGCTTTCTGTCCCATATCTAGTGATAATAGTTAAGGAGTGAGTTCGGATGTTATCAGCCTAATCCAACTGATTATTACGAAGTTACCCATCAGTCTTTCACTTAACAGTTTTTAGCATATGGTCATTGCCTGGATTCCTTACTTCATTAGGAGTTGTAAGATGATGATTTCTAATTGTCATTCTTTAATGTATTAGCCATGATTCTTCAATAAAGAGCTTTTCCTTATAATTCATATAGAAAAGGTAGGATAAATGCTTGATTCTTTTAATTGGGTTCTTTGTCCTTTTATTGTTGAGTTGTAGGATTTTCTTTTGTTATTAAATTTTAGAATGACATGGTTCCCTAACAAACTCAAAAGGTGACCAGAGTGAATATTTTAGTCTCCTAAGGATATTATGGATTTTTATGTATTGGTTTCAGTCTATTATGGTTGTTACTGTTTGACACTCTAATCACCCCGTAGCCAATGGGAACCTTTGTCTTTTGACATCACTCCAGTAATTTCTGAGAGCCTCTTACCATTTGGATATGAAAAAGCATGCCAGGCCTGATGTGTGTACATTTACTGACCCAGACTGGGAATTACTCATTTCTCCAAGGTGTGTTCTGGCTCTTTTTTATATCAAATGGTATTTAAGATTCCATTAAAATACCAGGCATGAAGGATGATCATTGCTATAAGGTTGTCATGGTTTCTGGGCATGGGAGAACAGAACTAGGTGATATGTATTTTTTAGAAAGTAAAAAATAAACCATAAAGCTCATGAGCATGAAAATTCAAAAGAAATAAATTGTGAATGAAAGGAAGCTATCAAAGATTCCTGGATATTTAAGATAAAGTTTTTGCTTTCTCTTCTTTGATTTTATATTTATTTTTCTTCTCTTATGCTGAAAATCTTCCTGAAAATGTGAACATAATTATTTACCTTTAGATCTGTTGATAGGCATATATGTATATGTGTTTGTATATCTTATGAAATCAAAATAATGAGACCATCATAACCACTACCAACATGACTACTGGATGCACCTTTAAGATTTCTTTGAGGTTTTTTATCTATAGAATTAATTCTACTATGATATAACTATGAAATAAGTCTGTTTATGCCACCAACTTGATATACAATTTCCAGTGTTTTGCTGTTAAATAGTACTTTGAAGAATAATTTGTAGGGTTTTTTTCCAGATTGTATGTAGATTACTGGATTAAAGGACAAATGTCTATGTAGATTTGTGAGATAATGCCAATTCCCTTCTTTTAAGGGTTGTACCTTTTTGTACTCCAGTCAGTCAGCTATTACCCTGTTGCTGGGAATTTTAGTTGCTTTTCCCTTTGGCAGTTATAGTGCTGCTATGACCGTTTATAGGAAAATATATATTACTTTGTTTTAAATTTTTCTCTTGGTGAGTTCTCAGAGGTATAATTACTAAGTCATATATGATTTTTTGTCATAATTTTAAATTGTATTTTGCTAATTTGTATTTGAAAAGCAGTGTATAAGCGTATCATTTTTGTCGTACTCATCAATGTTGAGTATTATTTAAAAATCTTTCATAATCTTACATTTCTTTGGTTATACTGAAATTTTATATTTTTCCATGTTTTTCTTCACTAAGTTTTAAAGCATTTTTATTGAAATAAATTCGCACACCATACAGTACATCCAAAGTGTACAAATCAGGGGCACTCAGTATAATCACAGAGTTGTACATCATCACCACAGTCAATTTTAGAACATTTTCGTTACTCCAAACAGAAAATTCCGTACCCCTTATGCCTTCCCATTGTTGACACTTAACATTGTTGTGGTACCTTTGTTACAACTGATGAAAGAATATTGCAATATTACTGTTCAGTATAGTCCATAGTTTGCATTCAGTGTATTTTTCCCACATACCACCCTATTATTAACATTTTATAAAGTGACATACATTTATTATATTTCATGAATAAATATTCATTCATTTGTACTATTAACCACAGTCATCATCCACAACAGAGTTGACTGTTATAAAGTCTGATGTTTTATCCTCTATCTTCCCTTCTAGTAACGTTCATGACCCTAAACTTCCCTTTTCAACCATATTCACACACATAATTCACTACTATTAATTATACTCACAATAGTAGGCTATCATCACCTCTCTATTTCCAAACATTTAGTCAACCTAATTAGAAGTTTTGCCCAATTAAGCATCAGCGCCCCATTCTCTTCCCTCATTCTCTTTCCTGGTAATCTCTGTTTTAGATTCTAACTCTGTGAGTTTGCTTATAATAATAAATAGTAATAGTGCTTTCATATAATGTTTATCCTTTTGTATCCAGCTTATTTCACTCAATGTAGTGTCCTCAAGTTTTATCCATGTTGCCACATATATTAGAACTTCATTCCTTCTTACTGCTGTGTTGCTTCTATCTTTTGGAAGTTGTGGATAGTACCTCTATGAGCATCTGTGTGCAAATGTCTGTCTGCTTCCTTGCTCACAGTTCTTCTGGGTATATACTTAGTAGCAGGATTGCCAAATCGTATGGTAGTTCTGTAATTACCTTCTTGAGGAATCACCAAACTGTCTTCCATAGTGCTGTGCCACTTTACATTTCCACCAGCACAAGATTTCCTGTTTCTCCACATCCTCTCCAAGTTTTGTTTGTTTAGTAGTGGCTATTCTGGTAGGTGTGAAGTGATAACTCATTGTGGTTTTAATTTGCATTTCCCTGATAGCTAGTGATGTTGAGCATCTTTTCATGTGTTTTTTAGCCATTTGTATTTCCTCTTTGGAAAAATGTCTGTGCAAAACCCTTGCCCGTTGCTTTAATTGGGTTCTTTGTCCCAATTATTGGGTTCTTTGTCCCAATTTGCTTTAATTGGGTTCTTTGTTGTAGGATTTCTTTATATTTTTTAGATATTAAACCCTTATCAGATGTGTGGGTTTTCAAATATTTTCTCCTAGTGAGTAGGCTGCCATTTCACCTTCTCAACAAAGTCCTTATCACCTACCATTAGATATTGAAGATTCTTCTCTACATTTTGTTTTAGTAGTTTTATGGTAACTATATGTAGGTTTTACATCTATTTTAAGCTCATTTTTATACGGTGTGCTAGCTTTGGTGTTAATTTGCTGTTCTTACTCTAGTTCTTCCAAGTGGACAGTTAATTCCTTGATTTTTGCCCTTTTTTGATATAGGCATTTAGGGCAATAAATTTCCCTCTTTGGCTGCATCCCATAAATTTTGATATATTTTCGTTTCCATTTACCTCAAAATATTTACTGATTTCTCTTGTAATTTCTTCCTTGACCCACTGGTTGTTTAAGAGTATGTTGTTGAGCCTTCATGTATTTGTGAGTTTTCTGGCACTCTGCCTGTTACTGATTTCCAACTTCATTCCTTTATGATCTGAGAAAGTGTTTTATATGATTTCAATCTTAAATTTATTGAGACTTGGCTTTGTGACCCAGCATCTAGTCTATCCTTGAGAATGATCCATGAGCACTTGAGAAAAAGGTGTGTCCTGCTGTTGTGGGGTGTAATGTACTATAAATGTCTGTTAAGTTTAGCTCATTTATTGTATTATTCAAATTCTCTGTTTCTTTATTGATCCTCTGTCTAGATGTTCTGTCTGTTGATGAGAGTGGGGAATTGAAGTCTCCAACTGTTATGGTAGATGTGTCTTTTCTCTTTTCAGTGTTTGCCTCATGTATTTTGGAGCATTCTAGCTCAGTGTATAAATATTTATGATTCTTAATGTCTCTTGTTTAATTGTTCCTCTTATTAATACATAATGTTCCTTCTTTGTCTCTTTTAACTGTTTTAATTTGAAGTGTAATTTGTTGGATATTAGTATAGCTACTCCTGCTCTTTTCTGATTATTTACATGGAATATCTTTTCCCAACCTTTCACTTTTAGCTTGCATTTGTCCTTGGCTCTAAGATGCGTTTCCTGTAGACAGCATATAGAGGGGTCCTGTTTTGTAATCCATTCTGCCAGTCTGTGTCTTTTGATTGGGGAGTTTAATCTATTAACATTTAGTGTTATTACTGTATGGGTAGTACTTTCTTCTACCATTTAGCCTTTTGGATTTTATATGCCATATCTAATTTTCCTTCCTTTTACCTTTGCTGATAGTCTTCATTTCTTTGCTCTTCTCCACACCTCTCTCTCCTGTCTTTTTGTATCTGTCTCTAGTGCTCCCTTCAGTATTTCTTGCAGACCTGGTCTCCTGGTCGCAAATTCTCTCAGTGATTTTTTGTCTGAAAATATTTTAATTTCTCCCTTTTTGAAGGATAAATTTGCTGGATATAGAATTCTTGGTTTGCATTTTTTCTCTCTCTCTTTTTTTTTAACATTTGTTCCCCCTATTATTTATTTTTATTCCATATGTTCCATATGTTCTACTCATCTGTTGACAAGGTAGATCTAAAAGGAGCATCAGACACAAGGTTTTCGCAATCACACAGTCACATTGTGAAAGCTCTATTAAATCATCATCAAGAAACGTGGCTACTGGAACACAGCTTTACATTTTCAGGCAGTTCCCTCTAGCCTCTCCATTACATCTTGAATAACAAGGTGATATTTACTTAATGCACAAGAATAACCTCCAGGATAACCTCTCGACTCTGTTTGGAATCTCTCCGCCATCGACACTTTGTCTCATTTCACTCTTCCCCCTTTTGGTCGAGAAGGTTTTCTCAATCCCTTGATGCTGAGTCTCAGCTCATTATAGGATTTCTGTCCCACATTGCCAGGAAGGTCCACACCGTTGGGCGTCATGTCCCACATAGACAGGGGGAGGGTGGTGAGTTTGCTTGTTGTGTTGGCTGGAGAGAGAGACTACATCTGAGCAACATAAGTGGCTCTCTTGGGGGTGACTCTTAGGCCTAAATTTTAAGTAGACTTGACCTATCCTTTGTGGGGTTAAGTTTCATATGAACAAACCCCAAGACTGGGGGCTCAGCCTATAACTTTGGTTATCCACACTGCTTGTGAGAATATCAAGAATTCATCTTGGGGAAGTTGAATTTCTCCCCATTCTCACCATTCCCCGAAGGGGACTCTGAAAATACTGTTCCACCCACTGATTGAATCACTCTGGGATTCATCGGGGCATCACTCTGGACAAACCAACAAAATCTCATATCCTACCCAAGATTCCAAGTGCTTATGGTGTTCAAGTAAGCTATCTACATAAGTTATATTAGGAAATGCACTAGTCAAAATATAAATTTTGAACCAAATAAACATTTTTCGCTTTTAGTCTCACACATAAGGTGACATTTTAAAATATTAATTACCATCTGTTTTCAGCACCCTGCAGTAATGACATTCCTTTGTTCTTCCTCATGCACGAACATTTTTAAAATTTGTACATTTAGTCACTATTATTATATACTCTAGGCATTCCTAGATTATGCCATTTCAGTCTTTAACATCTATCTTTCTTTCTGATTTCATTTATGCCCCCAGCCCTCCTCCCTCTACGATTCTCATGTGCAGCTTCATTCAGTGTTTTAACATAATTGTATTACAGTTAGGTAGTATTGTGGGGTCCATTTCTGAGTTTTATATTCAGTCCTGTTACATAATCTGTATCCCTTCAGTTCCACTTACCCAGTATCTTACACTATTTCTATCTCCTGATGGTCTCTGTTACCAATGAAATATTCCAAGTTTTTCTCTTTTAGTATCTTAAATATATCATCCCACTGTCTTCTCGCTTCCATGGTTTCTGCTGAGAAATCTACGCATAGTCTTATTGGGCTTCCCTTGTATGTGATGGATTGCTTTTCTCTTGCTGCTTTCAAGATTCTCTCTTTCTCTTTGACATCTGACATTCTGATTAGTAAGAAGTGTCTTGGAGTACGTCTGTTTGGATCTGTTCTGTTTGGGGTATGCTGCACTTCTTGGATCTGTAATTTTAAGTCTTTCTTAAGAGTTAGGGAATTTTCAGTGATAATTTCCTCGATTAGTTTTTCTACTCCCTTTCCTTTCTCTTCTTCTTCTGGAACACCCACAACACGTATATTCGTGCGCTTCATGTTGTCATTCAGTTCCCTGAGTCCCTGCTCATATTTTTCCATTCTTTTCCCTATGTTTTCTTTTACTTGTCAGGTTTCAGATATCTGAAACCTGACAAGTTTCAGAGAATATCTGAAACCTGAGAATATCCTATTCTCCAGTTCACTAATCCTATCTTCCACTTCTTGAAGTCTGACATTGTAGGTGTCCACTGTTTTTTTCCATCTCTTCTACTGTGCCTTTCATTCCCATAAGTTCTGTGATTTTTTCAGACTTGATTTCTTCTTTTTGTTCGTTCCTTGCCTTCTTTATATCCTCGCTCAATTCATTGATTTGATTTTTGATGGGGTTTTCTAGGTCTGTTTGAACATTCTGAATTATTTGTTTCAACTCCTGTAATCTCATTTGAATTGTTGGTTTGTTCCTTTGACTGGGACGTATCTTCAATTTTCCTAATATGATTTGTTTTTTTCACTGGTGTCTAGGCATTTAATTACTTTAATTAGTTTATTCTGGAGATTGTTTTCACTTGTTTTTTTTACCTAGGATTTTCTTGCTGGATGACTTTGTTGTCTGTCTGTCCTTTGATAGTCAATTCAGCTTATTCTAGTCCTCTAGTTTAGGTTTTGTTCAGCAGATCAACAGTTGTTGTTTTTTTTGTTTCTTGCCCTGCCTGTTTGGTGCCTTTTTCCCCACCTTAAGAGGGTCTACTTAGGTATTATAGACCCCAGACACATTTTCCCAGACCAAACTGACCTCCTACCAGGAGGAAAGAGTCACCTGCATCAGTTTTCCCTGAGGGTGAGACCCAGCAGGTTGAAAGACTTTCCTTTGAAGTCTCTGGACTCTGCATTTTTCCTATCCTGCCCAGTATGTGGCGCTTTTCTCCCTGCAGGTCCCACCAGCATGAGGTGATGCGGTGCCTTTAACTTCAGCAGACTCTCCCAGCTGGGGACATGGTTGAGATAGAGGAGAGGCTGTAGGCTGGCTTTAATCATTTCACTTTTCCAAACCCTGGGGTCTGAATTCTTTGAGGTAAGAATCCCACCTGAGCTGGGTCCCACCCCTGTCCTGGGGAAGGCACAGGCTCCAGAGAAACACTCAAACAAGCTTAATTTCTCCTATGCCTGGGGCGCTTGGAGCCTGAGAAGCCTTGCAGCTGTATCTAAAGAGTAGTCAAGCTTTAAAAACACAGCCACAAAAAAAAGGAAAAGAAAAATCCTCTTCAGAGCAGGACCCCTATTCCTTGGGTTTGCCAGTCAAGAGCTTAAGTTGGTATGTTGTTCTGTGTATCTCCAGGTCCTATGTGCCCCCTTCTTTTCCTTCAGGGACCAGATCTTTTCAGATCCAAAAAAAAAAAAAAATCTTTTTTTTTTTTTCTTTTCTTTTCTTTTTCTGTCAGCCCTGTCCCTTCTGGGCTGGGCAAAAACCAGCAACTTCAGCTTTTACTCGAGGTTCAGCTGAGCTTGGGCTATTTTTAGTAATCAGAATTTGTGAATTAATTCCACTGTTGGAGTTTGGTTGTGCTCAGCCCCTGCTGCTGGTAAAGTCTCTTTCCTTTTCCCTCTGGGAAGCAGCCTGTGGGGAAGGGGTGCCGGCTGCCTCAGCTTGGGGAACTCAGGGTTCTGGGTGGGCTTTCAGCCGGTCTAGGTAGTCCAGACTGGTATACACCGTGTGTCCGGTCACTGATGTGGCCCCAGCAGTTGTTCTGTACTGTTCCTCGGTATTTATTAAGCTGCTCTGGAGGATGAACTTAATCCCATGGCTCACTAAGCCACTATCTTGGCTCTCCATGTGTTAATCTTCCAAAATTTTTATTTTGACTAGTGCATTTCCTAATGTAGCTTATGTTGACAGTTTAATTGAACACCATAGTATATGAAACCTTGAGTAGGGCATGAGATTTTGTAGGTTTGTCCAGAGCGATGCCCTGATAAATCCCAGAGTGATTTGAACAGTGAATAAAAAATGCTTGCAAAGCCCCCCTTGGGGAAATGGTGAGAAAGGGGGAAAATTCAACTTCCCCAAGTGGAGAATATTTGATATTCTCACAAGCAGTGGGGAGAATTAAAGCAATAGGCAGACCCCTCAATCTGGGGGTTTGTTCACATGAAACTTATTCCTGCAAAGGATAGGTTAAGCCTACTTAAAATTAGGCCTAAGAGTCACCCCCAAGAAAACTTTTGTTGCTCAGATGTGGCCTCTCTCTCTCAGCCAACATGACAGGCAAACTCACTGCCTTCCGCCTCCCAGGAGTGTGGACCTTTCTGGCAACGTGAAACAGAAATCCTGGAATGAGCTGGGACTCAGCATCAAGGAATTGAGAAAACCTTCTCTACCAAACAGGGGAAGAACGGAATGGGACAAAATAAAGTGTCAATGGCTGAGTGTAACAGTCGAGAGGTTATCCTAGAGGTTATTCTTACGCATAATATAGATATCACCTTTTCAGTTAAGGTGTAATGGAGAGGCTGGGGTAGGGGGGAGTGCCTGAAAATGTAGAAAAAGTAGCCATGTTTCTTGAAGATGATTGTATAATGATATAGCTTTCACAGTGTGACTGCATGATTGTGAAAACCGTGTGTCTGATGCTCCTTTTATCTACCTTATCAACAGATGAGTAAAACATATGGATTAAAAATAAATAAATAATAGGGGGAACAAATGTTAAAATAAATTTTTTAGATTGAAATGCTAGTGATCAGTGAAAGGGAGGGGGTAAGGGGTACGTATGAATTTTTTTCTGTTTTTTATTTTTTTCTGAATTGATGCAAATGTTCTAAGAAATGATCATGATGATGAATATACAACTATGTGATGAAAGATAAAAATCAATTGGCCATAGATCTAAGGGTCTAATTCTGAACATTTGATTTGATTCCCTTGATCATTGTCTGTCTTTATGCTAGTAGTATTTGAATACTGTAGCTTTGTAATATGCTTTAAAGTCAGGAAGGGTGAGTCCTCCAACGTCACTAATCCTTATCAAAATGTTTTTGGCCTTACTGTTCCAAATAAATTTGGCAATTGGATTTTCCAGTTCTATAAAGTAGGCTGTTGGCAATTTGACTGGAATTGCATTCATTCCCTTTTACAACTAAATTATATTCCATCGTATGTAATGCTACATTTTGTTTATATGTTCATTGGTTGACAGACTCTTAGGTAGTTTCCATCTTTTGGCAATTGTGAATAATGCCACTATGGATATCAGTCTGTTCGTGCCCCTGCTAGTTCTATACTTAGCTTCTTGAGGAACTGCCAAACTGTCTTTTACAGCAACTGTACCATTTTACATTTCCACCACCAGTTCATAAGCATTCTTTCTCTTCAGTTTCTCCATTGCTTTTAGTTTTCTGTTCGTTTTAATAGTGGCCATTCTAGTAGATGTTAAATGATATCTCATTGTGGTTTTGATTTGCATTCGCATGAAATAGGTGGTGATGTTGAACATCTTTTCGTGTATCTTTTATCCGTTTGTATTTCTTCTTTGAAAAAAATGTGTATTTAAGTCTTTTACCCATTTTTAAATTGTGTTCTTTGTATTTTTATTGTTGAATTGTGCAATTTTATTATATAGTCTGGATATCAAAACTTTATCAGATATATGGTTTCCAGATATTTTTTCCCATTGAGTTGGGTGCCTTACCACCTTCTCGAAAATGCCCTTAGGAAAACAAAAGTATTCACTTTTGAGGAGTCCACCTTCATCTCTTTCATTGTTTGTACTTTAGGTGCAAGATCCCACTGCAAATTTTTACCATAGTATCTCTGTTTGTCCTACACTTCCTTGGATTCTGTACAGTGCTCCCCTGGTCTCTGGAGCCCCAGAACATTTGTTTCAGACAGTTTCTACCTGTCCACTAGCTGGTTTTGGAGGAGGAATCTTTCTTTCTTCCACCATCTTCCCTTGAAGTTCTTTACTAATTTTATTTCCTTTTGTCATCAACTTAATCTGATATTGTTGAATAGTGATAGCAAGTCAGTTTGTTACCAGGAGAATTTACAAAAAGGGGTCTCCATTTGATTAGGGTGGATTGGGTATATTTCAAAGAGATCTTACTAAATTTGCCTGTAAAAGACTAGAAGGAAACCTAGCGAATTGAGCAAGTAAAACATTACTTCAGGAAGCAGGATATCCCCAATTTAGCCTATATTGCAATATGTAGCCTTTTGTTTTGTTTTTGCAGGGGGATTTTGGCACTCAAAAAGAAGCTGCTTGGGCCATTAGTAACTTAACAATTAGTGGAAGAAAAGATCAAGTAAGTTAATCTTTTTTTAAGTTTTAAGAAATGTGCAAGATAGTAAAGAAAATTCTAAGATTTAGAGTTAAAATAATCAGAATTTAAATTTTGAAGTATTTTTTTCTTCCATATAAAAACCTCACCTTGATTGATTACCTTTAGTCATGTTCCATTGAAGAGAAGTGTTCTTTTCCAACTTCTTGGCCTACAGGAAAATCTTTTCACTCAGGGTAAGATTTAGGCTCTTCTAGTCCGAGTTTTTGTTTTTTAACAAATTAAGAATCAGTAGATGGTATGTGAATATATATTGTATCTTGATTAAATTGCATTAAAAGAAAGAATGAACAGTAAAACATAGGTCAATATAACAGAATGAAAGTGCTTCAGATTCTCCAAACAAATGAACAAGAAAAAGAAGGAAAAACAAAGTCACCAGCAGCAAACTCAAACAAGGAACTGAAGTCAGCTAGACAGCTAAGACAAGTATAAGGCACGCATGGCACCTAGAGCATAAAATTTAAATAGGCACTCACTCTGAGAGTCTTGCAAGTTTGACGAAGCTTCGCACTGTGCCAGGTAGCAAAGGAAAACTCTTTTAAAGGGCCCAAATCTGTTTGACCAAGCAAATGAAAGGGTGAATTTGGAGCTGAGGCATTTATTGTCACAAAGAATATATGGACTGGTCACAGTGAGCAGTGAATCCACTTAAATGTGAGTATAGAGCAAAATAAAAATATAATATATGGAAATATAACTAATGAAATATGAAAATAATAGCGAATTGTGAGGTGGTCACTTATATGATAGTGCTAATTGCCCTCATCTGTTACTGCAAAATATCCAATGGATGCTATCAAATTGAACCATTGTAGCTTTTTTTAAAAATGGCATACAACGTGATGACTCTAAAGAAGCATTCCTTTTGACAAATGTTTACTATTAAGTTCAGTGATTCCTTCATTTTCACTTTGGTTTCTTTGTATAAATTTAAGAAAAATACACGTACTGAGTTAAAACGAAAATGAGGTTAAATCAAAGTTAAAAGTACTTTGGCATGCAAAAGTATGGCGTGCAACCTAAGTTCACTTGTGTTTTTTGTTTTGTGGTGTTTTTATTCTTCAGGTGGCCTACCTTATCCAGCAAAATGTTATTCCACCTTTTTGCAATTTGCTGACTGTAAAAGATGCACAAGTTGTACAAGTAGTACTTGATGGACTAAGTAATATATTAAAAATGGCTGAAGATGAGGCAGAAACGATAGCCAATCTTATAGAGGAATGTGGAGGTAAGCTATTTTTCTACATCTTATTGGTGCTTTTGTAACTATGTTTTCTAACTAATCTAGCATTTCTGTATTTTCTGTCTTAGATAATCAAGGAATATAATAAATACTGTATTCTTTAGGTACAGTCTGGCTCAGTGTTTTGTGTATGCTTAGGTATCTGAATTGCTGCCATATATTGGACAGGTACTGTGCTAAGATGCTGAGGAGACAGTAGTGAACAAATAAAGTCCTTGCCTTTAAGGCATATAATCTAGTCATGGAGAAAAGTGTGAATTGAATCCATGTGCAAATTACCATAATAGAAATGTACATCAAAATCGAATACCTAATCTGTCCTAAAAGAAACAAGAAGTGACACCTGAGCTGATTTCAAGAGATGAATAAGAATAAAGTAAAAGGATAAAAGGTGCTCCAGACAGACATAAACCGTGAAAAAGTGAGAAATATTCATCATATTATAAGTAGTAGTTCCATCTGCTGAATCACAGAGTATGGGAAATATAGAAACACAAGATAAAGCTGGAGAAGTAGACAATAACCTGACCCTTGCAAAGTCTTAAAAATTTGTAGCACAGCAGATACTTTATTTTTTAGAGTAGTAGTTTCCAAATTTATCTGTGTATCAGAACTACCTGGAATGTAAGCAGCATGTGTTAGCTTTCAACTCCTAACATTAACTTACAGACAGAAGATAAAAGTCTCAGATATGCCTGGGAACTGCATGTAAATGTTGTCAACCTTGATGAACATGAAGGTAAAGGAATTTGTGTCAATATGAGAGGTAAATTAAAGGAAACGTAAGCTACAAGAGTAGGAGAACCAATGTCTTCAGTTTAGTTGGGGAGTAAGAAGTCCTGAATCTAATGTAGTAAGAAATATTACTTACTTTATACTTAAAGTTGAGGTGATGAATGGAAGAACAAAATATACTATAACTATCAAGTTAGAAGCAGGAGGTGTGCTGGGGAACTAAATAGAAAAATAAAAGTGGACATAGTTAAAAACTATTTTTAGAGCCTCAGTCAAGGTGTTGGAGTGAGAAACTCCAGGACTCTGACTCTCAGAAGAAGCTTTGAACAACCAGCAAGCACTAGCAGAAACATCTTTCTCAAAGCTCCAGAAAACAACAGAAGGACTACAATAGCAAGATGAGCACTGCATCAAAAAAGGATATTTAAAAGCAATAGGCTCTCTTGACACCCTGCTGGTCCTTCTGCTGCCTCTTATCTGCTTGGTGCACAGCTGACTTGTCCGCCTGTACAGATCCTCAGTCCTGGTTCCACAAGGAGTAGAGTAACTCTCTTAGAGTTTGTATGTCTGGCCCCATTCAGTCTGGTGGTTTCCTGGGGGACTTGCCATCCCAGAACTTTTCCTGCATTGCTTAAAGCAGCTCAGAATGTTTGGGAGAGCAGGGATTGCAGGCTATAGGACATACTGTGCAGTGCTCAGAATCCTAAGGAAACTGTCTCCTAGGGAAGACCCTTCAGCAACATGTAAATGGGAATTCCCAGGACCACAAGCCCAAGAAAAGATGCCTAGGCAGAAAATATCAGGGGGACTATTATGCTTTGGCCTGGAGTTATTCTCTAAACTCCAGAAAAAAGGGAAAGATTTTTTCTTTTTTTTTTTAAACTAGCTCCTGGCATTCAAGGAAAGTTCTGTATTAACACTAGCTTGACATAGTCTTAAGGAACATATGCCTCAAAATCTTAATTTTAGTGAGAACACCTTAAAATATCAGAATGTCTAGGTTTCAAGAAAAGGTTTTAAAACATACTAAGAAACTGGATGCAATGGCGCAGGCACAGGAGAAGATTAAAGTATTAGAAACCGTTAATGAGAAGGACCAGACCTGGGACATACCAGACAAAGGCTTTTTAAATAGGGCCCTAAATATGCTCAAGTTCCTAAAGGAAAACATAGACAAAGAACTGAAGGAAATCAGGAGCTTGATAGATGATAAATGAACATACAGATGTTATTCATAGAGAGATGGATATAATGAAAAGGAACCAAAGAAAGCCAAGGACCGTCATTAATAGAAACAAAAAACCTCCCAGACAGGTTCAACAGCAGATTGGAGCTAGCAGAAAGAAAGAAGCAGAGAAACTTGAAGACAACTGTAGTCATCTACTCTGAGGAACAGAAAGAAGAAAGAATAAAAAAGTGAACAGATCCTGAGAAACTCGTGGGCTACCGTCAAGCATACCAGTATGTGAATTCTGTAACAAAACTATAGAATGCTAAAGATAAAGGCAGAATCCTGAAAGCTGCAAGAGAGAAGCAATATGTCACATGCAAGGAAGCATCTATAAGATTGTGCCAGTCTCTCATTGGGAACCGTGGTGGGATTACATATTTAAAGTACTGAAAGCAAAAAATTGCCAATCAAGAATTCTGTATCTGGCAGACTGTCTTTCAAAACTGAGATTGAGAAATTCCCAGATAAATAAAAGCTGAGGGAGTTCTTATTAATAGATTGACGTATGACCAGCCCTGCAAGAGTCCTACAGGGAGTTCCAGAGGTTGAAGAGAAATGACAAGAGACAGTAAGTAGAAGGTGCATGAAGAAATATCTCCAGTGAGGATAGCAGCATGTATAAATATAAATGCCAATAAATACTATTGTATTTTTGGTTTGTAACTCCACTTTTTACTTTGTACAGGATCTAAAAGGCAAATGCATAAAATGTAATGATGAATCAGTGATTTTAAACTCATCATAAAATAAACATGTAAATTGTGAGAATTACATAAAGGTGGGGAAACAGAGGAGTAGTAGGAACACAGTTTGTTTATACTATTGAAGTTAAGTTGGTATCAAAGCAAATGAGATGGTTGCCAAAAAGAATTGGAGGAGGGAAAATTACCCGTAGTCTTGTAGTGAAAGCACTATTTTGGTACTTTTGTGGGGTTTTTTTTCCTGTATAGTTGCAATCAAACATACAGGGAGAATTTGGGGTTTTTTTTGCTTTTAAAAATATTTTATTGTGTTAATATAAATACAGCATAATGCTTCCCATTTTAACCACTTTCAGGTGTTCAATTCTGATGTTAATTACATTCACAATCCTGTGCTCTATAGGAAGAATTTTATAATCTTTTTACTTTCAACAAATAAAAGCAATTTTATACATTGTTACTCCTTATAAAAATTGATTATAATAGTATTCTTTTGAAAAAATAGGTGTCCCATTGCTTACTTAAAACATTTACATGAGTTAGACACCCAAATTGTTAATTTTTTAAGATAAATATTCTTTATCTTTATGCATAAACCCTTTTTTATTTAAGAATCACCTTTAGAATAGTTTCCCAAATATTGGACTATGTGGTCACAAGGCTGTTGTAACTTCTTTGTCACTGATTTTCAAATACTACCATTGTTTCACTTCATAAAATTTCTTGCAGGACTGGAGAAAATTGAACAGCTTCAAAATCATGAAAATGAAGACATCTACAAATTGGCCTATGAGATCATTGATCAGTTCTTCTCTTCAGATGATGTATTTAATAATTTTGTAGTTTTCCTAGTTTTATTTATAAAACACGAAACTGGATGAAATAATGTAGTAAATTAGGATATATGCGTAGGCATTTTTGGGAAATGAAATTAAAATAGTTATGTGATCATAATGTTGCTTCTAATTTTTATCTGTTATCCCAAAGCGGGATAACAGAGAAGTATTTCAGTATTTTAAAATCCCTTTACGACATTACAAAGTTCTGATAGCAAAAAAATTAAAGATTTTTTTCCTTTGTTTTAGTTGATACCTATAATTACGTATTTGTTAATAACACAATAGTTTCTAAACAGAACAGTAAGTAACTAGTATTTCTATTCCATAGTAAATCTTTTATGACAAGAATTTGTCCAAACACATTTAAGTATATTGTCACTGTTATTTTTAATTGGGTGACCATATAACCAATTAGGAAAATAATAAATAGATAAAATAGAAATAGTAAATCATCAAAAAAAGATAAGGCATTATATAATATAAAATATAACATACTAAAATATCTTCAGAGTATCAGTATATAGTATTTGAAATGATAATATTAGCTTATTTTCAGTATTGCCTCTTTGGAAAAATAAGCCAAAAATTGAAGAATAGCTTTGATCACATGTCTTAAAGTTGGATTTCTGAAAGTTCTAATTTACAATGAAGTATATAAAAGCCTTTATGATTTCTATTACAACATGCAATTCCTTGTTACTCTTACATTATAAAAAGAATAATTCAGATTGTATACATGGTTATAGAAACTTTACTGTTGGTTTGTAATTCTGTAGTAATTCAAAAAGGAACCTTTAGATATAAAGCATACAGAATCTTTATCCATGATTAGCAGCACTTTTATGTTATTAGTTTAAGCCCAAACCCCATATATGTCCCTACTAGCTATTAAAACATGAGCCAAGGATTTTACTACTTACTCTCCAAAAGTAGTAATATTAATATTTTTTTATTGTCATCAACTATATCTCCTTGTCACATACAAGGGAAATTTTGTGAATACCAATGTCTAGCCTCTGTTTGAGACCTGTTATAATCTCCAACATATTATTGCTGCTTCATTCTTTTAAAAGATTGCCGTCTTATGTATTCTGAGCTCCTTCTCATTTTGACATCCCTTAAATTTATAAAAACCCCCTATGAAATGGTTCCGCTTCTGGAGGGATGGTAGAACAATGTTGGCACTCATCATCTCACTCATAGTTTTGTTAAGAGTAATGGGAATGTTATTATAATGTTATTTATATATACTTTTAAACTAACTGTAACTTTCTTTTTATTTTTTCCCCTAGATTGATGAAGATCCTAGCCTTGTTCCAGAGGCAATTCAAGGTGGAACATTTGGTTTCAATTCATCTGCCAATGTACCAACAGAAGGGTTCCAGTTTTAGAAAGATGTTGTGGAAGTTAGGTCCAATGCAGCACTGAGATATATATATATATACACACATATATATAAAAAGGTTTGATCCATCAAGCTTGGCTCATGGGATCTGCTGCTGCATTAAATCGGGAACGAAAATGTGAAGATTTCATTTGGAATCACAGAAAATGCCCAAATGAAGTCAAGATGGCGAGTGGGTGCGAGTGAGAATGAGTGGCAAAATGTAACGAAAACTTCACATGAATGCTTATTTAGGTTGTTCAAAGTAAAAAGGGCTACAGGTCACAGATCTTCAGTGCCTGAGAAGGAACATTGACTTACTCTATATCAATTGAGGGGAAAGTGTAGTACTGTCATCTTCAAGCCTTGTAAGCATAGAAGAGAATAGGATGCCCATATAAGTCAAAGGAAAATGAGCCCAGGCCTTGCTATGAAGCAGTGTGTGAATGGACAGTGTTGAATGATTGTCTGGCTCAGTCATGGAGAGCCAGGTTCATCTTTCAAATCTAGGGCTCTTCACTCATGAAGCAGACTCCTAGTCCTGGAGTGACTGTGTACGAGAGTGTGGTTGTGGTGCTGTATGTGAACGCATGCAAGCTTGATTCGCCTTCAGGGGGCTGATAACAAACCTAGTAAATCATCAAATTGAGATCGTAAGTGTTAATGTACACTGGACATGAAAACAAAGACCGGTTTAGCAGCAGACATGGTTTACTCTGCGACCTGTGTTTTCTATCCCCCCTCTTGCCCCACCCCCATTTTTTAATTTTAGTCTTTATTTACTTTACCTAGTATGGCTTTTTAGTTGTTTCTCAAGTCAGAAAACTTTTCAGGAAGGTTTCCCTGTGCATTTGCACCAGATGAATGTTTGATGCTATGAAAAGCTTTCCATATCATCAAAGCTAATTTGTGTAGATTTTTGCATGAGAAAAAAAAATCATAAATTTCCCTCAAAATAGACTGTGTTGCAGTACACAAGTACCATAATAGTATAAAGCAGTAAAATGTGCTTAAAAAGCCACCCTTTTCATTTTCAGAGATAACATAAAGATCTTTGCATGAGGTAAATCTACAGCATAGTTCATTTTTAGATTTTGTTGAGTCCTGTAAAGAAGAAGAAGAAAAAAGTTTCAGTTGTGATAGAATACCGTGCTGTGTTTAAATGTTACTTGTTTTCAAATTTTGTTTTCTATGAAAATGATATGGAAACTTCTAAAATGGAATTTGGTGCATATGTACTGCTGAATAAAGACCGATGAAGAGGTTTGAGTAGATGTACAAATCAAGTAATGGTTTGAACACCTTTAATAATATGCCTATTCTGTTCAATTGTTTTAGAAACTTTTTATCTTAGATGTAGGCAGCCATGAACAATCTATTTTGAGCCACTTTAGGGAGAAAACTTTGTATTTTTAAAACTTGCATAAAAATTATGCAAGTGGTTTTTATAAATTGGAATAATACCTCAGTTTTGAGGTTATGCACACTAAATTAAATGTGACATAAATTAATTTGTACAAAAAGAACTCTTTATAAGGTGGCTCATTGTAGGAAATCCTGTGCCTTCCCCTTTGAGCACAAGTGTTGCATGAACAACAGTTTGCTATACAAAACATACCAGATTAGCCACCATTAGCATCTATATCTACTTTGTGTTTAAAAATCAACTGGTAATTCTGAAACACTGTAGAATGGATAAAAATTATTTTGTGATCATAACTCTTTGTTGAACTAGAGTATTTTTGCAGCATTCCTTGTCATCAGAAACATGGTTAAAGTTTAAAACTAGAAGCAGCAGAAAACTAGCTTGTAAAATTTATCCAAGTAGAGTGCAGGCTAGGCTGTCTTGGGGAAATAAACATTAAAACTTAAAGCAATGTTTTACATGGGGTGTATGTGTGTGGTGTGTGGGCTTTTTATATAAATGTAAAGCTAGAACACAACTCAATGGCTTATGTTATCTACTATTTGATTAAGCTTTTGACCTAGAACCAAAATAATGGAAATCTTTTAAGTTCTGTTGTTTCAGTATGACATATTACTATTCTAACCCACTGAATTTCTTCACTAGACACCATTTTATGCTCTTCTTTTCCCCTTTCCAAATCCTGTCCCAGAAAAAAAGGATTGAGAGGGACAACAATTATTACTATAATTTCAACATATGACTCCAAATGATAGACTGCATACAAAGCATGGTTTTTATAGAAGACTTAAGTTACCAGCAGGTGATCAGAACAATATTTTGCATAATTTTGTGTTTTTTAGTAAAAAATGGCTGGTTCACAATAAGCCAGTGAGCTTATAATGCGCCAAATTATTTTATAGAATAGTTGTCTTTACATACATAATAATTATGGGCTATAGTTAACATCTCTTTAGTACAAGGGCTACCTACATATCTAAATATTTTATTTCTACTTGGGGTCGCATAGAACATTGATTTTCTAATAGAATGTTAGGAAACACTTGTTTCTGTGTGAAATCTGTTTCAGCCACCCCCCGTTAGCTAGTTTAAACACAGTTCTAATCTTTGTTCTCCGGTGACCTGGTAAACTGATTCACTTTTAACATAAAGCATTATTTCTGTTAAGGGGAGAGAAAATGAATAACTCTAATAAGCCAAAACTAAATGTTACTGACTTTTCATGTCCTGAAGTGACTTCTTGGAGTATTGAGCTCTTCTCAGGTGCTATAAAATAATGTTATAGTAGAGGTGGGTTAATAGCCCTAGTCTAAAATATATTACTGACTTTCTAATTTTCAAGGAGTTCAGTAATTGTGTGACATTTTAGAAGTAGTACTTTCCACATTGCTCTGGACAAACCCAGAGCATTCCTATAATTGAAGCTGTGTGATAGTCATTGAATAGGTTTACCTCAGTGACTACAATTCATGGGTGGAAGAGTTTTGTTTAAAGGTATAACTGTATTATAAGATGACTGAGTTATTTGGAACAGCGTGATTTGTGGGACACACTATTTGGATTCCCATTGCCTCGGTTCCCTCAAGAAAAAAGAAATTAAGATTTGGTTTAAACCAGACTCTAAAGAATAGGAATGTGTTGGTTTTCTGTTGCTGTGTAACAAAATGCCACAAACTTAACAGCTTCAAGCAACAACATGTTTTTTATTTCCCAGTTTTTATGAGTCAAGAGTCCAGGTGCAGCTTAGCTAGCTCCTCTACTCAGGGTCTCACAAGGCTGCAGTAAAGGTGTCAGCTGGAGCTGCAGTCCCTTCTGAGATCGAGGGTCCTCCTCATGGCTCAGTGACAGAATTAATTTCCTCAGATCTGTAAAATTCATGGCAGCTTGCTTCTGCAAGATCATCAGGAGTATTTGATCTCAGGGAAGACCCTATGGCCTCTTATTAGACCTTCCTTCATTTGTTCAGGCTCACCCAGACTAATCTTTCTTTTGATAACTCAAAGCCACACTGATGAGAGATCTTAATTATAACTACAGAATTTCTTCACCTTTGATGGCAAAGATGCCATACACTTTATGGCAGTGTAATCTAAGGAGTACTGTCCATCATATTCACAGATCCTGCCTACCTTAAGGAAAGGGGATTATGCAAATTGCAAGTTGTTTCCCCCAGGAAATTGTGGGAGCCGTTTTAGAATTCTGCCTAGGGAATATCGGTTGAGCTAGAGCATTTTTTAGGTGATCACCCGATACTGTAGAAGTTTATTTCTTGAGTCAAGAATGTGAGAACTGGACCAGCTTTCCTAGAAAGTGCACATACATGCAGTTTTGGGGATCCTATAGCATTCCATGAATTTGAGAATATGAATGGATAAACTCTCCCAACCTTCCTTTTCAGTTGGTAAGAGCTGCCAAGAGGCAATTTGCCCAAGGTCACACAGCTTAGTAAGGGCTATCTAAGTCTGATCTCCCAAACCATGTTGTGCTTCCAACTACAAAGCTAAATTCATTTAAATAGTGAACCCATGCAAAAAATGTTCATGTAGCCCTTCCTGTCTGTTTTATATTTTGAGGAATGATTAATTCTATTTGTTTATAGAAGATTTCCTAAGAGTTTTGAAATTGATTTCTTTTTGAGTTTTCAAAATTAAATCTTTCATTGTAGAGATTGAAAAGGTAAATTATAATTGTATCAACATAGCTTTACTTAATTTAAAAGTAATCAATTGTTAACACTTAAGTGTAAAAAAAAGTTCAGTTAGAATCCAATGTTCACTATTTTGATGGCAAGGATACCTGAGTATTCTTCTTATTGTATCTTTTAACCACTTGGTTATTATTAAATATCAGCCAATAGTTTAATATGCCTGGGAGGGGGAAAATCAGCCCAGACAACTAATCCAATATTCCCAGCTACTATACTAGCAAACCCATGCCTAAAAAATCTTGATATTTTGAATTTTTAAAGGAGAAAATTAGCTTTCTGAAAATTTCTAATAAGCAAGCACATTAATAAAATGTAAGCTTTTTAAAAAATAGAAGTATAGTAATTTAAAAGACGTTGCTGTGTTGATGCCTTTAAATCTCATCATAGTACACGTTGATGGTCTTAGTGCAATTAGAATTAACTCCTAAGTGAATAAAGGAAGATTTTTAAAAAAGGAATTGTAGATCCTTTTTTCCAGTGTGATCAGAAGCAAATCTGTGGACTTCAGTGTCACATTTACTAACTAGCAGCATGTCAGTCATACAGAGAAAAGGTAGATTTCTCTTTTTCCTGAGGACTTAATGTAGCAACTCCATTAATTTTGAATATTCATTCTTAATCCAGGATTTTTAGGTGACAGAAATCTTGTGCAGAATGTCCATGTCAGGTGCTATAGTTTATAAAGTCATCTGCTACTTTGTGTATGAACAGCTGAGTGTGAAGCAAAATATTGTTCCTACAGGCTCTGATCTACCTCCCACCAGAGGACTGCACGTGAGCTTAGATTCTTTGCCCCAATTTCTGCCTTCTGCCTTAAGTGAATTTTTTATACAGTATGGCTCCAAATATGCTGCCTAATCCACGTATCTTCTCTGTACTATCAATTCTTGATTCAGTCCTGTTATTCATGAAGAAAAATCCTCTTACCTTTTCTATGTTCTGTATTTTTAAGCATAAATCCTACCTTCCCTGACCATATTTTAACTGATTGGTGTAGCTGATTGATTCCTTGGCTATGGTTGCTACCTAGTCTCACTTTGTTACTTTACCCAAGATTTCCTTCAGTCTGTTTTTACTCTATGAAACATCTAAAGATTTCTAATAATCTGCCTAAATCTGCATGCACCCCTTTGGTCTCAGTTACTCTCAGTCTCCAGTTACCTGCCTTCCGGATAATTCCTTCACTATCTTCTCTCTCTCAATTCCTCTGATTTTTAAGCTCTGTGAGCTTTGCCCACTCCTTTGTACATAGTTAAATTTTTTTACTCTTTTTATTTACTATCTGTAGTATCCAAATCTTGGACTCTCCTTAGGGGAGGATATTTTTCTTATCTTACAAAAAAAATCTCCATATTTAGGTTCGTAATTGTGTAAGGAATCAAGATAACCTCTCTCCTACTATATCGACATAACTTCTCTTTTCCTGTTAGGGATTGTACCCTGTTACCACTCATTAATGTAAAACTTACTTATTACCTATTCTTGGTGTTTTCTACCTCCAGCCATTTCCCTTTGTCCTTGGCAATGTGCTGCCTCCATAACAGGGTTATGTTCTGCCTCAAATGTAGTAGTGGGTAAAGTACAAAGGTTTAAGAGTGGTTTTCAAGGTACACCACCTATGTAACCAGCACTTCTGCCATGTCTAGTCTAATGGTATTAAGTTAGTTACCCTTTTAGACCTTGGCATATAACTGGTGCAGATAATTTGGGTCTACTTTTTTTTTTTTTTTAACCAATTTAGGATGGTTTAGGACAGCTGTTAAGCTACCTAAATAGTCCCTGTCCAAGTCAGTCATTGGTCAGCGGTGCTACCCCCATATCGCTTGTTTTGCAAATTCTCCCCTGCTGCAGAGTAAGGAAAGATAAGAGGCAGCAGATAGGGAAGTGTCTCGGTTCCATCCTGGTTTTCACAACTGTTAAACTGTTTTAGGAATTCAGGAATATATTCAGAACTATATACAACCCTTGCCATCCCCATTAAACCTTAATTTGCTGTATGTGTTTTACATTTATGGTAATTTTTCGTTCTGTAGTGTCTGTTTGGTCATTGCTCTATCATACCTGCGTTTCTCCGTCTTTCCACTAGATTGTAAGCTCCTTAAGAGCAAGGCCAGCGTATAAGCAAAGCTCTGTAAACCCCATGAAGGTGCCATGAGTTCTATAGGCACCCAATAAAAGCTTATGATAATGATGCAACTCTCAGATTAACTGATTGTAGTGACTACCTTTAAGTCTTCCTTTGAGTTGGAATATTTAAATATGCCTCATTGCATCTGAGGTTTAGAGTGCTTTCCATAGGAACAGAAGATACTTCATCCCTTACTAGATGAGTGCTGTTTTCCATATTTTCCTCTTGATTTTTTTCATTATCAGATCTGGATATCTAGCACTCATAAAATATTGAAATTAAATCCTTATGTGTACTTCAGATGCGAGTTTTACGAATACTATGAATCCAAGGCTAACCTGATATATATTATTGAAGCAGCTTTTAAACATCTCATTTATTAAAAACTCTATCATAATAGTTATTTTTACAAAATATGCAAACCATAAAGGTAAGTAATTGCTGTTTTGGTTAGTCTAGCTGTACTGTGAACTTGTTACAGTGCTTTGGTTATTGATGCCACGGTTTTCACTGATAAAAATAATCACATTAGCTTTCTTCTGCTTGAATAGCAGTTATACAGATGTTTAGTTGTTAGAAATAGGAGCAAGAATAAGGAACTCCCTCAGTTTTATATAGGCCCAGTAACCTAAACAATAATGATTAATATGTTCTCTCATTCTTTTGCTGTTGTTGCAGCAGAGGCCTTAGGTACAAATTCATATAATGGCCTCTTTGATAGATTATCTGGCTTCAGATCCTGGCTGTGCCACTTAACTCCTGTGGGACCGTGTAAAGTTATTTGATTTCTGTGTGCTTCAGTTTTTTAATCTAAAAAGTGGAAAATAGTAGTAGTACCAGTTTCAGAGGGTTATTGTATGGCTTAACCCTCTGGCTTAAGTGAGTTAATTCATGTAAAGCACTTGGAATTATCCTAGATAATAAGCACTTACTTATAGCAACTATGGGATTCCCTTTAAATTTTACTGCAAATAAAGGCAGGTGCTTTTTTCATTTCTACACTTGACAATATTTGAGAACACACATTGGGCAAGGCATTAAATTAAGAGCTAGTGATACAAAACCAATCAAAATATAGCACTAGCTCTTAACTTAGTTTACTGATAGTAGTAAATGGATAAAAGGCAGTAAGTACTGTGATAGATATACATGATACCTGGGGTAAACCCCAGTGTGCTCTTTGGATCATTTTAAACCCACCAAATGATCTGGTGTAGAGTAAATTCATGATCTCCAACTTCAGATTTTCTTAAACGGTTCACACTTGACTAAATTTATTTCGGGCCTCTAATCCCTAAATTCCCCTCACTTTTAGTAGGTAACCTTCCCTATTTCAGTGGTGGGAGGTGTGGCAAACAGGAAAACTACATGTGAGCAACTCCCTCAGCTCCATTTTACTTAGAAACTGGCTTGTCATTTGCTCTTCTGCCTGTTCAATTAGCGGCCGACTTTCCTCATAACTAATGAAATCCCCATTACCTTGAACCCTCTCTCCTGCTACTTCTTAGGAATCTCACACTAGGAGCTGTACCTTTACTCACCTGTACATTCAACTGTTACCTTCAGTACTATCCTATCCATTAACATTTAAATATGCTTGTTTTTCTTCTCTTAAAAAACAAGTTCAACACTTCCCCTTCCAGCCATCACCCCATTGTCCCCTGCTGTCACAGCCAAGCTTTGTAAAAGTGTGCTTGCTGTGCCCAGTTGTTCAAATTCCATTCCATTCCTCATTCCAGTGTGGCATTTGGCCCCACCATTCCCCTAAAGACCTGGAAAATCACGAATACCTATATGATGTTACTAAATTAAATGGGCAATTTTCTCTGTCTTGATTCAGAAACATTGGACGCTTGACCACTTTACCACACTGACACTACCACATTATTTTTCTCCACTCTGACCACTGCCTCTTTCCCCATCTCCCCACCCCCATCCCAGCATTCTTTATACTGTCTAGCTTGTCTTTCTTCCTGGTCATTAAATGTTTGCATTTGTTAATTCTCAGCCCAAAGTTCTCTTTCATCAAATGCCTTTTATTCTATGCAAAGAAAATTACCACATTTCAGTGATCATCTAGGGCCTATCAGTGATCCCCAGTCTAGTATCAGCTTTCTCTGATATCTGAATTGCCTCTTTGAAATTTCCACTTATGTCTGAAAAGCAAATATAACTCGGCTTGTCCAATGCCAAACCCGTGATCTTACTCCTTAATCTGGTCCTTTTTTATTGTTTCCTATCTTAGTGAAATGTCACCCCCCTTCACTTTGAAGTTCTCCAAAATGAGTTTTTCATCCATTCACTTATTTTCACTTCTCCCTCCTTAATCTAAGCAATCATCATCTTTCTTGAACTTATAAAAGCCTATTAAAATGGTCTCCCCTTAGCTACTCTGGCCCCCTTCCAGTGTGATTTACACATTGAAGTCATAGTGGTCTTTTAAAATCTGAGTGTCCCAACCTCACTAAAAACTCTTCATAGACTCTCATTGGTCTTAAAAAAAATTTTTTTTCACTGACTAAATTATCGAGAATTTCAAGTTTATGCAAAATAAGATTAATTTCTTAATCCCCTTGTGCCCATTTTAAACCATTATCAATAATTGTTTCATCTCTTTCCTACCCACTTTTCCTGTCTCCCTGGGATTATTTCAAGCAGATCCCAGACATTCAACAATTTTTTTTAGCATAACCACAGTAATATTTTCACCTCTTTTAAAAATTTTTCCTCAGTACCAAGTATCCAATCTGTTCTAATGGCCTTGATTTAAATTGAAATCATTAACCTTTTGTTTTCTCTAGCAATTTCTCACACCACTCCTCCATGCTTCATTTGTACTGGCTTTTCAGCTCCCCCCCTCACATAGCCTTTGATCTTACTCTTTCTGCTACAATATTCCCTTCCCTCATTCTTTGCTCATCTTTGTTCATTAAGCATCACTTTTAAAGAGAAGCCTCTACTTACTGCCCAATTTAAGTCAAATTTCTTTATTAAAAGCTCTCATAGAAATGGCCTTCCTTTTTTTAAAACACAGTTTAGGTCACAATATAATTTACAAGTAACTACTACAGGCAACCATACAGCATATTTCCTGGAACATGAAACACAAATATCTTTAGATGAATGAACAGGTGGCTTTATGGGAATATGGGATGGTTAACCCAGAGTTGGGTGCTAGGAATTGTCAGAGAAAATTTCTTGGAGGAGGCAGGGCCTTATGACCAACTCTGGAGTTAACCAGGTGGAATGGAGGTGAAGGCATTCTAGTATTAGAAATGTGAGGAAGGGGTGGAAATAATACATATTTTAATAAACTTTATTTTTTTAAGCATTTGTAGGTTTACAGAAAAATTACACAAAACACAAAGTTCCCGCATACCAACCACACCACCCCAGACACAGTTTTCCCTATAAGCATTTTGCATTGGAATGGAACTGGTTACAATTGATAAACCAATATTATTAGAATTATATTAATTGTTGTTCACAGTTTACATTAGGGTTCGCTGTGTGTGGTACAGTTCTTTTGTTTTTTGTTTTTTAACTTTAACATAGACAACAAAATTTCCCTTTTAAATCACTTTCAAGTATACAATTCAGTGATAGTAATTACATTCACTAATGTGCTACTATCAGCGCCATCAATTATCAAACCTTCTTCATCACTCCAAACAAATTGTGTACCTATTAAATAACTCCCCACTCCCCCTCTTCCACTCCATCCCTGGTAACCTGTAACCTGCTTTGTCTCTTTGAATTTGTTCTCCTTACTTCAAACAAGTAAGATCTGGCTTATTTCACGCAAAGCTTTTAAGTCTGTAAGTTCATAGGGAGTGGTAGGAAGGGACCAGATAAAGCCAACATGTTATGCTTTATTTAGGAGGATGGACTTAGAGATCTTAGGTGGGAAATTATCATCTAATTCAGGCTTTTAAATAAGTGACCCTGTCATCTTTGTTAAAGATAGATTTCAGGGAGACAAGAACAGAGGCAGAAAGACCAATTAGGAAGCTTTCGGAGCAATTTGGACAAACAAATAAGGTAGTCCTGAATAGGGTAGTGTTTTAGTTTGCTAGCTGTCAGAATGCAACACACCAGAGATGGATTGGCTTTTAATAAAAGGGGATTTATTTAGTTAAAAACGTGTAGTTCTTAAAAGGAAAGGTAACTTTCAACTGAGGTTCTTACACAGGAAGGCACAGGGCAATCTCTGCTGGCTTTTCCAGGCCTCTGGGTTCCAAAAACTTTCCCTGGGGTGATTCTGCATCCCCAAAGGCCCGGGCTGAGCTGCGAGTGCTGAGATGAGGTATTGCTGAGTTGCTTGTGCTGTGCTACGTTGAACTCTCTCATTTAAGCTTCCAGCCAATTAATTCAAGCATTATTTATTGCAGCAGGCATGCCTACTAACTGACTGCAGATGTAATCAGTAACAGATGAGGTTCACATGCCATTGATTCATGTCCACAGCAATAGAACTAGACACCTTCACCTAGCCAAGTTGACCTTAACCTAAGTACTACATGTAATTGTAGAAATAGGAAAGGGGCTGCACTAAAAAATATTTAAGGGTGTGGTAATCATCGATTTATTGTGTTTCAACTATAAATCCACCCTTTGCCCTACTTTCTGACATGATCTGGACCAGTGTAAACATTTCT
This sequence comes from Tamandua tetradactyla, assembly GCF_023851605.1. Classification (NCBI taxonomy): domain Eukaryota; kingdom Metazoa; phylum Chordata; class Mammalia; order Pilosa; family Myrmecophagidae; genus Tamandua; species Tamandua tetradactyla. Next base: position 57,188,117 of record NC_135331.1, on the reverse strand, counting down.
CCTTTACCAGATGACAGAACTGGAGTGCCACCACAAGCCTATTCTAGTTCTAGATTCTAGTTCTCCGTTTTTATTTTTCACTATAGGAGCCCAGAGGCCCTCATGCACCAGCTTTTGTTGTGTCTTCAGACCATGATTAACATGGCAGCTGCTTCCGAACAGCTCCAAATAAGCTACTTCCATGGCAGTGTGTATGTGTGTACTCTATATTTTATTTATATATTTTATTTTATATATATAAAATATAGAAGATATGTTGAAAATATATATATTACAGTAGAAATTTTATCCAAGGAATAAGCGTTATAAGAAATGTACAAGAATTAGATGAACAAAACTTTAAAATGCTACAGCAGGGAATGTAGTTCAGTATATTAAAATGCTACTGACACCAACAGCACATTCCATTTTTAGAAACTGATAACTTCAATTTCAGCAAAAGTATAAATGTTCAAGAGAAAAGGTAAGCTGCAGACTAAGAGAAAATAGTTGCAAAACATCTGATAAAGGACTTGTAGTCAGAATATGTAAACAACTGTCAATAAGCAAACAACCCAATTTAAGCAAAAAATTGCACAGGTATTCCACTAAAGAAGATATACACATGGGTGGTGATAAACACATGAAAAGATGCTCAACATCTTTAATCATGAGATAACTGCAAACTGTGAGATCACTATCACCTACATTAGAATGGCTAAATTAAGAAATTGACAATAACAAGTATTGAGAATGCAGAGCAACTGGAACTCTCATACATTGCTGGTGGGAATACAAAGTGGTATGGTCACTTTGAAAAACAGTTTTGACAGCTCTTAAAATGTTAAACTCACAACCAGTGATCCCACTCCTAGGCATTTACCGAAGTGAAATGAAACCTTTGCTCTCATAAAATCCTGTATGTGAATGCTTACAGCTTCATTATTCATAGTCACCCCAGACTGGAAACAACTCTACACTGCTTTGATTTGGCAAATAGTTCAACGAACTGGTATATTAATATATGGATTCCTTCTCATCAATAAAAATAGTAAGTCATGCAATATGGATGAATCTCAGATGCATTATGCTAAGTGAAAGGCAGATTCAAAGATGAAGTAGAATCACTATGATTCCATTTAAATGAAAATTTGAATAAGTAAACCTATAGACAGAAAACTGATCAGTGTTTGCGTGAGACAGAGGAAGACAGGAATTGACTACAAACACTAGCATAAAGGAAATCTGAAGGGGGTGTGGTGGAAAAGTGCTATATCTTGATTGTGGTGGTGGTTAATCGTATACATTTGGCAAAATTCATATAACTGCACACTAAAAAGGATGTATGCTGTAGACCCATGCATACCAGGGTCCCACCCCACAGACCTGCACATGTGCACAGCTACATCCTCGCCACCAGACACACATGCATCAATCTCTTGACCCCTCCCTACACTCCAACCCTCTGCCCCACACATGTACAAACCCTTGCCCCAGCCCTCACACATGGCAGGTGCTCACATGCACATCTGTGCTACATAGCCCACCCCCACCCCACCCCTGCTCAAGCGTGCACCCCTGGCCCAACTTCCCCGCACCTATGCACCCATGCCAGGGCCCTGTCCACCTGACATCACCCACCCCTGTCCTACATCCCACAAACCCTGAGACCCCACCCACCCCTTCACACCCGTTCACCCTGGGCCCCTCCACCTGTACACAGACATACTCGTGCCCTGCCTTCCCCATGCCCCCACCCTTGTGCCACCAACCCCATAGCATGATACCCAAAACCTCCAGGCTTCACGCATCCACCCACATCCTGCTCGCACACCATCCCCTACCATCTACGTCCCGCTGCACCTACCTCTGTGTCCCCCACGCTGAAAGAGCCTGAAGGAGAAAGACTTCCGGCCATGAATTCTTTACCCAGCCAAATTGTCCTTCAAAACGGAGGGGGAAATTTACAGTGGAAATAGGGAATGACTGCAAATGGGCCCAAGATTTCTTTTGAGGGTGAATGTTCTAATTAGACCATGGTACATTGCACAATACTGCGAATTTACTAAAACTTACTGAATTGTACACTAAAAACAAGTGATTTTTATATATGTAAATTATACCTCAATAAAGAAAAATATTTTAAAATGTATGTATTCAACAATAAAAATAACAAAAACAATGTACTATGTAAAATGAAACACTTGTGTCCGATATACATATAAGCATATAGGCACATATAAATACAGCATGCCTAAGAAAAAAATTCAGAAAAAAAAAAAAAACAGGGAGAGATTAAAATTTTCAAAGACAAATAAATGCTGAAAGAATTTGTCAACAAAAGACTGCCCCGAGACAGATCCAAGATGGTGGCTTAGTGAGGTGTGGAATGTAGTTCATCCTCCAGAGCAGCTAGTAAATAGCCAGGACAGGACCAGTACAGAACAACTGCTGGGGCCACATCAGTAACAGGACACACAGCATACCCCAGCCTCGACCAGCTGGATCAGCTGCAATCCCACCCAGAACCGTAAGTCCCCAAGATGGAGGCCGGCGCACCTCCCACACAGGCTGGTTCCCAGAGGGGAAAGGAAAGATCTTTACTAACAGCAAAGGTCTGAGCTCAACCAGATTTCACTTGTGGAATTAATTAACAAATTCTGACTACTGAAGATAGGCCCCCAGCTCAGATAAGCCTTGAGGAAGAGCTAAAATTAATAGTTTTGGCACAGAGAGGGCAGGGCTGACCAAAACAAAACAACAAAAACAGGTTTTTTGGATTGGACAGCAAAAAATACTTGAAAAGGTCTGGGCTGCCTCCTACGCATGCAAAAAAAGGTGGAGGGGCACGTAAGACTTGGAGATACATAGAGCAACATAGCAACTTAAGTCCTTGATTAACAAACCCAAGGGATGGGGGTCATGTTCCGAAAAGGATTTTTTTTTTTTGCTTTGTTTCTACTATTTAACTGCCAATTAGATAGAACTGCAAGCCTGCTCAGACTCGAACTGCCCCAGGCGAGGGCAAAATTAAGCTTGCCTGAGAGATAAAGAGGCTGGTCAGGTGAAAGGAATTAATTCCCTGGAGGCTTTGCCTTCTCCAGGAGAGGGATGGGGCCCAGCTCAGTTGGAATCTCTCCCTCAAGGAATTCAGACCCCAGAGACTGGAAAACTGATTAAATCCAACCTATGACCTCTTCTCTGTCTCAACCAAGCCCCCAGCTAGGAGAGTCTGCTGAAGTTAAAGGTATTACACCATTTTATGCTAGTGGGAAACTGCAGGCAGACAAGCACCACATACCTGGCAGGACAGGAAAAGCACAGAGTCTAGAGGCTTCATAGGAAAGTCTTTCAACCTGCTGGGTCTCACCTTCAGGGAAAGCTGATGCAGGTGACTCTTTCCTCCTGAGAGGAGGTCAGTCTGGTCTGGGAAAATCAGACTGGGGTTCAATAATATCTAAGTAGATCCTGTAAGGAGGAAAAAAAGGCTCCATATAGGCAGGGCGAGAAACAAGAACTGAAAATTTCTGATCAGTTAAACAAAACCTAAGCTAGAGGTCCAGAAGGAGCTGAACTGAATGTTAAAGAACAGAGAACAAAGCCATCCAGCAAGAAAATCCTAGGTAAAAGAGTGAAAACAATCTCTAGAATAAACTAAGGAAATCAAATGCCTCGATGCTAGCAAAAAATAATGAATCATATTAGGAAAATTGAAGATATGGCCTAGTCAAAGGAACGAACCAATTCAAATGAGATACAGGAGTTGAAACAACTAATTCAGGATGTTCAAACAGACATGGAAAATCTCATCAAAAATCAGTAAGTTGAGGGAGGATATAAAGAAGGCAATGGGCAAACAAAAAGAAGAAGTTGAAAGTCTGAAAAAACAAATCACAGAATTTATAGGAATAAAAGGCACAGTACTATGTGATGATATTGAGAATTGATGATTGTATATGTAGAATGGAATGATATGTTAATATTTTTGTTTGTTGTTAATTTTTTTAATAAATAAAAAATATTTTGAAAAGGCACAGTAGAAGAGAGTAGAAAAAAAACAGTGGAATCCTACAATATTAGATTTCAAGAGGCAGAAGAAAGGATTAATGAACTGGAGGACAGACATCTAAAATCTGACAAGTAAAAGAAGATATAGGGAAAAGAATGGAAAAATTTGAGCAGGGACTCTGGGAATTAAACGACAACATGAAGTACATGAAGATATGTGTTGTGGGTATCCCAAAAGGAAAAGAGAAGGGAAAAGGAGGAGAAAAACTAATCGAGGAAATTATCACTGAAAATATCCCATCTCTTATGAAAGGCATAAAATTATAGATCCAAGCAGTGCAGCATACCCCAAACAGAATAGATCCAAATAGACATACTCCAAGATATTTACTAATCAGAATGTCAGTTGTCAAACACAAAGAGAGAATTTTGAATGCACCAAGAGAAAAGCAATCCATCACATAGAAGGGAAGCCCAATAAGACTATGTGTATATTTCTCAGCAGAACCATGGAAGTGAGAAGACAGTGATATATTTAAGATTCTAAAAGAGAAAACTGCCAACCAAGAATTCTATATCATTCCAAAAATGTGGGGGAAATTAAAACATTTTCAGACAAAAAATCACTGAGAATTTGTGACCAAGAGACCAGCTCTGCAAGAAATAGTAAAGGGAGCATTAGAGGCAGACAGGAAAAGACAGGAGAGACAGCTGTGGAGAAGAGTGTAGAAATGAAGACTATCAGAAAGGTAAAAAGAAGGAAAACAGGATATGACATATAAAATACAAAAGGCAAAATGGTATAAGAAAGTATTGGCCTTACAGTAATAACACTAAATATTAATGTATTAAACTCCACAATCAAAAGACTTAGATGGGCAGAATGGATTTTTAAAAAGGACCCATCTATATGCTGTCTACAGGAAATACATCTTAGACCCAAGGATAAACATAGGTTGAAAGTGAAAGGTTGGGAAAAGATATTTCATGCAAACAACAATCAGAAAAGAACAAGAGTAGCTATACTAATATCCAACAAATTAGACTTCAAATGTAAAACATTTGAAAGAGACAAAGAAGGACACTATGTATAAATAAAAGGAACAATTCAACAAGAAGACATAACAATCATAAATATGCACCGAGCCAGAGTGCTCCAACATACATGAGACAGACACTGAAAATACTGAAAAGAGAAATACACACATCTACCATAGTAGTTGGAGATTTCAATTCCCCATTCTCATCCATGGACAGAACATCTAGACAGAGGATCAATAAAGAAACAGAGAATTTGAATATTACAATAAATGAACTAGACTTAACAGACATTTATAGAACATTACACCCACAACACAGGATACACCTGTTTCTCAAGTGCTCATGGATCATTCTCAAGGATAGGCCATATGCTGGATCACAAAGCAAGTATCAATAAATTAAAAAAGATTGGAATCATACAAAACACCTTCTAAGATCATAAAGGAATGAAGTTGAATATCAATAATAACAGACAGAGTGCCAGAAAATTCACAAATATATGAAGGCTCAACAACACACTCTTAAACAAACAATGGGTCAATGAAAAAATAATGATAAATCAGTAAATATCTCGAGGCAAATGAAAATGAAAACATAACATGTCAAAATTTATGGGATGCAACAAAGGCAGTGCTAAGAGGGAAATTTATTGCCATAATGCCTATATCAAAAAAGAAGAAAGGGCAAAAATCAAGGAATTAACTGTCCACTTGGAAGAACTAGAGAAAGAACAGCAAACTAACCCCAAAGCAAGCAAAAAGAAACAAATAATGAAGATTAGAACAGAAATAAATGAAATTGAAAACAATGACAAAAATCAGCAAAGTCAGAAGTTGGTTCTATGAGATAATAAAATTGATAGACCCTTAGCAAGGATGACAAAAAGACAAAGAGAGAGGATGCAAATAAATAAAATCAGAAATGGAAGAGGAGACATAACTACTGACCCCACAGAAATAAAGAAGGCAATGAGAAGATACTATGAACAATTTTATGCTACTAAACTAGACAACATAGATGAAGTGGGCAACTTCCTAGAAAGTCATGAACAACCAACATTGACTCAAGAAGAAATAGACGACCTCAACAAACCAATCACAAGTAAAGAAATTGAATCTGTCATTAAGAAGCACCTGAAAAAGAAAAGTCCAGGACCAGATGGCTTCACAGGTGAATTCTACGAAACATTCAAGAAAGAATTATTACTACTTCTGCTCAAACTCTTCAAAAATTGAAGAGGAGGGAACACTACCTAACTCATTCTATGAAGCCAATATCACCCTCAAACCAAAGCCAGCAAAGATATTGCAAGAAAAGAAAATTACAGATCAATCTCTCTTATGAATATAGCTGCAAAAATCCTCCACAAAAGTCTTGCAAATTGAATCCAGCAGCACATTAAAAGAATTATTACTCCACGACCAAGTAGGATTCATCCCAGTATGCAAGGATGAATAAGAAAATCAACTGATGTAATACACCATATCAAAAATCAGAGCAAAAAAAACACATGATCATTTCAATTGATGCAGAAAAGGCATTTGACAAAATTCAACATCCTTTCTTGTTGAAAACACTTCAAAGGATAGGAGTAGAAGGAAACTTCCTCAACATGATAAAGGGAATATATGAAAAGCCCACAGCTAACATCATCTTTAATGGGGAAAAACTGAAAGCTTTCCCCCTAACATCAGAAAGAAGACAAGGATGTCCACTGTCACCATTGTTATTCACCATTGTGTTGGAAGCTCTAGCCAGAGAAGTTAGACAAGAAAAAGAAATACAAGGCATCCAAATAGGAAAGGAAGAAGTAAAACTCTCACTATTTGCAAATGATATATGTCCAAAACCCTGAAAAATCCACAGCAAAACTACTAGAGCTAAGAAATGAGTACAGCAAAGTGACAGGTTACAAGATCAACACTCAAAAGTCCATAGTGTTATATACACTAGTAATGAACAATCTGAGGGAGAAATCAAGAAAAAAATTCCATTTATAATTGCAACCAAAAGAATAAAATATTTAGGAATAAGTTTAACTAAGGATACAAAAGACCTATACAAAGAAAACTACAATAATTTGCTGAAAGAAATCACAGAAGACCTAAATAATTGGAAGGGCATACCATGTTCATGGATTGGAAGACTAAATATAGTTAAAATGTCAATTCTGCCTAAATTGATTTATAGATTCAATGCAATACCAATTAAAATCCCCCAAAATTACTTTTCTGAAATAGAAAAACCAATAACCAAATTTATTTGGAAGGGCAGGGTACCTTGAATAGCTAAAAATATCTTGAGAAAGAAAAATGAAGTCAGAGGTCTCCAACTGCTTGACTTCAAAGTCAAGTACAAAGCTACAGTGGTCAAAACAGCATGGTACTGGCATAAACATAGATATACTGAACAATGGAATCAAATAGAGTGCTCAGATATAGACCATCTCATCTACAGGCAATTGATGTTGAAAAGGCAGTCAAACCAACTAACCTGGAACAGAACATTCTCTTCTATAAATGATGCTTGGAGAACTAGATATCTACATGCTAAAGTATAAAAGAGAATCCATATCTCACACCCCATGTAAAAATTAACTCAAAGTGGATCAAAAACCTTAATATTAGAGCTAAGGCCATAAAACTTTTACAAGAAAATGTAGGGAAATATCTTATAAAATTTGTAATAGGAGGCAGTTTCCTAGATCTTACACCCAAAGCATGAGCATTGAAGAAAGAAATAGATAAATAGGAACTCCTCAAAATTAAACACTTTTTTGCATCAAAGAACTTTGTCAAGAAAGTAATAAGGCAGCCTTTGCAATGGGAGACAAAATTTAAAATGACATATCAGATAAGGGTCTAGTATCCAGAATATATAAAAAGATTGTTTAACTCAGCAACAAGAAGACAACTCAATTAAAAAATGGGCAAAAGACATGAACAGACACTTCTCAGAAGAGGAGATACAAATGGCTAAAAAAGATATGAAAAGATGCTCAACTTCCCTGCCTAATATGAAATGCAAATCAAAACTACAATGAGATACCATCTCACACCTACCAGAGTGGCCATTATCAATACAACAGAAAATGACGAATACTGGAGAGGATTTGAGAAAGAGGCACACATATTCACTGTTGGTGGGAATGTAAAATGGTACAACCACTGTGAAAGGTAGTTTGGTGGTTCCTCAGGAAGCTAAGTATAGAATTGCCATATGATCCAGCAATACCATTGCTAGATATCTGCTCAGAGGACATGAGGGCAAAAACACAAATGGACATTTGCACATCAATGTTTATAGCAGGATTATTTACAATTGCCAAGAGATGGAAACAGCCCAAATGTCCATCAACAGATGAGTGGCTAAGCAAGCTGGGGTATATGCATACGATATATATGTATTATGCAGCTGTAAGGCAGAATAAAGTCATGAAGCATGTAACAACAGGCATGGACCTTGAGGACATTATGCTGAGTGAGATTAGCCTGAAATAAAATGACAAATACTGTATGGTCTCACTGATATGAACTAACATTAATGAGTGAACTTGGACAATTTCAGTCAAGAATAGAGGTTATCTGGTGATTCAAACAGTGTAGAGATTGAGTAATTGGAGCTGAAGGGATACATATTGTGCAACAGAACTGATTGTACAAATTCCGAAATGGATAGCACATACTGTAGCACAATAATGTAAGTACATTGAATGAAGCTGAATGTGAGAATGATAGAGGGAGGAAGGCTGGGAGCACATATGAAACCAGAAGGAAAGATAGATGATAAAGACTGAGATGGCATAATCTAGGAATAAGTAGAGTGTACAATGATAGTGACTAAATTCACAAATTAAAAAATGTTTTTGCATGAGGAAGAACAAAAGAATGTCAATATTGCAAGGTGTTGAATATAGATGGTCATATTTTAAAACTTCAACTTCTATGTGAGACTAAAGCAAGAAATGTTTATTTGGTATGAAATTTATATTTTGACTAGTGTATTTCCTAATATAACTTATATGGACAGGTCAATTGAACCCCATAAGTACATGGAACTTTGAATAGGGTACAAGATTTTTTAGGTTTGTTCAGTGTGATACCCTGATAAATCCCAGGTGATTTGAACAGTGAATAAAGAAGTATTTGCAAAGTACCCTTGGAGGAATGGGGAGAAAGGGGGAAATTTAACTTCCCCATTTGGAGAATTCCTGATATTCTCTCAAGCAGTGTGGACAAGTGTATTAGCTAGGGTTCTCTAGAGAAACAGAATCGGTGGGAAATATCCATAGATAAAAAATTCATAAAAGCGTTTCAAGTAACCATGGGAATGTAGAGTCCAAAATCTGTAGGGCAGGCTGTGAAGCAGACCACTCTGATGAATGGTCTGAATGAATTCCACTGGAGAGGCACACCAGCTGAGGTGGGAAGAAAGACTGTCTCTTCTGAATCCTCCTCAAAAGCCTTCTGGTGATTAGATTAAGTGTCACTCATTGCAGAAGATACTCCCCTTGGCCGATTATAAATGCAATCAGCTGTGAATGCAGCTGACATGATCATGATTTAAATCTATGAAATGTCCTCACAGCAACAGACAGGCCAGCACTTGCCCAAACAGACAAACAGGACCCACTACCTGGCCAAGTTGACACATGAACCTGACCATGATAATCCACCCCTTGTCACCTTGGAAACTATACACATAACCTTAAACCATACTTAATCTCAAAATAGAAAACAATAAAAGACACATTTTTTTTCCTCACTAAACAATACTCAACTGTCCTGGGTAAACCAGAAATGCATTAAATCTCCCCAGAATAGGGTGCAAGTCCTTGGGTAATTTTCATTCTTAAACTTGATATTTTACAACTTAAATACTATAATGTGAACAAAAAAAGTATTACAGTCCCTGTTTCTGTAACTGATCATGTGGTTGTAGTTCATATTTATCACTACCGTCTTCCACTACCCATTCAATGTTTCCTTTACCCTCAGCAAGTATTTTAGCTGGCCATGGTTTGTCTGGTGGGGTGACCCAAATCTTCATTCCTGAAGTTTCAGAGCCATTGGTAGCCCTGCCCAGATTGGGTTGTTGCAGTTTTCCATTGAAAGGTAGTCACTATCTTTCTATCTTAGTACTATCACAGGGCATGGTAGTACTAAAAAACGCCCTAGGGTGTGGAGAGCCGCCTCCCGGGTCAGGCCTAGTGGTCGCGCTGCAGCCTGCTCTAGAGTTCCCCCCGCCCATCGAGTGAGCCAAGATGGCGCCCGCATCCTGTTTCCGCGTATGACGCACGCGCCCACCAACCCTATCTTCCAATCACCTCTGTATACGTGGCACTAACCTATTGGGTTTGGGCACAGTATATAAGAGGTTACCCGGACAGGGTGGGTGGAGACGACCCACAGGGAGCCGTACCTGACGGCCGCATAGAGGTTGTTCCCCCGCGGGGTATCTTGTCCCGCGTGGAACCTGTAACAGAGAATGCAAGCTTAACTCCAGTAAAGGTCTGTGCTCACAACCGCCGCGTGCCTCGAACCCGTGTTTATCACTCGGGTTGGTTTGCCTGCGTCTGTCTCTTTCTCCCCTCCTGTTCCCTTCGCCGGCCGGGGATCAGAAGCCGAACGAGACGGCTGCGGACAAGTGGTGGCCCGTACGGGGACCCTCCTCTCTCGACACCTCTTCTGCAAGGAGAGCCGTACTGTCTCTTCTTGAACTGAGAAGGACGTGCATCCTGAGCTCGCAGCGGACTTCCCGCGCCTGATCACCGCGAGAAGGTGAGTACTTCCTATTACGTGAGAGTTAAGGGCTGTGGGCGTTCAGGTAGCCCCAGTGAGTCGGGAGAGCTCCCCGATTGGTTAAGGTCCAGTGCTGACTGCAAGCATGGGGCAGTCAGGAAGTTCACCTTTATTACCCCCTTTAAAAACCCTTTTGAAGCAGCGGGGCATCTCGGTTAAGAAGAGTTCCCTCCTGCGGTTCCTTGACGATGTTGTTACCTTTGCCCTTTGGTTTGTCCATTCCGGGAGCCTCAGTTTGCCTTCTTGGATAAAGCTTGGTAAGGACATAGATCGGGCGCGCCGGACGGGCCTATGCATGGACCCTATCCTGGTCCCTATCTGGGAAACCGTCCGTGCTTGTCTTGAGGCAGAAGCTGCTACGGGCCTCAGTCCGTTCCCTGCCCTGCTAGAGGCACGGCACGCGCTTCAGGAAACTCGGTCGGCTTCGTCTGCAGACAGCTCCTGTAAGAGTGAGCCGCCACCTCGCAAGCCGCCAGAGTCAAGCACTAGTTCAGACACCTCTGACTCAGAGTCAGATGGTGATGAGACCGAGGGTGCAGACGCGCCTCCGCTGATCGATTGGGGGAGGCCCCCTGTCTCACCCACGCAGCCTTCCGCCCCGCCAGCGCCTGCTGCAGGGGCGCGGCGGCTTCCGGTGAATGGTTTTGGTGATCTCGCCAAAAACCCTCACCGAGGGCTCCCTCTGGCGGCCATACCGAGTAGATACAATGATCCTCCTTTGCGAGACCCGGAACCCCCAACTCAACTGTCCATAGCCTTGTTTACGTATAATTTTTTGAATGAAAATGCACAAGGAATGACACCTGCCCTACAGCACACCACTCCGAGTCCTCCGCATAGAGGTCTAGTTCGTTGGAAGGATGTCCTGTCAGGACAATGGCAAGGCCCTGACCCAGTGCTCAGCTGGGCCAGAGGCTCTGTTTGTGTCTTCCCCCAGGAACCAGGACGCCAGCCGGTGTGGATTCCGGAGAGACTGGTGAGAACCGTGACACCGCCCGGGGGCGCCGAGAAACTGCTGCCCGACAAGTCAGCAAGCTTTCGACCTGAACCATCAGGCCCGGTCTCCAGCCCTACTGATGATGGCGACGACCGAAAAGATGACAACAACAGTGCAAGTGACCCTCCGACCGAGTAGAAGAGAAACTAGCTTTAACCCCACTTTTCCCACTACGAGCTACTGTGGGACCAAGTCACCTCATGGTTCTCTTGGCCCAGGTTGACCACTTGGATTCTTTTAGCAGTGGGACTCTTAGTAACTCTGCTCATTGTTAAATGTTTGTTAGAACGCTTGTTCCAGACGCAGCAACAGCTACGCGTCACCACTATGTTGGCTATGTCACTTGCCCCTGATGCCCCTGGCGACACCCGCACCGTAGCCCTGTCCTCCCCCCCACTGCGTGGCCCGTCATGGCCACTCAAGGCGGGGCGCTCGAAAACAGGATCTGCTGCAAAGCCCATGGCCGTGTCCCGGGTGTAAAAGGCGGCACCAGAAGTCATAATTTTTGTCTAAAGGATGATCTCTACGGCGGAGTCACGGTCCTGGCCAGACTAGACTCCGGCCATTGCACAGAGACACCTAATGACGCTCTCGGCTCTGGTTGCCGCTCTCCTGCCCCCCTACATAACCCAGTTGCGAGGCGAAGCACTGCAGGGAGAGTCACGTTGTTTCCAGTTCACGGGCTCTCCGGTCTCTATATGAGGAGGCATTCTGGTTGGTGCCTAGCAAGCCTAGTCCAGACTCCCCAAAGCACCAAAACATGTAGTGGGCCGCTCAGGCCCACGGGAGCTCACTCATCAATGGAGACACTGGGTCAAAATAAAAAAGGGGGAGATGTGGAGAGCCGCCTCCCGGGTCAGGCCTAGTGGTCGCGCTGCAGCCTGCTCTAGAGTTCCCCCCGCCCATCGAGTGAGCCAAGATGGCGCCCGCATCCTGTTTCCGCGTATGACGCACGCGCCCACCAACCCTATCTTCCAATCACCTCTGTATACGTGGCACTAACCTATTGGGTTTGGGCACAGTATATAAGAGGTTACCCGGACAGGGTGGGTGGAGACGACCCACAGGGAGCCGTACCTGACGGCCGCATAGAGGTTGTTCCCCCGCGGGGTATCTTGTCCCGCGTGGAACCTGTAACAGAGAATGCAAGCTTAACTCCAGTAAAGGTCTGTGCTCACAACCGCCGCGTGCCTCGAACCCGTGTTTATCACTCGAGTTGGTTTGCCTGCGTCTGTCTCTTTCTCCCCTCCTGTTCCCTTCGCCGGCCGGGGATCAGAAGCCGAACGAGACGGCTGCGGACACTAGGGGTCTCCTATATTCCAGAAAATCTGGTCTTTACCTCTATTGTGTAGTTGCAGTCCTGTTTCCCCCTGATAGTCAGAGTCAATCACCCCAGCCAGTAGAGTAATCCCCTTTTTGGTTTGTTGATCCATGGGCATGAGTAGCCCAAAGTGACCAGGTAGCAGCCTTAGATTCCAGTTCAATGGAATCATTGTGGTTTCTCCTGGAGGATGGACTCCCCCTTCTGGAACTAAAACCTGTAGGCCAGCAGAGCTCAAGGTTGCAGGGACAAGAAGCAAAAATTTTCCTAGTGGATCACTAGGGGTAATGGTGAGTGGTGCTACTTCCATTTCTACCCCCTTGGTTCCTGGACCCGTGGAGCATAGCTATGGGAGAAATAGCACCATATAGTGGATACTGATTCAGAGCATACACAGCTTCCTGGAGAACATTACCCCAGCCCTGCAAAGTATTGGCACCTAGTTGGCACCGTAATTGAGTTTTCAAAAGGCCATTCCATCATTTTATCAATCCAGCTGCTTCCAGATGATAGGGAACATGGTAAGACAAGAGAATTACATGAGCATGTGCCCATTCCTGCACGTCATTTGCTGTGAATTGTTTTCCTTGATCAGAAGCAATGCTGTGTGGAATACCATCACAATGGATAAGGCATTCTGTAAATCCATGGATGGAAGTTTTGGCAGAAGCATTGTGTGCAGGGAAAGCAAACCCATATCCACAGTATGTGTCTATTCCAGTTAGAACAAATCGCTGCCCCTTCCATGAAGGGAGTGGTCCAATGTAGTGAACTTGCCACCATGTAGCTGGCTGGTCACCTCAGGGAATGGTACCATATTGGGGGCTGAGTGTGGGTTTCTGCTGCTGGCAGATTGGGTACTCAGCAGTAGCCACGTCAGCCATGGTGAGGGGAAGTCCATGTTGCTGAGCCCATGTATAACCTCCATCCCTACCACCATGACCACTTTATTCATGAGCCCATTGGACAATGACAGGAGTTGCTGGGGAAAGAGGCTGAATGGTAGCCACAGAACGGGTCATTTTATCTACTTGATTATTAAAATCTTCCTCTGCTGAATTTACCCTCTGGTGTGCATTTATATGTGACACAAATATCTTGTTTTTAGCCCACTTAGAAAGGTCTATCCACATACCTCTTTCCCAGACCTCTTTGTTACCAATTTTCTAATTATGGTCTTTCCAAGTCCCTGACAATCCAGCCAAACCATTAACACCAGTCCATGAATCAGCATACAAACACACTTCTGGCCACTTCTCCTTTTATGCAAAATGAACAACCAGGTACACTGCTGAAGTTCTGCCCACTGGGAAGATTTCTCCTCACCACTGTCCTTCAGGGACATCCTGGTAAGGGGTTGTAGTGTTGCAGCTGTCCACTTTTGGCAGGTACCCGTATATTGTGCAGAACTATCTGTAAACCAGGCCCAAGTTTTCTCTTTCTCAGTCAATTCACTGTCAGGAACTCCCCAAGAGGCCATAGTTCTGGTCTGGGAAAGAGAAGGTAATGTGGCAGGAATGGAGACCATGGGCATTTGGGCCACTTCCTCATGTAACTTACTTGTGCCTTCAGGACCTGCTCTGACCCTATCTCATATATACCTGTTCTAGTTTGCTAGTTGCTGGAATGCAATATTCCAGAAATAGAAGGCTTTTAAAAAGGGGAATTTGATAAGTTGCAAGTCAATTGTCTTTAGGCCATGGAAATATCCCAATTAAAGCAAGTCTATAGAAATGTCCAATCTAATGAATCCAAGGAAAGATACCTTGATTCAAGAAAGCTGATGAAATTCAGGGTTTCTCTCTCAAGTGAGAAGTCCCATGGTGAACACAGTCAGGGTTTCTCTCTCAGCTGGAAGAGCACATGGCGAGCACAGCATCATCTGCTAGCTTTCTCTCCTGTCTTCCTATTTCATGAAGCTCCCTGGGAGGCATTTTCCTTCATTTCCTAAGGTTGCTGGCTGGTGGACTCTCTGCTACTCATGACTATATCATTCTTACTGCTCTCTCTGAATCTCCCCCTTTCTCCAAAATGCTTCTTCTTTTATAGGATTCCAGTAAACTAATCAAAACCCACCTGGAATGGGTAGACACACATCTCCATCTAACCCAGTCTAACAACGACTCTTGATTGAGTCACATCTCCAGGGAGATAATCTAATTAAAGTTTCAAACACATAGTGCTGAATAGGGATTAGAAGAAAAGGCTGCCTTTACAAAATGGGATTAGGATTAAGACATGGTTTTTCTAGGGTACATACATCCTTTCAAACCTCTGGGCCCAAAAAAGACCTGTTTTTCTCATATACAAAATACACTAATTCCATCACAATATCAGAAATTCTTAAACCATTTCAGTAGCAATACAAATAAAATACTAAGTTAGAAACAGTACAAACTCCTATCAAAGCTAGTTACAGGCATAATCTGTTCTAAGGCAAAATTTTGTTCCTCGTTCTGGGCCTGTAAAAATTCAAGACAAGTTATTTGCTGCCAACATACAAAGGAGGAATAGTCATAGGATACACATACCCATTTCCATAGGGAGGAAGGAATACAGGGGTCATCTGACTCAAGCAGTCTCAAAAACCTGCAGGGCAAAGTCCATTAGATTTCAAAGTCTGAGAGTCATTTACCCTCAGGGCTTTAGGAAGTGGCAACCTCACCCTCTGGGGTCTCCCTTCCTGGAAGCCCAGAATTTTCAAGAACATTAATTTCTGATTTCTTTGTACCCAAGTTCAGGTCTCAGCTTATCTCTTTCCTGTCACATTTCACTATAAACTGTGAGAAGAAACCAGGCTGCACTTTCACATTTAATTTGGAGATCTTTCCTGCTAAATATCCAAGTTCATGGCTTTTAAAATCTGTCTTCCAGCCAAAGCCACTAGTCAATTTTGCCAGATTATCTGCCATTTTAAAACAAGGATCACCTTCCTTCCAGTCTGCAATAGCACATGCCTCATTTCTGTCTAGAGCCTGGCCAGAGGAATCTTTAGAGTCCACATTTCAACCAACAGTCTCTTCAGAGTATTCCAGGCCTTCTCTGTCAAGCTCCTCACAAGTCCTCTAAAGTCTTCCCCTTAGCCATTCAAAAAAACCATTCCAATATGTTTGGTATTTGCAAACTACAGCAGCACGCCACTCTTGGTACCAAAATCTGTTGTAGTTTGCTAGCTGCTGGAATGCAATATACCAGAAATGGAATGGCTTTTAAAAAGGAGAATTTAATAAGTTGCTAGCTTACAGTTTCTAGGCCATGGAAATGTCCCAATTAAAGTAAGTCTATAGAAATGTCCAATCTAAGGCATCCAGGGAATGATACCTTGATTCAAGAAGGCCAATGGAGTTCAGGGTTTCTCTCTCAAGTGAGAAGGCACATGGTGAACACAGTCAGGGTTTCTCTCTTGGCTGGAAGGGCACGTGGTGAACACAACATCCTCTGCTAGCTTTCTCCCCTGTCTTCCTGTTTCATGAAGCTCCCTAGGAGGCATTTTTCTTCTTCATTTCCAAAGGTCACTGGCTGGTGGACTCTCTGCTTCTCATGGCTATGTCATTCCTCTCTGCTCTCTCTGAACCTCCCCCTTTCTCCAAAATCCTTCCTCTTTTATAGGATTCCAGTAAACTAATCAAGACCCACCTGGATGGGTGGAGACACATCTCCAACTAATCCAGCTTAACAACCACTCTTGGTTGAGTCACATCTCCAGGGAGATAATCTAATTAAAGTTTCAAACATATAGTACTGAATAGGGATTAGAAGAAAAGGCTGCCTTTACATAATGGGATTAGGATTAATGCATGACTCTTCTAGAATACATACATCTGTTCAAACTGGCACAATACAATTTCCATTTTATGATAGAGTGCTGCTGTGCACACTCAACTTTATGTGTTGATGGGTCAGACATCAGCAAGCTCATGATAGGCAACTCTGTTTTCATGGTAACTTGGTGGCCCATGGTTAAGCATTAAGTCTCTGCTAAGGCCTAGTAGCAGGCAAAAAGCTGTTTCTCAAAAGGAAAATAGTTGTCTGCAGCAGATGGTAAGTCTTTGCTCCAAAATCTTAAGGGTCTGCATTATGATTCTCCTATAGGGGCCTGCCAAAAGCTCCAGACAGCATCTCTATTTGCCATTGGCACTTACAGCATCATTGGATCTGCTGGATCATATGGTCAAAGTAGTAGAGCAGCTTGGACCTGTCACAGAGCCTCCTCTTGTTCAGGTCCCCATTCAAAATTGTCAGCTTTTCTGGTCACTAGATAAATGGGCCAGAGTAGCAAACCCAAATGAGGAATATGTTGTCACCAAAATCCAAAGACACCAATCAACTAGGTTTTGTGCCTCTTTTTTGGTTGTAGGAGAGGCCAGTTGCAGTAACCTCTCTTTCACCTTAGAAGGGATATCTCAACAGGCTGCACACCACTGGAAACCTAGAAGTTTCACTGAGGTGGAAGGGCCCCTGTATTTTTGTTGGATTTATCTCCCATCCTCTGACATGCAAATGTCTTACCAATAAGTCTAGAGTATTTGCTACCTCTTGCTCACTAGGTCCAATCAACATGATATCATCAATATAATGAACTAGTGTGATGTCTTGTGGAAGAGAAAAATGACCAATGTCCCTGCAGACAAGATTATGACAAAGGGTTGGAGAGTTGATATATCCCTGAGGTAGGAGAGTTAAAGTATATTGCTGACCTTGCCAACTGAAAGCAAACTGTTTCTGGTGGTCCTTAGTAACAGCTATTGAGAAAAAAGCATTTGTCAGATCAATAGCTGCATACCAGGTACCAGGGGATGTATTGATTTGCTCAAGCAATGATACCACATCTGGAGCAGCAGCTGCAATTGGAGTTACCACCTGGTTGAGCTTACAATAATCCATTGTCATCCTCCAAGACCCGTGTGTATTCTGCACAGGCCAAACAGGAGAGTTGACTGGGGATGTGGTGGGAATCACCACCCCTGCATCCTTCAAGTCCTTAAGAGTGGCAGTAATCTCTGCAATCCCTCCAGGAATCTGGTATTGCTTCTGATTTATTATTTTGCTAGGTAGGGGCAGTTCTAGTGACTTCCACTTGGCCTTTCCTACCATAATAACCCTTACTCCATGAGTTAGACAATGTGTGGATTCTGCCAGTTTCTCAGTGTGTCTATTCCAATTATGCATTCTGGAACTGGGGAAATAACTACAGAATGGGTCTGGGGGCCCACTGGACCTACTGTGAGATGGACCTGAGGTAAAACCCCATTGATCACCTGACCCTCATAAGCCCCCACTCTGACTAGTGGACCAGAGTGAAGTTTTGGGTCTCCTGGAATTAATGTCACTTCTGAACCAGTGTCTAATAATCCCCAAAATATCTGATTATTTCCTTTTCTCCAATTCACAGTTACCCTAGTAAATGGCCATTGGTCACCTTGGGGAAGGCTTGGGGGAAGATTAACAGTATAAATTTGTGGCAGTGTAACAGGGTCTTCCCCCAAAGGGACATGTTTTCCCCCTCATTCAAGGGGTTCTGGGTCTGTATATTGGCTTAAGTCTGGAAATTGATTAAGGGGTGTGACTCTGCATTTTTGTAATTCAAGTTAGACTTCTGCTCACTTTTGACCTAGAACTCTTTTATTTATACAGCTCAAACAAGAATTTAGCAGACTGTACATCTATTGTACTTCTGGGTACCCCATGATCTACTAGCCAACTCCCATAAGTTTCTGGGAGTTCTATTATTTTGTCTCCTGTCTTGAGTCTGCTGTCTCTTATGATAGCCATGTCCACCTTGTCTATGGCGATTATCTATTGCCGCTTGGCTTCTGTCAATTCAGGATCTGGTCATCACCATTGTGTTTAAGGATTCCAGCTGTTCCCACAGTAATATCTGACCTACAGAGAAGTGCAACTACAGGTTTTCAGGGATGATGGCGATAGTCTCACAAATTTATTTCTCACAGTTCTGGTAAAAGGTGCATCCTCCGGACATTCCTGGGGTGTAAGAGCAGGCTTTGCATGAAAAATCCACTCTAACATTCTAATCTCTCTAAGCCTCTGGACCCCTCATCTACATTATACCATGGCAGTTCTGGCATTTCAATCTCAGGTAATGTTAGGCCACCTTTTTAAAACAAAACAAAACAAAACAAAAACAAAAACAAGAAATCTTTAATTTGTATTACATAACCACTAGGAAGTACATGCATGCTGCTGAAGTTAAAGGAAACATTTATGGTCAACCCTTTTTCACCTTTATAAGGTTTCAGCTCCCAACAGAATGCAGATATTTAAGCAGATGACAAAAGTAAAGGAAACCCTGTGTCAATTCATTCTCTCTACTGGAATTGACATGCAATGAATCTTTGCAAAGAAGTGAAAAAAAAAACACTTATTCAATAGCAAGTTGCTGTAAATTTTTAATAGTTCAATTTAAAGTGACTCTGCAGGTCAAGAATTAAACAAGATATTTAGGTAATATGGGTCCTCTCTTTGGAAATCATCAAATTAACTTTTGCTGTAGCTGAGAAGATGATTATCTTTGCTAGTCAGGAATGTGGGTGGTGCAGCTTGGTACATGCAGCTGTTTAGCATGCCAAAGTTATTTTTTTGTTCATCCAAGTGGCTAGCAAAACCACTATTGGTAAGAGCAAGTTATTAGCTTTTGAAAAAATGCTATCCAGTATATAAAATGGTATTAGACAAAAATAAGTGAGTATATGAAAGTTCTAGAAGGCATCCAGTGCCCACACCACTTTGATTGCATTTAAAATCTTCTCAGAAAATAATTACTTTTCTGAATCACTTTATCTAAAGAAACAAAGTCTAATGAATAAACCTGAATTTGGTATTCACCTAGCATGTGACCCTTTCTATCTAGTATCATTGAGATTTATGCTTTCTCATGTCAACTATAATATTAATTACAGCTGAATCCAAGACTTAAAGTTGTTATTAGGTCAGTTTGAGGTAATATCATACCATATTTTATTAATGCTTTTAGGAACATAAGTAAAACTTGGACTCTCTTTTAAAATTACATGATACATTTATTAGATTAAGAAAAAGTTAGGGGGGCCAAGATGGTGGCTTAGCAATTTGCGCATTTTAGTTCATCCTCCAGAACAACTACTAAATAACCAGAAATAGTACAGAACAGCTCCCAGAGACACGTCAGTGACCGGACACACAGCGTACCCCAGTCTGGACCAGCTGGACCAGCTGCAAGACTCCCCAGAACCATGAGTTCCCCAAGACACAGCAGTCGGCACCCCTCCCCCACAGGCGGCTTCCTAGAGGGAAAGGAAAGAGACTCTAAACCTGGTCAAGAGTTCGCTCATTGGGCTCATAGAAAAGAGGAAAGGGGAGGAAACAGAGGTTTTAGTGGCTCTGTTTCTACGGAGACTTGGCAACCTCTGGATTCAGCAGCGGGACTTCTCAGGCTGCAACTGCCCTAGGTATAGGCAGAAACGGGTTGCTTTCAGGGCTGTCTCCCACCTGTGCCTTCCCCAGGGGAGGGGTGAAGCTCAACTCAGGTGGAATCCCTCTCTCAAAGAATTCAGACCCCAGGGCTTGGCAATTTGAAGCCATTAAAATCAGCCTACAACCTCTCCTCCATCTCCACCATGGCCCCAGCAGGGAGAGTCTTCCAAAGTTAAAAGTGCCGCAACATCTTTTGCTGGTGTGACCCACAAGCAGACGCGCCACATACTGGACAGGATAAGAAAAACAGAGCCCAGAGACTTCACAGGAAAGTCTTTTAACCTGCTGGGTCTCACCCACAGGGAACTGAAGCAGGTGACTCCTTCCTCCTGATAGGAGGCCAGTTTAGTCCGGGAAAACCCGGCTGGAGTCTTTAATACCTACGTAGACCCTCCTAAGGGTGGGGAGGGAAAAGGCACCATACAAGCAGGGCAAGAAACAAGAAAACAAGAACTGAAAAATTATCCTCTGTTAAACAAAACCTAAGCTAGAGGTCCAGAAAAAGCTGAACTGAAGGTCAAAGAACAGATAGACAACAAATTCATCTATCAAGAAAACCCTAGGTAAGAGAAGTGAAAGCAATCTCCAGAATAAACTAATTAAGGTAAATAAATGTCTAGATGGCAGCAAAAAATAACAAATCACACCAGGAAAATTGAAGATATGGCCCAGTCAAAGGAACAAATCAATAGTGCAAATGAGATAATAGAGCTGAAACAACTAATTCAGAATGTACGAACAGATATGGAAAACCTCATCAAAAACCAAATCAATGAATTGAGGGAGGATATGAAGAAGGCAAGGAATGAACAAAAAGAAGAAATGGAAATTCTGAAAAAGCAAATCACGGAACTTATGGGGATGAAAGGTACAATAGAAGAAATGAAAACCTACAATGGTAGATTTCAAGAGACAGAGGTTAGGATTAGTGAACTGGAGGACAGGACATCAGAAGTCCGATGAGATACAGAAACTATAGGGAAAAAAATATGAGCAGAGACTCACGAAACTGAATGATAATATGAAGCACACAAATATACATGCTGTGGGTGTCCTGGAAGGAGAAGAGAAGGGAAAAGGTGGAGAAAAACTAATGGAAGAAATTATCACTGAAAATTTCCCAACTCTTATGAAAGACCTAAAATTACAGATCCAAGTTATGCAGCATTCCCCAAAGAGAATAGATCCCAATACATGTTCTCGAAGACACTTACTAGTCAGAATGTCAGAGGTCAAAGAGAAAGAGAAGATCTTGAAAGCGGCAAGAGAAAAGCAATCCATCACCTACAAGGGAAACCCAATAAGACTATGTGTAGATTTCTCAGCAGAAACCATGGAGGTGAGAAGACAGTGGGATGATATATTTAAATTACTAAAAGAGAAAAACTTCCAACCAAGAATTCTATACCCAGCAAAATTGTCCTTCAAAAATGAGGGAGAAATTAAAACATTTTCAGACAAAAAAATCACTGAGAGAATTTGTGACCAAGAGACCAGCTCTGCAAGAAATACTAAAGGGAGTACTAGAGACAGATACGAAAAGACAGAAGAGAGAGGTGTGGAGAAGAGTGTAGAAAGAAGGAAAATTAGATATGACATATAAAATACAAAAGGCAAAATAGTAGAGGAAAATACTACCCAAACAGTAATAACACTAAATGTTAATGGATTGAACTCCCCAATCAAAAGACATAGGCTGGCAGAATGGATTAAAAAGCAGGATCCTTCCATATGCTGTCTACAGGAAACACATCTTAGACCAAAAGATAAACACAGGTTGAAAGTGAAAGGTTGGGAAACAATATTTCATGCAAATAACAACCAGAAAAGAGCAGGAGTAGCTATATCAATAACCAACAAATTAGACTTCAAATGTAAAACAGTTAAAAGAGACAAAGAAAGATACTATGTACTAATAAAAGGAACAATTCAACATGAAGACATAACAATTATAAATATTTATGCACCGAACCAGAATGCCCCAAAATACATGAGGCAAACACTGAAAAGGGAAACAGACACATCTACCATAATGGTTGGAGACTTCAATTACCCACTCTCATCAATGGACAGGACATCTAGACAGAGGATCAATAAAGAAACAGAATTTGAATATTACAATAAATGAACTAGACTTAACAGACATTTATAGGACATTACTCCCCACAACAGCAGGATACACATTTTTCTCAAGTGCTCATGGATCATTCTCAAAGATAGACCATATGCTGGGTCACAAAGCAAGTCACGACAAATTTAAAAAGATTGAAATCATACACAACACCTTCTCAGATCATAAGGGAATGAAGTTGGAAATCAATAATAGGCAAAGCACCAGAAAATTCACAAATATGTGGAGGTTCAACAACACACTCTTAAACAACCAGTGGGTCAAGGAAGAAATTACAAGAGAAATCAGTAAATATCTCAGGGCAAATGAAAATGAAAACACAACATATCAAAACTTATGGGATGCAACAAAGGCAGTGCTAAGAGGGAAAATTTATTGCCCTAAATGCCTATATCAAAAAAGAAGAAAGGGCAAAAATACAGGAATTAACTGTCCACTTGGAAGAACTGGAGAAAGAACAGCAAACTAATCCCAAAGCAAGCAAAAGGAAAGAAATAACAAAGATCAGAGCAGAAATAAATGAAATTGAGAACATGAAAACAATTGAGAAAATCAATAAAACCAGAAGCTGGTTCTATGAGAAAATCAATAAGATTGATGGGCCCTTAGCAAGATTGACAAAAAGAACAGATAGGATGCAAATAAATAAGATCAGAAATGGAAGAGGAGACATAACCACTGACCCCACAGAAATAAAGGAGGTAATAACAGGATACTTTGAACAACTTTATGCCAATAAATACAACAATGTAGATGAAATGGACAACTTCCTAGAAAGGCATGAACAACCAACTTTGACTCAAGAAGAAATAGATGACCTCAACAAACCAATCACAAGTAAAGAAATTGAATCAGTCACTCAAAAGCTTCCCAAAAAGAAAAGTCCAGGACCAGACGGCTTCACATGTGAATTCTACCAAACATTCCAGAAAGAATTAGTACCAATCCTGCTCAAACTCTTCAAAAAAATTGAAGTGGAGGGAAAGCTACCTAATTCATTCCATGAAGCCAACATCACCCTCATACCAAAACCAGGCAAACATATTACAAAAAAAGAAAACTACAGACCAATCTCTCTAATGAATATAGATGCAAAAATCCTCAACAAAATTCCAGCAAATCGAATCCAGCAACACATTAAAAGAATTATATATCATGACCAAGTAGGATTCATCCCAGGTATACAAGGATGGTTCAACATAAGAAAATCAATTAATGTAATACACCATGTCAACAAATCAAAGCAGAAAAATCACATGATCATCTCAATTGATGCAGAGAAGGCATTTGACAAAATTCAACATCCTTTTCTGTTGAAAACACTTCAAAGGATAGGAATACAAGGGAATTTCCTTAAAATGATAAAGGGAATATATGAAAAACCCACAGCTAATATCGTCCTCAATGGGGAGAAACTGAAAACTTTCCCCCTAAGATCAAGAACAAAACAAGGATGTCCACTGTCACCACTGTTATTCAACATTGTGTTGGAAGTTCTAGCCAGAGCAATTAGACAAGGAAAAGAAACACAAGGCATCAAAATTGGAAAGGAAGAAGTAAAACTATCACTGTTTGCAGATGATATGATACTATATGTCGAAAACCCTGAAAAATCCACAGCAAAACTACTAGAACTGTTAAACAAGTACAGCAAAGTGGCAGGTTACAAGATCAACATTCAAAAATCTGTAGTGTTTCTATACACTAGTAATGAACAAGCTGAGAGGGAAATCAAGGATAAATTCCATTTACAATTGCAACTAAAAGAATAAAATACTTAGGAATAAATTTAACTAAAGAGACAAAAGACCTATACAAAGAAAACTACAAGAAACTGTTAAAAGAAATCACAGAACACCTAAATAAATGGAAGGGCATACCGCGTTCATGATTGGAAGACTAAATATAGTTAAGATATCAATTCTACCTAAATTGATTTGCAGATTCAATGCAATACCAATCAAAATCCGAACAACTTACTTTTCATAAACAGAAAAACCAATAAGCAAATTTATCTGGAAGGGCAGGGTGCCCCGAATTGCTAAAAGTATCTTGAGGAAAAAAAACGATGCTGGAGGTCTCACACTGCCAGACTTTAAGGCATATTATGAAGCCACAGTAGTCAAAACAGCATGGTACTGGCATAAAGGTAGATATGTTGACCAATGGAATCAAATAGAGTGCTCAGATATAGACCCTCTCATCTATGGACATTTGATCTTTGATAAGGCAGTCAAGCCAACTCATCTGGGACAGAACAGTCTCTTCAATAAATGGTGCCTAGAGAACTGGATATCCATATGCAAAAGAATGAAAGAGGACCCGTATCTCACACCCTATACAAAAGTTAACTCAAAATGGATCAAAGATCTAAACATCAGATCTAAGACCATAAAACAATTAGAGGAAAATGTAGGGAAATATCTTATAAATCTTATAATTGGAGGTGGTTTTATAGACCTTATACCTAAAGCAAGAGCACTGATGAAAGAAAAAAATAAATGGGAACTCCTCAAACTAAACACTTTTGTGCATCAAAGAACTTCATCAAGAAAGTAGAAAGACAGCCTACACAATGGGAGGCAATATTTGGAAAAGACATATCAGATAAAGGTCTAGTATCCAGAATTTATAAAGAGATTGTTCAAGTCAACAACAAAAAGACAGCCAATCCAATTACAAAATGGGAAAAAGACTTGAACAGACAACTCTCAGAAGAGGAAATACAAATGGCCAAAAGGCACATGAAGAGATGTTCAACGTCCCTGGCCATTAGAGAAATGCACATCAAAACCACAATGAGATATCATCTCACACCCACCAGAATGGCCATTATCAACAAAACAGAAAATGACAAGTGCTGGAGAGGATGTGGAGAAAGAGGCACACTTATTCACTGTTGTTGGGAATGTCAAATGGTGCAACCACTGTGGAAGGCAGTTTGGCAGTTCCTCAAAAAGCTGAATATAGAATTGCCATATGACCCAGCAATACCATTGCTAGGTATCTACTCAGAGGACATAAGAGCAAAGACACAAATGGACACTTGCACACCAATGTTTATAGCAGCATTATTTACAATTGCAAAGAGATGGAAACAGCCAAAATGTCCATCAACAGACGAGTGGCTAAACAAACTGTGGTGTATACATATGATGGAATACTATGCAGCTTTAAGACAGAATAAATTTATAAAGTATGTAACAACATGGATGAACCTTGAGAACATTATGCTGAGTGAGACTAGCAAAAAACTAAAGGAAAAATACTGTATGGTCTCACTGATATGAACCGACATTAGTGAATAAACTTGGAATATGTCGTTGGTAATAGAGACCATCAGGAGATAGAAATAGGGTAAGATATTGGGTAACTGGAGCTGAAGGGATACAGACTGTGCAACAGGACTGGATACAAAAACTCAGAAATGGACAGCACAATACTACCTAACTGTAATATAATTATGTTAAAATACTGAATGAAGCTGCATGTGAGAATGATAGAGGAAGGAGGGCTGGGGACATAAATGAAATCAGAAAGAAAGATAGATGTTAAAGATTGAGATGGTATAATCTAGGAATGCCTAGAGTGTATAATAATAGTGAAATGTAAGGCACAATTTTTAAAATGTTTTTGCATGAGGAAGAACAAAGGAATGTCATTATTGCAGGGTACTGAAAATAGATGGTAATTAATATTTTAAAATGTCACCTTATGTGTGAGTCTAAAGCAAAAAATGTTTATTTGGTACAAAATTTATATTTTGACTAGTGCATTTCCTAATATAACTTATGTAGATAGTTTGATTGAATGCCATAAGTACTTGGAATCTCAGGTAGGACATGAGATTTTGCTGGTTTGTCCAGAGTGATGCCCTGATGAATCCCAGAGTGATTCAATCAGTGAGTGGAAAAGTATCTGCAAAGCCCCCTTCAGGGAGAGAACAGGGAGAAATTCAACTTCTCCAAGTTGAATTCTTGATATTCTCACAAGCAGTGTGGACAACCAAAGCTATAGGCAGAGCACCCAGTCTTGGGGTTTGTTCATATGAAATTTAACCCCGCAAAGGATAGGTCAAGTCTACTTAAAATTTAGGCCTAAGAGTCACCCCCAAGAGAGCCTCTTCTGTTGCTCAGATGTGGCCCCTCTCTCCAGCCAACAACGAGCAGTCTCACCACCCTCCCCCTCTCTGTGTGGGACATGACTCCCAGGGGTGTGGACCTTCCTGGCAACGTGGGGCAGAGATCTTGGAATGAACAGAGACTCAGCATCAAGGGATTGAGAAAACCTTCTCAACCAAAAGGGGGGAGAGTGAAATGAGACAAAGTGTCAATGGCTGAGAGATTCCAAACAGAGTCGAGAGGTTATCCTGGAGGTCATTCTTATGCATTAAGTAGATATCACCCTGTTATTCAAGATGCAATGGAGAGGCTGGAGGGAACTGCCTGAAAATGTAGAGCTTTGTTCCAGTAGCCATGTTTCTTGAGGATGATTGAATAATGATATAGCTTTCACAATGTGACTGTGTGATTGTGAAAACCTTGTGTCTGATGCTCCTTTTCTCTACCTGTCAACAAAGGAGTAGAACATATGGAATAAAAATAAATAATAGGGGGAAAAAATGCTAAAATAAATTTAGTTTAAATGCTAGTGATCAATGAAAGCAAGGGGTAAGGAGTATGGTAGGTATAATCTTTTTTTTTCTCTTTCCTGTGTTCGTTTTATTTCTTTTTCTGAATTAATGCCAATGTTCTAAGAAATGATGAATATGCAACTAAGTGATGATATTGTGAATTACTGATTATGCATGTTGCTTTATTTTGTTTCTTTATTTTTTTAATTAATAAATAAATTTAAAAATATATAATAAATAAATAAATAAATAACTTTTTTTAAAAAAAAGAGAAAGTTAGGACTTCTGGGTCAAGATGGCAGCTTAACAATGTGCGCATTTTAGCTCGTCCTCCAGAAAAACTACTAAATAACCAGAAACAGTACAGAACAGCTCCTGGGGCCACATCAGTGACCGGACACACAGTGTACCCCAGTCTGGACCAGCTGGACCGGCTGCGAGCCCCCCCAGAACTGTGAGTTCCCAAAGCTGCGGTGGCCAACGCCCCTCCCCCGTAGGCTGCCTTCCAGAGGGGAAAAGAAAGACACTTTACCAGCAGCTGGGGTTGAGCCCAACTAAACACAAATTGTGGAATTAATTAACAAATTCTGACTACTAAAAATAGGCCCCCAGTTTAGGTGAACCTGGTCAAAGCAGAGGTTACTTATATTTGCCCCAGCACCAAGGGGGCAGGGCTGATGGAAAAAGAGGGAAAAAAAAAAGAAGGAAACAGAGGTTTTTGTGGCTGTGTTTCTACAAAGGCTTGACTGCCTTTGGATACAGCGGCAAGACTTCTCAGGCTGCAACTGCCCCAAGCATAGGCAGAAGCAAACTTGTTTGGGGGCTTTTCTGGAACCTGTGCCTTCCCCAGGGGAGGGGTGAAGCCCAACTCAGGTGGAATCCCTCCCTCAAGGAATTTTGACCCCAGGGCTTGGTGATTTGAAGCCATTAAAACCAGCCTACAACCTCTCCTCTGTCTCCACCACGGCCCCAGCAGGGAGAGTCTTACAAAGTTAAAGGTACCACATCATCTTATGCTGGTGGAACCTGCAGGCAGACAAGCACCACATACTGGGCAGGATAAGAAAAACAGAGCCTAGAGACTTCACAGGAAAATCTTTCAACCTGCTGGGTCTCACCCTCAGGGAAAACTGATGCAGGTGACTCTTTCCTCCTGATAGGAGGCCAGTTTGGTCTGGGAAAATTCGGCTGCGGTCTATAATACCTAAATAGACCCTCCCAAGGGGGGGGGGGGAAAGGCACCATATAAGCAGGGCAAGACACAAGAAAACAAGAACTGAAAAATTACCCTCTGTTAAACAAAACCTAAGCTAGAGGTCTGGAAAAAGCTGAACTGAAGGTCAAAGAACAGATAGATAACAAATTCATCTATCAAGAAAACCCTAGGTAAGAGAAGTGAAAGCAATCTCCAGAATAAACTAATTAAGGTAATTAAATGCCTAGACGCCAGCAAAAAATAACAAATCACACTAGGAAAATTGAAGATATGGCCCAGCAAAGGAACAAATCAACAATTTAAATGACATACAGGAGCTGAAACAACTAATTCAGAATGTACGAACAGATATGGAAAACCTCATCAAAAACCAAATCAATGAATTGAGGGGGGATATAAAGAAGGCAAGGAATGAACAAAAAGTAGAAATCAACTGTCTGAAAAAAACCATCACAGAACTTATGGGAATGAGAGGCAAGGTAGAAGAGATGAAAAAGCAATGGAAACTTACAATGGTAGATTTTGAGAGACAGAACATAGGATTAGTGAACTGGAGGATGGAACATCTGAAATCTGGAAAGAAAAAGAAAATATAGGGGAAAAATGGAAAAATATGGGCAGGGACTCAGGGAATTGAAAGACAGTATGAAGCGCACGAACATACATGTTGTGGGTATCCCAGAAGAAGAAGAGAAGGGAAAAGGAGGAGAAAAACTAATAGAGGAAATTATCACTGAAAATTTCCCATCTCTTATGAAAGACATAAAATTGCAGATCCAAGAAGTGCAGCATACCCCAAAGAGAATAGATCCAAACAGGCATACTCCAAGACATTTGCTAGTCAGAATGTCAGAGGTCAAAGAGAAAGAGAGGATCTTGAAAGCAGCAAGAGAAAAGCAATCCATCACCTACAAGGGAAACCCAATAAGTCTATGTGTAGATTTCTCAGCAGAAACCATGGAGGCAAGAAGAAAGTGGGATGATATATTTAAATTATTAAAAGAGAAAAACTGCCAACCAAGAATTCTATATCCAGCAAAATTGTCTTTCAAAAATAAGGGAGAAATTAAAACATTTTCAGACAAAAAAATCACTGAATTTGTGACTAAGAGACCAGCTCTGCAAGAAATATTAAAGGGAGCACTAGAGACAGATATGAAGACAGAAGAGAGAGGTGTGGAGAAGAGTGTAGAAAGGAAGACTATGAGTAAAGGTAAAAAGAAGGAAAATTAGGTATGACATATAAAATCTAGAAGGCAAAATAGTAGAAGAAAGTACTACCCATGCAGTAATAACACTGACTGTTAATGGATTAAACTCCCCAATCAAAAGACATAGACTGGCAGAATGGATTAAAAACAAGACCTATCTATATACTGTCTCTATTCAAAGGACATGAGGGCAAGGACACAAACAGACATTTGTACACCAATGTTTATAGCAGCATTATTTACAATTACCAAGAGATGGAAGCAGCCAAAATGCCCATCAACAGATGGTTGGCTAAACAAATTGTGGCATTTACATAAGATGGAATATTATCCAGCTGTAAGACAGAATAAAGTTATGAAGTATGTAACAACATGAATGGACCTTAAGGACATTATGCTGAGTGTGATTAGCCAGAAACAAAAGGACAAATACTGTATGGTCTCACTGATATGAGCTAGTGAATAAACTTGGAACATTTTGTTGGTAACAGACACCATCAGGAGATAGAAATAGGGTAAGATATTGGGTAATTGGAGCTGAAGTGATACAGATTGTGTAACAGGACTGAATATAAAAACTCAGAAATGGATAGCATAATATTACCAAACTGTAATACAATTATGTTAAAACGCTGAATGAAGCTGCATGTGAAAATGATAGAGGGAGGACAGCTGGTATGATCTAGGAATGCCTGAGTGTATAATGATAGTGACTAAATGTACTAATTTTAAAAATGATTTTGCATGAAGAACAAAAGAATGTCATTACTGCAGTGTGCTGAAAATAGGTGGTAATTAATATTTTAAAATTTCAACTTATGTGTGAAACTAAAGCAAAAAATGTTTATTTGGTACAAATTTATATTTTGACTAGTGCATCTCCTAATATAACTTATGCAGATAGTTGGTTGAACACCTTAAGTACGTGGAACTTTGGGTAGGACATGAGATTTTGTTGGTTTGTTCAGGTGATTCCCTGATGAATCCCAGAGTGACATGATCAGTGAGTGGAAAAGTATTTGCAAAGACCCTGTTCTAGTTTGCTAGCTGCCGGAATGCAACACACCAGAGACGGATTGGCTTTTAATAAAAGGGGATTTATTTTGTTGGTTCTTCAGAGGAAAGGCAGCTAACTTTCCACTGAGGCTCTTTTCTTACGTGGAAGGCACAGGATGGTCTCTGCTGGTCTTCTCTCCAGGCCCCTGGGTTCCAACAACTTTCCCCAGGGTGATTTCTTTCTCCACCTCCAAGGGCCCGGGCTGAGCTGCAAGTGCTGAGATGAGGAATGCCAAGCTGCTAGACTGTGCTACATTGCGTTCTCTCATTTAAGCACCAGCCAATTAAGTCAAACATCACTCATTGCAGCAGACACGCCTCCTAGCCGACTGCAGATGTAATTAGCAACAGATGAGATTCACCTACCATTGGCTCATGTCCACAGCAACAGAACTAGGTGCTTTCACCTGGCCAAGTTGACAACTGAATCTAACTACCACAGACCCCTTCAGGGAATGGTGAGAATGGGGGAAAACTCAACTTCCCCAAGTTGAATTCTTGATATTCTCACAAGCAGTGTGGACAACCAAAGCTATAGGCTGAACCCCCAGTCTTGGGGTTTGTTCATATGAAACTTAACCCCACAGGGGATAGGTCAAGCCTACTTAAAATTAGGCCTAAAAGTCACCCTCAAGACAACCTCTTTTTTTTTTTTAATTTTTCTTTTTTAATTTTTTACATGGGCAGGCACCAGGAATTGAACCCGGGTCCTCTGGCATGGCAGGCGAGCATTCTTGCCTGCTGAGTCACCATGGCCCACCCAAGACAACCTCTTTTGTTGCTCAGATGTGGCCTCTCTCTCCAGCCAACAACAAGCAAACTCACCACCCTCCCCCTGTCTACATGGGACATGACTCCCAGGGGTGTGGATCTTCCTGGCAACATGAGAGAGAAATCCTAGAATGAGCTGAGACTCAGCATCAAGGGATTGAGAAAAACTCTAGAATGAGCTGAGACCCAGCATCAAGGGGTTGAGAAAACCTTCTCAACCAAAAGGGGGAAGAGGGAAATGAGACAAAGTGTCAATGGCTGAGAGATTCCAAACAGAGTCAAGAGGTTATCCTGGAGGTTATTCTTACGCATTAAGTAGATATCACCTTGTTATCCAAGATGTAATGGAGAGGCTGGAGAAAACTGCCTGAAAATGTAGAGCTGTGTTCCAGTAGCCATGTTTCTTGATGATGATTGCATAATGATATAGCTTTCACAATGTGACTGTGTGATCATGAAAACCTTGTGTCTGATGCTCCTTTTATCTACCTTGTCAACAGATGAGTAGAACATATGGAATAAAAAAAATAATAGGGGTAACAAATGTTAAAATAAATTTAGTTTGAAATGCTAGTGATCAATGGAAGGGAGGGATAAGGGGTATGGTATGTAAAATTTTTTTTCTGTTTTTGATTTATTTTTCTGTTGTCTTTTTATTTCTTTTTCTGAATTGATGCAAATGTTCTGGGAAATGATCATGATGATGAATATGTAACTATGTGATGATACTGTGAACTGCTGAGTGTATGTGTTGGGAATATTTGTGCTTCTTTCTTGTAATTTCTTTTTTGATTAATAAAAAAATCTTTAAAAGTTAGAATACATCTCTAGTGTCTACAAAGTCCTCAATAGCAATCTGAGGTCTGTATTTACATATTATGATCAGTTAAATTGTTTTGATACAATGCCTTGAGACTCTGAAAGGGAACATGGTTCAATGGCAAGAAGGGCTAAAAAGATAGTCAACTATGAATAAACCTGAAAGTAGGGAAAAGGGGAAACAGTTAAAGAAGACAGTGTCAACAAGGACACAAACTTCAAAAGTGAATCTATAGGAAATGCATAGAGGGTACATATCAAGAACAGATACAAATAAAGAGGACAGCAACTAAATACATTCCAGGAAAACTAATCTCCACAAGTTCTAGTGTTGGAGTCAAGAACTTTGTTTGATTCCAGAGTTTTCATTTACTATAAACCCTTGAATTATAGTCCAAAGAAGCTCTAGAAATCTGTTCTAGTTTGCTAGATGCTGGAATGCAATATACCAGAAACGGAATGGCTTATAAAAAGGGGAATTTAATAAGTTGCTAGTTTACAGTTGTAAGGCTGAGAA
Organism: Tamandua tetradactyla; assembly: GCF_023851605.1. Lineage (NCBI taxonomy): Eukaryota > Metazoa > Chordata > Mammalia > Pilosa > Myrmecophagidae > Tamandua > Tamandua tetradactyla. The sequence goes on along the minus strand of NC_135331.1, from coordinate 57,155,146 downwards.
AATGTCCCAATTAAAACAAGTCTATAGAAATGTCCAATCAAAGGCATCCAGGGAAAGATACCTTGGTTCAACAAGGCTGATGAAGTTCAGGGTTTCTCTTTCAAGTGGAATGGCACATGGTGAACACAGTCAGAATTTCTCTCACATCTGGAAAGGTACATGGCAAACACAGTCAGTGTTCCTCTTTCATCTGGAAGGGCACATGGCAAACATAGCATCATCTGCTAGCTTCTTCTCCTGGCTTCCAGTTTCATGAAACTCCCCGGGAGGCATTTTCCTTCTTCATCTCCAAAGGTCACTGGCTGGTGGACTCTCTGCTTCATGGTGCTGCAGCATTCTCTGCTCTCTCTGAATCTCCCATTCTCCAAAATGTTTCCTCTTTTATAGGACTCCAATAAACCAATCAAGACCCACCCATTATGTCATCACCTAATCCAGTTTAACAGCCACTCTTGATTAAATCACATCTCCAGTGAGATTATCTGATTACAGTTTCAAATATACAGTATTGAATTGGGATTATTCTACCTTTATGAAATGGGATTTTGATTAAAACATGGATTTTCTAGGGGGCATACTTCCTTTCAAACCAGCACAACTTCCAAGGAAGCACTAGACATCCAAGGTGACAAAGGAAAATCATAATTGATTCTGAAAAAGCCCTTCAGTTATCAGAAGATAGAATTATCAGCTCTTCAGGGAATCTTGTCATTTCTAACCATACATAATCAGCTCTTTCCAAAAACTTCAAACGGCAGAATTTCTTGGCCTTTTGCTATCCCAATTATTCTCATTCTCTGCTGAGTATATGAATAATTTTTGCTTGCATACTTCTTTTAACAATGTGACCCAAATAAACCTAAAATTAGATCTCAACCGAGCAGTAGAGAACACATTGATATTATTTTAGAAAAAGTATTTTATCAATGCATTTCAGGTAATATTACTTTATCTTTTCTGGTAACCAAATCAAACAATTGTGTTGTATTGAAATCTGAATTAATACAGGACATTCAGTGCTTTAACTAGGTTTATAATTGCATCATCTATATAGCATTTGTATATCCAAGTATTTGGCAAATCCTTGAAGAAGCCTTAAATCTATCCCACTACAAGGCATGATGCCTTTGTGTGTCCAATATTTAGTCTTTGTATGGATGACAGAATGATCACTGAGAAATTCAAAGCTAAATTGAACACACACATACACATATGGCATTGTATTATATCACTCAACCACTTAACAACATGTATAAAGTATGCAGTTAAGAAATATCTTCTTTTACAATACATATGTGAATTCTACTCCACAATTCTTTAAAACTCTAAGAAACTAATGCATACATTCAAATGTGTTTCAATATTAAGCCCATTGACATGTAAAGAAAGAACCACTTTCTGCCCAGCATTTATTTATGTCACCTTTTTTTTCAAATACATCTTCATACCATGTCACTATTTTTTTTTTACCATATGATCATTCCATTCTTGATATATAATCAGTAACTCACAATATCATCACATAGTTGTATATTCATCATCATGATCATGTCTTAGAACATCTGCATCAATTCAAAAAAAGAAATAAAAAGAAAAGAGAAAAAAAATTCATGCATTCCATATCCCTTACCCCTCCCTTTCACTGATCACTAGCATTTCAATCTACTAAATTTATTTTAACATTTGTTCCCCCATTATTATTTTTTATTTTTAATCCTTATGTTTTACTCATCTGTCCATAAGGTAGTTAAAAGGAGCATCAGACACAAGGTTTTCATAATCACACAGTCACACTGCGAAAGCTATATCATTATACAATCATCTTCAAGAAACATGGCTACTGGAACACAGCTCTACATTTTAAGGCAGTTCCCTCCAGCCTCTCCGTTACACCTTAAATAAAAAGGTGATATCTATTTAATGCGTAAGAATAACCTCCAGGATAACCTCTCAACTCTGTTTGGAATCTCTCAGTCATTGACACTTTATTTTGTCTCATTTCTCCCTTCCCCCTTTTGGTCGAGAAGGTTTTCTCAATCCCTTGGTGCTGAGTCCCAGCTCATTCTAGGATTTATGTCCCACATTGCCAGGAAGGTCCACACCCTTGGGAGTCATATCCCATATAGAGAGGGGGAGGGCAAAATCTCATACCCTACTCAAGGTTCTATGTACTTATGGTGTTCAACTAAGCTGTCCACATAAGTTATATTAGGAAATGCACTAGTCAAAATATAAACTTTGTACCAAATAATTTTTTGCTTTATCCTCAAGCATAAGTTTTAAAATATTACTGTCTATTTTCAACACCCTGCATTACTGACATTCCTTTGTTCTTCCTCATGCAAAACATTATTAAATTTGTACATTTAGTCACTATCATTATACATGTTAGGCATTCCTAGATTATACCATCACAGTCTTTATCATATATTTTTCCTTCTGATTTCATTTGTGCCCCCAGGCATCCTTCCTCTATCATTCTCATATTCAGCTTCATTCAGTGTTCTAACATTATTGCATTATAGTTTGGTAGCATTGTGCTATCCATTTCTGAATTTTTACATTCAGTCCCTGTTCTAGTTTGCTAGCTGCCGGAATGCAACACACCAGAGACGGATTGGCTTTTAATAAAAGGGGATTTATTTTGTTGGTTCTTCAGAGGAAAGGCAGCTAACTTTCCACCGAGGTTCTTTCTTACGTGGAAGGCACAGGATGGTCTCTGCTGGTCTTCTCTCCAGCCCCCTGGGTTCCAACAACTTTCCCCAGGGTGACTTCTTTCTGCATCTCCAAGGGCATGGGCTGAGCCGCGAGTGCTGAGATGAGGAATGCCGAGCTGCTTGGCTGTGCTACATTGCGTTCTCTCATTTAAGCACCAGCCAATTAAGTCAAACGTCACTCATTGCAGCAGACACGCCTCCTAGCCGACTGCAGATGTAATTAGCAACAGATGAGGTTCACCTACCATTGGCTCATGTCCACAGCAACAGAACTAGGTGCCTTCACCTGGCCAAGTTGACAACTAATCTAACTACCACATGCCCACCCCTTGTCAACTTGGCAACTACGCACATCACCTTAAACAGGTGCAAAAAATTCTCTTCTTGCTGTGGACCTGTGAATCTCAAAACAAGTCCGGTGCCAATATGCAAAGGAGGATATTCACAGGATACAGATTTTCATTTCCATAGGGAGAAACTGGAAGAAACACAGATGTAAAACCTGCAGGGCAAGCGCCATGGGATTTCAAAGTCTGAAAGTCATTCATCCTTTGGCTATAGGAAGTGGCAGTCCCACCCCTTCCAAGGGCCTATGCAGTGGCCGGCCTCTTTCCAAATCAACCTCGGGGAACATTGAGGAGACCACCTCTGGGCTCCACTCTCTCCAGGCATCAGGGCCACCCCTGGGCTCTCTGCCATTTCTAGGGCACACGCTTAACCCCTCCACAGGGTGGCAGCCAGGCTCTCCCAGTCCCCCAAGGAGTATGCTCTGCCTTCTCCAAGGCCTGAGGCTGCGCAACTCTTCCACTGCAATGAGAGGGGAGATTCATCCGCGCCCTTCAGGGTAAACTCACCCTCTCCATGTATATGGTTGGGTCCACTCTCCTGGCCGAGGTTTCTTGGCTTCAGACCCGAACTTCCATGGTTCTCACTCTGCGAACTCCAATCTCTCCCTTTTGTGTCCTCCTTTGTCAAGACTGGCAGTGGTTCCATTTACACCAATAGTCCCTTCACGCACTCCAGGTCTTCTCCATCATTCTCTTCACAGTTCCTCCAAAATCTTCCCCTTAGCCATCCAAAACACCATTCAAACATATCTGGCATTTGCAAACCGCAGCAGCACCCCACTCCTAGTACCAAGATGTATTAGTTAGGGTTCTCTAGAGAAACAGAATCAACAGGGAACACTTGCAAATATAAAATTTATGAAAGTGTCTCACGTGACCGTAGGAATGCAGTCCAAAATCCACAGGGCAGGCTGCAAAGCCGATGACTCCGATGGATGGCCTGGACGAACTCCACAGGAGAGGCTCACCAGCCAAAGCAGGAATGGAACCTGTCTCCTCTGAGTCCTCCTTAAAAGGCTTCCCATGATTGCATGAGTTCGCAGAGTGAGAACCATGGAAGCTCGGGTCTGAAAGCAAGAAACCTCGGCCAGGAGAGTGGACCCACCCATATACATGGAGAGGGTGAGTTTACCCTGAAGGGCGCGGATGAATCTCCCCTCTCATTGCAGTGGAAGAGTTGCGCAGCCTCAGGCCTTGGAGAAGGCAGAGCATACTCCTTGGGGGACTGGGAGAGCCTGGCTGCCACCCTGTGGAGGGGTTAAGCGTGTGCCCTAGAAATGGCAGAGAGCCCAGGGGTGGCCCTGATGCCTGGAGAGAGTGGGGCCCAGAGGTGGTCTCCTCAATGTTCCCCGAGGTTGATTTGGAAAGAGGCCGGCCACTGCATAGGCCCTTGGAAGGGGTGGGACTGCCACTTCCTATAGCCAAAGGATGAATGACTTTCAGACTTTGAAATCCCATGGCGCTTGCCCTGCAGGTTTTACATCTGTGTTTCTTCCAGTTTCTCCCTATGGAAATGAAAATCTGTATCCTGTGAATATCCTCCTTTGCATATTGGCACCGGACTTGTTTTGAGATTCACAGGTCCACAGCAAGAAGAGAATTTTTTGCACCTGTTTAAGGTGATGTGCGTAGTTGCCAAGTTGACAAGGGGTGGGCATGTGGTAGTTAGATTAGTTGTCAACTTGGCCAGGTGAAGGCACCTAGTTCTGTTGCTGTGGACATGAGCCAATGGTAGGTGAACCTCATCTGTTGCTAATTACATCTGCAGTCGGCTAGGAGGCGTGTCTGCTGCAATGAGTGACGTTTGACTTAATTGGCTGGTGCTTAAATGAGAGAACGCAATGTAGCACAGCCAAGCAGCTCGGCATTCCTCATCTCAGCACTCGCGGCTCAGCCCATGCCCTTGGAGATGCAGAAAGAAGTCACCCTGGGGAAAGTTGTTGGAACCCAGGGGGCTGGAGAGAAGACCAGCAGAGACCATCCTGTGCCTTCCACGTAAGAAAGAACCTCGGTGGAAAGTTAGCTGCCTTTCCTCTGAAGAACCAACAAAATAAATCCCCTTTTATTAAAAGCCAATCCGTCTCTGGTGTGTTGCATTCTGGCAGCTAGCAAACTAGAACAGTCCCATTGCACAATCTGTATCCCTTTGGTTCCAATTACTCAATATCTTCCCTATTTCTATCTCCTGATGACCTCTGTTCTTAAGTGAAATTATCCAAGTTTATTCAAGAATGTTAGTTCATATCAGTGAGACCATACAGTATTTGTCCTTTTGTTTCTGGCTAATCTCACACAGCATAATGTCCTTAAGGTCTGTCCATGTTGTTATATACTTCATAACTTTATTCTGTCTTACAGCTGCATAATATTCCATTGTATGTATAGACCACAGCTTGTTTAGCTACTCATCTGTTGATGGACATTTGGGCTGTTTCCATCTCTTGGCAATTGTAAATAATCCTGCTGTAAGCATTGGTGTGCAAATGTCCATTTGTGTCTTTGCCCTCATGTCCTCTGAGTAGATACCTAGCAGTGGTGTTGCCAGGTCATATGGTAATTCTAGACTTAGCTTCCTGAGGAACCGCCAAAGTGCCTTCCACAGTGCTTGCACCATTTTACATTCCCACCAACAGTGGATAAGTATACCTCTTTCTCCTCATCCTCTCCAGCACTTGTCATTTTCTGTTTTGTTGATAATGGCCATTCTGGTGGTGTGAGATGATATCTCATTGTGGTTTTGATTTGCATTTCCCTAATAGCCAGGGAAGTTGAACATCTTTTCATGTACCTTTTGGTCATTTGCATTTCCTCTTCTGAGAAGTGTCTGTTCAAGTTTTTTGCCCATTTTTTAATTGGGTTGTCTGTCTTTTTGTTGTTGAGTTGAACAATTTCTTTATATTTTCTGGCTACTAGATCTTTATCTGATATATCGTTTCCAAATATTGTCTCCCATTGTGTATGCTGTCTTTTTACTTTCTTGATGAAATTCTTTGATGCACAAAAGTATTTAATTTTGAGAGTTCCTCTTTCTTTCTTTCTTTCTTTCTTTCTTTTTGTTTCTTTCTTCAATGCTCATGCTTTGGGTGTAAGATCTAGGACACTGCCTCCTAGTATAAGATTTATAAGATATTTCCGTACATTTTCTTCTAACAGTTTTATGGTCTTAGATCTAATGTTTAGGTCTTTGATCTATTTTGATTTAACTTTTGTATAGGGTGTGAGATATGGGTCCTCTTTCATTATTTTGCATATGGAAATCCAGTTCTCTAGGCGCCATTATTGAAGAGACTGTTCTGTCCCAGATGAGTTGGCTTGACTGCTTTATCAAAGATCAATTGTCCCTAGATGAGAGGGTTTATATCTGAACACTCTTCTATTCCACTGGTCAGTATATCTATCTTTATGCCAGTACCATGCTGTTTTAACCACTGTACCTTTGTAATATGCCTTAAAGTCAGGTAGCGTGAGACCTATGACTTCATTTTTCTTTCTCAGGATACTTTCAGCTATTTAGAGCACCCTGCCCATCCAGATAAATTTGGTTATTGTTTTATATATTTCTGAAAAGTAATTTTTTGGGATTTTAATTCATATTGCATTGAGTATGTAAATAAATTTAGGTAGAATTGACATCTTAACTATATTTAGTCTTCCAATCCATGAACACGTTATGCCCTTCCATTTATTTAGGTCTTCTGTGATTTCTTTTAACAATTTCTTATAGTGTTCTCTGTATAGGTCTTTTCAGATCTGTCTCTAGTGCTCCCTTTTAGTATTTCTAACAGAGCTGGTCTCTTGGTCACAAATTCTTTCAGTGATTTTTGTCTGAAAACGTTTTAATTTCTCCCTCATTTTGAAGGACAATTTTGTTGGATATAGAATTCTTGGTTGTTTTTCTCTTTTAGTAATTTAAATGTATCACCCCACTGTCTTCTCCTCTCCATGCTTCTGCTGAGAAATATACACATAGTCTTATTGGGCTTCCCTTCTATGTGATGGATTGCTCTTCCCTTGTTGCTTTCAAGATTCTCTCTTTCTCTTTTTACATCTGACATTCTGATTAGTAAGTGTCTTGGAGTACGTCTATTTGGCTCAATTCTGTTTGGCGTACGCTGCACTTCTTGGATCTGTAATTGCAAGTCTTTCATAAGAGTTGGGAAATTTTCAGTGATAATTTCCTCCATTAGTTTTTCTACTCCTTTTCCCTTCTCTTCTTCTTCTGGGACACCCAGAATACATATATTCATGCGCTTCCTGTTGTCATTCAATTCCCTGAGCCCCTGCTCATATTTTCCCATTCTTTTCCCTATATTTCCTTTTGTTTGTTGGATTTCAGATGTCCTATCCTCCAGTTCGCTAATCTTATCTTCCATCTCTTCAAATCTTACATTGTAGGTTTCCATTTTTGTTGTTGTTTTTATCTCTTCTACTGTACCTTTCATTCCCATACGTTCTGTGATTTGTTTTTTCAGTCTTTTGACTTCTTTTTGTTCATTTCTTGCCTTCTTTATATCCTCCCTCAATTCACTGATTTGATTTTTGATGAGGTTTTCTATGTCTGTTTGAACATAATGAATTAATTGTTTCAACACCTGTATCTCATTTGAACTCTTGGTTTGTTCCTTTGATTAGATTATATCTTCAATTTTCCTAGTATGATTCATTATTTTTTGCTGGCATCTAGGCACTAATTACTTTAATTAGTTTATTCTGAAGATTGTTTTCACTTTTTTTACCTAGGATTTTCTTGCTGGATGAATTTGTTGTTTATCTATTCTTTGACATTCATTTCAGCTTATTCTGGACCTCTAGCTTAGGTTTTGTTTAACAGATCAGAATTTTTCAGTTCTTGTTTTCTTGTTTCTTGCCCTGCCTGTATGGTGTCTTCCTCCCCCCCACCCCACAAACACACACTTAGGAGGGTCTACTTAGGTATTATAGACCCCAGCCAGATTTTCCCAGACCAAACTGGCCTGCTGTCAGGAGGAAAGAGTCACCTGTGTCAGTTTTCCCTGAGGGTGAGACCTAGCAGATTGAAAGCCTTTCCTATGAAGACTCTGGGCTCTCTGTTTTTCCTATCCTGCCCTGTATGTGGCGCTTATCTGCCTGTAGGTCCCACCAGTATAAGGTGATGTGGTACCTTTAACTTCAGCACACTCTCTCTGCTGTGGGCATGGTTGAGACAGAGGAGAGGTTGTAGGCTGGCTTTAATCACTTCACTTTTCCAGACCTTGGGGTCTGAATTCCTTGAAGGAAGGATTCCACCTGTGCTGGGCCCCACCCCTCTCCTGGCTAAGGCACAGGCTTCAGACAAACTCTCAAACAAGCTTAATTCTGCCCATGCCTGGGGAAGTTGGAGCCTGAGAAGCCTTGCATTTGTATCCAAACAGCAGTGCAGGTATTGAAACACAGCTACGAAAAAGAAAAAGAAAAATCCTTTTCAGAGTAGGACCTCCATTCCTCAGGTTTGCTAATCAGGAGCTTAAGTGATTGTATCTCCAGATTCTATGTGCCCCCTCCTTCCCTTCAGGACCCAGACCCTTTCAAGTATTTTGTGCTGTCTGATCCAAAAAACCTGTTTTTTTTTTCTTTTTCCATCAGTCCTGACTCCTCTGTGCTGGTGCAAAAACCAGCAACCTCAGCTTTTACTTGAGTTTCAGCTGAGTGGAGGCCTATTTTTAGGAGTCCGAATTAATTAATTAATTCCACATTTGGAGCCCTGTTGAGCTCAGCTCCTGCTGCTAGTAAAGTCCCTTTCCTTTTCCCTCTGAGAAAGCCTGTGGGTGAGTGGCACTGGCCACCATGGCTTGGAGGACTCACAGTTCTGGGTGGGATTGCAGTCAGTCCAGCTTGTCCAGGCTGTGGTACACTGTGTGTCCTGTCACTGATGTGGCCCCAGCAGTTGTTCTGTACTGTTCCTAGCTATTTGATAGCTGCTCTGGAGGACAAACTAAATCCCACACCTCACTAGGCCACCATCTTGGCCCCCTCAGCCACCCTTTATCCATATTTCAGCCAATGATTCAAACAAACTTTTAATGCCTTTTCTAACTCTTGAGCTATAACACTGAATGTAGCATCTCTGCTTAGTGGGCCCATATCAATAAATTCAGCCTGATCCAGTTTTATATTTTTCCCACCATCATCCCACACCCTTAAAATCCATTGCCACACATATTCCTCTGATTTCTGTCTATATACATTGGAAAACTCACACAGTTTTTTTGGAGTATAACATATATCCTCATGGGTGATACTTTGTACCTCACATTTTGGGGCCTCTTGGGACTTTAGTCTATAGTAATAGGTCTGAAAGAAATGAGGGGTGGTGGATGGTGGGTCATGAAAAGAATTAGAAGTATCTTCCAAGCCATTTGCTTCAGTGTATTTATTTGCAGTTTCATCTGGTGAAACAGGATTAATCACACTAGGGCTAATCCCTTCAGGTGGTGGTTGGGTGGCCACTCCTCAGGACAGGCTGGAGGTGGGGTGGCTAAGTCCTCTATTACAGGGTTATCTAGAGAAGACTCAGCATGACCTAGGGTTTCAACCTTTTCACTGACATCATTATCCATCCATATGTCACCATCCCATCTTTCAGGGTCCCACTCCTTTCAAATCAATGCCTTCACTTTAATGGAAGACACCTTGCAAGATTAAGATTTCAGTTTATGTTGTAAAGTTGCTACTCTAACAATAAGATTCTGAGTCTGATTTTCAGAGATCTCAAGTCTACAGCTATAGGAAATAAGATTTTCCTTCAGGATACTCATAGAAATGTTTATATCTGTCAGACTGTGCCTAAGCTTCTCATTTGAAGCCTTAAGCCCATCCTTTTCACTCATTAATGTATACAGTGTATCTAACAACAACCAGCCAACATCTTTATACCTTCTATTTCTACAAAATTCCATAAAGGTGTCAAAAACATTATCCCCCAGAGCCTGGCTTCATAGAAGTGAAGCATTAGAAGAAGCCAATGGTGATGTTTTGACTATCTCTTTTGCCAACTCACCCCATGGTTTGGAAATTTCATTCTGATTACAGGAATCAGAGTCCTTAGTGCCTTTGAGTCCCACAGAGTAGAAAACCAATCATAAAAACCTATTTTTAAGATACGGTTTCTTAATTACCACCCCACTCTCAGTACCAAGCTATATTAGCTAGGGTTCTCTAGAGAAAAGAATCAGCAGGAAATATCTGTAGATATAAAATTCATAAAAGTGTCTCATGTAACCATGGGAATGTACAGTCCAAAATCTGTAGGGCAGGCTGTGAAGCTGAGACTCCAATGAATGGTCTGGATGAACTCCACAGGAGAGGCTCACAGGCTGAAGCAGGAAGAAAGACTGTCTCTTCTGAATACTCCTTAAAACCCTCCCAGTGATTAGATTAAATGTTACTAATGCAGGAGACATTCCCCTTTGCTGATCAATCAGCTGTAGATGCAGCCAACATGATCATTATTTAATTCTATGAAAAATCCTCATATCAACAGACAGGCCAGCACTTGCCCAAACAGACAAATGGGTACCACTACTTGGCCAAGTTGACACATGAACCTGACCATGATAACAACTAAATCAATAGGCCAAGCCCTCAATCTTGAGTTTGCCCCTAATGAAACTTATTCCTGCAAAGAGCAGACTAAGCCTACTAAAAATTAGGCCTAAGAGTCACCCCCAGAGAACCTCTTTTATTACTCAGATGTGGCCCCTCTCTCTAAGCCAACTCAGCAGGTGAACTCACTGCCTTCCCCCCTACATGGGACATGACTCCCAGGGATGTAAATCTCCCTGGCAATGTGGGACAGAAAGCCTGGGATAAGCCAGGACCTGGCATCAAGAGATCAAGAGAACCTTCTTGACCAAAGAGGGAAGAAAGATATGAGACAAAGTTTCAGTGGATGAGAGATTTCAAACAGTTGAGAGGTTATCCTGGATGTTATTCTTATGCACTATATAGATATCCCTTTTTAGTTTATGGTGTATTGGAGTGGTTAGAGGGAAGTACCTGAAACTGTTGAGCTGTGCTCCAGTAGCCTAGATTCTTGAAGACAATTGTATAAAGATAGAACATTTACAATGTGACTGTTATTGTGAGGACCTAGTGTCTGATGCTCCTTATTTCTAGGGTATGGACAGATGAGCAAAATATATGGATAAAAATAAATAAATAAACAGTAGTGGGGACAAAGGGTAAAATAAATTGGGTAGATGGAAACACTAGTGGTCAATGAGAGGGAGGGGTGGGGGTATGGCATGTATGAGTTTTTACTTTTTTTTTTTTTAACAAGGGCAGACACCGGGAAGTGAACCCGGGTCTCGAGCATGGCAAGTGAGAACTCTGCCTGCTGAGCCACCGTGGAGTGATGCAAATGTCCAAAAAATGATTATGGTGATGAATATACAACTATGTGATGATACTGTGAGCCATGATTGTACACCATGTATGGGATGTTTTTATGTCAAGAATATATGTTTGTATGTTAAGTTTTTACAATAAAAGGATTCAAGAAAGAGACTGGCCCTACAAGAAGTATTAAAGGGAGTTCTGCAGCTGAATAAAAAAGACAGGAGAGGTGGAAGTTTGGAGGAGGGCACAGAATTGAAGTGTACCAGTAAGCATAACTTAAATGATGAAAAAAAGAAAGAAGGGAAAGAATATATCAATCTGATAAATAAAATCCAAAGGATAAGATGACGGATTCAAGAAATGCCTTTACAGTAGTAACTATGAATATTAACAGACTAAATTTACCAATTAAAAGATACAGATTGCAGAATGGATTAAGAAATATAATTTGGCTATATGCTACTTACAAGAGACTCATCTTAGATACAAGGATACAAATAGATTGGAAGTGAAAGTGAAAGCAAATATGTTACACATAAACTATAACCAAATAAAAGCAGGAGTAGCTATACTAATATCAGACAAAATAGACTTTAATTGTAAAGACATCATAAGAGACAAAGAAGGACACTATATATTATTAAAAGGGACAATTCACCAAGAAGAAGTAGCAATCATAAATGTTAATGCTCCCAATCAAGGAGCTCCAAATCACATGAGATAAACATTGGCAAAACTGACGAGAATGATAGACTTTTCAACAATAATAGTAGGAGAACAACAACTCAATTATAAAATGGGCTAAAGCTATGAACACACATTTTTTCTGAAAAGTAAACCCAGATGACTAAAAAGCACATGAAGAAGGGGATGCAAGGGTAGTTCAGTAGTACAATTCTTGCTGGCCATGCGGGAGACCCAGGTTAGATTCCCAGTCCATGCACTTCCCCCACAAAAAAACAAACAAACAGCCAAACAAACAAAAAAAACAACAAATGATGCTGCAATAACAGGATACTCACATGGAAAAATAATGAAATGTGAACCCCACCATACAGCATACAAAAAAAAAAAAAGGAAGAGGCACATGAAGAGATGCTCATTTTCATTAGCTATAAGGGAAATGCAGATCAAGACTACAACGAGATATGCTCTCACACCTATAAGAATGGCTGCTATTACATAAACAGGAAACTACAAATGCTGGCGAGGATGTAGAGAGACTGGGACACTTATGCACTACTAGTGGGAATGTATAATGGTACAGCCGCAATGGAAAACAGTCCAGCAGTTTCTCAGAAAACTAAGTATCAAGTTGCCCTATGACCCAGCAATACTACTACTAGGTATATACCCAGGAGAGCTGAAAGCAGTGACACAAACACACAATTGTACACTGATGTTCACAGCAGCATTATTCACAATTTTTAAAAGATGGAAACAATCCAAGTGTCCATCAACAGACGAGTGACTTAACAAAATGTGTGATATACATATGATGGAATATTGTGCAGCAGTAAGATGAAATGAAATCCTGAAGCACATGACAAGATGGATGAGCCTTGAGGACATAATGCTGAGTGAGATAAGCCAGACACAAAAGGATAGATACTACATGACTACACTTTTATGGCCAGTGTGAAGGTAAAATCAGAGACTTATATAGAATACAAGGGGGACTTAGAGATACAAGGAAGCTAGAGATGGGTGAATGGTTAGCTAATGAGGTTGAACTCAAATGTAAGGGAATGGATAGAAGTGAAGGTGTTTTACTAAAGGGGTCTGTAAATCATATTACCATATTGAAGGTGAACATGATTTAAAGCAGTTGTATAGATCTACGCATCCTACTGATTAACACTACAGATATAAATAAGTTCTTGCATGAACTATTTCAAAGGTATGAAGCTTGTACAAAGAATGTATAAGTTTGGCGTATAGAGGAAAAACTGCTGTTGCATGCTATGGGATATGTTTAACAGGAAAACATCAACTTACCACAGCAACATCAGGGATGAATAATGGGGGGAGGGACAAGAGTTAAGGGGAAGTTTAGATTTTCTATTTGGTGAGGGTGTTGATCGGTTATCTTTCCTTTAGGAACAATGAAACTATCTAAAATTGAAAGTATTGATGACTTTGGACATTATACCATGATGCCAAATGAAAGGAGGTGGCTGAAGGATGCACTGACTGAGAAGTAGATTGGCGAATGATGGTGTATAATATGATCAAATATTGTGCTGCTACAAAAAAAAAATAAAGTTGTGAGGCATGTAACATTGTGAATGAACCTGTGGAATATTTGGTGAGGCAAAACAAGCCAGTAACAAAAGGAATTATGATATGGTCTCGTTTAGAAAATACTTATAAGAAAACAGGGGCCTAGAGTGTAAGCTCTTATAGCAGTCATATTCATATTTAGCTCAGAGTGGTAATTATTATTTCTGAATTTTGAGAGGCTGTTTATATATGTATAACCTGGTATTTAGAGATAAGAATGAAGCTGGTCAGGTTGGGATTAAGGTAATTCAGAACACAGGGGTAAGGAAGACATTGTCTATATTTTAGAACCTCTTCAACTCTTTGAGACCAAAGGAAGAAAGGTTTATTTTGTCCAAAATCTAAATTTTTTGTAGCACATAATCTAACTCAACCTGTCTGGATAGTTCATTTAAACAATCCAAACGCAGGGAGCCCAGAATAAGAATGCGGGCTTTAACCCTGGATAGCTTAATGTAATGCCCAGATACATCCCAGAGTATGTTAAGCAGATAATTAAAAAGTATTGGGAAAGCCCCTGGAAGGATGGGTGAAAAAATGGAACTATCAAACTTTACCACCTTGGAAACCCCTGATACTGTGTCAAACATTAGGGACACCCAAATCAATAGGCCAAGCCCTTGATCTTGAGGCTTGCTCTTGTAAAGTTTATGTATGTAGCAGAGAAGCTTAGCTTACCTATAGGTATGCCTTAGAGTTACTTCTGGAGGGCCTCTTTTGTTGCTCAGATGTGGCCTCTCACTCACTAAGCCCAAGCCTGCAAGTGAAATCATTGCCATCTCCCCTATATGGGACTTGACATCCAGGGGTAAAAGTCTCCTTGGCAGAATGGGAAATGACTCCCTGGGATGAGTCTGGCCCTGGCACTGTGGGATCAATAATATCATCCTGACCAAAAGGGGGAAAAGAAGTATAACAGATAAGATATCAGTGGCTGAGAGAGATCAAATAGTCAAGAAGCTACTCTTACGCATGCTTCAGTTAGATATTTCTTATCTACCACAGTTTGCTAAACCCCAACCAAAACCATTCCTGCCTATTTTAAAGAACATTCAAGGCTTTGTGTGGGATTCTACAAAGGTTCCATCACTAGGATTACTTTCCAGAAACCTACAACTTCCAAATGGGCTCCTAGACCTAAGATAAGTCCTGAAATACAGAGGGGCCAACATCTCCAGAACTAGTTCCATCCCCCATCCCCAATATTAACAGCTCCTTTCAACATGAAAAAGTTAGAATGGGCCAAGTCCAAAGAAAGAGTGGGAGAAAGATCAAAGGTGATGGTGGAGTTATATAAAGTAGGGTTTAATAAACAAGTATGATTGCTGAATGGTTATTTCATTTAGTCCCTAGTATCTTTGTTCAAGTAGGAGTAAAACCTAAAATTGTGGAATTGTAACCCATACCAAACTCTGAAATCTGTTCTACAACTAATTGTTGTGATGTGCTTTGAAATTTATTGCTTTTGTGTATATATATTATTTTTCACAAATAAAAAAATATATATATCTTCTAGCCTCCAGTGTTTTGGAGCAGTTGGAAGGTAAAATCCGAAATAGTGGAATGGTAACCCATCACAGACCTTGAAGTCTGTTCTGTATCTACTTGTTGAAGTGTATTTTGAAAATCATTGCCTTTTCTTTCTTTTCTTTGTATATATGTTGTGTTCAACAACAAAAAACTTTTTTTAAAGGATGCATGTAGTTATATGTCAAGTTTTAATAAATGCTACAGTCGGACAGATTTGATTAAAAAATTATAGTTTTTTAAAGATATCATATATATCAGTTCTCCCAACTTGATCTATAAAATTAATAGCACTTCAGAAAGATACTGATAGCATTTTGGGGGACTCAAACTGATCATAAATTTATAGACAAAAAAAATTTTAAAGCAAAAAGTTTTTATCAGGAAAAGTTTGAAAATGAAGAATGGCTAGCTCTGCCAGATTTTAAAATATATTGAATTCTCAGTTAAAAAGAGTATAGAATGTATTCATTAATAGTTTGATAGAGCCATATTTTTTAAAAAGTCATTAATAGATGCAGTCATACATAGGAACAATAATATATATTTAAAGTAGCATCTAAAATCCCTGGGGAAAGATGAATTATTCCATAAATAGCATTGGAAACCTGAGTAGCCATCCAGAAAGAAAGTTGGCTTCACATATCACACCTCATACCAGGAAAAATGTTAATCAATAAGAGTTCAGTAACATACCAAACAACCACAAACGCTACAAAAGTACAAGTGGAAAGCCATGTGAGAATTTTAACTGCAAAGTGCGGGAGGTTTTTCTAGGTGTAATACAAAAACTAAGAAGGAATAAGCAAGAGACTGATAAATTCACTTGCATAAAAAATAAAATCATCTGTGAAAAATCTTCAGAAGCAAAGTAAAAAAACAAAACAAAACAAAACCCTAACAATTAAGAAAAATATTTCTAATTAACCACGGACAAAGGACCAATTTAAAAAAAATTTATTTATTAATTAAAAAAATTAACAAACCAAATAAAACATTAACATATATAATCAGTAATTCACAATATCACCACTTAGTTGCAAATTCATCATTTCTTAGAACATTTGCATTAATTCAGAAAAATAAATAAAAAGACAATAGAAAAAGAAATAAAACAAAAACAGAAAAGACAAAAAAAGATTATACCTACTATACCCCTTACCCCTCACTTTAATTGTTCACTAGCATTTCAAACTAAATTTATTTTAGCATTTGTTCCCCCTATTATTTATTTTTATTCCATATGTTCTACTCCTTTGTTGACAAGGTAGATAAAAGGGGCATCAGACACAAGGTTTTCACAATCACACAGTCACATTGTGAAAGCTATATCATTATTCAATCATCAAGAAAAACGGCTACTGGAACACAGCTCTACATTTTCAGGCAATTCCCTCCAGCCTCTCCACTACATCTTGAACAACAAGGTGATATCTACTTAATGCGTAAGAATAATCTCCAGGATAACCTCTCGACTCTGCTTGGAATCTCTCAGCCATTGACACTGTGTCTCATTTCACTCTCCCCCCTTTTGGTTGAGAAGGTTTTCTCAATCCCTTGATGCTAAATCTCAGCTCATTCTAGGGTTTTTCTCAATCCCTTGATGCTGAGTCTCAGCTCATTCTAGGATTTCTGTCCCATGTTGCCAGGAAGGAAGGACTAATTTTTTAACATATGAAAAGTCCTACACACCAATTTTTAAATTGGTAGAAAAATGGATAAAATACATGAACAGTTAAAGAAAATGTAAAACAGCTCATAAACATGAAAATATACTCAGGCTCTTTAAAAATAAGTGAAATCCAAATTAAAACTACAAGAAACTATTTCTGGTTCATTGGATTGCTAAATATCAAAAAAAGTCTGAACAATAAAATGTGTTGTCATTGTAATGGAAAACACTACTCTGATAACCTGCTAGTGGAAGTGTAAATTAGTACAAACTTTGGAGGAGAATTTGGCAAAACCTATCAAAATTATAATACCTGTGCCCTTCCCAACATGAGTGAAATGGCGTGCATATAAATTTATTCATTGCAGGAACATTTGGAAAAATCAAAAGATTGGACCTGACCATCAATGGGTGGATGGTTAAATAAATCAATGACCATCCATGGATTAGAATATATTACATCCACTAAGAGAAGAAGACTCTTTGTGTGATAATATATAAAAATCCAGAAAGTATTAAAAAGCTGAAAAAGGGCGGGCCACGGTGGCTCAGCAGGTAAGAATGCTCGTCTGCCAAGCCCGAGGACCCGGGTTCATTTCCCGGTGCCTGCCCATGTATTAAAAAAAAAAAAAAAAAAGCTGAAAAAGCGAAATATATTGTCATAGTATATTATTGTTATAGTATGCTATCACTTGTGTAAAGAAAAAAATGCATATGTGTATTGGTTTGAATATGCTTACAATTTCTCTGGAAGAATATACAAACCATTAACATTGGATTCTCAGTGGAGAGGAAGGGGTTTCTGAAGGACCAGAGTTGGAGGAAGAATTTTTCTCACATGAGATTTCAAAAATTAGTTTTAAATGTTGAACCACATGAAGAATATAACTATATAACTTTTACACAGTTTTACCTTTCGTTGCCACAAGGTGGCAGTGTTAAAGGTTTTATGGAAGAACACAGTATTTTTGAAATACAGGAATATTTGTTTTAGGCCTGTAATTTTCAAGAAGCTAGTGGGAGATTAAAAATATATAAAATGCATTTTTATACAAGGTAACCTAGTTTAGAAACCATGTAAATATTTCTTCATTTCTCTAATTTTATAGTCACAGTCTTTTTTTTTTTAATTATTACACAAGTTCTGAGTTTACAGCACACTCACACATAAAATACAGGATTCCAAACATTACCCCATGCCAATGCCTGCATTGGCGTGGACTGTTTCTTATAATTGAAGACAGCACATTTTTATAATTGTACTATTAAATAAAGTTCATGGTAAACCTAACGCTTGCTGTGCAGTATAATTCATGGATTTTTAAAATGTTTTTATTCTGTTACCATATGTACAATCAAACATTACTCCTTTTAAGCATATTCATAAATATATCTCAGTGCTCTTACCTGTGTTTCCAATGCCGTGCTACCATCACCACCATCCAATACCAAAGCTCTTCCATCATTCTAAATAGGAGCCCTGTATGCTTTAAGCCTTAACTTTCCTTTTTCCTATCCCCACCCCATCCCCCTGGTAACCTCTGAGTTTGCCTATTCTAATTGCTTCAAATTCTGCCCTTTAGCATCTCAACGTGACATCTTCAAGTTCATCCATGCTGTTGCATGCATCAGGACTTCATTACTTCTTACAGCTGAATAATATTTCACTGTATGTATACACCACATTTTATTTAGCCATTCGTCGGTTGATGGACACTTGGGTTGTTTCCACTTTAGTCAATTGTGAATAATGCTGCTATGGACATTGGTGTGCAAATAGCAAATATCTGTTTAATATTCAGATTTCAATTCTTTGGGGTATTTACCTAGTAGTGGGATTACCAGTCACATGGTAGTTCCATACTTGGCTTTCTGAAAAATATGCCAGATGGTCTTCCAGTGCGGCGTGCCATTTTACAGTAGGAACAGCCATGAATGAGTGTTCCTATTTCTCTGCATCCTCTCCAACATTTATTATTTCCTTCTTCTTCTTTTTAAATAATAGCCATTCTTCTGGGTATGAAATGGTATCTCATTAGGGATGTGACTTGTATTTTGCTGATGGCTACTGATGTTGAGAATCTTTTCATGTGTTTACTGGCCATTTGTATATCTTCTTTGGAGAGAAGTCCTTTGTCCATTTTTTAACTGTGTTGTTTACCTTTCTGCTGTTAGATTGAAGGATTGCTTTATATAGTCTGAATATTAATCCTTTATAAAATACGTGGTTTCCAAATATTTTCTCCTATTCTGCAGGTTGTCATTTTCTTTCATGATAAAATCCTTTGATTTTAAAGGTTTAAATTTTTATGAGATCCCAGTTATCTACTTCTTGTTTTGTGGTTTGTGCTTTGGGGATAAAGTCTAAGAAACCAGTGCAAACACAATATTCATAATTGTCTTCCCTATGTTTTCTTCTAGGAGTTTGATAGTCCTAGCTCTTATACTTAGGTCCTTGAGTCATTATGAGTTAATTTTTTTATCAGGTTGAGGTAGGGAGTCCTCTTTATTTTTTTTGCAAGTGGAGATCCAGTTTCCCAAGCACCATTTTTTGAAAAGATGATTCTTTCCCAATTGAGTGTTCTTTGCCAACTTATCAAAATCAATTTGTGACCTGCACAGCTGGGTCATATCTGCCTCCAATCCACTAAGGCATAACAGTGACCTGCTGCCACAGCTCTATGCATGTGCACAAAGGGCCCCATGCCTTAGACCACTGCAAACCAGGGCTGCACCCCCCAGACTGGAGCACCCGCACAGCTACATCCTCCCCGGGCACTGGGCGCCCACATTCACAAACATCAGCTTAACATCCCCAACCCACATCTATACTTCCCTGAAACAAATCACCACACTGACTGCCCCACCCTGTACCCTGCTCCCTGCTGTACATCCATGGTGCAAACAGAAGGCCTTAGACTACTGAAAGAAATCAACTCCCAAAGTGAATCAATCAAGATATTTACATGCACAAAGATAGCAGAAGATCATTAAGCATATCAGAATGCAGACAGACATAGCCCTGCCTAATGACCAAATTAAAACACCAGGAGACATAGATGTTGGAACAGTTAATAAAAGATGTTCATATAACTCTACTTAATAAAATAAGTGGGATGGCAAATGACATAAAGGAGATCAAGAAAACAGTAGAAGAGCATAAAGAGGAATTTGAAGGAATAAATAGAAAATAGTGGATATCACAGAGATTAAAGACTTTGTTGGCCAAATAAAAAACATACTAGAGGCACATAACACTAGATTTGAAGAGACAGAAGAAAGAATAAGTGATATGGAGAACAGGATAACTGACTTTGAGGACTCAAAACAGCAAATGGTAAAAAAGATGGAAAAACTTGAATCAGATCTCAGGGAAATGATAGACAAAACAAAGCACGCAAATATAAGAATCATTGATGTTCCTGAAGGAGAAGAGAGGAGTAAAGGGCCAGGAAGAGCAGTTGAGGATACAATGGGGGAAAACTTCCCAACCCTTATAAAGGACATAAATATACAAGTCAAAGAAGCCCAATGAACTCCAAACAGAATAAATCCAAATAGGCCTTCCCCAAGATGCATACTAATCAATCTTTCAAATGTTGAAGAAGAGCAGAAAATCATGAAAGTGGCAAGAGAAAAACAATCTAATACATACAAGGGAAACCAAATAAGACGGAGTTCAGACTACTCAGCTAGCACCCTGGAGGTGAGAGGGCAGTGCTTATGATATATTTAAGACCCTGAAAGAGAAAGGCTTCCAGCCAAGAATTTTGTACCCAGCAAAGTTGTCCTTCAAAACTGAGATGATTGTTCATATGAAACTTAACCCCACAAAGGATAGGTCAAGCCTACTTACAATTAGGCCTAAGAGTCACCCCCAAGAGAACTTCTTTTGCTACTCAGATGTAGCCTCTCTCTCCAGCCAACACAACAAGCAAACTCCCCACCCTCCCCATGTCTACATGGGACATGACTCCCAGGGGTGTGGACCTTCCTGGCAACATGGGACAGAAATCTTATAATGAGCTGACACTCAGCCTCAAGGGATTGAGAAAACCTTCTTGACCAAAAGGGGGAAGAGTGAATTGAAACAAAGTGTCAATGACTGAGAGATTCCAAACAGAGTTGAGAGGTTATCCTGGAGGTTATTCTTACGCATTAAATAGATATCACCTTGTTAGTCAAGATGTAGTGGAGAGGCTGGAGGGAACTGCCTGAAATTGTGGAGCTGTGTGTTCCAGTAGCCATGTTTCTTGAAGATGATTATATAATGATAAAGCTTTCACAATGCGACTGTGTGATTATGAAAACCTTGTGTCTAATGCTCTTTTTATCTACCTTGTCACCAGATGAGTAAAACATATGGAATAAAGATGAATAATAGGGGGAACAAATGTTAAAATAAATTTAGAGTGAAATGCTGGTGATTGGTGAGGGGGAAGGGTGAGGGTATGGTATGTATGAGTTTTTTTTTTCTGTTTTCTTTTTATTTCTTTTTCTAAATAGATGCAAATGTTCCAAGAAATGATCATGATGATGAATATGCAACTATATGATGATATTGTGATTACTGATATATATGTAGAATGGAATGATCAAAAGTTACGAATGTTTGCATTTGTTTGGTGTTTTTTGGTATTTAAAAAAAATTAGAATTAATAAAAAAAATTACTAGGGAGAGCCACTGGTACACAACAATTTTTTTACTAAACATAGACACAGAAAATAATGCCTTTGTAAGAATTTTCAACTGATACATGACCTGATTAGCAGCTGCATCTAGATCTGACAGTGCCAACTAAATTATTCTGAAGAGTATATATATATATATAAAAGAACTACAGCACAGAATAATAAGCCTCACCTACTATGGTAATGTGTTTTACTGACTCCTACAATGTATTTGTAATTTCTTGTTGGGGTCAACAGAATCTGCCTTATGTCACTGGCTAAAGAGTATTTGTTTGCTTGGTGGGTAATAACAAATATCTTACAGATATGCCAATTTATTCATGCCTCATTTCTAAAAAGATGCATATTTTCAGAAGTTCAAAATTTTACCATTCAAAATAACAACTAAAAGAATTAAGTACTTAGGAATGAACTTAACTAGGAACATAAAAGACTTGTACACAAAAAACTACATAACATTGCGTAAAGAAATCAAAGGAGATCTAAATAGGTAGAAAGACATTCCTGCTCATGGATAGGAAGGCTAAATATAGTTAAGATGTCAATTCCCCCCAAATTGAACCTCAGATTCAGCACAGTACCAATCAAAATTCCAACAATGTACTTTGAAGATTTGGAAAATCTAACTATCAAATTCATCTGGAAGAAGAAGAGACTCTGAATAGCTAAAAGCATCCCCAAAAAAGAAGAACAAAGTGGGAGGATGAACACTCCCTGACTTTAAAACCTATTGTAAAGCCACAGTGGTCAAAACAGCATGGTACTGACACAAAGACAGAAGCACTGACCAGTGGAATCAAATCGAGAGTGCAGAAACAGAACACCAAATCCATGGTCAACTTATTTTTGACAAGGCCCCCAAATCCTCTGAACTGGGACAAAATAGTCTTTTCAATAATTGGGCATGGAAGAACTGGATATCAATAGCCAAAAGAATGAAATAGGACCCCTATCTTACACCCTACACAAAAATTAACTTAAAGTTGACCAAACACCTAAATATGAGAACTAGCACCATAAAGTTTCTAGAAGAAAATGTAGGGAAACATCAAGACCTAGAATTGGAGGTAACTTCCTAAACTTTACAACCAAAGTACAAGCAACAAAAGGAAAATAGATAAATGGAAACTCCTCAAAATCAAATGCTTCTGTACCTCAAAAGACTTTATCAAAAAGATGAAGAGGCAGCCAATTAAATGGGAGGAAATATTTGGAAATCATATACTGGACATATACAATATCCTGCATATATAAAGAATCATACAACTCAACAACAAAAGAACAAGCAGCCCAATTATAAAATGGGCTAAAGATATCAATAAGCATCTTTCTGAAGAGCAAATGCAGATGTCTCAAAAGCACATGAAGAGATGCTCATTTTTATTGACTATAAGGGAAATGCAGATCAAGACTACAATGAGATACCACCTCACACCTATAAGAGTGGCTACTATTAACAAACAGGAAACTATAAATGTTGGAGAGGATGTGGAGAAATTGGGACACTTATGCACTGCTGGTGTGGAATGTATAATGGTGCAGCCACTATGGAAAACTGTTTGGCGGTTCCTTAGGAAACTAAACATCAAGTTGCCCTATGAAAGAGCCATACCACTACTCATTATATACCTAGAAGAGCTGAAAGCAATGACACAAATAGACATTTGCACACCGATATTCATAGCAGCCTTATTCACAATCACCAAAAGATGTGAAACAAACCAAATGCCCATTAATAGAGGAGTGGATCAATAAAATGTGGTATATTCATATGATGAGATATTATGCAGCAGTAAGAAAAAATGACATCCTGTAGCATATGACAAGATAGATGAGCCTTGAGGACTTAATGCTGAGTGGAATTAGCTCAACACAAAAGGATAGAGACTATATGATTCCATTTTTATGACCAGCATAAAGGTATAATAAGAGGTTTATAATACAGAGTATAGGGGACTTAAAGATACATAGAAGCTAAAGATGGGTGAACCATTAGCTAATGAGGTTGAGTTCCAATGTAAGGGGATAGATAGGAGTGAAGATGGTTCTCTAGTGGGTCTTTAAGTAATATCAACATATTGAAGATGAACAAGATTGAAAGGGGTTGTATAGATCTACGTGTTCCACTGATTAACACTAGAAATATGAATTAGTTCTTGAAAGAATTACTTCAAATATATGATTACTGTAGACAGAGTGTTTAAGTCCAGGGTACAGGGGGGAAATTACTATAGCATGCTATGAGCTATGTTCAAAAGGAAACCATCAGCACTACCACAGCAACAGCAGGGGTAAATAATGGGGGGAGGTACCAGAGTTAAGAGGAGGCTTAGATTTCCTATTTGGCAAGGGTGTTTATTGGTTTTCTTTCTCTTGGGAACAATGAAATTATCTAAACTTGAGGATGTTGATGGACTGTGGACTTTGGGCCCTCTACATGATGGCCAATGAATGCAGGTGGCTGAAGGATGCACTGACTGAGAAATTGATTGGTGAATAATGCTGTATACTTATGAACAAAGGTTGTGCTACTTCAAAAAGGAACAAAATTGTGAGGCATGCAACAATGTGAATGAACACGTGGGATATTTGGTGAGAAAAAATAAGCCAGAAACAAAAGAACAAAAATGATATGGTCACCTTTAGAAAACGCTTTTAATAAAACAGGGGCCTAGACTATAAGCTTTTAAAGCAGACACATTAAGTCTGGAGTGGTGATTATCATTTCTGGATTTTGAGAAGTTGTTTTATATATACATCCTGATATTTAGAGATAAGAATGAAGCCGAACAGGTTGGAGTTAAAGTAATTCAGAACATAGGGGTAAGGAAGACAGTGTCTGTATTTTAGAACCACACATACTCTTTGAGACCAATGGAAGAAAAGCTTATTTGATCTGGAACTGAAATTTTCTGTAGGGCATCAGGTAATCCCTTGATACTGTGTCAAACTTTAGGGACACCTAAATCAATAGGCTATGCCCTCAATTCTGTGGCTTACTCTTGTGAAGCTTATCTAGGCAGCAGAGAAGCTTAGATTGCCTATAGGCATGCCTAAGAGTTATTTCTGGAAGATCTCTTTTGTTGTTCAGATGTGGCCTCACTCTCTCTAAGCCCAACTCTTTAAGTGAAATCATTGCCTTCCCTGCTACATAGGACATGACATCCAGGGGTAGAAGTCCCCCTGGTGACATGGGAGAATGCTCCCAGGGATGAATTCAGATGTGGCAGCATGGGATCAACAATTCCATCCTGGCCAAAAGGGGGGAAAGAAGTGTAATTAATAAAGTATCAGTGGCAGAGAGAGTTCAAATAGAGTCGAGAGGCTATTCTGGAGGTTACTCTTACCCATGCTTCAGTTAGACCGTGCTACCTGTCATAACCTGCCAACACCCAAGCAGAACCATTCCAGCCAATCCTAAAGAACACCTAGGGTAATATATAAGACTCCACAAGGGTTCCATGCACCAGAGTAACTTTCCAGAAACCTACAACCTCCAGATGGGTCCCTGGTCCAGATAAGTCCTGAAACCTAGCCCAGCCTCCCCAGAACATCAGATAGTTTCATCTTTCTACCCCATATTAGTGACAGACCATTCCAACATGAAAAATTTAGAATGGCCATAGCCCAAACACCTCTAAAGAGAGGAATGGAAGGATGAGAGGTGATGGTGGAGTTATACAGAGAAGAAAGGATTTATAAACAAATATGAATGCTGAATCATTAAATTGATTTCTCTTTTGGTCTCCAGTACTTTAGAGCAGCTAGAGATAGAAACCTAAAATTGTGAAATTGCAACCCATTCAAAGTCTGAAATATGTTCTACAACTAAGTGTGGTGCTGTGCTTTGAAATTTATAGCTTTTATACATATATGTTATTTTGAAGGAAAAAATGTTGTTCGTGATGATAAAAAAAAAATCTAAGCCTTCTACCTTCCTATATTCTGGAGCAGTTAGAAGGAAAACTCTGAGAGGATCATATGATTGCCCATGACAAACTATGGACTCTGTCCTGTAACTACTTGTTGAAGAGGGCTTCGAAAATTGCTGCTTTTTTATTTCGTTGCTTTGTATGTATGTTACACTACACAATAAAAAAAATTTAAAAAAATCAATTTGTCACAAATTTGCAGGCTAATTTTTGAGTTCTCAGTTCTATTCCATTGGTCTACATGTCTGTACTTGTGCCAGCACCATGATATTTTAATTACTGTGGCTTTGTAATAAGTTTTAAAATCAGGAAGTATGAGTCCTAGAACTTCATTCTTCTTTTTCAAGGTGGCTTTAGCTATTCAGGCCCCGTTGCCCTTCCATATAAATTTGATAATTGACTTTTCCATTTCTGCAAAGAAGATTGTTGGAATTTTTATTGGGATCGCAATGAATCTATAAGTTGCTTTGGGTAGTACTGACATCATGATATTTTGTCTTCCACTCCATGAACACTGAATGTCCTTCCATTTGTTTAGGTCTTCTTTGATTGCCTCTTAGCAATCTTTTGTAGTTCTCCTTTACAAGTCCTTTACATTCTTGGTTTGGTTCATTTCTACATATTTGATTCTCTAAGTGGCTATTGCAAATAGAAATTTTCTTCATTTCTTCCGGTGTACAGAAACACTACTGATTTTGGAGTGTTGTTCTTGTACCCCTATACTTTGCTGAATCCATTTATTACCTCTAGGAGGTTTGTTGTATATTTTTCAGGATTTTATGCAGGTAGTATCATGCCATTTGCAAATAGGTAAAGTTTGACTTCTTCCTTTCCAGTCTGGATGGCTTTTATTTCTCATCTTGCCTAAGTGCTCTAAAAAGAACTTCCAGGACAATGTTGAGTAACAATGGTGACAGTGGGCATCCTTGTCTTGTTCCCGATTTTAGAGTAAAAGCTTTCAGTCTCTCACCATTAAGTAAGTAGTAAGCTGTGGGTTTTTCATATATGCCCTTTATCATGTTAAGGAAGTTTCCATCCATTCCTAAATTTTGTCAAATACCTTTTCTGCATCATTTGAAATGATTATGCCTTTTTTTTTTTTACTTTATGTTTTACCTTATGAGTTTCTGATGTTGAACCAACCTTGCATACCACAAATAAATCCCATTGACATGGTGTATAATTATTTTAATGAACAGTTAGATTTACTTTGGTAGTATTTGTCGAGAATTTCTGCAACTATATTCATAAGAGATATTGATCTGTACTTTTCCTTTCCTGTGGTGTCTTTGTTGACTTTGGTATGTATGAGGGTTATGGTGGCCTCACAGAATGAATTACAGGATGCTCCCTCCTCTTTAATATTTGTAGAGTTTGAGCAGAATTGGAGTTGACTTCTTGGAATGTTTGGTAGAATTCTCCCTGTGAAGCCATCTTATCCTGGGTCTTTCCTTTTTTGGGATTTTTTGAGAAATATACACACACGTACAGTCCAACCATATTATATAATCAATTGCTTACAATATTAGCACATAATATTGTGTATTCTTTACCATGATCATTTTTAGAACATTTGCATAACTCCAGAAAAAGAAAAAAAAAAGAACTCATAATCACCTTTTTGGAAGGTATTTGATGACTAATTTTAATATTTTATTGGTCTGCTGTGGTCCATTTCTTCATGAGTCAGTGTAGGTAGTTTGTGTATCTCTAGTAACTTGTCCATTTCATCTACGTTATCCATCTTATTGGCATAAAGTTGTTCATGTACCTCTTATATTCTTTCTCCTTCAGTGGGGTCAGTAGTAAAGTCCCCCTTTTCATTTCTGATTTTAACTATTTATATCCTCTCTCTTTTTTTTTTTTCTCCTTCCTCAGTGTAGCTAAATTTGTTGATCTTTTCTAAGAACAATTTTTGGTTTTATTGATTCTGGTTTTTTTTTGTTTGTTTGTTTCCAATTTCATTTATCTCCACTCTGATCATTGTTCTTTCCTTCTTTCTGCTCACATCAGTTTTAGTTTGCTTATCTTTTTCTAATTCTTCCAGTTGTTAAGCTAGGCCTCTGATTTGAAGTCTTTCATTTTTGTAATGTGAGTGTTTAGAGCTATAAAGTTCCCTCTCAGCACAGCCTTTGCTGCAAACCATAAGTTTTGGGTGTATTGTATTTTCATTTTCATTTGCCTCAAGATATTTCCTAATTTCAGTTCTGTTTCCCTCTTCAACCCATTGGTTGTTTAAGACTATGTTGTTTACTTTCCACATATATTTATGAATTGTCCATTTCTCCTTCTGTTATTGATTTCCAGCTTCATTCCATTGTGGCAGAGAATATGCATTGTATGATTTCAATATTTTAAAATTTATTAAGATTTGTTTTGTGACCCAACTTATGGTCTATCCTAGATAATGATCCATGTGTCCTGGAGAAGAATGTGCATTTTGTTTCCTCTGGGTGTAATGTTCTTACATGTCTGTTAGGTTTAGTTGGTTTAGAGTATCATTGATCTTCTTACTAAATGCTCTAGCCATTATTCAGACTGGTGTGTTAAAGTATCCTACTATTAACGTAGTACCATCCATTTCTCCCTTCACATCTGTCAGTATTTGCTTTCTATATTTTGCAGTTCTGCTGTTGTGTACATATATATTTATAATTATTACATCTTCCTGCTGAATTGTTCCCTTTATCAGCATATAATGACCATTTTTTTGTCCCTCATAACTGTTTTTTACTTAAAGTCTATTCTTTCCAATATTAGTAAGGGAACCAAGGCTCTCTTTTGGTTATTACTTGCATGGTACATTTTTTCCCCGTCCTTTAACCCTAAACTTACTTGTATCTTTGACTTTACAGACAACATATGTTCTGGTTTGCTAGCTGCTGGAATGCAACACACCAGAGATGGATTGGCTTTTAATAAGAGGGGATTTATTTTGTTAGTTCTTCTGAGGAAAGGCAGCTAACTTTCCACTGAGGTTCTTTCTTACGTGGAAGGCACAGGATGGTCTCTGCTGGACTTCTCTCCAGGCCCCTGGGTTCCAACAACCTTCCCTGGGGTGACTTCTTTCTGCATCTCCAAAGGCCTGGGCTGAGCTGCAAGTGCTGAGATGAGGAATGCCGAGCTGCTTAGGCTGTGCTATGTTGTTCTCTCTCATTTAAGCACCAGCCAATTAAGTCAAACGTCACTCATTGCAGCAGACACGCCTCCTAGCTGACTGCAGGTGTAATTAGCAACAAATGAAGTTCACGTACCATTGGCTTATGTCCGCAGCAACAAGACTAGATATGAACTTCTGGAGAAGATGGCGGCTTGGTAGGGTGCGCGCGTCTTAGTTCCTCCTCCAGAACAACTACTAGATAACTAGAATCAGTAAAGAAAAGCTCCTGGAGCTGCGACAGAGACCAGACACACAGTGTACCCCAGTCTGGGACAGCTGGACTGGCTGGGAGACTCCACTGCAGTGAGGTCCCCGAGCGATGCACGCTTCCCCGGGCTGCGGCAGCTGGTGGCCGGAGCCCTTCCCTCCCTCCTTCCCAGGCCGGTGGGGAACTTTGGATCAGCAGTTCCCCAAGCCGCGGCGGCCGCCGCCCCTCCTCCACACGCAGCTTCCCAGGCCGGCTGGGAGCCTGGGATCGGCGGTTTCCTGGGCCGCGGCGGCTGGTGGCCGGAGCCCCTCCCATATGCACGGCTTCCTGGGCCGGCTGGGAACCCTGCATCAGCAGTTCCCCGGGCTGCGGCACCCCTCCCCCACACACACACGGCTTCCCAGGCCGGCTGGGGTCCACGGATCGGCGGTTCCCCAAGCCGCGGCGGCCGGCGACCAGAGCCCCTCCCACACACACGGCTTCCCGGGCCGGCTGAGAGCCTTGGATCAGCAGTTCCCCGGGCCGCGGCGACCGACGACCGAAGCCCCTCCCACACACGCGGCTTCCCGGGCTGGCTGGGAGCCTCGGATCAGCGGTTCCCCAAGGCGCGGCGCCCCTCCCACACACGCGGCTTCCCGGACCGGCTGGGAGCCTCGGATCAGCGGTTCCCCAAGCCGCGGCGGCTGGCGACCGGAACCCCTCCCACACACGCGACTTCTCGGGCCGGCTGGGAGCCTCGGATCAGCAGTTCCGCAAGCCGCGGCGGCCGGCGCCCCTCCCCCACAGGCGACTTCCCGGAAGGAAAGGAAAGCATTTCCAACAGTAGTAGAGACGGAGCCCAACCTAACACCAATAGTGGCATCAATGAACAACTTCTGACTACTAAAAATAGGTGCTCAGCTCAGATGAAACTGATCAAGGTGGAAGTCGCCTATTGGGCTAACTGAAAAAGAGGAAAGGGGGTGAAACAGAGCCTTCTGCGGCTGTTTCTATGGAGGCTTGGGTGCCTCTGGGCTCAGTGCTGGGATTACACAGGTTGCAACTGCCACGAACACAGAAACAGGCTGCTTTCAGGGCTCTCTACCACCTGAACCTTCCTCGTGGGAGGGGTGAAACACAACACAGGTGGAATCCCTCTCTCAAGGTATTCAGATCCCAGGACTTCACAATTTGAAGCCATTAAAACCAACCTACAACCTTTCCTCTGTCTCCACCACACACCCAGCAGCGAGAGTCTTCCAAAAAGGAGCCACAACATCTTTTGCTGGTGGGACCCACAGACAGACAAGCACCACATACTGGGCAGGATAAGAAAAACAGAGCCCAGAGACTTCACAGGAAAGTCTTTCAACCTGCTGGGTCCCACACTCAGGGAAATCCGATTAAATGCCCAGACACCAGCAAAAAATAACAAATCACACCAGGAAAATTGAAGATATGGCCCAGTCAAAGGAACAAACCAATAGCTCAAATGAGATACAGGAGCTGAGACAACTAATTCTGAACATACGAACAGAAATGGAAAACCTCTTCAAAAACCAAATCAATAAACTGAGGGAGGACATGAAGAAGGCATGGGATGAATGAAAAGAAGAAATGGAAAGTCTGAAAAAACAAATCACAGAACTTATGGGAATGAAAGATACAGTAGAAGAGATGAAAAAAACAATGGAAACCTACAATGGTAGATTTCAAGAGACAGAGGTGAGAATTAGTGAACTGGAGGATGGAACATCTGAAATCCAAAAAGAAACAGAAACTATAGGGAAAAGAATGGAAAAATATGAGCAGGGGTTCAGGGAATTGAATGATAATATGAAGCGCACAAATATACGTGTGGTGGTTATCCCAGAAGGAAAAGAGAAGGGAAAAGGAGGAGAAAAACTAATGGAAGAAATTATCGCTGAAAATTTCCCAACTCTTATGAAAGACCTAAAATTACAGATCCAAGGAGTGCAGCGCACCCCAAAGAGAATAGATCCAAATAGACATTCTCCAAGACACTTACTAGTTAGAATGTCAGAGATCAGAGAGAAAGAGAGGATCTTGAAAGCAGCAAGAGAAAAGCAATCCATCACATACAAGGGAAACCCAATAAGACTATGTATCGATTTCTCAGCAGAAACCATGGAGGCAAGAAGACAGTGGGATGATATATTTAAATTACTAAAAGAGAAAAACTGCCAACCAAGAATTCTTTATCCAGCAAAATTGTCCTCCAAAAATGAGGGAGAAATTAAAACATTTTGAGACAAAAAATCACTGAGAGAATTTGTGACCAAGAGACCAGCTCTGCAAGAAATACTAAAGGGAGCACTAGAGAGATATGAAAAGACAGAAGAGAGAGATGTGCAGAAGAGTGTAGAAAGAAGGAAAATTAGATATGATATATAAAATACAAAAGGCAAAATGGTAGAGGAAAGTACTACCCAAACAGTAATAACACTAAGTGTTAATGGACTGAACTCCCCAATCAAAAGACATAGACTGGCAGAATGGATTAAAAAACAGGATCCTTCTATATGCTGTCTACAGGAAACACATCTTAGACCCAAAGATAAACATAGGTTGAAAGTGAAAGGTTGGGAAAAGATATTTCATGCAAATAACAACCAGAAAAGAGCAGGAGTAGTTATATTAATATCCAACAAATTACACGTCAAATGTAAAACAGTTAAAAGAGACAAAGAAGGATACTATCTACTAATAAAAGGAACAATTAAACAAGAAGACATAACAATCATAAATATTTATGCACCAAATCAGAATGCCCCAAAATACATGAGGAATACACTGTAATTACTGAAAAGGGAAATAGACACATCTACCATAATAGTTGGAGACTTCAATTCGCCACTCTCATCAATGGACAGAACATCTAGACAGAGGATCAATAAAGAAACAGAGAATTTGAATATTACAATAAATGGGCTAGACTTAACAGACATTTATAGGACATTACACCCCACAACAGTAGGATACACCTTTTTCTCAAGTGCTCATGGATCATTCTCAAAGACAGACCATATGCTGGGTCACAAAGCCAGTCTCGACAATTTTTAAAAGATTGAAATCATACACAACACTTTCTCGGATCATAAAAGAATGAAGTTGGAAATCAATAATAGGCAGAGTGCCAGAAAATTCACAAATACGTGGAGGCTCAACAACACACTCTTAAACGACGAGTGGGTCAAGGAAGAAATTACAAGAGAAATTAGTAAATATCTCGAGGTGAATGAAAATTAAAACACAACATATCAAAACCTATGGGACGCAGCAAAGGCAGTGCTAAGAGGGAAATTTATTGCCCTAAATGCCTATATCAGAAAAGAAGAAAGGGCAAAAATTCGGGAATTAACTGTCCACTTGGAAGAACTGAAGAAAGAACAGCAAACTAACCCCAAAGCAAGCAAAAGGAAAAAATAACAAAGATTAGAGCAGAAATAAATGAAATCGAAAACATGAAAACAATAGAGAAAATCAATAAGACCAGAAGTTGGTTCTATGAGAAAATCAATAAGATTGATGGGCCCTTAGCAAGATTGACAAAAAAGAAGAGAGAGGACGCAAATAAATAAGATCAGAAATGGAAGAGGAGACATAACCACTGACCTCACAGAAATAAAGGAGGTAATAACAGGATACTATGAACAACTTTACGCTAATAAATACAACAATGTAGATGAAATGGACAAGTTCCTAGAAAGGCATGAACAACCAACTTTGACTCAAGAAGAAATAGATGACCTCAACAAACCAATCACAAGTAAAGAAATTGAATCAGTCATTCAAAAGCTTCCTAAAAAGAAAAGTCCAGGACCAGACGGCTTCACATGTAATTCTACCAAACATTCCAGAAAGAATTAGTACCAACTCTGCTCGAACTCTTCAAAAAAATTGAAGTGGAGGGAAAGCTACCTAATTCATTCTATGAAGCCAACATCACCCTCATACCAAAACCAGGCAAAGATATTACAAAAAAAGAAAACTACAGACCAATCTCTCTAATGAATATAGATGCAAAAATCCTCAACAAAATTCTAGCAAATCGAATCCAGCAACACATTAAAAGAATTATACATCATGACCAAGTAGGATTCATCCCAGGTATACAAGGATGGTTCAACATAAGAAAATCAATTAATGTAATACACCATATCAACAAATTAAAGCAGAAAAATCACATGATCATCTCAATTGATGCAGAGAAGGCATTTGACAAGATTCAACATCCTTTTCTGTTGAAAACACTTCAAAGGATAGGAATACAAGGGAACTTCCTTAAAATGATAGAGGGAATATATGAAAAACCCACAGGTAATATCATCCTCAATGGGGAAAAATTGAAAACTTTCCCCCTAAGATCAGGAACAAGACAAGGATGTCCATTATCACCACTGTTATTCAACATCATGTTGGAGGTTCTAGCCAGAGCAATTAGACAAGGAAAAGAAATACAAGGCATCAAAATTGGAAAGGAAGAAGTAAAACTATCACTGTTTGCAGATGATATGATACTATATGTCGAAAACCCTGAAAAATCCACAGCAAAACTACTAGGACTAATAAACAAGTACAGCAAAGTAGCAGGTTACAAGATCAACATTCAAAAATCTGTAGTGTTTCTATACACTAGTAATGAACAAGCTGAGGGGGAAATCAAGGAATGAATTCCATTTATAATTGAAACTAAAAGAATAAAATACTTAGGAATAAATTTAACTAAAGAGACAAAAGACCTATACAAGAAAATTACAAGAAACTGTTAAAAGAAATCACAGAACACCTAAATAGATGGAAGGGCATACCGTGTTCATGGATTGGAAGACTAAATATAGTTAAGATGTCAATTCTACCTAAATTAATTTACAGATTCAATGCAATACCAATCAAAATCCCAACAACTTACTTTTCATAAATAGAAAAACCAATAAGCAAATTTATCTGGAAGGGCAGGGTGCCCTGAATTGCTAAAAGTATCTTGAGGAAAAAAAACGATGCTGGAGGTCTCACGCTGCCGGACTTTAAGGCATATTATGAAGCCACAGTGGTCAAAACAGCATAGTACTGGCATAAAGATAGATATATTGACCAATGGAATCGAATAGAGTGCTAAGATATAGACCCTCTCATCTATGGACATTTGATCTTTGATAAGGCAGTCAAGCCAACTCATCTGAGACAGAACAGTCTCTTCAACAAATGGTGCCTAGAGAACTGGATATCCATATGCAAAAGAATGAAAGAGGACCCATATCTCACACCCTATTCAAAAGTTAACTCAAAATGGATCAAAGATCTAAACATCAGATCTAAGACCATAAAACAGTTAGAGGTAAAGGTAGGGAGATATCTTATGAATCTTACAATTGGAGGAGGTTTTACGAACCTTAAACCTAAAGCAAGAGCACTGAAGAAAGAAAGAAATAAATGGGAGCTCCTCAAAATTAAACACTTTTGTACATCAAAGAACTTCATCAAGAAAGTAGAAAGACAGCCTACACAATGGGAGACAATATTTGGAAACGACATATCAGATAAAGGTCTAGTATACAGAATTTATAAAGAGATTGTTCAACTCAACAACAAAAAGACAGCCAACCCAATTACAAAATGGGAAAAAGACTTGAACAGGCACCTCTCAGAAGAGGAAATACAAATGGCCAAAAGGCACATGAAGAGATGCTCAATGTCCCTGGCCATTAGAGAAATGCAAATCAAAACCACAATGAGATATCATCTCACACCCACCAGAATGGTCATTATCAACAAAACAAAAAATGACAAGTGCTGGAAAGGATGTGGAGAAAGAGGCACACTTGTCCACTGTTGGTGGGAATGTCAAATGGTGCAACCACTGTGGAAGGCAGTTTGGCGGTTCCTCAGAAAGCTGAATATAGAATTGCCATACGACCCAGCAATACCATTGCTAGGTATCTACTCAAAGGACTTAAGGGCAAAAACACAAACGGACATTTGCACACCAAATGTTTATAGCAGCGTTATTTACAATTGCAAAGAGATGGAAACAGCCAAAATGTCCATCAACAGACGAGTGGCTAAACAAACTGTGGTATATACATACGATGGAATATTATGCAGCTTTAAGACAGGATAAACTTATGAAGCATGTAATAACATGGATGGACCTAGAGAACATTATGCTGAGTGAGTCTAGCCAAAAACTAAAGGACAAATACTGTATGGTCCCACTGATGTGAACGGACATTCGAGAATAAATTTGGAATATGTCTTTGGTAACAGAGTCCAGCAGGAAGTAGAAACAGGGTAAGATGATGGGCAATTGGAGCTGAAGGGATACAGACTGTGCAACAGGACTAGATACAAAAACTCAAAAATGGACAGCACAATACTACCTAATTGTAATGTAATTATGTTAAAACACTGAATGAAGCTGCATCTGAGTTATAGTTTTTTTGTTTTGTTTTGTTTTATATATTTTTTTATTTTTTATTTTCATTTTTTTCTCTATATTATCATTTTATTTCTTTTTCTGTTGTCTTGCTATTTCTTTTTCTAAATTGATGCAAATGTACTAAGAAATGATGATCATACATCTATGTGATGATATTAAGAATTACTGATTGCATATGTAGAATGTAATGATTTCTAAATGTTGTGTTAGTTAATTTTTTTTAATTAATGAAAAAAAAAGAATATCAATCACTCAATAAACAAATAACTGACAATACCAAAGGATAGAAAGCAACTGGTGGCCCTTTATATTGCTGGTTGGAATGGAAAATGGCATAGTCACTTTGGAAACAGTTTGGTAATTTCTTACCAAACAAATAAAAACAAACTTACCATATGATCCAGAAGTCTAACTATTAGGTATTTATGAAAGTGAAATGAAAATTGTGCTAAAAAAAAGGGTGTGAATGTTTATAGTTGCACAGTTGCTTTCTCTGTAATCTGCAAAAATTGGAAACAATCCAAATAATCTCTCAATAGGTAAGTGCATAAACAGTGACCAAATGGAATTCCCCTTAGCAGTAAAAATGAATGAACTGCCTATTAACTTGACAACATGGATGACTCTCAAATGCTATGTTAAGTGAAAGAAGACAGTCTGGAAAGGCTTCATGCTGTATTATTCCATTTATATAACATTCTGGAAAAGCAAAATCTATAGGGACAGAAAGCTGATCAGTGGTTACTGGGGCTGAAGGTGGGAAGGGGTTGATTACAAAGGAAAAACCAGAATTTGGGGAGGTGATCAAACTGTTCTGTATATGGATTGACATGGTGATTATAGAATTGTATGTATTTGTCAAAACACTCAGAACTGTACACTTTTTAGGATGAAATTTACTATATGTAAATCTTTAAAAAAATGCAAAAAGGAATTAGACTGTATTCCAATATATGACTTACAAATGTTTGAAAAACAGAATGGAATTAAAATTATTATCTACTCTCAAAAAAAAAAAAAAAAAAAAAGACTAGGTATGCTCGCCTGGCCAAGTTGACAACTGAATCTAACTAACACAACATATAAATGGGTTATGCTTTTTTATTCATTCTGCCAAAGTGTGCCTTTTGATTGGAGGGTTTAATCAGTTTACATTTAAGGTCACTACTGATGACACAGGACATCCTTCAGCCATTTTGCCCTTGTTATTCTTGTACCATTTTTGTCCCTCATTTCCATTAATGCCTACTTTTATATATATTTTGTTTTGTGTGTATGTACCATATTGAGTTCTTTCTCATTTTTATCTGGATATATTTTTCATCTGTTTTCCTTGTAGTTATCTTGGGGTTAAAGGTTAACATCCTACATATGTAACGATCTTATTTGGTTTGGGAGCAACTTAACTTTAATAGCATGCACAAATACTTTTCTTATACCCTCTTCCCTCCCACCATTTTTTGTACTTGTTACCACTTATATCTTTGCTCATGTATGTCAAAAAACCTAGATTTATCACTACTTTTATGCATTTGCCTTTTTGTACCCGTATGAAGTAAGAAGTGGAATTACATACCAAACACTACAACACAGTATTACTGACATTTATAATTACCCAAATGGTTACCTTACCATAGGTCTTTATAATTACCCAAATCACCACAGGACTTTATTTCTTTATACTGCTTTGAACCACTATCTCGTGTCCTTTCCTTTCAAGCTGAAGAAATTCCTTTAGCATTGCTTGTAGGTCAGGTCTAGTGGTGATGAACATCCTCAGCTTTTATTTATCTAGGAATGCCTTAATCTCTCCCTCATTTTTTAAAGAAAGTCTTGTTGGATATAAAAACTTTGGCCAGCAGTTATTTTCCTTCGGCCCTTTCAGTATTTCAACCCAATACCTTCTTGCCTCCACAGTTTCTGATGAGAAATTGACACTCAATCTAACTGGGACTCCCTTTGTACAATACAGTGCTTTTCTCTTGCAATTTTCAGAGCTCTCTTTTTGTCCTTTGCATTGATAGTGTGATCAATGAATGGGGGCATGTATTTTCTTAATGTTTATCCTGTTTGGTGTTCTCTGACCATCTTGGACATGCCTATTCACGTATTTCATTAAGTTTGGAAATTCTCTATTTTTATTTCTTTGACCATTCCTTCTGTCCCTTTCTCTCTTTATTCTGGGATGCCATAAAGTATATATTGCTTGATAGAGTCTCGTAGCTGACTTAGGCTATTTTTACTCTTAGTATTTATATTTTGTTTTTGCTCCTCAGCCTGACTCACTTCAACCATCCTGTCTTCAAGTTCACTGATTTCTTGTTCTGTCAACTGCAATGTACTCTTGAAACCTTCCTGGGAATTTCTCATCTCAGTTATTGTGGTCTTCAACTCCAGTGATTCTGTTTAGTTCCTTCTAAAAACTTCTATCTCTTTGCTAATTTTCTCATATTGCTCTTTCATTGTTTTCCTAATATCTTTTAGTTCTTTTTCTGTACTTTCATCTCCTTGAGCATTTTTAAATACAATTTTATAGAGATATATATTCATATACAATATAATCATCCAAATTATATAATTGATGGTTCACAGGATCATCATATAGCTGTGCATTTGTCATCATACTCGATTTTTGAATGTTTTCACTAAAAATAAGAATAAATGGAAAAATAAAAGTAAAAAAGAACACCCAAAGCATTCCATACCCCCGTCCTATTCTTTGTCTTTTTTTCTTACTCATCTGTTTGTACACTGAGGAAAGGGAATATCTGTCACAAGGTTTTCACAATCACATGGTTGCACCTTAAAATGCTCTATAGTTATTCAACCATCTTGTAGAATCAAGGCTATTGGATTGTAGTTCAATAGTTTCAGGTATTTCCCCCTAGCTCCTCCAATACTCCTCAAGTAACTTTCTCAGAAATGGTTCATGGAGGTACTTTTTTTTTTTTTTTTTTACATCTTTTTAAGTCTGACCACTTTTCACTTTTTAGTCTTCTTCCTTTTGGGACCTCTCAAACATAAAAGCTGGCCGAGCCTGATCCTTGATATGCTAATGAGGGAGGTAAAAGGCTTTAGGAGATTTTTTTTCACAAGATAATAGCATGTCTTCAAGGCTATTACCTTGTTTCAGAATTTTATTTTTGAATGTCAGAGGCTGATATAACCAGTAATATTTCTAATTTCCCTCCCAGGCAGATGGAGGACAAGGACCATGTGTATTCAGAAAGGCAGGTAGTTTTCAAAATTTTAGTAGTCAAAATATTATTTCAAGTGCACATATGTGTTCTTATGTATACAAATTTCTTTTGTAATAACTTACAGTCAATAATTCTTACAAGAAGTTTTCCAATGCAATTTTAAAGTTGAAATGCAAAGTGTTATAGGTAGTTTAAAAAAAAAAAAGAAGGGAGATACTAATGAAGTAGATTGTCTACCAAACCCAAAATACTTGCGGATACTAAGACACTCTGGTCCCATCCTTGGGCCTTGATGTAGTGGAAAAGAATGTGGGCCTCTGTGTTAAACAAGCCTGGGTTTAAATTCCATCTCTGCCTCTTAGGAGATGAGACCAGCTACTTAATCTTATTAAGCTTCAATTTATTTCATCTGAGAAAAATACATGTATTGGTTCTGTGACGATTAAGTGAGGTAATAACATGCAAAGTGCCAAGCATACTTCCAAGGTAACAAAAAAAGATAGTAACCATCAAGTTTATGGCCAACTAATTTCATAGTGGTACCAAGTCCACTCAATGGGGAGAGAATGGACTCTTCAGCAGGTGGTACTGGGAAAACTGGATCTCCATATATAGAAGAATGAAGGTGCACCCTTACCTCATATCATATACACAAATCAACTCACAATGGATTAAATACCTAAATGTACAAATCAAAATGTAAAATTCCTAGAAGAAATCCTAGGGTTGATCTTCAGGACATTGAGTTAGGCACTGGCTTTTAGCCTTTACATCCAATACATAAGCAACAAAAGAAAAAATAGATAAATGGGACTTCATCAAACTTAAAAACTTTTTTGCCTCAAAGGACTTTATCAGGAAAGTAAAAAGCAACCTAATCAATGGGAGAAGATGTTTAGAAATTAAGATCCAATAGGGCTTTAATATCCAGAATATGTAATGAAATTCTATAACTCAACAATAAAAAGACAAACAACCCTTTTTAAAAATAGGCAAAGGACTTGAATAGACATTTCTCCGAAGAAGATATGCAAATGACCAAAAAGCACATGAAAAGATGCTCAACATCATTAGCCATAAGGCAAATGCAAATTAAAACCACAATGAGATAACATTTCACACACACAGTAGAATGGATACTATTTTAAAATTTACAAGTGTTGGAGAGGATGTGGGGAAATAGGAACACTTCTTCATTGTTTGTGGCAATGTAAAATGGTGCAGTCACTGTGGAAGACAGTTTGGCAGTTTCTCTGAAAATTAAGTATAGAACTACCATATGACCCAGCAATTGTACATCTAGGTACATACCCAAAAGAATTGAAAGCGGGACTCAGATATCTGTACACCAATGTTCAGAGTGACATCATTTACAATTCCTAAAAGATAGAAGGAAAACAAGGGACAACTGATTCATCAACTGATGAATGGATAAATAAAATGTGGTAAATTCATTAAAGTGGAATATTATTCAGTTGTAAAAAGGAATGAAGTCCTGAAACATACAACATAGATGAAGTTTGAAGAAATCATTTTGAGTGAAATAAGCCAGACACAAAGGAAAATGTTATAAAACCTCACTCTTATGAAATAATTGGAATAACCAAATTCACAGAGTCAGAAACTAGAATATTCATCTAGTTCATCTGGGATGGAGGTAAGGACTAGAGAGATAAGGCTTAAAAGGTACAGAGTTTCTATTTGGGTTGATCATAAACTTTTGTAATTAACAGCACTGAATTGTACATTTGGATGTGGTTAAAATGGGAAATTTTAGGTTAGTATATATGTCATTAGAATAAAAAATTAAGTAAACATAGGTAATATATATTATGCTATAAACAACATAAATAGTGAATGTTATTGTAAAGGATATAGTTAATAGCACAATTACGAAAACATTCTCTCATCAAATGAAACAAATATACCACACTAGTGCAAGGCTTAATAATAGAGTAGTATATGGGAACGCCGTATTTTATGCATGACTTTTCTGTAAACCTATATTTTTAGTTTGCCAAAGCTGCCAGAATACAATATACCAGAAACAGAATGGCTTTTAAAAAGGAAATTTATTACATTGCAAGTTTATAGTTCTAAGGCCATTGAAATGTTCAAACTAAGGCATCCAGAGAAAGATACCTTAACTCGAAAGAAAGGGCCATTGAAGTTCCAGGCTGTTCTCTCAGCTGGGAAGGCTCTGCTAGCTTCCTTTACCAGCTTCTCTTTGGCTTCTCCTTCAAAAGATTCCCAGGGATGTTTTCCTTCTCCATCTCCAGAAGTCTCTGGGCTCTGTCAGTACTGAAGCTTTTTCCAAAATGGTTCCCTCTTAAGGGGCCCCAATAAGCAACCCACCTTGAATGGGTAGAGAAATATTGTGTTAGTTAGATTCAGTTGTCAACTTGGCCAGGTGAGCATACCTAGTCTTGTTGCTGTGGACATAAGCCAATGGTACATGAACCTCATCTGTTGCCAATTACATCTGCAGTCAGCTAGGAGGCGTGCCTCCTGCAATAAGTGGTTTGACTTAATTGGCTGGTGCTTAAATGAGAGATTGCAACGTAGCACTGCTAAGCAGCTCAGCATTCCTCATCTCAGCACTAGCAGCTCAGCCCAGGCCTTTGGAGATGCAGAAAGAAGTCACCCCGGGGAAAGTTGTTGGAAACCAGGGGCCTGGAGAGAAGACCAGCAGAGACCATCTTGTGCCTTCCACGTAAGAAAGAACCTCAGTGGAAAGTTAGCTGCCTTTCCTCTGAAGAACCAACAAAATAAATCCCCTTTTATTAAAAGCCAATCCGTCTCTGGTGTGTTGCATTCCAGCAGCTAGCAAACTAGAACACATATCTTCATTGAAACTATCTAATCAAAAGGTACCACCCACAATTAGGTGGGTTACATATCCATGGAAACAATAAAAATGGTCCCACCCAGCAATATTTTTTAACTTGCTTTTTAAAAAAATATTTTTACTGAC
The DNA here is from genome assembly GCF_023851605.1 of Tamandua tetradactyla. Classification (NCBI taxonomy): domain Eukaryota; kingdom Metazoa; phylum Chordata; class Mammalia; order Pilosa; family Myrmecophagidae; genus Tamandua; species Tamandua tetradactyla. Next base: position 57,113,640 of record NC_135331.1, on the reverse strand, counting down.
AAATGTTCACATATATAGAGTCCATACATGTACAATCAGTGGCTCACAATATCATCACATAGTTGTGTATTCATCACCGTGATCATTTTTAGAACAGTTGCATCACTCCAGAAAAAGAATAAAAAGAAAAAACTCATGCATCCCATACTCCTTACCTCTCCCTCTCACTGGCCACTAGTATTTCAATCTACTCAATTTATTTTACCCTTTATGCCCCTATCATTTATTTATTTTTTATCCATATTTTTTAACTTATCTGCCCATACCCTGGATAAAAGAAGGACCAGACACAAGGTTTCACACAGTCATATTATAGAAGTTATATCATTAGGATTTCAAGATATAAGTGACCTGGGAGGGTCTTCTACACCACATAGGCAGGACCTGGTTACAAAAGCTGAAGAACTGAGACACAGAGAACTGGAAACAATCCTGCCTGGTGTAAACAGCCTAATGTGCCCCATTCCAAACAGAAGCCCAAACCCTCAGGAATGCATAGATGGGGGAGACTAGGAAGTGAGCTAAATCATGTTCCTTGAATGCATTACCCTCACCTGTGCAGCCCTGTGACTCATGACTCACCCCACACCCCTGAATGCCATCACATGTCCCACCTCTGTGATCCAACAGTCCCCACCCCCTCCCCCCATCCCCACCCTACACATACCCACCCCACACACCCATCCCAAGTGTGTACACACCTGCCCTAGCCCAACCTACCTCTGCTGTGCAAGCACAGTCTCACCCCACCCCTTCCGAAACTCCCCTCCCTCCCCCCCACCGCCCTTTGCAAGTAGTCACCAGCACACTTGCCTTCATACCTAGGCGACACTCTCCCCCAGCCCATACAGTTGGGTAACCCCACCCCACCCCCTGCTGAGCTCAGTGCACATGTACATCAGTTTACAGCCCTCCCAGATCTGTGTATGCACATGGACCCTAGTCATGCCCTCCAGCTCTGGGCAACTGCTGACCTGTGCAGATGAGCCACACTTGCCCCCAGCCCACTCAAGCACTACCCCAGCCCTTTGTCCCTGAGCTCTGTGCATGTGCACACAAGAACCCCACCCCCTAGACCAGCACACACCAGGGCCCTGCCCCTCAGACCCACACACCCACACAGCCACATCCTCCCTGCTGCCAGATGCCCACGTATTTGTGCACTGAGTTCTTGACCTCAACTCATCACCACTGTGTTGCCCACTCCATGCCCCACAACCATGCTCCACACCATCCTACAAATACAAAACTTTATTTTGTACTGAAGGAAATCAACTTCCAAAGTAAATCAATCAAGATATTTATATGCTGCAAACACAACAGAAGATCACTAAGCATATCATGATGCAGACAGATATAGTCCAGCCTAACGACCAAATTAAAAACACCTGAGGAGACACAGACTTTGGAACAACTAATCAATGATGTTCATATAACTCTACTAAATAAAACAAATGGATGGCTAATGACATAAAGGAGATCAAGAAGACACTAGAAGACAATAAAGAGGAACTTGAAAGAATAAGTAGAAAAATAGCAGCTATCACAGAGATTAAAGATGCTGCAGAACAAATAAAATATATAGTAGTGACACACAACAGCAGATTTGAAGAGGCAGAAGAAAGAATAAATGAACTAGAGGACAGGACAACTGATTTCAAACACTCAAAACAGCAAATGGTGAAAAAAGATGGAAAAGTTTGAATTGGATCTCAGGGAAATGACAAAACAAAGCACACAAATATAAGAATCATTGGTGTCCCTGAAGGAGAAGAGAAGGGTAAAGGGCTATGAAGATTAGTTGAGGATATAATAGGGGAAAACTTCCCAACCCTTATAAACCCGTATAAAATATGCAAATCAAAGAAGCCCAATGAATTCCAATAGGCCCTCCTCAAGACACATACTAATCAGTCTGCCAAATGTTGAAAAGAAGGAGGAAATCTTGAAAGCTGCAAGAGAAAAACAATCTAATACATAAAAGGGAAATCACATAAGACTGAATTCAGACTACTCAACTGGCACTATGGAGGCAAGAAGGCAGTGGTGTGATATATTTAAGATCCTGAAAGAGAAAGACTTCAGCCAAGAATTCTGTGCCCAGCCAAATTATCCTTCAAAACTGAGGGAGAGATTAAAATTTTCACAGACAGACAAATCCTGAAAGAATTTGTCAGCAAGAGACCTGCCCATAAGAAATACTAAAGGAAGTTCTGTCCATTGAAAAAAATCACAGGAGAGGGAGGTCTGGAGGAGAGCACAGAATTGAAGAGTACTAGTAAGGGTAACTTAAAGGATAAAAAAGAGAAAGAGAGAAAAAAATATACAGATCCAACAAATGAAATCCAAAGGACAAGATGGTGTATTCAAGAAATGCCTTTTCAGTAATAACTTTGAATATTAACAGAGTAAACTTACCAGTTTTAAGATACGATTCACAGAATGTATTAAGAAATATAATCCAGCTATATACTACTTACAAGAGACTCATCTTAGACACAAGGATACAAATAGATTAAAGCAAAAGGATGGAAAAAGATGTTCCATGCAAGTTGTAACCAAAAGAAAGGAGTAGCTATACTAATACTAAACAAAATAGACTTTAAATGTAAAGACATCATAAGAGACAAAGAAGGAAACTATATATTAATAAAAGGGACAATTCACCAAGAAGAAATAACAATCATAAGTGTTTATGCTTCCAATTAAGGAGCTCCAAACTACATGAGACAGACACTGGCAAAACTTAAGAGAGTGATAAATGTTTCAACAATAATAGTAAGAGACTTCAATGCACCACTCTCTTCTATAGACAGAACAATGAACAGAGGATCAACTTGAAAATGAATTAGACCTAACAGACAGATAGGTCATTACACCCCAAACACCAGGATATATGTTCTTCTCTTATGCTCATGGAACAGTCTCCACGATAGATCATATGCTGGGGAATAAAACAGGTCTTTATAAATTTTTAAAATTTTGAAATTATTCAAAGCACCTTCTCTGATCACAATAGAATGAAGCTGGAAATCAATAATCATCAAATAATGAGAACTTTCACAAATATATGGAGATTAAATAACAATCTTAAACAACCACTAGGTCAAAGAAGAAATTGCTATAGAAATCAATAGCTATCTGGAGATGAATGAAAATGAGAATACAACATATCAGAACTCATGGGATGTGGCAAAGACTGTGCTGAGAGGGAAATTTACTGTCCTAAAAAACAAGATAACATAAAAATTGAGACTTAACTATTCACTTGGAGGAACCTGAGAAACAACAGCAAACTAACCCCAAAGCAAATGGAAGAAGAGAAAAATGACAAAAAATTAAAGCAGAGTTAAATAAATCAGAGAACAAAAGAAAAATAGAAAGAATCAATAAAACCAAAAGTTGGTTCTTTGAGAAAACCAATAAAATTGATGGGCCACTAGGAAGACTGACAAAGGAAAAAAGAGAGAAGATGCAAAAAAAAAAAATCAGAAATGAAAAAGGGTTTGTTACTGCAGACCCTGAAGAATTAAAAGAAATCATAAGAGAATACTATAAACACTGTATGCCAACAAACTAGACAATTTAGACAAAATGGTCCAATTTCTGGAAACACACAAACAAGCTACACTGACTCTGGAAGAAAGAGAAGATCTCAACAAATCAATCACAAGTAAAGAGATTCAATCAGTCATCAAAAATCTTCCTACACATGGATGGACCTTGAGGACATTATGCTTAGTGAGATTAGGCAGAAACAAAAGGACAAATACTATATGGTCTCACTGATATGAACTAACATTAGTGAATGAACTTGGAGATTTTAGCTAAGAACAGAGACCATCAGGAGTGAAAATAGGGTAGATCATTGGGTAATTGGAGCTGAAGGGATACAGATTGTGCAACAGGACTGATCGTAAAAATTCAGAAATGTATAGCACAATACTACCTAACTGTAATACAATAATGTTAGTACACCGAATGAAGCTGAAGTTGAGAATGATAGAGGGAGGAGGGCTGGGGGCACAAATGAAATCAGAAGGAAAGATAGATGATAAAGACTGAGATGGTATAATCTAGGAATGCCTAGAGTGTATAATGACAGTGACTAAATATACAAATTAAAAAATGTTTATGTACGAGGAACAACAAAGGAATGTTAATATTGCAGGGTGTTGAAAACAGATGGTAATTCATATTTTAAAACTTAAACTTATGTGTAACACTAAAGCAAACAATGTTTATTTGGTACAGAATTTATGATTTGACTAGTGCATTTCGTAATATATCTTATATGGACAGTTTAATTGAACACCATGAGTACATGGAACTGTGAGTAGGGCATGACATTTTGTAGGTTTGTCCAGAGTGATGCTCTGATAAATCCCAGAGTGATTTTATCACAAATACAATGAAAAAGTATTTGCAAAGTCCCCTTGGGGGAATGGTGAGAAATGGGGAAAATTCAATTTTCCCATGTGGAGAATTCCTGATATTCTCACAAGCAGTGGGGAAAACCAAAGCAAAAGGATGAGCCCTCAATTTTGGGGTTTGTTCATATGAAACTTATCCCTGCAAAGGATAGGCTAAGCCTACTTAAAATTAGGCCTAATTGTCATCCCCAGAGAACCTGTTTTGTTGCTCAGATGTGGCTTCTTTCTCTCAGCCTACATGACAAGCAAACTCACTGCCCTCCACCTCTCTATGTGGAACATGACTCCCAGGGTTGTGGACCTTCCTGGCAACATGGGGCATAAATCCTAGAATAAGCTGGCACTCAGCATCAAGGGATTGAGAAAATCTTCTTGACCAAAAGGGGAAAGAGTGATATTAGGCAAAATAAAGTGTCAATGGCTGAGAGATTTCAAATAGAGTGAGAGGTTGTCCTGGAGGTTATTCTTACGCATTATAGAGCTATCACCTTTTTAGTTAAGGTATATTGGAGAGGCTGGAGGGAAGTGCCTGAAAATGTAGAGCTGTGTTCCAGTAGCCATGTTTCTTGAAGATGATTGTATAATTATATAGCTTTTGCAATGTGACAGTGTGATTGTGAAAACCTTATGTCTGATGCTCCTTTTATCTATGGTATGGACAGATAAGTAAAACATATAGATTAAAAATAAATAATAGGGGGAACAAATGTTAAAATAAATTAGTAGATTGAAATGCTAGTGATCAATGAAAGGGAGGGATAAGGGGTATTTAAAAAAAGGGGGAAACAAAGACTAAAATATATTGGGTAGATGGAAATATTAGCAATCAATGAGAAGGAGGGGTAAGGGGTATGGTATGTATGAGTTTTTTTCTTTTTTCTTTTTCTGAATTGAGGCAAATGTTCTAAGAAATGATCATGGTGATGAATATACAACTATGTGATGATATTGTGAGTTATTGATCATATACCAAGAATGGAATGATCACATGGTAAGAATGTTCATGTTTGTTTGTTGTTATGTTTTTAAAAAAATTATTTAAAAAAAATCTCCCTACAAAGAAAAGCCCAGGGCCAGATGGCTTCACAGGGAAATTTTATTAAACATTCCAAAAAGAACTAACACCAATCCTGCTCAAACTTTTCTAAAAAATTGAGGAAAAAGGAATACTACCTAACTCATTTTATGATGCTAAAATCATTTTAATACCAAAACCAGGTATAGATGCTATAAGAAAGGAAAACTACAGTTCAATGTCCCTAATGAACATAGATGCAAAAGTTCTGAACAAATTCTAGCAAATCGAATCCAATAACATATTGAAAAAATTATACACCATGACTAAGTGGAGTATATACCAAGAATGCAAGGATGGTTCAACACAAGAAAATTAATTAATGTAATATAGCACATTAACAAATCGAAAAGGAAAAATCACATGATCATCTTGATTGATGCTGAAAAATATTCAGCCAAATTCAACATACTTTTCTGATAAAACACTTCAAAAGATAAGAATCAAAGGTAACTTCCTCAGGATGATAAAGAGCATATATGAAAAACCAATAGCCAACATCATACTCAATGGTGAGAGACTGAAAGCTTTTCCCTTAAGATCAGGAATGAGACAAACATGCCCTCTGTCACCACTATTATTCAACATTGTACTAGAAGTTCGAGTTAATCAGGCGAGAAAAAGAAATACAAGGCATCCAAATTGGAAAGGAGGAAGTAAATCTTGCATTATTTGCAGATGATATGAAGCTATAGTTGGAAAATCCTGAGAAATCTACAACAAAGTTATTTGAGCTGATAAACAAATTCAGCAAGGTGGCGGGAATAAAGTTAATGTGTAAAAATCAATAATGTTTCTATACATAAGCAATGATACAACTGAGGATTCAGTTAAGGGAAAAAATTGCATTCAAAATAACAACTAAAAGAATCAAGTACCTAGGAATGAACTTAATAAAGGACATAAAAGACTCGTACACAGAAAACTACATAACATTGCTAAAAGAAATCAAAGAAGAACTAAATAGATGGAAAGAAATTCCCTCTGTTATAGTTAAATATAGTTAAAAGTTAAATATAGTTAAGATGTCAATTTTACCCAAATTGATCTATGCATTCAATGCAGTAACAATCAAAATTCCAACAACCTACTTTGAAGACTTGGAAAAGCTAGTCACCATATTTATCTGGAAGGGAAAGAAGCCCCAAATTGCTTAAAGCAGCCTAAAATAGAAGAATGAAGTGGGAGGACTAAAACTTCCTGATTTTAATACTCATTATAAAACCACAGGGGTCAAACAGCATGGTACTGGCACAAAGACTGAAGTATTGGCCAACGGAATTGAATTGAGAGTGCAGAAACAGGCTGCCAAGTCTATGGTCAACTGATTTTGACAAGGCCCCCAAATCCTCTGAACTGGGACAAAATAGTCTTTTCAATAACTGGGCATGGAAGAATTGGATATCAATAGACAAAAGAATGAAAGAGGACCCCTATCTTATACCTTATACAAAAATTAACTCAAAGTGGACCAAACATGTAAATATAAGAACTAGCATCATAAAGCTTCTAGAAGAAAATATAGGGAAGCATCTTCAAGATCTAGTATTAGGAGGTATCTTCCTAAACTTTACACCCAAAGCACAGGCAACAAAAGAGAAAATAGATAAATGTGAACTCCTCAAAATCAAATGCTTCTGCACCTCAAAAGACTTTGTCAAAAGGTGAAGAGGCTGCCAACTCAATGGGAGAAAATATTTGGAAATCATACATCAGACAAAGGATTAATATCTTGTATACATAAAGAAACCATTCAACTCAGCAACAAAAGAACAAACAACCCAATTATAAAGCGGGTTAAAGATATGACTAGGCATTTTTCTGAAGAGCAAGTACAGATGGCTCAAAAGCAAATGAAAAGATGCTCATTTTCATTAGCTATAAGGGAAATGCAGATCAAGACTACAATGTTATACCACCCATGTCCATAAGAATGGCTTCTATTAAACAAACAGGAAACAATAAATGTTGGACAGGGTGTGGAGAAATTGGGACACTTATGCACTGCTGGTGGAAATGTATAATGATACAGCCACTACAGAAGACAGTTTGGTGGTTCCTTAGGAAACTAAATATCTATGACCCAGCCATACCACTACTTCAGGTATATACCCAGAAAAGCTGAAAGCAATGATGCAAATAGACATTTGCGCAGTGGTCTTCAAGCAGCATTATTCACAACTGCCAAAAGATGGAAAACAATCCAAGTGCCCATCAACAGACAAGCAGCTTCATAAAATGTGGTATATACAGATGATGGAATATTGTGCAGCAGTAAGACAAAATGATGTCCTTAACCACATGACAAGATGAATGAGCCTTGAGAACATAATGCTGAGTGAAATAAGCCAGACACAAAGGATAGATACTGTGTGACTCCACTTTTATGACCATGGAAAAGGTAAAATTCTAGGCTTATAATACAGATTATAGGGGACTTAGAGATACATACAAGTTAGAGATGGGTGAATGGTTAGCTAATGAGGTTGAACTCAAATGTAAGGGAACAGAAAGAAGTGAACACAGTTCACTACTGAGGCTATGAGTAATATTACCATGTCGAAGGTGAACATGATTGAAAGGGGTTGTATAGACCTATGTGTTCCACTGATTAACAGTACAAATATAAATGAGTTCTTGCATGAACTACTTCAAAGGTATGATTCTTATACAAAGAGTGCTTAAGTCCAGAGTACAGGGGGAAAACTGCTATTGCATGCTGTGGGCTACATTTAACAGGAAAAAATCAGCAGTACCACAGCAACAGCAGGGGTAAATAATGGGGAGAAAGACAAAGGAAATCTAAACCTTTCCTATTTGGTGAGGGTGTGTTTATTGGTTTTCTTTCTCTTGGGAACAATGAAATTATATAAAATCGAGAGTGTTGATGGACTGTGGACATTATACATGATCCCTAATGAATGCAGGTAGCTGAAGGATGCACCAACTGAGAAGTACATTGGCGAAGATGGTTTATATATATGATTGAATATTGTGCTGCTACAAAAAGGAATGAAGTTTTGAAGCATGCAACATTGTGACTAAATCGTGGGGCCATCTAGGCAAAATAAGCCAGAAACAAAAGAGCAACTATTGTATGGTCTCCTTTAGAAAATGCTTGTTAAAAAAAAAAACAAGGGGCTACATTGTAAACTCTTATAGCAGTCACATTTAGTACAGAGTGGTAATTGCTTTTTATCTGGATTTTGAGAGTCTCTTTTATATATGTGTGTATAACCAGGTATTTAGAGATAAGAACGAAGCTGGTCAGGTTGGCATTAAGGTAATTCAGAACACAGGGGTAAGGAAGATACATTGTCTATATTTTAGAACACACCTACTCTTGGAGACCAAAGGAAGGTTTATTTTGTCCAGAAACTAAATTTTCTGTAGCACATAATCTAACTAAATCTATCTGGATGGCTCATTTAAATAATCAAAACATGGGGAGCCCAGAATAAAAATGAAGGCCTTTAATCCTGTATAACTTAATGGACTGCCTGGATACATCTTAGAATATATTAAGCAGATAATCAAAAAGTATTGGCAAAGTCCATTGAGGGATGGGAGAAAAAAAATGAAACTATTAAACTTTACCATCAGGGAAATCCCTGATACTGTGTCAAACATCAGGGACACCCAAATCAATAGGCTAAGCCCTTGATCTTGAGGCTTACTCTTGTGAAGCTTACTAGGTAGCAGAGAAGCTTAGCTTACCTATAGGTTTGCCTAAGTGTTACTTCTGGAGGACTTCTTTTGTTGCTCAGATGTGGTCTTACTCTCTAAGACCAACTCTGCAAGTTAAATCATTGCCCTCCCCAGAACATGGGACATGACACCCAGGGGTGAATGTCTCTCTGGAGGCGTGGGAGATAACTCCCAGGGATGAGTCTGGTTCTGGCCCCATGGAATCAATAATTCCATTCTGACCAAAAGGGGGAAAAGATGTATAACTAATAAAGTACCAGTGGCTGAGAGAGTTCAGAGTCGAGAGGCTACTCTGGAGGTCACTCTTATGCAAGCTTCAGTTAAACATTGCTACCTATCATAACTTGCCAAACCCCAACTAAAACCATTCCAGCCAATCCTAAAGAACATCTAGGACAATATATAAGATCCTACAAAGGTTCCATGCACTAAGGTAACTTTCCAGAAACCTATCACCTCCAAATGGGTACCTGGATAAGACAAGTCCTGAAATCTAGAGGGGCCAGTCTCTACAGAACATCAGCTAGTTCCATCTCCCTACTCCATATTATCAACAGCCTCTTCCAACATGAAAAAATTAGAATGGCAATAGCCCAAATACCCCTAAAGGGTGGGAGAAAGATCAAAGGTGATGGTGGAATTATACAGAGAAGGTGGCATAACAAACAAATATGATTGCTGAATCATTATATTGATATTTCTTTTAGTCTCCAGCATCTTCGAGGAGCTAATTCTACAATTGTGGAATTGTAACCCATACCAAACTCTGAAATCTGTTTTACAACTAATGTGGCAATGTGCTTTGAAATTTGTTGCTTTTTTGTATATATGTTATTTTTCACAAAAAAAGGGGGAAAAAGTCAATTTTGATGATAAAAAATATTTATTCCTTCTAGCTTCCAATGTTCTTGGGCAGCTATAAGGAAAAATCTGAGATGATGGTATGGTAGCCCACAACAAACTCTGAAAACTGTCCTCTAACTACTTGTTGAAGAGTGCTTTGAAAACTATTGCTTTTTTCTTTCTTTGCTTTTTTATATGTTATATTATACAATAAAAATCTTTAAAAAGTTATATCATTATACAATCATCTTCAAGAATCAAGGTTACTTGAACACAGCTCAACAGTTTCAGGTACTTCCCTCCAGCCACTCTACTAGACCATAAACTAAAAGGGATATTTATATAATGCATAAGAATAACCTCCAGGATAATCTTGTGGATCTGTTTAAAATCTCTCAGCCACTGAGACTTTATTTTGTCTCATTTCTCTCTTCCCTCTTTTGGTCAAGAAGGCTTTCTCGATCCCAGGAGGCCAGGTCCCAGCTCATCCAAATTTCTGTCAGACGTTGCCAGGGAGATTTACTTCCTCGGGAGTCATGCCCCATGTACAGGGGAGGGCAGTGAGTTCACCTGCCAAGCTGGTTTAGAGAGAGAGAGGCCATATCTTAGCAACAAAAGATCACACAGCTTTTCTCGGGTACACAACGGTTTCAAACTGGCACAACCTACAACTTCTTGAATTTAAAAAAAAGGCAGTAAAAGGTGGCTACCAACAATGACAATGTTTAGTTATCTTACAAAAATTCCTCCTAGACAGTATCTCCTTTATGTCCCACATATTACCGCTGAACTTATCTTCCATATTTGCCATTTGGCCACCCTTCCTCCACCTCCTTTTTAGACAGTATTGGTCTTGAGGTATTTGGGATCTTAAGCGAGGGAGATTTATTGGGCCTAAAAGTCCTTCTGCTAATAGAATTGCCAGAAAATAAAATGCTCCTTAGTTATGTTCAATTTTTAAAATTGTCTTCACAGATAATTTCCTTCATCCCTATGGATTCCTAAAGAACCACCTTTAAAAGTGTGGATTAAGAGGGTGGTTTTTCTCAAACCCTTTATGAAATGAGATGGATGTCAGCATAAAAATAAAAAGAATCTAAATAATTTGTTCTTTATGTACTGAGGCACCTAAGACCTTTTGTCCAAGAGAATGTGTTTTTGAAGTGATCTCTCAGTCACCTTCAAGCTTTGTATCACTGAGTTTCCCTTGATCATGGGCACATATTTTTGATGTGCTATGGCTGTTAAAAGAAACAAAAAGTCTCCATATAATAAGCATTAAGTTGATAACAAACCCTTAACCTTGGTCTTCTAGTACCAGTTAAAATCAAGCTGATTTTATCCAAAATTAACTCAGTAGCTATTCATTACTAAAATTAAGATCCATTTGTAAATATTTATCTAATTTAGCTAATTAAGATATCCATTGTTTGTGGTTCTAAGTATATTGTTTCCTTAAATAAAAAATATGTAAAAATAAAAAAAGCTAAAAATATGTTTAATTTAAACATTTGTCAATATTTTCAATAGTGTTTAGACAGGAGCAGTGGGATTATTCTTTCTCCATCCTGTAAATAAAACTGCAATGCAATGATGACCAAGGGACAAAAACCTGAGTTACAAGAGACTTTTGTATGAAAACGGTTGGCTACACAGTCTCTTGGAGAAAGTGACCCTCTCTTTCACCCCCCAGGCAGAGGTGTTACTCCAGAAAGAATCAGGCTGTTCTGCTTTAGTGACCTGTTCTGAGAAAAACTTGCACCAGTTTCTCTCATTCCATTGTTTCTTTTCCTCAGATTCCATAGTAGGAAATTGTTAACCCTAATTTGTTCATGTCGCTAGTGACCCACCCTTTTTCTTTTTGATGATGTTCCTCTCCCTCATTTCCCTATTCTTTCCATAGCTATAGGAAATTTTTTTCTCAACTTAGTCATCTAAAATTACTGTTACAATTTAAACTCTCAAAGTTACAATGATCCATGCCCCCTCCAAAAGGGGCTGGGGTGGGAGACAGCCAGAAATTCAGAACAATGCTTAGCTGGTTACAATGTTTTTATCTTTGTTCCTGAGGGCTGTTTCTTTTGGATTTAATCACACCATCCAGGGAAATTCCACCCAAGGGAGAGAGGGTAAAGGAGGTGGCATAGCCTCAAAGTAACCCCAACTAACCAGCAGAGATTGTCTTCAGAACTCTTGTCTTTTTGTTTTTTCAATAATGAATGGTATTTACCCATAATAAAATACAAAAATTAATTCTACATTGTCACCTCCATCTCCTGCCAGGAAAGCAGGCATTTCTAAGCAGTCCACATGGCCATTCAGTGTCGTCGTTCAAGGCTGGTTTTCCATTACAGTGGACAGTTACTGTGGGCCACTGAGTGACCATGCCTAGCCTTAGGTTGGACACAGACTGTACCTATTAGTTTCCGGCAAGACGCTGCCCCCTTCACCCCTGGCTTGGCTAAATACAGGCCCCACTTGGGACCATTTTCCAGGATCCCAGCCTACAGAGTTCATCTCTGAGAGTCCCATGCCCCACGTCACAGCTGGTTAAGCTTTCACCTTAGATAGACCCAAACCACCATCCCTGCTCCCTCTCAGGAGCTGGTCAGCTCTTCCTTTCCAATATCTTAAGCCCAGAGGACTGATGACCTACTTCCTAGAAAATGGAGCTCGGTCCCATCCTACTGTGGACACCCTCCCTCGGGTGGCAGTGCCTGCAGTGACCCCATTTATTGAGACAACCTCGGCATCACTCTCTCTCTAAAGCATGAAGAGATGCCATTTTCTTTCCAGCAGTGCATACTAAGCTGCTGAAGCTAGAATTTATTTTAACCTTCATACCTTTCTCTTCTCAGCTATTTTTCTTCCTTATGACTCCCCATTTTCATTCCTCCACCCCCAACAATCCACGTTTCTGAATTTCTCAGGTCATCAAATCTCAGTGCCTGTCCATATAAAGGGTCTACTCTATAGGGGGAATTAGAAATTTTTCAAAGAAGCAAAAGTGCACAAAGGTGAAGTATGGCAATAAGACATATACCTATGTAAGTAAAAACTATAGGAACAAAAACAATCATTACTGTATAGATTTAGGTTATATGTCAGTGACTAGGTATGCATATGTACGTGTGATTAATCTATTGATTGTTTCCTTTAAGATAAAGAAGAAACACATAAATGAAAAGAAAATGGACCTGATAGCCTAGGCTCCAGTTTGCCCACAATGGATATAATAGCTTGGTGCTTTGGCATTCGATGGCCAACAGTTATTAGCAAGACCTTTGAGCTGTAAAATTTCCACCTGCCAAAAACCTCAGTGGGAGCAATGACTTTGGTTTGAGACTTGGCTTCCTTCCTATCCACACCAACAGAAGTTCAGGACGAAAGGCTTTTAATAGTGACTGAGTTTTTTATGCTCACATCCGTGGGAAGACTGACATTTCTCTTTCTTCTTGAGTTGTGTCATTTATTAGCATCATTTTCCTCTGGAGTCACCACTCAGTATAAAGTGTAGCACTTATGTAGCCCATTTTCTTCACGATGACTAAAGCTATTTGTTTGGTGACTGTGGTCTGGGAAGATCAGTATAATCTTGAAAGCGATTTACTGAAGTGCCTGCCTCAGACCTTGTGTTACCCACCTCCCCGCATCCTTCACCCAAACCGAATTTCATAGTCAACCTTGGAACAAACAATGTATCTGTTCATTCCTGGAATCAAATAACTTGGTGGAGGAGGGAGGAGAAAGGATAAGTCAGGAAGAGGGGAGCACAGAGACTCTGAAACCTTCCCCCTAGCTACACTCACTTCTTTGACCTCCTCAGGCTAAGCATCATGGGGGTGGGGAAGGCCAGAGGGGTGGAAACGCAAGGTTTGCCGTATTCCTCAAATTGGAATTCTTAAAAATAAGTATTATTAAAAGGATACTGTTTATACTTACTTTCTTTCCTATTGCTGCTGATATAGAAATTTGTAGCCATTTTGTTACAAACTTAAACCTTCATTTATTAGCAAAGGTGGAAAATTGCATGGCTTTGCAGAACTGCTGTGCTGGGGTCACAGGCCATCGGAGCTGGACATGAGCTTAGAGATCATTCCTCTCATTTGAAGGGTGAGAAAACTGAGGCATAGAGAGAGGTGTGCGGAGTTGTCTAGCAGATCACAGTTTCTCGTCTCTGTTTTAGTGCTCCTTCATAAAAGCCAATTAATCCACTCATTCTTCAAGAAATGTTTAGGATCTCACTACGTTCCAGGCAGCTTGGGGCCTAGTTCCTGCCCTCAATGAACTGGCAGGCTCACCTTCTCAAGGGAAGCTGAAGTTGGAAGTACAAGTAGGACTTGAGGGTGGTGGTGGTGGTTGACCTGGAGGGAAGGGCTCTCCAGAAAATAATTTTGGTGCATTTGGAACATGGGGGAGAGGGTGTAAGGAGCAAGCAGACAACAGAAAAGTCTAGAAGGATGGCTGTGTCAGATCTTGAAGAGAGTATAAGCTGGTGGGGGGCCATGGAAGGATTCAGAGGACAGCAACTTGGTGAGGTGTGTGCTTTAAGAAGATCATTCTGGCTACAGACGGGAGAAGAAATTATAGCAGAGCTTTCCAGTATGGTCTGAAGAGCTTTGAAGTGAGCCAAGAGAATGAATTCTTTGGCCTCTGGAGAAGTAGGGCAAAATCTGCTGGCTTCTTCCATCAGTTTCAAATAGTTATCCTAGTGTGCTATACAAAGTCATCATTTCCTATGCGCTCTAGGATGAGAAACAAGTTGGAAAGCACTGCCTTGGAGGAGAGCAAGACTCCTGGTGGGAAGACTAGTCAGGAAGAAAATCCATGTGGGGATCCTACTGACATGAATAATGAGACCAGGACCTATGTTTTGGACGTTATAATTTACTGGGCTAGGGAATAAGGGGAAAGTAGGAGTGAAAGAGACCAGTAGTCTTGGGTAACTAGAAGAGCAAGGTGCCATTCATGGATGGAGAAGAGCTGGCTTGTGAGGAGGGGTGATGAGAAGGACATGTTACTGGTGAGGTACCCAAAAGACATCCAAGAAGAGATGTGAGTTAAATACGTGTCTCTGGAGTGAAGAGTAAACTCTGGGCTAAAGTTATGAATTTAGGAATCCTTGTCATACCTCTGATAATTGAATCCATGACAGTGAATAAGATTGGCCAAGATAACATATGAAGTGAAAGGAAAATGGAGATCAAGAAAGTACTTGGAGGAACATCAACATGTAGATTTGGGCATAGAAAAGGTATTCCAAAAGAGAAGATTCAGCCAGAGAAGAAGAAGGAAGCTCAATAGGTTGTGGTATTCTGAATGCCTAAAATAAGGGCTTTTCTAGAAGATAGAGATGATTAGCAGTATCAAATGCAAGACAGAGACAGTTAACAGTATCAATATTGCAGATTCTGACTTGTATGAAGTTGAAAATAATCCTCAGCCCTGGGCATCTATTTGTATTCATTAATATGCACGGATGGTGTGCCAGTTTGAAACAGTTATGTACCCCAGAAAAGCCATGTTCAATCTTCATTCAATATTGCTGGGTGGGATATTTTTCATCGTTTCCTTGGAGATGTGACCCACTCTATTTTGGGTGGTAACCTTTTGATTAGTTTCCATGGAGATGTGTCTCCACCCATTCAAGGTGGGGTTGCCTACTGGAACCCTTTAACAGGGAACCATTTTGGTAAAAGCCTCAGTGCTGACACAGCCCACACAGCCAGAGACCTTTGGAGATGCAGAAAGAGAATGCTCCAGGGGAAGCTATTTGAAAAGCTGGGAGACAAAGCTAGCAGATGTCTTCAGATGCCTTCCCAGCTGAAAGAGAAACCCCAAACTTTATTGGGCCTTTCTTTGGAGTTAGGGTATCTTTCTCTGGATGCCTTAGTTTGCACATTTCTATGGCTTTAGAACTGTAAACTTGGAACTTAATAAATTCTCTTTTTAAAAGCCATTCCATTTCTGGTATATTACATTCTGGCAACTTTAGCAAACTAAAACAAATGGTGCTAATATTTTTTGGCCAAAAGACAAGAGAGAGATTATTGTCTGGTTGTCTGGAACAGCTGGTGGAAGATGAAGGAAATAGAGATCTCAAGAGGTTCAGGCAAAAGCCATAGGGGCTTGAATGTGAAAAAGGCCTTGTGAAGCTTTGGGGTCTGGAGGATACAGGGTTGTGAGAGGAGCCTCACTTCTCTGCAATACCCAGGGTCATTGTCTGGCTGGGCCCATCGAGCAACTGGGGGACAGCATTAGGGCCAGACTCTACTGGCTTTGACAGTCACCCTCTGGGGCTACAGCACATTACTGGGGAAGCTTGGGGGCTGAGGAGTGGGGAATGAAGGAGCAAGCACAAAATGTGTTCTTATCTGTGTCCATACACTGTGAGATCAGGATTATTTAGGTACCTGGATGTGGGAGAAGAACAGCATACCCTGAAGAGAGCTGCAGGAGATATAGTACCTCAAGGCAAAGCTAGTTTTTTGAAGTGGAGTGAACTTGTAGTGAAAAGGTGGAGTGTATGTGGAGGGTGTGCAATGGAAGATTAGGTAGGGGGAAAGGAAGACCAGAGAAATATGAGGGTGAGAATGAAAAAGACTCGAGATGACCGGAAGGATTTATCTTTTGGGTAGTGACCAAAATAATCATGACTTGCAGATGGACGGAAGAGGGAGATGGGGAGTGGGGTGTGGTGTGGGTTGGGATTGATGCCTCTTCTGATATCTCCCCTGCTGCTTCAAGATAACTCAGAGCCTTTAAGTTAATTACCTGTTATTGTAGTGGGAGTGCCCTTAATTTATATTACTCTTTCTTCCTCTCATCTTAGTGTTTGGTATTTGGTAGTTAATTCCATGCACACCTTATCCTCTCGTATACATATGGACCTAATTGCCCTATTGTGAATTCCCACCTATCCCACAGATGGACTCACCCAGGCTACTCTAAAGTGATGACTGGGAGGACCAGGCTATGGGCAGGAGATGGCCAGGCTCTAGCTCTACCTCTGCGCTCCATCACAGGGAAGGGAAAGGAGGGGAAGAGGTCTGATTAGAAAAGAAGAGCGAGAAATAAATGTATTTTAATGGGTATGGAGCATCATGAGATAAGGACATATATATTGTCTCAGTAGCTGGGATGAGGATTCATTTTGGGGGTTCCTTCCTTCAGAGGTAGATGTGGGATAGAGTTCGAACCCTGGTTGGGAATACAGTGGTTTTCAGAGCTCTGGAGGGCTTTTTTGAAACACAGATTGCCCATCCCTCCACCCCCAGAGTTTCTGGTTCAGTATATCTGGGGTAGGACCAAGAATGTGCATTTCTTTTCTTTTCTTTTTTCTTAATTGATAAAATCAAACAACATACAAACACGAACATTCTTAACAAATGAACATTCCATATTTGGTGTGCAATCAGTGGTTCACAATATCATCACATAGTGGTATATTTATCACTATGATGATTTCTTAGAACATTTGCATCACTCCAGAAAAAGAAATTAAAAAAAGAAGAAATTCATACATACCATATCCTTACCCCTTCCTCTCATTGACCACTAGCATTTTCCTCTACCCAATTTATTTTAACATTTTGTTCCCCCTATTATTTATTTATTTATAATCCATATTTTTCACTCATCTGTCCATATCATAGATCGGACATCAGACACAAGGTTTTCACAATCACACAGTCACAATTTGAAAGCTTTATCATTATACACTCATCTTAAAGAAACATGGCTACTGGAACACAGCTCTACAGTTTCAGGCACTTCCCTCTAGCCTTTCTAATACACATTAAACTAAAAAGGGGATATCTAGGGTGGGCCATGGTGGCTCAGCAGGCAGAGTTCTCACCTGTCATGCTGGAGACCTGGGTTCGATTTCCGATGCCTGCCCATATTAAAAAAAAAACGGGGTGGCATATATACTATAACATGTAAGAATAACCTCCAGGATAACCTCTCAACTGTCTGAAATCTCTCAGCCACTGACACTTTATTTCATCTCAAAGGATGTGCATTTCTAACAAGCTCTTGAGTGGTGCTGATGCTGCTGGTTCAGAGACCAAGCTTTTTTAAAATGCAATTTTAATGAGATATATTCACATACCATACAATCCATCCAAAGTATACAATCAATGCCAGGGACCACATTTTGAGAGCTGCCTGGTTCCAAGAAACCTGACACTGCCTGAATAACTGAGATGGAGAGAATGTGGAGCTGAGGAAAGGGGGATCCAGAAAGGAAGGAGAGAAGAGCAAGGCAAGTAAGATAGTTGGTATAATGCTGGGTATTGTGTGATGCAATCCTCCAATCTTTGTTAAAAACTATTGAAATTTACCATATTTGGCGTGAAGACATTTTGTGTGAAAACTGGAAATGGGATTGAAACCTATTATAGGATGGCATCATCCATGGGACCAAGAGGGCCCAAAATGAAATCCATGGAAATTTTCAGAAATCTTAGAATGAATTTGAAAATCTCCCTAGGTCATGGATATTGAATGGATTACCCTTTAAAATTCAAGACACAGGGGTGGGCTGGGTGTGTGTGCCAGCTGACATTTACCCTGCACATCCTCTAGGAAGAAGTACTTGCTAGGGGAAAGAAGGTTCCTGGGAGAAGACAGGTTTATGCAGAGTCATATCTGAGGAAGATGTGATGAAGCCTAATGTTCAAAATCCCTCAGGATTTCCAAATACATGGAAAGCAAATCTGGGGGAATGGAGAAGCTTAATTTATGAACAGGAAAGGATTCAAAATGCTTTTAATTAATCCATGTACTCATTAAGTCCAAGATGACATTACTATCCCTGTATCTATTGATTTCATCCATTGGTAACTGGGAGTCAATGAGGATTTTATTCTGGTGGAAGCTATCCCCATATTTCTGAAAGTGTGCAACTATAGGTGATCTCTACATACATCAAACTGTGGCTCCTCAAAGGGATGGGATTATTCCACTTTCCATTTTCTTCACTTCTGAACTGATGACTTTTTTTGTAACAGGGAACTGACATTAATTTTACAATCAGAAAATATTTTTGGAGAACAGATTTTATTTCATATTTCAATCTTCAACTCTTTCATGAACTTAGAAATTTTATTTTTCTTCACTTGAAAAGGGAAAAAGGATAAAAGAGCTTTATCAAAAACGTGAAACTAAAATAAAGTTGACTTTATTGTGTTGATACTCACTGGATAAAGAAGATCACCTTGCAGGCGTGTGTTCAAAATGGAAGTGAACTAACCTGTTTTGTAATGAGTGTATTTTAACAAGCCTCTGACAGAAACTTGTGAGGTCTGCAGCTGCGCAGGTACCAGACTCCCCTGCTTTTGGTGGGATCACTCCACAGCCTGTATATGGATTTTGGCTCACTGGTTTACATTTCAGGAGTGACTGCTAACAAGGACCAGGGAATTTTAGCAACGTTCACAACTATTAATATAGTCGGCTCTAACGTCAGGCAGTCAGCAGACAAAAAACATGTTCACGCGTGGACAAATGCTCAATCTGCACCTTGTATTTCCAGCTCTTTCAAATCCACATTCGCAAAGCTGTCTCACAAGTGACAAAACTGGATTCATTCAGATAACGTTTCATTCATAGAGTGAAAAGGATTCTTTCAAAATCCTTCTCTTTTGTTATTTCTGTTGTACTTGTAAGGTGTATTTTATGTATATGCTTTTTTTTTTTTTAAATCACAGCTTCAGCAGGGCTATGGGGCCCATCCATTCCCCTCAATGCAATTCCGGCAAAGAAGACATACATTGAAGAATTCTGAGGAGTTTCTGGAAAAGCTTTTGCTCTCCTGATAAAAGGGACATCCATGGCTGCTATTGTCCCTTCCTCCCTTTTCCTTTCCCAAATCCCAGGCAATCATTGTGTCTAGGGGTGCCACACCATCTTACCAGCATGTGGGAAAGGTTAAGATAACTGCAGAGGTTCTGCTACTTAGGCCATTGAGCCTTTCAACTAACACGAGCTACCACTCACCTCTAGATTTCTCATCATGTGAAAGAAGATAAACCCTTCTTTGTCTAACTCTTGTTAACCTTTACTTGTGGGTTAGGTATTCGATTGCTTGCAAGTGAAATAATTCCTAATTTATGTAGGGTAATATATGAATATCAGAGTAGATAGGCAAGCAACGTTGGGACTAGAAATAGGTGATAAACGCAGATCTAGCAGGCAAAGCATTGGTGTTGGGAAAGTTGAGCCGTAGATTTGCAGCTGCAGGAGGAGGTTTGAGGGAAGTCAGTCAGAGCAGGAAGCATCATCTCTGAGAACTAGAACACTTTAATCAAATCACCTAGATCGAGTGGGCCTTTTTCTTTCGAGAACAAAGAAAAAGCTGGCTTCATGACAAGATCCTGAATTCTAGTTCTTCTGAAATGCCCCAGGACTTGAAAGAGCATTGGTAATATTTCTTCAACTCTAGATGTTTGGAAGAATGTAGGAGTGTCCATTTGCTAGTCAGTTCCTAGTCCATGGCCCAACCTCTGATGAATCGCAACAAATGTTGGCAGAACTATTTGTTAAATTGTAATTATCATGGCTTAAAGATTTTCTTTAAACAGTTCTAGCTTCTGATGTTGTGTCATGCAGGTAGGTGAAATTTAAAATAATGAAGGCCATATATGATGTTTATTAGCCCACTAATTTTGGGGTTGTTTTGAGTCAGGATGACAGAAATTACTCAGAACAGCTCAGGGGGAAAAACAAAGTGAATTGACTGGTTCCTGTAACTGAAAATCCCACAGGTAGATGTTATTTCAGGTACAGCTGGGATTCAAAGATTTAAATAATGTCATTTGTTCTGTCTCCCCAACTCTCCACTCAACTTTCTTCGGTATTGGCTTCAATCTCCTGGCCTCTCTCCACATAGAGGCAGAAGAAATGCTTGTACCTTAAGACTAATACTCACACCAGGTCAGGGACAAAGAGAAAGAGAGAGAGAGGAGAGAGGCTGAGACTTTTTATATGTATATAGCTCTGGCACAGGAACAAGGGCCAGAGAAGACTCTGAGCTCACTTGGGCCTATTTTTAAAATCTAATTAGCATGATCCAAGGGCAGAGTCTCCAGTTGGGCAGGCCTGGATCATGTACCCATTCCTCTATCAGGTGTGGGAGTAGTCATTCACGCTGGCATGGGTGGGCGGAGGGGGGAAACGACAAAAATACAGTTCATGAATTTACTAATTATTCTACATTTAATTGTTAATTACCCAGCTTTTTGTCATTTTTCTTTCATAACACTGTTCATCCTTTTTTTTTACTGCTTTATTATGAATTAACATACGATAAACTGCACATATTTCAAGGATACAATTTTATAACTTTTAACTTATACATTTATACCTGTGAAACCACAACCAAAATGAAGATAAGGAACAAATCTCTCACTTCCAAAAGTTTCCCACCCACATACCCACAGGATAGCTGTTATTAAAAACAAACAAACAAACAAAAAACCAGACACCAAATGTTGGTGAGAGTTTGGAGAAATTGCAACTCTCGTGCACTGCTGGGGGAAATGTCAGATGGTATAGCCACTGTGGAAAACAGTTTAGTGGTTCTTCAGAGAGTTAAACATAGAATTACCATATGACCCAGCAATTAAAAGCAGAAACGTAAACACTGACGTTCATATCAGCATTATTCACATTAGCCAAAAGGTGGAAACAACCCAAATGTCCAGTCAACAGATGACTGGATAAAGAAAATGTAAATCAATGGAGTACAATTCAGCCCTAAAGGGGAATGGAGTCATGACACACTGGAACCTTGAAAACATCATGCTAAGTGAAATAAGCCAGACACCAAAGGACAGATACTGTATGCTGTCAATTATATGAAGCATCTAGAATAAGCAAATTCATAGAGACAGAAAGATGATGGATCACCAGGGGTTGGGGAAGGAGAATGGGAAGTTAGAGCTCAAGAAGTAAAGAGTCTCTGTGTTGGGTGATAAAAAAGTTTTAGTAACAAAAGGTGGTAATGATAGTCCAACATTGTAAAAAATAGTTAATGCCACCGAATTGTGGTTAAAATGGCAAATTTTGTATTATATATATATGTTATTACAATTTTTAGAAAAAGATTCTCACCCAGTCAATTCTAGGGAATCATTGATCTGCTTTCAGTCTGTTCATCCCTGAAAAAAATTTTAAACCTTTATTTTGAAATAATTTCAAACTTACAAAAAATTTATAAAAATAATATAATGAATTCTCATATATTCTTTACCCAGCTCCCCTAAATGTTAATATTTTTAGGTCCATGGTTCAGTGATGAAAACCAGTCCCTTAACATTGATAGGATATTAATTCACTCACAGACTTAATTCACATATCACCAATTATCTTCTGGTCCTAACCAGGATACCACATTGCATTTAGTTGCCCTGTTTCCTTATTTGCCTACAATCTGTGACAGTTCTTCAGGCTTTTTTTTTCCATGATGTTGACTACTCAACTATAATTAAGGTTACATTTTTAAATTTTTGAGTTAATTTTCAACTACAGAAAAGGTGTAAATGTAGTTCAAAAAGTTTTCCAACTTATTTCCCTGTTAAAATTTTTCCTGATCATAATATTACTGTTGGTACTAGGAAATTGATCCTGGGATACTATTAACTAAAAACTCAGTGATGGCTAAGTTTAGCTGTCAACACAGGATACGATGGAGGATCCAGTTTTTTGGTCAGGCAAGCACTGGCTTGACATTTCATGGACTGAAATCATGAGTTAGTTCATCTCATTGATGGCTGATTACCTATACAGTCAACTGAGGAGATTGCCTTCATCAATAAAAGACGTCTCAGCTAATCAACTGAAGGCCTTAAAAAGAGAAATGAGGACTTCAGCAGTTCATCTCTACTGCAGGCAGCCAGCTTCTCCTAGAGAATTCATCAGAAACCTTCATTGGAGTTCTCAGCCTGTGGTCTGCCCTACAGAATTTGGATTTGCCCATCCCTACAGTTGTGTGAGTCAATTCCTAGAATAAATATCATAATATTTACATTACGTGTATATATATATACTGTCTAGAGAACCTTTATTCAAATTTCAGTTTTTCCACAATCCTCTTCTGGTTCTGGGATCCTTTCCAAGGTCCCACGTTGCTTTTCTCGTGTGTTCTCTAAGAGCGTCTCAGTCTTTCCCTATGACCTTGACTTTTGAAGAATACCGAGCAGTTACTATGTAGATTCTTCTTCAATTTGGGTTTTACGATTTCTCATTTTTGGCAAGAATAACAAAGACAACATTGTTGCCTTGGTCACTAAGCCCTGTGTCCTCACCGCCCCCTGTGCCCTTCTCACTGTGCGTCTCATCACTGAGGAGGTCAGCCTTGACCATGTGGGTCTTGGTGTCCCCTGGCTGTTCCCACCGGTAGGGGGAAATCCGGATGCAAATATCCTGTTTCTCATCATGCTTCTACCCACGGATTTTAGCACTGACTGATGAATTTTTTTTTTATGGCCAAGATGGAATAGTTTGATTCCTTTTTTTTTCTTTTTTAAAAATATTTTCATTGAGAAATCTTTATACACATAGTTCGTCCACAGTGTACAATCAATGGCTCACAACAGTATCACACAGTTGTGTATTCAGCACCATGACCATTTTTAGAACTCTCCAGAAAAAGAAAAAGAAAAAAATAAAAAGAAAACAAAAAAAACTCATACATCCCACACCCCTTATCCCTCCCTCTCACTGACCACTAGTATTTCAATCTACCCAATTTTTTACCCTTTATCTCCCCCTATTATTTATTTTTTAAAATCCTTATTATTTTTTTTTTTTTACTTATCTGTCCATACCCTGGATAAAAGGAGCACCAGACACAAGGTTTTCACAATCATGCAGTCAAGTTGTAAAAGCTGTATAGTTATACAATTGTTTTCAAGAATTAAGGCTACTGTAACTCAGCTCTACAGTTTCAGGTAGAAGTCCCTCCAGCCACTCCAAAACACCATAAACTGAAGAAGGGATATCTATATAATGCATAAAAATAACCTCCAGGATAACCTCTCTACTCTGTTTGAAATCTCTCAGCTACTGAAACTTTATTTTGTCTCCTTTCTCTCTTCCCCCTTTTGTCAAGAAAGTTTTCTCAATCCCATGAGGCCAGGTCCCAGCTCATCCCCAGGAGTCCTGCCCCACATTGCCAGAGAATCATATCCCACAAAGTGGGGAAGGGCAGGGAGTTTACTGCTAAGTTGGCTGATAGAGAGAGGCCACATCTGAGCAACAAAAGAGGTTCTCTGGGGGTGACTCTTAGGCATAATTATAAGTAGGCTTAGCTTCTCCTTTGCAAGAATAAATTTCATCAGGGCAAACTCCAAGATCGAGGGCTCAGCCTATTGAATTGGTTGTCTCCACTCCTTGCAAGAATATTAGTAATTCCCCAGATTGGGGAATTTTAATATTTCTTCCTTCCTCCCCAGCCCCCCAAGGGAATTTCACAAATATATATATTTTTTCTTCTGCAAAAATTACTCTGGGATATATTGTGGCATCACTCTAACCTGTATAAACCAGCAGGTTCTTCTTCTGCCTTCTTCAACATTCCATGTAATTATGGCCCTCAATTAAACTTACCATACAAGTTAAATTAGATAATATGCTACCCAAAATATAAATTTTGTACCAAATAAACATCCCTTCCTTTGGTCTCCCACAAAATTTGAAATTTAAAAATATAGACCATATCATCCTTTACCCCTGTATTCTGATTTGCTTTAGTCCTGTCCAAATCAGTATTATTCATATCTCTAATTGAAGTCCGATCACTTTTTCAACTTTTTTAACAGTTGCTGAATGGGATAATGCTGACTTTCACAGCTTCAGAGCTCTAACTCAGAGTCTCAGGTGTCACTTAAATATGTGAAGTTTCAGGGAGCTATGAGGTTATACTCAAATAGTTCAATATCTCAGAATTTAAAAGTAACAATTAAAATGCCTGAATAGATGTGACTGCTGTAAGAGCTTATCATCTAGGACCTTTTACAATAGTCCCAACCTGATGATCCATGCTTTTGAATTCAGTTCTCCAAGCTTATATAGTTTTGACTGATGAATTTTGTCCATAACAATTACTGTGATGTTTGCCAGTGATTTTCTATTTCCATCATTCCTATCCCATTTTTTAATTGAAATTTTACTGTAAGGAAAAACTGTCCCTTCTCTCATATTTATTTAATTATTCAATTATTTATTTATGTCAGTATGGACTCATGAATGTTAATTTTACTCTACAGGTGTATTAGTAAGGGTTCTCTAGAGAAACAGAATCAACAGGGAACACTCGCAAATACAAAATTTATAAAAGTGTCCCACGTGACCGCGGGAATGCAGAGTCCAAAATCCACAGGGCAGGCTGTGAAGTCAATGACTCCAATGGAGGGTCTGGACAAACCCCACAGGAGAGGCTTGCCAGGTAAACCAGGAAGAGCCTGTCTCTTCTGAATCCTCCTTATAAGGCCTCCAGTGATTAGATTAAGCAGTACTCATTGCAGAAGATACTCCCCTTGGCTGATTACAAATGGAATCAGCTGTGGACGCAGCTGACGTGATCATGATTTAATTCTATGAAATATCCTCATCACCACAGATAAGCCAGCACTTGCCCAACCACCACTTACTTGACCAAGTTGACACATGAACCTGACCATGACAATAGGTTATAATCCATTATTATTTATTTAGTTGCTCAAATTGTCTCAGATTTGGCTATTGGTAGCTCTGTCAGTCAAGCTGAATATGGACTCCTTTGGCAATGCTCCCATAAATTTTTTTTTAAGAGAAATTATATTCCAGAAAAGTTATACAGAAAATACAGAGTTCTCATATACCTTCCCTCTCTCACACACAGTTTTCTCTCTTATTAACACTTTGTGTTAGCATGGTACCTTTGTTACAATTGATAAAATAATATTATTACAATTATACTATTAACTATAGTCCATAGTTTACATTAGGGTTCACCATTTGTGTTGTACAGTTCTATGGTTTTTATCTTTTTTTTAAATTACATGAAGGGATATATGTGGAGGGTTATATTCAAATAGTTCAGCATCTCAGAATTTAGAAATAGCAGTTAAAACTCCTGAATAGATGTGACTGCTGTAAGAGTTTATAATCTAGGACCTTTTACAATAGGCCCCAACCTGATGACCCATGCTTTTGAATTCATTGACACTGAATAGATCAGTTCTCTTCCTCCACAGCATCTCCTTCTCCCTAGTTTTCTGACATCCACAGGGTCCGAGTGTCCCTAAGTAACTGTGTGATCAAGGTGCTATCTTTATAGTGTTTTCATTTAGCATATCCAGCTCAGCAATCGCCTCATTAAATGCCCTTTTTGCCAGGCTGCAGGCCTTCTCGGAAGGATTTAGAATCTCATACTAAAGGACTGAGAAATTAAGTGCCAGGCCAAGTGGAGTGGGATGTGGAGGAGGCATTTCTTTCTAATTTCAAATGCTTCCTGGAAAGCCTTCTGGGAATTTGCAAAGTGCTTTGCTTATTGCCTCCAGATGCCACCTCATAAAGATGTCTAAGATAATCTCCTTTCATTTTCAAGTAGAACACCTTACTTTCTGGTGGTACAGCATTGGGAATAAGATACGTGTCCAACAGCTCCAGGACATTATGTCCTGCTTCTAGCTTCTCACGGTATTCTCTGCCCATCTGCTGCTGCGCCTCATTCCCCTGTTCGGTGCTGGAGATGCCATGCCGAGAAGGGCCATGGGCATCTACCCCATCCTGGTAGGTGACAAGAGCAGGATCTCTCACTCTGTGGGAGAGTTCGTACCTCAGTTCCATGACTGCCTTCATATCAGCCTAGCACCGAGCCTGCTCACTGGTTCGGTTTTGTGCCCCAACTTGCTTTTATCCATGGTCATTGCTGTGCAGGAAAGCATGAGGCAAAGGTGCTTCCAAGCAAAGCTCACAGAGATACAGCGTCCTCCTTCCTGAGCCCACTCCTCAGGCAGCAGTAGTGGCTGCAATCTGTGGTTTTTAAATTTGTTTCAGTTCTAGTAACATATATACAACATAACATTTCCCCTTTTAGCCACATTCAAATATATAATTCGGTGGTGTTAATTACATTCACAATGTTATGCTACCATCGCCACTAGGCATTACCAAAACTTTTCTGTCACCTCAAACAGAAACGCTGTACCAACTAAGCATTAACTCCCCACTGGGCACTTCCTTAATTTCTGGCACCAAAAGATGTTTCAGGTGAATCTACTTTCCAAGCCTCTGTTCTGGTATAGATTTTTTTTTTCAATTCTCCAAGGAGCCCTGGTTCCTTTTTTTAGACAATAGTATTTAGAAACAAAGATCCGATCACTAGGTGTGCTCATTACCACTGAGCTGTCATTTCTTCTAGGCCTTCTCAGCCGACAGACATACAGACACCCAAACTCCATCCACCCATCCACCCAAACCACGAGCTCACAGTGATTTCTCCCATTCTAATCTAACAGCACAGGCTTCCTCCCTGTCTCCTTATTTTAACTTCTTTCTCCGACAATGAGAAACCTGGTTTTCAATATCTATAATATGTTTATTTGTTTAATCCTAGAATAAACAAAATAGTTTCAGAATTGCTAACCCACACCCTGTGATTTAAAAAAATCACTATTGTACAATATTTGTTTACAAGTTTTTAAAATCTTTAGACTTACAGTATATAGTAAAATGCTATTTTCCAAAGTTACTTAGGTTAGTTCTTTTCTTCCTCATTCCATTTGGTGTGGTTATATTATTCATTTATAATACGGTTTGCTTATTAGGTACTGTTTGTATTCCATTTTGTATTCTATCCACATCCTGGTTTTATTCAACTACTTATGTATCTTTTAAGTATGAGAAACACCATTCTGAAAGTTCTAAAATGCAAAACTATAGTATACTTGGAGAAACGTCTCTCCCACCCCTACCCCCCATATTTCCAATTCCCCTGTTCTTTTTCTCCCTTTTCTATCCATTCCCAGTACAGAATGAATCAAATATTAGTTTCTGCAAAAGAACAAAAATGGTATGGTCACCTTTAGAAAATGCTTATAAGAAAACAGAGGCCTAGATTGCCAGCTTTTAGAGTAGACACATTAAGTCTGGAGTGGTGATTATTATTTCTGGATTTTGAGAGGCTATTTTATATAAATAACCTGATATTTAGAGATAAGAATGAAGCTGAACAGGTTGGGGTTAAAGTAATTCAGAACATAGGGGAAAGGAAGACAGTGTCTATATTTTAGAACCACACGTACTCTTTGAGATCAATGGAAGAAAGGTTTATTTGGTCTGGAACTGAAATTTTCGGTAGTGCATAATCTAATTCAACCTATCTATACACTCATCTGAACAACTGAAACACAGGCAGCATAGAATAAGAAAAAGGTCCTTTAATCCTGTATAGATTATTATAATGCCTAGATACATCCTAGAGTATATTAAGCAGATAATCAGAAAAGGTTGGCCAAGTCCCCTGAGGAATGGGAGAAAGAATATGGAACTACTAAATGTTACCATTAGGGAATCCCCTGATATTGTGTCAAACTTCAGGGACACCCAAATCATTAGGCCATGCCCTTGATCATAAGGCTTACTCTTGTGAGGCTTATGTAGGTAGTTGAGAAGCTTAGACTACCTATAGGTATGCCTAAGTGTTACTTCTGGAGGACCTCTTTTGTTGCTCAGATGTGGCCTTAGTCTCTTTAAGTTGAACTCTGCAAGTGATATCATTGCCCTCCTCCCTATGTGGGACATGACATCCAGGGGTGAAAGTCTCCCTGGTGACATGGGAGATGACTCCCAGAGATGAATCCAGACCTGGAACCGTGGGATCAACAATTCCATCCTGACCAAAAGGGGATAGAGAAGTATAATTAAGAAAGTATCAGTGACAGAGAGAGTTCAAATAGAGTCGAAAGGCTACTCTGGAGGTTGCCCTCATGCAAGCTTCAGTTAGACCTTGCTACTTATCATAACCTGCCAACTCCTAACCAGGACCATTCCAGGCAAGCCTAAAGAACATCTAGCACAATATATAAGATTCCAGGACGGTTCCATGCACTACAGTAACTTTCCAGAAACTTATAACCTCCAGATGGGTCCCTGGTCCAGATAAGTGCTGAAACCTAGTCAGCCTCTCCAGAACATCAGATAGTTCCATCACCCTACCCCATATCAGTCAAAGACCCTTCCAATATGCAAAATTTTGAATTGCCATAGCCCAAACACCCCTAAAGAGAGAGATGCAGAGATCAAAGGTGATGGTGGAGTTATACAGAGAAGATAGGATTTAAAAAAGAATATGAATGCTGAATCATTAAATTGATATCTCTTTTAGTCTACAATATTTTAGAGCAGCTAGAGGTAAAAACCTAAAATTGTGAAATTGTAACCCATGCCAAACTCTGAAATATGTTCTACAACTAATTGTGGTACTGTGCTTCGAAATTTATAGTTCTGTATATATGTTATTTTTCACAAAAAGGGAGGGAGGGACATTTTGTCCAACAGGAGCAGAATACACATACTTTTCTAGTGCACATGGATCATTCTCCAGAACAGACCACATCTTTGGTCACAAAGTAAATCTCGATAAATGCAAATATATTGAAATAATACAAGGCATCTTCTCTGACCACAAGGAAGCTAGAAATCAATAACAGAGAGAAAAATGGAAAATTCACAACTATGTGGTAATAAAAAAACATGCCATCATGCAATCAATGGGTTAAAGAGGAAATACACAAAGGAAATTAGGAAATATGTTGAGGTGAGTGACAAAGAAAACACAATATATCATAATATATGGGATGTCACAAAGGCAGTGCTGAAAGGGAAGTTTATAGCTTTTAATGCTTACCTTCAAAAGAAGAAAGATTTCACATGAGAGAAAAAGAAGAGCAAACTAAACCCAAAGCAAGCAGAAAGAAGGAAATAAAGATTAGGAGGGAGATAAACGAAATAGAAAATTAAAAAACAATACAGAGTGATTGTGAAAACCTTGTGTCTGATGCTCCTTTTATCTGCCTTATGGACAGATGAGTAAAGCATATGGATTAAAAACAAATAAATAATAGGGGGAACAAATGTTAAAATAAATTTAGTAGATTGAAATTCTAGTGATCAATGAAAGGGAGGGGTAAGGGGTATGGTACATACTATTTTTTTCTGTTTTATTTTTATTTCCTTTTCTGAATTTTATTTCCTTCACCAATGTATTCTAAGAAATGATCATGGTGATGAAGATACAACTGTGTGATGATATTGCGAGTTATTGATTATATATCAAGAATGGAATGATCATATGGTAAGAATGTTTGTGTTTATATGTTGCTATATTTAATAAATAAATAAATAAATAATACAGATTTGGATGGTTTGTATGGTGTGTGAATATATCTCAGTGAAAGTGCATTTTAAAAAGTAGAGGAAAAATAGACTCAACGAAACCAAATGTTTGTTTTTCGAAAAGATCAATAAAATTGGCAAACCTTTAGTTATAATAATGAAGAAAAAAATAAGAGAACACAAATAACTAAACCCAAAAATGAAAAGAAGAATGTTACACCAACCCCATTTAAATAAAAGGAACTTTAAGTGGATATTATGAGCAACTGTATACCAAAAAATTAAATTACCCAGATGAAATGGACAAATTCCTAGAAACACATCAAAAATAGTAGTAAAAAACCTCCCAACAAAGAAAAGCCCAGGACCATATGTCTTCACAGGGAATTTTACCCAATATTCCAAGAAAAAGTAACCCCTATCCTGCTCAAACTCTTCCAAAAAATTGAAGAGGAGGAATACTGCCTAATTCATTCTATGAGACCAAAATCACTCTCATACCAAAGCCAGATAAAATATCACAAAGAAAGAAAATTACAGGCAATATTTCTTGTGAATATAGATGCAAAAATCTTCAGTAACATGACTAAACCAAATCCAAAAGCACATTTAAAGAATTATATACCATGATCAACTGGTATAAATCCCAGGATGGCAAGTGTTCTTCAACATAAGAAACATCAATTAATGTAATTCCCTCTTTAAGAGAATGATGGGGAAAAAAGCCACATGATCATGTCATTAATGCAGAAAAGGCATTTGACAAAATCCAGCAATCTTCTTGATAAAAACACTTAGAAAACTAGGAATAGAAGGAAACTTCCTCAATATGATAAAAGGCATATATGAAAAACCCACAGGGAACATCATACTCCATAGTGAAAGATTGAAATCTTTTCTCTAAGATCAGAAATAAGACAAGGATGCCCACTGTCACCTACGTTATTCAACATTGTCAAGGAAGTTCCAGGCAGAGTTAACTAAGCAAGACAAAGAAATTCAAGGCATCCAAACTTGAAAGGAATTAGTAAAACTTTCTCTATTGCAGATGACATGATAATACGTAAAAAAAATCCTGAAAAATTCACAACAAACCTCCTACAGCTAATAGGTGAATTCAGCCAAGTGGCAGGGTAAATCAGTAGTGTGTCTATATACTAGCAATGAACAATCAGAAGAAATCAAGTAAAGATTCCATTCATAATAGCAACTAAAAGAACTGAAAATCTATGACTAAATCTAACCAAGGCATAAGAGAGTTGTATACAGACAACTACACAACATTGCTAAAAATAAATCAAATAAGACTAAATAAAAGGATATTCTGTGTTCATGGTTTGGAAGACTAAATATCATGAAAATGTCAATTCTACTCAAAGCAATATACAGATTCAAAGCAATCCCTATCAAAATTCCAACAACGTTTTCACAGAAATGAAAAAGTTAATTATTAAATTTATATGGAAGGGTAAGAGATTGGGAATAGCCAAAGCCATATTGAAAAGGCAGAATAGAGTTGGAGGGTTCAGTTTTGATCGTAAAACTTATTACAAAGCAGCCTTGTATTGCCAGAAGGGCAAACATATAGACCAATGGAATAAAATTGAGAGTTCAGAAATCAATCCTCACATTTATGGCCAACCTATTTTTGGCAAGGGGGCAAAGATCCCTCAGAAGTTCATATGTACTTGAAGGACTAGTCTCTTCAACAAATGGTGCTGGGAAAACTGGATCTCCATTTGCAAAGAACAAAGTTGGACCGTATCTCATACATATAAAAAAATCAAGTAAAATGCATCAAAGACCTAAATATAAGAGCCAGAACTTAGAACACATAGAAGAAAACATAAGGAAGCTTTTTCATAGACAATAGCTTGTTAGACTTTATACCCAAAGCAAAAAGCCATGAAATAAAAAATAGATAAATGGGACCTCATCAGAATTAAAAGCTTTTGCAGCTCAAAGGATATTGTCATGAAAATAAAAAGACAATGTACTCCATGGGAGAAAATATTTATAAACCACATATCTGATAACTATTTAATATCCAGAAGATATTTTAAAAATCCTTCAACGCAACAACAAAAAGACAAAGATTCCAATTAAAAAATGGGCAAAGGACTCAAATAGACATTTCTTCAAAGAAGATACACACATGTCTAAAAAGCATATGAAAAGATGCCCAACATCATTACCCATCAGGAAAATGCAAAGCAAAACCACAATGAGATATCATTTCAGAACCATCACTATTAAAAAAATGGAAAATTGTAAGTGTTGGAGATGATGTGGAGAAACAGGAACACATTCATTTCAGGTGGCAATGTAAAATGGTGCACCTGCTGTGGAAGACAGCTTGGTCATTCCTCCAAAAGTTAAGTACAGAATTTTCAAAATAATCTAGCAATCCTACTTCTAGGTATATTCTCCAAAAAACTGAAAGCAGGGACTGAAACAGATATTTGCACATCAATGTTCATGGTAGCATTATTCACAATTGCCAAAAGATGGAAGCAACACAACTGCCCATCAACTGCTGAATGGATAAACAAAATGTGGTACACACACACAATGGAATATTATTCTTCCATAAAAAGGAATGAAGTTCTGACATATGTGACAGCACGGATGAACCCTGAAGACAGCATGTTGAGTGAAATAAACCAAACACAAAAAGGGAAGATATTGTATGATCCTATGATATAAGTAAATAAGCAAGTTCATAGAGTCAGAATCTAGAATATCAGTTACCAGGGGATTGGGTGGTAGTAGGGAATAGGGAATCAAGGCTTCAAAGGCAGAGTTTCTATTTGGGATGATGGAAAAGTTTTGGTAAAGGATGACGGTGATGGTAGCACAACATTGTGGATGTAATTAATAGCACTGAGTTACATATTTGATTGAGATTAAAAGGGGAAATGCTAGATTGAATATATATTACGACAACAACAACAAAATACACAGATCTGCACAACACAGTGAACTCGAAGTAAAACCATGCACTATAGTTAATAGTACAATTATAAAAATGTGCTTTCATCAATTGTAACAAAAGATTCACACCAATGCAAGGTGTTATTAATAAGGTGGCATATGGGGGTCCTCTATTTTATGCATGATTGTTCTCTAAACCTACAAGTTCTCTAATTTAAAAAAAAGTTCATCTTCGCTCTAACAATTTGAGGTTACACCTTTAATATATACTAAGTGTTCATATGTACTTGAATCTATTTCAGGACCCTCTAATACAAGAGTCTGCAAACTTTTTCTTAAAGGGCAAGATAGTAAATATTTAGGCTGCAGGCCATAAGGTCTCTGTTGATTAAGGGCAAAATAAACCATAGATAATTCATAAAGGAATGAGTTTGGCTGTGTTCCAGAAGCACTTTACTAAGAAAACCGAGCATCTATCCTGTGGGCGATAGTTGGCTGATCCCTGCTCCAGTTTATCCCACGGGTCTACTTATTTATTAATGTTCTAGCACCTCACTGTTTTAATTATAGAGGCTTTATAGTTTTAATGTCTGATAGGGCTAGTTCCTGCTTGTTCCTTAAAAAAAAAAAATACAAGGTAGACCCATGAAATCATATGACTATTTTAATTTTGTCTGTTTTTGTTTTTTGGGTCTGGTTAATAAACTAACTCTAAAGATAATTCCCAATGAAGAGTTCCAGAAATGCTTTGAGAAATGTTAGTATGATTATTTGATTAAATGTTGAGTCCCCTAATGTGCTTCTTCCAATGTGTCAAAGATCTGAAGGTATCAGGTATGAATAACTATATAATTAAATCATAAACTTACCTTGCAGTCACAAGTTGTACATGTATATTTTAAAAACTGATGTGAATAAAAATTTTGCTGAGAGAATATCCTGAAATGTTATAATAGCCTTTGAGAAAAATTCAAATATTCTGGATGATGCAATCAGACCTAGAAATGGTTTCAGTAGGCAATTTTTTTGGCAAATAGCTCATCAATTACAAATGATATGTAATTCTACACAGTCTAAGATCATTAGGGTTATTTTTAAATCCTGTCAATTATCTGACTTATTTAGCAGAACAGTCTTCAGCTGAATAGTTTTAAATGATAGAAAGGCTCCCACTTTATGAAATCTAGACCCTCACCCTAATGAAAATGTCACCAAATCACTGTCAATTATTTCGCCACTCATCTGGAAATGCTTTTGTCACCTCTACAGCTGGTTCGAGTATACTTTATGAACAGGAATTCAAAAACCATCAGTGAATATGAAGCCTACAGCTCCCCAATAACCACGAGGAACCAGAAACATTGAACTATAGCCAAGCAAAAACTTACCACACATGTGAAAACTCTCTTAAGGGGTTTCATGACTTTGATAGCTGTGCAATTTTTACTGAAAAGGAAAGATTGTCTTTATAAATGTATGAAGTGGAAAACTCATTTTTGGTTACTCTCAGGGGTAGTGGAGGATGAAAATATAGTGTCTTTTCAGTTGGCACCAGAATTGCTATTAGAGAAGGAATTGCTATTAGAGAAGACTGAACTGCTGTATATGGAAAAGTGAAGAGACCATACTTTGCTCCCAAGAATGGGCAATTGGAAGAGAAGTCCAGTGAAATGGTGGGAGGTAATGGTAGTATGTGGTGAATAGCAGCAATCTGCTGAGGCCATCACAAGCTGAGACCCATCCCTGCCAACATTGTCCCACTACAACAAATATCTTTTTGTTTAGATTAATAAGTCCCCAATTGTTCATTGACAGGTGGTTGAGATTGCGACTTTTGTTTTCAACACAGTGTAACTGGTAATTTGAACAAGAATATATCAACTACATAATAACCTTAATTTTGTTCTTCTACTGCCCCCTTAAAATTTACTCAATGGGGAAAGTTCTTACTCTGACCCTAGATGAAAACTCCATCCTCATCTAAAAACCAGGAATTTTCTGGTCACTGTTAGCACAAAATCCTGAGGCCCCTTTAAATTGCAAAACACTTTCAGAAATTAGTCCCATTATGGAAGTCTCTAACTTCATTAAAAGTATATAGTTACTCTCTAAAAGACAAATAGTGTATGATATCACTGCTATGAAATAATTAGAATATGCAAATTCACAGTCAGAAATGATACAGGTTACTAGGGGCAGATGGGGCAGGGGAATGGGGAGTTAGTGCTTAATTAGTACAGAGTTCCTGTTGGGAACAATTTAAATGTTTTGGCAATGGATGGTGGTGATGGCAGCAAATATATTGAATGTAACATGACTTGAATTGTATATTTGAAAGTGGTTAAAATGGGAAACTTTAGGTTGTATACATATTACCATAAAACACACACACACATATACATAGAACCGTACAACACAAAGACTGAACCCTAATGTAAATATGTAAAACACTGTCTCATCAATTGTCACAAAGGTACACACTAATGCAAACTGTTAATGGGGGAAAAAGTCGAGAGGGTGGGGTGGGTATCCAAGAACTCTTGTACTAGCTGCATGATTACAACTGCTCTAATTAAAAAAATAAATAAACAGCCAGAAATGTACAAGAAAAAAAAACAAACCAAGATATCTGGAAGATGAGCTACAAACTTATGAAAAGTTAAATAACACAACAGATGAACTAAGATAGGTTGGCTGTTGATATTAGCAATTATTAAATAGCATCAACAAAACAAAACAAAAATATAGTTACTGCTCCCAAATAAGTCCTGCTCCAAGGGGGCTACTAACTACTGGGGAAGGTAGAGGTTGACGTCTTCTTTCTAAATAACCTCCTTTCCACCCTCCTCCACCGCCACCTACCTGCTGTTCGCAATCTCTCCTTTGGCGCAGACGGTGGAGCGGTAAGTAAAGGAGGAAAGTTCTTATCCGACGGATGCTGAAGAAGCTAGTTTCAAGGCGTTTGGGCCTGGGTGATGTTAAAAGCTGACTGTTTTCTTCTGGGGGCGCTCTGGTGGTTCTTGGGAGCCTCTGGACATCTTTCATGGGTTCTTTGGAGTCCACTGCCGGAGACTTCTCCCCACAGTTTGCTTGACCTTATGTTGGTAGGCTCCCACGCTCAGGCTCGCTGTTGACTCATTCCAAACAACCTAGGAGAGCCGTGATACTTTTAGGGTTTCTCAGCTGAAGCCTGTTTGCCCCTCTAGTTGGCATGACTGGGCAGGACTGAGGCAACTCCCCCCGCCACCGGCTCGTCTGATCCTTAGGTAGCGTTCACGCATGGTAGGGGCCCACCAGCTCCGGGAGTGCGGGCCGGTTCTGTCGCAGCAGCTCCCCTTCACTGTCACCCCCAGCGCAGCAGCCAGCTCTCATTTCTTAGATTTTCCCAGGATTGGCAAATGCCATTCTACTCAGTCCCTCAATGCAGGAGAGAAAGCAGTCTTCTCACTAGGCTTGAGGTGTAGGGTAGGCACTAGAGAAGGCAGTGGGACTGAGAGCACATCCACAGCCCTTTCCAAGGAAGTCCACCGCACATAGCATCTCCCCAGCCCTTGCATGCCTTCTCTGAGGGGGAGGGATTAAGAATCTCCTCATCCATGCTCAAGCCCCTATATTCTAGAAATATAGGGTCTAGAATATAGACACAGTGGTCTCCCTCACCGTTCTCTTTGATATTTGATATCTTGCATCTTGAAGTGAAGCTGAAATTTGTAATACAAGAAAGGCATCTGAGGAAAAGCAAAATATGTAGCCTGTACAAAAAAGAGTAGTCAGATTTTAAGATTTAACTTAATTGCTTAACAGCTGGCCACAAACAGATATAATTACACAGCTCTCATAGCTATGTGAAACTTAGTTCCTCAGTAAAACAAACTTACTTTTTGCGAGGGCCGAAAGAAATTTGGCACAGAAATAGACCAACAATTGTTTTTACCTTGATTCACTAACAGATGAAAACTATGAGATGAAAAGCATTCTTAATCACACATTATGCATGACTCATCCTCTGGTAATGTGAAGTGGCTCAGGAAATTTCAGCTGTGGTCTTGATTCTGTGAACCTGCTTGATTACCTCTAGCAAGTCACCTCTCCCTTGGGCCTATATTCCCCTGAAACATAAAAATGATCTCTGGATTCTCTCTCCATCTGATATTCTGTGAAACTAGAAATGACAACCCCAACCCTCAGGGATCTTTATTAAAAAGGCGTGCCAGTTTGAATCTGTGTTGGACCCCAGAAAAGCCATGTCCTTTAATCCTCATTTGACATTACTGGCTGGGAGCTCTTTGATTGTTCCCATAGAGAAGTGACCCACCCAATTGTGGGTGGTAACCTTTGATTAGATGGCTTCCATGGAGATGTGTTTCCACCCATTCCAAGTGGGTCTTAGTTTACTGGAATCCTTTAAAAGATGAAACATTTTTGAAGAGGGCTAGAGAGTCAAAAGAGAGAGAGAGCCATGAGAATATCTTGAGAACAGCAACCACATGCAGCCAGAGACCTTTAGAGATGAAGAAGGAAAACGGCCCTGGGAGAGCTTCATGAAACAAGAAGCCTGGAGAGAAAGCTAGCAGACATTGCCATGTTTGCTATGTGCTTTTCCAGTTGAGAGAGAAACCCTGAACTTCATGGGCTTTTCTTGAGTGAAAGTAACCCCTTGTTGACACCTTAATTTGGACATTTTTACAGACTTGCTTTAACTGGGACATTTTCACAGCCTTAGAATGGTAAAATAGCAACTTAATAAGTTCCCCTGTTAAAAAGCTGTTCTGTTTCTGGCATATAGCATTGCAGCAGCTAGCAAATTAAAACAGAAGGTAAGAAAGAAATGAAAGCACACAGCCCAGCAGTGAAGAGGACCTGCTTTGGAACCAGAGAACCATAGTGGCTTTGAGTGATTATTTAACCTAGATAGCATTCAGTTCTTTCCTTCGTAAAATGAAGATAAAAATAGAGACTATGTTTGTTCTTTATACTTCATTTAAAAGTTGAAAGAGTAAATATTTCATAGGGTGGTTGTGAGAATTAAGTGAGACAACGAATGTTAAACAGTACAGTGCCTGGTTCCATAGAAAGTGTTCAGTAAAAATTAGTCATTGTATTTAAGGTTATTACACAAATGAGATGGCAATGTCTTCTTTTTTTGGATATTGTCCCTAAAACTTATTTGGTGTTTATTCATACACTGTTAGGATTTTCTAAAAATGAGGCAGGGTATAAATGATACCATATGTTTCTGTCTCCGAATATGCCTAAATTAAAAAAAAAAAAGGCAAATTGTGGTTATTATGAGCATTAAGAGCATCCTGAAAGGGAAAACAAAAGGAACTGTTTGTAATCATCTACATGTCCTTTGCACACACATATATTTGGCATTGCCAATCTGAAGGTATAGGATGACACAGGTACACTATTAGGTGCTCAAGTAAGAGCATCTTTGTAACTAGAAAAGTCCTAGTGCTTCTCTCTCAAGAGAGAATGGCAAATCATCTCAGTAGACGATTTAAACAACATGGTTGTTGGGCAGTGTAAGGGTAGTTCAGTGGTAAAATTCTTGCCTGCAATGCAGGAGACCTGGGTTTGATTCTAGGACCCAGCACTCCCTCCCCTCCCCACCCCCCACCCCCCCAAAAAAGCCTCCTTTGTAAACAACAGGGTTGTTTCCTTTTCCTAAGTTCCCCAAACTTAAAAGGTGAGTGTTATATGAGTTTTCAGATGTCAACTGGGACTGGGAAGGCATTAGCCAATACCAAACCTGTCTTGCTGTTCTAAATCTAATCATTCTGAGTAGTATAGGGGACAGAGACTATCACTTGAAAAGGTGAAGTATTACAGGCATGCCTGGTGGGGAACTGATTATGAGATGGGCAGCCATTCTGATTTGCATCTGCTGTAGAAACTCCTCTATGGATCTCAGAATCATACAAGACTGTAGTAAAGTAAAAACTCTATGATTTAATAAGAAAAAATTCCTAAAATTCAAAATATTTGGATAATTAAAATAAATATGTGATGCTGGCAGTAACAGTTATAAACATAATGCCCCCAAAATAGAATATCAATGATTGAAGTTTACAGCCACCCATAAAATTGATGGAGAATTTTGAAAAGGTGAGTGGCCTCTGTCCAAAAAGTTAATGCCATTTGAAATAAAATGCTTCTTGATGATAGACTGTAAATGAGAGAGTTGGAATCATAGCTGAAAAGTACTGGATAAAAATAAATTCTATATAATGTGTTCTGATGTTTAAAATTGTTTGTTTACTAATTTGTACTAATATGAAAATTTGGTCTTTATTTCTTTATATCACATTGAACCACTGTCTAATGTCCTTTCCTTTTAGGTTGAAGGACTTCACTTAGCATTGCTTGTAGGGCAGGTCTAGTACTGATGAACACCCTCAGATTTTGTTTATCTGGGAATGTCTTAATCTTTCTCTTTTTTAATCTTATAGTCCTTTTCCTTTTCCTTTTATTTTGTATTATATACTTGATTTCTTTTCCTTTTTTTGTGAAAAATAACCTATATACAAAAAAGCAATACATTTTAAAGTACATCACAATTAGTTGCTGAACAAATTTCAGAGTTTGTTATGGGTTACAGTTCCATAATCTTGGGTTTTTCCTTCTGGCTGCTCTAGGATACTAGAGACTAAGAGAAATATCAATGTGATTCAACAATCATACTCATTCATTAAACCCAGGCTTCTCTGTATAACTCCACTAGATCTTTGATCTTTTCCCCATTCTTTAGGAATATTTGGGCTATGCCCATTCTAACTTTTTCATGTTGGAAGGAGCTGTCAATAATATAGGATAGGGAGATGGAACTAGTTGATGTTCTAGAGCGGTAGGCCCCTCTGCATTTCAGGACTTACCTGGTCCAGGGACCCATCTGGAGGTTGCAGGCTTCTGGAAAGTTAACCTAGTGCATGGAAACTTTGTAGAATCTTATAGAATGCCCTAGGTATTCTTAGGATTGGCAGGAATGGTTTTGGTTGGCGTTTGGCATGTATAATAGGTAGCAATGTCTAACTGTAGCTTGGTCACTCTATAGACTGACCTTCAGAGTAGCCTCTACACTCTATTTGAACTCTCTCTGTCAATGATCCCTTATTTGTAATACCCATTTTAGTCAGGATGGCATTGTTGATTCCATGGTGCCAGGGCTAGACTCATCCCAGGGAGTCACCTCCCATGCCACCAAGGAGACTTTCACCCCTGGATATCATGTCTTATGTAGGGGGGAAGGCAATGATTTCATTTGCAGAGTTGGGCTTAGAGAGAGCGAGAGGCTACATTGGAGTAGCAAAAGAGGTCCTCCAGAAGTAACTCTTGGGCATACCTATAGGTAGGCTAAGCTTCTCTGCTACATACATAAGCCTCACAAGAGCAAGACTCTAGATCAAAATCTTAGCCTATTGATTTGGGAGTCCCTATAAAGTTTGACACGGTATCAGGGGTTTCCTCAGTAGTAAAGTTTAATAGTTCCATTTCCCCCCTCCTATTCCTCAAGGAACTTTGCCAAATACTTTTTGATTATTTGCTTAATATACTCTGGGATATATCCAGGTATTACATTAAGCAAATACAGGATTAAAGGCCTTCATTCTTATTCTAGGTTCCCTGTGTTTGGATTGTTTAAATGATCTATCCGACAGGTTGAGTTAGATTATGTGCTACTAAAAAGCTAGGTTCTGGACAAAATAAAACTTTCTTCCATTGGTCTCAAAGAGTAAATGAGGCTCTAAAATATAGACAATGTCTTCCTTACCCCTGTATTCTGAATTACCTTAATCCCAACCTGATTGGCTTCATTCTTATCTCTAAATACCAGGTTATACATATATAAAACAGCCTCTCAAATTCAGAAGTAACAATTACCACTCCGGACTAAATGTGACTGCTATAAGAGCTTATAATCTAGGCTCCTGTTTTCTTATAAGGATTTCCTAAATGAGACCATACAAAATTTGCTTATTTGTTTCTGGCCCTTTTTGCCTCATGAGATGTTTCACGGGTTCATTCACAATGTTTCATGCTTCACAATTTCATTCCTTTTTTATTCCTAACGTTTTATATTGTATAATATAACATGTATACAAAGCAAAGAAAGAACAAAACAATAGTTTTCAAAGCAGTCTTCAACAAGTAGTTACAGGACAGATCCCAAAGTTTGTCACGAGCTACCATATCATCTCAGATTTTTCCTTCTAGCTGCTCCAGAACATTGGAGGCTAGAAGAAACAAATATTTATTATCACAATCACATCTGTATATATGTGAAAAATAACATATATACAAAAAAAGCAATAAACTTCAAAGCACAGCACAACAATTAGTTGTAGATTTCAGAGTTTGCTATGGGTTACAAGTCCATATTTAGGTTTTTATTTCTAACTGCTCTAATATACTAGAGACTAAAAGAAATATCAATTTAATGATTCAGTAATCATACTCATTTGTTAAACCCTACCTTCTCTGTATAATTCCACCTCACCTTTGATCTTTTCCTCACTCTTTAGTGGTATTTGGGCTATGGCCATTCTAACTTTTTCATGTTGGAAGGTGCTGTCTATAATATGGGGTAGGGAGGTAGAACAAGCTAATGTTCTGGAGAGGCTGGCCCCTCTAGGTTTTAGGATTTATCTGTTCCAGGGACCCACCCTGTTGTAGATTTCTGGAAAGTTACCCTAGTGCATGGAATCTTTATAGAATCTTATATATTTCCCTAGGTGTCCTTTAGGATTGGCAGGAATGGTTTTGGTTGGGGTTTGGCAAATTATAATAGGTAGCAATGTCGAACTGAAGCTTGTGTAGGAGTGACCTCCAGAGTAGACTCTTGACTCTATTTGAATTCTCTCTGCCACTGATACTTCATTTGTTATACTTCTTTCCCCCCTTTTGGTCAGGATGGCAATGTTGATCTCACAGTTCCAGGACCAGACACATCCCTGGGAGTCATTTCCCTTGACACCAGGGAGACTTTCACCCCTGGATGTCATGTCCCATGTAGGGGGAAGGGCAATGATTTAACTTACAAAGTTGGGCTTAGAGAGAGTGAGGCCACATCTGAGCAATGAAAGAGGCCCTCCAGAAGTAACTCTTAGGCATGCCTATAGGTAGGCTAAGCTTCTCTGCTATATGCATAAGCTTCACAAGAGCAACACACCACAAAACTGTGTTTGCCATTTGCTGTTTGAATGCTTGAAATCAGTTGGCCTGTACTCTAGTTCACTTATTCTTTTTCCTGCCTCTTCAAATCTGCTGTTGCATGTCTCTAGTTTATTTTTGATTTGGTCTACAGCATCTTTAATCTCTGTGATATCTTCTGTTTTTCTATTTATCCTTTCAAATTCCTCTTTTTGTTTAAAATTTTTTATTAATTAAAAAAAATTACAAGAAACACAAACATTCCCAACACATACATTCAGCAATTCACAATATCATCACATAGTTGCATATTCATCATCATGATCATTTCCCAGAACATTAGCATCAATTCAGAAAAAGAAATAAAAAGACAACAGAAAAATATAACAAACAGAAAATAAATTTTTACATGCCTTATTCTTTACCGATCCCTTTCATTGATGACTAGCATTTCAAACTAAATCTATTTTAACATTTGTTCCCCCTATTATTTATTTTTATTCCATATGTTCCTCTCATCTGTTGACAAGGTAGATAAAAGGATCATCGGACATAAGGTT
This sequence comes from Tamandua tetradactyla, assembly GCF_023851605.1. Taxonomy (NCBI): domain Eukaryota; kingdom Metazoa; phylum Chordata; class Mammalia; order Pilosa; family Myrmecophagidae; genus Tamandua; species Tamandua tetradactyla. Next base: position 57,070,549 of record NC_135331.1, on the reverse strand, counting down.
TTCACATTCACACAGTCACACGGTGAAAGCTGTATCATTATACAATCATCATCAAGAAACATGGTTACCGGAACACAGCTCTACATTTTCAGGCAGTTCCCTCCAGCCTCTCCATTACATCTTGGATAACAAGGTGATATCTACTTAATGCATAAGAATAACCTCCAGGATAACCTCTCGACTCTGTTTGGAATCTCTCAGCCATTGACACTTTGTCTCATTTCACTCTTCCCCCTTTTGGTCGAGAAGGTTTTCTCAATCCCTTGATGCTGGGTCTCAGCTCATTCTAGAGTTTTTCTCAATCCCTTGATGCTGAGTCTCAGCTCATTCTGGGATTTCTGTCGCACGCTGCCAGGAAGATCCACACCCCTGGTAGTCATGTCCCATGTGGACAGGGGGAGGGTGGTGAGTCAGCTTGCTGTGTTGGCTGGAGAGGGAGGCCACATCTGGGCAACAAAAGAGATTCTCTTGGGGGTGACTCTTAGGCTTAATTTTAAGTAGGCTTGACCTATCCCCTGTGGGGTTAAGTTTCATATGAACAAACCCCAAGACTGGCGGCTCAGCCTATAGCTTTGGTTGTCCACACTGCTTGTGAGAATATCAAGAATTCAACTTGGGGAAGTTGAGTTTTCCCCCGTTCTCACCATTCCCCAAAAGGGACTTTGCAAATACTTTTCCACTCTGATCAAATCACTCTGGGATTCATCAGAGCATCACCTGGACAAACCAACAAACTCTCATGTCCTATACAAAGTTCCATGTACTTAAGGTGTTCAATCAACTATCTACATAAGTTATATTAGGAGATGCACTAGTCAAAGTATAGATTTGTACCAAATAAACATTTTTGCTTTAGTCTCACACATTAGTTGAAAATTTAAAATATTAAGTACCATCTATTTTCAGCAAACTGCAGTAATGACATTCTTGTGTTCTTCCTCATGCAAAAACATTTTTTAAATTTGCACATTTAGTCACTATCATTATACACTCTAGGCATTCCTAGATTACACCATCTCAATCTTTATCGTCTATCTTTCTTTGTGATTTCATTTATGCCCCCAGCCCTCCTCCCTCTATCATTCTCACATTCAGCTTCATTCAGTGTTTTAACATAATTGTATTACAGTTAGGTAATATTGTGCTGGCCATTTCTGAGTTTTTATATTTAGTCCTGTTGCACAATCTGTATCCCTTCAGCTCCAATTACCCAATATCTTACCCTATTTCTATCTCCTGATGGTCTCAGTTACCAACAAAATTCTCCAAGTTTATTCACTAATGTCAGTTCATATCAGTGAGATCATACAGTATTTGTCCTTTTGTTTCTGGATAATCACACTCAGCATAATGTCCTTAAGGTCCATTCATGTTGTTACATACTTCATAAGTTTATTCTGTCTTACAGCTGCATAATATTCCATCTTATGTAAATGTCACAGTTTGTTTAGCCAACTCTCTGTTGATGGACATTTTGGCTGTTTCCATCTCTTGGTAATTGTTAATAATGCTGCTATAAATATTGGTGTGTAAATGTCCATTTGTGTCCTTGGCCTCGTGTCCTTTGAGTAGAGACAGCATATAGATGGGTCCTGTTTTTTAATCCATTCTGCCAGACTATGTCTTTTGATTGGAGAGTTTAATCCATTAACATTCAGTGTTATTACTGCATGGGTAGTACTTTCTTCTACTATTTTGCCTTCTAGATTTTATATGTCATATCTAATTTTCCTTCTTTTTACCTTTACTCATAGTCTTCCTTTCTACACTCTTCTCCACACCTCTCTCTTCTGTCTTCGTATCTGTCTCTAGTGTTTCCTTTAGTATTTCTTGCAGAGCTGGTCTCTTGGTCACAAATTCTCTCAGTGATTTTTTGTCTGAAAATGTTTTAATTTCTCCCTCATTTTTGAAGGACAATTTTGCTGGATATAGAATTCTTGGTTGACAGTTTTTCTCTTTTAATAATTTAAATATATTATCCCACTGTCTTCTCGCCTCCATGGTTTCTGCTGAGAGATCTGCACATAGTCTTATTGGGCTTCCCTTGTATGTGATAGATTGCTTTTCACTTGCTGCTTTCAAGATCCTCTATTTCTCTTTGACCTCTGACATTCTGATTATTAAATGTCTATTTGGATCTATTCTCTTTGGGGTACGCTGTACTTCTTGGATCTGTAATTTTAAGTCTTTCATAAGAGTTGGGAAATTTTCAGTGATAATTTCCTCCATTAGTTTTTCTCCTCCTTTTCCCTTCTCTTCTCCTTCTGGGACACCCACAACACGTATATCCATGCGTTTCATATTGTCTTTCAATTCCCTGAGTCCCTGCTCATATTTTTCCATTTTTTTTCCTATAGTTTCTGTTTCTTGTCGGATTTCAGATGTTCCATTCTCCAGTTCAGAAATCCTATGTTCTGTCTCTCAAAATCTACCATTGTAGGTTTCCATCGTTTTTTTCATCTCTTTTACTGTGTCTTTCATTCCCATAAGTTCTGTGATTTGTTTTTTTCAGACTTTCAGTTTCTCCTTTTTGTTCTTTCCTTGCCTTCTTTATATCCTCCCTCAATTCATTGATTTGGTTTTTGATGAGGTTTTCCATGTGTGTTCGTACATTTTGAATTAATTGTTTCAGCTCCTGTATGTCATTTGAATTGTTGGTTTGTTCCTTTGATTGGGCCATATCTTCAATTTTCCTAGTGTGATTTGTTATTTTTTGCTGGCATCTAGGCATTTAATTACCTTAATTAGTTTATTATGGAGATTGCTTTCACTTCTTTTATCTAGGGTTTTCTTGCTGGATGAATTTGTTGTCTATCTGTTCTTTGACATTCCGTTCAGCTTTATCTGGACCTTTAGCTTAAGTTTTGTTTAACAGAGGAGAATTTTTCAGTTCTTGTTTTCTTGTTTCTTGCCCTGCTTGTGTGGTGCCTTCCCCACCCCCCTACACTTAAGAGGGTGTACTTAGATATTATAGACCCCAGCCAGATTTTCCCAGACGAAATTGGCCTCCTATCAGGAGGTTTTTCCTTAGGGTGAGACCCAGCAGGTTGAAAGACTTTCCTGTGAAGTCTCTGGACTCTATTTTTCTTATCCTGCCCAGTATGTGGCACTTGTCTGACTGCAGGTCCCACCAGCATAAGATGATGTGGTACCTTTAACTTTGGCAGACTCTCCCTGCTGGGGGCGGTGGAGACAGAGGAGAGGTTGTAGGCTGGTTTTAATGGTTTCAAATTACCAAGCCCTGGTGTCTGAATTCTTTGATGGAGGGATTCCACTTGGGTGGGGCTTCACCCCTCCCCTGGGGAAGGCACAGGCTCCAGATAAGCCCCCAAAAGAGCTCACTCCTGCCTATGCCTGGGGCAGCTGCAGCCTGAAAAGTCCTGCCGCTGTATCCAGAGGCAGTCAAGCCTTTGTAGAAACACAGCCACAAAAACCTCTGTTTCTTTCCTTTTTTTCTTTTTCCATAAGCCCAGTGAGTGACCTCTGCTTTGACCAGGTTCACCTGAGCTGGGGGCCTATTTTTAGTAGTCAAAATTTGTTAATTAATGCCACAATTGGTGTTTCGTTGGGCTTAGCCCATGCTGCTGTTAAAGTCTCCTTTCCCCTCTGGGAAGCAGCCTGTGGGGGACGGACGGTGGCCACCGTGGCTTGGGGAACTCACGGTTCTGGGGAGTTTCACAGCTGGTCCAGCTGGTCCATACTGGGGTACGCTTTGTGTCCGGTAAATGATGTGGCCCCAGGAGCTGTTCTGTACTGTTTCTGGTTATTTAGTAGTTGTTCCGGAGGATGAACTAAAACACGCACTCTGCTAAGCCGCCATCTTGGCCCCTCCCCTTCAAATTCCTCTTTATGCTTTTCTAGTGTCTTCTTGATCTTCTTTATGTTATTAGGTATCCCACTGATTTTATTTAAAGAGTTATTATGAACATCTTTGGTTAGTTATTCCAAAGTTTGTCTCTTCCAGTGTTTCAATTTGGTCATTAGGCTGGGCTATATCTGTCTGCATCTTTATATGCTTAGTGATCTTCTGTTACCTTTGTGGCATGTAAATATCTTGTTAGTGTTACTTTGGAAGCTAATTTCCTTCGGTATTCTAAAGGTTTGTATTTGCTGGATGGATGTAGAACAGGATGAATGGTGTGGGGTGGAGCACAACTGTGCAGTGATGGGTTGTGATGCAGGTATAGGCACGGGCCAAGGATGCTATGCTGTGCCTGTGAGCATGAGGCATTGGTTGTGGGGTTGTGAAGGTGTAGAGGCAGGGCACAGTGTGAGGCAGATGGGGGGCTGCGTGGATGTATGGGGGTCGTGGATATCAGAGTACAGGGCACAGAGGTCAGGGCATGGGGAGTGCAGGGTGCGGATGTATCCTTGCACTGGGGACGGGTTCAGTGAACCCAGTATGTGAATACGCCAGTGTATAGGGGTGGGGCAGAGTCGTGGGATTATGGGATGTGGGGCAGGGGCAGGTGATGTTGGGTAGGTGGGACCCTGGTGTGGGTACTAGGTGCTGGGGGGTGGGGTGGAATGGATTGGAGCAGGGATGCATGCATGTGCAGGATGGGAGCTATGTAGCACAGATGTGCACCAGAGTACCTGCCAGGTATGGGAGCAGGGCTCTCATGCCTGGGAGCAGGGGTGTGCATGTGTGCTAGGTAGGGGCTTGGGGTGAAGGGGTCAAGAGGTCTGTACACGGATGCATGGGCACCCAGTGGGGAGGATGTGGCTGTGCGTAGGTCTGTGGGGAGGGGCCCTGGTGCGCGCATGTGCAGAGCTCAGAGGCAGCTTGGCTGGGGTTGCGCACGTGGGGTCTGGGGGTGGGTGTGACCCAGATATGCAGTCAGTGCTTGCCCACAGCTGGGAACCATGGCGGGGATGTGTGTGAGTGTGTGTGCATGCGTAGCTCATAAATGTGTGTGTTGGGGGCAGGGTATGAAGGTGAGCACCCACAGCCGAGATGCACAGGCAAATGTCTGCAAGGGGCTGGGCGTGGGTGTGTGGGTGTCAAGAGAGGTGGGGCAAGAGTGTGCACTTGAGCCAGAGAGATGGGTCAGGCTGGGGCAGGTGTGCACACGGGGATGGGGGGGACTGAGTTCAGGTGCATGGGATGTGGGAAGGATTCATAAGTTTCAGGAAGAGGCAGTGCGTGTGAGGGTAGCACGTTCAAGGAATGCAGTTTGGCTTACTTCCTAGTTCCTGTCTCCCTGTCCACACACTCCTGAGGGCTCCAGGCTTCTGTTTGGAAAGGGGCCTGTTTAGGTTATTTGCACTAGCTGGATGGTCCCCGGTTCTCTGTGTTTCAACTCTTCAGCTTTTGCAACCAGGGCTTCTCCATGTGGTGCAGAAGACCCTCCTAGGTCACTTCCACCCTGGAATCTCCTTCCCGTCCCTTCTCTAGATGTTCCTTGGAGCAGGGGTGAACTTGATCTACCCTATTCACCATCTTTTCTCCCTCATTTTTTTTTCTTTAATTTTTTCTCCCCCCTCTTTTTGGGCATGGGCAGGCACCAGGAATCAAACCCAGGTCTCCAGTATGGTGAGTGAGAATTCTGCCACTGAGCCACCATTGCCTGCCCCTCCCTCATTTTTTTTTCAATTTTTTAAAAATTGTATACTATAACTATATACAAAGCAAAGAAATATAAAAGAAATAGTTTTCAAAGCACTCTTCAAAAAGTGGTTACAGGATATGACCCAGAGTCTGTCACGGAGTACCATACGATCCTCTCATATTTTTCCTTATAGCTTCTCCAGAATATAGCCCTCCCTCATATTTTAAAGAAAGTCTTGCTGGATATAAAAATCTTTGGCCAGCTGTTGTTTTCTTTCAGATTTTCACTATGTTAACCCAATGCCTTCGTGCCTCCATGATTTCTGATAAGAAATTGGCACTCAATCTTTCCAGGACTCTTTCTATGCATTACATGCTTTTTTTCTAGCAGCTTTCAGAACTCTTTCCTTGTCTTTGCATTTGATAGTGTGATCAACATATGATAGGATGTATTTTTCTTCATGTTTACACTGTTTGGTGTTTGCTGAGCTTGTTGGACATGCATATTCATATCTTTTGCTAAGTTTAAAGAGTTCTTTGTTATATTTCTTTGACTATTCCTTCTGCCCCTTTCTGTCTTTCTTCTCCTGCTGGGACTGCCATAATGAGTATACTGGTGTGCTTGATGGTGTCCTATAGCTGTCTTAGGCTATCTTAACTTTTAATATTTCTTCTTTTCTTTCTCCTCTTCAGCCTGACTCATTTCAAGTATCTTGTTTTCAGGTTCAAAGAATCTTTCTTTTGCCAATTGCAATGTGCTCTTGAAATCTTTCTGGGCATTTTTCAATTCAGTTATTCCCTGGGTTCAACTCCAGTGGTTCAATTTGGTTCCTCTTTAAAATTTTTCTTTATGAAGACTCTCATGTTGCTCATTCATTGTTTTCCTGATATATTTTAGTTCTTTATCTGTATATCTTCATCTCCTTGGGCATTTTTGAGATCATTTTTTTAAAGTTTTTTTTTCTTTGTTTCCACATTCTCTTCTTTGTTGGTGTTTTCTGTATCTTTATCCGCTGCCTTTGGATGGGCCATCATTTCCTGATTCTTTGTCTTGCACTCTTGTTGCACACTGTACATTTTAATATTTTCAAATGTTAATTCTTGGATTTCTTCCGTGAGATGTCTGTTTCTTGGTTTTGTAACCAGCTGTTGATAAGACAAGATTTTCTTAAAAGTTAGCCTTCTTATCAGGAAGGTCTGCACAAGGCAAATGCATTGTGCAGAAATTTCTCTGTCTTTCAGGATTCTGTCTTGTCCTGGGCTTTTGCTGTTAACTATTTTGGAGTTCCCTTGCTTACAGGAGTTTGATTGTTTCCTATTTCCCAGGAGACAGACCTCCCTCTCCCAGGTGTTTAAAGTAGGAGGGCTTTGTCCCAGACTGTGGCCTCTATAGGTTTTTAACACTCCTTTCGTTTCTCAAGCTGCTTTTGCCCGAAGGGTAAATTCTGGGAGGAGGGCACACTGGAGAGAACTTTCCCATGTCAATCCTTCCCAGCCAAACCAGGGCCAGGGTCCCACAAAGTTGGTGCAGACTGGCTCCAGAGCACCCTGGGGAGGTGAGCAGGAAGGATGCCAAGAGCTTCTCCCATGGCTCCAAAGCTGAGTTTTACTGGCCTGCCTAACAAATGTAGTCTATCAGCGATGGGCCCTTCAGCCCTGAGGAAGAGCAGTAGCTTTCAGTCTTCACCACCATTGCCACTGTCCTGGGCAGGTTGAATCAATGGCTGCTTTCAGTGATCTGAATTTGGTATTCCAAAGCTGTGATTGGTGATTGGCTATGCTCACCCCTGGTTTTGGGGAAGAGTACTTTTATGTCCATTTGTGTCACCAGTGAGCTATTACAGGTCTGGGCACTGCAGAAGCCTGCTGCCGGAGTGGGAGATGGGTACTGGTAACTGTGGGAAAGAGCAATTTACTCTTTGTTACTGTAATTTATCAATCTCTTCCTTCTGTTCTTCCCTGGGTGTTCTTCTGGTTTCTGGAGTTTCACAAAAGTTGTTTCAGACATTTCCTGCCTGTTTGATAGTTGTTTTGGTGGAAGGACCAAGTCCGAGAGCTTCTTAGTGTGCTGTCTTCCCACAATCCAGAATCTCTGCTTCCCAGGCTTGTCAGTTCATTGTCTGCCTGGGTTGCCACCACTACCTCATAGTATATTGTTTGACAGCAAGTTAAAAAGCTATGAGGATGATTCTAATGTTTAAATAGAAAAAGGATATTGCTTTCATGTCTCTAGTTTAACATTCTTCTGTAATCTTCTGTTTAAGAGACTAAGAATTTACGTACTTAGAATACAATGCCCATACAGTTACACTTAGCACAGCAGTAAATAAAACTACTTTTAAGTATATTTTAGGAAAGTTAGGAGAATTTGTCTTGAGATATAGCTGAATAAAATTTCTCAAGAAAAAAAAAAAGGGAAACGACTGCTGAACTGTATTCTAATTCTAGAGGGCTATAAGTTCCTGGAAAAGCAACTTGTTGGAGACATTGGAAAAAGTGCTAAATTGAAAGTCAGAAATTCTGGGCAGGAGCTGTCATTTCTAGGTATAAATTTCACGAAGTAGAAAAAAGGGGTAAGGAAGGGGAGGGGGGGGGAATCGTTCCAAATGATTCCTAGGGTTCCTACTGACGCTCACAGAGTTAGTGCACTTTAAGGACAAAAGAATTCCAAATAATCAGAAGCCCCCTCCTCCTATGCCTAGCCAAGTCCTCTGGCAGGTCCGCATCTGTAGAAGCCGTGCTCAACAGGAAACTCTCGCCCAGAGGAGGAGGGAGTTGGCCTGAAGTCGGCGGTGCTGCAGTGAATGTGCCTTCAGGTGGGTGGAGACTTCTCGGGGCAGAGAACCCGCGAGGTAACAGTGGAAGACACTGCGCTTCAATGTCCAGAATCAGAATGTGACACCCTGGCTCCATACACAAACTAGTCCCACCAGCCTTCTCCCAGGAACCGCCGGCCGCCCGCGCTTGGGCTCTGGCCCTGCCTCTTCCGGGACCACAGACTCCATCAAGCTTCTCTGGCGGGGCCGCAGCCCCGCACACTGGATCGCCGCGAGCCCGCCCCGCCTGAAGGGCTTCCCAAGCTGTGAAGAGGCGGCCCGCGCCTAGTGCGCAGGCGCCGAAAGCTGCCCGCGGGCCTTGCGCAAAGCCGAAGGGGCCTCACCCCGCGCCTCCGGCCGTTTACTTTCGAAAGGCGACGCGCGCGTTTTCCCATTGGCGGATGCCGCTCAATTGACTAGTGCCGAGAGCTGCGCCTGCGTCCTGAGGTTCCTCAAGGCCCCGCCCCGTCTGAGTACCTGAAGTCACTCGAAGCCGGGAGGGCGGGGTTGCTGTTCCGCTCTCTGCGTCCGCTGGGAGGCTGTGGAACTCTGTTTCGGTCCTTTGGAGTTGTCTGGTCTCCCGGTTGTCCGCGCTGAGTCAAAAGACCTTCTCAAAGGCAAGAAGCCGGCCCCCTCTCTTTTCTTTCCCTGTAGCTCAAGGCTGGGATGCTGCGTGTGTTTGGCCGAAATCGTGGGGGCTTGACGGTGGAAGAGGTGGTGGAGTCCAGCGTCTGTCCCTTTTGTCCCATGCGGGAAGTTTGGGGAATCCCTTTTACCTCCCCGGCTATGGAGCGGCATTGCTGTGGGGGAGCAGCCCTTTGTGGGGCCAGGTCGAGCGGAGCGGGGCTCCACAGACCTGGTCTGTGCGGGACGCGAGGGGGCCGAGGCGGTGGAGAATGGTTGGGAGGGGGCCCGGAAGGAATTGTAAACCTGAGGAACGGAGAGGGTGCTGCCATCTTGAGTGCCTTTGTGTGAGGACCTTAGCAAGGACTTTCCGGCGTTGGGTATTATTATGCCCATTTTACAGATGGAGACACCTCAGTTTTGAGAGGCGTAAGTTAAAACTGAATCTTGCAACATTTAAGTGGCAGAACTTGGGAGATGTGAAAAAAAAAAAAACTATGAGAAAAACCTAAATTGATGTTACAAGATTTGAGCTGGTAAAATCGTTTTACCTCCGTAGGTGGTTCTTGTCTTCCAGTTCGCTTGAAGGCATCCAAAATGACCCCAAACGTTTGTTCCTTCATCACCGTTATTGGTTAATATTGTCGAGAGCTCATATTGACGCTGTAAAAAGAGGTTCTTTGTGACACTTGATGTTTGGTTACAGGATTTTCAAAGTACAAGGGATACCTCCACTGCTCCAACAACTGCTTATGTTTGTCACTACTTTTCTAAGAATACCAGCTATAGGTAAACATCAGACAGTGAACTAACCATTCATGTGACATCGTATTGAATATATTTTTTGAGAAACTAAATCTAAAACATTAAGATAAAATTATTTTTATTTTAGGATAAGAATAAAAGAAAGAATCTGAAAAGGTTGGAGAAAAGTATACTCATTCCCTAAACCAGGAGATCGATAAAGTAGGTAAAAATATCTTCAGTTCATTTTACAGGTGAACTTCTTAAATCTTTAAAACATATATGGTTTATTTTGGTGGAATATAAAATTCAAACCATGTAGAAGGGGCATGAAGTGAAAAGTACTCAACTCTTTCATCTGACCTGTTGCTTACCGGTAGTCACTGTAAATTCTTGTATACCTTTTCAAAAACTTTAAAAGTGTGTGTACGTTCTATTCCCAGTTCCTGCCCATGCGGAAAAAAAAAAAGTGTGTGTACGTCTTACACAAACAGAAAAGGTATTATTACACATATACAGATTTGCAAGTTGCATTTATTACATAGGATAACAGCATATTTTTTCATTTGCCTGTACATTATCGATCTGCATTATTTTTTTATGTACTAGGTAGCAATAGAGGAATATATCATCATGTAGCTAGTCTGGCAAGGTGAAGTTTTGATTTTAAAAAATAATAGTGTTGACATTGCCTTTCACATACATGATGCTAATGTTTTCCATAAAACGTATTTTCATTTTGATAAGTATAAAATAAGCAATATACACCTCAGCTTTTTACATCAGTTCCTAGTTAAGTTAGATTGCAGTTTCACAAACTAAAAAGTTTGTGGACATTGACAGTGATGTCTAAATGAAGGAAAATAGTGAAATTGGGCAGAGTTCAAATCAGATATGACCAAGGGATTTTTTTTTCTTTTATTTGAAAAACTTATAGTGATTCTTCATTACTTTTGTATATTTGTATATGACAGTATTTTTAAAAATATTTGTCATGTATATATATATAGATGTGCAGTTACCATGTTTTTTAAAGTCTTGTGAATGAATGTGTGTTTCTCTTTATCTGTTAAGGCCACAAAGATGTAAGCCCCACTCTGGGTGGTGGCACCTCCTGAATTTTCCCAACCATATAGCTGACTCACTTAGTCCTGGGGCAAGTCATCTAACTAGGTGGTAAATATAATTTCTCTTCAGAGGTTGTAAAATGTAATGAATGTTTTATAAACACTCATGTTTAGAGATGAAAGGTAGTAAAGATTTAGTGAGCTAAAACTTAAAAAATAGTTTAAATAGGAGAATGGGTAATGATATCTTTGATACTACTTAATTATCCATCTCTGCTCAATGCTGTCCATCCATGATGTGCTATTCAAACTGGGGATGATTCATAGGAGGTAAGTCCTCTGGATAAAGATTTCATTAAAAACTTTGGAAATTCAGAAATGTGTTTGTTTTTGAGCTTAAACATCAAACATTAGTGAAATAGTTTATAAATAGGTGATTTAGCCTCAGATTTCTGTCTGAAAAGATTTTTATATTCATTATTTCTTAATGACTTTTAAAAGGGAAGCAGGGAATCTTGAATTAAGCTATTTGGGCTTTTATTACTTACTGAATGAAAATTATTTTATGTGGGCTGCTTTTTAAAAATATAAGAATGATACAAATCGGTTTACTGGCTGTTCATACAATAAGTTTTTTTTTTTTTTTTTGCGTGGGCAGCCACCGGAAAACGAACCCAGGTCTCCTGCATGGCAGGCGAGAACTCTTCCCCTGAGCCACTGTGGCCCACCCACAATAAGTTGTTTTAACAACAGGAATTAATTGACTCATGGTTTCAGAGGCCAAAAGGCTTGCTTCCTCCTGTGATCACTACCTTCTAGCTGGCCAGCAATCTTTGGGGCTCCGTGGCTTTTCCCACACATGGCAATGCACATGGCATCATCTTCTCCTTTCTCTTCTTGTTTCCCTTGACTTCTAGTTTCTGGTTTCTCATGAGGCGTCTCTCTCTGTGGCCTTCTCTGAAAGGCCCCCACTAATAGAAGTAAGACCCACCCTGATTCAGTTGGGCCACATCTTAACTGAAGTAACCTCATCAAAAGGTTCTACTTAAAATAAATTCACACCCACAGGAGTGGATTAAGATTAAGAACGTGTTTTTTCTGGAGTCTGTAACTCCAAGCCACCATAGGATACTTTTCCTACCAGATGTAAAAACATTGTATAGTCATTAAAAGGTGGTACTATAACGAATAGAGTGAGTGATGAAACAGACCAATGGATGACCCAAATTCAGTATATAATAATGGTGGCATTTTAAGTCTGAGCAAAGACTGGGGTACTTGATAAATGGTTTGGAGACATCTGCCTGTATTTTTAAAAGGTATTTAAATTAGATCTTCACCAAAAACAAAAGCAAATTCCAGATTAAAGATCCAGTGATAAAGAACAAAACTGTAAAAGTACTATAAGAAAATATGAGGCTGTGTTTATAATACAGGTTAGTAAATAGCCTTAAGTAAAATGCATAAACCGTTAAGAAAGTAAGTTTTATTATAGAAAAGTTAACTGTTCAATAACTGTTAAAAGACAAATGGCAGGTGGTAGAGAAATTATGGACAATGGGATTAATATTAATAGAGAGAATATATAAAGAACTACAAGGTAGTAAAAAAAAAAAAAAAGTCACCCCTCCTGAGAAGAGGAACTGTTAACAGAAGGGAAATAAGAGTTAAACAAGAACGAAAGTTCATTCTCAAAAAGAAAATTGGTAACAATGTGGGAAAATGGGTGCTGGTGATCCTGTGTTGTGTACGTTGGTATACCATTTTTGGAGGACAGTTTTGTTGTATCTGATGAGGTTTAAATGCTTATATCCTTAGCCTAGTAGTTCTATTTATGGATGCCTTTATTAGAGAAAAAGTTGAAAATGTTGTAGAGCAGCAGTTACACTGATGAATAATGTAGTATTCATTCAGAAATATTTATTGAGCACAGTATGCGTGTGTCCGCATAGATATATGTATACATTGTAATTCTGTATACATACCAGATGGAAAAAGATCTGGAAGCATATATACTAACCTGCAACAATGATTATCTTTGAAAAGGCTTGAGGAATGAGATTTGGGATGGGAGGAGGTGAAGAAGAACTTTTACTTCAATCACTCATCTTGAATATTTTTGGAAAGAATGTGTTACTTATGTTTTAGCTTGTTTCATTTTTGAAAAAGAACTTCAGAAGTATAGAAAAATAAACTCTTACAACCTTTCAGCCTCACCCCTCAGAGGTAATCCTCAGCTATGAGTCTGATGCATATATTTTCAAATTTAATTTCATAATGAGTTAATATATTACAATTTTGTTGGGTCTAGTTAAAAAAAAATGAGTTTCCGGACTGATAAAATTGAGACTTTGATGATACCACCAAGACACATTTATTTTTGGCTGCACATTGAATAGTTTTGTAGGATAAAACTGTTGCTGAAACAAATGCTATGAACTTATTTACATTTTACAAATAACTGCCAAATTATGCTCCCTCTGGAAGTTAAGCCCTCATTAAAAGAGTATGAAATTGGCTGTTTTGCCACCCTCTCAACCAGTACTAAATACTATAACTTTTAATTCTTGGCATTCTCATGGATAAAAAAGTATTTTTTTCTTAGCCTGCATTTTAACATTGAGGTTGATCAGTTTTAAATAAATGTGAATGTATAATTTTTCTCCATCGACCTAATTGTATGAATTATAATAATAGATATTTTATACATTTCTGGAAAGAACCTTATTTGGTCCTGGTATAGTACTCTTTTAATGTACTCCTTAATTTTGCTTTTGCTAATTTTGTGTTTAGGATTTTGCATAAGTATCCATATTTGAAATTACTCTAGTTTATGTTGTACTCGGTTAGGTTTGGAAACACATTGTATTGTCTTCAAAACAATTTGCATGCTTTCCATCCTTGTTTTCTGAAACAGTTGAAATTATATCTGAAACTGTTTTTTGACCATTTGAAGGAACTCTCTAGAGATGATTGTCTCCCCTCCCCCCCTTTGTTTTTCAGAGTAGAGCTTTTCCCATTTGTAAATCTTTCTCATGGCTTGCTTTATCTTTGGGGGTTAGTTCTGTTAATTAGAGCTAATTTAGAGAATGATTCATTTTTTTGTGTAAGATCTTCTGTATAATTTTGGCTTTTTCTATCTTTGATTTATTTCCTTTTTCTTAAATGGTAACTTGATATTTGTAGTTTCTTCCTTTCTCCTCTTGAATAGGATAATGTTAATTTACTGCTGTGTAATTATCCTAAATCTTCCACAACTTAAAAACAACAAATATTAAAATACAGTTTCTCTGAGTCAGGAATCTAGGAACAGTTTAGCTGGGTGCCTCTGGCAAGGAACCTCATGAGATTGCATTTAAGCTATTGGCTGAAGTTGTAGTCGTTGCAGGACTTCACTGGGCCTGAAGTTTCTACTTCCATGCTTTCCTAATGAAGTTGTTGGCAGGCTTCAGTTCCTTGTGGACTGTTAAACTAAGAGCCTTAATTCCTTGCCACACCATGTGGACCTCTCAATAGATCTGCTTACATGGTAGCTTGCTTCACCCACTGAATGGTGCAAGACATAGGGAGAGAAAGCCAGAGCACTGCAAATAGAAGCTGTGTTCTTTTATAACCAAATCTTGGAAGTGATGACCTATCACTTCCACTGTATTCTGTTAGAAGTGAGTTACTATGTTCAGCTCATACTCAAGGGGAGGGGATTACGGGAATACCAGGAGGGGTAGGGATCTTCGGGGGCCATCTTAGAGGCTGTTTAATATAGCTAAAGAGTCAACTCTTGGATTGCTATTCTTGAACTTCTTTTGGTCTGGATCACATTGTCGATCCCCTGGTACCAGGGCCAGGCTCATCCCTGGGAGTCATGTCCCACGTTGCCAGGGAAACTTTCGCTTCTGGATGTCATGTCCCACATATTGGGGGAGGGTACCGATTTCACTTGCTGAAGTAGACTGAGAGAGAGGAAACATCTGAGCAACAAAAGAGGACCTCTGAAAGTAACTCTTAGGTATAACTAGGCTGGCTTAACTTCTCCACTACATAGATAAGTTTCACTCGAACAAGCCTCCAGATCAAGGGCTTGGCCTATTGACTTGGGAGTCTCTAATGTCTGATATAGTATCTGGGGTCTCCCTGGTGGTAGTTTAATAGTTCCATGTTTTCTCTTGTACTTCTCTTCCTTTGGTCTCACACAGCAGTTAAAGTTTTAAAATACATACAATATTATCCTTTACCCTGTATTCTTATTTACCTTATTCCTAACTAGTTCAGCTTCATTCATCTCTCTAATTGAAGTCTGAGCTCTTTTTCAGTGTTTTTAACAGTTACTGTATGGAGTACTGCTGACTTTCATAGCTGCAGAACTGTAATTCTGAGTTTCAGGTATCACACAAATACCTAAAGTTTCTAGATTGTTCTAAGTCTATTTTTGCTAGTTAAACATTACTCTATACTATATTAAGTTTAGATTGAAGGTGTGTCTACTGCTCAAATTCTATTCCTTGCAAAGTATTTTTCTATGCCTATTGTTTAGCCTTTTGATTCATCACTGAAATACCTAGAGAAGCATGTTTATATTTCTCTAGTTTTGTATGGCATCAGAGCTCCTTGTTAAGTGTAGGGTAAAGTCTTTCCAACATGCTTTCACTTGAATTTATCTCCAGCGAATGTCACCTTCTCTATTGTTGCCCAATTACTTTAGTTTTGTGGAATGCATCTCAGTTTGAGCAGTCTCTTTGTAGTACATTATCCTTGGCTTATGAGGATTATGAATATTGTCCATCTCAATGGACCCTGGTTTTCCTAAACAAAATAGATTTTTTTTTTAATACTAAGATTCGAAATCTTCCTCACATTGGCCTAATGTTTTGACACATTTTTTTCATTTGATCAATATGGAGTGACTGTCTGTGTGTCAAATTCTGTGCAAGATGATAGGACTAAAATAAAGATGGCTTAAATAGAATTTTTGCCCTTATGGGAGGCTTACTTTCTAATATATACAAAGATATTACATAATTCTTTTTAAATAAAATCCTAAGTACTAGGAAGAAAATGTGCAATGTTAATGAGATTAACTGGGTACCTAATCTTATGCAGAAGGCTGGGTTCAAATTAAGACTTGAAGGATGAGTAAAAGTTTAGTTTGGCAGATGGTGAAGGGAGCCAAGAGCTAAAAAGTTGTAGAGATTTTTTTGTTTTAAAAGTACAATTAGGTACTTGTCCTCGAAAAGTAAAACTTTACAAGGACTAAAAAGTTTTTTTTTCCCACTCCAAAACTTCAAGTTAAAAGTCATTGGTTTACATTGCTAGGTATCTTGTCAGAGGACATGAGGGCAAGGACACAAATGGACAGTTGCACACCAATGTTTATAGTAGCATTATTTACAATTGCCAAGAGATGGAACAGCCAAAATGTCCATCAACAGACAAGTGGCTAAACAAACTGGTATATGCATATGATGGAATATTATGCAGCTGTAAGACAGAATAAAGTTATAAAATATGTAACAACATGGATGGACCTTAAGGACATTATGCTGAGTGAGATTAGACAAAAACAAAAGGACAGATACTGTATGGTCTCACTGATATGAACTGACATTAGTGAATAAACTTGGAGAATTTTGTTGGTAACTGAGACCATCAGGAGATAGAAATAGGATAAGATATTGGGTAATTGGAGCTGAAGGGATACAGATTGTGCAACAGGACTGAATGTAAAAACTCAGAAATGGACAGCACAATACTACCTAAGTGTAATACAATTATGTTAAAACACTGAATGAAGCTGAATGTGAGAATGATAGAGGGAGGAGGGCTGGGGGCACAAATGAAATCAGAAATAAAGATAGATGATTAAAATTAAGATGGTATAATCTAGGAATGCCTAGAGTGTATAATGATAGTGACTAAATGTACAAATTTTAAAAATGTTTTTGCATGAGGAAGAACAAAGGAATGTCATTATTGCAGGGTGCTGAAAATAGATGGTAATTAATATTTTAAAATTTCAATTATGTGTGAGACAAGCAAAAAATGTTTATTTGGTACAAAATTTATATTTTGACTAGTGCATTTCCTAATATAACTTATGTAGAGAGCGTAATTGAACACCATAAGTACATGGAACCTTGAGTAGGAGATTTTGTTGGTTTGTCCAGAGTGATACCCCGATAAATCCCAGAGTGATTTGATCAGTGAATGAAAAAGTATTTGCAAAGTCCCCTTTGGGGAATGGTGAGAATGGGGGAAAATTCAGCTTCCCCAAGTTGAATTCTTGATATTCTCACAAGCAGTGTGGAGAACCAAAGCTATAAGCTGAGCCCCCAGTCTTGGGGTTTGTTCATATGAAATTAACCCTACAAAGGATAGGTCAAGCCTATTTAAAATTAGGGCTAAGAGTCACCCCCAAGAGAACCTCTTCTGTTGCTCAGATGTGGCCTCTCTCTCCAGCCAACAACAAGCAAACTCACCACCCTCCCCCTGTCTATGTGCGACATGACTCCCGGGGGTGTGGACCTTCCTGGCAACATGGGACAGAAATCCTAGAATGAGCTGAGACTCAGCATCAAGGGATTGAGAAAAACCCTAAAATGAGCTGAGACTCAGCATCAACGGATTGAGAAACCTTCTCTACCAAAAGGGGGAAGGTTGAAATGAGACAAAGTGTCAATGGCTGTGAGATTCCAAACAGAGTGGAGAGGTTATCCTGGAGGTTATTCTTACACATTAAGTAGATATCACCTTGTTATCCAACATGTAATGGAGAGGCTGGAGGGAACTGCCTGAAAATGTAGAGCTGTGTTCCAATAGCCATGTTTCTTGATGATGGTTGTATGATATAGATTCCACAGTGTGACTGTGTGATTGTGAAAATCTTGTGTCTGATGCTCCTTTTATCTACCTTGTCAACAGACGAGTAGAACATATGGAATAAAAATAAATAATAGGGGGAACAAATGTTAAAATAAATTTAGTTTGAAATGCTAGTGATCAATGAAAGGGAGGGGTAAGGGGTATGGTATGAGTCATTTTTTTTGTTTTCGTTTTATTTCTTTTTCTGACTAGATGCAAATGTTCCAAGAAATGATCATGATGATGAATATGCAACTATGTGATGATATTGTGAATTACTGATTATATATGTAGAATGGAATGATCAAAATAGAAATGTTTGCATTTATTTCATTTTTTTTGGTATTTAAAAAAATAAAATAAAAAATTATTTTAAAAAAATTCATTGGTTTAGAAAATTATGCAATGCTTTAAGCACACTACTAGTCCAATTCAAGAAGCTAAGAAATGAATAGGAATGGTTACAAGAAAAATTGAATAACTTGCTTTAGAAACCATCAAGCCAATTTTTGAAGCATGTTTCCTTCTTTTGCTTTAAAGAATTTAGCTAAGTCTAGTTTGTAATGCTATTTCTTAATAGAAATGGTTAGTTTTGCATTTTTATATGTGCATATTTTTAGAATGTAAAAAGGTGAACAGAATACTTTGAATTTTACTTAGTTTTCATTCATTATTCGGAGAAAAACTTATAACTTGAAGTGTTTATTGCAAAGTAATTGGTATTCTTTTATGTAGGAAGATTCATGTCCTAAAGAATAAGCTTTTAAAGATGGTTACTCAGTATTTTAGGAATTGAACTACTCAGAAAGTTTATCTTAGTACCTTTACTACCCTCTTTTAAATGAAAGTCACAGTATATGAGTGATTTGGAGGTTAATGTCCAAAACTTTAAATAATATATGTAGACTTGAAATGTTTTTTTCTCTTAACAGGAAATGCACAATTTTGAGGATGAGCTAACGTGCCCCATTTGTTACAGTATTTTTGAAGATCCTCGTGTACTACCATGCTCTCATACATTTTGTAGAAATTGTTTGGAAAACATTCTTCAGGCATCTGGAAGCTTTTACATATGGAGACCTTTACGCATTCCACTGAAGTGCCCAAATTGCAGAAGTATTATTGAAATTGCTCCAACTGGTATAGAATCTTTACCTGTTAATTTTGCATTAAGGGCTATTATTGAAAAGTACCAGCAAGAAGACCATCCAGATGTTGTCACCTGCCCTGAACATTATAGGCAACCATTAAATGTTTATTGTCTACTAGATAAAAAATTAGTTTGTGGTCATTGCCTTACCATAGGTCAACATCATGGTCATCCTATAGATGACCTTCAAAGTGCCTATATGAAAGAAAAGGACACACCTCAAAAACTGCTTGAACAGTTAAGTGATACACACTGGACAGATTTTAGTCGTCTTATTGAGAAATTAGAAGAACAGAAATCTCATTCTGAGAAGATGGTCCAAGGTGATAAAGAAGTTGTTCTTCAGTATTTTAAGGAGCTTAGTGATACATTAGAACAGAAGAAAAGAATTTTCCTAACTGCCTTATGTGATGTTGGAAATCTGATTAATCAAGAATATGCTCCACAAATTGAAAGAATGAAAGAAATGAGAGAGCAGCAGCTTGAATTAATGACATTGACCACATCTTTGCAAGAAGAATCTCCACTTAAATTTCTTGAAAAAGTTGATGATGTCCGTCAGCGTGTGCAAATCTTGAAACAAAGGCCACTTCCTAAGGTCCAGCCTGTTGAAATTTATCCCCGAGTAAGCCAAATATTGAAGGAAGAATGGTGCAGGACAGAAATTGGACAAATTAAGAAAGTTCTTATCCCTGAAATGAAAATTTCTTCAAAAAGAATGTCATGTTCCTGGCCTGATAAGGATGAAAAAGAAGTGGAATTTTTAAAAATTTTAAACGTTGTTATAGTTACACTAATTTCACTGATATTGATGTTAATACTCTTTTTCAACCAGCATATAATAACCTTTCTAAATGAAATCACTTCAGTATGTTTTTCTGAAGTGTCTCTATCTATTTACCAAAGTTTATCTAACAGTTTGCATAATTTAAAGGATATATCATGCCACACTTTATATTTGCTAAAGGAATTCATGTGGAAAATAGTTTCTCATTGAAACTTGAAATCTCCATTGTTTAAATAGGCTCATTCTGTGCAGCAGAGACTAAACATTGCCAAATGAATGGGGGGAGGGGGTTAGCAGAGCTAAATAAATAAACATTAGTTGCAACAAATACATAGAAATATTTGTTACATCTTTCATGCTTCTGTTGGATAAAAATGTCAGAAATGAGTTAGAATGCCTGAAACATGATTCAAATCAAGTCATTATTAGAAAAATATAAGATCTAGTAATTGGAGTATTAAAAATAATTATCTCATTTTTGATTGACTTGATAGAAGTTGACTTAGCACACTGACATTTAAACATTCCTGTACAAATGTTTACCATAATTACACACTAGTGTTTGGTTTTGCAATTCTTATATATATACACACACATATATACATGTATATATACATATACATATATATATGTAGTTTTTAAAGTGAAAGCGAAATCTAGAAAGTGCACATGCCTTTTTTTATTTTGATGTGGCTTGAAGCTTTTGAATGGGTGAATAATGGTGGTGTAGAGGTGTTACAAAGTGTAACAAGGGATTGTTTATATTAAGGATCTATTTGATCAAACAGTCCTGATCCATACATTGAATGTGTTTATATTTAAGAGCCTTAAAACTTTTTCTAAACAATTAATTCCATGAATGACTTGGAATCATTCCAAATAAAGCTATGCTATTAGATAATCTAGTATTAGGGACCAGTAGTATTTTCTAATACAAATCTATGATTTAAGTTTATGATTGTATTTATATATGTTTAGTCTTGTCAATAGATACATCAGTTCTTGGATAATTTGAAAACATTTCCGTCCTTAACAAAGATGACACCATGAACTAATATTTGTATGAAAGAGAACCTACCTATTATTAAATCTCAAATTCCTTTGATTTAGTCCCCTTAACAGTGGCTGGAGCTGTGATGCCTGTCTAGGACTTTTGAGCTACTTGCCAATGCAAGTAAAAGCTGAATTGCTTTCCAAAGAAATCTCAATGAGCTGTTGCTCTGGAATCATACTTCTAAATCTTACCTAAATTAAAGATTTTCCAGATTAGTGCTCCTGGCCATATAGATTATATACAAGTAAATAAGTTTGAAGGCTATACTAACTCCATTTTGGACCAGAATTACATTACATCTGGCAAGATTAACTACTGTGGGGTCAAAGAGCATTTCAAGGGTATAGTGGGTGTGGGGAGCAATATGTTCAGGTATTAAGATACTAAAAATACCCATTACCCTGAGACTGAAATTGCATTGATTTGATTACTTAAAATTAGCCACATCACAAATGTGCCATGTACTTTTGAATAAATAGGAGCACTGAAATATTAGTTATCATGTATTAGACACATTCTCAGCTCTGAAATGGATACCAACACTCATATTTTATAGTTGAGGCAACAGGCATAGAAATAACATCCCAAAGGTTATATAGCCGATATGTGGAAGAGCAATTCAAATTTGGACATTACGTCTCATGCTGACTTTAATAGGTCAAGATTAATTTTATTAAAATAGAGCTTCTTCTGTATTTAAGAATTCATAGCTAAAAATTAAAGTATATGCCTACTAACACCATTTTAGGCTTGACATTACTGTTTTGTAACTTGCTAGTTTTTAGACACATTTTTGAAGTTATATTATGTACTATACATAAACTCATTAAGAATGTAAGTAACTGATTTTCTTTATTACATGCATTTATCTTTACCAGAAATGAGATTGTATGATTTAAGGGTATAATGCAATATTTCTAAGTTTTATGTGTAATAAAAATTTGTTTCAATAAACTCATTTTGATACTTCATTTGCATTGAGTGGCTTAATAGGCTATTCAAACAGGAGTGGTAGCTTTGGCATTTTCACATGGGTGTCATGAACTATAATTCTTTAAAACAAGTGTACTAAATGTTAAAATAAATTCAGTTTGAAATAGTGGTAAATGAAAGTGAGGGGTAAGGGGTATGGTATGTATATATTTTTCTCTATTATCATTTTATTTCTTTTTCTGTTTTTTTTTCTTTTTCTAAATCGATGTAAATGTACTAAGAAATGATGAATATGCAACTATGATATTAAGAATTACTGATTGTATATGTAGAATGGAATGGTATCTAAATGTTTTGTTTGTTAATTTTTTTTAATTAATAAAAAAAGTTAAAAAAAAAAACACTGTACTATTCCACTGGCTATCAAAATGCAAGTTTTGAACTCCATTCATTTCCATACATTTTATATTGCATTCTTCTATGTATTTCCTATATGTAATTTTGATTTAAAATAATTGACCACACTTGATTATCAGACTGTGCTAACACATTTACATTCTTAAGTGATATAAAGGGTCTATTGGACTTTATAATAGCTAAACTGCTGTACTTAATAATGGGGTAATTAACTCAATTTTAATTTCCTCAGGATAAATGCCTAGAAATCGAATTGGTAGTATAAGTACTTTTCCCCCTGTATTTTATTTCTTGTTAGAGAAGTTGTAGGTTTATAGAAATAGCATGCATAACATATATAAAATATGGTTCCCATCTAACACCCTATTAACACCTTGCATTAGTGTGGTACATGTCATATAGTTCATGAAAGAACATTTTTATAACTAATTTTACCATCCATCATTTGCAATATGGTTCACTGAGTTGTACAGTCCTCAAAACTGAAAACCAAGTGGTTACCAACTTATTTCCAGTAGCATTAAAACAGAGTCACTATAGTGTAAGAAAAACATAGTAGTTTTATGGGCAAAATAAAAGACCTTCCATCTTAATTTGCATTTTATTACTAAGGAATTTAACTCCTATACATGTATTAGTCTTTTTATAAAGCAATTATATTTAGTGGGGTATATTTCCTTTCCAACTTAATAGGATCATCTTAGTCATGTTCAGATACTTAGTTTCTTTTTAAAAAAGTCAAACATGTTACGTTTTAGGAAAGCATATATAAGATATTTAAATTCTCATCCCTACAGTTCAGAATGACTTTGAAGAAAAAAAAATTGTTCCTATTACTTGAGTAATAAAATCAGAGATTATATAAATTAGGTGGAATGCATTACGAATTTATCCAAGTTTAGTTGCCAGGCTTTTCCAGTGAAAAGAAGGTCCATGAAGATATGCTTTACTGTTTATCAACCAATGTATTTTCAGCTGTTCTGGTGACAATTTGGGACCAAGGGCAAGTCAGCATCGTATGTCTGACACAGTCTGCCATTTAAAAAAACTGCCAGATTTCTACAATCTCCTAGAAGCAGGCAGAGAATGCTTTATTAGACATATTACATGTCTTAAATTACCAGTATAAAACAGAAACCAGTTTTGTGATTCAGTTTAGGAATATGTATTTCAATACAATTATTTACAAATAAAAAACCAGCAAAATAACCAAACTATGTTGATTCGATGAAGAATCTTTGGAATCTTCAGTATAATCAAGGTTAGCAAAGTCCTTTAGATGCAATTTCTTTTGGGTTTACCGCAACACTTTTTGTTATATTATATGTCTTGTAAATTCCAATAAGTCTATCTGAAATCTCAAACATATTATTTCGAAGAGAAATTATGATGAACTGAGCATTTTTTGTTTGTTCCTATAGTGAAAGAAAGAATAAGAAACACTGTTATTAATAAACATCTAAGAAGCCTTTACTTTCCTAAAATATTTTTGGCAGCAGTAAATTCAACAATGTATTGATACTTTAACATGAACAGAAATGATGGGATGGATAACTCATGAGACAGCATTTGGTTCTTAGACTTTTTTGCAAGCATAGTTGTCGAGTGGTCTTGTCATAGAAAAGATTCAGGAAGGAGAGCTGGGATTTGAGCTCAGATCTGCTACCAATTTGTATCATCAATTTCTATTTTAGCTCCCCAAAATGAAAAGTTGGTTCACTGGGCTTGGTCTATTTTTTTAGAACAGGACATAAAGTTAGACAATAGGTAAAAGCCCAATTGTTCTTAAAGTTAAAGAAATCCATGTGTTATGTTTAGGAATACAGAAAATTTTGAGAATGAAAAGCTATAATGATTACTTACATATATATAAAATGCAACAATAGACACATTTTTAAAATCAAGGGCTGCATCAATCTCATCCATGAAGTAAAGGGGAGTGGGTTTGTAGTGGTGAAGAGCAAATACTAAAGCCAATGAACTAAGAGTTTTCTCTCCTCCTGAAAGGTTGAAGATCTTCTTCCAACTTTTCTTTGGTGGTCGAACACTGAAATAATCAAGAATATCCTGATTATTATTATTAGGATATTATTAGTCAAATTATTTGTTAAAACTATTGCTAAGACTTCATGATTTGTTTTCTGTAACTGGTTTCTACTATCTTCTTCCTTGGAAATGTCTATTTGCTTTTCATAAAAAAAAGTTTTTATAATTTTATAAAAACGTTACTGGAAGATACATAGGAACACCCACCAAAATTTTAAGGTTTAAATAGCAGACTAAGTGTTGCTTATTATTTCCTCCCCTTTCCTAATGCAATTTTTGTTTTTTTTGGGTGCATGGTCCGGGAATCGAACCTACGTCTCCTGCGTGAAAGGCGGGGATTCTAACTATTGAACTACCCCTGTGCACCCTAATGCAATTTTTTACTTCATTTTTTTTCAGTCTTGATGTTAAATTGAAACAGCTTGAAATTAAAACTAAACAAAACACTAAATCACAACCCATCCATAGGGAATAATAAGAGTTTGGAGAATATGTACAGATATGCTAGCATTAGGATTCAAAACTTGGTATATTTATAATTACAAACCTGAACATGATTCCTTCAGAGAAAGGATCCAAGCTGTCTACAAGCTCCAGTTCAGCATCACCTCCCAAAGTAAGCATTTGGTAATTTTCCTTTAATTTATTTGTTATTATGTAAAAACCTGCCATAAATTCATTAAGCCTTTGTTTTCGAAGGTCTTCGTATGCCTGTCTAAAATTATCTCTTTCATGAGTAATTTTGTCCAATTCTGCCACCCGTTGCAAATATAATTCTTCCTATGAAAAGATTATCATGAGAAAGCCATCCATTTAGATAAAAATTTGAGATGAGATGCTCAAAATATAGCTAGTTATATAAAATTCAAGGCCACAATATAGTCTAAGAACCGAAGGGTGTTTTTGACTATATATTATATATAACAGTATTATATATGTATTGTATTCTATTATACAGTTCATCCATACCTTCTTTTTATACTCTGCAATGGCACCAAGGTTTGGTTTCATTTCATGACACTGGGCTTCCAGAAGCGCAATCTGATTTGTTATAGAATCTGCATTTTTGATTGCTTCAAGATCCTCTGGGCTTAAAATGGAAACCTCTTCTACAGGATTCTCTTCTATGGGATGCAGTGATATTTTTGAAATCTAAAAGTTCATTTTAGATGAAGGTAAGAGAAGGTAGAGTACTATGGGTCAGTGTTTAAAGTGCAATACCATAACAAATTAGATATTTACTAAAATTATGCTAAGGAGTTATGATTATATACCAATTATTTTTCAAAGGACTTTTAAGAAAAACACTGTAGTTTTCCAAAGTGTTCAGGCAGAGCTTTTTGTTAAAGTTTCACATCCTTGGGGTGAAAATATAGTCCACTAGTTCTAGGCATTATCCAGATTTTTATATATAACTATTATATGTTCATTAGCTCCCCATAAACCTAATAAGTGATTATATTATGGAATTAAGAATCACAACACATGTCAAAAAACTAAAAATCTTTTTTTGAAGTTTAAATGGTAACACTCTCACCTCTTTATGCCAATATTTTATTTTAGAATTATGTTCAGCAATGTGACCATCTATCTGTTCAAGTTTCAACTTAATACTAAGTGCATCTTTTTGAAGAGCATGTTCGTTTTCTTGAATTACTTTTAGTTCTTGAAGTAGATTACGATGTTCTTTCTGGATCTCTGGTAAGGACTCCTGAAAACCAAGAACAACTGCTACAAACAGAATCTTCCCAAATACAACAGGTATTTTGGCACTGCAAACATAAAAACAGAGTCCCCATATCCCTTCCATTTATATTTCCTAATACATAAAAATATTTTAATTGTACAAACAATAAAGTTACAACACTTTTTTTAACCTATTGAGAGCTTACTATAAATGTGCATGGCACTGATACTTTATATCCAACTCTTTAAATTGTTTCAAATACCATTCCTTCCCCTCTCTAATATACAAGTTTTACCTCTGCAGCATTTGTATTCTTCACAACCTCTTCTGCTTTTTCCTCAAGACTTTTTAGCTCTCCTGTTAAGTCGTCTACTTCTTTCTCAGTATCTTTTATTTCTTTCTCTGTACGAAAGACAGAGTCTTGTGCTTTTTTAAGATTTCTAAACAAGCAAAATGAAAATATAGTTAACATGATGTGATGCTATTCTGCTTCTGTAAATCTGTCAGTTTTTCATGACACTTAAATCACTTGTTTCCTATCATTTTTATTTACCAAAATTAATCTTGAATCAGTTTTTATGCTTATATATATATATATATATATACACACACACATATACACACACACGTGGGATGAGGTATATATTTTATTAAATTGCAATATTAAATTTTCTATCTTCTCTATGCTTGTAGCATTGTCTAACAGACTTTAAAGAAAAGCTGTCTACTGGATTATCATATTCTCTTGGCATTTTGTTAGACTGGAGAGTTAAGTCTATACACCCATGAAACCTTATCTTTAAAGAAACAATTCCCAACTCAAGTGCTGGGCAACAAGTGCTTTAAAGAAAAAAAAGGAGGTGGGGGCACTGTTAATACATGTAACTTGGCTACTGACATAACAAATGACTTAAACGCTTATTTTTGAGCAAAAGGCACTGAAATAACCAGATAATCAATATGTAGACAATTTGCTGAAACAGCTATTTCATTTATCTTAAAATTTTAACCTATAAATATTTAGCTTTTAATCAGTTTATTTAAAAAAATTTTTTATTGAGAAATCTTCACAAAGTCCATCCATAGTATACAACCAATGGCTCACAATATCATCATATAGCTGTGTACTTATCACCATGATCATTTTTAGGAAAACAAGTAAGAAAAAACTCAAATTCCATACCTCATCCCTCCCTCCCATTGACCATTAGTATTTCAATCTACCCAATTTTAAAAAAATCTTTTATCCCATTATTTATTTATTAACCCATTATTTATTTTTTATCCTTGTTTTTTTTTTAAAACTCATCTGACCATATCCTTGATAAACGGATTATTAGACACAAAGTTTTCATAATCACAAGGCCACACTGTAAAAGCTATATAGTTATACAAACATCTTTAAGAATCAAGGCTATTGGAACACAGCTCTACAGTTTCAGGTACTTCCCTCCAGCCACTCCAATACACCATAAAGTAAAAAGGGATATCTACATAATGCAGAAAAATAACCTCCAGGATAACCTCTCAACACTATTTGAAATCTCTCAGCCACTGAAACTTTGCCTCATTTCTCTCTTCCTCCTTTTGGCCAAAAAGGCTTTCTCAGTCCCAGGATGCTGGGTTCTGGACTCATTCCAAGAGTCCTGTCTTGCCAGGGAGGTATATATACCCCTGGGAGTCATGTCCCATGTAGGGAGGAGGGCAGTGAGTTCACCTGCCAAGTTGCCTTAGAGGCCATATCTGAGCAACAAAAGAGGTTCTTTGGTGGGTGACTCTTAGGCATAATTATAGGTAGGCTTAGCTTCTCCTTTGCAGAAGTTTCATTGGGGCGAACCCCAGGATCAAGGGCTTAGCCTATTGAATTGGTTGCCCCCACTGCTTGCAAGAATATCGGGGACCCACCAGATAGAGAAGGTGAATATTACCTCCTTTCTCCCCAGTTGTCCAAAAGGACTTTGCAAACTTTTTTTTATCCTCTGCCAAATTATTCTGGGATATATTGGAGCATCACACTAACCTGTACAAACAAGATCTCCCCTCCATTCAAGATTCCATGTAATTACAGTGTTCAAATAAACTGACCATACAAATTAAATTAGATAATGTATTACCCAAAATATAAATTTTGCACCAAATAAACAACTCTTCCTTTGGTTTCACACAAAAGTTGAAGTTTTAAAATATGGACCATTTCATCCTTTACCCTGTGTTTTGATGTTTCTCTAGTCCTGTCCACATCAGCTTCATTCATATTTCTAGCTGAAGTCTGATCACTTTTTCGTAACAGTTGCTTTATGGGGTAATGCTGACTTTCATAGCTTCAGTGCTCTAACTCTGAGTCTCAGGTGTCACATAAATACCCAGTTTCAGGGAATGACTAAATTATACACAAATAGCTCAGTATCTCATAATTTAGAAATAATAGTTACAACTCCTGAATATATGTGACTGTTCTAAGAATTTACAATCTAGGACCCTTTACAATAGGCTCCAATCTGATAACCCATGCTCTTGACTTCAATTTTCCAAGTTTGTATATTATAATTAGTCTATCTAGTGAGGCATGAAAATAGCTTTAATTTAAATAACACAAATATTCTAACAAATGAAATTTAAAATAAAGTCTCTAAACAGGCAAAAATATTTTGTGAGCTGGGAAAATAGAATGTTACAGTTAACTAAACATTTAAATTAATCAAGATAATTCATTTTGCTAGGAGATCTAACTCATCTCTGTTACTTATTCTTCTAGGGTCTAGATTTTCTCGTTAATCATCACCTACTTTCCTAAGCAAGAGAAAAAAAACTGCTTTCTGTACCTCTGTAACAATTGGAGAGTTTTAAAGCTGCTCTTTTCTAATTCATGCCTTTTTACCAGTTTTTTGTTTTTAAAACCAGTTATGTATTTATTCCAGGTTCCACATTATTAGAGTTCTTTGAGATAATGACATGTGAGATAGGTTTAATAAACAAGATATACCATTTAATGGCATATTAAACTTAAATATTAACCCCTGTGGAGGTACAAAAAGGAAAGACAAGTTAGGGTAGGAGGTATACTCTACCTGTCTGCAGTCTTGATTGCTACTTGGGCTTTAGTAATAGCAGAAGCACATTCATCTAACTGCTTACTTATTTGATCAAGTTTGTCTTGTTGTGCCTTTAGTTTATGGTTATTGATTTCTACGATAATATTGTGTAACCTTTTAACCTCAGCTTCTACTTTACCAGCCTTCTCAGCCACACTGTCATACTCTGAAATTAAAAAATAAAGAACTTACTTCATGCTTCTACGCTAGTAACATGCATGACATATTAGATGTATTTCTTCAATCAAGATGGAAAACTGATGCACTCAAAACAAGAAATTTTAGACATTTGGGGAAAAGTACCTTGAAATAAAAAAGACCTAAGATGTGATACATACATTTAATGGAATGTATTCAGCCATAAAAGGGAATGTAAGTCTACTGCATGCTACAACATGAATGAATCTAGAAAATATTGTGCTAAGTGATGTAAGCAACACATGAAAGGACAAAACTTCATTTATATGAAATATGTAGAACAGGCAATTTCACAGAGACAGAACGTAGATTAGAGGTCACGAGGTCAACAAGGATGGGAGGTAGAAGAAGGATGGAATGGGGAATTACTGCTTAAACTGATAGTTTTGTTTGGGGTGATGAAAAAGTTTTGGTGATGGACAGTGGCAATGGTAACACATCACTGTAAATGTAATCAATGACACTGAATTCGCATACTAAAAAATAGTTACAATGGAGAATTCTTATATACATTTTCCCACTATCAAAAAAGACAAAAAAACACATATGTCAAAACCCCTACATCCTTTGGGGGGGGGGGTCTCTGCTCAAGCCTCTCTATCAGAAGCCTGTTTGGCCACTTCTACTCTTATCTCTGTTCAGATTTTTTCTATCACTTAGCACCACCAGACACAAAACCCAGTACATTTATCTGACTTCCCAATCTTTAGTGTGAACTCTGTGTAAAGGGCTTCCTTTTACTCACTGCTCTAATAACAGAACTTAAATCAAAGCCTAGTCAACAGCAGACACTACTTGAGAATGCCTGAATATTACAAATAAGGTTAACCCCTTGTCGGACTATATTAACTTTTTGTGAAAGAGGAACCCAAAATTTCAGATTCTCAAAGGAACACAACCCCAAAGGAGGTGAAAATGGCTATAGATGAATATTTGGTGTGCAAACTGGACATGTTTGTCTGCCTAGCATCTTCTTTACCTCTCTTTTTCTTGGAAGAGAATGCCCCTCATTTTTGGTGTATTTGGATAATTGCTCCAACTCCATTCCAATTAGTTTTTTTGAGATGGACAATTACTGTTTGCTTTCCTTAGCTCATGAGCAAAACTGAAATGGGTCCTTCTTGAAGGCTTATTGTGCTTGTTGGGTCTAGCTAAGATGCTATACAACCTGGAAAGAGTCTGTAGTCATGAACAACTCCCTCTCTCCCTTCCTCCTGCAGTAAGATGCCCACTTGTGTTTGACTGAAGCCAATGTGGAAAGAGAAGCAGAACTACTCAAATGTATGATCAGGGGATTTCAAATAAGGATATAAAAGTTATTTCCAACTAGGAGTCCATACTCAGAGCTTCTATTTTCAAAGAACACTTATACTTGTAAATAGGCACACAAAAGGTTCTAAAAGGAAAAATCTGTATTTTCAAATAAGAATGTATACGTTTCACTTCCTGTGTGTTCTTGTTTAAGTGATTCAATTTCTCATAATTCTCAGCTTTCCTAATCTATAAAATAGTACTATTTTGAAGTTTTCTCATGAAGATTAGGCCCCATGTATACAAAGAGAATGGTCTCTGGAATCAGACTGCCTTGGTCTTGAATTCCTATATACCACATGTTATGTGACCTTAGACAAATTATATAAACTATTCTGTACATCAGTCTCCTTACATGTCAAAGGACATCAGTATTTATTCTAATAGCCTTGGTGTGAAAATAATAAATACTGTAAAAGTGTGGTGACCTGCACATTACACATATATTTAGCTACAGTTACTATTCTATAAGCTGTTATTTTAAACATTTCAAACTTTAAAAATTTGTTTTCAACAATCTTGAAAAAAATAGTATCTTTCAACATACCAGCTTTGAAAGCACTAACATTTTCTTCTAGTAACTTCTGCTTCTTTTTATCAGGAGCTGTAGCAAGTACATTAGCGTCAAGTTCCTTAACTTGGACATTCAAATATTCTTCTTGCTCTGATAAGCGCTAGAGAAATTTTTAAAACATTTTAGGGTCAGTATTTCAACTCAAAACAAGAACTATCTTTAAACACTCAAATTAAAAAAAAGGAAAACAGTATTTAAAAATCATTAATAAAAAAGCAAATACTCTAACAGGAAAAAGGGCAGAAAACAATGACAATTAATGAAAGAATGAAAGCCGCGATAAACACATGAAATGATATGTAAGTTCACTAAAAAGACAAGCTAAAATAAAATGCCTTTTTTAGTTTATCGTTACAACATACTTAAGACTACCTAGTGTTCAAAGATTATATGTATTCACACTGTGTAACAAATATAATTAAAAAAATCAATCTTTAGGAAATAACTGAAGTTTAAAGATATACCTCACAAGGATATTTTTTTTTTTTTTTTTTTTTAGAGAGAGGGAGGAAGGGAAGGAAAGACAGAGAAGGAAGGAAGGATGGAAGGAAGAAAGGGAAACATTTTTAAACATTTTCTTGTTTTATTATATTTTGTTTGTTTGTTTGTTTTTTACATGGGCTGGGGCCGGGAATCGAACCGGGGTCCTCCGGCACGGCAGGCAAGCACTCTTGCCCGCTGAGCCACCGCGGCCCGCCCCTCACAAGGATATTTTAACACGGCAATTTACATAACAAATATTTATCAAATTGTTGTATAAACAAAATTTAGAGACTGAAAACAATAAATTTACACTGGCTGAAAAAAATAACCATAATCTATTAAGTGAATAAAAGTATACTAAGAGGATTTCTTTAAAAGCTGTATGTACTTTAAATCTACATATCCATCACCCACAAATTACATAAACACATGTATACAAATTAGATTTCCCTTTAAAAAAGTACAAGGATATACATCAAAATTGAGGATAACAATCTTGAGTATTTTCTGCAAACTGTTTTTCTTCCCTTTCCTTCCTTCCTTAACAGCAGGCTTTTTTTCCATGATTAAGACTCCTCCTCCACTCATAGATTTTAAAAAAGTAAACTAATAGCAAAACAGCTTTGCCAAATTTGCTGTTCAATTCCAATATATTCAGCTAACTTTGATAAAAAAGAATACCTGGTTGGGTAGGCCATGGTGGCTCAGCAGGCGAGAGTTCTCACCTGCCATGCTAGAAACCTGGGTTTGATTCCCAGTGCCTGCCCATGCAATAAAAAAGAATACCTGGATGCTTGCAGTGAACTTTTCTAGTGTATTCCTCATTTCTCGTACACTGTTCTGTAACTTAACTACTACTTCTTCAAGTTGTGCTTTCTGTTCCTGGATCTGTGCTGCTTTTTGAGAGTCTCTTTGCAATTGTGATTCCATTTTATTTACCTACAAAGAAAAGTACCAGTGAATTAAGTTTCCTTCAGGAGTCATTTTAGATTAGTAATCAACATAGTAATGAAGAAAATCCAATTTTTTTATTTTAATAGAGTAAAAACAACTCAGTCTCAATCTACCAATTCCTAAATCTTAGGAGACTTGTCAAATAATTTTAGCATTATAGCACTGGATTGAAAGACAATTTTAAGTGTTTAAGCCATCTATTATTTCAATTAAGGTATACAATGTAAACACTAAAGGTAACAGGGCATAAATTATGTCAGCATATGGAAAAAATTAGGGCACAACTTTAAACTTTAGAAGCTAGGTTTCCAGGCAACCTGAGCACGTGCTTTTATTTAAAACCATTTTTTAAATTGATATTTATTATATATTCACATACCATGTCATCATCCAAGGTGTACAGTGTTTCACAATATTATATAGCTGTGCATTTATCACAATAGGCGTTTTCTTTTTTTGTTAAAAATAACATATATACAAAAGAGCAATAAATTCAAAGCACTTTGTAGCAATTAGTTGTAGAAGAGACTTCAGAGGTTGGTATGGGTTACAATTCCACAATTTTAGGTTTTTACTTCTAGCTGCTCTAAGATGAGCATGTACTTTTAAGGAAAAAGAAAATGTGTGTGTGTGTGTGTGTGTGTGTGTGTGTGTGTAGTGTTTGGAGAGTAATAACGGGATGCAGCAGTCTTCCCTGCACATTTCGACGTTCTTACATACTGTGGTGGGGAAAAATACTTCTGAGATAAAACTTTAAGATTTTCTATTTTGAAATAATTCTTTTAAGATGTGAGTATAGCAGTTCATTGTGCTGGAATTCATTGCTATACTCACACCTTAAAAGAATTATTTCAAAATAGAAAAAAAGCATTAAAGAATGGCAATCATTAAGTGAAAAAGCAATAAACAAATAAACCATAAGGGCATGGTTAAGTAAATTATGAAATATCCATATGATCCAAACGTAATAAATGAAGATATGCCACCATACACTAATAACATCTTGTTTTTAGTATTTTGAAGGTTTTTATATAAAAATCACAGCTATATTTTTCAATTATAAAAAATTTAATCTGTTAATTTAAAATCTGAGTATGGTATATTTACAGTGGGTTTGTGTTATATAAATTATACCTCAATAAAGGCTGAAAAAGAAAAGACTTTATACATATACTAACCTCTTTTTCAGAGATTTCAACAACAACCGACGAACCCATTCTTCCTTTTGTTACTTTGCTTCCACCACCAGTCATGGTACCTGGAGAAGAGGAGAGAAGTCAGCCTTAGAGGTCTCCCCAAGATTAAATAAACTCAACAACAGGAAAAACAATTACCTGACTGTTCTATGATTTGTCCCTGTAAAGTTACTACTCTCCATCGTTTATCTTTTTGATATGCTACTCTTGTGGCTTGATCCAAGTTGTTAGCTACTAAGGTATCCCGTAAAGCAAAGTAAAATGCTTGGCGAATTTTCTCATCTGTTACTTTTACTAAATCAAATAACCGAGGAGTATTTTCGGGAGTTGGAATTTTGGTCATTTTTTTTTCCCAAACGGCCATCTAAAAGTAAAAAAGTAAGTATGTGTAATAAAGTAAAGAACAAATCATTCCTCCTAGGTATTATATATTACATATACATGTGTAAAATGTAAGAGGATAGGAATACAACAATCTAAGTATCCATACCACTGAATATTTTATTGCTTTTAATTAAAAAGATTATTGTAAACGTACCTCTAATAGCAGATAACAAGATCTTATATACAGAAAATACTAAGGAATGAACATAGTTTAGCAAGGCTGCAGGATACAACATTAAGAGACAATATCAATTTTATTTCTATACTGTGGCAATTAACAATCTGAAAATGAAGACAATAATTCCATTTACAGTAGCATCAAAAATAAAACTCTTCAGGATACATTTATCTTTTAATTAGAAAAGTTGTGGGCTTACAGAAAAATCATGCATAAAATACAGGGTTTCCCACACACCCCTGTATCATTAACACTATGCATTGGTCTGGTACATTTTTCACATTTGATAAAAGCACTAACTATACTCCATGGTTTAACTTGGGATTCACTGTGTTGTACAGTTCCATGGGTTCAAAATTTTTTTATCCTAGTAATATATGTAAAATTTTCCCTTATAATTGCATTCAAATATATAATTCAGTGCCGCTAATTACATTTACAATGTTGTGCTACCATCACCATCCATTACCCAAAATTTTCATGATCCCAAATAGAAACTCTATTCTGACAGTTTAAAATAATGTTGCAAGAAATTAAAGACGGATGGAAATCTTTAAAGAACAAAATCAGAGTACTTACACTTCTTGATTTCAAAAGTTACTACAAAGCTGTAGTATTCAGCATAGTATGCTACTGGCACAAAGACAGACATACAGATTAAGGAAATAGAATTCAGAATCCAGAAATAAATCTTTCCATTTATGGTCAACTAACTTTTGACAAAGGTACCAAGACAATTTGGTGGGAGAAAGAAGTCTTATAAATGGTGCTAGAACAAGTGGGTATCCACACGCAAAAGAAAGAAGCTGGACCCTACCCTATATACTGCATAAAAATTAACTCAAAAGGGTTAAAAAAAAAACTAAAAGCAAAAGTGAAAACTATAAAACTCATAGAAGAAAACAGGCGTATGATCTTGGATGAGGTAATGATTTCTTAGATATGATACTAAAAGTACAAGCAACAGGGCAGGCCATGGTTGCTCAGCAGGCAGACTACTTTCTTGCCATGCCAGAGACCTGGATTTGATTGATTCCCAGGTGCCTGCCCATGCGAAAAAAAAAAAAAAAAAAAAAAAAGCACAAGCAACAAAAAGCTCTGTGCTTTAAAAGACATTATCTAGAAAATGAAGACAGCCCACAGAATGGAAGAAAATATTTGCAAATCATTTATCTGAAAAGATACTTGTATCCAGAATACATAAAGAAGTCTTACAACACAACAGTAAAAAGACAACACAACTAGAAAACGGGCAAAGGATTTGGACAGTTCATCAAAGATGACATACAAACTGTAAATGAGCAAATGAAAACAACTTGCTAGTCCCCTTAAAAAGTTAAAGAATTACCTATGACTCAGATATTCCATTCTTAAGTATATATATTCAAAATAACTGCAAACATATGTTCATGCAAAACACTTACTACATTAATGTTCATAGCAGCCTCACTGCCAAAGCAGCCAAAAAGGGGAAATAACTCAAATGCCCATCAACTGATGAACGAATAAACAAAATGTGATATATCCATACAATGGAATATTATTCAGCCAAAAGAGTAATGAAGTACTGATACATGTTACAACACAGATGAAACTTGGAAACATGGTAAGTTAAAGAAAGCATATGTAAAAAACCACACACTGTATAATTCCATTTATACAAAAAATGTAGAAAGGCACATCTACAGATGTAAGTGGCCTAGTGTTTGCAATGGGCTGGGGATAAAGGGGAACAAAGAGTAACTCTGAGCAGGTACAGGACTTCTTTCTAGGCTGATAAAAATATTCTCAAATTAGACAGTGATAATGGCTGCACAACTTGTAATTCTAAAAATTACTAAGCTGTTCAATTTAAATCAGTGAATTGCATGGTATGTGAATTATACCTCAATAAAATTTTTATTAAAAAACTTAGCAATGATGAAAATCAGAAATGTAAAATATGAATGTATATTCCTTTAGGGCAGGCACTGCATAATTTTTTTCACAAAAAAACTTATCAGGTGTTCACTGAAGAAACAGCTAGGATATAACACTTACATTAAAAAACACTTACATTAAACAACACTTACATTAAAAAATTAAATTACAGGTAGTTTATTATGAATACCCACCTTATCTAAACCTATAAAAGTTGCAACTCCAATATTTTGTCTTTTAAGGAAGTTTACACATTCTTGGGCTGTATCAATAGAATCAACAACAATGTAGTCTAGTGCATGACAGCAGGATGAAATAGCAACATCGTATTTTTCATCAATGGCTCCTAGGTCCCCCTAATAATTTGGAGAAGGTGGTAAAAAAGGATCAAGATTAAATGCCAAGGAATTAGGCTAAAGCACAAAATTGATGCCAGGAATACGTACACAGATTTTCCAAATTCTCTTTAATTGTAAAATTATATACACATATGGTTAAAAAAAGCTAAACACACACACACACACACACACACACTTTGTCTCTTACCCCAGCCTTCCTCTTTTGCAGAGACAATCATTATTAGTTTTTTATCTACCTTTCAAAAAAGTTAATAGATATGAAAAGTTTGAATTTTAATAAGCACAAAATGAAAGAACTTTCATGAAAATGAAACACAGAATGTGAAGACTTGAAACCTAAAAGAGTTGTAAGTAAAAACCTAGGAAGCAACAAAACCTTGACTTATTAAAAGCCATTTAAGGTTATGCAGATCTTCAGGAAACACATTTACCCACATCAATCTATTATAAAATAGCTATCTAGCAGCATTCATTGACTGGCTTTGGCTTTATTTTTTTAGAGCAAATGAATACGATCAATCTTTATAAAAAATAAGGTGGAAAATAAGGTGGAAGTCATTTGATTTATGGATATGGAAGCAACTGTGCTGGGTATTCTTCATTCTGGATACATTCTCTCCTCTGCTCATTTTCCAGTAGCCGTTTATGGACTACATCTACTATACGTTGGCAACTGGAGGGCAGGAAATGAATACAGTTGAAGCCATGGCCACAACTCCCATGCTTCTTCAGGCTCCAGAATGGTAATGATCCCCATTATTGGTAGCCTTGAGTTTCCACATTACCCCTAGATGGTTTCCCTAAAGCCTGGTTACACCTTCAGAATAATGGTACAAACCCAGTTTATAATTTATAAAATTTTTATTTCTTTCTCAAGGATAGAGGAATTGTGTTAAATACATTTATTCCTACTAGATTTATTATTTTCCACTGGCATGTATAAAACGAATGTAATCATACAACTCTAAAGAAAAAATTCTTTGTGTGAATCTGCCACAAAGAATTTTATCATACTTATTTATAAGAACAAATTGTTTTAAAATGAATGTTCCTTAAAATAAACAATTATTTATGTACACTGGCACTCAATATAGTTATGTAAAGTCAAGGTGAAGAAAGTAATTTACAATATTTTTCTTGAGAAAAATTTCAAATTGTTTCCAAACAAATCTACCTTACCAATCGTCCATATATTCCTGGAATCCTGCCAGATTTTTTTTCTTGAATTATTGCATCAAGGACTTTTCCCCTACTTCGATTCACTGCTAAAGAATTCTTTGCTTCTTCAACTTTTTGGAAAACATCTCGAACTAAATTTTTGAAGTTTATTTCTTCTTGTGTA
This sequence comes from Tamandua tetradactyla, assembly GCF_023851605.1. Classification (NCBI taxonomy): domain Eukaryota; kingdom Metazoa; phylum Chordata; class Mammalia; order Pilosa; family Myrmecophagidae; genus Tamandua; species Tamandua tetradactyla. The sequence continues at coordinate 57,032,827 of NC_135331.1, read as the reverse complement.
AGTTTTTCAAGTTCTTTTTCTTTCTAAAAGTGAAAAGTAAATTAGTCCCAGATGCATTAAACCTTAGATAGGTACAATCATATCACAGAATTATGTATAATGCATCAATGTTATTTTAAAGAAAGAAAAGACCAATGATAAACTCTTGAACCAGAACTCAGCTGCCACACTACAAATGCTGGTTTATTTTGGAAGATGTGGATAAACCTCTTATTTTAAAAAGGGCCCAGGTTATTTGGGTTGGTAATAAGGAACATAAAAATGCAAGATGGTTCTAGGAGGCATTCATTTTATATAGAAACTAGTGCTAGAGCTATGGCAATCCCAATTTGACACCACAAAGTTATGCAAAAGTTTGTCCTAATTCTTAAATTGTTCCCTAATCCAAAACAGACCTAGATATGAAACCTAGGCATGAGTGACTAGGTAAGAGTATGGTTAGGTTGTGCCTTACTTTTCAGTTAAGCAAATGAAAAAACAAAAAAAGAAAATCATAGCTTTGAATATATATATACATATGATATGAAAGGAGCAAGATGACTAAGTGGGCCTATTACTATACAAAAATGTCAGGCTGTGAACATGGAGGGATCCACACACCCCAAACTCACATTTTCTCAATTTCCAACTTAGAAGCAGCTTTTTTCCCATAAATTTTTGTCTCCTCTTGGCTTAATAATATCTCTACTACCTATCAATTTGTATGAAGTGTCAAATTATAAATAAATTCATCCAAAAATAATTGAATCGCCAAAGAAAATGGAACTATTCACACATCGTAACTTAAGTTTACATTTAAATTCTGTCAGGTCATAAAATTCCCTATGATAAAATAGTGTGCATATACTAAAATAAAAAAACTTTCATTTTCAGCATAATTTCTCTCCAAACAACACTTTCTTTTGCCTGAAGGGTTTGGAGATAAGTATACAAAAAAGGAAGGGCACTTATGAGCTAAGACAGGTATCTTTTGGAAAGGTTATACTGAATGAAAAAAACAACTATATATCATAATCTGCAGAGATACTTGAGATTAGAAAAAGTACTATGTATATGTATGTATATATGTATATAAACCAGGGTTGTGAAACAATGTTCAGATGAAATACAGGAATGAAGATATTTACCTCCTTTAATTCTTTTTCAGTTTGAGGGAGTTTTTCCTGTATATCTCTGATTGCAGATTTCCTTTCTTTCAGAGTCTCAGAAGCTGCAGTTAGGGCTTCCTTGGCCTTACTTAATTGAGACACTGCAGTATTGTGACGACTGAGATAGATATCAAGTTCTGATTGGGCTACATCCATCTTTGAACGTGCTTCGTTTACTGATTTGCTAAAACCCATAAGTTCTTTTTCTCGACTCTGTTAAAATATAATAGACTCCATTAAATATGAAATACATGTATTTCCAAATCTAAATAGAAACCATATTTTATGATTCATTTTAAGAAAGGAGATCCTACAAACATACTGAAATAATTTTTACAAGTGGAATGCACTAATAGTATTTTACTTAGTTGTCAATGTTTACTGTACATAATCTCACAGATTTAAAGTATCATAAGGGATTGAGAAATCACATACTATGTACAGTATTATAAGTGAATATATCTTTAAAGCTAAAAGAGCCATGAGAAAATTAAATACATAATTCTATAACACTTTGTAGTTTTAAGTCTTTTCACAATTGATTTCACAAGAGCTTCATGGAGTACATATCTGTGTGTTAGTTTAATGTTTAAAACAAAGAACAATAAAGGAATGGTGAAAAGAGAATAAAAATCTGGGTCTAAACTCTAGATTTCAGGTTCTTTACATATGACCTTACCTGAAATGGTAAGGTATAGTGTGTAAGGACAATTAAGCAGAAAGTTTTCCTGTTGAAAATCTTTCACAAGTTTTAAATGTAAGATCAGGTAATTCTCACAACTAGCTATCATTTGATGAGTGAGCAGAAATTATGGGGATTACTATAGTGGATTTATGTAAACTTGAACTATTTGTTAGAAAAATGGCACAAGAAAGGTCCTTATAGTTCTACCCTTTTATTCACAAGAGAACATGGTCAGTTACATAGGGTTACATTCAAGGTTAAATGTTTAAAATTTTGATGGAGAAAAAGATGTTGATATACATATATAGCTCATTATGTGCCAGGCATTATACATGCATCAAATTCTTAATCAAACAATCCCATGAGATAAGTATCCATACTATGCCCATGTTATGCCGGAAAATGAGATCAGAGGTTAAGTAACTTGTTCAAAGTCAGCTAGTCATAAGCAGCAGACAAAGATACATGGATTCAAGTCCTAGCTTTGTCATTCACACAAGGTACAAGGCACAGAGGTGAACTCAATATATATTAGATAAGCAAATGTGATCCATTACTCATAAAGTATTCTGGCATGGAAGTTATTGTATAAGCCCACTGTGACTTAAATCAAATGGGTATCCTACCTATAAAGTTTTGTGGTGTACTGCTCTTGAAACTTATATATGTAATGGAGAAACTTAGCCTCCCTACAGGTATGCCTAAGAGTTACATCTGGAGGACCTCTTTTGTTGCTCAGATGTGGACTCTAAGCCCAACTCGGCAAGTGAAATCATTGCCCTCACCACTACATGGGACAGGATGACATCCAGGGGTGAAAGTCTCTCTGGTGTATGGGAGATGACTTCCAGGGATGAGCCCGGCCCTGGCACCAAGGGATCAACAATGCCATCCTGACCAAAAAGGGGGAAAGAAGTGTAACAAATAAGGTATCAGTGGCTGAGAGAGTTCAAATGGAGTCCAGAGGCTACCCTGGAGATTACTCTTATGCAAACCTCAGTTAAACATTGCTACCTATCATAACTTGCCAATCCCCAACCAAAACCATTCCTGCCAATCCCAAAGAACACCTAGAATGTTATATAAGATTCTACAAAGGTTCCATGTACTAAGGTAACTAACTTTCCAGAAACCTACAACCTCCAGATTGGTCCCTGGACCAGGTAGGTCCTGCAATGCAGAGGAGCAGCCTTTCCAGTACATCAACTAGTTCTATCCCCCATCCTATATCAACAGCCCCTTCCAACATGGAAAAATTAGAATGCGCATAGCCCAAATACCCATACGAGTGGGGGAAACATCAAAGGTGATGGTGGAGGTATACAGAGAAGCTAGGGTTTAACAAGTAAGTACAATTGCTGAATCACTGATATCTCTTTTAGTCTTCAGTATCTTAGAGCAGCTAGAAGTAAAAACCTAAAATTGTGGACTGTAACCCATACCAAACTCTGAAATTTGTCCTACAACTAATTGTTGTGATGGGCTTTGAAATTTATTCCTTTTTTTCTATTTGTTATTTTTCACAAAAAACAAAAACAAAGAGTTCACTTGTGATGATGATGTACAGCTATATATCATGAACCACTGATTGTACACTTTGGATGATTACATGATATGCAAATAGATATCAATAAAAAATAATTGGAAAAAGTTTTGTGGTGTGACAGTTTAACATTTTCATATTCTAATACAGAATCTATTAAGTTTTATAATCTTTCCTACATCATATTCTAATACAGAATCTGTTAAGTTTTATAATCTTTCCTACATCATATTCTAATACAGAATCTATTAAGTTTTATAATCTTTCCTACAATTAATTCAATTCACATACCATTATCTACTAAAATGCCTATTTTAACAAGCCTAGCATTTGTCTAAAAGCTATGATAGATACAGATAGCTAAACTTCCTATCTATATTTTTGTTAAGTAGGTAAGATATATCATTGTGACAACCTCACCTTCTCTTGTTTTATTAATGAAGTGCTAAAATAACATTAGCTAACATTAATGTCTAATTTGATAGATACTTTAAGTATTTATCTTTTAATTTCACAAAGATTTGCCATGTTCATAATATTTTCTTCTCCATTTTGAGGAAGATGACTTGGAGACACAGGCACAAAGGCAGAAATAATAAGTGACCGATGATTTGAAGCAGGAAGTGATGCAAGGAACAGAGGCTTTAATTATCAAACAAAAGCTACAGATGCAAAAAGGGAGATGTCAATCTGTGACCCCAGCTTGCACGGGGTGATAGCACATCAATACTTAAAACAAAACAAAACAAAAAGCACTTAAGAGAAAATGATAAAATCTGATGATCCCAGAAGTTTACAGAAGAATGGCATGTATAATGATTAAAGTATCTGGTAATCATAGGGATAGCACATAATATTTTCTGCTACACAGTTATAAATTTTTCTTCACTTAATTTTTCATTTAATGGGAAAGAGGAAAAGTCAGTAGGGGAAACAATACAGGCTATTTTAGGAATGTTCCATATTAAGAGTCCAAACTTTTTCTTCTAACAATTCAGCTTTAGTATCACTGCAGAAACGATCTTAAAGCAAAAAACTCTATAGCTATCAACATAAACACCAACTGATAAAGAATCTTACCTCCTTTTCTTTCTGAAGCCCTTGTGTTTCCTGTTTAAGGCTATCCATAACTTCCTTTAATTTTTTTTCTTCTTTCTCCTTTTCCTTTTCAAGGACAGTTTTTCGAGTTGCTGTTGCAGTTATTATACTCTCACTCTTGGCAGGTATGCTTTTAAATTCTTCAACCTAAGATTACAAAACAAATTAAGGTTGGGGAAACGTACATTTAATAGCATTTCATAGGTTCTTCTGGGTCCTATTTCTTTAAAATAGGATTTGAAGTAGCTGGCAAGTACTTTCTTGACCATTCATTACCATTTCCATATTCTCTCAGTTTAAAGGCAAAGCTAATTCTACAAAATCCTGATTCCTTAGGAAAGAGAATTCTCTTGGTGTATCAATTAGGTTTTTCCTCCTTCCCTCCTGATAGCATGCTGTAATTATCTTTCTTTAGCTATAGATATGATCTGACATAATGGTCACAGATCTCAATACGTGGAATTAACTAAACTAGCTATCCTTCATGGCATATTACAATTGATTGCAAATTATCTTCATACTCCAAGACTTCTTCAAATTCTAAGATTCTTCACAACTTTATCCCTCCTGAGTCACCATGTAAACACCAATATTTTATTCCATTACTTTGGTAATAATAATACATTACCTACTCATCTTTTTTAACGGAAAATTAATGTCTCTATAACTTCAAACTTTGCTTTGCCTGTCTCATTTAAAGGTTATTCCCAAACCCATGTTACTTTCTTTATTCTGATTATCCGAGAGCAATTCAACAGTTCTCAAAACAGTATTCCCTCAAATACCAATTCACCTCAGATTTATAAGATGTACTAAGCAGAGCCTATACTATAATTACTACATAATCATATGGTACAAGGCTCTTTTGTAGCTTACTTTGCTATAGGTGCCATATATATTAATATCTATTGATAGAGCTATGAAGAATATAGCTTGAAATTCCCAAAATAATTGATCATCAGAGTCTGGCTCCTACCAAGTTAGGAATACTCAAGTTTTTTTTTGCCAGCATAGTTAATCAATCCCTTGCTTTTAATTTATAAATAAACTTCACCACTTCCTTCCTTTTAGAGAGGTATCTCCTGCTCTGATATTCTTAGACTTCTGTTTGAGTCAGGGACCTTTTTTTAAAAGTTAATGTTTTAAAAATCCTATGTACCTAATCAAAAATATCTTTTAAACTCTTAGTCTAGTAAAACAAAACCTATATTGTTTATCATTAAAATTGAATTATGAAATTGATAAATGTTTTCCCAACATGTAAATTATAGTAATAAAAGTTCTAATCTTATAGTACAATGAATGTGAGGTTTCCTTTAGAAGGAAAAATTGGGTTCAGAGATAAATTCCAAAATACTTAACATTCAGAACCCTAACTGATTCTCTTAGGTAACAAGGGGGCAAACCTCTATGGAAAACCAGGTGTGAAATTACAAGTTTTTAAAAATTCTTTCATTTTATTAACACTTACCTTTTCTTTATCTTTTTGAAGTTGTTTCTCAAGTTTTTTGGCTTTACTTGTAGCATGTTTTAATTTTTCCCTAACTTGAACATCTTCCAAATCTAACTGTGTAAATTTTTGTTTGTTCTCCTCAATAAATGTTGTAATTTTATTCAGTTTCCTAGCAAAGCAAGAAAATTAGTAGCCATTACTTTTGATATTCAGCTATATTAGAGCCATGTTACATACCCTGCCTAGAATATTCTTTATATTTTGAAGGTCTTATAAGAAGGATCCTAGATCTCTCCTCATTTCAAGCCAATTTCCTCTCCTAATACTTAGAGATGGTATTAAGGTTTTGTGATTATGAGCGTTACTCTGCCCTTCTAAGGTGGATGGGAAATACTGTATTTTCCAGTGACCACTATATCTAGGTATACAAGCAGTTTCCCTTGAGACAAATAAAAATGATTTTAAGGAATAAAAAAGAAAATCACATATAGGTAAGGAGAGATATTGGTATCAATCAATATTGTTACAGAGTAGGGTCACCACAAAATAAAATCTATTTAGAATAATCCAAATTTTACCTCTGAATTTTATTTGTGGTCTATTTATTCTTAATAACCTGTCATGTCAAATGCTTAGTTTCGATTTGATGTTTGCTACTGTGTTCTGCCACCAGGGGTAGCAGTCTCCATTATTTTACAACTCCAGAGTTTGGCATTCAATCAGTAATAATGATGAATTGAATGTAAGGTAATAAACGTTTTTCCTCCTAAAAGGAGACCATTTTATATCCTGGCAAATACAATATACTGGCAGCAAGTTTATATAGAGACACAAATACATAATAAAATGAACTGAATCCAAATTCTTTCAGTATTTTCCCCAAAATTACTTCTCTACATCTTTTACAGCTTTACTCTTAGCTTTCATTTCATTTGACAGTATGTTGCTCTTTGCATTAATTTCTTTGGTGTCTTCATGAATTTTTTCCTTTTGTGTTTCCATTGCAGCAATTCGTTTCTGTAGATCATAACTGTAGGGGAGAAAAAGAAAATGGGGATACCAAAACGCCATTTTAAAAACTGTGTAACTATTTTAAGTAAAATCAGCCGTTTCTAAAGTATTCTTTTTAAAAAATATGAAATATTTTATTTTTTATATGAAAAGCAATTAACAGACTTAACAGTCAATTTACAATAACCTAGACTACTGAGGGGGAAAAAATGTAGTTTAGGCTAGAATTAGGAACAAAATGGGTACAATGCAAACAAATAAAATGGGACCTATCACATGAATTAAAAAAAAATGTATCTGAAATTATTAAGTACAGTACTACTTGTGAACCTACCTTCCAATTTAGATTAGAATACCAAAAAGGCAATTCAGTGCTACTGTAAATAACCCTAATTCAATAAATTCATTACATAAACAATTTTTAGAATATTTTCCTCTTCAGTCTTCATATTTTTCTAACATAGGAAAAGAGAAGGGTTTTGATTTAATGGTCACAAATGAATATAAAATTTATAAATTAAGGTACTTACATGTAATACTGACAAACATGATTCTTTTTCTTGAATATTTCATTTTCCAAGGTAAGAAATTCAATGGCTATGTTTTTCTCTCCTTCTAGGGCATCCTTCTCTTTTTCTACCATCTTAACTCTGTTTAACTACAAAAATAAAAAATTTAACATACAGTTTGTATGTACAATGTGATTTAAAATATGCCAACAGAAGATAAAAACAAATTATATTAACAGAATGCTATTTAAATGTTGCCAATAATAAAAATATAAAATTAATCTAAAATAGTAAACATTCCTTGAATAACAATGATCTAATATAACTTGAATATTTGACCCAGTAAACCAAGCATTTTGATTTTCAACAAGGTAACAGAAAATTCACCTTCTCTCCTCTGTGTTCATTTAATATTTCAACTCTCCGACACAAGACTTTAATAGGTTCATTTAGTCGTCCACAGCCAATTATATCTTCTAAATATTCAAGCATACCCTCATCATGTTCAGTTTGGCCTTTTGGTTTCATCATAGCGATTTGTTCAACTTCACCCTTTAAAAAAAGTCATATTTCATACTCGATCTGTTTAGCTAAATCAATCTCAAATGAAAACTAGAAGCAGTCGATTAACAAACCCAACAGCAATTAACTGATGTATATCAAGTAGTGTAAAGAGATTAAAAATCAATAAATTCTCAAAATTTGCTACTAAGTAAAATTCAGCAAGCTTTTCATATCCAAAATTCAATTACTGTGACATTACCAATTCTTGATAACAACATTAGAACTCCTGCTCTAAATGAGAATTTTCAAAAAGACCCTTGATGGTTAAATTATAATTGCAACACTCTCCCAAGGTAATGTGTATTACGAAACCTTCTTTGCAAACTTGCTGTTATGAGTTCCTCAAGAAACACAAGGTTTCATAGAGATGTCTTAAGTGCAATGTTCTCGGTTTTTTAAAAAAAGAGCCTTAAAGGGAAATTAATTATTTCTCACAGTAATAAAAGAAATGCCACTGCCTGCCTTGACTAGAGAGAACTAATGAATGGTACATATGACACTGGGAAAATTGTGCTGGCAATAATTAATATAACAACTTTGAACTGCAATTAAAATCTTAGATTAACTTTGGACATATGTATTTATACAGTTTAATTACAAAGTTCACACAGGTTATGTAAAAAAAAATCAAAACACAAAAATAATTATCTGTAACCTTTAGGGCTGTCTGCCAGAGAGCTATTTGGTATGATGGGTAAAGAGAAATTTCGCCTCAGCATGCTCAGGCAAAATGCTGTTACTGAATTTCACAGAAGTAGCCTGCTTATACTCTTTACTATTACAACAAAAAAGGACAGGAAAGTAGAAAAAAAACCCCTCTATTTTTAACAAAATATCTAGCATGAAGAAAGTCAAAAAATCTACTTGTTGAAAGCCAATTTTTTAACACATCATTATTTTTCTGTATTGACAAGCCACTGGCACATATGATCTTCAAATATAAAGTGAAATGTTATTCAAAAAGCTTAGTTTTTAATTTCTCCATAAATCTCAATGCATTATGTATGAATCAATGTAAACTAAACTAAGCTTAAAAAAAAGTAAGTAGAGAATTTTATTCTGCTTTCAATTATCACGTTACCAAATATTTGTAGCATTTAAGTTTTAGGTAGATGAAGCCTGGAAGAAAACTCTTAGTCACCGAAGAAGAGTCAGCTTCAACTTGAGTAGGGTTTATCAACAGCAAGTGGCACTACTGATTGACATATTAACCTGGACATTCTTTGTTGCGGGGCGCTGACCTAATCATTTAAAGATGTTCAGGCAGCATTTTATTATCTGCCCACCAGATGCCAATAGTTCCCCAACTAGTTGCAACAACTAAACATATCTGTAGACATTGCCCTACGTCCCGAGGAAGTGTGGTGTTAGTGCAAAGTTGCCCTATTTGAGAACCACTAATCTAGATAATCTTTTGGTCATCCAAAAATAACACCCGACAGTTGATTTCTAATACACTATCTAATTCAATTTGAATATCTGAACAGCTAGTTTAAGATGAACAAAATGCTATGCTGAGAGAACTTATATATCTGAATCAAACAGCCATAGGTAGTATTTAAGAATATATTTTCAAACCAAAACTTAAGATTCAGTGTAGAGTTTACACTGTCAAAATATTCTTAGAAGTCTATTTTTCCTGGTCAAATTCTTTCAAGAAAAAATGGAGTACAGGTATTAGGAGCTGTCAAAACTTGAGCAAAGCTTAATATTTGTTTGTTTTAGGCAATTAAAATAAAGGATATACAGCCTTTCATTTTAACAACGTTGTCCAGTTGCGGGAAATAAAAATTAAAAGAGAAAGACAAAAGTTTATTAATTAGAGAAGTTCCATCTCAAGTACCATATAATATCCCGTTTTATTCAGTGTACCACCAACATACCTTTCCTGACTTTCCTAGAAAAGATTCTTACAATTATTTACTCTAGATAATGCACTACTACGTGGATCACTATATGATGCAGCATTTATTTCTTCACCAGTTATTGTAGTATCAGATTACCACTATCTTAATTATTACCATATTGGAACACCTAGGCGTTTACTTGTCCTTTGACTATCAGAACTGCTATGGTATTTCAATGACAACTCGGGGCTTCTCTTATGGTTCTGTTTCTTGCTACTTTTTGCTTGCCCTACTAGCGGCTACTATTTGCTTTCTTCCTTCTTTTTCCATTTTATGCTCTCTATATGTAAGTCTGTGACTAGAGGATCACTTGTTATTTTTTCAGGAAACATATCTACTTCATGTGAAATTCTGAAACGTTTTAATTTAGGGTAACAATAAACTCAAGACATTTCAGAAACAACAATTAAAAAGCATCAATAAATTTATAATCATCTTTCCATAGTCAGGCTTCTAATCACAAATTGTAGTAGCATGACAAAAATGTTTCCAAGTTTCTATAACACTAGCCTCTGAAGCTGGCTAAGTTCCATAGGTTCCCACGCTATCTCTACTTCTTTGGCTTCAACCCTACCAAATAAGGTTTTAAACTTTCTACTGCTAATTATGATGAACTTCTATGTTTTAAGATACATCCACACTATTACCAGGAACATTAAAGCAATTGTGCAAAATATTGACTTGTTTTTTATGAGTAACACAAAACTCACAAACGTGCCTCAAGAGAACATTTACAATACCAAGATCTTAAATCTTAACTTAATGAAGGCTATGTTAGGATGCAAACCAGGATACTCTCTTATACACATTCTTGATGACCTAATTTACAAGAATACATCGTTAAAAAAATCTCAGACGAATGAACAGTTACGATATCTTTTATCCTAACTGAAATGGAATACAAATTTTGGTAAGCATGAACCAGAGGATATTAATATATTGTTAAGCTATAATAAAACCATTCCCCTAACTACCTCCAAGATTTTAAGTTGAATATGAATGCTTACATCAAAATTTAAATGGCCCAAAACCCCAATAAACATCATTGCTGTTAACTCTTAAATACACCTAGGGCTCAAACTGAGACTCTACAAAAGTTTCACGCACTAAATTTGCTTTCCTGGAACCAATAATTTCCAGAGGGTTCCTAGGCCAAATAAATCCTGAAACCCAAAGGGATCAGCCTCTCTAAGATTATCAACTAATTACATTCTGAAAAAGTCGGAACGGGCACTGCCTAAAGATCCCTATAGATTGGGAGAAGGATCAAAGGAGAAGGAGTCATCATAACAGAGAAAATAGGATTTAATAAATGAGTACGACTGCTGAATTACTACACTGATATTTCATATAGCTGCCAGTGTTTTGGAGCAGCTAGATGGAAAAATTTGAAATAGTGGACTAGTAACCCATAACAAACTGAAATCTGTTCTGTAACTACTTGTTGAAGCCTACTTTGAAAATTATGCCTTTTCTTTCTTTTCTTTATGTTGTATTTTACAATAAAAAACATTAAAAAAATGAAATGACCCAACAAGTGGAAGATGGTAGAATGGGAAGCTCCAAGAACTAGTCCCTATAACCAAGATAATGAATGGACTGGTGGGAGCTATCTGAATCAACTACTTTGAAACTCCAGAGTCTAATGGAACACTGCGCAGCATCTAAGGAAGAACTGGAGGTAGAGACTGCTAAAAATAACAGTGAATACCCTCCTTGAAGTAGCTACCATCGCCTACTCCCTAGCCTTGTGGCAGGTTGCTGTGGAGAGTGGTGCAAGCTGCTTAATTGCAAGGGTGAGATGTGTATACCTAGTCCTCCAAAATCTGGGTGTGTATGCTTTGATTGCTGATCACTACCTTAGATTAGCTGCTTCAGATTGCTGGAGGCAAAGTCTGAGGGTAGTCATCTTTCCAACCTCACCCAGGCAAAAGTGGCAGAGAAGTCTTAAAGACAGTACTTGTCCTCAAAACTACAGAAAACAGTTAAAAGGCTGCAGTACCAAATCAAGAAAACAAAACTTCGAAAGCCATAGAAGCTCTGGTGCCCTTGCTGACCCTTCCCTAACCTCTGTTGAAATACAATGCAGTTAGTCTGAATCCACTGTGGGTCCTTGTTGGTGTTCTAGTGGGAGCAGAGTAAGCCCTATGTACATGCTGGGATGCCAACCAATCAGAGGGAAACTTGAAAGACTAGGCTAGGAAACTCCTCTCTGGCTCCCCTTCCAAAATTTGCCCTCCAGGCAGAAGCAGCTCTGGACAGCAGAACGCAGTATAAGAAATAATTAAGTCTAGGCAGCTTGGGTCAAAGGCATATCTGCTTGAAGTCATAAAAGAGAGCACATAGGAGAAGGAGAAATAGAAATTTCATAGGAACTAGAGGGGCACTTGAATTCCTGTGAACAGACGAACTGCTAAGGCCATAGTAAGTACAAGCCCAGGAAAAGACACAGGTTCAAAATAAAAAGGGATGACCCTGCAATTCACATTCATTTTCTGGCTGATCTTGATAGGAGGGCTAAATTCTGAAGTTCAGTACCAGCAAACACACAGAGCCCATTTGCAAAGATTGAGAGATGCTTTTTGTGTTGGTTTGTCTGGGTTTGTAAGTTCCTGGCACTCAAGGAAATCTGTCACAATAATTGGACACAAATTAAGAAATCAGACAGTTCAGAGTCTGATTAAGAGTTAACACTTAAAAATATTAAAATGTATAGTGTGCAAAAAAGATTACTAGTCAAACAAAGAAAAAAAATGATGGCCTATTAAAAAGAGGATAAAAATCCAGAAAACACAAACAAAGAAGACCAGACTGGAAATACCCAACAAAAACTTTAAAAAAGACCTTAAAAATACTCAAGGACATAAAAGAATATATAGAGAAAGAACAGAAGAAAAACAATGAATGAGCAAAGAGAGTCTTAGTGTAGAGACAGAAATTTTAAAAAGGAACCAAACAGAAATAGAGTTGAACCTCATGATAACTGAAATGAAAAATTCCCAAGAAGTTTTAGAAGCAAACTGGAGTTGGCAGAAGAAAGCATCAGCAAACCTGAAGATGAGACAATGGAAATGAGTCAGGCTGAAGAGCAGAAAGAAAAAGGAATTATAAAGAGCAGAAAAAGCCTAAGAGACCCATGGAACAGCACCAAGCATAACAACATACATATTAGGGAAGTCTCGGGAGAAAAGGGCAGAAGGATGACACAGAGAAACAATGACAGATAACTTCCCAAACTTACAAAAGATGTGAATATGCACATTCAAGAAGCCCAGAGAATACCAAACAGGATAAACACAAAGAAAACTACACCCATCATATCTTGATCACACCATCAAATGCAAAGGACAAGAAGAAAGTTCTGAAAGCTGCAAGAAAAAATGCAATGTGTTAAACAGAGGGAGTTCCAAATAGATTGAGTGCTGATTTCTCATCAGAAACCACAGAGGGAGAAGGCAGTGGTAGATTGAAACACTTAAAGTACTGAAGAAAAACAACTGCCAGTCAAGGATTTTATACCCAGTGAAACTCACTCTCAAAAACGAGGGATTTGCTTCCCAGGGTCTGCCCATGCAAAAAAAAAAAAGAGGGAGATTAATTTAATATATTCCCAAATAAACAAAAGCTGAGGAAGTTCATCACAACTAGGCCTACCCTATAAGTAATGCTAAAGAAAGTCCTTCAGAATGAAAGGAAAAAAGGCAGTGGTTCAAGGCGGCACTAGAAATAATAACCAGCAGTAAAGGTAACCATTTGGTTAACTATAAATGCCAGTACTGCCGAACTGTATTTTTGGTATGTAATTCCAAATCTTACTTCTTACATGTGCTATAATGCAAATGCAAAAAGTAATGATAACTCTATGGTTTGACACACACAGTATACAAAGATATAAATGGTAAAAAGTAAAAAAAAAAAGTGGGGGTTGGAGGGTTATAGGAAGAGTATATATGTATGCTATTTAAGTCAAGTTGCCATCAAACTAAATATGATTGCCATATATTTAGGATGCTAAATTCAAATGTCATGGTAACCAAAGGAAAATAAATGAAATATTTCCATATAGAACTGAGAAGACACTTGATATGGTGTAACACAAAAAAAATCAAATATATATAGAAGTAGGCATTAATGTAAAAACAAAAGGACAAAAAAAAAGTATAAGACTTACTATATACTGATAAGGGGGTCAATTCAACAAGATACAATAGTTATAATTATGTATGCACCTAAAGGTATAGCAGTGAAGACTACAGGAGACTATAATGGATAGGACATCTAGACAGAAGATCTGTTAAAAAATAGCAGAATGGAATGATACAATAAACTGAGTAGACTTAACAAGAATATATAGAACACTTTGCTTACAGAAGCAGAATTCACATGGGTGATTCTCCAGAATAGTCCACATATCAGGTCACAAAACAAATCTCAAAAAATTCAAATCAGATAACGTTATCTTCTCTGACTATAATGGAATGACACTGGAAATAATGAGCAGGAGACCAAAAAAATTCAAATACATGGAAACACAACATACCAAAATATTTATGATACAGCAAAAGCAGTGAAGGGAAATGTATAACTCTTAATGCTTATGTCAAAAAGGAAGAAATATCTCAAATCAGACACTTGATTTCACAACTGGAGGAACTAGAAAAGGAAGTGCAAGCTAAACCCAAAGCAAGCAGAAAGAAATAAAGATTAGAGGAAAAATGAAAATGAGAATAAAAAACAAAACAAAACAGAATCAACAAAACCAAATGCTAGTTCCTTGAAAACATCAATAAAACTGACGAACCTTTAAGCCTGACTGCAAAAAAAATGAGGCCATAACTAAAATCAGAAACGAAAAGGGAGGCATTATTACTGAACCCACAGAAATAAAAAGGACTGTTAAGAGAACACTCTGAACAACTGTACACCAACAGATTAGATACACTAAATAAAACATGCAAATTACCTATACTCACTCATGAAGAAAGATCTCAATAGACAATAACATGTAAAGAGACTGAATCAGTAACCAAAATACTCTCAACAAAGAAAAAGCATAGGAACAGATGGCTTCACTGGAGAATTTTATCAAACACTCCGAGAATTAAAACCAATCTTGCTCAAACTTTCAAAAATTTGAAGAGAAAGAACCCTTTCAATTTATTCTAAAAGGCCAATTATCATTCTAATACCAAAGTCAGAGAAAGATACAAGAAAATTACAGACCAACATACTTGATGAATATAGATGTAAAAAACTTTCACAAACACTAGCAAACAGAATCCAACAGCATTTTAAAAGAATTACATAACATGATCATGTGGGATTTATTCCAGGAATGCAAGGATGGTTCAAAATAATAAAATTAATGTAATAACCACAGTAATAGAATGATGAGGAAAATGCACATGATCATGTCAACTGACCAGAAAAGGAATTCGACCCTGTCTTGATAGAAAAACTTAGAAACTTGGAATACAAGGAAATAATAAAGAGCATATATGAAAAACCCACAGTTAACATCATAGCCAGGGTTGAAAGACGTAAAACTTCCCCTCTAAGATTAGGAATAAGATGATATCTACTGCACCACTGTTTTTCAACATTGTACTGGAAGTTCTAGCCAGAGTGATTAGGCAAAAAAGAAATAAAACACATCCAAACTGGGAAGGAAGAAGTGAGACATTTCCTATTTGCAGATATGACCTTAAATAAAGAAAATCCAAAAAAACTACAACAAAGCTACTAGAGGCAATAAACAAATTCAGCAATGTGGTGGGGTACATAATCAACATGCAAAAACCAGAAGTGTTTTTCTACACTAATACTGAACAATCTGAAAAGGAAATCAAGAAATAAAAATTCTATTTACAATAGCAACAAAAAAAAGCAAATATCTAGCAATAACTGTAACCAAGTCCGCATAGGACTTATTGATGGAAAACTACAAAACAATGCTAAAAGAAATCAAAGGCCTAAATAAATGGAAGAATATTCCATGCTCATGGATTGCAAGACTAAATGCTGCCAAGATATCAATTTGACAAAGTGATTTACAGGTTTGACAGAATCCCAATCAAAATTCTAATCTTTCTTTGCAGAAATGGAAAAGCCAACCATCAAATTTATAGACAAATTTATCTTAAAACAAAACAAAGTTGGAGGATTCAGACATCGTGATCTTAAAATAAAAAATTAGAAAGCTACAGTAACCAAAACTGCACTGTGCTGGTATAAAGACAGATACATAGACCAATGGAATGAAATTAAGAGTTAAACTCTCATACATGTGGCCAACTAATTTTTGACCCAGGTATCAAGTCCATTCAATTGGGAAAGAATAATCTCTTCAACAAATGCTTCTGGGAAAACTGGATGTCCAGGGACTCAGCATCAAGGGATTGAGAAAATCCTCTCGACAAAAGGGGGAAGAGTGAAATGAGACCACGTGCCAACGGCTGAGATTCCAAACAGAGTGGAGAGGTTATCCTGGAGGTTACTCTTTCGCATTAAGTAGATATCACCTTGTTATTCAAGAGGAAATGGAGAGGCTGGAGGGAACTGCCTGAAAATGTAGAGCTGTGTTTCAGTAGCCATGTTTCTTGATGATTACTGTATAATGGTGTAGCTTTCACAGCATGACTGTGAAAACCTTGTGTCTTATGCTCCTTTTATCTACCTTGTCAACAGATGAGTAAAACATATGGAATAAAAATAAATAATGGGGGGACAAATGTTAAAATAAATTTAGTTTGAAATGCTAGTGATCAGTGAAAGGGAGGAGTAAGGGGTATGGTGTTGTATGGTTTTTTTTCTGTTTTTGTTTTATTTTTCTGTCTTTTATTTCTTTTTCTGAATTGATGCAAATGTTCTAAGAAATGATCATGATGATGAATATGCAACTATATGATGATATTGTGAATTACTGATTATATATGTAGAATGGAATGATCATATATTAAGAACGTTTGTGTTTCTTTCCTGTAATTTTTTTAAAATAAAAAAAATAAAAAAAAAAACCCTGGATATCCATATGCAAAAGAATTAAGGTAGACCTACACCTCACACCATATACAAAATTCTACTCAAAACAGATCTAAGACCTAAGTACAAGTACCAGAAGAATAAACTTCTTAGAAGAAAACATAGGGAAGCATCTTCAAGACCTTGTGTCAGGCAATGATTTCTTAGTCTTTATACTCAAAGCTCTAGCAACAACAACAAAAAAGATAAATGAAAAACTTTTAAGCAAAGGAGTTTATCATGAAAATAAAAAGACAAACTCCATAATGGGAGAAAATATTTGGAAAGTACATATCCAATAAAGGTTTAATATCCAGAGCATATAAAGAATTCCTAAAACTGAACAACAGAAAGACCAACCACCCAATTTAAAAATGGACCAAAGACTTGAATAGGGATTTTTCCTTCCAAGAAGACATATGAATGCTCCCCCACAAAATCACATGAACAGATGCCCAAAATCATTAGTAAATCAAAACCACAATGAGCTACCATTTCAAATGCCCTAAAATGCCTATTATTTTAAAAAATAATAACAATTGTTGGAGAGGATATGGAGAAATAGGAACACTTAATCACTGTTGGTAGGAATATAAAATGGTAGAGGTGTTATGGCAATTCCTCACTAAGTAAAGTATGGAATTACCACTGGAGTCACCAATCACAGATTTAGGTATATATCCCAAAAGAATTCAAAGCAGGGACTTGAAGAGATTTTTGAATACCTGTGTTCATAGTGGTATTATTTACAACTGCCAAAGGAAGCAACCCAAATGTCCATCAATTGATGAATGGATAAACAAATGATATACACATACAGTGGAATATTATTCAGCTGTGAAAAGAAATTAAGTTCTGATATACACAACATGAACCTTGAAGACATCATATTGAGTGAAATAAGCCAGACACCAAAGGACAAATATTGTATGATCTCACTGATACAAAATAATTAGAATAAGCAAACTCATAAAATCAGCATCTAGAATTTAGGTTACCAGAAGATGGGGTAGGGAAATGGGAATTAAGGTTTAAGATGCATTTGGTAATGAATGGTGGGGACCGTAGCACAATCCTGTGAATGTAATTGACGGCAGTGAATTATATATTTGCATGTAAAGGGGGAAACTTTAGGTTATTAGAATAAAAATTAAAAAAAAAAACAAAACCCCAAAACAGAACGCCACAGCAATATACTATATAAATAGTGAATCTTAATGTCAATTATGGCCTATAGTTTATAGTACAATTATAAAAATATTCTCTCATAAATTTACAAAAGGTATCACATAATGCAAAATGTTAATAATGGGAGTGAGTATATGGGAACTCTATTTTCTGCATGTTTTTTGTATAAACCTATAACTTAATAAAAATATATTTTAAAAAATGGCCTAGAATTGCTGGGCTTCCAATTTTTATTTTATTTCAATAGTCTTTTTATTTCCTTTATTTTCCCCAGCTTATAAGTTACTTAATTGTTCCTTACCATCAATATATCTTCCTCTAATGAAATTTCCTCTATTTTGCTTTTTATGAGCTACCAGAGTTCAAGAAACAAGTGCAGAAGTAATAGAACAATGCTTTTGTGGGCAGGTTTCCTAATATCTACTTTGTTGCATATAGAGGCAGCTTCCTATTTTCTTTCATTGTCAAGGTATCAGATATCTTAGATAATCGAGGTATTATTTACAAAGTTAAAAATTTCTTTTGATATCATAGTACACATTCAGTATTTCTACAGACTGTAAGGTCAGAATCCAAACAATCCTATGCCATGTCAAGCTGCTATTTAGAAGCATACTGGGAGAACAGAAGGAAAAAAAACAAATAGGCAAAAGTCAGGAGCTAGGTTAATCCAATTGCCAAATTACTAAACATTAAAAGAATCCATTTTTGTCTTAAATTTTAAATTAGATATGAAGATAAAAAGTGTATGAAATTGAAAACTTTGACAAAACTGAAGTTGTACTAGTAGTTGTGGCTTTCTAGGAGTGTTTATACAAACATTCCTGAAACAAGCAGTGAATGCAGTAACTCTGAAGTGTAATAAAAGTGTTAAGGTCACCATTCATATGCTGAATGGTGCAAAGGCATCAACATCAATTAAAAACATAGTTACACATGAAATGCCATTCAGAATGAATAAAATTCTACTTGTTTGGACAAACTGTTTATTACCACAATGTAACAAAGGCCTCCAAATAAGATGTGTGTGTGTGTGTGTAGATATATATATATATATATATATATATATAATATGCAAAACAATGGCCAATTATAACCTAAAATTTTTGAAGGCACGTATAAATGCCTGCAAGAGCAAGAAACAGGGTTTAACTGTCCTCACTTAACTTAAAACATTTCAGCACAGTGCCTCATTAGGTGTTTATTTAAATGGTTGAGATTCCAGCAATGCTAGTTGAAAAACGTACTAAACCAATAAATAGAAAAACACTGTAAAAAATTTTAACCTTGTAGACTTCTAAAATGTGGTGTTTTTATTTTGAGAATAAATTTTTACTTTTACTAAATTTAGATTACTTTTACTGTAAATTACTACTCTGATCAAGCAGTCCATGTATTTTATTCAAATCCCTCGGATGGAGACAATATGTTTCCAAGTTTCTAGCCTCTCAGAATAAGGCTACATAAATTTTATTCATTGGAGAGAAGATAATAAAACCACATTCTTACCTTCAAGTGCAAGATTATAAGAAATTAAATAAAAACTCATAGAAACAACTAACTCTCTTAAACTTTTAATAGGATACCATTAGTTCTACCTAACCCAACTCATTTTTTCTTTGTACCAGGTGAGTCCCTAAGGCTCTTAGCTATACAGTTAATGGAATTGAATCTGTTAACTTGGAAAGTTTAAGTTGGTATTATTTAGAATTGTTCTAACAATTTAATTGCTATGATCATATAAAAAGGTTCAGATTACTATGAGAAATGGCTTGAGCATTTTCTAGGTATTTCAGAAACATTTAATAAAGCTGACAATTTACAAATTATTCTTATTTACTTCTTTAGGAAGCTATTACTTTATTAGCTTCCTTTATATATTACATGAGGGAGTCTGCATCCCCAATAACATTATTCTTAGATAGGTTAAAATGCACTTTATTTCAATCAATTTTTGCACAAATACAAAAACCTTGTCTGATTATCTCAGAAGAATAAAGAAATAGCAAAGAATAAGCAAAAGATTTTTGTAAAATAGGCTTCACAATCAAATTTAGCATCATAAAGGGATCTAACTTTTAATCCATAATTAAACATACCATCCCAGATAGAAAAGTTTATAAAATAAGTTTGATTTAAAACAAACACAAAATACCAAGTTTTAATTCTGCATTTATAAATTAAAATCTTGTTTAGAAATGTATCTCCAGCCCATTTCCCAATATTTATTTTTAAGTATGTTTGGTTCACAGAAGTACTACCATAGTACTATACCTGGTTACAAAAGTTATTTATACAGAATGCTATTGGTATATGTACTACATGTCTAAAAATGGTATTGTCTTTCTAAATAGTTGAACAATTAAGCATAAGAGGAAGTAGAGAATAACATTTTATGAAGTTTGTTACTAGGAACAGTCATTCTCACAAGGCTTTTAATAACCAATCAAAATTCTGGACAATATTACCAGCTGGTTTTGCTTTTATAATTATGTTCTTTGTGATTCTGTATAGGCCCAGGAAAAGAAGAAGCCTCAAATCAAAAAGGAATTTTAAAATGTCTGAAAAAGGCATGATTTTATACTAAAAAAAAGAAAAAAATAATGAAGGTGAGGCACAGGGAAAAGATAAGGGACATTCTTACCAAGCTGTACAGGTAGAACATACCTAACTCAAAGAATACAGTGTTTCTAATAACAAGTAATACTAAGTACTTATTTTATTCACATCCCTTTTAAGACTTCAACAGTTGTGATACTTAAATGAAACACCAAAGTTACTTTCTGATCTACCAAAAGCAGCGATTCAAAACACCAATTCTAATAAACTTTTAATTTAGCATTCTAATAAGCGATAGATTAGTTACCTGCTGAGGTAAATATTTTGAATAACAGGTGTAGAGATTTTAATTTTTTTGCTATGTAATAATAGTAGGGATAAGAATAAGAACAAAAATAAAGGAAATAAAGGACAGACTATTAAAAGATAGTAAACTCATTTAAAATGTTATCTTGAAGGGAAATACAAATAGAATAGTTGCTATATCCCTGTCACACTAAAGCAGCACAATAATATTGGTGTTTAATATTTATTTCACTACGCCAATATTTACGTGCTGCTAGAGCGGAACAAGCATGTCAGTCTTTCCAAACATATGAACATCTAGATGATGAAAATAAAGTGTTTTGAATGAATTTCCTTAAATTTCTAGAGCAGCAAATAATGATTCGCATCTTGAATGTAGTATGTAAACCATGATGTGCTGCTACAGTACTTTAAGGCCTCAAAAATACAGGATTCATCCAATGGGGAAAAACCACAACCTTTATTGAAACAAACAAACAAAAAAGAGAACCTCTGAGATCTTTAATAAACTTACCTGTAAAATTAAAAATCTATTATGGTCCAAGTCAATTCCATGGCTTCGAAGAAGATTTCCAACATCTTTAAATGTTTTTTTTTTCCCACTTATGTGGTAGACAGAAGTATTATCTCTGTAGGCCGTTCTGGACACATAAAACTTACTGTTAGGAATAACTTCATAATCATCTCCTTCCTGTTTTGAGGAAAAACAAAACCAAAAACAATTGTTATTCTTAACTCACAGGTCCACTTCAAATTTCACTCATTTCATAGTGAAACTAATTCTATGGACTACAACATCAACTGAACATGTACACAACAAACTGGCAGTTCTCATAAATAACCTTGTTTAGCATAGAACTTTTCCAAGTTGTTTGGTCCCTTCCTCATAGATTATAAAACTCAAAAAGGCAAACTAATCTAAAATAACAATCCCTACCCCTTCCCCCCAAAAAACAAAAAAATGTGACTGAGATGAAAAAAAAGTTGCTGAAGGGGGACAAGAATCCCACCAAATCCAAAAGAAACACACCCAAAATATCAAATCATGTTGACAGATTATATCAAAAGTCAATTTAAAAAAGTTGAAGCAACAGATGATTCAAAGAAAAAGGAACAGGAGACACGGTTTTTTTTTGTTTTTTGGGAGAATGTACAATTAACTGAAAAAAAGTTAGAACTATATGCCACCTGATTTTTTAAAAAGCAAACCATTTTTTAAAAAAAACTAATTGCGAATCTTCTTTAATATTAAAACTTGCTTTCCCTTACTCTTAAAAAAAGCTATCATATAAAAAAAGTTACAGTTTTTAAAATTTACACAAGTCAAATGGAATAGCCAGTGGATTCAAATTTGATTTATTTGGCAATCTATTTTCCAACCCAAACTGCACAATAGAAAGCATTAAGAAACGAAATTAAAATAGATGTCTCTGTGATTTAATTAACGCCCTTCACCTAAAAAAAAAAAAAGGAAAAACAAAGCCCAGAAGCAAATCATCTCATTTTATTAAGTAATGAGTTTCCTATAGTTTTAGGCTTTCCTCAGCTGTTTCTGAGCCGTGAATTATCAGTTAACTATTAAACAGAAGGGGAGTGGGGAGTGGGTGGGTGGGAAACAATACAAACAGAACCATGTAAATAACCTAAATAGACATTTAACCCACAATTCTCTTTGTTTCTAAAAAACATGTTAGCGAACTTTTCCCCCATTTCAAAAGTCCTTAACAACAGTAGTTCTAACTGAAGCAAAGTTCTTTGCTATCACAAATACACAGGACCACTAATAACATTAAATTTAATGCGAACAGAAGTAATGGAGGGGTTAAAATTAGTTAACTTTCAAGTTTAGATAATTTATTCTAAAACAATAAAAGCATAACTTTAAAAAGAAATCCAAATTTATTAACAAAGGGATGCCTACTTGGCATCCAAGATGCTAAACTGATTAACATTTTATTTCAAAAAGGTAAGGATTACTATGAATTATTTATAATTCATTTCTTTGGCTAAGATTTTTAATACTTTTAATTTAATAGATACTATCATTCCCCACAAAACAAATATGATCATAGAGATAATCGTATCAGTTTATTTTCTGTATTAATTATACACTAATTTTAAAAAGCTTATTTAAGCCAACAATAATAAACTGTGTAATATATTTAAGTCCTTTGTGCTCCTTGCTTAAAGTTGCCAATAACTAAATGGTAAAAACCTTACCTTATCAATTATCTTTTGAAAATGAACTTCTACAGTACAACTCTGAATATCTTTATGTTCATCGGAATTATGTATTAGTACTGAAAGTTTTTTAGACCTTATTTTTTGCGCTCGATAACCAAACACAAAAAGCATAGAATCGATAACATTGGATTTCCCACTGCCATTTGGCCCAATAATACACGAAAAGCGCTGCATAAAAAGAACAGAAAAATTAAAGTGAAGTTTAAATGGTCATAGTAATACTCTTGATTTTTAAGCTGCTGAATTTACTTGCAGTAAAACAAGATGTAATCACCACTAGAAGATGACAGAATTATATTTTCTTACATTCAAAAACTTCAACATGTTAATATAACCATGTTCTAATTCTAACCCAGACTTTAACAAAAATTCATTCTCATAGTTAAAGAGAAAATACTCCAGACAAAAAAGTCACCCATTTTATTCAGTGAGGAAAACTTTATAGCTAAAGAGGTACCAAAAGCTAATTTCAGTTGTTAAAAGCACAGGAAACATAATTCCGATGTGTAAACGACACACACATATACATGTATATATCACCATGGCTGAAGATAAATACAATAGCTACGAAACTGAAAAATCTTGTAATAAAGATCTTACCTTACAATAATTACTTAAAATGGACAAATACCTTATGAAAAGGTCCCAGAATTTTTTCCCCAGCATAGGATTTGAAGTTCTGGTTTACAATATGAGTTATCATAAGCCGAGGAGCTCCAGCTTCATTGGTCATTGCTGGAGGTGGGGGAGGAGGGATAGCATTCAAAATCTCTTCTAAACTCCTATTATCAAGTTCCTCACTTGAGGTCTCTAAGTCAGGCAAAAGAAAAGGATAGGAAAAAAGCCTACATTAGTGCAATCAGTTAGGAGGACTACTGTCTACTGATCTCTGGAGGGATATTTGTGAAACCCAGGAATTTATGTTTCCCACCTAAATCTATTATTAAACCTAAACTCGCGACGAATGAGAATTTAATCTTTTCAGCTTGGTTTTATAAAAGGAGGAATTCTCGAAAGAAATGCCACCGGCCACAAAATTCTATGAGTCAAAATGCTACATCGTAAAGTTAATCTAGGAAATCCACAAGCCGATTCCCTCCTCTCCATTCTAAATAAGAGGTTAAATCCTAAAGCTCTACCAACTTTCCCCATGTCTTTGAGCTCCCAACCTTCACTATTTGGTGACACTGTCACAGGGGTTTCATAATGTCCATTTCCTGGAGTCAAAAAAAGCTACGGGTACTTCTGTGATGTAAATTATCCAGCTCTTCAAAAATAATTTAAGACTACTAAGGTTAGGGTCATTTCAACACATTCACGTAGTTGGGCTGATTCTATCTATAAAAAAGTACAAGTGGCGGACCCTGCCGATTTCCCTGAAAAAACAACAGAAAGATATTCCGACAACTCCAAAATACAAAAAACTCACAACCTAAGCCATTAAGTCGCATCTATCCCTCCTAGCACCGTTACACGGAAAGTGCGGGAGTGTGGGGTGTGGGTGGCGGTGTCTCACCTCTGAAACGGCCAGACGGCTTCCCAGACCCGCCCTAAAAGACCAACACCAGACTTTCACGCGCAAATCCTTCAGCCTCTCGCCGTGTCCAATACCCGGACCCCAGTGCACCTTCCTGCCGAATCGCGGCGGGCCCTCACCTGCGGCGGCCAGGGCTGGGCTCTCAGCGTGGCCGGGCGGCGGCTCAGACTCCGCATCGCTGCTGGCGCCGTCGGGGGACAGCGGCCGCTCCTCCTCTCTCCGCCGAGCGGTGGAGGGCTGGGTGCCTTTGCGCGGCATGGTCGCTGCACTGGGGGAGAGCCGGGGGCCGAGTCAGCCCGCGCGGGCAGCGGGACCGTGCCGCGCCCTGCTCACCCTCGCAGCGGGACCAGATTAGTTTCCACCGACTTACTGCCCGCCGGGTTCGGGAAAACCTCCGTCCACCCGCTTCCGAGAGCTCCGTTTTAAAACTCCGCTCAGAGAAAGCGGGTCCT
The DNA here is from genome assembly GCF_023851605.1 of Tamandua tetradactyla. Taxonomy (NCBI): domain Eukaryota; kingdom Metazoa; phylum Chordata; class Mammalia; order Pilosa; family Myrmecophagidae; genus Tamandua; species Tamandua tetradactyla. The sequence goes on along the minus strand of NC_135331.1, from coordinate 57,007,603 downwards.
GGGAGAAGAAGCCACAGAAATTTTAAATGGCAAGAAGGCAGGACGGCCGTTTTTTTTGTTTTAAACTAGACCTATGCAGGTGGGAAAACCAAGACGTGTAAGGGCGATACAACTACTCAGGAGTCTTTTTAAGACCCCCTCTCCGCCGCCCCAAGTATAAATACATAAGAAGATTCTCAAGTATTCCTAAACGAAGTAACCCCCATAGGCCGATATTTACCGATATTCCCACGCTCTCTGGGCTTGGGATGCTAGCACACTGACTTCTACAGGGAAGAGTTGGCAGTAGCCTCAAAGTTGCCCCGATATAACTCTTTCTAGACTAAAACTAACCCGCGACTCGCCTCCTACTTTCTCCTCTCCGCCATTTAGGTTTCGGCGCCGTTGACGGCCAGGGGGCTTCGAGGTCTTTTTTCCAGTCCGACCGGGAAGGGCGGCCGAAGACTGGGGTCGACAGGTAGCTCTTTTCAAATCTGACGCCGGCCGCGCCTGCCCGGCTCTGTTATTTTAGAGTAGCCGGCTTGTACCTGCGGGGTCGGCGGAGTCTCGGACTAAATAATAAATCAGGAAGTCACCACGGAAGCTCACAGTCGGTGATTTGAGTCTTGGGAGAAGAGAGAAGGGCAGGAGGACCGGGTAAGGGGAGAAGACCTTTCCTGGAAAGACCTGGATTTTTGAGAAGTGATCTGTGAGGCTTAGAGCCTTCGGGAGAAGCTTTAAGTAGCTCAGAGAAGAGGCGCTCGGGAGAAGCGCGCGGGAGCCCGGACCGCCCGGGCGCAGCCGAGGGGGGAGGGGTGACAGCGAGCGAAACCTCTCCGCGGCAACTGAAGTCCGTACTCAAGGCCTCTACTTTGCAGGCGCCGGCGGACTGGGCAGGAAGTAAGAGTCTGACAACCTGATCAGGAAAAGAAGCACTTTACCTTCAAGGCAGTCCACCTAGACCAGGGTTGGAAACGGTCGCGTAAACCCCCTCTCCTACCGGTGTTTCAGCTCCGGGTCCTTCACTCGAAAATGGCGCCTAAAATACAAACTCGAACGGAAATTCGTTACAAATGCGCGCAATGCTTTCTGGGATCCACTAATTTGAAAAAAAGTGCGGCGATTAACACCGCCATTTTCTGGTCGCTTCTGCGCCATAGCGGGGGGGCCTGAGGCGGTAGAGGACATCTTTATTAAGTCAAAGGAGACCGAGGGAATGTATATCCTGTGGCTTGCAGCAGCAGCACTATATTTAAAATAGTTTAAAAAACAGCCTGGTGAGTTTTGAAATAAAAATAACTAATTAGGGTTCCGCCCACAGCTGGAGGCGGAGCTTAGTCATTCAATATCGCCCCCTCAGGAGAGGGAGGGCTTGCTGAAGGGCGGGGTCTTGGGCCTGCTCGGATGACGCGCCGCGCGGAAGTATCGCGGGAAGGAGGGAAGGAGTGTTGCTGGGAGAAGTCACTATGGTGACGGGGATATCGGAAGGCTTCTTGGTAACTGGTCCCAGTTCTGTGAGAGCAATCGCCACTGCCTTCCTGCAACTTGAGGTAAATCTTTTCACGTCCAGACTTGGTGAGGAAAAGGGTTTGGAAGTCGTAGCCATCCCTTGATCATCCCCGCTTTGTCGGTATTGCGGTGTGAAGCATCGGTTATTTTCTCTCTCCCTGTAGGCATTGAGGCTCTGGGAGTAGTTTGGGATGCGAAGGAGGGAGCCCCGATTTTGGAGGAAGTAGAAAGACTACATGGAGAGGAGAGCCTGGATTAGTGAATGATCGTATGCTCCACATGTGAATAGCAAAACAGTGATTTTAGAATTATTGGTGTTAGGTCATTAGTGTCTAGTGAACGGGGGTTTCGGGCTTTAAAAATCATATTTTTAAAGGAAGAAACGATTTGTCGGTGTTATCTGGTTATCTTTAAGAATGCATTATCAATCCACAAGTATCTCTTAAGTGTTTACAATTAAGTGCACGTATACATTGCGCTGTACAAGACGTAATTAGGATTATTAAGCGAGTATGAAAATCTCTGTCCCCAGAGAACTTAGTTTTGCTTGTGAATTTTTGAACTTAGGTTTATGGACCTGGTAGTAGGTGATTTGGTTGCAGACGAGTTCATAATCCTCCAGAAATTCTATACAGAATTGTATGTGTGTGTGTGTACGTTTTTCTGGAGAGTCAGTTTTTTCGGGAACTTTCATCAGATTCTCAAATGTGGCAGAGATCCTCCATGATCTATTTTAAAACAATAACTTTTTGACCGCTGTGGTGAGCAGACTGTAGGTATTAAAGGGACTGGGAGGCCCTTTAGGAGGTTATTGCAGTAATTCTGGTATCAGATGATATCTTGGACCAGAGTCATAGCAGTAGCGGTGATGAAAAGTCATATATTTTAAAGATAAAGCCAATGAAAATTATTTTTACAAATTAAATATGGGATGTGAGAGGAGTCAATGATGAATCCAAGGTTTTTTTGCCTGTGCAACTGGAAAGATTCAGTTGCCATTTACTGAGATGTGTAAGGCTGTGGGAGGAGCAAAGTTGGAGGAAAGAATTAGACATTCTAATAAGTTATTCAAATAGAATGTCTGTTAGACATTCAATTAGAGTTGTCAAATAGCCAGTTAAGTGTAAAAATCGGGGGTTCAATGGAGATGTCTGAACTGGAGATAGAAATTTCAGAGTGTCACTATATAGTTAATATTTTAAAACTATATAAAGCCATGAACTGAGTGAGATTGCCATGGGAGTGAGTGTAAATACTGAGGAGTACAAGGACTAAGTCCACAGTTTAAGGTTGGGGATATTGGGAGAAATGGGCATTACTTTATTCCCTCTATATCTTTGTACAATCCCTTTCCCTCCCTAAGCTGTCTATTGAAGTAAATCCTAACATCCTTAGCAGTATTGAAAAGAAGTTCCACGGGCTCCTCCTAAGACTGTCCTCTCAAAAAAATTCTGCCTCAGCCCTATAAACTGTACAAGGGAACAGTTCCAAGAAGAAGGCTACAATTAAATTTTTTGAATATAATGTTTAATGGAGTTGTAGGTTTACAGAATATCATGAATACAATTTAAATTGATTATCCAGCTTTCCTTAAGAGGCTTTTGGGACTATCCTGTCATACACTGTATCCCTATTTACCCCAGTCTCCATTCAAGACTCTTAATATCCCCTCAGTAGCTTAAATATGATAAAACTTTATTCTCTGTCTCTTAAAAGTCGGAATAAATAGTACAGGACTGATAACAATGCTCCACAAGCTTTAGAATTCTAAATTCAAACTCCTGTCTTGTTGTGTTATACATAGCCTTGATGGCATGACATGGGGAGTGTTACTCTTCTTTCCAAGTTTTTATTTTGCAGTTCTGCTGCTTTTTATATTCCTTTTATAAGAGATATAAAGCCAAAGGCTTTTGAAGGCACTGCATCCCTCCCCCTTTCCTCAATTTCCTGCAGCACCTTTCACTGGCCGCTGATCTGATTTAGCTTTAAAAGGATTACTGGCTGCTGTATTTGGAAGAGATTGAGGAAATAAGTGTGGGAGCAGGTGATCAGTTATGGGGCTACTGTAATATCCAGGCAGGGCATGATGGTGGCTTTGGACTATAATAGAGGTACTGAAAAGTGGCCAGCTTTATCTATTTTAGTAGTTAGTCTGTCAGGGTTTGCTGACAGTTTTTCCCCTCAAGCCTCATGAATTACAATTGATTTTTTAGTAGCAAAGGCATAGGTTCTGCCAATCATTCTCAAAGGAAAGTTACAAAAAATATCAAGTTGTCTGTAGTCTGAAATTTTCTTTCTATACCCTCCTCCTCCAGTACCGTTGATTAGTCAACTCATCCATGACCAATGCCTTTGAGCAGATAAAAACACTCCAGTGCAGCTCTCTGGGAGCTCTACACTTTCCAAAGTTGGTTATTCTCTAATATTTCTTTCCCTTTATTTGTCTATTCAATCCCATGCCTAAATGCACCTAAATGATCTCAGCTAAATGGAATGTTTGGGGAAGATCCTTCCCAACAAGGAGGAAACTTTCCAGTATTTGGATATACCCTCTTCTTTCTTTGATTCCTTGGTACCATGTTATTGTTGCTGATTGCTTTTTTATAAAAACCGTATGAGTCCTTAGGTGATAAATTATCCTAATTATTATGGATTTCAGCAGTTTGAGATATTCAGATGTAGGTTATATCAAGCCTTCGCCAGAGTTTCTGATTGTAATAATATATTCAGCTTTTATATCTGTCTACAGTGGTGTTTATGTCCAGAAGCAACAATTTATCTGCCTTTATTCTTGTTTTTTTTGGCATGGGCAGGCTGCCAGGCATGGCAGGCGAGAATTCTGCCATTGAGCCACCGTTGCACTGCCCTCTGCCTTTATTCTTTTGAAATCCCTATTAGCTAGATGAATTTTAATAATTATGAAAAAGTTACATTTTGTTAAATGTTATTATTCATTTTTCCTCCTGTAATTGGAGGAGTTATGATGGAAATAAGGGAGTAATTTTGAGGAAGTACAGAAACTCCTAGGGTACAAACAATGAGTCTGGGACGTGTATCTGGGAGGGAGAGATACCTTCTAGCTCTACTTGTTACACATAGCTTCATAACTTTTGAAGTACAACAGAATTTTCCCTAAGAAAATTGGAAGAGAGAGACAGTTTCTGTTGTATATTGGCATACCATGAAACTTCAGATTTTCTCCTGTGGTCTCAGAAGTTTTTTTCACCCTAGTCTAACGAATTTATGAGTCGAATAAATCAAAGGAAATACATTTGTGTTTAACAACTTTTTGGGGCGGGGGGAGGGTGCATGGTCCTGGAATCCAACCTGGGTCTCCAGCATGGAAGGTGGGCATTCTACCACTGAACCACCGGTGCACCTTCTCATTTGTGTTTAGCACTATGGTGATGTAAAGGTCTTCCTGGATTAGGGGGTGGGTGGGGAGAATGAGAAATTATCTAAGGGAGGACTGCTTAATTCTTATCTATAGTCAGCAACTCTTTTGTTGTAGTTAGCAGTAATTTTTTACTTGGTGAAGAGGATTTTTTCCCCTTTAATTATGCTTTCATTTTTTTTTAATTTTTAGGTTGTAATATTGCTCAGAAAGAATTATTTAAGTATAAATTAGACAATTTAACATTTTCTTGATTAATATCTTTTGGTGACATAGTTATTTGGAAAAGTGTTACTCTTCCAATTTTTTATTTTGCAATTGTGCTGTCATTTTTATATAACTTTTGCAAGAGGAAATACAATAGCTTCCTTAAGTAATTCACCTTTTTTCTTACTGCCACTGTGGTAACTGTAATTGTTGGGCAGAGCATTGTGTCTACCCTCCATAGAATGTAAACCCCAGATTTGCTCACTAGGTTGATGATGCTATATTTATCGCCATGTGGGTTCCCGAATTGTTAAGATTCTTAAAAATGTAGTTTAGGTCATGATCAGACATTCAGAATTTACTCTACTCTATATTCACTCTATAGGACCAAAATTAATCTGCAATTGAGGTGTTCCTAGTTTGTATACTCTTTTGATTTGGCCCCAAGACAACCTTTGGGAATTTTGTATCTGCTAGAGTTACTTAGTAGTGTTTGGATTTATAAGCTTTCTCAGGCAGGTTTTAGAGGACCCAGGGTTCAAACCAAGGCTTTCAGTCACCCCTTGGCACAGTGAACACACTCACTAGTTTTCTTTCTCTTTCCATGTATTTGATGCCAGCAGGATGTAAGTTATTTCATTGCTCTTTGGGGTGTGCTAAGATGTTTGGTTAATCTTTATTTTTTATATACATGTGTTTGTTTTTAATGTTGATTTTATATATTTTTTCCTAACTTTTATGTTTACGGTTAATTCAATCAGGTGGCATTTTTTCATTTTGCTGGAAACTGGAGACATGAGACTGAAGATATCTCTTTTAAAAGAACCAAAGCATATCCTTTTAACTATTATAATCCTTACTGTGATTACCTTAATATAGTATTGCTAAAAATTTTCTTCTATTTTGTATTCTAATTGGTGAATGGATTATTTTCATTCCTTTAATGGTAGTTGAGCTACATTGTTTTTGAAGTAGTTGAGATTATATGTTCAGATAATTCTCCAAAGCAAACTGTTTGTTCTAAATCTTACTTTTAATTCTTGTTGACATTTTTCTTACTCTACTTAAGTATGGTAGTTAAGTACATAAGCAGCAGTTTTTGTTTGGTTTAGTAGGATCTTAAAGAGACATGTTTTTTTTTAACCTAATAATTTATTGGCTAATGTGACCTAGTTATGTGTTTATTTAGTTCTGTTCCATTTCTTTATACTCACTGTGGTGATTTGAAACTGCATGCACTTTAGAAAAACATGTTATTAAGGTTAATCTATTCCTATGGGTGTAAGCCTATTGTAAGTAGGACCTTTCGATGAGGCTCCTTCAGTTAATATGTGAACTACCTCATTCAGGATAGATCTTAATCCCTTTACTGTAATCTTCCCTCTACATGGAACATGACTCCCAGTAGGTGTAAATCTCCCTGGCAATGAGGGACAGAACTCCCAAGATAACCCAGGACACAGCATCAAGGGATTGAGAAAACCTTCTTGACCAAAAAGGAAAGAGAGAAATGAAACAAAATAAAGTTTCAGTAGCTGAGAGATTTCATACAGAGTCTAGAGGTTATCCTGTAGGCTATTTTTATGCATTGTATAGATATCCCTTTTTAGTTTATAGTGTATTAGAGTGGCTGGAGGGAGGTTTCAACCTGAAACTGTTGAGGAGTGTTCCAGTAGCCTTGATTCTTGAAGACAATTGTATAATGATATAATTTTTATAATGTAACTGTGTGATTGTGAAAACCTTGTGTCTCATGCTCTTTTTGTCCAAGGTATGGAAAGATGAATTAAAAAATGGATAAAAAACAAATAATAGAGGGGGTAAGGGGTAAAATAAGTTGGGTAGATGGAAATGCTAGTGGTCAATGAGAGGGAGGGGTAAAGGGTATAGAATATATGAGTTTTTTCTTTTTTCTTTTTATTTCTTTTTCTGGAGTGATACAAATGATCTAAAGAATGATCATGATGATGACTACACAATTATGTGATGATATTGTGAGCCATTGATTGTATACCATAAATGGAAAGTATGTATGTGAATATTTGTCAATTAAAAAAAAAAACAACAGAAAACAAGGGAGAAACCAGCAGATGCCACCAGGTGCCTTGCCAGGTGCAGAGGAGCTGAAGATCAACGGCAGCCAGCCTTAATGATGCCTTCCTTAATTTGGATATTTTTCTCAGCCTCAAAACTGTAAGCTTGTAAGCTAAAAAATTCCCATAGTTAAAGCCAACACATTTCATAGTATCTATTATGAGCAGCCTAGCAAACTAAAACACTCATGATAAAGTAGAGGACAAGCAGGTGAAATCCAGCAATCAGACCTTTATTATTTCACACAGAAAAGAGGCATTTATTAATATTTTCTCAAATATATGTCAGTATATTTCGTCAAGAAGACTTCCTAATTTTGTGTCAGAGAGATAGGATTGGTCCTTCTAACATCATTCTTTGTCATTTAGGTTAGTGCTAATCAAAATATTACCTGCAAACTTTATTGCAGTTCTGTGAAGGGTTAAGTCCAGTAACTGAATCTAAGTGTTCAGAAATTTTTGTAGCAATTTGACCTTGTCTCAATATCCAAATAAAAGTAAGATCATTTTTCTAGTAATTCATTTTTATTTTATTTTATGAAATAAATGTTGATCTGCGATGCACTTTCTAAGCTTTACTTATTGTTTAGGCTTCAACAATCATAGTATTCTAGTTTGCTAGCTGCCAGAATGCAATATACCAGAAACAGAATGGCTTTTAAAAAGGGGAATTTAAGAAATTGCTAGTTTACAGTTCTAAGGCCGAGAAAATGTCCCAATTAAAACAAGTCTATAGAAATGTCCAATCAAAGGCATCCAGGGAAAGATACCTTGGTTCAAGAAGGCCGATGAAATTCAGGGTTTCTCTTTCAAGTGGAAAGGCACATGGCGAACACAGTCAGAATTTCTCTCTCACCTGGAAAGGCACATGGTGATCACAATCAGGGTTCCTCTCTCATCTGGAAGGGCACATGGCAAACACGGCATCATCTGCTAGCTTCTTCTCCTGGCTTCCTGTTTCATGAAGCTCCCCGGTAGGCGTTTTACTTCTTCATCTCCAAAGAGCTGGCTGATGGACTCTCTGCTTCGTGGTGCTGCAGCATTCTCTGCTCTCTCTGAATCTCTCATTCTCCAAAATGTTTCCTCTTTTATAGGACACCAGTAAACTAATCAAGACCCACCCAAATGGGTGGAGACATGTCATCATCTAATTCAGTTGAACAACCACTCTTGATTAAATCACACCTCCAGGGAGATGATCTGATTACAGTTTCAAACATACAGTATTGAATAGGGATTATTCTACCTTCATGAAAGGGATTTAGATTAAAACATGGGTTTCCTAGGGAACATACGTCCTTTCAAACCAAAACACATAGCAAAACGGTCTTTCAGAAAGAGTTTAGTGACATCCAGATCCTTTATTTAGCTGACATTTTGAAACCGAGTGCTCCAATGCTACTCTACTCCTTTTTGTGTAGATTCTTAAGATCTTCCTATAATTTCCTTTTACATTTTTGTTTATTTTCTTAATCAATGATCCTTTCAAGTATTAAAAGATTTTGAGATATCCCAGAATAATTAATTGCACATTGTTTTATTCCTTTCCTTTACTCCTGAGCTTATTGACTGCTCAGATAAACCAGTGAAAGTATTGGTGAGAAAAGGAAGACAGCAGTAGAACTTCTGGAAAGATGACAGAATAGGATAGGTTGAGTTCACCTCTGCTCCAAGAAACAGCTAGAGAAGCGACAGAAAAATGATGAGGACAGGGATTCCAGGGTGCAAGTGAACTGAGAGGGTCTTTTACACCACATAGGTTGAAAAAGCTGAGGAACTGAGATGCAGGGAACTGAAGACTATCCAGCTAGTGTGAAGAGCCTAACGTGCCCCTTTCCAAATGGAGGCTCAGAGCCATCAGGAGTGCACAGGCAGGGAGACAGTGACGAGGAAGCAAGCCAAGCTGCATTCTTTAAACATGCCGCAAACACATGCCTCACACATCCAAGCCCCCCTGCCTCCACTTTGCGAGGTCCAAATTGCCCCCTGGTGCCGCATCCACCCAAGCCCCACCTCCTGGTGCCCCTAGCACCCTTACCCCACCCCCTAGGACCCACACAGACTTGCCTTGCCCTGCACACTTGCACCCCCCACCCCCACCCTGCACACCGCACACTCTCCCCACTGCTTACCTGTGCCCGCCTCGAGAAGCTCACCTGCCACAACCCCCCCAACTCTCACACACCCACACCCTGTCCTTCAGCCCAGTGCACGCATGCACCCTTGCATAGGCCCTATTCCCCTGCTCATGCATGTGCACATCTGCACCTTGCTTCCCCCGCCCCACGCACATGCGTATCCCTGCCTGGGCCCACACCTGTGTCCCCCTCCTCCCACGCCCTGCGCACATGGACATCTGTGCATTGCCACCCCTGCACTGTGCACCTGCTCCAGGACCCCCCCTCTTACCCCCCATGACCTAACACATACACGCTGTTCCCCTGACCTGCGCACTTGTGCCCCATCCCTGCACACGGACACATCCACATGCCGATACCCCGTTCCCCATTCCCCATGCAAGTGCGTATGTGCCCCCTACCCCGACACCTGTGCCCTGTCTTCGCTGCCCCACTGTCCCTCATCCCACATCCCATACTACCAGGCACTGGAGTAGTGCCCCCTCCCCATGCCTAGCCCTGTGCTACAGCCTCCCACTACCACACTGCTGTGGACTATCCCACACCCGGCATCTGCCCCATGCCATGCCAGTCCCGCAAATACAAAACTTTAGACTACTGAAGGAAATCAACTTTGAAAGTAACCCTATCATGATAATTACATGTCTCGAAGCAATAGAAAATCACGAAGTGTATGAAGATGTAGACAGATATAGCCCAGCCTAACGACCAAATTAAAACACTAAAGGAGACCCAAACTTTGGAACAACTAATCAAAGATGTTCAGACAACTCTACTAAATAAATTCAGTGGGTTGATTAGTTACATAAAGGAGATCAAGAAGACACTAGAAGAGCATAATGAACAATTTGAAAGAATAAATAGAAAAGTAGCAGGTATCACAGAGGTTAAAGAATGCTGTACACCAAATCAAAACTATATTAGAGACACACAGCAGCAGATTTTAAGAGGCAGAAGAAAGAATAAGCAAACTAGAAGACAGGACAATTGATTTTGGACACACAAAAGAACAAAAGACAAAAAAGATGGAAAAATTTGAATTGGGTCTCAGGGAAATGATGGATGAAAGGAAGCACACAAGTATACAACAACAATAAAAGAACAGACATCCAAGCAGGAATGATCTGTTAATATAGAAACCCAGATTTAGACATGAGTACAATATGTGCATTTTAAATGACAACCTGAGTTGCCTTCTTGGGTACACGGTTATACTAGGCTAAAGCAGCCTGTCCTGATAGATGAAGTGAGGGGTTCTTGAGTGCCTCAGCTTCTATAGAAATCATCCTGATAAACAGGCCAAACAAATAGGTTAAATATAGTAAGAATTTTAGGATTCATATCTCATCCATGTGCACCCTGCAGCTAGGGTAAATTGTAATCTAATCATTTCTTGAATTTAATGTCAAAAAGTTTGGTAAGATTTTGGTTTGGGTTGTTTAGTAGTTGGCACCCCCCCCCCCCCCGCCAACAGGCATATTGTTCATTTACTGTGCACATTATAATATATATTAAATGAATATATAAATAAATAATATTTTTCTATCAGATTTTTTACTTACCAAAATAATACATACTTATTGCCTCTAAATCTCCCAGCACTTTAGTAAACATCTACCCATACTTTTTAATATGTTGGCTGTCTTTTGTGTATCTTTTGGCCTTGTTTATTGAGTGTTCTATTACAAAGACTTTTTCATTTTTCATGTAGTCAAATTATACCCCCGCCCCCCCATTTTCTGCACCAAGAGTTCTTATCTTGCTTTCCATTCTTCTTATGACTCTTGTGATATTTTCCTTCAATTTTTTTTTTTCGAATAGGCAGGCACCGGGAATCAAACCCGGGTCTCTGGCATGGCAGGTGAGAACTCCACCTGATGAACCATTGTGGCCTACCCGATGCTTATTTTCCTTTATGTGGAAAAATCTTGAAAGTCATAAAATGAAAAATACCTTTAGAAGCTTGCAAACGTTTGACCCTATTTTACTTCCTTCTTATAATCTGTGTCTTCAAACTATTTTATTAAAATTTAAGATGTTTTTGCACTTTATATCTCCTTAATATGGTGACACATCAGGAATTAGTGAGCTGCGTGGGCTGGACTACTGCTGAAGAATTGTATTCATGTAGTGATGATCACCAAATAGTGAGATGGAACTTGTTAACAAGTGAAACAAGTCAAATAGTAAAGCTTCCTGATGATATTTATCCAATAGATCTTCACTGGTTTCCAAAAAGTTTAGGCATAAAAAAACAGACTCAAGCAGAAAGCTTTGTCCTTACAAGTTCTGATGGTAAGTTTTTAAAAAATTTCTTTTTAGTTTTAAAATACTTTCAAACTTAAGAGACAGCTATAAAAATAATGCAGATCCCTTACATAGAACTTCAACATACACCTATCCCTGCAGATGTCTAGATCCTCCTTTTTAACATGTTTGTCATATCATTCTGTCTATCTGTGTGACTGTGTATCTGTCTTTCTATCTGGCTATCTATCTATCAATCCGTTTTTGAGTATAGGTTGTGTACATCATGCTCTATGAACACTTCCTAAGAGCAGGGATATTATTCACTTAGATAATGTGCTTCTGTTTCTTTGTGTGTTTTCTTTGTATGTTTCTTTGTACCTTTTGCTGAAACCAGGACGTTTTGGTATATTGTTGCTGGAATTTAAACTCTGAGGCTTCTGTTCAGTAAGCTTACATCCAGCTGGTGCTATGACAGCTTTCCTTGCACGCCAGAGCTGACCAAAAAAAGAAAACTCCTTTTTTCGGTCTTTGCCGATTGACCTGTGCACATGCTCTTATCCATACATTCACCTTGAAAAAGCTCTAGGCCAACACATAGAGGCCTCTCTGATCCTTTCTGTGTATGCCTTTTGTCCTGTGTGTCTTGTCTTGGGCATGCGAATATGGCTCTAGTTATTCCCCCTTTACACAGTTCAGAATTGCCCCTGCTCCCTAGGAAACAATTTCCACAAGGTCCCAAGTAATGCAATGTATTATCCTACAGCCAGCATTCTTTTGGCCCAGGTAGCACAACTTAACTCTTCCTATAGCATTCTATGGGAGAGCCCTGTGAACTGCGTTCTATGTGCAGGGAAAGTTCAGGGGTGGTAAATCTCTTAAATTGCCATCAGACAGATTGGGCCAGACATAATGCTCCCAGTGTGTGCATGAGGGTTACTCTGCTGCCTTTGGAACTGCGACTAGGGATCTGCAGTGGAAGTACGGCCCAGCTTTGTCCTAAAGCAATGTGGTGGGAGAAGGACCAGCCAGGGCTTCATTAAATCATATAGCGTTTAAGTAGCCTTTTTCTTGATTTGGCATTTGCCCTGTTCTTATAGTCCTTTAACACTTTCTGGTACTTTTAGAAAGACACTTGCTGGTTCTTGCAGATTGTTCAATGCTTCATTGGGGGAACAGAGCCCAGAAATTTCTCACTCTACCATCTTGATTGGGCTCGTCAACTAGAAATAGCATAATAAGCTGCAAGGCAACAGAAGCATTTATTTGGGGTCTTAGAACTACAGTTTGGAGAGTACAGGTTTAGGTAGCAACCCAAATCATGTCCTGTCTTGGCATTTCCAGGCAAGAGTTTTAAATGAAAAGAAGAAACATAGATAAGTTGATATTTGGGGTACTCAAATTGGCCTTCAGGTTTGATAGTTAACTGAATTCTTGTGGTTTGTTTATGGTGTTGATGTCCGTAGGGTTTTGAGAAACACTGTTACTCGAGGCTTTGCATATTTGAATATCTGGCTGAGTGCAGCATAAGAGTAACCTCTAGAATGACCTCCTGACTCCATTTTAAATCTCTTAGCCATAGTAACACAATTCTGTTTTATTTAACAGGCTGGTGATAGGTTTTTAATAAATGTTATATGTTCATCTTTGTATTTAAAACACATAATATGTTAGTCTAATTTATGCTTTAAGTTGTCTTACCAGACTGATGTTTGTGGATTTGCATGTTTTTTCTGTTTTCTATCTCATCAGCTGGTTTGTGTGTGGGCTATAATACTATTATTATCAAAGAAAATGAATTAAACTGTTATATATTGGGATTATATCTGGACCTTTGACTTCACTTTTACTGTGTTCTTAGTTCACTTTTATTAAGCTGTTACCATAGTTTTGGTTTTCAATTTCTTCAAATTTAACTTTATAACATAATGGCATAGAAATTATGGATCATTGAGATTCATAAAGCAGGTTATCTGTTAAAGACAGATTTTGGTATCCAGTACATGTTAATTTTCATTTTTGGAGATGAGATTTATTTACTGTGGACATAGGTTTATTACTGGTAAATAAAAAGCATGATTTTTTTTCCTGTTTTTTAAGGGAATGTTTATGTTTTATTTTTGTTTTCTTAAGAATATTTTATTTTTATCTGTTATACTTTACTATGTCTGGTACATCCGACATTCATTAAAAGTAACAGAAACTTATTTGGCTAACTTATGCACAAATGATATTTTTCGTTCACGTAGCTCCAGGGATAGATTTTCAAGCCTAGTGCATCAGCCCTCTATTCTCACCCTGTATAGGTTCTCCCCACATGTTGACCATGATAACTGCTAGCAGCCCAAGGTTCGTTCTACTAGTTCAGTAATGTCAGCAGAAAGACTACTTTTTCCTCAGTATCTCTGGCAAGTAAGTTGCACCAAGGGTCCTAGCCAAGCTTGGATCACATGCCTATCACTGAGGAAATTACTTTAGTAAAGGGAAAGGGATATTCTGCTTGATTGGCACAGACTTCAGGCCACACACCACCTCCCCCTGCCACCATGGCAGAGGAAGGGAAAGAGGGTTTATGCAACCAGAAGGGAGAAGGAATGTTATGGCAAGCAATACATCAGATTCTACTTCATTTACAGAGAGAACTTGTTTTGATCTCATTTTTCTGAATTAAATATTTTTAATTTTTTAAAATATTAAATATTTTTGTGAAGCCCTTGATACAGTGCCTGGTGCTTAGAAGATTGAATCTGAAGTGGAATTTTGCTGTGGTAATACCACAGCTAGATTTTGTTTACCCTAAATGCTAAGATGAAGGGTTGAAATTTTTTTTTAACTTTTTATTTTGGTATAATTTCACATTTACAAAAAGTTGCAAGAATAGTACAAAGAACCAGATATCCTTTATCCAAATTCACCAATTGATTTAATATATTTTATCATCAGCTCTTCTCTCTCTTTCTCTCTCTGTCCACAATACTCATACACACACAATTTGTTTTTTTCTGAAACATTTAAGAGTAATTTTAAGTTGTGTCTCTTTAACCTTAAATACTTCAATGAATTTCCCAAAAACAAAGATTTTCTGTTAACATAACCACAATTCTTGGCTGGAAGTCTTTCTCTTTCAGGATCTTAAATATATCATACCACTACCTTCTTGCTTCCATGGTGCCTGTTGAGTAGTCCGAACTCATTCTTATGTGGCTTCCCTTGTATGTTATGTAGTAGATCATTTTTCTCTTGCTGCTTTCAGGATTTTCTGCTTCTCTTCACCATTTGACAGACTGATTAGTATGTGTCTTGGAATAGGCCTATTTGGATTTATTCTATTTGGAGTTCATTGGGGTTTGATTTACATATTTATGTCTTTTATAAGGGTTGGGAAAATTTCCCCCATTATATCTTCAACTAATCTTCCTAGCCCTTTATTTGTCTCTTCTTTTGGGACACTGATGATTCTTTTTTGAACTTTTTTTAGTGTGTAGTATAACATATATACAAAGCAAAGTAAAAATGAAGAAGCAATAGTTTCAAAGCACTCTTCAAAAAGTGATTACAGAATAGATCCCAGAGTTTGTCATGGGCTACCGTACAATCCTCTCATATTTTTCCTTCTAGCTGCTCCAGAATATAGGAGGCTAGAGGCTTAAATACTTTTTTATCATCACAATTGACTTTTTTCCCCTTTTTTGTGAACAATAACATATATACAAAAAAGCTATAACTTCCCAAGCACAGCACCACACTTAGTTGTAGAAAGTATTTCAGACTTTGACATGGGTTACAATTTCAGGTTTTTACTTCTAGCTGCTCTAAAATAGTAGAGACGAAAAGAGATATCAATTTAATGATTCAGCATTCATTTTCTTTTCCCTATGATTCTTATATTTGTGCACTTTGTTTTGTCCATCATTTCCCTGGCATCCAATTCCAATTTTCCATCTGTGCTTAGATGTGCTTATGTATTCATTTGAAATGTAGTTGGGTGTATTTTTTTCTATTTGTTTTCCATTTTTGGTTCCCCACCATCCTTGTTGATTTGATTATTTTTTAAATATGTAAAACGTTAACATGGATGATTATACAAAGTCAAAACTGTGTAAAGTATGTACTCAGAGCAATGCTACCACCTGCCCGCAACCCCGTACTCTCTCATTTACTTCTTGTGATGGTTGAATTCATGTGTTAACTTGACCAGGTTGTAGTGTCCAATTTTTTTGTCAAGCAAGCACTGGCCTGTTTACTGTAAGGGTGTTTTGTAGATTAATTTGTATCTATAATCAGTTGATAGCATCTATGGCTGATTGCATCCGTCTACAAAGGAGATTGCCGTTAGTAATGTGGGAGGCAGCTCAACAAATCAGTTGGAAGTCTTAAAAGCTGGAACTGAGGATTTCAACACTTAGACGATTTCTGCCTCTGCCTCAGCCAGGCAAGCTGAGGAAATTCAACTTCATCTTCCTCAGTTTCCAGCTTGTGGCCTGCCCTACAGAATTTAGACTTGCCAATCCCCAAGGTTGCATGAACCAATTCCTATAATAATCTCTTAATATATATATCCTGTCAGTTCTGTTTCTCAGGTGAACCCTGACTAATATACTTCTTGTAGTTAGGCAGTATCTTTGGTTTCTGGCTTATTCCTGTATTTATCTTCTAGCTTTCCCTCTAGTAACGTACACAACCCAAAACTTTTTTCCAACCACATTTATCATTATAATTCTGCACTGCTAATTACACTCATAGTAATGTGCTTCTGTCACCACTATCCATTTCCAAACATTTATAATCAACCCAAATAGAAATTCTGTACATCTTAAGCCACCGCTCCCCATTCTCTAGCTCATTCTATCTTCTGGTAACCTCTATTCTAGATTCTATATAAGTTTATGTAGTATAATTAGCTCATATTAGTGAGATCATATAATATTTGTCCTCTTCTGTCTAATTTATTTCATTCAACATAATGTCCTCAAAGTTTATCCATGTTGTCACATGCTTTAGGACTTTATTCCTTCTTACTGCTGAATAATATTCCATCATAAGTATATACCGCATTTTGTTTATCAATTCATCAGTTGGTGGACACTTGGGTTGTTTCCATCTTTTAGCAATTGTGAATAGTGCTGCTGTGAACATCGATGTGCAAATGTCTTTTTGAGTCCCTGCTTTCAGTTCTTCTGGGTATATACCTAGCTATGGGATTGCTGAATCATATGATAGTTCTATACTTAGCCTCCTGAAGAACCACCAAACTATCTTCCATACTGGCTGTACCATTATTCCCTCCTACAGTGAATAACTTTTCGTATTTCTCCACATTCTCTCCAACACTTGTAGTTTTCTGTTTTTGTTTTTTTTTTATAGATAGTGGCCATTCTAGTAGGTATTAAATGATATCTCATTGTGGTTTTGATTTGCATTACCCCAGTCGCTAGTGATGTAGAGCATCTGTGTGTGTGCTTTTAGCCATTTGTATTTCCTCTTTGGGAAAATGTGTATTCAAGTCTTTTGCCCATTTTTAAGTTGTGTTGTTTGTCTTTTTTATTGTTTAATTGTAG
This sequence comes from Tamandua tetradactyla, assembly GCF_023851605.1. Taxonomy (NCBI): domain Eukaryota; kingdom Metazoa; phylum Chordata; class Mammalia; order Pilosa; family Myrmecophagidae; genus Tamandua; species Tamandua tetradactyla. Next base: position 56,990,478 of record NC_135331.1, on the reverse strand, counting down.
AATATTAAATCTTTACTAGATATGTATTTCCAAATATTTTCCCCCATTGACTAGGTTGCATTTTCATTTTCTTGACCAAGGTCTTTGAAGCACAAAAGTTTTCAATTCTTCGGAGGTCCAAATTATCTATTTTTTCCTTCATTACTTGGGCTTTGGGTGTAAAGTCTAAGAAAATATTTCCTATGACAAGATTTTGAAGATGCTTCCCTATATTTTCTTCTAGGAGTTTTATGGTCCTGGTTCTTATATTTAGGACTTTGGTCCATTTTGAGTTAGTTTTTGTATAAGATGTGGGGAGTCCCTCTTTCATTCTTTTGCATATGGATATCCAGTTCTCCCAGTATCATTTGTTGAAGAGACTATGCTGTCCCAATTAAGTGGACTTGGCAGCCTTGTTGAATATCAATTGGCCATAGATGTGAGAGTCTGTTTCTAAATTTTCAATTCAATTCCATTGGTCAGTATATCTATCTCTATGCCAGTATCATGCTTTTTTTTTTTTTTTACTGTTGCAACTTTGTAATATGTTTTAAAATCAGAAAGTGCGAGTCCTCCAACTTCGTTGTTTATTTTCATGATGTCTTTGATTATTCAGGGCCACTTACCTTTCTAAACAAAGTTGATAATTAGCTTTTCCATTTCTGCAAAGTACACTGTTGGAAATTTGAATGGGATTGTGTTGAATTGGTAAATCACTTGTGTAAAATTGACATCTTGATATTTAATTTTGTAATTCAGTTATAGTGACTGTCTTTCCATTTATTTAGGTCTTCTTTGATTTATTTTATCAATGTTTTGTAGCTTCCTGTGTATGAGTCCTTTTTGTTTTGGTTACATTTATTTCTAGATATTTGATTCTTTTAGTTGCTATTGTGAATGGGATTTTTTTCTTGATTTTCAACTCAGATTGCTCATTATTAGTGTATAGAAACACTACTGATTTTTGCATGTTGATTGTTCTAGTTTGCTAGCTGCCGGAATGCAACACACCAGAGACGGATTGGCTTTTAATAAAAGGGGATTTATTTTGTTAATCCTTCAGAGGAAAGGCAGCTAACTTTCCACTGAGGTTCTTTCTTACGTGGAAGGCACAGGATGGTCTCTGCTGGTCTTCTCTCCAGGCCTCTGGGTCCCAACATCTTTCCCCAGGGTGACTTCTTTCTGCATCTCCAAAGGCCTGGGCTGAGCTGCAAGTGCTGAGATGAGGAATGCCGAGCTGCTTAGGCTGTGCTACATTGCGTTCTCTCATTTAAGCACCAGCCAATTAAGTAAAACGTCACTCATTGCAGCAGACATGCCTCCTAGCCAACTGCAGATGTAATTAGCAACAGATGAGGTTCATGTACCATTGGCTTATGTCCACAGCAACAAGACTAGGTATGCTCACCTGGCCAAGTTGACAACTAAATCTAACTATCACATTGATCTTGTATCCCACAACTTTACTGAGCTTGTTTATTAGCTCTAAGAGATTTGTTTGTAGAATTTTCAGGACTTTCTAAGTATAGGATCATGTCATCTGCAAATACTGAAAGGTTTACTTCTGCCTCTCCATTTTGGATACCTTTTTTTTTTTTTACATGGGCAGGCACCGGGAATCGAACCTGGGTCCTCGGGTGTGGCAGGCAAACACTCTTACCTGCTGAGCCACTGTGGCCCTGGATACCTTTTATTTCTTCTTGCCTAACTGCTCTAACTAGAACATCCAGTACAATGTTGAAAAGCAGTGGTGACGCTGGGCATCCTTGTCTTGCTTCCAGTTTTAGAAAAAAAACTTTCAGTCTCACCATTGTGTATGATATTAGCTGGAGAGTTTTCATATATGATCTTTATCATATTGAGGAATTTTCTTTCTATTCCTATCTTTCAAAGTGTTTTTTATTGAGAAAGGATGCTGGATTTTGCCAAATGCCTTCACTGCATCAGTCGATATGATCATGTGGTTTTTTTTTCCCTTTGATTTGTTAATGTAGTATATTACATGAAATGAATTTTCTTTATGGAACCACACTTGCATACCAGGGATAAAACCCACTTGATCATGGTGTATAATTCTTTTAATATGCTGTTGGATTTGATTTTGCAAGTATTTTGCTGAGGAATTTTGCATCCATATTCATTGCAAGGATTGGTGTATAATTTTGTTTTCTTGTAGTGTCTTTATCTGGCATTGGTATTAGGGTGATTTTTGGCTTCATAAAATGAATTAGGTAGTGTTCCTTCTTCATTGTAGTTAGGAAGAGTTAGAGTAGAGTTGGTATTAATTCATCTTGAATGACTGATAGAATTAACCAGTGAATCCATGGCCCTGTGCTTTTCTTTGTTGGGAGGTTTTTGATGACTGATTAAATCTCTTTATTTGTAATTGAGCTGTTGAAGTCTTCCATTTCTTCTAGAGTCAGTGTTGGTTGTTTGTATGTTTTTGGGAATTTGTCCATTTCATCTAAGATGTCTAATTTGTTGGTATACAGTTGTTCCTAGCATCCTCTTATGTTTATGTTTATTTCTGAGTTGTCAGTATTCATATCTCCCCTCATTTCTGATTTTATTTCCATCTTCTTTTTTTGTCAGTCTAGTTAATGGCTTATCCATTTTTGTTCTTCTCAAAGAATCAACTTTTGGTTTTGTTGATTCTGCATTCTTTTTTTGTTCTCAATTTCACTTATTTCTGCTCTAATCTTTGCTATTCTTTCCCTCTGCTTGCTTTGGAATTAGTTTGCTGTTCTTTTTCTGGTTCTTCCAGATGTGCGATTAAGCAATTGGGTCTTTGATTTAAACTCTTTCTTCTTTTTTAATGTAGGCATTTAAAGCTATAAATTTCTCTCTCAGCACTGCCTTCAACTGCATTCCATAAACTTAACTGATTGTTTTTAGTGTATGTTGTTTAACTTCCATATATTCATTAATTTTCCAGTTCTCCAGTTGTTATTGATTTCTAGCTTCATTCCACTATGATAGAGAATTGCTTACCATATATATTCTCTTTTGGTATGGAGATTGTACCAAATTGTAAAATAAATAAATAAATTTTATGTAAAATTTATTTATTTTACTGGTTGATTGGCTTTGTGTTTAGGCTCTTCTTTGGCTCTTGGTTCAATTTATTCTAGACCTTTAGGATTGCCTTTGTGTAACTGATCATATTTTTTCAGTTCTGCTTCATCTGATTCTTGTCTTGGATGTGTGATAAAGTTTTAAAGATTATACTATTTGTGCAATTTTTTTCACTGGGCCATATGAATAAATAAATAAAATAAATAAATTTTATGTAAAATAAATACATTTTAAAATTTGTTGTAACTTGTTTTGTGACCCAACTGTGGTCTATTCTGGAGAACGATTCATGAGCACTTGAGAAGAATGTATATCCTGCTGTTTTGGGGTGCAATGTTCTAAATATATCTGTTGGGTCTAGTTCATTTATCATATTATTCATGATCTCTGTGTCCTTATTGATTTTCTGTGTAGATATTCCATCTATTAATGAGAGTGGTGTTTTGAAGTCTCTAGCTATTATTGTAGCAATGTTTATTTCTCCTTTCAGTACTGCCAGTGTTTGCCCTACGTATTTTGGGGTACCCTGGTTAGGTGCATAAATAGTTGTGGCTACTATTTTTTCTTGGTAGATTGCCCCTTCTATTAATATACTGTCTTTTGTGACAGTTTTGCCGTTTAAAATCTTTTTTATCCAGTATTAGTGTCAGACAAAATATTAGTATTAGATATTAATATTGGACCCCAGCTCTTTTTTGGTTACTGTTTGCCTGGAATACCTTTTTCCAACCTATTTGTGTCCTTTGGTCTAAGGTGAGTCTCTTTTAAACAGCCTATAGATGGATTGTACTTAACCAATTCTGCCAATCTGTGTTTATTGATTGGGGAGTTTAATCCATCAATGCTATTACTGTAAAGGGAGTATTTCCTTCAACCATTTTTTACTTTGTTTTTTGTATGTCATATCTTATTTTTGTCTCTCTTTTATTCTTTTAGTTGCCCTTACTTACTCTTCATTTCTACACTCTCCTTCACGCTTCTATTTCCTGTCTTCCTTTTAGTCTGCAGAACTCCCTTCAGTATTTCTTATAGGGCTTATCTCTTGTTGATTAGCTCTCTCAGTTTCTTTTTGTCTGTGGATATTTTAAACTCTTTCTCATTTTTGAAGGAGAGCTTTTCTGGATAAATAATTTTTGTCTAGAGCTTTTCTCTCCCAGACCCTTAAATATATCATACTACTGCCTTCTCACCTGCATGGTTTCTGATGAGAAATTGAAACTTAGTCTGATTTTAGTTCCCTTGTATGTGATGAATTTCTTTACTCTTCCTGCTTTCAAGATTCTCTTTTTATCTTGGCAGTTGACTTTCTGATTAGTATGTGTCTTGGAGTAGGCATATTAGAATTTATTTTGTTTGGAGTATGTTGCACATTTTCAATGTGTATATTTATGTCTTTCATAAGACTTGGGAAGTTTTCAGCCATTATTTCCTCAGAAATTCTTTCTACCCTTTTCCCCTTCTCTTCTCCTTAAACACCAGTGACAAGTATCTTTGTGTACTTTATGCTCAGTCAATTCCCTAAGACCTAGCTCAATTTTTTCCATTCTTTTCTTTGTTTATTCTTCCTGTCTATAAGATTTCAATTGTCCTGTTTTCTAGTTCACTCATTCTTCTACTTGTCAAATTTGCTATTGTATGCCTCTAGTGTATTTTATCTCTTTTATTGTGCCTTTTATTTCATTAATTTCTGTTATATTTCTTTTTATACTTTCAAATTCTTCCTTTTGCTCACCCAATGCCTTCTTTTTTTAAAAATTTTTTATTAATTAAAAAAAATTACAAGAAAGAAACACAAACATTCCCAACACATGCTTATTATGCTCTACCAATGCCTTCTTTTTTTTTTTTTTTTTTTTTTTTTTTTTTTTTTTTTTAAAGACAGAGAGAAGGAAGGAAGGATAGAAGGAAGGATAGAAGGAAGGAAGGAAGGAAGAAAGGGAAACATCTTTAAACATTTTCTTGTTTTATTGTATTTTGTTTTTCCGTTTTTTGTTACATGGGCTGGGGCCGGGAATCGAACCGAGGTCCTCCGGCATAGCAGGCAAGCACTTTGCCCGCTGAGCCACCGCGGCCCGCCCTACCAATGCCTTCTTAATGTCCATAATTTCTTTAGCCATATTTTCCTTCATCTACTTGAATTGACTTAGGTGATTTATTTGAACGTCTTTGCTTAGTTGTTCCAAATAGTGTGTCTCCTTGAAAGTTTTAATTTATTCATTTGACTGGGCCATATCTTCCTGTTTCTTAGTATGGCTTGCAACTTTTTTCCTGATGTCTAGGCATCTGATTATCTTGATGAGTTTATTCTGAAGGTCAGCTTCTCTTTCTTGCCTAGGGTTTTGTTATTGATTGGCTTTGTGTTTAGGCTCTTCTTTGGCTCTTAGTTCAATTTATTCTAGACCTTTAGAATTGTCTTTGTGTAACTGATCATATTTTTTCGGTTCTTCTTCATCTGATTCTTGTCTTGGGTGTGTGATAAAGTTTTTTGTTTTTTTTTTTTAATAATTTCATTTTTTTTTATTAATTAAAAAAAGAATTAACAAAACAATTAGAAATCATTCCAATCTACATGTACAATCAGTAATTCTTAATAACATCACATAGTTGCATATTCATCATTTCTTAGTACATTTGCATCGATTTAGAAAAAGAAATAAAAAGACAACAGAATAAGAATTAAAACAATAATAGAAAGAAAGAAAAAAAAGCAAAAAACAAAAAACCTATACTTCACATGCAGCTTCATTCAGTGTTTTAACATAATTGCATTACAATTGGGTAGTATTGTGCTGTCCATTTCTGAGTTTTTATATCCAGTCCCGTTGTACAGTCTGTATCCCTTCAGCTCCAATTACCCGTTCTCTTTTTTTTTTTTTTAACTAATGGAAAAAAAGAAATTAACCCAACATTTAGAGATCATACCATTCTACATATGCAATCAGTAATTCTTAACATCATCACATAGATGCATGATCATCATTTCTTAGTACATTTGCATTGGTTTAGAAGAACTAGCAACATAACCGAAAAAGATATAGAATGTTAATATAGAGAAAAAAATAAAAGTAATAATAGTAAAATCAAATCAAAACAAAACAAAACAAAACAAAAACCTATAGCTCAGATGCAGCTTCATTCAGTGTTTTAACCTGATTACTTTACAATTAGGTATTATTGTGCTGTCCATTTTTGAGTTTTTGTATCTAGTCCTGTTACACCGTCTGTATCCCTTCAACTCCAATTGGCCATTATCTTACCCTGTTTCTACCTCCTGCTGGACTCTGATATCAAGGACATATTCCAAATTTGTGATAAAGTTTTAAAGATTACACTATTTGTGCAATTTTTTCACTGTTGGGAGATAGCTTCCTTTGTTCCTTCTCTGTGAATCTTGATATGTTTGTTTTGTTTTGCCTCTGTCTCTCCTTTCATTGCCTCTAGCTGCTTTTGTTTGGAGGGCAAATTCATCAAGGAGGGTCACTCCAGAGAGAACTTTCCTGAGTTAGTATTTCCCATGTAACTACATTTTCTCATCTTGAGAGTTTTTTTCTCCTTATATTTTCTTTGTAAAGCAATGCATTAAAAAAATTCAAATAAATTTTGTTAGTCTCAGAAAGACAGTGATAGCATGGTTGAATTCAAAGTAATCTTTTTACTTTAGGAAAATGGCCCAGAAGTAAACGTTAAATTAAAAGGATGGGCGATAGTAGATGGTGCTAATGGGGTAGTTAGATAAAGGAAAATGGCTACTTATAGTTGAGGGCCATGAATGATGGAAGGAGAAAGCTGTCATAATGAATGTGAAAGAAAAGAATGTCAAAGTAGGCCACGTCATGCAGTTACCAATATGTTTACTCAATTGGTTTAATTTAACAAATATTAGTTATGTAAAAGCAGTATTACAAATAAAAATATGACTAAGACATGTCCCCTTTCCCTGAGAGAAATCACTGTCCAATAAAAAATGTTCTAACAGAGCTACAAATAAAGTGCACTGTGTGTAGAAAAAAGAGAATTACTTTGTTGGTAGGCATGTAAAGGTTGTCAATGAAAAAACCACAGGTTGCTTATTATTAAATCTTTGAAGCTATCTTAAATATCTGACTTAAATTATGTTTTTAATGCATTGTTAATGTCTGGTTAGAATCTTGAAAAGCCTTAAAGTAGGGGTGCATTCAAATAAAATAAATTCTTTCAGCCAAAATTTGATTAAGTAGCTAATGTTTCATGCCACATTATTCTTTTACTGCCAAAGTAACTTTTTTAAAAAACTGGGTCAAAATTATTAGTGTCTTTGTATTTTTACTTTATTACTAATCTTCATGATCATTGAAAACCACACTGATTGTTTCTAACCTGTAGCACTTATTTTATGAACCGTTTGATTTGTTCCCTTGACATTTCTTGTATACTTTGCTATGTCCGTTAAAGTTGTGAGTTTTTTACTTTTTTTGCATTTGTCTACAAATCATATAAAACATTAAACCTGAATTTATCTACTTAACTATTTTGGTTCCTCTCTTCTACAACTTTTCCAGCTTTTCTATAATCTTAAAAGAAAAACAAAACAATAACCCTCAAGACTCAAAACTCTGCTTAAATAGAAGCCTTTCTTGACATTTTCCTTCACTTCTTGTCCATATACCAGCAGAGTTTCATTTTCCCTTTGAATTGTCATGGAACCATCACATATATCTATTAATGGCATTCATCTCAAGGTTTTATAATTTTGGTTTTGTGCACATTTTCAAATATCTTTTGTGTTCCCTTTCGTGAGATTAAGAATAATTATATATTACTTGCCCTTATGTTTCTAGTGCCTAAAATAGATATCTCAAGTGAACCTTCTTTTAGGTAAATTTCATCTGATTTCCAAGTTAGGAAGAGTGGAAAAAAGTGTAGAGGCTCACTGTGGAGCAGTACTTGCAGGAAGATGGAATTATGAAGGAACAGCATTGGTTACAGGTAAGTTGTCTGCAGCAGTGACATTTTGAATGAATTATTAAAAGAAACTTTTCCAAAGGAGAATATTTTCAATATGCTAATTGTACTGGTTTGACTCTATGGTGGAACCCAGAAAAGCCATGTCCTTTGGTCCTCGTTCAATATTGCTGGGTGGGGAGCATTTTGATTGTTCCCCATGGAGATGTGAGCCACCCAATTGTGGAAGGTAACTTTTGATTTCCATGGAGGTGTGTCTCCACCCATTGAAGGTGGAGTTGCTTGCTGGAATCCTTTAGAAGCAGAAACATTTTGGAGAGAGTCCTTTTTGGTAGAGACATGAGAAAGCCAGCAGATGCTGCCATGTTCACCATGTGCCCTTCCAGCTAAGAGAGAAATATTGAATTTGTCAGCCTTCTTGAAGCAAGGTATCTTTCCCTGGATGCCTTAAATTGGACATTTCTATAGATTTGTTTTAATCGGGGCATTTTTTCAGCCGTAGAACTGTAAACTAGCAACTTATTAAATTCCTCCTTTTAAAAGCCATTCCATTTCTGGTATATTGCTTCAGGCAGCTAGCAAACTAAAACACTAATAGTGTCTCTCTCTGTCTAATAACAAATAATTGGTACATTATTGTGTTGGACTGCTAAATAAATATTTACATTTAGAACATCCTGTTAATTACTAGTGTTGTTAGGTGACTTATGGAGACAGTTCAGTCAATGAAGGCTTTTGAAATGGTCAAGTATGTAGTAATAAAAGTTGTAATTCTTTAAAATTCTAAATATTCTCATTTAATTGTTTTTTACCTCCTTCCTTCTCTCTCCATCCCCTACCCTCCAAGGATTTTCATCATTACCTGTTTTATTAATTATCTATACCTGCAAAAGAAACTACCCTATTATTTAGTAACTTAAAATAACATTTATTATCTCACAGTTTCTGTGGAGCAAGGAGTTTAGTGGAATGGTTCTGTCTGGCTCAGAATCGCCCATGAAGTTGCAGTCAAGACATTGGATGGGTGTTCTATATATGTATATTGTATGCATACACATATGATTTATTTTACATATATATAAAGGTTGCCTAGATAGTTGTTGAATATATGTTAAGTACTAAGTTCCCTCCTTGAAAGGAGAGGAAATTCACCTCTTTCTCATTAATTGGGGAGAATTCACAATTTCTCTTGTGGGTCCCATTTCATTACTCTCAAACTTACAAATTAGCAAGATCAACACCTGACTTGATATTTTCTAATGTAATTTGAGTGGCAAGTTCAGAAGTCTTTAATGGTTGAATTGATTACCTCCCAAAATTAAGATGGGAACTTGTGGATATGGAGGTGCACCATTCTTTATGTACTCAAAGCCAGAAGCCCTGTGGATTGTTGGGAAGGAACCTCTTCCATGCAGAAGCTAGCTGGCTTGGGGAACAATGCTGGTAATATAACAAGTTTATGAAGCTAAATTCAGCTGAGTTCCATGTAAAAGATAGCCAGCGGAGTTGCAAAGGAAAGCTTAGAAGTGGGTTAATACTGTAATATCACTGAGAAGTCATTAATAATAATGGTGAGTTCAACACAAAGGTATGCTGACTTTAATTCTAGTGCCTCATGGCTTTAGGTTTACTTTTATGCCTTTGCGGGTTTGGATGAGGGTGGTTCAAAAAAAAAATGTTGGGGTGACTTCCAGGGCCCTTCTCAGTTGGCCCTGGGAACACGTCAGTATGGCTCTGTGGCACTGCACCCCTGCCAGGAGCAGTTCCTGTAGAAGAGCCAGCAATTGCTGAATCTTTCCCTGTCTTGGAATCTCTCTGACTACCCCTCTGCTGTTACACTTCAGCCATATCACCTCTGCTTTTAAGGGTCCATGTGATTGGATTGGCTATATCCAGGTTCTGGCCATGACCAGCCTCAGATGGTCCCAAAGAGGTAGACACAGAGTTGGCAGGGCTGGGACCATCCCCTGGAACCTCTGTGTCCTGGGCCTATATGATGCACCTGCCACAACCCACCCTGGATCTGCATTCCTTGGTTCCCCCTATTGCCATGATGCTGAGCCTGGGACCATCTGCCCTCACCATCAGCAGCCAGCTCCTGATATTCAAAACATTGGCTGAAGCCATGCTAAACCTTTCATAATCAAGTAAACAGCAAACTCCACAGAAGGTGAAGAATGTCCTTTCCTGAGTTACATTATTTTCAATGCCCAGATTACAACAAAAATTCACAAAACATGCAAAGAAATCGGAAAGTATGGCCCAATTAAAAGAAAAAGTTAATTAAAATTGTCCCTGAGGAAGCCCAGACGCTGGACTTACTAGGAAAAGATTAAAATCAGCTGCCTTAAATGTGCTCAAAAACTAAAGGAAACCATGGAGAAAGAACTAAAGAAAGTTAAGGAAATGATGCCTGAACAAAATGATAAAATCAATAAAGGAATAAAATTGTAAAAAGGAAACAAAAATTCTGGACTTGAAAAATACAATTGTGTGAAGTGAAAAGTTCACTAGAAGAATTCAACAGCAGATGTAAGTGGGCAGAAGAATCAGCGAATATGATAGGACAATTGTAATTACCCAGTCTAGAGGAATAGAAAGTAAAAAGAATGATGAAAAGTGAGGAGAGCCTAAGGGACTGGCAGTACACCATCAAGTATACCAGCGTACACATTGGTGGGAGTCCCAGAAGGAGAAAAGGCAGGAGGGTGGGATGTTGGAGAAAGAATATTTGAAGGAGTAATGGTGAAAAATTCCCAAATTTATGAAATATATAAATTCATACATTTTAGAAGCTCAATGAACTCCTAACAGCACAAACTGAAAGAGTTCCATACCGAGACATGTTATAATCAAATAGTTGAAAGACTAGAGACTCCTGAAAGCATCAAGCAACAGGTGGATCATGATGTATAAGATCCTCAATATAATCAATAGCTGATTTATCATTAGAAATCATGGAGCCTGGAAGGCAGTAGGCAGCTATAGTAATCAAATAGTGTGGTATGAGAATAGGCATATAGAACAGAGGAATAGAATTGAGATATTAGAAATAAATCCTCACATCTGTGGTCATTTAATTTTCAACAAGGGTGCCAAAACCATTTGTTTCAGTTTGCTAAAGCTGCCAAAATGTAATATACCAGAAACAGACTGTTTTTTAACACTGGGAATTTATTAGTTTATAAATTTATAGTTCTGAATTCATGAAAATATTCAAATTAAGGCATCAAGAGGAAGACACCTTCTCAGAAGAAAGGCTGCTGGCATCCGAGGTTCCTCTGTCAGCCAGCAAGGCACATGGCAGGTGTATGCTGGTCCTTCACCCCCAGGTTCCATTGCTTTCAGTTTCTGGTTTCAGTGGCTCTCTCAGCTCCTCCAGGGGCTTTTGTCCAAGCTTCTCTGGGTGTTTCTCCTAATCTGTCTCCAAACTTCTTTCATTGTTTCTCTTTTATCTTCATAAAGAACTCCAGTAAAGGATTAAGACCCAACTTGAATTGGGTGGATCACATCTCAGTTGAAACAACCTAATCAAAAGGCACCATCCACAATAGGTCTGCACCCACAAGAAGATTAAAAGAACATGATTCTTTTCTGGTGTACATTACAACTTTAAACCAGTACATCATTCAATGGGGAATAAACAACCTCTTCAAAAAATGGTGCTGGAAGTCCCCTTGGGTGACTGAGGAGAAAGGAGGAAATATTCAACCTCCCCATTTGGAGAATTTCTAATATTCTTACAAGCAGTGGGGACAACCAAATCAATAGACCGAATCCTAGATCTTAGGGTTCACCCCTATTAAAATTATTCCTGCAAAGGATAGGCTAAGCCTACTCAAAATTTTCCCTAAGAGTCACCCCCAGTGAACCTCTTTTGTTGCTCAGATGTGGCCTCTCTCTCTAGACCAATTTAGCAGGTGAGCTCATTGCTTTCCTCCATATGTGGGACGTGACTCCTAGGGGTATACATCTCCCTGGCAGTGTGGGACAGAACTCTGGGATGAGCCGGGACCTGGCATCATGGAGTTTAGAAAGCCTTCTTAACCAAAAGAGGAAAGAGAGAAATGAAACAATAGAGTTCAGTGACTGAGAGTTTCAGAGTCCAGAGATTACCCTGGAGGTTATTCTTATGCATTATACAGGTATCCCTTTTTAGTTTATGGTGTATTGGAGTGGCTGGAGGGAAGTACCTGAAATTGTTGAGCTGTGTTCCAGTAGCCTTGATTCTTGAAGATAATTATATAATAATATAACTTATAATGTAACCGTGTGATTATGAAAAGCTTGTGTCTCATGCTCTTTTTGTCCAGGGTATGGATAGATGAGTTAAAAAAATGGATAAAAAATAAATAAAAGGTGGAATAAGGGGTAAAATAAATTGGATAGATGGAAATATTAGTGGTCAATGAGAGGGAAGAGTAAGGGGTATGGGATGTATGAGTTTTTCTTTTTTTATTTCTTTTCTCGAGTATGCAAATGTTCTAAAAAATGATCATGGTGATGAATACACAACTATGTGATGATATTGTGAGCCACTGATTGTACACTATGTATGGATTGTATGTGTGTTAAGATGTGTCAATAAAAATATTAAAAATTTTTGGAAGGGGCTGCAGTTATATATAGGCTTAACTGGCATTCATGGTCTGCTATGAAGATGGCTCATTCACATTGCTGTTGGCAAGAGGCCTTAGTTCCTTGCTGGATGTTGTTAGCAGGAGACTTCAGTTCCTAGTACATAAGTCTTTCCTGTAAGGGTGCTTGAATGTCCTCGTGACATAACAGGCAGCTTTCTCCCAGAGTGAGTGATCCAAAAGAGTACAAGCCACAGTATCTTTCATGACCCATCTTTAGAAGTCATTCTCTATGATTTCTACCACATTGTATTCATTAGAAGCAAGTCACTAAATGAGAGAATAATCAAGCTCCATCTCTTGAAGGGAGGAGAAACAGAATTTTTGGACTTGTTTTAAAGCTACCTCACGTAAACTGTAGGCCTTTGTAGGATTTTTCTCAGTTAATTGTCTCTTTTCTCATCTGTTTCTTCACCTTCTCCTTTCTAGTTGTTCCTTTTTCAGCATATAAATTGTTCAGATGTTGCTGTTCAAAAGAGTAGCCTACTAATTCACTTTGTTCAGCCCTCCATCTCACTAGATTTTGGCTATGACTTATTAAACTGAAATCACTTTTTGTTAGAGTTCTAAGGCAGAGATTATAGTGAAAATGGAAGAATTATTTGGATAATTTAATAGTAGATTGTCTAAGATTGAAGGAAAATAATGTAATTTTAGTCATGGAAGTTAGGCTACTCTGGTAAAATTGTTTCAAAGTAATCGCTGTTAAATTTTATAGTTATGAAATACTGTCATTTAGTTAGAGTAGGTTGTGTCTGAATTTTATATGCATTAATATAGATATTATTGATCCTTAAATGCAAACTTAATATTTAAAATTATTTTCTAGAGATGAAAATATCAATTATTATTATCTCTTTACAGTTGGAGAAGATGGACAAATAAAAATCTGGTCAAAGACTGGAATGCTAAGATCAACTTTAGCTCAGCAAGGTATGTAATCGATCATTGTATTTTTGAAAAATTATAGAATATAAAAATGTCAACATTTATCCTTTAAAGACAGTTTAATATAGTTTTTCAGACTAACTTTGGTCAGGTTCAAACTCTGAATCTCTTATTTCTATTTATATTTTTTCCTCTTACCTTCCAATTTACCTGATAGAACCCAGTAACTGTGTTAATCTAGCCAAGAAATATAAAAAATATTCAAAGGCTTTTTCTTTACATGTTTGTTAGTCTATGTGAAGGGAGTTATAAGCTAATGATTTTTAAATGAGTCTAAAGATTTTGAACTAGAATAGAATTGAATATCTAGCTATATAAATCATAGAGAAGACTTTAAGAGTGTCTGTTTACAAGGTACTTCTTCTAAATTCTGTTGTATATTTTATTTTATATGAATGGAGGGGGCAGACATACTGAAGATCCAAAACTTGGTAAACCCAAAACTATTTAGAGGGGCCTCTCAGTTTTCCACATTAATGGAAAAAAATGGCAATAAAGTCAATCCCAGTGATAATTGCTATTGGGCTTCAGATTACATCGGATTTTTTTTCTGTTTAGCTGATGTGTCTTCTTAATTAGATTTTTACCCAGGAATAATAAAGCAGTTTTAATATTGACCTCAGTACATATCAGCTGATCATCGGAGTCAGGTTGTCAAAAAGGTTGTAGAATTGTATGATAAAGTAATATTGTAAAGCCTTTCTAATAACTGCCTTTCTGAATTTTCCAGATTTTATTTTTCCTAAATTCTTCTCAATCATCTCCTTATCTTTTACTATACTTGGGTCTATCCTTTTGGACATAAGGCAGTCCAAAGTCAAAACTTGGAATAGGTTTTTTAATATGAACAATGTCAACTAGAGAGGCTAGGTAATATAGTGCTATCACTTCAGTACTATACCTGCAGTTTTGAAAACGAGCTTCTACTTATTTTACTCTTATGGAGAAAATGCATTTAGACTTTTCTAAATTGCAAAGGCAGTTTGGAAGTATAATATGCTTATAAATTAAGGATGTTCTATAAAGGAGGTCACAAAAAGGTGGCCTGTGGGCTGAATTTGGCCCACTAGCATTGTACAGGCCCAACATTAAAACTGTGGACATTTCACATACAAATTTAGATTTCTGGTTTGTCTTGGAAAAAACTGGAAGATCTAACAACTTTGGACCAGCTTTCCAGTTAGCTGAAGTTTAGTAATGCCTGCTCCATTTTTTAGTTGAGTTATAAGCCTTTTCTTCCTATTTTACCTACATCATTCATTTGTGTTACATGGTAGAACCTAATATGTATCCTGAAGGAATTTGAGTTTGCAGTCTGTGTTTAAAATGATAATTATCTTAAACACAAGAAAGTCAATTAATATAATACAGCACATTAACAAGTCAAAAGGGAAAAATCACATGATCATCTTGATTGATGCTGAAAAAGCATACAACAAAAATTCAACATCCTTTTCTGATAAAAACACTTTAAAAAGTAGGAACCAAAGGTAACTTCCTCAAGATGATAAAGGGCAAAAGGTAGGAATCAAAGGTAACTTCCTGAATATGATAAAGGACATATCTGACAAACCTGTAGTCAGCATCGTACTCAATGGAGAGAGACTGAAAAAGCTTTTCCCCTAAGATCAGGAATGAGACAAGGAAGCCCTCTGTTACCACTATTATTCAGCATTGTACTAGAGGTTCTAGTTAGAGCAGTCAGGAAGGAAAAAGAAAAAAAAAGGAATCCAAATTGAAAAGAAAGAAGTAAAACTTTCATTATTTGCAGATGACATACTATACTTGGAAAATCCTGAGAAATTGGCAACAAAGTTATGTGAGCTAATAAATTCAGCAAGGTGGTGGGATATGAAATTAAGGTACAAATATCAGAAATGTTCCTATACACAAGTAATGACCTAACTGAGAAGTCAGTTAAGGAAAAAATTCCATTCAAAATAGTAACTAAAATAATCAAGTACTTAGGGATGAACTTACCTAGGGATGTAAAGGACTTGTACACGGAAAACTAAGAGAAATCAAAGAAGACCTAAATAGGTGGAAAGACATTACCTGCTCATGGATAGGAAGGTTAAATGTAGATGAGATATCAGTTCTACGCAACTTAACCTACACAGTCAGTGCAATACCAATCAACATTCCAACAACCTACTTTGAAGGCTTGGAAAAGCTAGATACAAAATTCATCTGGAAGCGAAAGAGATCCTGAATAGCTAAAACATCCTAAAAAGAAGAACAAAGTGGAAGGATTAATACCCCTCATTTTAAAACTTACTATAAAGCCACAGAGGTCAAAATACAAAATATTGACCAGTGGAATTGAATCGAGAGCACAGAAATAGACTACCAAATCTGTGGTCAATTGATCTTCCACAAGGCCTCCAAATCCACTGAACTGGGATGAAATAGTCTTTTCAATAAATGGGCATGGGAGAACTGGTTATCAATAGCCAAGAGAATGAAAGAGGACCCCTATCTTACACCCTACACAAAAGTGACTCAGAGTGGATCAAACACCTAAACATAAGGGCCAGTACCATAGAGCTCCCCCCAAAAATGTAGGAAAACATCTTAAAGACCTAGTAGTAGGAGGAAGCTTCCTAAACTTTACACCCAAAGCACAAGCAACAAAAGAGAAAATAGATAAATGGGAACTACTCAAAATCAAATGCTTTTGTGCTTCGAAAGTCTTTGTGAAAAAGGTGAAGAAGCAGCCAACTCAATGGGGGAAAATATTTGGAAATCACATGTTGGATAAAGGTTTGATATCCTGTAAACATAAAGAAATCATACTAACTAAACATCAAATGAATGGGCAACCCAATTACAAAATGGGCTAACGATATTAATAGGCATTTTTCTGAAGAGCAAATACAGATGGCTCAAAAGCACGTGAAGAGATGCTCATTTTCATTAGTTATAAGGGAAATGCAGATCATGACTACAATAAGATACTACCTCATACCTAAAAGAATGGCTGCTATTAAACAAACAGGAAACTGTAAATGTTGGAGAGGATGTGGAGAGTTTGGGACATTTATTCAGTACTGGTGGGAATGTATAATGGTACAGCCACTATGGAAGACTGTTTGGTGGTTCCTTAGGAAACTAGATATCGAGTTGCCCTATGACCTGGCAGAAACACTACTTAGTATATACCCAGAAGAGGTGAAAGCAGTGACACAGACATTTGCACACCACTGTTCATTGCAGCATTATTCACAATCACCAAAAGTTGGAAACAACCCAAGTGCCCATCAACAGACAAATGGATTGACAAAATGTGGTATATACATATGATGGAATATTTTGCAACAATAAGATGAAATGATGTCCTGAAGCACATGACAAAATGGATGAGCCTTGAGGACACAATGCTGAGTGAAATAAGCCAGACACAAAAGGATCAATACTGTATGATTCTGCTTTTATGACCATGGTAAAGGTAATATCAGAGGCTTATAACACAGAATATAGGGGACCTAGAGATACACGAAAGCTAGAGATGGGTGAATGGTTAGCTAATCAGGTTAAACTTTCATGTAAGGGAATAGATAGAAGTGAAGGCAGTTCACTAAGTGGGTCTAAAGTAATATTACCATATTGAAAGTGAACATAATGGAAAGGGTTATATAGACCCATGTGTCCCACTGACTAACTACAAATATTAATCAGTCTGCATGAACTACTGCAAAGGTATGAGTCTTGTCAAAGAGTGTATAAGTTTGGGAGTATAGGGGAGAAAACTGCTATTGCATGCTATAGGCTATGTTTAACAGGAAAGCATCAACAGTACCACAGCAATACCAGGGGTAAATAATGGGGGGAGGAACAAGAGTTAAGGGGAGGTTTAGATTTTCTATTTGGTGAAGGTGTATTGGTTATCTTTCTCTTGGGAACAATGAAATTGACTAAAATTGAGAGTGTTGATGGACTGTTGACTTTGGACAGTGATGCCCAATAAATGGAGGTGGCTGAAGGATCCACTGACTGAGAAGTAGATTGGCAAGTGATGATGTATATATATATGATCGAATAGTGTGCTGCTACAAGAAGGAATGAAGTTGTGAGATATGCAAAATTGTGAATGAATCTGTGCGACATTTTGTGAGGCAAAATCAGCCAGAAAAAAAAAAGGAGCAATTATTGTATGGTATCATTTAGAAAATACTCATAAGAAAACAGGGGTCTAGATTGTAAGCTCTTATAGCAGTCACATTTAGTCCAGAGTGGTAAATGTTATTTCTAGCTTTTGAGAGGCTGTTTTATATATGTATAACCTGGTATTTAGAGATGAGAACAAAACCGATCAGGTTAGGATTAAGATAATTCAGAATACAGGGGTAAGGAAGACATTGTCTATATTTTAGAACCTTATCTACTTCTTTGAGACCAAAGGAAGAGGTTTATATTGTCTAGAACCTAATTTCTGTAGCATATAATCTAACTCAACCTGTCTGGATAGATCATTTAAACAATCCAAACACAGGGAGCCCAGAATAAGAATGAGGCCTTTAACCCTAGATAGTTTAATGAATGCCTGGATACATCCCAGAGTATGTTAAGCAGATAATCAAAAAGTATTGGCAAAGTCCCTTGGGGGATGGGAGAAAAATATGGAACTATTAAACTTTACCACTGGGCAAACCCCTGATTCTCTGTCAAACATTAGAGACACCAAAATCAATAGGCCAAGCCCTTGATCTTGAGGCTTGCTCTTGTGAAGCTTATGTATGTAGCGGAGAAATTTATCCAACCTATATGTATGCTTTAGAGTTATTTCTAGGGGACCTCATTTGTTGCTCAGATGTGGCCATTCTCTCTCTCAAGCAAACTTTGCAAGTAATACCATTGCCTTCCCCCTACGTGGAATATGAAACCCAGGGGTAAAAGTCTCCCTGGCAGATTCATCAACACTTCTGCATTTTTCATTTTGTTTTGTACAGGATAGTATATAGAAGAAAAAAGTCCAGACACAGAAGAACGTCAATTTTGGTATAGTAATGCTGAGAATCCCATTATTGTCAACCTAGAATTAATGTGACTTTAGACAAATTGCTTAAGGTTTTTGTACCTATATTTTCTTATCTTTTATGTGGATTCATATTAGCATCTACTTTATAGGATTGTTGTGGGAGTTAATAAGTTAAATTTAAGAATTTAGTACCCTTCCTCCCATGTCCTCCCAAATCGTCCTTAACTTGTTCTACTTTTTCTTATCCCAAAGTACTTATCTTTTAATAAACTATGTGTTATGGTCAGATTCATGTGTCACTTGGCCAGGTGGTGGTGCCCAGTTGTCTGGTTGGGCAAATGCTGTCCTGTCTGTTGGTATGAGGACATTTCATGGACTTTAATCATGACCACGTTGGTGGCATCCAGAACTGATTGCAAATGCTCTGGATCAACCAGCAATCATCTAAGGATAGTGTCTTCTGCAATGAGTGGCACTTAACCTAATCACTGGAAGGCTTTTAAGAAGTGCTCAGAAGAGACAATGACTCTTCCTGCTTCAGTCAGCCAGCCTCTCTTGAGAGTTTTTTGAGGACCTTCATTGGAGCTGCCTGCTTGCTATCTGCCCAATAGACTTTGAACTCTATGTCTCTATGGTTATGTGAGACACTTTTATGGATTTTGTATTTACAGATATCTCCTGCTAATTCTGTTTCTCTAGAGAACCCTGGCTAATACATTGTGCAACTTACTTATTTGGTATGTTTATTGTTATTATATGAGCACCATTAAAGCAGCGATCTGTTGGTATATTCACTAATGCAGTTAAAGCTCATAGAATAGTGTCTAGCACCTAGGAGATTCTCAGAAGTTATGTTCGTTGAATTGAATACCATGTACAAAAATAGTGCTTAGCTCATAGTTAAGTGCCCACAGAATGTTGCTATTATTACTTCTTTTACAACCGTTGTTGTTAGTACTATAAGAATAATGAGGTTGCCCTTGTTTTCTCTGAAAGCCAGGCAAACCTTTTCTTCTTTTTTCCTGTAAGGGTAACAATGCCACTGGGTTTTTATTTTATTTTTTAATTTAAGAATATACCTTTTAAACTGAAAGTGGTGATTTCTAGGAACATTGCCTGAGAAATATATATGTTGCCAAATACATATATATTTTAAAAGTCTTCAAACATATTAGAAACTTAGGTTTGCATCTGTCTTGTTTAGTATCTTACCAAGTACAATCTCTATTTGTGCAACAGCTCTAAGATGAAATTCTTGGCAGATCAAAACAGGGTAGTGGTTCCTACACTTACCTCTTTTGTAAGCAAATAAATTACCTTCCTTGTTAGTTCTCCCCAGTTCTGCCCACAGAAGCTTTGAACAAAACTAAAACAGTTTTTGATACTGAAAAGAGTTGCTATTATGAATACCTAAAATGTGGAAGTGACTTAGGAATTGGTTAATGGATAGAGGCTGAAAGATTTGTGAGGGGCTTGATAGAAAAAGCCTCGATTGCTTTGATGAGGGTGTTAGAAAAATGAATATTAAAGATACATCCATGAGCCCGAGAAGGAAAGAATGAATGTGTTATTGGAAACTGGAGGAGAGGAAGCCCTTGTTATAAAGTAGCAGAGAACTTGCTGAAATTGTAGTCTGATGTCAGATTGATGATGGATCTTTTAAGTGATGAGCTTGGATATTTAGTTGAGATTTCCCAGCCAAGTGTGGAAAGGTACAGTCTGGGCTTCTCCTTCTAGCTTATAGTAAAATGTGAGAGGAAAGGGATAGGTTGAAAATTAAACTCTTAAGCATAAAGAAAACAGCCATTGATGATTTTGAAAATTCTCATCACCAGGCAGTGTGCTCTGAGACCAGGGCCAGAAGTGGCTCTATCAGGTACCTCCCTGAGCTTTCTGGAAATGAGTCTCCAGAGGTTAGGGCTCCATGTGAGGATTTAACTGAACAACCCTTTGCTAAAGAAGGTGTGGCTGCACATGGATCCTATCTGCCATTTCAGTGAAAGTCAGAATTGGAGATGTAGTTTCCAGAGAGGATTTGTGGAAAGTTTTATTGTCTGACAGTTTGGACTCTCTGAAAACTGCACACAAAGCCAACAAAGTTTTTGCAAAACTTGAGCAAAACCACTCCCAGCCTGAACTGAAAGGACTGAGAAGGGACAAGGTGAAGGAAGAATGACTTCAAGGAAGAATCATGAAAGCAAAGGTCTGGACCAAAAAGATTTCACCAGACCAAAAGAGCAGGCCCACTCCCATACTTGGAGGGGGCAGGCCTTGCTCCCTGTTGTTCAGGGAGATTGCTGCCACCCCAATGCTTAGAGATTTGTTGCTTGTGTCTCAATGTTCTTGGAGAACCTAACTGCTATCCTGATGCTCGGAGAAAGTGGGGCACTCACTCCAGTGTTCGAGGAGAACATGGCCATTGCACAAGTGCTTAGAAGTGTTGGGCTGCTGCTCCATCAGGCCCAGAAGACCAAAAAAAAATCAATCCACAGATGACTCTCAGGTCTTGAAATCTAATGGAGTTTGCCCTGCTGGATTTTGTACTTGTTTAGGACCTGTGACTCCTGTTTTCCTTCCAATATCTCCCTTCTGGCATGGGAATGTTTATCCTATTCTTGTTCCTCCATTGTATATCGGAAGCAGATAATTTTTTTTCTAGGTTTCACAGCTTCATCAAGTAGAGGAATTTTGCCCTAGAACAGACCACAGCTATAACTGATTTTAATGAGACTTTCTACTTAGCATTGTTACTGACATGTCTCAAGGCTTTTGGGATGTTGTGATGGAATGAATGTATCTCACATATGGGAAGAAAATGTCTTTTTGGAGGTCCAGAGGACAGAATATGGCCAATTGAATTGTGTACCCCAATTTGTACATGTTCTTGATTTTGGTTCATATTCTGATGAGTATGGACCCATTGTAAATAAAATCTCTTCAAGATGCTGCTTCAGTTAAGCTGTGGCCCAACTGAATGAGGTTGGGTTTTAATCTAGAGTACTGGGAGTTCTTTTTAAGAAGGATGAAAGTCAGATGGAGAAAGAAGCCATGGGGAGCAGCCAGCAGTTGGAAGTCAGTGGGACCTGGAAGAAAAAGGAGAAGACACAGCCATGTGCATTGCCTTCTGACAGAAAAGTCCAGGATGAACTGTCACCACCTGGCAGCCCTAGCACACTGCCATCTTCAAGAGGAAAGTATTCTATTGCTGACACCCTGATTTTGGACTTCTTGTAGCTATATTCCTTTAAAGTGTTGCATTTTGTTCTGGTATACAGTTAAATTACCTGAAATCAGTTTGGATCCTTTTTGAGGATTGCTTTTAAGTTTTGTTAGGGTGAATCCAGAGCAGCCTTTAATTTAGGGCTAATTTTACCCCTGGAGACTTGTCCAGTATCTTGTATATTGTTAGGTCTTTTTACTGTGGATCTTGGGTTCATGCAGTATTCCCAGGCCTATGTGACATCTGGTTATTGTTTTATCTACTCCTTCCTAGTGGTCCTTTCCCTGGCCTTGGGTTGATTTCCCCCCCACATCTAGATCAATAGTTAGCTGAGGGCTTGAGGAGACCTTTTTTTTTTTTTTTTTTTTTTTTTTAAAAATTTTTTTATTTTATTATTTTTTTTTTTTTTGTTTGTTTGTTTGTTTGTTTGTGTTTTACATGGGCTGGGGCCGGGAATCGAACCGGGGTCCTCCGGCATGGCAGGCAAGCACTCTTGCCCGCTGAGCCACCGCGGCCCGCCCCTTGAGGAGACCTTTTTATTGTTCTCCAGAGTTCTCTCACTCTGCTGCTTTCTTTTTGGTATTCTGGCCCACAAATTTCAACCCTTTGGCCTCTCTGTATCTTCAACTCAGAGAGACTACTGGGCTCTGTTTGGGTTCTCCTTCCCTAAGTCACGACCTGGAAGCTGATACTCTTGTATGGTTGACCATATTTTTTCTTTTTCCTCAGAAATCATGGTCCTACTCTGTTGTCCAATGTCTGGAAGCCCTTGTTTTATATATTTTGTCTGTTTTTCTAGTGGTTTAATGTGGGAGGATAAATCTTTCTGGACTGGAATAAGTTCCTGTACAGTTTATTTTAACCATGATTTTCTGATCTAGCACTTGTAGTTTAAACTTTTTGTCATTTGGCAGGACTTTGTGCTTACGATTTTCTGCCTACTGAATATAACTTAAATGAGTGACTTCACTGATTCTAATGATAGAGGCACATTGTTGATATATAATCTTAAAGAAATGGCTAGTGCTAACTTTATCATTCTCTCATTTTATACCAGTTCATGAACTTCATAAGGGCAGAAGTTCATGTCTTCTCTTTGTATAACTATAGCCATCATAAAGATGTTCAGTGGATGTTAGTTGAATTGAATTGCCATCATGTTAAATATATATATTTTTAAAGTATGATCTGGTACAATGGTTTCTAGTAAAATTGTAGTGTATACAGTTAAGCTGCCTAAATTTTCTACTCTGACCTTTAAGAATCAGGAAAGGGAAGGGTGAGGAGAGAGGTAATGGCTGATTCTTTTTAGGAAAGAGTGGGCAGCAGAAGCTGATATTGTAAATTGTGAACTACAAACTGGAACACTGGAAAATGCTGACCTGGTAAACTTTTCTTTTTCGATATATCAACACTATTTTGTTTACAATCTGTTTATGTACATTAACATCTTTCTGAAATCAGTGCATTGTCAAGAAGTTTTATACAATAATTTTCAGGGTGAATTAGTTAATAGTTAATTAACGAATTTTCTGCTAATTCGTGAAATACAAAAATTAATTACAATCAATATAACAAACACAGATCAAACAATATTAGTAGATTGTGCTACCTGCTTAAATAAAACATTTGTAAGGAAATTATTTAAAATCTTTCACTTTTTCATGGGACTTGCCCAAGTAGGAATGGATGGATTTTGTATACTGAAAATCCTGAAACTATATAGTCTGCATTTTTTCTGACATCAACACAGTGTGCTATTTAATTTTTTTAATTTTAATGTGTTTCTAATTGTGACATGTAACACATATACAAAAATGGAATAAATTTCCAAGTACATTTTAACAAGTAGTTATAGAGCAGATTTTAAAGTTTGGTATGATTCCATGTTCCATGATTTTTCATTTTTTCTTTTAGTTGCTCTAAGATACTAGAAACCAAAAGAGATATCCATATAATGATTCAGCAGTCATACTCATTTGTGGACTCCTAACTTCTCTGTTATACTCCTTCTTTTCTTTAAATAGCATATATACATAAAAGCAATAAATTTTGGAGTACATTACAACAATCAGTTGTAGAACAGATTTCAGAGTTCTGGGTTACAAGCCACAATTTTAGTTCTTTTTTTGTAGCTGCTGTAGAGTACTGGAGGCTAAAAGAAATATCAGTATAATGATTCAGCACTCATACTCATTTGTTAAACCCTACCATCTCTGTATAATTCCACCATCACCTTTGATCTTTCTCCCAGTCTTTAGGGGTATTTGGGCTATGCCCATTCTAACTTTTATCATGTTAGAATGGGCTGTTGATAACATGGGATAGGGAGATGGAACTAGTTGATGTTCTGAAATGGCTGGCCTCTCTGCATTTTAGGACTTATCTGGTCCAGGGACCCATCTGGAAAGTTGTAGGTTTTAGAGAGTTAGTCTGGTGAACTTTTTTTTTTTTAAATATTTTTATTCACAAACAACATACAAGCATGAACATTCTTAACATACAAACATTCCATACATGGTGTACAATCAGTGGCTCACAATATCATCACTGTGTTGTATATTCATCACCGTGATCATTTTTTAGAACATTTCCATCAGTGTAGAAAAAGAAATAAAAAGAAAAAACTCATACATACTGTACCCCTTACCCCCCTCTCATTGACCACTAGTATTTCCATCTATCCAATATATTTTAACCTTCATTCCCCGTATTGTTTTTTGTTTTTTTAATTTTTTTCTTTTTTTATTTGAAGTCTTCCTCAGGAAAAATTAATCTCTCAAGAAGGTTATCACATAATAAAGGAGGGTGGAGCACCTAATAAATCCACCCAAGCAACCAATCTGTAGCTATCTCCCAATTGACATAATTAGCATTTTGCAGGAAAAAGTAGGTATACTGGATAATTACACAGTATATCTTAGCTGGGAGCAGCAGCTGGGGCAGCTCCTGGCTGGGCACCCTTAGTTCTCTGGTGGGTCCGCAGGTGGCGGTGGAAGGTGGAGGACTGGCGGTAGCTTCTCCCGCAGAGAAAGCACATGTAGGGCTTCTTTCCGGTGTGGATTCTCTTGTGAGCCCGCAGGTTGGTTTTGTGGCTGAAGGACTTTTCACACGTGCTGCACCTGAAGGGCTTCTCTGCTGCGTGAATCTTCTGGTGCACGTATAGGTCTGACCTCTGGAAGAAACCCTTGTGACACTCGGCACAAACAAATGGTCTCTCATTCCAGTGTCTTCTCTTGTGGGCGTCTAGTTGAGAGAAATATCTAAAGATCCTGGGACAGTCCTCACATTTATAAGATTTGGAGGGACCAAGGACTCTCTCTTGGTTTACCACACACCCGGTTTTGCCCTCACTGCTTTGGTCAGTAGGGACAGGCTCAGGGGTGGTGTTCTAGTTTGCTAGCTGCCGGAATGCAACACACCAGAGACGGATTGGCTTTTAATAAAAGGGGATTTATTTTGTTAGTTCTTCAGAGGAAAGGCAGCTAACTTTCCACTGAGGTTCTTTCTTACATGGAAGGCACAGGATGGTCTCTGCTGGTCTTCTCTCCAGGCCCCTGGGTTCCAAGAACTTTCCCCGGGGTGACTTCTTTCTGCATCTCCAAAGGCCTGGGCTGAGCTACAAGTGCTGAGATGAGGAATGCCGAGCTGCTTAGGCTGTGCTACGTTGCGCTCTCTCATTTAAGCACCAGCCAATTAAGTCAAAGGTCACTCACTGCAGCAGACACGCCTCCTAGCTGACTGCAGATGTAATGAGCAACAGATGAGGTTCATGTACCATTGGCTTATGTCCACAGCAACAAGACTAGGTATGCTCACCTGGCCAAGTTGACAACTGAATCTAACTAACACAGGTGGCTTGGGGAGGGATAGGCTCAGGGGTGGCTTGGGGAGGGGCAGGCTCAGGGGTGGCCTGATCTGGCCTGGGGAGAAACTGTGGTTCCACCTCCATGGGGACATCTTGATAAAAGGGCCGTTCTAGGGATTCTTCCTGGGATCTGGAGGAGCCAAGGCCTGCTCTTCTGGGGTTCTGCAAATTCTCCCAAGAAACACTCCCCTCTTCAGGCTGATGGCTGTTCTTTTTCTGAATAATAACTAGAGAAGGTACTAGATAGTCTTGACTAGTAATACTGTCATTTACTTCATTGGTTGTCACAGAAATGTTGCTGCCATTTTCTTTATGGTCATCTCCTTGTCCTGTTTGAAGAGAAATATCTTGGGGACTCTGGAAGTCTGCCTTCATGCTTTCTCTTGGGGTTACTGCTGGCATTTGTTCCATGAGATGAAAAACAACTTCTCTCAAGGGCATATTCTCTGAGAAGAGGGCTTCCTGTCCCTGCATATGGACATGGACTCTCATGCTCTGCCTTTCACGCTGCTGGTTTCTTCACTATGTCTTTCAAGGTCAGGTGACCTCATGCAGTCATCAGTGAGATCTTCCATGAGTTTCTCCAGGTTTCTTCCACTTGAGTTCCATTTCTGTAGTAGAGTGGACTTGTTTCTGCAGTGTCCATTTATCACAAATTGTTCTATCACCAACTGAGAGATAATTTCTTCCTTGCTGTGTTTCTTAGGCTGCAGCCACAAGTGAAATACCTTACAGAGTCTTTTGAGTTCCTACTGTGCAAATGAGCCATTGGTGGTTTGGTAATAGCTGAGCTGAGCATCCTGGAACTTAGAGGTCACCTCTCTCTCATGGATACCAGGTCCTTGGGTGGTTTCAGACTCTGGAGTGTCTGACCCAGGATCACCCCTGGATGGGTCATGTTGAAAGGAGATTCTGAGATCAAAAGCCATGCTTAGCAAGATTTCTTAGACAGACTCAACCTTGAGGATTCAGGCTCTGCTGACTTGGATCCTTGGGAGACACTTAAATACGGCAATCTCTCCTGGGTTGGTGCTTGGAGCTGGATCCGGGCTGGATGCTGGTCAGAGCTGACTTAGTGTCTGCATTGCTTCATCTCTGTTTGTTTATTTTTTTATCCATATTTTTATCCATATTTACTCATCTGTCCATACCCTAGATAAAGGGAGCATCAGACACAAGGTTTTCATAATCACCCAGTGACATTGTAAACGTTGTATCTTCATATAATTATCTTCAAGAAATAAGACTACTGCAACACATCTCTGCAGTTTCAGGTACTTTCCTTTACCCACTCAAATACACCATAACTTTTGAAAAGGGATATCTATATAATGTGTAAAAATAACCTCCAGAATAACCTCTTGACTCTGTCTGAAATCTCTCAGCCACTGAAACTTTATTTTTTCGAATTTCTCTCTTCCCCCTTTTGGTCAAGAAGATTTTCTCAATCCCTTGATGCCAGGTCCCAGCTCATTCCTGGATTTCTGTCCCACGTTGCCAGAGAGATTCACACCCCTGGGAGTCATGTCCCACATAGGAGGGGAGGGTAGTGGGTTCACTTGCTGTGTCAGCTTAGAGAGAGGGGCCGCATCTGAGCAACAAAAGTGGGTCTTTGGAGGTGACCTCTAGGCCTAATTTTAAGTAGGCTTTGCCTATGCTTTGCAGGGATGTGTTGCATAGGGGCAAACACCAAGACTGGGGGCTCGGCCTATTGGTTTGGATGTTCCCGCTGCTTGCGAGAGTATCAGAAATTCTCCAAATGGGAAAGTTGGATCTTTCTTCCTTTCTCCTCATTCTTTAAGAGGACCCTGCAAATACTTCTTTACTCACTGTCCAAATCACTCTGGGATTTATAGGGGTAACACACTAACCTGGGCAAACCCACAAAATCTCATGCCCTACTCAAGATCCTCTATATTTATTGTGTTCAACTAAACTGACTGTAGAAGTTAAATTAGGAAATGCACTACCCAAAATATAAATTTTGCACCAAATAAGCCTCTCTCCCTTTATTCTCACCCAGAAGTTGAAGTTTTTAAATAAAATATGGACAATATCATCCTTTACCAGTCTTCTAATATATCTTAGTCCTTTCCAGAGCAGCTTCATTCATATCTCTTCTCAAAGTCTGATGACTTTTTCCACTCTTTTTTTAAACAGTGTGTGGGGTGCTGCTGACTTTTATAGCTTCAGAGCTCTGACTCTGAGTCTCAGGTATCACAGAAATATACAGTTTCTGGGAAAGAACAGGTTGTGTACAAACAACTCAGTATCTTAGAATTTAGAATTAACAATTTTATCTCCTGAATGTGACTGCTGTAAGAGCTTACAATCTAGGGCCCTTTACAATAATCTCCAACCTGAAAACCCATGCTCTCAACTGTAGTTCACCGAATTTTTATATTATAGTTAGTCCATATAATTAAGCCCTGATAATATTTGTCTTTTTATTCCTGACATTTCATTCACCATACAGCTCTTAAGGTTCATTAATCTAGTTGCATGCTTCACAGCTTCATTCCTTGTGGAGGCTCAGTAGTTTGTATACACCGTAGCTCCCCCTTCCATTCCTCAGTTGTTATACCCTTAGGTCACCTCTATTCATTGCAGATCATGACCACTGCCACCAGAGACATCTGGTGAACTTTTGACAGGTCCGTCAAACTTCTGGTTTCTTACATTGTCTTAAGATTAGAGAGTGACATTACGTAGCTACCCCTGTAGTGGGTAGAATATGATCTGGGGATTTAGTTTTATTGGAGAAAGTTTTCATGAGATATCTGTAAAATATGTTTTGATTGCCATTGGACAGGCTTCTGTATAATCTTCCATATAGTCAGATATTAATAACTTATTGGCTTATATTCATATGTGATTTTGTAACTGAAAATTTTAATATTTTTCTGATGAAAAAGTAATATATGTTTATAATAGAGAACCAAGCATTGTAAGCAAACAGGATAATATAAAGTCATAGATAATATTTTATTATGTATCTCTTTTTGTCATTTTATCCCTCGATGTTCTGTGTGTAGTTTCAAAGAAAACTTCCTTTGGGGATTCTTTAAAAAAAAACATACACTTTTTTTATTGTTAAATATAACATATATACAAAAAACAGAAAGAAAAAGCAACGATTTTCAAAGTACACTTCAACAAGTAGTTACAGAACCAATATCAGAGTTTGTTATAGGCTATCATTCCACTATTGCAGATTTTTCCTTCTAGCTGCTCTTCTTTTTTTGTGAAAAATAACGTATATACAAAAAAGCAATAAGTTTCAAAACACATCGCAACAATTAGTTGTAGAACAGATTTCAGAATTTGGTATGGGTTACATAGGGGATTTTTATCTAATATATCATGTTAAATAGCTGTGTAGCCAAATCCCTTTCATAAATATTTATAACTTTCAGTTTTGAAATGTCTGCACACACTAACACATTTTAGCTCATTCTAACCTATGTGTTAAGCTGTTAAATAAGTTGGATAAAGAGCACAGATGTGGTTCAGAAGCTAAAACATTCCTTCTGAATCAAAAGTTGTATAGTTTAAAAATAAATAAATGAACAAAAAAAAAGAAAAAATAGAAAAGAAAAGAAACAAACAAAACAAAACAAAAACAAAAAAGTTGTATAGTTTTAAGATTATGCTTTCTATAATGAATGAGATTGCCTGCATAAATTTGTAAAGAAAGTATTGAAGAATTCGGATATAGTAAGAGCTGTTTCTGAAAGTTCCATATTTTTTCATATGCTAATTCAGAACTCATATTAGGAAAGAAACTTTAAAAGTCTGAAGAGTTTTTACTTTTAGTTATAGTATGTACTTACATAATATTCATTCAGAATGATTGTGAATGATATATATTTTAAAATTCAGGTTATTGAGATATGGTTTACATACAGTAAAATTCACGTTTTAAAAATGTATATAGCTCTACAAGTTTTGACATACATTTACGGTCATTTACCCATCATCACAGTAAAAATTTAGACTATTTTCATCACTCCTAGTCCTTTGGGGTTGGGTTTCTTTCATTTAGTTTAATGCTTTTGAGAGTTGCCCATCTTGTTGCCTGAATCAGTAGATCACAGGATTGATATATTTTGATCTTCTGAATGCGCTGCTTAATTGTAAATGACCAAATATGCCATATTAGGTTTTAGTCTAAATTCTTTATGCAGAATTTATCTTAGATTGTTTAGGAAGCATTATGGAATCAGAGCTACTCCAGTATTAATAAAATGAACATTAATCATCACATTATAGTACACTCATATTGAAGATCTAGGAATTTGGACTTAATTCTGTACAGTGCTAGGTAAATTATATGAGGAATGGAATGCTCAAAATGGAACTTGCTTGTAATGAATTTAGTGATGGAGGTAAACTGGAAATATAAATAACTAATACAAGGCACAGTATTTCTACTTCTATAAGGTGCTGAGAGAACAAGAAGGCAAAGATTAATGATTTGACAGTGAAGGGAGATATTGGAAAGGATCCTGGCAATTATTGAAGCATCTTTTTGACTGGCCTTTGAAGGATGAAGAAAGTAGGTGGAAACTGGGCTCAGGGTGGAGCTATGAAGGAAGTTAGCATGAGCAGAGGCATAGAAGCAGAAGAGTGTGAGGCATGAAAGTCAGATGAGTGGGAGTAGATCTCTTTGGCCAGTGTTTTAGTTTCCTAGGCTGCTTAAATAAATACCATGAAATGGGTATTTCATGAATACTCATTTATTTATTATTTATTTCCTAAATAATAGGAATTTAATTACATGTTTTTCTGGGGTACAGACAGCTTCAAACCACCATAACCAGGGTGCAGGCTGTGTGAGGGATAATTCTTTCTGAGAGGCCAAAGACACCCATGGTGGATGTTTAAATGAAGGAATTTGGATTTTATTTTATGAGCATGCAAAACCTTAGAAAAAAAAGGAACAGAAGAGTAAGAGACAAGGGCTGTCTTTTAGTAATATTATCTTAGGAGTAATAGGTATGTAGAATAAATTAGAGGAGATACAGATGAAATGGCTGTGGGCCCTAAGGAGGCTACAAAAGTTTTTGTTCTCTGCTAGTGCTGATTAAGGCTTGAACAGAGGAACTGACAAATGATAGTTAAAAACAGTGACTAATTCCAAGTGGCTGAGGGATGGATACCCTGTAAGGGGTAGAGCATTCCAAGGGAGGAATAAATGACAGTATATTTGTGGTTAGATTAGAGTTTTGAATATATAGAGTTGGAAGTTCTGGTTTGAAGATGTTTATGGAGTCACTGGAAAAGTTGTGTTAGCTCTGAGAGGTAAAAGGTGGAATATTAACTTGGGAGTCAGTTGCATAAAAGTGAAAGATGAAAGGTGAAAGTGTGGGGGAAATTGAGATCTCCAAGAAATAGATGATTGATAGAAACTAAAGAAAAAATGCTTTCATTTAAACTTTCTCCCTATACTGACCCAGTGACATAAAACAAAAAGTTGTTTTTTAGGAATAAATCCCTCTTGATTAATTACAAATAGAGTAAAGGGGAAATAACTCTTGGTCTTTGAATTCTTGATGTTTGGACAAAAGAAAAAAATTGAGTACCTCCAATAGGTAAATTGTTGTTTATTGCATCTACAAAATAATTTTTAGTAGTAGTAGCTAACCAATAGTGCTTATGTGGCACCCAATACTATTCTAAACACCTTCACTCAATCTAGACCTATATTGCATTCAAGGGAATAATATCTAATGCTTCATTATCATAGTGAATAGTTTGTTTCAAAAGC
This sequence comes from Tamandua tetradactyla, assembly GCF_023851605.1. Lineage (NCBI taxonomy): Eukaryota > Metazoa > Chordata > Mammalia > Pilosa > Myrmecophagidae > Tamandua > Tamandua tetradactyla. The sequence continues at coordinate 56,959,062 of NC_135331.1, read as the reverse complement.
ATCCTTAAAACATGCAAAAACAACATTTTAGGGGATACCTCTATACTATGAATGCGAAAACATGGTATATTTGACCATGTACTTCCTTAAAACAATTGAAATACATTTTTCTCCTCTTCTGTGGTTTAAAATGCCTTCAACCGGTTGAAAGAATTTAGATAATTTGTTTTACAGAGAGATAAGGGTCTGACATTTAAACCAACCCCAGGTGCATGTGGTTTCTTAAAAAATGTCAACAAGCTCACATGATCTTAGTGTACAAAGTCAGAAAAACAAGATCTTTTTGAGTGTCTTAACTGAAATGGAACATAAATAAAAATTCCTTACATAAAAAACAAGAAATTATTTAATTATTCTGAAATGCTTTTTATTTAGTACTTTGGTCCATTTTTTTGTTAGTAATGAAATGAATACAATCTTTTTACATAATTTGCTAAACTTTTTATCTTAACGTAGTTCAGTCTGAAGGCTAAATTCATTATTTCCTTACAGACTTTGCAAAGGAAAGTGTAATACTGGGAGTAATTTATGCTAAAATATTTTTAAAGACATTTAAAACACTATGGATTGGGTGGGCCACGGTGGCTCAGCAGGCAGAGTGTTCTCTCACCTGCCATGCCAGATACCTGGATTCGATTCCCAGTGCCTGTGCTTGCCAAAAAAAAAAAAACCACTATGGATTTGTTTCAAACGCTAGTTGGATGAAGTTCATTGTAATAGAAATCATTATCTTCTTTGTGATGCTACTTTATACACTTTCAATAAAGATTTTCATCAGAACCACCCAAATTGGGAGTTGTAAAGCTACGTAACACCTCTCTTTTTAGAAAAGAAAACATTCACATATATAGTAGTCCCACACTTTTATTATAAATTTACGAGATGAATATAATGAAGACTTCTCTTACTTCTTGATGTTATATCCAATTTGAATTTTTAATGATTAGGAGGAGTTGAGCAAATGAGATTTAGCTGTTAATCTAATTTTTGATTGCTTTTTTATCAAAAAATCATATCCATATTTTGATCAGTACTTGTTGCCATTGATTTCATTTTGATTGAACAAATGAGGTTCAAAAACATTTTGTAAGAAAATAATTATTTAACTTTTCCTCCATAGCTTATTTTGTTTTATAAATTATTATACCTGCTACTTTAATATTTTTATTGTTTAAAAATTATTTTATAAACATGATGTGAATTATCTCCATGTCCCAACGGGGAAAATAGGTATTCTGCAGAAAGGAAATGGTGACACAGCTGACTTAATGGGGCCATAAATTCAATATCAAAGTTAAAAGGATAAAAAAGTCCCTAACTCCTCATCCCATTACCCAAACCATATCTTTTACCACAACTAAAAGTTAGAGTCACATCCTGTATACCTCAACAGGAGTTGTATTGGGGGTAGAAGTTTATCAGAGTTTATCATAGTTAAGTATACTCCCCAGAAAAGTGTGATTTTATTGAGTACATTCATGGAGATTTAACTATAAATTAAAATATATTTATTTACTTTTTTTGTACGAAGATTACAATTCTAGTTCTTGCCAAGAACCACATTTGAAATATCTGAAATTTTGACTTACATTTTTCTGGGAAGTTTTTTAGAGTTGAATTCTAGTCATTTGGTGATTTACTTTTGAAGCCCAGTTCAGCTCCTGGCTGATTCCAGAGAATATTCCCAGATAATGCACTTATCAAATACAGAAGAAGGAGGAGGGTCTTCTGAGGTTGGTAATCTCATTAGAAGAAATTCTGCACATTCATGTGACGCAAAACAATGCTAGACGGCATTGACCAAGCTGGATATTTGGACCCATTATAAAGTGTGGCCTAAACTGCAAAAAAATGCTTCAGCGTTTTTGGACTAGGTCTAAACTAGACTTTCTAAGGCTTTTACCACTGAGACTTGCTCACAATTGAATTATATTCTGGTTGGGTACAAAATAGCATGGAGAAAGTATGCCAATTTAACTAAAGCATTTGTTTTACTTAAGTTTTTACTCTCTGTTGATTACAGTATTAGTTGGTTTGCCATTTAAATAAACAATTAAATCTTACTGATTGTCCATAAATCCTTAATTTCAGATTTCATTTTACTGAGAATATAGATTCCTGAAAGATTTACTTATTTATTTGTTCATTCATTAATTTATGAAAAGCCAACAGCTATAATAGTCTGACTTAGGAGTCCTGCACAGATTTTTAAAACCTGGTTTTGTAAATGTAATTGGTTTAATATTGCATAGTTTAGTTGTATAATCTTGATTCACTTTCATAATGAAGGGATAACTGAGTCAGTCAGTGGCATTTCCTACCATATAGTCAGTGCTGTTCAATAAATATTTTCAATTTTTAAAACTAGCTCATATAAAGTATAGACTCTCAGAGCATATTAGGTAATCTAGAAAGTAATCAAGCTGAAAAATACTAGCCCTAAATTTAATTTAGCTAAAAACTCTATCATTCCTGAATTTCTTTCCTGGGAAATTGAAAACAGCATCAAATTTAATGTAATTTATAGTTTAGTAGGTAAATCAACCTTGTACCTTCCCATGGACGTGAAATTAACTTTATCTTGGTTATAGGATATTTGACCCTTTTTAGCCTAACTTGCAGGCCAAAGCCATACCTGATAGAAAGCAAAACTTTCCCACATCTAATATTTAATTTGCCATTTATAAATTCTTATGTGGGAAGAATAGATCATTTTTGAGTGAGGTGATTTATATCCATTGGGCTATTGCTTAAGCAAAAAGATGAGGGTAAATTTTAATGCCTCTTGCAACAGCAGGTTGGTAATTAATCTATATGGTCAATAGTCCATGGATATTTTTAGATAGAAAGTTTAAGTCAACTTATACTTTGAGTCAGTTTATACCGTGATGGATGTTGATGATGGGAAATGATAAACCTTGAGTTTTCTAATATCTCTTTAAGTCTTAAAATATAAAGAATATATGTTTTATCTTATGCCATTAGCATACTATATAGAATTTCTAAAAATTTCATATTTTCTTTGTAAGACTTTGCCTTTTGCTTGCAGTAGATTTTCAACAGCCAATACCAACTCAGTCTGTTTCAATAAAAGGCTATTCTCCAGTTTGAAAGGGCCATTGACTAAGGAAGAAATGAAATGACACCCCAAATTGCTTTCCAGCTATTTTGATCCTTTTAACAATATCATAAGACATAATAATTAAAATTTACCAGTCTTTTTTACCCTCTTGTTTTTTTATAGGAACACCAGTGTATTCAGTTGCATGGGGCCCTGATTCAGAAAAGGTCCTTTACACAGCAGGCAAGCAACTGGTTATTAAACCTCTTCAACCAAATGCTAAAGTTTTACAGGTACTTCTCAGATATTTGCAAATTGTTATCAGGATATGCCTCACGGCTAAGTAAGAGGGTACTTTCTTAGGAGTTTCTTTTTATAGTCTGAGGTCTTTAAGTATGTGGTTTTCTCAGCCTTTGTTTAGAATAAGGAGTATCTGATTTTGTTTTTGTTGTTTTTTTTTTTTTTTTCTGCATGGGCAGGCACCAGGAATTGAACCCTCTGGTTATGTTTGAACAAAGTTCATTCCCCCTTTATTCCAACTCACATTATCCTAATAAACCATAAATATGTCTTGAATTATGAAATTGCTGCATGATTTGGCACAACTAGGCATCTTTAAATTTAACAGAAACAGCCTCAAATGTATAAATTTGAGACAAAACAAGATTAAATCATAAAATTTTAAGAGCTTGCTTAGACTTTGTTTTTTTATCACCATCACCATCAATATCATCATCATCATCATTTATTCATGTTCTGAGTTCTCTCTAAGAGCTTAGCTTTTTTTTTTTTTTTACTATTTTTAGAGTAGAGTCATTGTTATATTTAGGGCTAATTAAGTATATATAACTTTACCCATTATATAGAGAATATTTATCTTAATAATAAATGTTGAGATAGCATTTGCTTTTGTGCTATTCAAGGAGGAAGAGTTAAGCTAGGAGCTGAATCTTGAAGAGAAGAGGGAAAGTTGTTCTAAGCTAAGGAAAATTATTATAGAAATGTGAGAGAAAGGGGCAAACGGAAGATTGTACAAAAGCAAAACAATGGTTGCAGTTAAGAGGTCAGGATGGGACAAATTAATGGAAAACCTTTATTATGGCGGGATTTTGAAGTTTGATTCCAGCGTTAAAAGGCAGAATAATTTTCTTCACATTTTGATAATGACATAGTGTGATTAATAAGAACATAGGTTTTGGAGTTATTCACCTGGGTTCAAATACTCACTTACCTATCTGTTAATGACCTTAGACAAGTTGTGAAATTTGCTTCTCATCTCACCTTCCTCATTAATACTTATTTGATAGGATTTTTATGAGAATTAAAAAAGTTAAATTACAAAGTATGTAGGACCAGTGCCTGGCATGCAATAAGCACTCAATGTAGAGTAGTTGTTATTATGTTATTACATAATTTCTATCTTTAGTCAGCCCTTAATAAATTAGATCCAGGGAGGCCAGAGAAAAAAATGTGGATTTACTAGGTGCCGTGTCAGGATTTGGTGGTGGACATTGACACTCTATAGAAAGCATAGAAGTGTTTTAAGAAGAAGCATCAGGTTTCGCAGTTGAATAGATTTAGATTTAGGAGAGTGAGCAGATAGAAACGACTTTGATCTTCCATATTTATAATTGCTGTGTAGATAATGCTATCTATATATTTGCATATAGTCAACATGTATGCAGCACTTTCTTAATACTAATCTAGTCTGTGGGTGACAAATGGAAGAAGCAGATGATTCAAGTCCTTGTCCTTAGGCAACTAAAGTAAAGAATTTGGGCCAAGGCAAAAAGAGGGGAAAGACTAGTTCTGAATGCCTTTAAGCAAAGAACTTCTATACCAATTGCTTATACTCTGAAAATATGCTATAAAATTATACAGCAAAAACAGACAAGTTGAGGGCGGTGCAACAGTAGCTCAGTGGTAGAATTCTCGCCTGCCATGCTGGAGACCTGAGTTCAATTCCTGGAGCCTGCCCATGCCAAAAAATAAAGCCAGACAAGTTGAATCTTTTAATTTATAACCTATATGAATTTGTTCAGATATCTGTAATTAGGCTTATATAAATGAGACTCAGTAAAGTGCCTGTCTCACCATTAATGAATTAAATTATGGTTAAGGAGTTCGTTAAAACTTCCGGCCAGGAGTTAGTAGAGAGAATTAAAAATACCCTTTGCCAAAATTCAACTAGACTGAAAGAGGAGTTAAAGTATAATTAGTAACTTGATGCAAATTATCTATTCCTTATGGAAAACTAAACCTCCTTGGGCATAAATACATATTCAAATTTGTTTTCTCCACAAAAAGAATGTATACTTGCTTGTGGAATATTGTTCAAAAATATAAATTCAGTTCCTCTAAGATCCCCTAGAGACTCTTCTTGAGACCCAAAATTGGTTTTAATATGAGTCTCTTGCTTATTTATTCATTCAGTAAAAATATAGCTCATACTTTTTATATACCAGGCACTATTCTAGGTGTGAGATATGCAGAGTGAAACAGAATATAATTCCTACCTTTGAGGATCTGGTTGTTCATAAGAATTTTACGAAGTTGGGAAAAAATTGAAAATTGACTATGAATTATATGTAATATATATATAATATATAAATTGACATCTTAAATTATGTTATAAGGAAAATTTGAATTGGGTTGTGTTCATAACTTTGAGAATAAAAAATTGGTTTTATAATAAAATTGTAAAATGAAATTCTTGAGAACCATTGTGAGTGTGTATGTGTGTGTGCGTATGTGTGTATTTTCTTTGTCCTGGCAGTTTATCTCATGAAATTGTATTATTTTAGCAGGTTATTGTGAGAATTACTGCTTTTTTTTTTTTTTTTTTTTTTAAGGAAAGACAGAGAGAAGGAAGGAAGGATAGAAGGAAGGAAGGAAGGAAGAAAGGGAAACATTTTTAAACATTTTCTTGTTTTATTGTATTCTGTTTCTCCGTTTTTGTTACATGGGCTGGGGCCGGGAATCGAACCGAGGTCCTCCGGCATAGCAGGCAAGCACTTTGCCCGCTGAGCCACCGCGGCCCGCCCAATTACTGCTTTTTAACATGTATTAGCAAAACATTTCACTTTGAAAATATATATTTTTGTGTATCTTAAAAAAAACTATGGGTTATTGCTTATTCTTAGAACTAATTTGACTGTAATTTAATATTGTATTCTTTATACCTGAAAATAAAAAGTTGGGAAGGGTCTCTGGAGAGCCCTTAAAATTGATCACTCGTATGAAAGTAACTGGCTCATACATTAAAAATGTACCTTATAGTCTTCAAGGAAAGTTAATTTTTGTTTAGCTACGTTATTCTGCCTAAACATGGTGAAAGACATACAATTTCTGGGTGAATATATATTCATTGAAGAAAACATCACCCTTTTCTGATATGGTGAGTGCAGCAGAAGTTCTCAGGGTAGACCATATGTGAACCAGAATACAGGAAGGTTGTGAGAATGAAGTTAGGGGAAGGTGTAGAAAAGAATGAAGTTAGGGGAAGGTGTAGAAAAGAATGAAGAGGATACTAAAGAAGATATTGCTGGAGTAGAAGTTAGACAAAAAAAAAAAGAGAATTCATAAACAAGCATGAAGACAGTATCAGTGATAGGATTAACCGCACAAAGGAGACATGGCAAGATTCATGTTCAGCTAACATTTTTAGAATATATATAACATTCATTCCAGTGTTATCACACCAACATGAAGCTTGACATAGTTCAACAGCAAGTGATTTTTCCATCTGGAGTTGAGGCAACTGAGGAAATTTATGAAAAAGTAAGCTAGGTATTTGTTTGTTTGTTTGTTTTTGCATGAGCAGGCACTGGGGAACAAACTCGGGTCTGCAGCATGGCAGGTGAGAACTCTGCCTGCTGAGCCACCATGGCCCACTTGATGCTGGGTATTTTCAGTAGTGTAAATTGAAAAATGAAACAAGAACATGAGGTATTGCACAGTGACTATAAAAGGAAGATAGGAATCCCTGAGGAGAGGACAAGAGAAGAATCATTAGAACAAAGCAAAGTGGCTTTTTAGTGCTCTTACAATTATAATTAAGATCTTATTTTTTTCTTATAGTGGAAGGCTCATGATGGCATTATTTTAAAAGTAGATTGGAACTCAGTCAATGATCTTATTTTATCTGCTGGTGAAGACTGTAAATATAAGGTACGTAATGTTTGAATTTATCAACAGGTTAAAAGAATCAGACTTAGGTGATGAAAGTATTTAGCATATAAGGATGTTCTTTCAGTCTCTCATTTATATGTTCTTAATCATTTAGCAAATTGTTATTTTATAATTTTAAGTGCTGACTTTATAAGAACTATCTCACTGACCTATAGAATTTGATTAAGTAGCAACATAAATGCATCTCCTAGTTTTGGTAACTCCACTTGAATCAATCCATTTAAGTTTTTTAAAATCATCTCTCCTGGTTTACTAAGCATTGATTAGCTTCAGATCAAAATAATTGGCAGGGAAGAATAAGAGTAAATGAAGCTATTTAGTTAAAGGAAATATAATTGAAACATTTCAGGGAAAGATGATAGAGTACTTACTGGGTAAAAAGTAAGCAAAACCTAACATTTCACAATTTAAAAATATTATTAAAATTAAAAAGACTTAATATGGGAAGGTTTTCTCTTTAATCAAAGATTTATAAATCTGGAAAAAATCACAGTGATATGTTTTTAAGATATTTGGTTTTCAAGACGTAGAGCCTTTTCTTGTGTTTTATAGTAAATACTGTAATTCCTAATATTATAAAGCTGATGATTTCTAAATCTTTATCTGATACCTTATTGGAGGATAAACTTGTTTACAATAATGTGTTGGCAGGTAAAGATAAAAAAATATTATTTGCTTTTGTAGGTATGGGATAGTTATGGCCGCCCACTATATAATTCACAGTCTCATGAGCATCCTATTACTTCAGTTGCCTGGGCTCCAGATGGAGAATTATTTGCTGTTGGATCGTTTCATACTTTACGCTTGTGTGATAAGACTGGGGTAAGTTACAGTGGTGAGCAATCAGTACTGTGGTGTAATAAACATGGTAATGCACAACACACATGGTTCTCAGTCTTTAAAAAGCATTTTAAATGAAAGCTTTTGATTGAATCTTTGGATTTGTCTTCTTAATATACTGGTTCAGTCAATTCCAGATTTTTGGGACCGTATGAACTCTTTAAGTTTTAAGAATAATTGTTTTCTACTATTTGTTTTTTTTTGGAAACACTTAATTTGAGCATGATTGTGAAGGGTGGTGATGTAAAGTATTAAAATTTATGCCTAGTCAATATGGAGAGCTCAATATTAAACTGTCTTTGTTTTTACTGTCAACCTGTTTCATAAAGAAATTTTAGTTGAGTATTTTTGGTAAAGAATTAGTGGTAAATTTTTTAAATGGTTGGTTTTAAACCAAAGGATATCTTTCTCTTTGACAAGAATTCAGATTTGAATACATGAGAATTTTTCCTCACATGAAAATATGCCTTCTATACAAATTCTGTTTAGAACTTAGGTAAACAACCAAGCCCAGCAGCATTAACTCATTGTTCTTGAGGAATGGGATGCTCCATCAGAGTACGCCAGAAGAAGCAGCACTGCATGGTGTATTAGTCAGGGTTCTCTAGAGAAACAGAACTAACAGGGGATATCTATAAATATGAGATTTATAAAAGTGTCTTATGTAACTGTGGGGATGCAGGAGTTCAAAATCTGTAGGGCAGGGCATGAGGCTGGCAACTCCAATGAAGGATCTCAGTGAACTCCACAGGAGATGCTGGCTGGCTGAAGAAGTGAAAATTCTCTTTTCCCTTAAAAGTCTTCAACAGATTGGATCAAATTCAACAGATTGGATTCTCTTGTTTGTGGAAGACACACCCTTAGTTGAACATAGATGTAATCAGCCACAGATGCAATCAACTGACTGATGTTTTAATAAACCAGCCTTCTGATTTATCACCCAGCCACAAAATATCCTTGCTGTATTGGTTAGGCCAGTGCTTACCTAACCAGACAATTGGAAACCATCACTTGGACAAGTTGACACCTGAACCTAACCATCACATGTGGCAAAAAGATTTTGAGCAAGATCATTCCATACACTCCATCCAAACTGTGAGAAATCTCATAGTTGTTATGTGGTTGAATTTTCTTATAGGGAAAATAAGACCATTAACTTAGAATTTTTAGAGCTCTATAAATGGCCTAATAAATTTTCTAATACCTGTGTTCTATTGTGTAAAATATAATGTCCTCTTCCTGGCTTTAAAACCCCTCTGAAATCTGGTACCATAAAAATCTAGTTTTTTACCCCATAGCTCTCTAATGTTATACTCTAGTCAGGCTGAATACTGGCTCATGAATCTTTGCTGCCCCCTGACTGACATCCTCACTCATGTTTTCCTTTCATGGGATGCTCTCAACTTTGTACTTGCTGTTCTAGTCATTCTTCAAGTCCCATCTCATATTTGACTTCCTTTCTTGAAAACTAGTATAGACCATCTAAAGTTCATTTATCTATTTTTCTACCTATTCTCATCTAGGTCTCTCTTTTCTCAATTATATCAGATTGTTAGAAAGGATCGTTGCATCAGCTAAGGACCTTTACCTCTGATTTTTAAAATCAATGATTCTAAGTCTATAAAATATGTGGTCCTATCTTCACAATTTATTATGCTCCTGTATTGTCCATTTTAGTTTCATGTTTACTAATTTTGACACTCTAGATGGTTATAAGATACCATAGTTTTATTTATTATTTTACTACATAGTGAATACTTAATAATAATTTTAATTTGCCATTTTTGATGGAAATGTTTAAAATTTTAAAGTTGAAACTTGGGACAATGACTTGATCTGATAACTGAATAAAAAATACTTACCTTTTAAGCACCAGAACTTTTTATAGAATGTTAACTCTTCTGGGAAAAGTCTTTTTTAAAAAAGGATTTTGCTTTTGCCTTGTTCAACTGAATAGACTAAATATATTGTAAAAAACTTTTGGTGACATGGAATTGATATTATAAACACATATTCTTTCTTTCAATAGACATAAAATATGCATACTACTCATTAGCCAGTGTTCTAGGAACTGGGGATGGAAGTATGAAAAAGATGTAAAGACTTCCACTCAAGTTGTTGACAGTCTAGTGGAGAATCGGACTTTAAGACTTAAAGTACAGTGTGATAAGTGCTAGACAGGAGGTTTGTATAAGCACTGTGAAGGTGTGGCAGAGACTAACTCTGCCTATGGGACATTAATTGGAAATATTTTCTAAAGGGAGTAATGTTTGAACTAAGAGTTTGAAGAATCATTAGTTCTCCAAGCAGACAAGATAATGGAAAAGACATTGGAGGCAAAAGGAATCTGCTTATGCATCAAAGTGTAAAGATTATGGTATTTTTATGCAAATCAATATGATTTTGTAGAGGGTAGCTCCAGGATATGATATAGAACAGATATTCTCAGATGAGATCTGTATTTGCCATTTGAAAGAGTCTAGATTTCAATATTTAGAACAGTGGTTTTGTAATTAGTTTCTGTCATGCTCTTTTAGGGGTGTCACAGTGGAGTGGAGAAGAGGGGAGGGGGTTGAGTTCCTGTTCCTCCCCTTCACCTGCAACCAGAGAAGCTCCACATTGATCTCTTACTACTTAAGCAACCAGTGTAAGATTTCTTTAATAAAGGGCCTCAGAGCTAAAAAAAACAAAACAAAAGGATGTTGTGAAACATTAAGTTAGTCAGTAGGGAGGCATGGATAATTTGTAGGTTGAGTAGTAATATGATAATATTCAAATATTGAAAACATTACTTTGAGATCAAAGAAACAAAGCTACAGGGGAGGGGATAGGGCAAGCAAAGGCAAAGAATTGAAAAAGAATGCAGACAAGGTTGTAGGAAAGGTGTTGCCAGCAGAAGGGACTTCTTATACATCAAATTGTAGCAGAATATGGTATGTTTGTGTAAGGTCAATACAGTTTTGTATTTGGAATATAGTCCATTAGAAAAGTTAAAAGTTCAGCAAGACTGTAATAGTTTGGATTTTTACCTGGGGGCAATGATGTACCACTGATCTGTTTTAAGTAATGACTTTACTAGATTTTTGCATTTTGGGGAAGACATATTCTGAGGTGAGCATGGGGAAGGGATAGGCGGGGAGCTGAATTAAAGGGAAGATGGCTCATTAGGAGGCTTTTGCAATAATGCAAGGAAAGGATGATGCTGGCCTGAATAATAGGGCGTAGCAGTGGAGATAGTAAGAAATGGACAGGTTCAGGATATAGCCTTTGGTATAAGAGTGGGGAGAATCAAGAACAATAACCCAGGTTTCCATTTTGAGTACCTTACAATCTAGGTTTTATTAAAAATTCTTATCTAGGCTTTGTTGATAGAAATAAGATAGCAATTTAAATGTAAACTTCAAAGTACATGTTAACTGGTAGAATTATCAGTATGTCTGATTAAGTATTAAGCCCAGAAAGATATTATTTTTGTGAACATTTTCTTTTAATGGCTTTCAAGAAATGTTTCTAGTGAAGGAGAACAGCTCCTGAATACTTGAAGGCTGTTAATGATAGATTTAGCTTTTGTTTTGAATATATTTTCTTGCTATGCAGATATGTAATTAGGTTGATGACAGTTCAAGGAATATTTGAAAAAGCAGAAGTTCTCATTGATGGGTACATCACTGCAACCCAGTAGTTGTGTTGTAAATCTGTTTCTCCCAATAACTTCCATCATACCACTGAAAATGTATTTTAAAGAATAAAGACCCTCACTAAGCTGGTTTAAAAACTTGGTAAGAGTGAATTAAAAGGTTGGTATTCCTATTAAACTTGCCAACTGGTCCTTGTGTTCTCAACCTTCAAACTTATTTTACTTGGCAGCTACTGGCAGTACTTTTCTGATTTTATTGGTTGACCTATACTGGTAATCGTTTTATTATCCGAGCAAAACATTTTTCTCTCTTGTCTGGAAAATCTCCTGATTCAACAGGAGAACTTTATTTTTGAATTTGAAATTGCTCATTATATTGAGCTACATTGTTATACTTTAATACTAGTTGCTACCATAAAACACATAAAATACTCAATTAAAAAAACTTCTTAAATCCAAGGTTTTAGATTATGTAAAACACATCTTTTATTATTTCTGTAAATTCCGAATTTTGTACATGGATATTTGTATTAGTTAGGGTTCTCTAGAGAAACAGAATCAACAGGAAATACAAAATTTATAAAAGTGTCTCACGTAACCATGGAAACATAGAGTCCAAAATCTGTAGGGCAGGCTGTGAAGCTGACGATTCCAGTGGAGGGTTTGGATGAACTCCACAGAAGAGACTCACTGGCGGAAGCAAGAAGAGAGCCTGTCTCTTCTGAATCCTCCTTAAAAAGCTCCCAGTGATTAGATTAAGCATCACTCATTAAAGAAGACACTCCCCTTGGCTGATTACAAATGGAATCAACTGTGGATATAGCCGACATGATCGTGATTTAATTCTATGAAATGTCCTCATTGCAAAAGACAGGCCAGCAGTTGCCCAACCAGACAAATAGGTACCACTACCTGGCCAAGTTGACACATAAACCTGACCATGACAATATTTGTGTAATTGTGCATTGCTAAAATTTTGTCATAAGCATGGAAATTTAACCTTATACCTTGTTTTCTATTTTTAAAGGGCAAAAATTGGGCAAGATCAACTCTTTGATTAAGTCAATATTTAATATAAGTAGCCAATAAGTCTTCATAGGGCTGGGGAAAGAAGAGAAAAACTGTAGTTCAGAATTAGTTACTTTATGTTAGAGTAGCAAAAATAATACAAAACAAAACAAAAGTTTAGTGTTAATTTAGTGACCTACATTATAACTGATATAATATGTCTGTATCACAAATTATTATTCTTAGAAAAATCATGAAGTATAGTTTCATCCTTCCCTAGAAAATTTATTAATTTGAGATTTCAAAAAACTTTAATATCTTACCACATTAAACAGGATCAGGTTGGCTTCATTTTTCTGTTAGTTCAGAAAAATATGTAGGTAACTTTCTAACTTGGAGTTTATGAAAATTAAATCTATTAAAGGGAAATGAATAGTTAATTTGAATTGAGAAAGGACTTTATTTCTATGAACTATGCCCACTTTATCTTTTAGAGTAAGAATATTACATAAAATGTATAAGAACATCTTAATCTTTCAGGGTAATTTATTTAAAATATAAGTGTTAGCCACATTTCCCTGTTCCTAGTTAATAAATGACAGGCAAAAAATACTAGTAAATAACAAAAAAAGGACCATGTAAGACTTACCTCTAGTATTTGCTTTAATGTGTCAAGAATATATTTGTCTTTTAATTAATTTTAAACCTGTATCCCTAAAGTTCTAATATTCCGTAAAAACATTTGAGCATAATATGTAATTGTAAAAAGGACCACATTGAGTTATAGCTGAAATCCTCATATTTAATAAAATAAGGCATAGATGACACTGTTGAAAGTATTCTTTTTTAAAACAGAAAACCAAAAGTTTAAAAAAACATTCTGAGGTGTGCTTCCCAGAGAAAAGGCCAGGTCATTTTCATTTAATTTCCAGGAATTATGTGCAGGGATGTAATGCCTTTTAAAAAAATATTTCTTAAGCTCACGTAAAGTGTGTTAAATTCATTGAGTTAGTTTCTAATTTATTGGCTCTTAATCCCACAGATTCGCAAAATCAGTTTTACACTAAGCTAGAACCTATGGTGAAGGATTGATAGAGCTCATACAATAATAGCAATATGTACATGGCAAACATAGAAGTTCTAAATGGAATGTGTGATATGATGGTCTGACAGGTGTCACAGATTAGAAACCACTTATCTAATTATGTTCATTACTTAAAAATGAGTAAAATATTATTTGTCTTTTGTTTCTGAATATTTCTTTGAAAGCAGCCTTTGAGTGCTATTTCTCAGAACCTCAGTAGTAACATACATATGGCATAAAAACATTTTTTAAAATGCCACAAAATGTATTTTGAGTATGCACTATGAAAATATTCTTTCAGATTATTTTGTGCATATTCTACCCACTAATTTTAATTCCCTAAGAAACCCAGAGATGGAGCCAAGAGAGAAGGAATGGCCGTAATTGGGACTGGAGAAACCCAACTGATGAACTTTTCTTTTTAAGTATATAATTTTGTCTGTGTGTGATGCATGTGTTTGTTCCTAATGCCATTCCAAAGTCATACTTTTCTTGCTGTGAGATTCTGGAAAACTTTGTTTAGATATATAGTTTGCCTTACCTTTTTCTGTTAAGGCATGCTTGATTTAAATGTAAAACACCAGAAATTAATAATATTAAGATAAAGTTGTAGAGCTGTTTATAATTTGCAAAGTCCTTTCACATATATTACCACATTTAATCCTCACAGTAGATGAACTGAGGTAAATGGGATACTGTCTGTGCGTCTGGAGACCCAGGTTCAAATCTCAGTTCTATACACCAGGCATACAGGTTTGGGCGAGTCATTTAATTCAAGTGTACCACAGTTTGCTCATGTGTAAAATGAGTTGATTGGACAAAGTGATTTCCAAATATGGGTCTTCAAGTTGGCTGAGGAGCTTTAAAAAAAAAAAAAAAAAAAAACAGATTCCCAGGCCCTACCCTAGATCTACTAATTTAGAAATTCCAAGGGTGGTATCTGGGAATATATAATCTATTTTTTCTTAAGAGCTCATTAGGTAATTCTGACGTATGGCCAGGTAATGGAATCTCTGTACCAGGTGATCTCTCTCTCTCTCTCTCTCTCTTTTTAAAAAATTTTTAAATATATATACAAAAATGCAATAAATTTCAAAGTATACTTTGACAAGTAATTATAGAACAGATTTCAAAGTTTGGTGTGTGTTACATTTCTACAATTTCAGATTTTTCCTTCTAGTTATTCCAAGACACTGAAGACTAAAAAGAAATATCAATATAATGATTCAGTAGTCATACTCATTTGTTAAATCTTAACTTCTCTGTTATAACTCCTTCTGCTCCTGTGGACCTTCTTTCAGTCTTTAGAGATATTTGGGTTATGCCCATTGTAACTTTTTTCATATTGAAAAAGGGTATCGATAATATGGGGTAGGGGGATGAAATTGGTTGTTCTCGGAGAGATGGGTACCTCTGGGTTTCAGGACCTAAGTCTGACGTAGGAACCATCTGAAGGTTTAAGGTCTCTGAAAAGTAAACATAGTGCGTGCAACTTTTGTAGGATCTCAGATAGAGCCCTGTGCCAGGTTGTCTTAAGAATTCTTCCTACTCTTCAATTCTGTTATTTTAAGAGTTATTCAGTTATTACCTTATGAGAAAAATGAGGCTTGAGCGTTTAAGTAACACCAGCAATTGCATGATTAATGAGTAATGAATCACTCTAAGTTTATATTTCAGATAGTATTCTTAATTTTGGTGGGGTTTGTGCTCCCTGAATTTTCTAGAAATTTGTCATAAAGTATACTTAGAGGAAACATGGTTATTTAGAGGAAACATGGTTATTTAGATTATGTGAGTACAAGAGGGAAAGAATGTGTGTAACTTCTGTTAAATTTTCTTTTTTCTTTTTCTTCGATTTCTGCTCTTTATTATTTCCTTCTAATTGTTTGGGTTTATATTGCTCTTCTTTTTAAGCTTCTTTAAGTTGACTTTTGACTCATCTATGTTATACCTTTCCTCTTTTCTAGTATATTATTCAAAGCTATAAACTTCTCTATAAGGAATACTTAACTGCATCCCACAGACTTTGAAATGATATACTTTCATCATCAATCAGTTCCAAACATTTTTTCATTTCTCTTGTGGTATCTTCTCTGATTGATGAGTTATTTAGTAATGTATTATGTAATTCCCAATATTTTGATGTGTTCTATTATTACTGAATTCCATTTTTGTCAGAGAATATTCTCTGTAGGATTTCAGTTTTTTACTAAGCCTTGTTTATGGTCTTGCCTGTAGTCTTTTGTAGTGAATGTACTAGACATACTTGAAAAGATTATGTGTTTTACAGTTGTTGTGGTGTTCTACAAATGTTGATTACGTCAAGGTGGTTCATATTGTATCTGAAATTTCTGAGTTTTGTGTTTATCTATCAATTACTGAGAGAGGGGTGTTAAAATTGTGCCCCATGTATATTAAAACTCTGCTCTTGAGCACATGCTTAGGTATGATTGTTATGTTTGCCTGATAAATTGACCCTTTTATTATTATGAAATGCCCCTCCTTATCTATGGTAATACTGCTTGTCTTGAAGTCTACTTTGATGTTTGTATACCCCCTTCTGCTTTCTTATGCTTACTGTTTGTTCCCATGATATATATTCTCTCATGCTTTTACTTTCTCATCCTTTGCCTTATAAATTTTAGAATCGGTTTATCTATAGCCACAAAAATCCTGGCTGAGATTTTATTTTTGTTTGAGAAGTTGTGATTTTACAAAACAATCATGCATAACATACAGGATTCTCCATGCCTCTCTATTAGTAACACCTGGTATTGTTGTAGTACATCTATTATAATTGATGAAATCGCATTTTTATAATTGTACTAATTATACTTTTAACTATAGTCTGTGGTTTAACTTAGGGTTCACGGTTTGTGGAGTATAGTTTCATATGCTTTTTTAAAAAAAATATTCTATTACATATATTACTTAACATTTCCCCTTTTAAGCAATTAAAATATATATTTCAGTGCTGTTAATTATGTTCACAATGTCGTGTATCATCCCCACCATCCAAAACAAAAACATTTCCATCGTTACAGTAGGAACTCTGTATATTTTAAGCAGCAGCTGCACTATTTTACATTGCTACTAGCAATGAATTAGTGTTCCTATTGCTTTGCGTCCTTTCCAAAATTTGTAATTTTCTGTTTTTGTTTTTTTTAGTGGTAGCCATTCTAATGGATGTGAAACAATATCTCTTTGAGGTTTTGATTTACATTTCCCTGATGGCTAATGATGTTCAGCACCTTATCACATCCTTTTTGGTTATTTATATATTTTCTTTGGAGAAATGTCTATTCAAGTCTTTTGCCCATTTTAGAATTGGGTTGTTTGTCTTTTTATTGTTAAATTGAAGACTTTCTTTATAGATTCTGGATATTAAAACTTTAACAGATATGTTTTCAAGGCTCATCCAGATATGTTATATTATGTATCAAATCTCCATGCCTTTTTATTGACAGATAATATCCTATTATATGGATATACTACATTTCTTTGTCTATTCATCAATTGATGGACCTTTGGGTTATTTTTGGCTGTTTTGAATAATGCCGCTATAAATATTTTAGTACAGTTTTTTTTCTGTATACATGTGTTTTCATTTATTTTGATTGTATCTAGGGGTCAAATTTTTGGGTCATATAGTAACTCTATGTTTACCATTTTGAGGAACTGCAAAACTATTTTTTTTAATGCACACTTTTACAAAATCATATTAAAATCAGGCAATGATCTGACAATAAAAAGCCTGCTTGGGATACTGTTAAACTTTATGTACAGAATGTTAAAGCCTTAGAACTAAAGTTTTCCCCAGAAAAAAGTAAGTGGAAACATAAGCTGCTTTTCAGACTTGATATTTGCTGCTTTGAAAGATGATTCATAGTAAATTTAAAAAAAAAACAAAACACTTTAGGACTCATGAATCACTTTTATTTTGGTATGCATCTACATTTTAGCCTCTAGTGGTCCTTAACAGAAAAGTGAGAAAACTCAGCAATTTGTCAGGAAGTCACACTCACTAGCTTTCAGCAATCTGCTGTGAACTTAAAATTTTTTCTTAATCCCTTCTGAGAATTGTGATAGTAGCATCAAAACCAAAGTGTGCACCAAATTCAAGGTTCTTTTTGTTCCCATTGTCAGATTCCAAAGTATACCCAAATGGATTGCAAGGATGACCAAATAAGAGCCCTATTTGTTTGTTAAGAGGTTGTGTGTAGATTTCTTAATGGCGAGGGTGTATTTATTGTTTTCTTTCTCTTGGGAACAAAGAAATTATCTAAAATTGAGAGTATTGATGGACTGTGGATTTGGGCCCTCTACATAATGCCAAATGAATGCAGGTGGCTGAAGAATGCACTGACAGAGAAGTAGATTGGTGAACTATGGTGTATACTTATGAACAAAGGTTGTGCAGTTACAAAAAGGAACAATGTCTTGAGGCATGCAATGATGTGAATGAACATGTGGGACATTTGGTGAGAAAGAATAAGCCAGAAACAAAAGAACAAGAATAGTATGGTCACCTTTAGAAAATGCCTTTAATAAAACAGAAGCCTAGATTGTCAGCTTTTAGAGCAGACACATTAAGTCTGGAGTGGTGATTATTATTTCTGGATTTTGAGAGGCTGGTTTGTATAAATAACCTGGTATTTAGAGATAACAATAAAGCCGAACAGGTTGGGGTCTAAAGCAATTCAGAGTATAGAGGTAAGGAGGACAGTGTCTCTATTTTAGAAACACACATACTCTTTGAGACTATTGGAAGAAAGGTTTATTTGGTCTGAAATGAAATTTTCTGTGCTGCATAATCTAATTCAACCTATCTGTATAGCTCATTTGAACCTCTGAAGCACAGGGAGCACAGAATAAGAAAAAGGTCCTTTAATCCTGCATAAAATTATTGTAATACCTGGATATATCCTAGAGTATATTAAGCAGATAATCAAACAGTATTGGCAAAGTCCCCTGAGGGATGGGAGAAAGAATATGGAAGTATTAAACCTTACCATCAGGGAATCCCCTGATACTGTGTCAAACTTTAGGGACACCCAAATCAATAGGCTATACCCTCGATCATGAGGCTTACTCTTGTGAAGCTTATGTAGGTAGCAGAGAAACTTAGACTACCTCTAGGCATGCCCAAGAGTTAGCTCTGGAGGACCTCTGTTGTTGCTCAGATGTGGCCTCAGTGTTCTAAGCCCAGCTCTGCAAGTGAAATCATTGCCTTCCCCCCTATGTGGGACATGACATCCAGGGGTGAAAGTCTCCCCGGTGACGTGGGAGATGACTCCCAGGGATGAATCCAGACCTGGCACTGAGGGATCAACAATTCCATCCTGACCAAAAGGGGTAAAAAAAAAGTGTAATTAATAAAGTATCAGTGGCAGAGAAAGTTCAAATAGAGTTGAGAGGCTACTCTGGAAGTTGCTCTTATGCAAGCTTCAGTTAGACCTTGCTACCTATCATAACCTTCCAACCCCTAACCAGGACCGTTCCAGCCAATCCTAAAGAACACCTAAGGCGATATATAAGATTCCACAAGGGTTCCATGCACTAGAGTAACTTTCCAGAAACCTACAATCTCCAGATGGGTCCCTGGTCCAGAAAAGTCCTGAAACCTAGCCTAGTCTCTCGAGAACATCAGTTAGTTCCATCTCTCTACCCCATATTAGTGACAGACCCTTCGAATATGAAAAATTTAGAATGGCCGCAACCCAAACACCCCTAAAGAGAGGGATGGAAAGATCAAGGGTGATGGTAGAGTTATACAGAGAAGATAGGATTTAACAAGTGAATATAAATGCTGAATCATTAAATTGATATCCCTTTTAGTCTGCAGTATTTTAGAGCAGCTAGAAGTAAAAACCTAAAATTTTGAAATTGTAACCCATGTCAAACTCAGAAATATGTTCTACAACTAATTGTGGTGCTGTGCTTTGAAATTTGTAACTTTTTTGTATATATGTTATTTTTCACAAAAAAAAAAGAAGGAAAAAAGTTGATTGCAATGAGAAAAAAATATTTAAGTGCTCTATCCTCCTATATTCTGGAGCAGCTAGGAGGAAAAATATGAGGATCGTATGGTAGCCCATGACAAACTCTGGGATCTGTCTTATAACTGCTTGTTGAAGAGTGCTTTGAAAAGTATTGCTTTTTTAATTGTTTGTTTTGTATATATGTTACACTATACATTAAAAAAAATGAAAAAAGAAAAAAGAAAATGACAGTAAGTCTGTTCAACACATATTGCCAGATATTTTCCAGGAGGATTGCACCCCATTACTACTGTCACCTACCACGGGCACACCCATCCCTGGGGGTCATCATGCTACAAATGATTAATTTATCTGATAGGCAAAAACATTTAATTTTTTTCTAGTGTAACTTATTGTTAAAATTGTAATAAAAATGTACTAGAAAGTTCAAGAAAAAAGTAATTACAGGAAAAGAAAACAATTCATTTGGAGGGATTATTTGTGTTTATGAGTATCTTCATGTGGCCTTTCTTCAAGTTTAGCCACCAAGCACTTTGAAAGCTGACAGATCTGAGTAACCCTCATGACCATTCTTCTTACCATATCAAAACCTGAGCTAAAAAAAATGCATCAGCTAGTGATGACAGCAGAGGATGGCAGGGTTAAGGACCCAATTTTCATTTCCCAAGGTGGTGGACAGTAAAGAAATGTGGTTCCAAAACTAAATTAGGGAGATCAGAGACTCTTCCCACTCTTACCTTATAGCTTCTGTCCAAAGTAAGGAAGTTTCATGAAGGGTGTTGGGTAGTGTATTAGTTAGGGTTCTCTAGAGAAGCAGAATCAACAGGAAACACTCGCAAATATAAAATTTATGAAAGTGTCTCACATGACCGTGGGAACGCAGAGTCCAAAATCCACAGGGCAGACTGTGAAGCCGATGAATCCAATGGAGGGTCTGGATGAACTCCACAGGAGAGGCTTGCCAAACGAAGCAGGAAGAGTGCCTGTCTCTTCTGAATCCTCCTTAAAAGGCTTCCAGTGATTAGATTAAGCATCACTCATTGCAGAAGACACTCCCCTTTGGCTGATTACCAATGGAATCAGCGTGGATGCAGCTGACATGATCATGATTTAATTCTATGAAATGTCCTCATTGCAACAGACAAGTCAGCACTTGCCCAGCCAGACAAACAGATACCACCACTTGGCCAAGTTGACACATGAACCTGACCATGTCAGTCCACCCCTTGTCAACTTGGCAGCTATACATACCACCTTAAACCATACCTAATTTCTAAATAATAAACAATAAAACACACATTTTTTCTTTCACCTAACAATACTCTACTGTCCTGTATATAACTGGAAACACATTAAATCTCTCCAGAATAGGGCGTAATCCTTGGGTAGTATTCATTCTTAAACTTGATATCTTACAACTTAAATAGTATAACATGAACAAAACAGCGTTATAGTCCTCGTTTCTGTAACTGATCATATGGCCATAGTTCATATTTATCACTACCTTCTTCCACTATCCATTCCATGTTCCCTTTGCCCTCAGCAAACACTTCAGCTGGCCGTGGTTCTTTGCCTGGTGGGGTGACCCAAACCTTCATTCCTGAAGTTTCAGAGCCATTGGTAGTCCTTCCCGGATTGGGTTGTTGCAGTTTTCCATTGATTTTAATCACAGGGCATGGTAGTACCAAAAGACACCCTAGAAGGTCTCCTATGTTCCAAGAAAACTCCTCTTTACATCCATTATGTAGTTGCAGTCCTACTTCCCCCTGATAGGGTCATTCACCCCAGACAATAATGTAATCCCCTTCTTGGCTTGTTGATCCAGTGGCATAAGTAACCCAAAGTGACCAGGTGACAGTCAGATTCCAGATCAATGGAATCATTGTTGTTTCTCTTGATGGAAGCACTCCCCATTTTGGAACTAAAACCTGTAGACCAGCAGAGCTCAGGGTCACAGGGACAGGAAGCAAAAATTTTCCTAGTGGATCACTAGGGGAAATAGTGAGTGGTACCACTCCCATTTCCGCTCCTTGGTTCCTGGACCCATGGATCCTGGCTATGGAAGAAACAGCACCATACAGCAGACGCTGATTCAGAGCATATACAGCTTCCTGGAGAACATTACCCCAGCCTTTCAAGGTATTGCCACCTAGTTGGCACCCTAATTGAGTTTTCAAAAGGCCATTCCACCGTTCTATCAATTCAGCTGCTTCTGGATAATGGGGAACATGGTAAGACCAGAGAATTCCATGAGCATGTGCCCATTCCTGCACTTCATTTGCTGTAAAATGTGTTCCTTGATCAGAAGCAATGCTATGTGGAATACTGTGACGATGGATAAAGCATTCTGTAAGCCCACGGGTAGTAGTTTTGGCAGAAGCATTGCGTGCAAAGAAAGCAAACCCATCTCCAGAGTATGTGTCTATTCCAGTTAGAACAAATAGCTGCCCCTTCCATGAAGGAAGTGGTTCAATGTAATCAACCTGCCACCATGTAGCTGGCTGGTCACCTCGGGGTATGGTGCCAAATTGGGGGCTGAGTGTGGGTCTCTGCTGCTGGCAGATTGGGCACTCAGTAGTGGCTGTAGCCAAGTCACCCTTGGTGAGTGGAAGTCCATGTTGCTGAGCCCATGCATAACCTCCATCCCTGTCACCATGACCGCTTTGTTCATGAGCCCATCGGGCAATGACAGGAGTTGCTGGGGAAAGAGGCTGGCTGGTATCCACAGAACGGGTCATCTTATCCACTTGATTATTAAAACTTTCCTCTGCTGAAGTCACCCTCTGGTGCGCATTCACATGGGACACAAATATGTTCATGTTTTTAGCCCACTCAGAAAGGTCTATCCACATACTTCTTCGCCAGACCTCTTTGTCACCAATTTTCCAATTATGGTCTTTCCAAGTCCCTGACCATCCAGCCAAACCATTAGCAACATCCCACGAGTCAGTATATAAACGCATCTCTGGCCAGTTTTCCTTCCAAGCAGAATGAACATCCAGGTGCACAGTTTGAAGTTCTGCCACAAACTGGGAGATTTTCCCCTCACTTCTGTCCTTCAAGCATACCCCAGAAAGGGGTTGTCGTGCTGCAGCTGTCCACTTTCAGGTGGTACCTACATATTGTGCTGAAACATCTGTAAACCAGGCCCGAGTTTTCTCTTCCTCAGTCAATTCACTGTAAGGAACTCCCCAAGTGGCCATAACTCTGGTCTGGGAAAGAGAAGGTAATGTGGCAGGAGTGGAGACCGTGGGCATTTGGGCCATTTCTTCATGTAACCTACTTGTGCCTTCAGGACCCTCTCTGGCTCTATCTCGTTTATAGCATTTCCATTTTACAATAGAGTGCTGCTGCGCATGCCCAACTTTATGGCTTGGTGGGTCAGACAATACCCAGCTCATGATAGGCAACTCAGGTCTCATGGTAACTTGATGGCCCATGGTTAAGCAAGTGTTCAATCTGTACTAAGGCCCAGTAGCAGGCCAAAAGCTGTTTCTCAAAAGGAGAGTAGTTATCTGCAGCAGATGGTAAGGCTTTGCTCCAAAATCCTAAGGGTCTGCGTTGTGCTTCTCCTATAGGGGTCTGCCAAAGGCTCGGGACAACATCTCTATTTGCCGCTGATACTTCCAAGCCATTTGCTTCAGGGTCTTCATTTGCAGTTTCATTTGGTGAAACAGGATTAATCACTCTAGGGCTAATCCCTTAGGAAGAGGTTAGGTGGCCAACTCCTCAAGGCAGGTTGGAGGTGGGGCAGTTATGTCCTCAAGGCAAGCTATTACAGGATTATCTAGAGAAGATTTAGCATGACCTGGGGTTTCAACCTCACCCCCAACATCATTATCAATCCATATGTCACCATCCCATTTTTCTGGGTCCCACTCCTTTCCAAAAAATGCCCTCACTTTAATGGCAGACACCATGCAACACTGAGATTTCAGTTTACGTTATAAAGTTGCTACTCTAACAATGATATTCTAAGTCTGATTTTCAAAGATCTCAAGTCTACGGCTACAGGAAATAAGATTTTCCTTCAGGATACTCATAGAAACGTCTACATCTGTCAGATGGCACTTAAGCTTCTCATTTGAAGCCATAAATAAGTCCATCCCTTTCACACCTTAATGTAGCCAGTGTATCTAACAACAACCAGCCAACATCTCTATACCTCTTATTTCCACAAAACTCTGTAAAGGTGTCAAAAACATTATCCCCAAGAACCTGGCTTTGTACAAGTGAAGCATCAGGAGAATCAAATGGTGATATTTTGACTATCGCTTTTGCCAACTCACTGCATGGATTGGGAGTGTCATTCTGATAATGGGAATCAGAGTCCTTAGTGCCTTTGGGTCCAGTCAGAGTAGAAAACCATTTGTAAAAACCCATTTTTAAGATTTTGTTTCTTAAGAACCACTCCTGGTACCAAGATGTATTAGGGTTCTCTAGAGAAACAGAAGCAATAGGAAACACTCACAAATATAAAATTTATAAAAGTGTCTCATGTGACTGCAGGAATGCAGAGTCCAAAATCCACAGGGCAGGCTGTGAAGCTGACTATTCTGTTGGAGGGTCTGTACGAACTCCACTGGAGAGGCTCGCCAACCGAAGCAGGAAGAGCACCTTTCTCTTCTGAATTCTCCTTAAAAGGCTTTCAGTAATTAGATTAAGCATCACTCATTGCAGAAGACATTCCCCTTTGGCTGATTACAAATGAAATCAGCTGTGGATGTAGCTGACATGATCATGATTTAATTCTATGACGTGTCCTCATTGCAATAGACAAGCCAGCACTTGCTCAACTAGACAAGTAGTTACCACCACTTGGCTGAGTTGACACATGAACCTGACCATGACAGGTAGTGATGGTGCAGTAAGGGACTTCAGGAAGAGGAAGGGAAAAACAGCATCTCCCAATAAAAGGGTGGGGGAGATATGAGGAAAGCCCTGAAAGAATTCCTCACCAAAGGCCAATTTCAGAGAGGAGCAGAGGGGATTAAAATCTCTTCTTCAGCCAAAGGTGGTAGTGGGGAGTAGGGAAAGAATGATGGTTTGGAACAGAGTAGTCATTTAAGACAGAAAAAAGAAAGGGGGGGGGGGGTAAAAGCAGTAGCACAAACAGACATTTGCATATTGATGTTCATAGCAGCACTATTCACAATTGCCAAAAGATGGAAAAAATCCAAATGCCCATCAATAGACGAGTGGATAACAAAATGTGGTATATACATACAATGGATGTATGTATTATGCAGCAGTAAGATGAAATGATCTGAAGCATATGACAAGATGGATGAGCCTTAAGGACATAATGTTGAGTGAAATAAGCCAGACACAAAAGGATAGATACTTTATGACTCCACTTATAATAATGATGAAAGGTGATGGTAGAGTTATGCAGAGAAGGTACTGTTTAACAAATGAATATGATTGCTGAATCATTGAATTGATATTTCTTTTAGTCTCTGGTATATGAGAGCTGCTAGAAGTAAAAACTTAAAATTGTGGAATTGTAACCCATACCAATCTCTGATCTGTTCTACAACTAATTGTTGTGATATGCTTTGAAATGTATTGCTTTTTTGTATGTATGTTATTTTTCAAAAAAAAGAGAAAAGAAAGTGGGGGTTTGCAGATGAAGCACCCACACATACCCAGCAGTAGTCCCACAGGCTACAACCTGAAATCTTCATATTTTCTAATAAGGAGCCCCAATCTGGAGGGAAAGAAGGAAGGAGCAAGACAGGGGGAGGAGAAGAAGGAGAAAGCAGAGACCCTAGCCCAGTATTCAGCTGCAAGGTTTGTGTAATGTGTCTTTTCACAATTGAGTTAGATGTGCCCCACCGATTATGATGGAAACTAACAAATATACTTTCTAGATCCCAGGAGTTAAACTACATGTACAGTGGTTACACTTGACAGTGTGATTTGTTATAACACAACTTATATATTTCAAATGGACAAAAAGTTAGTATCATTTACTGTATGTTAAGATAAAATGCCTTTGAATGTGCACTTCCTTTCCTGTACTTTGAGGTCTACAAGATGTGTCTAGAAAATTTACTACTGTGGAAAATGAAGACTGCTTAGATTGAATGGGAGTAGGGGAGAGCCTGTGGTTTTTCTTTTTGATTAATTGCTATAACACTGTCCTTCAAGTGGCTGAGGGAGTTTCGTATTTTCTTTAGACATCATTAGACGTCAAAGCTCTTACAGGACAACTTTGATGCTATATGAATTCTGCCATTTCGACACTGATATGGCTCTTGGTTCCACCAATCCATTAGAACTGGTCACTCCGTTCATATTAATTTTTGTTATGATTCTTACCAAGGAGGGTGTTTCTAGATATTTAGGTCCACACTCTGTTTTAAGGCTATATGTTTGGTTTTCATAAATTGTTTTTGGGGGCCCAATTATCATCCCTGTCCATCTTGTGTCATGTCTTCATCATCTTCTAGAAACTAGCTAACTGTGCCATTTTCTACTCCTTTCTGGCCTTCTTTTTTTTTTTTTTAACTTTTGTTTATTAATTTAAAAAAAATTAACAAACAAAACATTTAAATATCATTCCATTCTACATATACAATCAGTAATTCTTAATATCATCACATAGTTGCATATTTATCATTTAGTACATTTGCATCAATTTAGAAAAAGAAATAAAAAGACAATAGAAAAAGAAATAAAATGATAATAGAGAAAAAAAAAAACTATACGTACCATACCCCTTACCCCTCGCTTTCATTTACCACTATTTCAAACTGAATTTATTTTAACATTTGTTCCCCCTATTATTTATTTTTATTCCATATGTTCTACTCTTCTATTGATATAGTAGCTAAAAGGAGCATCAGACATAAGGTTTTCACATTCACAGAGTCTCATTGTGAAAGCTATATCATTGTTCAATCATCATCAAGAAACATGGCTACTGGAACACAGCACTACATTTTCAGGCAATTCCCTCCAGCCTCTCCAATACATTTTGAACAACAAGGTGATATCTACTTAATGCGTAAGAATAACCTCCAGGATAACCTCTCGACTCTGTTTGGAATCTCTCAGCCATTGACACTTTGTCTCATTTTACTCTTCCCCTTTTTGGTTGAGAAGGTTCTCTCAATCCCTTGATGTTAATTCTCAGCTCATTCTAGGGTTTTTCTCAGTCCTTTGATGCTGAGTCTCAGCTCATTCCAGGATCTTTGTCCCACGTTGCCAGGAAGGTCCACACCCCTGGGAGTCATGTCCCACACAGAGAGGGGGAGGGTGGTGAGACTGCTCATTATATTGGCTGGAGAGAGAGGCCACATCTGAGCAACAAAAGAGGCTCTCTTGGGGGTGACTCTTAGGCCTAAATTTTACGTAGACTTGACCTATCCTTTGTGGGGTTAAGTTTCATATGAACAAACACCAAGACTGGGGGCTCAGCCTATAGCTTTGGTTGTCCACACTGCTTGTGAGAATATCAGGAATTCAACTTGGGGAAGTTGAATTTCTCCCCACTCTCACCATTCCCTGAAGGGGCTTGCAAATACTTTTCCGGTCACTGATCAAATCATTCTGGGATTCATCGCGGGATCACTCTGGACAAGCCAACAAAATCTCATGTGCTACCTGAGATTCCAAGTACTTATGACATTCAATCAAACTATCTACCTGAGTTATATTAGGAAATGCTCTAGTCAAAATCTAAATTTTGTAACAAACCTTTTTTGGTTTAGTCTCACACATAAGGTGACATTTTAAAGTATTAATTATCATCTATTTTCAGCACCCTGCATTAATGACATTCCTTTGTTCTTCCTCATGTCAAAACATTTTTAAAATTTGTACATTGTACATTTCACTATTATTATACACTCTAGGCATTCCTAGATTATACCATCTCGATCTTTAACATCTGTCTTTCTGATTTCATTTATGTCCCCATCCCTCCTCCCTCTATCATTCTCACATGCAGCTTCATTCACTGTTTTAACATAATTACATTACAGTTAAGTAGTATTGTGCTGTCCATTTCTGAGTTTATGTATCCAGTTCTGTTGCACAGTCTGTATCCCTTCAGCTCCAGTTACCCACTATCTTACCCTATTTCTATCTCCTGATGGTCTCTGTTACCAACGACATATTCCAAGTTTATTCACTAATGTTGGTTCATATCAGTGAGACCATACAGTATTTGTCCTTTAGTTTTTGGCTAGACTCACTCAGCATAATGTTCTCTAGGTCCATCCATGTTGTTACATACTTCATAAGTTTATTCTGTTTTAGAGCTGCATAATATTCCATCGTATGTCTATACCACAGTTTGTTTAGCCACTCTTCTGTTGATGGACATTTTGGCTGTTTCCATCTCCTTGAAATTGTAAATAATGCTGCTATAAACATTGGTGTGCAAATGTCCGTTTGTGTCTTTGCCCTTAAGTCCTCTGAGTAGATACCTAGCAATGGTATTGCTGGGTCGTATGGCAATTCTATATTCAGCTTTTTGAGGAACCGCCAAACTGCCTTCCACAGTGGTTGCACCATTTGACATTCCCACCGACAGTGGATAAGTGTGCCTCTTTCTCCACATCCTCTCCAGCACTTGTCATTTTCTGTTTTGTTGAAAATGGCCATTCTGGTGGGTGTGAGATGATATCTCATTGTGGTTTTGATTTGCATTTCTCTAATGGCCAGGGACATTGAGCATCTCTTCATGTGCCTTTTGGCCATTTGTATTTCCTCTTCTGAGAAGTGTCTGTTCAAGTCTTTTTCCCATTTTGTAATTGGATTGGCTATCTTTTTGTTGTTGAGTTGGACAATCTCTTTATAAATTCTGGATACTAGACCTTTATCTGATGTGTCGTTTCCAAATATTGTCTCCCATTGTGTAGGCTGTCTTTTTACTTTCTTGATGAAGTTCTTTGATGCACAAAAGTGTTTAATTTTGAGGAGCTCCCATTTCTTTCTTTCTTGCTTCAGTGCTCTTGCTTTAGGTGTATGGTCCATAAAACTGCTTCCAATTATAAGATTTGTAAGATATCTCCCTACCTTTTCCTCTAACTGTTTTGTGGTCTTAGACCTAATGTTTAGATCTTTGATCCATTTGGAGTTAACTTTTGTATAGGGTGTGAGATACGGGTCCTCTTTCATTCTTTTGCATATGGATATCCAGTTCTCTAGGCACCATTTATTGAAGAGACTGTTCTGTCCCAAATGTGTTGGCTTGACTGCCTTATCAAAGATCAAATGTCCATAGATGAGAGGGTCTATATCTGAGCACTCTATTCGATTCCATTGGTCAATATATCTATCTTTATGCCAGTACCATGCTGTTTTGACCACTGTGGCTTCATAATATGCCTTAAAGTCAGGCAGCGTGAGACTTTCTGGCCTTCTTCAAGTACTTCCAGCAGTCGGAAATTTTAAGGGACTTTTACTCCTCAGCCCATGTGGCTTCCATCTTGCATTGCTGTCACTTGAAAGCCCGTTTGTCTATTTTTGATTGTTCTCAGACATCTTCAGATAATTGTTTTTATATTTTGTCTGAAGTTTATAGGTGTTTTCTGTGAGAAAATTGGTCTGATAGCAGCTGCTCTGCCGTTACCACTCCTTATATATCAAAGTTTATTTTAAAAAGTTGATTTAATATTTTTAATCAGATCTATATATTTGAGAGATATGCTAACGACTGCAATGATTCTCAAAATTTAGGGGAGTGCTCAAGCCACCTTATTTGGAGATTAAATATTCAAGAAACTCTCCAGGAAAATAGCCAAATGACATGAATAATCAGTTCACACACGAAAGTGCAAATGGCCAATAACAGTATGAATATATGTTCAACTTAACTAACAACTATAAAAATAAAGAAATAATGTTATTATATGCTCAGTCAGAAGAAAATCAGCTCCCTTATGTACACATTATTGGTGGGGAATATGAATTGTTTCAATCTTTTTGAAGTGTAGTTTGATACTACATATCCCTTGACCAAGTAATCCCACTTCTAGGAATTTATTCTAAGAAGATCCTTGTACAAATACAAAAGATATATGTGTATATATATATATATATATATATATATATATAAAACAATTATCATATTTTTTATAATAGTGAAAATTGGAAATGAATTGCCTGTGAATAGGAAGGTAATTAGATTATTACTCAATATGCCTAGAACAGGTACCCTCAGCCCATTAAAAATGGTGAGGAAGGATTACTTTTAGTAACCTAAAAAGATGCCCATGATATTTAGTATTTACCCACTATATTCATGGTATTGTATCCATGCCAAGATACCCATGACATTTAGTTACAAAAATAAACTGCAAGTTTTAATTATATATTCTGTGATCCCTTATGTAAAATTGTATACCCATATCTTTAACTGCTTGGCTAGAGCAATACCTAATGTTACTAGATAGTGTATTTGGATGATTTTCTCTTTTTTAGTTATACGATTTTGTATTCTGTGAGCCTTTATATGATTGTGTATAAATTGTACAGACGCAATACAGGTCTTTTAAAAGTTCTTCAATAAAAATGAGCAAGGATAAAAGAAATCCAAGTGCCCCAGAACCCAAAATTAGTTGGGTTCAGTCTCTTCAAGAATAGTTATATGCAAATAAAAATCACGGTACAATGCCATTTCCCACCCATCAGACTGTTGTGAGAAAATGGTCCTCTTCATGCAGTGTTGATAGGAGCTTTAATAAATTAGTACAACTCTTCTCAAGTACAATTGGAAAAATCTATCAAGAGCCTTAACCTTTTGACCCAGCTATTATCTTTAAGAAAGTATAAAAATGCATTGCATATTTGTTGAGCCAAGGTTTTGGGATACCACCAGGAAGAAGGCCCACCACATGAGAGTCAGCAAAGATAACCTGGCCACCAAAAGTAAGAGTCCAAACCATTCTTGCCCACTCCTAGGTATTGTGGTATCGCAGTCACACAGGAAGACATATCACACAAACAATAGTTGGAACGATACTTTACTTACGTGGAGAGGAGATAGAGCTTCAGAGGTAGGCATCAGTCCCTCATGGCCAGAGAATCTTAGATAGCTTTAGGAGGGTGATGGACTGCATACATGCTTCTCATGTTACTGTAGGGAAGACCCTGTTCCCTCCCCACCAAGAACAGATATACTAGTATGATTACCCAGGTGTCATCTGATGCACATGCTTCAGCACTACAAAGACATTCACTGTGTACTGGAATAGGGAACTTCACCCTGTGAACAAGAAGAACTGGATAGAGCATGAGCTTAATGCCCAGCCTCCAAATAAGGGAAAGTTGTAGGCCCAGGGCTCTGATTAGGGCAGGCCTGGAGAGAGGCAGCATCATGCGATGACTGCTTCCCCAATGATATTCATTTGTTCCTTTATTTTCACATTCATTAATTCTTTCACAAATATTTATTGAGAGCCTGTGTCAGGCAGTGTCCTAAATATTAGAGAAAAACAGCAGTAAACAAAATAAATTCCCTGCTCTTGAGCATTTTTATTCCCACAGATAAATGACTATAAGCAAACAAATAAATGAAATGAATATTTTAAAAAATATTTTTATTGACAAAACAGCATGTAAACACAAACATTCTTAACATATGAACATTCCATATTTGGTGTACAATCAATGGCTCACAATATCATCACATAATGTATGTTCATCACTGTGATCATTTCTTAGAACATTTGCATCACTTCGGAAAAAGAAATAAAAAGAAAAAACTCATACGTACTATATACCCTTTACCCCTCCCTCTCATTGACCACTAGTATTTCCATCTACCCAATATATTTTAACCTTTGTCCTCCTATTTTTTTATACCTTTTACCACCCCCTTTCATTGATTACTAGTATTTCAATCTACTCCCTCTATTATTTGTTTATTTTTTTATCCATATTTTTTACTCATCTGTCCATACCACAGATAAAAGGAGCATCAGACACAAGGTGTTCACTATCACAGTTACACTGCAGAAGCTTTATCATTATACAATCATCTTCAAGAAGCATGGCTACTGGAACACAGCTCTACAGTTTCAGGCACTTCCCTCTAGCCACCCTAATATACTTTAAACTAAAAATGGGATATCTATATAATGCGTAAGAATAACCTCCAGGATAACCTCTCAACTCTGTTTGAAATCTCTCAACCAGTAACAGTTTATTTTTTTCTCATTTCTCTCTTCCCCTTTTGGTCGAGAAGGTTTTCTCAATCCCATGATGCTGAATCTCAGCTCATTCTAGGATTTCTGTCCCACGCTGCAGGGAGGTTTACACCCCTGGGAGTCATGTCCCGCATAGAGAGGGGGAGGGCAGTGAGTTTGCTTGCCATGTTGGCTGAGAGAGAGAGAGGTCACATCTGAGCAACAACAACAACAAAAATGACTCTTAGGCTAATTTAAGTAGGCTTAGTCTGTCCTTTGTGGGGAAAAGTTTGATAGGAACAAACCACAGGACTGAGGGCTCGCCTTACTGATTTAGTTGTCCCCACTGCTTACGAGAATATCAGAAATTCTCCAAATGGGGAAATTGAATTTTCCCCCTTTCTCCCCATTCCCCCAAGGGGACTTTGCAATTACTTCTTTAGTCACTGTTCAAACCACTCTGGGATTTATCAGGGCATCATACTAACCTGGACAAATGTGCAAAATCTCATGCTAATTCAAGGTCCCATGATTTATATGGTGTTCGATTAAACTGTCCATGTAAGTTAAATTAGGGAGTGCTCTGGTCAAAATATAAATTTGGTACCAAATGAACATTTCTTGCTTTAGTCTCACACATAAGTTGAAGTTTTAAAATATGAATGACCATCCATTTTCAGCACCCTGCAATATTGGCATTCCTTTGTTCTTCCGCATACAAAAACATTTTTTAATTTGTACATTTAGTCACTATCATTGTATACTCTAGGCATTCCTAGATTGTACCATCTCAGTCTTTATCATCTATCTGTCCTTCCCTCCTCCCTCTGTTATTCTCACATTCAGCTTCATTCAGTGTACTTACATTATTGTGCTACAATCAGGTAGTATTACACTATCCATTTCTGAATTTTTACAGTCAGTCCTGTTGCAAAATCTGTATCCCTTCAGCTCCAATTACCCAATCTCTACCCTATTTCTATCTCCTGATCTCTGCTGTTAACTGGAATTCTCCAAGGTCATTCATTATGTTAGTTCATATCAGTGAAACCATACAGTATTTGTCTTTTTGTTTCTCAGTCAGTGTAATGTCCTCAAGGTCCATCCACATTGTTACATGCTTCATGAATTTATTCTGAAGCTGTGTAATATTCCATCGATATATATACCACAGCTTGTTTGGCCAGTCATCTGTTCATGGGCATTTGGGCTGTTTCCATCTCTTGGCAATTTTGTAAATAATGCTGCTATAAATATTGGTGTGCAAATGTCCATTTGTATCCTTGCCCTCATGTCCTCTGAATAGATACCTAGCAATGGCATTGC
The DNA here is from genome assembly GCF_023851605.1 of Tamandua tetradactyla. Lineage (NCBI taxonomy): Eukaryota > Metazoa > Chordata > Mammalia > Pilosa > Myrmecophagidae > Tamandua > Tamandua tetradactyla. Next base: position 56,925,770 of record NC_135331.1, on the reverse strand, counting down.
TGGAACGTATGGCAATTCTATACTTAGAATTGTATGAAATGGTACAACTGCTATGGAAGCACCCTGAGGAACCATCAAACTGGTAAATGGTACAACCTTCCATAACGGTTGTACCATTTTACATTCCTTCCAACAGTGGATGTGTGCCTCTTTCTCCACATCCTCTCCAGCACTTGTCGTTGAAAAGAATATTTAAATGTTAAGCTATAATAAGTGCTGTAAAAAATAATGCTGGGCAACATAGATGACATTATTTTAGGCTAGGTGGTTAGGGATTATCAGACACAAACCAAATTACTTTACTAAGTAATAAGTAAAATAAATTATGGTACACACGAGATACCTGTGGAATAAAGATTAAGAACCATAGATACCATAATTTTTTTTGTAGTATTTATAGTAATTTTTATTTTTAACTTTGACTTTTAAGAAACTCATGATTCAAATATGTAAGGTTCAAGCTTTCAAGGATAATACAGTAAATATAAAATATGCAGAATATATTTAAACTGAAATGCAAGGGAAAAGATCTGTATATATAACTTAGTTTTCACCTAATTTTTAATTAGCTGACATTGCTTTTGTTTATCAACAGGTGGTGCTATTGCTCATGTAAGATAACTTGTATGTTTCTCATTTTCTGTCTTTGAATTTTTTTAATTAGTCATTATACTAAAAATATGTCCCTCCATTCATTCATCTGTTCAGTTACATTAACTCTGTGATTCATCATCTGCAGTAAATGGACTTACTGCTATATGTAACTTTTTGTTGTTCATGACATACAATTTATTTTAAGACAGTCCTGCAATTTGCTAATTTCTGGTAAATGAAAGAGAATATTGATTTTTTTTAAATTTGTTAGTGCAACTTAAAAGAATTTTAAGAAATTCTGCCCCTATTTTCTACTCCATTAAACCTAATTTGTGAATACACAATTTTATGTATTGAAGTTAATATATCTGGTTAAATATAAATCCTTACTGAGGTTGGTATATGAGGGAAATTCTGATGACAATTTTTACAGTCATTCTGTTTTTTTACATTAAATATTTATTTCCTGTTTGAAAATAATCTACACGCCAAAACAATTTGACAGACTCCAAAAAAAAGGAAAAGTTGGTCTCTTCCCACAAATGGGATGTAACATCTCTAATAAGTTGAACATATTTTAGAAGCATTTTCAAGTGTTCTCTGTATTATGCTATTTAGTATGACCAAATGGAAGTATTGCTTTTTTCCTCTCTTAAATGTAATGGCATATTTATAGAGCTTTGTAGTCATGACTACTGGTGAGTTTATAGTTGAAGATATTTGACCCTTTAGGTTGCTCATGTGCAAAATAAATAGGGCAGATTAATTGATCACGTCACTGTTTTCAGCTCCACAATTCTATGATCCCTTATCCATAGGGACTGGGCATCCAGCTTGCTTCCTGTCATGAGTAGAATTTTATGAACATCTTTGATTAGTTGTTCCAATGTCTGTGTCTCCTCTGGGGTTTTAATTTGGTCATTAGGCTGAACTATATCTATCTGCAGTGTTATATGCTTAGTGATCTTTTGCTGTCTTTGTGACTGTAAATATCTTGATTGATTTTTTTCACTAGCCTAAGGCCTTGTGTCTGTGGGATGCTTGTCCAGTAGGGAGCAGGGTATGAGATGGGCACTCAGTGCAGTGATTTGTTTCAGGGCAGGTATAGGCGCAGGTTGGTGATGTTCCTCTGATGCTGGTGAACGTTGGCGCCCAGCGGCTAGGGAGGATGTAGCTGTGCGGGTGTACTGGTCTGGGGGATGTAACCCTGGTGTGCACTAGTCTATGGCATGGGGCTCTTTGTGCACGTGTGTAGAGCTGTGGCAGCAGGTCAGCATTATGCCTTTGTGGACTGGGGGCAGATATGACCTGGCTGTGCAGGTCAGCACTTTCTCAGAACTGGGATGTGTGACTGAGGACCATGCGTATGCGTGGTTCCAGGACTGTCATAAAGTGCTGTTCCCAGAGCTGAATGATGTGATTGGGGGCCTGTGCGCATGCACAGGCCTAGCTGTGCCATAAACTGATGCACAGAGCTCAGGGGGCAGGGTGAGGCTATGTGACACTATGTGCAGGGGTGCAGGGTAGCCTGGGTATGGAGCTTAGTGCTTGCAGCCCTTATGCGCTGGCAACAGCCTTCAGGGAACAGGGAGGGGGAGGTAGTGCTTGGGAGGTGTGTAGGAGAGGTGGGTTGGACTGCACTTGGGGTGGGGATCTCAAACAGGTATGTGTGCTGGGGGCTGGTGGGGTGGAGGTGACTGGAGCATGGGGAATGGAAATGGATGTTGGGGTTCGGGTGCGTGAAGTGAGTCGCCATTCATGGGGCTGCGCTGGTGAGGGTAGCACACCCAAGGAACTTGGCCTGGCTTACTTCCTACTCCCTGGCTCCCATCTGTGCACTCCCGTGGGCTCTGTGTCTCCATGCCAGGCTCCAGCTTTCTTCCTCTCAGTTCCTTGGCCTCTGCAACTGGAATGCCCTATGAGGTGCAGAAGGCTCTCCTAGATCAGCCACACTCCCAAATTAACACCTCAGTTGCCTTCCTGAGACTTCTCTAACTTTTCTGTAGGGCAGGGCTAATCTCAAGCTGCTCTATTCAGCCATCTTCCTGAAAATTCTGTTTTTTAATATAAGGTTTTTATATAGGAAGAGGCAACCCTGTGGCATACCAGAAGTGGGGGAAACTCAAACAGTGCTGGGAAGCATGGTGATCCTTTAACTTCAAACTTTACTTCTTTCAGAATCCAGGACGTGGTTGTAACTAAGCCTCCAGAACCAGAACTGGAGTGCTAGGAGAATGCAGAGAATGAACACAGAAAATTTTGCCTTTCCTTCTCTCTGCATATCAAAAGTGGCCATTCTCAATAGTTTTCAAGTATGCATTTCCTTTATCCCAGAGAGCAGACAGACTGAGACAGGAATCTGAGTCCCTCTTTTAAATATCCCCAGGGAAGGAGTCACTGGTCCCACTTATTTTAAGTACTAACCAAATATGGTTAGGAAGGTTGAGGGTATGTTGTATAAACATGTATAACGCAGTAACCACATGAATTACTGGTGAGGGCCAAGACTTAGAAAATGAAGGGGGTAGAGGGAGGCAGCCAACCTAGTTGATGGACATTTGTGTTTCAAAGTCATTTTAACCTATTTTGCCAAATGTTTTGTTTAATCCTTTGAGAGATTTTCCTTTCAATTGAATAAATATCTGAATTTATAATGGAAGGCAATGAGAAAATTAGAACTGAGTTTTCTAACTTACTGTAAAACCAACTTTGCTGGAAGCTATAAGGATATAAAATAAATGTTACTGGGAGCTTTTACATAGTTTTAAAGTAAGAGAACTTTGCTTCCTTTAAAATATGAAACCCTTTTGGCCAGAATTGAGAAACTCAGCAAGAGATACAAAATTGGATTTTTATTACAGAATTTACTTTTAATCTTTTACTAGATAGTAGGCATCCAGATCTTTGTACAAAGATGTTATTTTGGTTTTTAATGATTTATACTAGGATGGCATTTTGATTAGTTCATTCCTAGAATTCATGCATTTAGTCAGTTTGGTTGATATTGTTGAGGAGGCTAATTTTAAAATTTCTAAATCTCTATGGCTTTTAATTTGTTCCTTGAATATTTTTACTTTAAAAGTAGAGCTTGGTTAAAATCATAGTTAAGCTCTGGGAAGGGAAGCTTGCCTAATGGCGTAGGCACATACATTAATTCATTTGTCCATTCAACAGATATTTATGTTGGCTAAGTTCTGTGTGGTACTCTGGCTACTCAAGAATTATGTCCATCCCTGTCCTCTAGAAGTAGTTCACTTTCTGTTGAGAGTATTGATATAGAAGCAGATAATTGCATAACATGGTAAAGATTGTAATTATCATAGGAGAACAAGAGGTATAGAGTAATGATAAATTCTCAGATATCTCTGCATTTATTTTTGATGAGATTAAAATTGGCTAAGTAAACTTTCTGTGGTTGAGTAATTTAAAAATATTAACTCTGCCCCCCAAATCTCTCTCTTTTTTTAAAAATTGAGAATTACAAATTTGAATTCCCTCTTTCTGATGTTCGTACCTAAAAATCTAAATAAAATAAAAACCTCTGTCTCTAGAAGCACAGTGCTTTAACTTCTGTTTGACAAATGTTTTGTATATGTGCATATGCTAAAACTATGTACAAGCTCCCAGTAACATTTGCACATGGGCCAAATCATCAGTGACTCCTTGTACACAGAATGTGTCATAGTTTTGCTGTCTTTCTTTTGGGGGAGAAATGGTATAATTTCCTCTACTGAAATAGCTCTCATGTTTTTTCTCATAAGCCCAGCATTCTCATGTTCGGATTAGTTATTGTGAGGGAACCATAACAGGGTGGACAGTATTAGAGCTGTCTGGGTCTAGTGTACTCTTGGAACTGACAAATTTAAAGCTCCCTTTCAGGACAAAACCCTGAACTGAAAAGAATCTACTGGAAAAGGTCCAGATTGAGGAGAACAGAGCCAACTGAACAAAGAAAAGAGAAGATGCAGATAAAATTGGAGAAAGGAAGCAGAGGATACAGCTCTCAAAAAAATGGAGCAATCAGAAGAAGACAGCAGGAAAGAGAGCTTAGAGATATTTTTGTGAAACATCCCTCCTACCTCAAAGTACAGTAAAACCCATTTCACTTAAAAATGAGCAGCAGGGGGGTGCAAGGGTAGTTCAGTGGTAGAATTCTTGCCTGTCATGCAGAAGACCCAGGTTCGATTCCCGGTCCATACACTTCCCAAACAAACAAACAAACAAACAAAAACAAACAAACAAAAATTCAACAAATGGTGCTGCAATAACTGGATACTCACTTGAAAAAAAGAATGAAAGTGTATTTCTTTTGTAAATTTAACTTTGAAACCATGTAAATATTTACACAGCAAGGCAGAATAATCCAAAAACAAGGTGAAGGAAAGATATAACAAAGATTACAGCAGAAATAAATGGAATGGAGAATAAAAAAATGAGGGAATCAATAAAACCAAAAGTTGGTACTTTGAGGAGATGAATAAAATCGACAAACCCTTAGCTAGACTGACAAGGTCAAGAAGAGAGAAGATGCAAATAAATAAATTCAGAAATGGAGGGGGGATCATTACCACTGACCCCAAAGAAATAAAAAAGATCATAAGAAGATACATAAGAGGATACTATGAACAACTGTATTCCAGCAAACCAGGAAACTTAGATGAAATTGACAACTTCCTAGAAACACATGAACAACCTCTATTGATTTGAGAAGACCTAGAAGGCTTCAACAAACCAATCACAAGTAAAGAGATTGAATTGGTCATCAAAAACCTCCCAAAAAAGAAAAGCCCAGGACTAGATGGCTTCACAGCCAAATTTTATCAAGCATTTCAAGAAGAAGTAACACCATCTTGCTCAATCTCTTCCAAAAATATGATGAAGAGAAAACGATACCTAACGCATCCTATGAAGCCAGCATCACCCTAATAACTGAAGCCAGATAAAAATACTAAAAGAAAAGAAAATTATAGACCAATCCCTGTAATGAATATAGATGTAAAATTCCTCAACAATATACTTGCAAATACAACCCAACAGTACATTAAAATAATTATAGTCCATGACCAAGTGAGTTTTATTCCAGGTATACAAGGGTAATTCAACACAAGAAAATAAATTGATGTAATACACTACATTAGCAAAATGAAAGGGAAAAACCATATGATCATATCGATTGATGCAGAAAAGGCATTTGACAAAATCCGGCATTCTTTCTATTAAAAAAAAAACACTTCAAAAGATAGGAGTGGAAGAAAACTTCCTCAACATGATGAAGGGCATATGTGAAAAAGACCACAGCTAACATCATACTAGTGAAAGATTGAAAGCTTTCTCTCTAAGATCAGGAACAAGAAAAGGATGTCCACTGTCACCACTGTTATTCAACATTGTGCTAAAAGTTCTAGCCAGAGCAGTTAGGCAAGAAAAAAGAAATAAAAGGCAACCAAACTGGAAAGGAAGAAGTAAAACTTTCACTGTTTGCAGACTACATGATCCTACATTGAAGTTCTGAGAAAACTGCAACAAAGCTATTTGCGCTAATAAATGAGTTCAGCAAAGTGACAAGACACAAGATCAACAAGCAAAAATTAGTGGTGTTTCTATACACTAGTAATGAGCTTATAAATGAAGTAATCAAGAAAAAAATTCCATTCACAATAGCAACTAAAAGAGTCAAATATCTTGGAATAAACTTAAACAAGACATAAAGGACTTGTTTACCGAAAACTATAAGACATTGCTAAAAGAAATTAATGGAAAGATGTTCTGTGTTCATGGATCAGGATAAATGTTGCAAAGGTGTCAGTTCTACCCAAATTGATCTGCGGATTCAATGCAATACCAATCAAAATTCCAACAGTGTATGTTGCAGAAATGGAAAAGCTAATTACCAAACTAATTTAAGGATAAGGGGCCCCAAATAGCCAAAAACATTCTGAGAAAGAAGAATGAAGTGGGAGGACTCACACTTTTTGACTTCAAAGCATATTATAAATCCACAGTTATCAAAACAATGAAATCAAATTGAGAGCTCAGAAATTGGCACAACTATGGCCAAATTGATTTTTTTTTTTTTGGTATGCTGTATGGTGGAAGTCACATTTCATTCTTTTTCCATGTGACTATTCTGTTAGTGCAACACCATTTGTTGATTTTTTTTTGGCGGGGGAGATGCATGGGCCAGGTATTGAACCCAGGTCTCCTGCATGGCAGGCGAGAATTCTACCACTAAACTACCCTTACACGCCCCACCCCCAACTGATTTTTTTTTTTTTTATAAGTTTGCCAAGTCCACTTAAGGGGACAGAATAATCGCTTCACAAATGGTGCTGGGAGAACTGAATACCCAAATTCAATAAAATGAAAGAGGTTAGCTCTCACCCAATACAAAAATTAACTCAAAAATGAATGAAAGAACTAAATATAAAATAGAGAAGAATAGATGAATCTGTATAAACAGAGAGTAGATTGGTAGTTGCCAGCAGCTAGAGGGAAGAGAGAATAGGAATGACTGCTAATAGGTCCATGTATCTTTTTTTTTTTAACATGGGCAGGCACCTGGGAATTGAACCCGGGTCTCCGGCATGGCAGGTGAGAATTCTGCCACTGAGCCGCCATCTCACCACCCCATGTATCCTTTGTGATTTGATGAAAGTGTTCTAAAATACATAGTGGTGATAGTTACACTTTGTATACTAAAAACCACTGCATTCCACACTTTAAAATGATGAATTTTATATTATATGTTAGTTATATCTCAAGAAAGCTGTTATTTAAAAAATACAAAATATCCCTAAGGGCAAATAGAATGCAAAAATAATTTAACACCTCTAAAATTTTGTTAGTGGTGCTAGTCTTGTTATTCTTAATGATTATATTGGTGCTTTTGTGAACTAGGATTTTTGGCTGTGTGCAAAGAGATGCTAAATTAAGATTAGTGAGGTTAAATAAAAATACTGTGGTGTCCTGGATTTGAGTTGGATGTATCAGTATGAATTCATGGCAGGAAATATCTTGAAAAAATTATCCTAGTTTTGTTCACTGAAAATAACAGGCCTAGAAAAGTAATGTCCAACTTGTAATATTGAGCATCCCGTGTACTTGGTGGTGGTTTCTAAATACTATTTCCTGCATTTTCATGAGATGAATCAGGACTTACTAGAGAAATGAATGATTCCAGTCATGGGTCAGGTTATACATAAGGTGAATGTAGAATATTTTGTCGTGCCATTTAGCAAAATAAATGATTGAAGACTAGCAGGTTGTGTCAATAAGACTAAAAAACTAATTTGAAGGGGACCAACTAACTGAAATTGGGCCAATTTGAGCATCAAATTTATTGAAACATGTTGATTATGTTAAAATTACCAAGTTCATGATACTAAACAACAATAAAATTTATTGGGTAATGTTGTTGAGCAACAGGCATGTTTGGTTGCCAACCCCTAGTCCCGTGTGCTTGAAGCCATTTGAAAATATGACCTTTTAAGATGTAATTAGTTAACGTGCACTCAAACTGGATGAGGGTGGGCTTTAATCCAATATGGCTGAAGTCTTTATAAGCAAAGGAAATTGAAGTCAGAAAGACGAAGCCACAGGAGGCACAAGAGGCTGGATGTCTACCAAGCTCAGAAGAGAAAGTAAAAGATGCTGCCATGTGCATTGCCATTTGATGGATAAGACAAGGAAGATTGCTGGTCAGACAGAAGATACTGACCTTGGGAGGAAGCAAAGCTTTCTAGCCTCTGAAACCATGAGCCAATAAATTCCTGTTGTGAGGCCAACCCATTGCATGGTATTTGTTTTAGCAGCCAGGAAATTAAAACAGTTTTTGGTACCAGAAAGTTGGGATGCTGCTATTACAAATACATAAAATATTGAAATGACTTTGGAATTAGGTAATGGGTAGAGGGCTACAAGAGTTGTGAGTCGTTTGATAGAAAAAGTCTAGATTGCTTTGATGAGGCCTTAGAAGGAAAAGATGAATATGTGTGTTAAATCTTTGTTCTAAAGAGATCTTGGGCCAAGAGAGCAAGCCCACCCATTTGTATGGAAAATCAGGTCCTCACCTGATCTCGAAGGGAACAGACCATACGCCCTGGTGCTTGGCTTGCTTCCCATTGCTCAGGGAAAGTGCTGCTACCCCAAAGCGCAGAGAGAGTGTATTCTGTGCCCTGGCATTCACAGGGAGCCTGCCTGCCATTCTAATGCTCAGAGAATGAGGGCTTACACCCCAGTGTTTTGGGAGAGCATGACTGCTGTGCAAACACTTGGAAGGGGTGGGACTGCCACTGCATCTGGTCCAGAGAGCAAAGCATCAAATCACAGACAGCTTTCAGATCTTGAAATCTATTAATAGAGTTTGCCTGCTGAATTTTGGGCTTGTGTGGGACCCATGATCTCTGTTTTCCTTCCAAATTCTCCCTTCTTGTGAGTGTTTATCCTATACCTGTCTTACTATTGTATATTGGAAGCAAATATACAACTGGTTTTGCAAGTCCACCAGTAGGAGAGGAATTTTGTCCAGGATGGACCACACTCATAACTGATTTTGATGAGACTTTGTACTCAGCATTGTTTCTGATGTGACTTAAGGTTTTGGGGATGTGGCAATGGAATGAATGTATTTTTCATGGGGAACATGTCATTTTGGGGTCCAGAGGGTAGACTGTTGGGGATTGATTCATGTCCCCCACAGAAAACATGCAGAGGCCATAACTCTCTTTACACCCATTTGTAAATAAGATCTTTGAAGATGTTATTAGTTATTAGTTAAGATGTGACCAAACTGAATGAAGGTGGGCTTTAATCCAATATGCTGAGGTCCTTATGGGCAAAGAAAATTGGGCATGAAAAGAGTAAGCCATGGGGAAAAGCAAGAACCTGGGAGAGAAAGAAGATGCCACCACATGCATTGCTATGTGATGAAAAAACTACGGAACCCCCAAAATTGCCTGGATCCTGGGAAGAAGCAAGCCTTCTAGCCTCTGAAACCATGAGCCAACCCATTGTATAGTATTTGTTTTAGTAACTAGAGAACTGATACAGTTACATTCAGAGTCTGTAGGAAACTAACTTACATTTTTGAAAATTGAAAATGATAGGAAATAATAATCAATAATTTATTCTACCTTTCATATGTGAACTACCCCCCAGGCTAACCAAATTGTGGATGCAGGGAAATTTCTCTTTGTAACACTATTGAAGCTAGTAAATGAAGAAAGAAAGACTATTACCATTTTGCAACCCCTAAGGAGTCAGTGGATCTGATAACGATCATCAATTGCTAACAGCATAAAAAAGCATTTAGACATTAAATGCTTCCTGATGGGAAGTATACAATACAACATCAGTATGAAGTAGTCTTGCCAAAAAAATAGAACCTAAATCTGATCAAGGCTCTAGATCTAGCTACCAATTTAAAGGAAATATAAAGACAGAAGAACATGCTAAATTACACAAGGAGATTGCAGATGGCAAAATCCAGACTGTGGGAAACTATAAGATAAATGGCATAGTTTCTTCAACAACAAAAAATTGTAAGAGGGAAGAAGACGTGAAAGGGTAACATACAGATTAAAAGAAACTAATAACCAACTGCAATGACTGTACCTTAACAAACTGTGAAAGAAAGGTCAATTGGAAAAGTTTGAACAGTAATTAATGAATTATTAATTTTTTTAAGTGTGATAATGTTATTGAGGTTAGGTTAAAAACAGTGTCCTTGGGTTTTTAATGATATATGCCAAAGTATTTATTGATATGCTGATGTGATATCCAGGATTTGCTTCAAAATAATCTTGGCCTGGGAGAAGTGGGTGAGGGAATAGAAGAAATAAAATTAGCCATAAAGTGATCATTTTTGGTAGGTGGAGATTCATTATACCAGTATTAAAGTGTTGTATCCAGATCAGTAGCTTCAGAATCACCTGACAACTTGTAAGAAATGCAAATTCTTGGTCTCCTTCCTGGATCTATTGAATCAGAAACCCTCTGGATGGGGTCCAGCAATCTGTTTTCCCAATCTGTTCAGGTAATTCTAATGCATGCTAAAGTTTAAGAACTAATGTTTTTTTTTTGCATGGGCAGGCACCGGGAATTGAACCCGGGTCTCTGGCATGGCATATGAGAACTGTGCCACTGAGCCACCATGGCCCACCTGAACTAATGCTTTAATTCTTCCTATTCCAGTTTATGTTTGCAATTCTAATAATAAAAAGTAGAAAAAGAAAAAAATTAATTTGATTATGTGTTAGTTTGGAAGCTGCTGGAATTCAATATACCAGCACTAGAATGGCTTTTAAAAAGGGAAATTTATAGGCCTAAGAGTCACCCCCAAGAGACCCTCTTTTGTTGCTCAGATGTGGCCTCTCTCTCCAGCTAATGCAATAAGCAAACTCACTGCCCTCCCCCTCTCTACATGGGACATGACTCCCAGGGTGTGGACCTTCCTGGCAACATGGGACAGAAATCCTAGAATGAGCTGGGACTCAGCTCCAAGGGATTGAGAAAACCTTCTCAACCAAAAGGGGAAAGAATGAAATGAGACAAAATAAAGTGTCAATGGCTGGGAGATTCCAAACAGAGTTAAGAGGTTATCCTGGAGGTTATTCTTAAGCATTAAGTAGATATCACCTTGTTAGTCAAGATGTAATGGAGAGGCTGGAGGGAACTGCCTGAAAATGTAGAGCTGTGTTCCAGTAGCAATGTTTCTTGAAGATGATTGTATAATGATATGGCTTTCACAATGTGACTGTGATTGTGAAAACCTTGTGCCTGATGCTCCTTTTATCTACCTTATCAACAGACAAGTAGAACATATGAAATGAAAATGAATAATAGGGGAAACAAATGTTAAAATAAATTTAGATTGAAATGCTAGTGATCAATGAAAGGGAAGGATAAGGCATATGGTATGTATGAATTATTTTCTGTTTTCGTTTTAGTTCTTTTTCTGAATTGATGCAAGTGTTCTAAGAAATGATCGTGATGATGAATATGCAACTATGAGATGATATTGTGAATTACTGATTATATATGTGGAATGGAATGATCATAAGTTAAGAATGTTTGTGTTTGTTATATATATATATATATATATTTTTTTTTTTTTTTTACATGGGCAGGCACCGGGAATCGAACCCGGGTCCTCTGGCATGGCAGGCAAGCATTCTTGCCTGCTGAGCCACCGTAGCCCACCCTATTTGTTATATATATTTTTAAATTAATAAAAAATAAAAAGGGGAATTTAATAATCTACAAGTTTACAGTTCTAAGGAAGTGAAAGTGTCCAATTTAAGGCATCAGCAAGAGGTTACCTTCATTCAAGAAAGGCCAGTGGATCTGAAACAGCTCTGTCAGCTAGGTAGTCACATGACTGGCATCTGCTGGTACCTTCCTCCTGGGTTCTGTTGCTTTCAGCTTCTGTTCCTGTTGGGGTTCCTCAGTTTGCTTCTCAGGGCTGGCTTTCATCTCTTGGCTTCCCTTGGCTCTCTCCAGGTTCTGGCTTGCTTAACATCTCATGGAGATGGCTGCTGGGCTCCAGGCATCTCCAAACATCTGTGTCTCTGTTCTCCAAGTATCAGCATCTGTGTCCATTCTGGGCTCTGAAGTTTCTGCCAGCTCTGTCATTTCTGACTCTCTCCAAAATGTTTGCTCTTTTAAAGGATTCTGATAAACTAATCAAGACCCACCTGGAATGGGTAGAGTCACATCTCCATCTAATCAAAAGGTCATCCCACCATTGGGTGTGACACACCTCTGTGGAGATAATCTAATCAAGTTTTTAACATATATTATTGAATGAGGATTAAAAGAAACAGCTGCCTCCACAGGATTGAATCAAGATTAAAACATGGCTCTTCTGGGGTACGTGATAGCTTCAAACCAGCATGGATGAATATAGGAAACCAAAAATTGCAAATAGCTAAGAGGCTGGTTTAGAAACTAAAACAAAGTCATGTGATTTTCTTAAGGGTTAGCAGGTAAATTAGCAAGGCATAAACAATGAGCCAACTGTTGATGGTCTTAAGCCAAATCACAAATTTTACTTTTCTTAGACCAGTGGCTCTATACTAAAATCACCTGGTGAACTTTTTTAAAAAAATCCAGTCCCTACCCCCCAGATATTCTGAATTTAATTAGCTTTAGGTTTTATTTTTTTTAAAGCTCCTTGACTATTACATAATTTTAATGTGTAGCCAATGCTGAGAACCAGCGTCCTAACTTGCTATCCATAAGATCACCCCCTTACCCAGTGAGTCTTATTTGGGGTGGGGCCCATGAATTTGCATTTCTAATATGCTCACAAGCCATACCTGCTAATGTTGCTAGTCTGTGGACCACAGTTAAAGTAACATTATCCTAAAGTAAGGGACAGTTTGGTTAAAGAGAGAGACATAAATATAATCTCTGTGTAAAATAGTAATCATGATATATTTCATAAAAGTTCTTGTTTAATTTGTCCAGCACAAATGAGTTAGTTTCATTTTATGTCAGAAGTAGAATATTTTTAATTTTTTGCGTTCCAGTCTTCTGCACTTATTTTTAAAAGATGAGTTCAAATATTATATATATTCCATTTTGAATTTATTCTTAATTTCATAAAATGATGGTTTTAATATTTTCATGCTGCTGATGAACAAAACTCATTGTTTGTGCATTAGCTCCTCCTTGCCTAACTTTGTTATAGGGCCTTTTACTTAATGTAACCATTAAGCAACAGTTGGTGATTTGAAGAAGAGGTGGTTGAAAGTTTCAGTGAGTAGTAGAGTCATTCAGAGTTTTATCCTATATATGACTTTTGCTGGAGATTTAAAGTCATGTTAAATAGTAGTGTGAATTAGTGAAGCTTTTTCTATATTTTTCTATTTTCTCCAAATTTGTTGTTTGAGTCCATGGATAATGATGAATATTTCTGAAATGCAGTTACATAAAAAAATATATATATATCTACACAAGAGCCAAAACAACAAAAAATCAAGACTATTTGATTGTAGGCTACGGTGTTGAAAGACTGGAAAGATAATGTATATAAGTTTAGTCAAATGAATTAACCATAATTTTCTTAGCAAATACATATGCTTCATTGGAGAAATGAAAGAAAATGTATATAATACCACCTTTCAAAAAAGTGTTTTTTCTTACTGTCTTATTCACACAAACACACAAGAATCTTCTTTACACTAATTGATGCTTCAGATATCTCAAGGAAACTTTCCTAGAGATAGGTTTTAGAAGACGTTATACTTACTACATTCTGAAAGAAAAACAAAGATAAAACATAGATACATTGGCTTATATTGTCATGTTTTAAGATATATTTCAGTGATATTATAGTTAGCTTATGTGTTTAGTTTCATTTTTTAGTGACTTTTTGAAATAGAGATCAAACTTTTAGATGTAGGAAGTATAGATATCCCTAAGAATTGATGTCTTTCTTTTTTTTTTTTTTTTACAGAATCTTTTGTATTTATCTATTCAGTACTATTACTTAATTGTAATAAGGTGAATTGAGTGTTTTTTTTGCAGTTTTGAGAGACTTCATACCTTGTTTTATCATGTTATTCTATTGTATACTTTAAAATTATGGCTGAATCTTTCACTTCAGTACACTACAAATTAAGAAAAATATTTTTAATAATTCTAGAATAAAGACATGTTCTTTAAAAAATTGTAATGTATTTATGCTCAATTTGAAGTTTGCTTAAAAATGTTTCTTCAGTAAGTAGATTTTTCTCTTCTTTCTTCCCCAGTGGTCTTATGCTTTAGAAAAGCCCAACACTGGCAGCATATTTAATATTGCATGGTCGATTGATGGCACTCAGATTGCTGGAGCCTGTGGAAATGGACATGTTGTTTTTGCACATGTGGTGGAGCAACGATGGGAATGGAAAAATTTTCAAGTAACATTAACTAAAAGAAGGACCATGCAGGTATGACTATGTACTGTTGTTGATTAAACTACTTTTTAGATTAGTTCACTCTATCATCATAAAATAGAAGTTTTTCTGAAAAATTATATTCAAATCACATTTATAATAATTGATTTGCATTATAAATATTTTAACTATGCTAGTAGTGAATTTTACATGACAAAGGATAAGAACCTTTCACTGATATAGAACTTGGCATGCCCACAGCTACTGCAAGTCATGGGGTTGGGGCAAGGATAATGAAACTTGAAGCAGTTAGAGAGTATGTGAATTCAGTTGAGGAAGAAGGGAAGAAGCTATGACAAAAAAGAAATAAGTTAGGTGATTTAATTCCTGGAATATACTCCAAAGCAGTCCTAACTTCCTAGCAACTAGCAAGATTAAATTATTTTATTTATTTATAATTGTATGAGTTTATTTCGCCTGGTTTAAAAATAGAAAATTCCTCTTAAAAATTACCTGAAGAAGACCAAAATGAGAAAATGACAGTCAGTACTTCTTCAGGGTTAAAAAGAAAAACAGGTAAGTATTCGATTAAGACAAGCAGATTGGAACTTCGCAGTGGGGTAGTATTAAAAGTCAGAGAACATCAGTGGGCAGGGTTATCCACTCAGTTGTAAGCTTTTTAAGAACACAAGAACTATATTCCACTCTTCTTTGTCTTCCCTTGCAGGCCTAGCTCAGTGCCTTGCATATAATAAGCACTAAATAAATATTTTATAAATTAGTTGAAGAAAGATAGTAGGAGGTGACTAAAGAAAATGTGCTGATGGCAAACCTTCTACCAAAGAAAGGGAGATGCTACCCTCTTCCTCCCCTTTTTATGTCATTGATTGCCTCTAGTCTTCAATAGTCAGAATTCAGACTATTTTAATTAATTTAAATATCGGAAGCATATGTCTTGTAATTTCTTGGGTGGGTCTATTAAAATATTCTGTTAGCTCATGGTATCCTGATTTTTATTTATTTATTTTTTATTTATTTTATTTGACAAACCAAAACAACATGCAAACATGAACATTCTTACCATACAAACATTCCATATATGGTGTACAATCAATGGCTCGCAATATCATCACATACTAGTATATTTATCACCATGGTCATTTTTTAGAACATTTGCGTCACTCCAGAAAAAGAAATAAAAAGAAAAAACTCATACATATCATACCCCCTACCCATCCCTCTCATTGACCACTAGTATTTCTATCTACCAATATATTTTAAGCTTTGTCCCCCTATTTTTTTCCTATACTTCTTACCACTCCCTTTCATTGATAACTGTTATTTCAATCTACTCAATTTATTTTAACATTTGTTCCCCCTATTATTTATTTATTTTTAATACTTATTTTTCACTCATCTGACCATATCATAGATAAAAAGAGTATCAGACACAAGGTTTTCACTATCACACAGTCACATGCGAAAGCTCTTATCATTATACATTCATCTTCAAGAAACATGGCTACTGGAATGCAGGTCTACAGTTCCCAGCACTTGCCTCTAGCCTCTCTAATACACCTTACACTAAAAAGGAGATATCTATATAATGTGTAAGAATGACCTCCAGGATAACCTCTTGACTCTGTTTGAAATCTCTCAGCCGCTGACGCTTGATTTTGTCTCATTTCTCTCTTCCCCCTTTTGGTCAAGAAGGTTTTCTCAATTCCTTGAGGCTGAGTCCCAGCTTGCTGTAGTTTGCTAGCTGCCAGAATGCAACATACCAGAAACAGAATGGCTTTTAAAAAGGGGAATTTAATAAGTTGGTAGTTTACAGTTCTAAGGCTGAGAAAATGTCCCAGTTAAAGCAAGTCTATAGAAATGTCCAATCTAAGGCATCCAGGGAAAGATACCTTGGTTCAGGAAGGCCAATGAAGTTCAAGGTTTCCTTCTCAAGTGAGAAGGCACATGGCGAACACAGTCAGAGTTTCTCTCTCATCTGGAAAGGCACGTGGTGAACACAGTCAGGGTTCCTCTCATCTGAAAGGCACATGGTGAGCATGGCATTATCTGCTAGCTTCTTCTCCTGGCTTCTTGTTTCATGAAGCTCCCTGGGAGGCATATTCCTTCTTCATCTCCAAAGTTTGCTGACTGGTGGACTCTGCTTCTCATGGCTATGTCGTTCCGCTCTGCTCTCTCTCAATCACTCTGGGATTTATCAGGGCATCACACTGAACAAACCTGCAAAATCTCATGCCTATTCATGGTTCCATGTACTTATTGTGTTCAATTAAACTGTCCATATAAGTTAAATTAGGAAATGCACTAGTCAAAATATAAATTGTGTACCAAATAAACATTTCTTGCTTTTGTTTCACACAGAAGTTGATGTTTTGAGATATGAATGACCATCTGTTTTCAGCACCCTATAATATTGACATTCCTTTGTTCTTCCTCATGCAAAAACATTTTTTAATTTGTACATTTAGTCACTATCATTGTACATTTTAGGCATTCCTAGATTATACCATTTCAGTCTTTATAGTCTATCATTCCTTCTGGTTTCATATGTGCTCCAGCCCTCCTCCCTCTATCATTCTCACATTCAGCTTCATTCAGTGTACTTACATTATTGTGCTACAATATGTGCTATCCATTTCTGAATTTTTACAATCAGTCCTGTTGCATAATTTGTATCCGTTCAGCTCCAGTTACCCAATCTCTACCCTGTTTCTGTCTCATGATGACCTCTGTTCTTAACTGAAATTCTCCAAGGTCATTCACTAATGTTAGTTCATATCAATGAGACCATACAGGATTTGTCCTTTTGTTTCTGGCTAATCTCAGTCAGCATAATGTCCTCAGGGTCCATCCACGTTGTTACATGCTTCATGACTTTATTCTGTTTTATAGCTGCATAATATTCCATCGTATGTATATATTACAGCTTGTTTAGCCACTCATCTGTTGATGGACATTTGGGCTGTTTCCATCTCTTGGCAATGACATTGCTGGATAATATGGCAATTCTATACTTAGCTTCCTGAGGAACCTCTATACTGCCTTCCATAGCAGTTGTACCATTTTACATTCCCACCAACAGAGGATAAGTGTGCCTCTTTCTCCACATCCTCTCCAGCACTTGTCATTTTCTGTTTTATTGATAATGGCCATTCTGATGGGTGTGAGATGATATCTCATTGTGGTTTTGATTTGCATTTCCCTAATAGCCAGGGAAGTTGAGCATCTTTTCATGTACCTTTAGCTATTTGTATCTCCTCTTCTGAGAAGTGTCTGTTCATGTCTTTTGCCCATTTTGCAATTGGGTGGTTTGTCTTTTTGTTGTTGAGTTGAACAATCTCTTTGTATATTATGGATACTAGATCTTTATCTGATATGTCATTTCCAAATATTGTCTCCCATATGTAGGCTGTCTTTTTACTTTCTTGACAAAGTTCTTTGATGCATGAAAGTGTTTAATTTTGAGGAGTTCCCATTTATCTATTTCTTTCTTCAGTGCTTGTGCTTTGAGTGTAAGATCTAGGAAACCGCCTCCTATTACAAGTTTTGTAAGATATTTCCCTACATTTCTTCTAAAAGTTTTATGGTCTTAGATCTAATATTTAGGTATTTGATCCATTTTGAGCTAATCTTTGTATAGGGTATGCGATATGAATCTGCATTCATGTGCAGATGCCCTTCCATTTCCTTAGGTCTTCTGTGATTTCTTTTAAGAATTTCTTGTAGTTTTCTTTGTATAGGTCTTTTGTATCCTTACTTAAATTTATTCCTAGATATTTTATTCTTTTGGTTGCAATTGTAAATGGTATCCTGATTTTTTATTTGGATAATATGGTCACCAGATTCATAATGATTAAGGACTATATGCTTTTTTCTTTGTTCTGTTTACTTATTTTTAAAGTTTTTAACTTACTGTCATGGATAACTTAGAACATATACAAATGCAGACAGAGAAGTATAATGAATAGCCATGTGTGTATCAACCAGTCAAACAACCACCAACCCATGATACAGCCTGCTCATCCATACCCGTATCTACTTTCCTCCTGCCCCATTTTGAAGCACATTCAGACATCATATTTCATCTGTAAGTTTTTCAGTAAATATAACTAAAAGATAAGGAGTCTTTTTGTTTTAACATAACCACAATACTATTGTCATGCCTTAAAAATAACAATTCCTTAATATTGTGAAATATCCAGAAGGTGTTCAAATTTCTAAATGTCTTGGACCTGTCAAGTTTTGAAAGTTTGTTCATTTGAATCAGGATCCAAATTTATTATATATTTACATGTTGCAATTAGTTGATATATTCTGTCTCTTTTAATCTATAGGTTCCCCTTCCATCTCTAATTTCCCCCTTGCAGTTTATTTGCTGAAGAAACAAGATTGTTTACCGTATAGAGCTTTCCACAGTCTACTTTGCCAATTGAATCTCCTAGTGTACTTTGACATGCTCTTCTGTCTTCTTTATTTCCTGTAAATTAATGGTTGGATCTAGATGATGATGTAAAAATATAATTTGGTAATTAACCAAAATATCATTTACCTTATTGTGTCCATGACTAAGAAAGCATTGTGAGTCCTAATCAGCTGTTTTGGGGGCACAATCAGTTTATTGGTATACTGCATATGGGCTCGTCAAAAAATTCTAGCCTTAATTTCACAGATGTCACAATATCTAGAAATATCTATAAAAAGAAGTTTTCTTTTTATTAAAAAAAAGGATCACCCTAAACAGTAGAGGATTTTTACATGTGATAAGAAGAACAATGGAGGTTTTAAAATGGCCTATTTAATCCAAATATCTTTGTACTTAAAATTATGTTTGCAAATAATTTTTTCCAAAGTTTTGGAAGCAGAACATAATTATTTTTTAAAGGAATTTTTACTTTTTCTCTCTCTAAATGATTATAAAAAAATTTTGTTCAATTTTTGCCAGTGTGAGTCTATCCAGTGTTTTTCCTTCAAATATTTTCATTCACTCATTCAGTGGCTATTTGATGAGTGATCCCTATGTGCCAGGCAGTGGGCTAGGCAATGGGGACTAAAATGGTTAGTAAGATAGCTTAGACCTTGTACTCCTGGACTTTCTAGACTAGTACCTTGAAAAAAAAAATTTTATATATATATATATATTTTTTTTTACCAATTCAACTCAAAGTGATTTAAAGTTAAAAAAAATGAAAAAAAAAAGCCAAAAAAAAAACCCAGACATTTATTAGTTCCTGTGAAATTAAGAGGTAGACTGACTTGAGCCATTGTTGGATTCGGAGGTTCAAATAATGTCAACAGGATTTTAACACTTTCTCTTCCTTGACTCTCCTTTTTTAAATCAGCTTTATATATTTATTTTTATTACCAACACCTTAAAATTTATTTTATTTTATATAGAAATTGTAGGTTTACAGCATAATCATGCAGAAAGTACAGAGTTCAAATAATCTACCCCCCAACAGTTTTCCATATTATTAACATTTTGCAATAGTGTGCTGCTACCTTTGTTACAATTGATGAAACAATATTATTATAAATATACTATTAACTATAGTCCATGGTTTACATTAGGATTCTCTGTTTGTGTTGTATAGTCTTCTGGTTTTTTTAAAAAATTTTATTCTAGTAACATGTATACAACCTAAAATTTCCCTTTTCAACAATCAGTGATGTTAATTCCATTACTACCATCCATTATCAAAACTTCTTCATCATCCCAAACAGAAACTCTTTATCATTAAGCAATACCTCCCCATTGTCTCCTCTTTGAGCCCCCTGGTAACCTCTAATCCACTTTCTGTGTCTGTGAATTTGTTTATCTAGATATTTTATATAAGTGGAATCACACAATATTTGTCCTTTTGTCTGTCTGCTTTATTTTTCAGAAGTATCTCACCCTTTTATGGCTTTGATAGAACCAGGTTTATAATCTCCCAGCTTCAAGTCCAACAGAAAAAATGCTTTTCTTTCCTAGTATATCCAGCAGAAGTCCCAGGATTCGGTCTTATATGCCAAATCTGGGTCAAATATACTTAGTCAGAGGAGCTGAGTCAACCCTATCTGAACCATTACACTGAGAATAGGAGAAGTAATGGTCCTCAAAAGGAAATGGAGGCATGCTTACTATAACAGACAGTAATTGATTCTGGGCAGACAAAAAAAAACACCAAACAACATATACATTATAGTGTATCCTTTTGGCTGTTTAGCAACCATACTATATTAATTATCTACTGCTGTATAATAAATAATACAAAAATTTAATAAAGAGCAGTGTTTATTATCTCACAACTAACTCCTGTGCAGACCTACATATATGGGTGGTTGTGGGCCTAGGAAGTTTGAAGAGCGATTTACAGGGTCACCAACTGCATTTATGCATGGCACAATTCTGGGGGCCACCAATCACATAAACCTAGAGTCGTACAGTACCCAGTCTGCACAGTTATAATACCTGTGGCCCTGCAGACAATGCTCAACCTTTTCACTGAAAGCTCTCTTCAGCTTCTTGTTTTAATTAAAAACCAGCTGATTCTTGAGACAAATATTTCCACCTACCCCAGCCTTCTCAAGTTGGGGTATTTTTCTTATAATCACCATGCATCACTGGATCTTGAGGTGGATTAGGTATCTTCCTTACTCGTCATTGCTGATTCTAGGCCGCTGGAACTTCTTCACTCAAAACTCCAATTCCTTTGAAGTACTGCCATTACATACTCCTCTCTTTGTAATGCTTGTTCCTAATTATTGAAGAGTTAAACAGACATACAGTGTCTTTTTCTTCACCAACATTGCTGGCATTTCTCTTTTTATTAAAACTTTTTTTAATTTCTAAAAGACAAAAACTATTTTCGCTTAACATAACTACAATAACATTTAACTTATCTCCAATTGTCTCATGAATGTCTTTCCACAGTATCAAGTTATATTTCCAATTATTCTAAATTTTGTAGTTGATTTGTTTGTTTTAGGAAAGTCTTCACATTGCATTTAGTTAATTTGTCTCTTTAAGTCTTTTTAAATCTGAAACAGTTTCTCATTATTTATTTACTTGTTTGTTATTTATTTATTAAAGAAACCAGGTCATTTATTCTGTTGAATTTCCTGCATTCTGGATTTACTTAATTGCATCCCTGTGTAATGATGACATTTTGCATGTTCATCTATCTCCTGTACTTCTAGTAGACTGGTTATTAGATTTAGAACCTTAATAAATATAAAGGCTATTTTATTGGTGATGCTATGAACTTCCTGTTTTATCACGTCAGAACTTCCATTTTTATCACAAAATGTCTGCTTGACTTTCTTTTAGTAATGTTAAGACTGATCAGTGAGTTCAGGTTTGTCAGCCTAATTTATCTTGTCTAGATCCATCTTGAAAATATTGTGTAGAACTATTATTTCATTCAGGGTTGCAAAATATAAAATGGTAATATTGTATTTCTATCATTCTTTCTGCTTGAATTCTTCTTTAAAAGACTTTGCCTTACCAGCTATTTAGTTACCCTGAGGTGAGACAAATACTGAATTATTTTCCTTTATTTACTGGTTTTCAATTGATAAGTTAGTTTCCTAGCATGCCCAATGGGTTTCTTTTTTCTTTTTGATGTGCCTCCCACATAAATGAATTTTTTTATCTATACATAAACGCATACAGAGGCAGATATGTGACATGTGTATCATAGGAAATTTTGTCCACAGTGGTTTTTTTCTGGGGGGATGGGAAGTGTATGGACTAGGAATTGAACCCAGGACTCATACATGGCAGGCAAGAACTATACCACTGAACTGCCTATGCACTCTGATGGGTTTCTTTTTGTTGTTGTTGTTTGTGTTATCCTTATGAACTCATGGATTTTAACATTTTTGATGTATTTAATATAATGAAGTCATTTTTTTCTTTAATACTCAAGTTGTCCCATCTTTTGCCAATTGACTATTGTATTTTTTAAATATGATTTCAATAGCTTCTTTGCAGTCTGGTGTGTATTTGTAAGCTGCCGGAATGTAATATACCAGAAACGGAATGGCTTTTTTTTTTTTTTAATGGAACAGCTTTTAAAAAGGGGAATTTATTAAGTTATAAGTTTGCAGATGTAAACCTATATAAATGTCCAAACTAAAGTATCCAAGTAAAGATACCTTTAATTCAAGGAAGGCTGATGGGTCGGGAACACTTCTGTCAGCTGGAAAGGCATGCTGGTCTCTTGCTCCTGTGCTCTGTTGCTTTCAGCCTCTGTTCTGTGGGGGTTCCTCACTTTGCTTCTCCAGGGCTGGCTTCCCTTGGTTTTCTCCAGTTTCTGTCTTGCTTAACATCTCATGGCGACATCTGCTGGACTCCAAACATCTCCAAACATCCATGTCTCTGTTCTCCAAGTGTTGGCATCTGTGTCAGCTCTGCTCTGAAGTTTCTGTTGGCTCTGTCATTTCTGTTGGCTGTGCCATTTCTGAGGCTTCTGTCATTTCTGTGGTTTCTCCAAAATGTTTCCTCTTTTAAAGGATTCCAACAAACTAATCAAGACCCACCTGGAATGGGTGGAGTCACATCTCCATCTAATCAAAAGGTTACACCCACAGTTGGGTGTGTCATATCTCCATGGAGACAAGCTAATCATAAGATTCCAACCTACAGTATTGAATCAGGATCAAAAGAAATGGCTTCTCCCACAAGATTGGATTAGGATTAATGCATGGCTTTTCTGGGGTACATAATACTTTTAAATTGGCACATGGTATGACAAGACATTCCAGTTACTCCTGAAGGGCGTGAAAATTTGTTTAACTTTTTTGAAGGCAAATTAGCAAAATAAATGTATGAAAATATAAAATGGGCATGTTCCTTAACCCAGCACCTTCATGACTCAAAATTTATCCTACCAGAAATACACAAGTATACAAAGATGTTGTTAACAAAATCAATAATAGTAGGAAAAAGTGAAACAGCCTAAATAACTATTCACGAATGGAATACCACACAGCCATGAAAGTGAATGAAGTGTATCTGTATATAACATGGAAAGATGGTAAGGATATATTGTTAGGTGCAAAAAGCAAGTTTGGGTAAAGTGCCTATGTGATATGATCCATTTTGGTAAAAACGAATCTAAAATATAAATTGTATATGTATTTGAATATATATTGTGAGAGGTCTGAACCAATAGACATCAAACTGTGAACTTTTGGGGTGAGATATGGAGCACTTTCTCTTTGTGTTTTTTATATTCTTATATTTGGAGTTTGCATTATTGAAGGTATTTACACTGGCTTGGAAGGATCTATCGACCCTAGAAAAGCCGTGTTTTAATCAAAATCCCATTTCGTAATGGCAGAATAATCCCTATTCAATACCGTATGTTTGAATCTAACTAGATCATCTCCCTGGAGGTGTATCCCAATCAAGAGTGGTTGTTAAACTGGATTAGGGGAGATGTGTCTCCACCCATTTGGGTGGGTCTTGATTGGTTTCTGGAGTCCTATAAAAGAGGAAACATTTTGGAGAATGGGAGATTCAGAGAGGGCAGAGAATGCTGCAGCACCACAAAGCAGAGAGTCCATAAGCCAGCAATCTTTGGAGATGAAGAAGGATAACACCTCTTGGGGAGCTTCATGAAACCGGAAGCCAGGAGACAAAGCAGGTGATGCCGTGTTCACCATGTGCCCTTCCAGCTGAGAGAGAAGCCCTGACTATGTTTGCCATGTGCCTTCTCACTTGAGAGAGAAACCCTGAACTTCATCAGCCTTCTTGAACCAAAGATTCTTTCCCTGGATGGATGCCTTTTATTGAACATTTCTATAGACTTGTTTTAATTGGGATATCTTCTCAGCCGTAGAACTTTAAACTAGCAACTTATTAAATTCTTTTTTTAAAAGCCATTCTGTTTCTGGTTTATTGCATTCCAGCATCTAGCAAACTAGAACAGTATTAAATATCAAAAACTTACCTGGTATCTATTGTGTGCTAAGCAGAAATACTTTCAAATAATTTATCACATTTAATCTTCACAGTAGCTCTAAGCCCTAGATTTATGATAAGTATTATTTTTATTCTGTTTTTTAAATGAGAATATCAGAAATTCATTGATATATTTAAAATAATCTTCACCAGTAGCTACCTTTACCCACAGCATAGCATTCTCTCAATCCTCACGTTAGCTTCTCCAGGCATTTTGGCCTCTTCCAGTCATCTGGATAGAATTACCAGATAGATTTTGGTACGAAAATAAGTATGAAACATTTTGCAGAACGTCTCAAGTATATAATGGGTTGTAGTCTCAGGAGTGTATTTCTGTCAGGTTTGGGTATATTCCTATACAAATGATAAATTAAATGGTAGTAAACCTTGGCTACTAAAAGCCTGTTTATTCCATATTGTTATGCCATGGGTTTAGGAATTAGAAAGAAGACATTTTCTCCTTTTAATTGGTTTCTTACTAATAACTTCTACTCTATTTTTGATTGTCAAAGTCATTATATTTCTATCTTTTTTAAAAAAGATTGTTACATTTCTTAAATTTTAAATTAAAACCTAACTCATCATTTGGGGCAGAAATTATATAGTCTTTTTCCAACTCCAGTATGCCACACTCTTAACTATCAGTACATTAACATATCATTCAGCTTGGCTTGCAGTTTAGCAATCCTTGTGATCCTTTTCACCTTATTTCTAAGAGGTTTTCTGTATCTGTACTTTTGTTGTTTGATTTTTTTTTTTTTTTTTTTTTTTTTTTTTTTTGATATAGACAGGCTCCAGAAATTGAACCCTGGTTTCCTCATGGCAGGCGAGAATTCTACCATGGAGTTGTCCTTGCACCACCCTGTTGGTTGATTTTTATCACCCAAGTATACCATATTACCCCTGTTTGTATTGAATTCTTTTGTTTTTTTTATAAAGACTAAGTAATCAAGAGTGTACTGAATTTTTGTGTTTTGAAATGTTGCCAGCTTATCTAATTAGGTACTGTTTAAAATTTTGATGTGTTTTTTATGTTTGTTGGTAATTTCATTTTTCCTTGTTTAGGTTCGTAATGTTCTTAATGATGCTGTGGATTTACTGGAATTCCGTGATAGAGTCATTAAAGCATCTTTGAACTATGCACATTTAGTTGTTTCAACATCTCTTCAATGTTATGTGTTCTCGTAAGCATCTTAAATTTCTTAAAAATCAAGTTTGGTCTGTAACTAGAGATTTATTTTCAAGCTTTCATTTCAACATGATTTGGTTTAAACTTAAATTTCTGAGATCTTCACCAATTGTGAATTTACCCCAAGATAGGAAGTGATAAAAAGGGAGGTATAATCAGTAAACACACATCCAATAACTATTGTATATAAAAGGTTAATATATAGGAAGGAACTTCTCTGAGATAGTGTTTACCCTTGCTTTACACACAGTTCTAAGGAATTTAATATAATTTTATTTCAAAGCCCCAAGCATTTTAGGAGCTGCTAAGCGGTAGAGAAAGAACTCCTGTTCACTGTGAGAGGGGACAGCTAGCAGCCCTCCTACAAAAAGCAGGAGTAACTGAAAGCTATTCAGTAAGGACATAAGGAAGTATTTAGGCTTAATATTGTAGCCCAGGGTAATATCATGGATGTTCATGTTGGTGACCTAGAATTGTCCTGATATGCTGAAAGGAAATATATTCAATATAGTATGTATTAGAAGACATAAAATTATTAAAAACCTTCAAAAAACTTGCACTGTTTAAAAAGCATAGTTGATATTTTAAAAGGGGTAACTCATTGATATGTTGATAAATGTTTAACAACTGGCTCTCTGGAAATAAGTAAGCCTGATTTGCAACATTTGCCTATTCCATAATGTGAATACTTCCACCATGGCTAATTGCACAACCCAGTGATGAGGTCACTGAAAGTAGAGTTGAAAAGAGAAGTGCAGTAGCAAACTGCTATGTAGCATTACCACCATATAGATAAAATAGATATAAATAATCTCACGTGCAAAGATAATTGCAAAATATAATAAAATAGTTTGTAAGTGATGGAATTTTGCATACTTATTAGCTTTGTTTTGAATATAATTTAATATTTAACAATATCTATAGTTAATAGCTTGCAAAATTCCTCAAAGTTTAACAATGCAAGCTGGTGCTAGCACACCACTGGCTAACTCCTCAGCTCTCAGAAAGACTCAGGTAATCACTATGACTCTTTCAAGAGTTGCAAATAGAGTTTTATTTTTGTTTTTGTTTTTTTATTTTGTGCTTGTGTTTATAACATTATTTAAATATAGTTTAATCATTAAATATAAAATGGAGGATAGAGGTTATACATATCTTATTCATATTGTATGCCTAGTACTTAGCAAAGTGCCTAACTTGTAGGTACTTAATAAATGAATTACTTAATAGTAACTTAATAAATAAGTATTTCTGAATGAGTACATGAATTGAAAAATATATGATGTTATCCTGGTATCCCAAAACTCAGTAATATACAACCCAAAGTTGTCCAGTTTAAACAACTACTATAACTATATATTAACAAATTCTCACTCACCATGTATAAATCTGCTTTTCATCAGAATCTGCAACTTGGGATAATAGCCCAATCTGGAGTAATAAAATAGGAAAAGCAAAGCAGAAAGAGCAAAGAAACAAGTAGCTCAATTTCATGTGAAAAATTTTCCTTTTTTTCAAAGAGGAGTAGTTAGGTTCTTGGAAAAATCAAGAAATACAAAGTTTGCCTTTTGCCTCCCTCTGCCTTGCAAGAGTTCCTGTATGTCCTCTTACATGTGTATCTAATAAATTTTCTGCCTGCTTACTACTTTTTTTTGTATTCTATAATAGTAGGAGTCACAGTTCATTCTTTTTTCATATGAATATCCTGTTATTGCAGCACCATTTGTTGAATTTTTTTTTGCGGGGGGATGGGGGAAAGATACATTGGCAAGGAATCAAACCTGAGTCTTCCACATGGCAAGTGAGAATTCTACCACTGAACTACCCTTGCACACCCTCTTACTCTTTATTTAAAAAATATTTCTATTGAGAAATAGCCACACACATGCAGTCCAGCCATATTATACAATGGGTGGTTCACAACATTATCACATAGTTGTGTATTCTTTGCCGTGATCATTTTTAGACATTACCTTCACTCCAGAAAAAGAAAAAAAAGAACTCATACATCCCATACCCCTTACTCCTCCCTCTCATTGACCCACAATATTTAAATTTACTCAATTTTTACCTTTAGTCTCCCCCTATTATTTATTTCTTTTTTATCTTTTTTTTAAATTATTATTCATCTGTTCATATCCTGGATAAAAGGAACATCAGACACAGGGTTTTCACAATTACACAGTCACATTGTAAAAGCTATGTAGTTATACAGTCTTCTCCAAGAATCAAGGCTACTGGAATACAGTTCAGCAGTTTCAGGTACTTCCCTCTAGCCACTCCAATACACCATAAACTAAAAAAGAATAGCTATATAATGCATATAATAACCTCTCCACTCTGAAATCTCTCAGTCACTGAAACTTTATTTTATTTCATTTCTCTCTTCCCCCTTTTGGTCAAGAAGGCTTTCATAGTCCCATGAGGCCTGGCCCCAGCTCATCCAAGGTGTCCTATCCAGCATTACCAGGGATATTTATACCCCTGGAAGTCATGTCCCACATTGGGGAAAGGGGGGCAGTGAGCTTACCTGCAGAGGTGGCTTACAGAGAGAGAGGACATCTGAACAACAAAAGAGGTTCTCTGGGAGTGATCTTAGACATAATTATAAATAACTTAGCTTCTCCTTTGCAGGAATGAATTTCATAGGGGCGAACCCCAAGATTGAGGGCACAGTCTATTGAATTGGTTGTCCCCACTGCTTATGACAATATCAGGAATTCCCCAGATGGGGGAGTTGAATATTTCTTCCTTTCTCCCCAGTCACCCAAGGTGACTTTGCATATAGTTTTTTATTCTCTGCCCTAATTAATCTGGGATGTATCCGCACAGCACACTAACCTGTACAAGCAAACAAGATCTCCTGCTCTAGTCAAGATTCCATATAATTATAGTGTTGGAATAAACTGACCGTACAAGTTAAATTATTTTTTTAACACATTATTTAGTTAATGTGTTACCCAAAATACACATTTTGCTCCAAATAAACATCTCTTCCTTTGGTCTCACACAGAAGTTGAAGTTTTAAAATATGGACCATATCATCCTTTACCCTGTCTTCTGATTTTTCTTAGTCATCCAAATCAGCTTCATTCATATCTCTAGTCGAAGTTTGATCCCTTTTTCAACTTTTTAAACAGATCCTGTATGGGGTAAAGTCCTGTATGACTTTCATAATTTCAGAGCTCTAACTCTGAGTCAGAGTCAGAGTCTTAGTCAGTCTCAGGTGTCACATAAATACCCAAAGGTTCAGGGTGGGAAATTAAATAACTAATGCAAAGAGCTTCAGACCTATTTCAAAAAGTAAACTGCATGTATAAAACAAAAGAACAAACATTAGAAATAACAATTAGTAAGTCTGGAGTTCACCAGTATGATAAAAATAGATGCTTCTGTACTTTAGAAAAAAAAATCTCAACACGCTTCTCTCAAGTGAGAAGGCACATGGCAACACAGTCAGGGCTTCTCTCTCATATAAGGCGTCATCTGCTAGCTTTCTCTGCTGGCTTCCTGTTTCGTGAAGCTCCCCCGGAGACGTTTTCCTTCTTTATCTCCAAAGATTGCTGGCTCGTGGTCTCTCTGCTTTGCTATGCTGCAGCATTTTCTGCTCTCTCAGAATCTCCTTCATTCTCCAAAATGTTTCCTCTTTTATAGGACCCCAGAAACTTCTCAAGAACCACCCAAATGGGTGGAGACATGTCGTCATCTAATCCAGTTTAACAACCACTCGATTGAATCACACCATCCAGGGAGATGATCTGATTTCTGTTTCAAACATAGAGTATTGAATAGGGATTATTCTGCCTTTATGAAATGGGATTTTGATTAAAACATGGCTTTTCTAGGGGACATACATCCTTTCAAACCAGCACAGGAATAGAGACATGTAGTGCCTGGTTACAAAATAATATGTCACATGCTGTAATAGAAATATGTATAGAATTTACAGTTAAACCGAAGTCACTTTATTTAAAATGAGTACCTCTACTTAATAAAATGTATTTTGTATTTTAAAATGTTAATAAATATCCATTTTATTTTTCTTTTAGTACGAAGAACTGGAATACACCACTTATATTTGATCTTAAAGAAGGAACTGTTAGTTTAATTCTGCAGGCAGAAAGGTAGTTTGTTTCTTATATTTGACATTGAATTTGGGGTTGAAATATCTCAGATAGCCCTAATGCACTCTTTAAAAGCATGTTATTTACAGAATGATGATTAGACATTTAGAGTCAATCTGTTTTTACTATAATATATTTTAAAAGAAAAAGACAATAAGAGAATAAATAAGCCATTAGATCAGTGGCTCTGAAACTCATTAGTTTCAGAATTTCTTTACGTTTTTAAATTATTGCAGGTTATATATATGTATTAACATTTTAATATTAGAAATTAAAACAAATTTAATGCTAGTAATTTATTAATTTATGTTAAAATTATGAGAATAAACTCATACAAGTAGACATCAGAGTGATGACATAAGAGAATGAGAGTGAAATAGGCAAATAACTATGAAATAGTTTTGACCTAAAGAGCCACCTATTTTCTATTTTGTTCTGTTCTGGTTTTTGTTTTTGCTTTTGAATATTGATTGAAAATCGTTGATTTCATGAAATACTATTGGGTTGTAACATGAATTTTAAAAATAGTATTTTCTCCCAAAGCCTTTAGTATATTCAAGACTAAGAAACTCCAGACCAATTAACTGTATTATTACATTAGGAATCGCTATACCCAGGAACCACATATTTCCATGAAATCTGTAAATTTGTCTATCTAGTCCGGTGATATCCTACTGAATCAGAGATCAGACTTAAAAGGTTACAATTCAATAAAACCTGGAATAAAGTAGGAAAATTACCTAAAATAACTACCCATAAAACCTGTACACTAAGACCATATAGTTTATTACTATCTAGACAGTTGTTAAAGGTGTTTGTTTTCAAGATTTCTAGGCAATAGCCTTTTACAAATAGAAAACCAGAAGAGGGATAGTGTCAGTGGGCTGTTAGTGGCTGATGTAATGACAGGAAGAAAAGTGACTATCTGGCAAGGAAGCATATAGAAAACTAAAAGCCCAGAACTGTGTAGCTGAGAAGTATGATAATTATTCTGATGCACCAAGAGATTCTCATGAGTATCAAAACTATCAGTTAAATAGTTACTGACAAGTATGATCACGTGTCGATGACCTTGAGTCATCAAGAAATGTTATGTCAAAGTTGGTATTATCTGTTTAATTAAATTGAAATATATAATTTATATATTTAGTTATACCATATCGCTTTTTTTCCCTTTAAAACTGTGGAACGCTTCACAAATTTGCATGTCATCTTTGTGCAGGGGCCATGCTAATCTCTGTATCATTCCAGTATTATGTACCATATCTTTTTTCTTTTTTTTAATATCTTTTTCTTTTTTATGAACCATATCTTTTTAAAACAAAGAGGCATTATTGCCATTCAGCTATTTAAAAATAATTTCTGTTATTTACTCCCAAAGTTCCAAATAGCTTTTTTTTTAATTTACTGAATAATTTGTTAGTAAAGGCATGTGTCAATGGCATAAATGGCATTTAATTATCTAAAAGTATGTTTTATTAAGTGTCTGCATTGCTAGTCTTATTTGTACACTGGGAGATATTTGGTCCTTGAAACAGGGTGTTAACTTACGAGGAGGTTAAAAGCTATCGTATCTTGTTTAGAAGAGAAAATGCTTTTAGTACTGAGAAAAAGAATACATATTAATATGATGTGTCACTTTTTAAAGATTAACAGTGTTTTCTATACTGATAGCCCCTTGTGAAGGTCAAATTACTAATCCTCAAGTATTAATTTAATTGAAGGGTATACATTTGGTATTCATTAGGTAATAACTTTTCATTGGCTTTAGTATTTATTTATTTCCTACTTGTTTCCATAGAAAGAAAGAACAATTCCTGAATCAAGAAATGTTTCTGGATTAAGAATATTAAGATCTTGATCATAAGAATTAAAAACTAATAATGTCTTCAGCATTAAGGAAACAGGCACTCCAACCTAGAAGTAGTACATGTGTGAATCAATACAACCCTCCCAAAAGGCAGTTTGACACCAGGAATCGAACCTGGGTCTCTGGCATGGCAGACGAGAACTCTGCCTGCTAAGCCACCATGACCCACCCATATATATCTTTTAAAGTATATACCTCTATGATCCAGTATTGTGCTTCTGGAAGTTGTACCAAAGAAATAAGTAGGGCAAACATACAGAGATGTATAT
This sequence comes from Tamandua tetradactyla, assembly GCF_023851605.1. Lineage (NCBI taxonomy): Eukaryota > Metazoa > Chordata > Mammalia > Pilosa > Myrmecophagidae > Tamandua > Tamandua tetradactyla. Next base: position 56,893,877 of record NC_135331.1, on the reverse strand, counting down.
ATACTCGATGTATTCTTTAAAACAGTGGGTAATTTGAAATAAATAAATGCCCATAGGAGTGGGTTGATGAAATTGATACAACCATACTTTTTGTTTGCCATAGTTATCTCTATGGACATAAGATTGCAAAAGCTCTTTTGTTTTCTCCATTATGTTTGACTTATTTTTGCAATGGTCATTCATTTTCAAAGCAAAAAAATAACAATACGTTTTGACTTACTTCATGCTTGAATATAGCTGTCAGCACAGCAAATGGACCTAAGTCCCTTCTGTGAAATGTGTCAGTTTTTAGATATGAATGTATTTACTGATGATCACCATTTGATTTTCAAGTCAGAAACATCTTTGTTTAATAAATGCTGGCCCTGATGTTAATTTTGGAGTCATTTTCACTATTTTGGACTTTAACTAGTGTTTAATCTTTAATTATAAAATATGTATCAATACTGTTTCATGTAACAGATATTATACAGCATTAAAGTTATCAAATTATAAATTATAAGCTTTTCTGATTACCTTTGTATGGAGATGCTTCTTTCGGAAAGGAAGTAAATTGCAGTTATAATGTAAAAGAAATAAAATTTTGGTAGATAAGGTGGTGGCTGTGGACATTTAAATAAGATCAATGTTGTCTTTCACTTTTTAATATTTTTATTTTTTACTATATAACTACTATTCTCGTTGTAATACTTAGATCCAAAGAACAAATTCTTCTCTAATATAAAAAAGATAATATAGTCTACTCCTATTTGAAAATTTATTGTTATTTATTTTTAGACATTTTCTTCTTGTGGATGGTGGTGGTATCTATTTATATTCTTATGAAGGACGCTTCATTTCTTCTCCAAAATTTCCTGGAATGAGGACAGATATTCTGAATGCACAGACTGTGTCTCTGAGTAATGATACCATAGCAATAAAAGACAAAACTGATGAAAAAAGTAAGTATTTAAAAATAATTTTCCATGTCAAATTCCCATAAAAATCATTAATAGTGTCAAATTTTCATAAATTAACTTTCATTTCCTCATCTATTAGTATGTTAAACTTATATGAAAGAATCACAAGCTTCCTCATTTGTTCTAAAAATGAGTTAAAGAATTAAAGTTATTCCATTCTGGTTATGGTAAATTTAAGTGCCTCTTAGACTTCAAGTAGAGATGGAGAGAAAATGGTAAGATAAACAGGAGAGAGGTTGGAACTAGAGAAAAAAATTTGGGACTCATTGGTGTACAAATGGTGCTTGCAGCAATGGCACTGAATGAAATCACCTAGGAAGTAACTATACACAGAGAAGAAGGCCAAAGACTGAGCTCAGCAGTATTTAGAGATGGATTGAGAGGAGGAAGAACTAGAGGGAAAATCAGTAGAGTGAGTTGTCCCTAAAACCTCATGAAAAAAATAAGTATTAAGTAATTGTTTCTCTTTAATACATATTGTGAAACATATTGTGCATCACTGTAACATTAAAAAATATCTGATCTGAATGTTAATTCTGATAATTTGTACCATAATAATACTACCCTTGGAAGATCTAATTCAGGAGCTAGAAAACTGTCCCACTTTTAAATTTTCAGATAGCATCACCTTCTATACTGGTAGGAAATAAAACTCTACTAGAAAGAACTATTCCATCTCTACATGCCTCTAGGCCTTCTCTGAGAGAGAAAATTTGGTAATTGTTTTTAATGGTTTTCGTTTTTGGCTAAGAGAGTGGAAATAAAATAATTTCCAAAGAAAAGATAGATTACGATGTCTGTCTAATTGCAAATAATAACAATTTGGAAGTCACATTTTTGTCATCTATTAACTTAAATTTTAAATCCTAGAGTTTGCTATGAGTTGTCTATATTTTTCTTATTTAACATCACATATTTTACATGCAGGCTTTAATAAAATAACGTGTTTTCAACTGAATATGTCTTATTCTGAATTTTTCTGTAAAGTCACCTCTGAAAACTTTTTCACTATTTTTTAATCCTTTGTAGTTCTTAGAATTATAAATATTTTCAGTAATGTGGATCTATATACCAGCTAATAAATTATCTGTTTTACATAAATTTTGACTGTAGAACTAATAATCATGTCATTCTGTTTTACTGTAAACAAATAAAGAAGACTAAAATGAAATTATTGTAGAGCTGATATAAAATGCGGGGGAAATACTGTTTTCTTATATTCCTTTTTAAAGAAACCATTATTTCATTGATGGCTAATAGAGTATATGCTAACAATCTAAAAAACACAACTGAAGCACTTATAGCATTTCCTTCCAAGGGGACCATCCACATGTGAGACCAGTGGTTCCTTCCTAATTTGAGAAATCCTACAGGGGCAAGATTTTTGTACCAGACATTGTATCCTATACTATAATAGGAGCTCAGTAAACATTTTGGATTGATTTGAATACCCTTTAGATTATTGATAAAATTTTGAAGGTACTGCTTTTGCGTTCTTTCTCCCCATCCACCTGACACAGATGCACTATAATTTTTTCAAAAAATGGAAGCCCAAATTTTCTAGTATTTGACTTATATTTAATTTAAAATTTAGTTACAATATTTTTTTCAGTTTTAGAAGATGATTTATCCTACAATTCAACAACAAGTAGATGAACCACCCAATTTAAAAAACGGTCAGAAGGCATGGATAGACATTTTTCCAAAGAGAAAATACAAATGGCTAAAAAGCATATGAAAAGATGCTCAACATTACTAGCTATTAGGGAAATGCAAATCAAAACTACAATACCATCTCATACCTTTTGTTGAGCTTATTATGAATTGTATCCTTATTCTTTTTATTTCCAATACCATGGTTTTATCATTTTTTTTTTGTAGGGTCACATTCTATTATTTTTCCATGTGAGTATCCTGTTATTGCAGCACCATTCTTTAAATTTTTGTTTGTTTGTTGTATTTTGTTTGTTTGTTTTGCTTATTTGTTTTTGGGGACGTGCATGGACCAGGAATTGAAGTGGGTCTCCCTCATGGCAAGCAAGAATTCTACCACTGAGCTATCTGTGCACCCCCGCCATCATTACTTTTTATACATTTACATTTTAGAACCTATAAGAAGTTCTAAGGGCATTTATAATTATCCATATGGTTAGTGGGTCTTTACCAGAGGTCTTTATTTCTTTATGGTGCTTCAACCCACTATCCAGTGAGTTTTAGTCTGAAGAACTCCATTTAGCATTGCTTCTAGGGCTGTTCTTGTAGTAGTGAGCTCACTCAGTTCGTTTGTTTGTTTGTTTGTTTTTTAAATCTGGGAATGCCTTAATTTCCCTTATTTTTAAAGGTAGTTTCACTGGATGCAAATTTTTTGTTGGCAGTTGTTTTCTTTAAGCCCTTTAATAGTCCATCCCACTATCTACTTGCCTTCATGTTTTCTGAGGAGAAATTGCCACTTAATTGTATTAGAATTCCCTTGCATATATCATGTTGTTTTTCTTCTGCAGCTCTCAGTACTCTTTCCTTGTCTGTGGCACTCGACAGGCTAGTATTTGTCTTGGTATGGTTCTCTTTGAGTTTGTCGGGCTTGAGGTTCATTGTTCTTATTGAATGGGGGTATTCATTTCTTTTGTTAAATTTGAGAAGTTCTCTGTCATTGTTACTTTGAATATTCCTTCTGCCCCTCTCTCTCTTTCTTTTCCTTCTGGGGCTCCCATAATGCATATATTTATATACTTGATGGTGTCCTACAGGTCTCTTAGGCTCTGTTTACTATTTTTCTTTTTTTTGCCCCCTTTCTGATCCTCAGCCTGAATCATTTCAGTTGTTTTGTCTTCGAGTTCACTGACTGTTTCTTCTGCCAGTTCCATGCTGCTGTGAAACCCTCATGGGAATTTTTCATGAGTTATTGTGGTCTTTAGCTTTAGAATTTTTTTCCTTTTTAAAATTTCTATCTCTTTATTGAAATTCTCATATTGCTCATTCATCTTTTTACTGGTATCCTTTAGCTCAGTCTTTCTCTGTGTTTTCCTTTATCTTCTTGAGCATGTTGAGGGTCATTTTTAAAAAAGTCTTTGTCTAGTATGTCTGAAATCTAGTCTTCTTCATTAATGGTTTCTGGATTTTTACTTTGTTCCTTTAGATGGGACATCATTTCCTGTTTCTTTGTCTTGTAATCTTTTGTTGCACTGTGTTTTATGTGTAAACTCTGGGATTTAGTCCCTGAACTTTCTCTTCTTTACATTTGTATCCAGTTAGTCTTATAACAGAGATTTCCTTCAGCACCACATGCTAACAAAAACAAACCAAAGCCAAAAGTACCTTTCACAGTCATTTCAAATTGACTCTGTGTTCTTGCTTGTGCTCTCCTTCAGAGTTTAGCCCTTGCGGTAGTTAGGTTCAGGTGTCAGCTTGACCAGGTAAAGGTGCCTAGTTCTGTTGCTGTGGACATGAGCCAGTGATATGTTAACCTCATCTGTTGCTCATTGCATCTGCAGTTGACTAGGAGGCGTGCCTGCTGCAATGAATGATGTTTGATTTAATTGGCTGGTGCTTAAATGGGAGAGCTCAACATAGCACAGCCCAAGCAGCTCAGCATAGCTCATCTCAGCACTGGCAGCTCAATCCAGGCCTTTGGATATGCAGAGAGGAATCACCCTGGGGAAAGTTGTTGGAACCCAGAGGCATGGAGAGGCCAGCACAGATCACCCTGTGCCTTCCCACGTAAGAAAGACCCTCAGTCAAAAGTTAGCTGCCTTTCCTCTGAAAAACTATCCATCTCTGGTGTGTTGTATTCCGGCAGCTAGCAAACTAGAACAGCCTTCCTATCAAAAAGAACAACCTGAGGTGACAGTGAAATGCAAGGTCTTCTCTGTTTTTTCTGACTGTATTTTGTCCTGGGTGTGCTTGTTCTTGGCTTTAAGATGAATGTCCCCCAAAAGGGGGAAGAGTGAAATGAGACAAAATAAAATGTCAGTGGCTGAGAGATTCAAACAGAGTCGAGAGGTTGTCCTGAAGGTTATTCTTATACATTAAATAGATACCACCTTGTTAGTTAAGACGTAATGGAGAGGCTGGAGGGAACTGCCTGAAAATATAGAGCTGTGTTCCAGTAGCCATGTTTCTTGAAGATGATTATATAATGATATAGCTTTCACAATGTGACTGTGTGATTGTGAAAACCTTGTGTCTGATGCTCCTTTTATCTACCTTATGGGCAGATGAGTAAAGCACAGGGATTAAAAATAAATAATAAGGGGAACAAATGTTAAATTTAGTAGATTGAAAGGCTAGTGATCAATGAAAGGGAGGGGTAAGTGGTATGGTATGTATGAATTTTTTTTCTGTTGTCTTTTTATTTCTTTTTCTGAGTTAATGCAAATGTTCTAAGAAATGATCATGATGATGAATATACAAGTATGTGATGAAAAAAAGAATGCTCATATTGTATGTTGATTGGTTTTATTAATAAAAATTTTTTTAAAAAATGAATGTCCCCCCTACTTTCTATGAAATAGACTATCCACCCATCACTCTCTTGTAAATCTTTAATCTGGTAATCCTTTGCCCCAAGTTTCTTTGATTTAAACTGCTTCTTACACTGCCTTAGCTGTCTGTAAACTACATTTGTCTACAGGGTGATTTCTGGGAGGGTGAGCCAGAGAGGAGACATATAGTACTTACTCTGCTCCCTGCCGAGCAGGACCATAGACCCAAAATCAGAGTGCAAACTGGCTCCACTTCCCACCACGAGAAGTTAAGGAAGGGTCCAGTAACAGTGCCAGGAGATTCTCCTACTATCCTTCAAGCCACATTTTCTTAATTCATGAATTGCTCAGTACTGCAAACTTTTAATTGGTTTCCAGAGTTTTGGGGAAGCTTGTTCTGCCAGTTTTTGCTAGTTATTCAAAGATTCTGTGGGTGAATAGTACCCTGGATTATCATAATCTGCTGTCGTGGTCAACTATGACTCTGTTGCCATATTTTTCTTTTTCATTTTTCTCAGCATAATTGGCAGTCTTGGAACATGACTTACTGTTATGACATGATTTCCACTATGAATATAGCCAGTGATCTCAAACTTAACATCCTATAGTTTACTAAAAGCTAGTAATCACTGTTCTAAAAGTGTGATCCTCTAGAATTTTAATATCATGTTTTATATTTATGTATATACATAGATTATTTTAGCACATATTTAGCATTTTAATTTTAACATGCATAATTGAGCAATTTAACATATATGTTGAAAAAAATAACATCTTTTTTTTTCATTTTTGTAACCCTATACATAATTCAATTATATAAAATTACTCCATTTGGAATAAATCTGGAGCTGAAATAATTTGGGAATTATTTAAAGAGAACCTCCAAAACACTGCAACAATCTTTTTAAAAGAGAAAACTATGGCTACCAAATCCATTGTCATGTTTAAGACTAGGAAAAGCCTTTGGTGAATCAGTAGAGAAGTGGGACAGAGATAGCATTTATTTCAGATTCCTTCAATATCTCCTGTAATCTCCAACACATCAGAGCAAAGATTGGGGTTGGAAATAGAGAACTTCAAATTATCATTAGTTAGATTTGTGGTTGTTGTCATGAAAGTAGATTAAACCAAGGAAAATATATGTGTGAAGAGGCAACCAAGAATAAAACCTGGGGAACAATAACATATTAAAGGATCACCATAAGGAGGAACTAGCAAAGAAAAATGAGAGCGATGGTCCAAGATAAAGGGAGGGAATCGGGAGAAAACACTGTTATATGTAGCCCATATAAGAGTTTCTAAGAAAGACAGGCTGGTCGGGGCATCCATCACTGCTAGGAGGTCAACACTAAAAGTAGACTCAGGGATTGAAGACTGCAAATAGGCTCTTTAATTTGGCAGCATCTGAGTCATTGTTGATCCAAGCAAGAGCTTTTGTATTAATGAGTGAGATTGAACAACAAATTGTAATAAGTTGAAAAGTGGATAGGAGTTGTAAAAGCTGCAATTATTTTAGGAAGTTTAGAATTAAAAAGACAGAAGTAATTGGTAGTGATTATTTGAGAGTGGGGAAGGGTTTTTTTGTTTTTTTTTTTTAATGAAAGTGACTTCAATATGTTTGATGCTGTGAAGGATAAGTCAGAAGAAAAGGAGTGTTTAAAGGTAGAGGACAAAGGGGAGATAGTTGATAGAATAATATCTTAGAGAAAGCTGGCCAGTTAGAGTGAAAATGCACTGGTAAAGAGTGAGGTGTATGATGAGGCAGTATGGGCGCCACACACTCTCTTGTCTGAAATGAGACTTTGTGAGGTGAGGATTAGATTATTATAAGTTTGGAGATGTGTTAAAGAGAAATTGAGCTGTTATATCCAAAACTACCCCAAATTTCATTTGTATATAATAAAAATGTTTTTTTATATTTACATTATCTTAAAGAATATTTCATATCTATTTGATGGCTTCCAAGAAAATGTTTTGTGTCCGTGTGTTAAAAACAACTCTTAGGTGTTTCAGTGGTAGAATGCTCGCCTTTCATGTGAGGGACCTGGGTTTGATTCCTGGACCATCCACCACCCCCCCTCCAAAAAAAAATCCTCTTATCTTTGAGAAATATTTAAGCTTGACCTATTTGCCCCATTTCAATATGGCAGCTAATTCCCTCAAGCAGCAGGGATAGAAATCATTGGCAGCATCCCTTTCAAAGAAAAATACTTTAGAAGTAATACTTTTAGAAGCTAAAAATAATCATAATCCAACTAAAAAATGATAATTGTTTTAAAGACTGCATTTGCAGACTTTCATTTGCAGGTATCCTTTTTTCTAAGATAATTCTAAAATATCAGGGGCTCTCTGGGACATATAGAGGGCGGTTCTGGAAGTTTTACCTTAGGGGAATTCTCATACTTTCTTTAAGACATCTCCAACCCTGGATCCAAAATTTTGAGATTAACCCAAACGTTGTGGTATCATGGAACTCTGAGTTGAAAACTCTATAGGAAGGTCATCGGTTTGTAATATAATAGTGATTTATGACTTATGGAGAGTCTCCGTTGTTGGTACTATCCTGACAGGGAACTGAACAGCACATCACTGGTATTATAGTAGACACTCCATGCATTTTTTTGGTGGATATTATAGTTTCTAAATGGAATTATGAAAATAACAAATCACATCCAATATTGGACTTGCCATTGTTCAGCCTGTGGACCACTGATGCCATGCTCTAAAATAGCCATTTTAATGAGGGAATGTGTGTTTTAGGAGGTGTTTTAGAAAGAAGTGTTTAGTACTACTGTTTTCATAAGAAATATAGCCCTGTGGATAAATAAGATTTTGACATTACTGATGTTTTAATTGAAAGATACTCTGTGGTCCAGAGGATTAAATGCTTTTTAATGAAGGGGTATGATAATTTCATTTACATTTACCAATTGAAACAATTAATTTGTTCTACTTTTTTTTTCAAGTAATATTCCTCTTTGAGGCATCAACTGGAAAACCCTTAGGTGATGGGAAGCCTCTTTCTCATAAGGTAATAGACAGAGACTACTTATTTACTTCCTTTAAAAACTGATATTTTCATTTGAAGGACAAAAATTTAGAAATTTAGTTTTTTGTTTTTGTTTTTTCACAAAAATGCTTTTTATTTGAGGCAAAAAGTCTGGCTGAAAGGAATATAATTCGAAGCCATCCAAACCCAACTGTTAGTGGCACTATTTTGACATTATAGATTTTTTTCTCCTTTTTTAGAAAGGAGTATTCAACTTAAATTTTCTAGTTGGGCAAAAAAATAAAAAAGGAAGAAAAAATTGGAAGAGACTTTTAACCCACAGTTACTGCTTTTCATGCCCCAGCATCCAGCTGGGTTTGTCATCAGGCTGCTAATGCGCAGCTGAGAAACTTGGGTCACACAACACTTTCAAGGAAAAAGAAAGCAGATAAAACAGGAGAGCAGGTCACTTGGAGAAGAGCCAGCATCCACAGCTTCAAAACTCAGTAGTGAAAGGCTAATCCTTGTGGGAGGAAGCTCTTACCAAGGCACAGACCCTCCTTCCTGTTGTAACTAGTAAGGTAGGCATATCCACACTACTTAGTTAAAAGTCAAAGATCTGAAAATTCTCAGTAATGCATTTAGGTGACACAGATTTGGGTATCACCACCATATTCCTCTGCATGGAGAACTGGATCAGCACTGGCCTGTGGTTTTGTTATGCTTGATTACAATTGCTTTGATCCTGGGATCCTCCAGTAGGGAAAGGTCCTGAGGTTTGGCTCAGGGCCATCAGGAGAGCCAAGGGGACTATAGGCAGTCACCACAATGCCTTTGGCAGTCCTAGAAAACTTCTCCTGAGTTAGGTATGGATGGCACTCAATCTGGTTAGCCACAGGCTTATATTTTAAGCCAGGTTTATTTAAGATCCTCTCAATTTGGGGATGAAGTTAGATACGCCAATAGCTTTGACCAGCCCTTCAACCACCAGCTCTTCCATGGCTGTCCATGTGTCCACAAAATCGGTGTCACTGGGAATTGTGTTGTCTGCTTCATCCAAAGGGAAAACTTCTTTCTAGTCTGAAAGCCTGTAGGCCAGTGAATAAGGTAAAGGTCCAGGTAGTCTAGCTTGATGTCACTAATAGTTTTCTGGCAGGCTCCTTTCACCAGGCTTTTCTCATGGTATGTGCAGCAAAGCTTGATGATGATGAAGAGGTCCTCGCGCTTCACCACCTGCTCCTTGAGCTTCTCCTGGATGGCCACACCCACCTCATTCTTATTCTGGTACACATGGGCACAGTCAGTGTGGCAGTATCTGACATACATTAATGGCTACCTTCACAGCCTCTGTCATTTTGCCTGGAGGGGTCTTCCAGGTGCCCAGCCCCAGGATGATCATCTTGGCACCAGTGCAGAGCACAATGCAGTTAGCCATGGCTACTAGACTTCATTGACCCCGACCCGGAATTATAAAAATTTAGTTTTATATTTAAAATAAGTATACATTCTATGTGAAATATTTTGCCTAATTACTTTGTTATTATGGGGAAAGCGCTGATCTTGTAGTCATAGGTTTGAATTGTAAATTGTAGATATGCATGTTACCACCTTTTTCTGAGCAAAAATCATTTAAGTGGTATGGGTCTCAGTCTTCTCATTAGCAAAGTTAGTGTAATAATAACTGCATCTCAAGGTGGTTTCTTACTTCACAAGAAATGAACATGAAAGAATTTGTAAAATTTAAGGCTTTAGAAACATAAGATATTTTCCATAAATCTATTCTTGCATATCATTGAAATGTAGGTGTTAGACATTTTACTTAGGGTAAATTTTGGTTTGAAAAAGTTGTTAATCAAAACAGACCTTTCATGTCTTGCCTTACCCTTTTACCCTGTCTCCTAAAGGCAAGATAGGAGGGCAGATGGGAGATTTTCTCAGTTTGGAGTTTCAAAGTATATGTTATTTTATTGTCCTTTTTTGAGGAGGTACATGGGCTGCGAATTGAAACCTGGCCTCCCGCATTTTATTATATCTTAAGGGGGAAATATTTGTATTTTATGCAATGTAACCACAGTTTAGTACAGCTTTTGCCTTCTTAGTCTATGGCAACTTAAAATTATTTAATGGGCATTTTATCACTATAAGTAAGAGTGTGACATTTCATTGGTCTTTAGAAAAAGAAATGTTCTTTTATTTAAATCATTAAAATTATCTGGTTTCAAGCACTAAAACTAATCCAGTATTTTCATTTTTAAAAAATTTTAGAATGAAATCTTGGAAATTGCTCTGGATCAAAAAGGACTTACCAATGATAGGAAAATTGCTTTCATTGATAAAAATAGAGATCTTTATATCACCTCAGTTAAGCGATTTGGGAAGGAAGAACAGATTATCAAACTTGGTAAAAAAAATTTCATTTTAAATTTTAATTGCTTTCAGTTTTCTTAGAACTTATATACCATAAATTGTATTTATGGTATATAAATACAATTCATAAATAGTAAACTATTTATGAATGAATCTATTTATGAATGAATTCATAAATAGTAAACTATTTATGAATGAATCTGTGAATAATGTTTTAGTTTCATAACATTTCTAAGTTAATTTGTCCATTTTAATAATTAAACAAATTTTTAGCTGTTGCAGCCAAATTTGCATTGTAATAATACTTACAAAATAAAAATATAATGGTTCTTGGTAGAGCATGCAAATATTTTCATCTAAATTCTTATGTGAATTTTTGTATGTATTCTCACCATTATGCATCAAAAAATAGTATCATACCTTATGAGAATTTAGATTGGCCTTATATGTCAGCTGAATTTAAAAATATATTTTGAATACTTGTCATATTAGAATGAATAATACATTAACATTCTTTTAAATTAAGGAACAATGGTGCATACTTTGGCATGGAGTGATACATGCAATATCCTTTGTGGACTTCAAGATACTCGATTTACAGTGTGGTATTACCCCAATACAGTTTATGTGGACAAAGACATTTTACTCAAAACATTATATGACAGAGATGCAAGGTAACATTTTACTACATAGAATTCTGCTTATTGTGGTAAATGATACTCAAGTAAATAGAATTTATATTTTTGCCTCTAATTTCAATCACATACCTTTCAGTTTAGTCATATTGAGCTAAAAAAATTGTTCAGCTAGAGCTCGCATAATAAGATTTAAATGACAGAATCAAGTTGAAAGTGTTCTATAATACTAACTGTCCCTTATATGAACATAATTTTCAAGTTTCGTGTTGTTTAGAGATAACTCAGAGGTATTTTTTCAATGTGGTTTAGTGATTTTCATGTAGGTGCTCATACAACCTTATGACAACCAGCCAACTCTTTATCCCAGATTATCATTGGCCCTAGGACTTTCAGGAATGCATGTATCCCTACAATTGAATTTTTAAGTTATTATTAGAGGTAGAAAAAATATGTAAGATTTACTCAAAGGTTTTTTAAATTTTTCATATGCTGCAGAAAATCAAATGCATTTACTTTCCTGAATACTACAAGAAATGGCAAAGCAGCCTCATACCTTGAAAGTGCAGTACAAAGATTACTCCAAACCTTAGTTTAGTTTTTAAATCTGTTTTGAGTTGATTTCAGTATTCAAATTTGCAACCTTAGTAAAATCAGATAGGTATCAAAATAAAAAAGCTTATTTTTTAAAATGTTTAAATGAATGAAAAGATGTTAGTTTCTTTGAAATCTCACCTCTTTTTATTAAGAGAAAATAGTCTTGGAATTCAGTTTTATTTTTATTGGTTTACACGTTAATAATTTTAAAAGCTAAAGCTAAGCAACAATAATTTAAAAGCGATTTATCTTAAAACTAAAGAAAAACAGGTCATTTCAAATTCTTTTTGGAATACCTCTTAAATATTAAATACATAATAATTTTTACCACTTTAAACTGTTTTCATATTTTGCTCTAAGTGTATACAGGAAGTTAGAATCAAATATCTACTTCAAAATACACATTCTCCCTGTAAATAACTTTTTGTATGTGTATGCATTTTGAAGGTTGTATATTGACTCCCTATGTATGTCAGGGGTCTATTTCCCAAATTTAATATATTTCATATATGAAAAATTTTGCTCAGACTATAACTTTAAATTATACTCTGCTTTTTTTCTGTCAGTGAATTTAGTAAAAATCCCCATATTGTGAGTTTTGTTGGAAATCAGGTTACTATAAGAAGAGCTGATGGCTCGCTGGTTCACATCAGCATATCACCATATCCTGCTATTCTCCATGAGTATGTAAGCAGTTCAAAGTGGGAAGATGCTGTAAGACTTTGTCGCTTTGTTAAGGTACTTTACATTTCAGAACCCATAATTGTGTATATATTGTGTATTGGTTTCTCCATACTGACACAAATAAAAATCTTTGGAGTAATTTTTTCCAAAAGTCAGGTTCCCAAATTCTACCCCCACAGAGACTCTAAACTATTAGATCTGGAGTAGAACATATTTTTTCAAGTTCCTCAGATGATTATTTGCACAGCTAGGGTTAAGAACTTTTACTTTAGATCAGAATTTCCCAAGTTGATTGAGTCCATTATTTTCCAAAACATTTTTATTGAACACTGATTAACATCCCTTAAAATTATTATTTCTCTGTAATGACTTCTTGATGCCTTTCTTGTAATGAGGTGTTGGTGGCAATATGCCACAAAAGCATTGTCAGGAAGCCTCTATTCCTCTGGTTCCCTGTAAATTATAGTCTTTGGCACCTCATCAAAAATACTGGATGGTTTATAACTTTGAGTTGTTTTAAAAGTATATCCTAAGTTCAAATTTACAACTTTAATAATTAGAAATGAAACATTTTTAAACATTTTATTCAAAAGAGCTTTCCTACATGATACCTACATATTTTAACAAAGCAACCACATGAAATTTCCATATCATTAATTTTTTAATAATTTTTTTCAGTACTATGCTCAGCGATTTTTCATTTTTAAAATAAAAATATATTTTATTACGAGTATTTATTTTTAAACAATTCAACCAATAGATGAGATAATTGTTCTCATATTTCACTTTAGGAGCAAACCATGTGGGCTTGCCTAGCTGCAATGGCAGTTGCTAATCGAGATATGACTACTGCAGAAATAGCCTATGCAGCAATTGGTGAAGTGAGTAAATAGCGTTTATATATGTGTTTGTTATATTTCTGTTAACTTTCCACTTCAAGTTTTTTTTTTCTTTTTTTAGATTGATAAGGTTCAATACATCAAATCTATAAAAGATCTCCCATCTAAAGAATCAAAAATGGCCCATATACTAATGTTTAGTGGGAACATTCAGGAGGCAGAAATAGTACTTCTTCAGGCTGGTCTTGTTTATCAAGCAATCCAGATCAATATTAATCTCTACAACTGGGAAAGGTAATAAAAATGCTTTTCATCAATTCCCAAAACTGTTTGACCTTAATGTATTCTTCCATCTACCATTTAGTAAATACGTCTTCAATGGTATTTAATAGTTTTTAATCCCACTAAAGATTTTATTTACCTTTATATTTGTGATTAGTTTGCCATTAAGTATTTACACCTTCTCTGAACTTAATGACTAATTAGAAGTTGGGACTATGAGGCAGAAAAGAGAGTTTAGTATGTCTTCCAAATTTCTAATTTGAGTAACTGGGTAGCTGGGGTTACCATTAGCACAATTGGTAGGGAAGATAATGTGTTCAGATATAGCCATTTAAATTTGAAATACTATGTGATCATGGTTTATTAAATAGACCTGGAACTCATGAGAACAGTTTAAACTGGAGATGCAGATTTGGGAGTCATAAGCAAATAGATGGTCACTGAAGCCAGAAGAATGTATGCAGTTGCCATGAGAATGGGTGGTGTGAGAATACATCAACTACATTTATGGGACAATTGAAAGAAGAGAAATCCTTGGGAAGATTGGGCTGAAGCAGCCAGAAAGGCAGAGAGAATAAGAGCTGAGAGATTTGTGATGCTAAGGCAGAAAGAGCAAAGGATTTTTTAGTAAGGTGGTTCTTTTTCTCATATGCAAATTTGACTTTTGTATGTGTAGCATAGACCATTATTTTAAATTAAGGGACCTAGCATATGTAGAAAGTCTTAAAGATCTGATTAAAGTTTTTCTAGCTTAGAATGAACTTTTAGCTTTAAGAACAACCCAATAAAATAATATGAAGGAAATACAGTAGATACAGCTGTTTCACTAGTCAAAAGATTTTGCCCAAATATTAGAAAGTATAGGGAAAAATAAATCCTAATGTGGAATTTAGTTTTACTACCTCCTTGGCCTTTTTTATTTATTAAAGTTAAATGCCCTCAGCACAAGTATTTTTTAAAAAAACATACTTAAAAAAATGGTTTCTAAAAGTCATTTTGCGTATTGTGTTTATCATAGGTTCAGGTAACTGCCATTTATAACAAAAATAAGCCTCTTTCAAAATAAACTGATATTATTACTTCTGTCATTTTTAAAATTAGACAGATAAAATGTTTTGAAATATTTTCATTTAAAAAAGACCATTTATTGGGCAGTACTACAGTGGCTCAGTGGCAGAAGTCTTGCCCTCCATACTGAAGACCTGGGTTAGATTGCTGATGTCTGCCCATGCAAAAAAAAAAAAAAAAAAAGGCTGTTTATCATATGGCAAATGGTTATGATATATGTACTTCTGTATATGTGATATTCAGTCTGCAGATATTTATCTAACGCATACTGTTCTGCTACTCTGAAGTAGTAGAGATATGAAGGTGAACAAAAGAGAATGGTCCCTGCCTTCATGGGATTTATAATCTGATGAGGAGACACATATTACTCAAACACTGAAATTAGTGTTATAAAAACAGTTAGTGTAATTCTGTTAGTGTATATGATAGATAGCCTAGAAGGGTTAGGAAAGTTTTTTCTGAGCAAGTGACATTTAAGCATTGAGCTCTAAAACTTTAGTAGTTAACCAGGTGGGACCTCTGGAGTAAGGAGTATATGTATGTGGAAGAGAGAATATATATATATATATATATATATATATATATATATATATATATAAGAGGGTTTGAGAAACTGAAAGAAGTTGGTGAAGTTAGAGAGCAAGAAAGTGTGGCTTGAAATGAGGCTGGATTGTAACCAACCCTACTTGACTATGGTGGGAATTTTGGTCTTCATTTTAAGAGCAATATTTAGCCATTGAAAGATTTTGGAGGGTAATGACATTTGTAGTTGTACTTTTAAAAGATCACACCAACTGCAGAGTGGAATAGGTTGGACAGAGTCATGATGGATATAGGGAGGGAGACCAATTAGAAAGAGTAGATCTGGGCATGTGGTAGTGGAGATGAACTCCAGAGGTATTTGGAGGGTAAAATTTATAGGACTTAGTGATAGAAGTGAATTTGGGGAGTGATGGAGAAGTGATCTAAGGCTTATATAATGGAAATATGAAGATCACCAGAAAAGGATCAGATTTGAGGGAGACATCAAGATTTTGGTTTTTGATGTACTGAATTTGAAGTTCCTTTTGCGATATCTAAGGTGAATTTATCAAGTAAGCAGTTAGATAAACAGCACTGAGTTAGAGAAGTAGTCTGGATGGAAGATAGAAATTTGGGACTCAGTAGCATGTAAGTGGTAATAGAAGCCAAGTTGCAAACAAAAACTCCTAAGAAAAGAACAGAATGAGAACAGAAAGTGGCCTCAATCAAGCTTCAAAAGCTGCAACATTTGGTTACTGAATTGAAGAGAATGGGACTACATAGGAGAAAATGAGTGTTGAGAAGATAGCAGGGAGAGGGTGTATCATAATAGGTGTTGAAATCCTGATAGAAAGATCCAAGAAAGGAAGAGTTTCAGGAGAGAGGAATAATTGATAAGAGTATGTATTCTGAAGGATTTGGGATCCAGAGTTCAGGTGGAGGAAATAACCTTAGATGAGTTACATTGTAATAGGAGAACATTCCCTTTGGGTATAGATATAGGAAATGTGTGAGTAGGGTCCTAAAATGAAGATGAGGAAATTTGCCTCTGATTACTTCTACTGATGACCTATATTACCTAATCTTCTGAACATTTCTTGTACTTTCTTGCCATAACTGAAACTTAACTCTCCCCCAAGGAGAAAAGAGGGAATGGTGTAGAGCAAATCTACGTCAACCATCCTCAACAATGATCAATTTGTGGGCAGTCTCTACATCTCTACACCTTTTCTTCTTTCTCCTGCTTACCATTTATTTTGAAGCAGATCACACTCATCATATCATTTCATCCATAAATATTTCAGTATAATCACACCTTAAAAAATTAACAGTATTCTGTTCATGTTCTTATATCTCTGATTATCTCATAAATGTTTTATTTTTTGCTGTGTTTTGTTCAGGATTAAAAAAAAGGCTCATACATTGTGATTGGTTGATATGTTCTTAAGTTTCTTTTACTCTACTGGTTCTCCTTCTGTTTCCATTTTATTTTTTCTTATAATTTTCCCATTGAAGAAACTGGCTCAATAGAATTTCCCATAGTCTGGAACTTTGTTGATTGCGTCTTTGTGTTAACATCTGGCATGTTCCTCTGTACTAAATATGATATGAAATGGTTGTTGAAACTAGAGGTGTGATTAAATTTAGGTTTGTTTTATTTATTTATGTTTTTGGTAAGACTTCATCATAGGTGGTGCTGAATATTTCCATCAGGAGTGCATAATGATTGGTTATATATCTTGTGATGCTAGCAACCATTAATTCATTGGGCATTGCAAAATGGTGATATCTTAATTTTTTCATTCAAAAAGGATGAAATTTAAGTATTGGATGATAAATATATTAGATCCCTGAATTCCTGTATTTGTTTCAATCTTCTAGACAGGAAAAATTTTATTTTGTTCATTGTTAATCCATTTGAGAAGCACAATATTATTGGTTTGTGCTTCCTGTCATTCCTATTTGAATTTGAAAATTGTCTACAGCCTAATAAAATGCGGCTTTTGAAGCGTTATAGGCAAGCAGATTATCTGCTTGGTAGTCATTTTACATTTTGGTGGTAGACTGCTCTCAAAAACTATAGTTGAGCAGTAGAAATTAGAAGTTACAAATGTACATTTTGAGCCTTTTTGTAAATATTAATAAAAATAATTTCTAATCTTCAGCCTGCTATACAAAGTGATTTTTTTCATTCAGCTTATTTCAAAAAGCATATTTTGAAGTTATAACAGCTTTTTATATACCTTGCATCAGTTTAAAATCAGAGAAGATACAAGGATTTATTCTAGACCAGATCTAATGTCATATTTGTTTGGTTGCCAAATAACCATTTTCAGACTAGAGACATACCATTCCCATAACCCTTATATAATTTGGAGTGAGTTCCCTCCTAGATGTAGCAAGGCAACATTTTTTTACCCAGTATGTGCTTTTAGAGAACATTTAAAATGGCACATATCATTTGAATGTTTATCTTCAGCCATTGCCCTTCAATCGGAATATTAATATTAATTAATACATACTTTATAATATTGATAATGATACATAATACTTAGGATGGGTGTCTAAATGTAGGATTAAACACCAGATTCTATACTTTCCACATAATGAAACATATTGATATTCCATACCAAAATATCTTTTTGGAATTTTTGAACAGCCCCAATCCTGTGTGGATGTTACGTGCTTTTCACTTAGAACTGCTTCCTGTTTTAGGCAATCAAGGAATCCTTCTCCCACCACATATAAAAATAAAGAGAAACAATGGGAAATAATAAAAGCTCTAAGGTGCTAAAGGGTAGTCACCAAATTCTCCACTCACATTACTGGAATTGGAGCTTAAGATATATAAAGTGATGTGGGAAAGGGTAGAAGGAGTGGGGCATATTCACTTCTGTTTCTCCTCTTTTAAGCCTGTGTGAACTGCTTTTTGCCTCCACATGTCTTCCACTTCTGTTCTTCTATATTTCAGTATATTTACATTCTGCTTCTTTTTCTCTGAAAGCCTTAAACTCATAGAAAAATGTGGGAACATTGAGAATTTGTGATGGGTAGCAAATGTTCACCCTTGAATATAGCAATATGTCATATGCCAATTTATGTTCATAAGAAACCATTTTGCATAATTTTGACACTACTATTTGCATACTTGACTTACATTCATAATTTTGTACAAATTTAAAAAAGGAAAGAGTATTTATATTTGAGAAGCTTGTCTTTAATAATCTCTCTCAAGTGCAGTGTGCTTACCATATACATAGCAGATCTAAAATATTTTTTAAGCTATTTCATATAGCAAACCAAAGCATGTTAAGAATGAATCAGATTTCCCTACTTAAGAGTCACAAGTTGCAAAAAATCTGGTCAGTGGGTTAATATATCCTCTTGCCTCGAATAGCAGATATGTCATAGCTGACTTTGATAAATCATGACTGGAATATTTAAAAGTCATATATCATATTAAAAAGTAAAAGAACTTGAGAAATAGTATACTTTGACTATTATGATGACCATTTCCCATACTTTAAAACAAAATAACAGTGACCAGCATAGGAGAGCTAACTCTACTGGGGTAAGGTAACTCAATTAATAGGAGTTTAAAGTAGGATTGCAGTGGCTCAAATACTCCCCCAAACCTCTATAATGAAAGTAGGTCTGAAACTGAACATTAATCTTTTCATTTTCCTCACAGTTGTCATTAGTATATAGATTGTGTGTCTTTGGTGCTGTACTGCTGTTTCCAGCCATTCGTTTAGTTCTCATTTACTATTCAAATAAAATAGTACTTTAAAAATAACCTAACTACATAGATAAATAGATATCTGATTGGGGTATAAAATTCAAATGTCTACTAAATGTGAAAGGCATCTTGTAGACTTTCATTTATCTCAAATTGTTATTAATTTCGTAAGGTTTTTAATTTGCAGTAGTAATAATTTAAGAATATCAGGTTTTAATTCTAGTTAGTTGAATTTTGCTCAGAATGAATTCCTTATAGACTTACAAAAATTGTCAAGATAGTTGAACTTCTTGCATTGGCGGGAGTTCATTCACTCCTCAAAAAATTTTTCAGTGAAATTTACCATTTATGTACTCTAGTACTCACCAGAGATAAATAAAACCCAGATCTCCCTTTAGTAAATGAATGGGCAACTGAAAGAGACAGATTCTTAAATAATAATTGTAATACACTATAAGTAGGGCTGCAATAGTATGTATAAAATTCTATGGGGTACAAATAAGATAATGGTCATTTTTTTCTATGAGGGGAGGTTAGGGAGAAGATGTCATTTTGTTCTGGGCTTTGAAGGATTAGTAGTAGTTTTCAAATAAGGTAAGAAATGTCACTCCATATTGAGAGATGAGTGGAGGAAGTAACTTAGACCATCTCTCCCATCTCCTTAGTCCAAAACTCTGCTGCCCATAGGGACTGACATAAGCAGTCCTGGTAATTTGTTTTATTTCTCATTATAGGGCACTTGAATTGGCTGTAAAATATAAAACACATGTTGATACAGTTCTTGCTTACCGTCAAAAGTTTTTGGAGACATTTGGTAAACAGGAAACTAACAAACGATACTTGCAGTATGCAGAAGGTGTAAGTACTATACAATATTTTAAAATAAGAGATCTGCTTTATAAATATATATAATAGTCATCTTAATGAAAAAAATTAGAACAATTCATGCCATGATCTATGAAAGAATTACTGTTGCCTTTTATGATGTTGTTAGTCTTATTTGACTATATAATTTTTTCTGGAATCTTGTAACCATATCATGACTCACCCCAGTCTGTTTTCATAATATTCAATTTGTGTTAAGGTTGGGTGCTAATGATATTTATAGATAAATAATATAGACACCTGGGATAAAGCCTTCTAACTTCTGAATTTTTTTACTTCCACCAGTTACCCCTTTTACTCCAGGGGAAATATGTAAACATAGCGGGCACTGTCCAGAAAGTGGTTACTTTGTGTTATGGATTGAATTGTGGCCCCTAAAAAAGATAATGAAGTCCTAACTCCAAGTACCCATGTAACCTTATTTGGAGATAAGATCTTTGCAGATAGAACTAGTTTCATTAAAATGAGATCATACTAGAGTGAAGTGGGCCCCTAATCCAATATGACTGGTGCCATTATAAGAAGAGAAGACAAAGACAGGAGAAGGGACAGTGTCACTTGACAATGGAGAAAGCTATAGCTGCAAGCCAAGGGACACCAAAGATTACCAACAAACATGGAAGGTAGAAAAGGCAAGAAAGAATTCTCCCCGATAGGTTTCATTGGGAGCATGGTCCTTCGAACACCTTAATTTTGGACTTCCAGCCTTCAGAACTGTGAAACAATAAATTACTGTTGTTTTAAGCCACACAGTTTGTGCTAATTTGTTACAGCTGTCCTAGGAAATGAATACAGGTTTGGTCACCAGGAAGTGGGATGCTGCTATAACAAAAATTTAAAAAATGTGTAAGTGGCTTGGGAATTGGGTAGTCAGTAGAGGCTGGAAGAATTTTGTCAAACATGATAGCAAAAGCCAAGATTGCCAGAATCGATGTTAAAGGTGATTCTGAGAGCTCAGAGAAAAGTGAGGCGACCTATAGAGGAAGCTTCTATCATCTTAGAGAATATATAGGTCATCATGAACAGAATACTACTAGAAATATGACTGTTAAATGTACTTTTGGTGGCACCGACAGAAATGAGGAACACTGGAAGGAAGGCGATCTTTGTTATAAATTATCAGAGAATTTGGCTGAATGTGAATTGTTTTCTGTTGGGTGGAAAGCAAATCTTATAAACAATGAATTTAGATATATAGCTAAGGAGATTCCAAGCAAAATGAAGCCTGGTTTCTCCTTACTACTTATGGTAAAATGCAAGAGAAAAGAGATAATGTGAGGAAGGAACTGCTTTAAAAAAAAGGAAATGAATATGGTTTGGTACTTTGTAGAATTCTAGGGAACTAGGTTGCACTTCAAAGAGACCCTAGCGGAGATAGATTTCACTACCTAGAACCAAAGGAGGCTAAACCTTTGTCTCCCAAACTCCTACCAGAATCTCAGACTTTATCATTCAAATTCAAAGCAAGTCATACTAGCACATTTCAGCCCATGAGGAGAATCATACAAAAGGGTTTGTCCCTTGTCTAGAGCAGAACTGATTATGGCCACCTGCCCAGATCCTTCCAGGCTCAGTAGAAATAGAACTCACTTCTCTGCTTAGATCTAGCAGATCCAAGAGGTTGGACTCTCAAAACTGTTATTTCTTGAAATGGCAGACCTTGGTCCTACATTTATGGACCAGTTGGTTTCCTTAGCTATTTATTCATTCATTAAAAAAAATATCTTTGAGTATTCACTTTGGTCCACGCCCTGTGCTAGGTACTTGGATGAACCAGATATTGCCTCTGTCTTTGTGGAGCTGTAGACTAGGGAAGTATTCCTCCTTGGCTGTAGAATAAAATGGCATGTTCTAATCCATCTTTGGGATTAAGGGAGCCTTGGAAAAAGGGAGAAGGTAGGGAGAAAACACCTGTAATTCACATTATCCACTGACCATTTTTAGAATACTGGGTATCCTGATGTACATCTTTGGACCTTAGGACAGTTTTCTGGATAATGAGGCCTTTGGGGCCATTCTTGCCATTTAGCATTGCAACTTCAACATCTGGATCTATGATAGCCACAAATTGTGTGCTTGTTAGTAGGAAGGAGACATATTTAATAGAAGTGCTACAAACTTTTTTTGCTTAATACTGAAGTGAATCTGCTGGGCATATGGATTAGGAAGGCTTACTCTACTCCTAGGACAAACTCGGGAGTCCTAGGACCTTGGTGGCTACACCCTAATTCACAGAGTAAGTCCACAGCCACCAACAATATAGTGCTAAGCAGCCCAGAGAATTGCTAAATCATCTGATCTTATTTGTCACAGGTTTTAAAATACGACCATTTGTTAAAACTGAGCACCTCCCTTACATTTACTTTGTTGTATAATTTTTAAGCATACTAATGCTGTTCTGTTTCCTCCTCATCATCATTGTCATCAATATTTGTTCAGTATTTTCACATTAGATATTTTCAGAACATAAAAAATAAAGTCCTTACCCTCAAAGGAATTATATTTTAGACAGCAAAAATGTAAAAATTTAGTCTTCTTTTTTATTATATATATATAATAAATATATTATATATTGTTCAAAATATACAATATATTGGATAAAATATAAATTTTATATAAATATAATATAAATATTTATATATTTATATATATAAATTTATATTTATATATTTATATAAATATAAAATTCCCAAAATTTAATATTTCAGTTATAAGAGTAGCAGAAATTTCCGACGTGAATAACCAGAGCAACATGGCTTCTTTAGATATTTTGTTTTCTTTTCGTCCTGTAACTATTTATAGGTTGCTTGAACTCCCTATGACACCATATTCTAGTTTCCTACTTCTTTTTCAAAATTTATTTTGTCAATTAACTAGAAATCATAAACCATTTTACGATAAAAATTATTTTTGACTTAAAAATTCTCTACTAGTGAGATAAAATTTACTTTAGGAAAATGACTTTTGGGGATTACCTACACTCCTTTGCTGAGACTACCACTGAAGCTGCCTTGCAGGTTTTATTGCCTTACAGTCTTCTGGAGACCTGAGAGACAAACCCAGAAGAAAAAATAGCGAGGGATTATTAGGTAATAGCTCATGTGCTGGGTAATTAGTTACCTTTTATTCATTCATCATTTTTTTTTTTTTTTTTTTTTTTAAAGGAAAGACAGAGAGAAGGAAGGAAGGATAGAAGGAAGGAAGGAAGGAAGAAAGGGAAACATTTTTAAACATTTTCTTGTTTTATTGTATTCTGTTTCTCCGTTTTTGTTACATGGGCTGGGGCCGGGAATCGAACCGAGGTCCTCCGGCATAGCAGGCAAGCACTTTGCCCGCTGAGCCACCGCGGCCCGCCCCATTCATCATTTTTTAAGTGACTTCTATGGACAACATATGCTCCTTGTTGCATGGGCTATAATAATAAACATGACAGGCACTGACCTTGGCCTCATGAAACTTATATTCAAATGGAGGAGACAGAGTTAATTATACAATTAGTTGTTTAATTTCAACTGTGACAAGTGACTTGAAAGAGGTGTACAGGGTGCTGTGAGATTTTATGAATGGGGAGCTAAGAAAACATCAAAGATTTATCTAAGCAAAGCAAATATTTGAACTGAGCTCTGAAGGATAAATGGTAGAAGTTGACTGGGCTTGGGGCTTGAAGGAAGAGATGGACATGTTCTAGGCAGAGGAAGGCTCTGAAGTGGGAAAGAATGTGAGCAAGAAGGAGATGGACTTGAGGGTTTCACAGGACAAACTAAGGATGTTGAAATTTATTCTAAGACTAATGGGAAGCCATTGAAGGGAAGTAATGAGATCAGTTTTCCCTTTTAAAATCCTGCCTCCTAAAAGTAAGTGGAAATTTAAAAATTTCCACAAATTTACCTTGAGTAGGATTTTGTCAATCAGTTAGGTGATATAATAAAAGCATATGCATGGGGGATTATGGGTGCACAAGTGGTTCAGTAGTAGAATGCTTGCCTGCCATGCGGGAGACCTGAATTTGATTCCCAGCCCATGCACCAGCACCAGCACCATCGCCACCACCACCACCCCCCACCCCAAAAAAAGAGTACATGCATGGTATCTTGAAAGAATGGGTAGGAGTCCTGAGTAAAGTACTCTAGGTCCTGGGTCAGTAGTAGTTGGAATACTGAATTGCGACCAGACATTGAAGGTAAGAGAGTCAACTTCGTGATAAAAGCAGTGAGAAAACTGGGAGGTTTGTAATCAAGAGAATGACTTGAAAGATAACTTCTGATGTAAAAGATGGGTTAGAGGGGTTGATTACAATGATTTAAAAGAAAAAAAGCCACTTCATGTTTCAGTTGTAAAATAAGGAAATGTGGTCACAGTTGTATTGTCATCTTAGGAGAACTTTCCAAAGTTGATCATTTCCCCCAAACTGTGCTTCCTGTGGTCCTATAGGTATTAAAGCCAGGGGAGTGAGGAAACCAGAATGCGAGTGGCTCTTTAGTTGTACAGACGAGCTGTCATTGGTTTGGCCTAAGTGGACCTGGCAGTAAACTTCAAAAAGGATTTGTCATTATCTCTCTTCCTGACCCTTTTCTTTAAAGGGTAAAATATTAATAATTAGAATGGCAATGAAGAATTACTGAAATAAATCTAATGTGTACAAACTTAAAGAAAAAACAAAGCAGAGAAAAACACCCTGATGAAAACATTGGGGAAAAAGTTGTACCTGGTTTTGTTCACTTCATCCTTTCTGTCTGTGTTATATTGATGGAGATGGTTATTTCATTCTTTAATTACTGTTTTGTTTTTTCTTTGTATCTGAAATACCTTTAATTTCTTTGATAGCCATTGTTTTAGGCTCTGCTATTTTTGGAGTACCTCTTAGTATTTGTGTCTATCTGGAGTGTGCACTCACGTTAGTATGTTTTACTTGCAGTAAACTTGTCTCAAGATTTTCCTTTGAAAACATTCCCCTCCTTAATTTTTATATTCCTTACCATTTTACTGAATATTAAGTGTTCTTTGACAACTTTGATGCTCATGTGTTTGGGGAAGACAAAAGCAAATTGAGTCTGTCATTGCATCAGAAAGTTTGTTTTGAGCTCACAGATCAAATATACCTTAATGATTATTTTTTTCATTCCAATTTCGAACAATGACAGGATTATCATTTTAATATCTGTCATTGGACATCTGCTTATTTGTAAATAGCCTATTGCTCATTTGGAAAAATAAACCAGTGAACACACACACACACAAAAGGAGGGCAGAAATTAGAAGAAAGTAATATTATAGAATGTAATATGAGAAATTTTTCAAAGAACAGTGGTCAGCAAGTTCTGGGAATGCTCCAGTCTCTGGGTCTTGTTCTTCCCTCTGCTGGCATGCTCTTACCCAGATATCCATAAGGGATATCTCCCTCATCTCTGTCAGGTCTTAACATCCTTTCATATTGATGTCCAAGCACTGTTCAATAGAGCCCTCTCCCAGCAGCTAAATACCCATAAGAAAGTCAGCCTCTCAAAGACTCCACTATTTCATGGGCAATTTTATTCCTTTATTATATACACATACAAATATGTGCATATATTTATTTATATGTGTATAAATATAGTTTAAATATATATATTTTAAAATACATATTTAAAATATATTTATTTTTGTATGTATAAAAATATATATGTATTTGTATGTATGTTTATATGCATTTGTACACACAACACATTTTTTAAGTAAATGTATTTTTTACACCCCCCCAAAAAAAACCCTCTAATGCAAGAACTAAATTATCAGTAGAACACTGTTATAAACCTGGTAATGCCAGCATGAAGAGAAGCATTTATTTTTAGTAGGATAGCTATCAGCTGACACCTCATTTGTATTATAACAGGTAACTGATATTACCAATTTACTTGATGGACCTATAGTGCAACATAGCGCAACAGTTGTTCAGTATACCATCAATATATAGTTTTACTGTGATTTATTCATGAAACATATGTAAGTCAGTTTTGCACTGAAAGCAGGCCAAAGCAATCATTGAGGTTTTTTTTTAAAATGCAATTTTATTGAGATATATTCACACACCATATAATCATCTAAAGTATACAACCCGTGGTTACAGTATCATCATGTAGTTGTGCATTTATCATCACAGTTGATTATGAACATTTTCATTACTCCAAAAACAGTAAAAATAAGGATAAAAATAAAATTTAAAAAGAGCACCTGAAACAATCCTATACCCCCTACCCCCCCCATTATTTATTTACTTTCTGTCTTTATTTTCTTATTCATCTGTCCATACATTGGATAAAGGGAGTGTCAGTCGCAAGGTTTTCACAATTATATGGTCACACCGTAAAAACTATATGGTTTATACATGTATCTTCAAGAATCAAGGCTACTGGATTACAGTTCAATAGTTTCAGGCATTTCGCTCTAGCTACTCCAATACGTGACAAACAGAAAAGGGAAGTCTATATAATGCATAAGAATAACCTCCAGAGTGACTTCTTGACTGTATTTGAAATCTCTCAGCCACTGAAACTTTATTTTGTTTCATTTCTCTTCCCCTTTTTGGTCAAGAAATCTGGCTCAATTCCACGATGCCAGGGCTCTCGTTGTCAGGGAGATTTACACCCTGGAAGTCATGTCCCATGTAGAGGAATAGGGCAGTAGTTTATTTGCAGAGTTATCTTAGAGAGAGGGGCCACATCTGAACAACCAAAGAAGTTCTCTAGGGGTGACTCTTAGGTATAATTATAAATAGGCTTAGCTTCTCCTTTGTAGGAATAAGTTTCATAAGGGCAAACCCCAAGATCAAGCACTTGGCCTATTAAATTGGTAGTCCCCAATGCTTGCAAGAATATCAAGTCTTCCCTGGTGGTAAAGTTTAATATTTCCACATTTTCCCCCAATCCCTCAAGGGGACTTTACAAATACTTTTTTATCTTCTGCCCAGATTACTCTGAGATGTATCAGGGTGTCACACTAACCCTGTACAAATCAACAAGGTCTCATTTCCTATTCAAGGTCCAAGTAATTACGGTGTTTTAATTGACTGACCGTACAAGTTAAATTAGATAGTATGCTACAGCAAATATAAATTCTGCACCAAATAAACATCTCTTCCTTTGGTCTCACACAGAAGTTGAAGTTTTAAAATACAGTCAATATCATCCTTTACCCTTTGGTCTGCTTTACCTTAGTTCTAACCAGATCAGCTTCATTCATATCTCTAATTGAAGTCCGATCTCTTTTTCCATCTTCTCTAACAGTTGCTGTATGGGGTAATGCTGACTTTCATAGCTGCAGAACTCTAGCTCTCAGACTCAGGTGTCACACAGATACCTGAAGTTCCAGGTAATGACCAGGTTATACACAAAAAGCTCAGCATCTCAGAATTTAGAAATAGCAGTTATAACTCCAGAATAGACGTGACTGCTTATAATCTAGGAACTTTTACAATAACCCTTCCCCTGATAACTTAAGCCCTTGAATTCAATTCTCAGATTTTGCACATTATAATTAGTCCATATTAGTGAGGCATTATAATATCTGTCTTTTGATTTCTGGTTTATTTCACTCAATATAGTATCCTCAAGGGTCAGTCATTTAGTTGCATGCCTCATAACTTCATTCCTTTTTGGAGCCACTCAATATTCCATTGTATGTATACATCACAGTTAGCCCTTCCGTTCATCATTTGACTTAACACTTAGGCCTCCATCCATTGCAAATCATGAATACGGCACCATAAACACCAGTGTGCAAATGTCCATTCGTGTCCCTGCTTTCATTTCTTCCAAAAACATACCTAATAACGGAATTGCAGGATCATATGACATCCCTATACTTAGCCTCTTATGGAGCCACCACCCTGTCCTCCAAAGGGGCTACACCATTCACTTCCCTACCAACAGTGAATGGATACATCCTTCCACATTTTCTCTAGTACTTATATTTCTGTTTATTTTTTAACATTGTTATTGTGAAATATAACATAAATGCAAAAAAGCAATAAATTTCAGAATATATTTTAACAAGTAGGTATAGCCCTTAACTCTTATCTCTGCTCCCCCCCCCCAATTATTTACCTCTAGTATTGGTATGGTACTAGTGAGGTACTCCTATTATAGACCGTAGCATACAATAGGTATTTCTGTTTATTTTTAAACACTTTTATTCACACACCATACAATCCATCCTAAGAAAATAATCAATGATTCCTGGTATCATATAGTTATGTACTTACCACCACAATCTATATGAGGACATTTCCATTTCTTCTGCAAAGAAAGAAGAGGAAGAAAAAGAAGAATTAAAGATAAAAATAAAAAGGAAAAATAACACCACCAAGAATCCCATACCCCTCTCTTATATCCCCCTCTTACTGATATTTAGCTTTGGTATATTGCCTTTGTTACATTTAATGAAAGCATATTACAATGTTACTGATAACTATTGACCCTAATTTGTATTGATTGTATTTGTTCTGTTTGCCATCCTATTTTCAGCACCTTGCACTGTTGACATTCATTCCTTCTCCCTCATGTAAAAACATTCTTATATTTGTACATTTAATCACCATCATTGTCCACTCTAGATTTCACTAAGTTTTACAGTCCTACTCTTTATCTTCTATCTTTCCTTCTGGTGTAATACATACCCCTAACCTTACTCTTTCAACCATACTTACACTCAGCTTTGTTCAGTGCACTTAAAATATTGTGCTACCACAGGTAGTATTGTGCTATCCATTTTTGGATCTTCACAGTCAATCCTGTTGAACATTCTGCCATTTGGTTATTGGTTTTTCTATTTCTACAAAGTAAATTGTTGGGATTTTAATTGATATTGCATTGAATCTATAAATCAGTTTAGGTAGAATTGACATCTTAACTGTATTTAGTCTCTCAGTCCATGAACACGGTATGCCCTTCCATTTTTTTTTAGGTCTTCCATGACTTCTTTGAGCAAAATCTTGTAGTTTTCTGCATATAGGTCTTTTGTATCCTTAGTTAAATTTATTCCTAAGTATTTTATTCTTTTGGTTACTATTGTAAATGGAATTTTTTTCTTGATTTCTCCTCAGATTGCCCATCATTAGTGTATAGACACTCTACTGATTTTTGAGTGTTGATCTTGTACCCTGCCACTTTGCTGTACTCATTTCTTAGGTCTAGTAGCTTTGTTGTAGATTTTTCTGGATTTTTGACATACAGTATCATCATTTGCAAGCAGTGAGAGTTTTACGTCTTCCTTTCCAATTTGGATGACTTTTTTTCCTCCTTTCTTTTTTTTTTTTTTTTTTGTCTAATTGTCTAACTAGAACTTCCAGGATGATGCTGAATGACAGTGGTAACAGTGGGCATTCTTGTCTTGTTCCTGATCTTAAAGGGAAAACTTTCAGTCTTTCCTCATTGAGGATGATGTTAGTTGTGGCTTTTTCATATATTCCCTTAATCATCTTGAGGAAGTTCCCTTCTATTCCTAACCTTTAAAGTGTTTTCATCAAGAAAGGATCTTGAATTTTGTCAAATGACTTTTTGCATCAATTGAGATGATCCTGTGGTTTTTCTACTTTGACTTATTGATATGGTATATTACATTAATCAATTTTCTTATGTTGAACCAACTTTACATAGCTGGAATAAATCCCACTTGGTCGTGGTGTATAATTCTTTTAATGTGCTGCTGGATTCAATTTGCAAGTATTTTGTTGAGGATTTTTGCATCTATATTTGTCATGGTTAGGGACACGTGTCAACTTGGCCAAGTTGTGGTAGCTATTTATCTGATTGGGCAAGTACTGGCCTGTCTGTTGCAATGAGGACATTTCATAGGATTAGGTCATGATCATGTCAGCTGCATCCACAGCTGATTCCATTTGTAATCAGCCAAAGGAGAGTGTCTTCTACAATTAGTGATGCTAAATCTAATCACGGGAAGCCTTTTAAGGAGGACTCTGAGGAGACAGGCCCCATTCCTGCTTCAGCTGGTGAGCCTCTCCTGTGGATTTCATCCAGACCCTCCATTGGAGTCATCGGCTTCACAGCTTGCCCTGTAGATTTTGGACTCTGCATTCCTGCAGTCACGTGAGACACTTTTATAAATTTTATATTTGCAAGTGTTCCCTGTTGATTCTGTTTCTCTAGAGAACCCTAACTAATACATCTTGGTACCAGGAGTGGTTCTTAAGAAACAGAATCTTAAAAATGGGTTTTTATGAATGGTTTTCTACTCTGACTGGACTCAGAGGCACTAAGGACTCTGATTCCCGTAATCAGAATGATGCTCCCAATCCATGGAGTGAGTTGGCAAAGGAGATAGTCAAAATATCATCATTCGATTCTCCTAATGCTTCACTTGTACGAAGCCAGACTCTGGGGGATAATGTTTTTGACACCTTTACAGAGTTTTGTAGAAAAAAGAGTTATAGAGATGTTGGATGGTTGTTGTTAGATACACTGGCTACATTAAGGGGTGAAAGGGATGAGCTTAAGGCTTCAAATGAGAAGCTTAAGTGCCATCTGAAAGATGTAGAGGTTTCTATGAGTATCCTGAAGGAAAATCTTATTTCCTGTAGCCGTAGACTTGAGATCTCTGAAAATCAGACTCAGAATCTTATTGTTAGAGTAGCAACTTTACAACATAAACTGAAATCTCAGTCTTGCATGGTATCTGCCGTTAAGGTGAGGGCATTGATTGGAAAGGAGTGGGACCCTGAAAAATGGGATGGTGACATATGGATTGATAATGATGTTGGGGGCGAGGTTGAAACCCTAGGCCATGCTGAGTCTTCTGTAGATAACCCTGTAATAGTCTGCCCTGAGGCCATAGCCTCCCCATCTCCAGCCTGCCTTGAGGAATTGGCCACCCAACCTCCTCCTGAAGGGATTAGCCCTAGAGTGATTAATCCTGTTTCACCAGATGAAACTGCAAATGAAGGCCCTGAAGCAAATGGCTTGGAAGATATTTCTAATTCTTTTCATGACCCACCCCCAGCACCCCTCATTTCTTCCAGGCCTATAACTAGACTAAAGTCCCAACAGGCCCCTAAAGGTGAGGTACAAAGTATCACACATGAGGAGGTACGTTATACTCCAAAAGAACTGTGTGAGTTTTCCAGTTTATATAGACAGAAATCAGGGGAATATGTGTGGCAATGGATTTTAAGAGCGTGGGATAATGGTGGGAGGAATATAAGGCTGGATCAGGCTGAATCTATTGATATGGGCCCACTAAGCAGAGATTCTGCATTCAGTGTTATAGCTCGAGCGGTTAGAAAAGGTATTAACAGCTTGTTTGGGTGGTTGGTTGAAACATGGAATGTGTAGTGGAAGAAGGTAGTGATAAATATGAACTTCAACCACTAACTAATACAATATTCATTAAAAAGATTGGTCTATAATTTTCTTTTCTTGTAATATCTATGTCTGACTTTGAAATAAGATGATGTTGGCATCATAAAATGAATTAGGTAGCTTTCCCTCTTCAGTTTTTTGAAAGAGTTTGATCAAGATTGGTACTGATTCTTTGTTGAATGCTTGGTAGAATTTATATGTGAAGCCATCTGTAACCTAGACTTTTCTTTTCTTTTTTGGAAGCTTCTTGATGACTGATTCAATTTCTTTACTTATGATTGTTTTGTCAAGGTTATCTATTTCTTCTCAAGTCAATGTTGGTTGTTCATGCCTTTCTAGAAAGTTGTCCATTTTATCTATGTTATCTAGTTTATTAGCATATAGTTGCTCATAGTGTCCTCTCATTATCTCCTTTATTTCTCTGGGGTTAGTGATTATGTTCCCTCTTCCATTTAGGATTTTATTTATTTGTATCCTTTCTCTTTTTTTTTTTGTTAGCCTAGCTAAGGGTCCCTTGATTTTATTGATTTTCTCAGAGAACCACCTTCTGGTTTTGTTGATTTTCTTGATTGTTTTCATATTCTCAGTTTCATTTATTTCTGCTCGGATCTTCATAATTTCTTTCCTTTTGTTTGCTTTGGGGTTGGTTTGCTGTTTTTTCTCTAGTTCTTCCAAGTGAACAGTTAATTTTTCAATATTTGCTTTTTTTTTCTTTTTAAATATAGGCATTTAAGGCAATACATTTCCCTCTTAGCACTGCCTTTGCTTCATCCCATATATTTTAATATGTTGTATTGTCATTTTCATTTATCTCAAGATATTTACTGATTTCTCTTGTAATTTCTTCCTTGACCCACTGGTTGTTTGAGAGTTTGTTGTTGAGCCTCCATATAATTGTGAATTTTCTGGCCCTCTGCCTGTTATTGTTTTCCAACTTTATTCCATTATTATCCAAGAAAGTGTTTTGTAAATTTCATTCTTTTAAAATTTATTGAGACTTGTTTTGTGACCCAGCATATGGTCTATCCTTGAGAATGATCCATGAGGACTTAAGAAAAATGTATATCCTGCTGTTGTAGGGTGTAATGTTCTATAAATGTCTGTTAAGTCTAGTTCAAATATTATTCAAATATTTATTTATAATATTATTCAAATATTATTCAAAATCTCTGTTTCCTTATTGATCCTCTGTCTAGACGTTCTATCCATTGATAAGACTGGGGAATTGTAGTCTCAAACTATTATGGTAGAGGTGTCTACTGTCAGTGTTTGCTTCATGTATTTTGGAGCACTCTAGCTTGGTGCATAAATATTTATGATTGTTATGTCTTCTTGTGAATTGTTCCTTTTATCAATACATAGTATCCTTGTTTGTCTCTTTTAATTATTTTGCATTAGTATAGCTACCCCTGCTCTTTTTTGGTTGTTGTTTGAATGAAATATCTTTTCCAAGCCTTTCACTTTCATCCTGTTTTTGTCCTTGGGTCTAATGTGAATGTCCTATAGATGGCATATAGATAGGTCCTGTTTTTTCATCCATTCGGCCAGTCTTTGTCTTTTTATTGGGGAGTTTAATCCATTAAAATTTAATGTTATTATTCTAAAGGGAGTACTTTCTTCTACCATTTTGTCTTTTGGATTTTATATGTCATATCTAATTTTTTAATTTTCTCTTTTACCTTTACCAATATTCTTCATTTCTACACTCTTCTCCAGACCTCTCTCTCTCTCTCCTGCCTTTTCCTATCTGCCTATAGTGCTCACTTTAGTATTTTTTGTAGAGCTGGTCTCTTAGTCACAAATACTGTCAGTGACTGTTTGTCTGAAAATATTTTCATCTCCCTCCTCATTTTTGAAGGACAATTTTGCTGAATATACAATTCTTGGTTGGCAGTTTTTTTCTTTTAGGTTGTTAAATATATCATATCACTGCCTTCTCACCTCCATGGTTACTGCTGAGAAATCCACCATACTCTTATTGAGCTTCCCTTGTATGTGACAACTGCTTTTCTCTTGTGGCTTCCAAAATGCTCTTTGTCTTTGACATTTGACGATCTGATTAGTAAGTGTCTTGGAGTATGTCTGTTTGAATCTATTCTGTTTGGAGTTCACTGCACTTCCTGGATATATAATTTTTTTTTATACATAGGCAGGCACCAGGAAGCAAACCTGGGTCTCAAGCATGGCAGGTGAGAACTCTGCCACTGAGCCACCATTGCCCTTGGATCTGTAATTTTCTGTCTTTCATAAGAGATGGGAAATTTCCAGTGATTATTTCCTCCATTAGTCTTTCTCCTCCTTTTTTCCCTTCTCTTCTCCTTCTAGGATACCCACAGCACTTATATTCGGGCACTTCATGTTGTCATTCAATTCCCTGAGACCCTGCTTATAATTTTCTACTCTTTTCCCTATATTTTCTTTTGGTGTCAGACTTCAGATGTGCAGTACTCTTGTTTACTAATCCTTTCTTCTACCTCTTCGAATCTATTATAGGTTTCCATGGTTATTTCATCTTTTCTATTGTGCTTTTCATAACCATAAGTTCTGTAATTTGTTTTTTCAAACTTTCAAGTTCTTCTTTATGTTTGCCCAGTATCTTCATTATATCCCTCAACTCATTGATTTGATTTTGATGAGTTTTTTTTTAAATTTTTTATTGTCAACCCTTAACAAGCAAACGTACAAACATTCTTGACATACAAACATTCTATGCGTGGTGTACAATCGGTAGCTCACAGTAGCATCACATAGTTGGGTATTCATCACCATGATCATTTTTTTGAACATTTGCATCACTCCAGCAAAAAAAAATAGAAAAAAGGAAAAATCATTCATATCATACCACTTACCCCCCCCATTGACCACTAGTATCTCAATCTACTCAATTTATTTAACCTTTGTTCCCCCTATTATTTGTTTGTTTTTTAACCCTATTTTTTACTCATTTGTCCATGCTGTAGATAAAAGGAGCACCAAACACACTGTTTTTACAATCACACAGTCATGTTGTAAAAGCTATATCATTATACAATCATCTTCAAGAAACGTAGCTACTGGGATACAGCTGTACAGTTTCAGGTACTTCCCTCTAGCCACTCTAATACACCATAAACTAAAAACGGGATATCTATATAATGCATAAGGATAACATCCAGGATAGAAAAAGTCTAACTGATTGAGCCAAGATGGCAGCTTAGTGAGGTATGGGATTTAGTTCGTCCTCCACAGCTAGTAAATAGCCAGGAACAGTACAGAACAACTGCTGGCACCATGTCAGTGACCCCAGCTCAGCTGAACTTCGAGTAAAAGCTGAAGTTGCTGGTTTTTGCCCCACCGCAGAGTGGGCAGGTTGGATGGAAAAAGAAGGAAAAACAGTTTTGTTTTGTTTTTTTTTTTATCAGACAGCTCAAAATTTTTGCAAGGGTCTGGGCCCTGAAGGAAAGGAGGGGCCACATGGGAACTGGAGATACACAGAGCAATGTACCAACTTAAGCTCTTTATTGGCAAACCTGAGGAATGGGGGTCCTCCTCTGAAAAGGATTTTTTTCTTTTCTTTTTTGTGGTTGTGTTTCTATGGCTTGACTGCTGTTTGGATACAACAGCAAGGCTTCTCAGGCTCCAGCTGCCCCAGGAAAGGACAGAATTAAGCTTGTCTGAGAGTTTATCTGGAGGCTGTGCCTTCCCCAGGAGAGGGGTATGGCCCAGCTCAGGTGGAATCCTTCCCTCAAGAAATTCAGACCCCAGGGTCTGGAAAACTGAAGCAATTAAAGCCAGCTTATAACCTCTCCTCTGTCTCAACCATACTCCCAGCAGGGAGAATCTGCTGAAGTTAAAGGTACCACATCACAGGAGACAAGTGCCATATACTGGGCAGGATAGAAAAAACGCAGAGTCTAGAGGCTTCATAGAAAAGTCTTTCAACCTGCTAGGTCTCACCCTCAGGAAAAAGTGATGCAGGTGACTCCTCCTGAGAGGAGGCCAGTTTGGTCTGGGAAAATCTGATTGGGGTCTATAATACCTAAATAGACCCTCCTAAGGGGGAAAAAAGGGACTATATAGGCAGGGCAAGAAACAGGAAAACAAGAACGAAAAATTCTGATCTGTTAAACAAAACCTAAGCTAGAGGTCTCAAATAAGTTGAACTGAATGTCAAAGAACAGATAGACAACAAAGTCATCCAGCAAGAAAATCTTAGGTAAAAAAAAGTGAAAACAATCTCTAGAGTAAACTAATTAAGGAAATTAAATCTCTAGACGCTAGTGAAATATAACAAATCATCTCAGGAAAATTGAAGATATGGCCCAGTCAAAGGAAGAAACTAACAATTCAGATGAGTACTGGAATTGAAACAATTAATTCAGAATCTTCGAACAGACATGGAAAACCTCATCAAAAATCAAATCAGTGAATTAAGGGAAGATATAAAGAAGGCTAGGGATGAACAAAAAGAAGAAATCAAAAGTCTGAAAAAAATCACAGAACTTATGGGAAGACAGTAGAAGAGATGAAAAAAAAATAGAAACCTACAATGTTAGATTTCAAGAGGCAGAAAATAGGATTACTGAACTGGAGGATGGGACTTCTGAAATCCGACAAGCAAAAGAAAATATAGGGAAAAGAATGGAAAAATATGAACAAGGACTCAGGGAATTGAATGACAACATGAAGTGCACGAATATATGTATTGTGGGTGTCCCAGGGGAAGAGAAGGGAAAAGGAGGAGAAAAACTAATGGAGGAAGTTATCATTTAAAATTTCCCAACTCTTATCAAAGACTTAAAATCACAGATCTAGGAAGTGCAGCATGCCCCAAACAGAATAGATCCAAATAGATATACTCCAAGACACTTACTAATCAGAATGTCAGATGTCAAAGAGAAAGAGGGAATTTTGAAAGCATCAAGAGAAAAGCAATCCCTCACATACAAGGTGTGCTGGTTTGAAAGGATATATGTACCCTTGAAAAGCCATGTTTTAATCTAAATCCCATTTCATAAAGGCAGAATAATCCCTATTCAATACTGTATGTTTGAAACTGTAATCAGATTATCTCCCTGGAGATGTGATTCAATCAAGAGTGGTTATTAAGCTGGATTAGGTGATGACATGTCTCCACCCATTTGGGTAGGTCTTGATAAGTTTCTGGAGTCCTATAAAAGCGGAAACATTTTGGAGAATGAGAGAGATCAGAGCAGAACGACATAGCCATGAGAAGTAGAGTCCACCAGCCAGCGACCTTTGGAGATGAAGAAGGATAATGCCTCCTGAGGAGCTTCATGAAACAGGAAGCCAGGAGAAGCTAGCAGATGATGCCATGTTTGCCATATGCCCTTCCAGATGAGAGAGGAACTGTGACTGTGTTCGCCATGTGCCTTCTCACTTGAGAGAGAAACCCTGAACCTCATCGGCCTTCTTGAATCAAGGTATCTTTCCCTGGATGCCTTAGATTGGATATTTCTATAGACTTGCTTTAACTGGGACATTTTCTCAGCCTTAGAACTGTATACTAGCAACCTATTAAATTCCGCTTTTTAGAATCCATCCTGTTTCTGGTGTATTGCATTCTTGCAGCTAGCAAACTAGAACACAAGGGAAGCCCAATAAGTCTATGCATAGATTTCTCAGCAGAAACCATGGAGGCGAGAAGAAAGTGGTATGATATATTTAAAATACTAAAAGAGAAAAACTGCCAGCCAAGAATTCTATATCCAGCAAAACTGTCCTTCAAAAATGAGGGGGAAATTAAAACATTTTCAGAAAAAAAAATCACTGAGAGAATTTGTGACCTAGAGACCAGCTCTGCAAGAAATACTAAAGGGAGCACTAGAGACAGATAGGAAAAGACAGGAGGGAGAGGTGTGGAGAAGAATGTAGAAATAAAGACTATCAGTAAATATAAATAGAAGAAAAATCAGTAATGACACATAAAATCCAAAGGGCAAAATGGTAGAAGAAAGTACTGCCCTTACAGTAATAACACTAAATGTTAATGGATTAAACTCCCCAATCAAAAGACATAGATTGGCACAATGGTTAAAAAACAGGACCCATCTATATGTTATCTACAGGAGACATATCTTAGACCCAAGGATAAACCTACATTGAAAGTGAAAGGTTGGGAAAAGATATTTCATGCAAATAACAATCAGAAAAGAGCAGGAGTAGCTATACTAATATCCAACAAATTAAACTTCAAATGTAAAACAATTAAAAGAGACAAAGAAGGACACTAAGAATTAATAAAAGGAACAATACAACAAGAAGACATAGCAATCGTAAATATGCACCAAATATTGGTGCTCCAAAATACATGCAAACACTGAAAAAAGAAATAGACACATCTGCCATAATAATTGGAGACTTCAATCCCCTGCTTCATATGTTAAGAATGTTCAAGTTTGTATGTTGTTATGTTTTGTCAAAAAATATATAAAAAATTAAAAAATTAAAAATAAAAATTACATATGTATCTATACATACACAAACACACACACAAATAAACACGCACACAATAAACTCAGAATGATCTCCTTAGGCATATATGCAGCTAAACAAAAGTTCTGATTCAGTAATTACTATGGAAATTTTTCCCACATCTAGAAAAGCTGTTCTCTAATGCAAAGGAAATAATATACCAGGGTATCAAATGTTCTTTTCTGATAAATGAAGCAATTACAGAAAGCTTTTATTTGTTCAAAGTAACCAGTGATATTGAACAAAAACTAATACCCCCCAAATACCTAACAACTCCCCTAAGAATACTACTTCCAAACAAACATATCAAACTTGATTTCCATTAGAATAGATATTCTTCACACTAATAAATAAAAAAACCAAGACCCAGATTTTATATATACATGAATATGTATAAAAAGCAATCCAAACAATTACTGAGCTTCATCTTCTGGACAAGAATGCCTAGTCAGTCTCTCTTCATAAAAAGCAATTACAATTTGAGGACATTTCATGTTTGCCTCTTTTGCCAGCACCAAGTCTGCCTAATCTGAATCTTTCCATTTCATGAGAAACATTAATTCTCCACTGCTGTCTGTGGCACCAATTATGCGTTCAGGATCAAGACCTCTAGCAAAGCCTCTTGGTTTGTCAGCAGCATTTCTTTTCCTTGATTTGCTGTCATCAGATTCACTGTCAGGTAAAGATTTTCTTTTTGTACCGTCTTTTTCTTTATCAGCTTTTTGAGAATTAAGAAAAGCTTCAGTTATCTCTGGGCAATTGGTAATTTTCTTCAGACTCCCAAATATTGTCAGCATCTGTAAATCCCTTCCACTTCAGGAAATACTCTACCTTCTGATTTATTATACATCATCCAGTGCTTTTTCTACCACAACTTCTTCAGGTTCTGCCTCTTCCACTTTTTTGCTCTTTTCATTCTGCTTCTTTCCCATTTTTTATGTTGTAGTTATATTGGAGGCCATTTTTTATTGTAGACTTAAAGAGCTATTATTTACTGCCTCCAAGCTGCTCTGAGTCCTGGGTCTGTAGCATCTCCGACCCTGCATGCCTCCAGCTCAAGCCATATCCCTCTCCCATAGATTTTGATAGGTTGTTTTCTTGTTTTCATTCATCTCCAGATATTTACTGATTTCTCTTGCAATTTCTTCTTTGACCCACTGATTGTTGAAGTGTGGGTTGTTTGACCTCCATATATTTGTGTATTTTCCAATTCTCCATTTTTTACTGATGCAGCTTAATCCCATTATGATCAGAGAAAGTGCTTCACATAATTCCAGTGTTTTGTGTCCCAGCATTTGGGCTATCCTTGCGCATGTTGCATCAGCTACTTGAGAAAAACGTGTATTCTGCTGTTTTGGGATACAGTGTTCTATTTATGTCTGTTAGGTCTAGTTCATTTATCATATTATTTGGGTTCTCTGTTTTTTCGTTTAGTTGTTCTGTTTATTGGAGAGAGTGGTATGTTGAAGTCTCCCACTATTATGGATGAGCTGTCTTTTATTTCTTTCAGTTTTGTCAGTGTATGCACATGTACTTTGGGGCACCAAGATTAGGAATACAGATATTTATGATTATTTTTTCTTTTGATTGAATTGCCCCTTTTATTACTATATAGTGTCCTTCTTTAAACATTTTTTCATTTTAAGTCTATTTTAATATAGCTACCCTACCTTTCTTTTGTTTACTACTTGCATGGAATATATTTTTCCATCCTCTCACTTTCAACCTATTTGTATCTTTGGGTCAAAGATGAATCTCTTATAAGCAGCATATAGAGGGATCATATTTTCTAATTCGTTCTGCCAATCTGTGTTTTTTGATTGGGGAGTTTAATCCATTAACATCCAAGGTTATTGCTGTAAAGTCAGTTCTTGATTCAACTATCTCATACTTTGGTTTTTATTTGTTACATCTATTTTTTTCTCTTTCTATTTTTATCCTTTAAGTTACCCTTACTAATATTCTTCAATTCTGTACCCTCTTCCAGATCTCCCCCTCCTGTCTTTTCTTTTCATCAGGCAGGACTCTCTTTATTAATTCTCATAGGAATAGTCTCCTATTAAAGAACACTTTCAGTGTCTATCTGTGAATATTTTAAATTCTCCCTGTTTTTGAAGGACAGCTTTGCTTGATAGAGAATTCTTGACTGGCAATTTTTCTCTTTCATTATCTTAAATATATTGTACCACTGCCTTCTCACTTCCATTATGTCTGATGAGAAATCAGCATTTAGTCTTATTTGGCTTCCGTTGTATGTGGTGAGTCACTTTTCTCTTACTGCTTTCAGAATTTTTTCCTTCTCTTCAGCTCTTGGTAGAGTAGCTCTAATTGGATTATTCCAATTTTGGAGTATGCTAGGCTTCTCGGATTTGTATATTTTTTGTCTTTTATAAGGGTTGGGAAGTTTTCAGCCATTATTTCTCTGAATATTCTTCCTGACATTTTCCCTTCTCTTCTTCTGGGATACCCATGATGCATATATTTGTGCATATATTTTGTTTGTCAATCATTTCCCTGAGACCCTGCTCAAATTTTTTCCTCCATTTATTCTTTTGTTTCCTCAAATTCAGTTGATCATTCTTCTACTTGCTGATTCTTTCTTCTTTCTCTTCAATTTTGCTGTTGTGTTTCTCCAGTATATTTTTCATTTTACTGCAGTGTCTTTTATGTCCATAATGTCTATTATTTTTCTACATATTCTTTCAAATTCTTCTTCATGCTGTTCTAGTGTCTTCTTAATATCCTTTATCTCTTCATGTGCATTTTTCTTCATTTCTTTGAATTGATTCAGCATATTTGTTTGCACATTTTTGATTAGTTGTTACAGATTCTGTATCTCCTTTAAATTTTTTATCTGTTCCTTCAACTGGGCCATTTCTCTTGAGTTTTGGTATTCTGTGTGATTTTTTTGCCAATATCCGGTCATCTGATTGTCTTAAGAGATCTGGTCTAAAGGTCAAAGTCTCTGTCATCTGGGTTTCGTTGTTGTTTGGGTTTGTATTAGGGCACTGCTTTGACAGTTGGGTCTTCCATATTTCTCAGCCAGAACAAGGCCATGTGCTTATGCAGGGGGTGTAGACCAGCTCCAACGAGCCTGGGATAGGGTCTGGAGAGCCTCTGAAAAGCCCTACAGTTCCTTACACTTTCTGGCCTTCCCAGTGGATGGCACTGTTCAGTGACTTAATTGTCCTCACATGCTGTTTACCTCCTCAAGCCCTGGCAGTGTCTGACTAACTGGAGCTGATACTGCGGGATTCCTGTGCACTCACTTCACCGGCCAACATCTGGCTCAGTGTGGGGTTGTGTTCCCTACTTTACTTGTGGTAGAGGACTCCCCCAGCTGCCCTAGTCTGCAGCCCACACAAGGATCAGGACTCTAGTTACTCTTCCTCTCAAGGGTGGGGGATAGACATCATGACTTACGTATGAGACACAGTCTCTGTCCACGTTTTCTCAGATTCCCTGTACCTTGTTGACCTGGGCTTTGGAGTGTCCTCTCCTGTACCCTGAGTTCCCACAGAGTTGATTTGGTAGTTTCTGCCTGGCTACTTGCTGCTTTTAGGGAAGATTTTGCAGTTACCTCCTTGTTCCTCCATTTTGGAGACTCCTCCTTGTTGCCCTTTTATATTCCACCCTCCCCCATGGTCCCTGTAGGTTTGGGTTTCTGTGTCTGAATATAGTTGGGGATCTGTCTCACTACTGTGAGAGATTTTATAGTCTGTGTCCCCCGTGGGAGGTGTGAGGGATCCCAGCTGCTGCCTCTGTGTACTTCCTGAGGTGCATGAGACTGAGTGGGGGATGGAGGGAGAACCCACAGGTTTGGGACAGAAATTTCCTACCTGATATTTTTCTCTTTCTTTGATTCAGCATTTTTGGGTTGCTTCTCCAGCCTGTACCTTCCTCCAGAGTTCTGAAGAAGTGAGAATTGTTCTTTTGTTTGCTAAATCTCTGGGGAGAGGTTTTCAGTAGCTGTTTACATTGTCATGTTGGTAATGTCACTCTCCTACTTCAAGTCTTCTGAGCATTAGTTCTTCTTTATTAATCTACCTTTCTTTGATGCCCTCTTTTTCTCTGATGTTTTGGAAATCATACATTCTATTTTTGTTTATTCTTTTTTATTTTGGCTTCATCAAAAATGTCTTATACAATATAAAATCTTTTCTTTAATTGCAGCTACAAATAGATTGGGAGAAAATCAAAGCAAAAATCGAGATGGAAATCGCTAAAGAACGAGAGAGATCGTCAAGTAGCCAGTCCAGCAAAAATATAGGTATAAAGCATTAAATGCTATGCTTACCTTTAAGAAAAGTTTTGTCTTTTGAAATTAATGTTGATTAAACAAAGATAAGCATGTTTTAGTTGCTAAAGAAAAAGGCAAAATCTTTTAAGTTTAAGCCCTTGCTGTGTATTTAATACTAAAATTATACCCCAAAAGAGTAAGCACAAAATAATTGATGTAATTCCATCTTTTCTATTTTTCTAGTCCAATAATTAGCAAAATAGCAAAATATTTTTCTGATACACCTGTGTGGTGTTCTATAGATTACAGCTTTTCTGCCCATTATTTTATCCCTGAATCTTCAGTATAAAGAAATATTAATCCTGGTAATAAAACATTGGACTCTAAGAAAGTTTACATTATGGTTAATTTCTATTTGACCTCCGAATTGTAAAGACTCCAAATGTTTATTTTTACAGCAAGAATACAAGAAGATAGATTTGTGAAAATGTGTAACAATATTGTTAAAAATGTTGA
The DNA here is from genome assembly GCF_023851605.1 of Tamandua tetradactyla. Taxonomy (NCBI): domain Eukaryota; kingdom Metazoa; phylum Chordata; class Mammalia; order Pilosa; family Myrmecophagidae; genus Tamandua; species Tamandua tetradactyla. The sequence continues at coordinate 56,851,252 of NC_135331.1, read as the reverse complement.
ATTTTTTTCTTTTAATTTAAAGCAATTTTTATGGTAATATTCACTTTTATAGGCTGTAAGCCAGGGAACAAAGCTCAAAATTCCCAAACTTGGCCGTTTTGAGATAATTATACCATAAATGTATGAGAATTGTGATCAAACATTATTTTCACAATTATATCAAGGCAAAATAGTAAATGCTTGACATCTGTCACTAAATGAAATGAATTCTAATGTTATTTTAATAGTGTTTAAAATATAATGAAATATGTCATTTTCCCAATCATACTGAATGTGGTATTTATATGTGCTTTTGTCTCACATTCTATTAATAGTTGCTTCTTGGTTTGTTTAACCCTAATAATTTTATACATTTTGGGAGGGATTGATATAATATAGTGCTTTTGTATGTATGTATATATAAATATTTTGTATACTTCAAAAACGTATCAAATAAAGAAGATTGTTTATCCAGAATGCCTGGGACCTGGCCCTGTTACAGATTAATGGTATTTTGTGAGTGTGATGATTCAAAAAAAAAAAAAGTTTTGGAACAGAAGGTATGATATATAATATGTAACATAAGGTATGGTAAGAAATAAAGTTTTAAAACAAATGTATTTTAGAAAATGGCTTACTTTAGTTAAAAACTGAGTATTGATTAAAGAATAGCTTCAAATATCTGTCATTTTGCACATATAGAAACGTATTTTAGAAAATGGCTTATTTTAGTTAAAAACTGAGTATTGATTAAAGAATAGCTTCAAATATCTGTCATTTTGCACATATAGAAAACATATACCTTGCTGAAAAATGAAATGTAACATAAATACCGTTTAGACATGAATTCCTCAAATACATTTTCCTTGTTAATTTTTATACTGAAAAAATTAGAATTTACAACATACACATTTTTTACAGTGACTAAAAAAGGTAATAAGCAGTAGTAAAAAAAAGTAGGTTTGTGTTTTTTACTAAAAAATCCTTGTTGATCTGCTGATAAGTTTGTGGCAAAAACACTTGCCACAATTTCTTTTAAGACTATCTGCAGAAACCAAAGAGAAGGGGATGCAGCAGCTCTTTTGAAAAGATCCACCGTTTTCTTCAACTTATATATCTTCAGTATCTCCTACTTATGGAAAATAACCTTTGGGCAAGAAAATTTACAAGATTTTCACAACCTTATATAGCTTTTGATAAAGTCGTGTTTTAATCTACTGGCTTTTTCTCTGAAGTTACCCTGGCTTGCAACTTGGCCTGAGCTGCTAGACATCATGCTTGGCCATTGGCAACCTAGTAGATATATGTTCACCATGCATTGTGCACAGTATTTTTTAATGTAGTGATTTATAAAATAGAATGACCATTTTGAAATAGTAGAACAATTCAGTTATTCAGATGTTTCTAGTATTCATATGACCTAAAACTCTCTTCTACTCTAATGATTTTCTACTTTAAAGCAACTTTAATATTAAATTTTTTTATATTTAAAAATAGTATTAAATTTTTTAATTGGAGAAACACATTATAATTCTATGCAATTGACTGTAACACATTCTTTTTCTAGTAAGGTGAGTATAGTGTGGTTGTAAACTTATATCCATTTGGAAGTATTATCACCAAAATAGAGTTTAAAACAACTCATTCTATTCCAGAAGCTATAAATATCAAGTTGAAGTGTATTTTCTTGTTTTCAAGTCAAGCAAACCAGTAAGTACCATAGAGACCACTCATTTAACTAAAAATTAATAAGTTAGAATTTTTGTAAGCTAAGATACTCCGCATGTCTAGCATTAAATGCTAGAAAGTGAGATTGAGTAATCTTTATAATGTGCTTGAGGATTAAATTTGCATTTTTATTTACCCAGAATTGTAGAACCTATTGCCAACTTCCTATAGGTTTATTTTTTTTCTGCCTTTTAATATCTACCATTAGCATAATAATAGTCTTTTTATTTTCTGTGTTTTTAAGGTAGGTACAAATATCTACAACAAAATGTAGTTTTTTTAAAGGATTATATCAATAGGTTCATGATTATAATGGATTTGTCCTTAATTTAAAACAAAATACTGGATAGTACTTGCTGCAATGAAACTAAAAAAAATTATTTTCTAGGTCTAATATTAAGTCAAAATTATTAGAAAAACAGTTATAATAAAAATTATAATTAAAGTCAACTTTTTATGGCACTTGTTTTTCCTGAATAAAATCTTTTTCCTCATTCTTGGTGAGTACTTACACTTCAAAGAGCAAAATTCAGTTATTAAACAAATCATTATTGAGCAACTGCTGTGGCCTGGGCATTATTCTAGGTGATAGAGAGTTAGCAGTGAACAGAACATCCACTCCTGTCTTCTCGTGAAGCTTACGTTCGTATGGAAGAACAAAGGCCGTAGACAAATAATTTTAAAATATGGTACTTCAGATATTTTAAAGTGGAGACAAATAAAGCACAAAAAGGAGATAGGAATATAATGGAAGAATGCGATTTTAAGTAGGGTGAATAGGAAAGGTCTCACTAAGAAGATACATTTTGAGCAAGCAACCCAAGGGATTGATGCTCAATGAAAGTTTATGCTAAATAAAATTCCTTTTTATGAGTTTATGTTAGTTCTCTTTCACCTAATTTTTAACCTCATTTTAAATTGTTAATATACAAAAGTAATTCTGCATTGTTTTAATTTTTTAAAATTGTGATAAAATTATATATAATATAAAATTATTTTATCCATTATTAAGCATATAATTCTGTGGTATTAAACATTCAATTCTGTGACATTAAGTCCATTGACAATGTTGGGTAACCTTCACCACTGTCTATTTCCAGTACACTTTCATCATCCATGCTAGTTTGAATCCCGTGGTGACCCCAAAAAGGCCATGTCCTTTAATTCTCATTCAATATTGATGGATGGGGGTTTTTGATTATCCATGGAGATGTGACCTCTTCAACTCTGGTGGTAACTTCTGATTAGATGATTTCCATGGAGGTGTGTCTCTACCTTTTCAAGGTATCTCCACCCCTTCAAGGTGGGGTTGCTTCCTGGAACCCTTTAGGAGGAAACCATTTTGGAAAAAGCTACAGAGCCCACACAGCCAAAGACCTTTGGAGATGAAGAAGGAAAATGCCCCCAGGGGAGCTTCGTGAAACAAGAAGCCTGGAGAGAAAGTTAACAGATGTCGCTGTGTTTGCCATGTGCCTTTCCCGTTGAGAGAGAAACCCTGAACCTCACTGACCTTCTTGAACCAAGGTATCTTTTCCTGGATGCCTTAGAATGGACATTTCTATAGCCTTGCTTTAATTTGGACATTTTCATGGCCTTAGAACATTCAAACTTGCAACTTAATAAATTTCCCTTTTTAACAGCCATTCTGTATCTGGAATATTGCATTCCAGCAGTATATTAACAATTTAAAATTAGGTTAAAAATTAAATTAAAGAGAAATAACATAAACTTATAAAAAGGAATTTTGTTTAGCAGAAACTTAAATTGAGCAACATTCCCTTGGTTGTTTCTCAAAATGTTTCTTCTCAGTGAGACCTCCCACAATGATGATTTTAACATGCAAAATTTCTTTGCTTATTTTATTCCTCCTTACTCTGCCCTTCTGTACACACACACACACACACATACACACTTCCTATAAAACTTTAAAATAGAGTGCAAAAACTCTCAACTGTTGTAAATCATGCAGTTACAGTTGATTACTTATACATATGAACTTTTGAATCACTGTATAGTGATTATTGTTAATACTGTTGCCCATTGTTAAACAAACTATGTGACAGACAAAAAAAAAGCCTCAATAGCAAAAATTAAAATCCACTTAGAAAATGGGCAAAAGATATGAGCACACGTTTTCTGAAAAAGATATACAGATGGCAAATAAACAAATGAAAAGATGTTCAACAGCTTAGCCATTAGGGAAATGCACATTAAAACAATAATGTGATATCACTGCACATTATCAGAATGGCTAAAATAAAAACTAATGATAAGGGGGATGCAAGAGTAATTCAGTGGTAGAATCCTCACCTGCCATGCAGGAGACCCAGATTCGATTCCCGGCCCATGCCCTTCCCAAGCAAACAAGCAAAACAAACCATTGAAAAAACCAAATAAACAAAGATTCAACAAATGATGCTGCAATAAGGGAATACTCACAGGAAAAAAGAATGAAATGTGACCCCTGCCATACAGCATACAAAAAAAATGATAATGCCAAAGTCTGGCAAGAATGTGGAGATTTCTCATGTATTGCTAGTGGGAATATAAAATGGTACAGCCATTCAGGAAAAGAATATGGCAGTTTCTTACAAAGCTAAGCATGTACTTCTCATATGGGCCAGTTTGAAATTATTATGTACCCCAGAAAAGCTGTGTTTTAACTCTGATCCAATCTTTGGTGTCAGACCCATTTTTAGGGGTGAAACTTTGATTGGACTGTTTCCATGGAGATGTAACACATCCAGTTGTGTGTGTGGTCTTTTGATTGGATTATTCCATGGAGGCGTGACATGCCCAGTTGTGGGTGTGGCTTTTGATTAGATGGAGCTGTGACTCCACCCATTCAAGGTGAGTCTTGATTCATTTACTAGAGTCCTTTAAAGAGGAACATTTTGGAGAGACCTCAGATGCACATGTTTGGAGAACAGTTGCTTCAGAGCCCAGCAAATGCTGCCGTGTGCCTTCCCATGAGATACTAAGCAGGCCAGAACCCAGAGTTATGACCCATAGGAGCTAAGTAAAGGCCCTCAGATGGTTAGAGAGGAACCCACTGGCCTCAGAAGCTGGAAGCAAAGGAATCAGGAACAAGGACCAGCAGATGCCAGCCACATGCCTCCCCATGTGACAGACAACAGCCTTTCTTGAGTCAAGGTATCTTTCTCTGGATACCTTAGTTTGGACAATTGTTTTGGCCTTAGAACTGTAAACTTGTGACTTAATAAACTCCTTTTTAAAAGCCATTCCATTTCTGGTATATTGCATTCTGGCAGCTTTAGCAAACCAGTACACCATACAACCCATCAACTAAATGAAAACCTGTATGCAAATGTTCACAGTAGCTCTATTCATAGTAGCCAAGAGCTAGAAACAATTGAAATGTATTTCAGTGGGTGAATAGTTAACAACCCGTGGCATATCCATATCATGGAATGTTACCCAGCAACAAAAATAATGATCAATAGATACATCGACTTGGATGGAGCTCAAGTTAATTATGCTGAGTGAAAAAAAGTCTATCTCACAAAGTTAGAACTGTATAATTCCATTTATATAACATTCTTGAAATAAGAAAATTATAGAGATGAAGAACAAGTATTAAAGATTGGTAAAGGGAAAAGGATAGGTGTGACTATAAGGCTCTTAACAGGAAACATAAGAGAGCCCTTTGGTGATTGAACAGTTCTTTATCTTGATTGTGGTGATGGTTAAGCAAAACTACATGTGATAAAATCTCAGAGACCGTCCCCCATCTCTCTCTCACACACACACAGATACACAGACAAGCGCTTGATAAACTGGAGATATCACACTAAGTTCTTTAGATTGTACCAATGTCAGTCTCCTGGTTTTGATAATGTACTGTAGTTCTGTAAGTTGATAATGCTGAAGGAAAAAAGATACCATTGAGGGATGCTGGGTGAAGGGTGCAAAGGACCTTTCCGTATATTTTTTTATTGTTGCAACTTCCTGTGAGTCTAATAATCAACTCACAGAAGTCTCTAATTATAGACTCCTGTGAGTCTATAATTTCTAAATTAAAAGTTTTTAAAAAAGTGTTTTTTAAAACTGAAGGAGCACCGCCCCCCGCCCCACCACACACACACACACACACACACACACACAGACAGCATGGTTAGATTCTAAGACCTCAAGAATAAAAAGAAAACCCCAAAATCTACCAGAAAGAAAAAATATGTCTACAAAGAAAAAAGACTGTCACCAGACTTCTTGACAAAAGAAGCAAAAAGACAATAGCAATATCTTCAAAGCACTGAAAGAAGCCAGAATTCTATACCCAGCTAAAGAATCATTCACAAGTGAAGGGAAAATAAATAATGACATACAAAAACTCTAAAAGTGTATCACCCATAGACCTTCATTGAAAGAATATAATAAGAAAATGATAAATATGAATGAAAAGGCAAACTGAAGAATGATACATACAACTACATACATATAACTAAGAAAAACAGAAACCTCAGTGGCTAACAATACTAAGTATATTTACTGTGGTTATATTTATATGCAGTAAAAAGTATAGAGAGAAAAATCTAGATGGATACACACCAAGCAATGGTTGAATATTGAGTTGGAGGAGTGGGCAGGGATTGAGGTTTGAAGTGTTAGAGGGGACTTTATTGTAATGTTTTAAATTTTTTAAAAGGAAGATGTATTTATTATTTAAGTAATTGAAAATTAACTTGAACAAAAGAGGCTGTAGGGTTATACCTTTGTTTTGGTGTATCTTGGTGTAGTGGGATAAAGAGTGGGTTTTAAAACTAAGTTTTCTCCAGTGTGTGTGTATATAAGCATCACCTTTGGTATTTAGAAAACAACAAAAATTACTTTAAAACACATTTAATTGATAGAAATAACATTTATAGAGGATAACTGTAAACATATTGTCATACATCCCTCTAGAATTAAACCTGTTGGGGATTGAATCAAAACATGAGAAGTTATGGATGCTTTGTTTCTGTGCTACATTGTTTGGGCCCTTTAAAAAATTGCTTTCACTGTAGCTAATTACAGTGTTATGCCGCTGACCTATATTGAACATTACATTTGTGGAAGCCCTCTGGAACATATTTAGTGCAAGGAAGATGGAATATGTTATTCTTGACATTACAGTGTTTCTTTATCAGATCCCTCAAGAAGATCTCTCAAATCTCAGTACCTGAAGATTTGTACTTCTCTGAAGCAAGTAGTCTGGGTTTTACTTATAATCACTGTGATTCCTTAAACTCATCTGTTTTCCTTTGAATTTCTTGATAGAAAGCCCAGGATGAAAGCATGGTCTTATTTTCCCAACCACGTTTTCCCTTTTGTCCTTTTTTTTGGTGAACAACCTCAGATCTGTTTTAATGCTGAGTGAATAGGTGTATGGATGAGTGGATGGATAGATTGGATAATTCATGTATTTATAGTTTGATTTTTTTTACCTCTATGTATTATTTTCTGAAGTCCTGTAAATAAGATTAATTCCTTTTATACACGATAGTCCTGTAAATATTTAATGACGATTATTTTCCATTAGTTTTCTCTTCAGGTTAAAAATTAGAAATCTTTATGTAAACACCTTTATATCAGACTTCATTTCCATCATATATGAGACAGATTTCAATGTCCATTGGGCCAGTTCATTTGCTTTCTTGGCTAAACTGGCCCTCATTTACCTTCCCTAACTTTTATTCCCCAGCACCCTGTACCTTCCTCTACTGCATCCTTGAATTCCTTTCCTCCAGCACTGCACTTCCATTCCTCCAGCACTGCACTTCCTTCAACCTTATCATCACCCAGAACTACCCCATCTATAAGCTTCTAAGATCTAGTATCCCAGTCTCTGACTCCAGTGTCCTATTATTCTGGCTCTTATTCCTTTACTCCCACTACACTTTCTCAGCATCAAGTGATATCCACATTATCAACCCTTCTAATTTTATTTAGCCTGGCATTCCTAGACCTTCCTTGCTTGTTCCAACCCCATTTCTCTTTTCCTACCCAACCTTGTCCCCACAGTGTATCACTTCTGCCAAAATCAGTCATTAAGACCACTTTGTAGTTTTTTGAATGTGCACTTGCTTTTTGTTTTTATGTTTTTATTTTTCTTAATTTAAATAATTTAATGCCCATGATTAATTGGAAAATCTCCACAAATGTGTTTGAATTTTATAGCAAGAACCTAGTGTACGAAATATGTGTAGGTTGACACTTGAAATACATTTATATGTCCTAGGACCAAGTTAAGTGCTTTCTATGCACCATCTTAGTCTTTATAACAGCCTTCTGAGGGTATTGTTCCCACTTTATAGAGAAAAAAAAAAAAGTCTTAGAGGAGTTAAGTAACTTGCTTATGGCTACATAGTTAATAAATCTAGAGTCCAGAGATTAACCCAGGTAGACTGATTCCACCAGCACAACTAAATGACTAAATTGTTCTGTATGAAGTCCTAACAGTTATAATCTACCACAATAATATAAACAGAATCCTAGGTTAGGAATTTGCTAATTTTTCCTTGCTTCAGACATTAGATGCATTGGGTATTTAGTTTTAATGTTAGACTTTAGTTCTCATTTTTATGCTGAGTATAAACCCATTCTGGGGTTCTTTTCAACTTTGGACAAGATTTACTAGATATTTTAAATAACTATTTTTCCATTTTTATAGTTAATGATGCCAGACTAGGAAAAAGCACACTTGATTATGAAGGAATTAACTGAATGAAATGGAAGAAACCAAATTCTGAGTCATTTTTGTTGAGCATTTCAGGGTTTATCCATGAAACATTTCTGCACTCCCACAAATAATTCTTTAGTCATCATAGATTTCCAGCACAGATTCTATTCTATTTTTAATAGTAGTTCCTTTTAACAGCATATAACAACTAATAACCACCTTATTTAGCTTGTGAAAAAAATCGTGATGCTGATATGATGCTATACAACTACAGCCACAATCTCTAATGACACAGTATTCTGCCTGGTACTGCTGGGTATGCTGCATATTGAGAAGTGTAGTGGTTAATAGCACCAACTCTGAACTCAGGGAGGTTGAATCTGCCTCCTGGATCTTCCACTTGCAACCCATGTAACTTGAGATACACTCAAATTTTCTGAACCTCAGTTTTCTCATTTGTAAAATGGGGTTAATAATCTTTAGCACCTCCCGTTATGAATTTAAATCATGATATAAGTGAAGTACCTTGCACAATGCCTGACATATGTAAACAGTCAATGAATTATAGTTATTGTTATAGCAATCCTGATGGCAAGTGAAATGTGTTCTCATGGCACCTGCTGAGCTTGTATCTAAATTTGTGTCTCAGTATATTGTATTCTTTGGAAGAAAAGAAAATGCAAATTTTTAATAAATTTTTAATTGGAGCATGCTAAAAAATTTTTACTAATCAAAATTAACAGCTGGGATTCAAACACAGTAGATGTAAGACTCAGTAATTAACTTATCAAATTAAACATAAAAAGACTACAGATGTTCAAAGATAAAAATTGGGTTCTACATTAATTGTAATCAAAGTACTGGTTTTACTTAACATTTTTATTATTTTATGGAAAAAATTTAAAGGAATGCTTTAACTTTTCTGATATTAATCATGGGAAGAAAGGACAGCTTAATTTCTTATAATTAGCTAGTTGTTGATTCATTCTTTCTTGATAAAATACCTTCCCTTAGTTTACCAGTTATTAATATTTACATCAGTGCATAAAAAGAGAATGAAGTCCTCTTCTGGGGAAGAGGACTAAGGAGCCCCAAGACTCAGCCCTTCCACCAAAATGTCTATTATACAAGCAGGAAATGTGGAAACATCTGTTCCAGGGCTCCAGAGGCCAGAAGAAAACTTTACAGCATGCAGGGAAGAGTGGGAAGAAGAGAATGATAAACTAGAGAAAAGAACAGAGTTGCTCTCTCCAAGCAGTGGCTGCCGTCACCCATCCCCCACTCTCGTGGTGGACTACTTTAGGGTACAAGTCCCTGGCTGGCTCACTGGAGACAGGGACATAAAAATGCTCTTCCCCAAGAACAGGGTTGAGTGCACTGGATCACTGATCATGGTTTTTGATTGGCAAGTTCAGATCACTGGGTCCCAGCTCTGAGTTGCTGTTTCAACCCACCCTGGACAAGGTTAGTAGCAGTCATTATTTTAACCTTGCCCTGGTCAGGGGTGGAGGCAGTGGAGATATAAAAGCGCAGCGCTTCCTCAGGGTTCTGAGGAACGGTTAGCTGAAGAGGACAGGTCAGGAAAGCACAGATTAGAGGAGCCATCAAAGAGACTTTGGTGCCTTTCCTGATCCCCTCCCCAGGGCACTTTGGACCTGGTTCGTGCCCATTTCATGGGTCCTTGACCCAGTTTTGGCTGTGCAATACTGACTTGGAAAGTCCTCCCTGGATGACCCTCCACCCAGAATTTGTCCTCCATGCAAAAACAACTAGAGACAATGAAAAGAGTATAAAAAGCTACAGAGGCAAAACAAAAACAGAGCAGATCAAGATTCCTGGAGAAGGAATAGGAAAAGAATCTTTCTCCTGGAGGTGAAACCATTGCACAAAAAGTGCAAATTTAAAAATCATTACATATCCAAGACAAGAATTAGATGAAGAAGAGCTGAAAAAATCTGATTAAACACAGGCTGTTCTAAAGGCATAGAATAAGTACCAAAGAAAGCATTTAACATAAAGCCAATCAACAATAAAAACTTAGAAGAGAGAGAATCTAGCCTTCAGAATAAACTCATAAAGATAATCAGATGCCTAGACATCAGCAAAAATTTACAAGCAATACGAGAATCGGAGGATGTGACCCAGCCCAGGGGACAAATTAAACTTCAGAGGAGACAGAATTTGGAACAACTAATAAAGGATGTTCAAACAAATCTCCTAAATCAATGCAAGGAGATGAAAGAAAATATGATTAAAGAGATAAAGAATATTAAGAAGACTGCCTGGAGGTCGCTGAATCTGAGCAGTATGTACATGTTACCGTGTTCCTCTGCTCTTTTTTTTGAGGAGAGGATTGAAGATTGCATAGCTTTCCTCTGCAACAGAGGTTATAAAACAATCAACACAATTTGAAAGATTTCAGTATTATTTTCACATAAAGAGACTCCAAGGTTGACTTTAGTTCATAAATTATTCCTATGGCTGTTTTAATGATTTTGAAGTCATCAAATTTGCTGGTTAATGGAGAAAAGGCTACTTATTTGTAGCTTTAGAACTTTCTGTACTGCTTACAATTGTTACCATGTGTATATTTAATTTTATTTAAAATATAGGGCAAAAAATTTAACAGATGACCACTTCAAGCAGTTGCATGGAAAGGTTCAGTATTCCTAGCATGCAAATCTCCATCCGCCAGATTAATCTCATCTTTACAGGCAGTGTCAAGTTATTGAGTGAACTGTGCCTGTCAACAAATTTATACCGTTTCAAAAACTTAATTGGGGTTGAAAAAATTTAAGGTTTGATGCTCTAGTTCCTTCCAGTAAATTCCTATCAATATTATTCAGAAATTATAATTTGTAGAGTCTAACATTTTATTCTTATTTTTAAATCAAGATGTACAATAATTTATACTTTGGAATTTTTATAACTTTGTGGTGTGATAATAGAAATAATGCTTTTCATGAAAAAACTCTTAAAGCCTAGGTTATTAGAGCATACAGAGTAATTATACTTTTCATATTTGTGTTAGCATTAAGTTCGATATTTGTATATTACATGTTTGCAAATTTAAGCAAGAGAATTGAGGGATGTTTGTGCCTCCAAAGGAGTGAATATGAGCTGATAAAAACCTTGCCTTATTGTGACTGGAAGCAGTTTAAAGATTTCCAGAAAAATGTCAAGTGCCACTGAAAGCTTTTAGATTTTGTGCACAGTAAAAATGATTAGCGATAGGGACCTACTTATAATGTGTCAGTTAGCTGAATTCAGAGACAAACTGAAACAGCAGGATCAAGTTCTATTGTTGAATATGCAAATGTTAATCCTTTAGAGTAACCTTTTATTGCTGCATATTAACTCATATTTGGGCAGACATTGAAATAAAGTGCATCTATCCATGGAATATATTGAATACAAAAACAAAAACACTTCAAAAAATAGAAATAGAAGGAAACTTCTCAACATGATAAAAGGTATATATAAAAAAACAGCAGGTAACAACATACTCAATGGTGAAAGACTCAAAGCTTTCCCTCTAAGATCTGAAACAGGACAAGGATTCCCACTGTCACTACTATTATTCAGCATTGTGCCGAGAGTTCTGGTCAGAGTAGTTAAGCAAGAAAAGGAAATAAAAGGCATCCAAATTGGAGGGGAAGAAGTAAAACTTTCTCTATTTGCAGAAGAGAAGATCATATATATAGAAAGTCCTGAAAAATCTATAACACACTAGAGCTAATAAACAAGTTCAGCAAAGTGGCAGGATATAAGATTAATATTTTAAAAATCAGTAGTGTTTCTATACACTAGTAATGAGCAATCTGAGGAGGAAATTTTAAAATCACATTTAAAATAGCAACTAAAAGAACCAAATTCCTAGGAATAAGCAATCAGGGAGGTAAAAGACTTGTACACAGAAAACTACAAAACATCACTGAAAGAAATCAAAGAAGACCTAAGTAAATGGAAGGATATTTCGTGTTCATGGATTGGAAAACTAAATATCATTCAGATGTCAATTCTACCCAGACTGATTTACAGATTCAAAGCAATCTCAATCAAATCCAACTTGGCAAAAATAAGAAAGCCAATTATCAAATCTATTTGCAAGGGTAAGGGGCTCTGAATAGCTAAAAACACCTTAAAAAGAAGAATGAGGTCAGAGGACACACAGTTCCTGACTTTAAAGGATATTACAAACTACAGGGGTCAAAATAGCATGGTACTGGCATAAGGATAGATATACTGACCAATGGAATTGAGAGTTTAGAAGTAGATCCCCATATCTATGGCCAATTGATTTTTGACAAGACTGCCAAGCTCACTCATATGAGTAAGACTAATCTCTCCAACAAGTGATATCCATATGCAAAAGAATGAAAGAGGACCCGTATCTCTCAGTAAATACAAAAATTAACTCAAAATGTTTCAAAGACCTAAGTATCAGAGCCAGGACTATAAAATTTCTAGAGGAAAATGTAGGGAAGCATCTTCAAGATCTTGTGGTAGGCAATGGTTTCTTATACTTTATACCCAAAGCACAAGCAACAGAAGAAAAAAATGTGAACTCCTCAAAATTAAAAATTTTAGTGCATCAACATTCTTTGTCACGAAAGTAAAAAGGCAGCCTACTCAATGTGAGAACATTTTTGGAAACCATGTATCTGATAAGAGTTTAATATCCAGAATATATAAAGAAATCTTACAACCCAACAATAAAAAAACAAACAACCCAATGTAAAAATGGGCAAAAAATTTGAAAGACATTTCTTCAAAGAAGAAATACAGATGGCTAAAAAATACAGGGAAAGATGCTCAACATCACTAGCAATTAGGGAAATGCAAATCAAAACCACAATGAGATATCATTTAACACTCCTAGAATGGCCACTATTGAAAAAAAAAGCAGAAAACTGCAAGTGTTGGAGAGTGTGTGGAGAAATAGGAGCCCTCATTCATTGCTAGTGGGAATATAAAATAGTGCAGCTGCTGTGGAAGACAGTTTGTAGTTCCTCAGGAAGCTAAATATAGAATTATCATATGATCTGGCAATCACCACTAGGCATATACCCAGAAAAGTTGAAAGCAGGGACTCGAACAGATATTTGCACACCAATGTTCCATTATTTACACTTGCCAAAAGATGGAAGAAAACTAAGTGTACCTCAACTGAAGAATGAATAAACAAAATGTGGTATATAAATAACAATGCAATAGTATTCAACCGTGAAAAGGAATGAAGTCCCAATGCTGGTGATAAGATGAATGAACCTTGAGGACATTGTGTTGAGTGAAGCAGGCCACACACAAAAGAACAAATATTGTACAATCTCACTGTTAAGAGCTAATTATAATAAGCAAACTCAAGGAGTTAGAATCTAGAATATAGATTACCAGGAGATAGATTGGGATTAGAGAATGGACAGTTGATGCCTAATGTACAAAATTTCTATTTAGCTTGATGGTAAAGGTGGTGATGGTAGCACATTATTGTGAATGTAATCATCAGCACTGAACTTTAGAGGTGATTGTGGTTAAAAGGCAAAAATTTAGGAGGCATATATAAAATAAGAGTTAAAAAATAAAACAGACTGTACAACACCCTATTGTGGATGATGGACTATAGTACAAATAGTAACTACTATTTGTAACTAAGGTAACTGCTAAGGTATCAACTGTTAAAAAAAGTACAATTATTTTTTAAAATGCTATCGTCAATTGTGACAAACGTTCCACACCAATGCAAGGTGTTGGGGGTGGTGTGGTGTATGGGAATCCTGTATTTTATGCATGATTGTTTTGTAAACTCAGTTCTCTAATTTAAAAAAAAATAGTTGCAACTCACTGTGGGGTTTATGACATACTAATAAGTAAAATGTATGACTACAACTAAGCAAAGGTCGGGGAGAGAATGGAATGACCCTTTTGTAAGGTTCTCATGCTATGAGTGAATGGTATAATATCACTTCAAGGTATACAGTTGTGACAGATTGAATTATGTATCTCTATTTAGACATGGTCTTAATCTTAATTCACATTCCTGTTGTATGTGGATTGTAAATAGGAGCTCTTGAAGATGTTATTTTTACTTAGGTGGTAAAAGGAACCTCAAGGATTGTGGCAAGCCAGGACCGGGTGATACCAACCCCAGGAAGAAGCAAGCAGCCTTCTAGCCTCTGAACCCATGAGACAATAAATTCCCCTTGTTTAAGCCAAAAAAAAAGGAGAGAGAATGAAGGAGTAAATTGTAAACTAACGAAGTCTGATATGAACTTGCCAAATATCCTATTATTGTTTGGTTCTCTGAAATTTAGAGAGAGAGATGGTAAAGCTGAATTGCTCAAAATAACTCACCATATATCGTTGTTTCTCTCAACCTGAAAATCCAAATTTAAGTAGTTATGATTCATGAAATTTTTCAAAAGTCAGTGCAGATTGTGTAAATCTGAATATCATATCAGTTATTGATCTGAATTATTCATTAATTCCACTTGAGAGAAACTGTATACATAAAGTGCAAGACTAAGTTGCTTAGCATATTGCCTTATGAAATGTTAAGTGAAGCTATTTCCTTAATATTCTTTTCAACCTTTATAACTGAATCTTATTTTCCTTATACAGTACATCTTACGCCTTTGGCATAATTGCCAATGCCATTTTCTGTGGTTGAAGCGCACTCAACATTTGCAGAATATGGCAATTTATGGCCTCTTAAAACTATCATTCAATCTGAAGAAGACATTTTCTCCTCAGTTATGACATTAAACAGCAATAAAATGCTTTAAAGCAACTGGTGATTATATTACATACATATATGTATATATACATTTAGAATATGTATATATGTACACACACCCTAAATATGTATATAAATTTAGAAAACCATTGTGTTTTTTCATATTCCAGAAGGATTCTTACCATATCCAGGGCCATTATTTCCCTCCTCATAAGAAGACAGTGAAAATAAAATATGCTTGAAATGTTTTACTATGTGAATTACTTTGATAACTGGAAAACAGGAGCAAAGATTTAGTTACTACTGGAGAACCTGGTACCCCAAGATAGGTTTGGTTAAGATATGTGTATCTGTAGCAGCAATGCAAAAATTTAGTCACAATATATGTACGTGTGTGTTTGTGCTCTACAAGTATATATAGAATAATACTGAAAAGTAAAATCATCACCTCATTACTTTCAGAACTGTTTTCTACATTAATAAACATGCAACATATATATATATATATATAGCCTATATATATATATAGGCAGAGTTCTCGCCTGCCATGCTGGAGACCCAGGTTTGATTTCCTGTGCCTGCCGACGCAAAAAAAAAAAAAAAGTTTCTTCGCAGGCATTCTAGCTTTTGAACACATAGATTCTGTGTCTATTAAGCATGGTCTGTTCCTACATGGGTGTATTACCATCAGACATGATCATTTATCATTAATAAAAATATATCCAATAATTTTCCTATAAAATTATGCCTGCACAAAATTGTATTTGGCAAATCAATGAACTGCAAGAAGAAACCAAAGTAGAGTCAAACAAATCCATTTTTATTGAACTAAAAGATATGAATAAAAACTTTTGTGATGTGCAGGGAAAAAAACACAAGTGAAAACTTGTTATAATTTAAAAATTCAATAGAATCCTATTGCATAATGGTATTGTGTGGAATTACCATGATGTAGACATTCTGAATTTTAGGGAGAAAAATGTTCCAAACTTGACACAAGGGATACCGACTTGATCCATATTTCAAGTGTATCCTTACAGATTTTTGTTGTAAAGTTAGTTCTTCAAGTTCTTAGTAGTAACAACACACATACTGGTATTTTGGTACTTACATTAATGTTTCAGAATTGGGTGAATTTTAAGATGAATACAAAACAGTGTACTCCTAAAGGATAAATCATTTACAAGAATAAGGCAATTTCCCAGTGTGTTTGAACAGTGGGTGGTATTGAGAGCCATATGTAACAAAGCATTAATATAGTTGATTCCTCATTAGCGCGTGATTTCATTAAATCTTATACCATTCTCAATTGATATAGTCTCAACATCTTTTACTTATGCCAATTCAAAGCTTAACATTGCATTTAAATGACAGATACATTTTATGTTTTAATACACTGCTATATAGTCACACATCTGATAAAATTTGTACAAAGAAAGATTTAAACATTTTTATATGTTTTAATATATATTCACTGATTAGCTTTTAGGAGGTTAGAGTAGTCAACTGTTGTCTTCTAATATGATTCATACATTTTAGAATTTCTCAGAACTGTCAAACTTTTTCAATCACAAAAGCAATGTTTTCCGATCCATGTGTGAGATGTAAAGTTTGATGTGTCTTGATGTAATATTTAAGCTACCTTAAGCTGAGAAACCGTTTATGTTTTATGCCTGTTCTTTTCATGATAATCAAAAACTGTGATAATTATGTGGCATACAATGTGTATACTATACACAGACTATATATATATATGCATATGCACATCATACATAATGCATTTTGATATTTTATATTACCTTTTGCTTTAAGGGCATTTCACAGAATGATAGAACTGATATATGCTAGTTTTTTTTTTTCTCGGGATAGGGTGAATCCTTCTGTAGCACATTACTGCACAACTATGGTTTTAAACAAAAGTTACAAGTCACAAGTTCTTAGGCTTTGTAGGGTGTTGTGGAATGTATTCCAAATGAAAAGTGGAGGACAAAGTGCAGGGCTTCATGCTTCATGGTATGGCATATATGTATTGATTATTTTTACATATAACCTATGTGATGAATGGTCTAGACCTCGACTATGACATGTATACATTTGTTATAAAAGTTATATATCACAGTACTAAAAATAAAATATATTCTTCTCATATAGTGAAAAATATGACATCTTTCACGTTTATTCACATAAGTTTTCTCATTCGACCATGTCCCTTTTTTTTTCATTTTTAATGAAATAATGTCCAACATTGTATTAAGCAATAATGACAGCGTGGGCAATTTCTTGGCCATTAATGACCTAAAAGAGATGATGAGTTATTCTCTTGTCATTAATTTACTGAAATATCCTTCTATTGCACTCGATACATGGTAATAATACAAAAATAAAAGACAAATAAATATAACTTCTTATTTATAGAAAATCAAAAATCCACTGTACCTTCTTATAACTACAGTCTAGGATAAAACCAGAACTGCTGCTTCTGGATAGGTAAAGCAACTAACCCGTTATCACGGGTTCCCCCTCTAAAAGTGAGCCATCAGCCGTGACTATTTGCTTGGGCAAGACGATCCCTCGGGTCTCTCTGGGTTCCCCCATAAGGGAGAGATTTGATCATTAACCCAGTGCTGCATTTCTCTGCGTGTTAAGTCGCTCTCGCCGAGCCTCCCGCAGCAGCCACCGGACGCGGCTCCCGCACTACGGCTCCTCCCTCCGGGGAGACCACGGCCTGTCCAGGTGGGAGGGCAGGGCGCGTGCGGTGGCCCTTTCTCCTCCGCGCGAAAGGCACCCGCCCTCCTCTCGACGCACCGAAGGGCTCACGTGTTCGCTCTGATGCGGGAAGCAGGCATTGATAGAGACCATAAGTCCGAGTTCAGGCGGAGCGCGCGCACGTCCTTCGAAGTTGTGCACGGAGTGCGTCTGTCGCGGCCGCCCCAGACGCTCGTGCCAAACGTTTCCTTAGAACGAAACGTGGGGAAACTTAAGATCCCGAGGGACAGCGGGATGGGGGTGGGATGGGATCCCCACCCCATCGCCGGGCTAAGGGTTATGTGAGTCCAGGGTGCCCCAGGGGACGTCTCTGGCGGGAGCGGGAGCCACGGCCAATCCGGCCGGCCTGTCCCCCCCGCAGCCTCCAACTCCGCAACTCCGCGAGGTCCCCAAGAGGCCCCAGGGGCTCAGATGAGCTGGAAGTGGCTCTCGCCGCCGTCGGTCTCTCCGGCGCCACCGCCTCGCGGACGGCTGAGCACCGACACCGGCAGCACGACCTCCCCGGGGCTGAGCTGCTGCAGCCGCATGGACTCCTCATAGGTGGGCAGGTACTTGACTTCCTCGTAGCTAGGCAGCTGCAGGAAGACAGGCGAGACTACGCGCAGCTCGTGCTCCGAGACGCAGGCGGCGGCCGGGCGACCCCCGCCTCCCCGGCCCCGGCCGCCGCCGCCGCCGCCACTGTCCAGCAGCGAGTCCTGAGAACCCGCGGCCGCTTCGTCGCGTAGCAGCGCGGGCAAGTCGTCGTCGTCATCGTCGGGCGGCCCCGCGGCCCCGGGCTGCCCCGCGCCCCCCGGCTGCCCGGGCCGCGCCTGACCCCGCGGGTACCTGCGTGGGCTGGGGCAGATGATGCGCTGCAAGAAGTAGCCGATGGCGAAGAGTACGAGCAGGATGAGCAGCCCTGACAGCTTACGGACGAACCAGCCCACGTTGTCTAGGAAGGCGTGAAGAGGCAGCTTGCAGCAGCGCACCGCGGTGGCGTTGGCCGCGTCGCAGCAGCGCTCCCGCTCGCCGCATGCCAGCTCTGCGCAGCCCCCGCCGCCCCGTGAGGGCGCCACCAGCGCCAGCGCCAGAAGCAGCAGCGGCAGCAGCGGTGGCGGCGCCGGTGCCACCGACAGGCCCTCAGCTGCCACCCCGGGTCCCCACATGGCCCGCGCAGACCTCTGCTAGTGTCCGGAGCGGGGTGTTGGGGAATTTGAGCGTCCGTCTGCCCCTCCCCGGGCGCTCCGCTTGGGTCCCGGGCTCGCCGCCTCCTGCGCCTCAGCTACCTGCGGCCGGAGCAGCGCTCACTTGGCCACGCTTGGACGGGAGGAGGAGCCCGAGGCGCGTGGAGGCTGCGGGAGGCGGTTGCTCCCCACCGCGGGAGCAGACTCCCGAGCCTCTGACTTTAGCCCCGCGCGCCCAGCAGGATGGCAGAGGCGGCCTGAGCGGGGCTGCCGTGGGCATCTTGGCCCCGGCCGGCCGCGCTAGTCCTCCCTCTTCTTGTCGCCCTCCGGAGAAGGAAGGGTTAACGCCCGGCGCCCAGCCCGGGAGCCCCTTGATTTTGATTAATTCAGCGGTCGCGCTCTTCTCCGCCAGATAGGCGGGGGCTCTTGCTCGCCTAGTTGTCTCAGTTTTAAGTGATTGGATTTCCCTAGGAATGTTATTTAAATTGACTTGCGACTTGCGACTGGGATTCGCTTACCGTCCTCCTTCTGATTAAAAATGGATGATGCCATTAATGGCCAGCTCAGCCCCGCAGCCGTCCCAGGGTTTGGGGGCCTGGGGGGGGATGGGGCGGGGAGGGGGGTAGTTCTTCTTTCAGGCAGCTCCAGGGGTCTGGGAAGCCGGCATCCCCTGGGGACTTCCAGGACAAAGTAGAGACGCCCCCCGGAGAGGCTCAGGTCGCGGCGCCACAGAAGCATCCTCAGGGGAACAGGGAAACGCTCAGACAAGGTGGCCCAAGCGTCCAAGGAGAGAAGAGGGGGCGCGTCTTTCCCCAGAGGCTCATTCTACACTTCCCCAACAGCCCCCGAGGCTCAGCGGGGATTTGGGTTTGGGGTGGAAGGAAGCTTCTACTGGAGCGTAAATAGCCTATCTGCGAAATGCCAAAGAGGAGTGTTTGTGGCTGGCACCGTACCTGAGCACTGATTTCGCATCTAAAGGGTCCTTTTCAGTTATTCTTATTTACCGGGTTTGCCTTTTATGGAAATCCTCGTCCTCACTCAGTACGTGGGGCAGTTTGTTTTATCCTGGACGCCACCATTCCACTGAGGAGCCCTCAGCACACACGGGGAAGGGATAGCAAGTGCCGTGGTCCCTGACTTGCAGACCCGTCCAGCCCCTTAAGCGACACCAAGGAGAAGCCAGGAGCTTGCGCGTTTGTAAAGGCAGGCTAGGATAGACAGTTTCCTTGTTAGGATTAAGATGCATTCTTCTCCCACCCTAGAACACTAGGACCTGCTGAAGCAAAACCGCAGGGGGGAAATTCCAGTCGCTGAAAGAAAAAAATAAAAGCAAAGGACAAAATATAGAGGCATACAAAATTCAGCTGTGGATCAGATAAAAGCAAAGTCTCCCGCAGCGCACTTACCTCCCTAATAGAGCTAAAGATCAAGAGGATGGGGGTGCGGGGGGGGGGGGATTCAGAACAGCCATTGCACAGGCTAAGTGAAAACATTTGTGCTGCTGGGAACACCTTGTTTGCCTCACACTCCAAAATGACCCTTTCTCATGGAGAAGTTGCCAATCAGACAACAAGGCAAGCTTGGTCCATCAAAGTCCATTTTCCTAAGCTCACCTAAAGCCACAGGGTTTCTCTGCGGTGGTTTATCTGTAGTGAGGCCTATTTTGCAAAGCAAATATTTCAAATCACAGTAAGATAATGGGATGAAACTATTGCCTTAAAAACGTGAAAATTGTATTATTTCATCCACGCATTCTTCTGCCAAATGTATAGAACATTTTCTATATTCAAATGAGCAGCAACGCTCACTGCAATAGAGGAAAAGCTGATTCCTTCTGAAGGTGAAGTAAACCCAGGCTACCCTCTCAGCTTCAGCCAAATAAGTGAGGAGACGCTCCACAGAGGGAAACAAAGGAAAAGGAAAATTAATGAATTTTATACAGCCTCAAGGATGAAAGCAGTTCAGAATTTGAGATGGGCTTCGAGTATGAAATTCAGAAAAAGTACTAAGACATTTTAAACTTTTATTATTTGATCTTTTAGGATTTCTGCTAGCAAGCAATGGCAGAGGTAAAGGGGTAGTTGTGTGGCTGATGATAGGTAGGGGAAAGTACCATGCTTATTGTTATTTTGAAATTAATAAGCAAATGGCACTAAAATTGTTTAAAAATTATAATTTGTTTGCCAAATATTAGGACACAATAGAACAACATCGATATAAAATCTTATAAAATAAGACCCATAGAATTATGTATATGAAAACAAAGAAAAGGATGAGGTCTGCAAAATGAGTATGGAATAGGTTTCATTTATTATTTTTCCTTCCAAATTGATAGTCCCAAAGCATCATCCATTAAAGACTCTCTACAAAAACTGGCTCCTCTTTATTTCTTCTTTGATCTCTCAGTTTCAATTAAAATTCATTTTTATTTGCAATGTAATTTATTGTGTACAACCTTTCTGAAAGGAAGAAACCCTATAGCTTTAAAAGCCCTGGAAACAGACATGCTCACCATTACTCAGTGTCTTTATTATGTTCTTTATATTTGTTGAACACACAGATGAATGGAGTCAATTTAGATCCCAGAAAGTCATCTATTCAGGCCACTTAGTGAGGAAGAGGGACCGTAATTATATATTTCATAGAATAACTGAAACGTAAGACCACAGCTCACAAATTAAAAAGAGACTTATTTTAACTTATTTTGTTAAAAATTGGCAGCAAATTATGTTAATAAGTGAGTGCAAGAGGAAAAAAACCACATAGAAGGTGGGGGCTGACCTTTATCCAAAAAGCATGGCTTCTTGGAGTAAATAGCTTGAAAAAAAATGAGAACATTAGATGCTTTAACTTACTCTAGTACTTGAAAATTTTCTTTCTCGTTTATTCACCTTTCTTTCTCATTTATTCACCTTCCACACTCACGTGAATGAATGCCAGATTACTGACATTGTTCAACTCTTTAAAACAGAAGTAAGTGAGCAGCACATAGCGAAACTGGATGCTGTTTTACCTGTGTCCCTGGGAGCTGTCCTAAGAACTGGGGAAAGACAGGGTGACTCCATAATGCAACTCTCTGTCCTACCACATGACACCTGAGCCAGAAAGGAATTTCTCCCCGATGTCCTCTGACTGTGGGCTCACTCCTTCAAGCGTGAGAAGAGAGAGTTCTGCACTTTTCTGGTCCCTTCTTCAAAACATCTGAACATGTGCAGTTGGGACCTTATAAACCATCAGTCCGTAACAACACTTTATTCAGGGTGTGCGATATATTTCTTATTATTGAGTTGTTATTTAACTTGTTCATTAACTTCACTCATTTTCTAGTTTCTCTCCATTTGCAATATGTCCTCCCAATCCCAAGTAACTGTAAACTAAGGATTTTATTGTAAATGGCATATACTTGCATAAAAATATCGATCTAGCTATGATTTGTGATCTGAGATAACTGCTTTGGAGTTCTTTTCAGATCACGTTTCTTTCATCACCCATTCAATAAATACTTAACAAGGACCCCCTCTGAGCTGGACACTCTACTTTGCTCTGGGATACCATGAAACCTAACCCATTCCTTGCCCTCAGAGAGCTCACTAGATTGGGGGGGAGGGGAGGGCAGCAGACGCTAATCAAACTGTCACTCTAATGAATCAGTAAATCCAAGCGGTGATCAAAGCTTATGAAAGAGAAATGCAGGGTGCTCTGAGTTTTTACACTGGATGTGATCCACTGGGGTGACAACAGAGTTGGCTGGGAAATGACAAAGGATAATGACAAAGAGGAAAAGAGGAAGAAAGGGTTCCAGGCTGAGGAAATGGCATGAGGACAAGTTCCCAGAGTGGGAAAGCCCTTCATCTGTCATCTCATATGTTTATAACAAAACCTGTGTAATTTCTACCTCAACAGTCAAGACTGCTCCTAGATTAGCGTAAGTAGAATCAAGTCACTGCCACTGTTGATTGATTTTAAACCACTCCTTTTGTTCTCTGCAGAGGCCTGTAACAGGTTGTGTGATTATAATTACTTTTGCATTTTTGTCCTGCTCAATTTCTCCCTTGGAGAACCAGGAAATTTCCAGCAATGCATTTCCTATTTTAGCTTTATGGATGGCTGCTTCTGAAGGCTTCTTCAGGCCAAATGCTTGAAGCAGGGGAAAAGTCAAGGTGAGATGCTTTCTCTCTTTTGTTCAAATTGAGTACAAAAGGAAATATAGAAAGCATTTTCTCATCTTTGAAATTGGGGAGGGGGGCGGCGGCTGGGAGAAAAGTTTGAGTAATTTTAGGCTATTTTCAGATATTACTAAAATAATATCTACACGTTTATTTGTCTTTTCAAAGCACTTTGACACACTTAGTTTTGTTTTCTCCTTACTCCGTTCCTGTGAGATTGGTTGAAGATATTATTATCCTTGTTTTCCAGATGATGAGAGGTTAAAATACCCAGCTCGCAGAGGAATTTGGTGGCAGAGCTGAAACTGAAATCCCACATTTTTGAGTCCAAATCCAGTTAAAAAGTCTGGGCGGGAGTTTCACTCCCTCACTGCCTGAGCAGGGCTGAAGGGCCTGGGGGAGGCACATGTCTTCCTGCCCACAACTCCAGACACAACGTGAGGCCATTTGTAAGGAATTTGGCTAAGAGTCAAGCTGGATTCTTTTCTAGACCACATATATGAGATTCTTTTATTTCGGTCACTTTTGCGGCCACTTTCAGTAAACCATTAATAACAGTTTAGGAGACAGACCAGCTATTTTTGCATGATTTTCATTACATTTGATTTTTACATAAGAGTTAAGCCATCTAACACTCATCAATATGCTGATGGTATGTGCTTGGGAACATAAGGAGATATTGGTTCTGGAATCACAAAATGAATATACATTATTTTTCAATGTATTATTAAATTATTTCAATTTAAGTTTTTGCTTTACAACAATTTACCAGTTACTTATGGCAAACTTGTAGGAGAGGTCAATAACTTTCACTTTATCGCTGGCAATATAAAAACTAACCCATAAATATTAGGATAAATATTTAGTGAGTCCCAGAAGATCTGAAATTAGAATTCTAGTTATGTCAGCTGAATGAATTTCTTTCTTATGCATGCTTTTTAAAAATTGATTGTTGAAGTTGGGCTGTATTTATCAGAAGGCTGGTGTGCCAGCCAAATGCTCACATTGGCAGAAAAATCATATAGCGTGAAATTATTTCATAATATGAACCATCTTTACACTCCATTATTTTAACTTGAAGCTGGTAATGTTCTCCTTGCCTGCCTTTCATTACAAGGAAAAACTGGTTGCTAATACTTTCTTCTGGAGAGTTTCTATAAACCTAAATGAAGTGTGTGGTGTCTGCTTGTGCATCTCTGTCCACAACTAGGACGTGGCATTGATTCTGAGCTTTCCATTGGTACCTGGGCAGGGCTGCAATGCATATACCCAGCATCCCGCTTCTACCATCTTCCTAGATACCCACCTTAGAAGACTGCAGACAGACCCCGATATAGTACGTTTCCCTGAATACTTTCCATTGTAGATTTAGCCAACCAAGAAGTTTAAATGACCTTTTGGGTATAATCTCTACCTCCCTTTTAACCTTGATTTCCTACTTCTTCCCTTCCAGTAACTTCTATTTCAGTAAGTGAGTACCTGATATAGTTGTTCAAGTCCCCTGCTTCAGAGACATTTTCCCCTCTCTTTTCCTGTGCTCCCCCCACACACACACACACCAAGAATTCCCTTTTCCCATCAGTGTAGATCAAAATCATACAAGACGCAGCTCCAATGTCACCTTCTCCCTGAATCCTATGCTACCCATCCCCTAGCCCACCTCCTGTTCACGATCTTCTCTTCCTTCCCGCTGTTGCTAATCTCTGCTGCCTCAACCTCTCCTGGGGGTTTCTCAGCTCTTACTGCATAGCCATTTTCTTGAATTTAAATTCTCTCTGTTTTAAATGCTCGAAATGGTTTGCTTTCCTCATTGAACCGTGGCTGAATGAGGGCCCTTAAACCACCTTCTCCAGCCATAGGGATGCAAAGACAACATATCTCGTATTTACTCTGATCCTATAGGTTGAGTACAGTCGTGTTTCTCTCCTCTGCTGCCCCAAACTAGCCCCATTTCTCTCCCCCATCCATATGGAAAAGTTGGCCTCAACTGTTGGTGACAGTAAGCTCTGCTACCTACTAGCTGTGGAACCCTGGGCCAGGCACTTAATCTCCATGTTTGCATTTCCTCATTTGTAAAACAGGAAGGTAAAAAAAAAAAATAGTACCCACCTCATAGAGCTGTTATGAAGATTAAATGAATGAACATATAAAGTTCTTAAAACACTGCTTAGTACATACTGAGCAATATTAAAGTGTTAGCTATTATTATTATTTAACACATAAAGTGCATATCTTTTCTTGTCTATTAGTTTGACTTTGAAATGGTGAAGAACAAAGCTAATTTTTCTTAGGGTTATCATGACTTTATTAGATTTGTAATTTGTCTTCCTGAATCAGCCAGAGACAAATGGAATCCATTAACTTTATAGAATTTAATACTTAGACCTCAGTTTTATTGGCAATGCTATAAGAATCTGCCACATGAATTTGTTGCTGCATTTGGAAAATGGTTGGAGGCATTATGTCTCCTAAGAAATTCTCTTTTGAATGCTTTCTTTTAGAATTCAGTCCCAAAAAGCCTTGCTTTCTTTATGGATCTGTTAAGGCTTCTTTATTTTGATGATGGTAATTGTGTAAATGGCCATGAATTGCCTTTTTTCTTTGGATGACAGGAAACTCAGAACTAAATTTAAAGTTTAGTTATAACATCTGTGCTCACCCATCCTTTTTTTTTTCTTCCTATGTATGTTTCCACTTTGATATGGCCTTTGTTTTCTAATTAAATTTATTTTTTGTTTGATTTCCTGTTCATATTGTATCATTTATATTCATGTTGTAAGCTATGGAAAATTCTTTTTGGAATAAAATATAATATAAATAAACAACTTTAAATCTGTAGGGTCTTTAGAGTATGTTGTGAGTTTTACATCAATCTGTTATTTCACATAAATTCCTTTTAGAATATAAACTCAGTGTAAAAAAGTTATATTTTAAAGTAACTACATTTTCTCAGTGGGAAGTTCAAATGCTTTGCTCCCATGCCTCTGTCATTTTTCCTTCAGACTCATTTAAAATGGCCTTGACCAAACTCTTGGTGAGCATAAATTCTGTTATTGTTATTTGGAAAAATGTTTTTGTGGTCAAGTAAGTTTGGGCAATGCCCAGTTGAAGAAAATTACATAGCTTCATCACTTCAGGATTTTTTAGACCCTTTAATTTGTTAAGCAACATTAAGATTCCCCAAAAGAGTTCAAGGTAAGGTAGCATTTTCCCAACATGACCAAGAAACTCCCCCTATACTCCTACACTACCACTGTTTTTTCCTTAACTGAAACTCCAGTTAATATTTTGAGGAACTAGGATTCTTCAATGCAGGCTGATTTCTCCTAGTCTACATTTTGCCTGCCTAATGTAAGCAAGTGCCACTTTTTCAATAAGTCCACCAGAAAATCAGAAAGGGCTGTTCACCATTAATGAAGAGCATTCCTTAGAATCAAGAATCTTGAAGAGTTCTTAATTTAAAAAAAATTCATCTCATCATAATAACAGAAGCAGATTATTTGGAAGTAAATGAACATTTTTAGTGTTGGGCCCTCACTGTTTTTACTTTAATATCTACTACTCTGGACAAAAATATAAAAAATCAATGGCCACATCACTAATGTGATATTTAAGCTACTCAATATCACGGAGCCACGATTTAGCTTTAGACAGGGTCAGATTAGAAATGAGTCTAAGAATAGAGTTAAAGGGTTCAAGCTGTGAATATAAGAATTTTTTAAATGACATGCTTGGGAAGTAAATGTAATTACTTTTGAGCACTTTTCCATATATATAAGCCTCAAATCTGAGTCATAATTGTATTAAGATTGACAAGGGTAATCTATAATTAAAGAAGTTCAGAAAGAGATCTTAGCAGCGATTTACTTTTGCTCAAAGCTGAGCAAAAGTGGATGCTGTAAAGTGGAACCATCTAATAATAAAGCCTTCTGGCTGGCTGGCTTTGTTTGGTTCCAGAGAGCACAGTGGTGTTAGCTCCAGAATACTTGCTTCTTCTGTTTATGTGGCCATTTATTCCCAGAGAGTCAATATCCCCTTTCTAGAATGGTTTTCTTATCATAACCATAATCTTAATAGCTACTATTTGTTTCATGCTTTAGCATTTACAGAATGTTTGTGCATGCCTCATCTCATTTGGTATAACAATGAGATGGGGAGAGTATTAGCAGGGACTATTATGTCTGGAGTTTAGTTCAAACCATGGGGTCAAACAGATGTGGATTTAAATCCTGATCTACCACTAGCTTTGTAACTTTGAGCAGGTCACCTACCTGCTCAAACCTTAGTTTCCTCCTCAACAAAATGGAAGTAATTATAGAATCTAACATCATGAGGATTAAATGAGATGATCCAAAATGCATGGAGCATAGTAAATGCTCAATAAATATATTAATATTGTTAATAAGATTATCTTAGAAAATTTAGAAGAAAATGAGATTCGAGCAGAGTGACCAGTTCATGGTAGCTGAAAAAGGAAGAGCTAGGAGTTGAACTGTTCCTGTTCCCAGTAGGGAAACCATAAGAGCCCTATGTTCGCAGAGAGCTGCCAGCTTGCTGAGTGTACTCTTGGACTGTTCAGCAAGGCTCTAGCCCATGATCTACCATGACATCAGTAGAGAAGGGGTGTCAAAAGTGCATGAGTTGAGTTCCGGGTCAAGATGGCGGCTTAACAACGTGTGCATTTTAGTTCATCCTCCAGAACAACTACTAAATAACCAGAAACAGTACAGAACAGCTCCTGGGGCCACGTCAGTGACCAGACACACAGTGTACCCCAGTCTGGACCAGCTGGACTGGCTGCGAGCACCCCCCAGAACCGTGAGTTCCCAAAGCTGTGGCGGCCAGTGCCCCTCCCCCACAGGCCACTTCCCAGAGGGGAAAGGAAAGGACTTTACCAGCAGCAGGGACTGGGCACAATCAAACGCCAATTGTGGAACTAATTAACAAATTCTGACTACTAAAAATAGGCCCCCAGCTTAGGTGAACCTGATCAAAGCGGAGGTTGCTCATTTTTGCCCCAGCGCCAAGGGGGCAGGACTGACAGAAAAAGAGGGGAAAAAAAAGAAGGAAACAGAGGTTTTTGTGGCTGTGTATCTACAAAGGCTTGACTGCCTCTGGATAGAGCGGCAGGACTTTTCAGGCTGCAACTGCCCCAGGCATAGGTAGAAGTGAGCTCTTTCGGAGGCTTATCTGGAGCCAGTGCCTTCCCCAGGGGAAGAGTAAAGCCCAACTCAGGTGGAATCCCTCCATCAAGGAATTCAGACACCAGGGTTTGGTAATTTGAAGCCATTAAAACCAGCCTACAACCTCTCCTCTGTCTCCACCAAGCCCCCAGCAGGGAGAGTCTGCCAAAGTTAAAGGTACCGCATCATCTTATGCTGGTGGGACCTGCAGTCAGACAAGTGCCACATACTGGGCAGGATAAGAAAAATAGAGTCCAGAGACTTCACAGGAAAGTCTTTCAACCTGCTGGGTCTCACCCTCAGGGAAAACCTCCTGATAGGAGGCCAGTTTCGTCTGGGAAAATCTGGCTGCGGTCTATAATATCTAAGTAGATCCTCCTAAGTGTGTGTGTGTGGAGGGGGAGGGGGTGGAAAGGCACCACACAAGCAGGGCAAGAAACAACAAAACAAGAACTGAAAAATGATCCTCTGTTAAATAAAACTTAAGCTAAAGGTCCAGATAAAGCTGAATGGAATGTCAAAGAACAGATAGACAACAAATTCATCCAGCAAGAAAACCCTAGATAAAAGAAGTGAAAGCAATCTCCAGAATAGACTAATTAAGGTAATTAAATGCCTAGACGCCAGCAAAAAATAACAAATCACACTAGGAAAATTGAAGATATGGCCCAGTCAAAGGAAAAAACCAACAATTCAAATGACATACAGGAGCTGAAACAATTAATTCAGAATGTACGAACAGACATGGAAAACTTCATCAAAAACCAAATCAATGAATTGAGGGAGGATATAAAGAAGGCAAGGGAAGAACAAAAAGAAGAAACTGAAAGTCTGAAAATACAAATCACAGAACTTATGGGAATGAAAGACACAGTAGAAGAGATTAAAAAAACAATGGAAACCTACAATGGTAGATTTTGAGAGACGGAACATAGGATTTCTGAACTGGAGGACTAAACATCTGAAATCTGACAAGAAACAGAAACTATAGGAAAAAAAAAAGGAAAAATATGAGCAGGACTCAGGGAACTGAAAGACAATATGAAGCACATGAATATACGTGTTGTGGGTGTCCCAGAAGGAGAAGAGAAGGGAAAAGGAGGAGAAAAACTAATGGAGGAAATTATCACTGAAAATTTCCCAACTCTTATGAAAGACTTAAAATTACAGATCCAAGAAGTGCAGCATACCCCCAAGAGAATAGATCCAAATAGACATACTCCAAGACATTTACTAATCAGAATGTCAGAGGTCAAAGAGAAAGAGAGGATCTTGAAAGCAGCACGAGAAAAGCAATCCATCACATACAAGGGAAGCCCAATAAGACTATGCACAGATCTCTCAGCAGAAACCATGGAGGCGAGAAGACAGTGGGATAATAAATTTAAATTATTAAAAGAGAAAAACTGCCAACCAAGAATTCTATATCCAGCAAAATTGTCCTTCAAAAATGAGGGAGAAATTAAAACATTTTCAGATAAAAAATCACTGAGAGAATTTGTAACCAAGAGACCAGCTCTGCAAGAAATACTAAAGGGAACACTAGAGACAGATACGAAGACAGAAGAGAGAGGTGTGGAGAAGAGTGTAGAAAGGAAGACTATGAGTAAAGGTAAAAAGAAGGAAAATTAGATATGACATACAAAATCCAGAAGGCAAAATAGTAGAAGAAAGTACTACCCATGCAGTAATAACACTGAATGTTAATGGATTAAACTCTCCAATCAAAAGACATAGTCTGGCAGAATGGATTAAAAAACAGGATCCATCTATATGCTGTCTCTACTCAAAGGACACGAGGTCAAGGATGCAAATGGACATTTACACACCAATGTTTATAGCAGCATTATTAACAATTACCAAGAGATGGAAACAACCAAAATGTCCATCAACAGACAGTTGGCTAAACAAACTGTGACATTTACATAAGATGGAATATTATGCAGCTGTAAAACAGATTAAAGTTATGAAGTATGTAACAACATGAATGGACCTTAAGAACATTATGCTGAGTGTGATTAGCCAAAGCCAAAAGGACAAATACTGTACAGTCTCACTGATATGAACTGACATCAGTGAATAAAGTTGGAATATTTCCTTGGTAACAGAGACCATCAGGAGATAGAAATAGGGTAAGATATTGGGTAATTGGAGCTGAAGGGATACAGATTGTGCAACAGGACTGAATATAAAAACTCAGAAATGGACAGCACAATATTCCTAACTGTAATACAATTATGTTAAAACACTGAGTGAAGCTGCATATGAGAATGATAGAGAGAGGAGGGCTGGGGCATAAATGAAATCACAAAGAAAGATAGATGATAAAGATCGAGATGGTGTAATCTAAGAATGCCTAGAGTGTATAATGATAGTGACTAAATGTACAAATTTAAAAAATGTTTTTGCATGAGGAAGAACAAAAGGATGTCATTACTGCAGTGTGCTGAAAATAGATGGTACTTAATATTTTAAAATTTCAACTAATGTGTGAGACTAAAGCAAAAAAATGTTTATTTGGTACAAATCTACACTTTGACTAGTGCATCTCCTAATATAACTTATGTAGATAGTTGATTGAACACCTTAAGTACATGGAACTTTGTATAGGACATGAGATTTTGTTGGTTTGTCCAGGTGATGCCCTGATGAATCCCAGAGTGATTTGATCAGTGAGTGGAAAAGTATTTGCAAAGTCCCCTTTGGGGAACGGTGAGAACGGGGGAAAACTCAACTTCCGCAAGTTGAATTCTTGATATTCTCACAAGCAGTGTGGACAACCAAAGCTATAGGCTGAGCCGCCAGTCTTGGGGTTTGTTCATATGGAACTTAACCCCACAGGGGATAGGTCAAGCCTACTTAAAATTAAGCCTAAGAGTCACCCCCAAGAGAAATCTTTTGTTGCTCAGATGTGGCCTCTCACTCCAGCCAACACAGCAAGCAGACTCACCACCCTCCCCCTGTCTACGTGGGACATGACTACCAGGGGTGTGGATCTGCCTGGCAACGTGGGACAGAAATCCAAGAATGAGCTGAGATTCAACATCAAGGGATTGAGAAAAACTCTAGAATGAGCTGAGACCCAGCATCAAGGGATTGAGAAAAGCTTCTCAACCAAAAGGGGGAAGAGTGAAATGAGACAAAGTGTCAATGGCTGAGAGATTCCAAACAGAGTTGAGAGGTTATCCTGGAGGTTATTCTTATGCATTAAGTAGGTATCACCTTGTTATCCAAGATGTAATGGAGAGGCTGGAGGGAACTGCCTGAAAATGTAGAGCTGTGTTCCAGTAGCCATGTTTCTTGATGATGATTGTATAATGATATAGCTTTCACAATGTGACTGTGTGATTGTGAAAACCTTGTGTCTGATGCTCCTTTTATCTACCTTGTCAACAGATGAGAGGAACATATGGAATAAAAATAAATAATAGGGGAAACAAATGTTAAAATAGATTTAGTTTGAAATGCTAGTGATCAATGCAAGGGATCAGTAAGGGATATGGCATGTAAAATTTTTTTTCTGTTTGTTATATTTTTCTGTTGTCTTTTTATTCCTTTTTCTGAATTGATGCTAATGTTCTGGGAAATGATCATGATGATGAATATGCAACTATGTGATGATATTGTGAATTGCTGAGTGTATGTGTTGGGAATGTTTATGTTTCTTTTAATTTTTTTTAATTAATAAAAAATTTTTCAAAAAAGTGCATGAGTTTTAGAATTAGGCAAATATGGGTTCAAATGCAAGCATTGCCACATATGAGCTCTGCAAGAATGCAATAATGATACTGACTTTTCAGGATCTTTGTGAGAATTCAATGAAATGATGTAGCATCTAAAGTGGTACATGGTAAGCTGCTGTAAATGTTGATTAAGGTTGAGCAGCCATGTGGATTTGGGGGACACCTGCTTTGTATCAGCTTAGAGGGAGCAAGGTTGGAATGGCCCTAGTCCTCCCCCAATGGGGTAGAGAATTACACTCATTGTATTTTATTTCTACCCAGATATAAAAAAAATAGAAAAGGCTTGCTCATTCCCATTTTTAACAACCTTGTTTATAAGTTTTATCTGCATAATCCAAAATAAAATATTAAAGCTCCTTAATAGGCTCTTAGAAGCAACATTTTGGCAAGCTCTTCTGAGCATGTTTACTGTATCTTGGGTTTGTAGTTACATCAAGTCAATATGTACTTTTAGATATAATTTGAAGTTTACACTTAAATATTAAGATGCTTAAAAGAACATCAGGGAATGGAATATTCAAATAATATCTTGCTGAACATTTGATATTTAACTACATTGATTGGGAGTAATGTAAGCATTTAGTTTTTAGAAAAAGATTGTCTTGAATTCTGTGAGTCTGGGGATTACTGAGGGCAAGGAGCAGAAGTAGGAAAAAGCTGTGTCTTGAGACTAGGGGAAGGCTCCACTAAGGAGGGGAAATGTGAGCTGAGTCTTGGAGGAGGAGTTGGAGTAGAAAAAGGCATTGAGAACTGTAAGGTGCGCATGAGAGATCTTATAGTCTAAAGTATAGAATAAATGCAATGGTCTGAGAGTACATGTAGCTATAAAATTGAATAGGTAATTCTATTTCCCCTAGATTTTTGGTAAAAACCATATTTCCATGTCCCTATCTACCCCTTCCCCACCCCCCCACCCCCATAATAGAAAGTAGGACCTCTAATCTTCTTCAACATTGTGGCACGATTGAATTTTCCAAAAGTTATCTCACCAATCTATATGCCATCCCGTGAACTCTTACAATGCAGCATTAACATGCATCCCTCGAGAGCTAAGGTTTATGGACCCTCCCCTTAAACAAAACAGAATGCAGCATGAGTGACTCAGGATAACTTCCAAGGCTTGGTCATAACAGGTAATGTGGCATCTACCTGGCATTCTATCTCTCTCTCTCCCTCTTCCCATCCCCCACTTGTTCTTGGATTGCAGCCACCATGTTGTGAGGAAACTCAGGCCCCATGGAGAGGCCCCACGTGGGTGCTCCAACTATCAGCCCCAGCTAGGCCCCCAGCCAACAGCTAGCATCAAACACTGGAGGAGAGAACGAACTGAAGAGTCTTCAGGTGATTCCAGCCTCCTCCCACCCCCGCCCCGGACTTTGTGTCTTCCAGGGCAGACCTCAGGCACCAAAGAGCAGAGCCAAACAAGCCTAGCTGTGCCACGTTTGAATTCCTAGTCTATCGGAGCTATGGCAGAAAATCAATATGACTGTTGTTGTTCTAAGCCTCAAAGTTTTGGGGTCATTTACTACAGAGCTGGAGTAACAGCAGTAAAGGTCTCCCTCCAGTTATTTCTGGGAATCCCTGGGGGCATTTCAAATGCTGTCTCATGGACAGTCCTCTCACTCTGTCCAGCTTTGTGTCCTCTTTGATGGCTGCTGCTCAGAGGCATGCAAAGTGCAGCTCCTTACTCCCTTCTCTCCTGCAGGGGCAACTGGAGTGACTGGAGTCAGGGTAGGCTTGTCTGGAAAACTCCATATGTAATTCGAAAGAAGTTGGAGAGAAGTTGAAAATCAACTATCTGGAAGAGGAATAAAATGTGCCATGATTAGGTGGTTTAGGCATGTAGGTGCTGTTGTGTGTCCTTTTGTGTACACAGTTGCCTGCATTCTGAAGATGGGAACACAGTTGCAGTGGTGGGGATCCTCTAGGAGTACAAGTCCCAGGCAACATGACCCTTTTGGGTGATGCCCACTCAATCCTGGGATTCAGCCTGCACAACCCATGGTCACCATCCTTCCAGAAACCTTGGTAACCCAGTGGATGTGTTTTCAGACCCAGGACTCCAGATGCCAGTATGTACTGTAGCCTCCAGAAAATATCTGCTTCTATACTAGACTGAGTCAAAGGAGAAGAACTTGGTATCTTGTTTGGCTTCAAGTAACAGAAAGCCTGATGAAATGGTGGCTTAAACAAATAAATGTCTTTAGTTTTTTTCTCACATAAGAGAAGCCCAGAGGGAGGCAAAATGGGACTGCTATGCAGTTGTGTGATGTCATCTTCTTAACTCATGGTGACAATATATAAACTCCACCTACAACTATCACATCTGTGTTCCAGGCAGGAGGAAGAAAGAAGGGCAAAGATATAAAGACTAAATGCCAGCTGTGTCTGCCATTTCCTTCAGAGCCTTCCTAGAAGCTCCCTTTAAACAATTCTATTCACACCACGTTGGCTAAGATGAGTTATGTGCTCACCCCTGGTTGCAGGGCATTTGGGATATGTGACAACTAGGCATACTTTCCACAAACAAAACTAGGGTTCTGCTGATAGGAAAAAAGTAGTCTCTATCACATCTGTGGTTGAAGTCTCCTGAAAGTGGCGCGTTCCTGGGGCTGACTTTAGAGAAATTACATGTATGCTTAAAACAAACAAACCAGGGGCTTTTGGAGTGGGTTGCTCACTATTGTGTGCAATCTGTTAAAAGACACTTTCTCTGCATCTCGTTTCCCCCAGCTCTAAATATCACATTACTCTACATTTAAAAATACATACAAAATGTCCAGCATAGTACCTGGACATAGGATACTTCCACACACACACAAATTAGTTCCTCTACTTCAACAGGGTCTCTAAAGGATCTTAGCTAAGACCTTCAGAGTCCAGACTAATTAGACTTCTCTAAACTCCCTGGGCCCTTCTGCATAAACAAAGAGTAAATCTCCCAGTCTTGCCCTCAACCAGTCCCAAGGCCCTGGGATATGGGAACCCTTCAAATGCAAAAGGGAGGCAAATGTAAAGCTTCCTTTCTTGCATTGTATTGTGGACACTGGGTCCAACTGGCCCCTCCTGAAGACATCCAGGCATTGTGTAGCCATATTGTGAGTGTCCAGTGAACAGTTCTGTGTGCAAAGAAGTGGTTAACTTAAATGGTTAGCATCTCCTTTTAGTCATAGGATGCATATTCTATGTTTCATGGAATAAAAGATGAGAGATATCAAATAGTGGCAAGCTTAAAGGCCTTAAGTTACTTAATATGGAGGAAATTTACTTTATGATATGGTTATTATCACATGATTATGATCTGATTAAGAGAGTCAGGAGCAAGGATTCATCATAAATGCTGTTTCTGTGGTCTAGGCTCATGGGGACTAAGAGCTGTAACTGTGGGAATATTTTGTTAAGGTAATGCTGGCCCCTAGAAGAGACACACTCTCCAAAATCTCAGCAGATTTGTAAAAAAGAAATTTATTTCTCACCCTTATAAAGTGACAAACAGGTCTTGATTGGGGCAGTTCTCCAAGCAGTGATTTGGGAACCCAGATTCCTTCCATCTTATGGGTCTTCCATAACATCATCAGTTTATCAGCAAGTCATCAATGTATCTGCTAACCTGCCTAAAGGCAGGGAGTGGGGACATACCAGGGAGGATCCTGCATGGGTGGTTTTTGTGAGCCAGTCCTGGCAGTCATGTACCTTCTATCCACTAGAAATCAGTCACATGGCTACATTCTACTGCAGGAGCGACTATAGAATGCAATCCAGCTGTGTATCCAGGAGGAAGAATGGGTATGGTGAGCTAGTGTCTGCTATGCAGACTGGAGAAAAAAGCTAGAGAGAAGAGGTAGCCTTTGAATAATAAAACCTTAGGGCCAGAATTGACTTTTTAGAGTCATTTTGCCCATATTACTTATTTTAAATTTAATTCTATTGCAAATCAAAGCAATAACTTTGCAAGACATTATCTTGGGCTTTATGGAACACCCTAAGAAGAACTCAATTCGTATTTGACCTTGCTCCTGCCCTAAAGGAATGAACAATGTCAGGTGGGAGGGACAGGAGGAGGGGTCAGACAGTGTGTATAATGAAATGAAAAGCAGAGTGGCACCATAGCTAAATGATAGGGTGCATTTCAGAGGAGTTTAACATAAGCATTAGTGGAATATGTAAATATAATAAAGCTAGTAGCAGTTGATAGAAAAATATTAGCTTTAAACCATTGGTTCTTAAAGTGTGAACCTCAGACCAAGCACCATCAGCATAATTCTGGAATTTGTTAAAAATACAAGTTCTCAGGCCCCAAGAATTTGGGACCTACCGAATCAGAAACTCCAGGGATGGGCCTAGCAAACTGATTTGATAAGCCCTCTGGGTGATTCTGATAAGCTAAAGTTTGAGGACCTCTGCTTTAGAGTCTATCAACTCTGCAGAATTTGTTTTAGATTTTCAAGTTTGCAAGACATGCTAGACTGTAAAAATTTTACTACTTTTCATGTCTATTCTAATGTTATTTACTGTATCATCAAATATCGATAACATCTGAAATCTAAAGAAATTGCACGAAGTTACCTGGTTGTATTTTCAACAGTTATTCAAACTACACTTTGTTATTAGCAGGAAATTCTTTGGGCTCATGAAAGCATTTGAATGTAAGGACCAGGCTAATTGAGCAACTAATCATTAATGGTGTTGTATACTTCTGTTTCATTTTGGAATGTGAACACCACTTGTGAATTCCTCACTGTTCACAGTATCAGTGGTGCAGGGGAAACAATGATTCATCAATCATCTCTCAGTCACTCTTTTAGGTCAGAAGGACCCGTTTCTTCATGGGGTTTTGCTGCACAGAGTAACATCTGCAAAATGTGTTGGCAGGTGTCACACCATGAGCAGGTGCTGAGGCTTCGGGAGGGGACGCTAATGGTGTTGTAGGATTAAAGGAAGGAGCAGATTTTTTTTTTTAATTTATCTATGAAACATATCCACATACAAACCCAAACATTCTTACCATATGATCATTCCATTCTTGTTATAGAATCAATAACTCATAGTATCATCACATAGTTGTATATTCATCATCATGATCATTTCTTAGAACATTTGCATCAATTCAGAAAAAGAAATAAAAAGAAAACAGAAAAAAATTCACACATACCATACCCTTATCCCTCCCTTTCATTGATCACTAGCATTTCTATCTACTAGATTTATTTTAACATTTGTTCTCCCTATTATTTGTTTATTTTTAATCCATATGTTTTACTCATCTGTCAATAGGGTAGATAAAAGGAGCAACAGACACAAGGTTTTCACAATCACACAGTCACATTACAAAAGTTATATTATTATACAGTCATCTTCAAGAAACATGGCTACTGGAGCACAGCTCTACATTTTCAGGCACTTCCCTCCAGCCTCTCCATTACACCTTAACTAAACAGATGATATCTATTTAATGTGTAAGAATAACCTCCAGGATAACTTTTTGACTCTGTTTGGAATCTCTCTGCCATTGACACTTCATTTTGTCTCATTTCTCTCTTCCCCCTTTTGGTTGAGAAGGTTTTCTCAATCCCTTGGTACTGAGTCCCAGCTCATTCTAGGATTTCTGTCCCATGTTGCCAGGAAGGTCCACACTTTTGGGAGTCATGTCCCACATAGACAGGGGGAGGGCAGTTAGTTTGCTTGTCATGTTGGCTGAGAGAGAGAGGCCGCATCTGAGCAACAGAAGAGGTTCTCTTGGGGGTGACTCTTAGGCCTAATTTTAAGTAGGCTTAGTCTACCCTTTGCAGGGTTAAGTTTCATATGAACAAACCCCAAGATTGGGGGCTCAGCCTATTGCTTTGGTTGTCCCCACTGCT
The DNA here is from genome assembly GCF_023851605.1 of Tamandua tetradactyla. Classification (NCBI taxonomy): domain Eukaryota; kingdom Metazoa; phylum Chordata; class Mammalia; order Pilosa; family Myrmecophagidae; genus Tamandua; species Tamandua tetradactyla. The sequence continues at coordinate 56,813,251 of NC_135331.1, read as the reverse complement.
TGTGAGAATATCAAGAATTTTCCACTTGGGGATGTTGAATTTTCCCCCTTTCTCACCATTCTCCCAAGAGGACTTTGCGAATACGTTTTTACTCACTGTTCGAATCACTCTGGAATTTACAGGAGCATCGCTCTGGACTAACCTACAAAATCGCATGCCCTGCTCAAGGTTCCATGCACTATGGTGTTCAATTAAGCTGTTCTTGTAAGTTATATTAGAAAATGCACTAGTCAAAATATAAATTTTGTACCAAATAAACATTATTTGCTTTAGTCTCACACATAAGTTTAAGTTTTAAAATATTAATTACCATCTATTTTCAACACCCAGGAGCAGCTTTTTTAAGAAGCAGGGAGGTGCTGGGAAGTCTGAAAACCTCATTTGAAATCCCAGCTCTGATGCCACTGACTCTGTGAGACCTTCTCTTCGCCTTGGTTTCCAGTTCTGTGAAATGAGAAAGCTGGCCTTCGCCTGTGGTTCTCAATTTCTTTAGAGCTATGGTCCACATCATAATCTCTGGAAGTGAGAGCTCCCCTCTCCAGAAATACATACACTTGCACATATGCACTTCTGATCCACAAGCCCTGGATTAGATGGTCTCTACTGGTCACTCCAGCTCTGAGCTAGTTGAAAGTTCTCATGCCTCCATGAAATATAGGGAAACAGGGAAACTTAAATTCTGGAGCTGATATTAAGAAATTTTGCCATCCTTCCCAACCCTGTGGATACATAAATCATATTCTGTAAAGAGCAGATTCTTGAACAACCCTCATTTGGTAAATTGCCAGTCTCAACGCAGAGAAATGGGCAAAGCATTCCCAGTCTTCAGGTAGGAAAAAGCCATTTAAAAATTAAGAATGGAAGTTTTACATTTTGTTTAAATTAGTTTTCATTTTCAACAATGTCAGACAGGAAGCAGCCAATCAGAACTCTGAATCTATTTGGTAATTATCCTTCATCTGCTAATTTATAGCCAGGAAAAATATGATTAAAATGTGTTTCCGCACAGCTGTTGATGAGGCATAATGGCAAAGTAATCATAATAAAGTTAATAATCAGAGCAGAGCTAACATTTGGAAAGTCATTTTGGAGTAAACAGAAGGGTCTGAATCCAAAAACAATGTCCAACTAACTAGAAAATTATGCGCCTACACACATACTTTTTTGTCTGCAATTCAACATCAATTAGACAGAGCCAACTAAAACCAGTTAATTACATCAATTTCAAGGTCAACTTTCAACAACTCAAATCTCCATGATAAACAAACCACAATATTGAAAGCCACTTTGAAAAATCAGTCAATAAGCTGCTGTCATACTAAGAAAAGCTGCAACCCATTTGATATCATATCAATAAATTCTAAACAAGCCTTGTATTTTGATTAGCTCAAGTCCCCTGTTGCCTGCCCCTCTCTAATATGCATCTTTTGCCCCCATTCTGCTCAGGTAAGTGTGCCTGTGGCCATGATGATGCAGTCAGATGGCCATTATAGACTTCCACTGAGTAGCTTTTTGTGATTGTACAGCTCCCACTGGAAAACAGAGATTAATGAGCTCACAAATGGGTCAGCATGTAATTTCAGATCTTGCAATGATAACAAGGAGCTATTTAGAATGCTTGATAACAGAATCACTTCCTTGCATTTGTCATCCAAAAGTCTAAAGTCAACGGCATTAATGGAAAGTTGAGCTAATGTGAAGGAACAGCAAATGGGGTTCTTGGCTTGTCTTTCATCATGATCTTGATTGAAGACCATTTGACGAGGTCTGTTAGGACTCTAACCACAGTCTATTGGAAATCATTGGAGAGCCAAAGGTGAACAGAGATCAATGTGTGCTAGGGAGGGGTGGTTAGATGCCCAATGGTAGAAGAAATTGTGACTCAAGGGCATTTATTCTGGGGTCTCAATGTCCTTTGTGACTTTCCCTCTACTTTGTCTTTTTCTCAGTTTCTTCTCATGTTTTGAGTTCCTGAGAATTCTCTTCTACCAACCTGGATGGAAGCACTGGATGTCCTCTACCAGATGAACTAGCATATTTCCCATCATATCAGGCCACTGTAAGCAAATTTTATCTGTATAACTGCTGCCTCTGCACCAATATCCCTCTTTTTATTTTTCCTTTAAAAATGAATGTGTACTTTCTCTCAAAAGCCACTGAACTAAGGCCAATCATTGCTTCCAGACCATCCAGATGCTCTTTGTATTTTAGTATAAAAATAATCTATTCCTTTTCCCATCATGAGTACTTGACAATTCATTAATCTCAATTCCTCAATTAATAGCAGTCTTCTCATGTGTGTAAAATTCCATGCGAAAGCCTGTGCTCTGCAATAGGCACTTACCACAGGATTCCACTTTCAGGGAAACTCCATATTTTTAGTGCTCTGAATGTCAGTCCCCCTGACAGGAGAAGAGGCATGGTCAAATATTTGAAACTTGCATTCAGAATTAAGGAATTATCTAGATTTTTTTTTCCTGGGATACTTTGAGGAAAAATAAGAAGATGTAGAAGCCCTAACTATGAAAGCTTGTAGGGAAAGACTCCACTGGAAGGAGTGTGAACAAAAGGAAAACAATGACAGGGCACTGAGTTAGGAAGGGATAGGGAATGGGGCTTCTTGAATGAATATTCACTAGTGTTTTGCCTGAACTCTAAACACAAAGTTGTGGGTCTAGTTGCTTTCTCTCTGAGCTTAAATTGAAGCCAAGAATCCTGGTTCCCTGGACGTGTGTTGAGGTCCCCTGCAAGTCTTCTTTCCAGGAAGATGGCACACAGTCTCTACTTGCTCCTTCTTTGGAGATGGCGCTGTTTCCCGGCTTGGTGTAGGTTGCTTGGCAGCGTACCTTGGGGTTTTCCTGGAGAATTTCATGGGGTCCAAACTAGGAAAAAGTTTCCCTCCTCAGCCCTCATAGTTTCTTCCTGGTCCCCAACCCTGACCCCCAAATTTTAAGACCTCTATATTAACATCATTGCACAAAATGGACTGAGGTTGACTAAGGTAAAGCTACAGTAATCTTGGGATGTTATGATTATTGTTTCTACTGTAAGTCTGAAGAAAACTGGAAGTTTAGTAGTACCAGTGGATCTCTAGAGGTCTCAAAAATGCTTACCAAATCTTTGCTTCTCTCAATCACCATTTTAGGATCTGGGTGACTCCCTTGAATTTCCCAAATTTGATCTGTTGTAGCCCAAGTCAGAAATTCAGCCTCTCCTTCCTTTTGCCATAGAAAAGGGTTATACTTAAGTTTAGGGGGATAAAATGCAGAAGCTGACTTTGATCAGGAAATATCTCCCCTGCCTCCTCCTCTCAAAATCCAATCCCTTCACTTGTGCCCTGACTCGGGTCTCCTTTTTCCTTTTGAAGTAACTTGCCCCTCTGTCTCCTGGATCCTTCCTAAATTACTGCCTCCAGCATACAAACATGTCCCTAAGAAACCAACCACAGATGTGTTGATGCACAGAAAACACCTCCCTCAACCCATATGCCTCTCCAGCTACTATAACCTCTTTGTTCTTTCTAAACACTGGCATCAAGATACGGGTGGAAATGGCAGCAGAGTGACCTGAAGAAGATAACAAGAGAATAAAACATGATTTAATGACAAGAACTGATTAAATTTCTCACTGCACAGGAAGGGGAGAGTAGTGTGTGCTTGTAGGGGAGTGTGAGGATAAGTGTTCATTCATATAACAAACATTTAACAAGCACCTAGTATCTGCTAGATATTCTGCTAGGTGCTGGGAATATAAGGATGCCTAAAGCTTGGTCTATTCCCTGTGAACATAGAAGTGTGGATACAGAAAGGGGACAGAGGAGAGGAAAGTATGTTAAGGTATCAAGAGAAGCTACCCCTCTTCCTCTTCGGCAACATGGACTCTTGGGGCTGACTACAAATGACTGCTAGGTTCATAGCCTCTGAGATAACATCATCTTTAGGAAGTCCCTGAGGATTATTGAGCTTCTGTTCTGCACAGTTCTGCTTTTAGCTTCCTATCCTTGTGCCCTTGAGTACACTAGGCCTTTTACCCAGCCAGCTTTTGTGGGGTTAGATGAAATCAAAATGGTAGTTGAGTATTAGTGCAGTTTTCTAAGAGCCATAAACTTCATCAAGTGGATAAGTTTAAAATGGTCTCTTAAAACACAGGCCCTTTGGGGAACCTTTTCAGAAACCAAAATTCTAGCTTCTCCTGGTATAAGTGTAAAAGTGGGTTACAAAATTTCCCGTTGTCATGGGCACAATTCAGTGACATTAATGACATTTCCAATATTGTGCTACTATTGGCATCACCCATAACCAAAATTTTTTCATCAACCCAAAACAGTAACTCTGTATCTATCAAGTAATAATTCTTTGTCTCTATGTATTTGCTTATTCTAAGTAATTAATGTGAGTGAAATAAGACAATATTTGTCTTTTCATTTCTAGCTTATTTCACTCAACATCATGTCTTCAAGATTCATACATGTTGAAGAATGTATCACAACTTCATTCCTTTTCACTGTTTAATAATAGTCCATTTTATATGTATGCCTCACTTTTCCATTCATTAGGTGATGGACACTTGGATTGCTTCTATTTTTGGGGTATTGGGAATAATGCTGCTATGAACATTGGGAAAACAGGTATCTGTTAAAGTCTCTGTTTTCAATTCTTTGGGGCATATACCCAGAAGTGGAATTGTGGGTCATATGGTCTGATGGTTGTACTATGTTTAATTTTTTGAGGAACTGTCATACTTTTTCCACAGTGGCTGCACCATTTCACATTCTCACTAGCACAAGCGTCCATATTTCACATCCTTGTGCAGTGGCCACTTTTAAACTAAGGAGATTGTCTCTTATTCTGGACCCATATTATAAGGCCCCTTTCAAGACCTTGAAAGGATGGAGCATTTCTTGTTAATGCTTTGATGTTCTGTATGATTTAAGAATGGTGTTGGCCTGCATGTGACAGGAAATGTGACTTCCAGTGGCAGAAACAAGGAAAGGGATTCTTTAGCTCATGCATCAAGGAGTTCCAGGGTAGATACCACAGGTCATTGTGTCCTCAGGGATCTAGGCCCCTTCTCTCTCCCCACTTTACCATCTTTAGCACATGGCTCTTGCCTGTTTGACTTAATATGGATGCTGTAGCCCCAGGCATGATGTCTATATTACAGGCAGGGAGAAGAAAGCAAAGCAAAGGACAAGAGGCCACAGGGTGTGCTGGCCAAGTCAGTCTTCTTTAATAGCTCTCATGGGACTCCACCCAGGAAATTCCACTTCCATTGATCCTAACTGGGTCAAATGGTCCTCTTAGCTGCAAGGGAGCCTGGGGAGGTAACTGCTTTTTTATAGCCTTTATGCAAGGAGAAGACAAGGAGAAATTGGGTGTGAGTGACTCCGGTAGCTAATTCAGTATCTGCCACATACCCTTTGTAGTTCCTTTCCTGAAGCCAAGGTTCTCAACCTGAAGTCCATTAGTATCCCTGGGAGCCTTTGAAGTTAAGGTCCAGGCTACACTCAGACCAATTAAATTAGAATCCCTGGGTGGAACCCAAAATCAGTAATTGCTAAAAATCCTCAGGTGTTGCCAATATGCAGGCAAGGTCTGGAACCATTGTGCTAAAGAACTGCCCTGAGGGTTAATTGTGACCTGATTCTCATTAGGAACAAAGGATGGAATTGTAAAATGCTAGAGGTCGGCAAGATTTTAGCTGATCACAGGCCAAAATTTGCTCAAGGTCAAATCTGAAGTTGGTGAAGAGTTTGAGATGGGAGGTTGTGCTGGTATGAAAGTACTATGTACCCCCAAAAAGCCATATTTTAATCCTGATTCCATTTTATGGAGGCAGCCATTTTTTAAAATCCTGATTCAGTAATGTATGCTGGAAACTTTTCATTTTATCTCCACAGAGATGTGGCATGACCAATTGTGGGTGTGACCTTTGATTAGATGCAGATGTGACCTCCACCCATTCCAGGTGGGTCTTGATTAGTTTACTGGAATCCTTTAAAAGAGGAAACATTTTGGAAAGAGTCAGAAATTACAGAGCTGACAGAAACTTCAGAGCAGAGCTGACACAGATGTGGACACATGGAGAACAGAAACACAGATATTTGAAGATGCTTGGAGCCCAACAGATGTCTCCATGAGATGTTAAACAAGCCAGAAGCTGGAGAGACCCAAGGGAAGACAAGAGATGAGAGCCAGCCCCAGAGAAGCAAAGTGAGGAACCCCCACAGGAAGAGAGGCTGAAAACAATGGAGTCCAGGAGCAAGGGACCAGCAGATGCCAGCCACCTGACTTCCCAGCTGAGAGAGCTGTCCCCAACACATTGGCCTTCCTTGAATTAAACTGTCTCTCCCTGGATGCCTTAGTTTGGACAATTTTATAGGCTTAGAACTGTAAACTTGTAACTTACTAAATTCCCTTTTAAAACACCACTCCAGTTGTGATATATTGCATCCTAGCAGCTTACAAACTAACATGGAGGGATCACCAGATGACACCCCACTCCCCTAATTCCCACCTTTCCCCACTCATCCTTATCCCGCTCAAACCCCTCAGTCTCCTGCCCCCACAAACAGAATAGCCCCTGCTCAAGTCAATTACATTCAGCCAAATACAATGTGAAATATGTGGCTGTTTGGGAGAATTTAACCTTGAGCCAGTTAGTACTGATGATTGAGGACAGCAGGTAGCCTGGCACTGAAGCTGTTTCTCCTCCACTCCAATAAGGATACTCGTCCTGAAATCCAGGTTGGGATGAGTGTGTAATTTAAATGTTTATTTAATCCAAAATCACTTCGCAGTAAATAGGATGCTTAGGGGCTTGCACCATCATAGCTCTCTCTACCCAAAGCTCCCTTCCCTAAAGCGCCACTGGCACTATTCAGCTGCTTGTGCAGCTGCCCAAAAGCCCATCAGCAAATGACACTCAGGCATCTGGCATTCTTGTCTTCTGAAGCCAAACAGCCCAGCTGTCTCTGATGGTGTTGATTTACGAGGGGTCTTTCCAGACCATTAGCAGTGGAGCCAGCCTAACGGATGATCCATCCAAACTGAAGCTCGGAGTGGTGGAGCGACTTGTCCAAGGTCACCCAGTCTGTTGGCTGCAGCATTGGGACAATAACGTCAGCCTTCATGTTAAGTTGGCTGAACGTTTTCACGTAACAGAAACTTAAAAGATGTGACTGACCAAAGATACAACAGTTCCCAATTATTGCTCTCCAACTTTTCAGCATAAATCTTTGACTAATTCAGGAGCCAAAGAAAGCCACCTTGCAGGAGTAAACCTGGCTAGCAGAGTGAAAAGCAAATGTTCTGTCTGTGTTTCCTGCATCGGCTGCTGGCTCTGCTGAATGACACTGGAAACCCCTGCCAGCCCCCAGCACACACCTGGCCCATGCGGGTTCTCTCCATAGATGTCTGTGGGTCTGAATTGATCCCTGCAGGCCCCTCACTTTGCTACCCATTATTTAAAATGCCTCTGCAGGACCACATCGTTACTAGCGTTTGCATTTAGAGCAAAGCAACAAGGAATCAGCTATCTTTGGGATTTATGTGAAAAAAGCCTTGTAGTAGCTGGAAGTCATACATAGACTGATGAGCATTTTACGGTAATGTGCTCTCAAAGTTCAATTTCTTAAGTTCTCTAGGTGATGCAAAACGATTGATTCTGAAAATGAGCGCTGAAGAAATAAATTGATTCCTTTGAAGTAAGTGGACCATTAATTCTTGACCTTAAAAATCTCTAAAATGCTTTAAAAGGAGTCAACTTAGCAGTTACTGCATTTTGTAGAATTAACTGTTTTTGACTTTTTTTGTTACTGTATTATCTTGCTAGGGCTTAATCCCTGGCTTTGTAGTTACTAGGACGGTACGATGGAGACTGCTATATGCCATAATGCTCCTCAATGCGTTTCTTTAAACACACATGCAGGCAGTGGTTGATGGCGCAGTAGGAGGGAGGTAAAAAAAAAAAGGTCAAAGCCACCCTCTAGGCCATGCTGGAATATGGCTAGTGATTTCTGTGTGTGTGTGTGCTATATAGTGGGGGTCACATTTCATTCTTTTCCCACGCAATTTTCCCCATATTGCAGTACCTTTTGTGGAATTTTTGTTTGTTTGATTTTCGTTTGTTTGTTTGCTTGTTTGTTTGTTTGGGAAGTACATGAGCCAGGAATCGAACCCGGGTCTTCTACATGGTAGGGGAGAATTCTACCACTGAACTATCTTTGCACGCCCCCAATTTGATCTTATTACCAAGGCTGACTCTGTGCTGTAGCAATCCCCTGGGGGAGATGGATTCCACCCATCATGGCCCAAGGTCATCCTTGTGTTGTGCTTGTCTAGACTGAGTGGCAGTTCGGCTTTGCTCTCTATGGAAACTTCCCCATCTGAGCGCTGGTGTATGGGCTTAAACCTCATTCATTCATTTGTTCATTCATGTATACAGTTATTTAGTCATATTTGTGGCTGCCTACCATTTATACTTGCAGGTATTCCCCTAACATTTGTGGGGCTCTGGGCTAGAGAACAACTGGGGGTCTATATATCATATGTCTACATTTTTAAAAGTTATGCATCAGACTAGCAAACTATTCAACAATATACCTTTATAATGACCTGGAAGATCAGGTTCAAATGTAGAATTCTAGGACTCCTTGAGTTCTGTATTAAAACTTGCTGGCACATGGAGAGGTGGGCCAAGGCCTACCTCAGCCCCTAGCCTCAACCTGCAACCCTCCTTTTCTCCCCCCACCCCCCACCCCATCTAATGGCTCAGAGGAGCCTCACCTGCATATGCCACCCAGCAGCCCTTCAGGCCTCAGGGGCTTACAGGGTGGTGTGATCTGCCCTTGGGGAGTGGGTTTGGAATCTTTTAGACAGGGGATTCCAGACTCCTGTGCATCCTCAGTGCAGTCTAGAAGGGGAGGCTGTGGGCTCCACGTGGGCACATCCCTTGGCCCAGGAACTCTTCACCCTGTGGCATGGCCTCAGGCCCCCCAGGTAGGACAGGGCTAGTAGGTCTGAAGAACAGGAAGGAGAACAGGGTGGTGGGAACACAGCGTGGATGAGGGCGGTGGTGTGGTGTGCAGACAGCTCCCTTTGGAGCAGCTGGCAGGGGCCTGTCACACTGGGCCTGGAGGAGAAAGAAATGGCCTGAGTCAGAGAAACCCGGCTGAGGCTCAACTCCTCAGCTTCCTAACTGCCTGCTCCTGAGCAAAGGACGTCCCCGGGTCCTCAGTCACTTCACCTGTAAACTAGAGATGCTTAATAACTAACCTGCCTCAGTCACAGGGATGCAGGAGGACCGGGGGCCAGGCTGCTGCTCCAGATAGCAGACACAAAGTGACTCAGCCGTTCAGGAGCCAGTGATGCGCTCCCTCCAGCTGTTCCAGACACCATAGTTGGGGAAGGGTCAATCGTCACAGGGGGTGTCTGGTTGCGGCTCAAATGGGGGATGGTTTTTTAGGGCAGACTCAAGCCCCTGCCCTCCCCCCATGCCTGCACTCTGAGGTCCTCTCAGGTCCTGTCCTGGAAGAGCTCTGCTGATAGAGTGCAGGGTGCCAAGCAGGCCAGGGAGCCAGCAGAGTCTGGACAAAGTGACTCCTCTTCAGCCTTGCCACGTGCCAACCGGGAAAGCCCAACCTCCCACAGGAATGGTTTCCGGCTGGGTGCTCGGGCAGGGGCCAGCCCCAGCCCCAAGTTCTCCAACCCAGGATGTCGCCAGCCCTTGACACCAGGGCAGCAGGGATCCATGGCACACCAGCCAGCTCAGCCCGGCCCTGGACGCTGCCTGGTAAGAGGAGCCAGAGACCCCATTAGACCCACAGCACTTCCTTTATGGGTCATTGCCTGCAATGTGCCTTGTGAATTGTCTATTATCCTCAGTACGGAGCGTGAGCTCAAACATTTTTGAAAGATCATTTTGAATCTCTACAAGGTCCCACGTTAAAGGATCTCTTGAGATATTGTTGTAATAATGATTTCAACAGTAACAAAAGCTACTATTCATTGATTGCTGACTATATGTCAGGACCCCCCCGGCAGTTTCATCTCACAACCACCCTAATGAGAGAGGTACTCTTATTATTCCATTTTACAGATGAGGAAACGGAACCTTAAAAAAATGGATTAACTTCTTCAGTAGTGTACATATGGTGTGTGAACCTGAGTGTGTTTGACTCCAAAGTCACATTATTAACCACTGTTAGAAAATCATCATCGTTGTCCTGGAGTTTTGCACACACTAAATCATCTAATCTTCATGACAACCCTATAAGTAGTGGTATTATTATTATTTTACAGATGAGGACACTGAGGCAAAGAGAATTTAAGTAACTTGCCCAAAGTCTGATTGCTCATAGATAGTATTGTTTATAGGGTCAGCTGAGACTCGGCAAGGTGAAGTTTTTATCCAAGATGACGTAACCAGTAAGTAGCAAAGTGGGGACCAACTGAGGACTGCCTGTGTCCAGAGCCGAGCCTCTTATACCCCTTACATCGCCCCCTGCCTAGGTGAAGCCCCGCCCCCCACTAGGAGGGACCCCCAGTCCGCAGCCTAGAGCATGCCATAGGAAAGCCCAGGCCGAAGTGGCTGAGACAGTTTTCATGGGGCTCCTTCCTAACTGGATATGCTGGGGGTGCCAAGGTACTTTGGGGGACAGAAGATTTTGTGATCATCGTCATTTTTCATACTTGTCACTGGTTTTAACCAGTAAGAGATGGTAAGAGAGAAGAAAGGGAAGCAAAGGAGCTGGATTATCCACCAACGGGATCATTAGACTTTGACTAAGTCAGAATCGACTCAGAACGGCCTGACAAGGCTTCCTGCTCATTGCTACACCAGAACTGAGAGTCAGACCTAAAGGTTGTATGGTTAATTTTAGCTCGAGTCTAGTGCTTGGGTGAAATCATCATCACATCATTATTATTATTATTTTGTTTCCTACAGGGAAGGGGGAAAAAAAGCCTAGATTTTCCTTTTTTTTTTATTTTACTGATTTTGAACAATTTAGATCATTCACTGGAGATTTGGGGCCATTAAGATTAGTAAGAATAGTAAAAATGATAATGCTGTTACACTTGAACTTAAGGTGACAGTCTATATAGAAAGGCGGTGGGGGAGTGTCAATAGAATCCATCTGCTCACTTTCTCACTGCCCTAGGTTCAGATGATGTGCACACCATGTGCCAGTCCCTGAGCTGGGTGCCCACACTACAGGTGTAAAACTCCAAACCTTGTCTGCATGTAGTATCTATTCCAGTGGGGCATGGGGAACAGGAATCAACCACATACCACACGGGTAACTCTCATAAATTCAGGTGTCATGAGGACTAGGAAAGATACATGAGACTCTAAGGTGGACCTTACAGAGACTGAAGGGTGGGGAATGACACTCGGTTGAGATGAAGGAATGGGTGGGAATCAGCCAGCAGATAAAGAAGATAGAGAAGAGCGAGGAGCTTGACATCAGCCTTGCAAAGGCCCTGAGACACGGAAATTGGGGTGCGGAAGGGCAGAGAGAAGGCCTGTGTGACCAAAATGAGATCAGCAAAGGAGGTAAGGGAGGTGAAAAACAGTCTTGTAGGGTGGGTTAAGGATTTTGAACTTGAGCCTAATAGCAAAACTGGAAGGGCGGGGATGTGCTATCAAGTAGAGCCACACATGCAAAAGCCAGGCTGGTGAGATCTGGGGAGGCTGAGATATCCCCATTGACATTTCTCCAACTCCCCCAACCCACAATTTCTGAAATCCCACCATTAGATGCAATCTGTCCATTTGCACAATTCCCTATGGATATGCTGGAAATACTACAGTACTCCTGGGGGTTGGTGGTCCCCAACTGCCAATACTGGAGAGCCTGGAGCTGTGAATGAGGGATTTGAGAGCAGGTCCTGCGGGGCTTGGAGAAGGCAGGGTGGCAGTGGATGTCTAAGGCATGATCTAAGCCTCTGCTCCAGCAGCCAGGGAGGGGGCAGGGTTCTGGGCCTTTTGTACTTCCTGGGGTGGCCCTTGACTGACAGCTGCCCTAATTGCGGGTAACATGATGATACATTATCCATATGGCTGAAATGATTATATTTTGGCAGCTAAATGTTTTATGACTAAAGAGTCCCAAGGTGACGGCAACTGATCAGGCAACAAGACGGAGGATCCCTTGGATGCACACTCCAGTGCCCCCGTGTGCAGGCATGTGTGGGCGGGCGGTGTCTGTGCTCAGTCCCTACTCCAGCACTGCCTGAACTGCCCCTACCAGCCCACATCTCATTCTGCTCTGACCTGACTTGCTCCTGGGTCTCTCTCTGGTTGAGTTTCTCTTCCTTTCTGCCCTTTACTTCTGCCCCGCCCAGCCACATGCTCTGCCCTAAGACCACTGCCAATTGTCTAAAGGGTTCCATTTGCAATATATTCTTTCTTTACCCAAACTACGTACGTTCCTGGGTTAGTGTCTCAAAGCTAACTGTGACACTACTGCCATTCATTCATTCACTCACTCACTTATTTTTTCTAACAAATAACATTCATTAAATGTCTACTATATCTACTCAAGCTAAACATACACTTACCCCATGAACCAACCACTTCACTCCTAGGTGACTACCCAAGAGAATTGAGAGCATGTGTTTACAAAAACACATACACATGCATGAGTTTGGCAGCTTTGTTCATCATTGTAAACTGGAAATAAATCCAAATGACTATCGACTGGTGAACAAATAAACTGTAGAATACCCATATAAGAGAATAGTACTTAGCAATTATAAGGAACAAACTACTGATACATACAAAACATGGGTGAACTCAAAGACATTAGGTTGAGTGAAATAAGGTAGACACAAGACTACATGCTGTGTGGTTCTATTTACAAGTCCAAGAACTGGTGAAACAAATGCATGGTGATAAAAGTCAGAATGCTGGTTACATTTGGGAGGTGACTAACCAGGGAAGAGGAATGGGGAAATTTTTTAGGGTGATATAACTTCTAAATCTTGATCTGGGTAGTGGTTACATGGTTGCATACAGATATAAAATTTCATTGAATTGTACACGTAAGATCTGTACCCTGTATTAGAGATAAGTTTACCTCAATGAAAAAAATAAAAAGCCTACTAGCAGACCACTATTCAGCTGAACTGGGGCCCAGCTGGTTTAGGATGACATTGTTGAGAAGAGACAATGGCTCCAGTGAGGGAAGGCCCTTCTCTGAGGTTCCCTAAGGGAAATGGGAAGTCAGTGGGTGGAAGCTCTAATCAGGGGTCTCAAAGATTTGTGGTTTGAATCTATGCACCCCCATAAATATGTTCTAAACTAAATCTGTTCCTGTGGGTGTGAATTCTTGTAAATAGGACCTGTTTTACTTTCCTAGGTTGCTTAAGCAAATACCATGAAATAAGTCATGCTAAACAATAGGAATTTATTCACTCATGATTCGAGGTTGGGAAAAAGTTCAAATCAAGGCTTCATGAAGGCAATGCTTTCTTCCTGAAGACTGTGGTGTTCTAGGGCTTTATCCTTCATCAGGCCTGAAGGATAAAACCTTGCTCCATAGATAGCTCTTAGATCTTGAAATGTAATGGAGAATGCGTGCTGGTTGCTGGGAGTCTTTGCTTCTTAGCTTTTCTGTCATATGGCAAGACACATGTATGGCAAGACACATGGTGGCATCTCCTGGTCTCCCTTTCTCTTCCAGGTTCCACTGATATTCAGCTTCATGCTTCCTGTGGCTTTCTCTCTGTCTGAATTTCATTCTGCTTATAAAGAACTCTAGAGAAAAGATTAAAACCCATCTGATTGGGCTGGGTCACACTTTAACTGAAGTAACCTCATAAAAGGATCCTTTTTACAATGGGTTCACACCACAGAAATGGATTAGATTTAAAAATCTAATCTTAAATCTAAGGTATATACAGCTTCAAACCTCCACCTTCTGGAACCCATAACTCCTGTTTTCCTTCCAGTTTTCCCCTCTGAAACAGGAATGTTTATCCTGTTCCTGTTCCTCCATTTGGGGGGGGGGGGGAGGGGAAGGGGTGCATGGTCTGGGAATTAACCCGATCTCCTGCATGGAAGGCGAGCAAAAGACACGTTCTTTCTACATGCAAAATACATATATTCCATCACAACTTTCACAAAGCCTTAATTCATTTCAGAAACAATGCTAAGCACAAAATCTCATCAAAATTGGTTATGATTGTGATCTGTCCTGGGACACAATTCTTCTCTGTGTACCCGTAAAACCTAGAGAAAAAGTTACCTGCTTCTAATAAAATGGAGGGGGTTCACGGGTGGGTCAGTGGTAGAATGCTCGCCTTCCATGCTGGAGATCCGGGTTAACTCCCGGACCATGCACCCCCCTGCCCCCCCCCCCCCAAATGGAGGGACAGGCACAGGATAAGCATTCCCATTCCAGGGGGGAAATTGGAAGGAAAATGGGAGTTATGGGTTCCTAATAATTCCCAAATCCAGCACACATTCTCCATTACATTTCAAGATCTAACAGTTCTCTATGGAACAAGGTTTTTTCCTTCAGGCCTGATGAAACAACAGCCCCATCCCTTTCAAGTGCTTGTGTGTGGCCATGCTTTCCTCCAATTCTGGGGTGAAGGCTCAGCCTCTCTGAGCACTGCAATGGCAAGCAGGCTTTCTGTGAATGCTGGGGCACAGACCTCTCTCTAACTAAGCCTTAGGGTGGCAACACTCTTCCTAAATAAAGGGGTGAAAGGCCCACCCTCTCCAAGTGCCAGGGCAGACTCACCCTTTCCGCACACATGGGTGGCCTGCTCTCTTGGCTTGAGAAGATGTCTCTGGTCAGACCTCAGCTGCCATGGTCCTGCCCTCGAAGACTTTCTTCCTTCAATTAGTCCCTTCTGTCCCTTCTAGTCCAGACTGACATTGGTTCCATTAAATACAAATTATACAAAAAATTTGTAGGTTTTCATGTGGTACACAGAGTCCACATCATCAGAGAGAAGAACTTTCCACAGATGCTGCATAACTACATTTCCAACCCTGAATTCCCC
The DNA here is from genome assembly GCF_023851605.1 of Tamandua tetradactyla. Lineage (NCBI taxonomy): Eukaryota > Metazoa > Chordata > Mammalia > Pilosa > Myrmecophagidae > Tamandua > Tamandua tetradactyla. The sequence goes on along the minus strand of NC_135331.1, from coordinate 56,798,234 downwards.
TGAAATGGCTGATAGGATCCATGTTCAATTAAATCCTCAAATGGAGCACTCTGGGGCCTCGCTTTCCTGAATTTTCCAAACCATCTATTTCTGGTTTCTTTGTGCTCAGGAGTTCAGTTCTCAGCTTATCCCTTTCCTCTCACATTTTACTATAAGTTGCAAGGAGAAACCAGGATGTACTTTCCACACTTAGCTTTGAAATCTCCTCAGCTAAATATCCGAGCTCATTGCTTTCAAATTCTGCCATCCGTTCTACATATGAACTCAATTTTGTCAAGTTTTTTGTCACTGGGGTACATAGAGCTTCAAACCACCATAGGAACTTTTGATGAGATTACTTCAGTAAAGGTGTGGCTCGGCTGAGTCAGAATGGGTTTTCACCCTATTACTGAAGACCTTGTAGGGAAGGCCACACGGTGAGAGACGGCCACAGAGAGCAGCCAGAAATGGGAAGTCAATAGAACCCAGGAGAGACGGGTAAAAATGGAGAGGCCAGCATGTGCACTGTTATGTGACGGAGAAGCAAGGACCAAGGACGGTCAGCAGCCTGCCCCAGGATGCCACAGTCTTCAGGGAGAAAGTATTGACTTGATGATGCCTTAACTTTGGATTTCTCCCAGCCTCAAAATCACTAGCCAATGCTTTTACGTTGTTTAAAAGCCAACCCATTGCATGGATTTATTCTGGCAGCCAGCAAATTGAAACAAAGGGGAAAAGAAAATTTCACTTCATTACAGGCCAGTAACTTGTTTGCTGGGAGGATCTAAAAAGCAGCAGTGACAAAGATAAGTGAGATATGGAATGAGGAGGTCTTGCCAGGGAGGTGCTATGTGGAAGCGGTGAAAAGAGAGAAATACTGTGAATATAAAGAAGCTTGTTTTATTTTTGAGTGCATACAGACATTATTCCATTAAAGTCTCACAATCACTGTGGACATGAACTATATAGGCCCCACTTTGCAGGCAGGAAACTGAGAACTAAGAGAGTCCCCATAATATACTGAAGGTGACACAGATGATAAGTGCACAGCATTCAAACCCAGGGCTGTGAGACCCAGAACATGCACCTCTAACCACTACAATAGTTGCCCAGATGTCGAGTTAAATGTGGAACCAATGTAACTGGTTACTCATCCCATGGGAATGTGTGCACAAAATGGCATTATTTTCCAATATGTATACCCATCTATGCTGTGCTGCTGAGTCAAGGGCTCCCTTGATGTCATTTCAGGCCAACCCTATAAGTCTGCATCATTTCAGTTGCTAAAATAGCATAGCATAGTCCATATGCTCAGTGAAATAAGTTGGGAAGAAAAGGACAAAATTCTATGATATCATTAATATGAAATAATTAGAATATGTAAGCTCATAGTCACAAAACTTAGAATGTAGTTTACCAAGAGATAGAATGATGCTAGAGAATGAGGTGGCCTAATATGTACAGAATTTTTAATGAGTTGAACTTAACTATTCAGAAATGGATAGAGGTAAGGGTAGCTCATCTTCAGGATTATAAGTAATCCTGTTGAATTTTAGGTGAATGTGACTGAAAGGGGTTGTTTAGAGTCATGTAGATCACCGGAAGGAAGCTAGAGGTTTAAATGTGGGAATCTATAGCACAGTGAAACTTGCGGTGGATGTTGTTTATGTTTAACAGTAGAAATATGTATAAGATCTCTAATGAACTGATACGAATGTATGCCACTTGTACAAAGAGTTAATAAGAGAGTGATATATGGCGGGAAAGTACCTATTGCAAGCTACAGACCATAATTAACAGTAATTTCTTAATATTTTTTCATGAACAGTAATAAATGCACCACACCAATACTAGGCATCAATAATAGGGGGCAGATAACGGGAATGGGCTGTTTTACATTTTCTTTTTTTATTTGTTATCTCTCTCTTTGGAGTAATGAAAATGGTCTAAAATTGAGTACGATGATGATGATTGCACAGTTAGGTGATGATACTGTGAGACACTGGTTACATACTTTGGAAGGAATATGTGGTATGTGACTATATCTCAATAAAATTTGCAGTTAAAAAGACAAAAGATAGATGTTTGTATTCGTTTTGTTTTTGAATATACATTTCAAAATGCTAAGTAAAAATTACTGATCATATCATTTCTAAAAAATAATAATAAAAAAATAGCATGACCCAGTTACTAAAACTGAGCCCTGCTGTTTTTTTTATTTACCAAATTTATTTTACTCTTTGTCCTCCCTATAATTTATTTATTTACTTTTTCCAAAATTTTTTTAACTCATCTGTCCATACTCTGGTTAAAAGGACCATAAGACACAAAGTTTTCACAATCACACAGTCGCATTGTAAATGTTATATCTTTATACAATCATCTTCAAGAATCAAGACTACTGGAACACAGCTCAACAATTTCAAGTACTTCCCTCCAGCCACTCAATACATCATGAACTAAAAAGGAATATCTATATAATGCATAAGAATATCCTCCGGGATAACCTCTGAACTCTGTTTGGAATCTCTCAGCCACTGAAACCTTATTTTGTCTCATTTCTCTCTTTTTCCTCTGGTCAAGAAGGCTTTCTCAACGCCATGATGCCAGGTCCTGCATCATCCCAGGATTTCTGTCCCAAGTTGCCAGGGATTTTACACCCCTGGGAGTCATGTCCCTCATCAGAGGGAGGGTTGTGAGTTCACCTGCCAAGTTGGCTTAGAGAGAGAGGTCACATCTGAGCAACAAATGAGGTTCTCTGGGGGTGACTCTTAGACCTAATTTTAAGTTAGCTTACCCTATCCTTTCGGGAATAAGTTTCATAGAGACAAACCCCAACATTGAGGGCTTGTCCTATTGATTTGGTTGCCCTCACAGCTTGTGAGAATATCAGAATTTCTCCAAATGAGGAAGTTGAATATTTCCTCCTTTTCCCCTACTCCCCCAAGGGGACTTTACAAATTCTCCTTTATTCACTGCCCAAATTGTTCTGGGATCTATCCCGGCATCACACTAATCTGGACAAACCAACAAAATCTCACACCCTGTTTAAGATTCCATGTACTTACTGTGTTCGACTAAACTGACTATACAAGTTAAATTAGGAAATGCACTACCCAAAATGTCAATTTTGCACCAATAAACATCTCTCCCTTTAGTTTCACACAGAAGTTTTTTTGGATATCATCCTTTACCTTGTATTCTGATATACCTTAGCTCTATCCAGATCAGCTTCATTCGTATCTCTACTCAATGTCTGATCACTTTTTCAACTTTTTAAACAGTTTCTGTATAGAGTACTGCTGACTTTCATAGCTTCAGAGCTCTAACTCTGCATCTCAACTTCCCTGAAGTTTCTGGGAAAGACCATGTTATATACAAACACCTCAGTATCTCAGAATTAAGAAATAACAGTTACACCTGCTGAATATATGTGACTGCTGTAAGAGCTTATAATCTAGGACCCTTTACAGTAGACCGCAACCTGATAACCCATGTTCACGACTTCAGTTCACTAAGTTTCATTTTATGGTTACTCCATATGAGTGAGGTAGATATATTTGTCTTTTGTTTGTAACATTTCATTCAACATACAGTCCTTAAGGTTCATTTATCTAATTGAATGCCTCACAACTTCATTTCTTCTTGTGGCTACTCAGTTCTCCATTGTACATGTACACCGTGTTTCCCCCTTCCATTCCTCAGTCATTGTACCATTAGGCCACCTCCATTCATTGTGGATTGGGAACACTGCTGCCATAGACACCAGTGTTCAAATGTCCATTCGTGTCCCCACACTCAGTTCCTCAAGGTATATACTGAGCAAAGGGGTTTCAGGATCACGTGGCAACCCACACGTGGCCTCCTGTGGAGCCACCACCCTGCCCCCCAAGGGGCTGCACCTCTCAGTTTCCCTACCCACAGTGAAAGCCCTGATGGCTTTAAAGCTCCAATTCATCTTTGATTCATCTCTTTCCTCCTTTCCTGAGTTCGGGTGAAACTTGTGGCTCCAGAGGCTTGGGGTGCAGGAGTTTTGCTGCCCACCCCCATGCTGGCAGAGAGGAACAGTAGTCTCCTTAAGCAAGAGCCTGTGTTGAGGTTTTGGTGGCATTTCTGATGGTTGTCCCCACTGCTCCAGTTCCACTGTCAGTAGCCACTTCTAATCCTCCCATCCTCCCTCCTCCCCTTGATGCCACATCATGGCACTTGACCATGGCTGCTTTGATGGCACCCGAGACACACCTGGCCTTCACCTGGCACCTCTCCTCACACTCCTCAGCTGTGCAGCCCTCTTTGCTATGAGCTCAGCAGTCTGGTGACCCTGCAGGCCCTGTCTGTGCTTCCTTCCCCATCCTCCAAAGCTGGGGCCTGAGGGCTTGGCTGAGACCTCTCTTTTATGTCTCTAAGACTCAGGCACCTGAGGAGTCTCTTTGTCCCTCTCCCCCAGACAACCAAAGAGAGAATAAGATGTCAATCTTCCCTTTTGGAACAAAACCCCAAATTTAGAGCCAGTCTTTCTGGGACCTCCTTTGTAGGCTTTAATTTTTAACCAGGAATCTAAGGAACTGAAACAAAGAAGCACCCACTCCCTTTCTCTTGCAGGGCAGGGAGGAAAAATGGTATCTCATATGTACCGCTCCCTCCTCCTCTGGTATCTCTCCACGAAGATGTCCCCAACCCAGTTCATCTACTGGGAGGGTCTTCTGCTTAGTAGGGACCCTCTTCGAACGTTGGTCCTGGAAAATTTAGTAATTTTGCTATCAATAATGCCTCTACTTGAGAAGTTATCCCTAAGCTACCAGGTTACCTACAGGACAAAAAAATATTTGGTCAGAATTCTCACCAAATCATGCTCACAATTTTGTCACTGAAAGTCCTCCCCTTGGGAGCCCATATTCCCTCCAGAAGTTACAAGGTGATCTGTTTCCCTTTGACACATAGTGCATTATGCTGCATTGCTTAGGAAAGGTCACATCTCCAGATTTGTCATGGTGGAAAAAGTCTTCCTGACTTGGCCAGTAGCTGCATGAAGTATCTCATGTTACCAGTGATGGGCACTCTCTGTTTGGGATCTGCAGATGTTTTGTGTTGCTTTAAAAAAAAAAATTTTTTTATTGTATAATATAACATATATACAAAGCAAAGAACAAGGACTTACAGGTTCCAAGAAGGCAAACCTATTGCATGAAACCTTTATAGAGTTTCAGTTCGAGACCTAGATGTTCTTTTTTTTTTTGGCGTGCTGTATGGAGGGGTCACATTTCATTCTTTTTCCATGTGATGTCCCACTACTGCAGCACCATTTGTTGAATTTTTGTTTGGTTGGGTTTTTGTTTGTTTGTTTGCCTGTTTGTTTGTTTTTCGGGGAAGTGCATGGACCAGGAATCGAACCCCGGGCTCCTGCATAGCAGGTGAGAATTCTACCACTGAACTATCCTCACACCCGCCCCCCAGATGTTCTTAAGAGTCAGCAGGCGTGAGCTTGATTGGGGTTTAGCAAACCATGGCAATTAACACTAACTGAAGCTTGCCTAAGAGCAGCTCCAGAAAAGCCTCTTGACTCCATTTGATCTCTCTTGACCACTGATGCCTTATTTCATTACACTTCTTTTCCCCCACTTTTGGTTGGAAAAGCATTGTTTATCCCATGATGCCAGAGCCAGACTCATTCCCAGGAGTCATGCCCCATGCTGTCAGGGAGATTTTCACCCCTGAATAGCTTATACCACGTAGTGGGGAGGGTAATGATTTCCTTGGAGAATTGGGCTGAGAGAGAGAGAAAGGCCACATCTGAGCAACAAAGAGCCTTCCTGGAAGCAACTCTTGGGCCTCATTATGGGTAGTTTTAGCTTCTCCCTTACCAAAATAAATTTCTTAAGGGCAAGCCTCAAAATCCAGTGCTTGAATGTTTTGTAAAGATGATTGTATAGTGATATAGCTTTTGCAATGTGACTATGTGATTGTGAAACCTTGTGTCTAATGCTCCTTTTATCTACAGTGTGGACAGATGAGTAAAAAATATGGATAAAAATAAATAAATAATAGGGGGAATAAAATGTTAAAATAAATTGAGTAGATCGAAATACTCATGATCAATGAAAGGGAGTGGTAAGGAGTGTAGAAAAATTAGGGGGAACAAAGGTTAAAATATACTGGGTAGATGGAAATATTAGTGGTCAATGAGAGGGAGGGGTAAAAGATATGATATGTATGAATTTTTTCTTTTTTCTTTTTATTTCTTTTTCTGGAGTGATGAAAATGTTCTATGAAACAATCATGGTGATGAATATACAACTATATGAGGATATTGTGAGCCATTGATTTATACCAAGTATGGAATGTTCATATGTTAAGAATGTTCATGTTTGTATGGTGTTTTGGTGTGTCAATAAAAAAAAATCCAGTGCTTGGTCTATTTTCTTTGGAGTCCCCAATGGTTGAGAGGGGACCTGGGATTTCTTAGATGGGAGAGTTTAATAGTGCAATAAACATACAATATATATTTTTCCCTCTTCAGATCCTCAAGGGACTCTACCAATGCTTTAAAATGATCACCCCACCACAGCCTGAGCTGCATCCTGGTATTATATTAAGGTATAGGGAATTACAAGGCCTCATTCCCATTCTGGGCCTAGGAGTGTGTTTGTTGTTTTATCACTCACTTCTTGGGGCTTATGGAGCTGCTGCATTTACTAGCACTACATAACAAAACACCCCAACGTTAGTGGCATACAACAACAACCATTTTATTATTCTCTCATAGTGAGGATGGATATTCTCTGCTCCACAATGTCTGAGCCTCACCTGGAAAGATTAGAAAACCAGAAGATTTGAAGGTTGAAGGCTGAAATCATCTGAAGCCCCCACGTATGTGTCTGACTGTGGGCAGAAGGATTTGAAGACCACAACTGCCAAGTGGAGCATCTGCACGTCTCCTTTGAGTTGGGCTTCCTCACGGCATGACAGCCTCAGTGAAGATAAACTTCTTACATGGCATGTTAGAGCTCCAGGTGTGTGTCACTTGTCTTCCTAAGTCACTGGTCTTCCCTGATTCAAGCAGAGAGGTATACAAGACGGGAGAGCTATTGTGTTGTGGCCAGCTTTAGAAAATACAATCTGCCATAGAGCCCATGCCTCCTCTCCAACTTCTAGCATCTGAATTCCAGCAGAGCCTGGAAGAAGAACTCTGTACCTCCAGAAAAATGCACACACACCAAAAGCAACAGAGGAGATTATGTAAACACTGTTTCATTCTAGTGAGTGGCAGACTATTTGAGGGACCTTAGAGTGTCAAGATTAAGAATTGTTGCCCAGTATTATTTTTCAATGTACATTGCTCACAAGAGGGAACACTTTCTAGGGACTATTTGTTGCAGTGCCAATAAGCTCTACCTCAAGGATAAAGCCATCCCAGGATTTGGAGCAAAATTCTAATTTATGACTTCCCAACTGAAAAGACAAAAATCCCTTGGGACATTATTTTGAATAATTGTAATAGCAGATATCTGAATCTTCTGGCTTCCTTGTGTGTTGTGGTCAAAAGGTAGCCATCCTTGGAGGTCCATGGTGCTTGGGCTGGAGTGTACAGCTTTTTCTTCTGAATTATATAGTTGCCCAAACTGGAAAGTGAAATTGAGCCAAGGAAACAATGAGGTTCAAGCAACCACGTGGGATTCCAGAGAAGAGTGGAGAACTGTGCATCAAAGTTGTGCTAGAGCTAGGCATCTGACATTTGAGGAAATAAAAAAAGAATGAGTTTGAGAGAAAAGGAGGAAAGATCTAGAACTGTGCTGTCCCACAGGCTGATCATTATTTAAATTTAAATTGGTTAAAATGAAATAAAATTCAAATTCAGTTCCTCATCACACGAGTTGTGGAGCAAGCTGCTACATGGTACATTGTGGGAACTTTGGTTCAGGCACATAAAGACTTTTAGCAAATGATTGCTTTATTACTTACACAGCACAAAGGATCCAAAAGAGCAGGGGAAGATATTCCACTGTGGCTGGTCTCCTAGGGAGTCCAACTGCTTGGGTCAGAGTTGGTGGATGGCAGCTCTGCACACTCAACTATGGACTGGAGAGAAGAGCCAACTGTATAGCTTGAGAGTGGAAATTCAGTATTCCTGGGGGAGAGGGCCCTGCCACTGACCAAAAAACATGTATCAAGCAACCTTTGTGCAAAGTCCCCACTCTGGTAAGCAGCTGGGGCTGCTTGCTCCTAGTTTTGGGCTCAAGGTACAGTCAGGTCATCCCATTAGTCCTAATTTCTCTTCCAAGCTATGAAATAGAAATATTAATAAACATCTGGACAGAAAGAAAAGGGGAAGTAGGGGTAGAAGAGGACTGGAAGATGGCCTCCAGGTGTGTCCATGATTTCCCCAGCCCTAGTCATTCAAATTCCTAACTTTTCAAGTGCTAAATAGCCACATTTGGCCAGTGACTTCTGTACTGGATAGCACAGATTGTAGAACATTTCCATCACAAAAAGTTCTATTGCTCTTGAGTGAGTAAGTGATTGAGCTGTGCAGTATTGTTTAGTGGGAGTGGGGCATGGGAAGCAGACAGAAGGCAGACAAATAGAGGAGTTAAATTTTCTTGTGTAGCTCATAATTTAAATGAAAGAAATTCTAACAGAGGAGCTTCAGAAGTTTTTGAGTAGTGTCAGCAATTTTGGAATAAGTATGAAGTCTCTCAATGTGACTGTTCTCAGAGATCACGTTCAATTAACTGATTGTATAACCAGGAATGAGATCCCTAGCCACTCTGAGCTTCAGTTTCCACAGCTGTAACATGAAGAGTCAAGACTAATGATCATCCCAGTTCTTTCTCTGTGTCTGTGATTTGGATTTTTACATTCTATCATTGTCTTTGTTAAACGAGCCTTCTAGAAAATCCTCAGAGTCGCCATTCAAAGCTAAAAATAACTACATCAGGAAAAGCAAGTAGGTATCATCTCATGAGCCAGGTCAGATTAAGTGGTAGTACTTACCTGGAAAACTCTATTGGAGAGAGTTTTGAGCTATGTCCAACTGAGGGGAAAGGAGTGCGTTGGTTGGTTAGTGATGTCTTTGATGGGTATGGAGCCCATGCTAACACCCATTCCAGGTTCACGTACTGCCTAGCCCAAGACCCCTTCTAAATTCTTTCTCTGTTGCCCAGGTCTGCTATTAGTACTGAAAAACCTAAACATTGGCTTTCCCAGTCTTCCTTGAAACTAGTGATAGCCATGTACCACAGTTCCTGTACTGATGTATATTTGCTGCTATGGCAGCCATGTTGTGACCAGGAGAAAGCTTAGGAGAATCACAGAGATACTACCTTTGACTTTGTGGAGCCACTAAACCAGTACCAACAATTGCCAGTTGTGTTGGTTTGAAACTATTATGTACCCCAGAAAAGCCATGTTTTAATCCTGATCCAAACTTGTGGGGCCAGACCTATTGTTTAGGGTGGGGAACTTTGATTGGATTGTTTCCAAGGAGATGTGACATACCCAGTTGTGGGTGTGACCTTTTGATTAGATGGAGATGTGACTCTGCCCAATCAAGGTGGACTTTGATTAGTTTATTGGAGTCCTTCAAAAAAAGGGGGGAACCTTTTGGACAAAGCTCAGAGCCAACATGAGACCCAGATGTTTGGAGAACAGTTGCTTCAGAACTGATACAGAGACCTTTGGAGATGCAAAGGGAAGGTGATTCTGGGGAAGCTGTTTGAAACCAGAAGTCAAGGACCAGCAGACACCAGCCACGTGCCTTCCCAGCTAACAGAGGTGTTCCGAACCCATTGGCCTTTCTTGAGTCAAAATATCTTTCACTGGATGCCTTAGTGTGGACATTTCTATGACCTTGGAACAGTAAACTTGTAACTTAATAAATTCCGTTTTTAAAAGCCAATCTTTTTTTGGTATATTGCATTCTGGCAGCATTAACAAACCAAAACACCTATTTTTAAACATCTTGTTATATGAGAAAAATAGCTCCTTATTTATTTCAGTCCTCATAGCTTGGGGTTTCTGTTACTTCTAGTTGAGAGTTTTCCTAATTCATCCCCAATTACACATTTGCCTTTCCAGAGGCAAATATAAATAGTCTTTGTTAAACTTCTTTCTCATCCAACTTCCTGCTGTTGAGGAGTGTACTACTTCTTCCGGTTCTGGGATTTTGAATTTATGCTCCTCTGGTTGCTGAAACTCCAGAGACTTGTTCCTTCATCCATAATGCTCGGTGAACATTGAAAGCCTAGAAGATTGAAAGAACACCGGGCAGACTGAGCTCACTGTGTGTGCTCAGATAAGTCCTCAGCTGCAAGTCTGAAAATGATGGCTTAGCTTAGATGACTTCTAAGGCATCTTTTATTTCTAACTCCTAGGGACTCTGATGGAAATGTAGGCAACATTTATTTTTCCTTTTGCTCCAAACTGATCCCTGGAAAGCTGGCATGTTTCGATAACAGATAAACTCCCATAGATTCATAATGTCGGAATCCACCCTTTTTGGTGACATGCAGCTCTTTCCTCATGCTGAGGCAACAGGTCTTTGGTAAGGAATTACTGAGGAGTCTTGGGATAACACAATCGTGGATCGGGCACATTCTCCATGGAAAACCTCTCCTGACATAACTGCTTGCCTCTGTTTCTGCCCTTTGCCTGCCTGACACTTGATATTTAATTTTTTCTGCAATGTGGATTTTGGAGCATCCCCCATGTTTTGAATTTGTGCATGTCGGATTTGTCTCTCTACCCATTTCTCTTCACCTCCGGTAACTCCCATTCCTTTCTTAGTGCCCAGCATTTCTTCAGCTTGAAATTCGCAGGTAATTCCTGCTCTAATCACAGGCCTGTGATGACAGATGGAAACAATGGTATTGCCCATATATGTAGACAGAGATCTGGGTCTGTAAGTGAAGTTCCTCATATTAAATATTAATATCTCCAATGCCTTCCTTGCTAATGAGAAAGCACTCGTGTCACTAGTAACAGGATTTTCCTTCCTCCCTCTCCAGGTTCTCTTCTTAATCTGGTCAATTAAGTAGCTGCCTTGTAAACATGCAGCAGCCACGGAAATTCTTTCTAACAATGCTTCTTACTGACCTTGAAGTTCAATGCTATTATGTGCACGAATGATTCCAGCAATATGATAACATTTCTCTAGCAAACTCCCCAGGTTTATGCAGGTCAAGCACTGGGGCACCTTGGTTCCACTTCTGAGACACGGGATGGAGTACTTATCTCTGACTTTTTTTAAACACCTATCAGCTACCACCACACATTTAAGTTTGCCCATTTTTTAGTAGCCAAGAAGGAAAACCAAGCTTAGGAAATAATAGGGGAGCACCCATAATGCACAACACATTTTTTTCTGGAAACAAAATTAATTCAGGTGATCATAAGACTATAAGACAGTTAAATGGCCCTTTGAATGTGAGGCTCCAGCCTTAAGAGGGAGTATGTATGAAATCTTGAACCAGAAGCAGGTTTGTAGTTCTTGCTCAAATCACTTGGGCCTCAGCTCATACTTATCATGCTGTCTGACTTTCAGAGCTTTGCCTGCCTGACTTCAAGTACCTGACTTTCTTCTAAACTAAGGATTAATTACCAGGATTTCTGTCCTCCTGTGTGTACCTGGCCTTTAGTAACATCAGGGTCCCTGTGCTTATGTACTTGTAATCTCTGACCTCTTGCATGTTGTGGCTTTAATAATATTTATTTTCATATGATTGCCTGTATTTTTCAGTCTTCACATTTCCCTGGCAGAGTCTTGCTCTACTACAATCCCTTAGACCACATTTGTGTTTGACAAACATTTAATAACAAGCCAATAAATGTCAGTCTCAAAGGCTGGCTAACATTTCAGAATGCAATGTTAACTCTGACATTAACCCAAATAGGAGGTGACTAGTTTCCCTTTACCTTACATAAGTTAAATTAATCTTGAGGAAACAAAGTTAGAAAACAAAACTGGAAGTCCATTCACATTTGACTGGGTCCTCTTTGGAGAGCCTTTTACCCCCTTCTCTGGAACCAGTGTCTCCTATGGACGCTAGCATCTGTCGCATTCTTGGAACATTTGTAGGGAAGAAGTGACAAACAAGGTTATTTGTTGACACTGTTCATGATTGTTAGGATAACTCCTGGGGAGTTTTCAAGTGGATGCTCAAGTTTTGCTAAATATATCTGACGGGAACTTTTAAAAATTTAAAACACAGTAACACATTTGATTCTCGATGTTCACATTCTGAAAGGGCACATAAAGATGAAAGGAGGTTTTTTTTTCAGGCTTGGAAACCTCCTATTTCTGGCTCTGAAACCATTTGAGAAGCAAGATGACTCTGTAGGTTGAAACCAAACAAAAGGGATGAGAAACACTCTGTGAGCAGGTATTTCCTTCCAGGCAATGAAGAAAGGCAGTTTCAGCACTTACACAACAGGGTAAAACTTTTCCTTCCCAGATTAGATTATTTCTTCTGCTAACAAGTTGGAGAATGCCCCCAAAGCGAAGTAAATTCTTTAACTTCATTATATCTTGAAAATTACTGCAACAAAATCATGTCAGTGCATGGATATTGTCAGAGTTCCTGGATCTTAATCTTGGGTACATCATTTAATATCTTTATTAATGTGTGTATATAAGAATAATAATGATAACAGTTTGCACCTAATAATATTTTCCTGGGCATAACATAACTGGTTTAAAATAATAAACACAGCTTCACACTTTCTTGCAAAAAATAGTAAAAATCCTCATCAGTTTAGAGCAACATACCAAGTTATGATATAGCCGGAGCTGCCCACTTCCTAAAAGTGAAAGTACATTAAAAACCATATACCTTAAATCACCAAAATGAATGGAAACAATTGTTACATTTGTAACCCTGGAAGAATTCAGGACAATGACTGCATGTAATAATAACAATTAAAAAGCATTTATTTTTACAATTAAAAGGTTTTCCAAACTGGAATTTTATATAATCACAGCAGCAATGTTACTGGCATAGATTTTTTTCCAGAGAACATTTCACTTTACTGTTATTTATAACTTAGCTCAGCCTCTTTCTATTATTCATATTTAAATATAGGAAGAAATATTTTCTCATTCCTTATTCTTTGGATTTTTCTTCTCAACACCCACGTAAATCCATGAGTCATAAATGAAATTAGGAAAATGGAGGTCTCCAGTCGCACAAGAACATTCTTTGGCTACTCCTGTGAATTTAGATATAATAACTGTCAAGGTAATTTCAAACTGCAAATGAAATAATGTCTGTGTGAATTCCATTCAGAAAAGCCAGACATTCTGCAGCTGGCACATTGTGCTCATGTCCTAATTTAACAAAACAGAGATTCAACAAAGCAGAGATTTTATGCATAAACTTACCCTTTGCTGCAGTCTTACATGCATACTGTAAAATATGTATAACTAGTGGGAGGGAATAGTGTGAACCCAACTTCCATTTAGGCTCTCCACTTCCTGACTAGGTGATCCTGTGAGTCATTAAATTACTAGCATCTGTAAAACAGACATAATAATGTCTGTCTTGTCTCCCCCACAGGGTCGCTAAGACAGTTTAATGCGTTAAAACAAGTAAAAGTGTTTCACAAACTGTGATGTGCTTATTACTATTTCTTTAGCTAGATTAATTGTATAGGCAGAAGACTGTCTAGGCAGTGGAATGAATTGACAGGCAGATTATGAATTTGTCTGCTGCTTCTGTAAACATATTTAGGGCAAAACTTAGTCTCAAAGGATCATATAATGAATTTGGTCCTGTAATGCAATGAGACATAATTGATCACCATAAGTCAAGTCCAATTCAACCTGAATGATCCAAGGATGAGTAAGTAATGAAAGTCCTGGACAGAGAGATCTATTGGTTTATGTACTTGAACTCAGTTTATTTATATCTTCGGGTGAGCTGCCCCTTCTAAAACCTGATATTGGTGATTCTGTATATGATTTATGTATAAAATCTTACAAATGGTATTCTATCAATTTTCATAATGGCATCTATTTTAGCAATGGAGAAATCCAAGCCTTTAAATAACTTTCTCACTTAGCCATGTACTAAAATTTGGTCATAGCTGTTAGCACATGCCATTGTTATTGCATTGGGACAAAAGTTGTTGGAGTATTTGAACTGCATGTTTTGACTTATTAACTGAGCTGACTAAATGTAGGGTTAAATGTGTAAAAATGAAATTAAAATGTCAATGAGTTATAATACACAGGGTAAACATTCCAATGATATTGAGGTATTTAATGAAAAAATTACTCTCCTTCCCATGCCAAACCCCTAGTCACGCACTTATAATTCCTACAAGAATATACCCCTACCAATCCGTTGTATCTATGCTTAGATATTTAAGTATATGCAAGCACTTATGTATATATTCTTTTAAAAATAAAATACAAAGAATAGCATAATATGTTATTATTATTATAATACACTGTTCTACTCCTTTTATTTTTCACTTAACGATATATCTTGTAGGTGTTTCCATACCAAATTCTATAGATTTTGCTACATATTTCTAATATACACATAGTGATTTATGCATGTTTGCATGCATAATAATTTATTTGACCAGTTTCTTACTTGTGAACAATAATTTGCTTCTATTAACGAGGCTGAAATGAATATCTTATGTAAACATCTTCACAATATTTTAAAAGAAAAGAATGAATTAATATGTTCAGATTTCTTGAACTACAAGTATATTACAAGCAATATAGATAAAAAAGATTATCCAGAATTTTTTTTAAGTCTGGAAAAAAACCTAAATTGCTTTTTAGTCAAATAAGAAAATGGAATTGGATGCCAAAATTTAAATAAGTTTGACTTGAGGCAGATTCACATTTGGATACCACATCTGACCACCCTGAAGTAAATTTTTTGGCAGCCAAGCTGAAATGTAACTCTAGTATTTAAACAATAGCAAACCTCCCATAAAAGTTACCCAACCTGAGACTTGCAGGAGACCCTTACATTTTTTTTAACTTTAAATTTTGAAATAACTGCAAACTTATAAGACACTTGCAAAAATAATACAAACCCTAAATAGAAAACTCCAACATGTCCTCCATGGATACCCAGATACCGGCTATTTTTTTTTTTTTTTTGCATGGGCAGGTACCAGAAATCAAACCTGGATCTCCAGGCATGGCGGGTGAGAACTCTGCCACTGTGCCACCATCACCTGCTTCCTAGATCCACATTTTTAATGTTTGGCCACATTTGCTGTATCAGTCATTCTATTTATCTACCCCTCTATATATTTATATTTCTATCTATTGTCTAAGCATTTGAGGGTATATTGTATACAGTATGCTTCTTGAACACTATATTTCAATGCACTTTTCCTAAAAACAAGTTTATTTACTTTACCTAAGTACACTTATCAAATTCAAGAAACTTAACATTGATATATGTGCCAATTTTTTCAAATGTTCCAACAATGTCCTGAAACACTACGGGACATGCTCCATTAGATTTCAAGGTCTGAGAGTCCTCTAGGGAACAATGTTTTGTCCTCAGGGCCTGATGGAGCAGCAGCCCCAAAGTTTCCAAATGCTTATGCAGTGGCCATGCCCTACCTGAACCCTGGAGTGAAGGCTCCTCCTTCTGAGAACACTGGGGTGATGGCCAAACTCTCGGCAATCCCTGGGCAAACTGCAATCTCCTCCAATCTGCAAGAGCACTGGGGTGGCAGCACTCTTCCTGAACAATGAGGTGGGAGGCCCACACTCTCCAAGCTGGAGGCCAGACCCTTTCACACAAGTGGGTGGGCCTGCCCACTTGGCCTGAGAAGATTTCTTCCATTCAGACCTCAGCTTCCATGGTTCTGCCCTTGAAGTGATTTTTTCCTTCAATTTGTCCCTTTTCTATCCCATTTAGCCCAACTTGTTAGTACTTCCATGCAAACAAATGATGCAAAAAGTTTGTCGGTTTTGCATATATTTCCCTGGGGTTGAAATTATCACATGAAAGATCTTTCCACATGATGGTAGTACCTGATTGAGAGTGCAGTTAATCGCGCTGGATTATGTTGGTGAGTATGTTTGAAAGGGCAAGTTTTGGGTAGTGAATGCTACCAGAAGGAAAATTAGAAGATAAACCATGGGACTGTACAACACAGTGAATCCTAAACATCTGAGGGTATATTGTATACAGTATGCTTCTTGAGCACAATATTTTAATACACTTTTCCTAAAATAAAAGCAAATTATTGCTCACAAGGAGGAAACTGGTAAAATAAGTTATTATTCATGCAAACATGGAATAAATAACTATGTGTTGTGGATGATGGACTGTGGTCAATAGTACAATTATAAAAATGTACTTTCATGAATCACAAGGTGTTAATAATAGGATGGTATATGGAGAACAAATACACCTAATATAAACTATGGACTACAGTTCACAGTAGTATTTTAATATTCTTTCATCAATTATAACAAAGGTAACACACTAATGTGAAATGTCAACAATGGGGAGTATATGGGAAAGTTTTTTTAAATGACTTTTCAGTAAATCTACAACCTCTCTAATTAAAAAGAATAATAATAATTACAAAAACACCATGCTAAGTGAAAGAAACCAGGTACTAAGTACTACAAATGGTAACAATTCCATTTATATAAAATGTAAATATAAATAAATTTGCAGAAACAGAATTAGGTTAGTGAGTATTTAGGACTGGGGAAGGATAGAGGGATTGAGAGGTGATTACTAAAGTGTATAGGGTTTTTCTTTTGAAGTAATGAAAATGTTCTAAAGTTGATTGCAGTGATGAATGTACAATTCTGTATCTATATTAAAAGCCATGATTCTACACTTTGGATGGATTGTATGGTATGTGAATATATCTAAATAAAACTGTTTTTTTTTTTAAAGTAAAAAAAAAAATAGATCTTTCCACAGACCTTTTCTGGATAAATACATTTCGAATTCTGACTTTCCCTGAAATTGCTGACTGGTGTCATGTTCAGTAAACCCTCACATGGAATGCTATTCTCCAGGGAATCTCTGTCTGGAAGCTCAGAATTTTCCAAACCATCAATTTCTGGTTTCTTTGTGCCCAGGATTTCAGTTCTTAGCTCATTCCTTTCCTCTTGAATTTTGCTATAAGCTGCAAGGAAAAGCTAGGCAATACTTAGCTTCAAAATCTCCTCAGCTAAATATCCAAGCTCATTGCTAACAAATTCTGCTATCAGACATCAGAATTCAGTTTTGCCAAGTTCTCTTCCACTTTAAAACTTTCTTCCAGTTTCCAATAACACTTTATCATTTCTGTCTGAGGCCTCATTGGAAGTACCTTTAGGATCCATATTTCCACAGACAGTCTCTTCAAAGCAATGTATGTAGGTCTTTTCTATCAAGCACCTCACAATTCTTACAGCCACTACTCATTATCCAATTCCAAAGCTGTTTCCACAGTTTTGGTATTTGCATTAGCAGCACCACACTCTCCTTGTACCGAAATCTGTTTTATTTCCCTAGGCTGCTCCGGGTAAATACCATAAATTGGTTTGGTTTGAATGATAGGAATTTATCCACTCATATGTTTTTCTGGGATACTTACAGCTTTGAACCACCACAGACTTTATGTTAGGTCATGAATTAGATCTTAGTAAATTTTAAAATATTGAAATTATACAAAGTATCTTCTCAGATCACATTAGAATAAAGCTAGAACTCAATAATAGAAAGAAAGCTGGAAAATTTAAAAATAAGTGCAAAGTGAACAATACACTATTAAACAACAATTGTGTCAAAGAATAAATCACAAGGGAAACTAGGAAATATTTTGAAGCAAATGAAAACAAAAACACAGCATATTAAAACTTGTGAGATGCAGTGAAGGCAGTGCTCAGAGAGACATTTATTGTTCTAACTGCCTACATTTAAAATGAGGAAAGATCACAAGTCAGTAACTTAATTTCACTCCTAAAGAATCTAGAAAATAAGAATAAAGTAAATCCAAAGTTAGTAGAAGGAAGGAAATAGTAAAGATTAGATCAGAAATAAGTGAAATAGAGAATAGAAAAACACAGAGAATCAACAAAATAAAAAGTTGGATTTTGAAAAGATAACAAAATCAACAAATCTTTAGCCAGACTGACAAAGAAAAAGAGAGATAAGACACAAATTACTAAAATCAGAAATGAATGTGTGGGACGATACTACAGAATTTACAGAAATAAAAATTTATAAAAGGGTACTATGAACTAATTATATGCCAACAAGTCTACAAACCTTGATGAAATGGACAAATTCCTTAAAATATAAATCACCTAATCTGACTCAAGAAGAAACAGAAAATTTCAATAGGACCATAACAAGATTTGAATCAGTAATTAAAAGCTTCCCAACAGAGAAAAGTCAGGACCAGATGATTTCACTGCTGAATTCTACCAAACAGTTAAAAGATTCACACATGTGGGTGGGCCTGCCCTCTTGGCATGAGAAGACGTCTTTAAAAAAATAGAATTAAAGGATTACTTCCAATTCATTGTATGAGGCTAGTATTACCTTGATACCAAAACCAGATAAAGACAGCAAAAGAAAAGAAAATTATAGACCAGTATCCATAATGAATATAGATGAAAAAAATATATATGGGCAAACCAAATCTCAACAGTATATTAAAAGGATTATGCACCATGACCAAGTGGGATTTACTCTAGTAATGCAGGGATGGTTCAACATATGAAAATCCATCAGTATAATTCACAACTGTAACAGAATCACAGAAAAAATAAAACCACCAGGATCATCTCAATTGAACAGAAAAAGCATTTGACAAAATCCAACATCCTTTCATGATAAAATACAACTACTGTTTAGGAATAAGATTGTTAGGAATAGAAGGGAATTTTCTCAACATGATAAAGAGCAGTTATGAAAAACTCATAGCAAATATCATACTCAATGGTGAAAGACTGAAAGTTATACCCCTGAGATCAGGAACAAGACAAGGGTGCCTTCTGACACAACTGTTAGTGAGCATTGTCCTGGAAGTCCCAGCTAGAGCAATCAGGAAGGAAAGATAAAAGACATCCGGAATGGAAAGGAAGAAGTTAGATTATTCATATTTGCAGATGACATGGTCCTATATATAGAAAAATCCAAAAAAATCTACAAGATAGCTAGAACAAATAAATAAATTCAGCAAAGCTGCTGGATATAAGATAAACATGCAAAAATTAGTGTTTCTACACTCCAGAAGTGAACATTCTGATAAGGAAATCAATAAAACAATTCCATTACAATAGCATGTAAAAGATAAAATACTTAG
The DNA here is from genome assembly GCF_023851605.1 of Tamandua tetradactyla. NCBI lineage: Eukaryota > Metazoa > Chordata > Mammalia > Pilosa > Myrmecophagidae > Tamandua > Tamandua tetradactyla. The sequence continues at coordinate 56,778,959 of NC_135331.1, read as the reverse complement.
GAATAAATTTTACCGTTCGAGGTGAAAGACCTGCACAATGAACAGTTCAAAACATTGGTGAAAGAAATTAAAGATGACCTAAATAAATAGAAAGGCATATGTTTATAGATTGAAAGATTTACTATTGTTAGTATACCAATATGCCTAAAGCAACCAACAACTTCAGTGCAATCCCTATTTAAATCCCAACAACATTTTTTTGCAGAAATGAAAAGCAGATCTTCAAATTCATAAGAACTGCAAGGGATCTTGAATAGCCAAAACAATCTTGAAAAGGAGAAACAAAATTGGAAGACTGACACTTTCAGGTTTTAAAACTTAAGTAATTAAGTAATTACTGGCATAAGGATAGACATATAGGCATTGGAATAGAATTAAGAATCCAGAGTTAAATCAATATTTATTTAAGTTGATTTCTACAATGGTGCTAATTCCATTGTCAAATTGAGGGAAATAGCCTCTTTATCAAATGGTGCTGGACAGTTGGAAATCCGCATGCAAAGAATGAAAGAATGAATGTGGAACTCTACTTCTCACTATACACAAAAAATTAATTCAAAATTAATTCAAGATGAATCAATTACCTAAATGTAAGAGCTAATACTACATAACTCTTATAAAATAACCTAGGGAAATATCTTCAGACATTGTAGTAGGCAATGGTTTTTAGATTTTACACCAAAAGCACAAATAACAAAAGAAAAAAATAGATAAATTAAACTTTATCAAAATTAAAAACTTTTGTTCTTCAAAGGACATTATCAAGAAAGTGAAAAGACTACCTACAGAGTGGGAGAAAATATTTGAAAAACATATATGTGATAAGGATTTAGTATACAGAAAACATAAAGAACTCCCACAACTCAACAATATGGGATAGCCACATGGAAAAACAATGAAATGTGACCCACACCATCCAGTATACCAAAGAAAAATAATCATTCAATTTCTAGTATGGACAAAAGACTTAAATAGACATTTCTCTGAAGAAGTTATTTAAACAGCCAACAAGCACATGAAAACATGCCCAAATATCATTAACTATTAGAGAGTGCAAATTAAAACTACAATGAGATACCACTTCACAGCTACCGGTATAGCTATTATTAAAAAAAACTGAAAATAGGGTCCCTGGATCAGGTAAGTCCTGAAATGCAGAGGGCCCAGCCTCTCCAGAACATCAACTAGTTCCATCCCCCTATGCCATATTATCAACAGCCCCTTCCAACATGAAAAAGTTAGAATGGGCATAGCCAAAATACCCCTAAAGAATGGGAGAAAGATCAAAAGTGATAGTGGGGTTATACAGGGAAGGTAGGGTTTAATAAATGAATATGATTACTGCACCATCATATTGATATTTCTTTTAGTCTCCAGTATCTTAGAGCAGCTAGAAGTAAAAACCTAAAATGGTCGAATTGTAAACCATACCAAACTTTGAAATCTGCTCTGCAACAATTGGTGCTTTGAAATTTATTGGGTTTTTTTTGTATATATGTTATTTTTCACAAAAAAAGAGAAAAAAGGTTGACTGTGATGACAGTAAAAAAGTAAAAATCCCATTGCCTATAAAAATAAATAAATGAATGAATGAATAAATAAATAAGTATGGAAGAAAGAATATAGAACCATTAAATCTTCAGGGAATCCCATGATACTGTGTCAAACTGTAGGGACACCCAAATCAACAGGCCATGTCTTCGATCATGAGGCTTACTCTTGTGAAGCTTATGCAGGTAGTTGAGAAGTTTAGACTACTTATAGGCATGCCTAAGAGTTACTTCTGGAGGACCTCTTTTGTTGCTCAGTTGTGGCCTCAGTCTCTCTAAGCTGAACTCTGCAAGTGAAATCACTGCCCTCCTCCCTATGTGGGACATGACATCCAGGGGTGAAAGTCTCCCTGGTGACATGGAAGATGACTCCCAGGAATGAATTCAGACCTGGCACTGCGGGATCAACAATTCCATCCTGACCAAAAGGGTGAAAAGAAGTGTAATTAATAAAGTATCAGTGGCAGAGTGAGTTCAAATAGAGTTGAGAGGCTACTCTGGAGGTTGCTCTTATGCAAGCTTCAGTTAGACCTTGCTACCTATAGAAAAAAAAAGTAAATAAATACACTTTTTTTTAATTGAAAATAAGTTTTGGCAAGGATGCAGAGAAATAGGAACCCTTGTACATTGTTGGTCAAAATTTCCACAGGTGCAGGTCCTGTGGAAAATAGTTTCTTAGTTCCTCAGAAAGTTATATGTAGAGCTACTATCTGGCCCAGCAATCCCATTCCTAAGTATATACACAAAAAAATTGAAAGAAGGGGCCTGAATAGATATTTGTACACCAGTGTTCATCACAGCATTAGTCACAGATCCAAAAGGTGGAACCAACCCAAGTGTCCATGAACAGATGGATGGATAAACAAAATTTGGTCTATCCATGCAATGGAATATTTTTCAGCAGTATCAAAAACTGAAGAGCTGGTCCATGTATGAACTATATTTAGCATATTATATATATATATATTATATATATTTAGCATGGATGAACCTTGAAGACATCAGGTTGAGTGAAATAAGCCAGACACAAAAGAACAAATACAGACACAAAAGGACTTTCACATCTCACTGATGTGATATAATAAGAATAAGCAGATTCATAGAGACAGAAAGCAGAATAGCCATTTCCAGGGGTGGAGGGAGCGAGGAATGGGGAGTTACTGCTAAAGCGCTAGGTTTGGGATGATGAAAATAGACTGGAAAAAGTGGTGAAAGTTTCACAGTATTGTCACTGTACTTAATGTCAAGTAGCTGTCCACTTAAAATGGCTTAAATAATTTCTATGGATATGCATCTTACCACAATCAAAATTAAAGAAATTATAAAACACAAGTTGAGGGTGGGCCACAGTGGCTCAGCAGGCAGAGTTCTTCGCCTGCCATGCCGGAGACCTGGGTTGGATTCCTGGTCCCTGCCCATGTAAAAAAAGACAAAAAAAAAAACAAAAAAAAACTGAATTGTACTCATTTTTATTCCAGTTAAGCCTCAACGATATCAAAACCAGTCTGCTTTGGCAGTGGGTGTGAGAAATCCTGGGCACTCACTAATAGCTGATGGTTGACTTCCCCTTCTGAAAACCCTGCTTCCCACAGTTTTTGGCAGGGGCAGACATGCAACGTGGTATAAAATGGATGTGAAAGACTGAAATTCATGGGTCACTGTAAAAATGTTAGCTGTTCTAATTATTATTTATCTTATCTCCTGCTTTTTGTGCTTGGCTCTGTAGCTCGAGAGTCCTGATGGGAATGAATGGAGCTCTCTGAAGATGAATTGCACTTAACGTCTCTCATGTTCTCGGCAGACAAAGCTGTGTGATTTCATAATGATCCTAATTCCTTTCATTGGCTTAATGGTTGCATTTCCTACAATGGATAGAGACTCAGGGGATGGATGTTTTTTATGGAATTTTCCCTTCAGCCATATTTCCAAGTTGTACTGCCTCTTAAGCTTTTTGGTAGAGTTTTCTCAAGAAGTATTTCCAGCACTCCCCCACTCGGCATATCCTGTGGGCATGAGGGTACATGAAGAGCCAGCCAGTCCTGAGACCACTGCCAAGGAAGTGCAGTGTGGGACTAGAGGCTCGTTTCAGGCTTCATCCTTCCTGGTTCCATTTCTTACAGACTGCTCTCCTGCCTTCTTAAACATTATGTTGTTTTCTTCTGTGAAGAAAGTGCTTGTGAATAATTCAAACAGCCCAGAAATGTATAATTTGGAAAATCAAAGCTGTTATTCCTTTCTTATAAATACCAGCAGTTTGTTGATTATTCCTCTAGAGTTTTTTCCTCACATGTATTACATACGCTTATGTGCGCAGTTTATTTTTCAAAAGTAGACTCAAATTAAACACACAGTTCTGCATCTTGCTTTTTTGCTTAACATTACAAATGAGACTTTTCTGGTCTTTAAATCTATCTTGTGCTTGCTGAAAGCTGTGCAACATTCTGTTGTGTGGATGTACCAAATTTAGAGCTCCACATAATGATATTTGGGTTGTTTCCAATATTTCAAAATTACAAAAAGGATGGCAATAAATATTTTGTTCATATTTCTTTGCAGGCTTGGGCAAGTGATTTGGTTAGAGAAGTTCCTGAAGATTTCTGCTCACTTTTTTTTTTTTTTTATACATGGGCAGGCACCGGGAATCGAACCCGGGTCCTCCGGCGTGGCAGGCGAGCATTCTTGCCTGCTGAGCCACCGTGGCCCGCTCTCACTTTTGAATAATGTTAAATTTTCAACTGCAAAATAAGACAAAAAGGTCTATATTTTATTGTTAGAGTAGTAACTGCTGAGTGAAGGAAATGTGGTCATATCATATCAATAAAAAGTGTGGGTCATTTTCATTCCGCTTGCCAGCCCCCATGACGGTGGGGAGCAAAACATTCTATAACTTCACTAACTTACTTCCTGGATTCCTTGTTAACAAAAGGAATGGATCTGAGATAACTGATGGATCTGATCCGGGACCGATAAGATTCCTTCCATTCCTTCTCAGAGAACCTGTGTGCTATAGTAGACAAGAGGCTGAGCTTTGCTATTTCACATCCTAGTCCTGTCACATGCTTACCTTAAACTTTCGTATTTGTGAAAGGGCCATGATAATGCTTTTGTCATGAAGATGAGGTGACGATTCAGTGGATTGATACCTGTGAAGCACTTGCAGCTGTGTCCAATATACAAGTACATAATGTTTTCCAGCAAAAATACTTAATACATGATAACTATTAACATGGTCAGGGCAAGGTAATGAAAACTAATTTGACATATTGAAGAAAGAGTCCATTACATACTTTTTTTTCATTCAACACATTTTATTTTTTATTATTATTTTTTTTTACATGGGCAGGCACTGGGAATCGAACCCGGGCCCTCGGGCATGGCAGGCAAGCATCCTTACCTGCTGAGCCACCGTGGCCCACCCCAACACATTTTATTGAGCGTCAACTAAGAGTTAGCCCTTCCATTTGTGCACCTGAACCGATCCTCTCCTATATGTTCAAAGACTTTGCTCTGGCAATTGTCTTTATCCTCTTCCACACCATTGATTTCACCTTCTTTGATGGATCACTCCTGTACTCGTTGAAAATGATGTATGTACCCTAGAAAAGTCATGTTTTAATCCTAATCCCATTTTGTAAAGGTAGCCATTTCTTCTAATCCCTATTCAGCATTGTAGGCTTGAAACTGTACTTGGATCATCTCCCTGGAGATGTGATTTAATCAAGAGTGGTTGTTAAGCTGGATTATGTGGAGACATGTCTCCACCCATTTGGGTGGGTCTTGATTAGTTTACTGGAATCCTATAAAAGATGAAACCTTTTGGAGAAAGTGAGAGATTCAGAGAGAGCAGAGAATGCTGCAGCACCATGAAGCAGAGAGTCTACCAGTCAGCACTTTGGAGATGTAGAAAGAAAATGCCTCCTGGGGAGCTTCATGAAACGGGAAGCCAGGAGAGAAAGCTAGCAGATGGCGTTATGTTCACCATGTGCCCTTTCAGCCGAGAGAGAAACCCTGACTTTGTTTGCCATGTGCCTTCTCAACTTGAGACAGGAACCCTGAATTTCATCGGCCTTCTTGAATCAAGATATCTTTCTCTGGATGCCTTAGATTGGACATTTCTATAGACTTGTTTTAATTGGGACATTTTCTCGGCCTTAGAACCATAAACTAGCAACTTATTTCCCCTTTTAAAAAGCCATCCATTCCTGATATATTGCATTCCAGCAGCTAGCAAACTAGAACAACTCCCATCACATTCAAGCATGCTGTAATATCTCATATTAAAAAAAGGGCTGTCCTTGCATCAAGTTGGCCTCTATTGCTGCTCCATTTCTCTGCCCTGCTTTATAGACATGGCACCCAGAAGAGATATCTATATCGATGTCTCATTTCTCACTTTCAAGTCACTCTTTAATCCACTCCTAACCAAGTAGTCTTTCTTCCCTTCCACCCACTAAAAGCAATTTGGTCAGGGTCACCAATGGCTCCATCTTGGTCTATTCTTCATCTTCATCTTTATCTTCCTTGACTTCTCAGCTGCATTTTACATAGTTGGCTACTTTTTCTTCTCAGAAATACTTCCTTGAATTGTAAAAAGTCAATGTGTTTCTCTTGTCAGTGTTTTTTAGGTTTTATTTTTATAATAGTTGTACATGTCAAATCTTTCACCTCATTTCCTTGCCCTCCCACAGTCCATTTCTCCTTCATCTCTACGTTATTCTTGCTCCTGGAGTACAATATCTGGTATACAGCAGGTGCTTAATGATTGTTGAATTGAATTTCAATAATGTGTATGAGCCTTTTGGGTACTTTTATTTAATGTGATTATGTTTTATTAATACATAAGCTTAGATAAGAGGAATACCTGATTATTTAATATTACTTTAGGGCATTTGTTTGTTTGTTTTTTACACTAATATATAATACTGAACAGAAGAATTACAGAAACTCCAAATTTGGGTGAAAAAATAACATGCCAGCCATTCTAATAGTTAAACTTTTATTTGTCTAGATTAATAGACAATAGACAAATAGACCAAAAAAAAGATGTTTGGGCCTCTTTTTTTCACAGATATATATAAGTTTCACATACTTCTAAACACAGTATGGATTGAATTCTTATGACCATATGGTATAAATCTTTTCCTGCTTTTCCAATTTATAATTTAAATGTCTCCTTAAGATTGCATTTATCACAGAAATGACACCAGAAGCACAAGCAACAAAAGAAAAAATAGATAAATCAGACACTACAAAAATGAAAAAGGCTGTGCTTCTAAGGACATCATCAGTAAAGTGACAGACAACCCACAGAATGGAGAAAATTTTTGCAAATCACATACTTAACAAGGGATTTGTATCTAGTATATCCAAAGAGCCCCTACAATTCAAAAAAATAGATAACCCAATTTAAAAATGGGCAAAGTATCTAAATAGACATTTCTCCAAAAGAGATATTGAGGAGTCCAGTTGCTGGCCAACATCCTAACGTGTGATCTTTCAGATCTGGAGACAATTCTAAAGGCTTTACCTGGCAGGTCTCATGAGAGAAAGCTGTCCTCCCCACACCAGTCTCTGAAGGGAGGCAGTTAAGGCTTCAGACCTTCCTGGCCAGCTGTGCTTTTATGCATATCTGCATTTCTAAGCCCAGGCACCTACATTTGGGGACCTCCTTATCTGGGGACCTCCATAGAAGGGAAGGGCCTTGAAGACACTTTCCTCCACCCTGGTTCAATACTCAGTACTTTTCCATCCCAACCCTTCTTGTTGGTCTTCTCCTGACTCCTGGGTCTGTAAGATGGTAGGGTCTTTTTTGGGGGGGATCACTTCAGATTTGAGATGATCTCCATATATGCACTAATCCATCAGATCATCACCCAGTGCCAATCTATGGGGAAAAGATTGGAACATTGGAGGAGTCGGTGTTTTCTCCTGCTTAGCTTCTTGCTTATACTATTGCAGTGAATGATTAAAGCCTTGACTATTACTTTCATTTTGACTTGTTGTTGTAATCAACTAGTTTGATACCTGATGGTTGAGCTTTCTTATCTAGGCTCAAGCCTAGACATATAGATGACCAATAAACACCCAAAAAGATGTTCAACATCATCAGCTATCAGGGGAAATCCAAATCAAAAAGACAGTGAATAATACCTCCCACCCACTGGGATATCTATATTAAAGAAGACAGATAAGGACTTCCGGAGAAGATGGCGGCTTAGTAAGACGCGCGGGTCTTAGTTCCTCCTCCAGAAAAGCAACTAAAGAAATAGAAATAATACGAAACAGCTCCCGGAGTCACGACAGAGACCAAAAAGACAGCGTACCCCATTCTGGAACAGCTGAACGGGCAGGGAGAATCTGCTGCGGTGAGCTACCCGAGGGGCGCGCGTTTTCCCGGCCGGGGCGGCTGGCGACTGGGGTCCCCTCCACGCACGTGGCTTCCCGGTCTGACTGGGAACGTTGGATAGCGGGGCCCTCCCATCACGCTTGGCGTTTCGGGCCAGCTGGGCAATTAGGACCGGCACTCTCCCAAGCCGCTGCCGCCAGCGACCCCCGCCTCCACGCGCGGTTTCCCGGGCCGACTGCCGTGCAGACAGACGAGCGCCACGAGCGCCACCTACTGGGCAGGAAAAGAAAAACAGAGCCCAGAGATTTCACAGAAAAAGCTTTCAACCAGCTGGGTCCCACACCCAGGGAAATCTGATCAAATGCCCAGACACCAGCAGAAAATAATGGATGACGCTCGGAAAATTGAAGATATGGCCCAGTCAAAGGAACAAACCAATAGTTCAAATGAGATACAGGAGCTGAGACAACTAATGCTGAATATACGAACAGAAATGGAAAAACTCTTCAAAAACCAAATCAATAAATTGAGGGAGGACATGAAGAAGACATGGGCTGAACAAAAAGAAGAAATAGAAAATCTGAAAAAACAAATCACCGAACTTATGGGAGTGAAGGACAAAGAAGAAAAAATGGAAAAAACAATGGATACCTACAATGGTAGATCTAAAGAGACAGAAGCTACAATTAGTGAACTGGAGGATGGAACATCTGAATTCCAAAAAGAAACAAAAACTATAGGGAAAAGAATGGCAAAACTTGAGCAGGGGATCAAGGAACTGAATGACAATATGAAGCGCACAAATATACGTGTTGTGGGTGTCCCAGAAGGAGAAGAGAAGGGAAAAGGAGGAGAAAAACTAATGGAAGAAATTATCACTGAAAATTTCCCAACTCTTATGAAAGACCTAAATTTGCAGATCCAAGAAGTGCAGCGCACCCCAAAGAGAATAGACCCAAATAGGCGTTCTCCAAGACACTTACTAGTTAGAATGTCAGAGGTCAAAGAGAAAGAGAGGATCTTGAAAGCAGCAAGAGAAAAACAATCAATCACATACAAGGGAAACCCAATAAGAATATGTGTAGATTTCTCAGCAGAAACCATGGAAGCTAGAAGACAGTGGGATGATATATTTAAATTACTAAAAGAGAAAAACTGCCAACCAAGACTCCTATATCCAGCAAAATTGTCCTTCAAAAATGAAGGAGAAATTAAAACATTTATAGACAAAAAGTCACTGAGAGAATTTGTGACCAAGAGACCAGCTCTTCAAGAAATACTAAAGGGAGCACTAGAGTCAGATACGAAAAGACAGAAGAGAGAGGTATGGAGTAAAGTGTAGAAAGAAGGAAAATCAGATATGATATACATAATACAAAAGCCAAAATGGTAGAGGAAAATATTATCCAAACAGTAATAATAGTAAAAGTTAATGGACTGAATTTCCCAATCAAAAGACATAGAATGGCAGAATGGATTACGACCCAGCAATACCACTGCTAGGTATCTACTCAAGGGACTTAAGGGCAAAGACACAGATGGACATTTGCACACCAGTGTTTATAGCAGCATTATCTACAATTGCAAAGAGATGGAAACAGCCAAAATGTTCATCAACAGACGAGTGGCTAAACAAACTGTGGCGTATACCTACGATGGAATATTATGCAGCTTTAAGACAGACTAAACTTATGAAGCATGTAATAACATGGATGGACCTAGAGAACATTATGCTGAGTGAGTCTAGCCCAAAACTAAAGGACAAATACTGTAAGGTCCCACTGATGTGAACCGACATTCGAAAATCAGCTTGGAATATATCATTGGTAACAGAGACCAGCAGGAGTTAGAAACAGGGTAAGATAATGGGTAATTGGAGCTGAAGGGATACAGACTGTGCAACAGGACTAGATACAAAAACTCAAAAATGGACAGCACAATAATACCTAAGTGTAATGTAACTAAGTTGGAACACTGAATGAAGCTGCACCTGAAATATGGTTTTTTGTTTGTTTGTTTGTGTGTTTGTATCTTTTGTTTTTGTTTTTTTTCTTTTTCCTTTATATATATATATATATATATACTATTAGTATTATTATTTTAATTCTCTTCTCTATATTAACATTCTATATCTTTTTCTGCTGTTTTGCTAGTTCTTTTCCTAAATCGATGCAAATGTACTAAGAAATGATGATCATACATCTATGTGATGATACTAAGAATTACTGAGTGCATTTGTAGAACGGAATGATTTCTAAATGTTGTGTTAATTTCTTTTCTTTTTTTTGATTAATAAAAAAATTAAAAAAAAAAAAAAAAAAAAAGAAGACAGATAAAAATAAGAATGTGGAGAAATTGGAACCTTCATATGCTGCTGGTATAGCTGCTTTGAAAAATGGCCTGGCAGTTCTTTAAAGGCTAAACAGAGTTACTCTATGACCTAGCAATTCTACTCCTAGGCGGAAATGAAAATATATGGCTGCATGAAAACTTGTACATAGTAGCATTGTTCATAATAGCTAAAAAGTGGAAACCACCCAATGCTCATGAGCAGATGAATGGATAAACAAAATGTGGTATAGCCACATAATGGAATATTATTCAGTAATAAAAAGAAATAAAACTATGATTCAACGTGAATGAGCCTTAAGAACATTATGCTAGTCACAGAAGGTCACATATTATATAATTCCATTTATATGAAATGTTCAGAATAAATAAATCTATAAAGACAGAAAGTAGATTAGTGGTTACCGAAGGCTGGAGGTGTTAAGGGGAAATGGATATGAGGTTTCTTTTGGGGATGATGAAAATGTTCTAAAATTAATCATGGTGAATGTGTGAGAAATCATGGACTATATACTCTAAACTGGTAAGTTGCATTGTATGTAAATTATATCTTGATAAAATTGTCATTAAACAAAAGAATTGTATTGACCACAGTTTACTAAATTATTTTCCCTAGCACTAGACATTTAGATTGTTTATGGATTTTAATTATAAACAACACCCTCAAAGAACATTTTTATTCTTATAGATTTTTCCTTCTCCTTGATTATTGTCTTTGGATGAATTCCCAGGAGTGGATTAGTGTGCTAATGGGTACAAACACTCATGATTTTTTATACATGTTGCCGTATTGTTTTCTAAATGGGCCATAACAATCTAAGAACTACCATTAGCAATATCTAAGGTTGTGTGTTAGCTTGGAAGCTGCTGGAATGCAATGTACCAAAAGTTTCTAGTGTACATTATTGAATCAGGATTAAAAGCAACCGCTGCTTCCACAAGATTGGATCAGGATTGAAACATGGCTTTTCAGGATTAAAACATAGGCTGCTAGTTTCACTAAAAAATATGCTAGCATTGGCTATTATAAATTTTTAGAATAGCTCATTTTAAATGTGTACAATTCTATTATTCTTTGTACAGAATAAACACCACATGGATCAGAGAGCTAAATATAAAAATTGAATGCATGTTAATACTAGGAGAAAACACAAGTGAATTTATCTGTAATCTGGATGTGAGGAAAGCCTTTCTAACTATAAAAGAAAAAAAATGATTGATAAAGTCAGCTACATTAAAACAAAACAAAACAAAACAAAAAAACTTGTGCGTCGAAAGGGAGACCACAAAGAAAAAGTCCAAAGGCAGGGAGAAACACACTGCCAACACATTATATCGATCTCTCATATCTTTTAAACATTGAGAAAGCACACAAATTTTAAAATCCTAATAGTAAGATGAGCAAAAGACATGAAAAGGCAGTGGACAGGAAAACATATACAGATTGACCTTAAACATATTAAAAGATGGCCAACTTCATTCATAATAAGAGATACGCAAATTTAAAATATACTCGGATATCAAAAAATCAAAATCTTGACAACACACGCAGCTGGCAAGGCTGTGGGAAAACTCTCATCAATCTCTGGGAAAAGTTTGGAGTCACGGCCTCTGCAGAAGAGACTGAGCAACATCATCAAAGCTGCCTTTGCATGTGACTCAATAATCCCACCTCTAGGAATTTACATTGAGCAGACAGTGCCTTAGATATGCAACAACACTTTACAAGATAATTCACTGTAGCATTTGTTATAGCAAAATACTAGGAACAACCCAGATATCTTTCCATAGGAGACTTGCTGGGTAAACCAGGATTCAGCCACATGACGGAGAATAAGTAAGGAAGATCTCTATGAACTGATGTGGAGTTACTTCACATACGTATATATGACACATGATATACACAGGTCCATTTTTTAAGAAGTACACACAGGAAGAAATACCAGAAAAGATTTAATATTGTTCCATCTGGAGTGTAGGAGCAAATAGGAAGGAGGAAATAGGGATGGGAATAAGATTCCTTTGAGTTTATCTTTTTCTATGATTTTAACTTTGGAACTGCCTAAATATTTTACATATTCAAAAATAGAATCAAATGTTTTTAAAAATATTTTTTAATTCATATTTTTTTACTCATATGTCTATTTCCTGGATAAAAGGAGCGTCAGATGCAAGGCTTTCACAATCACACAGTCACATTGTAAAAGCTCCATCATTATACAATCATCTTCAAGAATCAAGGCTACTGGAACACAGCTCTACAGTTTCAGGGACTTCCCTCCAGCCACTCCTCTACACCATAAACTAAAAAGGGATATCTGTATAATGCATAAGAATAACCTCCTGGATATCCTCTTGACTCTGTTTGAAATCTCTCAGCCACCGGAAATTTATTTTGTCTCATTCCTCATTCCCTTCATGCTGGGTCCCAGCTTATCCCGGGAGTCCTGTCCTGCATTGCTGGGGAGATTTACATGCCTGGGAGTCATGTCCCATGTAAGGGAGAGGCTGTGTAGTCTTAGTGGGTATATTTTAAGAACAAGAAGAATTGCAAAGAAATTTTGGATTTCGCAGTAGTGTTATGTTTAGTGATGTATTAGTGATGTCATTCTGAAACAATTTTGTATCATTATGAAATAGGTCAAATTAAAAATTATCTGTGCCTTAGTGAACTAGAGTGTCCTCTATGGGTGAAAAGAGAAACAAACGCGGAATGAGGGAGAGCTAGAAAGAACCCTGTGCTGCTGGAGGTATCAGAATACTCATGTGTGGATGGATGTGTGTGTGTGTGTGTGTGTTTGTATCTTTCCTAGCCCGTACATTAAATGGGCCTAGAAACAATGACACACACCAATAGAAATGAGCACATCTGGAGCCCAAATCTTGGTTTCTGAATACCACTCCCCACTAAAAAGAACCAGGGTTCCTTGAAGAAATGGCTTGTTCTGGGCAGAGAAAGTTCAAATTAAGCCTGGAAAATCCTCTGGTTGCAGAGAGTAAGGAAATGCTCAAAGACTTATGTGGTGATGTAAAAAAAAGGCACAGAAGGGTGGGCCACAGTGGCTCAGCAGGCAGAGTTCTCGCCTGCCATGCCAGAGACCCGGGTTCGATTCCTGGTGCCTGCCCATGCAAAAAAAAAAAAAGGCACAGAAGCCAGCTTAAAGGAGTTCCTGCAGGCCAAACCTGACAATATATGCATCAGAAAGAATAATGGCAGGAGTGGATGATAGCACTGAATACAAAATATAGAAGGGTATAACAACAATAAATAAATCAGAGAGAGAAAGGGGGTAAAGAGGGGGAAAACTTTTCTTTACAATTAGAATGCCGACTAATAAATAAAGAACAGCAGAAGTATAAAGCCACTATGTTGCAACCTCCAGTTTAACAACTGAGTGAAAGCCTGCTGGGGAACCGAGTGTTCATCTGGTCTCCAGGATCGTCACAGATAACTCATTCATTCCAAAAGGGAAAAGTGTCTTTATGAAGCAGGGAGCTTGTGGCCAAACCTAACTAGGTGATTGAACACAGTGCTACCAACAGTGAGCAATCCCCAGAATTATGTTCTTCCTGATGCAATGCAATGAGAGGCACCCAATATCAAATTATGCAGTGTTCTCATGTTTTTTTTTTAAAGCAACAGAAATTTATTATCTCAGTTTTGGAGGCTACGAGTCTGAAATCTGTAGGGGAGAACCTTGCTTGCCTTTTCTAGCTTCTGGTGTGGTTTTTTTCTCTTTGCTGCTCCTGTTGTTTTTTTACAGCAGTAATAGGTTTACAGAAAAATCATACTGAAAATTCAGAGTTCCCACATACCCACTCCATTATTAGCACTTTGCATTAGTGTGTGGGACCTTTGTTACAACTGATGAGAGAATATTATCATAATTCTACTATTAACTACAGACTCTAGTTTAGATTTGGGTTCACTATTCGGGTTGTACAGTCCTATGGTTGCTTTTTTTTAAAAAAATTTATTCTGGTAACATATATACCAACTAAAATTTTCCCCTTTTACCACATTTAGATACATAATTCAGTGGTGTTAATTACATTCACAATGTTGTGTTACCATCACGATTACCCATTATGAAAAACTTTCCATCACCCCAATCAGAATCTCTGATCCAAGCATCAGCTCTCCATTCCCCACCTGCTCCCTGGCCCCTGCTAACCTGTATACTAATTTCTGGCTCTATGACTCTGCTTTCTGATTCTAATTATTTCATATCAGTGAGATCATCCAAAATTTGTCCTTTTGTGTCTGGCTTATTTCATGCAACATGATGTCTTCCCATGTTGTTGCATGTGTCAGAACCTCATTTCTTTTCAAGCTGAATAATACTCCATTGTGTGTATAGACCACATTTCGTTTAGTCATTTGTCAGTTGATGGACACTTGGGTTGCTTCCATCTCTTGGCAATTGTGAATAGTGCCACTCTTTACAAAGGTGTGCAAATATCTATATTGAGCTCCTTATTTTGATGATTTTGGGTATGTACCTAGAAGTGGGATTGCCAGGTTATATGGCAAATCTGTACTCAGCTTTCTGAGGATTATGTAGTGTTCTTGCAAAACATTTAATCTGAATGTAATCATAAGGAAACAATCAGATTATTGTCAAATATGGGATAGACTAAAAAGACAGCTGGTCTGGTCTCTTGAAAAATATAAATGTCTTGAAAAAACAAAATTGGGCAAGGAAGCTGTTCTAAAATAAAAGAGGAAAGAGACATGACAGTAATAGAATGCTGTAAAATTTTTTGGCGACTATTGGTTAAAATTCAGTATAGATGACATATTAAATAGCATTATTGAATTGATATTAATTTTCTTAGGTGTGAAATGGCATTTTGGTCATGAAGAAGAATGTCCTATTCTTAGGAGAGCCACGCTGAAGCTTTTAGGGATGATGTGTCATGATGTCTGCAGCTTACTTTCAAGTGGTTTATTAGGAAAAAAAAGTATGAGTGTGTGTGCTGTGTGTCATGCGTAGATAGAAAGATGATTAAGCAGAAAAATGCTAATGACTGTTGATTCTAAATAATTGATACACATGCTTTCATTGTTCTCTTCTGCCAATTTTCTATAGATTTGAAATTTTTTCGACTAAAAGTTGAAGAAAAACCAGTATCATTACCAGAACATGTATCTTGCTTTAATTTATATTTCTTTGTTGAGTGAGGTTAACTATTTTTCCTCGTGTTGGTTTATTAGTTCCCATTTAGTTATATGGCCCTTTACTCATCTTTCTACTGGAGTCTGGGCTGTTTCTTTGTAGCTACAGGTATTAAAATCTTGGCCCATATTGCTGCACATGTTCTCTTTCCCTCAGACTCTTTGGGGATCCTGGGTCTAACTTAGGACTTGTTCTTTCTCTATACTTACTTCCTAAGAGGTCTTATTTAGTCCCATGGATTTATGTGTCGGCTATAGGCTGATGATTTCCCAGATGAAATCTGTAACCATCACCTCTTCACATTTAGCGTTAAATGAGCTGGAGAGGAGTAATGCCCACCTAATGCCCAGTCCCTGATTTTTGTTCTCCACTCAGTGCTCAAAAGAGCCAGGACAAGACCAGAAAAGTGAGAAATGAGCCTAGAATATATTTGTGCCACAAAATAAGGAAGATTACAAGAATTATGGAAACATGTTCAAAGGAGATAGAAGCCAAACTTGCTTGACGGAGCATCTGATACCTAATCTAGTACAATTTGAGAAGCAGAATAAATAATGATAATAATGAATGATAACCCTTTAAATAAAAGAAGAATCCATGAGCCCACAGTGATATAAATCAGGATTTGGGAATCTTTTTCTATAACAGACCAGGTAATAAATATTTTAGGCATTGTAGGCCTTCTAGTCTCTGTTACTTTTTTTTCTTGTGTGGGCATGCACCAGGAATCAAACCTGGGTCTCTGGCATGGCAGGCGAGAACTCTGCCACTGAGCCACCATGGCCTGCCCTAGTCTCTGTCACTTTTATTCAACTCTCCTCCCGTAGCTCAAAAACAGCCAAAGACAAAATGTAAACAAACAAGTTGCAGTATTCTCATAAAATTTATTTACAAAAACAGACAACAGGCCAGATTTGATCTATGGGCTATAGTTTGCCAACACCTTCATCTAAATAAACAAGTAAATAAACAGAGAGAAGAGCAAGTCTTCATCAAAAAAAAAAAAAAAACCCAGCTAATAAATGCAATACGAATGATGGAGTTAAAAAATCACAACCTGGCAACCATCACGGTAAGTATTATGAAACATAAATGGGTGCTAAAAATAGTAAGAGGGAGAAGAATGAGGAGAGGATTATTTGTATAGTCTCAAAGTACCATCACACCAAATCCTTATAGATACAAAAGAGCAAAAATATATCTATACAGTGGGAAAATCTGCAAACATTTAATCAAATGATCACCATTCACACCACAAGTAGTAAGACTTATCAGCATCATATGACAGCAGACAGGATGTATCTGAGATGGACAAAGCATCATACCTGTGCTCTTCCTGCCAAATATGCATAATCTAGGTCTAAATATGAGGAAACATTCAACAAACCCAAACAGAGGGACACTCTCCAAGACAGCTTCTCTTGCTATAAAGGACATCACTAAGGCAGTTGGCCAACTTGCATGGTATCTCTGGATCAGTATTACTTTGGACATCCTTGTTCTAATTTGAAATGAAATTTAAAAGCCCATACACAAATGAGTGTTTCTGTCACTTGGGATCCATAATTCAATCCTGGTCCATGCAACCTGTAAACTTAAGCTTCAGCTCTGATGATTAACACTTTGTCAAGGTAAGGAGATGTAACATATTTTGTTTTATAGTTTGTCTTCGTAAATTATAAATTCTAATTATTTAGACCTGTGGTATATAGATCTCCATTTGTAATATTGATCCATGCCCCACAAATGTTAGATACCAGCCAGGGCTGGGGAACACTTTGTATTCCAGTGATATAAGGAGAATAAACAATAAAGAGATTTAGCCAGGTAGGGCAAAATTTATTTAAGGTTAAATCTATGTATGCTCTGTTCCTTGTCATGATAAATTCAAATTTTTTCCTTCATTATATTCTAAGAAACTTCCAAAGCTCTTTATATATTCAACTCACAACTACAAAATATTTTTGACTCCACCAGCAATGAGATCTTTAACCGTGAAGATCACAAAGCTTGTAAAACATGCTTGCTATGGAAGATGGCATTTATAAGATGATATTTATGATGCAACATTGCATTATTCACTTGAGCTGTACATGAACTCACTACTGGGATGCCATTACCTGAAAAAGAGAACATTAAGAGGAGGCATTGGGCTGGGGAAGGCTGGAGTGCTTACGCGGAAGTAAATTCAGTTTGTGCTTTTTGAGATTTACGTCCTTTTGGGCCATGTGAAAGCTGACACGGCCAAGAGTAGCTGCATATCTTAAGCTTATGGAGGCATCTGAGCCGGAGATTTAGATTTAGGACTCATGTGCACTCAGGAGCCAAAGCTCAGGTGTTTGTGCAGAGCGAGACTACACTGCAGGATGAAAGGAGAGGTTCGAGGTTGGAGCCCTGACAGCAACATTTTGCAGTAAGGAATGGATAGGGGAAGAGAAGCCTCCCAAAAAGAAGCCAAGAAGGCACAGTCAGAGAAGTGGGAAGAAAACCAGGGCTAGGGAGGGTTGCAAAAGTCAAAGAAGAAAAGAATTTCAGGAGAGACACATGAGGCCCCTGGCTGGTCTGGGTAGGGGTGGACTGGGCAGCAGTTAGGTGGGGGGTACCATGCAGCCTTGGACGCTTGACTGCCAACCCTGGGCGAGCTCTGGGTGCGGGCAAGCTGAGGCTGGGCACTGACTGCAGCTGTGTCCGCTTGCTGTGATACTGTCCTGTGCCAACCTGGCTACTGGAATCCCCAGTAGTACAGGGAAATACTCCAGGATCTCCAGCACAGACGTTGGCTGCACTGACC
The DNA here is from genome assembly GCF_023851605.1 of Tamandua tetradactyla. NCBI lineage: Eukaryota > Metazoa > Chordata > Mammalia > Pilosa > Myrmecophagidae > Tamandua > Tamandua tetradactyla. Next base: position 56,760,743 of record NC_135331.1, on the reverse strand, counting down.
TTCGGGTGAGCAGACCAGTCCTGATCACTGGCATCCTGGTGTCCCTGCTGGGTGCACGCTGCCCACTGGGCATCCAAAGGCTATTGGGGTTACTCCTCAGTAACACACCACGACACTGGAGGTTAGAAGGAATTTTTTTAATCACCGCAGTCGACTTTTTTTTCCTTTTTTTTTGTGAAAAATAACATATATACAAAAAAAAGCAATACATTTCAAAGCACATTGCAACAATCAGTTGTAGAACAGATTTCAGAGTTTGATATGAGTTACTATTCCACACTTTTAGGGTTTTACTTCTAGCTGCTCTAAGATACTGGAGACTAAAAGAAACATCAATATATAATGATTCAGCAATTATACTAGTTTGTTAAACCCAACCTCCTCTGTTAACTCCATCATCACTTACTTTTTAGGGGCATTTGGGCTATGCCCATTCTAACTTTTTCACATTGGAAGGGAAAGTTGATAATATGGGATAGGAAGATGGAACTGTCTGATGCTCTGGAGAGGCTGGCCCCTCTGCATTTCAGGACCTATCTGGTCTGGGGACCCATCTGGAGGTTGTAGGCTTCTGGAAAGTTACTCTAGTGCATGGAACCTTTGTAAAATTTTATAACACTCTAAGTGTTCTTTAGAATTGCAGGTTTGGGTTTGGCAAGTTATGGTAGGTAGCAATGTCTAATTGAAGCTTGTGTAAGAGTGACCTCCAGAGTAGCCTCTCGACTCTATTTGAACTCTCTCAGTCACTGAGACTTTTTACACTTCTTTTCCCACTTTGGGTCAGGCTGGCCTTGTTGATCCTGGGGTGACTCCTATGATGACATTCCAGACTTTGGTGACTTGCCCCCAACTCAGCCCAGAGAAGACTCACAGATGGAACTGAGCCCAGCTCTAAGACAACAGGCAGAAGCTGGCTAATGGCTATGGAATTCTATAGTGTGTAGAGGTTTAACAAAGCTCTGGCCAGATTTCATGGGTGCATCCCAAAGACATTAACTGAGCTTACAGTTAGCTAACTAGGACATGCTGTATTTTTCAGCTCCTGGGCCGGGCGAAAGCTCCCGAGGCATTGTTCCACTTGAATTGTGTCACGGAAGAACAGGAATGTTAATCATTGAGGGAAGCGGGAAATTATTCTGTAGTGGAAAGCGTTGCTACCACCACGCTTTTTAGTGTTGAGTGTTTCTTTTAAATATCCTCATTGTCAAATTGTTCTTGTGACAAATGAAAAAATGCAGCATGTATAATTTCTTATTACTAAGCAATTTATTTTGAAATATCTAAGTATCTTATCTCCTATACTTATCTCTAACTTTATATTCCAGGAAGGACCTTGGTAAAATCAAATATTAATGTGGGTGCATCTATTGTATGTTTAGTTAATTTCTTATTGACAGCAGCCAGGAAGTTTTAAAACCTTAGAGCAGGTTTTCAAAATGTAAACACTTTCTCTTTCCACCAGTCCTTGGCCAATTCTGATTTGGTTCACCAGTTGGTTGCTGGCTATTATTTGGGTCATTCTGGCCTTTTGTAGATCAAGATGTTCTTTATTCACGTCTTTAAGGATTATATTTTTGGTTGTTTCCTAATGAAAAATGCAGATAAGTGGTTACTTTGAGTGTCGCAATCCCACTGCTAGCACCTTGCATTGTTATGGTCTTCTACTGAAGATTGAAAGACTGGGTTTGCATCACTAGAGGACTTGACTGTCTTAGGGCGATTCTGTTTCCTGACTTGCAAAAAGTGATTTGTATTCAAAAGGGATTAAAATGTCAAAATTAAAAAGAGAGAGAGTGATTAATGATTTCACTTGTTTAAGTGTGGCCAAGGAGAAGGAAGCTGGCAAATAGACCACTGCTTTTGGTTACCGGGAGGCAATGGGAACTTTCAACATTGAATTGTTTCACAGATTGGCAAGAGCAGAAGGTAGATTGCATTTCATTAAAGGGTGGGTGGGAGAGAAGGATATGGTGTTAATAAGTGGTAAATCCTTTTGTAAGAAGGTGACAGTGAAATGGAGAAAAATGGTGATGTACAAGCATGAGGCGGGAACGTGACACAGGGTGACTGTTTTCATTTTTCCTTCCTCTCGTCTTCCATCTTCCCCCCCCCCCCCCCTTCCCACGTCTCCATCCCGTCTGCCTTCTCTCCCATAATTCTCGGCCTGCTTAGGATCCCATGGAGAGAGGACTGGCAGAAGAACCATGTGGAAATGATCACTGAGAGAGGGCAGTACCCACACTACGCGTTGAGTGGTTACCTGTTAAATTGTGAGGTTCACACTCATTTCAGAACCTCAGAGATGGGAAAGGCCAGTTGTGGGTGGGGCTGTAAAGGAAAGCAGAAGAGAAGAGGTTGGATTTGAGCTGACTTTGAAAGAGAGACTTTGAAAGAGAGACAGGATTTCTAATATAAAGTTGTCTCTCATTTATAAATGCCCTAAAAACCATACCTTTTTAAACGAAAAAGCATTTTGGGGGGTGGGGGAGATATAGAAACCTCAGAAATATATAAATGTGAGCGATGAAAGTTAGAAAACTCCAAATTTGTTCTATCCCATGAAGTCAAATAATCCCAGCTAAGTGTTCTTAAGACCCAGCTATAAATTCTCCTTGTGCAGCAAAGTAGGATTTTAGCTTCATCTGTCAGTGCTGCCTGTTACCCACTTCTGGAGGACTTAAGTGAGTTTCTGTGCTTAAGATATTTTGCCAACCTGTCCTGAAGGAATCTCAGGGCCACAGAAGATCCTAAGTGCCTTTAAGGTGCCACTTTGTCAGTCACTGGTCAATAATCCTCCCAAGGGCAGAAACAAGTGGGAGATCTCCTACAATTGGACACACATTTCTCCAATGTGCCACCAGCATTTCCTTCAATGTCACGTTGGCCCTGGAAGAAAGTTCTTTTCATCCCAGGTCCTGCCATTTGAGTTACATCCACTGCCCTGGTGGTTCCAGATGCTCATGTCTCATATCCTTTAGGAGATCGAAAATTTCTTGAAAGCAGGAACCCAGCTTTCTGCTTTTTCTTCTCCATGGAGTGGCTCTTCTAACTACCAAGCTTTGTTGGCAGCTCAGAGAAGATAATCCCCAAGAAAGAATTGTCAGCTCTTAGTCACTATAGAGATGCAGGTGTCAGGAACTGCTATTTAGTAATGTAATTAATAGTATAATTAGTAATGTAACTAATACTCTTTCTAATTGCAATAGGAATTAACAGTAAACACGATAGTAATGAAGTACTGTAGAGTCAGAAGTCCTGGGTTCTGCTGCTTGGCAACTGTGACATCACCCAACCAAGTGACAAAAGCTCTGGAACAGATAAACTGGACTCCAGGCTTGGCTCTGAAGCTGGGTGACTTTGAATAGTCTACTTAATGACTGATGTAATAGTGCCATTTGTTCAATGCTACCTTTGTGCTCGGGCACTGTTGTAAGCACTTTATATATTTAAGCCCATTTACTCCCTACTGCAATCCTATAAAGCAAGGACTATTGTTATCCCCACTCTACAGATGAGGAAGTTGAGGCATAGAGAGGTTAATAATGTGCTCCAAGCCTCACAGCTAGAAAGTAGTGGAACTGGGGTTTGAACCCAAGTAGACCGGCTCCAGAGTCTATGCTCTAAACCAATAGGCTCCACTTCTTTTCCAGACGTTGGCTTTCTCTTCTATGAGGAACTAATACTATCAGCCCACTTATCCTCACGGAGTTACATCAGAATCAAGGGAGATAAGGGATATGAAAGGGCCTCGAGAAGGCCACGCAGGGATGGAAGGCGGTGTCCCAGTCATCAATGTATAATGCTGATGGAAGGAAAAGCAGCAGTCAGCTTGTTAATCTGCTTACAGCTTTCATGCCACTTCCTGATCTCTGAGCAATGGGGCTCCTCCAAGCCTGTATTTCTTCCCACTGTGGCATGGAAAATTTTTTCATCACCACAACTCAAACTTTAAACTGGCCAGTTAAGAGCATCGCAACCTCTCCCATTTACAATAACCTCCTTTGGAAGACAGTCTTCTTCAGATAAGTTGCACAGTCTTCCTGACTTCCTCCCTCCCTCCCTCTGGCTCCTCTCCAAGGTGTTATCTAGGAATATGGGAAGGTTATGTGCCCTTATGGTGAAATAAGGGGAAAAGAGGACTCCAGATTTACAGGTATTCTCTGTGTCCTTAGTGGTGTCGGCTATGAATTGCTTGGTCTGAACAGGGCCCTACACTGATGAATGCAGGTTCCTAAATTGATGCATGAAAAGCCCCCTCACAGATGCAGGCAGAGGGGGAACTGGCCCCACTGGATCTTCTGGGGGCACCATGCTAACACATGCTTGAAGCCTCTAGCTCAGCTATTTGCCTCTGGTTGTAAAGTCCTCAAATATTGTGCCTTTTGTCCCAAGCCTCTGCCAGGGATTATGGAAAATCTCTATGTTCTGAGTCAACCAGGTGCTTTGTTGTAGAGATGATCGAGAATGGGAATATATTGTTTTACTATCCCAGGTTATTTTCTGCCTTTAGGGTCCTTTCTACTTACTACATGTCTAGGTAAGACATGTTGAACGGTAAGCGCACACAGTCAGAAAGGGTGAGCTGGGGTTTAGCCTCATGACAGCTGGATGAAGTGGTGCCTCAGTTCACAAAGGCAGGTTCTCAGAGAGATATGAATTGTGAAAAAGCATTGTCTGAAATCTCTGGAGAGATGAATGTCTAAAAGAATGAACATAGACATTGCCTGAGATCATTCTTAATGGAACAAGGTATTCATTTTGGCCAATTGGAGTTCTTAAAATCAAAATTAAGTTATAGTCAGACCACATTTGATTGGCCCCTCTCCAAATCACACCTCAGTAGAGGATCCCGCTATTCCGGAAGATGCTGAGTGGCTAAGGTCACCCGTTTCGAATCCAGTAGGAAAAGGATGTGGTAGCCGCACACAAAGACCTTATCTTATGGTTCAGATTTACATTCCCGAAGGAAACAAAATGATGTATTGTTCCTACAGATGTAATTTATTTAAAAGAAATGGAATGAAAGGGAATGATGTTCTGTTTACAGTTTGTATAATTGAAATTTATTTCTATTTACCCACTCAGCTGCTAGATCTCCTCCTGGTAGAATCACCTTCATTTCCTCTTCGGGACCCTCACTCTCCTTTGAATGCATCCTCAGAGAGACTGTTAACAGGTATCCTGGTCTCCCCTGGCCAAGTGTTGAGGGCCAGTGGGTCAGCTCAGCTCATCCATTCTATCGAGAAAAACACAGCAGGAAAAGGGATAGAGAGTGCTGGCCAGTTTTTCAACTTTGTAGTGTTATGACCACTACAGACAGCCCCTAATGTTTAGTAGTGAAGGGTCTTGGGTCAGCCCTGAACTAACCCACCCCAAATCCAAACTAATCTTGACAACCGAGACTGGATCTAGCCAAAATGGGCCCACTTGGTGTAGTACCTTAAACTTTAACCTATATGTCACCTATACCTCATTATAATACTAAAAATCGTGCCCATCATCATATTAAGGTCACCATTTTCTTACACGTGTTCTGTGACTAAGCACGTAATCAATCTGCACATGCTCAATAATCAGATCACCTCTAATTACATCATCTAGGGCCACTGTGCTCCTTATCCTAAAACCTGCCCATCTTTTAATTCTGTAAAACTATCAGAGTTGCTGTAGTTCAGGGACACAGATTTTGGCCCATAGGCCATCTGATCTGCTGCTATATGCCTAGCAATAAACTTTTTCTCTCTTTGAAACCCTGGTGCCTCAGGAATTGGTCACTTGAGTGCATCGGGCAAAAGAATCCACCACTTTGTCAGGTAACAATTCCAGGATCACAATTTCTGTTAGGTTTCCATTTGTTCACTCTGAAGCAGCAGCCTGGTACCCTTGTATTCCTTAAGCTCTCCATGCACTCTCATGACTCACAGTCTTCGTGCCAGCTGTTCCTTTCTGGGATCCTCTTCCCCCAGCTATCCCATGGCTCTCCCACTCAACTCCTGAAGCCTTGTTGGTTTCCTGCAAGCTCCTTCAGCTGTGCAGGCAAAGACATTGCGGGCAGAGTTGAGATTCACCACAGAATTTAAGCTGGATAAGGAGAGATGTGAGGGGAAGAGAGGCTGAAGGGCAATTAAAAGGGTGGCGGGGTGGGGTGGATCATCAGTTCAGTTCAGTTCTGGAAAGAGTGCAATGGAAAAACGGGGGTTGGTGTTGGAGAGTAGAGTGCTTGAAACTATGATTAGGAAGGGGTTGTCATGATTGGTCATGACCCAACTGTGGAGCAGATGGGGTGGGGGTTGATTGGAAGGAGGGGGACAGGATCACTGGAGGAGAAAGGAACTGCGAGGACAGGGCTTTGGGAGGATCATCTGTGTGGATATCGACATCTCCAAGAATTAGAGAGGAACGGTGTTGGAGAGAATGAGCCATGGGCTGGAATCTTCAAGGTGTGAGGGTTTGTCTCAGTAGCTGGTAGATGACAACAAACAAAAGCAGGAGTTGAAGTACAGTTGGTGAGGTGGGAGGGAGAATGGATCAGTAGTAGTGAGATGAAACTCTTCCTCCAGGTCCAAGCCTACGGCTATGAGAGAGGATGAAACTGCCACTTGAGGGAGCTGAGGTGAGCACTGTCCTCAGGGGAAGACCAAGTTCTGGTTAGAATAGGAAGGTGAAGGGAGCAGGTAGAGAAGGGAAGAGGCGCAGATGACTATGAGTTCTGGAGACCCAGGGGGAGGGTTTCAGAAGCTTGGGAAGTGTGGGGGCTGGAATGGGTCAGGAAGAGATGTGCAGAGCTGCAGGGGATTCAGAGGGTGGGAAAAGGAGGTGACCTGGTATGGTGGTTTGGAGGCTGTATGTACCCCCAAAAAGGTCATGCTCTTTTAATCCATTCCTACGGGTGTAGATCTATTGTAGGTGGGACCTTTTGATTTGGTTATTTCAATTGAGATGGGACCCACCTCACTCAAGTTGGGTCTTAATTCTGTTACTGGAGTCCTTTATAAGAGGTTAAAACACAAACAGGAACTGAGAGATTAAATTAAGAGAAACTCACCCAAAAAAAGCCTCAGAGAAGTTTAGAGAAAAAACCACAATGGAGACACCAGAAACTGGAACAAGGAAACCCAGGAAAGAAGGACCAGCAGACATCACCTGTCCGCCTTGCTATCTGACATTGGGGCCCAAGCTCACTGGAAACTGGTCTTCAAAGAAGGTATTTTCTGGTTGATGACTTAATTGGGACATATTTATGGTCTTAGAACTGTAAATTTGCAAGCCCTTGTTAAAAGTCAGTCCCATGCTAGTATATTGCATTTCAGCAGCTTTAGCAAACCGAAACACCTGCTGTCCCCGGTCCTTGTGGAGGTGACATAAACAGGTATAAAAGACTATGTGATAAGTAATAGTGGTAAAACTGCCCAAGTTCCTTCCAGTTTCGAGTTGAAACTCAAAAATAAAAAGAAAGAATTTTGTTTTATTCTGCAACTGGAATGACTCAGCATATCAACTTGTATCCTGCTATTAGGAGCAAAAATAATTTTTAAAAGCTGTTTTTGAAATGTAAAAGTAATCCATGCTCATGGTAAAAAAAAAAAAAATCAAATAATTAGAGGAGCATGAATTAAAAACTAAAAATCTCCCTTCCCATCCCAGTCCTATTTTCCAGGGGAAACTATTGTTAACAGTTTCCTGGGCATCGTTTTGGCACAGGGTTAGAATTAAAGTGGTGGCTGGCTGATGAACAAAGGGGAAATTCCAAGGAGCAGTCAGACCTCACAGGAAAAGATATCTCTGAGAAAAACAGCAATAAACAGCACCTGCGAGGCAAACACTCCCCCCACCCCCACCCCCGTGAGTCATCTATACCCAATGTGCTGGTTTGAAATGATGTATGTACCCTAGAAAAGCCATGTTTTAATCCTAATCCCATTTTGTAAAGGCAGCCATTTCTTCTAATCCCTATTCAATACTATATGTTTGAAAGTGTAATTAGATCATCTTCCCGGAGATGTGATTTAATCAAGGGTAGTTGTTAAGCTGGATTAGGTGACAACATGTCTCCACCCGTTCGAGTGGGTCTTGATTAATTTCTGGAGGCCTATAAAAGAGGAAACATTTTGGAGAATGAGGGAGATTCAAAGAGAGCAGAGCAGAACGACATAGCTACGAGAAGCAGAGTCCACCAGCCAGCAACTTTCGGGGATGAAGAAGGAAAATGCTTCCCCGGGGAGCTTCATGAAACAGGAAGCCAGGAGAAGAAGCTAACAGATGACGCCGTGTTTGCCATGTGCCTTCTAGATGAAAGAGAAACTCTGATTGTGTTCACCACGTGCCCTTCCACTTGAGAAAAAAACCCTGAACTTCATCAGCCTTCTTGAACCAAGGTATCTTTCCCTGGTTGCCTTAGATTGGACATTTCTATAGACTTGCTTTAATTGGAATATTTCTCAGCCTTAGAACTATAAACTAGCAACTTATTTAATTCCCCTTTTAAAAAGCCATTCTGTTTCTGGTATATTGGATTCCAGCAGCTAGCAAACTAGAACACCCAAGGATCATGAAGGGAGGAGCAGGTGGAGCCAATCCACCCCACCTGGGTGAGCCATTTACAATCAAACATCCACAGATAAGGGAAAAGGGGAGGGTAGTAAAACAGTTAATAACAATTACAAAAAGAGCAAAAATCTATCATTTTTGTGCTGGAGCCTCTCACGCCTTGCCTCTTGCCTCTCTTAACTTGACCGAGTGCCCACAGGTCCTCTCACATATGTTCTTAATAAACTTTCTATCTGCTTACTCAACTGGTGCTGTGTCCTTGAATTCTTTCTCACAGCACAGCCAGGAACCTAGGAAGCCAAACCTGGCAACACTTTCGACCATTTCCTATGCATGTACAAGCATATACGGCATGTAGCTTTTAAAAATAAAAATGGGTCTACTTCATATGTACTGTTTCACAACTTGGTCTTATTCCTTAGCGATATACTCTCATATTTTTTCATACATATATAAATGCTTCATTGTACTGTATGGTATTTTATTGTACATAGTTTATTTAGCTAGTCCTCTATTGTTGTATGGGTAGATGATTTCTAGTTTGTTGTTTTTTCTTTTTTGTCATACAAACATTGCTTCAGTGAACATCTTTGAGTATAAATCTTTGGTTTACTTCCAGCTTTATGTTTGGCTCATTTATTTATGTGTTTGTTTATGCTCATTCTCCATGTTAACCTTGTTAAAATAATGAAGCATTGCTAATGTTGGAAATTACAGAGCAGATATAATACGTAATTATGTGCACACTACTCAGATTAATTGCATGTTAATGTTTTACCTCAATTGCTTTAAATGTTCAACTTTATCAGGTTCTGCTACCTTGCTCTTCAAAGTATGATATTATCAAACTTTCATTTTGCCGGTCTCTTGTATGGGAAATTGTACTGTATTGCTTTGTTTTCGTTTTCCTCAGGTTCCACTAGTATTTCTAGCCCGGTTGGATTTCCTTCTTTGTGAATAACTTGTTCTTTTGTGCTGGTTCTTCTTGGTTATCTGCTCTTTCAAAAGGGCATAGGATTAACTTGCTAAGTTCTGTTAAAAATCCTTGTTGGACTTTTAGTTGGAATAGCATTGATAGTATATTTTAATTTAGAATGGTCTAAGTTATAATAGTGCTTCTTTCCATGCCTGAAGATAGTGTATCTCTATTGATTTGAATGGCCTTTTATGTCTTTAAGGTTTTCAATTTCATCATAAATATCTTGTTCATATTTTTGTTAGACTTACTCCTATAACATTAAAGTTTTGTACAGTTTTTAAAGTTAACGTGTTTTTGTTTGCTAAAGCTGGCAGAATGCAATATACCAGAAACAGAATGGCTTTTAAAAGAGGAACTTATTGGGCAGGCCACAGTGGCTCAGCAGGCAAAAATGCTTGCCTGCCATGCCAGAGGATGCGGGTTCGATTCCCGGTGCCTGCCCATGTAAAAGAAAAAAAAGGGGGGGGACTTATTATGTTGCAAGTTTACAGTTCTGAGGCCATGAAAATGTCCAAATTAAGGCACCAACAAAAGGTTTCCTTCATTCAAGAAAAGCTGCTGCTGTCCAGAACACCTCTGTCAAGTGGAAAGGCGCATGGTGATGCCTGCTAGCTTTCATTTCATAAGGCTTCCCTGGGAATGTTTTCTTTCATCTCCAAAGGTCTCTGGCTGTGTGGGTTCTGAAGCTTTTTCAAAAATGGTTCTCTCTTAAAGGACTCTAGTAAGTGATCCCACCTTGAATGGCTGGAGACACATCTCTATGGAAACCACCTAATCAAAAGGTCCCACCAACAATTGGGTGGGTCACATCTCCATGGAAACAACTTAATCAAAAAGATCCCACCCAATAATAATGACAAAGATTAAAGAACATGGCTTTTCTGGGGTATGCAACAGTTTCAAACTGGCACAACATGTTAATTGCTTCTTATTGGTGTGTACAAATTTATTAAAGCCTATAAGTTGATCAGCAATCCATCTTATGGCTGAACTGTCCTTTTTAGCTCTTAATTATTTGTAGATTCTCTTGGTGCTCCCATGAGGATAATTTAATTTTTTGGTGGAATGGTAATCTTGTTTATTATTTATAAAATATAAACCTTTTATTTATTTTTAAAGTTGCATGCCTAAGTTATCTAGTTTTTTATTGAACAGTTATAGAAATAGTATAAACCCTTGCTGTGTCCCTAAATTCAAATGATTGTTTCTAGCGCTCTACCTTTAGTAGTCTTTGTCTAGCACTCTAACACTGAGGTAAAATTGCTTTACTTTGGTTAAGGAAATTACCTTGTAATCTTACTTATCTTAGAGTTATTTTTTTAAAAATCATAAGTGAGTGAAGATTTTTAATCAACAGCTTTTTCTGCTTCTGCTGAGGTACACATATGACTTTTCTCCTTTAGTATATTAATATGATAAATTATATCAATACGTTTTTCTAACGCTAAACCATTAGTACATTCCTGGGATGAAAAACTCCAAAGCCATTGTGTATTTAAAAAATACATTGCTGGAAACAATTATTTTATTTAATTATTTTTTTTACATTAATGCTGACTAGTTAAATTGAACTATAATTCTCCTTTTCTGTATTCTCCTTGTCCAGTTTTTTTTTTTTTGCATGGGCAGGCACTGGGAATCGAACTCAGGTCTCCAGCATGGCAGGCAAGAACTCTGCCTGCTGAGCCACCATGGCCCACCCTCCTTATCCAGTTTTGACATCACTATTACACCAGCTCATAAAATGAGTTGGGAGAATCTCTTTTTCTATTCCCTTGAAATAATTTTATAATACGGAAATATGGTTTGGTTGATCTAGCCTGTAAAACTGACTGGGCCCGTGTGTGCAGTTGTGTATAGCCTTGTCTTTTAACTAGTTGTTCAATTTCTGCAATGGTTATGCCTAGTCTGTACAAGTATTTTTGCACAGTGTACAATGTATTTCTAGAAATTGAATGGTTGGATGTTGAGAAAGGGCTAAGGAAACATCAGTAGTAGCACTTGGCTGGAATTCATAGGCAGAGAGCCAGCAGATTGCATGGCTCATTCTCCTCTCAGCACATTGCAAAGAGACAGCTTGGGTCCAGCACAGCTCAATAGCCTGAGAGACTATGCTCCAGAGGAAGAACCCACGTTGGAAGCAGGGATGGCCTTGTAAGTGGTAGACAGGTAGTCCGACTGTGAGTGCCAAAGTCTGACTTTGATGGCAACTGTTCTGGGGATGCTAACGATACCAGATGCCCAACACGTTGATACCTGGTGGAAAGTTGAGCCGTTGCAGCACTACTCAGGCTAGGGAGAAGGGAAGCCACCATTGCCGGCTAACTAATGGCCAGGTAGCCCAAAGTGAGTCTCCAGGTCGCTCAGTGGGTAATCCTGTTCACCTGTCCATACAGGTCAGAGTTTTATGCATTTTAAACTTTTGTAATTATTTGTTTTGCTTCCCAAAGAAATTGTACCAATTTACAGTTCATCAACAACAGTGTTTGGGTATATCTCTTTTCTCAAACCTCTTTCAATACTGGATATTATCAGTTTTTAAATCTTTACTAATTTAAAAATGGCATTTGATTCTCATTTCAGTCCTTTTACATTTATTGTGACTTATTCAGTGATACAGCATAGTGTTTATGTTGATACGTACATTATGTACAGTTGAAAAGAATATGCATGCTGCAGTTATAAGGTGTAGTGTTCTACAAATATCTATTACATCAAAGTGGTGACTAGTGTTCAGAGCAGGTACAGGTTCACAAGATTTTTGCTCTTTGGACTAGATGTTCTATCAGTTGCTAAGAGAGGTATGTTAAATCCTCCAACCATGATTGCAGAAATTTTTATTTTAGATTGTAGAGATGTATATTGATATGATTGAATGTAAGCCAACTATCTCGTTACTTGTATTCTGTGTCCCCTCTGCTTTTGTGTTACTCTTTCTCCTTTCCTGCCTTCTTTTAGGTTTTCTGAATAATCTTTAGAATTCCATTTTAACTTATTTATTGGATTTTTAGCTCTTTGCATTTGTTTTTAGTGGTTGCTCTGGAAATGTACACTGTATATTCTTAACTTTACAGTCTTTCTGGAATTAATATAGTAGAAACCTTACAATCATAGAGGTCCATTTATTGTCCTCTGTATTCTTTTACTCTGGTTGCTTATGTATTATAGCAATATACTTATAATAATCCTTATAATTTTTATTTTAAACTATACTGAGTATTTTAAAGGAACTAATGAAGTAAGAAAATCAATTGGCTATAGATGTATGGGTTGATTTCTGAACTCTCAATTTGATTTCATGGTCTATATGTATGTCTTTGTGCCAGTATCAAACTGTTTAGATTACTGTAGCTTTGTAGTAAGTTTTGAAATTGGGAAGTGTGAGTCCTTCAACTTTGATATTCTTTCTCAAGATTGTTTTGGCTATTCAAGGTCCCCAACCCTTCCATAAGGATTTGATGATTCCCGTTCCCATTTCTGCAAAGAAAGCTCCTGGAATTTTGATTGAGATTGCATTGAATCTTTAAATCACTTTGAATATTAGTGAAATCTTAATAACATTAAATCTTCCCTGGATATAGAATCTCTCTCCATCTATTTAGGTCTTCCTTAATTTTCTTCACAATGATTTTCCATTTTCTATGTAAAAGTCCTTCACATCTTTGGTTAAATTTATTCCTAGATATTTTTTATTTCAAATATTATTTTTTAGTCCTTTTTAAAGAAATTTCCATTGGCTTTTTTTAAAGTTTCTATTATCTGATGGGATTTCTTTTTTCATTTATTGAGACCATGGATTCCTTGATTTTGTTGAGCATAATTAACATAGCTGCATAATTAACAGTTACCTTCTAACTCCAACCTTTGGGTAATACTGGGGTTAGTCTCCATTGATTGTCTTCTTTCTTGAGACTGGATCACATTTTTCTGGTTCTTCAAATGTCAAGTAATCTTGGATTATATCTTGTGCATTGTGATAGGTTGTGAAGACTCTCTATTTTTGCTGTATTACTTCTAAGAGTTTTTGGTGTTCTTGTTTTGGGAAGCAATTCATTAACTTCATTGTACTCAAGGTATAAACTCGGTTGTAGGTTGGCAGCTCAAATCTCAGTTTAGTTTCTCTACCCTTGTCTGGGCTGCTTTGTGTCTGCCCCAGATATGCATGATTGGAAACCAGCCAGAAAATGTATATGCAGAATTTGGGGCCTTTCCCATTCGCACTTTCTCCTATCCATGATCCCATCCCCTTCAATTTCTAGTGTCTGTAATTGCTCCAAACTCTGTCTTCTGTTTCTTCAGTCCAGAAATACTTAATTTTATCTATCAGAATTTTAGATTATACAGTACTGAACTCAGTCTGTTTTCAGGCTAAAAGTCATAAAAACAGGTAACACATTTTGTGATTTTCTTCTTCCAAATTTTGACCTTCCTTCAGAATGTACTTGTTTTTGTTCACTCTCCAGTGTCTTCACATCACTGTGTGTGTTGTATGTTTTCTCCAAAGTTTATAGCTGCTGTCTGTGGAAAGGTTGAGTCTAGGAAGAGCTTCCTTACTTACTTGGTCATTCTGGAATCAGAAGTCTCATAATTGTTTTGTTTTTTATTTCTTTCATTAGAATGTGGTGGAACATCTTTTTATATGTTTATTCATATTTGTATTTTTTAAATGAATTATACATTCATAAAATGAACCCTCCTATGCCCAATATTCCATGGCCATTTTTTTTGGTCTTATCACAGTTATTTCCCCCAGATTATTATCTCCTTATAATTTTATTTTTGGCCACAAGGAAGTTTAACTATCATGTGAAGTTAAATTTACCAATCTTGTCCTGCACAGCTTCTGGAAATTTTGGTCATACTTAGAAAGCTCTTCTCCACCAAAGATATATACATATACTATTTTTTTAAACTTTTTAATTGTATTGTATAACATACATACAAAGCAAAGAAAGAAAAAAGCAATAGTTTTCAAAGCCCTCTTTAACGAGTGGTTACAGGACAGATCCCAGAGTTTGTCACGGGCTACCATACAATCCTCTCAGATTTTTCCTTCTAGCTGCTCTAGATTATAGGAGGCTAGAATGCTAAATATTTTTTTTATCACCACAATAAACTTTTTTCTTTCTTTTTTTGGTGAAAAATAACACATATACAAAAAAGCAATAAATTTCAAAGCATAGCACCACAATTAGTTGTAGAACATATTTCAGATTTTGACATGGGTTACAATTCCACAATTTTAGGTTTTTGCTTCTAGCTGCTCTAAGTTACTGGAGACTAAATGAGATATCAATTTAATGATTCAGCATTCATATTCATTTGTTTATGAATAACTCCATCATCTGTTTAACTCCCACCATCACCTTCGATCTTTCCATCCCTTTGGATCTTTGGGCTATGGGCATTCTAATCATATGCTAGTATTTTTATAGCTACTTTAAAATATTTTAACATTTAGCTATTTGATCTATTTAAAATTTACTTAAGTGTAAGGATTTAGAAAGTGAGTCACCTTATTTTTCCAAATATGTAACTCATTGTCTCAATTTAATTCATTAGATCATTAATCTTTTCCTCATTGATTTAAAAATTCCAACTATATTTCTTATTAATTTCTTGTATTTTTGAACCTTTTATGCACTCTGTTCTGTCTATTCCTGGAGTAGTATAAAAATTGACTTGGCATTATATCATGTTTAAATGTACTTGAATCCACCAACTCTTCATAACTTGGCTTCATTATTTCTGAATATATAACTTAAACTATTCCTTGATTTGCTAGATTTCATCATCGAATAGTTATTTTTAAAAGACCTCATAGATGCCATCTGCTTTGAGTTCTTGCATATTTAAGAATGCCTGTTTTTGCCTCTTTAATTGAATGGCATTGGCATATAGATCATGTTTAATATTTTTAGATCGCATTTTGCTCAGAATTTTGTAGACACTGCTCCATTGTCTTCTGACATTGCATATTGCTGGAAAATGTGGAGAAATCTGAGGCCAGCTTGATTTATTCCCTCTGTGGGTGACTCTTTTTTTCATCTGATTGTAAAATTCTCATATTATTCTTGATTTCAGATAATTTGTTGTTTACATCATTATGACCTTCCTATAAATCATACATTGATTTTCTCTTTTTAACAACTATTTCCTTACCTGAAACTGTTGAACTGTATTCCAGTAGCCGTGATTCTTGCAGATGATTGCATAACTCTATAGCTTTTACAATGTGACGGTGACCGTAAAAACCTTATGGATGATGTTTCCTATATCCAGGGAATGGACAGATGGGTAAAAAAAAAATAAGGACAAAATAAATAATAGGGGTGATAAGGGGTAAAAAATCTGGGTAGATTGCAATATCAGCAGTCAGTGAGAGGAGGGGTAAGGGTTATGGGATGTATGGGGTTTTTCTTACGCTTTTATTTCTTTCTCTGGAGGGATCCACTTTTTAAAAATGATCATGGTGATGAACTCTCAACTATGTGATGATAGTTGTATCCTTTGGATGGACTGTATGGTGCACAAAGATAATCTCAGTACAAATATTTTTTTTAAAAGAGGAGTCT